>NC_080685.1:57496054-59946290 GCF_030445035.2 Dasypus novemcinctus | reverse complement strand
CCTAGTACATGGGAAGTAGCCACTTAACCACTTGAGCTACATCTGCTTCCCAATTATTTACTTTTAATTTCCTCCCATACACACCCTTGGTCAGCCAGCAGATGGTGTTCTTTGGCAGCCCTCTCAGTTGAGAGGCAAGTCGGAATGTCTTCATTGGGACATAGGACCCAGATCAATTTGATAGAGGATCCTGCCTGGGGGCTAAAAACCTCCTATATTCAAAACTTTCTCAGACTTTCTCAGCTCTCCCAACCTCTGATGGTAGCCACTCTCTATTCCCAGTAGGGAAATAATTCCACTCCCCCTCTGTGTCCTCAACAACCAGTCCAAGTCAATAGGGAGGGTGATTGAGAAGGTTGGGTCCCTTTAGTTCTCTGTGGGCAAACAATGGCATGGCCCCCTTCCCAACCTGGAAGGGCTTGTGGGATACAGCAGACCAAATTTGTGGGTCAAAAACTGAGTCAGTTGTAGCCTGTGTCACTTTGTCTCCCATTTCTCTGGGGAGGTAGGTCCCTGTTGCACCCCACACCCCCTCCCCTTGTCTGCAGCTGGTGGCCCAAGGCCTGAGAATTCAAGATTGTTTATAGGGTGGTGGGCAGGGCGCTGACTGCTGTAGCAGCTTTAACTCACAGTTTTGCAGTCGATCTTCTTTTCCTTTGGCCCTTTCTTTTCTGGGTGGCTTCTAGCTTTCCCCTGGTATCCTAATCCTTAGAACATTCCCCTCTCTCCCCCCAGGCTGTTTCTGTCTGTCCTCTAGCTATTTTTTCTGGGAGAGGAGAGAGTCCCATAGACTAGTCTTTCTAGTCCACCATTTTCCCAGAAGTCCTCCTGATATATATATATATTTTTTTGAGAAATGCCCACAGGGAAAAAGCTCTTAATTTAGATTGAGCTCCAGATCAAGTCAAATAAAGGCAGCTTTACTAGTGGGACCTTCCAGTGCACCACCAGTCATGTCAAATAATGACAGTTCTTAGATACTGAGGTTTTGAAGGAGTTCTAACTCTGTTGTGCCTCATCCAATGGCTGCCAGCTGCTGACTTTCACTGTGATTGCCGTATATTGGTTTTCAAGGCTACCACAGAGCAGGGGAGATGGTGGTGGAATAGAGTAAGTTAAACAATGACAATGCTCTTCTAGCCATGTTTCAGTCATTTTTCTTGAAGCACTCTCTGGATTGCCACAGGCCTTTGATTGGTTTTCAGAGTTCTGCAAAGGTTGATTTTTAACAATTTTTGCCAGTGTTTTCACTGCTTTATGGAGGAGAGGATTTTCAGAGATTCTTACTTTGCCAGTTTCTTAGAAAGCTTTACATCCAGGGCTACTCAGCTGTCTTCTTCTCAATCTTAAATAAACCAGTTGGGACACCTGCCTCCTCTATTAGAGATCAATGCATCTGTCTATCTACTATATTCCAAGAAAATACAAACTCTAGCAAAAGAAAATGATACACTTGTTGAGAAAAGGAGGTTCTATTAGTTATAAGTGGTTCCTTGGATTTATCAAAGTAGAACACTTTTTGTTTCCAAAATACTGGGTGGAAGAAACTGAAACTCAATATTCTCTCCCATGTGACCATTTCTACTCGGGCTGTTCTTGCTAGGAATGTAGGAAAATTCTCACGAACTTTGAGTTCTTAACTATATGTTATGATGCATATTACAGCATAAGATACTGCTAGAGAAGCTAAATGTCAATGAATATTCTTCTCTGAATGGATTCAAGAACCCAGAAGTAGGTGTGCTATTTGGAATCTTCTCTTGTTTTTACACAAATAGATTAATAAAAGAGTGGAAAATAGTTGCATTTTCTGCGTAAGGATTTTGGACTATTTCCTTTGCAAGGGGAGTTATTCTAATCTGCTGTATCCCCTGTGCCCTACTTTAGGCCTTCATTAATTATAGTCAATTTTGGATTACTGCAAAAATCTTTTAACCAGTTTCCCTTGTTTCTACTTTTGCCTTTCTCCAATCTATGCTATTAGGCAAGAAAAAGAAATAAAAAGTACCCAAAAAGGAAAGGAAGAAGTAAAACTTTAGCTATTCACTGATGATATAATCCTACTCCTAGAAAATCCCAAAAAAAAAAATTAACAACAAAGCAACTAAAACTAATAGATGAGTTCAGCCAGGTGGCAGGATACAAGAATAATACATAAAAGGCATTTCTATACACTACTAAAAGGCATTTGACAAAATATAGCATTGCTTCCTGATAAAAAATACTCCAAAAGGAGGAATAGAAGGAAGCTTTCTTAACATGGTAAAGTGCATATATGAAAAATCCTCAGCTAATATTGTACTCATGATCAAAGACTGAAAATTTTCCCTGATTGGGAACAAAGGATGCCCACTGTCACCATTATTATTCAATATTGTGCTAGATGTTCTAGCTAGAGCAATAACAATATTTTTCCTTTTGTGTCTGGCTTATTTCACTCAAAATAATGTCCTCCAGTTTCATCCATGTTGTCATATGCATCCCAGTTTCATTTCTTATAGCTGAATAGAATTCCATTGTATGTATATTTCACATTTTGTTTAATCCATTCATTGGTTGATGGACATTTGGGCTGTTTCTATATTTTAGCAATTGTGAATAATGTTGCCATGAAAATCAGTGAGCAAATGTAAGTTCCTGTCCTTGTTTTCAGTTCTTCTGAAGATATTTCTAGAAACAGGATTGCTGGATCATATGGGAATTCTATATTCAGCTTCTTGAGGTACTGCCAAACTCTCTTCCACAGCAGGCTGCACCATTTTTATTTTACATTCCACCAGCAGTGAAAAGAGTGTTCCTGTTTCTCCACATCCTCTCCTGCACTTGTAGTTTTCCTTTCTTTCTCTTTTTTTTTAAAAGTAATGTTTATTTTATTACGTGTGAAATGATATCTCATTATAGCTTTGATCTGCATTTCCCTAATAGCTAGTGGTGTTGATGTGCTTTTTGGCCATTTGTATTTCTTCTTTGGAAAAATATTCATGTCTTTTGCCCATTTTTAAATTGGGTTGCTTCTCTTTTAATCATCAAGTTATATGATCTCTTTATATGACATGGAGATCAAACTCTTATTGGATATATGGTTTCTGAAGATTTTCTCAGTTGAGTAGTCTGCCTTTTTACCTTCTAAACAAAGTCATTTGAAGCTCAAAATTGTTTAATTTTTAGCAGGCCCCATTAATGTATCTTATCTTTCATTGCTCATGGCTTTGAGTAAAAGGTTTAAGAAGTCACCCACATACCATAAGATCTTGAAGATCTTTTCCTCCATTTTCTTCTAGGAGTTTTATGGTTGTAGTTTTTATATTCAGGTCTTTGATCCATTTTGAGTTAAATTTTTGTTTAAGGTGTGAGATAGGCATCCTCTTTCTTTTTTTTAACTTTAGATATTCAGTTCTCCCAGCACCATTTGTTGAATAGACTGTTTTGACCTAGCTGAGTGGGTTTGAAAGCCTTGTTGAAAACCACTTGGCTGCAGAGGTGAGGGTCTATTTTTGAGTTCTCAATTTGATTCCATTGGCCAATATACCTATCTTTATGCCAGTGCTGTTTTACCCACTGTAGATAAGTAATATTGATTTGAAGTCAAAGAAATTACAGGCCAGTCAAGAATTGACATCTTGATATTTAAATGGATGAACATGGAATGTCCTCTCCATTTATTCAAGTCTTCTTTGGTTTCTTTTAGCAATGTTTTATTTTCTAAATACAGGTCCTTTATGTCCTTGGTTAAGTTTATTCCTAAATATTTGATTCTTTTTGTCACTAATACAAATGGAATTATTACATTTCTCAGATGGTTTGTTAGTAGTGTATAGAAATGTTACTGATTTTTGTGTATTAATCTTGTATCCTGCCACTTTGCTGAACTCATCTATTCTAGTAGCTTTGCTGTTAATTTTTTGGGATTTTCTAGGAATAGGATCATAATATCAGTGAACAGCTAAAGTTTTAATTCTTCCTTTCTTATTTGGGTGCTTTTTATTTCTTTTTCTTGCCTAATTGCTCTAGCTAGAACTTCTAGCACAATATTGAAAAATAATGGTGACAGTGGGCATCTTATCTTGTTCCCAAACTCAGTGGGAAAGCTTTGGTCTTTCACCATTGAGTACAATGTTAGCTAAGGATGTTTCACATACACACTTTACCATGTTGAGGAAGTTTCCTTCTATTCCTGCTTTTGGAATGTTTTTATCAGAAAGCAATGCTATAATTTGTCAAATGCTTTTTCTTCACTAATTGAGATGATCATGTGATTTTTTACTTCAGTTTATTAGGGTGGCTTATTACACTAATTGTTTTTCTTGTGTTGAACCACACTTGCATATGGCTTATTACACTAATTGTTTTTCTTGTGTTGAACCACACTTGCATACCTGGGATAAAACCCACCTGACTGTTGTAATTCTTTCAATGTGCTTTTGGATTCAGTTTGCAAGTATTTTGTTGAGGCTTTTTGCATCTATATTCATTAGAGAAATTGGTTGGTGATTTTCTTTTTTCATATGAGTATCTTTATCTACCTTTTGTATTAGGGTGAGGTTGGCTTCATAGAATGAGTTCGGTAGGGTTCTTCCTGGCTCAGTTTTTTGGAAATGAGCAACATTGATATTAGATCATCTTTGACTGATGGGTAGAATGCACCTGTGAAGCCATCTGGTCCTGGGAGGTTTTTGATGACCATTTCAATTTCTTTGTGATTGATTTGTTGAGGTCTTATGTTTCTTCTAGGGTAATTGTAGGTTGTTCATGTGTTTCTAGGTATTTGTCCATTTTGTCTACATTGTCTAGTTTGTTGGTGTACAGAAGTTCATAGTATACTCTTATGATCTCTCTTATTTCTGTAGAGTCAGTGGTGATGACCCCCCTCTCATTTCTGATTTTATTTACTTGCATCGTCTCCCTGTTTTTTCTTTGTCACTCTAGTTAAGGGTTTGTCAATTTTGTTGATCTTCTCAAAGAGCCAACTTCTGGCTTTATTGATTCTATTGTTTTTTTTTTTTTCATTTAAAAATTTATCAAAGTATATCACTCATACGTAAACATAAATAAACAATAAATGTGTGGTAAATGTTGTGAACTTACAAAATCAACATGCATAACACCAGGGGTCCCATATACAAATCTACCACCAACACCTTGCATTGTTGTGAGACATTTTTTACAAATTAAGAAAGAATATCATCAAAATCTTCTGCTAATTATAGTCCACATCTTACATTTGGTGTATGTTCCCCCAACCCACACTGTTATTATTATTATTTTTTATTCATTTTTAAAAAATATTACATTAAAAAAATATGAAGTCCCATTCAACCCCACCGCCCCCACCCCCCACTCCCCCCACAGCAACACTCTCTCCCATCATCATGAAACATCCATTGCATTTGCTAAGTACATCTCTGGGCATTGCTGCACCTCATGGTCAATGGTCCACATCATAGCCCATACTCTCCCACGTTCCATCCAGTGGACCCTGGGGGGATCTACAATGTCCCGTAATTGTCCGTGAAGCACCACCCAGGACAATTCCAAGTCCTGAGAACACCTCCACATCTCATCTCTTCCTCCCATTCCCCGCACCCAGCAGCCACCATGGCCACTTTTCCCACACCAATGCCACATTTTCTCTGTGGACATTGGATTGGTTGTGTCCATTGCACTTCTATGTCAAGAGGGGGCTTAGATTCCACATGGATACTGGATGCAATCCTCCTGCTTTCAGTTGTAGGCACTCTAGGCTCCATGGTGTGGTGGTTGACATTCTTCAACTCCATGTTAGCTGAGTCGGGTAAGTCCAATAAATTGTTATTATTTTTTAAATATATTTTTATTACAGAAGTTTTGAACTTACAAAACAGTCGTGCATATGTGTAGAATTCCCGGACAACACACCTTCATCAACACACCACACTGTGGTGAAATATTTGTTACAGATTATGAGATAATATTATCACGCTATTATCACCAACCATGGTCTATAGCATACATTTCACACATTTCCCGCATTCTCCCCCATTATCAAAACAGTACATCTTTGGCATAGATGTATGAATATTATGGTATTGCTGTAAACCACAGTCCATAGATCACTCCAGTTGTATTTTTCCCATGCTTCCCCACATTCCTACTAACTTCCAATAGTGATGTACATGTGCTCTGGCTCACAGAAGAACACACTTCAGTCTGTACCATCAGCCACAATTCTCACCCACCAATTCAGTCCCTAGATTATTCTCTGGATTTCTTTCAACTGACATTTACATCCCTAGACTACCCTTTCCAGCAACGTTCCCATTTATAAAGCAGCTGTTATTCACTGTAATGTGTTACCATCAACTCTACATTTCCACACTTTTACAGTAAAGTTAATTATATTAAACATCAGTAGTCCTTCTCAGGCCTCCTCTTATCTCCTTTAAGAATTCACCACCTACCACCATGTCTTGAATATGTTTTCCTGCATTTTCTTCTAGAGGCTTTATGGTTCTTGCTTTTATATTTAGGTCTTTGATCCATTTTGAGTCAATTTTTGTATAAGGTGTGAGATGGGGAGAACAGGATATCTATGGATATCCAGTTCTCCTGGCATCATTTGTTGAATGGACTGTTTTGCCTGAGCTGTGTGGGTTTGAAAACCTTGTCAAAAATCACTTGACCATAGATATAAGGGTCTATTTCTGAACCATCAGTTCAGTTCCATTGGTCTATGTGTCTGTCTTTATGCTAGTACCATGCTGTTTTTACCACTGTAGCTAGGTAATATGATTTAAAGTCTGGAAACGAGAGTCCTCCAACTTTGCTTATTCCTTTTTAAGAAGTTTATGGCTATTGCTGAAGGCTTACCTTTCCAAATAAATTTGATAATTGTGTTTTCCAATTGTCTAAAAAAATGCTAGTGGAATTTTTATTGGATTGCACTGAATATGTATATCAATTTGGGTAGAACTGACTTTTTTTTTTTAAGATTTATTCCCCCCCCTTACCCTCCCCCAGCCCTGCTGTTTTTGCTGTCTGTGTCCATTCGCTGTGTGATCTTCTGTATCTATTTCTCTTTTGGTCTTCTCATTTTTTCTCCTCTAGGATTCACTGGAATTTGATCCTGGAGACCTCTGATGTGGAGAGAGATTCCCTGACAACTGCACCACTTCAGTTCCTGGTTTCTGCTGCACTTCACCTTGACTCTCACCTTCGTCTCTTTTGTTGTGCCATCATCTTGCTATGTGACTCACTTGCACACTGGCTCGCCATGTGGGCACTCACGTGGGCACTCAGCTCACCACGTGGGCACTCGGCTCACTGTGTGGGCACTCAGCTCACCATGTGGGCACTCATGTGGGCTCTCGGCTCACCACATAGGCATTCGACTCACCATGCAGGCACTCACAATGGGCACTTGGCTCACCACATGGGCACTTGGCTACCACGAGGGCACTTGGCTCACCATGCATGTACTTGGCTGACCATGTGGGCACTAGCTCCCCATGCAGGCATACTTTCTCTTTTTTTTCACCAGGAGGCCCCAAGGATCAAACCCAGGTCTCTTATATGGTAGGTGGAAGCCCTATCACTTGAGCCACATCCACTTCCCAGAATTGACATCCTAATGATATTTAGTCTTCCAATCTATGAGCATGGAATGCTCTTCAAATTATTTAGGTCTTTTTTGATTTCTTTTAACAGTGCATTGTAGTTTTCTGAATACACGTGCTTTACATCCTTGGTTAAATTTATTCCTAAATATTGAATTTTTAAAAAGTCACTACTATAAATGTAATTTTTTTCCTGACTTCCTCCTCAGACTGCACATTACTAGTGTTTCTTCAAGTTTATTTCATCTGCTGTAAGTATAGTAGCTACACCAGCTTTTTTTGTTTTTGTTGTTACTGTGTGTGTGGAATATTTTGTTCCAGCCTTTCACTTTCAAGCTATTGTTATCTTTGAGTCTAAGGTGAATCTCCTGCAGACAGCATATAGATGGCTTATATTTTCTTATCCATATGGCCAGTCTATGTCTTTTGATTGGGGAGTTTAATCCAGTAACCATTCACTGTTATTACTGTAAAGGTAGTTCTTATTTCTCCCATTTTGACCTTCGGGTTTTTTTCTGTTATATTTTATTTTCTGTACTCTTTTGAGACTTTAAGTTACTTTTACTGATATAATTTTCATTTCTAAGCTCTCTTCCAAGACTCTCTCTCCTTTCTTTTCAGAATGTAGCACACCCTTTAATATTTCCTGCAAGGCCAGTCTCTTTGTTATAAACTCAGTTTTTGTTTACTTGTGAATATTCTAAACTCTTGCCCACATTTTTTTTTTAACTTTACCACTAGATTTAATACAATGTAAGAAACAGAGGCATTAGTCCAGGTTCCTGCATTGAGACATAATATAAATCAAATGTCACATGAACTTCTAAAATTAACAATGTGATACTGAAAGTTAAAGGGAATGATGAATAAGCCATTTTTCTCTTTCACTGAACTTCCCACTTGGTTTTTTAAAAAAATTAAAGTCAATAGATCACAAGGAATGTTACATTAAAAAACATAAAAAAAACAAAAAACATAAGAGGTTCCCATATATCCCACTCCCCACCCCCACCACATCATTTTTGTAAATTGTATTTTTTGAAGATATATACATCACACAAAAAAATGTTACACTAAAAAATGTAAGAGGTTCCTGTATACCCCCCACTCCCCCACCCCAATCCTCCCACACCAACAACCTCCCTCATCATTGCGGCATACTCATTATACTTGGTGAACACATTTTGGGGCACTGCTGCACTACGCTTTCCCCCAGTACATTCAGTGGGTTATGGCAGGATATATAAAGTCCAGCAATATCATTAAGGACAACTCAAAATCCCCAAAATGCCCCCACATCACATCTCTTCCACCCTCTCCCTGCCCTCAACAACTACTGTGGCCATTTTCTCCACTTCGATGCTAAAATTTCTTCTATTACTCATCACAATAGTTTTGTAGTAGAATATCAGTAAGTCCGCTCTAGTCCATATTTTATTCCTCCATTCTGTGGACCCTGGGATGATGATGTCCTCTCCACATCTAGATCAAGAGGGGGCTTAGATTCCACATGGATGATTGATGCAAGTCCTCTGCTTACAGTTATAGGCAATCTTGATTCCCTGGTGTGGTGGTTGACCGTCTTTACCTCCCTGTTAGCTGACCTGTAGCCCTCATTTTTGAAAGACAATCTTGATGTACTTAAGATTAATGGCTGGAAGTTTTTCCTCTTGCAGTATCATAAATATATCATACCATTGCCTTCTTGTCTCCATGGTTTCTGATGAGAAATTGACACTTAATTTTATTGGATATCCCTTATATGTTGTGCATTGCTTTTCTCTTGCTGGTCTCAGAATTCTCTTTGTCTTTGGCATTTGATATTCTGATTAGTATGTGTCTCAGAGTTGGTCTATTCAGATTTATTCAGATAGGAGTAGGTTGTGCTTCTTGGACACAGATATCTATGTCCTTCAATAGTGTTAGGAAGTTTTCTACCATTATTTCTTCAAATATTCCTTCTCTCCTTTTACCTTCTCTTTTCCTTCTGGGACACCCATGACATGTATGTTTGCATGTTTCTTGCTGTTGTTTATTTCTCTGAGACCTTGCTCATTTTTTTCCATTCTTTTCTTCATCTGTTTTTCTATACGTTTGCTTTTGGAGACCATGTTTTCAAGTTCACCAATTCTTTATTCTGCCTCCTCAAATCTGACTCCAGTGTATTTTAAATTTCATTTATTGTGCCTTTCATTCCCATAAAAGCGCTATTTTTCTTTGTATGCTTTCGCATTCTTCTTTGTGCTCATCCAATGTTTTCTTAATATCCTTAATCTCTTTAGCCATCATTGAACTTATTAAGGAGATTTGTTTGAGCATCTATGATTAGCTGTCTCAAGTCCTTCATGTCACCTGGAGGCATATCTTATTCCTTTAACTGGATCATATCTTCCTGTTTCTTGGTATGGATTGTCTTTTTGTTGTTGTTGTTTTTGGTATCTTGGCATCTAACTTACTAGATGTATTTATTCTGGGTGAAGTTTCTATCTTTAGTTTAGGACTTTCTTGCCCTTTCTCCCTTGCTGGTTGTGTGGTAGAAGCTGAGGATGTGGTTAGTACTGTAAGCTGTGGAGGTTCAAGGTGCTGATGTTGCCCAGGGACTAATGAAGCTTCTCCCACATTCCTCCTTTGGCAGGGCTAGAGAAAGAGCCACAGCCATGTGTAATAATCCAAGTTGCAAAAGCCAAGACCATCTGTAGGTGCCCAGAGAGAATGATGAAGCTTTATGTCCCTTCCACCACTGCCTGTGATGGAAATGGAGCTGGAGGGGGTGGGCAGGAATCTATGCTGTGGTCCAAAAGGACTGCAGTTGCCCAGTAGATTTCTGAAAATTTAGTCTGTGCCAGTCGAATATCCTTGCAGTTACCCAGAGAGGCTGGTGCTGGTTCCCCCAGCTTCCTCCTTGCAGATGTGGGGCTGTAGCCTAGGCTAGGGCTGCAGTTCCATTAGGGTGGAAAGAAGCCATTTCCATACTTTCACTGTGATTTTTCAGTCAGTTCGTCTTTCTCTCATGCTGGCAGTGGAGTCAAAGTGGCAGCTACCAGTCTTTTTGTGACTTTGTTATGCTCAAAATTTACCTGTCTTAGGATTATCCTTTAGCCAGTTGTATTTACTAATTGGTAGCTGAAGTTGGAACTATCTCTTCCTCCTGTTTTTGGAAAAAGGAGCTTCCAACTCTAGCCATAGAATAGCTCCTGAGGAGGCTTGTGCCACTAGAATAGGATGGGCACTGGCTTCCACAGCATGGCCTGAAGTTTGCCAGAGAGGTTGGCATAGGTCCCCCCAGCTTCCTTGCCAGAGGTGGGGCTGGGGCTTTGGCTAGAGTTGCAACCCTATCTGGGTTGAAAGAAACTGATTCCTAGCAGCACTGTGATAGTCAGTCTGCCTTGCTTCCCCTCATGCTGGGAGTGGAGTAAAAAGGTGGCTACCAGCCTCTTTCTGACTTGAACTGGCATAAACTTTAGTGGTTCTTAAGGTTATACTTTAGCCCACCAAATTACTAATCAGTAGCTGAAGTTGGTGCCCAACCGTATCTTCCTCCCATTATTGGGAAATGGAACTTCCAATTCCAGCCATGAAACAGCTCCTGAGGCAGCCTGTGCCACCAGTGGAGGATGGGCACTGGCCTCCGTGGCATGGAGTGCTCTCCTCATGAGTCTTCTCTGCAGATGGGCAGTCTCTTCCTTCCATTCTTTCAAGGATGTTGCAGGATGCTCTTCTGGTATCCTAGAGCTCCCAAACAGGCGCTTTAGATAGCTCTGGGTAATTACTAACTGCCTAGTAGCACAAGCTGACTCTTGGGCTCCTTAACTCTGCCACCATCTTGCTCTTTGACCATCTATTGTTTTTTTGTTCTCAATTCATTTCTGTTCTGATTTTTATTTCTTTCCTTTGGCTTGTTTTAGGATGAGTTTGCCAGTCCCATAGGTTTTGATGTTTTGTTCTCATTTTCATTATCTCGAGACATTTACTGGTTTCTCTTGCAATTTCTTCTTTTATCCAGTTCATTTAAGAATATGTTGTTTAATCTCCATATATTCGTGAATTTCTCCCTTTTTCCATCCATTATTGATTTCCAGCTTCATTCTATTAGAGCAGAGAAAGTGAGATTTGTCTTGTGACTGAACGTATCGTCTATCTGGAAAAGGATCCATGAACACTTGAGAAGAATTTATATCCTGCTGTTTTGGGGTGTAATACTTAATGTCTGTTAGGTCTAGTTCATTTATCATATTATTCAAGCTCTGTTTCCTTATTTATCCTCTCTCCAGATGTTCTATTCAATGCTGAGAGTGGTGTATTGAAGTTTCCAACTATTATTGTAGAGGTGTCTATTTCTCCTTCCATTTTGCCAGCGTGTGACTCATGTATCTTGGGGCAACCAAGTTAGGTTCAAAATTATTTATTATAGTTATTTCTTCTAGGTGAATCGCCCCTTTTATTAATACAATGACCTTTTTAATCTTACAATGGTTTTGCATTTAAAATCTATTTTGTCTAATATTAGTATTGCTACTCCAGATCTTTTTTAGTTACTATTTGCATAGAATATCTTTTTCTAAGTTTTCATTTTCAATCTGATTGTGTCCTTATGTCTGAGATGAGTCTATTGTAGACCACATAAAGATGGCTCTTTTTAAAAAAAATACATTCTGTCAGTCTATGTCTTTTGATTGGGGAATTCAATCCATTAATGTTCACTATTATTATCGCAAAGGCATTACTTACTTCATCCATTATATCCTTTGGCTTTTCCTTGTTATATTTTACTATTGTCTTCTCCAGGTTTCTTGCCCTTATCTTTTTCTGTTATGTTGCAACATTCCCTTTAGTATCTCTTATAAATCTGGCCTTAAATACTCTGTTTTTCTTTGTCTGTGACTTACTCTGAGTTTTGGAGGACAGTTTTGACAGATAAAGAATTACTCACAGTTTTTCTCTTTCAGTACCTTAAATACATCATACCACTTTCTTCTGTCTTACATGTATCAGCACTCAGTCTTTCTTTTTTTTAAGATTTATTTATTTATTTCTCTCCCCTTCCTCCCCCCACCCTGGTTGTCTGTTCTCTGTGTCTATTTGCTGCGTCTTCTTTGTCCGCTTCTGTTGTTGTCAGTGGTACGGGAATCTGTGTTTCTTTTTGTTGCATCATCTTGTTAGGTCAGCTTTCCGTGTGTGTGGCACCATTCCTGGGCAGGCTGCACTTTCTTTCGTGCTGGGCGGCTCTCCTTATGGGGTGCACTCCTTGTGCATGGGGCTCCTCTATGCGGGCGACACCCCTGTGTGACATGGCACTCCTTGCACACATCAGCACTGCACGTGGTCCAGCTGCACACAGGTCAAGGAGGCCCGGGGTTTGAATCGTGGACCTCCTATGTGGTAGATGGACACCCTAACCACTGGGCCAAGTCCACTGCCAGCACTTAGTCTTATTGAGTTCCCTTGTATGGGATGCATTACTTTTCTCTTACTGCTTTCAGAATCCTCTCTTTATGTCTGGTATTTGTCATTCTGAATGTGTCTCAGAGTAGGTATATCTGGATTTATTCTGTTTGGGTGTGTTCTTCTTGTATATTCATATTTATGTCTTTCATAAAGATTGAGAAGTTTTTGGTCATTATTTCCTCAATTATTCTTTCTTCCCCCCTTTCTGTTCTCTTCTCCTTCTGGAACACTTATAATGTATATTTTTGTGCCTTCCATATTGTCATTCAATTTCTTGAAACCCTGTTCAATTTTTTTCCTATTCTCTTTTCTGTCTGATCTTTTTTCAAGTTCAGATGTTTTGTTCTCAATTTCACTTATCCATTCTTCTGCTATTTCAAGTTTGCTCTTATATGCCCCTTATGTATTTTTAATCTCATCCATTGTGTCTTTCATTCCCATAAGTTCTGTTACTGTTCTTTGCAGTCTTTGAAATTGTTCTTTATGCTCACAAAATGTCTTCTTAATATATTTTATCTCCTTAGTCATATTTTCCTTCAACTCTTTGAATTGATTTTGGACATTTATGTTATCATCATTGATTAGTAGTCTTAAATCCTATATCTTGTGAGGAATTTTGTTTTTTTCCTTTGGCTGGGCCATATCTTCCTGTTTCTTAGTAGGCTTGTAATTTTTTGCTGATGTCAAGGCATCTGAATAGAATTTACTCTGACAGTCAATTTCTCTGTCTTGCCTAGTGTGCCATGGCTCTTCTTTGTTTTATGGTATAACTTAGAATAAGTCTTTAAAATTGCCCAGATTAAGTGATCAAACTAGGGCCAGGGACCCATTACCAACTAGTGGGATGCAAATCAGATCCAAGGGGACTAGGAAAAGAGAGACTCTGAAAAGCTTTTTTACTTATTGCAGTTTCCCAACTGGCCAGCAGGTGGCACTCTATGGCAAACCTTTCCATGGAAGTGTCTCTTCTAACCTCCATTTGCCCGTGATTCTGGTCTGGCTAAGATTCAAAGTAGGCTGTGCTGGCCAAACTCACTGAAGAGGATTCACTCTTCTCCCTCTGCTGCAACCTCCTCCTTCCCAGGGATGATGGCATAAATTCCCCTCTGAATTGGCTGCACTGGTTTTATCCAGGCTGTTCGCCTTGAGGGTGGGGGATGGGTGCTCTTCCCAGCTGTGGGGCTAGTAATCAGGGTTTTCTCTTAGGCCTCTTCATCTCTCTGCCCCTCACCCTTCTGGATGATGCACAGCACTCTCCTGGTCTGCAGATCCCCAAAGCAGCTCCCTTGGACAGCTTTTTGCCCTTTCTCCCTTGTTTTTGTAAGAGAGTTGAGCTCTGCCTACCTATTCTGACAACATCTTCTTAGATGTCATTCTGGGGAGTTTTAATAGGGAATAAGACTGGGGAATAATTTTAAAATCTAATATTTGAAACAAGTGCCACTACCATCTGGCAGAGTGGGTTAATTGGGATGAAATGGGCAAGTGAACTTTATGACCAATCATGGGGCACGGTTAATTTTGGCCAGAGGGAAAAGCATAGGAAATAAAAATCAGCAAATATTGAGGACCAATAGTGTTCACTTACCGAATTGTAAGGGCCAGCTCCGTTTTACAAGATTCTGCCAGAGCTGTGATTTCCCTCTTGAACCCTGGGACATCCAAGATGTCCTGAGTTCTGGGATTAGGTAATTTTTTAAAAGAAAAGGAAATAAACTCTTGCTCCTAGCATTTAGCTGATCACAAGGCCTACATATTTCCCCTTGAAGCCTGATCACAGATGCACTAAGGGGCGATGGTTTCCCTTAGTAAAGAATGGACTTTTATCAAATTTCACACCAGGGAACAAGAGGTTACACAGCCTGTATCCATCAGGCCCAGAGTAAATTTTCATTGAATTAGAAAATAACACTCCTCTAACCTAGTGATGAATAGCAAATACATGCTGGAGCAACTACCTGGAATAAAGGGGGGAGGAAGAGAAAAGGGCTTTGCAAACCATAAAGATACTTCATTTTCTGTTTCAGGCAGTTTAGCCCTGTAACTATTACACCTCTGCAAACTTCCTCAGACTTTTCTAGTTAGAAATTGTATTAAGATGGTAATTTCTCTAGTCAGGAATTCAAGAACATAGTGCAGAAATAAGGTGGGTCAACAATTTATACAAAGCCATTGAGTAAACACTAAGATCCCAGCTGTAATGATCCATCCTGTGATGTCCTGGGGTGGGGTGGGCAGGGTGAGTTGGGAATGATTTTCAGCAGCAAATTTGATTCTCTGGGCCCATCCTCCCCTCTCTTCCTCTACCTTCCTGTTGCCATGAAGTGAGCCTGAGGCCGATGCCAACAGGCTTTCTGTGCCTTAATTTATCTCTGCTGAGCTATGGCACTGGGGTCATGGAGAGGTTAGAGCAGATGTACTTCTCATTGCTCCTGCTTAATATTCACTTGTTTTCTCTTGGGAGGTACTAAAGTAGGAAAAACCTAGAGGGAGATTATTGGATACAAAGAGCATTTGAAAACTGCAGTGCTTTCTTTGGAAGAGGGAAGGTGGCTTCTGCAGTGATTCTGGCCAGTCAGGTCCAATTTTTCTTTGTTTTATCAGACAAAAACATCAATCTCATTGCAAGGTCCTTCTAGTTAGGAATTATCTTGTTTTATTCTCATATCCTTAGAATTTACCCTAGGGCCTAGCACATAGAAAATAAACTTTTTAATTTTTTAATTTTTTTTAAATAGAGGGTAATGTGGAGTATGAAGGGAACATGGTAATTGACTGGGCAGAAGGGAGTGGACAGTTCAGTGCCTTGACCCAAAATGTCCCAGGACAAGTGTCACTACAGCTGGGATTTAAGTGTGCTCTTTCTGCTAATAATCTCCTCTCCAGGCTATATACTCTCAGATCAATCCTTCAAATATTTGTCATAAAACAAGCTGAAAGGGAGGAAATATGATGCAAAGGAGAAAAGTATGAGCTTTTGAAATCATTCACTCAACAAATATTTACTGGGTTCCTATGTACCATTGTTCTAGCTTATTGTGATACAATAATAAACAAAATGGACACAGTATCTGTTCTGTGGAGATCCTGAAGGAGACAGACAATACACTATTAAAACAGTAAGTTACATAGTATGTTAGAAGTTCAGTGCTATGGAAGAAAATAGAGCAGGGTGAGTTAATTAAAAAATCTCGAGGAGTGATTTTAGCTCAGTGGTTGAGTGCCTGCTTCCGGTATATGAGGTCCTGGGTTCAACCCCTGGTACCGCCTAAAACAAAAGAAAAACTTTACTTAAAAAATCTCTTTAAAAAGGTTCAAATAACTTGCAGAAGACCAGATAAGGCAAAAATCTAAAGGTGGAGCTGCCTGTTTGTGCTCAAGGAAAGCAAGGAGACCAACACAGGAATTGAATGAGAAGGGAGAAATTGCAGAAGAGGTCAGAGAGGGAATGGGGGTCAGGCCATGTAGGGCCTTGTGAGTAGGGTTCGCAGAGTTAGGAAATATTGCCTGGGATATACTTACACTAAAAAATTGTTGATCTGAAATTCAAATTTAACTGGGCGTTCTGTGTTTTGTCTGGCAACCCTACTTGTGGTTGAACCACATTGTAGAGACTCCGAGTTAAACAGTGAAGCATTTTAAAGTATTGAGCAGAGGAGACAGTTCATCTTACAGTTTGAAAGGGTCTCTCTGGATGCTTTGTGGAGATCAAAGTGAAAGGGCAATGTAGGAAGCAGGGAAATCAGATGAGGATGTTGGACTAGTGCAGGCAAACATAGTGACTCAGACCAGGGTGGTAGGAGGGAAGGTGGTAAGAAGGGCCAGATCTCCTGTACGTTTTATAGATCCAAGAGGATTTTCTGGCGAGATGGAAGCAGGTGTGAGAGAAAGAGAGGTCAGTGGTAACACCAAGGATTTTGGCCTGTGGAGCTTGATGGGGTGTTGCCATCAACTGGGTTGAGGAAGAGTCTAGCTTGTGTCTTTGGGGGTGCAAATGGGGCATAAATTCCATTTGGACAAGCTGGGTTTGTAATATCCTTTGGATATCTAAGTCGAGAGGTCAAGTAGGCATTTGAGTCTGGAGCGCAGCAGAGGTTGGACTAGAGATATAAACGTGGGAGTCCTCAGGATACTGCCGGTAATTGAAGCCAGGAGCTTGGAGGAACTCACCTAGGGAGTGAGTAGAGCTAGGGACTGTGGCCGGGTGCCCTCCAGCATTATGAGTTTAGGGCAGAGAAGAGGAGCCAGCAAAGGAGATGCTAAGGAATCGGAGAAAACCCTAGACAGTGTGATGTTCTGCAAGGCACGGCAGGGAAGAGTATGAAGGAGGAGGCATGGCCGAGTGGGCCGCATGCTACTGATACATCAGAGAAGGTGAGGACTGGCTCTTGGATTCAGCAGTGTGGAAGTCACTGGAGAACCTGACAAGAGCAATATGTGTAGAGCAGTGGGAGTGGAATTGGAGTGGGTGTAGGAGTGAAGAAACAACTCTTGAGAAATCAGATTTTTTGGTCTGCTACTTACTAGCTGTGACTTTGGGTAATATTCTGAGTTTCCATTTACTCCTCTTGTAAAAAAAACAGGAATAGAAAAGGGGTGCTGTGAGGAATAAATATGTAACTTCACATAAGTGCTTAGTAAATGAAAATTACCATCATTATGATACTATATTAATTTCTGCTACAGTGTGGGAAAGATATTTAACCTTTCTGTACCTCAGTTTCCTTATCTATACAATGTAATAGCAGTACCTCCCCCATTGTGTTTTTTTGAGGATAAGATAATTTACATGAAACACAATAGCTCCTGGCATATTATACAAACTCAATAAATATGAGCTCTTTTTATCCAAACAATTCTCTGTAAATGCTAATACACCTCCTTTGAAATGCAGCACTACCCAGAAGTGAACAAGCATCCTCAACTTAAAAAATATCTACCTTGTCTTATTATTATCTTTGTGTTAATGTGATCTGAACTTGTTAACTTTTGTTAGCAGTGGTCTGCTGGTTTTTGATTGGTAAAGCTCTATGCAAGTGGAGGTTATTAAAACTCACTTATCTCCTTGTGAACTAGAACCACTGTCTCTGCACCAGAGAAGTTGTTTGTCTTCACCTGAGAGTGAAAGATCAAAAGTAAACAGCTGTTTCCATCTCCATAGAACAGCCAGGGAGCTTGTATCACAGTCTTGTACCACAGGATGCAGAATACCTACAGCATTCTTAATCCTTTTTGTGAATCTGAAGAAGCCAAAGACCTCTCTTCCCTCAGAAAAGTGCACATATATATAAAAGTTAACACACTCAGATAGGAAAACCCCTTCGAAGACTCAAAATGGGCCTAGATTATAAGAATTTTATGACTTTTTTTTTAACAGCAGGAATTTATGAAGGAGATATATATATGTCTGTAAAGTCCAAAATAAAGGTGACAAGGTGATTTTTTTCTTTCTTAGAACTTTTTTCAGTGTAGCAAGATAGCAGCTGTAACTAAACTAATTTGTAGCTGAAACTTCCAAATATGATTAGGGGCTTGTTGGTGTTTCCCCATATGATTCATGGAATAATGATAAACATGCCTTATTAAAGTCCAGTTTCTGTAAAAAGGGAGAGCTCTGTGACAGCTTCCTAGAGGGTAAAATTAGGAGGTGAAATTTTAAGCTGTGGGAGGATCATCCAATGAGAATTATTCTAAGCCCTTACTTCCCAAAGCATTCACTTGTAAGTCACTTTTTAAAAAAAGTAAAATTAGGTGTTGGACAGTGTTTGAATGAAAGAATTTTTAGTATCAATTTTGGCAACAGAATGCCTGTCCTAGAGTGCTACCTAGCAGTGATGAGAAAGCAAAACCTAATCTCTAAAGAAAACTTCAGTTGTTTTTAGCAACAAAACAATTTTTAAAAAATCTAGCTTTGGTGAAATATTCCCTTCAACAAATCTATACAGAAAAAGATAACTGAGGTAGAGAAAACCTGGGTTTATGATTCCCAAGTTAAAAACTCTAACCAGGTGTCACACACTACTTTCATTTTCGCTTTCCTTATTTTACCAACTGCTATTGAAATCTCAGCTGTGTCTAGCTTCGATGGAAAGCAGCTTCTGTTTGGGCAGCAAATGTCCTTTCTGACACTAGACCGCCAGCCTCACCACTCCTAGAGTTGCCTTTCATAGAGTGCAGGGAATTTTGTTAAGGTTTCATATCAAGTTCCACTTATATCAGTTTATCTTGCCAAATCAATGTCTTTGCATTAATAGTAAAGGGTAAGAGTCCCTGGGAATTATTATTTCAACACTCCCCATATTTTGCCATTTGTGTGTGTGTGAGAGAGAGGAAAAAATTCCACCACAAATTAAGCATGATACTGTTCACGTTTAGTCTTTATAATATTTAATAGGAAAACACCACCATGGGAGATAAAAATTTATGGAATTTAGATATTGATCAGCAAATTTTTAAGATCATTTGCACTAATTAGTCTATGCCATTACCCTGTTCCATTTATTTAAACAAAAATGATGCTCTAACCCAATTGTTTCCAACTTTTCACTCCCACCCCAGGGTTTCTGAAGGATAAACCAATCCTGTCACAGTGGTTCACTATGTCAGTGATGCTTGGGAAGGAAGTAGGCTGGAGGAAAGCAGGAAGAGGGGAGGGGCAGGGCGGAGAGGTGGCAGGACTAGCTTGAAAAAGCTCTGCCCTCCTCCAGGCAGTGTGCACCTCTAAACCCCTTGCAGTTTAATTGCAAATCAATATATTAACTCTTAAGGGCAACTTTAATTTATTTTGGGTTGTTTACCAACTAAACTGAGATTTGTGGTTCTGGAAAGATTTTCTGGAAAATGAATAGGTAAGTTAGAGGTGAGCCTTCTAGAATAAAGGACCTTAATAACAAACTAATAGGAGCCCCAGGATAAATCAAACTTTTCTGAGCAGAGGCTAAGAGGCTGCTCTTAGCAATAAACAGAACCACAAAAATAAATGAATATTATTTGTGCAGAATAACCAAGACAAAATAAATCCTCTATTTCTTCTCAGTTCCCTTATCTGGAAGATGTGCTCTGTTCAGTTCTACATGGAAAGTTTAAATGGGATTGTATTAGTCAGCCAAAGGGGTGCTGATGCAAAGTGCCAGAAATCTGTTGGCTTTTATAAAGGGTATTTGGGGTAAAAGCTTACTGTTACTAGTAAGCTTACTGTTACTAGGCCCTAAAGAGTCCAACTCATCAAAGTCGGTTGCCATATGTTGAAGGAAGTTGGCCGCTGACCTCTGCCTGGTCTCTCCTTCCTGGGCTTCCTCTTCCTCTTAAGTCTCCGTGGGCCCAGCTTCTTCCTGATCTCAGCTGTAGGCTGCCATAAGGCTTGTCTCTCAGAGTTTTCTGAGCTCTGAGGGCTTGTTTCTTTCCGGGTTTTCTCAGCGGCAAACTATCAGATGAATGGCTCTCCCTGGGGCTTCAGGATCAAAAATGACAGAGCTCTCTCTCTTCCTGGGTGTTTTCTCAGTGTCCATTCATATCCACCCACCAAGGGGGTGGGGACTCAGCCTGAATTATGCCTTAATGAGGTAACCCAATCAGAAGCCCTAAATTGATTTTATCAAGTAAACTTAATCAGAGGCCTCTCACTGAATCCAATACAATCAAAGGTATCACACCCAGAAGAAAAGAAAAACAGTAGAATACAAATGCTGGAGAGGATGTGAAGAAAGGGGAACTCTCATCCATTGCTGGTGGGAATGCAGAAGGATCCAACCATTCTGGAGGACAGTTTGGCGGTTTCTCAAAAAATTATCCATAGATTTGCCATATGACCCAGCAATACCACTGCTGGGTATATACCCATCAGATCTGAAAACAAGGACACAAACCGATATATGTACACCAATGTTCATAGCAGCATTGTTCACTATCGCCAAAAGTTGGAATCAATCGAAATGTCCATCAACAGATGAGTGGATCAATAAAATGTGGTATATACACACAATGGAATACTACTCAGCTGTAAGAACCAATACACTACAATCGCACGTGATAACATGGATGAACCTTGAGAATCTTATGTTGAGTGAAGCAACCCAGGCATTGAAGGACAAATACTATATGACCTCAATGATATGAAGTAAGTTAACTGCCTCAGAGAGCTAGAGTCTGGAAAAGTGGCTTACAGGAAATCGGGGGGTGGAGGAAGGATGTGAGTTAATGTCTGCAGGGGTGGAATCTGTGATGAGCTGGCGGTAAGTATGAGCACAAAGAAGGGACAAAATGGGGGCAAGGGGTTACCTTCGGGTGGGGTTTTCTGGGTTTGAGGGGGGCTGGGGATGGGAAGAGGGGTAATATTGTCCAAGAAATAGGTGGGAGGGAGGGGCAACATACGAATATGGGAGAGTGTCAGAAGTTCGTTGAGAACTAAATGTTGAGTAAAACGTATCAAAGTATAAGTAGGAGGGTTACCTGGTTAGGACCCTCAGGGGGTATGGTATGATGCGTGACAGACTCCGGAGGGAATAGCTGAAGGCTCATTTTGCCAAGGTGGGTTCTACCATTGGGTGGGGTGGACCCATATCCTGGGGAAGACTAATGCCGTCGAATAGAGAGAACTGTATCTCTCGTGAGATAGGAGGGCTCCCAGGGTATTAGATTGGCAGGCGTTGTGGGCCCTAAGGGGAGGGGAAAATGGATGTGGAATGGATGGAACAAAGGTAAATAAGGGGGCAAAAGAGGAGTTATGTGAGAGTACACGAGGATGAATATAAAACAGCTAATATTACACCAAAAACATATAGGGGACGACAGACTAATAATGAAAACCATAAGACAAAACATAGGATAACTAAAAAATTTAGAAAACTGTACAGCCTAAAATATGGACCACATAGTAAGCACAAATGTCACCTTCTTTGAAAACTATAGTTTTGGAATCTGTACATCAGTTTCAGGAAATATGATATGAATAAGTTAAAAGACTATTGCTGTGCAAGGGAAAAGGTTTTATGGTGGATCTGGGGAAATACTGTATATTGTATATATGAATTTCGGTGATCTAAGACTCTTCTGAAGCTGACATTATGTTGGGATTCACTTTACGGGAAGTTTTGGATCACAGAGTGGTTCAACAATGGCAGCGGAGGAATACTGATATGGGATGTTATTGACAGGATATATATGGTTGACAGGGAGTTATACAGGGCATATGCCCAGGGTATATGGTAATGTCTATATATACTCATAGTGGAAACAAAAACAACAGCTGGGGGGGTACTGGGCTCCTGGCCGGGGGGTCACTGTTGTAGGCCCTGGGAGAGCAGCGGCAATCCTCCAGGTGCAACGGCAAGAACCAGGAAGGAAGGAGGGCCCAACAGTGGGCTCGTGATACTAATGGTTACACTTTTGAGCCTATACACCTGGAATAAGAACAAGGCCTAGAGTAGCATTGTGCCTGGGGGTTTCCTCCTGACAGCCTTCATGTTACTCAAATGTGGCCACTCTCACAGCCAAACTCAGCGTGTAGATGCGATGCATTCCCCCCAGCGTGGGACACGACACCCGGGGATGAGCCTCCCTGGCACCGAGGGATCACTACCACATACCAGCTGAAGAAGCAACTAGAAAATGACCTTGAATTAAAGATTCAATGCAGAACAGCAGAATATACCTGTCTACATATAATAACATGACTTCGGGAAGCTGTTTGACCTAATGTAAGGGGGAAATGGAAAGGAGAAATGAGATTATAAGGCTGTGAGTCTCTAAAAAAGAGTCTGGAGGTTGTCAGAAGGAATAGCCCTATGTACAACTGAACAGAGTCTAAGAGACAGATAAGGTAGATACAACCCCAGGTATTGGTTCTTTTGAGGGATAAAGAGACCCACGGGTTCTATGGTCATGGCAGAAGGGGTTCACTGCCATGACAGATAGCCCTTCTTTGGAGCTGGTGTTTCTGCGTGATGGAATTGGACTCAGAGGGGATCTCTTTTCACAAGACTTGCATGCTACTTTATTGGAATTGTAGTTGGTGCTGGGTTTAAGATATATGTAGGGGATTTGAATCTCTGGACTGATAATATGACACCCAGGCCCAGAGCCTCAACAGACTTCAGCTCCTACAATTTGATTTATTGGACTTACTCCACTCAGCTAACATGGAGTTGAAGAAGGTCAACCACCACAACATGGAGCCTAGAGTGTCTACAACTGGAAGCGGGAGGAGTGCATCCAGTACCCATGTGGAATCTAAGCCCTCACTTGACATAGATGTGCAATGGACACAACCAATCCAATGTCCACAGAGAAAATGTGGAATGGGTGTGGGAACGGTAGCCATGGTGGCTGCTGGGTGTGGGGAACGGGAGGAAGAGATGAGATGTGGAGGCGTTTTCGGGACGTGGAGTTGTCCTGGATAGTGCTTCACGGACAATTACGGGACATTATAGATCCCCCCAGGACCCACTGGATGGAACGTGAGAGAGTCTGGGCTATGATGTGGACCATTGACTATGGGGTGCAGTGATGCTCAGAGATGAACTTACCAGGTGCAATGGATGTGTCATGATGATGGGAGAGAGTGTTGCTGTGGGGGGAGTGGGGGGGCGGGGGCGGTGGGGTTGAATGGGACCTCATTTTTTCATAATGTAATTTAAAAAAAAAATAAATAATTAAAAAAAAAAGTAAGCACAAAGGCGGAACTCTCAAAAAAAAAAAAAAAAGAATAGTTCACAAACATAATCTTTCTCTTTTGGGGTTCATAAATAATCTCAAACTGGCACGGGGATGTTTGCTCATGTTTGAGCAGACTTCTCCCAGTAAAAGTCTTCTGTTTTACAGACATTCAGAACATAGTGTTCTAGAAAAAGATTTCGATTAACCTTACTTATATTCTATTGCTCTTATCTGTAACCCTTTAACTCATTCAGTAAAATGCATCAGCATCTACCACATGCCAGGAAAAACATGATGGTGACTTGGACTAGGGTGGCAGTAGGTGTAGAAAAAAAATAGGTGAACTAATGAGATATTTAGAAGGTAGAATTTGATAGGCCTTTATAATGGGCTGAATGGGGGAATGAAGCACAGGGAGCAAAGATGAAGCATAGATGATTCCACTCTTAGGTTTATGCCTAGGGCAGCTAACTAATAGATGATGGTGTCATTTATGGGTAGTGTTCACTGGTATTGGAGGTAGGGTAGGGGGAGGAGGGTAATTTTTCTTAACTTTTCCTGTTCTAGAAAGTCCAGGGGAGGGGTTCCCATTGAATCATGAATCCCTAGAAATTAGGGGCACAATTTTGAATGACAATTTTGTATGAATGTGTAACTTTCCGGGAAACAGTCTTCAGCGTTTATGACATTTATTTAAAATAAGAGGTTAACAATCACTGGTCCACAGCATATATTATTTGGAAAGTCTAAGGGATAACACATACAACTAAAACAGATGGTTCTACCAAATTTCTCAAGCAAATGGTCTTTAATGAGGCTATGTCTTGAGAGTATCCTATGCTTATAATCTGCTACCAGGACAAGGTAGTATCAGTAAAAGTTGGTATTTCTTTCAACTTAGCTGAGAAACTTGACAAAAGACTTTCTCTTCAGCCCAGGCATCAAAAACTATATATATATATTTTTTAAACACAAACCAATTTCCACATATTGAATGACTCTGTAAATCTGGATAGGTTCAAAGCAAAGCCAGTATAGCATACAGATCTACTGACAAAAGATAACATGATGCTTGCTGCAGCTGATACCCTGATTTGGTGTTTATTGTAAATTCATCATTTTCCTCTTAAACCAAATTTGAGACAATTTTGCTGAGCCTCATGAGTCTGGGTAAAGTCAAATATTGGACCAATCCTAGAAGGAACTTGATAAAGACCAAAATGTTTATGGAATTATATTTCTGAACAAAGCTTAAAAAAAATAAATTTGCATCAAATACAGATTGATGTTTCAGAAAATGCAAAGGCAAAATACACTGTGTCTACCTAATGATAAAGAGATGTTCCACTGCCTAAAGCCATATATAAAAGAATGTCATCATTTAATTATAGCTAATGTTCTACCAAACTACTCTCAATTTATTTCACTGTTCTACTTCAGATCTGTACAGAAGTGTTATTTCTTTTAATTCAGAAAATAAAGGATAAACATTTGGCCTTGGCCCATATACTGTATTGTTTGCTTAAGTTTCATTCTTCTACGCAAAAGGGAAGACACATATCCCATTAGGAAGAAGGTAACACATGGAGGAAATATGGAGTATCCTGTAGGGATATGCTATGCCTAAAAGCATCATACATAGTACATACAGAGTCTTATTTAACCAAAAGGTGTTTTCATTAATATAACAGCAGAAGAGAGTTTTAATCAGAATGTATGAATAACAACACTGCACTAACTGGGTGTTTTTGTCAAGGAGTTACATGTTTTAATAAATGAAGTGAGCAGCCTTTGGTTTCTAGCTATGGTCCAGTGGAATGACAGATTAAGGAAAAGTTCCTACCAAGAAACATTTCAATGGGGTTTGAGAATCTCTTGACAATGTTCTAGGAAGAACGGCTGCACTGAAGCAAGGTCTCTGAATGTGTCGTCAAGGAGGTGAAAGTGTGCTGACCTACAGCTGCAAGAGGGAGTGAGGCATGGTGTTTAGAAGCTGTATGCACCCCAAAAAACATGTTCTTAAGTTTAATCCATTCCTGTAGGTGTGGACCCACTTTTTTTTTTTAAAGATTTATTTATTTATTTCCCCCCTCCCTCGGTTGTCTGTTCTCTGTGTCTATTTGCTTCGTCTTGTTTCTTTTGTCCGCTTCTGTTGTTGTCACAGGCACGGGAAGTGTGGGCGGTGCCATTCCTGGGCAGGCTGCACTTTCTTTCGTGCTGGGCGGCTCTCCTTACGGGGCGCACTCCTTTCACGTGGGGCTCCCCTACGCGGGGGACACCCCTGCGTGGCAGGGCACTCCTTGCGTGCGTCAGCACTGCGCATGGGCCAGCTCCACACGGGTCAAGGAGGCCCGGGATTTGAACCTGGGACCTCCCATGTGGTAGACGGACGCCCTAACCACTGGGCCAAGTCCGTTTCCTGGTGTGGGCCCATTTTAAGTAAGACCTTTTGATGAGGCTACTTCAGTTAAGGTGTGACCCACCTCATTCAGGATGGGTCTTAGTCCTATTACTGGAGTCCTTTATAAATGGAATGAAGAGAAAGGGAGAGAAAGCCGCTGAAGCAAGAAGCTGAAATCAACGAAATCTGGAAGAGAAAGGAGAGACCAGCAGATGGTGCCGAGTGCCTTACCATGTGGCAGGCCAGCCCAGGATTGCTGGCAGCTGGTTTTCTGGAAGAAAGCATCAACTTGATGGTGCCTTGACTTGGGCATTTTCCTGGATTCTAACCATAAATGCATAAATTCCCATTGTTAAAGTCAAATCATTTCATGGAATTTGCCTGAAGCATCCTAGAAAACTAAAACACTAGGTTTGGTATTCAGTATGTGAAACAGTCTCAAAAGAAATTTTAAGAACGTGGATGACTGCTTAGAAGGATTCCACATGTAGCTAAGCTGTAAGCAAGGGTAAGAAAACAGACCATTGAATTATGGCTGTCAGATACTGCAGAAGAGGATCCAAAGTTAACGAATTTCCAATTTCATAGAATAAAAATATTTATCTACCATAAAGCAAAGGTTTACAAAGGTCAAACTGCTGTGAAAATAAAGAAGCTGTGCCAAAAAGAAAGACAATGGTTCAGTCAAGAAGTGTGTCAACACTGTTTTTACAACTATACAAGGAAATTTTGTATTTTACTCAACTAAATTCTTTGGGTCACATATTTAAGTGAAATTTTCATTCCTGTAGCATTAACACAACAGGAACTAAGGAACTAATTACAAAAAAACATGTAAAAGTTTTTCACAGAACAAATTCCAATTTCATAAAGATTTAAATAAGTCAAACAAAATGCTGTTTACAAACACCAAATATTAGGCTAATCATCATTCTTTGATCCCAACAAATTACCATTAGTTATGTAACAAAGATTTATAGAGCAGAGATAGAGCCATAAATTTGGTTTCTTTATCAGATTATCTAAATTGCACCAAGAAGTAATAATCAATAAATAGTTTTTTGATAACCATTTTTCATAAATTAAAAAATATTTTAAAATTTTTAACAAAACTATAAAATAAAATTTATGCTAAACAGAAAGCTAGAAGCATTTCCCAAAAGCTATGCTGATAACAAATTTTAGCTGTGAATTTTCTACACAGTTTTGGGGTGTGGTCAAATATTCAATTTCACATGAAAAGCAGCACACAAGTCAATGATGATTCTAAATATTTGAGAAGTCCTTCACTGAGCAGGTAAGGACAGGTATTTTCTGTATATAAGTGGTTAAAATAGAGTGCAAAGAACTCTGGTTCTAGCAGGCCACTGACACCAAAAACTTGCTAGACTGTCTGGGGATTGAATAAATGAAACAAATGACACATAGCTGTTGTAGTGCTAGAAAAACCCAGTATAGCTTAAATATTAAGACATTGTACTGTACCTTATAATGTTAGAAAAATTTCAATCTAACTCTTGCTCACGTCAGGAGGCAAGCAGAGCTACATATTTAACAGTAACCACATTTAATTCCACCAAAGAATGTATAACTATGCACTTCCTCACTCATATATATTTACATCTGTTATTTGTATCTTCACATCTGTAACACTGGCATCTTTATCACCTCAAGATTGCCTGGCCCAAGGTACCATGCCTGCTTTATGATTAACTGATGAAGCAAAAAACTAGTTTTCCAGACCCTTCTTAGAAATGTTACCCAGATGATTAACTTTGTCAACAGGTATAAAAGCTGTGAAAAAAAACAAACCCTTAACAAGGAGGCCAATTTGAGACCGTATCTCCAGCCTCCTGCCAGCAAATAAAGCCTCTTTCCCTTCCTAGCCTAGTTTGGTCTGTCTATTCTGCCCTGCCAAGTGAATGAACCGAGCTAAGATCCACTCCGGCCCCTCTCCACTGGTAGGAGTGGACCCAAATTCAAAGCACACAGTCAGACTGGTACAACTGTGCCCCTTGGTTGGCATCTTGGAAGAGGTCAAGATCTGAATGGGCTACAGGTAATGACTATTTTCACTATCTTAATGATGGCTCCTGAAAAAACATGTATAAGGCATAGAGTAGTGGCCACAGAAAATGGCACAGTATATAAATAACATGAATTCTGAAAAGTTATCAGAAGTTCTTAGAAAATCCTTGCTATATAGTATTCAGGTTAATAGGAGGCTTCAGAAAGAATTTTCTGTAAGATGTTGGTTTCCCATTCCTTGTGATACCCCCCTTTTCAGATTCTTCAGCCATAGATCTGGCCCTCTGTTTATTTCAAGTCAACAATACAAGATCTTTGTAAATCAATTCTTCCCTGCTCCAACACCAGAGGTTTGTTTAGCTATTAGAACCACCATTCTTTGGTACTGATCTCCCAAACTTGTCTCTTCTGGCATCAAATCACATAAATGACAAAAGATGGAGTTGCCATATTTTCCTAAGGAAAGGGCACTGAGCTAGGAGTCAGAAGATAAGGGAATTCAAGCTAGGTGGCCACAGGAAAGATCTGGGCTTCAAATTTCCTTGCCCCTCTCTAAGGTCCTTTCTACATCAAAATTTTTTTTTTTTTTAAATCCGTATTATCTTCAGTTTTTAAGTAGTGATTTTTTTTTTTAGGGGTTACTGGGGGCTGAACCCAGGACCTCATACTCAGGCACTCAACTATTAAGCTACATCTGATTCCCAGTGAGAGTTGTTTTTTTAGTTTGTTTTTAGGAGGTACTGGGGACTGAACCTGGGGCCGCATACATGGGAAGCAGGCACTCAACCACTTGAACTACATTTGCTCCCCAAAATGCTATGATTCTAAATCTCTAGATTAGACATAGGCTGGATGTAGGCAGAAGCCTCTACTTATACCATTCCTCGAAATGGGCAACTGGTACCTCAAATGTGCAAGAACTAGGGGGAAAACACATGACTGGTTACTGCTGGAATGGCCTTTCTTTTGATATCTCACAAAGTATTTTTGGTATTCCCTAAGGAATTTATAACAGGGTTTTCTTGTATGTTCTCATCCCCATCCCCTCTCACCGCAGGCTCCCACTTTAGAGCTAGCATTTCATAGGGACCTCTATTAGTGAATAGCTCAACACGGAAAATGTAGGGCCCTGTTCTAGGTATAGTAGATGTCAACTCATTTTTGGCAATAAAAGTTATTAACTCTAAACCACACATAGTATCTACATATTTTTTGTACATTTTTTTTAGTGCAGTTCCTGCCCATATGTAGAAACACATTTACACATTTTCAAATGATCTATTAGACTTGTTTGATGCTTTGGGCTAATACTTCAGTTAACTAGCAAACAAAGTCCACTTTTTTTGGGTAAACTGATTGTGTACTGCAGACTGGCTGTTCAAATCAAAGCTAAGTAGTCAGAATATAAGCCTCTCGAAGGCCCATTTTTTACTCCATTAACTCAAATAAGATGAGTCCCTGTCAAGTTACTTAGCCAACTATCAAACAAACTTACAAAAAGTCTAGCTAGCTTTGGCAGAGTTCCTCTGGTATTTGGATGCTATTATAGAAAGGGTTGTGGTCTAACCTACCAAATGTGTACTTGCACTGACCCTTCCACATTATGACATATTGTGTCCGCCAGATTCACCTCACCCCAAATCCAATAATTACCCATCTGGAGAAGTGAAGTATAATACTCAAAAGCTATCTTCTTTATTTAGTTTTTTTTTTTTTAAGAAGAGGCATCATTCCAAAAAAGAATTTCTTTTTTAGAAACAATTTGAGGATGATTATCTAAGCCGATATGAGAAAAAGTATTTCTCCAATCCATATCATATTGGGGTGTGTGTCATATATGATATTTAACTGTCACATGATATTTAATTGTTTGTTGACCCATGTCTTTTACTCCAATAAAGATGCCTTACATAATATCACAAACAAATGGAAACCTATTCTATATATGTTGGGTCAACTATCTGTGATGTTTCCAGATTACTTGTCTTTTGTCAATTATTGTACCATTTCTATAAATATATTAGATATAAAAGTGAATCTGTATTTTAAAATTTTATCACATTAAACATGTTCTTTGTAGGGGTTTAAAACTGAAAACTATCAGTATTTAAAGACTTTGAGATTAACACTGCCTCATGATTACTTAAATCTAAGAAAGAAGGTCCAGCCAGCATATTCTAAACTTAAATGCACTTCTTTCTCCCTTCCTTAGAGGCTATTTTACTGATTGAATAGTTGAGAAGGAAAGAGGAGAAATTACATATTGTAGAAAAAGGGAGAGAGGAACTAGTGAACCAGCTCTGCTATTTAGTTCTAGGAGACCCTTAGAAGTGCAGTTAGTGAGAACCTTGTTACATGCAGCATACCAGCTCTCCATATCTCTTTTCCTGATTTGACTTCTAAGAGATGCTGTTGTATTGGGGATTAATTTCATGGGAGAAAATGATAGCATATTTAAAATTTGGGGATAAGTCTACTACTTATCACAATGAAATTACTATCACTCAAATTCTTTAATTTCACTTTTTCGTTTTTTGTTTTCTCTTTATGATTTATACCATAGGCTTAACAGAATATCATGTAATATTTCATACAGTTTGACTTCAGAGAACATCATGTTATATATATATATATGCTTATATAGTTATATATATATACTTAAATAATACAACTGCTAAGCTACTGTTACATTAAAGTTCCTAGGAACTGGGCTGACTATAGATATGGCTCAGCTAAGTTTCAGCAATCTGTCTATAATTTAGTCATTAGTTTTCAAATAATTCCCTCTTCTGAAAAACAACTTAATTTTTTAAAGTACGTCAGGGTGTGGATTTTCTCACTGATCATAGCATTTCAAAGAAATAAAGATAGTGAGGATTAGAGCCCAGTATTGTATCTGTGATAAGGATAATTTCAAATTAGAAACAGTAGCACTGAAATTCAAACATGCTTGTTTTGGACAGGGATGTAAGAATATTTGTCTTGCTAAATATGGGTCACAAAACATTAATTTTTCAATTTTCATTTATCGGTCATGATACATACAAGGAAAATCTTTATAGAAACACACACACACAAACACACACAAAAAAACAAAACTCCTTTAAACTACTACATTAAAAACAAAAGTGAACAAAAATATACAGAATAATAAACATTGTCAATAAAATTAAAAATTAACGTTAAATATCTACACTAACACATCGAAGTGGACTGTTAGCATAATAAAACTAACATACCACACAGAAAGACAAAAGCATCAACTATCAAAATACTATTTTGCCTCAGTCCTCCTTATTTTGACCTGGGAAATCACCAAGCATAACCAGCTGGTTTCTTTTCATCCCTCCTTTCCCTCATACTTCCATCCTTTTCATACTGGGGTACCAGTGTAGGAAACTCTGGGATGTGGCTAACCGTGCAGCAGCTCCTAAGGCAGCAGTGGCTGTACTTCGAGGAATGTAGAGCTTCTGAGAAATCTGATGCTCAGGAGACAAAATCACAGAAATCTGGTCCATGGTTCCTTGACTCTTGTCTTTGAACACTGTAATAGCATGGCTACTAGAAAGATCTTCATTTTTCAGGCTTCCTGGAGAGCTTTCCACTGAAAAAGAAAGAAAACATATGAGTCTTCTCAAGGGGTTCTCATACTTACTGTCTTCTCTCTCCCATTCCTAAATCTTTATTAACATGTGTTATAATCCTCTTCTGTTAGGTAGTGTGACAGTTTGAACCTTTTGTGAATCCCAGAAAAGATCATGTTCTTGGAACTAATCCATTCCCATGAATGTGGGACCCTTTGCTTAGAGTCAGTTAAGGGACTTTTTGATAAATCATTTTTGATTAGAACACTTTAGGGCCTTTGATTGGACTCTGTCAGTGAGGCATGATCCAAACTGGGTCTTGGCCCTCTTTTTTTTTTTTTTTTAAGGGGCACTAGGGACTGAAACCAGGACCTCATACATGAGAAGCAGGCACTCAACCACTGAACTATATCTGCTTCCCAATAAGAATTGGTTTTTGTTTGTTTCTTTGTTTTTAGGAAGTACCAGGGATTGAACCCAGGACCTCACACACTGGAAGCAGGTGCTCAACCACTTGAGCTGCATCCACTCCCCTCTTGGCCCTCTTGCTGGAGGTGTATATAAGCAAAGGACTGAAAGCAGAGAACTGAAAGTGGAAACACACAGAAAAAGAGAGCTGTCATTTTACCCTGCCATGTGAGAGAAGACTCCAGGATCAGCTACAGAGCAAGACTAAGAAACCCTGAGAGGATGAGAGAGAGGCTGGTGGCTGGATTCAGTGGAGAAGCTAAAGCAACAAGGCTCCCAAGAGGCTAAGCCTGTGGAGCAGCTTGAAGCTGAAAGAACATGTGAGCCTGGAGGAGAAAGCAAGAGAGAGACTGGCAGACCTGCCATTTTGCCTTTCCAGGTGTAAGGAGTCCAGGATCCAGAAGCCAATTTTGATAAGACAGCATCTCTGATGATGCCTTGATTTGGACATTTTCACAACATCAGAATTGTAAGACTTTACGCCCCATATAAATTCCTATTATAAAAGCCAACTCATTTCTGATATTTTGCTTCCAAAAGCTTTAGCAAACTAAAACAGGTAGTAACAATGGCAAATCAGGAATGAGAATCAGAAACCAGTCAACCAATGGAAAGAAAATGGGGATGGGTAGCCTGGGGAATCACGGATGAAGATAAATTATTGTTAAGATAGAGCAAAAGGGACAAGTCATAAAATAAACTGGATCTAATTCCAGAGAAGAGATTAAAGCTGCCCTATTTCCTTCTAGCACTGAGCAAAATGATATTAAACATGTGTTCTCTATTGCCAAAGTGGTGCAATTCCAAGTTTGCGCCAATGTGAAAACAAAATTGTCCAAGACTGCTTGCTAAAAGGCACCAAAAAAATGAGTTATCAGCCATAAATGATATGCTAGGCATTCTCAGATGTGTACTCTGGACCAGCCCTACTCAAAATAGCTGATTCATGAACATTTTATTGTTGGCCTACAATGAGATAAGGAACTTGTGCCAAGTTCTATGCCAACACATTGCTTCTTGGAGAAAGTCCTGCTATTAAAAAAAGTCCTGGATAAATTAAAAAGAAAAAAAAATTAAAAAAGAAAAAGGAAAAAATTAAAAGAAAAATGAAAAATAAAAAAGACAACACACACACACACACAAAGTCCTGTGAGCTAAGTAATGTGCTCAGTGGTATAGCTGATTTAAGATTCTGGTTCAAGTGCCTTATCTGGTTGTTGACCATTAAAAACACTTCGTGGACTGACACTGTATTCTAAGTATATTTTGAATAGCATTGCTCTAGACCTTACAAACACAGATTTTTAAAAACTCAGAGAAAAAGTAGGCATAATCCAGAATCACATTTTCAGTTTGTGGTATAGCAGCATATAGTATATGTTCCACACATTTGTGATGAATTAGTAATGTTAAAGGAGTATTTGGTAAGGTGTTTTAAAATATGAAATTCTAATCAGAAAACTATAATTAATGCCCATTAGAGAGGAAAAGAAATAGTGATTTCTAATAAACTAATGTGGTTTTATAGCAAGTCTTGTGATCTCAGATTTTAAAAGGTATATAAATATGAAAACAAGGGCACATGACCAAAGAATCTAAGAGTAGCAAAATTTCTACTTCCAACTGTTATACTATTCAAAAGGGATTATATTTACCCTCCTACCTTAAACTAAAAAGGGGGCAAAATAGATGAAACAGCAGCTTTCAGATGTTGAAGAACAAATAGCACAGGACAGTGATACCTGAGCCCAGGCGAGCCCACCAGTTCCTTACAGCTTCTTAGCTCACAGCTTGGAGAGATGTTCCAGGCTACGGTATACAGAAGGGTAAACCAACCTGAGCCTGGAGTTCTACAGAGTTTGAGAACACTAAGTTCAAAGTTCATGGAGCCAAGGTGTCTGGAATTTGTGGGGGAAAAGTATTAGAGAAGAGTTAACTGTTGAGAGCAAGGGAGCTGGAAATTTGCAGTGAGGTCCCCTAAGTCTTAGGTTCACACACATGGGGAAGCTCCTGAAGCCAGGGAAGAAAACTACCTGGAAAGAGTAAACAGAACAATCATTGGTGCTCACACAGGGGCAAAACAGTCAGTGTACCCACCACAATACTCTAAAGACCTCCTAACACACGGGACATCCCATTCCACCAATGTCCTGTCCAGAAAAGTATTGCCTAAATAGCAGAGCTGAATTAGAAACATTAAAGGTTGTTCTAGACCATCCTAATGAAACCTGATAGAAATTCTGAAAGAATGAAATAATTTCAGGTAGTTTAATTGCATTAACCCCAGCACCAGCATCAAATAAATAAAGGAAAAAAGGAAAGAAGGGAAAAAAATGAAAGGGAAAAAAAAAAAACAGCTAACAAATAAAATTCATTGACTTGCATCCAGTGAAAAATTACTACCTGTGCAAAGTAGCAGGAAAATATGACTTGTAATCAGGAGAAAAAAAAAACCAATCAATAGAAATAGATTCAGAAATAACACAAATGATAGAATTCAGCAATAATATATATGATAGACTCACAAGGCAAGATGGTTAAAACAGCTGTCATAAGAAAACTCCATATATTCAAAAGGGTAGAGGAACCCAATCATCAAATTTATTTGGAAGGGTAAGGGACCCCCAAATAGCTCAAGCCATCTTGAAAAAGAATGAAGTTGAAAGGCTTATACTTCCCAATCTAAAAACTTATTACAAAGCCATGTGTAAGCAAAACAGCATGGTACTGGCACAAAGATAGACATATAGACCAATAGAATAAAATTGAGGGCTCAGAAATCAACCCTCATATTTATGGTCACTGATTTATTTTTTTACCCAGAAAAACAAGTGAACAGCTTATTAAGAATTAAATGAGTATGGAATATGATACAGTACAAGTAAGACACTCAAGACTGGTATAATAGTATAATCACACGAAGCTAAATTTCATTCGAAAAAAAAATCACAAGACCAAAAAAACCCCAATATCATCATGATAAAGTACAAACACAAAAACAAAAACAAACAACTACCCAAATCTCCCAATCCCAATAAACAAAAAGGTATCTGAAAATACTGACTGCCATGCTATAACATATTAATCACAATATAATCATTCATGAGAAAACAATGCACTAATTAAGCAATGACTTACATGAAGTAATACAGATAGCAATATTGCAAATTCGCAGACTGTGATGATTTTACATGGCAAACAATTCCATAATCACTTATAGGTTGAGTAATATGGACTAAATGTTGAGATAAAGGTATGTAGATATAAATCCCAACAATGTTATCTCATTATCTTCTAATTATAAAAACCTTAAAAATCTTACAGAACCTGAAAGATAATATAAAATTTTGCATACTCCATTTGTATTTCAAGAAATGACTTTAGGACCATATTTGCAATTAGAAAGCTGTATAAAAGCAATTCAAGTTCAGGATTTGACTTCTTAAATAACAATCACAATCTATATCATAGCAACAACTCCAGATGCACATTTACTATGACCAATCCTTAGAACAAGAAACATAATTTTCTAGCATTTTATATACAAATTACTGCGAGCCACTTAATTTAGTGAATGGATAAAGTGTTAAAAAAAAAAAAAGGTGAATTGGTACAAAAAGTGAAGGGGATCATCCTCATTTACAAAGACTTGAGAGGGTTAAAAATACTTTCTCGACTTTTGAAGGAGCTAGTCAACAAATAAAATAGATTGTCAGGCTGTAATGCATGTCTCTGTACCAAGATGGCTTTAGCATGGTTTGTGGAAGAGATCGTTTGCCTTTAGAAAATAGCCAGAAATGGCATTTTCTGGGATAGCGTTCTGCTCCAAAGCTACTGAACTGAACACAAACCTGTTCACCACGTGGTACACAAACTTCACTTGTAGTTCCAATTGGGCATGATGTGTGTGGCAGGACAGGAGCAGGAAGCATTAATCTCAATGTACTTGCTCATTCAGAGGTCAGGAGCAAACTGGGACACCTACCTTTTACAGTTCTGAGTTAGGTTTACTTATGGTGTATATACTGGCTACAAATTTAACAATGAAATGAAGAAAAAAGAACAAGATAAAACTATCCACTCCTTTTTGCTGTGGTTTTTTTTTTCCTTTAGCCTTAAGGTAGATAGATGGGGAAACTATCCAGGATTACCCTTGTCACATTTGAAATTTGAAAAAAAAAAGAACTTTGTATTTTTATTCAAGAAATAATTGACATTGTGCATGGGAAATACTGCCTGTGTGTGAAACATATAAATTATTTTCCTTCTCAAAAAATGAAAAATGATGACTGGCAGCGTTTTAGAAAACACTTTCCTTACCTTTCTTCACACCTTTTTTTTTAGCCTTAAGCTTCATTTAATTTTTTTGTGTGCATGCTAAAATGGCTCCCAAATGTTTTTTTTTAAACAAATCAATTCTATTGTTACATATTAATAAAGCATAAATCCATCCGAAGAGTACAATCAATGTTATTTGCTGTAATCAAATATTTGTGCATTCATCACCCCAATTATTCCCAGAGTAGTTTCACTGTTCCAATAATAATAAACAAAATACAAACAAAACTCATCACCCTCTCAATCTCTCTATGCCTCGACCGCTGTACATAGCTGTTATTCTTTTTCCTTCTCTCTGGTATATTTGTATGTATGTTTTGTAAAATGTCATATATTCAATATCCCCCATATTTGTGTTTTATATGAGGTTTTACTATCTTATACAGTCCCATGTTACATTTTTCAGCTTTCCTTCTAGTAATATACATGACCCCAGACCTTCTCTTTCAACCACCATCATACCCATACAATAGCACTGCTAGTCATAAACACCTCGACCATGCTCAACCACCTTATTTTTTTTATTAAATTGTCTTTTTTTAAAGGTACATAGATCACAAAAAATGTTACATTAAAAAATATAAGAGGTTCCCACATACGCCACCCCCCACCCCCCCACTCCTCCCACATCGACAACCTCTTTCATCATTGTGGCACATTTATTGCATTTGGTGAATACATTTTGGAGCACTGCTACAATGCATGGATTATAGTTTACATTGTAGTTTACACTCTCTCCCAGTACATTCAGTGGGATATATAATGTCCAGCATCTGTCTCTGCAATATCATTTAGGACAACTCTTCTGTTCACCTCCAAAGATTTACAAACAAACTCTCTATGAATTCTGCACAGATTAACTCTTAGCTTTCTGTTCTCTATCCTCCCTCTATTTTCTGGTGACTTACATTCTAATTATTAACTCCATGAGTTTACACAATATATTTAGTTCATAATAGTGCAATCATACAGTATTTCTCTTTTGGTGTCTGGCTTGCTTCACTCTACACAATGTCCTCCAGGTTCACCCATGTTGTCATATGCTTCATGACTTCATTTCTTTCAAAAAAAGAAGGAAGCCTCCTACTTCACACCATAGGCAAAAATCAACTCAAAATAGATCAAAGACCTAAATATAAGAGCTAAAATTGACAAACTCCTAGAAGAAAATGTAGGGAAGAATCTTCAGGACCTTGCGTTAGGCAATGGTTTCTCAGACTTATATTCAAACCACAAGCAATAAAAGAAAAAACAGATTAATGGGACCTTATCGAAATTATAAACTTTTGTTCCTTGAAGGACTTTATCATAAAAGTAAAATGACAGCTGACAGAATGGGAGAAAATATTAGGAAACCAGATATCCAATAATGGTTTAATATTCAGAATATATAAAGAAATCCTTCAAGTTAACAACAAAAAGATAAACAACCTATTTAAAAAATGGACAAAAGACTTGAATAGACATCTCTGAAGAAGATATACTAATGGCCAGGAAGCACATGAAAAGATGCTCAACACATCATTAGCTATCAGGAAAATGCAAATCAAAATCACAATGACATACTTTCACACCCTTTAGAATGGCCACTATTTAAAAAATGGAAAATAACAAGTACTAGAGATGATGTGGAGAAATAGAAACACTCCATCACTGGTGGCAATGTAAAATGGTGCAGTCGCTATAGAAGCCAGTTTGGTGATTCCTCAGAAAGTTAAGTATAGAACTACCATATGACCAGGCAATCCACTGCTAAGTAAATATTCAAAAGAATAGAGAGACTCAGATATTTGCACATCGATGTTCACAGGAACATTAGTCACAATTGCCAAAAGATGGAAGCAACCCAAATGTCTATCAACCAATGAATGAATAAAAAAATGAGATCTATATATATAATGGAAAGTTATTCAGTCATAAATAGGAATGAAGTCCTGATACATGTGACAATATGGGTTAACTTTGAAGATATCTTGTTGAGTGAAATAAGTTAGACACAAAAGGACAAATACTATATGATCTCACTATTTGAAACAATCAGAATAACAAACTAATAGAGTCAGATGCTAGAATACAGGTTATCAGGGGACAGAGTGGGGATAGGGAATGGGAAGTTAAGGTTTAATATGTATAGGGTTCCTATTTAGAATGATGGAAATGTTTTGATAATGGATCATGGTGATGGTAGCACAACATGGTGAATGTAGTTAACAGCACTGAAATATATATATCTGAATATGATTAAAAGGGGAAATGTAAGATGGTATATATGGTAACAGAATAAAAATAAAAATAAATCCATGAACTATACTACACGGTGAAACCTAAATTAAATCATGGGCTTTAGTTAACAGTATAATGATAAGTGCTACCATCAATTGTAACAAATATTTCACAGCAATGCAAGATGGTGGTGGTGGGATGGTATATAGGAATCCTGTGTTTTATGCATGATTGCTCTGTAAAGCCACCACTTCTCTAATAAAGGAAAAAATAGAAGAAAACCTGACTATGATGAAAAAATATGAAAGATGTAAAAAACGCTCCAAATCAAAGTTCTAGGGAGGAAAATAAATATTAGACACTGAACATTGCAATGATGGATATAGGCCATTAGATATTTTGTCATAACATACAAAATTTGTGGAACAGAGTGTAAAGTAAAAACTATAGTCCATGGTAAGTAGCACTACTTCAACATGTGTTCATCAATTGTAACAAGTGTACCACACTAATGAAGGATATTATTAATGTGGGAAAGTATGGGAGGGGGAGGGAGTGGGGCATATGGGAATCACCTGTATTTTTTATGTAACATTTATGTAATCTAAAGCTTCTTTAAAAATAAAAAATAATAATAAAAAAAAGAAAAGATGGGTAGATTTTGAGCAATACAGCAAGACTGGGCAAAAAACGAATGAAGTATGAGTGAGTTGTAGAAAAACATTAAGTGGTCCACCATATGTGTAACTGGAGTTAGGGGGAAGAAGGGTAAGGGGACAGAAAACTAAAGAAATAATGGTCAAAATTCTTCCAAATTTAATTAAAATTATAATCTCACAGATTCAAGAAGCTCAATGAAACCCAGGCATAAAAACATATGGAGAACCACACCAAGGCACCATATAACTAAAGTGCTGAAAATCAGTGATGAAAGGGAAAAAATTCTTAAAAGCAGACAGGAAAGAATAACACATTACCTCCAGAGACATAAAGATAGTAACAGACTTGTCAGAAACAATGGAAGCTAGAGTGACATCATTTAATGCTCTGAAAAATCTGTCAACCTATAATTTCATATTCAGCAAAACATCTTAAAGAAATAAAGGCAAAAATAAAGGTTTTTCAGATGTACAAAGACTGAGAGAATATATCAGCAGAAGACCAGCACTTAAAGGTCTTCAGGCAGTGAGATGTTTTGAAGCTTAAAACAAACTTACATTCCTAAAATAAATCTCACTTGGTCATGGTGTATAAATGGTATATAATCCTTCTTACATGTTACTGATTCAGTTTTGCTGTATTTTTTGAGGACCTTTGCATCTGTATTCATAAGTGAATTGGTCTGTAGTTTTTTTCTTGTGATGTGTTTGATTTTGGCATCTGGGAAATACTGGCCTCATAAAATAAGTTGGGAAGTATTCCCTTTTTTAGTGTTTTTTTTTTCCGAAAGAGTTTGTGAAAGATGGGTATAGTGGCTTGCAGCTATGTACTACAGAAAAATATGTTCTTAAATTTAATCCATTCCTGTGGGTATGAGCATTTAAGTAGGACCTTTTGATGAGGTTACTTCAGTTAAGATGTGACCCATTGTAATCAGGATGGGTCTTAATCCTACTACTGCAGTCCTTTATACATGGGATGAAGGTCAGGGAGAGAAAGCCACAGGAAGCAAGAAGCTGAAAGTCAATGGGACCTGGAAGAGAAGGGAAAGACAAGAAGGGACTGCCATGTGCCTTGCCAAGTAACAAGCTAAAGTCCTGTGATTGCCAGGAGCTAGTTTCAGATTGCCATAGACTTCAGGAAGAAAGCATTGTCTTGATGCCTTGGTTTGAACTTTTTCCAGCCTCAAACAATTTTCATTGTTTAACCCATTTCATGGTATTTGCTTGAGTAGCTCAAGAAACTAAAACAGGCTGAAAGAAAATAATACCAGATGGAAATTTTTATCTATATCAGGGTTAACAAACTGTGCCCTGTGGGTCAAATCTGGCATACCACCTGTTTTTTGTTGTTGTTGTTTTTTTTAAAGATTTATTTATTTTTCTCCCCTTCCCCTCACCCCAAGTTGTCAGCTTTCTATGTCTATTCGCTGTGTGTTCTTCTGTGTCCGCTTGTATTCTTCTCAGTGGCACAGGGAATCTGTGTCTTTTTTTGTTGTGTCATCTTGCTGCATCAGCTCTCCGTTTGTGTGCGGTGCCACTCCTGGGCAGGCTGCGCTTTTCTCGCATGGGCAGCTCTCCTTACGGGGTGCATTCCTTGCACGTGGGGCTCCCCTAGGTGGGGGACACCCCTGTGTGCTATGGCACTCCTTGTGTGCATCAGCACTGCACGTGGGCCAGCTCACCACACTGGTCAGGAGGGCCTTGGTTTGAACACTGGACCTCCCATGTGGTAGGCAGATGCCCTATCCATTGGGCCAAATCCGCTTCTCCCCACCACCTGTTTTTAATAAATACAGTTTTATTGAAACACAGCAATGCTCATCTCTTTATGTATTGTTGATTGCTGCTTTTGTGCTACAAGGGCAGAGTTGAATAGTTGCAACATAGACTGGTATGGCCTTATACAGGAAAAGTTTGCTGAACCTTGATTTACACAATGGAATGAAAGAACATTAGAAATGGTATACATGTGGGTAAACAAAAAGACTTTTTCTCACTTTTAATTTCTTTAAAGGGTAATTGTTTAAAGCAAAAAATAATAATGTATTATAGGGTTCATAACATATGAAGAAGAAAAATGTATAAAACAATAGCTCAAAAATGTGGATGAGGGAAAGAAATACTATTTGAGGCTGTCATACTATAAATGAAGTATGAACAAGTATAAAAACAATAGCTCAAAAGTGAGGATGAAGGAGGAAAGAAATATACTATTTAAGGCTGTCATGCTAAAAATGAAGTGATATAGTATTATTTGAAAGTGAGAATTTAAAGATATATACATTACTAAAAAACAATACAAAGACATACAACTACTAAGTCAATAAAGGAGATAAAAATGAATTCACAGAAATTACTCAATTAAAAAGAAGGTAGAAAAAGAAAACAAGAACAAACAGGACAAACAGAAAACAAACAGCAAAATGGTAGATTTAAATCTAAGCATATCAGTTAAGAACACTAAGTTTTCTAAACTTAAAATAAAAGGAGAGATTGTCAGACTGGATAAAAAGGTAAGCCCATAGTGTTAAGGTATCTATAATAAATCTACTTTAAATATTAATAAGGATACAGAAGATGCAAATAACACTATTCATCAATACTTTACTTAACTGATATAGTATAGAATACCTTGCCCAACAGATTACAAATTGTTCTAAAGTATACATGAAACATTAAAAAAATAAACCATATTCTAGACTATAAAGCAAGTGTCAAAATTCTAAAAGGATTGAAAGTTTATCTGATCACAATGAAATTAAATTAGAAACTAATAACAAAGATATCTGAATATCTCCAAATATTTGGAAATTGAAAAAACACTTCTAAATAACCCATGGGTCAAAGAGAAAACCCACTAGGGAAATTAGAAAATATTTGGAACTGAATAAAAATTAAAACATAATATATCAAAATTCATAGGATGCAGCTAAATTAGTGCTTAGAGGGAAATTTATAGCATTAAATTCATATTAGAAAAGAAAAACATTATTATATGAATGACCTAAGATTCCAGCCTGAAAAACTAGTAAATGAAGAGTAAATTAAGCTCAAAATAAGCAGAAGGAAAGAAATGATAATAAAAATAAGAGCAGAAAATGAATGAAGTAGAAAACAGAAAAGGAACAGAGGAACCAAGAACAGATTCTTTGCATAGATAAATAAAATTGATAAACTCCCAGATCAGGGGTTCTTAACAAGGGTCAATGAGCTTGAACTTAAATTTTAAAAAACCCAACATTATTCTTGTGGGTACATGTTGGTGCAGGTGTAATATATTTATTAACTAATACTCAGGATAGCGTGCACTTTGTAAGGGGTCTATGGTTTTCACCTGACTGGCAAAGGGGTCTGTGGAACAAAAAAGGTTAAGAATCCCTGCTCTATGCAGACTGATCACAGAAAAAGAAAAAGATGACAAAAATAACCAATAGCAGATATGAGAGAATAGACATTAATACAGATTCTACAGGTATTAAAATAATAGTATGAATATTTTATGCTAGTAAATTTGATAGCTTAGGTAAAATAAATTATTTGAAAGACAAAACTACCAAAGCTTACTCCAAGAAGAAACAGATAATCCTAAATAGCCTTATATGCATTGTAGACATCTGATTTGTAGTGAAAAAAGAAAAAACCTTCCTACGAAGAAAATTTCATGCCAAGATGATGTCACTGTTGAAATTTACCAAATGCTTAAGGAAGAATAATATCAATTGCAAACAAATTCTTCCCAGAAAAAAGAGGAGGAGGAATACGTCCCAACTCATTCTTTGAGGGCAACATTCTCTGGATACTAAAAGCAGATAAAGATATTATAAGAAAAGAAAACTGGAGACCAATAATCCCTCATGAACATAGACCAAGAATTTCTTTAACAATATTTTAGCAAAGAGTCCAGAATTAGTTAAAATGGATAACGCATTGTTACAAGGGCATTATTCCAGGAATGCAAGTTTGTTTTAACATTAGAAAAATCAATGAAATCAACCCTATGAATTGACTATAAAAAGAAGACAAAATGTACAATCATTTCAGTAGAGGCAGGAAAAGCATTTGACAGGATAATACACCAATTCAAGATGAGAAATATCAGAAATCTAGGGAAAAAATGGAAGTTCTTCAAACTGACCAAGGGAATCTACAAAAAAACCCTACAGCTAATATCATACCTTATTTATGAAAGCCTGAGCGCTCACCTGTCAGACCAAGAACAAGACAAACATGTCCATTCCCACTTTTCCTATTCAATACTTTATTGGAGGCCTTAATAAGTACAGTAAGAAAAAGGAAAAATGGCACACAGATTTCAACAAAAAGACTTTTTATTCGCAGCTGATATGATTATCTATGCAGAAAATTCCAAATATGCCTCAAAATTGCCACCAAAACAAACAAGTTTAGTGTGGTGGTTAGAAAAATCATGTTCTTAGAGCCAATCCATTCCTGTGGTTTTAAACCTATTTTAGGTAAGGCCTTTTGACTAGATAACCTCAATTTTGATTAGGCTACTTCAGTATGGCATGGCCAGAATGGGTCTTAATCCTCTTACTGGAGTCATTTGTAAGAGAATGAAATTTAGATGAAGAGAGAGAGAGAAAGCCATGGAAGCAAGAAGCTGAAGCAATGAAAGCCAGAAGAGAAGGGAGTGATCAGCAGACACAACCATGTGCCTTGTCATGTGACAGAGAAGTCCAGGATTGCCAGCAGCCAATCTAAGGGGAGAAAGCATTGAGTGATGATGCCCTGATTTGGACATTTTCCTCAGTCTTAAAACTAGCTTGTAAACTAATAAATCTCCATTGTAAAAGCCAAGTCATTTCCAGTATATTGCTTTTAGCAGGCTAACAGACTAAAACAGATTTTTGCATTAGCAAGGGGGTAAATTTTTAAAAATGTTAAAAAGTCTTTTAAATTAGGTAAAGAGTAGAGGCAGGAATAATTGTGAGATGTTTGAAAAAGAAGGCCTAGATTTCCTTGAAGAGACTGTTAGTAGAAATATGGATACTAAAAGCATAATTTCAATGAGGCCTTAGACAGAAATGATGAATGTGTAATTGCAAACTGGTAAAAAGGTGACCTTTGTTTTAAAGCAGCAGAAAGGGAAGCAGATGTGGCTCAACTGATAGAGCTTCCACCTACCATATGGGAGGACCTGGGTTCGAACCCTGGGGCCTCCTGGTGAAAAAGAAGAGAAAGTGTGCTTGCATGGAAAGCCAGTGCTTGTGTGAGTGCCCATGTGGTAAGCCAGTGCCCCATGCAAGTGAGTCACACAGCAAGATGATGATGCATCAAAAGAGGGACAAGGGGACAGTCAAGCAGAAACCAGGAACTGAGGTGGCACAATTGACAGGGAACCTCTTTCCTGATCAGAGGTCTCCAGGATTGAATCTTGGTGAATCCTAGAGGAGAGAAAATGAGAAGAGAGGACAACACAGCACAATCAGCAGGATGGGAGAAAGGGAATGGGGGTAATAAACAAACAAACAAACAAACAAATAAATAAATAAATAAATCTACAAAAAAAAGTGGCAGAGAATTTGGCAAAACCGAATCCTGGTGTTGGGTGAATGGAATGCTGAACTTGAAAGTGACAAGCTTGCATATTTAGCTGAGGAGATTTCCAAACTCTTACAGTTTTGTACTTTCTTACAAAGTTTAACAAACTTATCATATGACCCAGCAGTTCTACTCCTAGATAAGTTCTCAATAAAATAAAACATATGTCTATACAAAGAGCTGTATGTAAATGCAGCAGATGTAGTCATATGGTCAAGATTTAGAAACAGCCCAGATGACCCTTAAATGGTGAACAGAAAAATAAATTGTGGTATATCTATACAGCTGATTATTACTCAGCAATAAATAGGAAGAAACTTAAAAATTTTTTTTTAATTTTTAATTTTGGAGAAGAAACCTTTGCTACTGGCAACAACATGGATGAAGCGCTGAAGGAATTATATTAAGTGAACAAAGCCAAGCATAAAAACAACATACTATATGATTCTATTTATATGAAATTCTATTAAAGGGAAAGTGGAATGGCAGGAATCAGCAAACAGGCAGAGACTGATCCCAAAAGGGCACAAGGAACCTTTTCAAGGTGATGGAAATGTTCTACATCATGATTATGATGGTGGTTACAAGACCGTACACATTTGTCAAGTCTTATAGAATTGTGCACTTAAAAAGTGGAAAATTTTATTGTACTTAAACCTGTCCCCCCACATAAAAACTGCAGAACAAGAGAAGAGTGGCAACATTAAAGGGGACAATTGAGCCCAGAAAAAATGAGGACTTGAGACAATTGCTAAAATCAGCAAATTTTCAAGTTATTTACTGAAAAATTAACAGAGGTCTTCAACAATATGGACAAAGATACCTAAACATACCTGAACCAAAGTGTTTTTCTGGGGCATCCAATCCTGAAGGAGTTGAGTTGACTGCTGCTGTGGATAGCTGTATTTGCTGAGGCTGAATGTTGTTAGGCTCAGACTGGCTTCCTTCTGTTGCCTGCTGTGACTGGATCAGAGAGACGTAAAACTCTTCCAATGATTTGGGTAGGGTGGAAGAATCCAAAGAAAACTTTAAGTTTGATTGCTGCAAAATGAGAAAAATGGGGAAAAAGTATAAAAAATAACTATTAGTGTTAAAGGAGAATTAAGCTTTGTTTTCTTTTTTAATAAACAAAAGACAACAACTATTTTCCACAACATAATAAACAAATAAAATTCATCATATCCAAGAACCTATATACTCTCTTAAAAAAAGTGCATAAACTTCTCTAATTTAATGATCATTACTTCAAGAAACATTTCTTGAATATATATGATTAGCAAATATGGAATTGAGTGCTGCCATACAAAGCTAAGGAAAAGCATCAGGAAATGACAGAAAGAACTTCTTTTGATCTCTCTTTGTCAGTCACAGTGCTACACTATTCACAGGTGTTTCTTTATTTAAAAGTCAGAACAACAGTCCTAGGTAGGGATTGTCCTATCTTCTTTATTAAGACTTGTTTCACTCATCATAACTCTTTACAGAGAAGGTGAAGAAATTATCCAAGATCAATCAGTAAATGGCAGGGCAGAGATCTAACTCAGGTCAGCCTATGCTCTCTGTGCTCCACCAAACCACTCCTCAGTAAGATATGCTCCCTCTGCCCAAGTAGCTTATCAATTTCAGTAAGGGAAAGGGTAACTGTGCAGCTAGTCTTGAAAGAAGGCATTAACTGCATTCTTCAGTGGGAACAAATTGCTAGGAGAACATAAATTAAAGAAGGGAAGCAGATTTGGCTCAACTGACAGAGCATCCGTCTACCATATGGGAGGTCCAGGGTTGAAACCCAGGGCTTCCTGGCCCATGTGGTAAGCTGCCCATGAGCAGTGCTGATGCACAAAAGGAGTGCCATGCCACGCAGAGGTGGACTCTGCATAGGGGAGCCTCACGCACAAGGAGTGAGCCCCGCAAGGAGTGCCGCCCCGTGTGAAAAAAGTGCAACCTGCCCAAGACTGGTACTGCACACACAGAGAGCTGACACAGCAAGATGATGCAAACAAAAAGAGACACAGATTCCCGGTGCCACTGACAAGAATGCAAGCAGACACAGAAGAACACACAGCAAACGGACACAGAGAGCAGACAAAGGGGAAGAAGAGGGGGAAGGGAGAGAAATAAATAAAAAATAAATCTTAAAAAAAAAAAAAGAAGTTAAGGGAAAGCACCTCAGAAGAAGTTGACAAGATAGAGTATTAAGAACTAGGATATGAGAGAAAAGTTGAACTTCCCAAACAGAGATTGAACTTGGGCTAGGAGCCAAGTGGCATTTTATCCCTTCATATAGTCATTGTTAAAGTAGGTAGAGTCTGTGGTAACTTAACAGTATTTATCCTCTGTGATGTCACCTGGCATTACTGTGACTAAAAATATGGCTCCACCAGGATCAAATTATAACAAACTGATCTAAGTGGCATACGGTCCGGGATTTGCCAAGCAATGTGAAACAATAGTTATACAAAGAGAAAATTTAGGTTTGCATGTTTTTCAAGTTCATGTGTAGTATACATTTAATATCAGTTGACAGTCCTTTGATGGCAAAAATTTATAGCACCAGCAATGAAAAATCTGAAAAGGAAATTAAGGAAACAATTCCATTTAAAATAGTAACTAGAAGAATAAATAAACCAAGAATGTACAAATCATTGCTGAAATTAAAGATGACCTAAATATTAAATAAAAGAAATTCCATGCTAATGCATTGAAAGACACAGTATTGTCAAGATGCCAATATTACCCAAAGTGGTCTACAGAATTAATGCAATCCCCATCATAATTATAACAGCCTTCTTTTAGAAATAGAAAAGCTAATCATCAAAAGCATATGGAAGGGCAAAGGACTCTGAATTGCCATAAACATCTTGAAAAGGAAGAAAGAAGTTGGGGGACCCACACTTACAGACTTATAAAACTTTATTACAGAGCTACAGTAATCAAAACGTTGTAGTATTGGCACAAGGACAGACATATACACCAATGGAACAGAATTGAGAGCACAGAAATAAAACCTCACATCTGTTTACCAACTGATTTTTTATGAGGGAGCCAAGTACACTCAGTGGGGAAGTTTCTCCAGCAAATGGTGCTGGGAAAACTTGACAGCCACATGCAAAAGAATGAAAGTGGACTCCTACCTCATACCATATACAAAAGCTAACTCAAAATGGACCAATGATCTAAATATAAGAAATAAAACTATATAACTATTTGAAGAAAAGCATAGATAATATTTCCAGGACTTGGTATTAGGCAATAGATTCTTAGACTTTATACCAAAAGCAGAAGTAACAAAAGGTAGATAAATTAGACTTCTTCAAAATTGAAAACTTTTGTACATCTAAGGCTATTATCGAGAAAGTGAAAAGCCAACAAACAGAACTGAAGAAAATACTTGCAAATCATATATAATAAGTGACCTGAATCCACAATATATTAAGAACTCTTATAATTCAAGAATAAAAACAAATAACCCCATTACAAAATGGGCAAAGGACTTAAATTGATATTTCTCCAAGGAAGATATACAAATAAGCCACTAAGCACATGAAAAGATGCACAACTTTTAACCTTTAGACAAATGCAAATCAAAACCACAATAAGGGAAGCGGACTTGGCCCAATGGATAGGGCATCCACCTACCACATGGGAGGTCCACGGTTCAAACCCCGGGCCTCCTTGATCCATGTGGAGCTGGCCTGTGCGCAGTGCTGATGCGTGCAAGGAGGGCCATGCCACGCAGGGGTGTCCCCTGTGTAGGGGAGCCCCACACGCAAGGAGTGCGCCTGGTAAGGAGAGCCACCCAGCGTGAAAGAAAGTGCAGTCTGCCCAGGAATGGCGCCGCACACAAGGAGAGCTGACACAACAAGTGACACAACAAAAAGAAACACAGATTCCCGGTGCCACTGATAAGGACAGAAGCGGTAACAGAAGAAGACGCAGTGGATGGACACAGAGAGCAGACAACTGGGGGGGGGGGGGGGGGAGAAGGGAGAGAAATAAATAAATCTTTAAAAAAATAAAAAAAACCCACAATAATAATAACTCCTCACACCCATTAGAATGACTATTACTAAAAACAAAACAAAACAATCATAGAAAATAACAAATGTTGGCGAGGATGTGGAGAAACAGGAACCCTATACATTGTTGGTGGGAATGTAAAATGGAACAGGTGCTGTGGGAAATAGTTTGGTGGCTACTCAAAAAGTTAACCATAAAACTACCATTTGACCTGACAATCACACTTCCAGGTATGAACCTCAAAGAACTGAAAGCAGAGGCTCAGACAGGTATCTGTATACTAATGCTCAGAGCAACATTATTCACAATAGCTAAAAGGCAAAAGCAACCCAAATGTTCCTTCAGCAGATGAATAAACAATATGTAGTATATACATATAATGGAATATTACTCAGCCTTAATGAAGTTCTGATACATGCCACTCTACATGGATGAACTTTGAAGACATTTTACATGAAATAAGTCAGACACAAAAGGACAGATATTGTATTACTGCAATTATATGAAAGAACTAAAATATTCAAACTCATAGAGAGAGAAGGTGGAGTCCAGCTTACCAGGGGCAGGGGGAATGGGGAGTTATTGCATAATGGGTATAGGGTGTCTGTTTGGGGTGATGGGAACGTTGGGGCAACAGAATCTGATGATGGTAGCAAAACATTGTGAATGTGACTAATCTTGCTTAATTGCATGTCTGAGAGTAGCTGAGATGGGAAAGTTTATGTGGTATAAATGTTTCCACAATTAAAAAAAAACTAAAGAGACAATGACAATTAAACACAATACACAATCCTGGAATGGATCTATTCATGGAGGAGAAAAGGCCCCAAAGGATACTGGGATATATGAAAAAAATTGGAAAATAAAAGCTTTATATCAATGTTAAAGTTCTTGAAAACTGCACTTAAGGTAATTATGTGATACCCTTATTGTTAGGATATGTAAATGGAAGTATTATGTGTTCAAGAAGCATGATATATACAACCTTCTCTCAAATGTTTAGAAAATTGATAAATAGATATTTAGATAGACAGAAAATGTGGCAAAATGTTAAAATTGGTGAATCTGGGTCTATTAGTCAGCCAAAGGGCTCCTGATGCAAAATACCAGAAATTGGTTGGTTTTTATAAGGGTATTTATTTGGGGTAGGAGCTTACAGATACCAGGCCATAAAGCATAAGTTACTTCCCTCACCAAAGTCTATTTTCATGTGTTGGAGCAAGATGGCTGCCAATGTTTGCGAGAGTTCAGGCTCCTGGGTTCCTCCCTTCCAGGGTCTTGCTTCTTTTTGGGTTCAAGTTTCCTTTCTTCCTGGGGCCTGCTTCTCTTTCCTCAATTTATGTCCTGGGGCTCCAGTTTAAGACTTCAGCATCAAACTCCAACATTAAAATGCCAACATTAAGAACCCTTGCATCAAAAGCTCCAATTCTGTCCTTTGTCATGCCTTTTATCTGTGAGTCCCCACCCACCAAAGGGTGGGGACTTGATGCTAATGATGTGACCCTAATCATAATTCAATCCCACCCAGAAATAGACCAGATTATAAACATAATCCAATATCTATTTTTGGAATTCATAACCATATCAAACTACTATACTGGGCATGGGTGGGTATGTTGAGTTCTCTGTATGGGCTTTGTATTATTTTTGCAACTGTCCTATAAATTTGAAATTATTACAAAATAAAAGATTTTAAATCTGTAGCAGCCCATTTCAAAGTGTGAGCATGAATGTGGCTTATGTAATTTACATAATATACAAATGGCTGGGTGTATAACTTTTTTTTTTAATTGGCAGCAATATGAATCTCTGAAACTCCAGATAACTGTACTGTCACGTGCTATGATACTTAAAGAAACCAAACCTTGGATTCAAATTTTTGCTTAGTTCATTTAACTCATATGTTGGGCTTTAGTTACCCTTTAAGTTTATTCTCACTTAAGGTGAGGCCAAGGATCAGTGAGTTTTTCCAATAAGCTGCAATGATAATTAAGTAAATAAATATTTAGTAATACACAGACTTTTACAGCTGGGAAGATCAGTAGCTCGGCTCTTCAAAAGGTATCTTATTCAAACTTGCCTAGCAGAAAAGACTAGGCCCCAGATTATAGAACTTCCCAGATCTGTGTTTTTACATTATGCTCTGTTATTTCCAGTTGTTTAATCATCAGAATCAGAAAGAGTTTTTTTTAAAAAAACATCTTTTTACTTTCCTGTTTTGGATAAAAAAACATTGTTAAATTACATATTTAAGATGCATTCTGAAACTTTTCATGCTGAAAAAGAACACAAGTAAAGGCCTTTTAAATTTGTATGACATTTTGAAAGCATACACCTGTAGTCAATTTGAGTACATAATTGAAAAACAGGAGTGTCTTCCTCCAAACAGTGCTTGCTACTTAAACTGTGGTGACAGAGCAGCAGCAGCACCTGGGAGCTGGGGAGTCATGGAGAAACTTGGTCTGCATCTTACACCTACCTGGATCAGTTTGCATTTTATCAAGCTATGCACATTATAGCTTGAAAAGCACTACTCTACCATATTCATCCTTCTGTTGCCATCAGAGACTGACACACTTGTAGTTTGAAAAAAATACCTTCATGGAACTAGGATTAGTAGCAGATCTTCAAGAAATATTTTTATGATTTCTGAAACATGGAACTCATGCTATCTAAACCAAAACTGCAAAGAGAAACGATTCACAACCACTAGGATGGCTATAATAACATTTTTTTAAAACTTAAAAAAAAAATTGCAATGACAGATACAGGCCATCGAACATTTTGCCAAAACCTATAAAATTGGGTGGTGCAAAGTGTAAAGTATAATGTAAACTATAGACCATGGTTAGGAGCAGTTCTTTAATGTGTTCATCAATTGTAACAAATGTACTACACTAATGAAAGATGTTAATAGGGGAAAGTGTGGGAGGGGAAGAGGTTGGGGTATATGGGAATCCTCTAGGTACATTTAAAAAAAATCAACTTTATTGATACATATATTAATATAGCATACAATTCATCCAAGGTGTACAATCAATGGTATTTGGTATAATCACATAGTGTGCATTCACTTCCTCCATCATTATTAGAGCATTTTCATTATTTCAATAATAATAAAAAACAAACGAGAAAATTCCTCACCTCTCAATTTCTGTTTTGCTTGCTATATATAGCTACTACTTCTGCCTATCCTTACACAATTATTTATTAAGTTTTATTAAGATATTATATTCACATACTATACGATCTATCCAAAGTGTATAATCAATGGCATTTAGTATAACCACAATGTTGCACATTCATCACCTCAAAAATTTTACAACTATTACTCCAAAAAGAATCCACATCCATTACCATTCCTCCCCCAGCTATACATAACCATTAATCTAATTTCATCTTTATAAATTGATTTATATTTACAGTTTATATAAATGGAATCATTACAATATGTAGTACTCTATGTCTGGTCTCCTTCATTAGTATGTTTTTTTTCCTGCTATTAACTTTTTTTTTTTTTTTTAATATTATTGACTTTTATTTGGAATGCTTGCCCATAGCCTCTGAGTCACCTACTATGCACTTTTCTTTCAGGTGCTGTTTGCTCCTAAACCAATAATGAAAGGGATCATTAGGTATTAAAGTATCTTAAGTTTAGTTAATATTCAGCTCAGCTGCCAGTATCAGACAATCAAAAATTTTACTCCATGTCAATTAGTCAGTTGAGAGCCAGTGGGATGGGGCAGCTCACTGAAGGTCAGGAGTGGGGGTTCCTTCTGTCCTGTTGCTCTCTCACTCTTGACCAGGAGGATTCCCTGCTGCAGCCCAAGAAGGCTGATCCAGCTCTATCATATCTGCAGGCCAGAAGCATAGTTCTTGCTACTTCCTCTCCAAGAAATCTATCCAGACAAATGAAATCATGTCCATGCAATGAATCGTAGGGCAAGCTCATGGCAGCCAAAATGCTCCGGGGGCAGGATATGGGGGTCCCGAGGGTGTGAGTGCTCCCCGCAGACACCGCATCCCTCCTGCCCTCGGGGTTGAGGGGCCACCTCGGGAGCTCGCACTGATATTAACATTTTGTAGTATTAACGTACATTTGTTCACTTTCAAAGAAAAATGGTGTTATATATGCAATTTTACCCATATTCATACTTCACTTAATATATTTATATTTCACATAATATATTTAGTTCATAAAAGTGCAATCATACACTATTTATGTTTTGTGTCTGGCTTGCTTCACTCAACAGAATGTCCTACAGTTTCATCCATGTTGTCATATTTCACGACTTCATTTCTTCTTACTGCTGCATAAAATTCTATCATGTGTATAGACCACTATTTGTTTATCCATTCAGCAGTTGGTGGACACCTGGGTTGTTTCCAACTTCTGGCAATCATGAAAAATGCTGCTGTGAATACTGGTGTGCAGAAGTCTGTTTGTGTCACTGCTCTCAGCACTTCTGGGTATATATCTAGCAGTGGTATTGCTAGGTCCCATGGCAAATTTATAATCAGCTTCCTAAGGAACTGCCAAAGAGTTCTCCAAGTGGCTGTACACCATTCTACATTTCCACCAAAAGTGAGTAAGTGTTCCTATCTCTCCACATCCTCTCCAATATTTAGTTTTCCAACTTTTTAATAGCAGCCAGTTTAACAGCTGTAAAATGATATCGCATTGTAGTTTTGATTTGCATTTCCCTAATCTCTAGTGATGTTGAACATTTTTGTCATTTATTTCTTCATTCGACAATTCTTTTCAAATCTTTTGCCCATTTTTAAAAAATACTTTTATTTTTAAAAGATACATAGATCACACAAAATATTACATTAAAAATATAGGAGGTTCCCATATGCCCAACTCCTCACACCCCTGACTTCCCACATCAATAACTTTTATTTTTAAAGATTTATTTATTTACTTATTACTCTTCCCTTCCCCATCCCCACCTCGGTTGTCTGTTCTCTGTGTTTATTTGCTGCGTAGTCTTCTTTGTCTGCTTCTGTTGTTGTCAGTGGTAAGGGAATTTGTGTTTCTTTTTGTTATGTCATCTTGCTGCGTCAGCTCTCCGTGTGTGCGGCACCATTCTTAGGCAGGTTGTACTACCTTTCGCGCTGGGTGGCTCTCCTTACAGGGCGCATTCCTTGCACGTGAGGCTCCCCTACGTGGGGGACACCCCTGTGTGGCACGGCACTCCTTGCGCGCATCAGCACTGTGCATGGGCCAGCTCCACATGGGTCAAGGAGGCCTGGGGTTTGAACCACAGACCTCCCATGTGGTAGACGGATGCCCTAACCCTGGGCCAAGTCCTCCGCCAACAACTTCTTTCATTAATGTGGTACATTCATTGCATTTGATGAATACATTTTGAGGCACTGCTACACAGCATGGATTATAGTTTACATTGTAGTTTACACTGTCTCCCAGTCCATTCAGTAAGTTTTGGCAGGATATATAATGTTCTGCATCTGTTCCTGCAATATCAGTCAGGACAACTCCAAGTCCCAAAAATGCCCCAATATCACACCTCCTTTTCCCTCTCCCTGCCTTCAGCAACTCCTGTGGCCACTGTCTCCACATCAATGATATAATTTCTTCCATTGCTAGAGTTACAGTAATTCTATAGTAGAATACCAGTAAGTCCATTCTAATCCATATTTTATTCCTCCATCCTGAGGACCCTGGGATGGTGATGCCCACTCCACCTCTCAATTGAGAGGGGGTTTCGATCCCACACGGCTGCTGCCTGCAGCTGTAGACTCTCAGGTCCTTAGTGTGGTGGTTATCCATCTTCACCTCCCTGTCCTGTCAGCTGACCTGGGTTAAGTCCAACGAACTGGAGAGTAGGTGTTGCAACACTGCTGAGGTTCAGGGCCCAGCTTGCACATGGACAACCCAGAGATTCAAGTCTGAGCATACACCAACCCCAGCATCAACCACAATAAAAGGAACAGAAGAGGCATGTGTAGAGAAGTCACATGAGTCCAACTCCATCACACTCAGGAGAAATTCCAAAGTAGGGCCCACTGGCAAGGTACTGAACTCTGGAGCCAACTGTCATGACTGTAGGACCTAGGTGTCTTTGTAGTTCTCAGGTAAGCACCACTACCTGGGATTGTATCTATTTTGGCTGTCTCTGAGATCCTGCTGAGATATGCATAAGCATGACCCCTCTGATGACTTTCCGATTCATTTGAAGTCTCTTAGCCATATAACCTCATTTTTTTAAAACTATTTCCCCTTCTATTCAAGGTCTTTTTCTAGTTGCACCACCAGCTAGTGCTTGGTAGTAATCCCTCACTTGTGCCCATTTTAATTAGAGTTTGTCTTTTTATTGTTGAGTCGTAGTATCTCTTTATATATCATGGATACTAAACCCTCATCAGATAGGTGATTGCCAAATATTTTCTCCCAATGAGTTGGCTGCCTTTTCACCCTTTTGACAAAGTCCTTTGAGGTAAAAAGTGTTTAATTTTGAGGTGGTCCCATTTATCTTTTTTTATTTTTGTTGTTCTTGTTTTGGGTATAAGATTTAAGAAACTACCACCTATGACAAGACCTTTAAGATGTTTTCCTAAGTTTTCTATTAGTTTTATGGTTGTCACTTTTATATTTGTCCTTGATCCATTTTGAGCTAATATTTGTATACAGTGTCCACTTATTTCTTTTGGATATGGATATCCAGTTCTCCCAGCTCCATTTGTTGAATAGATTGTTCTGACCCAGCTATGGCTTAACGACCTTGTGGGTGGGCTTAACAACCTTGTTAAAAATCACTTGACTGTAGATGTGAGGGTCTATTTTTGAGTTCTCGATTTGGTTACATTGGTCAATCTATCTGTCTTTATGCCAGTACCATGCTGTTCTTACCACTGTTGCTAAGTAATATGCTTTAAAGTCAGGAAGCAAGAGTCTTTCAAATTTGTTCTTTTTTTAAGGACATTTTTGGCTATGTGGAGTCCCTTATCCTTTAAAATAAATTTGATTATTGGCTTTTCAGTTTCTGCAAAGAAGGCTGTTGGGATTTATATTGGGATTGCATTGAATCTGTAAATCACTTTGGGTAGAAATGACATCTTTATGATACTTAGTCTTCAATCCATGAACATGGAATGTCCTTCCATTTATTTAAGTCTTCCTTGATATTTTGTAGCAATGTTTCATAGTTTTCTAAATACAGGTCCTTTATGTCCTTGGCTAAGTTTATTCTTAAATATTTGATTTAGTCTCTACTGTAAGTGGAATTTTAAAAAATTTCCTCCTCAGATTGCACATCAGTAGTGTATAGAAATGCTATTGATTTTTACATATTAATCTTTTATCCAGCCACTTGATCTTGTCTATTAATTCTAGTAGCCTTATTGTGGATTTTTCAGGATATTCTAGATAGAGGATCACGTCATCAGTGACTAGTGAAATTTTTACTCCATCCTTTCCTAGTTGGGTGCTACTTTTACCCTTTGTCTAGCCTAATTGCTCTAGCTAGAACTTCTAGCACAATATTGAATAATAAGGTTGACAGTGGGCATCCCTGCCTTGTTCCTGATGTCAGTGGGAAAGCTTTCAGTCTTTCACCATTAAGTACAATGCTAGTTGTAGGTTTTTCATATATGCACTTAACTATATTGAGAAAGCTTCCTTCTATTCCTATCTTTTAGGGTGTTTTTAATCAAGAAAGGGTACTCTATTTTGTCAAATCCCTTTTCTGCATCAACAGAATCATATGATTTTTCTTATTCAGTTTATCAATGTATTTTATTACACTGATTTTCTTGTGTTTGAACCACCCTTGCATACATGGGGTAAAACTCACTTAAACCATGGAGAATAATTCTTTTCATGTGCTTTTAGATTTTGTTTGCAAGTATTTTGTTGAGGGTTTTGCATCTATATTCATTAGAGATATTGGTCTGCAATTTTCTTTTTTTGTAGTATCTTTGCCTGGTTTTGGTATTAGTATGATGTTGGCTTCATAGAATGAGTTTGGTAGCATTCTTTCCAGTTCAATTTTTGGAAGAGCTTGAGCAAGATTAGTATTAGCTTGTTTCTGAATGATTGGTAGAATTCACCTGTGAAGTCATCTAGTCCTGGGCTTTTCATCTTTGGGAGGTTTCTGATGACTGCTTTAATCTCTTCACTTGTGATTGGTTCGTTGAGGTCTTCTATTTCTTCTAGGGTCAGTGTAGGTTGTTAGTGTGTTTCTAAGAATTTGTCCATCTCATCTACATTTTCTATTTTTTTTGGTATACAGTTGTTCGTATCCTCTCATGATTTCTTTATTTCTGTAGGGTCAGTGGTAATGCCCCACCTCATTGCTGATTTTATTTATTTCCACCTCTTCTATTTTTTTTGTCAGTCTGTAAAAGGTTTGTTGATTTTGTTGATCTTCTCAAAGAACCAAGTTTTGTTTTTTTCTTGTTCTTGATTTCAATTATTTCTGCTCTGATCTTTACTATTTCTTTCCTTCACCTTGGTTTTGGATTAGTTTGCTCTTCTTTTTTCAGTTCCTCTAGGTGTGCAATTAGGTCTTCAATTTTAGCTTTCTTTCTTTTTTTCCTAGTGAAACTTATTTTATTCTGTAGTAATAAGTCCAAAAATATTTTTAAAAAGGAAGGTTGATTTCTTTTTCCAAGTTCACACCCAAGAATGTTGGCAGGGTGAGGGAGGAACTTCTGTTTCAAATGCCCCTTACTGAAAGCTGAGGAAGACACAAACATTTTGGTTGTCCACCATCTGAAACTCATGCTTCTTCATGTGCTGCCATGAGAGCTGAAGAACATACAGAGATCTTAATACTTTCCAATAGTTTCAAATTAGTATTGTCCTGCATATGACCCACTGTGTGGAATTAATCTCATATCCCAACTAAAATGAGGGAAGACTGGGAAAATATGATCTTTTCTGTCCCTAGAATGATAGGGAACTGTATAATGTCCTTTATTTTTTAAACATCAGACTATATTCATTACTGTGGTGGGTATATGGAATGAGAAATTAAGGCTTAAAATGTACAAGGTTCCTATTTAGAATGATAGAAACATTTTGGTGATTGATGATAGTGATGGTAGTACATGTGAACACAATTAATACCACTGAGATAGATCTAGATGTGATTAAAAGGGGACTTATTAGATTGCATATATGACAAAAGAATAAACATTAAAAATTCACCACACAATGAATCATAAGGTAAACCATGGACTATAGTTAATAATACATTTATAAAAATATGCTATAATTAATTGTAACATATTCCACACCAATTCAAGGTGTTAAAAATAGTGTGGTTTATAAGAATTCTGTTTTTTTCCTTTTTTAGATCACACAAAATGTTACATTAAAAATATAAGAGGTTCCCATATACCCCACTCCCCACACCCCCCACTCCTCCCGCATGGACAACTTCTTTCATTAGTGTGGTACATTCACGGCATTTGATGAGTACATTTTGGAGCACTGCAACACAGCATGGATTAGAGTTTACATTGTAGTTTACACTCTCCCAGTCCATTCAGTGGGTTATGGTAGGATATATAATGTGCTGCATCTGTCTCTGCAATATCATTGAGGACACCTCCAAATCCTGAAAATGCCCCAGTATCACACCTCTTTTCCCCCCTCTTTGCCTTCAGCAACTCCTGTGGCCACTGACTCCATATCAATGATATAATTTCTTCCACTGCTAGAGTCACAAAACTTCTATAATAGAATACCAGTAAGTCCATTCTAATCCATATTTTATTCCTTCATCCTGGGATGGTGATGTCCACTCCACGCTAAATCAAGAGGGGGCTTTTTTAATACCTCAATTTATTTTTTACTTTTAGTTTTTCTAAATTATGTATTCTATTTCTATCTTTAAACCTATCATTACTATTTCATTTTCTTATTAATTGAATTTGGGAATATATTAGACTTCATTTTTGAAGAAGTTTTAGATCACAGAGGGGTTCAACTATGGCAGGGGATGAGCACTAATGTAGGGTGTCATCGATGGGGGATACATAGGTGGGAGGGAGTTCTCCAGGCATGGCTATAGGGTATATAGATATGTTCAGATGTTCATTGGGTATTGATATAATGGGTAGAGTTTCACACAACTGAAGGAGTGCTGAGTTTCCATTCCAGGAAACTCTGTTACACTCCCCAACGGAGCAGCAACAATCCCTCTAAGTGCAAGGGCAAGGACCAGTGAAGAAGGATGGCCCAATGATGGGCCCTTGATACTGATGACTATGCTTATGACCCTGTTGTGCTTGAAATTCCAACTTAGCCTAGGGTTGCAGGGTGCCTATGAGTTACCTCCTGAGAGACTCCACGTTGCTCAAATGTGGCCACTCTCTAAGCCAAACCTAGCATATAAATGCATTATCTTCCCCCCCAGTGTGGGACATGACTCCCTGGGATGAGTCACGAGGTCATCAGAGGGGTCGCACTTACACATGTCTCAGCAGGGTCTCAGAGACAGTCAAAGTAGATACTACCCCCAGGTAATGGTGCTACTGAGGGCTTCAGAGACTCCCAGTTCTATGGTCATGACAGACGGCTCTGGAGTTCAGTGCCTTGCCACTGGCTCTACTTTGGAATGTGTGTTCCTGAGTGTGATGGAGTTGGACTCAGATATGACTTCTCTACACATGCCTCTTCTGTCACTTACTGAACGTGTGTTTGGTGCTGGGATTTATGTATACTCAGGAAACTTGAATATCTGGACTTTCTATGTGCTAGCTGGGCCCTGAGCCTCAGCAGCATTTTAACACCTACCCTCCAGTTCCTTGGACTTACCCAGGTCAGCTAACAGGGAGGTGAGGTTGGTCAATCATCACACCAGGGAACCCAGGGAGTCTACAACTGCAAGCAGGAGAATTCCATCCATCAACCATGTAGGATCTTTCTTCTTTTTTAATGTAAGCATTGAGGGCTATAAATTTCTCAGCACTACCTTTGCTGTGCCCCATACATTTTTATAGGTTGTGTTCTTATTTTCATTCATCTTATTTGCTAAATTCTCCCGCAATTTCTTTGACCCACTGATTTAAGAGAGTGTTGTTTAATCTCTATATATTTATGAATTTTCCCCTTTTCCATCCATTACTGATTTCCAGCTTTATTCTGTTATGATCACAGAAAGTGTTTTGTATAATTTCAGTTCTCTTAAATTTATTGAGACTTGTCTTGTGACCCAACATATGGTCTATCTTGGAGAAGAATCTAGGAGCACTTGAAAAGAATGTATATCCTGCTGTTTTGGGGTGCAGTGCTCTACAGGTTTTTGATAGATCTAGTTCATTTATCATATTATTCAAGCTCTGTTTATTTATCCCCTGTCCAGATGTTATATCCAATACTTGAGAGTGGTGCATTGAAGTCTTGAACTATTATTGTAGAGTCATCTATTTCTCCTTTCATCTTTGCCAGTTGTGCCTTACATATCTTTTTTTTCCTCTCTCTCCTTTCCCCGCCCCCTTCCCCCCCAGTTGTCTGTTCTCTGTGTCTATTTGCTGCATGTTCTTCTTTGTCCGCTTCTGTTGTTGTCAGCGGCACAGGAATCTGGGTCTCTTTTTGTTGTGTCATCTTGTTATATCAGCTCTCTGTGTGTGCAGCGCCATTCCTGGGCAGGCTGAACTTTCTTTCGTGCTGGGTGGCTCTCCTTACGGGGTGCACTCTTTGCACGTGGGACTCCCCTATGCAGGGGACACCCCTGTGTGGCACGGCACTCCTTGTGTGCATCAGCACTGTGCATGGGCCAGCTCCACATGGGTCAAGGAGGTCCAGGGTTTGAACCACGGTTCTCCCATGTGGTAGATGGATGCCCTAACCACTGGGCGAAGTCCGCCTCCCTGCCTTATGTATCTTGAGGCACCCAGGTTAGGTGCATAAATATTTAGTATAGCATTTCTTCTACGTGAATTGCCCCTTTTAATATATAATGACCTTCTTCATCCCTTATAAGTCTTTCATTTAAAATCTATTTTGTCCAAAATTAGTGTTGCTACTCCAGCTCATTTTTGTTACTACTTGCATGGAATATCTTTTCCCAACCTTTCACTTTTAACATGATTGTGCCCTTATGTCTGAGGTGAGTCTCTTGTAGACAATATATAGATGTCTCATATTTTTTAATCCATTCTATCAGTCTGTGCTTTGATTGGGGAGTTCAAGACATTAACATTCAATGTTATTACTGTAAAGGTGTTACTTACTTCATCCCTTTTGACCTTTTGGCTTTCTGTTGTCATATTGTATTATTGTTTGCCTTTTTACCCTTTAATTTTATAATTACCCTTTCTAATAATTTCATTTACACACTCTTCTTCAAGTCTCTCACCCTTTATTTTTTTCCTTTCAGGCTTCAGCACTCCCTTTAGTATCTCTTGTAATTCTGGTCTTTTGGTAACATATTCTATCAGTTTTTGTTGGTCTGTGAAGACTTTGAACTCACACTCATTTTTGAATGACAGCTTTGCTGGTTACAGAATCTTGGCTGAAAGATTTTCTCTTTCAGTACCTTAAATATATCATACCACTTTCTTCTCCACTGTTTCTGATGAGAGGTTGGCAGTTAATCTTACCAAGGTTCCCTTGTATGTGAGCCTTTGCTTTTCTCCTGCTGCTTTAAGAATCCTGTCTTTATCTCCGATATTTGTCATTCTGAACAGTAGGTGTCTTGGGGTAGATATAGTCAAGATTTATTCTGTTTGGGGTACATTGTTCTTTTTGGATATTGATATTTATGTCTTTCATACAGGTTGGGAAGTTTTCAGTCATTTGTTTCATCAAGTAATCTTTCTGCCCCTTTTCCATTCTCTTCTCCTTCTGGGATACCAATAATTCATATGTTTTTGCATCTCACGTTGTCATTCAATTCTCTGAGACCCTGTTCCATTTTATCCATTCTCTTCTCTTTTTGTTCTCCTGTCTTTTCCAGTTCAGATGTTCTGTCTTCGAAATCACTAATTTTGTCGAGTAATTCAAATGTTTTTATGTGCTTCTATTTTATTTTTAATCTCATTCATTGTGCCTTTTATTCCCAGAAGGTCTGTTAACTTTTCTTTGCAGACTTTCAAATTGTCCTTTATGCTTACCCAGTATCTTCTTAATATCCTTTATCTCTTTAGTTACATTTTCTTTCAATTCTTTGAATTGATTTAAGAGAGTTGTGTGACTATCATTGATTAATTCTCTTAAATCCTGTATCTCTTCAGGCTATTTGCTTTCTTCCATTGCCTGGGCCATCTCTTCCTGTTTCCTAGAATGGTTTGTAACTTTTTGCTGATGCCTAAGCATCTGAATATGTTGGTGAATTTACTCTAATGGCCAATTTCTCTCTCTTGCCTTTTGTAATTTTTTTAACACCTTTTGATATTTGGTTCAACTTATTCTAAGACTTTAAAATTGCTCAGATTAGGTTATCAAAACTGTGCCAGGCACTCACTACTGGGGCGCAGATTTTCTCCCAGAAGTTAGAGAACAGAGAGACAAAAAAGCAGTTTTTATCCATGCAATTTCCAGATAGGCCAGCAGATGGCGCTTGTCGATGTACCCTTCCACAGAGGTGTACCTCTCTCTGTTTTCCTTTGTTTTGGTCTAGCCAGGGCTGAGATTCAAAGCAGATTCTACTGGTTGAATTCACTGAAGACACCCAACTCCCCTTCCCTTTTCCCTTGTAATAGCTAACAAGGAAGAAGATGTCTCTTCCCTTATCAGTCAGCTGCAGTGAGCCAGGGGTTTTACCCCAGCTTAATATCTTGAGTGTGGGGAGGGGAGCCCTCCTAGCTGCTGTGGGGGTTCGGTAACTCACAGTTTGTTGTTTTGGGTTCTCCCTCTCTCTCCCCCTCCTGGTAGTTGTGAAGCACTGTACTAGTCTGCTGACCCCCAAAGCAGCCCCCTAGGACAGCTTTTGGCTCCTTCTCCATTGTTTTTGTGAGAACATTCATCTCTGCCTGTTAGTCTGTCATCATCTTCACACTCCCCTATACATAAAGACTTATTTTATTTATTTACTTTCCCCCCTCATTGTTTTGTGCTTGCTATCTGCTTCCTGTGTGCTTGTCTTCTTTTTAGGAGGCACTGGAAACTGAACCCAGGTCCTCTCATTTGGGAGGGAGTTGCCCAGTGGCTTGAGCCACCTGTGCTCCCACCCATTTGTTGTGTCTCTCATTGTGTTTCCTTGTGGTTACTTTTTGTTGTATCATCTTGTTGTGGCAGCTCACCCTGCCAGCTGGTGTGTTAGCTTGCTGTCTGGCTGGTATTCTTTAGAAGGCACTGGAAACTGAACCCAGGACTTCCCATGTGGTAGGCGGGCACCCAACTACTTGAGCTATGTCCACCTCCCTCCCCTTTTTTTTGACGTAACATTTATGTAATCTAAAGCTTATTTTTAAAAAATAATATATATATACACACACATATAAAAGTTGGAGAGAATGTGGAGAAATTGGAAGTAAAAATCCATTGAATTGTGCACTTTAAATAGCTGAATTATATTGTATGTGAATTATATATCAATAAAGTTATTTACAAACAAAACTACCTGAGAAACAAAATATAACAGTCTATCTTATCCTAAAACTAAATCTGTACTCTTAAGTTACCTTCATTTCGGGAACAGGCTGTTCTATGTAATATACTATGATTTTATCAGTTCTGACATTTAAAGCAACCATATTCTGCAGGAACTATATCAGTTCACCTTCCCCAAATATACTTTACAACGAATTTCCTTAACTTCTGCACTATATTTTCAATGTAACACTACAAAATTAAAGAGGCCTGGTGGCCAAATTTCATGGTCCACACCAATTGTCCTGCTGTTTTCAGGATACTCATAATATATCTGAACAATACATAAAATATGGATTTTGTGCCAGGGTGAGTGCTTACCGCCAAAGCAAGATAAAAGAAGAAAACTGAGCTAGATGATAGGACAGATATCTATCTTAAAATTTATGGCTAAGTTATTAGAAAATCCCTGTTTTCTCTATCCCTAATATAAATGTTTAATCAATCTTTTAGTTCTAGGGTCAGGATTATCTTCTGAAGAGATGAATAACTATATTAAGTTTATTGAAATCAATTAAAAATCAACTTAAATTTTTTGTACATGTATTCTACCAACTGCTAAGAGTGGGGTCATTGACCAGAAATTTACTCAAAAAAAAATTAAAGAACTTCCCCATGCAAACTGGTCACAAAAACAATTAGACATTTACCTTCTGAATCCTGGTTGTGCCATTATTTTTTTCTTGAGTATCCACTTCTTCTGGTTTCTGAATATCTATTTTCATTCCATTCACAAGACCTGAAGCATTCCATGAATCATCCCATATATCTTTGGGTGTAGAAAAACACCAATTCTATAGAGAGAAAAATACAATAGACCAAGATAGAGTGCCACAAGATCTACAAAGAGGGAAGACCTGTACAAGGTAAAGGCAAAGAGGCAATACATACAAAACAGAAAAAGATATTTGTTAGCTCTCTCTAGCAGTGTGACTTTCCTCCTTGTTTTATTGGTCTATACCCAACCTTATATCCCTTTGGGGAAGCGGATTTGGCTCACCTGATAGAGTGTCCACCTACCACATGAGAGGTCCAGAGTTCAAACCCAGGGCCTCCGACCCACGTGGAGTTGGCCCATGTGCAGTGCTGATGCACGCAAGGAATGCCGTGCCCAATGTGCAAGGAGTGTGCCCCATAAGGAAAACTGCCCTGCATGAAAAAAGTGCAGCCCGCCCAGGAGTAGCGCCACACACATGGAGAGCTGATACAGCAAGATGACACAAAAAAACGAGACACAGATTCCAGGTGCCGATGACAAGAATACAAGCAGACACAGAAGAACACACAGCGAATGGACACAGAGAGCAGACAACTGGCCCCCAGATGCGATGGAGAGCTGACTCAGCAAGGTGACACAACAAAAAAAATGGAGACAAGCAAAAAAAACCACAGAAGAGCATGCAGTGAATGGACACAGAAAGCAGACAGCAAGCAAGCCGCAAGAGGGGAGGGGAAATAAAATAAATACAGATACAGAAGAACGCACAGCAAATGGACACCGAGAGCAAACAGCACGCAAAAAGCCATGGGGGAGATAAAAAAATAAAAAACCCCACAAAAACTAGTTTGTAAAAAAAAACTAGGTAGTGAAAACAAAATTTCTCTAGTTTATGTAAGCTATATAGGAGCCAATGATAACACAAAATCATAATGACTGAAAGGACAGATGGACATAATAAGTCTGAAGCTTATTTTCTCCTATACTATCCTCTCATCCTCTACCATTATCATCTTCCATTGAAAAATGTCATGAATTCTTCTGAATTTTGGTTGGATAAATCCTCCTGAATTCCAAGATACATTTTTTTCTTGAGGTTTAGGCAACTAAATATAAATTTCCTCCTTTCAGTAATGATTTGTTATGTTTTACCAAAGATCTAACCTTTTGAGGCATTTCTTTACAGGATGGATACTGTTTCTTGCCACCAAGGCTTGAGGTAAATAGATGAGAGGCAGAATCTCCCCCTTCTTCCATTTTAGCCTGTGGAGGTAACCAGTTCTCATCCCAAATATCATCACCTATGGTCACTGGCTCCAGGCATGGCATTCCAGTGGGGATCTCATCCTAGGATGCATCACAAGACAAAGAGAAACCATAATTTACAGCTCCTCTATGAATACACCTTATAAAATTGAGGTTTATAATTTTTTTCTGACTTCCAGGTAAAGATGGTAGTTTGAATATAACTTATTACTCTCTCCCTTCTGAAATACCACTTTAATAACAAGAGTTTTTTTTTTTTTAAGGCATAAACTCATGTAGATAGAACAGAAGAAAAAAACACCACCTACATTTGGACACAGAAAAACAGAAACAAGTGGCAACTGATTTAGCAGTCCTGAAATCTAGTCTACCAGAAGTGGTAAAATACTGATTAATTCTACTGTGAAAAATCAAGGAAGTATATTGTAATCCCTAGAGCAACCACTGAAAAACTACACAAATAGATATAATAAAAAACACAATAGCTAAATTTAAATGTAGTATGAAAAAATGCTCAAGCGGTCCAAAAGAAGGGAAGGGGCTAAAAAAGAAAGAAAAATATAGGGAACAAAAATAATAAAATGGTATCCCTACAATCAAAACATATCAGTAATTACAGTAAATGTAAAGAAGCTAAACACACTAATTATAATTCAGACTGTCAGAATGGATTAAAAAAATGAACAAACTGTGTACTGTCTCATGAAACTCACTTCAAGTATAGAGGTAGGTTAGAAGAAAAAGCCTGGAAACAGATACACCATGCAAACACTGAAGAAAGCTATAGTGGCTATCTTAATAGTAAACTGTAGAATTCAGAGAAAAGAAAAGCAACCAGGGATAAAGACTTCTCATAAAGATAAAAGAGGAGGCATGGCAAGATGGCATCTGAGTGAGTACACCTTATAATCTCTCCTGCTAAGAAGCAGCTGAGTAGGATTGGAATCCTGCTGGACCGGGCTGTTTCGGGTGTTTGCAGGGCAGGAGGTGTCTGGATGTCAATTTAGTGGGACGATGAGAGAAGATTCTTCTAAAAGGTAGAATTTTGGGTCTCTTTCATGGAGATCCGGGCTGCGTGTGGGACGCTTCCCCCTGGGGCTGGCAGTTTGGCGGCAGCAATTCCTAGAGGCTTTGCTGTGCTGGGGAGTTCCCAAGCCCTGAGAGGGCTATTCAGGGACTTGCAGGGTGGGAAGTGTCTGGAACTCGATTTGGTGAGACGGAGGAGATTCTTGCGAGACCTGGAATTTTGGGTTTCTGACACGGAGGTCAGAGCTTCTGGCTGTAGCCCCTCCCCCTAGGGCTGGAGGTCCATCTGCGTTGGTCCCTGAATTGTTTGTAGTGCAACAGCGCCCCCAGCAGGCTGTTTTGGGGGCTTGCAGGGTGGGAGATGCCCTGAAGTCGATTTGGTGAGACAGTACAGAAGAGACTCTTGTGAGAGGTGGAATTTTGGTTTTTGACACAGAGGTCAGAGTTTGCGGGCGTGACCCCTCCCCCAATGGCTGGCGCCCAGCTGCCAGGATCCCTGAAGTCTGTGTTGCGCTGCGGTGCTCCCAGGCTCCCTGTTAACCTGATGCGTGGTTCCCAGGTCTGTGTCCCCTAAACCCTGGTGGCCCACACTCCAGAGACTCACACCTTGAGCCTGCAATATCACAGACTTCCCATCTCTGAATCCACCATGCCCTGAGGTCCATCTGAGGTCCTTGATTGTCCTAGCCCTTGGTGTTTGTGGTTTTTTTTTCCTTTTTCTCTTTTTTCTTTTTTTTTATTGTCTTGGTTGCTAATATTGCATTATCTCCTGGTGTTTTCTCCCATTGTATCCCCCAAGGTCCTTTTTCGATTATTTAGTTTTTTTGTCTTTTTTTCTTTTTTTTTTCTTCTTCTCTTTTTCTTGCTTGTTTCCCTCCCTTTCTTTGCCCATCCTCCCTTTTTTTCTTCTCTTTTTTTTCTTTTCTCTCTTTTCTTCCTGTTTTATTTTATTTTATTCATACAATAGATGCTGCAGGGAGTGCCTCACATTTGCTGTTTCCTCATCCTCCATTTCCTCGTTTCTGTGTGAACTGATTTTGGCCACCTACACTATCCCCTTTCCCCCACATGTTGCTATCCTCCATCATCTACTGTATCTCTTACATTCCACCTCCCTTTCTTTGGTCCCCAAATTATCTAACTTTTAATTTCTAATACCTTTGTTCTGTTTTCTGTCTTTTATCCACTCTTGATATTACTGTCTTTCTTTTCTCTTTCCCTCTCTCATGAAAACACTGACTTTTTAATTCATACTATATTCCTCCCCATATTCAGTTGAGTATCTCATTATAGGTACTCTACTTACTGCTATAACTCTACACAACTTACATGAGTCTAATATCCATTCTCCCAGATCTCATATTGTTGCTCTGTTAACATTTATTACCAATATTACTTTACACATTTTCCTTTCTTACACAATTTCCTTTCCCTGGCCCTAATATTTTCCTTCAAAGTGAACTTAGCCAGCAACAAGAAATTAGAGTAAGAAGAACAAAGTGACAAAGAGAAGACATAACACTTATACAAGAACAACAACTAATTAATCCAAAGACTAGACAAAGAAGCTAAGGAACTGATTAAACCTGTAAAGATAAAATGATGAACAGACAGCAACAAAAATCTACAAACCAAACCAGTGATCAGGAAAACATGGCTGAATCCAATGAACAAACTAAAAACAAGGAAGAGGAGCAGAACATCGGACAAGTAATTAAAGATCTCAAAACGTATATTAGAGACCAACTTGATGAAGTAAAGGAAGAGATTAACAATATGAAGAAAACACTTGGAGAGGAAATTGCAGACATACGCAAAAAGATAACAGATATGATGGGAATGAACACAACAGTTCAAGAAATAAAAAAATACACTCTCAGCAAATAGCAGCAAATTAGAAGAGGCAGAGGAGAGAATTAGCGATGTGGAAGACAGTACATCTGAAATCAAACAGATAGTCGAACTGATCGATAAAAAGATAGGAAAATTCCAACTAGGACTTAGGGAACTCAATGAAAATGCAAAACGCACAAACATACATATTATAGGATTCCCAGAAGGAGAAAAGAAGGGAAAGGGGACAGAAGGAGTGTTGCAGGAAATAATGCCTGGAAACTTCCCAAATCTACTGAGAGAGACGGATGTACATGTCCAGGAAGCACAATGCATCTCAAACATCATAAACCCCAACAGGCCCACCCAAAGACATATACTTGTCAAATTATCCAATGCTCAAGACAAAGAGAAAATTCTAAAAGCAGCAAGAGAAAAGAAAACCATCACATACAAGGGAGGCTCCATAAGATTAAGTGCTGATTTCTCATCTGAAACCATGGAGGCAAGAAGGCAGTGGTATCATATAGTCAAGGTACTAAAAGAAAAAAATTTCCAACCAAGAATACTATACCCACCTAAACTAGCATTCAAAAATGATGGAGAGTTCAAAATATTCACAGATAAACAGAAATTTAAAGAGTATGCCAACAAGAAACCTCCCCTTCAAGAAATACTAAAGGGAGTTCTGCAGGAGGAAAGGAAAAAACAGGAGAGGCAGAGTTGGAGGAGAGTGTAAGAGCAACAAAAAAGACAATAAGAGAAGGAAAAAAACAAAATATGACAAACACAAGTCCAATCAAAATATGGCTAACATAATTCCTTGAAAGAAATAACACTGAATGTCAATGAATTAAACTCACCTATCAAAAGATTCAGACTGTGACATTGGATAAGGAAATATGACCCATCTATATTCTATCTACAAGAAACACATCTTCGACCCAGGGATTCATGGAGGCTGAAAGTGAATGGTTGGAAAACAATCTTACAAGCAAACAATAACCAAAAAAAAGGCAGGAGTAGCCATATTAATATCAGACAAAAGAGACTTTAAATGTGAAACAATTGTGAGAGAAAGAAGGAAACTACATATTAGTGAAAGGGACAATCTCTCAAGAAGAACGAACAATCATAAATATTTATGCTCCTAACAACGGTGCCTCCAAATATGTGAGGCAAACACTGGAAAAACTAAGTGAAAAAATAGATGCCTCTACAATTATAGTGGGAGATTTTAATACACCACTATCAACTTTGGACAGAACATTTCAAAAGAGAATCACTAAAGAAACAAAATATTTGAACAGTATATTAGAGGAGCTGGATCTAACAGACATATACAGATCATTACACCCGAATACAGCAGGATATACATTTTTCTCAAGTGCACATGGATCATTCTCCAAGATAGACCATATGCTAGGACACAAAGAAAGGCTCAATGAATTCAGAAAGATCGAAATCATACAAAATAATTTATCTGACCACAGTGGAGTGAAGCCAGAAATCTGCAAGGGCCAGAGGGCCAGATTTCAAACCAATATATGGAAATTAAACAGCACACTCTTAGAAAAAGAGTGGGTCAAAGAGGAAATTTCAAAAGAAATTAATAACTACCTTGAAACTAATGATAATGATAATACAACATGCCAAAACTTATGGGATGCAGCAAAAGCAGTACTAGGAGGGAAATTTATAGCCATAAATTCATACATCAAAAAATAAGAAAGGACAAAAATTGAAGAACTAACTGCACATTTGGAGGAATTAGTAAAAAAACAACAAAGTAACCCCACAGGAAGAAAAAAGAAAGAAAGAACAAAGATAAGAGCAGAACTAAATTAAATAGAAAATAAGAAAGCACTTGAAAAGATAAATGAGACCAAGAGCTGGTACTTTGAAAAGATCAATAAAATTGACAAACCCTTAGCGAGACCAGCAAAGAAAAAAAGAGAGAAGATGCAAATACACAAAATAAGAAATGAGAAAGGAGATATCACCACTGACCCCACAGAAATAAAGACTACCGTAAGAGGATACTTTGAAAAACTATATTTCAACAAAAATGACAGTTCAGAGGAAATGGACAAATTCCTAGAAACACATAAGCAGCCTATATTGATGAAAGAAGAAATTGATGATCTCAACAAACCAATCACAAGCAAAGAGATAGAATCAGTCATTAAAAACCTCCCAAATAAGAAGAGCCCAGGGCCAGATGGCTTCACAGGTGAATTCTACAAAACATTCCAGAAAGAACTAACACCAATCCTGCTGAAACTCTTCCAAAATATAGAAACAGAAGGAACATTGCCTAACTCCTTCTATGATGCCAACATTACCCTAGTACCAAAGCCAAACAAAGACACCACAAGAAAGGAAAATTACAGACCAATTTCTCTAATGAACCTAGACGCAAAAATCCTCAACAAAATACTTGCTAATCATATTCAACAACACATTAAACGAATTATACACCATGACCAAGTGGGATTCATTCCGGGTATGCAAGGATGGTTCAACATAAGAAAATCAATCAATGTAATACACCATATAAACAGATTGAAGGAAAAAAATCACGATTATATCTATAGATGCAGAAAAAGCATTTGAGAAAATACAGCACAGTTTCTAGATAAAAACACTCCAAAAGATTGGACTACAAGGAAATTTTCTGAACATGATAAAGAGTATATATGAAAAACCCACAGCCAACATCCTTTACAATGGAGAAATCCTAAAATCCTTCCCTCTAAAGTCAGGAACAAGACAAGAATGCCCACTCTCTCTCCTTCTAATTAACATTGTCTTAGAAGTACTTGCTCGAGCACTGAGGCAAGAACCAGATATAAAAGGCATTCAAATTGGAAAGGAAGAAGTCAAAATTTCATTATTTGCAGATGACATGATCCTATACATAGAAAACCCTGAGAGGTCTACAACAAAGCTTCTAGAACTCATAAATGAGTTTAGAAAAGTCGCAGGTTATAAGATCAATGCACAAAAATCAGTAGCATTTCTGTACACCAATTATGAGCAAGCTCAGGAGGAAATCATGAAACAAATACCATTTACAATAGTAAATTAAAAAATCAAATACCTAGGAATAACTTTAACTAAAGATGTAAAAAACTTATACACAGAGAACTACACAAGACTGTTCAAGGAAATCAAAGAAGACCTAAATAAATGGAAGAATATTCCCTGTTCATGGACAGGAAGACTAAATATTATTAAGATGTCTATCCTACCAAAACTGATCTACACATTCAATGCAATCCCAATAAAAATCAACAGAGACACAGCATTCTTTAAGGAACTAGAAAAACTAGCTATGAAATTTATTTGGAAAGGAAAGAGGCTCCAAATAGTCAAAGACATATTGAAAAAGAAAAACGAAATTGGAGGAATCACACTACCTGACTTCAAAACATACTACAAAGCTACAGTAGTGAAAACAGCATGGTATTGGCATAAGGAGAGACACACAGACCAATGGAACTGAATTGAGAGTTCTGATATAGATCCTCGTATATATAGCCATATAATATTCGATAAAGCCACCAAGCCCTCTCAACTGGGAGAGAATGGCCTATTCAACAAATGGTGCCTGGAGAACTGGATATCCATATGTAAAAGAATGAAAGAGGATTACCATCTCACACCTTATACAAAGATCAACTCAAGATGGACCAAAGACCTAAATATAATAGCCAAGACCATAAAGAATTTGGAAAGCAGTGTAGGGAAGCACATACAAGACTTTGTAATAGGAAATGGTTTCATGAACTTCACACCGAAAGCACGAACAGCAAAAGAACAAATAGATAAATGGGACCTCCTCAAAATTAAAGCCTTCTGCACCTCAAAGGAGTTTCTCAAGAAAGTGAATGGGAGAAAATATTTGGTAACCATATATCTGATAGGAGACTTATAACTTGCATATATAAAGAACTCCTATATCTGGAAAATAAAAAGATAAAGAACCCATTTAAAAAATGGGAAAAAGATTTAAGCAGACACTTCTCCGAAGAAGAAATATGAATGGCTAAAAAGCACATGAAAAAATGCTCCAAATCTCTAGCTATCAGGGAAATGCAAATCAAAACTACAATGAGATACCATCTTACTCCCATAAGATTGGCAGCTATGAAAAAAACAGAAGACTACAAATGCTGAAGAGGATGTGTAGGAATGGGAACACTCATCCACTGCTGGTGGGAATGCAGAAGGATCCAGCCATTCTGGAGGACAGTTTGGCGGTTTCTCAAAAAACTAACCATAGATTTGCCATATGACCCAGCAATTCCACTGCTGGGTATAGACCCAGCAGAACTGAAAACAAGGACACAAACCGATATATGCACACCAATTTTCACAGCAGCATTGTTCACTATCACCCAAAGTTGGAATCAACTCAAATGCCCATCAACAGATGAATGGATAAATAAAATGTGGTATATACATGCAATGGAATACTACTTGGCTTTAAGAACAAATACACTACAAACACACGTGATAACATGGATGAATCTTGAGAACCTTATGTTGAGTGAAGCAACCGAGGCATTGAAGGACAAATACTACATGACCTCAATGATATGAAATAAGTAAACCAAGCTGCCTCAGAGAGCTAGACACTGGATGATAGGCTTACAGGAAATCGGGGGGTAGAGGAAGGACGTAAGCTGACATCTACATGGGTGAAATCTATGATAAGCTGGAGGTAAATATGTGTACAAGGAAGGGATAAAATGGGGGTGAAGGGTTACTTTTGGTGGGGCTTTGCGGGCTTGAGGGGGGCTCAGGATGGGAGGATGGGTAATATTGCCCAAGAAATTGGGGGGAGGGTGGGGCAACATACAAACAGGAGATTGTCAGGTGTTTGTTGAGAGTATAATGCTGAGAAAACCTTTTCAAAAATATAATAAGGAAAGTTACCTGTTTAAGATACTTAAAGGGGATAATCTGACACAGGACAGACTCCTAGGGAAATGTGAATTCTCATTTTGCTAGAGTGGATTATATCATTGGGTAGAGACCCATATAATGAGAGTGAAGGTATACCCACATCCTGGGGAGGATTGATGCCATCAAATAGAGGGAACTGTATCTCTCAAGAGAAATGGTGGCTCCCAGGGCATAAGGGCAGTTGAGCATGTCAAGCCCTAAACACTGTTACAAGTATCTCTGAACATGGCTCTTCCAGAAATGAAGATTGATTGTCATTGTGGGCCCTAAGGGGAGGGGGAAATAGTATTGAATAGATGGAACCAATGTAACTGTGTGGGCAATAGAAGTGTTTCACAAGAGCACGCAAGGATGGATATAAGACATGTAAAATTACACCAAAAATATATAGGGGCTGATAGGCGAAAATGTAAATCACAATGTAAAACATAAGATAACTAAAAATTTAGAAAGTTGTATAGTCTAAAATATAAACCACAATGTAAACACAAATGTTACCTTGTTTGAAAGCTATTGTCTCAATATCTATACCTCAGTTTCAGTAAATATGGTACGAATATGTTAAAAGATTATTGTTGTGGAAGGGAAAAGGTTTTATGTTAGATATGTGGGAGTACTGTATATTATATATATGAAGTACTGTGATCTAAAACTCTTGTAAAGATAAACTAAATAATTAGAAAAAAGAAAAGAAAAAGATAGGATGTAGAATTTTTCCAAATTAATATGTATTCTATATCTAACCTTCAAACTCATTGCTATATTCCATTTTACTATTAAGGGAACCTGGTAATATATTGGGCTTCACTTTTCAGGAAGTTTTGGATCACAGAGAGGTTCAACAATGGCAGCAGAGGAATACTGGTGTGGGATGTTATTTGACAGGGGACACATGGTTGGCAGGGAGTTCTACAGGGCATATATCCAGGGTACATAAAAATGTTTGGATATTTTCATAGTGGATACAATTAAAAACAACAACTGAGCGAGTGCTGAGTTCCTAGCCAGCAGAGCTCTATCACAGTCCCTAAAGGAACAGCAACAATCCCCCAAGTGCAACAGCAAAGACCAAAAAAGAATGAAGGTCCAACAATGAGTGCCTGATACTAATGACTATGCTTGTGAGCCTGTGGTCCTGAAATAAGAAAAAGGCCTAGAGCAGCAGTGTGCCTAAGAGTTACCTCCTGAGAACCTCTGTGTTGCTCAAATGTGGCCAGTCTCGAAGCCAAACTCAGCATGTAAATTCGTTGCCTTCCCCCCAGTGTGGGACATGACTCCCGGGGATGAGCCTCCCTGGCACCGAGGGATTACTTCCAAGTACCAGCTGATGAAGTAACTAGAAAATGACCTTGAATAAAAGGTCCAACTTGGACCAGCAGAATATCTCTGTCTACATATAATAACAGGAGTTAAAAATGCTTTTAGACCTAAATCAAGGTGGAAATGGAAAGGGCAAATGAGTTTATATGGCTATGAGTCTCTAAAAAAAGAGCTGGGATGTTATCAGAGGGGTTGCCCTTATGCACACCTCAGTAGAGTCCCAGAGACAGATAAAGTAGATACAACCCCAGGTATTGGTTCTTCTGAGGGCTACAGAGACCCACAGGTTTTATGGTCATGGCAGATGGAGTTCAGTGTCATGTCAGTTGTCACTTCTTTGGAGTTGGTGTTTCTGTGTGTTGGAACTGGACTCAGATGTGATCTCTTTTCACAAGCCTTTCCTGTTACTTTACCAGAATTGTAGTTGGTGCTGGGGTTTAATATATACCCAGGGGATCTGAATCTCTGGACTCACCATATGATAGCCAGGCCCTGAGCCTCAACAGACTTCAGCTCCTACACTCTGGTTTATTGAACTTACCCCACTCAGCTAACATGGAGTTGCAGAAGGTCAACCACCACACCATGGAGCCAAGAGTGCCTACAACTGAAAGCAGGAGGATTACACCCAGGATCCATGTGGAATCTAAGCCCCCTATTGACACAGATATAGAATGGACACAACCAATCCAAGGTCCACAGGATGGAGGAATAGAATATGGATTAGAGTGGACTTACTGATATTCTATTCATGAACTATTGTGATTAGTAATCGAAGAAAATGTGGCATTGGTGTGGAAAAAGGGCCCATGGTGGCTGCTGGGTGTGGGGAATGGGAGGCAGAAATGAGATGTGGAGGCGTTGTCCTGGGTGGTGCTGCAGGGACAATAACCGGACATTGTAGGCCCTCCTATGGCCCACTGGGAGAGTGTGGGCTATGATGTGGACCATTGACCATGAGGTGCAGCGGTGCTCAGAGATGTATTCACCAAATGCAATGAATGTCTCATGATGATGGAGGAGAATGTTTCTCTGGGGGGAGTAATGGGGTGAGGGGGGTAGGGGGTATATGGGGACCTCATATTTTTTAAATGTAATATTAAAAAAAAAGAATAAAGACAAAAAAAAGTAATAAAATATACTCAAAAACCAGGAAAAATAAATAAATAAAGATCAAAGAATCCACTGACTAAAAAACTCCACAACAATCTTAAATGTCTGGCACCTAACAATAGGACCTCAGAAGATACTAAAAAAACTGAGAGAACTGAAATCCAAGATTGCAGTTGGAGTCCTCCACACTCTTCTCAGTAATAGAAAGAACTAATCGACAGCAAGGATATAGGAGAACTCAACAGTACCATCAATACAAGAATATAAGACTCAGTAGTAGAACTAACACACAGCAAGGAAAGAGAACTAAACTGAACTAGGTGATGTTTAGAAAATACTTGGTTCCATGAAACAACAGTAGAATATACTTTCTTTTCAAATGCAAATGGTAAATTTGTCAAGATAGATGATCCTGTGTCAACAAAACAAACTTTAACAAATACAAAGAGCTGGGGTCATACAAATTATGTTCTCAGACCAGAAATAGAATAAAACTGAAAATCAGTAACAGGAAGAAAATAGGAAAATCTCCAAACACTTAGAGATTAAACAATACACTTCTAAATAATCCATTTCTCAAAAGAAATTAGAAAATATTTGAACTAAATCAAAATGAAAAACATGTTCAAATTTGTGAGATGCTGCTAAAGTGGTGTTTAAAGGTTATAGTATGAGGTACGCAGAGATCACAGGTCTCAAATAATAACCTAAGTTTCTACCTTAAGAAACTAGAAAAAGAAAGCAAAATAAAGCCAAAGAAAGCAGAAGGAAAGAGAGAATAAAGAGGAAAAGTCAGTTAACTTTAATACAGAAAAAAGGTAAAATCAACATCAAAAGATGATTCTTTGGAAAGAAATAATAAAACTGAGAAACCTTTAGTAAGACTAGCAAAGAAAAAAGAAAAGACATAAATTGCTAGTATCAGGAATGAAAGATTATTGCTGCAGACCTGCAGATATTAAAAAGATAATAAGAGAATACTATGAGCAACTCTGTACACATATTTGTCAAGTTAGATGAAATGCACCAATTTCTCAAAAACCACAAATTACTCAAAGTACCCTTAAATGAAACAGATACTTGAATAATCCTCTACCTATTAAAGCAATTGTTTTATAGTTTAAATCTTTATGAAAAAAAGTCACTGATGCTTTCAATTAAGTATTCTACCAAATATTTAAATATTAACTCAATTTTACAAAATCTCTTACAAAAAAAATAGAAAAGGAACATTTCCCAACTTATTTTATGAAACTAGTATCATTCCGATAACAAAGTCAAAGACATACAAAAAAACAAAACAAAACTGCAGACCAACATCTCTCACAAGTTTAAATGTAGGAAATCCTTAATAAAATATTAGCAAACCAAATCCAACAATATATAAAAAGAATTATACACCATGACCAAATTATTATTCCAGGAATATGACGCTGGTTCAACATTTGAAAGTCAAACAATGCAAGTTAATGAATCAACAAGCTAAAGAATGTTATATCAATTGATGAAAAAGCATTTGTCACAACTCGACGCCCATTTGTGACAAAAACTCAGAAAAACTGGGAGATAGATGAACTTCCTCAACTTGATAAAGAGCATCTACAAAAAACAAAACTATAGCACACTTATTGAGAAAAGAGATGTTTTTCTTCTAAGGTCAGGTACAAGGCAAATTTGTCATTCTCCCCACTCTTATTTAACATAGTGCTGGAAGTTATAGACAATAAAAAACCTAAATAAATGGAATAGAATACTAGGTTCATGAATTGAAGATACAACATATTAAAGATATCAATTCTCCCCAATCAATCAACCAATATGTATTTGCAATTCCTATCAATATCCCAAGAAGGTTTTTGTAGACGCAGACAAACTTATTCTGAAATTTATATGGAAAGGCAGAGGAAAGAATAAAGTAGAAGCAATCACTCTAGCCAATAATAAGACCTATTATTTAGCTATAGTAATCAATATGGTATGGTATTGATGGAAGGACACACACACAGATCAAGGAACTGCAATAAATCTAGAAATAGACCCACACAAATATGGCCAATTGATTTTTAGTAAGGCTGCAAAGGCTGTTAAATGGATAGTCTTTTCAACAAATGATGCTGGCACAATTGGACATCTATATGCAACAAAATGAACAATGACCTAAGCTTACACTAAAATGAACTCAAACTTACCACAGATCTTAATATAAAATGTAAACCTATAAAACTTTTAGAAGAAAACTTAATATCTGGGCTAGACAAAGAGTTCTTAGACATGACACTGAATATATCTAAACCTTAAAAATGATAAATTGGAATTCCTCAAAAAATTTGCTGTATGAAAGGCTCTATTAAGACAATAAAAAGTTATAAACTACAACTGGGAGAATATATTTAAAAATCACATATCTGACAAAGGACAAGTATGCAAAATATATAAAGAACACTTGAAACTCAATAGAAAACTCAAAAGAAAACCCAATTTAAAAATTGGCAAAAGACTTGGATATTTCATCGAAGACGATATATGGATGGCAAGTAAGCACATGAAAAGATGTTCGACATCCTAAGTTATTAGGGAAATGCAAATCAAAAGCATGTGGTGGTATTACTATACACCTATTTTGAATGGCTAAATAAAAATTCCTGATAATATCAAGTACTGGTGAGGATATGCAGCAACTAGAACTCTCACACATTGCTGATAGGAATACAAAATGGTAAAGGCATTCTGGGAAACAGTTTGACATACATTTACCATATGACCCAGCAATTCCATTCCTGACTGATCATTTGCTCTAGATAAATGAAACTTCTGTTCACACAAAAACCTGAATATGAACATTATTATAGCAGCTCTATTCATAATTACCCCAAACTGGAAACAACCCAAATGCCTTACAATGGGGAAAGATACACAACCTGTAGAACACTTATAGCAATGAAAAGGCATGAACTACTGCTGCATGAGAAAACTTGGATGAATCTAAATGTAAGAAGCCAGTCTCAAAGGTTACATATTATATGATTCCATCTATATGGCATTCCTGAAAAGATAAAACCATAGTAATGGACAGCAGATCAAAGGTTGCTAAGGGTTAAGAATGTGGAGAGATTGTGATTACAAATGGGTAGCATAAAGACATTTTTTTTCAGGTGATAAAACTGTTCTATATCCCCAGTGTGTTGGTAATTACAAAAATCTGAATATGCATTAAAATTGATAAAGCTGATACCAAAAGAGAGTCAATTTTACTGTTAATTTTAAAAGAAAGAATTATCCCTAGAGAAAATAAAAGTGATGTTGGAAAGGAAAAGTTTTCATAGCATACTACTTGGCTCAGCTGTGACTAGCATTTACATAGTTATAAAAATATGAATACCAAATGGCAATTTAATGGAAACTGTATTAGGAAGATGGCAGGATGGGGTGAAAAAAAGGGTATGTGTGTGTGTGTTTGAGAGAGAGAAGGGATGCGTGAGAACTAAATCCTCATCTTTCTCATAGGAGACGATACCTACAACTGAAAAATCAGGAAGTAACAATATAAGCATATTATTTAACGAAAGAAATAGAGATAATTTCAAAATAAGTAGATAAAGGAGATGAAGATAATTTCTCTGTGAAATAGAAAATGTAAGAGGAGAGATGGTGGGGGTCTGAAAATTATGGGCACATAAACTTTTGGTTAAAATAAAAGCAATATATGTCCTCCAAAACAGTTGTAGACACTTTTCCTAATATTGTATTTCAGTACTAGTTTCTAATTACTGCATAATTCTTGAAAGACTGCCCAAAGCCTTGGAATAGTAAGTGATACAGAAGCCAGACAATGCCTTTTCTTTTTCATGATCAAGTTGCTACAACTTTGGTCTTTGTGACTACTGAGAGAAACTGTAATTCATCTGATGTCATCTGATGACACTGTAAACAGAAGAGTTCAAAGAGGTATTTTATCCCAGTCCCCTTCACTGGTAAATTAACTACATCATTCCCTTATGAAAAACTATCTTTCCTTCTCTACCTCATTTTCTTCCTTCAGATCCTTCGGTTTTGGACTGGACCACTTTGGAGCGTCTTCACAGCTCTTATCTTGGGTTTTTGAAGAACTGAATTCAGAATCCTTTAATGGCTCCTTTGACTCAGACTTAAGGTAATGTAGGGTCTTTTCTTTATTAATATCTTGCTAAAAGATATGAAAGAGAAATAATTTTATTTTCTATATGAATGCAGTTTCCAAAATCCACATTCCTTTAAATTTGGAGGTGGGGTGGGATTTTTCATCATGGTTCATACAAATGCTACATTATTTTCTAACTTTCATCCATGACCCTAAGTCTTCCCAGTCTGCTCGACTAATGTTTCAGGAAAACAAACATTTATTGAACACATATTATAAAATATCTACTAGGAAGTTATTTGGGTACAAAGACGAAGGCAACAGATCCCAGCTCTAAAGAAAGTAAAAAATAGTGGGAAGACATATAATCCAATAATGCCAATACAATCATCTGTGAATTGTTATCACAGAAATAACATATACTGTCAGGATGCTTAAAAGATGAGCAGGGTATTAGCAAATGATTGGGCATATAGAGGTAAGTAGGTAGGTAGGGCTGTGTGTGTAGAACATGGAAGCCTTGATAAGTAAAAATACAGACTGAGGTGGGATATTGGAGTCTAAAGCATTATCCTTTTGCAAAAAAGATGGCCTTATTTCATTTCTAGGACTGAACCATGATGATTTGAAAGACACTTCAAAGAGAGAGGGCAGAACATTCTAAACATTTTCAAAGTTGAATTCAATTTGCTATTTAAGAACCAGGGAACACAATTCTTCCAATCTTCTAATAAAAACTAAGAAAAATTTAGGCTTTAGAAATTGTTGTGGGTAAGCAAGCCCAAGTAATTTTAATGTAAACTTGAAATCTAAAATTCTTGTACTGTTTTGAACGTGCAGCAGCAAGCATTCAAACATATTTTTTGAGGCAGGTGAGTTTCCCAGTAGTCAATTGACTTTCCTTTTTTTATCTTCTCTAATAATCAGTACTAAAGAAGATCATCTCTAAAACTTTATTTTAAAAGTCAAATATATAAAGCATACTGCGGCGGCTTGCTCGGTCGGTAGAGGTGGGGTCTGGCTGCGGACGAGGGGTTGGTCCAGCTCTGGACGAGGGGTCGGTCCTGCTTGGGACGAGGGGTCGGTCCGGCAGCAGACGAGGGATCGGTCTCACAGGGGTTGCGCGGTTCGGCTGACGGGGTCGCCCGGTGAAGCCGGCGACGAAGGGGTCGCCCGGAGAAGCAGGCGACGAAGGGGTCGCCCGGAGAAGCAGGCGACGAACTGGGGACAAGGGAGGCCAGGCCCTTGTCGGGGGCTCTCAGGACTGGAGGGCGCACGGCAGAAGAACTACCGCGGAGACAAGGTAAACACGCAAGTCCACTTTATTGAGGGAGAGGCAACAGTTTTATAGGGGCTGGGGAAGGCTGATTGGTCGAAGCCATGCCCTGTTCTGATTGGTTGCCGGCGAAAGGTCAGTGGCGGTACCGGACGGGGGAGGAGTGGTGGTTAGGGATTGGCTGTCGCTGTTGCTGGGGGAAGGGGCAGGGTTTAGGGATTGGTGGCTGCTGTTGCTGGGGTGAAGGGCAGACTGGAGTTTCCCGCCCACACGTGGCTGTTGCTGCTGTTGGGGGGAGGGAAAAGGGCAGACTGGATTTTTCCGCCCACGCCTGGCTGTTGCTGCTGTTGGGGGAGGGGAAAAGGGCAGACTGGAATTTTCCGCCCTGCGCCTGCGCAGGGAGAAGGAAGAAGAAGGGTGCCGCCCCACAAGGCATCAGGTGGCGCCATCTGGGAGGAGGGGCGGCCGCGGAAGCATGGCTGCCGAGAAGGGGATACCCGAGGGCACTCTGCGCCCATGCCGAGCTTCCTTCAGGGGTGGCGGTGGGCCCGACCAACCACCCTATTATGGGGGCAGCGGAATTAGGCCTACAGCGGCCGCTCCCCTCGCCAGGCCAGCAAACCACACTTCAGCCCGAGGGGTGACTGCAGCATACTTAAAAGAATATTTTCATATTTTATTCAAAGAAAATAAAAAGTCTTGTGTCCAAAAACATTTTTGACTCTCAAATTGAACAGATCCAACAATCTCAGCCCAGTAATCGTTGTCATGAGGAATATACAACTCAGAGGACATGTTTGTTTATTTGTTCATTTGTTCAAGAAACATTTAAGTTCTTACTATGTGCCTCAGTTTCCTTATCTCCAAATGGGGATATGAAAGTACTGACTCTCCTTGGAGAGACTGTTTGAGAATTAATTTAGGTAATACATGTGAATGTTTAGAACACTGCCTTCCATGTTGTAAGAGTTCAATAAATATTCTTATTTATTATTATTACTGTGGGCTTGAGTTGCCAAAAAGGTTCATAGAATAAGTGAGAAATGAGAGTACTTGGAGAAGAAACTGAGTAGCACAGAAGAAGTAGAAGAAGAATAGCATTGGAAAGTCACAACTACACAAAGGCAGCAATGGAATTTAGTGTATGGAAGAAATTTCAGAGTCCAAGGAAGTATGCAGAAGCAAAGGTTTAAACTGGCATATAATGAGAGAAAAGGTAATTGTTAAGACCATTGTCTAAAATTTCCAAACATTCTTAAGTCTCAGTTTCCTCATTATAAAATGAAGATAATTATAACAACTATGTTACAGGGATTTTATGAGGATTTCTTTTTGCAGTGGTTGGCAAATAGTAAAAGCCCAATAAATGTTAACAATAATAAAAACAAATAGAATAATATTTACAAAAATTTCTTACCAGCATATGTGATTCACTATTTTTTAACTGTGGACTTATCTCTCGGTCTTCATTAAAATAGTGCTTCTGTGAAGGATAACCCACTTCTTCCAAGATAATGTTCTCTAACCCTGCACTGGGTTTAGTATATAGATCTAAAGGGTTAAGGTCTCTGAAACCCTAGGATTAAAAAAAGGGAGAAAGTATTTGTTTAATCAGTTGACCAAGAGAAAAAAAAATTAAGTTAGCGCTTCATAATTTTCAAATGTTGTGGAAATGTACACAATTTTCTAAAACCTAATCGTTAAAAATTCCTGCATATTGATAGTTCTTCCTAGATGCAAAAATTACCACCAATATTAATGTTGCTATAGATATCCCTATCAATAATTGTAAAGTAAGTCAGTGTTACTCTTCTTCAAGATGACCTCAGAGAATTAAATACCTTGGTGTAAGAATTTTCAATCAATTATTTAAAAGTATTCATTCACATTCTAAAGGATAATAAGCCAAATGATGTTTTTGGAGTCATCTGAAAATTAAGAGTGCGCTCTGAATTAGGAAGGCAGGAATCTCATGGGTGCTTCTAAGATTAAAGAATACACCAAATAACTTTCTTTACTAAATTCTCTTATACCTTTAAGGGCTGAGATTAAATAAAATATATTATAAAATATGGACAGACTTCTCCACCTTAGAAGGGACATTTTCTCGGCATACAATAGCGTGGCCCTCTGTTCTCAAGACATGATGGAAATAGATGTCTTCATTTGAGGATGTATCACACAGAAAAATGTTAAGGATTCCATCTACATATTCATCCACTACCCCCACTAATGGCTTCAAACCACACAACTTCTGGAACTGCAAAATAGCTCTGGATGTCCAGTGTTCCTGAAATATAATCAAGATATTAGATTCAGCTGATAGATTAAACATGAATTATAATCATCATGTAAAAAATGAATAGAGTAATGGAAAAATAAAAATCATACAAGTACAGGATAACACATAGGAGAAGAATATATATGTTTTGTGCACAGCAAAACTTGGAATAAAGGAACAAATAATGAAAAATGTGATTATGGAAAACATTTAAATATCTATGTGGTGAGAAACTTCCATTTTCTAAAATGGTGAGCTAAATTATTGGATCAACCATTCCACTGATGACAACTAAAACTTATGGATAAAATGTTTTAAAAAGATGTCCAAAAAGCACCAAAGAACTGACAAGATAGTAATGAATCACCAGACCAAATTGAAGGAAAGTGGGAACTACATCTGCCTTACGGGTATTGAACTTTGGTTTTGACAATCCCACAAGTCAAAGGGGGCAGAATCAAAGCCAGGGTCCCAATCTAATGTAGAGAGCCTAGAAAAGAACTTCCCTTCATTAAACTGGGTAACCTGCCAGGATAAAGAGGTAAAAAAAAATACACTAGCCTTCATATGGATTTGCAGCTCAATTTTCATACTACCTAGTTGGTCCAAAAACCATTATGTTGTTCATTTATTTATTTATTTTTTTAAAAAGATTTACTTATTTCTCTCCCCTCTCCCCCTGCCCCAGATGTCTGTTCTCTGTGCCTATTTGCTGCGTGTTCTTCTTTGTCCACTTCTGTTGTTGTTAGCGGCACAGGAGTATGTGTTTCTTTTTGTTGTGTCATCTTGTTGTGTCAGCTCTCCGTGTGTGTGGCACCATTCCTGGGCAGGCTGAACTTTCCTTTGTGTTGGGCGGCTCTCCTTATGGGGCGCACTCCTTGTGTATGGGGCTCCCCTACACGGGGGACACCCCACTGTGGCACGGCATGGCACTCCTTGCGCGCATCAGCACTGCGTGTGGGCCACTCCACACGGGTCAAGGAGGCCTGGGCTTTGAACTGCGGACCTCCCATGTGGTAGGCGGATGCCCTAACCACTGGGCCAAGTCTGCTCCCCAAGTTGTTCATTTAAATTAATATGTCTCCAGATGGGTAGAATGCCTAGGCACCTGGCTGAGGAAATACAAATTTTCTGGGGAGGTAGGCAATCTTAGCTTGTATTACTCAACTATTCTTAGCAATAATTTTTCATGGACAATGGCAGTACCTAAGGAAACATAAAAAGCATATAGGGGAGCAGTGTAGCTTGGTGGTTGAGCATCAGGTTCCCATATACAAGGGCACAGGTTGAATCCCTGGTACCTCTATAAAAACAAACAAAATAAAGAACAAAAACAAAGGCACATAAAGAAACAATGCATTGTAAGTGAGAACAAGCAAAAATAAGAGTTAACTGAAACAGATCATAAAAGAGTTCAGTTATTTGAATTTCTAGAAAAATTATAAAATTAAAGATTACTATGCTTAAAGAAAAAAAGATTAGTTTGAAAATTTGTGCAGTGATAAGAAATCTATAAAAATTGATCTAGCAGAATTAAGAAAGAACCGAAAAGAACATGTAGAAAATAAAAATATAAAGGTTAAAATTTAAATCCTAATAGGCTGTTTCAATGGCAGATTAGACAGAATTAAAGAGTAAATTAGTGATGTATAAAATAATTCAGAAAAAAATATCCAGAATGCAGCATGGAAAGTCAGAAAGATATAAGATACAAAATACATAATGAAAGATAAACTGTGAAGGTTTAGCATACTTGGAATTAAGGTCCCAGAAAAAGAGTGTCATAAACAGGGAGAAAAGAAATATAAACATGGATATGGGATAGAGGAAACAATTGAAGAAATAATGGCTTGGAATTTGTTAGATTGACTGAAAAGTAACAAACCACAGACACAAGAATCCAAAAAGCCCCAAAGCAGGACAAATAGAATAAACATATAAACATACCATACTAAAAGTAAAGAACCATAGTGATGAATAGAAAATCTTAAAAATTAAAGGCAAAAATGATACTGCCTTCAAGGAACATTCATTAGATTGACAGCTGACTTCTCAAAAGCAACAAGGAAAACACGAAGCCAGTGGAATAAGATTTTCTTTTTTAAGATTTATTTATTTATTTCTCTCCCCTTCTCTACCCCCCAGCTGTCTGCTCTCTGTGTCCATTCGCTGTGTATTCTTCCGTGACTGCTCCTATCCTTATCGGGGGCACCGGGAATCTGTGTTTCTTTTTGTTGCGTCATCTTTTTGTGTCAGCTCTCTGTGTGTGCAGCGCCATTCCTGGACAGGCTGCACTTTCTTTCGCGCTGGGCAGCTCTCCTTACCAGGCACACTCCTTGCGCGGGAGACACCCTGCATGGCAGGGCACTCCTTGCGCGCATCAGCACTGCATGTGGGCCAGCTCCACACGGGTCAAGGAGGCTCAGGGTTTGAACCGTGGACCTCCCATGTGGTAGGCGGATGCCCTATCCGTTCGGCCAAGTCCGCTTCCCACAGTTCCCTATTTACATTGCAGTTACTCCCCAGCATTTATAGGACATTTTTTCAGCCTTCTTACCATAGTTCTCCACAAAAGATTCCTATGATTCTTCTGACATGATTTGTCATGCACCCACACCAGGCCTTTCCATATTAATAGACAAACACAATTACTTAAAATTCCACAAATCTGAGATATTTTATGCTACTCTGGTTGCCTGGGATGTCTTTCTTCTCTTTTCTGTCCTACTCTATTCCTACCCTTCCTTCAAAGCTCTACTCAAATACCACCCATATATTATGAAACCTTCCTTGATTACCTTGGCCAATGATGAGCACTCCTCCTTTTCCACCTCTAAGATACATTGTTGAAAACCTCTACTAAAGCAAATATCAGATAGTACACCAATTTTTGCCTATGTATCTATCTCCACACTATATACAATTTCTTTGAGAGCTGATTCTGTTTTATTTTTGTATTGTAATAATCCAGACATATTTTAGCACACAGTAAACATTCAAGTGTTTTCCAATTATTATTAGAATTATTATTATTTTAAATGGGGAACAGGCAAACATACCTCCACTGGTCTCACCCAAGCCAAAGAACAAGGGATAGCCTGAGCTGGGAGCTTTGTATAGCAGCACCTGCAACAGAATAGTCACATGTATCAATATTTAATCATATTTTAAAACTATTTTATGGAGCATCTAATCTATTTCTTGACTTTATTTAATCCCATCATTTCATACCATTTTATTTATGCATTTTAAAATTAGTATCTTGCACTTTAAAGCAATGTAAGAAATCAAATTACAAAAGATAATACTCTGAGAACCATGCAATTAAAATACAGCTGGGAACAGTTAAACCTTCAAGCTTTATAAATGCACCTCTTACTGTGAAAAGAGTCATTTCCTTAATAAGAGATGGAAATTTAGTTTTGTGGTTGAGATTATTTATGAATTCCAAAAAGAGTTTATGTTTATAAACTGGTCTGTTACTCTGGGAGTGATAAACCTTTGATTGTATCAGATTCAGCTGAGATGTCTTTGATTAAATTATGTTAAGATCAAGGCTTGGATTCAACCATGTCATTAGTCCCAGACTCTTGGAGGGCAGATAAAACAGGCTCTCACACAGAAGGAGACACACAGAAAGAAGATACACACAGGATCCTGTGGCCCTGGGAAAGAGAGATGAGCCTGATAGTTTACAGCTGACCTTGTAAAGAGACTAGAGCAGCTGAGCCCAGAAAGAAATGAGCCCCAGGAAGAGAGATGAGCCTTATGCCAGCCTACAGCTGAGACTGGAAGAAGCCGGGACCATGGAGCCTTAATAGGAAAGAAGGAACGCTGAACCCACACAGATATCACCTGCCATCTTGCTTCAACATATAGCTAATGGCTTTGGGTGAGAAAGTACCTCCTACGGTCACTTGAGTTGGACTCTTTAAAAGGGGCTTTGTGACTGCGAACTTCTATCCCAAATAAATACCTTTTATAAAAGTCAACAGAATTCTGGTACTTTTGTATTAGTATGGATGACTAAGACAATGGTCCATTAAAATTCAGTCATGTGAAAGAAGATAGAACAGATTACAAGCCATCTCTGAAACAAAATGACCATTTTCCAAGTATGCACTAAGAAGGAAAAGGAATGGAAAGAAGAGAAGGATGCAGGGAGGAAGGCAAGAGAAAAGGAAGAGAGATCCCAACGCTTCAGAGCCTCAGCATTATGATTCAAAATTTAAACTACCCATTATCCCTATTAAATTTGTTAACTCACTTGAGGAACCTCAGGGAGGACTTCTGAACAGTTCCAATATTTCCAAAATCTGGGTAGAACACTTCAACTTCCTGTTTCCCGAGAACTCGATGAATAATTACTCTATACCACCACTTATCCTCAGAAATCCTCACACAACAGAGGTGTCCTGATTGGATAAAATATTCTGGCATGACATATCGATCTGAAACCAGCTGATTAGAATAACAGCGTCTGTGGAATTTCATAATACGGAGAAAACCCATAGGGGAAACAAAAATAAAAGATAATTTTATTGATATATCAAGAACAGGAAAGTCTGCAAACAACAAAGGGAAAAATCCCAACTTTTCTTGATTTGTTCATGCTTATTAATTCCAATTAACTTTCTTTTCATTTTCTTATCCAAATTCCTTCTCTACAACCACAAACAGCTTCAAAGAGAAACTTATACTCATTTTTCTATCTCATATTTTCTGCAGAATAGACTGTAGCACAATTTCATTTCCAAGAACACCCTTGTTTGAGTTTCCCAGCTGCTAAAACAAATACCATACAATGGGTTGGTTTAAACAACAAGAATTTATTGGCTCATGGTTTTGATACTAGGAGAAGTCCAAACTCAGGGCATCTGCAAGAGATATTTTCTCACCAAAGATCGTGGCATTCAGGGACTGACTGCTGAAGATAGTTAGTCCTTGGTTTTTCTGTCATATGGCAATGCACATGGTCCTGTCTTCTCCTTTCTGCTCTGGGTTCCACCGATTTCCTGTTTCTTGCTCTTCCTATGGCTTCTCTTTCTGTGTCCAATTTTCTTTGCTTATAAGGACTTCAGTTATATTAGATTAAGGCCCACACTCAGTCTGTGCACACCTAACTAGTAAAAGCTTCAAAAGTCCTATTTACAAATGGGTTCACACCCTCAGAACCAAATATTGGAATCTGAACATGCCTTTCGTTGGGGACATTCTATCCCCAACATTCCTGAAATGGACTTTTCTAAGACATCAATTTCATGTTTATTCCCAAATCCAATAGTCTCCCTTTTCAGTTTTCAATATACTTCATCTCTTGCAGCATTACTCTGAATCCTGTCCTCTTTTGAACTCTATCCTAACTTAGTTTTCAAGACAAAAGTCTTTTCCATCTCTACCTCATCAAAAGTTATTCCTTTAATGGCTCTGTAGTTCTATTAATCATTTAGATTCTTGTGGTTTTATCTTTAGGAAAGATAACAATAAAAAGTCAGGCTTTGGAAACAGTAATCTCGGTTCAAATCCTGATTCCATCATTTACTAGTTGTTTGACTTTGGACAGGACAGTTGCTCTTTCTGTGCTTCAGTTTCCTTATCAGTAAATAGGGATAATAAGAATAAACCCTATCTTATGTCTGTTTTAAGGGTTAAATTAGTTAAGATACTGTCAAAGTTTATGATAGTGTCCAAACATACCAAGCACTCGAATATCAGCTATTATTATTCTTGCTATACACCCTGTCTCATACATTTTTATGCCTTACATTACCAATGATAGATTGATGATTTGCCATCTCCATCTCTAGACCCTGAATCCCTTCTGAGTTTCTAAACTTTATTTCCAATGGTGTGGAAAAGACCTTAGTTATCTTCTAATCGCCATTCTCCTTTTATTTTTTCCTGTTAACAGAGTCTGCAATTTTAACTGGACATATGGCCATTCAGATTTTACAGCCTCCCTTGCGACTAGGTGTGGCTATATGGATGCTAAATTCTGGCGAATGGGACGTAAGAAAAAGTAAAGTGTGCAACTTTCAGTTGTGTCTTTCAAAGAAAGAGCATGGCCTCCTCTTCCTTTTTTCCCCTCCCCACTGGCTAGAATGAGGACCCAGTAGATATGGTGGTTGGGACAGCAACAGCGAAGTCACCTGGGCCTTAACACCAGTGAGCCACCCTATCAGCCTAGACTGTTATACTTGGACAATTACAGGAGAAATTTCTATCTTCTTATTCTACCATCATTCAGGTAGGTCTTTGTAACAGTGACTAAACCTAATTCTAACTAATACTGTCTACTCAACATTGATTATCTCATGGTCACCTCAGAGACACTATGTATGTAAGCTTTTAACTTCTCACCCCAGCTCAACACTACCTAATCTCAAAGCCAATGAAATTTCATATTCTCCTTCTCCCTTAGTCTCCTCAACCTCATTCTTGTCACCAAGACCTGACAATTTTACTTTCCTAATCTCTAATTTACCTCCTCCTTTCCATTCTCACTTATTCCTCACCAAGACCAACCTAATAGTGGTTAATCCCTTCATCCCATCCATCTTCCACATTGCAACCAGAGTTATAGTCTTCTAAAATATAAGCCTGTTGATGTCCTTGCTTTCTTAAAACAGTCTGTGATTCTTCACTGCCTACAAAATAAAGTCAAACTTCTTTCCATGGTGTTCAAAGCCTCCACAATCCAGGTCTTCCCTAGTCTTCCAGTTTTACAACCAGTCACTGGTTCCCCCACCTCACTGAGTGTTAACTTCACTTCTACTTGTTCCCAGAACACGCGACTCAGTCCTTTGTTAATGCTGGCCTTGGTGCCAGGAGCTGGACCTGCAGACACCTACTCATGCTCCCATCCTCTGGCAAACTTTTACTCATTTTTGAGGCCCAGGTCAAATATCTCAGCCTTGCCCAGGCGAACTACTGATTCCCACAATATCACACTTATCCCTTGCCTATATCCCCAGCTAAACATGGTGTTCACAAGGCAAGACCATGTCTTATCCTTGTACTGACAATGCCTCAACAGCCCCACACCAAGCACACAGTAGTTACAGTATGAATAATAAAACCTGCCAACATATGAGCTAGTAGTGTTTCAAGTACTTTAATCTGCACAATTCTGAGAGGGAGGTACTATTATGATCCCGGTTTTGGAGAGGAGAAGACGAGGTCCAGAGAAGTAAAGCAACTTCAAAGTCACAGAGCCAGAAAGTGTGCTTTATAACATGTAATACATCTCATGGACATATAGAATATATAGTATTTACTAAGTGATTTATGTTACTTACATTATATCAGATGTTCAGGGAGATGGGTATATCATTAGGTTAAATAAGAAATAACATGGACTACTTTGAGAGGGACAAAAAATAAATTATTCTTATATGTGACACCGATGTAAAACTCAGACATTGTTGTTCATGAAGAAATTTAAGTGACTGAAAACGTCCACTTTTTACAAGTGTTTACTAACAAAGGCTAAACTATTTTAGTAGAGAAAAGAGATTATTTAGGACATTAGTTCTCAAAGTATAATCTATAGACCCCTGGGGCCCTATGAACTTTTCAGGAAGTCCATGAGATCAAAACTATTTATTTATTTTAAAAACATTTTTTTAAAGATTTATTTTTATTTTTTATTTTATTTATTTCTCCCTCTTCCCCCACCCACCCCATTGTCTGCTCTCTGTGTCCATTCACTGTGTGTTTTTCTGTGTCTGCTTGCATTCTTGTCAGCAGCACCAGGAATCTATGTCTCTTCTTGTTGTGTCATCTCGCTGCGTCAGCTCTCCATGTGTGCGGTGCCACTCCTGGGCAGGTTGCACTTTTTTCACAAGGGGAGGCTTTCCTTACAGGGGCACTCCTTGTGTGTGGGGCTCCTGTATGCAGGGGACACCCCTGCGTGGCACGGCACTCAATGTGCACATCAGCACTGCACATGGGCCAGCTCACCACACAGGTCAGGAGGCCCTGGGTTTGAACCCTGAATCTCCCATGTGGTAGGCAGACACTCTATCCATTGAGCCAAATCTACTTCCCTAAAAGTATTTAAATTATTTTAACAATATTAAATGTTATTTGCCTTTTTCACTGTGTTGACATTTGCATTGATGGGTCAATGGCTGGTACTCCTGCAGATGCCTGAGCTCATTGAAAGTAGTGCCACCAAGCTGTAAGAGTTGTCATTATTAGTCACTGCCATGCAAACACAGTTAAAAAAGGAAAAAAAAAAAAGCAACAGAACCAGTTTCATCTATGACTGTCTTCGATAAAGCAATAAAGATAATTTTAAAAAATCCCAACCAAGTCAACATCTAGCATCTTTTCAATATTATGTGTACTCCATAATGGAGTACACATAAAGCACTTTCCAAGTTGTCTCCAAGAAAAGCACTTGTTTTAGTTATGAACTGAACTAACTGCTTTTTTCATGGAATATCATTTTTATTCCAAAGAAACACCATTTTTGCTTGAAAGAACAATCGGCAAACTAGGTTATTGTAAAAAAATCAATGAAATAAGTCTTCTACTTCAAGGGAAACAATTGACAGTATTTACTGTCAGTCATAAAATTCAAGCTTTCAAGTGAAAATCAGGATTTTGGAAATACTGTTTCCCCATTGTTTGAGAACTTCTCAAAACTTAAGACTTTCCTGATGAGATTATGGGCAACATTAATGAATGTGATTTGATATTGTATGAAGTGAGTGAACATTTGGAAGACCTGCATAACCCAGCAAACCAGTGTTTTCTAAATGATCGATACATGTTATAAAATCATGCATGGGTAAAAGATCCATTCAGGTAACACATTACAGTGAGTATAACTAACACTGCTGATTTATAAATGTGATTGTGGCTGAAAGGGGTAGTCTAGGGGGGTTAATGTCAACAGAAAGAAAGCTAGAGGATAATTTAAGGACTGTGTAACATAGTGATTTTGGTGCTAGATGAGGATTGTGATAAATAGTACAAATACGAGAATGTTCCTCTATTACAAGATGTTAACAATACGGTGATACATGGGAAATATACAACTGAAGTAGCATACAGACTATAGTTAACAATATTATAGTATTTTTGAAGCAGTAGCAAAGAAGGTACTGTATCAGTGCTAAGGGTCAAAAATGAGGGAGGGTATAAGGGGGTATGGGATTTTTCCCTTTGGAATAAAGAAAATGGCCTGAGGTGATGACAGCATAACTCTATGATGAAACTGAGAGCCAGTGAGTGTACACTTTGGATGGACTGTACAAGGCAGGAGACCATATAACACAACGAACTCTGTGGTAGATGATTGACCGCGGTTAACAGTACAAATATGAGAACAATGTCTCATGAACTATAACGAATACACAATTGTAATACATGGTGTTAATAACAGGATGACGTGTGGAAAAATACACCAAATTTAACCTATGGACTATAGATAGCAGTAATAGTATGACAGTGTTCTTTCATCATTTGTAACGAATGTGTCATAACAATGTAAGATGTTGGTGGTAGGGCACAGGGCGATGTATATGAATCCTGTATGGTATACATGAGTGTTCTGTAAACTCCCAACTTCTCTAATAATAATAAAAAAGAACCATTCAGATCTGTCTGTGGGATAATAGCTTGAGTTTGAACGTGGTAACCTGGCTTGAAGTTAAACGTTTCCATACCACAGATAAAAAGTGTGGGTTTAGGAACACTGGCCTAGACTAGATGGAACGCTGTCTGGTCAGGATGAAAACTGTTTGCATGAAGACGCATTTAAACTTTGTATGGACTGTTCCCTAGTATTGCAGGTGTTGCAGCTTTAATAACAAGCAGCCTTGAAAGTAAACATAGATAACTACTGCTTTGTAATTTCTGATAAATAAGATGTGGAAACTAGGGTCAAGGTTCTCAGTTACAGAAGCCGTTGAGTCCCCTCGTCCCATCTTTATTTTCTCTCATGTCTTTCTTTCTGTCCTTTTATTTCTTAAGCTCTGTGTCATCTTCTCTTTGTGCAAACCTATTGCTGAGCTGGTCTCAGCAGCTGTCTTCAAGTCAGTCTATTCTTAGAGGGGTTCTATGCTTGGTATAATGCTCGGCTATTGCTGTCTTGAAATTTTTAATAATTTTTAAACAAGAAGCTCCATATTTTCATTGTGCATTTGGCCCCGCAATTATGTTGCTCGTTCTGGACTCCTTCAAAGTGCAAAGATAGACCAATGGATTTATCATAACAAAATACAAAAAGTTCAAATTCCAAATTGTTAACTAATCTTTAAGAAATCACCATTGTCAAGTTTGGTATATTATCAAATAAGAATATTCAAGATTTTCTGAAAAGTCTATTGAAATAATCTTTTTTTCTAACACAGGTCTGTCTGTGTAAGGCCAAATTTTCTTCATATACTTCAACCAAAACAACATTATCTCAACAGATTGATTGCAGGAACAGATATTAATATCCAGCTGTCTTCTATTAAGCCAGAAATTAAAGAGATTTGCAAAAATGTAAAACAATGCCACTCTTCTAAATGCTTTCGTTTTAGAAAAGTTATTTCTCATAAAATATGTTATTTTTATTAATACACAATGGATCTGTTGTTTTTAAACAATACTTTCAAAATTTCAAAGTTTAAATTTCTACACGATTAGTATCAATAAACTAAAGCTCTCCTGAGTCTTCAATTTTAAAGAGTCCTGAGACCAGAATGTTTGAGAACTGTTGACTTAGAGAGACACATGCAAAATACACTGAAAACAAAAGATGCCTACCGCATTTCAATCATCATGTCTTCAAGTAACTCTGATGAATCCCTGCTATAGATTCGGATGTAGAATTGACTTGGAGAGATGATATACTCTACAAAGACCCCAACGAGGGTACTGGTATCTAATGGTGGGAGTCTGCATAATTTCTTGTCCTGTACAGCATCTGGTGGAATATCATGATTTGCCATTGCCAGGCTGAGCTGTGATTTGCTTATTCCTACTTGCTACGAGTTAAAAAAAAAAACAAGTCAAAGAAAGCACTATAAACCTTTGGGTGGCATTTCAAGCTCTATGACAATGTTTATTGAAAGCATATTTCATGAGTCACCTTTATCAGAATCACTTGGGAAACTGTAAAAAAGCAGATTCTTGGGCTCTAGCCCAGACTTATTGAATCAGAATACTGAGGAGTGGGGCCCATGATTATGCATTTAAAAAAATTCTCCAGGCAATTCTTATGTATGTTAAACTATGAAAACTACTCCTTTATGACATTAGAGAAACAGTTAAAGAGTATGTTACTCAACTATCTAATACAAAATTGAAAACATGATATTTCAAATATTCAGGCTGAAATAAGATAGTCTCTTCTACCCAACCCTAGCAACAATCAAAGCTAACTTTAGGGAATGGATTAAATTTCAAACTATACTTCTGATCAAAAACAGAATTTCTCAAATATGCTCATTCTGAAATATATTATTCCCTTCTAGACATTCCTGTTGTCCTCCAGAAAATACAGGTTTCCAAACAAAAGTTTTTCCCCTCCATGGAAGAAGCCTGGTACAGAGGGTAGAAGGGAAGAAGAGTAAGCAATTAATTCCTTAAGGCAAAAGAGTAAGTCACTGAAGATGAGAATGAACACAGAGGGAAGAATGTGTGGATGTAATGCAGAAAAAAAATAAAAGCACTCTACCATGGAGGATTATAAAAAAGAGGCAACTTGGCAGTAGCTGTTGAGCCAAATAGCCAAAAACAGAGCTCCTCAATTCTTCCCTCTAAAGCCTTCAGGGGTTTTCAAACCCATACTTTGAAACACAATGATACAGAATCAGTGATGTTATGAGATAACTGTCCAATCTTCAAAATCATTTAAATTTAAAAAATGAGACTTGAGGGAAAGCTAGTTATATAAAAGGTTGAAAACTAGAAGAAATGCTGCATAAGGTGGCTTCAGACTAAAGACCTGGTCTCTTCCAAGAAGACAAACAAGACTAGTGGACTAGAAGCAAAACTTCTCTAAAATGAATTTGGGCATAAAGAACTGTTCATTCAGTTACTTTTCACAATGCTGAATCTCCAGTGCACAAAGTCTTTAAACATCACTCACCAGTTGTAAAGGCTTTACCACAAGATTAGGCTTTTTGCAAATCTTCTGTTCTGGCTCTTTACGGTTTTTCAAAGGACTATCCCATGTAGTCTCCTTGATAGTAGCAGTAGACAGTGAATTTCTAGGGGAACTGGAGACACAAGCTTTGGCATCTATTTTCTTATCTGATTGAACTTCACATGAATTTGTGCCTGATGAAACAGCTCTATCTGAAATGGTCAACAGAGAAGCCTATGTATATTTGTTAAAATAATTTGTACAATTAATACTAACCCTTCTATGTGCCAGGCACTACGGCAGGCACTGGGGAGGCAATAATAAATGAAAAATATAAATATAAACCAGTCTTACTGTGGAGAGATTTAAAGGGAGCCCCAGATGGGAATAAACCTTAAACAAATTATTCATGTATAATTCTTAGGGGGAGAAAAGGCAGTTGTATTGTGGTAAGGCTTCTTAAACTTTGGTGCAAGGCTTTATTTTTCAACCTCCTGATTTGACTTTATGTTTTGTTCAATTTAAGCAGTTAACATCTGGTGTTGCTTTAATATTATTATTAACACTTCTATTAATGTACAATATATGTAACTACTTAATATTCCATAATAAAATGCCTTAATTCTTAAAAAATTCTCTAATCAGTCTCATATTTTGTTCAAACTTACATGTGTATGATGACTACAAGAGGCTGGTACATTAACACAGACTCCATATAGATGTGAAACCATGGTGGCTTCCAAAGAAATAAACTAATAAATGCACAGAAATATAGGTACAGGTCCCAGCAGCTCGGGCCGCGTGAGGAGCGGTAGCGGCCAGCAGCCCGGCTTCAAGAAGGCCCTCGGAGCGCTGCGCCCGCAGCAACACCAAGATGCCCAAGAGGAAGGTCAGCTCCGCTGAAGCGGCAGGGAAGGCAGAGCCCAAGAGGAGGTCAGCGAGGCTATCCACTAAACCGCTCCTGTGAAAGTAGAAGTGAAGCCAAAAAAGGCAGAGGGAAAGGATAAACCTTCAGAGAAAAAAGTGCAACCAAAAGGAAAAAGGAGAGCAAAGGGGAAAAAAAAAGCTGAAGGGGCTAACCAAGAAACTAAAGATTTACCTCAGAAAATGGAGAAACTAAAAATGAGGAGAGTCCAGCCTCTGATGAAGCAGGAGAGAAAGAAGCCAAGCCTGGTTAATACCATATACACCATGTTTTATCAGTAGTCCCTGTTACTCCCTTCTTGTACAATCCAGAGGAATATTTTTATCAGCTATTTTGTAAATGCAAGTTTTTTGGTAGATCTAGGAGAAACATTTTTTTTTTTTTTATTGACTTTGTAATAATATTACATTAAAAATATATATGTGAGGTCCCATTCAACCCCACCCCCCCACCCCCCCTCTCCCCCCCCAACAACACTCGTTCCCATCATCATGACACATCCATTGGATTTGGTAAGTACATCTTTGGGCACCTCTGCACCTCATATACAATGGTCCACATCATGGCCCATACTCTCCTCCATTCCATCCAGTGGGCCCTGTGAGGATCCACGATGTCCGGTGATTACCCCCGAGGCGCCATCCAGGGCAGCTCCACGTCCCAAATACGCCCCCACCTCTCATCTCTTCCTGCCCTTCCCCATACCCATCGTCCACCATGTCCACTTTTCCCAATCCAATGCCACCTCTTCTATGTGGACATTGGATTGGTTGTGTCCATTGCACCTCTATGTCAAGAGGAGGCTCAGATTCCACATGGATGCTGGCTGCCATCCTCCCATTTTCAGTTGTAATCACTCTAGGCTCCATGGTGTGGTGATTGTCCTTCTTCAACTCCATCTTAGCTGAGTGTGGTAAGTCCAATAAATCAGATTGTAGGTGCTGGAGTCTGTTGAGGCTCAGGACCTGGCTATCACATTATCAGTCCAGAGATTCAAATCCCCTAACTATATCTTAAACCCCAACGTTAACTGCACCTCCAGCAGATTAGTATGAAAGTCTTATGAAGGGAGATCCCATCTGAGTCCAGATTCATCACACATAAACACCATTTCCAGAGAGGGGCCATCTGCCCTGGTAGTAAACCCCATCGACCATGACCATAACTCTCATGGGTCTCTTTAGCCTTCATAGGAACCAATATCTGGGGGTTGTATCTGCTTTATCTGTCTCTCTGACTCTGCTCAGTTGTGCATGAGGGCAATCCTTCTGCCAGCCTCCAGACTCTTTTTTAGAAACTCGTAGCCATATAAACTCATTTCTCCTTTCCATTTCCCCCTTACTTTAGGTCAAACAGCATTTTAAAGTCATGTTGTTTTATGTAGACATGGATATTCTGCTGATCCGCATTGAACCTTCCATATAAGGTCCTTTTCCAGTTGCATCATCAGTTGGTATTTGATAGTGGTCCCTCGGTGCCAGGGAGGCTCATCCCCGGGTGTCATGTCCCACGCTGGAGGGAAGGCATTGCATTTACATGCTGAGTTTGGCTTCGAGCCTGGCCACATTTGAGTAACATGAAGGCTGACAGGAGGAAATTCCCTAGGAGAAACATTTTTAAGAAGGCGACTGGAATCCCACCTCATTCCATTTTTTTAAATGTAAATGCTTTTTTTTAGGAGGGGATATCATTTGCTGGTTGTTTTTTTCTTTTTTTGGTATAACCAGAAAATAGTGGGATATTGAATTATGGGAGATTTTGACTGTCTTGGGTGTCAACATTCCACTGGGGGTGGCAGTTTTTATACCCTTTAATACAACACATACTAAATGGGGATTTGGAATCGCAGTCATGTATTTCATATGTGTTGAACAATTTAAATTACTCCTATTCCCATGTTTTTTAGTAGACGTGTTTCTTAAAACCACTCCCTAATCTTGGCTTTCCCTGTCAGAACTCTGCAAAATCCTTAGTCGTGGTCATCCAGTTATTCTAATAACCTTGTTATGTGTTATAAAAGATTGGAATGGCATTGTGAATTTGTGGGACTTAAAAGATGTAACAGTTACATTTGAAGATACTGGTACTTGATATCCTCTTAAGAAAAATTTGCCTCCAAATTTTAAGCTGGAAAGTCACTGGAATAACTTTCGAAAAACAACTACATGGGCTTTTTAGGTTTTCAGTACATACATTAAGAATCGTGTACAAATTGTTCATAACATCTGTGCTGATCTTCAAAACAACCAATAAATTCTACTATAAAAGGAAAAACCAAAAAAGAACCCAAAGATATATGTACAAGAATATCATCACTGTGTTTTTTATAATGGTGGAAAATGGTGAAAAATGGAAACAATCTTATGTAGTTAATAGGATGAAATAAATCTGTATATACTGATATCGAAAAAGATCCACAATTATGAAGTGTAAAAAACAATGATTTACACAATTTTTATATAATACTGTTTTGTATTAGAAAAATTAAACATATGATTAATAACTCTATTATATAGAAAAGGCTCAGAAAGACACAATATAACTATTACACTAGTTACCTCTGTATTGTTGGACTCCTTTAAACAAACATATACTGCTTTTCTAATTAAAAAATTATGCTTATATATTTTATATTGTAAAATGTCTGGAAGCCTATAAATAAACATTTTAACAGTATTTTTTCTGAAAGAATGATGGGAAATGCTTACTTTCTATTTTGTATTCATCTGCACTGTTTTTATATTTTTAGAGTGCACATGAGTTACTTTAATAATCAGAAAAATCAATAAAGATATTTTACATTCTGGAAAAAAGCTATCCATCATTTACAGAGGTTTATGAAAATGCAAGCATGTATTGTACTGTAGTTTTATAAGACGTTACCACTGGAGGAACTGGGTAAATGATATTCATGATCTCTCTGTACTATTTCTTACATGTGAATATGCAGTGATCAATACAATTTTTAGAGGAATAAAAAGAAATAAGCTAAAAAACAAAACCAAACAAATTAAAACACAAGTATCTTAATGCAATGTGCTATCCTGGATTGCATCCAGGAACATAAAAAGGACATTAATTGAAAAACTGGTGAATTATGAATAAAGCCTGGAGTTTAATTAATAATAATACATTACCAAGATACTTACATTACCAAGATACTTTTGTCAAACTAAATTTGACAAAAGTATCTTGGTAATGTAAGATGTCAATATTGGGAGAAACTGGGTGAAAGGTATATGGGAATTCTCTGTACTATCTTTGCAACATTTCTGTAAACCTAAAATTATCCCCAAATAAAAAATTTATTAAAAGAAATACAAATGTGGGGACCCAATACACACCCATTTATTCCTAATCTCCACGTATTTCTAAAAAGCAGCTGATGTAGAGTCAAGAAACACTTAACTATGTGGTTCTTTCCCTAGATAGCTGAGTGCTTCTTTTTTTTTCACTGTTTAAGGAATTTTTATTAAAGCAAAAATTTTATAATCCAAATTACGTTTCCTTGCTCAGTTATCAATTCTGTTATCTAAAACAGAAGTGACATCCTGAACTATTCCACAGTAAAGAATTACAAAATTAAAGGAATGCTTTAAATTTTTGTACTTTGCTGAAAATCCTTTTTCCCAGCGTCTATAAAACATTAATTTGTTTTTATATTTTACTATTTTTTTTTTGTTTTTTGCTTTCTTGTTTGTTTGTTTGTTTTTAAATCAATAAGTAATCTAGGACTAGCATTATGCTTGCTAGACCTGGCATTTGCTCGGTACATAAGGTTAAAAATATGGAACGCTTCACAAATTTGCGTGTCATCCTTGTGCAGGGGCCATGCTAATCTCTGTATCGTTCCAATTTTAGTATATGTGCTGCCAAAGTGAGCACGCTGAGTGCTTCTTGACCCTGTACACATCAGAAGTTTTTCATCAGACCACCATTTCAGAAAGTTGGTTTCATCAGACCACCATTTCAGAAAGTTGGTTTCCTTCAGAATTATCCAAATATCCGGACAATGAAGAAAGTAAACTAAAAATTCAGATGGTCTTGAATTGTTATATAGGCTGACCTTATTACAAGAATATCACCACTAAGGTCATTATATACAAAACTCTGTCATAGCTTGTGATCAATTTGATTGATGTGGCTATAATAATCAATCAATGATTTCTTTTCCCCTGTCCTTACAAAGACGTATTAAAAATGAGGTTTGTATATATTATGGTTCAACTCACCAGGTGTTAAGGCCTTCTTATCAGCATCAAACACTAGTAAGTCTTGTTCTCCGTCCCTGAATTCAACATGGAGAATATCACTAAGGGCTCCAACAAGTTCTGTCACGTTTAAGAAGCCCATTTTTTTTGGTGACAGTTGCTCTTTAAAAATTGCCTGTCACAACAAAAATTAGAAACAATATGAAACCACAATATTAGATAACAGAAATATTACATATGTAGATGCTCTTGAACAATGCTTTAATTTGGACTTAGCCAAACTAAACTTCTTAAAGGCGCTGACCTCAGTATTACAGAAACGGCTGTCTTCCATGCCTACAATACAAACCAAGAGACCTATAATCTCATCATAAAACTGGAGGCCAACTTTAAGATCCTTTTAGAGCAGGTAGTAAAGTGAAATGAGAATTAGGGGATCTTTTTCAACTCCTGATTATAGAGCAAAAATCTAGAAGAAAGGAAAGAACATAAAAAATTTAAAAATCATAATAAAATTACTGATATTTATCTATGTTGGGAGGGAATCTGCTATTTCCAACATGCAGTAAGGTATTTTGTTTTAAAACATTTCCTTAAAATTATGTTTGTTACTTCACCCTAGAAGTTGGGATAAATAAGCAGGTTTCTATCGGTGTATTTTCTACAGTGTGCTGTCTGATTTTCTTAAGTTGGAAAAGAAGAAAAGTCATACCTAATATAGATAGGATAGAACATATGTAGGGTAGATACTGTGTTTTGGTTTAAAATGGTTTAAATGTATGGCAAATTGAAAGTTTGCCTTTTAATAAGACCTACCCATTAACATGTTCTTATTTTTAATTAAACTTGTTTCCCTAGTCAAGATAAAGCAGTCAATTATAATTTTGGCTCCATTCCTCTCTCTAGGTTTTAATAGGAAATAAAGTCTTGCTTCTGACTTAATTGCCTTGGAAAAGACAGGAACAGAAAAGGCAAACACTACACAAACACTGACCTTCTGACAGAGGAGCAGCAGAGCATACCTTGTTTGAGTGATGCTCTAAGACCCAACAACTTCCTTAAGACTTCTCCCATAGAACACTTATAAAAATGGGGGTCCAGCATCAGTCAAGTATAGTACAAAGGGTCATTGATGTCACATCTATAGCCAATCATGAACATCCGAAGAGAGAAGACATTGGTAGAAGTGATGGCAGGAGTGGTGGTGAATTCAAGTTGGTCTCTATGTACATCTTCAAAAATTACCTACTAAGGCCTCTTGTACTTTTTTAAAAAAAAATGTATGTATGTATGTATGTATGTATGTATGTATGTATTTATTTATTTATTTATCTCCCCTTCCCCCCGCCCCAGTTGTCTGTTCTCTGTGTCTATTTGCTTGTGTCTTCTTCTTTGTCCGCTTCTGTTGTTGTCAGTGGGCACGGGAATCTGTTTCTTTTTGTTGTGTCATCTTGTTGAGTCAGTTCTCCGTGTGTGCAGCACCATTCTTGGGCAGGCTGCACTTTCTTTGGCACTGGGTGGCTCTCCTTACGGGGCACACTCCTTGCGTGTGGGGCTCCCCTACATGGGGGACACCCCTGCATGGCATGGCACTCCTTGCGCGCATCAACGCTGTGCATGGGCCAGCTCCACACAGGTCAAGGAGCCCGGGGTTTGAACCGCAGACCTCCCATGTGGTAGACGGACGCTCTAACCACTGGGCTAAGTCTGCTTCCCCTCTTGTACTTTTATGTTCATTAGTATCTTAATGGTTTCCTTACCTTCTCTGAAAGTGCCTAAGACCATGAATACGTAGTTCAATTGAACATAAAATTAGGTTGGTGAGAAGGGTATTTTTTTTTCTTTATAAGAGAAGTTGAGAGGGAAGCAGATGTGGCTCAACTGATAGAGTGTCTGCCTACCATATAGGAGGTCCAGGGTTCAGTACCCAGGGCCTCCTGGCCTGTGTGGTGTGCTGGCCCACGTGCAGTGCTGCTGTGTGCAAGGAGTGCTGTGCCCCACGGGGATGCCTCCACGCATAAGGAGTGCACCCCGCAAGGAGAGCCGCCCTGCGTGAAAAAGCGCAGCCTGCCCAGTGCCGCACACACGGAGAGCTGACGCAGCAAGATGATGCAACAAAAAGAGACAACAGATTCCTGGTCTCTTCTGACAAGAATGCAAGCGGACAAAGAAGAACACACAGCAAATGGACACGAAGAACAGACAATGTGGATAGGGGGAAAGGAGAGAGAAATAAATAAAAAATAAATCTTTAAAAAAAAAAGAGGTTTATGGGCCAGGCCTTGAACTAGATGCCATATATATATATATAACCTAATTTACTTAAATGATTCTATTTATAAAAACAGTCCCTATGTGGTCACAGTTTTGTATTTTGTTTGCTTTATTTGTGACATTTCCTAAGTAATATGACTATTGAATTATCAGATATGTGTACATTGTCCATTTTATCTAAGTTGTCAAATGAAGGCATAAAGTTGTTCTTTTGGTATCTATAGGATCTGTGATAGTATAATCTTTCTTTCCTGATATCGGTAATATGTGTCGATCCTCTTTTATTTTTCTTGATTTGACTAGCTAATGGTTTATCAGTTTTGTTGATCTTTCACAGAATCAACATTTGGCTTTGTTAATTTTCTGTTGATATCTATTTTTTGATTTCTAGTCTTAATTTCATCATTTGCTTCCTTTAACTTAGTTTTCATTTACTTTGCGCCTCTTTTTTTTTTGCTTCTTAAAGTAGAACTTTAGGTCAATGGTGATTTTACACCTTTCCTCTTTTCTAACATAAGTATTTAAAGCCACATATTCCCTACTGAGCACTGCCTTAGCTGCATCTCACAAATTTTGACGGTTGTATTTTCATTATCATTAAGCTAGAAATATTTTTTAATTCCCCTTGTTATTCAGAAGAGTATTGTTTCATTTCCAATATCTGGAGGGTTCGTTTTTAGGCATCTTATTGTTATTGGGAATTTTAATTCCATCTTAATCATAGAATATACTGTAAGATTTCACTATTTTGAAATTTATTAGAGACTTATTTTATGGACAACTATATGGTCTATCTTGGTGAATGTTCCATGTTTACTTGAACAGAATGTATATTCTACAGTTTTGGGGTATAGTGTTCTATAAAAGTCAAATAGATCAAGATGGTGGAGAATATTGTTCAGATTTTCTATGTTTTTTTTAACTAGTTATTTTGTCAGTTGCTCAAAAAGGGTGTGAAAATCTCCACCTATACTTTTGGAATTATCTAATTCTGTCTTTAATTCTGTCACTCTCTAGATCGCTTATTTTAAAGCTTTGTTATTAGATGAATACACATTTATGAGTACTGTGTCTTCCTAAAGACTTGATCCTTTGCACTCATGAAATGTCCCTTTATCTTTTTTTTTTTTTAGGCAAGGAGTAAAGAGTTTATTAAGAAACAAGAAAATGAGAAAAGTACATTGTCCGAGGCATGGACCATGGGTGTGCTGCAGAGTGAGATGCATCCCTTTATCTTTAATGATATACTTTGTCTTGAATTCTGCTTAATCTGATGTTATTTTAGCCACTGCAGTTCTTTTATGCTTACCGCCTGTATGGTATATATTTTATTTTTTACTTTCAATTAATCTGTGTCTTCACAGTTAAAAGTGTGCTTGAACATAGCATTTAGTTGTATGTTTTATCTAGTATTACTTTTTAATGAGTGTTTAGTCCATTTATATTATATAATTATGGGTTTAACAGAATTTACATCTATCATTTTGCTATTTAATTTGTTATTCCCATCTTTCATATTGTCCCTCTTTCATCCTCTCCTGTCTTCCTTTGGGCTTACTCAATATTGTTTACAATTCCAGTGTAATTTATCTAATGGTTTTTAATTATAACTTTTGCATTTAAAAAATTATTGTTCTACATATTACAATATAAATCCTAACTTGTCAGTCTTCTTATTGAACGATGTCCATAAAATATAAGAAGCTGGCAACCCCTTAGTTCCATCTACTGCCCCTCCAACTCATTAAGCTATAATTTTCACATGTATTACATCTACAGGTTATTAATTCAATTACACAAAGTTATAATTTTTGCTTTAAACAACCATACATTTTAATTGATGAAAGGAAACAGTCCTATTTCTACCTCTATATATTCTTCAATTCTTCCTCAAGATATAGGTTTCTATCTGGTATTATTCTCGTCAGCCTGCAAAACTTTAGCATTTCCTACAGTGCAGCTTTGCTTACAATTAATTCCCCATTTTGATAATCTGAAAATGTCTTTATTTTGTCTTCATTCTTAAGGTACATTTTGCTGGTTACAGAAAACTGGATCGACAGAATTTTTTTTTTTCTGTAACACTAAAAAAATGTTATACCATTGACTTCTGGCCTCCCTTCTAACTTCTGATGAGAAGGCTGCCATTATTTGTCTCACTGTCCCCTGTATGAAATGCATTGTTTTCCTTTGACTGCTTCCAGGATTTTCTAATAATCTTTGGTTTTCAGAAGTTTAACGATAATGTATCCAACATTATACATGGTTTTCTTTGTGTCATTATGTTGAGGTTTTCTGAGCTTAAATCAGTAAACTTATTTCTTTTACAAAATTCAGAAAATTTTTGGCCATTTTTTTCTATTTTGTCTGCTTTCATTCTCTTTCCTCTCTTTCTTGGATTCTAATTACACATATGCTAGACCTATATTGTCCTCTTACGGGTCTCAGATTCTGTTCTTTTTTTTCAATTTTTTTCCTGTTTTCCATATTTGATAATTTCTACAACTCTGTCTTTAAGTCCCTGATGTTTTCTTCTGCCATTTCCAATTTGTTGTTAATATCTTCCAGTAAATTTTTTATTTCAAATATTTTATTTTCAGTTCTGGAATATCAATTCTTTTATAGTTCTTTTTTGTCCACTGAGACATTCAACCTGTTCATTTGTTTGAAAATATATTTTTTATGTCCTTTAACATGGTTATGAGTTCCTTTAAAATCCTTGTTTGCTAACTTCACCTCTGTCATTTCAGGCTCAGTTTGCATTGATTGTTTTTCCTCTTCACCAAGGGTTACCTTTTCTTGTTTCTTAGTTTCTCTATTAATTTTGACTTACATCCTGGACATCATGATAGATATGTTGTAGAGATTCTGGAATCTTTTATACTCCTTTGCAGTGTACTGATTTTTCTTTGTTTTAACAGTGAGTTAACTGGATAAACTTAAATCCAAAATCTGTCTCCCTGTAGTGCTTCAGCTCTTTCAGCCTAAACTGGGTTGCTTTCTATCTGCCCCAAGCATGTTGTTGTCTATTTTACTGATTCCTATTCTTATCTTTATTGTTTTCTTTCCTCTACTTATTTTTAGTTTATTTGATCTTCTTTTTTAACTTTTTAAGGTAGAATTTTAGGTCAGTGATAACTATACCTTTTTTCTCTAATATAAGCATTAAGAGCTCGAGGGTCTGTCAGAGGTTTGGGCAGAGTTTATACGCAAAATTTTTTGGTCCCCCTCTGTATCTTCTTCCTTCCAAGATTTCTCCCTTGATTTTTTAGCTGCTGTGGTAGCCCCAAAATCTATTCTCTGATTCCACAAGTTAGTAAAGCTGCTAATTTTTATTCAAGTTCCCAATGTCCAACTCTAGGTAGGGTCTGCCCTCAGGTCAAAATCCATGCACACAAAAAAAGGGAAAATCACCCAGTGCCATTTCCTCTTCCAGGTGCTGACTCCCCTCCAATTCCTGCAAGCTCTTGTTCAATTTCCAGTAGCTTCACATGGTGGGTTTTTAAAAATATATTTTGTCCAGAGTTTATAATAGTTATTTGTGGATTATTCCCACGTAGATTACTGCTTTAATAATTTATTTGCTTGTCTGCAACCCTCACTAGACTTCAAAAACAGCCTTTTACTCCTAAATCCCCAATACCTTGTTCGTTTTTTTTTTTTTTTAATTCACTTATTTTCCCCTCCCTGCCCCTTGCTGCTTGCTTGCTCTCTGTGTCTATTCACTGCATGTTCTTCTGTGTCTGCCTGTCTCCCTTCTGTTGCATCATCTTGCTGCGCCAGCTCACTGCAGGTGCAGGTTGTCAGCTCTCTGCAGACGTGGGCCAGCCTGCCTTCACAAGGAGGCCCCGGGATGCGAACCCAGGGCCTCCCATATGGTAGATGGGAGCCCAATTGATTAGGCCACATCTGCTCCCCTGTTCATTTCTTTTTTATTTTAAAAATACTCTGCCTTTTTACCTACTATATCTCATAAGGCATTATGTATTGCATTTAAAAAATATTTTTGATTCCTGCAGTTTAGTTTTCATTTCTCAATTTTAAAAATTTCTTATAATTTCTTAAATACTGTCATCTCATTTCCAGATTCTTTTAATTCATATTTATGTTGTTCTTTCAAGGCACATCACCTTCATAAAGTCTCACATCTTTTTGAGATAGACGTTTTGGAATTTTATCTGTATGAGAAACATGCATTCTGGCATGCTTTCATTATCTGCAGATATGTTATTCTGCTCTTTGTTCTCTATTGTCCTATAAAAATGTATGAAATTTGATTCTGATCCTATTCTTTTGCTCATTTTATGTGAAATTAGTTTTCCTAATTTGCAGAACATAAGATTCAGGATAGCTTATTTGCTTTGAAGACTTCTATTACTTTTATACATTGTTCCAAAATACAGTGGCTTGTTTTTAAGATTTCCTAGCTCTTTTCCCTAAATCTTATATTTGAAACTTCTCTTTTCATTCTTTCTATTGTCTATTCTGCTCAAATTTTCTTTGTCCTATTTAAAGGGAGCTCTAGTTTGTCAGTTTAAAAATTTATAGGAGTATAGTGTTCCAGCCCCTTTAAGTCTTACCATGAACCCCTAGCACTCTTTACTATTAGATATGTCAAAATATCCATTTCAGATGCCATCCTCAAAATGGCTTGATGTACTTTCCAGTGAATACCTGTTTTGTTATTTTGTAGTTCTTTGTCCAGGTCTTTCAGATATTGGCTCCTTTGCCTCCCTGTGTCCCTATGGCACAGAAACTGATACAATGAAGATCTTGTGGCTGTTGCTGATGACTCCCTAAACACTTGTTTATGGAGCTCATAGCAGATATACTACCTAATTTTATTGTAATATTGTGCATGGATTTTTGGTTTTGCTAATTTCTCTGTTTTTATATGGAGTATCTGTAAAGTACAAAAATCTATTGTCACTTTACTATCATCCCTTCAGTCAGCAATTTAATAAAGGATCTTGAAAATATGACAGACTGTTGAACCAAGTATTTCAAGAGGACAAACCATTGTATCAGGTTGAGAAAATAAAGAATTAGCACATGTTTTTACAAGTTAGCATAAAATTGAAATTAAATTTATACATACTATATTGCTAATCATAAAGGTGAATTTCTGCCTAAGTCTGTTTATTAAGAAAGGCAAAGAGCTTTCCTGTAACATTAAAAGATTTGTTGTAATTTTTCCAAAATGGTTGACTTGTAATCTTTACTTCATGATTATTACAGGAAACCACATTTGCTAAAATGTTTGTAGCAGAAAACTGTTCACTAGGAATTATAAATCTGGCACAGGAAGTTGATTTTAACCCTTTTTTTTTGGTGATAAGTTATATTCTATTGCTTACCGACTTTATTCTGTAATTTCACTATTTGATAAGTGACTTTACTTATTAATTCAGAAAACACTAAGACTCTGTTTTAACTTTCTCCCTAAGAGCCTATTTGAAATAAACTTTGTGATTCTAAAAGATTCATTTCCTAAAAATAATGTAAATTTAAGTTTTCTCCATTACTATCTGAGGTGATTATATATCTTCCCTATCCAAATTTACTTCTTCTTTTTCTTCTACTATTAACATTTATTGAACAATTACTCTATACGAGCACTGTTCTAAGTATTTAAGCCTCACAAAAGTTCTATATTATCTCCATTTTACATGTCATCTATACAACAGCACAGAGAAGTTACAAACTTTAACCATGTGCTAAAGTATCTCATGATACATGTTTGTATCTGCATATATAGTACAGTTTTCATGGCGCAGGAGTTGATGATGATGATTCTAAAGCCAGGCTGCCCAGGTTCAAATCCTGGTTTCACCCATTACTGGTTATCTGACCCTTAGGCAAGTTACTTTTCTGTGCCTCACCTTGTGGTGAAAATCAAATGAATTACTATAGAAGCGTCACCCAGAATAGAGCCTGACACATAGCTAAACAGCTATAGGTCTTAACATTATTTTTTAAAATTGGATATATGGCATTAACTGAACTATATTCTGCAAACTGGACTTTTTAGTCAACATTATGGTTTAAATATGGTCCATACAACAGAGCAGATCTAGTTTATTTATCTACTACATACTATTCCCTTTTATATAAATGTCAATCTCTATTTATACATTCTCCTATTGACGGCCACTATATTTGTTTCCAATTTTTTACTCTGCTGCAATGAACAACCTCATGTATGCCGTTCGAGTTTCTCTAGAGTACACATGTAGGAGTAGAACTGCTGGGCCACTGGGGACTCATACATTCAACTTTCCTTGTTATTGCCAAAATGTCCTCCAAAGTGGTTTAACTCAAAAGCAGTGTGAGGGATTCTGTTTCTCTACATCCTCACTGATGCTTTAAAAATAAATTAGTCTTCATTCTAATGAGAATGGTTAAGTGGTAAAAATATCCTTTCTATGCATAATCAAGTATTCGTTAGGGACCATAATTAATAAACCCTTTAGATCACCAAATTTAATATTAGAATAAAGAAAGACACTGAAATACAAAGCAAGTTGTTTAAGCCATGAACTTGAAGGATTCACAGAGTAGCAACAAAATTTCTATCACAAGAAATATAAACCATAAAAAAAAATTGGTGAAAAAGAAAACACTCACCTCAAACTCTCCAAGCAGCTTAGATATAAGCAAACCCTCAGGAAACTTGGATACAACCTAATTTACAGAAAATTTCATACAATAAATAGACACAATTGGAACACTGGGTGACAAAATATCAATATACAGACAATATAGTATAAATAGTAAGAAAGGCAAAAATAAAGATCATCAAATGAATTATATTCACATTATATTGGTTTTTTAAAAATCAGCCCCCAGTTTTAAAACACCAACAAAAAACAGTGATTTTCAACATTTCCAGAGTTGAAAAATCATCATTGCACAATATTGCAACAACACACTTCTTTAGCTCAGCCACACATAAATTTAATAAGTATTCTACAGCATGATATTAAGCTTTCAAATGTTACAAAAGAAATACAACAGATCCTATAGAAGACTTGGAAAAAAACAGGTAAAGAAAAAGAAAATAACCAAAGATAGCCATTGTTGTCCATGTGCACATAAAAATATCTATATTTAATTTTAAAAATAAGGTCATTGGTTCTATAGCCAGTATTTTAATATTATATTTTTTCAGGCATCTTTCCATGTTAGTACATATGGATCAACACTTTTATTTGCTACACAGTTTTCTAAATATTCAGCATACCTAAATTTGTTTACTCTTTATATGGTTATTTCTTATTTTTCACCATTATGAATGCTGCAACAAATATCTTAATACTTTTATTTTTGCACACTTATCCAATAATTTTAGGATAAATTTCTAGAAGTGGACTTGCTCTATGTCAATAAAATATAAAAAGTTTTGTGATTTCTTAGATTTTTTTCTAGATAATATGTTGTATACAAAATTCTAATTCAAGCTTCAGGAAAATATAAAAATTGTTGCAAAATCCTATGACCCAGAAACAATCATTGCTGCATTTCAGAAAACATTCATTAAGACACTTCTTCATGCACACACGCACACACACTCTACTCATGACTTTATATGACAGGATTAATACAAAACATACTATTCTATAGCCTCTTTTTAAAGTCCTACAATATGTCAGAGAGATACTTCTTGGTGAAATATATAGATATATATAAGTCATTTAACAAAACCACGTGACATTCCTTAGTTTGGGTAGATAATTTAATTCTTGATCAATGAATGCTCAATTTTTCTCTAAATTTCTTTTAAAAAGATTTATTTATATATTTCTCTCCCCTCCCCCCCCACCCCGGTTGTCTGTTCTCTATGTCTATTAGCTGTGTCATCTTCTTTGCTTCTGTTGTTGTCAGCAGCACGGGAATCTGTGTTTCTTTTTGTTGCGTCATCTTGTTGTGTCAGCTCTCTGTGTGAGCGGCGCCATTCCTGGGCAGGCTGCACTTTCTTTCACACTGGGCGGCTCTCCTTATGGAGTGCACTCCTTGAGCGTGGAGCTCCCCTACGAGGGGGATGCCCATACATGGCACTGCACTCCTTGCGGGCATCAGTACCGCGCATGGGCCAGCTCCACATGGGTCAAGGAGGCCTGGGGTTTGAACCCTGGACCTCCCATGTGGTAGACAGACGCCCTAACCACTGGGCCAAGTCCGCCGCCTCTAAATTTTTGGGTACTATAAAATAATGTCACACTGAATACCCATTAACAAATAATCCTTGGGCACTTGCTCAATTATCTCTTTGGAAGAAATTTCATATAACATTATTGCTAGGTAAAAAAAAAAATACATGCAGCCTCAATTTTATATTTCCAAACAATTTCCCAGAAAAAAACATTTCCTCATTTCTAATACCTTCACCAAAGATGGTAATTGTAGTGGTTCTAATTTTTGCTGAACTGATATACAAAATAATGTTTTTCTTTTATGTGTTTATTAGACATACATATATATATATATATCTGCTTTCATGAAGCAGATATACATATCTTTTATATCCCTTGCTCTATTTTCACTCCCTGAATAATCCCTGGGGGCAGCAAGGCAGGCCAGCATAAGCAACAGCCTCACTCCACTCTTACCTATACCACTTTTAGCAAAACAACTGGATATGTAAGTATATAGGTAGGACCCCTCTCTGGTGGTAATAATAATTTTCCCTCAATAATCACTGGGTTGTCTGAGAGCAACTAGGAAGGTATGAGCATCAGACACAGGTGGCTCAGGGTACGAAGATCAAGTTTACCAAGAAGCTTGGCAGAAGAAGCCAAGGCTTCTTATGACTTGGCCCTGGAAGTAGAAAAACATCATTACGACCTGTCCAGCTAGTCATTTAAAGCCAGCCCAGATCCAAGAAGAAGAGAATTAGATTCCATCTCTCAATGAGAAGTAGCAAAGAATTTGTAGCCATCTACCACAAAAAAACTCTGCAAGTTCTGAAACTTTTTTAAAAATTCACATTTGTAGTCACCTCCTGTGATGTTTAGGCTAATTTGTCAACTCAGCCAGGTAATTGTGCCCAGATGTTTGGTCAAGCAAGCACTGGGTTAACTGTAATACAAGGACATTTATGGGCTTTAGTCATCTGTGAGTTTACTGCAAAGATGGATGATTACATCTAGGATCAACCAGGGAGATTGCCGTTAGCAATGAGTGATATTTTATCTAATCAGTTGAATGTCTTAAAAAGGGAAGTGATTTCAGCATTCAGAGAGAATTTCCCAGCTCCCAGCTCGACTTTGGACAGCCAACATCTCATGGAAACTCATTAAGGACCTTCACTGGACTTTCATCAGAGCCCCTGGTTTGCAGCCTGCCTGCAGAACCCGACTTGTACATCCCCATGGTCAGATGGGAGAATTTTATAAAAATTCATACTATTTACAGATATCTCCTGTTGATTCTGTTTCCCTAGAGAACACTGACTAACACACCTGTGTTTCTGCAGTACCATACGTCTAATGACATAGCAACAGAACAACAGAGAAAAGAAAACATCACATTGATGCCAAAGCATCAAGACAATAATTTAAAATTAATTTTTTTCCTACAATGTTTTATCAGAAATTTACTTAATGCTAAATCAACTTTATGCATTTGCTATTGATTTGATTCAAAGCTAAGAATTCTTTTTCACAATAATTTAAATATAATTAAACTTTTTAAAGAAGCCTAGGTTGAGAAATCTGGAAGAAAGTTCAGAAATCAAATTCCACAAATAACTAATCCAAGTAGTTATATTGCAGAGGACAAGTGTTAACTTACAAATCAACAGTTAGGGAATAAATCTCAATCAAAAGATATTATAAAACTTGCACCATTGGTGAAAAATAAAAGTAAAAAGTCCCTAGTGTGTAGATGTAGCTCAAGTGGTTGACTGCCTGCTTCCCACATGGGAGGTCCTGGGTTTGGTTCCCAGTGCCTCCTAAAAAACAAACAACAAGCAAAGAAACAAAAAAATCAGCTCAGGGGAGCCAATGTGGTTCAATGGTTGAGTGCCAGGTTCCCACATATGAGGCCCTGGGTTCAATGCCTGACCTTGGTACCTTAAAAAAACCAAAAGCTTCCTAGTAATCCACAACATAAAACAATGAGTCCTACTTTAATAAAGATTTACATTCAAAATACCAGTAAATATGATGCAGCAACACACCAAAATTTATATGAAAATTTAGCCATAGAAAACCTTATAGTTCCCTCTTTTCATAAGCTTCACCATGAGTAACAGTCAAAAAAACCCATCTGGTAGTCGTTTCAGAAATGGGACTAATGTTATTTCCTCCTTGCAAAGAAGGGCTTCCATTTAAGTACAAAGGCTAAAACAAATATACACCAAAACAGTCAAAAGGGCCCTCACAAATTAATAAGGCAAAATAATAAATTAGACCAAGGACACAAACAGGCAATTCATAGGAGAAATATAAAGGGCTATTGAGCATATGGAAAGATGCTCAATTTTAATAAGCAAGAGGCATAAATTAAACCAAGTGGCTGGATAGCCATATTTTTTAGTCTTTGGAGGGGAGTAGAGCACTGCAGTCTTATTCATTGTCAGCGGGAATGTAAATTTGTTCAAACCATTTAGCGGGCAATTTAGTAATATTTATCATTAAACTTAAAATATGTAATACATTTGATTGGCAATTCCACTTCTAGGTAAGTGTACAAAGCATTAACTGCAGCATTTCTTAAACAGCCCAGGCTAGAAACAATCCAAATGTTAATCAATCACAGATCTCATAAATGAAATATGGGGCATCAACACAAAGAGATCCCATGCACTGTTTAGAATAACATTTGACACACATGTATATAAGATTGGTATTTGGAAAATCTTAGACTGTTAGCAGTGATTTATTGCAGTGAAGGGAAGAAGGAGGGGAAGAGAGCAGTTATTTATATTTTCTAAATAATTTTAACACCACTTAAATTTTTGGAAATGTGTATTTTATTTGTTTTTTCCTGCTCCTAAAAGAATAGTCACTCTTTTTTTTTTCAGTATATTTGAAAAGACCAGGTATAAATATAAAACTAATAAATACTAGCAAGGAAATTAAACATAACCATAAATGCTATTAAAATGCATATTATTTTTATCTTTTCCCCAGAAACAGAAAATACTTACAAATTTTATCTTCTGTTTTATCTCTGGATTGATAGTCCCTCCAGGCCCAATTTGGGCAATAACAGATTTGAATGTGTTCTCCATCTACAAAAGAAAAAAGTTCAAGACACAGTAAAAAAAATGAAGGTAAATATAAACAGTATATGAAGGAAATATTTATCAAAGGAAAAGTATTCCAATAAAATGGAAGAAACACTGTTCTTCAGAAAAGTAAAAAGCAGCACTGTAACATTTCATACCATGTAAAATACACTTCGTGCTGATGGAATCTATATGAAACTAAACACTCGAATTTTTCAAGATGTTTTAACATTCTCTGTAACAATTAGATTCTAGTTTCAGTTATGCAATCCCAAACTCTTACCCAGGAAAGATTTCTGTTATTTTCGTCTTATAAAACTTACAAATAAAGTCAGAGTTTATTAAGGGATTATTAAGTGAATGCCTAATACAGAGAATGAATGGGATGGTGGAAGGTCTGTAGGAGGTAGGAATTAGTGTGAGCATTGGAGGAAGGAAAAGCACTTCTGTTGTAAGAGAAGTAAACAAAGAAGGAGTCAACAGGGATAAAGTGTTTGTAAATGGGGAGGCAGGAGCTGGATAGAGTAACTATGTGACAGCTTCAGTATTCTCTGTGAAGAAACAAGGACGACTCTTAAAAGTAAAAGGGCAAGGACAGATGGTCCGACATTTAAGGAAGTACAAAAGTGGGAAAATAAACTTATGGAAATAATGGTTGATAATCTAAGCCCTGATATGTAAGAAGAGAAGACAAGCGGGTTCTGAGTTAACCTAGCCGGGTCTGGAGAGTCTAGAAAAGAGAAGCCAATGGCAATGAGAGTACAGCAAGGAGCATATCCAGAAAAACGAGGCCCAGTGAATTGCCATGGCAGTGATAGAGCCTGGAGCTATTTTCACTCAAGTGACTAGTTATTAAGTAAAAATTAACTAAGCAAACTTTCTTCAACTCATTATAATTAACATATGCCAAGACAGATGGCACTAACCCACAGTAAACAAAGCCTTGAATAAGTGTGCTCCTGAGGGCTCTGGCAACATCCAGACTCTAGAGGCAAGGCTGATATAGCCTCATGAAATCAACACCCCCTCAGCAGGCCCTTTTTGAGAATAAATGAAAATCTATTTCCCCAATATAACATAGTTACACATATTTATAATTTATAATACCCTACTAGTGAGTCCTAGTATTTGAACCTATAATTTCCAATATACCCATTAAATGTATCTCTCAGAGACTTAAATCTTTAGACTGTTCATACACCAGTTGAGCCCAAATCCCAGCAGAGATGTGGCCAACTCTATTCTACAGTTCTTCGGGCTTGCCCTGGACAACCAACAAAACAATGATGATAGACAAAACCAAGGTGTATTTACAGTTCCAAGCAGAACAATTTCTTCCATCTGCCCCATAATATCTAAGTCCCCTCTCAGCCTGAAGCAGTCAGAGTGGACATCCCTAATTCCTCAAGATTGAGGAATGAACAAACATAAAGGGGTAGTGTAACCACAGACCAAAATAGATTTTTAGTTTTTGTAGTTATTACCTTGTTAATGGAAGAACTTGTAACATTGATATAAATATAGTGGTTGCCAGGGGTTCAGAAGAGAGCAGGAAGGATGAATAGGTGGAACACAGGGCATATTTAGGGCAGTGAAATTGTTCTGTATGATACTGCAATGACAGACATGTGACATTACACATTTGTCAAAGCCTATAAAACTGTACAGCACAAAGTGTAAACCATAATGTAAACTATAGAGTTTGGTTAGTAACAATGCTTCAATATTGATTCATCAATTATAACAAATGTACCATACTAATTTAAGATGTTAATAATAGGTGAAACTATATGTGTGGTTGTAGGGAGTTATATAGGAATTCCACTTACTTTTGGTGCAATTTTTCTATAAGTGTAAATCTAAAACTTTTCTAAAAATAAAGTTTATTACAAAAAATATGCCAAGAGAAAAATAGGTAAAAGAAGAGAATAATTCATTAAAATAAATAAAAATGGCTAATACCAAAAAAATCCAACCTCGGCAATAACCAAAATGGATATAAAACTATTATATTCTAAGTTTAGCTTTTTGATCAGAGAAAATATTTTTGTATTTATCCATCTTTCAAGAAATAACATTTGAATTTTTAAAACCAAAGAGAATCATAAGGATTATATAAACAACAGGTATGGGGAAAATAAGACACTAATACACCATTAGTTGAGGTGTATATTGATACATTTCTGGAGGTCCATTTGGCAAAAAACCTATTAAAATGTATATTTTCTTTGAAAAATGAAATGAAAGAAGAAACCAACAAGTAGACAGGTCATGGTAATTTGTCTGAATATCAAAGATAAAGACAGGATCTGACAAACATGTGATCAGTCAGCTTACCTACAAGGGAAGAGAAGAAGACTGGCCTCAAGGCCTCTGGCCCAGGAAATGTCAAGAGAAACAAAATAATCTTAAAAATGAGGAAATTACTATGAAAGGAATAGGAATGGACATTATTGTTTGGTAATAGGACTATGGATAACTTTTTTATTTAGGCTGAATTTTCTGTTAAGAATTACTTTCTCTAGGGAAGCAGATGTAGCTCAACTAATAGAGCTTCCGCCTACCATATGGGAGGGCCTGGGTTCGATCCCTAGGGCCTCCTGGTGAAAAAGAAGAGGAGAAAGCATGCCCGTGTGGCAAGCCAGTGTCTACGCGTGCCCGCATGGTGAGCTAGTGTCCACACGAGTGCTCATGTGAATCCCTGCATTGTGAGCCAGTACTCCACGCAAGTGAGTGATGCAGCAAGATGATGATGCATCAAAAGAGAGACATGGGGAGAGTCAAGGTGAAGCGCCACAGAAACCAGGAACTGCGGTGGTGCAATTGACAGGGAACCTCTCTCCCCATCAGAGGTCTCCAAGATTGAAACTGGTGAATCCTAGAGGAGAGAAAATGAGAGGAGAAGACAACACAGACAGCAAAACAACAGGGTGGGAGGAGGGGAAGGGGAAGAAAGAAAGAAACAAAAAAAACAAAAAGAATTACTTTCTCCATTAAAAACAAAGTTATGCCTTGTACTTTCCTTCCATAAATAACTAGAAAATCTGAAAAAAAATTGAAACAAGGATTTTCCCCTGTTGGACAAGAGACAAAGAAGAACTGAGAGATGAGCCCCTACCTACCCCAGCTTACAGTCTGGACAGTGTTCAGGTCACAGCCCAGAGAGAAGTAAAAGAAATAGAGCCTGGTGGCCTAGATGAATTAAGGAGATAGATCAGAGTGTGTGGGGGATGTTTTATCAGGCTGAGGAAACAAGCAACAAAAAGCAATAAGATGAACAATACCTAGGACCACTTAATATACCAAGTAGAGTTTTCAGAAAGGAAAAGCCTCAATGGTGGGGCCAAATTAGTCCTAGACTGAAAACTATTCTGGACCACACTAATGAAGCTAAAAACAACACTTGAAACAATCAAACTAATTCCAAATAACTGAGTAAAGTTCATTAAAGAAAAATCCACAATGTCTAGCACCAAAGAAAAGTTACCAGACATACAAAGAGGAAGGAAAGTATGACCACAGAATGGCAGGGGGCAGATTTCAACCAATAGACCAATAGAAAGAAACCAGAAATTACAGAGATGATAAAATTAGCAGACAAGGACCAAGGACATTATTAAAAAAATTTAAGTATGTTTAAGTATGTAAGGAAAACATGAACATAATGAAGAGAGAAATGGTATATATAAAAGGACACAGATGGAATATCCAGAAATGAAATACACAATGTCTAAAATGAAAAATACTCTGAATGGGATTAATAAACTTGAAGACATCAATAGAAATTATCCAAAATAAAGCACAGTGTGGGGGGAAGACAGAGTCTCAGAAAAAAAAGAGACCCAGTGAACTGCAGGAAAATATCAAGGAGTCTTCAAAAAACTATACTAAGGAGCATCATGATCAAAATGTAGAAATTCCAGAGAAAACCTTGAAAGCACCCCCATCTGCCAAAAAAAGACATTACGTACAGAAGAACAAAGATAAGATTGGTTATAGGTCTATCATTGGAAACGGCAGAGTAGAAAACAATGAAACAACATTTCTGAAGTGCTAAAGGAAAAAAAAGATATATATCAACCCAGAATTCTACACCTAGCTAAATTATGTTTCAAAAGTAAAAACAAAATAAAGCCTTTTTGAGATGAACCAAAGCTGAGAATATTCATCACTAACAGACTGGAGTTATGGAAACATTAAAGTTTTCTAGGCAGAAAGAAATTTGACACCACGAGGAAATTTGGGCACAAAGGATTGAAGAGCAATGAAAATAGTAAGTAAATATAAAAGCTTTTTATTTTTAATTGCATTAAAAGATAATTGACTCTTTTTAGTAAAAATGACAATGTATTATGGGGTTTATAATGTACGCAGAACTAAAATGTACTACAATAGCCCAAGTGATAGGAGAAGGAAAATGTAAATATACTGTTCTAAGGTTCATACACTATACATAAAATGGTATAATATTATATAAAGGTCAATTGTGATAAGATATATGTTGAAATCCCTAGGGCATCCATTAAAATATAAAACAAAGAGCTATAACTAATAAATAGAATTATAAAAAATACGTAATCTAAAGGAAGGCAGAAAAAGAATGAGAAAAAAGGAACAAAAATAGAATAACAAGATGGCAGATGTAAATTCAACCACATATATGATTACATTAAATTTAAATGGTTTAAATACTCATTAAATGGCAGAGATATCAGATTAGACTTAAAGAACTAGACAACTAAATGTAGTCTACAGGAAACCCATTTTAAATATAGAACAACCATGCTAAAAGTAAAAGAATGGAAAAATGCTAACACTAATCTAAAGAAAGTTGGCACAGATATACTAATATAAGAAAAAGTAGACTGCAGAAGGACTATTATGAGCAATGAAGAGGGATATTTCATACAATAAATGGGGCAATTAATCAGAAACATGTAACTCCTAAATTTGTATGGGCCTAACAGAGAATCAAAATATCTGAAGCAAAAACTAACAGAACTAGAAAGAGAAATAGAGAAATCCACAATTATATTTGAAGATTTTAACACTCATCCCTTAGTAATTCATGGAAAAAGTAGGAAATAATCAATAAAAATATGAAATTATTGAATGGCTGTCAATCAAGCTGACTTCATTGACATTTACAAAACACTTAACCCAAATACAGCTGAACAGACATTCGTTTAATGTGCAGATGAGATATTCACTGAGATATTTTGGATCATATATCAAATATCAATACATTTAAAAGAAATTAAATCAGATTTATGTTCTCTAACAATAATGGGATTAAATTAGAAATCAAGAAGATCATCTCTGAAAAATCCCAAAGTATTTGGAAATTAAACAACTCATTTAATTAAATGACGGGACAAAAAAAAAACTGCAATGGAAATGAGCAATTATTTTGAAATGAATGAAAATTAAAACACATTCCAAAATTTGTAGGATGCAGTTAAGGCAGTATTTAGTAAAAAAAAAAAAAAAAAAAATTTACAGGTTACTTTTTTATATTAGAAAAGAAGGACCAAAATGAATGATCCATACTTGTAAATTAGGAAACTAGAACAGGAAAAGAAAAATTAACTGTTAATAAAAATGGATATCATAAAGATAAGCACAGAAGTCAATGAAACATAAAAAGAAAATCAATAAAATCAAAAGCTGGTTCTCTGAAAATAAATTAATGGATATATCTTTAGCCATATTGACCATGAAAAAAAAGGCACAATTTATCAATAATCATTGTAAGGAATGAGAAAAGGGATATTGTTACAGATCCTGAAGACCTTAAAAGAATATTGAAGAAATGTTACACACAACTTTATTTCAATAAATTTGACAATCTAGATAAAATGGACAACTCCTTGAAAGACAAGCAGGTACTAAAACTCATTCAGAAAGAAATGGAAAGTCTAAATACCCTGAAATCTGTTAAAGAAATTGAATTTGTAGTTAAAAATATTTCCACAAAGAAAATTCCAAGCCCACTTGGCTTCACTGATAAATTCTTTGAAATATTTAAATAAGCACTAATACCAATGCTTCACATACTCTTTCAGAATAAAGAATATACCAAAAGGTGGAAGAAACCCAAATGTCCATCAACAGATGAAAGGATAAACAAAATATGATATATACACAATGTAATACTATTCAGTCTTAAAAAGGAATACATGCCACTGAACCTTGAAGTCATCATATTGAGTGACATAATCAGACAAGAAAGGGCAGATATTGCATGTTTCTACTTATATGAAATAGCTAGAATATGCAAACTCATAGAGATAGAACATAGAGTACAGGTAGCAGGTGCAAGATGGGGGAAAACAGAAATGGTGTGTTAATGAGCAATATGGGTGGGGTTTCTGTTTGTGGTGATGGGAAAATTCTGGTAATAGATGGTGGCAAAAGAAGCACAATATTGTTAATGTGATTAATCCCATTGAATGCTACGATTGGGAGTGACAGAGATGTGATAGTTTATGTTGTAAACATGCTTCCACAATGAGAAAGAAAACAGTAGAGGACAATGACAATTTAAAAAAAAAGAATATGTGGACAAACGTTCAAACTCATTTAATTAGGCTTTGTATTATGATTCCAAAACCAGTGAGCCAGAGGTTTTATCCAAGAAAAGAAAAAAACTACAGATTAATATCCCTTATGGAAAATAAAATTCTTAACAAAATATTAGCGAATGGAATTCCACAAAATATAAAAAGGATAAGGCAGATAAGAAAGGGGTAGATGGCATTGGAGTAGGGAGGCAGGGCTCAGCTCTCACAAAAACACTCTTGAAGAAAGGGCAAAAATCAGGTCAAAGGCCTGATTTGGGGTCAGCAGACCAGGACAATCCTGCACAACTCCCATGAGGAGAGGGACAGAGAGACAAAGAACCTGAATCAAAAAACATGAGTTACCAAACCCCTAAGGTGGCCGGTAAGGGCTCCCATCCCCCACCCGCAAGATATTAAGCCTAGATAAAACCCCTGGCCCATGCAGCCTACTGAAAGGGGAACAGACATCTTCCTCCCTGTCAACTGTTACCAGGGAAGAAGGAGGATGAGTTGCAGGGCTTCGCTTCGGTGAATTTGGTCAGCAAAGGCCTCTTTGAATCTCAGCTCTAGCCAGATGAGAAACACAGGAAAGTGGAGGCTGAAAGAAACACATCTGCAGGAAAATTCACCAAACTAATCCCAGACCAAGTTGAAGAAACAGTAAAGATCAGAGCATAAATAAATGAAATCGAGAACAACAACAACACAATAGACTCAACAAAACCAAAAGTTGGTTCTTTGAGAATATCAACAAAATCAACAAACCCTAAGCTAGACAAAGAAAAAAAGAGAAGATGAAAATAAATAAAATCAGAAATGAGAGGGGGGACATTACCATTTACCCCGCAGAAATAAGAGAGATCAGAAGAGGATATCATGAACAACTGTATCATAAAAAACACTCTAAAAGATAGGAACAGAGGAAAGCTTTCTCAATGGTAAAGTGCACATAAGAAAAACCTACATCTAGCATTGTACTCAACAGTGAAAGACTGAAAGCTTCCCCACTGAGATCAGGAACAGGACAAGGATGCCCACTGTCATCACTGTTTTCATTTGTTTGTTTTGTTTTTAGGATGTACCAGGGATCGAACCTGGGACCTTGTAGATGGGAAACAGGCACTTAACTACTTGAACTATACCCACTTCTGCACAGTCACCACTATTATCCAGTATTGAGCTAGAGGTCCTAGCTAGAGCAACTAGGCTAGATAAAGAGATGAAAGGTACCCAAATAGGAAAGGAAGAAGTAAAACTCTCACTTTTCACTGACAATATTCTGCATCTAAAAATCCGTAAAAATCCACAAAAAAGCTACTAGAAAACAAATATACAAGTTCATCAAAGTGGCCGGATACAAGATTAATATGCAAAAATCAACAGCTTTTTGATACAGTACTGATGAACAATCTGAGGAGGAAATCAGGAAAAAAAATCCATTTATACTAGCAACTAAAAGAATCAAATATTTAGGAATAAATTTTACCAAGGACATAAAGGACCTGTATTCTGAAAACTACAAAACATTGCTAAAAAAACCTGAAAAAGACTTGAATAAGTGGAAGGACATTCCATGTTCATGGATGGGAAGACTAAGTATCATTAAGATATCAATTCTGAAGGGTTTCTGATGTTAGAGTTTGATACTAAAGACCTGGGAATTCAGCACCCAGAGGAAAAAGAAGCCAGCACCAGGAAGGAAGGAAACTTGAACCCAGAGTAAAGCAAGCCCAGGAACACAGAGCCTGAACCCTTGCAAACATTGGCAGAATTTGGTACCAAGGAGTGGGGGGAAGTGCTTTTGTAATTACTGAAGTGCTAGAATGGTTTTATAAATGGGTAAGGGGTATTCTTCAGAGAAATTGTGAGATGCTTGTTGGAAAAGGCCTGAAAAGCTTTGAAGAGACTGTTGATAGCAATATAGATGCTAAAGAGACTTTTTATGATGCCTTAAAAAGTAAATGCTGAAACCATTATTGGAAACTGGAGGAAAGGTGATCCATGTTTTAAAGTTACAGAGAACTTAGCAAGATTAACTCCTGGTGTTTTTTGGAAGGCAGAATTTGAAAATGGTGAGCCTGGGCATTTAGCTGAAGAAATTTCTAAAGTAAACCTGGATAATGTGGCTTGACTTCTGCTTGCAGCTTATAGCAAAATGCTAGACGAGAGAGAGATGCTGAAGATGGAACTGTAGGGTTCAAAGAAAATAGAAACTGATTCTGGAAATTCCAAGTCTCTGGAAATTAAGCTCCCAGATGAAAGTGCCCCATTGGAGGAATTAACTAAACTTAGAACTGGTAAATCAGGATTGAAGAAGCAGCTATCTTGGAAAGACTTAAGGAAAAGTCTTACTCTCTGATGGCTTGGACCCCTGTTTCTTACATGCTAAACCAACAAGGTTTTTGAGAGAACAGTATGAACAAAATTACTGCCAGGTTGGACTAAAAGGGACATGGAAAAAGGAGATTAAAAAGAGAAACAACTTTAAGAGGAAAACCATGGAAGCTGAGATCTGGAATTAATATGTCACCTTGCACCAAGAGAACAACCCCACCCATGTGTACAGAGAGGGTGAATATGTCCCAGCAGTTGAAGAGGGTATATACTCCTGCCCAAAGTTCTGGGGGAGTTTTGCTGCCCCAGGGTACAGAGAGGGTGGAGCACATTCCACAAGGATTAGAGTGGTTAAGGTCAGGATCCTCTCAGACCCATAGACCTGTCCCCCATGGATTAGGGAAGGCCAGGTGGTCTCCTCATTGCTCTGAGAGGGTTGAGCCTATATGCCAAAGGTTAGGGGGAATGTTGTCTTCACATCCCCGTACTAAGGGGGTTAAGACTCTAACCCAAAGTTTGGGTACAGTGTGGCAATCACCCCAATATTCTTGGAGGGAGAGGTCTGGAGCTTGGTTGACACACAGATGCTTGATGAGGGTGGAACCAAGAAAATGGCTGTTGGGCAAAACAGTGGAAAGGGTGGGTCCCCATATGGCCCCAAGGAGAAAAAAACATCTTCTTAAGAATGACTCTCAGACTTTGAAATAGAAGAGGGGATTCCTGCGGGTCTACTGAACTATAGAGGACCCTTGACTCATTTTTCCCTCCCAGTTTCTCCTTATTGTATTGAAAATGTTTATCCTTTGTCCATTTGTGTATTGGAAGCAGATAAATTGTTTTGTAAGTTTCAGAGGTCTACAGCAGACAGGGCTTTGCCCCAAGACAAACTGCATTTCTTTAAATTGATTATGATATGATTTAGTACTTGCATTGTAACTGATTTAAGTGTTTGTTGTTTTTTTTTTTGAATATTGTAATATCTTTTTGGAATTCAGAGGGTGGAGTGTAGCAGTTTGGTATTATTGATGAATTCCAAAAAGAAATATTGGATCATGTTTGTAAACTGATCTTTTGTCTGGGCATATGAGATTATACTGGCTTCAGAAGTTGACTTGATTAAGTAATTTTGTCAGTAGGGCATTGACTCCCCGCCCCTTGGTGGGTGGGTACTCAGATAAAAAGCATGACACAGGACAGTGTTAAGGATTTCTGATGTTAGAGTTTGATGCTGAAGACCCTGGAAGTCAGCACCCAGAGGAAAGAGAAGCCAGCACCAGAAAGAAAGGAAACCTGAACCCAGTGTAAAGCAAGCCCCAGGACCATAGGAACCCAGGAAGCCTGAACCCTTGCAGAAGTCGGCAGCCATCTTGCTCCAAATAGACTTTGGTGAGGGAAGTAACTTATGCTTTAAGGCCTGGTATCTGTAAGCTCCTACCCCAAATAAATACCCTTTATGGAAACAAAACAAAAAAGATACCAATTCTTCCCAAACTGATTTACAGATTCGATGCAATCCCAATCAAAATTCCAACAATCGTTTTTTTTTTTTTAAAGAAATGGAAAAGCAATATCAAATTTATTTGGAAGGGTAAGAGGCACCAAATAACCAAAAATGTCTTTTAAAAATAATGAAGATGTAAGACTCTAACTTCCTGACTTTAATGCATATTACTTATCTACAGTGTTAAAAACAGTATAGTACTGGCATACAGACATATATGAATGGAACCAAATTGATGGTTCAGAAACAAACCCTCACAGCTACAGTCAAGTGATTTTTGACAAGGCTGTCAAGCCTTCCCAGTTAGGCCAGAATAGTCTTATTCAACAAATGGTTCTGGGAGAAGTGAATATCCATATCCAAAAGAAAGAAAGAGGACCCTTATTTCACACCGTATACAAAAACTAGAACAAAATGTAGGGAAACATCTTAAAGACCCTGTGGTAGGTGAAGGTTTCTTGGACCTTACCCCAAAGAAAGAGCAACAAAAGAAAATATAAATAGGCCTTCCTCAAAATTAAACATTTTGTACCTCAAAGGAGTTTGTCAAAAGGGTGAAAAAGTGGCAGACTCAATGGGAGAAAATATTTGGAAATCACATATCTGATAAGGGCTTCATATTCATGATATATAAAGAGATGCTACAACAGGTAGAAAGACTTGAATAGACATTTCTCCAAAGAAGAAATACAAATGGAGAAAAAAACACATGAAAAAAATGTTCAACATCACTAGCAATTAGCAAAATGCAAATCAAAATTACAGTGAGATAACATTTCATATTGATTAGAATGGGCACTATAAAACAGTCAGAAAACTGATGAAAGCTGGAACTAGAGATACAGAGTCATCTGTAGAAAACAGTAGAAACCATGGGGTTGATAAAATTGCCCACTTTTCTCACTGCCACCTCTCACATTATATTCACAGAACCTTAAGAAAGGTTTAATCAAATATGAAAGTGACTGACTTCAATGTTTAAAAAGGTCAGCTTTTCCATCAGATCAAAGTGACAAGCACTGAACTTAAAAACATATTTTGTCTATATTTATTTCTCCAAACTCAGATATCTTACCTGGTTTAATTTTTCAGTGTGATTCAGCCTTGAAGTCTCTATTACATTTGACTTGGAAGTCGTTTTCATATTCAATATTTGCTTAGGTGGTTCCATGTTTGAAGAGAGTATTGAGAAGTGTGTCTTTGCTACTGGGGAGCCCGTGGAGTACAAGCCTTGCTTCATTCGAAATGGCTGGGTAAAATTTTTACCTTTAGCAAACAGAAGAACAGAGAAAATGTGTAACTAGAAACTTCTAGTCTATTTTCTCTTGGTAATCCATAGAGGCTACTGTGAGCTACCTGTTCTCACTCAGAACTTAAAACTAAGGAAAGTAAGTTTACATTTTCATATTAAGGCAGTAAAAGGTGCATACAATTTAAGTAATGAATCATCTATGGAAGAAAACCAAGATATCATAAGTGTGTTACTGAAGAGTTAGGGCTATTTAAAACTCCACTTAAAGTCACCTGAACATAATTACAGAGAAACAGGATTCAACAGGTAAAAATCTCTTTGCCTATTGTTTAGGAGACCAAAACATCTCTAAGTAAGGAGGGAGCTTAGAACTGGAAAACCACCCAGTTGTAAATGGGGGAAAATCAAATGTCTACAATTAAAGAATATTATTCTAAAGTATGAATGTTATTTTCCAAGACTTGTAAGAAAGGAGAATACTACTGGAGAGTTCTCTTGAACAACATGAAAGACTTATCACCAGACCTCACCATAGCCTGGCTTTTTCCTTAGTTTAAGTGCATGCTAATCAAAAAATAAAAAATAAAAAGACAATTATTTCCAAGATATCCTGATGACAGGAAGAAGGGGCCATGGATGGGGATCATGAAAAATCTAAGCACTGGGAAGGAACATTCATCCCCAGTGAATTAACTGGCAAAATGCCTTATATAACTCTACCTGTTGTAAGCTTGATAGCACAAGTTGAGTGTCCCAAAGTTTGAGCATCTCAAGAATACTGGTAAGGCTGAGGACTAGACTGTCAATGCTCAGTGGCCCCAGAGCCTTCCCTGATAAGAGCGTGGGAATTCCTAGCATATCCTAAACAAACTATATCATCCACCATACTTTAAATATTGGTTTGTAAACTCTTGTCTCATTCTCACAGTTTGCCTACATTAATTTAAATATTGATTCTGGAGAAAAAGAAAATTCCTGATCTAGGCATTAGAATTCTTTCAAACAGGCTCCCTTTCTACTCAGTTTATAGACTCTATACTGTAGAGATCAAGAGAACATACAAATGACCACACTTGTCCTCTCGGTCTTTAAGGGCAGCAGTGGGGTAGAAAAGCATTGGATGAGCAGTCATAATAGCTGGGCATTGCAACTTTGGGAATGTCATTTAACTTTCCTGAGCTTTGGTTTTCTCCTAAGATGGGGTTACTCCCCCTGTCTATGGTATGGTAATGAGAATCCAAGGTAAAAGGCTATCTTCTAGGATATCCTCAGTGATATTACAAAGAGGAGATGGCTAATAATACTAACTGGTATTACTTTTTAAAACTTTTCATTTTCCATGTTATGTCTTCTTTACATGAATACACATAACTAATGTTCATTTGCACTGTTATAGAGATAGTTAATCTTGTGTTTTTATAATAATAGTTACCATTTATTGTGAGTTTACTAAATACCAGGCATCAAGCTAGGCACTTCGCAGACCTCATATAATTTAATGCTCAGCACAATCCCAAAGGGCAAGTATTACTATTCCTATTTTAGAGATGAGGAAACTAAAGCCTAGCCAGATTAAGTAACTTGCCTGAGATCACTCAGCTAGCAAGTGGTAAAACCAGGATTCATCTTCAGACAGTGTGACTCCAAACATGTGGTGCTTAGCCACTACATGTGTCACTGCATGGGCCACAGAAGAATACAGCACTGTTCCAAAATTTGCTGATTCACAGTACAGTTACTAATGCTAGCATGCTTACCTGCTGGCCAGCCTCTCTGCTTTTCCTCTGATACGCTCTTCTTTAGCATCAACAAAGAACCTGCTCTGGTTTGTTCTACAGAAATGACATCTGAAGCTGCATTTAGCACTTCAAACATAGAGAGGAATCCATATTGCACATACTGGAATGATCGTCCAAATCGCTTGGCAAAAGCCTTTTCAAAATCAGAAAGGAGAACAGGAGACAACGCCAAGAGGTCTTTCAACTCACTCTTCACAAAAGCTGGAAGAATAGGGGGCACCCTTCCTCTGTAAGGTACTCGCCGCCGAGAGTTCGGCCCAGAACAAATGCTGGCCCTTCCCTTCTGCATGGAGTTTCGAACCTTATGGCTGCTCCTCTGTTTTGCAACTAAACTTGCTATTCCTTTGGTGGATTCATCAGGAATGGCTAAGGAGACAGTGAAAAAAGAAGTCATATTTAGGCTTACCCCTTCTTTATCTTTTGTATCTGTGCAACACAGACACTTGTTTTTGTTACAAACACTTTTTAACTCTCCCAGGTCTTCATCTGGGTAGAACAAAAAACACGAACCCTTGGCTCCTCCAATTCCTGCACTTAGATAGTGGTTTGCTAGCTCCTCTACTAGAGGCTGAAATGGAAAGGTAAAACCCAATGTATCATCATTACTGCTCATGGACTCCTGAAAGGTTTGAAATTCAGGATGAACAACAAACTCCCTCAAGTGTTTTCTTGCCCTTTGTGGGATTTAAAACATGATTTTATAATTAAAAATTCCCATTGTTCTGTTTTTCCAACGTAAGCTGCCATACCCTGAAAATCATGTGCAAAATGTAGTCTTCGTGAGTGCACATTTTTCTGGGGAAAGTTTCCTTCATTTTACAGAGGCTCTAACTTTGCTCTGAACCTCAAAGGCATCTATGATGCTCTCCCAAAATTAAAATCCTTTGCCTGGAACAGTGCAAAGCTAGAATAATTCTTTACTAAGTGATTATTTTTATTTCAAGGATTGTAGACCTTCAAAATCTCCCTCCTACCTTTCAGTATAACAGTACCATCCCCACAAGGGCAGACACTAACAACATCAGGCATGTCCAACACCAGCTCCATGGTGGACCGGTACCCAAGGATTCGTAGCGGGAGATGGTTGCCAACCATTAAAAGGTACTCCTTTTCCAGCTGCTGTGGGGTCAAACCATCTTTGGTGGAAATGAGAAGTGACCTTATTTCCTTCCTCAGGCATTCCTGTATTTGCTCTTGTTCAGACATTGTGCCCTACCGGATTTAAGACAGAAACATCACTCCTGAGGAAAAAGCTGACAAATCGAAGATGAAAACAAAAAGTTTAAAATGATCGACAGTGGAATACAAACAACTGGGTTGTGAGTTTTAACGGTGATTGCCCCAATCCTGGCTCTGAGCACCACGCACACCCCTCCCCCCAGCCCGACACACAATTCAAATCTCAACCTGTGTTGGTATTACCACGTGTGTCTCAAGAGATCACAGCCCCTGGATCGTTTTATTAGTTTGCTGAAACGTTAACTCTGGTTAGTGTGGGGTCTTATTCCACACTGCACACACGGTATCAGAATCTCTGTCGACTTTTCCGGAATCAAGAAAATGGAAAATGAGGCAAACGCAGTAAGGCCTTCGCAGTGCTAAGGAGGGAGAGGGCTCCCACCTGCATACATCGCCATCCCAAACTGACGGGTGGGCTCCCCAATTCCTCTTACATGAAGCCAACCATCCCATCTACACCCGCTCCTCCCCACTTCCCCCGCCACCAACGTATCACGGCCCCAGGCGGGAGTGGGGCCTCGGGGGTTGTCCACGATTTCGGGTGGAACAGGAAGGCGGAAGGGAGGCAGGGGAACGCCCCTCTGCGGCCCAGCACTGCCCGGCTGCCCTCCTCACCCGTCTCGCCCCCCGGTGCGGGCGCTGCCGTTGCGGCCCGGGCAGAACCAAGGGCGCACTCCCGGCAGGGCGCCAAGAAATAGCTGCGGCGAGGGCGGCCCTGCACGCCTGCGCACCGGTGCCCGAGGGCCCCAGCGCCGGCGAGGGGCGCCGCGTTCCAGCGCCGAGTGCGCGAGGCGGGTGGGACGGTTGGGCCCGAGTGGCCGCTAGGGGGTGCGGTGCGGGGTGTGCCCAGAATGGCGGAGCTCCTATGCCCGACCCCCAGGCGGCTCGGACTGCCTTCCCGGATGGCCGGTGCCTACTCCTCTCTACGCCGTTGGAAGACGAGAGGCGGGGCCGCGGCGCGACGTTCTCTCCAACTACCTCCGAGAAGGCGGAGGCAGAGGGCCGTCCCAGCTTGGAGGCGGGTAGCCTGGAGGAGACCGAGGCCGCGTGGTTCTTAACCTGGGTGTGCATCAGAATCACCTGGGGAGCTTAAAGGGAGAAGATGCCCAAGTCTGGTCAGAGGTTCTGATACAGTAGGTCTAGGTTACTTTTGGGAAAATTACAGGCAATTTTGATGCTAGGTTGTGAAACTTTGCAAAGCTAAGTGCAACTTAAGATCCGAGAAGGGAGAAATGAGTAGGATGAGGAGGGCTTCTTGAATTAGTAGAGAATTAGTGAGACTAGAGCTTGAAAAGTTGGGGGGCTAAAAGAGAGGACACATTTGGATGTATATGTTGGGTACATCCAAATATATCCTCAAATTAATTACCAAACGGATAGGTGGAAGGTCCAGATCTGTAAGGTCCTTGAAAACCTGAAAACTGTAGTTTAAGAGGTATAGAAAAAAGAAGAAAAAGGACCACCAGTGAGCCAGGAATATTGAGGAATACTTGAAAAACAGAAAATAGAATTTATGAACTGAATAGCAGAATGGATGGGACTGAATAGCAAACTAACAAAAAGTAAAAGTATGAGGCATGGAGAATGGATCTAATATTCCAACTTTTGAATGACAGAAGTCATTCTGTTCTAAACAAAGCCTAGGAGAAAGGGAATCAAGAGATTTTTTACATGGAAAAAAGTGGGTTAGATTGACTTTCTCAATGGAGTAATATATTTAAAACTAAACCTGGAATCCTTTTTCCAGCTCAGTCAGCATACGACTGCGGAAAATGTAAAGACATTTTCAGACATTCAAGGATTCAGAAAGTTTATCATCTCAGTGAATGACTCCTTCAAAATGAACAAGGAACAGCACCAGCAAAAAGCTTATACCAGATTTTTACCCCCAATTATATGAGTTAATAATTGGTAACAGATATTGCACACTTACTATGAATTCTTTACCTAGACTATCTAATTTTCTTCCCAATAATTCTAATAAAGGTACAATTACTCTTTTTAAAGTGAAGAAATTAGTGGTATAAAAATGAATGAACAAAAGATAGGAAAGAACAAGAACAATTTTTTCTAACAGGTTATTGATGCATAATGTAAGAAAAGAAAAAAAAAGATTTTACAAAAGATATTATGGAGCTAAATCCCAGATCAATAATTACAAAGAGGTGCTGAGGGCTGTTTGAGACTACTTTAATAAGGAGACCCCTGTTGGAAGTGTAGCTACAATTAGAGTCACCACATGACTAGGGTTACAAAAATGCCCTGTAATTCTCCAAATCCATCACTTTTTTGTATGTGTGGTAGCCAGCCTGGGAAGTGAAGGAGATTGGGGTGGAAAGCATCTTTCTTTTTTTTTTTTTTTTTTTTAAAGATTTATTTATTTATTTAATTCCCCCCCCTCCCCTGGTTGTCTGTTCTTGGTGTCTATTTGCTGCGTCTTGTTTCTTTGTCCGCTTCTGTTGTCGTCAGCGGCACGGGAAGTGGGGGCGGCGCCATTCCTGGACAGGCTGCTCTTTCTTTTCACGCTGGGCAGCTTTCCTCACGGGCGCACTCCTTGCGCGTGGGGCTCCCCCACGCGGGGGACACCCTTGCGTGGCATGGCACTCCTTGCGTGCATCAGTGCTGCGCATGGCCAGCTCCACACGGGTCAAGGAGGCCCGGGGTTTGAACCGCGGACCTCCCATGTGGTAGACGGACGCCCTAACCACTGGGCCAAAGTCCGTTTCCCGAAAGCATCTTTCAAACATTTAATGGTGACAATTCTGTAAGTCTCTGGGGATGTGGAATGCTTTCTGTGTGCTATTTTGGCACTCCACCCAGCTCTTCCTATCAGAATATTTTTTCTTCCTGAGTGAGAAAGCCAATGTGGGAATGCCATCAGTTGCTGTGATTAGCTATTCCACCTATTCACTGGGCAGCTGGGAACATAACAATAGGATGAATTCACAGTTCCAGTAGCCCTACCTAAAGATGAAGTTGACGAGAATTCAGTTAATTTATCCCTAACCCTTACAGGGTCATAAAGTTGATGACCAATAGTGACATTTGGGGTCCCCCAAAATCAGAGTTAGTGATAGTCTCTGAAAGGTTTGGGCTTTTCCTTTTCTCCGGTGTAGTTTTCTACAAGGGATCAAAAGGCCTTTGGGGATAGCTGAGAGGAAGGTTTGCCATATTTTGGTATAACATTTCAGTGGCATCCTTCTTCCAGGAATTTTGGCCAATGCTCAAGAAGTTCTGGGATCTGACTTAGTTCAGGGAATTGGGTGACAAGTCCTTTCTCTCTTACTCATGCGAGGCCTCTGTTCCCCAAACCTAGAATTGTATCTTGTTGGTAGGTTTGTTTTCGTTATACAAATCAAAAAGACTTAGTGGGTTGCCTGCTCAGTTCATTCCTTGGGATCCTGTAGTTAATTAACCACAGTCAGAGAACCCTGTCAGTCAGGCCAATTTGTTTTCCACCCTGCTGCCTATTATTACATCCAGAGCCCACTTTTCTTCTGGTAATTAACTGCCTCCACCTGGTCTCCTCCTGTCCCTGCTTGCGTCTGGGAGCATATTTCAATTGTAGCTGCTCCTACCAGAATTCCTGTCTTAGAAAACAGCCAATAAAAGAGGTTTTTGTTTGTTTGTTTAAAGCTTCTGGACCTTCCGTTATTAACATATGCCTTATGATGAGACTGAGGGGAGAAACTTTTGAAATATATAGTGGGGCAGGGGGTAGAAGCATGTGATAGAGACTGCCTCCTAAAGTTCTTTGGAGGCATTTGATGCCCTTGTTCAGTACCATTTCCCAAAGCAATTACTCCAAGCCTTTGTCACTCTTATGTTTTTTGACCCACTTACAGAAAATGACTTTGCTCAGGCCCATAGATGATGGAGGCTCTCCCATATAAACACCCCCCAACTTCCCACCTAGATCTTTGAATTGCTACCCCTCACATATTTACTCCTGATCTCAAAGGGTGAGAGGGACATCCCTGTCCTTTGCTTATTTTTATGTTGTCCATTATGTTCTACATCTCTTTATAGATGCCTTCTCTGTAACTTAAAATTATGCGTTGATCCCTTTTGTCTTAATTATACCCAGAGAAAGATGGGGAGGGGGGGAACATTTCTATTGACTTTATATTTAGCTATTAATTTTCCTTCATGGTCAAATTACTTGAGTAAACAGTCTATGCTCATTTTCTCCACTTTTGCATCCACCATTCACTGCTCAATCTAGTGCATTCAGCCTGCTATACTGGACCTCTCAAATTTCACCCAAATCACCAATGGTCCTCTTTTTTAACAAAAAAAATTTTATACTTTTAAATTTTTTAAAAAGATTCTTAAGTTACATAAGTGTTACATAAAAACATAGGGATTGCCACGTGTTCTGTTCACTACCCCTCCCACATTTCCCTACATTAACACTATCCTTCATTAGTAGGGCACAGTTTTTACAATTGATGAACACATTTTAAAGCATTGCCACTAAGCATGGGTTGTAGTTTATACTGTCAGTTTACACTCTTGCCTGCACAATTTTGTAAGTTATGACAAGATATATAATGGCCTGTATCTATCATTGCAATGTCATTCAGGACAATACCCAGGTCCCGAAATGCCTCCATGTTACACTATTTTTCCCTCCTCCTGCCCTCAGAACCTCCAGTGGCCACTACCTCCACATCAATGCTAAAAGTTCTTCCATTGCTAGAATCACAATAGTTTATAGTAGAATAACAGTAAGTCTACTCTAGTCCATCGTTCATTCCCCAATCCTGAGGATTCTGGGACGGTGATGCCTACTCCACCTCTAGATGAGAGGAAGCTTAGATCCCAGGGGGCAAATGGATGGGACTACTTTGCTTTCAGTTGTAGACTCCCTCTGTTCCTTGGGATAGTCATTGTCCATCATCATCTCCTTGTTAGTTGTGCTGGGTGAGTCCAGTGAACTGGAGAGTAGATGTTGCAACTCTATTGAGATTCAGGACCCAAATGGCACATGAACAGCTCAAAGATTTAAGTCTCTTGGATACTTATCAACTCTAGTACTAATTATAGGTTCAAATAGAAGGAGCAGAATAGCCATGTGCAGGGAAACCATAACTGAGTCCAACTCTGTCACATGGGGAAGCATAAATTTCAAAGTAGGGCCCACTGGCAGGATGCCATACTCCTGAACTATCTGCCCTACCTATAGTGTCTACATGTCTCCAGAGCCCTCAAGAGCCCGCCTGTTTGAGGCAATATTTACTCTGGAAGTCAATGAGAACCTGCTGAGATAATTAGGTTAGCATAAGCTAACCTTTGGAATGACCTCCTGACTCACTTTGAAGTCTCCTAGCCATATAAACCCATTTGTCTTTACCCTTTCCCCCTTTTGGTCAAGGTCTTTTTCCAGTGGCATTGCTAGTGGTGCTAGGTAGTAATCCCTCTGTGCCAGGGGGATGCTTATTCCCGGTCATGTCCCACACTGAGGGGAATAATGCATTTATATCTGAGTTTGGCTTAGAGAGAGGCTATATTTGAGTAACAAGCAGGCTCTCAGGAGGTAACTCTTAGGCTAAGTTTCGCTTTCAAAAGTAAAGGTTCATAAGTGCAGTCATCAATATCTAGGGCCCATCCTCCTTTACTAGTCACTGCCCCTGTATTCGGGGGATTCTTGCTGTCCCAGTAGAGAATGTGGCAGAGCTCCCCAGGATGGGAATTCAGTATTCTTTTAGTTATTAGGTGGATCTCCACCTACCATGGCAATGCCCCATGAATACTGGAACACATACATATGCCTTATAGGTATGCCCCTGGGGAACCTCCTACATGCATCCCCCATCACTGACACCCCGCATCAGTGATCCTCCCCTGCCACAGTTTTAACCCTTCTGTGACCCAAAACTTCTTAAAAAATAAAGCCAACAAAATAACCAAATACAACTAATAAGAAAATAAAATAATGATAGTTTAAAAAATAACAAGTAAAACACAAAAAATTTAAAAATAAAATTGAAATAATATATTAAAATAAAAAATTTTAAAAATTGACATATCATTCATCACTGTAAGATCCATTGTCTTGTTTGTACAGTGACATTTTCTTCCATTTATTCACCCAGTGTCTTATTTTTTTCCCATTTTGTCTTGAAAGAAGCTTTAAGTGACAGAAAAGTCTCGTATAGAATATAGGGGATTCCCATACACCCAACATCCTCCCCGCTTTTTCCCTTTCCCCTATTAATAACTTTTTACATGTGGGTGGTACATTTGTTACAATTGATATACAAATATTGAAACATTTCTACTAACCATGGTCAATGATTTACATTATGGTTTATATTTTGGAACATACACTTTTATAAATTTTGATGAAATTTAACATGCCCTGTGTCCATCATTGCAAGATCATGTAAAACTATTCCATCACCCCAAAGATGCCCCATGTTCCATCTATTCTTCCCTCCCTCTCCCCTTGGGACCCATGGCAACCACTAAGCTTAACTCTTTGAAGAACAAGATTCATAGTTATTTGCAACAACACTGAGGGCTTGACATACCAACCTGACCTTCCCTATTAGGCACTGCCTATGCTTTCGAGAGACTCTACCTCTCCGTAAGAGAACATAGCAGGACTCCCCAGATGGGAGTCCAACACCTTCCCGCTCATTTGTGGGTCTTAGAAACCTGCCTCAGGTGTGCCCTGTGCCACATGCCCTTCCACATCCAACACGCTAAACCAGTAACCTTCTCCTGCCATTTTTGCCAAAAGAACATTCCCAATGTTGTAGTTTCAACCACATACCTGCAAATCCCCAAAGTTCACCTGCTCCCTCTCCAACGCTCCTGCACCAATGGCCTTCTAACTGACAAATCTTAAAGACTTTTCAATTCTTTCATCTTAATCTCTGATGTTTACTCTTGGTGTCTCCCCACTTTCTGAAAACCTCTCCTCTATGAGTTTTTCCTGTTATTACATTAGATATCCATATATCCCCAGGGACTGTCTTTTTTACCCTCCCCCCTCTACCTGGATGACCTCCTTCATTCTCATGATCTCAGCTTTGGCTGATGCCCTCCAAAAGGCGTATTCATTGAAGCAACAAATACCTTTTGAGCTCTGCATATGTGCCATCTATCTAGACACTGTTCTAGAAGATGGGACTAGAACAGATTGCAAAACAAAGTTCCTGTCTCATGGAGTTTCCCAAGAATAGCAATAAGCAAGTAAATACATAAAAAATAATGTAAAGTAATGATAAGTGCTCTGAGGGAAAATGAGCCCAAGTAAGAGAGTGAGAACAGCTGTTTTAAATGCAGTATTTAGAAAAGATTTTTATTTTACCTCTGTGATGGTGGTTCTCATAGTGTGGTCCCTGACCAGCAGCAGCACCTGGGAACTTGTTAGAAAAGCAAATTCTCAGGCCCCAGCCCAGACCTACAGAACCAGAAACTGTAGGGATGGGGCCCAGCAGTCTGTGCTTTAATAAGCACTCCAATAGTTCTGATGAGTGCTGAAGCTGGAGAATCACTGCTCTAGGGCAGTTTCCCAACACTTGTGCCATGAATAGATTACAAGTGAGCTCTCTGGCATTGGTTCTATCAGCCTGTGGGGGTGGCTTGAGGTAGGGGGGTGGGGGGAGCTTGGAGCCTATATAGCCTAAAGCAGCCTCCACATAGGCTCTTCAGAAGGCAACCAAATTGGGTCTGCTTGCAGGTAGCATAGGAAGAACCATCCAACACTCACAGATCTGCAAGAAACGAATCAATGTGAATGCTTCTTGTCCATGATAACTACAAAGAAATCTTTAAAAAGTCTTGATTAGGAATTGCCTGTAGCCATTCAAACAAAATTTATATTTGTGGGAGCAAGCTCAAGACTTTATCTTAAATTTTGAAAATATTTTATTTAGAGGTTGCGGTAGGTTGAATTACGTACCCCTCAAAAGACATGGTCTTAATCTTAATCTGCATTCCTGTGGGTGTGAAACCACTTGTAAATAGGATCTTTTGAAGATGTTATTTTTAGTTAAGCTGTGGCCAACTGAATCAGGGTAGGTCTTAGTCCATATTACTGGTGGCCTTTTAAAGAGAAAAACCTGGGCACCAGAAGTCAGAGAAGGCCACACAGGAAGAATGCAGAAGCAGAGTTGGGGAAGGCCAGAGATGAACCAGAAGCTGGAAGTCGGAGGAAACTGGAAGAGCAGACACAAGGAGAGAGAGGGGAGACAGTGATGCAAGCCAAGGAGCCCCAAGGATTATGGCAAGCCAGCACCAGAGTCGTGCAGACTCTAGGGAGGTAGAATGGCCTTGCAAAGCTTGAGTTTGGACTTCTAGCCTCCAAAACTGTGAGCCAATAGATGCTTATTGTTTAAGCCAATCCAGTGTTGGTATTTGTCATAGCAGCCTGGCAAATTAAGACAGAGTTCTTATACAAATTTAATTAGTATGGAAATCCTTAATACTTTGTATTTTATTTTTCTTCCTATAATTATATATCAAAAATATAATTAATTTTCTCACCAGGTCTTATGTGTGCATATCCTCAAGAGACATGGGCACAGACTCTCTCACAAATGTACTCTTTTGTTGGCTTAAACTGGGACCAAATTCCTACCAGCTGCTCTACCTTGGTCATTTGGGTTAGAAGCTTTGTAGAGGCTGCTGGTGAAGGATTCAGCATCTTGGCCACGGAAACATGATCTGCCCAAAGCTTCAATCTTAAATATTCAATTGTCTGCTGTACATTTCCAGACAGATATCCTGTAGATGCTTCTAGATCAGTCTGTCTGAAGCTGAGCTTACCACACCCAACTGCCTTTAGACAAAGTCTGTTTCTTCTCTCGTGTTCTCCCCTTTAGATGTCAGTACCATTCAGGCTGTCACTTAGACCAGAGTCCTAGGAGTCATCACCTTTTCCATTTCAACATAGCTCATATCCCTTCTCTCACCTGGGTTATTCCAAGAATCTCCTTGCTGGTCTCTCTGTCTCCTCTATCCTTTTCCCATTTCAATTCAACTTCCATATTGTCCACATAGGGTCTTTTTAAAATTGAAAATCTGATCAGGTTATAACTTGTTTAAAATCTTTCAAGGACTCCTCTTGCCTATAAGATAAAACTCAAATTCCCTTACATATGTAAAAGGCTTTCCATTTCTTGACGTACTCACCCCTCTGGTTTCCTCTTTTGCCAGGCCACTGATCTGCTGCCTCTGGCTGGAAGGCCCAGTTCTTGAGGTCCACCTGAGGATTACCACTTATCTCTTAATATGGCCCAAAGCGGGTCTCCTGTGACTCTACCCAGGTGGAATTACCCACTCCCTCTTTTATGTCCTCAGAGTACCATATAGTGGCTCTCAACCAGAAGAGATTTTGACTTGGTTGTCAAAATTTGGGGTTATGACAACTGCGGGCAGGGAGCTTCTGTATAAAGATAAGGGATATGCTAAAGAGCCTACAATGCACAGGTGGCCTCCCAGAACAGAGAATTATCTGGTCCAAAATGTCAATAGTGTGAAGTTGAGAAATGCTGATATAGATAGATCTTCTGACATAACATGTGTATTAGTGAGCCAAAAGATGCTGATGCAAAATACCAGAAATCGATTGGTTTTTATAAAGGGCATTTATTTGGGGTAGGAGCTTACTGATACCAGGCCTTAAAGCATAAGTTACTTCCCTTACCAAAGTCTATTTCCATATGTTGGAGCAAGATGGCTGCTGACATCTGACAGGGTTCAGGCTTCCTGGGTTCCTCTCTTCCAGGGTCTTGCTTCTCTCTAGGTTCAGGGTTCCTCTCTTCCCATGGTTCCAGCTTTAGCATCAAATTCCAACATCAAAACTCCAACAACAAGAACCCTTAACTCTGTCCTTTGCCATGCCTTTTATCTGTGAGTCCCCATCCTACAGGCACAAGAGGTTTACATAATTACTTAATCAAGTAAACCTATGAATCTGATATGCCCAGAGGAAAAGACCAATTTACAAACATAACCCAATATTTCTTTTTGGAATTCATCAATAATATCAAACTGCTACAACATGTGTAACATTTTATGACAATTATCTGTCTTATTTACATATCCATCTCTCCCTGTTAGCCTGTAAGTTCAAGGGTGTGTACCATGCCTTACTTTTACATCCTCAGGGGTGAGCAGCTCTAAACACATAGTAGATGCTCGCTAAATATCTGTGGAATGAATTAATAAGAGAAAAGTCAAATAATTATAATACCACTACTGTGCATAAAGCCGACACCTACATCTCCAAGCAAAGATGCTTGGAGTCAGTACAGTCAGAGGAAGTGGAAGTGCCACAGAGTCCTGCAGTTACATCTGACTGCTCAGCCTACGAAGGTCAAAATCTTCACCTTTTTTCAAGTCCTCTATTCCCTTGCCCTCGCTTTCCACTCCATAATCCCAAATTCTATTGATCCTCTACCTCAGAAAGATTCCTGAATCCAAGCCATCTCCTCTGCCAAGGCCTTGGATCCTGTGTTCCTCAGCATCCGTGACTTAGACTACTGCTGTGCCCTCCAAGTTGGTGTCTCTGCCATCTATAAATTGAGAAAGCCAAGTTAAATAAATCCCTGTAGTTTCTTCCAGCTCTAAAATGATAAGATATATGATTTTATCTGATGCCAACACATTCCAGCTTTTTCATTAAATAATTCATATAAATCAATATCCACTCCATTTATCCACAGGAAGTTGAAACTTTCAAAACACTAAATGGAGTGATAGAAAAAAGTTTGTGTAACAGAGTATGGTGATGGTGGCACAACATTGTGAATGTAATTTTTTTGGTCTTTATTTTTTTTTAATGTTACATTAAAAAAATATGAGGTCCCCATATACCCCCAGCCTCCTCACCCCACTCCTCCCATAACAACAACCTCCTCCATCATCATGGGACATTCATTGCACTTGGTGAATACATCCCTGAGCACTGCTGCCTCAAATGGTCAATGGTCCACATTATAATTTACACTTTCCCCCAGTCCACCCAGTGGGCCATGGGAGGACATAAAATGTCTGGTAACTGTCCCTGCAGTACCACCCAGGATAGCTCTAAGTCCTGAAAATGCCCCCACATCACATCTCTTCTTCCCACTCCCTACCGTCAGTAGCTACCATGGCCACTTTCTCCACACCAATGCCTCATTTTCTTTGATTACTAATCACAATAGTTCATGAATAGTGTATCAGTAAGTCCACTCTAATCCATACTCTATTCCTCCATCCTGTGGACTCTGGAATGGTCCACAGCTATATCAAGAGGAGGCTTAGATTCCACATGGATGATGGATGCAATTCTCCTGCTTTCAGTTGTAGGCACTCTTGGCTCTCTGGTGTAGTGGTTGACCTTCTTTGCCTCCATGTTAGCTGAGTGGGGTAAGTCCAATAAACCAGAGTATAGGAGTTGCTAGTCTGTTGAGGCTCAGGGCCTGGCTATCACATGGTCAGTGCAGAGATTCAGGTCCCCTGGGTGTACACTAAACTCCAGCAGCAATCACAGGTCTGGTAAAAGTAACAGGAGAGGCTTGTAAACAAAGATCACATCTGAGTCCAGCTCCATCACACAGAAACACAAACTCCAAAGTAGGGCCAACTGACATGGCACTGAACTCCATCTGCCATGACCCTAGAATGTGTGGGTCTCTGTAGCCCTCAGAAGAACCAATACCTGGGGTTGTATCTACTTTATCTGTCTCTGAGACTCTGCTCAGGTGTGCATAAGGCCCACCCCTCTGATAACCTCCCAGCTCTTTTTTGGAGACTCATAACCATATAAACTCATTTGTCCTTTCCATTTTCCCCTTTTATTCATGTCAAGAAGCATTTTTAACTCCTGATATTATATGTAGGCTGAGATATTCTGCTGGTCTGAGTTGGCCCTTTTATTCAAGGTCATTTTCTAGTTACATCATCAGCTGGTACTTGGTAGGAATCCCTCGGTGGCCAGGGAGGCTCATACCTGGGAGTCATGTTCCACTCTGGGGGGAAGGCAATGCATTTACATGCTGAGTTTGGCTTCGAGACTGGCCACATTTGAGCAACATGGAGGCTCTCAGGAGGTAACTCTTAGGCACCCTGCATCTCTAGGCCTTGTTCTTATTTCAGGCACACAGTCTCACAAGCATAGTCATTAGTATCAAGGGCTCATTATTGGACCATCCTTCTTTTTTGGTCTTTGCCATTGCACTTGGGTGAATGTAATTAATAACACTGAATTGTATATTTGAAAGTGGTTAAAATGGGAAATTTTATGCTATATATATGTTACCACAATAAAATAATTAAAAAACCCATAGAACCATACAGCACAAGAAGTAAACCCTAAAGTAAACTATGGACTTAGTTAAAAATAGAATTTTAATAATGTTGGTTCATCAATTGTAACAAAGCACACTACTGCAAAATGTTGATAATAGGAAAAACTTGTGAGGGAGGAGATATATGGGAACTCTACTTTCTGTGTAATTTTTTTGTAAACCTATAACTTCTCTAAAAAATAAACTCTATTAAAAAACACTAAATGGAAATGATTATGATAATTTAGAAAGCCCTGGCATCTTTCATGACCTTTTGTCTTTGAAATACAAACTCAGAAGTCAGCAACCTTAATTGGTCCTCCCCTATTTCTAGTCATTTATTCCCACAGATGTCACTCCTTTAAGAAGTCCAAACAAGGAGTAAAGTATTAAGAGATTAAAAAATGTGTACATGTAATATTTTCAACAAAGGGATGGCTAACATTTCAATTAAAAAGGAATCTAAAAGAAAACAGGAGTATCATTATAATTTCTTCATGTCGAACAAGAGTAGAATGAGATCAGACAGCTGGAGATTCTTAATGGTAACTTACATTCCAACCGCTCCGCCTTTCAGAGCTGCTGGGTTGACTGAATGTGATGGACTTTTCCAGTTATTGCCATTGCCATTCATAGTCCCAATGAACTTGTGTTTTAAGTAGGTGCTTCTATTGCTGTTATAGATGGATATAGAAAATGAAGTAATTATTTCATAACTTGCCGGAGGTCCCACAGCAAAGGATATTGAGGACAGAACCCAGCATGAACTCTGACACCCAGTAAGGCCTTTCCTCATTCCTTTTTCTTTGACAGGAAATCTCTCTAATTTATTAGGAGATAGAGCACAATTTTGGGAATGTCATATGGCCAGATATCCTGCCATTTCTTGAATCTATAGCCAGGGATCTTACTTGAATTAATTTGTAACAGAGTCAAATACTGAGGGGTGCAAATCAACATGTGCTACTGTTTCATGCTTTTCCTAACTGGAAAATCTCTATGGGATGATAAACTAGCAATGTTTAATAGAAAATATTAATTTGGCAGAATTCTAGCAAGATAACATAAGAGATAAAAGGCTGCTCTTTAAAAAGATGGGCCAGAATCTGAATTTCAGCTGATGAGGAGGGCAGTCTCCTCCTCCTTTGGAGGAGATAACAGTAAATAGGCTGATAGGGATGGCTGGCCACTCTTCAGAGAGGCCTAGGACAGTTCTGCCAAGAGGAAATCCCTAGGTCAGGGGTTCTTAACCTTTTTTGTTCCACAGACCCCCTTGCCAGTCAGGTGAAATGAATATTACTATAATTTATTTATTGTAGACATTGTGTATGCATACAATGAAGTGAAGGAAATGCTAGATTTCAATTAGAAGTCAGAGAAAATAAAGATAATAAGTTGACTTTTTCAATTCAAGTCACTGATCCCCTGAAATCTTTGCATAGACCCCTAAGGTGTCCATGGGCCCCTGGTTAAAAACCCCTGCTCTAGGTGTTTTATTTAGCTTGTAATTCTCAGAAGAGATTCAGGAGTCTCCAAAGACTCAGTCCAAAGACTGGGAGGGTTTACAAAGCAGTGTAGCCTGGAGGAAAGAGGGTGAGCTCTGGAGTCAGAGGAACCTAAGTCAGAACCTTGTGAGGTACTGCAGTAATTTGGGGCTGATTTATTTAAACTCTCTGTGGCTCAGTTCTCTTATCTATAAAATAGATGCTGATAAAACCCATCTGGCTAGCAAAACAATACTGTATGTAAAATGCCCAGCACACAAGCATTCAATAAATGGCAACTATTATTAAGTTGGAAAAAATAAGCTTCTCAGGTTGAATCAGGAGTTGGGCTCCTGCATCACACATCAAATATCCAGCACAGCTCAACTGGGCTATCACACTGGCTAACCAAGTGGCGGGGTGGTTTTGTTTTTGGCTTATTTTTGGGCAATGAGAAATTGTTGGTGAAACTTTTAATTTATAAAATCACGGTAAGTCTTTCCTAGACTTGGAATATATGGAATACAATAGTAGAATGGTTTTTCCAAGCCCATTTGAGTTACCTCACATCCTCATTCTTTAATAAGCTTTTTGAGAGAGAAAAAACCTTTCGCAGTGTGAACTCAATAAATAGTGAAATTTTTTAAAAAAAAGTGAGCAGTTCTACAGGCATGTGAACTGAGGTATTTGAGTAGAATCCTAAATCTTGAGCTTGAAGCCTTATTTAAGCCAACTTCCCATTCAGTGAAAAACAAATTAACAGGGAGTGAAAGAGAGGTAAGTCTATTCAATGTTCCAAATCCCTCAGAAGGTGGTAAGGCAGCTCCCTTACTTGCTAGATTCAGTGTTATCAGTGAACCTCAAAAAGCAAAACTCCTGTCTTCAGTCTTCATCAAGGAAGCATAGGAATAGGGCCTAGCCAGGGACAAAAGTGTGTCTTTCCTAAAAAGAGAAGTTAAACCACATCACTTTTCCATGATTCTTCAAAAAGCATGACTTCTTGAACAGACCTAAGCATTAGTCAATAATAATAATAATAATAATAAAGAAATCTAATAATGAGACAGGGGAGAGTAGGGGAAGAATCCCGAAAGAGTTTTTCTTCTCCCCTTTTTAAAGTGTAAATCCTCCCAGGAGGAGCCCTCCCACAGCTTTACCAGTTAGTGCATTAAGGTAAGCGGCAAGGCACCCTTGGGAGCGCTGCTGAGAAGAAAAGGACGGTTTGGGGAGAGGTTTCCGATGTTCCCTTAAAGTCGCCCTAATTTGATAACTGTTTGTAGCCTCTGAAGCTCTCAGGCCTATTTCATACGACCTTTACAAATCATAAAGTAAAGCGCCTTCACACCTTCAGGGATTTGCGGGTCCGCTCGGCATTTCAGGTAAAGGAATCTTCCGTACAGCTCGCATCTTCATCGGCAGAAACGCACCTAAAGACTGGCAGGTTAGTTCTCGCGGCGCCCCCGGTCTTGGGGGTCACCCGGCCCCTGGCCACACGTTATCTGAGAAACAGCTGTTCCGTTTCAAGGTGGGCAGAGCCCGTCGCTCAGCACATTCCCGGGGAAGCCACCCCCTCGCCCGCCCCCGCGGGCCGGTGACTAGGGCCCCCCGCCGCGCCACACGCCGGCGGCCGCTCCTCGAGGACCGCGCCCCGGCGCCCGCGCCCGCTGCCGCCGCCGCCCCGCCGCCCTGGAAATGGAGAGGAGGGCGCGGAGCTCCTCCAGAGAGGCCCGCGGGCGAGGCGGCAGGTCCCCGCACAAAGAGAGCAAGGGCGGGAAGGCCGGCAAGGGCAGCGGAGGCCGCGGGCGCCGGGAGGCTGGGCCCGAGAGGCCGGGCTCCGGACGCGCGCGGAGCCCGGGGGAGCCCCGAGCGCCGGCCGCCACCGTGGTGGACGTGGATGAGGTCCGGGGCTCGGGCGAGGAGGGCACCGAGGTGATGGCGCTGCTGGAGAGTGAGCGGCCGGAGGAAGGTACGGTGGGCAGGTGGCGGGCCGGGGAAGGAGAGTCCCCTGTCCAGGGGTATCTAGCGGATGCCAGGTAAGGTGCCCACCGAGGCCAGGGCACAGTGCTGGACTCTCGGGGTCCCAGGAAGCGAAGGCGTGAGTTAGCGATCCTCCCAGCACCCCGTGGTGGGGACCAGAGTTCCTCGAGTGAAACACAAATAACATCTACTAAATACCGTTGATTTCAGCTCTGGGAAATTAAGTAACTTGCCCAAGAACGACACCTGAGAAGTGGAGAAGCCAGAACTCCAGAGCAAGACTGTATGACTGAAAAGCCCTGCCGGTCCCCTTGCCTGGTGCTGCCTCTATTTTCTGGTACTCTCCCAGCTTGCTGCTAACTAGCTGTGACCGTGGGCAAGTAGCTTCCTTTGTGGACCTCAATGCCTCCTGCTATAAATTGACTAGAGCAGGAATCCCCAAGTAGTGAAGTCCTAGCATCAGGCTGCTCTTTCCTGAACCCTTGAGGTTTCAGCAGCTCTCATGGAAAAGGGGAGCAAGATGCAGCAACATTTCCTCCTCTCCTCTCGCTTGTCACCACATTCACCTAACCAGGCTACTTAAGACTTGGGAGAAATGAAAAGGAGCTTCACCTTACCAAAATATTGGGGACTCAAGGATTGTCTTTATCTAAAGGCTCTTCCTGCTTTAACATTTAAGGTTTCACTAGTCACTGAAGCCAAACAAGTTGGATGTACAAGTAACATTCCAAGAGAGTGTTATTTTGTGATAAGGATCCAAGTTAGGTTTGGGTATAGAAATTAGTTTTCTGTTCATATTCTTAGCTATTGTATGAAGGAATTTTGAAGTTTTTGTCTCTTCACTTACAAAATGTCATTTTGTCTGCCATGGCTCCCACTGGCAAATGAAATATATTTGTAAACTAATTAAACATGGCAATCAAACTGTTGGTCATTTGCCCTTTAAGAATAAATATTACAAAAACTAGCAGGATATTACTAGGGCAGCATTTCCCAAAGTACTTTCCATGAGAAATAAATTCCGCAGAATACTGATGGTTGCTCCATGGAGCAAACATTGCCTGGTCAAATGTTTGAGAAATGGGCTAAACATAGCTAAGAATGGTTCATTACTGCAGGGACTCTCATAGCTTCAATATGCTGATGTACATTCAGGAACTCCAAAAGTGCTTGGCACAGTACCTCTTAAACCCACTTGGCCCAGGGAACTCTTCCTTTGTAGAATACCTTGTGGGATTAGTGTTCCGTAGAACACCCTTTGGGAGCAATACACCAGAGCATGATGATTTTAGAACACTTTACCTGTGCCATTACCTTCTTCAAGTGATCTGCACGTTAACTTGGTGGTGACCTTTACAGTTATTTTCCAAGCTTGGGAATTCAATTTTAAGGACTACCAATTAGTGATCCTCTTAAAGAGGATTTTCCCAAATCCCTTAAAAAGAGGCTTTTGACCATTTCCTAATCTTTAGTCACCTTTTAGTCCACTAAAAAATTTGAAAGCTGACAAACAGTATCTCTTTGACCATTTCTTTACTACCTGGAAATAAAAATTCTTGAGATTTCCACAACAGTTATATCTAAATCATTTTCACTATCCATTCTCTCCTTCCTCCATTTAGCAAATATTTATTGAGCCCCTTCTATGTAGCAAGTGCTAGTCTAGGCCCTGGGGACATACAATAAGAAAGGCAAGAGCCCCAAAATATGTGTTCTGGAGGTTGACTTTCACATCTACAGTTTCTAGTATTCCTCAGACAACCTGGATGTTCTGTACCTCAGTTCCTTATCACTTATTTACGGATACCAATGGGCTGATTTTATCCCAGGTAGGTGATTTTCAAAGACTTTCTGGAGATCAACATCTTAATCCAAAGAAGATGCTCTAATGGAGGAATTTCAGACATTGGGGCAGGGAATGGATGGGGGAAGTTATTTCAGGGGAGATGAGTCTTTGGTTGCATCTGGTTGCAATCACTCCAAATAACAAAACCTGTAAAGTATGTAAAACACAGTACAGAGCTTTTTATGCAAATGTTTCATTCTTACACCAGTCCTTGGAGATAAGGATTATCATCCCTCTTGTAGAGATGAGGAAACTGAGGTCTGAAGAGGCTGCACACCTTGCTTAAGGTCACATGGACAGTAAATGGTGGAGCCAGAACTAGAACCCAGCCCTTGTCCCCCAGATTCTGTGTTTGTTCCAGTGACTACTACTGCTCTACCTTCCATTGGATCACACAGACAATTCAATGGGCCCTTGGACCTCTGATTGCTCTGTTATCCTGCTTGCTCTAATAGTTCCACCAAAGTCTCCAAACTGCTCTGACCCCTGTACCAAGGCCTGAATCAACAAGTGCTAGTCCATGAATATTGTGAGGTTCCAATATAATTATTCTTTTATTTTTTTAAGGTGCCAAGTCCTCTGGTTTAGGAGCCTGTGAGTGGCTTCTTGTCCTCACATCCCTGCTCTTCATCATCGTGACCTTCCCTTTTTCTATCTGGTTCTGCATAAAGGTGAGATTCTATGAGGACCCAATAAGTAATTTCCTGGTGCCTCTCACTGACCACACCATGCCCACTCTTCCCTTTGTGTTTGAATGTGCTGTCTGTTCTGCAAGGAATGACCAACCCCAATGACCTTCTGGGAGGGCTGTTCCTTCTTTGAGACCTTGCTCAACTGCACCTGTCTCTGTAGCCTTCCTTGATGTCCCCATGATGTCAAGGTGCTTGCGTGTCACTTTGCTTTCACATCTACTCTAGTGCTTGCCCTGTGTCATCTGCACCTTGTAACACAAAGATGCCCAGACTAGATCACGATGTCCACTCCTGACATTTCCAGGAAGCTTCTACAGCCCATGAATGCCAATTATCTTTGGTCCACAGGTGCTTACATGTGCCTGTCACTAAAGTGAATGAAGATTTGTGTCAATTCAGGAAGCACATTCCAAGATGAAATTAGAACAAGTGATCTTTTGGAGCATGTTGCTTGTGAAAGATTAAGGGGAAAGAGAGCAAGAGTAGTGAGGGAAAGCTTTCAGACAATGTTGCTGATATGTCACCTGTGAGATGAAAAATGGAAGGATGGGTTGGATAGAAAAAAATTCAGTGCGGCCCAGTAAAGTCTTGGTCAGCCCAAAGGAACTCCAGAGCAAAGTTTGCCTCTGGGAGGAGTCCCGTATTGGGCAGAAATGACCAGTTCCTAGAACTCTTGCTATTCTCAGTTTTTGGCTGGAGCTGTCAAGGAAGAATGCATCCTTGGCTGGAAGAATGTTTCTTGGATAGATCTGGGGCTATTGCTGACTGCACTCCTCAAGGCAAGCTCTTCTTTTTCTTCTTTCAGCTTTATTGAAAGATAATCCACATACCATACAATTCACTTATTTAAAAACCAATTCAGTGAACTGTGCAACCATCTCTACAATTATAGAACATTTTTATCACCTCAGAAAGAAACCCCACATCCATTAGCAGTCAAGCCCCTTTCCTTTTCTCCTCTTCCCCTAAGTCCTAGGCAACTAGTAATCTACCTTCTGTTTCTGAGGCATTGCCTGTTCTGAACATTTCATATAAATGGAATCATGCAATATGTGTCCTTTTGTGACTGGCTTCTTTCAGTTAGCATGATGTTTTCAAGGGTTACCCATGTTGGACCATGAATCAGTACTTCATTCCTTTTTACGCTTGCATAATATTCCTCCATTGCATGGGTATACTACATATTGTTTATTCACTAATCAGTTGATGGACATTTATTTGGGTCCTTTCTACTTTTTGGTTAATATTAATAATTCTGCTATGAACATTCCTGTACAAGTTTTTGTGTGGACATATGTTTCCATTTCTCTTGATTATATTGCTAGGAGTAGAATTGTTGGATCATATGGTAACTCTATTTTTAACCTTTTGGGACCGACTAGTCTTTTATCCAAAGTGACTACGCCATTTTACATTCCCACCAGTAATGTATGAGGGTTCCAATTTATCCACATCTTCACCAGCACTTGTTATTATCTTTTTCCTATTATAGACAAATCTTAAAAAATTGTGGTAACGTATAAAACAAAAGATTCCCCTTTTAAACATTTTCATGTATACAATTTAATGACATTGATTACATTCTCAATGTAGCACTTACATCACGACCATCTATTGCTATAAACTTTTTCATCACTCTAAACAGAAACTGCCTGCATGATGCAGAAAGTCCACCACCCTTCTTCCCCTGACCCTGGTAACCTGTAATCTACTTTCTGCCTCTTTGAATTTGTTTATTTTACGTATTCCATATAAGTGAAGTCATACAATATATGTCCTTTTGTGTCTGGCTTATTTCACTCAAAATGAAGTCTTCAAATTTCGTCCATGTTGTTGCATGTATCAGAACTGCAATCTTTTCTATGGCTGAGTAATGTTCCACTGTAGCCTCTATCGCATTTTGTTTATCCATTCATCAGTTGATGGACACTTGGGTTGCTTCCATCCTATGGCAATTGTGACTAATGTTGCTACAAACACCATTGTACAAGTATCTGTTCAAGTTCTTGCTTTAAATTCTTTGGGGTATGTACCTAGTAGAGGGATTGCCAGGTCACATGATAGTTCTAAGCTTTCTGAGGAATTGCCAAACTGTCTTCCACAGTGGTTGCACCACTTAATGTTGTCACCAGCCATGAATGAGTGTTCTTATTTCTTTACATCCTTGCCAACACTTGTCATTTTCTGATTTTTTAATAGTGGTCATTCTAGTAGGTGTGAAGTGATATCTCATTGTGGTTTTGATTTGTGTTTCCCTAATAGCTAGTGATGTTGAGCATCTTTTCATGTGTTTTTTAGGCATTCATATTTCCTCTTTGGAGAACTGTCTATTCAAGTCTTTCACCCATTTTTAAATTGGGTTGTTTGTCTTTTTATTGTTATAAGATTTCCTGTATATTCTAATAGTAAACCCAATTGGATATGTGGTTTCCAAATATTTTTTCCCATTAAGTAGGTTGCCTTCTCATGTTCTTGATAAGAGCAGGCAGTTTTGCTAGTGACCTCATATCCTTTTGTTTATCACCATTCTTGCAAAAAATGGTTCCAACTGAACCATTTTCAAGCAGTCTCAGAAGAAATTACAGTTTTAAACAAAATATCACAAGTGATAATGTTCTCCTTTTTATTAAATAGCTAATAAGCAATATATTTACGAACAGTGCACAAGTCACAACAAAATAAACAGAAGATTAAACATGATGTGATAAGATTACTTTCATTGGAAAAGGTTGGATATAGTGGGAAAATTACTTTTTAGATAATCATGAGCCTTTAGTCAAAATTCTGTCCATGGAACAGATGTGGCGTAAGCATTTGAGTGCCTGCCTCTCACATGGGAGGTCCCAGATTTGGCTTCCCATGCCTCCTAAGGAAAAACAAATGATGAGCAAAAACAATGAGCAGGCAACAGGCGGAAACAATGAGCATCAATGAGCAAAGAGACAAGGGAGCCAACTCAGAAGAGCTGATGTGGCTCAGTGGTTGAGCTCCGGCCTCCCTCATCTGAGCTCCCAGGTTCAACCCTTGGTCCCAGTACCTCAAAAAAAAAAAATTCTCATGGGTGCAAAAATTAGTATGGCCAATATACTTCTTCACTGGTTTCTGAAATTCTACATTTACTGTATGGTTTTTAGAACTTTAAATCTTAAAAGAAATTTTTTTCTTGGTTTTCAAAACCAAAGATTTCTGATACCTAGGATGACTCTCATGGCAAGAACTTCTGCAGACTTTGTGTTTCTTTCTTGTAGTGATTTTTAAAGACTTACATTTCTCTTTAGGTTGTACAGGAGTATGAGAGAGTAATTATATTCCGACTGGGACATCTGCTTCCTGGAAGAGCCAAAGGCCCTGGTAAGGATCATCCTTTTCCTTCTCATAGGCTTGCCATTTTTGGTAATATGGGCCTCAGACTACATAAAGTAACTTGATTCACGAAATCTGTGAGTTCAAATCTGTTGCTGGTATCACAGATTATCATTACTACCAGGTCACAGATGGCTTAGAGAAAGGGTGGGTCAGGGGGCCCAAACATCAGAGTCAGGCTGGCTGGAGTGGCAGGTAGACGTAGAACCTGTGGCCAAGGACTGGTTTGAGTAGAAAGTGTATATGGTCAGGCCTGTAAATTCTCAGAGCAAAGCTGAGCTTGTTCAGAATCCACAGAGCCAGACCAAACTATAGGCCAAGTTCAGCTTATAAGAAACAAAGTGGCATTCAGTTAGCTGAATTTAAGAAGCATGGTTTGAACATTTCCTGGGTAGCAGCTACCCGAGATGTGAAGATGGAAGGATGAGTGTGACATGATCCTTGATCTCTAGGACCTTGACATCTGGTGGAGTTAGTGTCTAGAGGTCTGAGCAGAAAGTGGGGCCACAGATAGGGGTATGGTTCATCTGAAAAGTCTAGTAGTTGGGGTTCAGAGATCCAAGCCAGGCAGGAAGGCATGAAAATGAGCCAAGTTCAAGTGTGCAAAGGGTCTGAGTTCCAAACCACGACTATAGACACAGCTAGAGAATAGAGACCAGGCAAGGAGTCAGAAATCAGAGTTTAATGAATCAGAATAAATAGTAGGGGCCACACAAAAGAGAACCAGACACTGTAGTTCCAGGGTATTGTCTAGCTCCAACCCTGGTTTTCAGCAACCTTCTCGATTGGAACCGAGAAGAGCTGGTAGCTGGGCTGCTCCTCAGAGAGAGCCTGGGTGCTGTGAGATGCTGCTCATTCCACAGAGTTTTTGCTCCTTGCAGGAACCAACAGAGTTCAATAGCATCCCAGAAAAATCTCAATAAATTAATCTACATTTATTTGCACACTGACACTTTACATTTTGTTTGGTGGGTGAGGACTAATTAGTCAACAAGAAGGCTGGTATCATAGGAACAGCCTGATTACCTCTGGGCTCACATTTTAAGAAATACCATATGGATGTAGATAACTGTAAAGCTTGTCACCTGGGTATACTCATGGATCCAAAAACAATTTTACAGTAAAAAAGAATGAAATCCTGTTATGGGTGACATCATGGATAAACTGTGAAGACTCTATGTTGACTAAAATAAGCCAGACACAAAAGGACAAATATTGTATGGTCTTACTGATATGAAATAATTAGAATAAGAAAACTCATAGAATCAGAAGCTAGAATACAGGTTACCAGGTTGGAGGTAGGGAATGGGAAGGTAAGGCTTAAAATGTGTAGGGTTCCTATTTGGAATGATGGAAATGTTTTAGTAATGGATGGTGGTAATGGTAATACAACATTGTGAATGTAATTACAGCACTGAGATATATATCTGAATGTAATTTAAAAGGAAAATTTTAATTGTATATATAGTAACAATAAATTTTTAAAAAAATCCATGAATACCCTACACAATGAGCCCTAAGTTAAACCATGGACTATAGTTAATAGTACAGTTTTTAAAATGTGCTATCATCAGTTGTAACCAATGTTTCACACCAATGCAAGTTGTTAATAGGGTGGTACATGGGAATCCTAGATTTTATGCATGATTGTTCTGTAAACCCATAACTTCTCTAATAAAGAAAAAAACAACCCCACAATTTTACAGAGCATCTAAAAGGCACTAAGTCAGGCACCGGGTTTAACAATAGTACATAAAGCATTCTACTTAGGGAGCTCAGTGTAGTGATGGAGACATATAACTTGACATCTGGAGGGCTTAGCACTGTGACTAAGGTGACCACACACCTCATTTGCTGGGACTAATCCCTGTTTATACCTGTGGTCCTGGGGTAAATTGTAATGCTACTCTCTTTTCACCCTTGAAAGTGTCCAGACTGAACAACAAATTATCTGGGAACCCTAGCTACAAGCACACGACTGGGGAGAGAGGGGGGATTGCCCAAGGATGTGTGTGCTGAAGACTAAGAGTAACAAGGCAGTGTGCAACCTGACCCTGAAAAAGTGAACCCCAAATGGCAAGAAAGTCTATGATAGCCATTCACCTGTTGCTGCCTGGCCCCATCCCTAGGCCTTTTCTTCTTTCTGCCCTGCCTGGACACCTACCACAAGGTGGACCTTCGGCTCCAAACCTTGGAGATACCCTTTCATGAGGTAAGATAAATTGAGGAACTTGCTTTCTTTCTGTGTTTTCCATGGGTCCTGCTACCAACTCTGGCCTGGGTCAAAAGGACTATTTATGTGCAAAAATAGAAAAGAATAGATAATATTCAGATTTTTCTATTAGTTATTTGGATATACAAACCTTTCCTAAGTTGTCTCCCACTTTTAGTTTGAGACTCTTTCTTATTCTTTCTTTTGGGTAAATAGAAATGTAAGTAGAAACTATTTTTTTTAATGGGCTTATTTTAGAAAATAAAATGAAACATGAAGAAATAAAATTTATTCCTAATCCTACTATCCAGATATAGCTGTTCATATTTTGGAGTGTATCCTTTCAGATTTCTCTATCTATGTTGTTATATTTACAAATGGGTATATTTGTCATACCATAAATACTACTTTGTAACATGGTTTTAATTTAATGGTCTATTATCTTTTCATATATTAGCTATGCATCTATCCTTTCACTTTAAATGGCCACATAGCATTTTAATCATATAGATGTACCTTAATTTACTCAACCCTATTGTTGATGTTAGTGTTTCAAATTTTTAATTATAAGAAGCAATACCTTGAATAATGTACTTGTATCGAAATCTTTTCAAATCTTTAAAATATTTCCTTGTGATGAATTCCTAAAAGAGAATGTTGAGAGCACACACCTTTTTAGGGCTTTTGGTGGGTATCACCCAATAGCCCTCTAGTATACCTTCCAGTGAGTATCGCCTAAGGTTGTTTGTTCCCCAGGATGTGCTTCTCTTTCAGATTTTTAAAAAATTGTTTTTGGAATCAGTTTTAAAAGACCTGGTATAGATCAGTTGCATACAAGAAAATTTTTGTTATTTTTTTTACAAATTCCTTTTCATTGTGAATTCTTCAGTTTATTTAATAAAAACGTCATAATTTTCAAAAACATGTCTATTTTGAATAAAGGGTAAGGCAACTGTTCTTTTTTCTTGGTATAATTTTCCCCTGAGAAAATTCCCTTTGACTACATTTAACTCTTCAATCCCCACATGGGAAAGGAACCCAAGAATCAGGCCTATCATCCAAACTTTTTTCTACCTAGGTTGTGACTAAAGACATGTTTATAATGGAAATAGATGCCATCTGCTACTACCGAATGGAAAATGCCACTCTTCTCCTAAGCAGTCTTACTCATGTGTCCAAAGCTGTCCAATATCTTGTGGAAACCACTATGAAGCGTCTCTTGGCACATCGATGCCTCACTGAAATTCTTCTAGAGAGGAAGAGCATTGCCCAAGATGTGAAGGTAGATAAACTTAAAATCGAATATCCCAAAATATATCTTTATTCATCTGTTCACTGGCTGTTTGTCCACGTGCCAGGCATTCACTGTTAAGGTTCCATTACTTAAGAAGCTTATAGTTAAGTAAGGGGAGGTAGACTTGTAAGCAAATAGGAGTGTTAAAGGAGTTCTGATAGAATTGGAACAGAGAACATGGGGATACAGATGAAGGAGAGTGGTCAGCTCCACAGAGGAGGAAGGGAGAGACAAGCACTCTCACATGAATGACTAGTACATAACATACATGTTGTTAGTAATTTGCAATATCTCTAAACATTTTACAACTGCCCATCTGCTAATAGGTGTCAAACCATTCCTGGATGGTTACCATAGTCACCGGTCTGGCTCTGGTTAGTCACCCATCACCACAGTGTTTGTTCTCAGTCTTACCCCAGTGACTTTAGCTTCATTGTGAAGTACCCACATATCACAAAGTGTTGGGAGTGGCTACCAGCAGGATGGGGAAGGTGGAGGTGGACGGGAGGGGTTGGTGGTTATACAAAGATAAGACATGGGCCTGGGAGTTTACATGCTAGTTGGGGGATCAAACATAGTGTGTGCAAAGTTAAATAATGAAAAAGTTCAAATAATACTTGTAGATGGAGGTAAGATGTCACAGACCCTTACTTGATTAATTTCCCAAACAATTATCTAGAGTTTAATTGATTTGGAAGGAGAGGAGGGGGAGAAGACCAAGAACTGTTTTGCCAACAGCTTCATCTAGCCTAAGAAAATAGCAAGGTTAGGACTGTACTCATTGTCAAGGTAGTTCTTTCCCTCTTACCAAGACAAGTTGACAAATCTATAAGAAGAGAGGTGAGAATGAGGTGGGATTCAGGCAGCTGGCCCATCAAGTGGCAATTACTACCAAGGATGGAGCCTACCAAGAATGGAGCTGACCAAGGAAGAAGCCTATCATTGAAACTATTGGGACCCAAGGTCAGAGTTGGGTGAGGAAGTTATGAGTCATGGTTAGCTGAAAGGAGGACCTCAAATAGCAAGGCACTGTGGTAGATTGAATTATGTATTGCAACAAACACATTCTTAATTTTAATCTAGGTCCCATGTGTGTGAACTCATTGTAAATAAATAGGGCCTTTTGGAGATGTTATTTGTAGTTAAGATGTGGTCAACGGAAGCAGAGTAAACCTTAATTCAGATTACTAGAGGCCTTATAAAGAGAACCTGGAAGCCCAGAAGTGAAAAAGGAGCAGCCATCATGTGACGGCAGGCAGAGACAAGCCAAGAAACCCAAAGATTGCCAGCAATCAGCACCAGAACCCTGTTTTGGGGAGAAAGTAAGCCATGCCAGTATCATGATTTTGGACTTCTAGCCTCAAACCCATGAGCCAATGAGTTCCCATTGTTTAAATCAACCCATTGTATGGTATTTATCAAAGCAGCCTGGCGACCTAAGACAGGCTCTTATTGAAAACAAAAACATTGAGAATGATTGTGCCTGATGGGGCCTGAGAGGTCACTAACCTAAGAAAATGGAGTATCCAAGTGTTTCTGACTTGCCCAATTTGGTACTGAAAAGCTGGGATTAGAATCCAAGAGAAAAAGAAAGAAATCAGAAAAAAAGAAATTGAAACAGAGAAAACATCAAAACAAGGTGGACACAGAAGAGTTGCTGCTCTGGAAGTTAAAAGCCACTCTGGGGGTCCAGATCAAGATGGTGGAGTAAGATGCTTCAGGGTTCCTTCCCCCCACCCCCACAGAAACTTTGAATAATGAGCAAAACCTGGCAGAAACATCTTTCTCAAAGCTCCAGAAAACAGTTAAAGACTGTAGTAACAGGGCAAGCACCAAATCAAGGAAAAGGCTACCTAAAAGTGGTAGGATCTTCTAGAGCCCTGACTGACCCTTCCCCCACTCCTCACCAACTCAGCACAGAGCCAGGCTGTGGTCCCTGTGCAGAATCCTGGTCCCAATTCTGGAGGGAGGAGAGTAATCCTTGTGTGCATACTGGGCGCATGTATGTACGTCTTGATCTGCCTGGTGGTGGCCTGAGGGATTCACCATCTCAGAAATAACGGAAGGTGATGAGGGTACCACAATAATTTAAATGTGATTAATCCCATTGAATGGTAGGCTTGGGAGTGGTTGAGATTTATGTTCCCACAGTTTAAAAAAAAAGAATGAGCAACTAAAGAGACAATGAGAGTTAAATGCGATACATGATACTGCGTGGGATCTAGCAAGAGAAGAAAAGGCTCAAAGGGACATTATTGGGACATGTGTAAAAATGGAAATATAGGGAGGTAGATATGGCTCAAGTGATAGAGCTTCTGTTTACTATATGGGAGGTCCTGGGTTTGATCCCTAGGGCCTCCTGGTGAAAAAGAAGAGAAAGCATACTTGTGTGGCAAGCCAGTGCCCGCACAAGTGCTTGCATGAGTGCCCGTGTGGCAAGTCAGTGCCTGTGCAAGTGAGTCACGCAGCAAGATGATGATGCATCAAAAGAGAGACAAGGGGAGAGTCAAGGTGAAGTGCAGGGGAGACCAGGAACTGAGGTGGTGCAATTGACAGGGAACCTCTCTCTACATCAGTGATCTTCAGGATTGAATCCCGGTGAATCCTAGAGGAGAGGAAATGAGAAGACAACACAACACAGACAGCAAAAACAGCAGGGCAGGAGGAGGGGAAGGGGGGAAATAAATAAATAATGTTTTAAAAAGATGGAAATGTAAGCTATAAGCCTTATGTCAATGTTAAATTTTTTGAATTTGATAACTGAATGTAAGTTAGGTAATGTAGATGGCAGTGATAAGTGTACAAGGAACATTATGTATGCAAACTGCACTCAAGTACTAAGAAAATGGATTGTTGGGTGATAAATAAAAAGTGGAAATTTTTAGTAATAAATAGAAAAATGGATGGATAGAATAAGCAAATGTGATAAAATGTTAAAAATGGTGGATCTGGGTATCTGAGGGTAGAGAAGTTGTAGGATATGTTGGAGTTCTCTGTATTATTGGGGTTTGTATTATTTTTGTAACTGACCTGTAAGTTTGAAAGTATTTTGAAAAAAGTTTTTTTTAAAAGCCACTCTGGACTGTCTCTCAAGAGTGCTCCTTCACTGCCTCCTCCAGCTTCTCCTCCTTGCTTTTCCCTCCCCACTAAAGAATAAAGGATAAAGTCCAGACTCCTAAACGTGGCACTCAAGTTTGCCCTTGTTATATTGAATGATAATTTATAATTTATCTTCCCAGATTATGACCTCCATAATGGCAGGGGTCATATGTTTTTTCCTCTTTGTCTTCAGCTCCTGGCACAGGACTTGTCACTCTGAATGGATGCATAATAATTTTTTTTTTGCATGGTTGAATAAATGATGCAATTGGTCTAGCCTCCCCTCTTGCCACTCTCTCTCCACAGCATGTTTTGTACTCGAGTCTTAGGGTTTCCCCAGAATTCAGCACTCTTAGGCTTAGATACCTCTCTATGCTGTTTCCTCTCTGTGGAATACTCCCTTTTCTCCACAGCCAAAATCTTATTCTTTAAGATCCTCCTCTGTAGCATCTTTATCAACAATCCTTCCTTTCACCAACTCCACAAATTAGTAAGTCCCCTCTCAGGGGTCTCAACGCACTAAGCTTACTATTTATCTGGCCATTAAGAAATCATCAGAAAACAAGTTTAAAAGGACGAGTGTGGACTCACTTGCGGAGCTCCTTGCCCCGGCCTCTTCTTTCCAGGACCCACAGTTCATTTTCTTTACTCTCGTTTCCAAATTCAATCACAGGGGTGGTGATGGCGTAGGGGGCTGGTGGCAGTGAGGAGGACTGGGAAGCAGGGGGATCCTGATGCCTCCAGGAAGCAAGGAAGTGAAAGAATCCTATAAATGAAATGGCCTCCCACTGCCCTTGGGAGGAGACTAGAAACTCTGGTTCTCTAATAAATGCATTATAATACAGATTGAACTAATACACCATTTTTAATTCCACAAATGGTTATTGAGTACCAGCTCTTTTGAAGGCACAGTCAGGTAGAAAACCAACACAAAACAAAAGAGGGAGGTAATGTTCTTCCAACAAAAATGTGTTTTTTTAAAGCAGGGCGATGGTCCCGCGTGCGAGGGGGCACTCTGCTCCCTCCCGGAGCCCTCACTCATGTCTGAATTCTTCCTTCTGCAGGTCGCCTTGGATTCTGTTACCTGCATTTGGGGAATCAAAGTGGAGAGAACAGAAATGTGGGTAGGAAATTAGCCAGGAAGAAAAATGTGATAAAGGGAATTCTTTTGGCTTCGGTTTAAAATTTTTATTTGAAAATTATGCTCTTTGAATGAGTGCTATTGCATAAATTTAGAAAAAGAGAAAAATTACCTAATATTTCATAGCCATAATTGAACCTCTCTCTTCTACAACAATAACACAATCACAGTTAACATTTAGATTAAATTATTTTCACTTTTTTTCCTCTGCATTTTTCACTATTATCATCAGGGTATAAATATGATTTGTTATCTTTTGAGCAATACATGTTCTTATTTGATCAGTTTTTACCCCTTCAAAGGCAATTCTCTTTTATAAATTAGATGAAGTCCCCTTTTCCTTTTTATTGACAAGTATGGCTCTTCAAGGCTGTTTTTCATTGTTTAAATTTATTGTGGTTTAGATTAAAATCACAAAAAAACCACCCACAAAAATTTGGTGGACAAAACCATAGCTCTAGTTAGCTTCAGTAATAATAATAATAACCCTGCATTTGAGGTATCTACTCTTGAGATGCTTATCACTGCTTGCCTTCTACCTGAAAGGTCTAGGGCTGGCACACTCTATTAAATGAGAATTTTCTACTCATTTTGAAATAACAGTAGAGAGGTTTGCAATTCTGTATGAAGGTCCTGGCTACTAAAGTCTCTCTGCACACTGACAAGGCCATGTTCTTTCTTTTGCAGTAAGGATGTGAGGTTGCCAGCCGGGCTCCAGCACTCACTGGCTGTGGAAGCAGAGGCTCAAAGACAGGCCAAAGTGCGGGTGAGCCAGCTCTGAGCACTCCGTCCTCCCACCAAGAGTCAAGGAGGTCTGCTCACGGAGAACATTTCCACTTTATGTTCTTACCACTCATTCACCCAGCCCACTGGCAGGAATATGGCTTGTGCCCCCACTACTCTACAAATACTGTCTCTTAAAGCTTGTTAATGCTTCCTAATTGACAATGTAAGATCTCTTTTCATGTTATACCCTCTCTGAAGCTATTGATAACAGCAACCACCTCCTCCTCCTTTTTGAGACTTGCCTGTTTCACTTTTTCTCCTTAAAGGCATCTCATTGTGAAGGCTTCATCTTCTCTCATGCTGGTATTTTTCCTGGGGTAATTTTAGTTACTTGTCACCTCTAAGTAAATGACACCTAGAGCTATATCCCTAGCTCTGAGCAAGTTCTAGAGGGACAACCGTGATGGGTGCCCAATCCCCTCAAGGCCAGAGCCAAAATATGCCTGTGCTGCTTATAGCCTCCACACAACCAGGCCAGTGAAGAGCAAAGACGTGGCTGCCAGCAACTTCAGAGGATTGAAGTATGGGTTGGGGTCAGGTGTTGGGAAGAAGAAATGAATGAAGGGGAGGCAGATTTCTCTCAAGGAACAGAGTAGGTAAAGAAATAAACTAACCACATAGGAAGGGTCACTAACTTTGGGGTGGTGGGGGAGGAGGAAGAAAAGGAAGATGGACCTCTGGGCAGTGTTGCTTCTAAATCTCTGAACCTAATCCCCTTTGCCCATATTAAGGTGGCATTTAGGTGGAGAGCCCAAACATCTGAAATGCTTACCCATGAATTTTGCCCAAGTTGAGAGCCTTCCTTTCATGATCCCATGATTTTGTCTGAAACGCTGATCACATTTTTCTCTGTATGGCAAAATCATACTAATCTTTCAAGGCCTATTAGATATAACTCCTATAACACTTTGTTTATACTTGTCATGGAACTTAACAAATTCTGACTTAAATTGCAATTAATCTACTGTAATCCTAGTTTAAGATCCTAGAGAAGGAAGACTGGGTGTTTTCTTTTTTTACAGTCATGCTTAAACGCAGCCACAGAATAGATGCTCAATACTTGTTTGTTGACTCATACTGAATAGGGATTATAAGCTTAAAGGGATGAAAGACAAAAATCATTTTGCTTTTCTTCACATCTGTTCTCTAGATGATCGCTGCAGAAGGAGAGAAGGCTGCCTCAGAGTCCCTGAGGATGGCTGCTGAGATTCTGTCTGGCACCCCAGCTGCAGTTCAGCTTCGATACCTCCACACTCTCCAGTCCTTATCCACAGACAAACCTTCCACTGTGGTCTTACCTTTGCCATTTGATCTGCTAAATTTCCTGTCTTCTCCCAGCAATAGAACTCAAGGAAGCATCCCCTACCCAAATCCTTCCAAACCTGTTGAGCCACTAAACCCTAAAAAGAAAGACTCTCCTATGTTATAGGAGAGGAGACCAAAAGCTAATGTGACTGTAACAGAGTCAGATATATAAAAGCTGCACCACTGGGTGAGGCATTCTGTCCTCACTTACTGCCTTTCTTTGGTTGCCACAAGGAATGCCCTTGGAATGTATGATGTCACAATGATACACATGCTAGACGATAGTGGGATGATGCAATGACTGAAAATTGATATGGCATAACAAGCTAGGTGGATCACCTAAGCAGAATAATTATGGCAAAGAGTTTTAGCCACCACTCTACTTTGGAAAGAATTTTGAGACTACATATTTTATAGATATATGTTGCTTACAAACATGCTTATGGCTAAACCAATAAATTTTTACTTCTAAAAAAATTTTGCTTCTGAAGAAGGGTCTTGCAGCATCAGGCATAACAAAAAACCAGAACCAGAATCACTAGAATTGGAAAGCCAAAGTAATAATGGCTTTTATGACCTATAATAGTTCCTTGTAGCACTGTCCTTTCTGTCACAGGTAAAATTTGCATTCTGGGGAGTTTCCATGGTCTTTCCTGTTGGTTGATCTCCTCCAGTGCCTGTCACTGATCAACATTAAAGTGCTCATTGATATATCAGGGGACACCTTCCTGATCCTCTTGAGTGGCCTATGATGTCTTTTGTATTAACCAGCTGTTGGTGTGGGAGGCTTTGATGGTAAGGATTTAATGGGAATAAGTTGCTATGAAACAGTGCTCTGGGTTTATTGTGGTTTGAATTTTTCCCCTCAAAAATTTTATTGAGAGAAGTGGATATAGTTCAAGTGGTTGAGTCCGAGACTAGCTAGTGAGCAGTGCTAGGAAACTAACATGGAGTAAAAGAATGGGATGAATAGTCAAAGGCAAATTTTTCAGAGACTAGCTAGTGAGCTGATAGTGCTGTCTGGGAGGTGCCCGAGACAGAAATCTTCTAAGACCCAGGAGCTACATTCCAACTGGTTTCTGATCTTCAAATGATGGGTGGAGGACAAATTGGACAGTACTACCTACAACTGGTATATGTGCTTGGGGAGCAGTTTTTATCTGGAAATTTAATAGAGTAGCAATATGCTGATGAAAGGGTTAAGATATTCCAGTTTGGTGTTGGAGTCCCCCACAATTAAGCTTGACATGGCCATGGGGTGGGACAAGTCTATGACAAGGTCTATGACAATGGTGTCTCAGAACTTTTGGGGATGGACAGAGATGTGATATTGCTCTGGTGTGTCTATACCTGTGCTTATCTTGCAGACAGTTGCCTTAAGGGCTGGTGTACTGGAGGTTGTTGGACTCAGAATCATCTGAGGGAAGATCTAAGGCCCTCTGGAAGCTCTGAAGATCCTCAGAGCTTCAAGAGCTACCCTGGCTTACCAGTAGTATCAGGGTAGAGCTGGAGATGTGCAATTTGGACTCTCCTAGCTAGGAGGCCAAACAGGCCATTCTGGTAGTCAATGCATCTGCATTGCACATCCTTAGGGGCCATGTTTGGATGTTTCTAGTAAGTATGCTCCTCCTTGCTAGAGTTCCCCTGTTAGTTTTGTTTCTCTGGAGAATCCTGATTAATACTAAAGATATTTTGGTACTGAGATTGGTTCTTGAGAAACAAAACCTAAAGGATGAGGTTTCTGAACTGGTTCTGGGGTTGGAATTAGTCACTTCCAATGAACAAGAGGGCACTGATACATAGTGTGCTGTCTTGGTGGGTGGAAACCCACACAAGAACTGGAAGAAATTGAATGGGGAGTCCTACTACATTTTCTAATAAAGTGGCAAGAATCCCTAGAGTATATGGGCAGTGCCTAGTGGAGGAGGACAGACCAATATGCCAGGTCCTTCATATTGATGTTTGTACTTAAGAACTTCATTCTTGTGAAATTGAAACTTAGCCTAATATTATATATTGCCTAAGAGTCACCTCCTGAAAGCCCCCATGTTGCTCAAATGTGGCCTCTCTCTAAGCCAAACAGTATATAAACTCACTACCTTCCCCCCAGTGTGGGACCTGACTCCCAGGGATGAGTGTCTCTGGCACTGAAGGATTATTACCACGTGCCATCTAGTGATGCATTTGGAAAAAGACCGTGACCAAAAGGGGGAAATATTAAATACAAATGAGTTTTTGGGCTAAGAGATTTCAAAATGAGTTGGGAGGTCATTCCAGAGGTTATGCTTATGCATTTCTAAGGAGGATCTCACTGACTGCAACAATAAACAGTGCCTCAAGTAGGGGGGCTCCTGAAAACTCTAGAGACACTATAGGCACGGCAGACAATCCCAGGAATTCAGCACCCTGTCAGTGGACCATACCTTGGAATATATGATAACCTATCCCCCCAATGTGTTGGAGTTAGACTCATCTATAATTTTCCCACACATGGCTCTTACGCTTTTATTTGAACCTATAATTAGCACTTTATCCATTAAATGTGTCCCAGAGACCTGAATCTCATCAGACTTGCAACCAACACCTACTCTCCAGTTCATCATACTTGCCCAGAACAACTAATAAAAGGATGATAATGGACAATGCCCACCCCAAAAAAACAGAGTATCTACAACTGCAAGCAAGACAGTACCATCCATTTGCCCCATGGGGTCTAAGCCCCCCACCTTTTTTTTAAAGATTTATTTATTTATTTCTCTCCTCTTTCCCCTCCACCCCAGTTGTCTGTTCTGTGTCTATTTGCTGTGTCTTCTTTGTCTGCTTCTGTTGTCAGCAGCACAGGAATCTGTGTTTCTTTTGGTTGTGTCATCTTGTTGTGTTAGCTCTCCATGTGTGTGGCACCATTCCGAGGCAGGCTGCACTTTCTTTCGCACTGGGTGGCTCTCCTTAACGGGGTGCACTCCCATGTGTGGGGCTCCCCTACGTGGGGACACTCCTGCGTGGCAGGGCTCTCCTTGGGTGCATCAGCACTGTGCATGGGCCAGCTGCACACGGGGTCAAGGAGGCCCGGGGTTTGAACTGCAGACCTCCCATGTGGTAGACAGACACCCTAACCACTGGGCCAATTCCGCCGCCATAGGCCCCCTGTTAATCAGAAACAGAGTGGGCATCACCATCCCAAACTTCTCAAGATTTAGGGATGAACAAACTTAAGGGGAGAAGGTAACTATGAAATGATGTAGACATATTATTCTAGTAATGGAATATCTTGTAACATTGATATAAAGGCAATGGTCACCAGAGGTTCTGAGTGGAGGGAGAGAAGAGAATAGGTGTAACACTGGACATTTTGGGAATATTGGAACTGTTTCTGCATGACATTGTAATGACAGATACAGGCCATTATACATTGTCAAAACCTATAAAATTGTGTGGTACAAAGGGTAAACCATAAACTATAGACCATGGTTACTAGTAATGCTTCAATATGTGTTCACCAATTATAACAAATGTATCACACCAATGAAAAATGTTAAATGGGAAAAGTGTGGGAGAGGGGTAGGGTAGGGCATATTTTCAAGGTAACATTTATGTAATCTAAAGCTTCTTTTTTTTTTTTTTTTTTTTTTTTAATTTTTTTATTTTTTATTGACTTTGTAATAATATTACATTAAAAATATATATAAAAGCTTCTTTAAAAATTAAAGAAAAACAACTAACCAACCAAACAACCAAACCAAACCAACAAACAAAAAAGAGGGCACTGATAGTCCATGTCATGAACTGGTAATAGAAATTCACAAAATATCACCACTGAATACTCCTACTCAAATGCTTACAAGAGGTAAGGCTCTAGATGACAATATATCTGTGATAGAATGAATCATGTATCCCAACAAAAGACATGTTCTTAATCTGTGTTCCTTGGGTATGAACCCATTTGTAAATAGGTCCCTTTGAAGATGTATTATCAGTTAAAGTGTGGACTCATTTACAAATTGGATCTTCTGAGCCTGTTTAGGTGTGGCCAAACTGAACACCCAGTCAATTTCAGTTAGAAAGCAGCAGATAAGTTATCTCACCACGTCAAGTCAGAAGGACCAATTGAGTGGCCCACTGGGAAAATGGCATAGTGGCCAAGTGCATGGAGTAGGTCTGGGTGTGGTGAAGAGCCAGGCATGGTAGATGAGGGGCTTGTGCACCAAGCTTCCTAAGGTCCATGAGCACACTATGTTAGGGACTTTGAAACATTACTGCCCTCTGCTGCACAGGGACATGGAACCCATCACTACTGAGATTGGGGCTAGGCAGAGAGGAGTGAGATGAAGCCCAAGCAGTATTCTCATTACTGATGGGCCAGGGCAGTTTTCTGGCAGTGAAGCCATTCCAGCTCTGTCTGGCCATCTGAGCATGGAGGGGCTGGTCTCCCATAGCATGAGCACATCAGCCTCACTTGGTGGGGAGTGGGTGCCAGTGGTATGCAGCAAGAGTTCCTCTGCTCTGCTTGCGAGACCACTTCAGGTTTCATCTGACGATGTGGGTCTCAAGAAATCTTAAACTTTTCTGAAAATCAGGTATTTGGGAATGTGGCGTTGTCCAGGCCAACTTGCAGAGAACATCAGTGCTGATACTTTCCCTTTAGTGCATTTTTTGAAAACCACCTAACACTAGGCCTTCCCATTAATATCCTGGTTTTCTTTGGGATTTCCTTTTCCTATATTGTGTTCCATTTTGGTGGAACAGTAGAGCAAGGTGTCCTTCCTTCCTTTTAAGAAAGCTAGAGATCTAAAATTGACTGAGGTGATGACAACACAACTCTGGAATGAATAATAGAGCCACTGATGTACATGTTGAATGGATTGTACAAAGTATGGGACTGTATAACACAATGAATCCTGTGGTGGAAGATGGACTGTGGTCAACAAAAAATTATGAAAACATTTTCTCAAGAAATATAACAAGTATATAATACTAATACAGGGTGATATTAACTGAGTGGGTTGGGGGAAAATATACCAAATGTAAGATACTGGCTATAGTTAGTAGTAATGTTTTGATGATGCTTTCATAGTTTTTAATAATTGTTTCAAAACAAGGCAAGGTGTTGGTGGTGGAGAATATAAAGCAGCCCTGTATAATGATATGTGTGCTTGTAAGTTCACAACTTATACTATATACACTTACTGTTTATGTATGAATGATGAATTTCAATTTTAAAGTTAATAAAAAAGAAAGCTAGAAAGATTTCTGAAGTCTTTGTGATACCAAAGCAGCCTTTCTCCCTCTTGGGGCTTTGAAACTTTGGCAGAATAATGTAAGCTTGGAAGAAATGGTTGGAGTTCATTTGGTAGGTGAGAAGATAAGGCAATTTTTACTCCAGAGATCTTCTAAATCTGGTTCTGGTTAGTACCTAGCCTGTTTCTCAAAGACTTTCCTTAAATCCCTTGAGCTTCCTCATATCTTTTCAATTATCTTTTTTACTTACGTTTATAAGAGCAGGTTTCTGTGGCTTACAACCAAACTACCTCAATAATGAGACCCACGGAGCCAAACACTCCCATTCTAATTGTAATGTAGCAAACATAACTCTGGCCTTTAAGGAATGATCCCCTCAATGAAGCTGACATCGTATTTCACACATTTTGAGGGGCAAGCCTCTCATGTTCAGGAGAGGGGGTTGCTGATTTATCATTCATTCCTGGAGAAGTGGGAAATGAATAAAACATTCTGCTGTCCTGCCAAAAAAGCTCCCAAATTCGCTAGAATCATTCAGGAATCTCTTTGGGAAGGGTGGATAGGACTGGTTATGTCCCTGCAGGTGGTGACTGTAAGCATAAGCCAGTAGCTTCAGCGTTGTCAGCTGGGCCATGATAGACAGCCAACTGTCCCACGAATTTTGTGTTTTCTTCCCTGCAGAGGTAAAGAGTGGAATTGACCAGACTCCATCCATTAGGCCGAGGTAGATCCTAGGCAGTGTTGAAACCATCCACACATACTTTGATGATGGGGGGCGCAGTTCTTCCAGGGATTGGACTTAATAAGACTGGGGGCTTGGACTCAGTGGGTTTCAGAGGCTGAAGGAGCAAGCAAAGGACTAAAATTTCAAGGATAAATGAAAAGGAACACCAAAAGTAGGTATAGAAATCTCAGCATAGGAATTTGGCCAGAGATAAAAGCTAATATAAGTCAGGAACAGTGAAATAGGAGGGAGCCATCCCTTCATTAGTGACTGACCAGAACATCCATTTGCAACTTATTTTTACAAGTTAGTTCATCTCTAATGCATGGGGGGTGGGGGAAGGAGGGAGGGGAGTACAGGGTAAGGAACAGAGCACAAGAGAGAGAGAGAGACAGAGAGAGAGAGAGAGAGAGAGAGAGAGAGAGAGAGAGAGAGAGATTGGGTGACTCTTTGGCAACACAGACCCCTGTACAGGAAGCTGTCTGTGCAATAGCCTTGTGGCCCTTTGCCATTTGTAAACAGCTTAGGAGTGTAGTAAGCTGGAAGCTGACATACCAATCAGCTCTGTGGCTTCGGGAACTCTCGAAATCATTCTGGGCCTGTTTCATCTTCTGAGAAATAGGGATAACAATGTCTCCTCCACCTACTTTGTAGGGTTATTATGAAGAACAAATAAATTATAAGAATGCTTTGAGAAAGCTGTAAATGCTGCATAAACCTAAGAGCATTGTCAGGATCCTTGCTTCTAAATTGGAAAAATAACACTTTTTATTTGCCACTTTCCTCAGCAGAGGTCAAAGTCTTCACACAGCATTATTTTCTGGACAGAAACAGACACTTTTCACAGACCTCTACTAGGAAATCAATCGAAGAAACTAGCAAACTTTTCCACAAGATATTTTTATTCTCAGCAATAAGCTAATGCACTGACTCCTTGCAGCAATTATTGTGACTTTTAAAGAAAACTGCTCTTGGGTTTGTATGTCATGGCTTTTCTGGTGGCTGTTACACAGTCCCTCAAATGAGCCATGTAGTCAGCTCTATAGCACAGAGATATTGGGGACTGTGTTCAGTAGAGGTAGCCATTGCGAATCATGGTTTGTTATTGATGCTGCTTGGATTTGATCTTGTAAATGGATTTATTCCGGAGTCTAGTTCTAGTGTTGGAAGTACCTTCCTTGCGTGGTCCCTCTGGAAAACAAAAAACAAAAAATCATGAGTACTGTAGTAGTAATATATTTACTGAGAGTTAAAAGTTACTGTATTAGTCAGCCAAAAGGGGTGCTGATGCAAAGTAGCAGAAATCTGTTGGTTTTATAAAGGGTGTTTATATGGGGTAGAAGCTATAGTTACAAGGCCCTAAAGAGTCCAACTCCAGGTACCTGTAACAGGTACTTTCTCACCCAAAATCATTTGCAACATGTTGAAGCAAGATGGCAGGCAATGTCCATGAGGGTTCAGCCTTCCCTCTTCCCCTTAAGGCTCTGTGGTGCCAGTTTCTTCTAATCTCAGCTGTAGGCTCACCTAAGTCTCATCTCTCTTCCTGGGGCTCGTTTCTTTCCAGGCTCAGCTACTCTGATCTCTTCACAAGGTTAGTTGTAGACTAGCAGGCTCATCTCTCTTCCTAGGGCCTCTGCTGTGTCTAATAAGCTGTCTCTCTTCTTCTGTGTATCTTCTGTTTGTCTACTACTGTGTGTCTGGTTTATCAGCCCACCAAGGGGATGGGGACTCAACACTGAGTTGCACTCTAATGACGTGGTTGAATCAAAGCCCTAATCTTAACATAATTTAATCAGATGACTCAGCTGAATCTAATATAATCAAAGGATTTTCATGCCCAGAGAAACAGACCAGTTTACAAACATAATCTATATTTCTCTTTGGAATTCATAAATAATATCAAACTGCCACAGTTAATTTTAACTTTACAGAACAATAAAAAAAATTCCATTCTGTACAGTAACCCCCTAAGCTACATATCGGCTAAGTGTCAAAACTTTGACTGTAATTTGGTTAATGGGTTTCAAAATAGCATTTTTTCCAAAGTTTAAATGCTGTAGTGCTCCAGAAGCAGGGGATCGTGTGATACAAGAGAGAAGAGAAAGAGTAAGAACATATCCTAAGCTTGGTAAAAAAATTTTCAAGTAGAGTTAGTCTTCCAATCCTCCCAATTCCATTCTTGTACCCCTCTTCTGTCTGCTGGTCCTTTTCTCCAGGCTCCTGCACATAGGCTCTGCATAAACCTTACTCATCGTTAGGATGAATGCAGGGGACCTCCAGCCATTGAGCCTGCTCTCTTGGGGTGTGTTTCTAAAGTGACTGCATCATGCCAAGCTTCCCAGTTTGAATCCTTCAGACTGGCTGCTGCCCTCTTCATCCCATATCCAGTCACTTTGTTCACACTCTTGCATTAGTTTTAATATACACTCCCCAAACTTGATAGTAGGTCCTACTGAGATCAGAGACTCAGCCATATTCATCTCTGTAAAGTCCCTTCTCAATTCCTTTTTCTACTTACAGCCTGGAGCAACATGATTTGCTAAAATGAAAAATCCTGACAATAGGACAAAAATAAATACATCTCCTTTACTCTGGTGCCTGCTTTAGCTCAGCATTCACAAGGACCCCTTCTTTACTGTAATATAACTTTCCAATCCTTCACTATACAACTCTCAGGAAAAAAAAAAAGATCTCACTACACTAACTCTTATGAATATGGCAATGTCAGATTGCTACAACGGTGTCTGCATTTTTAAAGGGGCTCCCTGATAACCTTAAGGAACATCTAAATTATGGGCTTTCAGAAGAAAATGTTGAGATCACCCATGGAGTGTGAGGACTGCCTGCCTTAGAAGCCAGCTCCCCTGAGCTTTCCAAGGCTTCTCTCCTTTGCTTCTTAGCCCACTGGCATGATTCTGATGAGGTGTCTGGAAGGAGGCAGAAGAAGACTTTTTGTTTATACAGGTTATTTTTTTGTAGGTTGGAGACTAACTGTATATAGCTATCTTCTACCTTAAATTATTAAAACTTCTCAGTTCTTGATTTAACCCGATCTCCAAGATCTTCATAATGATGGACAAAACTAAAGCCCGTCATTCCATATTGAGGCAACCACACAGAGGGTTTCTGTATGATTTGCATATTTTTCTGTAATCCAGAAAAAGTCTAGTTTTCAAATGATCAGGATAAACATTCATCCTGAATGTGAGTTGATGAAATAAAAATTAATGAAAACTATTTCACGTACATTCGAACCCGGAACTAAAGAATTGACATATTTGTAATAAATAACATTTTCATCAGTTCAGAGTAGACAGGATGAAGAAAATAAGTTCAGATTCTTCCTCTAAACAGTGTTGATACCCCAATATGTGGAGTGGGGACTGTAATAACTTTGCTGGTTTGCTGGGGGTAGGTGGAGATAGGGGTTACAGAGGAAAACAAAGTAGATAGCTTCCCAGTACTCTCCCTCACACTAGGAATTTTCATGGGAACAGTCCAAGGTTGAAGATGAAACCAAACATTTAAAAATAGCCTTTGATGTTGAGAACATTGAGCACTGCTTTAGGGCAGATTACAGCACTAATTAGAGAGAAGAAAATGTAGAGCTCATCCTTTCCTGTAGAATAAAGAAAGTAGATTATTTCTATCATTTAGAATCTAACAAATACCAAAAAATAGAATAAAGACAAAATTTCCCATGAGTCTTCACTACTCAGAGACAATGTCTGTCAATATTCAGGTATATTTATTTCTGGTCTTTTTTCTAGACTTAAAAATTTTGTCATATCCTGCTTCTTGCCCTTGATATTTTAACACTTGCTGTTTTGCACTTGATAACTTCCCATGTCAGTACAAACTCCTTATAAACATGATTTTAATAGCTGTATAACATTCAAGTGTGTTAATTTAGCATAATTTATTTAATTTTTCTTCATGATTGGACAGGTAGGTTGCTTCTATAGTTTCCTATTATATACACTGATATAAGGGATTTTTTGTCTTTAGGATTATTTCTTAGTGTATAAGGGTTTTTCCTGAATTTAGGATTATTTCCTTAGACTAAATTCTCAAGAGTGAAAATACTGGGCCAAAATATACGCATACTTTAAGGCATATTCATATATATTATCAAATTATTTTCTATAAGGGTTATATCTGTAATAATATCATCTGTAAAAGTAACAACTTTGCCAATTCTGGCCAGCATGGTGTTTTTTCATTTTTAAAAAACCTTTGCCACTTTCATAAGTAAAAATAGTATTTTGTGTTAGTTTATTATTCCATAATTGTTAGCCACTTGGTTTTCCTTTGGGTGAGTTGTCTGAATGAGACAGTTAATAAAGTTAAATGTATGTGCATTCCTATGAGAAGGATAAACTGTTAGAGCATCAGTAAAGATATTGATGCTCTTCTAAAATATTTGTGGCTCCATTCAGTTTTCTTTAATAAATACAACCTAAATAAAGCAAAAAGAGAAAGCAAGCCTCACCTTTCTTTAGAGATTTGGAGGTACTTGCTGTTGGCTTGACTTCTTCCTCTTCCTCTTCTTCTTCTTTATCTTCCTTTTCATCTTTTTCTTTTTCTTCATCATTTTCTCCTTCTCTTCCTCCTTCAGCATCCTTCTTTGTAGACTTAATGTATAAGTTCTCTAGTTCTTTCTCCAGTTCTTTATTTTTTATTAGGGTATAATGAAGTTTCTCATTTGTATCATCAAACTTCTCTTCTGCCTGTCTGGCTCTGTTTTCAACCTCTCTGATTCAGCAAAGCCCAGAGAAATACAACAAAATGGAAAGGATTGAAAAATATCTGATACAGAAACTCATTGTCTAAAAAAGGCAGTGAGATTGATGAACATATCCAAAGGATACAGATAAAGGAAGAAGCAGCATCAACAATTTACCAAGAATTGGGGGCCTAGGAGCTACTCCAGGTGCTAACAATGGAGTTGCAGTCATGTTGTGATTTAAGAATACAACATAATTATCATTTCTAAGTGAAATCTCATTTTTGGATACCTGGAATTCTCCTTCAATAGTCAGGACACCCTTTTTCAGGAGTTAATTTTGGCTTCTTTTAAATGATGTGATCCGACAACTAAATCCAATAGGGCCCATTTCCCAGTGCCTTTAAAACCATATTTTAGAATCAAGAAAACTAGTTTGAGATGTGCTTCTTAATTACTAGAGATATGTTATATGCTTATATATCTATGCTTTTCCTTGGTATCCTGAACTATCTTAACTACATCAATCTTCCTACCCTTCGGGATATGTAACATTCTTTCCCATGCACAGTAGAAAGTGCTATTTATTTCCCTAAATCATGTCTTATAAACCACTCCTGACTCCCGCCACTCACCCCCTCCGCTCTCCCTGCCCCCCCCAACTCTGATTTCCTCCATTTCTACTGTGGGCAAGGATAGATGTTCCTACTAGGTCAGTATGGTTCACCGTCTGTAGCAGATTTGGGTTATTCATCCCACTAGTAAGGATGGAGGAATCAAAAGAGCCAAAGGTAAGTTGGGAAGTATGGATTTTCCAGCCAAGCCTGCAGGCCAGCTATCTTCATCCTCTTACCATCGTGGTGCCTCATACTTACAGTAACTTCTCCTGCATATGTTCAATTATAGCCATTGCTTCAAGATATTTATTCTTTTGGGCCATTGTATCTTGATCAACTGATTCTCTCTGACAAAGGAAATATATGAATGACCTGAGAGTCCCAGCAGTTAACACCCTACTTCTTCAGGATGTTCTGTATTTAGCAGGTGATTAAGCATACCCTTAACAGCAAAAAAGAATAGGGATTGCCTGTAGCCAATAGCATACCAGTTTCCAAATTATCCATGCTATAGGCAGATGTAAATTTGATGAGATGTAAAGAAGCAGCAGGGAGAATAATAACAGCAAAAAGAAAAAAGGTTGAGTCGTAAAGAAGTAGCCGGGAGAATAATAACAGCAAAAAGAAGAAAAGGTTTAAAAATAAAGAGAAGGGTAAACATGTTTCTCTAATAAATCAAGTTGATGACCCATAAAATTAACCCATATTTGTCTTATTAATAATTTACTTCACTAAACACTTAACATTGCAAAATCTAATATCTTTAATCTAAATTCTAGAAGGAACTTCATAAATAACAGTTGAAGGTATGAATCTTGCCAGGCAGCAAAAATCTGAAAAAAAAAACCTCTTATTTATTTTGACTCTAGACAGATTCCTGAAAACAAAATAAGATGAGAGAAGAAATTTAGATGACAGAAATTTTAAGCACATGTTTGTGAATATTATATTTTCCCAGACCTGTATATTTTAAAAATCTCATTTATTCATTTTTTCCCAACCAGAGGCAAGTATATTATAGATGGAAAGGGAGATTTAAGAAGGTAGTCAGCCTGTCACAATCATAGATTGATCTAGTGGGCTAAAGCAAAACCCTTATTAACCACCCCATCCTCAATCACACTTTCCAACATGCTACTTTACCTTTTTTTCAAAGATAAACAGAGAAACGAAATTGTAAATATTTTCACTTTTCCTCTTGCTCTTTTACTCTCTCCCTTCTTATTTTCCCAGTTAAATATTTTCCCCTTTTGTTTGTGCTGCTCCTGTCTTGGCTAATTTGTGCATCGGGTAAATGCTAGCTAACCTCTGAACCAAGAGCATATGATGTGGTTGCGCCAGTACAGTGCCTGCTAACATATTCTTTGAATTCAAAAAAGGTATTCAGAGCAGAACTGGAATGCCACACAAGGGTTACAGACTTATTAAACAATTATTAACTATAGGTGGGACCTGAGATAAGCCAGGGTTATACCCTGTTAACTCTGTAAATTGAGCTTTCTGACTCTTCATTCATTCATTCAATATATATATTTACAATGTGTAAGGAAAACATTCCTTTGTTTTGATACTGGCAAGTGCAGATTAATGCTTTGTGGTCCATTTAATTCCTACAATAGGAAATTTCCATGGCCTGAAACGCTGGATGTTGGATTTTTAGCCTTAGAACATCCTCTATGGATGCCTGGTAGCAACCGCCCATGAACCACTCATATATTGATGCAGATGTCTCAAAGCTAATCACAGCATCTGTCTTGGGTCTGCTCCTCATTCTCTTAATCTTCTCTGGCTTTTATACTCTTTGTCCCCACTGCATGATGGAGAGAGGCATGGATATCACATGACTCTTAGAAGCAATTGCATCAGACCCTCCTTGCTTATACCTTTGAGTCTGTTATAGCTTTGAACTGGTCTCTGCCTGACTCCAGTTCTGCCATTGGTTTTTTTTTTCATTGATCTTCCTGGGGTTTGACCCAATTCACTGGCTTAGTACTGCCTCGGGGAGGATATAGCTCTAGGCCTAGCTCTTTGGGATCCAGTTCTCAGCACTGAACTCATCAGGTATAGTGTTCCTATCAGATTTGGCATATTTTTGGGGAACCACCCATTCCAAGGGTCCTTCCCTGTTGCTGTTATAAAATCAGCAAATTAGTCATGCTCTTCAATACCTATGCCAGGGGTACATGGTATTGTGGGAAGAAAACATAGACCTCTAAGGACCTCCTTCAGCCCAAATGGCAGAAGGGAGGGAAGAATGTCTAATCTTGTGTTGAAAATACTGCCGATACTCCAAGCGAGCCCCTTCTCTCCCTTCCAAAGGAGTTCACAAGTTCCCCTAGCTTCTTTATACACTTGCAACTTTTTATGGACAGCCAGAACCCATGGTTTGAAGGTGAAAAAGTGTTTCGAATGTCTTGCTTTTTAGGGTGGCTGAGCAGTAGACAACCCTTACTCATGCAGCCAAGTGATAGCACTTAGAGTTTGCAGAGAGCCTGAGCATTTTTGGTAGCCTTAGGGAGAGATTGCTGAATTTATTTATACCATAGCACCAGCAGTCAGCTGAAATGTTACAGAATTGGTTTGCCCTACAAGGAAATGTTGGGATCATTTTGAACTCAGAGAGGGCCACAAGGGGGTGCTGTGCAACAGGCATCACATTTGTAGGCAGAGCAGCCTTCCCGTGGTAGGGTAGAGGCAAAGCTAATGCTACTTAAAGAGATGGCCCGGTTCACCAGTGAATCAGTCACAGCACCAGATTGGGAAGTTGTGCCTGTATCATGCATGACAGGCCATTTTTCATGGGTGTCTGCTTTGAGTATAATCCACAGGAATTACCATAAAACCCAAACTCCTTACTAATCGATGAGAGTTTGGGATAATGGATGGTCCAGAACCCTACTCTTGGGACGCTAGGGCATCAGGTAATAATCTAAATGAGACTCTGGTTTAGCAGGCCAAGTAATTAGCTTGCCTGACCTGGTGGTGACTTACCATCGTTTCTGTTGAGATTTCATATCTCAACCCCTAAAAAATCCAATACTGGAATCATTAGAGGGAGGCACTGAGAGTAACTGGAATTCTCCATTACCCAAGGCCCTAGCTTCCTAGTGGTCTGGGGTTATTTCTCACTAGAAACCAAGGACCCAGTTATCTCATGAGCTCTCCTGTCCTACAACTCAGCTCCTGGGCCACAGCAAGTAATATTTGCAGACCATAAGTCTTCTGATTCCCTTTCTCCTTCTCTCCCCTTCCTTTCTTTTTTTCTTCCTTCCCTATTCTCAACCAAAGGTACCATCTCCTGAGGGTTTTGTTTTTAGAGAAGGAATGAGACTGCCAAAGAGGTCTGGTGCCTTGGATGTATATCCCTGCTTAACTCTTACATCTTTGTTTCAAAATCTTAGTGACTGACATATTTACATATCACCTTTAAAACTTGTTTTAAAAAAAACAAAAACAACAAAACAAAACAAAAAACTTGTTAAAAAAGCACCATTTGGGAAGAATGTGTTTGTGTGAAGCAACTCACCCCCCTACCCATTCTCAGGCACCATCTCACCCCAAATTTTCCAGTTTCTGCCTGACTCCACACATAGTTTCTCTTAGTTCTTCATCCTAGGGTTGAATCTAGTTTCCTGCAATGTCCCTGCAATTTGCCTCTACTTTGAGCTTTGCTGGAAACTTAGTTATCTAGCTGCTAGCCACCATTACCCTCCCCACAACTCTCCACCTCTACACAGATATGCACACTGCTACATACTCAAATGAATCAGACCCCCTAACAGTTAAATAGTTCTTATTTTGGGGGTTGAGAAATTTGATGAAATCTCTGGATGCCCCACCACCACCACCACTGCACACAAACATACACATAAGAAAATGCACAGTATGAAGGTATACTCAAAATGTCACATATAATTTCAGGAGATTAATGGGGGAAAGGTCATCCATAGACTTCTAAGGTCAAGGCATCCTGTACTGAGACTCTATCATGATTCTAGAACTTTCTGTGGAAAGAGTTTTTAATCTGCTTTCCTGCTGATTTTCATAGGCACTCTCTAAAGGGCTCAGCTCAGATTCCAATTTCCCAACAAGTGTTGTGTTTAGAAGTATGTGCTTATTACAGCCCTCACTAAAATCTGCTGATTGAATATATTAAAATATGAAATATTGACCAAGGGATTGTTAAATTAAGGAAAGAATGAAATGCTGATTTTAAAATGAAATCTAAAGAAGTGAATGAGAAGTTTTTGTGAAGTTAAAGTGAGAAAATGAGAGTTCCCAGGGATAATGCTGGGGAATAAAAATCTGTAAAATATATTACTTAGGAGTCCTTGATCCTCCTGGAGGAGCTAAAATTTGTTACACCCATATCATTTTCACATAATGTTAAATAGTTTTAAAGTACATAGTTGGGTTTCAGGTACTTACCCAGGAAGATAATTCATCTCTTCCAAATAGAGGTTTGGAATGAATATTTTCATCAATTCCAATGACTCGTATGACTTTTTCTTGCTCTGTCGCTGTTGAAGGTTCCTGGGGGTATAGAAACATTAAGGACCTATTAGTGGGCTGATGTATGACACAGTTGTGCATCAAGCTGTCTGGTACCATATCTGAAACTTTAATTTTTTCCATTTGCTTTAATTATTCAGCTAGCATTTTTGAGAAATCATACATAGCAGACCCTGTGAGAAATTGGTGAGGGTGGAGGAGTGGGGACAAGAGGAAGTATTTGTAGGAAAAACAAAGCCTCAGAAACTCCCAGCACAATAGGAGGGAGAGACAACTAAATAAATAATTATGGTACAAGGTGATTACTGTTACCATAGAAGTGTGTTCCAAGGGCTGAGGGGACCCAGAGAAAGGTCCTGCATACTGCTGGATGGTCAGGGAAGTCTTCAGAGGGGAAATGACATTTGAAGGGTGAAAAGGAACTTATGAAATAGAAAACTGGAAAAAAAAATACAGTCCAGAGAGAATGTCCAGCATGTGCAAAGCCCTAGAGGCAGAGAGATCCCAGCATGTTTGGAGCCAGAGATTTGGTGCGTGGAAAGCACAAGATAATTGTGGCTGGCAGGGTTCAGATTGGGAAAGCCTGGTTTTCCATGCCAAGGTGTTTCAACTTTTCCTCACATCAGAACACAACAGAACCAACTGAGATGGAAAGTGTTAAAGCTGGTGGCAACATGGAAAATGGATTGGAGAAGGCATAGATCAGAAGCAGAAAGATGTAGTGGAAGACCTTAGCAGTAATCCAGGCCAAAGAAGAAAAATCCTGAAACAAGGCAACAGCAGGAGGAAGGAGGAGGATGTACTACAAATTTAAAAGACAGGATGGAATTTAGTGGTCAAATAATAATGGTTTCCATTTATTCTATGCCTTCTAGTTGCCAAGTACTGAGCCAGATACTTTGCATTTGGGCTCTCATTTCAATCCTCACGTTGATTCTAAAAGGTACTATTATTATCTCTGCATGACAAATGAGGAAACTGAGACTCAGAGGTTTTAAGTAATTTGTCACATGCCTCAAAATCCAGATTTGAACCCAAGTCTAGCTGACTCCAAGGCCTGTGCTCTTTCTTTTATTGTCTCTTGAGAAGGAGAGGGAGGGAGAGGACCTAAAAACTCTATGGTCCCTGAGGTGGAGGACAAGCTGGGTTGCAGGTACAGAGAATCGAAGTAGGAAACCAAGTAAAGGGTTTTAAGTAAAAACATAAAATTAAAAAAAAGGGAGAGGGAACATAACTGAAAATGGAAGACAATGCCAGAGGTGAGGAACCCAGGGTTCTAGAAGAGAAGAAGAATAAAGGCTGAAACAAAGCAAGGAGGAGCCTGGATAACTGGTTCAGAGAGAGTGGAAGGGCTCCCACTTTGCTTTAACGATAATTAGTTGCTGCATGCCTGGGTGGGTAAAGCTCACCAAAAGGCACAGGATGATAGCAGTCATCAACTTCTTCCTTGACCTTGCTTCTCTGCAAAGACCTGGGTCAAAGACTTCCCAGGGTTTATTCCCCAAAGTTTCATTCCTGAGCTGGAAGGTAGTTTCCCATGAGTTCTCCTGGGTCCATCCCTTTCCCATTGTGCCATGTCCTCCATACTCACCCCCCATCTTACCTATTAGGACCAACAATGAGAGTAAAAGCCAAGAGTCTGGGTGAGCCAGGCATAACAGGAAGTGGGGGAAGCTCATGCTGACAATCTCTAGGACCTTGAGTGAACTAAAAAAGTTGTAACATTTTTGGAAGGAAAGGGTGATGCAAACGTTTTCGGGAGTAGTTAATTGTTTTTCCAGGTCTAGTAGCTGTATGTAGGTTCTTTATGCCATTTCTTAGAACATCAGAAAGCATTCTGGGCAGACTGAGCTTCCTAGATGATGACAGTAGTTGTGGTGGCTCAGGGGAGTAGTGGGTATTGAAGCTGGAGTTAGTAGGGATTGCTGAATCCTGGGTGGAGGAACATAACAAGTTTGTATAAGCAAATTCTTCAGTCGAGAAGGAAGTAGTTTGCCTATATTGTTTTCAGCATGAAGTTATCCTTCCAGGAAATGATTGATGTACTCTGCTAAGAGACAGGTGAACACAGGTGAGAAGGACTTTAAATAGTGGTTCCAAGAATCACAATCTCTAGCAGGTCTCAGATGGAGACCAGATGGTAAAGTTGCTTGTGCATTTTGGCCTTTCCTCCCTTGGTTCTCTTTTCCCCAGGAAGAGAGATTGGAGTGTGTCAACTCTTCTCAGAAGATTATTCAATCCTGCCTTTCCCCCACCTTCCTTTCAACCAAGGCAGGAAGCTAGCCAGGCATCTTATTGTTAGGGGACCAGAACTAGGGTAGGCTATTCCAACCACGATGCCCAGAAGCCACAAGAGCCAAAGGGTAAATGTAAACTAAAGAATCCAGAAAGTACAGTGGGTAAGGCTGGGTAAACCAGATACAAATTTCAAATCCAAAGGATTCAAATACAGATGGGAGAAAGATCCAAAGGGAAAGACCTGTCAGAATTTGAAAGAAACTAGAACAAATATTGGGAATGAAATGGGGATGGACTTGTGAGGGCCACAAAGAGTTTGCTTTTAGTTAGCAACAGTTGCAGGTTGAGGTAGTTTAAAGTAAAGTACACGTTGGGATATTCCAAAAGAAAATGACAGTTTCAATAATGAAGGAGTTTTCATTATCTTCAATAATGAAGATCAGGTAAGATAATGTCTGAGAAATGCCTGTTTTACTAATGAGGACCTTGGTGATCTTCATGAGAGATGCTTTCATGAAGGGATGGAACAAAAAACAATTGCAGTGATTGAAAAGTAAAATGGGGTAAAGAGGGTAAGATAGTGAGTAACAATAAGTATTCTATATGTTTGTATTTTAAAGGAAGGGGGAAATAAGATGGTAGCTAGAGAGTAAGGATCGAAGATACAGGAAAAAGATAATAATCGATGACCCAGATTCTCTGATGGCAGAAGGAGATGAGACCCAGAATTTATTAAAAACATTAGTTGTAAACAGGAAGGAGGGAGGAATCCCTTCCCCTGAGACTGTGGGGGAAGGAGAGTCAGATATGTATGTAACAGATGTTTGTGAGTGATGCGGCAGGAAGCAAAGGGATTTCTAACTTATAGCCTCTGTATTTCCTAAAAATTAGAATTTACAATCAAATGCTGGGAGTGAGGGGTGAGTGGGTGGGGTAAACAAGTTGTGAAGAATTGTAAAGATTTGAAATAGCCCAATAGGAGAGGGACCCTTAGAATGGTTACTGAACAGAGCTAAGGTACAGCTGTGAAACACAATCTGAGCACCATGAACACTGATGACACCAACACATGACCATGTGGCCATTTAACTCTGCAGCGGAGTAGTAGGTTATATTGGTGAAGAGGGAGGGTTTTTCAGAGTAAAAGTAGGGGGAAATAATGGGGTTGTGGGGTTGGGAAATTGGGACAAAGGTGGCTGAAGTGATAATCATATGCAAAGCATATGGCACCTGGTAGCACTCAGTTATTGGTAATTATCACTGTATTTTCATTATTATTATTACAAATGCCCTATCAGGGATGGAGGTAGGTTAAGGGGAGGAAAGGCAAAGGTGGGAATGAGGAAGAAGGCAGCTCAGAATGGGAGCTGAAGAAGTACAGACATGAAGTTTAAACTATTATTTGAAAAATCTGGTGATAAAGGGGAAAAGAAACAACCTCTGGGTAAGAGGTAGATTGTGTCATTAATGAGAGTGTGGATATGAATTAGGCTAATGAGAAATGGCTAGATTTAGACAGAAAAACAGAAAACTCTTCTGAAAATAAAGTGAAGGAGGTTACTAAGTCTGCAGGTAGAGTTTAATCTGTATAAGGAAAGGAAGGGAGTTGAAAATCTTCACCCTAAATGACCTATTTCCAGGCAGTTCTCGGCAGATGACCTGTTTCTATTTTCCACAGTATCTATAGATATATTTTTTAAAAGATAAAGGGAAAGGAAAAAATAATAACTAAATAATCTCACTTCTTTTGCTCTTTCATCTTCCTTTTTCTCCTGAAGTTTCTTATCCTCCTCACTTTTTTCAACCTCTTTAAAATGTTGGTCTGTTTCTGGCTCAATGAATTCTTTTGCAAAGTCCTGCGAGATAAAACAATATTATACTTATAGTTTAGTGTATATAAATATTTTATCACTGTATTAGCAATCATTCACTGAAAAAAAATATGTAATGAGTACTAATTCTTCAACTGGGCACTGTGTTAGTGATAAGGATGCAATGGTAAATAAGGATGGTCTTCCCTTAAGAAGCTTAGAAACTGCTGGATGCTATAATGCTACGGATATATACCATCAGATGGAAGGAGCACCTAACCTAGACTTGTGTGGTGGATGAGGGTAAAAAGGGGAATTGATTTGTCAGGAAAGTTTCCTGGAGGATATAACATTTGGGTTTCTTCTTAAAGGATGAGTAAGAGAAAGATGATGGCATAAGGGTGTTCTATGCAGTGGGTGCTGTACAGATACGCACATGATTGGTTCTGAGAACAAAAGTTGTTTAGTGGGACAGAAACTTTGGGGGCAGATGGACAGGGACACACTCATAGAAAAAGGGTTACACTGTTAAGGCAGGAAGATTGGATTTTATCCTGAAGGCAACGAAGTACTAATAAATGGACTGATCTGTTTTACATTTTAAAACAATCACTCTAGAAATAGGAAAACAGGTTTAAAGGAGGTAGGGAGGAAGAGAAGGAATGAGAGAGAGGAGAGAAGGAAAAGAAACAAAGAGGAAATGAACTCCAAAGTGGCTGTAGTAATGAAGAAAATGGATAACTTTTAGTGATTGATGTGGGATGGTAAGGGAAAGGAAGCGTCTTGAATAACACCTAGTTTCTGGTTTAGGCACTAGATAGATGACAATGCAATTTAAAGTGATAAGAAATAAACTGGATATGCAGGCTGGAATGAGTTCAGATTAGACTGTGTGAGTCTGTGGTATCACTGAGACATCCACGTGGAAATATCCAGTAAGTAGCCACATATATGGATCTGGATTTTAGATGGAGGGATCTGAGCTAAAGATAGAGCTCTGACAGTTATTTGCACTTTGTTGAAGCTAAGAAAGTAAATTAGGTCACCAACGGAGAACTTTTGAAGCGACAAGAGGTAACAAGGCCTTAGGACAGGACACTAGTTACATTAAGGAAAAAAAGAGGAGCCTGCTAAGGATGTCAAAAGGAGTCTCAAAAGTATAAGGGCCCCAGGAGGGTCAAGACAGAAGTCATCAGAGTTAAAAACCTCAAAAGAGTTTACTCAACTATTAAGACTAAAATATGTCCTGTGGATGTTTATTGCAATAATGTTTATAAAAGCAAAGCCTGTAAATAAGCTCATAATCCACAATAGGAAAATAAATTACAGTATGAGTCATATAACAAATGCTTTATAGAAATTATAAATTACATTGTAGAAATATATATATATATGCTAGAGAAAAATATTCCTCATAATTTAGGGTACTTTTCCAAAATGAAAATCTGTTTATTTTCCAGATAATATGATTGCTATAATATATTTGAACCATATAGATTGTGAAGAATCCCAACTCTCAGAGGTAACAACTTTTATCAGTTTATTGAATATATTTCTAGACAGATTTATGCATAATACAAACATTTTAACATAAAATATGTTACAGTCTATAATCTGCTTTTCTCAATAACACAGCATGGGTTATTTTTATGTCACTTCATAAACATCTAATTAATCTGCACAGAATTCCCTCCTATGAATGCACCATAATTTAACCAATCCCTATAGATCAACATTTATATTGTTTCTATCTAGAATTTTTTCTATGAAAAATAATTCTGTAATTAACATCCTTATAAAAATATACCAATATTAGAACTATCAGATAGAATATAAAAGTTATATTTAATGTTTAAAATAACAAGGGATGAAAATATGTATAAAGAGCAAAAGATTAACAAATGATAAGATGTGAAAAAGAATCAAATAGAACTTGAGCCATTAAATTTTAAAACTTAATGAGATGATTTAAGAGCAGATTAGACTCAGCTGAAGAACAAATCATTGAACTGGAAGGTAAATCAGAAGAAATTATCTAGGATGCAATGCAGAAAGACAAAGAGAAAATGTGAAATAAGGTGAAAAGATATGGGAGATAGAGTCAATATACATCCATTCAGAATTGTAGAAGAAAGAGGAGATAGACTACAATTGAGGTGCTATTTGAAAAGATGCAGCTCTAGTGAAAGATACCAAACCAAACATTCATGAAACCAAGTGAATCCCAAGCAAAATTAAAAAAAAATGAAAATCCATGCACAGACACATCAGAGTGAAATGTTTTGGCCAAAGATGAAAAAAAAAAAAAAAAAAGATCTTAAAAGTAGCAAGAGAAGTATGTGTGAATGTGGTTGAAAGGGGAAGTTTTGGGTCATACATGTTGCTAGAAGGAAAGCTAGAGGATAAAATGAGGGACTGTCTAGCACAGTGAACTTCGTGGTGGCTGAGGATTGTGGTTAATAAGACAAATAAAGAATTTTCTTCCAGGAGCTATAATAAAAGACAACAAAGAGTATTGATGGTAGAGTGGTACATAAGGAAAAATGCACCTAATGCATATGTCTATGGAATATAAATGTATTCTTGTTGCCATAGGTTTGTTTTCTGAATAGATAGGGGCCCACATAATAGCTAACAAAATATTAAACTGTCCTTCTGGGGAAGTCTTGTTACTTTCTCAAGTAAGATGGCAAAAAACTCTGGAATATATAAGCCTTGTCTAATAAAAGAAAACAGGAAAGCAAGCCAAGTCCTTGATCTTAATGCTTGTACTTATGAAACTTACTCCTGTAATAATGAAACTAAGCCTAATTATAATTAATGCCTAAGAGTTACCTCCTGTTACTCAAATGTCACTCATTACATTCCTGCCGACTGAGACATGGCACCAAGAGGTTATTACCACGTTTTAATCAGAGATACATTTGGAAAAAGACCTTGATCAAAAGGGGGAAACAATAAATAAAACAGTTTTTATGACTAAGAGATTTCAAAGTGAATCAGGAGGTCCTTCCAGAGGTTAGGCTTATGTAAGATTCAGGCAGATTTCAAGAACTGCCACAGTAAACAAAGCCTCAAAGTGCTTTCAAGGGCTCTAGGGACATCTTGAGACCATAGGCAAGTCACTCAGTCTCATGAAATCAACACAACCTTGACAGGCCCTAACTAGGAATATATGAAAATCTGTTCCCCCAATATAACATACTTATACTCATTTACATTTCCCCTAATCATGATTCTTCTACTCCTTTTAGTTGAACCTATGATTTTCAATGCACCTATTAAATATATTTTTCAGAAACTTGAATCTTCAGATTTCATATGCCAGTTAAGCCCTGAAACCAAGCAGAGTGGCAGCCAACTCCTATTCTCGTTTTTCAGGCTTGCTCTGCACAACCAATAAAATGATGATGATGGACCAGTACTATTCCCAAAACAATGAGTATCTTCAATTGCAAGCAAAACAATTCCTTTCCTCTTCTCATAACATCAAAGTTCCCTCTCAACCTGAAGCAGTCAGGGTAGACATCATCCCCAATCACTCGAGATCGAGGAATGAACAAACATAAGGGTACAGTGTAACAGCAGGCCAAAGCAGATTTATTATCATTGTAGATATTATCTTATATCAATGGAGTAACTTATAACATTGTTATAAAAGATAAAAATAAAATAAATAAAAAATATATAGAAAGGGAAAAAAAAGAGAGAAGGATTAATTTCCAGAAAACTGGAAATTATGTCATTAATGTGCTGAGAGAAAATAGCATCACCCTAGAATTATATGCCTAATAAAATTTTTTTATAGAATGAGGGTGAAATAAAGACAATTATTTTAAATAAAGATTTATTAAATTTATTATAAAGACTTTTCAGAAAAACAAAAATTGAGTTTACTAACAGTACATCTTCAGTAAAGAAAATTCTAAAGTTCCAGGCAGGCAGCAGGAAAGTGACCCCATATGGAAGGTCAAGATATGTAAAGAAATAATGATCTAAGGAAATGAAAAATCAACTCCATGACAGAACATTCCTTAAAGGCAAATCACTAAAAGGCATTCCTGCCAAAGTCAGAAATAAGATAAGGAGGATTGCTGTCTCTGCTATTATTTAACATTGAATTGGAAGTATTATTCAATAGAATTAGATAATAAAATACAAATAAAGTACCAGAAATTGAAAGAGGTAAAATAATAATTTCAGGTGATTTAATTCAATATCTAGGGAACCCAAAAGAATCAATGGAAAAACTACTACAAATAATAAGACAATTCAGCAAAGTTGCAACATACAAAATGAAAACATAGAATCAATAACATATGGAAACAGTTGCCAGTTAGAGGATATAATTGAGGAAATCCCATTTAGCAAAAAATAAAATACCCAGACATTAACCTAAGAAGAAATGTACAAAATAAACAAACTACAACACCACTGAAAGACATAAAAGTAAACATCCCATATCCTATGTTCTTGGATAAGACAACCCAACATCATAAATACGTGTATTCTCTCTAAATTAATATATAAATTTCATGTCATTCAAGTTTTTAAAAAATCATATTTTTTTCTAGAGCTAGGCAAGTTGTTTTTATTTATATAAAATAAGTAAGAACAGTGATGAAACACCTGAAAAAGAAAATTAGTGTGGGGAGAGCTGGCCATACCAGATATTAAAATGTATTGTAAAGCCTCAGTAATTAATGTGTTAATGATCTATTAACAGACAGATCAATGGAAAGAGTAGAGTATCAATAAATAGACCTAAGTTGAATATGGTTGTTTTCAAATGTTAGAAATACTGTCATGTGAAAGATGAATTGGCCTTCCAAACTAGGTTGAAACTAGGACCAGTGGACTGAAAAAGCTACATGGATATTATATTAGGATTCATGTGTTATTAGAATTCATGCATTAGATAATTGGTTGAATTCAATAACCTTTAATAGCCCTTCTGTTCTATGATCATGTATAAGTTTCTAAAGATTCAATGTCAGTCAAGATAATTTTTGTGGTACTTCAATAAGTTTCTAAAACTATACTGTGGTTTAAGATTCATAATGTTGGTGAAGTTGTTCAGTGGTCAATTAAAAATAATTCTGGCAAAGATCTGGACATCGATATAAAACAAGCATTAGTTATAGGTACATTTAGAAGGGTGGTGTTTCTTCAGTGTTTAAATGTGAAAAAAAAATCCCACAAATGTGTAGCTAGAACCTTCCCTCCCATACCAAAAGCACTGACATATGTGCCATTAGAGCATACTTGCATATTTTATGGCTCTGATAGCAATGGGAACTTCTTCAGAGTTTACTGGGGGTAACTCCCTCAAAAAGAATGAATTGAAAAAAATTGTGATTGTAATTAAATACATGATATCCATTGATTGGGCATCCTTGGGAAACAGGTGGTAGTTAAAACTACAAGATTAACAGAGCAATGTGTAGGGTACAGAATGAGAAGTGAAAGCAAGCAAAGGGTAGAATATCAACATTTAAGATGCAGGCAGTATGGTTAATTAAAAAGAGGGTGACAAGAAAGAGTAGGAGGAAAATCAGGGAAGTTTTGTCTTGTGAGGAGATATTTTTAAAGGGAGTGAATATTTAAGAGTGTCAAATGCTATAGAGAAATCAGTTTGAATATGAGAAAGGACATACTTGGATCTGACAACTAGGAATCATTGGTGATCTACAGTAATTTTAGAATTTTAAGAATAGTGATTGTGATTGAGAGGAAAGAGACAAAGAAGTAAAACAAGATCAATACAGGGAGACAAGATCAGGGACATGTATTTAGGATGGGAGAAATAAGTATGTTTGTAGATTGATAAAATGGAACCATTAGAGAGGAAGAAGTTAAAGCTACAAAAGAGAGAACATTGGGTTGGGATTAAGTGCTCAAAGGAAGAAACAATCTTGGATAGGAAGACTGAGACTGTAGAGGAGGAGGGCAGGATGAGTGCTGAGGCAGATAAGTCTGAATATGTTAGAGAGCTCCCATATGAAAGTCATATTTTCCTTTATGAAATAGGAGGCAAAGTTATCTGCTAAGAGTGTGAGGAAGATGTTTGGGTGAATGATTCTCTCCTTAGGAAGAAGATTTGCCAATGCTTCCCCTTTCCTCTTCCCATAGAAGAAATGAGTGAAGATTCAGGATCCTGACTGGAAAAAGTCACTTATCCCTTATCTATTGAAATGTAGGGAAAAAAGCATGAATAAAATATGACCAGTACTAATATATGGCAAATACCTCGTCTCCAAATAGGTGCTCCATTTCTTCTCGTGCAATTATTGTTACTTTGGTGCCTTTGATCTCAGAAAGGAGAAGAGTGCATGTGCGGATCCAATCATAACATTCTTTCTGAGAAGAGATATAATTACTAGGCAGAAAAAATCAGATAACTCATTCATTCATTCACTCCTAGTGAGGAGCTGCTAAGTACAATTCCTCTAAATATAACTTCATCCAATTAATTTTATATCCTTTCAGTTCAAGATTTATGCAGAGGTGAATTTCTATGAATATAAACCTAGATCATATAATCTCTTATTGGCAGCATTTGGGATCTGCTTTGTAGTGGGATAAGGAGTGAGGAAATGCCATAAAAACAGATGCAGAAGAATTGTTGGGTTTACTAGTCTAAAATGGTGTGTCCCCATAAATTCTATGCTATTGCCTAGGTCAACTCTGATTTCATAATAATAATAAGAGAAAACACCTCCATGCCACTTAATTATATGCCAGCCACACTTAAATATAAGCATTATACAGATATTAACTCATTTGGTCCTCAAAATGATGTCAGCATTATTATAATCCTTATTTTTTAGATGATGATACTGAGGAATAGAGCTGTAAATATCTTGCCCAACCAAGGTCACATACACAGTTAAGTAGAGCACTTGGCTTCTAATCCAAGGAGTCTGTGCTCTTAAGCACTACAAAATATCACTCCCCCTATCCTAATAAAGTGAATGAATAAAGATTTGAAACATTGTTTTGGAAAAGATGTTCACTCCTTACCTATACCTACAGGCGTAGAGTAGGTCTCATACACCTAAAGTGAATAGTAAAACTATATTTACTTTATCAAGATTTCCTAACAGCTAAGATCTGGCTTCAATGTTTAAAAGATCAATTATTTCTTATTACTGAGAAAAATCAGATTGAAATAGGAAACATTATCTTCTCTAGGGAAGGAGATCCCATCAATTTAACCATCAAAAAACTGTACCATATGAAATAATTACCCATTTTAGACTCCGGAAATCAACTACAAAGTGCGTAATATGACTTATATTTCTCTCATTATTACTTATTTTGAAATATGGAATTAGTATGAAATGTCACAAATAGTCTTAGAAATCAAATACAAGTCCTTTATTTTATAAATAAGGAAACTGCAGTCTATAGATTAAAATATGTTGCCCAAAACTTTGCTAATGTTACTAAGTTTAAAATCTGGATTCAAATAGTTACCATGATGTCTCATTGCACATGAGAAAGAGGACTGGATAAGGGAGATGAAAATATTGAATTTTTGAGTAAACTCTTAAGAGACTTCATCTATTAAAAAAAAATTAGGCTGTTGGTTTGCTTGAGGTGGCCCCATGTTTAACAATCAGCTCTGTGTGGATGGGAGGGGGTGTAGGTGAAATTTGCAAATTTCCACAGTATAAATACTTGCACTGTGGCTGATTTCAAGCTACTAACACAATGCCACTGAATGTGGAGCTGGAAGGGGTGCATACAACTGGCTCTTGTGAGCCAGTATGAACCTCCACCCCACCACTGCCTCTAAGATACTTCCAGCTACAATATTTGATAAATATTGTCTTTTTTTAGTTGCACCTAGGATGAAGTATTAGTTAATTAAAACAACAGTAGTAATATTTTGAAATTATATTACTTCAGAGTTAGTTTACAATACATAAAAAATAAAACTATGCTCTAGCTGAATTTGCATACCATGAAACAGGTCCTAAGTTTCTGAGACATTGTAAATACTAAAATAAACCTTTTAGTGAGAAAAAAAAATCAGTAGGAGTCTTGATGGAAGTTTCATGATAATCTGTTAGAGGTAAGCAAGTTTTCCTTTCAAGACATTCAGCATCACCTTTTACCAGGTGTAGACCAAGATAGCTTGGTTGCTAACAAATACATGTGGATATCCTTCCATCAATACTTTTCTTACTTAAATTCTAACAAAGTGTGATTCAGGACTGCATAAATAAATGCTTCTTATGTAAAATAAAAGGACAAAATTAATGCCTGGGGTGAAGGAAGATTTAAGAAGCAAGGAATGGGAAAGGATTGTGGGAAGATGACAGAGTAGGAAAATTCAGGACTCAGTCCTTCCACCAGAACAACTATTAAATAGGATGAAACTGTCTGAAACAACTATTTTGAAATTCTAGAGGCAGAGAAACACTATGCAGCAACCAGGAAAGCAGGAGGAAGAGGCTGATAAATTGTAGTGACAAACAGTGAATTATTCTCTCTGCACGGGTGGCTTCTGGCACCCATCCCCCATTCTTTTTTTTTGTTTTTGTTTTTAACATTTTATTTCAGAAATAGATATTATGGGGCAGAGGAAAGGAATTGTTTTGTTCGCAGTTTTGAAGATACTCCTCATTTAGGGGATAGGACTGTTCCATCACCATGTTTTATTAGTTGTGATGGTTAGGCTGATGTGTCAAGTTGGCCATGAAATAGTGCCCAGTTTTTCGACAAGCAAGCACTGGGCTAATTATAATGCATGGGCATTGCATTGACTTTAATCATCAATGAGTTGACTGCATAGATAGTTGGTCACATTTACAATCAACTAAGGAGAATGCCATCAGTAATGAGTAACATCTCATTACTAAAGTTGAAGGTCTTAAAAGGAGAAGTGATTTCAGCATTTCAGAGAGGGAATTTCTATTCCTACTTCAGATAGCTAGTATTTCCTGGGGAACTCAATGAGGGCCTTCACTGGAGTCCCTGGCTTGTAGCCTGCCCTATGGAATTTGGATTTGTGTATCACCACAATTGCATGAGACAATTTTATAAAATCTCATACTCTTTTCAGATATATCCTGTCATTCTGTTTCCCTAGAGAACCCTGACTAATACAGCTTCGTACTGGGAGTGGTTCTTGAAAATCAGAATCTTAAAAATGGGATTTCTAAACTAGTTCTGGGATTTTTGCAAATTGGCTGTCTACTCTGATTAGAATCAAGGGTACTAATGACTCCATTTCAAGTAATCAAGAGGCCACCGATAGTCCATGGCATGAGTTGGCAATAGAAATATGCAAAATATCACCAGTGGGATGACTACATTCATGCTTATAAGAGGCAAGGATCTGAGTGAGAGTGTTTTTAACACCTTAACAGAGTTTTGTGGATTTAAAAAAGTACAGTGATCTTGGCTGGCCTTTCCTAAATACACTGGATACAGTTACAAAAGAAAGGGATGAGCTGAAGATGGCACGTTTGCAATTTAAGCACCACCTGAATGATGTGAAAGTTTCTAGGTGTGCTCTGAAAGAAAATCTTGTTTTGTGCAGCCACATACTTGAGAGCTCTGAAAAGCAGACTCAGAGTCTCATTGTGCAGTAGCAGAGTTACAATGGAAACTAAAATCCCAACCTTGCAGGGTGTTTGCTCTTAAAGTGAGGGTATTGATTGGAAAGGAGTGGAACCCTGAGGATTGGGATGGGGACATATGGTTTGATGAAAATGGCAGTGGGGACTTTGAAACCCTGAATTCTGCTGAGGTTTTGCCAGATAAACCAGTAATGGTGTGCCATGAGGAGACAGCCACCTGGCTTCCTCCCTGCCCTGAGGAGAAGACCACCCAATGCCAAGCCTGCACCACCCGACTTCCTTCCTGCCCCAGGGAGACAATCTCCCAACCTCAACCCTACCCTGAGAAGTCTGACATCCTACCACCACCTGAAGAGACTGATCCTGTCTCATCAGATGAAACTGCAAGGGAGTGTACTGATTTGCAATACACTTCTAATTCTTCTCCTTACCCACCCCTATCACTCTCTTTTCTTTCAGACCTATAACTTGACTAAAGTCACAAGCCCCCAAAGGTGAAGTACAAAGTGTGACCCATGAGGAAGTATGCTATATTCCAAAAGAATGGCATGGACTTTCCAGTTTATAAAGTCAGAAATCAGGGGAATGTGTGGGAATAGATATCAAGGATATGGGATAATGGTGGAAGAAATATAAAGTTGGATCAGGCTGAATTCACTGATATGGCCCCAATAAGCAAAGATTCTGGATTCAATGTTTTAGCTTGAGGGGTCAGAAAGGGCTATAACAATGTGGTTGACTGAAACATGGACAAAAGATGACCCACAGTGCCTGAGGTCAAGATGCCAGAATAGGGGGTCAAAGGCTTAGACTGATTAGAATGCTAGAATGGATTTCACACTAAGACCTGCCTACCCACCACAGGAATATCAAGAGGACACACCTTTCACCAGGACAGTGAGGAATAAAGTTGTGATAATAACTTGACTAACTTCACTGAAGAGTTTTGTAGTTGCTCTTCTCCATAGAGGTCAGATATTACTGTGGGAACTACTGTCAGGGATCTAGGATCTTTAAACACTATGGAGATGATTGGATCCTGGGCTGGCAGAAGCCAATTAGCAGCACTTAATTGCCAAAGATAAGGTGAGTGTGGCTACCACAATGAAAGGCAGACTCAAAGCAGTGATCCAAAGAGTCTAAGTTGCACAGCTCTATAGTGCTGGATAATAGATAATGGGGTACCTAGAACTAAAATATATGGGCAGTCTACTAAATTACTACTTGATCTGTTTAAGCAGAAGAATCCTGGGGTGTGTAAACAAAACCATAACTTAAATTACAGAAACAGAGTCAATTCCAGACTTGAGACAATTTACAGACCCAGAGCCCCTTGAATGAGGGGGAGGCCAGGTCCTTTTGGGGAAGGTTCTGTACACTGCCCAAAATTTACAGTTAATCTTCCTCCCAGCTTTCCCCAAAAAGACTATGGCTTTTTTTTTTTTTAATTTTTATTGACTTTGTAATAATATTACATTAAAAAAATATATATATATGAGGTCCCATTCAACCCCACCACCCCCACCCCACCTCTCCCCCCACCCCCAGCAACACTCATTCCCATCATCATGACACATCCATTGCATTTGGTTAGTACATCTTTGGGCACCTCTGCACCTCATGGTCAATGGTCCACATCATGGCCCATACTCTCCCCCATTCCATCCAGTGGGCCCTGTGAGGATTTACAATGTCTGGTGATTGCCCCTGAAGCACCATCCAGGGCAGCTCCATGTCCCAAAGACGCCACCACCTCTCATCTCTTCCTCCCTTTCCCCATACCCATCAGCCACCATGTCCACTTTTCCCAATCCAATGCCACCTTTTCTATGTGGACATTGGATTGGTTGTGTCCATTGCACCTCTATGTCAAGAGGAGGCTCAGATTCCACCTGGATGCTGGATGCAATCCTCCCACTTTCAGTTGTAATCATTCTAGGCTCCATGGTGTGGTGGTTGTCCTTCTTCAACTCCATCTTAGCTGAGTGTGGTGAGTCCAATGAATCAGATTGTAGGTGCTGGAGTCTGTTGAGGCTCAGGACCTGACTATCACATTGTCAAGACTATGGCTTTTGACCAGGATAAAAGTGCATTGGGGAAAAGGAAATGAACAGACATTTCAGGGATTATTAGACACTGGCTCAGAAATGACTTCATTTCAGGAGACCCAAAATGTCACTGTGGTCCACCAAAGTAGGGGCTTATGGAAGTCAGGTGATTGATGGAGTTTTAGCTCAGGTCCATCTCAATAGGTCCAGTGGGTCCCCAGAGGAATTCTGTGGTTATTTCCCGAGTCCCAGAATGCATAATTGGAATAGACATCTTCAGCAACTGGCATAATCCCAACATTGGTTCCCTGACTTATGGAGTGAGGGCATTATGGTAGGAAAGGCCAAGGGGAAGCTACTAGAACAGCCTCTACCTAGTAAAATAGAAAATAAAAAGCAATACCAGAGTCCTGGAGGGAATGTAGCAATCAGTGCCACCATGAAGGATTTGAAGAATGCAGGCGTGGTGATTCCCACCATATCCCCATTCAACTCTTCTATTAGGCCTGTGCAAAAAACAGTCAATCTTGGAGGATGTCAGTAGATGATTGTAAACTTTACCAGGTGGTGACTCCAATTGCAGCTGCTGTTCCAGATGTGGTATCATTGCTTGAGTAAGTCAACCCTGGTATGCAGCTATTGATCTGGAAAATGTTTTGTTCTCAATTATTGTTAGTAAGGACCACCAGAAACAGTTTGCTTTCAGCTAGCAGTCCTACTTCAGGTGTACATCAGCTCTTCAGTGTGATGTCATAATATTGTCTGCAGGGACCTTGATCATCTTTCCCTCCCACAAGATATCATAATGGTCCATTATAATGATGATATCATGCTTATTGGACCTAGTAAGCAAGAAGTAGCAACTATGCTAGACTTATTGGTAAGGCATTTGCATGAAAGAGAATGTGAGATAAATCCAACAAAAATACAGGGGCCTTCCACCTTGGTGAAATTTATGGATATCCAGTGGTGTGATGCATATTGAGATATCCTTTCTAAAGTAAAGGATATGCTGTTACATCTGGCCCCTCCTATGACAAAAAAAGGAACAATACTTAGTTGTCTTCTTCAGATTTAGAGACAACATATTCCTCATTTGGGTGTGCCACTCTGGACCATTTACCGAGTGACCAGAAAAGCTGCTAGTTTTGAGTGGGGACCAGAAAATGAGGAGACTCTGCAAAGATCCAGGCTGTTGTGCACGTTATATTTCCACTTGGCCATAAGATCCAGCAGATCCAATGGTGCTGGAAGTGTCAGTGGCAAATAGCAATGCTTTCTGGAGACTTTGGCAGGCCTCTATAGGAGAATCATAATGTAGACCCTTTAGATTTGGAGCAAAGCCCTGCCGTTGTCTGCAGATAACTACTCTCCTTTTGAGAAATAGCTTTTGGCTTGCTACTGGGCCTTAGTAGAGACTGAATGCTTAATCATGTTCCACCAAGTTACCATGAGACCTGAGTTGTCTATCATGAGCTGGGTATTGTCTGACCCACCAAACCATGAAGATGGTCATGCACAGCAGCATTCCAGCATAAAGTATAAGTGTAGATATGAGATAGAGCCTGAGCAGGTTCTGAAGGCATAAGTTAAGTTACATGGGCCCAAATGCTCTTGGTCACCACTCCTGTCACATTATCTTCTCTTTCCCATGAAAGAGAACTCTTGAGGAGTTCCTTATAATCAGTTGACTGAGGAGGAAAAAAACTTGGGCCTGGTTTATAGATGACACAGCACAATATGCAAGTACCACCCAAAAGTGACAGCTGCAGCAATGCAGCTTTTCTGGGAAGTCCTTAAAGGAAAGTGGTAAGGGGAAATCCTCACAGTGTGCAGAACTTTGAATAGTACATGTCATTGTTCATTTTGCTTGGAAGGAGAGACTGCCAGAGGTGCATGTGTATACCAAATTATGGGCTGTGGCCAATGGTTTGGCTGGATGGTCTAGGATTTGAAGGAACAGGGTTGGAAAATTGGTGATAATGAGCTCTGGGGTAGAAGTATGTGGACAGAACTTTTTGAGTGGGCAAAAAACATATAGATACTAGTGTCCTTCATGAATGCTCACCTGAGGTGGCTTCAGCAAAGGATAATTTTTAATAATCAAGTAGATAGGATCACCTAGTCTTTGGAAACCAGTAGGCCTCTTTTCCAAGCCTCTCTTATCATTGACCAAAGGGCTTATGAACAAAGTGTCCTTAGTGGTAGGGATGGAGGTTATGCATGGGCTCAGCAACACAGAATTTCCCTTACCAAAGCTGACTTGGCTATAGCCACTGTTTAGTGCTCTATCTGCCAAAAGGAGAGACCCACACTCAGCCCAATATAGCACCATTCCCTGAGGTGATCAGGCTACCTGGTGGCAGGGTGATTATATTGCACCACTTCCATCACGGAAGGGGTAAGAATTTGTTCTAACTGGAATAGATACATACTACATATATGGGTTTGCCTTCTGTGCACACATGCTTCTTCAGCTACCATCCATGGACTTACTGAATGTTTACTGCCATGGTATTTCACCCATCATTACTTCCAATCAAAGAACCCACTTCACGGCAAATGATGTGCAGGAATGGGAACATACTCATAGAATTCACTGGTCTTAACATGTTCCCCATCATCCTGAAGCTGAAGGATTGGTAGAATGGCCTTTTCCAGACTCAATTATGGTGCCAACTAGGTGGCAATACCTTGAAGGACTGGGCCAATATTCTACAGGAGGCTATGTATGATCTAAATCACTGTCCACTCTATGATGCTGTTTATCCCATAGCCAGGATTCATGGGTCCAGGAACAAAGGGGTGGAAATAGAAGTGGCACTACCCACTATTACCCACTGCAACCTTAAGCTCTGCTGGTCTACAAGTCACAGTTCTAAAAGGAGGAGTGCTTCCACCAGGGAACACAACAATGATTCCATTGAACTGGAAGTTAAGAGTGCCGTCTGGCCACTTTGGGCTCCTCATGGCTCTGAATCAATGGGTAAAGAAGGGAAATACTGTACTGACTGGAGTGATTGATGCTATCAAGAGGAAATAGGGATTTCTGGGAAGATGGTGTCAGAGTAGGCAGGCAGGGCTCAACTCTCTCACAAAAACAACAGAGAAAGGTCCAAATCTGTTCAAGGGACCTGCTTTGGGGGGTCAGCAGAGTGTGAGGGACAAAAAGATGAAGAATCTGAAACAACACACATGAGTTACTAAACCTCTGCAGCAGCCAGGAAGGGCACTGAACACCCCCCTCGCCAAGACTTGAAGTTTAGATAAAGCCTGTGGTTCACTGCAGCTGATGGAGAAGGGAACAGACATCTTCCTCCCTGAAAGGAGGGAGGGTGCATCAGATGGTGGAGAGTGGTTTCTCCTCAGTGAATTCAGTCAGCAAGCCCACTGTGAATCAAGCAGAGATTGAAATAAACACCTTCATGGAAAGGTTCACTGACAAGGGACATCTGCTGAATTTCAAGGAAACTGCAAGGAGAAAAACTGCTTTTAGATCTCTTTTTAGTCCCAACTCCTAGGAGAAAATCCACACTCCATTACTGAGTGCTTGGCGTGATTTAGATAACTTAAGCTGGGCAATTTTAAAGACTTAGAATAAGTTAACAAAAAAATCAGAGAAGAGCTGTGAAAAAAATCTCAAGGCAAAAGAGAAATTGACTGTCAGAGTAAATTCATCAACATATTCAGATGCCTAGATGTAAGCAAAAAATTAGAAGCCATACTAGGAAACAGGAACAGATGGATCAGGCAAAGGAACAAACCAAATAGCCTGACAAAATACAGAATATAAGACACCTAATCAATGATAATAACAAAAATCTCCTAAATCAATTCAAAGAATTGAAGGAAAATATGACTAAAGATATAAAGGATATTAAGACACTGAGTGAGCCTAAAGAACAATCTGAATGCCTGAAAAGTAACAGAGCCTATAGGAATGAAAGGCACAATAGGTGAGCTTAAAAAATACATTAGATGCACATAACAGTAGAGTTGACATGATCAAAGGCAGAGTTAGTGATATCAAAGACAGAGCATCTGAACTGGAAAAGACAGAGAATAGAACGGAAAAAAAAAAAAAAAAGGAAAAAATGGAACAGGGTCCCAGGGAATTGAATGACAATGTGAAATGCACAAACATATGCTTTGTTTGTGACCCAAAAGGAGAAGAGAATAGAAAAGGGGGAGGAAGAACATTTGAGGAAATAATGCCTGATGCCTTCCCAACCTTCATGAAAGATATAAATATCAATATCCAAGAGGGACAATGCACCCCAAACAATAAATCTGAATAGACCTACTCTGAGACACCTACTATTCAGAGTGACAAATATCAGAAATAAAGAGGATTTATCAAAGCAGGAAGAGAAAAACAAAGCATCACATACAATGGAACCTCAATAACAATAAATGCTGACTCCTCAGAGAAACCATGGAGGCAAGAAGAAAGTGGTATGATAGACTTAAGGTACTGAAAGAGAAAACTGCCAGTCAAAAATTCTCTATTCAGCAAAACTGTCCTTCAAAAATGAGGGTGAGTTTAAAGTCTTCTCACACAAATAAAAACTGAAAGAGTATGTTATCAAAAGACCATAAATATAAGAGATACTAAAGGGAGTGCTTCAGCCTGAAAGGACAAGGGTGAGAGACCTGGGGAAGAGTGGAGAAATGAAGATTATTAAGAAGGATAAATTAAAGTGTAAATAGAAAATAGTAAGATATGACAACAGAAAGCCAAAGTATAAATGGATGAAGTAAGTAATGCCTTTACAGTAATAACATTTAATGGTAATGGCTTGAAGCCCCCAATCAAAAAACATAGACTGATAAAATGGATAAAAAATATGAGCCTTCTATATGATGTCTTCAAGAGACACCTCAGATAGAAGGACACAACAAGGTTGAAAGTGGAAGGTTGGAAAAAGGTATTCCATGCAAATTGTAACCAAAAAAGAGCTGGAGTAGTAATACTAATATCAGACAAAATAGAATTTAAATGCAAAACTGTTTTAAGGAATGAATATGGGCATTATATGTTAATAAAAGGGGTAATTCTCCAAAAAGAAATAAGTATAATAAATATTTATGCAGCTAACCTGGGTGCCCCAAGATAAATGAGGCAAACACTGGCAAAACAGCAGGGAGAAATAGATGTCTCTACAATAATAGAGACTGCAATACACCATTCTCAGTATTGGATAGAACATCTGGACAGAGGATAAATAAAGAAACAGAGAGCTTGAATAATATGATAAATGAACTAGACCTAACAGACATTTATAGAGCATTACACCCCCAAACAGCAGGATATGCATTCCTTTCAAGTGCTCGTGGATCCTTCTCCAGGATAGACCATATGTTGGGTCACAAAATAGGTGTCAAAAAAAAATATAAAAAGATTGAAATTATGCAAAACACTTTCTCTGACCATAATGGAATGAAGCTGGAAATCAATAATGGATGGAAAAAGAGAAATTTTATAAATATATGGAAATTAAACAACACACTATTAAATAATCAGTGGGCCAAAGAATAAATTGCAAGAGAATTAAGTAAATATCTTGAGAAGAAGGAAAATGAGAACACAACATATCAAAACCTATGGGATACAGCTAGGGCAGGGCTGAGAGGGGAATTTATAGCCCTCAGTGCTAACATTAAAAATGAAGAAAGAACTAAAATTGAAGAACTAATTGCACACCTGGAGGAACTAGAAAAAGAAGAACAAACTAATCCCAAAACAAATTGAAGGAAAGAAAGAGTAAAGATCAGAGCAGAAATAAGCACAACTGAGAACAACAACAACAACAACAACAAAATATTAGAATTGGGGAAGTGGACTTGGCTCAATGGATAAAGCATCCGCCTACCACAGGGGAGCTCCATGGTTCAAACCCAGGGCCTCCTTGACCTGTGTGGAGCTGGCCTACATGCAGTGCTGATGTGCGCAAGGAGTGCTGTGCCACACAGGGGTGTTCTACACATAGGGGAGCCCCATGCACAAGGAGTGAGCCCCATAAGGAGAGTTGCCCAGCACGAAAGAAAGTTCAGCCTTGCCAGGTGTGGTGCTGCACACACAGAGAGATGACACAGCAAGATGATTCAACAAAAAGAGACAGAGATTCCTGGTGCCGTTGAAAGGAATAGAAGTGGACACAGAAGAACACATAGTGAATGGACACAGAGAACAGACAACTGGGGGGGGAGGGGAGAGAAATAAAAAATATGTATATTAGAATCAACAAAACCAAAAGTTGGTTCTTTGAGAAGATCACCAAAATTGATAAACCCTGAGCTATACTGACCAAGAAAAAATAGAGAGAAGATGCAAATAAAATTAGAAATGAGAGGGAGGATGTTACTATTGACCCTGCAGAAATAATACAGAACATAAGAGGATACTGTGAACACCAAAGCAATAGACAATGTAGACAAAATGGATAAATTCCTAGAAACACAGAAACAACCTTCACTGACCTTAGAAGAAATAAAGACCTAAACACCAACCACAAGAGATTGAAACAGCCATAAAAAACCTCTCAAAGATGAAAAGTCCAGGACCAGATGGTTTCACAGGTGAATTCTACCAATCATTCAAAGACAATCTAATACCAATCATGCACAAGCTCTTCCAAAAAATTGAATAGGAAAGAACACTACCAAACTCATTCCAGAAAGCCAACATTACCCTAATATCAAAAACAGATATACTATTAAAAAAAAGAAAATTACAGACCAATATCTCTATGAACATAGACACAAAAATTCTCAGCAAAATGCTTGCAAACTGAATCTAAAAGCACATTAGAAGAATTATATGGAGGGTGGGACCATGGTGCATGAAGAGGAAGGTTGAAGCCTCATAGAGACTGGCAGTCATCTTGCTCCAACATGTGGCAACAGACTTTTGTGAGGGAAGTAATTTACTCTTTATGGTCTTGTGACTGTAAGCTTCTACCCCCAATAAATACCCTTTATAACCCCTCCCCCAAAGAATTATATACCAAGATCAAGTGAGTTTTATCCCAGGTGTGCAAGGATGGTTCAACACAAGAAAATTAATTAAAAATCCATTAGTGTAATAAACCATATTAATAACTTGAAGAAGAGAAATGGCATGTTCTTCTCAATTGATGCAGTATCCTTTCTTGATAAAAATACTCCAAAAATAGGACTAGAAGGAAGCTTCTCAATAGAAGGAACATATTTCTCAATATGAAAAACCTACAGCTAGCATTGTATTCAATGGTGAAAGACTGAAAACTTTCCCACTGAGTTCAGTAACAAGACAAAGATGTCCACTGTCACCACTTTTATTCAATATTGTGCTAGAAGTTCTAGCTAGAGCAATTATGGTAGATAAAGAAATAAAAGAGATGGAAGATATAAAACTTTCACTATTCACTGATGATATGATCTGTATCTAGACAATCCTGAAAAATCCACAACAAAGCTTTTAGAACTAATAGACAAATTCAGGAAAGTGGCAGGGTACAAGATTAGTATGCAAAAATTAGTAGCACTTCTATAGACTACTGATGAGCAATCTGAGGAGGAAGTCAGAAACAATTCCATTTATAATAGTGACTAAAAGAATCAAATATTTAGGAATAAACATAACCAAAGATATAAAGAACCTGTATTCAGAAAATTAAAACACTGTTAAAAGTAACTGACCTACCAAGCACCAACTAGCAATGCAACTGGAAAAAAACCTTGACCAAAAGGGGGAAAAGGTAAAGACAAAGGAGTTTATATGGCTAAGAGACTTCAAAGTGGTTCCAGAGATTAGGCTTATGCAAGTATTAGCACTATCTCATTGACTGCCCAAGTAAATGTTGCCTCACATAGCAGGGCTCCTTAGGGTTCTGGAGACATCCAGACACTGCAGAATAGGGTAGACAGCTCAGGAGTTTGGTGCCCTGCCAGTGGGTCCTACTTTGGAATTTATGCTTCCCAGTGTGACAAAGGTGGACTCAGTTGTGGTTTCCCTGCTCATGGATGGCTTTTTTGACCTTTCTATTTGAACCTATAGTTAGTACTAGAGTTGACAGGTATATGTCCAAGAGATTGAAATCTTTGGGCTGTACTTGTGCCAGTTGGGTCTTGAATCTCAATAGAGTTGCAACACCTACTCTCCAGTTCATTGGACTCAGCCAGGACAACTAACAAGGAGATGATGATAGACAACAACCATCCTGGGGAATAGAGAGTCTGCAGCTGCAGGCAAGGTAGTTCCATCCATCTGCCCATGGGATCTAAGCCTCCTCTCAATTAGAGGTGGAGTGGACATCACCATCCCAGAATCCTCAGAATTGGGGAATGAACGAATGATTAGAGTAGACTTACTGGTATTCTACTATAGACTTGTTGTGATTCTAGCAATGGAAGAACTTATATCATTGATGTGGAGGCAGTGGCCACTGGAGGTTCTGAGGGGAGGGAGAGGGAAAAATGGTGTAACATGGGGACATTTTCAGGACTTGGGAATTGTCCTGAATGACATTGCAATGACAGATACAGGCCATTATATATCTCATCGTAACTTACAAAATTGTGCAGGAGAGATTCTAAACTACAGTATGAACTATAATTCATACTTAGTGGCAATGCTTCAAAATGTGTTAATCAATTGTAACAAGTGTACCACAATAATGAAGAATGTTGTTAATGTGGAAAAATATGGGAGGGATGGGAGCGGGGTATATGGGAATCCCATATATTTTTAATGTAATATTTATGTATACTAAGTATCTTTTAAAAAATTTATAAGTATATTAAAAAAAGTTGAAAAACACATGTTTACACAAACAAATCTTTCATTAGTAAACTAGTAGTTTTAAGTCAGGGTGTCTTGCTTTTCTAGATTGTCTTAAACCAGTTATTGTATGGCAGTGATACTCAAATTTCAGCTTTCAGAAACAACTTCTGAGTTTCGAAAACTCAGAATATTGGCTACCCCCAGAGTTTCTGATTCAGTAGTTCTGGGATGAAGCCTGAGAATGTGCACTTATTACAAGTGCCTAGGTGATTCTAACTCTGCTGGTCCATGGGGTATATTTTGAGAATCATTGTTCAAGACCATATAATCGGTTGTAAAGTAGAATACCTTACCATCTTCAGAATTTTCCTAAGGATAGGTAACCATGTACTGGGATATATGAGTTTCTCAGTTGACATACTGAGGTAAGATAAATCACTCATTGTGATTGATTTCCAGTTAGAGATTTACGACCTAGAGCTTGAAAACTTGAATGATGTTCAACTTAGCTTACATATATTTGGTAGGATTCTTCTGCCTGAGCTCTGAGCTTTGGAAGAGTAAAGAAAATTATTATAGGCATATAGAGAAGAGACAAAGAATCTTTGTACTGATACAAAATGATGGAAATAACCCTGTTCGGCAGATTTCAGTTTTGTCAATGTAAATTGAGGGTTAAATTTCATGAGAATGGTTATGTTAAAGTAACTTTGTTAAATAAACCTCCTAGTCTAATATGAAAGGCTGCATTAATAGGTACTCTGAAAACCAAGTTCCTTACCTAATTTCTCACCTTTGGCTTGCACTGCCTGTAGAGCCTGTAGTTTCTCTAGCCACCCATTGCTGTGGTTGTGGAGATGGTAGTATACCTTGATAGAAATAGTGGCAATCTTTTTTTTTTTAAATAATAATTTAAAGAAGTAACTGAGAAGGACTTAAATAAATGGAAGGACATTCTGATTTCATGAACTGGAAATATTAAATATCAATATTATTTCAACTCTACCCAAAATGTTTTACAGATTCAACACAATCCCAGTAAAAATCCCAATAGCATTTTTTGCAGACATAGAATAGCCAATTATTAAATTTACTTGGGGAAACGGACTTTGGCCCAGTGGTTAGGGCATCCGTCTACCATATGGGAGGTCCGTGGTTCAAACCCCGGGCCTCCTTGACCCGTGTGGAGCTGGCCATGCGCAGTGCTGATGCGCGCAAGGAGCCGTGCTGTGCAAGGGTGTCACCCGCGTGGGGAAGCCCCACGCGCAAGGAGTGCGCCCGTGAGGAGAGCCGCCCTGCGCAAAAGAAAGTGCAGCCTGCCCAGGAATGGCGCCGCCCACACTTCCTGCGCCGCTGATGACAACAGAAGCGGACAAAGAAACAAGATGCAGCAAGTAGACACCAAGAACAGACAACCAGGGGAGGGGGGAAAATTAAATAAATAAATAAATCTTAAAAAAAAAAATTTACTTGGAAGAATAAGGGAACTCCAATAGCAAAAATGTCTTTAAAAACAACAAAGTTAGAGGATTCTCACTTCCTGACTTTAAAGCATATTATTTAGATACAGTGGTAAACACAGCATGGTACTGGCATAAAAACAGACAGATTGATTAATGGAACCAAACAGAGACTTAGAAATTGATCCTTACACCTATGATCAAGTGATTTTGGACAAGGCTGTCAAGCCCCCCCAGCTCAGCCTGAACAGTCTATTCAACAAACAGGGCTGCAAGAACTGGATATCCATATCGAAACGAAAGAAAGAGGACCCCTATTTCACAGCTTATACAAAAATTAAGGGAAACGGACTTGGCCCAGTGGTTAGGGCGTCCGTCTACCACATGGAGGTCCGCGGTTCAAACCCCGGGCCTCCTTGACCCGTGTGGAGCTGGCCCATGCACAGTGCTGATGCGCGCAAGGAGTGCCCTGCCACGCAGAAGTGTCCCCCGCGTAGGGGAGCCCCACACACAAGGAGTGCGCCCCGTAAGGAGAGCCGCCCAGCTTGAAAGAAAGTGCAGCCTGCCCAGGAATGGCGCGGCCCACACTTCCCATTCCACTGACGACAACAGAAGCGGACAAAGAAACAAGACGCAGCAAATAGACACAGAGAGCAGACAACCGGGGGAGGGGGGCAAATTAAATAAAATAAAAATAAATCTTAAAAAAAAAATTTATTCAAAATGGATCAAGGACCTAAACATAAAAATGACAATCAGAAAATTCCTAGAAGAAAATAAAGGAAAACATCATCAAGGTCTTATGGTAGGTGGCAATTTCTTAAACTTGAGACCCAAAGACAAGCATCAAAAGCAAAAATAGATAAATGGGACCTCCTCAAAAGTAGAAACTTTTGTACGTCTAAGGACTTTGTCAAAAGGGTGAAAAGGCAGCCAAATCAATGGGAAAATATGTTTGGAAGTCACATATCTGATGAGGGTTAAATATGCATGATCTATAAAGAGAAGCCACACAACAATTAAAAACCACAGTAGGGGGGGTACTGGGTTCCTGGCCAGTGGTGCTCTGTCGTGGTCCCTAGGGGAGCAGCGACAGTCTCCCAGGTACAGTGGTGGGGACCGGGAGGGAGTGAGGGTTCAACAGTGAGCCCCTGATACTAATGACTATGCTTGTGAGCTGATAAACCCAAAATAATAACAAGGCCTAGAGCAACTTTGTGCCTGGGAATTTCCTTCTGTCAGCCTTCATGTTACTCAAATGTGGCCAGTCTCGAAGCCAAACTCAGCATGTAAATGCAATGCCTTCCCCCCAGCGTGGGACATGACACCCGGGGATGAGCCTCCCTGGCAACGAGGGACCACTATCAACTACCAACTGATGATGCAACTGGAAAATGACCTTATACGGAAGGTTCAATGCGGATCAGCAGAATATCCATGTCTACATAAAATACCATGACTTTAAAATGCTGTTTGACCTAAAGTAAGGGGGAAATGGAAAGGAGAAATGAGTTTATATGGCTACGAGTTTCTAAAAAAGAGTCTGGAGGCTGGCAGAAGGTTTGCCCTCATGCACAACTGAGCAGAGTCAGAGAGACAGATAAAGCAGATACAACCCCCAGATATTGGTTCCTTTGAGGGCTAAAGAGACCCATGGGAGTTATGGCCATGGCCGATGGGGTTAACTACCAGGGCAGATGGCCCCTCTTTGGAAATGGTGTTTATGTGTGATGAATCTGGACTCAGATGGGATCTCCCTTCATAAGACTTTCATGCTAATGTGCTGGAGGTGCAGTTAATGTTGGGGATTAAGATATATTTAGGGGATTTGAATCTCTGGACTGACAATGTGATAGCCAGATCCTGAGCCTCAAAAGACTCCAGCACCTACAATCTGATTTATTGGACTTACCACACTCAGCTAAGATGGAGGTGAAGAAGGACAACCACCACACCATGGAGCCTAGAGTGATTACAACTGAAAATGGGAGGATTGCATCCAGCATCCAGGTGGAATCTGAGCCTCCTCTTGACATAAAGGTGCAATGGACACAACCAATCCAGTGTCCACATAGAAGAGGTGGCATTGGATTGGGAAAAGTGGACATAATGGACAAAGGGTATGGGGAAAGGCAGGAAGAGATGAGAGGTGGAGGCGTCTTCGGGACATGGAGCTGCCCTGGATGGTGCTTCAGAGGTAATCACCGGACATTGTAAATCCTCACAGGGCCTACATGATGGAATAGAGGAGAGTATGGGCCATGATGTGAACCAATGTATATGAGGTGCAGAGGTGCCCAAAGATGTACTTACCAAATCCAATGGATGTGTCATGATGATGGGAACGAGTGTTGTTGGGGGGGGGGGAGAGGGGGGGTGGGGGGGGTGGGGTTGAATGGGACCTCACATATATATTTTTAATGTAATATTATTACAAAGTCAATAAAAAATAAAAAAAAAAAAAAATAAAGAGAAGCCACAACTCAACAATAAAAAAACAAACGACCCAATTTAAAAATGGGCAAAAGAAAAAAAAAAAGGCTCATGGAAATTTTATTCGGATTGTGTTGAATCTGTAAAGTAATTTGGGTAAAACTGACATCTTAACAACAATTAGTCTCCCAATCCACAAACATGGAATGGCCGTCCATTTATCTAGGTCCTCTTTTAGCAATGTTGTGTAGTGTTCTTTGTACAAGGACTCTATATCCTTAGGTAAATTTATTTCTAGATATTTGATTCTTTTAGTTGTTACTGTAAATGCAATTTTTTTTCTTGATTACCTCCTCAGATTGCTCATTAGTAGTGTATGGAAACACTACTGATTTTTGCCTGTTGCTCCTACATCCCACCACTTAGCTCTAATAGCTTTATTGTAGGTTTTTGGAACTTTCTATATATATAGGATCATGCCATCTGAAAACAGTGAAAGTTTTCCTTCTCCCTTTCCAATTTGGATGCCTTTTTTTTTGTTAAAGATTTATTTTTTATTTATTTCTCTCCCCTCCCCCGCCCCGACCAGTTGTCTGCTTTCTGTGTCCATTCGCTGTGTGTTCTTCTGTGACCTCTTCTATCCTTATCAGTGGCACCAGGAATTGTGTTTCCTTTGCTGTGTCATCTTGTGTCAGCTCTCCGTGTATGCAGCGCTATTCTTGGGCAGGCTGCACTTTCTTTCACACTGGGTGGCTCTCCATATGGGGCACACTCCTTGTACGTGGGGCTCCCCTACACAGGAGACACCCCAGCATGGCAGGGCACTCCTTGCGCACATCAGCACTGCACATGGACCAGCCCCACATGGGTTAAGGAGGCCCAGGGTTTGAACTGTGGACCTCCCATGTGGTAGGCAGATGCCCTATCCATTGGGCCAAGTCCGCTTCCCTTGGATGCCTTTTTATTTCTTTTTCTTGCCTAAGTGCTCTAGCAAGAACTTCTAACACAATATTGAATAAGAGTGGTGACAATGGACATTCTTGTCATATTCCCAATCTTAGAGGGGAAGCTTTCAGTCTTTCACTATTGAGTAACATGTTAGCTGTGGATTTTTCACATGTCCATTATCATGTTGAGGAAGTTTCCTTCTATTCCTATCTTTTGAAGAGTTTATTAAGAAAGGATGCTGAATTTTGTCAAATGTCTTTCTGCATCAAGGGATGATCATGTAAGTTTTCTACTTTCATTTGTTAAGGTGATGTATTACATTAATTGATTTTCTTGTGCTGAATCACCCTTGAATGGCTAGGATAAAACCCACTTGATCATGGTGTATAATTTTTAATGTGCTGGTGAATTCTGTTTTCAAGTATTTTGAGTATTTTTGTATCTCAGTTCATTAAGCAGATTGGTATGTAATTTTCTTTTCTTGTCATGTCTTTTCTGGCTTTGATATTAGGGTGATGTTGGCTTCATAGAATGAGTTAGGTAATGTTCCCTATGCTTCAGTTTTTTGGGAGATTTTTAGCAGGATTGGTATTAGTTCCTTTTGGAATGATTGCTAGAAATCAGCTGTGAAGCCATCTGGCTCTGGGGTTTTCTTGGTTGATAGGTTTTTGATGACTGATTCAACCTCTTGTGATTGGTCTGTTGAGGTCTTCTATTTCTTCTAGAGACAGGGTAGGTTGTTTGTGTGTTTCTAGGAATTCATCCATTTCATTTAAGTTGTCTAATTTGTTGACATATAGTTGGCCATAGTATCTTCTTATGATCCTTTTTATTTCTGTGGTGTTAGTGGTGATGTCCCTGCTCTCATTTCTGATGTTTTTTATTTGCATATTCTCTCTTTTTTTGTCAGTCTAGCTAAGGTTTTGTCAATTTAAAAAATCTCAAAGACCCAGCTTTTGGTTTTGTTAATTCTTTTGATTTTTCATTCTCAATTTCATTTATTTCTGATCTAACTTTTATTATTTCTTTCTTCTGCTTGCTTTGGGATTAGTTTGTTCTTTTTCTATTTCCTTCAGGTATGCTGCTAGGTCATTGATTGTAGCTTTTTAATCCTTTTTAATGTAGGCATTTAGGGGTATAAATTTCCCTCTCAGCACTGCCTTTACTGCATCCCACAAATTTTTATATGTTGTATTCTCATTTTCATTTGCCTCAAGAAATTTACTTATTTCTCTTGCAATTTCTTCTTTGACTCACTGATTGTTTCAGAGTGTGTTATTTAACATCCACATATTTTTAATTTTCCAGTTCTCCACCTACTATTTATTTACAGCTTCATTCTATTGAGATCAGAGAAAGTTCTTTGTATAATTTCAATCTTTCTAAATTCATTGACACTTGTTCTATGATTTAACCTGTGGTCTATACTGGAGAATGATTCATGAGCACTTGAGAGGAAAGTATATCCTAATGTTTGGGGTACAATTCTGTTAGGTCTAGTTATTTATATTTTTCTAGATCTTAGTTTCTTCACTGATACTCTTTCTAGATGTTCTATCTTTTCTGAGAGTGGTGTATTGAAGTTTCCCACTATTAAGGCAGAAGAATCTATTTCTCCCAGTGTTTGCCTCATGTATTTTGGGGCACTCTGATTAGGCACATAAATATTCATAATTGTTCTTTTTGGAAGGTTGCCCCTTTTATTAATATATAGGGTCCTTTTTTGTCTCATACCGCTTTTGCATTAAACGTCTATTTTGAGGGAGTGGATGTAGCTCAAGTGGTTGATTGCCTGCTTTCCACGTACGAGGTCCTGAGTTTGATCCCTGGTACCTCTTAAAAACAAAACAAAGGGAAAAGTCCATTTTGGCCAATATTCATATTGCTATCTGTGATGGGTAGGCTAATATGTCAACTTCGCCAGGTAATTGTACCCAGTTGTTTGGTCAAGTAAGTGCTGCAATAATTGTAATACAAGGATATTTATGGACTTTAGTCACCAGTGAGTTTATTGCATAGATAGTTGATTACATCTATAGTCAATCAAGGAGACTGCCATCAGCAATGAGTGACATTTTATCCAATCAGTTGAAAGTCTTAAATGGAGAAGTGATTTCAGAATTCAGAGAGAATTTTCCAGCTTGACTTCAGACAGACAACATCTCTTGGGAATTCATCAAGGACCTTCATCAGAGGCCCTGGTTTGCAGCCTCTGCAGGATTTATACTTGTGCATCCCCATGGTCTCATGAGAGAATTTTATAAAATCTTATACTATTTACAGATATTTCCTGTTGATTCTGTTTCCCTAGAGAACCCTGACTAATATACTATCCCAATTATTTTGTGGTTACCGTGTGTGGAAAATCATTTTCCAACCTTTCACTTTCAATTTATTTGTGTCTAAGTCTAAGGTAAGTCTCTTGCAGACAGCACACAGCAGAATGTTTTTTTAATCCATTCCACCAACCTGTGTCTCTTAATTGGGGAGTTTAATTCATTAACATTCAATGTTATCACTGTAAAGGCAATATTTACTTCAACCATTTTATCCTTAGGATTTTTGTGGGAAGCTGCCTCTGGCACTGGTGTTGTATTGGCCATCTTGTTACCAAACGCTATTTTAGATACTAACCCAGTTAAGTTTCTATTTCCCCACCCTTGCTGAAGTAATTAAGTTTCTATCCTCACGCCACTCCCCCGGGCTCCGATTTGGCACGCCCTAAAGAGTGTGAAAGTCTTTCCATGGACGTTGCCAAACAACCATCTGCGCATGCGTGTGGCGCGAAAATCAAAATCTAGTTACCCAATCATTTACCGACACATGCGTTGTCATCAGTATGTACCACCTCTTTCATTCCTGGCTATAAATACCCCTGATCGACCCTCAATAAAGGAGACTTGATCAGAATCCTGTCTTGTCTCCATTCTTTGTGTCTCTTGTCCCTTTCATTCCCGCTCCCTCCCTCAGGTCTCAGTTCGACTGACCTGCGGGTCAGGTCAGATTTTATATGTCATATCTTCTTTTTGTTTCTCTTTTTACCCTTTTGATGACCTTTACAAACAATCTTCATTTCTTCTCCAAACCTCTCTCTCCTATCTTTTCCTTTCAGCCTACAGAACTCCCTTCTGTATTTCTTGTAGGGCAGGACTCTTCTTGTTGGCAAATTTTCTGTTTCTATTTATCTATGAATATATATATTTTTTTAATATTTCACATATATTAACTTTATTTTATTTTCTTTTTTCTTTTTTAAAATATTTATTTATTATTATTACTTTTTAATTACATTAAAAAATATATATGAGGTCCCATTCAACCCCACTGCCCCCGCCCCCCACTCCCCCCACAGCAACACTCTCTCCCATCATCGTGATACATCCATTGCACCTGGTAAGTTCATCTCTGAGCATCACTGCACCCCATAGTCAATGGTCCACATCATAGCCCAGACTCTCTCACGTTCCATCCAGTGGGCCCTGGGGGGATCTACAGTGTCCCGTAATTGTCCGTGAAGCACTATCCAGGACAACTCCACGTCCCGAAAACGCCTCCACATCTCATCTCTTCCTCCCGTTCCCCACACCCAGCAGTCCCCATGGCTACCGTTCCCACACCCATTTCACATTTCCTCTGTGGACATTGGATTGGTTGTGTCCATTGCACACCTATGTTAAGTGAGGGCTTAGATTCCACATGGGTACTGGATGCACTCTTCCCGCTTCTAGTTGTAGACACTCTAGGCTCCATGCTGTGGTGGTTGACCTTCTTCAACTCCATGTTAGCTGAGTGGAGTAAGTCCAATAAGTCAAAGTGTAGGAGCTGAAGTCTGTTGAGGCTCTGGGCCTGGGTGTCATATTATCAGTCCAGAGATTCAAATCCCCTACATATATCTTAAACTCAGCACCAACTACAATTCCAATAAAGTAGCATGCAAGTCTTGTGAAAAGAGATCCCCTCTGAGTCCATTTCCATCACGCAGAAACACCAGCTCCAAAGAAGGGCCATCTGTCATGGCAGTGAACCCCTTCTGCCATGACCATAGAACCCGTGGGTCTCTTTATCCCTCAAAAGAACCAATACCTGGGGTTGTATCTACCTTATCTGTCTCTTAGACTCTGTTCAGTTGTACATAGGGCTATTCCTTCTGACAACCTCCAGACTCTTTTTTAGAGACTCACAGCCTTATAATCTCATTTCTCCTTTCCATTTCCCCCTTACATTAGGTCAAACCGCTTCCCGAAGTCATGTTATTATATGTAGACAGGTATATTCTGCTGTTCCGCATTGAATCTTTAATTCAAGGTCATTTTCTAGTTGCTTCTTCAGCTGGTATGTGGTAGTGATCCCTCGGTGCCAGGGAGGCTCATCCCCGGGTGTCGTGTCCCACGCTGGGGGGAATGCATCACATCTACACGCTGAGTTTGGCTGTGAGAGTGGCCACATTTGAGTAACATGAAGGCTGTCAGGAGGAAACCCCCAGGCACAATGCTACTCTAGGCCTTGTTCTTATTGCAGGTGCATAGGCTCAAAAGTGTAGCCATTAATATCAAGGGCCCACTGTTGGGCCCTCCTTCCTTCCTGGTTCTTGCCGTTGCACCTGGAGGATTGCCGCTGCTCTCCCAGGGCCCACAACAGTGACCCCCCGGCCAGGAGCCCAGTACCCCCCCAGCTGTTGTTTTTAATTGTTTCCACTATGAGTATATATAGACATTACCATATACCCTGGGCATATGCCCTGTATAACTCCCTGTCAACCATATATATCCTGTCAATAACATCCCATATCAGTATTCCTCCGCTGCCATTGTTGAACCACTCTGTGATCCAAAACTTCCCGTAAAGTGAATCCCAACATAATGTCAGCTTCAGAAGAGTCTTAGATCACCAAAATTCATATATACAGTATACAGTATTTCCCCAGATCCACCATAAAACCTTTTCCCTTCCACAGCAATAATCTTTTAACTTATTCATATCATATTTCCTGAAACTGATGTACAGATTCCGAAACTATAGTTTTCAAACAAGGTAACATTTGTGCTTACTATGTGGTCCATACTTTAGGTTGTACAGTTTTCTAAATTTTTTAGCTATCCTATGTTTTGTCTTATGGTTTTCATTATTAGTCTGTCGTCCCCTATATGTTTTTGGTGTAATATTAGCTGTTTTATATTCATCCTCGTGTACTCTCACATAACTCCTCTTTTGCCCCCTTATTTACCTTTGTTCTATCCATTGCACGTCCATTTTCCCCTCCCCTTAGGGCCCACAACGCCTGCCAATCTAATGCCCTGGGAGCCGTCCTTTCTCACGAGAGATACAGTTCTCTCTATTCGACGGCATTAGTCTTCCCCAGGATATGGGTCCACCCCACCCAATGGTAGAACCCACCTTGGCAAAATGAGCCTTCAGCTATTCCCTCCGGAGTCCGTCCCGCATCAGACCATACCCCCTGAGCGTCCTAACCAGGTGACCCTCCTACTTATACTTTGATACGTTTTACTCAACATTTAGTTCTCAACAAACTTCTGGCACTCTCCCATGTTTGTATGTTGCCCCTCCCTCCCACCTATTTCTTGGACCATATTACCCCTCTTCCCATCCCCAGCCCCCCTCAAACCCAGAAAACCCCACCCGAAGGTAACCCCTTGCCCCCATTTTGTCCCTTCTTTGTGCTCATACTTACCCCCAGCTCATCACAGATTCCACCCCTACAGACATTAACTCACATCCTTCCTCCACCCCCCGATTTCCAGTAAGCCACTTTTCCAGACTCTAGCTCTCTGAGGCAGTTAACTTATTTCATATCATTGAGGTCATATAGTATTTGTCCTTCAATGCCTGGGTTGCTTCACTTAACAAAAGATTCTCAAGGTTCATCCATGTTATCACGTGCGATTGTAGTGTATTGGTTCTTACAGCTGAGTAGTATTCCATTGTGTGTATATACCACATTTTATTGATCCACTCATCTGTTGATGGACTTTTGGATTGATTCCAACTTTTGGCGATGGTGAACAATGCTGCTATGAACATTGGTGTACATATATCGGTTTGTGTCCTTGTTTTCAGATCTGATGGGTATATACCCAGCAGTGGTATTGCTGGGTCATATGGCAAATCTATGGATAATTTTTTGAGAAACTGCCAAACTGTCCTCCAGAATGGTTGGATCCTTCTGCATTCCCACCAGCAATGGATGAGTGTTCCCCTTTCTTCACATCCTCTCCAGCATTTGTATTCTACTGTTTTTTTCATGGCTGCCAATCTTATGGGAGTAAGATTAGTTTTGATTTGCATTTCCCTGATAGCTAGGGATTTGGAGCATTTTTTCATGTGCTTTTTAGCCATTTGTATTTCTTCTTTGGAGAAGTGTCTGTTTAAATCTTTTTCCCATTTTTTAAATGGGTTGTTTATCTTTTTGTTTTCGAGATATATGAGTTCTTTATATATGCAAGTTATAAGTCTCTTATCAGATATATGGTTGCCAAATATTTTCTCCCATTGTGTGGGTTCCTTTTTTACTTTCTTGACAAACTCCTTTGAGGTACAGAAGGCTTTAATTTTGAGGTAGTCCCATTTATCTATTTGTTCTTTTGCTGCTCGTGCTTTTGGTGTGATATTCATGAAGCCATTTCCTATTACAAGGTCCTGTAGATGTTTCCCTACACTGCTTTCTAAGGTCTTTATGGTCTTGGCTCTTATATTTAGGTCTTTGATCCATCTAGAGTTGATCTTTGTATAAGGTGTGAGATGGTAATCCTCTTTCATTCTTCTACATATGGCTATCCAGTTCTCCAGGCACCATTTGTTGAATAGGCCATTCTCTCCCAGTTGAGAGGGTTTGGTGGCTTTATTGAATATTATATGGCTATATACATGAGGTTCTATATCTGAACTTTCAATTCGATTCCATTTGTCTGTGTGTCTCTCCTTATGCCAGTACCATGCTGTTTTCACTACTGTAGCTTTGTAGTATGTTTTGAAGTCAGGAAGTGTGATTCCTCCTATTTCGTTTTTCTTTTTCAATATGTCTTTGGCTATACGGGGCCTCTTTTTATTCCAAATAAATTTCATAGTTAGTTTTTCTAGTTCCTTAAAGAAGGCTGTGTTGATTTTTATTGGGATTGCATTGAATGTGTAGATCAGTTTTGGTAGGATAGACATCTTAATAATATTCAGTCTTCCTATCCATGAACAGGGAATATTCTTCCATTTATTTAGGTCTTCTTTGATTTCCTTGAACAATCTTGTATAGTTCTCGATGTATAAGTTTTTTACCTCTTTAGTTAAATTTATTCCTAAGTATTTGATTTTTTTATTTACTATTGTGAATGGTATTTGTTTCTTGATTTCCTCCTGATCTTGCTCATTATTGGTGTATAGAAATGCTACTGATTTTTGCGCATTGATCTTATAACCTGCGACTTTGCTAAACTCATTTATGAGTTCTAGGAGCTTTGTTGAAGATCTCTCAGGGTTTTCTATATATAGGATCATGTCATCTGCAAATAATGAAATTTTGACTTCTTCCCTTCCAATCTGAATGCCTTTTATATCTGGTTCTTGTCTCAGTGCTCGAGCCAGTACTTCCAAGACAATGTTAAATAGGAGCGGAGACAATTGGGCATCCTTGTCTTGTTCCTGATTTTAGAGGGAAGGATTTCAGGACTTCGCCATTGTAAACAATGTTGGCTTTAGGTTTTTCATATATACTCTTTATCATGTTCAAAAAGTTTCCTTGTATTCCGATCTTTTGGAGTGTTTTTATCAGGAAGGGGTGCTGTATTTTGTCAAATGCCTTTTCTGCATCTATAGATATAATCATGTGGTTTTTTTCTCTCAATCTGTTTATATGGTGTATTACATTGATTGATTTTCTTATGTTAAACCATCCTTGCATACCTGGGATAAATCCCACTTGGTCATGGTGTATAATTCATTTAATGTGTTGTTGAATACGATTAGCAAGTATTTTGTTAAGTATTTTTGCGTCTAGGTTCATTAGAGAAATTGGTCTGTAATTTTCCTTTCTTGTGGTGTCTTTGTTTGGCTTTGGTACTAGGGTAATGTTGGCATCATAGAAGGAATTAGGCAGTGTTCCTTCTGTTTCGATTTTTTGGAATAGTTTCAACAGGATTGGTGTTAGTTCTTTCCGGAATGTTTTGTAGCATTCACCTGTGAAGCCGTCTGGCCCTGGGCTCTTCTTAGTTGGGAGATTTTTAATGACTGATTCTATCTCTTTGCTTGTGATTGGTTTGTTAAGATCATCAATTTCTTCTTTCGTCAGTATGGGCTGCTTATGTATTTCTAGGAATTTGTCCATTTCCTCTAAATTGTCATTTTTGTTGGAATATAGTTTTTCAAAGTATCCTCTTATGATAGTCTTTATTTCTGTGGGGTCAGTGGTGATATCACCTTTCTCATTTCTTATTTTGTGTATTTGCATCTTTTCTCTTTTTTTCTTTGTTAGTCTCGCTAAAGGTTTGTCAATTTTGTTGATCTTCTCAAAAAACCAGCTCTTGGTCTTGTTTATTTTTTCAAGTGCTTTCTTATTTTCTATTTCATTTAGTTCTGCTCTTATCTTTGTTATTTCCTTCCTTCTTCTTCCTGTTGGGTTACTTTGTTGTTGTTTTTCTAATTCCTTCAAATGTGCAGTTAATTCTTCAATTTCTGCTCTTTCTTCTTTTTTGATGTATGAATTTATGGCTATAAATTTCCCTCTCAGTACCGCTTTTGCTGCATCCCATAAATTTTGGTATGTTGTGTTATCATTATCATTTGTTTCAAGGTAGTCATTGATTTCTTTTGAGATTTCCTCTTTGACCCACTGTTTTTCTAAGAGTGTGCTGTTTAATTTCCAAATTGTCGTGTGAAGTCTGGGTCTCTGTCCCTTGCAAATTTCCAGCTTGACTCCACTGTGGTCAGAGATATTGTTTTGTATGATTTCGATCTTTCTGAATTCATTAAGCCTTTCTTTGTGGCCTAGCATATGGTCAATCTTGGAGAATGTTCCACGTGCGCTTGAGAAAAATGTATATCCTGCTGTGTTTGGGTGTAATGATCTATATATGTCTATTAGATCCAGCTCTTCTAATATACTGTTCAAATGTTTTGTTTCCTTAGTGATTCTCTTTTGAGATGTTCTGTCCAGAGTTGATAGTGGTGTATTAAAATCCCCCACTATAATTGTAGATGCATCTATTCTTTCACTTAGTTTTTCCAGCGTTTGCCTCACATATTTAGAGGCGCCCTTGTTAGGAGCATAAATATTTATGATTGTTCGATCTTCTTGACAAATTGTCCCTTTCACTAAAATATAGTATCCTTCTTTGTCTCTCACAATTGTTTCGCATTTAAAGTCTATTTTGTCTGATATTAATATAGCTACTCCTGCCTTTTTTTGGTTGTTGTTTGTTTGTATGATTGTTTTCCAGCCATTCACTTTCAACCTCCATGAGTCTCTGGGTCTAAGATGTGTCTCTTCTAGGCAGCATATAGATGGGTCGTATTTCCTTATCCAGTGTCCCAGTCTGAATCTTTTGATAGGTGAGTTTAATCCGTTGACATTCAGTGTTATTACGTTTAGAGAGTTATTTATGGTAGCCATATTTTGGTTGGATTTGTGTTTGTTATATTTTGTTTGTATTATTTTATTTTCCCCTTCTATTTTTGTCTTTCTTGTTGCTTTTACACTCTCCTCCATCTCTGACTGTCCTGTTTTTTCCTTTCTTCCTGCAGAATTCCCTTAAGAATTTCTTGAAGGGGAGGTTTCTTGTTGATATACTCTTTCAGTTTCTGTTTATCTGTGAATATTTTGAACTCTCCATCATTTTTGAATGCTAGTTTAGCTGGATAGAGTATTCTTGGTTGGAGATTTTTTTCCTTTAGTACCTTGACTATATCATACCACTGCCTTCTTGCCTCCATCATTTCAGATGAGAAATCAGCACTTAATCTTATGGAGTTTCCCTTGTATGTGATGGTTTTCTTTTCTCTTGCTGCTTTTAGAATTTTTTCTTTGTCTTGAGCATTGGATAATTTGACAAGTATATGTCTTGGGGTGGGCCTGTTGGGGTTTATGACCAGTGGAGTGCGCTGTGCTTCTTGGATATGTACATCTGTCTCTTTCAGTAGATTTGGGAAGTTTTCATTCATTATTTCCTGCAACACTCCTTCTGACCCCTTTCCCTTCTCTTCTCCTTCTGGAATGCCTATAATACATATGTTTGAGCATTTTGCGTTATCATTCAGGTCCCTAAGTCCTATCTGGATTTTTTCTACCTTTTTATTGACCACTTCTACTATCTGTTTGATTTCCAATGCACTGTCTTCCACATCACTAATTCTCTGCTCTGCCTCTTCTAGTCTGCTGATATTTGCTGCAAGTGTATTTTTGATTTCTTGAATTGTGGTGTTCATTTCCATCATATCTGTTATTTTTTTGCGCATGTCTGCAATTTCCCCTCCGAGTGTTGTCTTCACGCTGTTAACCTCTTTCATTACTTCATCAAATTTGTCGGTGATAAATGTTCTGAGATCTTTCATTGCTTGTGCGAAGTCCTGCCCCCCTTCCTGATTTTCAGTTTGTTGATTGGATTCAGCCATGTTTTCCTGATTACTGGTTTGGTTTGTAGATTTTTGTTGCTGTCTTGTCAACATTTTTTCTTGATGGGTTTAATCAGTTCCTTAGCTTCTTTGTCTAGTCTTGGAGATTAATTAGCTGTTGTTTTTGTGTAAGTGTTATATCTTCTCTTTGTCACTTTGTTCTTCTTATTCCAATTTCTTATTGCTAGTTAAGCTCACTTTAAAGGAAAGTATTAGTGCTGGGGAAAGTCAATTGTGTAAGGAAGGAAAAAGTGTGAAGTAGTATTGGTGATATATGTTTACAAAGCAACAATATGAGTTCTGGGAGGATGGAGGTTAGATCATGTAAATTGTGTAGAGTTATAGTAGTAGGAAAGTACCTATAATGAGGTAGACGACTGAATATGGGAGGAATGTGGTACGTACTAAGAGGCTATTGTTTTCATGAGAGAGGGAAAGAGAAAAGAAAGGTAATAGTTTCAGGGACGAATACCAGATGGAAAACTAAACAAAGGTATTAGAAATTAAGAGTTAGACACTTTGTGGATCAAAGAAAGGGAGATGGAATATAGGAGAGATAGCAGATGGTGGAGGATATCAAGTTGTAGGGGAAAGGGGATAGTGTAGATAGGCTAAATCTATTCACACAGAAATGAGGCAGTGGAGGGTGAGGAAACCCAGCAAATGTGAGGTATTTCCTGTAGGACCTATTGTATTGTTAAGGTAAAATAGTATAAGAAGAATATTGGGGACAAGAAAGAGAGGATTGAAAAAAAAAAAAGAACAACAAGAACAACAACAACAACAAAAAATAAAAAATAAATAAAAAAACAAAACAAAACAAAGAACAGAAACCCCGCCGCCAGGCTCGGCTGAGCTCAACTGGGCTCCGGTCCCCCGCCCGCCGCCCGCCGCGGCTCGGCTGGGCTCGGCTGAGCTCGGCTTTCCCGCCCGCCGCCCGGCGCGGCGTGGCTGGGCTTGGCCCCCCCGCCCGCTGCGGCTCAGCCGGGCTCGGCCGGACTCGGCCGGACTCGGCTTCCCCGCCCACCGCCCGCCGCCCGCCGCGGCACGGCTAGGCTCGGCTGGGCTTGTCTCCTTCGCCCGCCGCCCGCCGCGGCACAGCGCGACTCGGCTCTCCCGCCCGCCACCCGCCGCGGTGCTAGCTGCCTCGGCTCCGCCTACCCAAGGAGGGAGTCCTCCACACGTAGCTGGGATCTCCGTGTATATTTCACAGATGGATCCTCTCTGTTACCTTCCCTCCAAATCGATGTCCAGACACCTCCAGACCAGGAAAAATCCCGAGACTATGAATATTTTTATCTCTCCCTTATTTTTGAAGGATGATTTTGCTGGATACAGAGTTCATGGCTGGAAGTTTTTTTCTTTTAGTATCTTGCATATGTCATACCACTGCCTTTTTGCCTCCATGGTTTTTGATGAGAAGTCAGCACTTAATGTTATCAAGCATCCTTTGTATGTGATAGAATGCTTTTCTTCTATTGCTTTCAGGATTCTCTATCTTTGGGATTTGACAATCTGATTAGTATGTGTCTCAATATAGTTCCATTAGGATTTACTGTATTTTGAGTATGCTGCACTTTCTGGACCTGTATATCCATGTCTCTCATAAGAGTTGGAAAATTTTCAGTCATATTTCCTCAAACACTCCTTCTGCCCCCTTTTCCCTTCTCTTCTTTCTCTGGGACATCCACAAAGTGTATATTTGTGTGTTTCATGCTATCATTTAATTCCCTGAGAACCTGCTAATGTTTTTCCCATTTTTCTCTATCTGTTCTTCTATGTGTTTTCAGATGTCCTATCTTCTAATTCACTAATTCTTTCCTCTGCCTATTCAGATCTGCTGTTGTGTGACTCTAGTGTATTTTTTAATCTCTTCTATTGTCTTTCATTACCATAAGATCTGTCAGTTTTCTATGAATGTTTTCCATTTCTTCTGTATGTCCATCCAGAGTCTTTGTAACTTTAACTCTTCTTTCCACTCCTTGAATTGATTTAGGAGAAAGTGACATCTTTGATTAGTTGTTCCAAATTGTACATTTCTTCCAACTTTTAAATTTGATCCTGTCACTGAAATATATCTTCCTGTTTCTTAGTATAGCTTGTAATTTTTGCTGATGTCTAGGCATCTGTTTATCTCGATGAGTTTACTCTGTTGGTCAGTTCCTCTCTCTTGCCTGGGTTTCATTGTTGGCCTTTGTGTTAAGGTTCTTTAACTGTGGGTTCAGCTTATTCTAAATCTTTAGAAGTTTGCCTGTGTTTTACTTATCAAAACCAGGCCAGCAACCCATGAAAGGGATGCAGACCACTTCCAAAAGATCAGTTCCTCTGTGGTAGACTCTCTCAGTCTCCCTTTCCTGTTTCTTCATAGATGCTATACCATGATCCCCTGGAGTCCAGATTCCAATCACCACCATCTTGCTTCCCCTTGCACCTGCCTGCACCCACTGATGCTAAGGGTCCTCCCTCACTGACCACCTGCACCACTTCCACGGTGCTCACTTGCCATTTTCCTGGTGCCTGGCAAGCCTTCTGCCTTCTTTACTGCTTCTGGAGGATGAGTGGGCCTGCTGCTCCCTACTTCACCATCTTGGAACCCAGCACCCTTTGTTAATAAAAACAATTAGAACACTAGGAATAGAAGGAAACTTCCTCACCATGATAACAGGCAAATATGTTAACATCCTACTTATTGGTGAAAGACTGAAAGCTTTCCCTCTAAGTACAGGAACATGGATGCCCATTGTCACCACTGTTATTCATCATTGTCCTGGGAGTTCCTTCCAGAGCAATTAGATATAAAAGGAGAGAAAGAAATAGCAGGCATCCAAATTGAAAAGGAAGAATTGATACATTCCCTGTTTGTAGATGATATGATCCTATATCCAGAAAATTCTGAAAAATCCACAATAAAGCTCCAAGAGCTAATAAATGAATTCAGCAAAATGGTGGGTACAAGATAAGCCTCCAAAATCAGTAGTCTTCTATATACAAGCAATGAACAATCCAAAGAGGAAATAAAAAAAGAAGTTCCATTCACAATAGCAACTAGAAGAATCAGATATCTAGGAATAAATCTAACCAAGGTTATAAAGGACTCCTACAGAGAAAATGACAAAATATTGCTAAAAGAAATCAAAGAAGACCTAAATAAATGGAAGGATATTCTCTGTTTGTTGGTTGGAAATCAAAATATCATTTGGATGTCAATTCTACCCAAAGAAATTTATAGATTCAAAGCAATCAAAATTCCAACAACCTGCTTGGCAGAAATGGAAAAACGAATCACCAAGTTTATATGTAAGGTTAAGGGGAACCGAATAAAGCCATCTTGAGAAAGAAGAATGATATTGGAGGACTCGTGCTTCCTGACCTTAAAACTTATTACAGGGAAAAGGATTAGGCTCAACTGATAGAGCATCCGCCTACCACATGGGAGGTCCAGGGTTCAAACCCAGGGCCTCCTGACCCATGTGGTGAGCTGGCCCATGCACAGTGCTGATGCATGCAAGGAGTGCTGTGCCAAGCAGGGGGGTCCCCCATGTAGGGGAGCCCCACGTGCAAGGAGAACACCCCTGCAAGGAGAGTCATCCCAGGCAACAAAAGCATAGCCTGACCAGGAGTGGCACTGCACACACAGAGAGCTGAAGCAGCAAGATGATGCAACAGAAAGAGATACAGATTCCTGGTGCTGCTGACAAAAATGCAAGCATACAAAGAAGAACACATAGTGAATGGACACAGAAGCAGACAATGGGGGGGGAAGGTAAGAGAAAATAAATAAAAAATAAATCTTAAAAAAAAAACTTATTACAAAGCCACAGTAATCAAAACAGATGGTACTGGCACAAAGAAAAACATATATACCAATGGATTTGAACTGAGAGCACAGAAATCAAGCATCACATTTACAGTCAACTGATTTTTGACAAGGGGGCAAAGACCAATAAATTGGGAAAGAATAGTTTCTTCAACAAATGGTGCTGGGAAAACTGTATCTCCATTTGAAAAAAAAAAAAGGAGAACCCATACCTTACAGTGTATACAAAAATTAACTTAAAGTGCATCAAAGGCCTAGATAGGAAAGTTGGAAGTATCAAACTCCCAGAAGACATAGGGAAACATCTTTAGGACCTTGTGCTAGGCAACGGTTTCTTAGACTTTACACCCAAAACGTAAGTAACAAGAGAAAAAATAGTTAAGTGGGACCTGATCAAAATAAAATCTTTTGTTCTTTAAAGGACTTTATCATGAAAGTGAAATAACAGCCTATACCATGAGAAAAAACATTTGGAAATGACATAACTCATAAAGGTTTAATATCCAGAATATACAAAGGAATCCTTCAGCTTCACAACAAAAAGACAAACAACCCACTAAAAAATAGGCAAAATACTTGAATAGATATCTCTCCACAGAAAATATATAAATGGCTAGAAGGCACATGAAAACATACTCAATATCACTACCCATCAAGGAAGTGCAAATGAAAACCACAATAAGATGCCATTAGAACAGCTGCTATTCTAAAAGTGGAAAGTAACAAGTCTTGGAAGGATGTGGAGAAATAGGAACACTCATTCATTGCTGGTAGCAATGTAAAAACAGTACAGCCACTGTGGAAGAAGTTTGGTGGCCACTCAGAAAGCTAAGTATATAATTTGGCAACCCAACTGCAAGGTATATACTCAAAAGAATTGAAAGCAGGGACTTGACAAATATTTGCACACTGATATTCATAGCAGCATTATTCACAATTGTCAAAAGATGGAAGCAACCCAAGTATCCATTAACCAATGAATGGATAAACAAAATGTGGAATACACATACAATGGAATATTATTCAGCCATAAAATGGAATGAAGTTTTGATACATGCAACTACATGGATGAACCTTGAAAGCATCATGTTGAGTAAAATAAGCTAGATACAAAAGGACAAATATTGTAAAATATCATTGATGTGACATAATTAGAATAAGCAAACTCAAAAGAATCAGAATCCAGAATATAGGTTACTGGAGGACAGAGTAGGGATAGAGAATGGGAAGTTAAGGCTTAAAATGTACAGGGTGCCCATTTGGAATGATGGAAATGTTTTGGTAATGGATGGTGGTGATTTTAGCACAATATTGTGAACATAATTAACAGCACTGAAATAAACATCTGAATGTGATTTTAAGGGGCAGATCAAGCATAACAGGTCTGTTTGGGGGCTCTCTTTTCTATTCCATTAGAATAGCTGTCTATTTGGACAGTCTTGAAATATGGAGGAAAAGTTCTTCCATCTTTTTTTTCCAATAAACTGTAGATTTATTTTAAATCAGTTTGGTACATGATACAGATTGGTTTTGCAGTTTTGAGTGAACTGAAATAAAAATTTCTAAATACAGCAGTGTCTGCCTGTGCAACAAACATCCATAAGCTAAAGTAAGGTATCTCATAGAACTACACCTGCATTAACAAATCAGATGAAAAATCTGAAAAGGTTTCTACATACATTCTGGATTTAAACCCCCCCCCCCAAATTATTAATGGCTCAAGATATTAAATTGCTAAAGGAAGGGAGGGGGGGAAATGGGACCAAAATGACTGTGAGTTCTGTTGCAACAGTGCCTCTGTGGATTTGCGAAATCTAACTTTCCTATGATTTTGTAGTTAGAGTGGTGCTCAAAATTACAGGAGGTGAGTGTTGTCAAGTCAAACTACATTTTCACAAAATTTGTGACTTGTGTTGATATTAACATACGGCAAGGTATTCATTCAGGTAAATGACAATTATACCATTGTATCTAATTTTTGCCACTTTGGGATGGAATAGAAATTCTGTTTATTTCCAAATGCACTTTATAGCTTATAGCACTCACAGCCATGGTACCATTAAACTGACAGCCATGGTGCCATAATAAATTTGTGAGGTACCTAGAATATTACTACTAATGGAAACACAAAAGTATGAGGTATACTAACTTATGTATTCCCCCAAACCTTTGAAGCTGGAGACTTTAAACAAGTAAGGCACTTGAAAATACTAGGTGTATGTACAAGGGTGCAAATAAAACAAACTTCAGTTGTACCAACAAGAAACAGAAAAACAGTAAATCTTCATTTTCAGACCCTTTAATATACTTATCTAAATGAATGCAAGGAGTTTTCAGTTTATGAAAGGATCAAAGCAATTTGTCTTTCCTACTACAAAATATTGAAATCAAATGCTCAGCTGAGTCACTACAGGCTAAATGAAAAAACTTTAATGGTAACCTAGAAAAACAAAAGGCCCATTATAAACTAATTTAAGCCTCTGAATTAATCCAATAAGCCAAAGGCAGGGGGAAAGTAACCTTTTTAATATTTGTTCTAAATTGAAAAAATTAGTGCTTTACAAGAAAATTATAGAGGTCAAAGTAGGCATGCTCATTACGTTACGGGAATTGAAACCAACAAGAAGAAGGGGAGGGAGAGAAGGATGAAGAAAGCAAGCTCAACCTATTCATATATGGCAGTCAAAAAACAACATTAAAGATCTACAGTAATCAAATCAACCAAAAATCCTTAGATTTTCTGAAATTACAATGGTCACATTTGTTGCCCCAAAACTTAAAATTACTGTCTCCTTAAAGAGTTAGTAAATGATTCTAAAAATGTTCGTCCTTCTTGCCTCATGAAAGTTACTTTTCAAGAAAGCTTGGTGGAAATTCTTTCAAATACAATGTTGAAATTATTTTTTTTAAGTACATAGGGAAAAAAAATTAAACCAATTCTATCTCCAATTATACTTTTTTAACAGCCATAAGAAAAACGTTAGGAGGCTTAATACACGAATGCCTTCAACTTTGTATAACCTCGTTTACATTAAGTTTTAGCTCTGAAGTAGAGAAGTTTTCAATTAAAGTGACAGTATAATATGTCAAAGCAAGTTTACCACTGTTCACATCTACAGTTAAATCCTCAGAACCAATCTTTACCCTCTGTATTAGTCAGCCAAAGGGGTGCTGATGCAAAATACCAGAAATGGATTGGTTTTTATAAAGAATATTTATTTGGGGTAGGAGTTTACAGATACTGGGCCATAAAGCATAAGTTACTTCCCTCACTATAGTCTATTTTTATGTGTTGGAGCAAGATGGCTGCTGACGTCTGTGAGGGTTCAGGATTTCTGGGTTCTTCTGGGCTCAGCTCCTCTGTTTACTGCACAAGGTCAGCTATAGACTATGAGGCTCTCTAGGCTTTGCCTCTCTCCACAAGATCAGCAGGAGACTATGAGGGAAATGGCTCTGTTTCTCTTCCTTGGGCTCCAGCTTCAGCATCAAACTCCAACACTGAAAGCCTTCAACTCTGTTCTTTGTCATGCCTTTTATCTGTGATTCCCCACCCACCAACTGGGGACTCAACACCCTAATCATAACTCAATCATGCCCAGGTACAGATAAGATTACAAACATAATCCAATATCTATTTTTGGAATTCATAACCATATCAAACTGCTACATCTTCCTTAATGTGAAAGAACAAATCACAGTTAAAATTACCATCTACCTACCTTTCAGTCTGTCTTTTAAAACATTGTTCTTTATTTTCTCAATGATCTATGATGTTATGCAGGTTTATTTTGTAAGTTCAGAACTTTTACTATACATTTGCTTATGTATGTTCATGTATGAATGACATACTTCAATAAAAATATTTTTAAAATGCTATACATCAATGGTTTGTATCCCTTCTTTTCATTAAATCTGGAATGTAATTCCCTGTATGGCATCTTATTTCTAATGTAGAAAAAGAACTTATCAAGCACAAAAGTTTACTCTAAGGATGTGTTTAGTGCAATTAAATTTATAAATTTATTCCAGTTTTAAAATGATAGCCAAAAATCCACCTGATGTTCATTTGGCATATTCTTCTCAATTCTGGTCATTAAACTATATCCTGAGTTAGGATGAAAGTAATGTAGCATTCAAGCTTTAAAATGACTGAAGTTAAAATACCAAAAGTGTCATGAGGTTGTCTGCACAGGACCGACAATATTTTCCATCACTTATAATAAGTTTTATTTGGCATGTCAAGAAGAGAGACCATAATCACAGCAGCAGCCATATAATATAAGACCGCCATAGAATTCATGCGGAATATTTTAAATGTTACCAGAGAGCAAAATGATTTAACTGATTTTTCAAGGACACTGCTCCAAATTATCCTATATGTATCCTTTGGAAATTTAAAGACCTTGGAGTAGCGTCTTCCATGTGAGACATCTTGAAAGATAATATTTTGGTTTCAGTGAATTACATGAATAAACTGCCAATCTGTGTTACTTTGATGGTGTTTTAAGGAATGTGATAATTTCATTCTTTAAATTTGCAGAATTTCTTTAGAAAAAAACTACAGTCTGCACATCCAAAGCAAGGACAATTCCTCCAATGAAAGTGGCTGCATCAAAGGTAGACTTCTGTGGAGGTCGTGAGGCTGGGGGAGTCACAGTGGTATTGTACCTGATGTAGGGACTGTAGGGAAAACTGTAGTAGAGAAAGCAGAGTTGTGATTTTAGCTGTAGAATTGGTTGGCAATGGAATGGCAGTAGAAGCAGAACAGAATTCTGTGCTGTTCACCATATGGTAATCACTAACTGTTGAATTACATGAAAGTAGCTGTTTACATTCTATTTAGAAGCAAGTAGTATTAGCAATGCTAGCATTAACACAGGATAAGTAGTTATAGCATTCACAGATTTCTGATCCTGGAGTGGTGGCTGGAGTGGTGGCCGAAATGGGGGTCATCACAGACGTCAGGATTTTCTGAGTGATGGGTGGTAAAGTGGGTTTGATGGTGGTAGGGGGGAGGCCGGTGTTCTGAGCCGCGGAGAGCACGAAGAGCACAGCCAGTGAAGTGGTGGCCCAAAGCTGTGAACCAGAGGGCCACTACATTGCGTCCTCAGCGCTGGTGCTCTCGCGAAGGTTGCAGTGAACACCACTCTGACCTTTTGTCCCTCGGTTTCCTGCAGTGCTGCCTCCCAGACTCCGCTCCATCACCTACCCCCTTACTCCCCGCCACCCTCGGGTGCTGTGGGGTCACTCTCCCATCTTAATTTAAGAGAATCTTGGCTATTCTTGGTTCTTGGTTGGAAATTTGACAGTGATCCTCTAGATCAGCTCTAATAGAATTTTCCACGGTGATGGAAAGGTTCTGCACTGTCAAATATGATAGCTGCTAGCCACATGTTATTTAGTACTAGAAATGTAGCTAGTATGACTAAGGTAATTTTTAATTTTAATTGAAGTTAAAGAGTCATATGTAGCTAGTGACTGCTGTATTGGATAGTACAGCTGTGCAGTATTATGAGAATTGACACCTTTATAGTATCAACGCTTCCAGTCCATAAAATGCTGTATCCCCCCATTTACTTAGGTCTTCTTTCTATCTTTCAAATAGTGTTTTATAATACTCTTCTGAAAGATATTAATTACCTTTTGTTAGCTTTATTCCTAAGTACGTTATATTTTTGAAGCCATTATAAATGGTATCTTTCTCATTCCATTTTTGAACTACTTAATACTTGTAGAAATATGCAGTTAATTTTTATCTATTGTTTTGTATCAACTTTGTTACACTATCTTTTTGATTCTAATAATGTATATGTAGATATACATATACATTATATAGATATACATATACATTATTGTAGATTTTTTTTGCATTTTATAGTCACACACACTATGAATAATGTCATTTTCATTTCTTTTACAAATCTTAAGCCTTTTATTCTCTTTTCTTGGCATATTGCACTGAATAGAACCTTTAGAAAAATTGTGAATAGAAGTGGCGTTATTAGGAACCCATATATTGTTACTGATCTTAAAGGGACTGCTTTCAATATTTAACAATTATATTTGCTAGAGGTTTTAGCTGACAAACTATTAGGCTAATGATGTTTCTTTCTATTCCTAACTTGCTAAAGTCTTTATAATACTTAGATATTGAATTTTATCAAAACAATTTTCTGGTTTTATGGAGATGATAAGGCAATTCTCCTTTAATCTGTTAATGCAGATTACATTGATTTTCTAATGTTACACTACTAGCTTTGCATTCCTAGAATAAACTCAATGTGTTTGTAATATGCTATTCTTTTTATTTATTGCTGGATTGAGTTTGCAAATATTTTGTTTAGGATTTTTGTATTTATGTTCATATGAGTGAAACTGGTCTACAATTTTCCTTTCCTGTACAGTTCTTGTTAGGGTTTGGTATAAAAAGTATTTGCTTCTTTTCTATACTCTGCAAGAGTTTGTGTAAGAATGGTATTTTTTATTCATTAAATTGCTGTTGAAGCTGTATAGACTCAGCATTCCCTTTTGGGAATTATTTGAATACTAATTGCAGCAGTTTGATATTATTTATGAATTCTAAAAATACATATTGGATTATGTTTGTGGACTGGTCTTTTCCTCTGGGCATATTAGATTATATTGGATTCAGAGGTTTCATTTTTACTTGATCAGGCCATGTCAGTAGGGCCATATCAGAGGAACCACACCACAGAGAAGGGAGGTAGAAGTTTTGAACTGGAGTCTGGGAAGTAAATACACCAGAGAGAGCATAGCAGCTGAGTCAGGAGAGAATTGAGCCCCAGGGAGAGAGACAAAACCTAGAGAGCCTGAGACCTACCAGTGACCTTGTGGAGAGAAAAGAGCAGTTGAGCCTGGAGAGAAATGAGCCCTGGGAGAGAGATGAGACTTATCCCAAATTACACCTGATATTGGAAGAAGCAGGGACCACAGAACCTTAGAGGAAGAGGAAGGCTGAACGTCAGTAGCCATCTTGCTCCAACAAGTGGCAACAGACTTTGGTGAGGGAAGTAACTTATGCTTTTTTTAAAAAAAATATTATTTTAAGATTTATTTACTTATTTTTCTCCCCCCCCCCCACGGTTGTCTGTTCTCTGTGTCTATTTGCTCCATCTTCTTTGTCCGCTTCTGTTGTTGTCAGTGGCACGGGAATTTATGTCATCTTGTGTCAGCTCTCCATGTGTGCGGAGCCATTCTTGGGCAGGCTGCACTTTCTTTTGTGCTGGGCGGCTCTCCTTACGGGGCGCATTCCCTGCGCATGGGGCTCCCCTACAAAGGGGACACCCCTGTGTGGCATGGCACTCCTTGCACGCATCAGCACCGCGCATGGGCCAGCTCCACATGGGTAATTTATGCTTTATGGTCTGGTAACTGTAAGTTTCTACCCCAGATAAATACCCTTTATGAAAGCACACAGATTTCTGGTATCTTTCATCAGCACCCCTTTGGCAGACTAAATCACTAATCCAATTCCTTTAATGGCCATATAACTGTGCTTTTTATTTCTTCTTCAATCTTTTTGGTTATATTTAGTCATTCATTTCATCTAGATATTCAAAATTTTGCCATAAAATCCTTCATAATATCCTCCTATTATATTTCTAATGTCTGCAACATCTGAATTATCCATTGCTGATACACATTTTTTCCATATTATTTTTTTCAATAAATTTTTTATTGAAATAAAACCTAGGGAATATGTGAATGCTCATTTTGCCAGAGTGGGTTATATCATTGGGTAGAGACCCATATAATGAGAGTGAAGGTATACCCACATCTTGGGGAGGACCGATGCCATCAAATAGAGGGAACTGTATCTCTCAAGAGAAATGGTGGCTCCCAGGGCATTAGGGCAGTTGAGCACGTCAAGCCCTCAACACTGTTGCAAGTATCTCTGAACATGGCTCTTCAAGAAATGAAGATTAACTGTCACTGTGGGCCCTAAGGGGAGGGGGAAATAGGTATAAAATAGATGGAACCAACATAACTGTGAGGGCAATAGAAGTGTTTCACAAGAGTATGCAAGGATGGATATAAAACATGTAATATTACACCAAAAACATATAGGGGCCGATAGACTAATATTGTAAATCATAATGTAAAACATAGGATAACTAAAAATTTAGAAAATTGTATAGCCTAAAGTATAAACCACAATGTAAACACAAATGTTACCTTGTTTGAAAGCTATTGTATCAATATCTGTACATCAGTATCAGTAAATATGGTATGAATATGTTAAAAGATTATTGCTGTGGAAGGGAAAAGGTTTTATATTGGATATGTGGTAGTACTGTATATTGTATATATGAATTACTGTGATCTAAAACTCTTGTGAAGATAAACTTAATAATTAGAAAAAAGAAAAAGATAGGATGTAGAATTTCTCCAAATTAATATGTGTTCTATATCTAACCTTTAAACTCATCGCTATATTCCATTTTACTATTAAGGGAACCTGGCATTATATTGGGCTTCACTTTTCAGGAAGTTTTGGATCACAGAGTGGTTCAACAATGGCAGCGGAGGAATACTGGTGTGGGATGTTATTGACAGGAGACATATGGTTGACAGGGAGTTATACAGGGCATGTGTCCAGGGTACATGGAAATGTTTGGATATATTCATAGTGGAAAAAATTAAAAACAACGGCTAGGGGGTGGTGCTGGGTTCCTGGCTGGGGGGGCTCTGTCGCGGTCCCTAGGGGAGCAGCGGCAGTCCCCCCGGTGCAACGTCAAGGACCAGGAAGGAATGAGGGCCCAACAGTGAGTCCCTGATACTAATGACTATGCTTGTGAGTCTGTGCACCTGAAATAAGAACAAGGCCTAGAGCAGCAGTGTGCCTAAGAGTTCCCTCCTGAGAGCCTCCGTGTTACTCAAATGTGGCCAGTCTCGAAGCCAAACTCAGCATGTAAATGCACTGCCTTCCCCCCAGCGTGGGACATGACTCCCGGGGATGAGCCTCCCTGGCACCAAGGGAACACTACCAAGTACCAGCTGATGATGTAACTAGAAAATGACCTTGAATAAAAGGTTCAACTCGGACCAGCAGAATATCACTGTCTACGTATAATAACAGGAGTTAAAAATGCTTTTTGACCTAAATCAAGGGGGAAATGGAAAGGACAAATGAGTTTATATGGCTATGAGTCTCTAAAAGAGAGTCTGGAGGTTATTAGAGGGGTTGCCCCTATGCACACCTGAGCAGAGTCTCAGAGACAGGTAAAGTAGATACAACACCAGGTATTGGTTCTTCTGAGGGCTACAGAGACCCACAGGTTTTATGGTCATGGCAGATGGAGTTCACTGCCATGTCAGTTGGCCCTTCTTTGGAGTTGGTGTTTCTGAGTGATGGAACTGGACTCAGATGTGATCTCTTTTCACAAGCCTTTCCTGTTACTTTACCAGAATTGTAGTTGGTGCTGGGGTTTAAGATATATCTAGGAGATCTGAATCTCTGGACTGACCATATGATAGCCAGGCCCTGAGCCTCAACAGACTTCAGCTCCTACACTCTGGTTTATTGAACTTACCCCACTCAGCTAACATGGAGTTGAAGAAGGTCAACCACCACACCATGGAGCCAAGAGTACCTACAACTGAAAGCAGGAGGATTGTATACAGCTTCCATGTGGAATCTCAGCCCCCTCTTGACATAGATGTGGAATGGACACAACCAATCCAAGGTCCACAGGATGGAGGAATACAGTAAGGATTAGAGTGGACTTACTGATATTCTATTCATGAACTATTGTGGTTAGTAATTGAAGAAAATGTGGCATTGGTGTGGAAAAAGTGGCCATGGTGGTTGCTGGGTGTGGGGAATGGGAGGAAGAGATGAGATGTGTAGGCGTTTTCGGGACTTGGAGTTGTCCTGGGTGGTGCTGCAGGGACAATTACCTGACATTGTAGATCCTCCCATGGCCCACTGGATGGAACGTGGGAGAGTGTGGGCTATGATGTGGACCATTGACCATGAGGTGCAACGATGCCCAGAGATGTATTCACCAAATGCAGCAGATGTGTCGTGATGATGGGGGAGAGTGTTGCTGTGGGGGGAGTGGTGGGGTGGGTGGGGACCTCATATTTTTTGAATGTAATATTTTAAAAAAATGAATTAAAAAAATAAAAATAAATAAATAAAAGTATTCTAAAAAAAAAGAAATAAAACATGTACATAAAATCACCAAGGGTGTAGTTCAATACCTTATTAAAAAGTAAATAAGCCCATGTAATTGCTACTAATGTCAAGCCAAAGAACCATAAAAATATAATCAAATATCTTTTTTTGGATTCATAAATAGTATCAATATGCTACAACTCCTCTTTCAATAATTGATGGTGTAAATAAGCAAAAAATCAACAAGGATATAGAATGCTTTGGAACAATGCTGTCAATGAGTATAACCTACCTGACACTTAAAAAAACAATCCAACAACAAAATATACATTATTCTTGGTTGTACATGAAATAAAGCAAGATGGTTCAGATTCTAGGTTATAAAACAAGTCTCAATAAACTCAAGAGTTCAAGTTATACAAAGTTATAGTCTCTGACTACAATGAAATTAAATTTTAAATCAGTAACTTTAAGCTATCTGGGAAATACCCAAAAATTTAGAAACTAAATACACTTCTAAATAACCCATGGGTGAAAGTAAAAATAAAAAAGAAAATCAGAAATTATTTTGAATTGAATAAAAAACATTTAGAAATTTGATGCAGTGAATTCTATGTTAGAACAAAAAAGTTCTCAAATCAGTGATCTCAGTTTAGACCTTAAGGATTTAGAAAAGGAAGAACAAATTAACCCCAAATAGAAAACAGAAATAATAAAGATCACAGTAGAAATAAAAGAAATAGGAAACAGGAAAATCAGTGCATAAAATCAAGTAAACAAATCTGGTTCTTTTTGTCTGATCAGGACAAAAAGAGAGAAGACACAAATTTCCAATCACAGAAATGAGAAGGTAGACATACTACAATTACTAAAAGGATAATAGGGGTATATAACATGCAACTTTATGCCAATAAATTAGATAAGTTATATGAAAGTACATATTCTTTAAAAGACCAAAGCTCGCAAGTTCACTTAGGAAGAAACAGATGATAGTTTTGTATCTACTAAATAAATTGCCTATAATTTATGAAAGAAATGGAATTATTTCTATATCTATTAAAGAAATTGAGAATTTGTGGTTTTAAAACTTTCCCACAAAGCCCAAATAGATTCACTGGTGAATTCTACCAAAAATGTAATGAAAAAATAATATACAACCCCACAGAAAATGTCCCAAAAAATGGAAGGGTAAGAAGTACTTCCTAACTCATTCTAACAAGTCTGTGTTTCCCTGGTATCAAAGTCAAACAGTTACTACCACAAAGGAAAACTACCTAACCAATATCCCTCATGGATATTCATGCAAAAGTACTGAACAAAATTTTAGCTGACTGAATTTAATAATATATAAGAAGATAGTATATCATGACCAAGAGAGATTTATTCCAGGAATGCAAGTTAAGTTTCACATTGACAAATCAATCAATATAATACACCATATTAACAGACTAAAAATAGATAACTCATATGACTGTCTCATTAGATGCAGAAAAAGGTTTTGACAATTCTTCATCCATTCCTGGCTAAAAAAAAAAAAAATGTCAGCAGCACAAGGGAATTTTCTCAATCTAATAAAGGGCATCTATGAAAAACCTATAGCTAACATTCTACTGAAAGATGACAGAAGGAATACATTTCCTCTAAGACAAGGACTTACCACTGTGTGGTATTTGTCACAGAAGTGCTGGCAAATGAAGACAATATTAAATTATATGCTTGAAAGAAGTTAAATTGGGAAGTTTGATGTAGTATATGTTACCACAATTTAAAAAAATATAAAATTAATGTCATACCGCTATTCGTTTATTAGAATATCTAAAATTAGAAAGATTGACCACATGAAATGTTGGTGAGGACATGATGCAACTGCAACTCTCATACATTGCTGATGGAAGTGTAAAATGATTTAATCACTTTGGAAAGCAGTTTGACAGCTTCTTTTAGAAAGTCACATATATGTACCATATGACTCAACCATCACTCCTAGATAGTGACACAAAAGAAATGAAAGTGTATGTCCATTCAAAGACTTGTACATGAGTATTCATTGAACTTTATTTGTAAACATTAAAAGCTGGAAAAAACTCAAATGCCCAGCAATGGGCAATGGATAAATAGTGTATATCCATATAATGAACTACTACATAGCAATAAACGGCCTGAGCATCTGATACAAGCAACACATGCAGTTTCAAAGATAATTATACTTAGTTGAAAGAAGCCAGACCAAAAAATGGTACATACTGTATGATTCCATTCATAAAAAATTCTAAAAAATAAAAATTTCTATGGTGTTTGAAAGTAGATCAGACATTGCCTAGGGACAAGATATCAACATATAGAAGGAAAGTTTGGGAGTGTTAGATATGTTTACTATCTTGATTATAGTGATTGTTATACATGTGCAGGCATATTTTAGAACTTGTCGAATTGTACACTTTAAATATGTGTAGTTTATTATAAAGCAAAAGCTGTTAAAACCAAACTAAACTAAACTACAAGGAAGAGAGAATTATTACCTTCATCTTTTCCAGCTCATGAAGTTCCTTATTAGGATTCTTTTCAGAATGAGCTGCTTTACTCAAAGCCATTGCTGTTACTATCCCTTTGCAACAACTGGGGAAAAAACAGACAGAAAGACCTATTTATTATTGTTTCCTCTTACAACTGTTTTAAATCCAGATATAGTAGAAGCTTACCATAATAATTCAGTTACTGACTCACAAAGGAAAAAAATTTGTCTTGTCCTCACTTTCCCAACTTTGCCTTCTTTCTTTCTTCCATTCCTTTCATTCTTGGGTACTGGTAACATTGGTTTGAAATGAAGGAAAAAATTGACTAGATCCTATCTGGCATAAAAGTTATTTCATGAATTTGAAATAATCATACTGATGATTCACTGCCAGTTAATAAATTATAAATTTCAGATCCCATTTTTATTTGTGGCAAACTTCTAGCTTTTCAGATATAAGATTTTAAAATACATATTTTTTACTGGCATTTACTGACTATATATTCAGCTTTGCATAGAATTGTACAGGAAACCAGAACTTTCTTCATAAACGCAAAAGTGAAAAGTGTAATTTATTTATGCAAGCAAATGGGTCTTTGGTTTTTCCTAACTCCCAACCCACACATATACACACCTTCTACCCTATCTATGATAACACTGCTTTCAAAAGAATTCTAACACCATTGGGAGAACCAAAATCTCATATTCCAAGTGGGTACAATGTTGAGGGTAGTTTAAAAACTGGACTAATATTTTACTACCATTTTCTTTTCTGCTTTATGTCATATTTAATCTTCAAAAGGGCAACAATAAAATACCCAGATAGTTTTACCTGTTTAAATGAACGGTATATTGGGCCAACTTTATTGCCAGAGTAGTCGCATCTAGCTCTAATCTTGTAATTCCTATTTCACGTTTCTCCACACTTTCCTCCTCAGACTTTGGGAGAGTATCTTGATCAGTAAAGTCAGGTATCATTAAAATCAACAAATTTACCATCCACTGGATCATGGATATATGCAATTCATCCATCTGTTTAAAAATAATGTTATTTAAATAATTAAAAGAGTCAAAGCTATAGTGAATTTAGAAATAGATATTAATAGCTGTGTCCATTATTCAACAACACTATAATTCTTAATGAAATTCAATCTTTGCCATCCAGTTAGTGTACCCTAACTGGATATTTTCTTTTGTTCATTTTAGTGGATAGAATTTGTCTCCTCAAAAGATATGGTCAAGTGCTAATCCCTGGTACCTGTGAATGTGACCTTATTTGGAAATGGTGTCATTGTAGATATAATCAAATTAAAATGAAGTCATCCTGGATTAAGATGGGTCCTAATCCACTGACTAGGGGACTATAAAAGAGGGACGTTTAGAAACAGACAGAGAAATACAGAGAAAAGTCCATGTAATAACAGAGGCAAAGATCAGAGTTATGTGCCACAAACCAAGGAATGCCAGGGATTGCTGGCAAAAACCAGAAGCTGAGGAGGAGTCAGGGAAGGGTTTTTCCCTAGAGTCTTCAGAGGGAACATGGCCCCGCTGACACCTTGATTTCAGACTTCTGTCCTCCAGAACTGTGAGAGAATAAATATTTTGTTTTAAGCCCATCTGTTTGTGGTAAATTGTTACAGCAGCCCTATGAAACTAATACACTCACTGTACTACATTAAATTACTCTTTCTCTTCTTTAGCTTGGTCAAGGATATTAACCCATTAAAGCTGCAATTCCCAAATTGTGCATCATTGCAAACTAGGGCACCATGATGAATTTACAGGGCTTCTGTGGGATTGTAAATTCTCAAGGGAAATGAATAAATTCAACATGTGTCAAGCACATGAACAGTTTCAAATATTTGATTTACTATGTGTCTTCTGATATTATTTCCATGTGAAGCTAGTTTTATTGGTAGTTGCTAAAATAAACAAGTACTGTGTGAAAATCAATGAGGAATAGGAAAAGAGGGTGGCAGTGTCCTATCTGATTCCAAGGTGTTTTAATTTCCTTGCTGCCAAAGCATGTACCATGCAATGTGTCAGCTTAAACAACGGGAATTAATTGGTTCCTGGTTTTGAGGCTGGGAGAAGTCCAAAATCCAAAGTGTCATAAAGGCAATGCTTTCCCCTGGAAGACTGTGACATTCTAGGGTTGGCTACTATCTTTGGCCTTTGGCCTTTCTGGCACATGGTAACGCACATAGTGGCTTCTCCTGGCTTCTCCCTTCTCTTCCAGGTTCCACTGATTTTCAGTTTCTGGCTGTTCCCTCTGGCTTTTTTTCTGTCTGGCTTTCTCTCTGTTTAAAAAGGACTACAGGAATCTGGATTAAAGCCCAACCTGGTTCACTTGTGCCACACCATAACTAATTTACATCTTGAAAACATCTTATTTATAATGGCTCTACACCCACAGGAATGGATTCAAGAACATGTTTTTCTGGGGTACATAATCCAAGCTACTACACAAGGTGTGAGAAATTTTACAATATGCAATAAGTGCACTTATCTACTAAATAATATGATTATATGAAAAATAAAAGCTTTTTTCCCTTTCAATATATGTTTGTTGAATGAATAAATGAAAATCAAGTTTGGTAGTCCACCTAGTACTGAAACCCAAATTTCCTGACTATTAATTCAGGAGGAAAGATTGTTAATGCACAGTTGATCAGGCCCTGTCTTGCCTAGCCATCCTTATCTTCCTTTGGGTGCCATGTACAATTTCTCAAAGAAGCCAGTTCTACTGATGCCTGTGTCTTACAATCAGAGGATACCCATTCAGGAAGCTTCACCAAGGCTGTGCTTACCTCTTTGGGGACCATTCATTGCCCTGTACTTTAAAAACAGGAAATATATCTTTGTCTAAAGAGGATTTCTGGAAGTCTATTGATAATTTTCCACTGACAGGTATAGTTGCCTTTTGACTATTATGTAAGCTTTTCAGAGAGGTTGTTGATGTGGGGAGAATGGGGGGTGTGCAGAGTGGGGTGTATGGGAACCTCATATTTTTAAATTAACATTTTTTTGTGATCTACGTATCTTTAAAAAAAAGATGATTAAAAATAAATTTAAAAAATACAAAGAAACTTAAAAAAAAATAAAGTGTTTTTCCAGGATTAAAAAAAAATGTTTTCCTAGAAACTGGTGTTCTTGTCTTGTGTCAAGTAGCACAACAGATGAGGCTCTTGAAGGCTGGTGGCTTATTAGCCCTAACATTGGGCTCTGTATCCCATGAAGGGCTAAACTCTTGGGCTTGTTTAGCATGGCAGTCTCCAAAGACCTCTCAGGGGCATCTCACCTGAACCAGCCAATCTTATTCTCTTCCTTACTTTCAAAATGGGATGAATTAGGTCATGTGCCCACCCTTGAAACTATCACTGAAGCCAGGAGAATATAATGCACTGATGGGTTAGGCCTTGTCATATATTCCCTCCTTGGGGAAGAATTCCCTACTCCTAGGCCCCAACCAAGAGCTTATGGAGTAAGAGTGGGAAAGCGCTGAAGAATCTGCCACAAGAAGCATACAATAAATGTCTAATACAGCTGTGATTTGGGGCAAGACAGCAAGAGATGGTCATCAACCACAGACTTATGCCAGGCAGAATCAACTTCTACCCCTCAACCAATGCTCATTTAGGGCAGCGGGTCTCTTTTCCAGGCTTTCCGATCCTTTTTTTTTTTTCTGCATTGTTCAGGTCAGTAAGCTGCCCAAGGGCAACAAGTGGGTGTGTTTTACCTCCACCTCCCCACAGGGCTTTGCTTTTAGGTTACAGTAGTTACAGTAGTACTCAAAGATAGACTATTGAATTGAATGAGTACATAAAATCCATCTAAGTAAAGTGTGAATACTGTTAGAGACATGAAGTAAAAGCCTTAGATAAATCATTTTCTCTAACATAACAAATCCCAGGAATATAGGCCTTCAGATTACCTTTTGATTTGATCATCTCTTTAAACTATAAAACAGATCATGTCATTCCCCAGTTTAAAACCCTCTAGTAGATGATTTCTGGGAAGATGACAGAAAATTAAAGGACAGTCAGAAACAGACCGGAAAAAAATTATTCTAGGGTTTAGGACACAAGGGGAAGGCTGGTCACCTACCAGAAGAGAGAGGGGAACAGGAAAAGAAATCTTGAGGGAAAGACCATGAGTAGAAGCTGCAACTGCAGCTACAGGTAGCCTTCCCCCCACCCTTCAAACAGCTACCTTTGAATTCTCCAGTCTCTGGCTGGCAGCTATGGACAGAGGGCGCCTCCCCAGATCTGCCTCCCCAGAAAATGGGAGAGAGAGGGACGCAGCCTAAGGCTGATTGAGCTTTCAGCCCACAAATTTGGTCTGCTGTGTCCATTGAGGCTGAGTGGAGCCGTGCTACTGTTTGCCTTGGGAGACAGCACAGAGCTAAAGAGGTCCGATCCTCTCAATCACCCTCTCTCCTGACCAGGACCAACTGTTCACGATGCAAAGGGGAGTGGAATCATTTCCTACCCGGGAAAAGGGAGGGAGCTGCCAGCAAAGCCTGGAGAACAGCCTCTAAGAAAGTTGGAATTGAGAGGCTCGGGATAGCCTGGAGGCAGGATCCTCTGTGGCATTGTTGCTGTTGATGTTGTAGTGAACACACTCCAATGGGGGATGGAACTGAGAAGGCTGTTTAAGAGTGTCATCTGGCACATCAAGGAAATGCATGTGAGAAAATTAAAAGTAAATAAAAGAGGCTTTTTACCAGTCTTTACAACCTTCCTCCCTAAGGCCCCTGGAGATGGCTCTGCAACCTGTTACTGGGCTCGTGGCCCAGATTTGAGCAACTAAATAGGGACAATCCTAAAGACCTAGAAAAGGTTAAACCAAGAATAAAATAGTAACACACAGTGTCTCACCACTGAATCCCCAGGAAAGAGATAGAAATTGAGCATCAGTAAACTTACCAACATAATCAGATGCCTAGACACCAACAAAAAATTGTAAGGCAAACTTATAATGAAAAAATGACTCAAGAAAAGGAATATATCAAAGCCCCAGAAGAGACACAGAATTTGAGGCAACTAATCAACAAGGTTCATAAAAATCTCCAAAATCAAATCAATGAGTTGAAAGACAATATGGCTAAAGAGATAAAGGACATCAAGAAGACACTGAACAAGCACAAAGAAGAATTTCAAAACTTGAAAATAAAAATAACAGCTTATGGGAATGAAAGGCAAAGAGGTGAGATAAAAAACACTTTAGAGATGGAAGGGCAAGATGGTGGCTGAGTAAGGAGCTCCAAGAGTCAGCTTGTCCTACAGGGCAGTTAGTAATCACCCAGAGATATCTAAAGCACCTGTTTGGGGGGCCCAGGAGACCAGATGAGCATCCTGCAACATCCTTGAAAGTAGGAAGCAGTAGACTGCCCACCTCTAGTAAAGTTGTGCAAGTAAAGCATTCCACACAGCAGAGGCTGGTGCCTCTCCTACACTGGCAGCACAAGCTGCCTCAGGAGCTATTCCATGGCTGGAGATGGAAGCTCCATTTCCCAAAAATGGGAGGAAGAGACAAATGGCCACTGACTTCAGCTACTGATTAGAATATTCAGCAGGCTAAAGTATACTCCATAGAACAGCTAAAGTTTGAAACTGTCCAAGTTGGAAAGAGGATGGTAGCTGCCATTTTAACTCCACCCCCAGAAAAGGGGATGTGGGGTTGATTGAAAATCACAATGATGGTTAGGGACTGGCTTTTTTCCACCCAGATCAGATTGTAGCTCTAGCCTAGGCTCCAGCCCCATCTCCAGTGGGGAGGAAAGTGGCCAGACCTACACCAGCCTCTGTAGGTGCTTTAGGCTGGCATAGACTTAAGAGTCAGACACCTGGGGCTCCATCCCCAATTCCCAATAGGATAGGAGAAGAGCTATGGTTCTTCGGCCTCTCTGGGCAACTAACTGCAGGTGCTTTTGACCTATGTGAACTGGTTTGTTGAAAGCCTTCAATTCCATCTCCTCCCCTTCAACATCCTGGTTAGAAAGGGAGCTGTGTTTCCTCAGCCTTTCACAGCAACTGCAGGCACTTTTGGCCTGCATGAACTTTAAAGTTGGGTGCCTGTGGCCCCATCCCCATCCCCAATAGGACAGGAGGGAGCGGTGTTTCCTTAGCTTCTCTGGGTAACTGCAAGTGCTTCTGGTCCACACATATGGAATAGCTGGACACCTGTAGCTTTATTCCAGCCCTAAAGTAGGATAGGAGAGGAGCTGTGTTCCCTCTGTCTTTCTGGGCAACACCAAGGACCTTCAGCCTGCACAGACTGTACTGGTGGGTGCCTGTGGATGCACCCCCACCTCCCAATAGGCTGTTTCCTCAGCCTCTCGGGGCAACTGCAGGCACATTTGGTCCACACAGATTAGACTGTTGGGTACTCCTGACAGTCCATCCCTTCCCCTGGCAGGGAAGGAGGGGGTACAGTGCTACACCAGTCTACCTGGGCAACTGTGGTCATTTTGGACCTGCACAGCATAGGTCCAAATGCAGCTCCATTCCCTCTCCAGGCAGGGGAAGAAGGGGTGTGAAGCTTCATCAGTCTCTCTGGGCAACTACAGATGGTTTTGGCCTGCACAACTTGGATTATTACACAGAGCTGGGGCTCTGTCCCTAACTCGAGTGAGGAGAAAGGTGGAAGAAACTTCATTGGTTCCTGGGGCAACACAGGCAGCTTTGGCCTCCACAGATTATAGCACCAACTACATCCTTGGCTTCTACTACACAACCAGCAAGGGAGAAAGGGCAAGAAAGCCCTTAAGAGAGAAACTACGCACAGAATAAATACATCTAGTATGCCAGATACCAAAACTCCAACAAAAAACTCCAATCTATACCAAGAAAAAGGAAGATATGGTCGAGTCAACAGAAAAAGAAAATCTTCCAGATGACATAAAGGAATTGAGACAACTAATCATAGATGTTCAAACAATTCTCCTTAATAAATTCAATGAGATGGCTAAAGGGATTAAGATATTAAGAAGATGCTGGGGTGGCGATGTCCACTCCACCTCTAAATCAAGAGGGGACTTAGATCCCACAAGGCTGATGGATGGAATTCTCCTGTTTGCAGTTGTAGACTCTCTCAGTACCCTGGTGTGGTGGTTGACCATCCTTACCTCCCTGTTAGCTGACCTGAGTAAGTCCAATGAACTGGAGAGTAGGTGTTACAACTCTGCTGAGGTTCAGGGCCCAGCTGGCACATGGACAGTCCAGAGATTCAAGTCTCCTGAGCATATGCCAACCCCAGTGCCAACCACAGGTTCAGTAAAAGTGACATTGCCATCCCAGGGTCCTCAGATGGAGGAATAAAATACGGATTAGAGTGGACTTACTGGTATTCTACTATAGAATTATTGTGACTCGAGCAATGGAAGAAAGTATATCATTGATGTGAAGACAGTGGCCATGGGAGTTGTTGAAGGTAGGTTCTTAGGGGAGGGAGAAGGAAGAATAAGTGTAATATGGGGCATTTTTTGTTGTCTTTTTGTTGTTGAGTTGTAGCATCTCTTTATATGTCATGGATATTAAACCCTTATTGTGTATATGATTTCCAAATATTTTCTCCCATTGAATTGGCTGCCTTTTGACCTTTTTGACAAAGACCTATGAGGTGCACAAGTTTAATTTTGAGGGGCCCTATTTATTTTTTTTCTTTAGTTGTTTTTGCTTTTGGCTATTTGGGTGCACTTTCCCTTCCAAATAAATTTGGTAATTGCCTTTTCTATTTCTGTAAATAGATTGTTGGAATTTTAATTGGTATTGCATGGAATCTATAAATCATTGTGGGTAGGACTGACATCTTCATGTTATTTAGCCTTCCAACCCATGAACATGGAATGCCTTTCCATTTGTTTAGGTCTTCTTTTATTTCTTTTAGCATTGTTTTGTAGTTTTCTGAATATGGGTCCTGAACATCTTTGGTTAAATTGGTTCCTAGGTATCTGAGTCTTTTTGTTGCTATCATAAATGGATTTTTCCCCCTGATTTCCTCCTCAGATTTTTCATTTTTTGTGTGTGTACAAAAAAACCCCACATTACTGATTTTTGTGTGCTAATCTCATATCCTGTCACTTTGCTGGACCCAATTACTAGATCAAGTAGCTTAGTCATAGACATTCAGATTTTTGAAATATAGGATCACATCATCTGTGAATAGTGAAAGTTTTACTTATTTACCGTTTTCCTATTTGGATGCCTTTTTTTCCCCTTGTCTACTTGCTCTACCTAGAACTTCAAGCAAAATGTTGAATAAAAGTGGTGACAGTGGGCATCTTTCTCTAGTTCCCAATCTTAGAAGGAAAGCTTTCAACCATTCCCCATTGAGTATGACAGCAAATTTAAAATGGCAGGAAAACTTTGTGGTGCTTTTCCTGGTCCTCCCACACTCCATCTCTGCCTCAATGTGGAGCCACCCTGCATTCTCTGTGTGGATCCTAGTCCTCATTCTGGAAGGAGGTGAGTAACCTCTCTGCACAGTAAAGGGTGCATGTATGTCTGTGCCAGTATATCTGATGGCAGCCTGAAGAAAGCAACCAGGGTACTCAGCATTCATTTATCATCCCAGAATTTGCTCTGCATATAGAAGCAGCTTGGAGACAGTTAAATCAGTTTAAGAAACATTTGAATGGCAGTGGCCAGAGGAAAAAGATTACTGGTTTTGAGACATACAATATAGCACCCAGGACTGGGGAAGAGGGGCAAGACTATTCCATAGGAGGAAGAGGAAATATTCAGATCCCCTTAATTTTTAAGGCTAAGAGTGCATGCCCAGGACAAGATACATACTCAGTAAAGACTGGAGAGGACCCTGATCTTTTGCCTCAGATTGTTCTACATATGCGTTAGTAGGAGGGCAAAGGTCTGAAGAAGAGCACTAGCTAATGTAGAGCAATAGGAAAACTGCAAAAGGAGCTTTTTTTTGCATTTGTTTGTTTCTGCTAGCTCCTGTCATTCAAGGAAATCTCTGTCATATCATTAGCTGAATACAAATTTAGGGAACAGACACTTCAGGGAATAAATTCCAGAATTAACACCTGAAAATGTTAAAATTTACAGTGTGCAACAAAAGGTTATAGGACATACAAGAAACAGGAAAAGGAACAAGATAAAACATCAGAAACCACCAATGAAGAATACCAGTCTTTGGATATACAAGACAGTCTTTTTCAAAATGGCCTTAAATAATCTCAAAAAGCTGAAGGAAAACATGGAAGAAAACTAGATGATATTAGGAAAGTGACAGATGAACAAAATGAGAATAGAGCTAGAAAGTGTAAAAGAACCAAACAGTAATACTAGAGTTGAGGTCCACAGTAACTGAAATAAAAACTTGCCTAGAAGAGTTCAGCATTAGACTGAAACTGTCAGAAAAAGATTCAGTGAGCTTAGGCTGTGCAGCAGAAAGAAAAAAGAATGAAGAAATTTGAACAAAGCCTAAGAGAACTATGGGACACCATGAAGTGTACTGATAAATACATTGTGGGAGGCTCAGAAGGAGAAGAAAGACAAAGATTAAGCTCATGTGTCAACTTGGTTACACTATGGTGTCCAGTTGTTAGGTCCCCTTTACTGCATCCCATTAGATTTTATTGTGTTTTCATTTCCTAATTTCCCTCATGATTTCTTCTTTGACTTCAAGACTGTATTGCTTAACCATATCACTTAATCCATTTGTGAATTTTCCAGTTCTCCTTTTGTTATTATTTCTAGTTTTATTCCATTGCAGTCAGAAAAGATTCATTGTATGATTTCAATCTTTTAAAATTTATTGAGACTTGTTTTTGACCTAACATTTGGTCTATTCTAGAGAATGTTCCATGTGCACAAGAAAAGCATAATCATTCTGTTGTACTTGCATGAAGTATTCCATATATGCCTATTACGTCTAGTTGGGTAGAGTATCATTGAAGTCTTCTTTTTCCTTATTGATCTTCTGTCTAGATGTTCTACCCATTGTTGAAAGTGGTGAGTTGATGTCTCCTTCCACTAATGTAGAACTATTTTTCCCTTAAAATCTGTCAGTATTTGCTTCCTATATTTTGGAGCTCTGCTGTTAGGTGCTTATATATTTATATTGACCCTTTTATCAATATAGTATCCTTCTTTGTCCCCTGTAAAAGTTTTTTTACCTAAAGCCTCTTTTTTTCTGATATTATACCCACCCCAGCTCTCTTTTGGTTAATATTTGCCTGGAATATTTTTGCCATTCTTTCACCTTCGAACAACTTATGGTTTTTAAAACTTAAGTTGAGTCTTTTGTACATAGCATATTCTTATTTATCCAGTCTGACAATATCTTCCTTTTGACTAGGAAGTTTAATCCATTTACATTCAAAGTAATTACTTAGATAATAAAAATGCAGGACTTTTTCTGCCAATTTGGCTATTTGGTTTTTGTAAGTCATATCTTTGTTGTCCCTCAATTCTTCCATTACTGCCTTCTTTTGTATTTAGTTTATCTTATGTAGTGAAACATTTTGTGTCCCTTCTCATTTCCTTCTGTGTATATTTTTCAGGTATTTTATTTGTGGTAATTTTAAGACCTTTAAATTCGAAGTCCTTAAATTTAACATCCAAAATCTATAAAAATCAGGTTGCATTTGACACTAAATTAATTTTAATAGCATATACCAACTTTGTTTCTATTCTCCTTTGTCCCTAGCCTTTCTGTTGTTCTTGTCACAGATTATCTCTTTACACATTGTATGTCCACAGCTATAGATTGATCATTACTTTTTATGGATTTTCATTTTTGATCCTATGAGAACTATAAAGTGGATTTACAAACCAAAAATACAACATAACATACTGCTCTTTATAGTTACTGGTAATTACCTTTACCAGAGATCTCTATTTCTTTTTGCTGCTTCATTCTAGAAGAACTCCCTTTAGCATTGATTGTAGGGAAGGTCTAGTGGTGACAAACTCCCTTAGGTTTGTCTCTCCATCATTTTAGAAATAGTTTCATCAGAGATACAAGTCTTGTTTGTCATCATTTTCTTTCAGCACTTTAAATATTGTCCCATTGCCTCCTTGCCTTCATAGTTTCTGAAAAATCAGTACTTAATCTTTTTGAGGCTCTCTTGTTCATGACATTTGCTTCTTTCTTGAAGTTTTCATAATTCTCTTTGTATTTGGCATTTGACAGTTTGATTAGAAAATGGTAGTTGTGACAGAAATTTATAGCTCTAAATGCTTACTACAAAATAAGAAAGATCTCAAAACAGTGACATAACTTTACACCTAGAGGAGTTAGTAAAAGAAGAGCAAACTAAACCTGAGGTGAGCAGAAGGAAGAAAGTAACAAAGATCAGAGTGGTGATAAATGGAATAGAAAATAGAAAAAAAATTACAGAGAATCAATGGATTCAAAAGCATTTTTTAAAATGATTAACAAAATTGACAAAGCTTTAGCTAAACTGATAAAAAAAGAGAGAGGACACAAGTAAACTAAAATCAGAAGTGAAAAGGTGGACATCACTACCAACTCCACAGAAATAAAAAAGATTCTAAGAAGGCAAACTTAACAATTATATGCCAACAAATAAGATAATCCAGGTGAAATGGGAAAATTCCTAGAAACACAAACATTACCTAAACTAAAAGAAGAAGAAGACTTCATTGACCAATACCAAAGAGATGGAATCAGAAATAAAAAACCTTTCCCCAGTCCCAAAAAAGTCCAGGACCACCAGATGGCTTTACTGGTGAATTTTACAAATATTCAAAGAAGAATTAACACCAGTCCTTCTCACATTCTCCAAAATTACTCTCTAATTCACTTTATGAGACCAACATTGTTCTCATACCAAAGCCAGATAACAATACCACAAGAAAAGAAAATTACAGGGCAACATTTTTTAGGAATACATATGTTGAAGGCTTTAAAGGGAAAACTGATTATTTCAGTGGTCAAAAGAAAGAATTTCCATTGATACTTCAGCCAGTTTCTCCTGGGAAATTCATGGAAAACCTTCATCGAGTTCTCAGTCTGCAGCATGCCCTACAGAATTTGGAACCCCCCCATCCCTACAGGTGCATGAGCAAATTCCCATAATTAATCTCACAATATTTACATTATATATAGAGTCTGTTGATTCTATTTCCCTAGTGAATCCTAGTACACTACATAAAATGATAATTTCTGATTTTCAAGTTCCTAATTTAAGCAATATTAAAATGAATTAAATTAGCTTTACTAATCCTGTAAGATTAAATGTTTGCCTATTATGTGGACTTATAAGAAAATATTCCTGTGTGAATTTAGATTATAATTAAGCCCAGAAAATGGGAGAAATGTAGTAAACCAAGACATCCTTTGGAAATTATTATTTCATGTTGCACTGGCTATGAAATTAATAGGTTCAAATATTCAGAAATGCAGAATAATTCCACTTGCTCTAGTAATAACAGACCAATAGTCTTGTGGCATCTTCTCTTTTCTCCTAATAGCATGTTTCCATCATCCCTTCAGCCAGTTAGGGGCATTGACATACATACTTAAAATAGTCATTTACTTGATAAATGCTATTGAGGGGGAAAAAATCAGTATGCCGACTAAAGAGTATGGATAATAATGAGAACTCAAATTTATATCATTTCCAAAGCTCCATTTCAAAGGCAGGAATGTACTGAATTTACAAATCCATTTAAAAGTCATTTGAGTAATTATTTTATAAACTCCCATTTTGCCCTCCCAATTTCCCACTTTGATTGGATAGGTAGGGTCTGGGTTGTTCTTGGAAAAAATCCCCAATCCAGGGTATTTTCACAATGCCTACAAGTACGTACCTGGCGCTGAAGTTCAATGTTACCATTGTCGATTTCACTGCCTATCTTCAAAAGCCATTGTTGAATCATGTTAAATATATGTGCTTGGAGTATCCTAAGGGAGAAAATGAAGTAAAATAGATACAAGTAACTTATATTATAAAAGTAATCATCGGCTAAAAGAAAAGGGTTTGTTTGTCTGGAGCTAGTAAAGTTAGGAGTTGACAATTACTTGGGCAAGAGCTCTCAAGGCAAGATGAATAGAAGCCTTGAATTACCTGGTATAATGGCTTACTCAAAGACAAAGTGTGCTTTGGGCAATGTAGCTATTGCCTTCAATGTTATCTCTCTACTGTAATATTTACACTCTTTATATTTGCTTCTAGGTCAATCGAGTCTTATCATAAAGTGAGAAGAACGAATTTTAAAATTCTCCCAAGAGATTGACTTGTAGCCTAACAAGATGAGGAATTCCATTGACTGACTCTCCAGTGAAACTGGTGAAACTTAGTTTTTAAAAAAACAATCATTTCTGGTAATGGTCCTAAGGGAAAATAACAAGTAAAGAAACAACTACTCAAGAACATTTATGAAAATTCGATAAGAAGGTGAATCTGGAAGTTCCAGGAAAATGGCACTAGAGTAGATTGCAGGACTCATCTCTCTAACAAAAACAGCAGATGAAAGGCAGAAGCTTTCCAAAGCAGCTGCTTTGGGGATCTGCAGACCAGAGGTGTGCCACCCTTGTCCAGGAGGGAGAGGGACAGAGATGAAGAGAGCAAAATCAAAACTGTTGAGTTAATCACCCCCATGGCAGGGGGTAGTGCCCTACCCCACACTTGAGATGAACAGTTTTTGTAAAACCCATGACTAACTGCCATAGACTGAGAAGGGAATGGATGCTTTCCTCCCTAGAAAGAGGGAAGGTGTAGTGGAGAGCTGAGTGTGGCTTCTGCTTGGTGAGTTTAAAGACCAGGGTCCAGCTTCCAACTGTGGCTCTAACTGGCCCAAACACACCATCAGTGGAGGTTGGAAGAGATGCTGCCATAGAAAGGTTCACCAAAGATCATCATCTGCTGGTAAGCTAGAAAAATGAAGGTAAAATAGTTTTTTTTTTTGTCTTTCCTTTCCCTATTCCTGGCCTCCTTGGATCTGGTCTTTACCCCATCAATGAGACCCTGGTCCTGTTTTGACAATTTAAACATGGGAAATTTGAAAGATCTAGAGTAACTTGAAACAAGAATCAAATAAGAGGCATAAAACAAAACCAAACAATAAAATACTGGGCAAGAGAGAGAGATTACCATCAGAGTGAACTCACAAACACAATCAGATGCTTAGATGTCAGCAAAAGATTACAAGCCATACTAAGAAACAGGAAGATATGGCCTAGCCAAAGGAACAAATTAATCCCACTACAACACAGCTTTTAAAACAACTAGTGAATAATGTTCAAAGAAATTTAAATCAATTCAAGGAGTTAAAGGAAAATATGGCCAAAGAGATAAAGGATATTAATAAGACACTGGCTGAGCATGAAGAAGAATTTGAAAGCTTGCAAACAGAAGTATGAGAATGAAAACCACAAAGGATGAGATTAAAAATACATTAGAGGCATACAAAAGCAGATTTGAACTGGCAGAACAGATCACTGAATTAGAAGATAGAGCATTTGAACTTGTAAAGAACAAACAGAAAAAAATGGAAAAAATTGAACAAGGTCTCAGGGAATTGAATGACAGCACAAAACACATAAAAATATGCATTATGGGTATCCTGAAAAGAGAAGAGAACAGAAAGGGGGCAGAAAGAATATTTGAAACAATGGCCCAAAATTTCCTGACTCTTATGAAAGACATAAATTTTCATCTCCAAGAAGGGCAATGAACTCAAGAACAAAATAAATCCAAATAGACCTACTCCAAGACACATACTGTTTCAGAGATAAAAAGAGATTCTGAAAGCAGCAAGAGAAAAGTGATCCATCACATCCAGCTGAAGTCCAATAAGACCTAGTGTGGATTTCTCCTCAGAAGGCATGGAAACATGAAGGCCATGGTGAGAAGTGGTTGTGGTTCAAGTGATTGGGCTTCCATCTACCATATAGGAGGTTCAATTTCTGGGGCCTCCTGGTGAGGACAAGCTGGTCCAAGCAGATAGCTGGCCTGCATGGCAAGCTGGCTCAAGCAGAGTGCTGGTCCATGTGGCAAGCTGGCCTAAGCAGAAAGCTAGCACAGCAAGATGACACAACAAAAAGAGACAGAGGAAAGAGAATAGAGATGTAGCAGACCAGCTAGCTGAGGTGGCACAAGAGATTGAGTGCCTCTCTCCTACTCTGGAAAATCTGAGGATCAGTTCCTGGTGCCAACTAAAAAGAAGACAAGCAGACACAGAAGAACACACAGCAAATGGACACAGAGAGCAAATAATGGAGGTATGTGTAAAGAAATACATTAATTTAAAAAGGCAGTGGTATTTAATATTAGTGGTATACTATATATTTAAGATTCTGAAAATTAAACACTTCCAGCCAAGAATTCTTTATCCAGCAAAACTGTCCCTCAAAATGAGGGTGAGTTTAAAGTTTTCACAGAGAATGAAAAAGTGAGAGAATCTGTCACCAAGAGACCAACCCTTAAAGAAATATTAAAGGGGGTGCTGCAATATGAAAGGAAAAGACAGGAGAAGCTTGGAGAAGAGTATAGAAAAGAAGATGATAAGTTAGGGTAACTAAAAGGATAAAAAGAAAGACAGTAGAAAAATATGACATAGGAAAGCCAAAGGACAAAAGTAATGCCTCTAGAGTAATAAGGTTGTATGTTAATGGATTCAACTCCCCAATTAAAAGACAGAGACTGACAGAATGAATAAAAAAATATGAGCCATCTATATACTGTCTACAAGAGTCTCGAGAACATTTGATGCAAGGACACATATAGGCTGAAAGTGAAACAATGGAAAAAGATATTCCATGCAAACAGCAACCAAAAGAGACACAGATTAGCTACACTAATATCAGACAAAATAGATTTTAAATGCAAAACTGTTATAAGAGATAAAGAAGAGGGAAAAAAAGAGATAAAGAAGGACCCTTATATATTAATAAAAGGGGCAATTCACCAAGACAAAATAACAATAATAAACATGCTCCTAACCTGTGTGCCCCAAAAGACATGAGGCAAACACTGGGGGGGGGGGGGGGGGGGGGGGGGAAGAAGAATAGACGTCTCTACAATAATAGCTGGAGACTTAAATAGAACAGTTTCATCAATGAATAGAACATCTGGACAAAGGATCAATAAGGAACAAGAGAGCTTGAATAATATGATAAACCAGAACTAACAAACATACATAGAACATTGTACCCCAAAATAACAGGATATATATTCTCAAGTGTTCATGAATCTTTCTCCAGATTGGACCATATGCTAGGTCACAAAACAGTTCTCAACACATTTTAAAAGATTGAAATTGTACAAAGTACTTTTTCTGATCATAATGGAATGAAGCAGGCTGATAATGGAAAAGTTAATAAATACATAGAGGTTAAACAACACACACTTTTAAACAGTCTGTGAGCCAAAGAAGAAATTGCAAGAAAAATCAGTAAATATCTCAAGATGAATGAAAACCTATCTGATGCAACAAAGGCAGTCCTCAGAGGGAAATGTATAGCTCTAAAGCTTATATTAATAAAGAAGAAATACATGAAATCAAATACCTAATTGCACACCAGGAGGAACTTGTAAAAGAACTGCAAACTAATCCTAAAGCAAGCAGAAGGAAATAAAGAACAAAGAGTAGAGCAGAAATAAATGAAATTTAGAACAAAAACCAGAATCAATGAAACCAAAAGTTAGTTATTCAAGAAGATCAACAAAATCAACAAACCACTAGCTAGATTGACAAACAAAAAAGAGAGAAGAGGAAAATAAAATCAGAAATGAGAGGGAGAACATTACTACTGATCCCACAGAAATAAGAAAGATCATAAGAAGACATTATGAACTAATGTATACCAATGAATCAGACAACTCAGATGAAGTAGACAACTTCCTAGAAACATGCAAACTACCTATACTGACTCAAGAAGAAATAAAAGACTCAACAAAACAATCACAAGTTAAGAAACTGAATCATTCAAAAAGGAAAGCCCAGGACCAGATGGCTTCACAGGTGAATTCAACTAATCATTTCTAAAAGAAAGTATGAATAAATAAATTAAAAAAAAAAAAGAAAGTATGTCCACCCTGTTCCAATTCTTCCAAAAAATGAAGAGGAGGTAACACAACTAACTTACTCCATGAACCCAACATCAGCCTAATACCAAAGTCAGATGAAGATACTAAAAGAAAAGAAAATCACAGACCAATTACTTTTATAAATATACATGCAAAAACCTTCAACAAAATACTTGCAAATAGAATCCACCAGCACATTCCATGATCAAGTGGGTTTTACCCCAAGTATGCAAGGGTGCTTCAACACAAGAAAAATCAATTGATATAACAACCACACTAACACACTGAAGGAGAACAATCATTACAATCATCTCTATTGATGCAGAAAAGGCATTTAACAAAACCAGCATCTGTTCTCGATAAAATACTATGAAATATTGGAATAGAAGAAAAATTTCTCAACATGATACAAAGCATATAGGAAAATCCCTCAGGCAACATCTTACTCGATTGTGAGAATGAAAACTTTCCCATCAGATCATGAACAAGACAAGGATGCTTACTGTCACCACTGTTAGTCAACATTGTACTGGAAGTTCTAGCTAGAGCAATTAGGCAAGAAAAAAATAAAAGGAATCAAAATAGGAAAGGAAGAAGTAAAACTTTCACTATTTACTGATGCCATGATGCTGTATTTAGAAAACTCCAGGGAAATGGATTTGGCTCAACTGATGGAGCATCTACCTACCACATGGGCGGTCCAGGGTTCAAACCCAGGGCCTCCTGACTCGTGTGGTGAGTTGGCCCACGCTTAGTGCTGATGTGCGCAAGGAGTGCCGTGTGACACAGAGGTGTCCCCCACGTAGGGGAGCCCCATGCGCAAGGAGTGCACCCTGCTTGAAAATGTACAGCCTGCCCAGGAGTGGCATTGCATACATGGAGAGCTGACGCAGCAAGATGACACAACAAAAGAGACACAGATTCCCAGTGCTGCTGACAAGAATACAAGTGAACACAGAAGCACACACAGCAAATGGTCACAGACAGCAGACAACGAGGGTGGGGGTAGGCAAAGGGGAGAGAAATATAAAAAGAAAGCAAAAAAATCTACAATGAAACTACTAGGGCTAGTAAACTAGTTCAGCGAAGTGGTGGCATATAAGAACAACATATAAAAATCGGAAGGGTTTTTACAACACTAGAAATGAACACTCTGAGGAAGAAATCAGGGAATAAATTCTATTTACAATAACTAAAAGAATCATTTATCTAGGAATAAAGTTAACCAAGGATGTAAAAGATTTGTACTCAGAAAACTACAAAACATTGCAAAAAGAAATTAAAGAAGACCTAAAGAAATGGAAAGATATTACATGCTCATGGGTCAGAATATTCAATGTTGTTAAGATGTCAATTCTACCCAAATTGATTTAAAAATTCAACATAATCCCAATAAAATTTCCAACAGCCTACTTTTCAGAAATGGAAAAGTCAATTACTAAATTTATTTAGAAGGGAAAGGGGCCCCGAATAGCTGAAAACATCTTGAAAAAGAAGAATGAAGTGGTGGACTCACACTTCCTGACTTTAAATCATATTACACATTATAGGGATCAAAACAGCTTGGTATTGGCATAAACATATATAGATAGATAGATAGATAAATGGAATTGGATTAAAGAGTTCAGAAATAGACTTTCACTTCTTTGGTTAACTGATTTTTGACAAAGCTACCAAGCCCATCCAACTGGGACAGAACTAGTCTCTTTAACAAATGGTGTTGGGAGATGTGGATATCCATATCCAAAATAATGAGAGAGGATTCTTATGTCACACATTATACAAAAATCAACCCAAAATGGATCAAAGACCTAAATATAAAAGGCAGGGCCACAAAACTCCTAGAAGAAAATGTAGGAAAGTATCTTCAATATCTTGTAGTAGGAGGTGGTTTATTAGCCCTTACACCCAAAGCATAAGCAACGAAAGAAAAAAAAAAAACAGATAAATGAGACACTCAAAATTAAATGCTTTTATACTTTAAAGGACTTTGTCAAGAAGTTGAAAAGGCAGCCTACTCAAGTGGAGAAAATATTTGTAAACCACGTATCTGATAAGGGTTTAATATCCATGATATATAAAGATATCCTATAATTCAATGATTAAAAAGACAAATTACCCAATTTAAAATGGGCAAAAGACTTGAATAGACATTTTTCCAAAGAGGAAATACAATTGGCCAAAATGTACATAAGAGATATTCAACATCACTAGTTACTAGGGAAAGGAAAATCAAAACTACAATGAGATATCATTTTACATCTGTTAGAATTGCCAGTATTAAAAAAAAACAAAACGCTACAAGAGTTGGAAAGGATGGAGAGAAAAAGGACAGCTTATTCACTGTTGGTGGGACTGTAGAATGGTGAGGCATTGTGGAAGACTGTTTGTTGATTCATCAGGAAGTTAAATATACAGTTACCATACAATATGGGAATCTCATTCCTAGTTATATACTAAGAAGAACTGAAAGCGGGGATGTTAACAGACACTTGCACACCATGATCATAGTGGCACTATTTACAATTGCCAAAAGATGGAAACAACCCAGGTGAACATCAACAGATGAATGGATAAACAAAATGTGGTATATGCATATGATGGAATATTATTCATCTGTAAGAAGAAATGAAGTCATGATGCATAAGAAAACATGGATGAACCTTGAGGACATTATGTTGAACGAAGCAAGTTAGACACAAAAGGACAAATATTGTATGATCTCACTAATATGAACTATATATAATTATCACAGTCATGGAGTTAATAACCAGAAGATTGGTCACCAGAAGTCAGAATGAGGATAGAGAAGGGCGTGCAGAGGCTTCATGTATGCAGAATTTGTAATAAGGTTGAGTATAAATGTTTGGAATTTGATAGAGGTGATGATAGCATATTAGACTGAATATAATTAGTAGAGCCTATACAGAGGTATAATTATTGTTCAAAGGGAATATTTAGGGTTGTGTATGTCACTAGAAGACAAGCTAAAGAATGAATGAAATATGGGATTGTATAGCACAGTGAATCCTGTTGTAAATTATGAGTGTTGTTTTGTTTTGTTTTAAAGATTTATTTATTTAATTTCCCCCTTCCCCTCCCCCTACTTCCACCCTGCTGTTTTTGCTGTCTATATCCATTTGCTGTGTGATATTCTGTATCTATTTCTCTTTTTGGTCTTCTCTTCTCACTTTTTCTCCTCTAGGATTCACTGGGATTCAATCCTGGGGACCTTTGATGTGGGGAAAGTTTCCCCGTTAGCTGTGCTACTTCAGTTCCTGGTTTCTGCTGTGCTTCACCTTGACTGTCCCCTTCTCTCTCTTGTTGTGTGATCACCTTGCTGTGTGACTCACTTGCATGGACACTGGTTCACTGCATGAGCACTCTCACCGTGTGGGCACTCAGCTTTCCACTTGGGCACTGGCTCACTGCGCAGGCATGTTTTCTTCTTCTTTTTCACTGGGAGGCCCCAGGGATCGAACCTGGGCCCTCCCACCCTTGAGCCACATCTGCTTCCCATGAGTGTTGTTAATAGTATAAATGTAAGAATGTTCTTCCATGAATCAGAATAATGTACATTAATATTATAATATGCTAATAAATAGGGTGGTATTTGAGCTAAAATGTACCTGAAGCAAACTATGGACTGCAGTGAATAGTAATATATGAATATATATATATATATATAAAGAGAGAATTATCCTATGTGATAAAAGCAAGATACAAAGTACTGAATAATATTTTACTCTATTTCTATATGTTGTAAATATAAAGTTATAGAGATAGAATTTGATGACTAGATATATATGGGAGGGGAAGGATAGTGAGATTGTAAGGTGACTGCTAAGGGGTAGGGGGTTTTACTTTTGGAATGAAAGTGCTCTACTATAGATTGTAGTGATGAATGCACAAATCTGTGGTGATACCAAAAGCCATTGAATGTACTCTTTGGATTGACTGTATGGAATGTGAGTATAGCTCAATAAAATTTCTTTTAAAAAAGAAAGATAATTATGTAATTATAAAAGACAGTATAAATGTGTATTTATTCTCTTTCTTGACTGATTTAAAAGAATTTATAAAATAATATCTATATAATGTATTATTGGGTCTACAACATATATAAATGAGAAATATATGTGAATATATTTGCCAATAACAGCAAGTCGGTGTGTGTGAGAAAACCCGTCTTGGGCTAAGGAAATAACGACATTTAATAGGTGTCATCTAACTTTAATAGGTATAATATGTATAGCAGTAATATCACAAAAGTATGAAAGGAATAGGGCAATATGAGAAATATTTCTACATATTACTGGAATTCAGCTCATGAAAATATGAAGCCTATTCTGATATGTAAAGATGTATACAGTAAATCCCAGAGCAACCAAAAAAAGATAACTAAAAAAATGGTGAGAATGCCCCCACACATCACATCTCTTCTTCCCTCTCTCTGGACACTGTCTCCACATCAAGGATACAATTTCTTCCATTGCTAGAATCACAATAGTTCTATAGCAGAATACCAGTTAGTCCACTCTTATCCATATTTTATTCCTCCATCCTGTGGACCCTGGGATGGTGACATCCATTCCATCTCTAAATTGAGAGGGGGCTTAGATCCCACATGGCTGATGAATGCAATTCTCCTGTTTGCAGTTGTAGGCACTCTCAGTTCCCTGGTGTGTTGGTTGACCATCTTCACCTCCCTGCTAGCTGATCTGGATAAGTCCAACGAACCGGAGAATAGGATTTACAACTCTGCTGAGGCTCAGGGGCCAGCTGGCACATGGCCAGTCCAGAGATTCAAGTCTTCTGAGTACACACCAACCCCAGCGCCAACCTCAGGTTCAGTAAAAGTGACAGAAGAGTCATGTGTAGAAAGGTCACATCTGAGTCCAACTCCATCACACTCAGGAGCACATATTCCAAAGTAGGGCCCACTGACAAGGCACTGAACTCCAGAGTCATCTGCCATGACTGTAGAACCTGCATTGCAGGGTCAGGTGCTGGGGAGAGTGTAAACTACAATGTCAACTATAATCCATGTGGTACAGCAGTGCTCCAAAATGTATTCACCAAATGCAATGAATGTGCCACAATGATGAAAGAGGTTGATGTGGAAGGAGTGGGGTATATGGGAACCTCTTATTATATTTTTTAATGTAACATTTTTTTGTGATCTATGTATCTTTAAAAAAAAAAGACAATAAAAAATAAATTAAAAAACATAAAGAAACCTTTAAAAAAAAGACCCCTCCAAAATAGTGAAAAAATATTAATCCAAGTAAAAGTGTACATTAGACAATATTCATTCAACACAAAATAAAGTATTACAGGAGAAATAAGGGAACATAATAAAGACATGAGACACATAAAAACAAAAAGTAAAATTCACGTTAAATGTAAATGGAAAAACAATCAACCAAATAGCAGAGATTGTCATAGTAGGTTAAAAAATGTGTGATTCAATTATATGTTGTCTATAGGAGAAATACTTTAGCTTCAAAGACAGAAAATGATTGGAAGTTAAAAGTTGTAAAAACAAAAGTATCATGGAAACAGCAATCACAGGAATGAGGGAATGGCGAAACTAACATCAGGCAAAATAAATTCTGAAACAAAAAAGTGTTACTAGAGATAAAGAGGAACACTTTATAATTATAAAAGGGCCAATCCATTAAAAAAAAAACAATTATAAACATATAAACCACTACTAAAGGAGCACCAAAATACATGAAACTAAAATTGACAAAAATAGAGGGATAAATAGGCAATTAAACAATAATAGTTGGAGACTTAAAAACCTCAATTTCAATAATGGATAGAAAAACTAGACAGAATATCAGCAAAGAAACACAAGACTTGGATAACACTGTAAAACAACATGAACAGATAGGCATCTATAGAACACTCCACGAAATAACAACAGAATATGTATTCTTCTCAAGTGTACATGTAACCTTCTCCAGAGAGACCATATGCTAGGCCATAAAAAAATCAATAAATTATAAAGATAGAAATAATACAAAGTATGTTCTCTTGGGAAGCAGATGTGGCTGAAGCAATTAAGCTCTCACCTACTACATGGGAGGTCCATGGTTTGGTTCTGGTGCCTCCTAAAGAAGACAGTGAGCTGACGCAAAGGGCAGGTATGGCAAGCTGACACAAAAACATGATGCAACAAGAAACATAGGACGAAAAACATAATGAGTAACAGCAAAGTAGGGAGCAGAGGTTCCCTGTATAAAAAATGAGCAAGACAGTGAACTGATGTGTCTGGCAGGCACAGCAAGATGATGCAACAAGAGACACAAGAAGAAAAGTCATAATGAGACACAAAAAAGCAAGGAACAGAAGTGGCTCAAATGATTAGGCACCTCTCTCTCAAAGCAGAGGTCCCTGGTGCCTCCTAAAGAAACAAGGAAGACAACAGACACGACAAGTGCAAACAACAAGAGGGTGTGTAGAAATAAATAAATAAAATAAATCTTTTTTTCTTTAAAGTATGTTCTCTGACCACAATGGAATAGAATTAGAAATCAACAGGAGGAATAAATTTGGGGTTCTCACAAAAATAGAAATCAAACAACACACTCCTAAACAAATATGTGTCAATAAAAAGATTACAAAGGAAAATAGAAAACACGTTGAAATGAATGAAAATGAACAGAACCAAAACTTATAGGATGCAGCAAAAGTAGTGCTTACAGGGACATGTATAGGTGCAATTATCTACATTACGAATGAGATGATCTCGAATCAATAATCTAATCTTCCACCTTATGACACTTGAAAAGAAGACCAAACTAAACCTAAAGGAGGCAGAAAAACAAAAAATAGAGATTGGAGTGGAAATTAATGAAATATAAATAGAAAAACAGTAAAGAAAATCAGTAAAACAGAAATTTGGCTCTTTGAGAAGATCAACAAAATTAACAAACCCTCAGACGGACCAAGAAAAAAGTGATAAGACTCAAATTAGTGGAATCAGAGATAAAAATAGGACTATTGACATATCAGAAATAAGAAAATATTGTAAAGGAAAACTATGAACAACTATATGTCAAGAAATGAGATAATTTAGTTAAAATGAACAAATCCCTATAAAGGGCACACAAATAAAACTAAAGAAAAATTGGCAATCTAAATAGGTTGAAACAAGAAAAGATATTGCGTAACAGAAAATTTTAAAAACCACCCACTAAAAAGCCCAGGTCCAGAATGCATCACTACAGAATTCTTATACGCATTCAAAGAAGAATTAATACCAATTCTTCACAAACTCTTTCAAAATATAGAAGAGTAAGGAACAATTTCCAACTCATTTTATGAGGCCAGTATCATCCTGATCAAAAGCTCTCATGAGGGAAAAAAAAAACACTACAAACCATTATTTCTTATAATTATCGAATAAAAATCCTCAACAAAATCCAGCAATGGTTTTATGTACCTTGACCAAGAGGGATTTATCTGAGCAATACAAGGGTGATTTAACCCAAAAATCAAAGTAATAATCCTATCGACAGAATAAAAACTAAAACCACATAATCATTTCAGTAGAAGCAAAAAAGCATTTAGTAAAACCCAGTACCATTTCATGATAAAAACACGCAATGAATTAGGAATAAAGGGATTTATTCAATGTGTAAAAGGTATCGATGAAATAACCACATCTAACATCATACATAATGGTGTAAGACTGGATGCTTTTCTGCTAATATCAGGAACAAGGCAAGGATATCCACTGTCATCACTTCTATTCAACCCTCTACAAGTTTCTAACCAGAGCAATTAGATAAGAAAAAGAATCAGAGGGTTTTTGATGTTGGAGTTTGATGTTGATGCCTTAAGCTGGAACCCTGGGAAGTAAGCTCACAGGGGAAAGAGAAGCCATCCCCAGGAAGAGAGAAACCCTGAACCTAGGAATAAGTAAGACCTGGGAAGAAAGGAACCTTGAACCCAGAGAGAAGCAAGACCCTGGAAGGGAGGAACCCAGGAAGCCTGAACCCTCACAGCCATCAGCAGCAATCTTCGTCCAACACGTGAAAATAGACTTTGGGGAGGGAATTAACTTATGCATTATGGCCTGGTATCTGAAAGCTCCAAATAAATATCCTTTATAAAAACAAACAAACAAACCAAAAAGACAAAACAAAAAAAAGGAAAAAGAAAAAGAAATCAAAGGTATCCACATTATAAAAGAAGAATAAAACCACCTTTATTTGCAGAATACATGATCCACTAAAATCTATTAGAAATAGTAAACAAGTTCAGCAAGGGTGCAGGATACAAGGTCAATACACAAAAACGACTTTTATTTTTATATACTTGAAAGAACCATTCAAAAGTGAAATTAGGAAGTCAATTCCATTCAAAATATCATCAAAATGAATAAAATACTTAGGAATAAAAGCAAAGCATACTCAGAAAACTACAAAATATTGTTGAAAGGAATTTAAAATCTACGTAATTGGAAAACATCCAATAATCTTGGAATGGAGACTTAACATTGTTAAAATGGCACTACTTCTCAAACTGATCTATAGATTCAATGCAATCCCTTGTAGAAACCCAGTTAATTTCTTTTCAGAATTGACAAACTGATTCTAAGATTCACGAGGAGTTGAAAGAGACCCAGAAAAGACCAAAAATTCCTGAAAAGGAAGAACAAGGGAGGAAGATTCTCATTTTCCAATTTCAAAATGTATTACAAAGCAGTGGTAATCAAGACTTTGGTACTGGCACAAAGATATGCATATAGGTCAAAGGGATAGAATTAAGAATCCAAAAATAAGCCCATACATCTGATTTTTGACAAAGATTCAAGATCAGTCAGTTGAGAAAGAATAGTCTCTTCAACATATGACACTGGGAAAATTGGATAGCTGTGTGCAAAAGAATGAAATTGAACTCCTATGCATAGCACTGGTATAAAAATTAACTAAACATTTGAGTAAAGACCTAAAATAAGAGCTAAAATTATAAAACTCTTAGAAGAAAATACAGGGGTAAATCTTCATTCATATGGGAAAGGATTCTTAGGACACCAAAAACATAGGCAAAAAAAAGAATACATAAATTTGACTTCATAAAAATTAGAAGCTCTAAAGGACTTTATTTAAACAGTGAACAGAGAATCCATTGAATGGGAGAAAATGTTTTAAAAATATATATCAGATAAAGGATATGTATCTAGGATAAAGAACTCTTACAACTCAACAATAAAAATCAAATAACTCAATATAAAAGTGGGGAAAAGATTTGAGCAGACATTCCTTCAAAGAAGATATACAAATACCCAATAAGCATGTGAAAAGATGTCAGTATTATTGTTCATCAGGGAAATGGTTTGAAAAGCCATTTCTTAAAAGAAGATACATAACACGCAATAAACACACGAAAAGATGCTTAACATCATTAATTAATCAGGGAAATGAAAATCAAAACCATAATGGGATACCACTTCACACCACTGGGATGGCTAGAACAAAAAAGTCAGATAATAACAAATGTGGCAAGGAGGTAGAGAAATTGGAACCCTCATGCATTATTTTGGAAAGCAGTTTGGCAGTTCCTCGAGAGTTTAAACACAGAGTTATTATATGTCTTAGTTGTTTTTTTTTTAAAGATTTATTTATTTATTTTATTTCTCTCCCCTTCGTCTGTTCTCTGTGTCTATTGCTGCGTCTTCTTTGTCCACTTTCTGTTGTTGTCAGCGGCATGGGAATCTGTTTCTTTTTGTTGCATCATCTTGTTGTGTCAGTTCTCCGTGTGTGTGGCACCATTCCTGGGCAGGCTGCACTTTCTTTCGTGCTGGGCGGTTCTCCTTACGGGGTGCACTCCTTGCGCGTGGGGCTCCCCTGCGTGGGGACACCCCTGCATGGCAGGGCACTCCTTGCGCGCATCAGCACTGCGCATGGGCCAGCTCCATACGGGTCAAGGAGGCCCGGGGTTTGAACCGCGGACCTCCCATGTGGTAGACGGACGCCCTAACCACTGGGCCAAGTCCGTTTCCCTGTACACTCTTAAGTGAGTGAATTTTATGGTATGTGAATTATATTTCAATAAAGCTGTTTTAAAAAATTCATTCAAATGGAAAGAGCTATGGAGATTTGTACTTACGAGCCAGACTCCATGTCTACGTACTGTGGAACAATACCAATAATGTTTGACATTGCATCCAGATGAGATAACATTTCATTATTTTTTTCGATAATTCCATCCCATTCTTCAGGAAACATTTCAGGAATTTTCAGGATATGTTCTATCTTATAAGAGCAGAATTCAAAAGAACTGATCAAATTTGAAAGCATTTTAGACACACCTAAAAAAGTGAGAAAAGCATTAATTTTTAAAAACATTTCTAAGTCTACTTCAATACTTCTATCTGAGAGATTTGCAGAGTAGATTCTAAACATACACTGAAGGAAATAAGGGACTCAAAATGGTTCACTATAAAGGATAAAATAAATGTAAAGTAGGCAGCAATAGAAGAATTGGGGGGCAAAAAAGGTATAAGACTTAAAAAACCAAATGGCAAAGTGGCAAAAAAAAAAAAAAAGCCTTGTGTTGTTACTTTTAAATGTAATGATATAAACTCTTCATTCAAAAGGCAGAGATTGTAAGAATAGATAAAAAGCATGACCCAATCTTATACAAGACATTCACCCTAAATTCAAAGAAAAAATAAGGTTGAAAGGGAAAGGATGGGAAAAAATAGTCCGTGCAAATAGTAACCAAAAAAGAGCTGGGGTAGCTATACTAGCATCAGATAAAGTAGATTTTAAGTCAAAATTATTATAAGTGACAAAGAAGGACACTATATATTAACCAATTCAACAAGAAGATATAACAATTACAAATATATATGAACCTACAGCAGAGCCAAAAAATATATGAAGCAAACATCGGCAGAGTTGAAAGGAGATATAGACAGTACTACATTAATAGTAGGAGATTTCAAACATGATTTCCAATAATGGATAGAACTTCTAGACAGAGGATCAATAAGCAAATAGAAGAGCTGAATGATACTATAAGCCAACTTATATAGAATAACTTCACTTACAAACAGTAGAATACACTTCCTCCTAGGGAACATGTATCATTCTCTAGTATAGACCATAAGTTAGGTCACAAAATAGGTCTTAATAAACTTAAAAAAATTAAAATCATACAATGAATATTCTCCAACCATGATGAAATACAGAAATCAGTAACAGGAAGAACTGGAAAATTCACAAATATGTGGATATTAAACAATACACTCTTCACAAATAGGTCAAAGAAGAAATCACAAAGAAAATTAGGAAATATCTTGAAGTGAATGAAAATGAACACACAACATGCCAAAACTGATTGGATGTTGCAAAGGCAGTGCTCAGAGGGAAATTTATAGCTCTAAATGCTTATGCTAAGAAAGAAACACCTAAGTTCAAAACTGGAGGATCTAGGAAAAGAAGAACAAACTAAACCCAAAGTGAGCAAAAGGAAGGAAATTAAAATTAGAGTGGAAGATGAATAAAATGTAGACTTTTTAAACTAAAAGCAGAAATAAAAGGGGGACATTACTACTGACCCACAGGGGGAGAAAAAGGACTATAAGAAGATACAATGAACAAACGTATACCAAAAATTAGATAACCTAGGTGATACAGACAAATTTCTAAAAACACACAAACTACCACTTTGAATCTCTGATCTGGAAATTCATCACAGGAACACAGGAAAGCCAAGACTGAAACATCTAAGTGGAAAGGTGCACTAACCAGTGCCACCTCCTGGCCAATCTGGGAAATTGCATGGACAAAAATAGTTCACACTCTGTATCCAAGCCCTGGAAGAAAATCTGTGCCCTATTAGTGAGTCCCTGGCCTGATTTTGAAAACTTAAGCTGGGCAATTTTAAAGACTTAGAATAAGTTGAATTAAATATAAGAGAAAAGCTGTGGAAAACAAACAATAGTCAAGAGAGAAATTGGCCATCAGAGTAAATTCACCAACATATTCAGATGCCTAGACATCAGCAAAAAATTACAAGACTTACTAAGAAACAGGAAGAGATGGCTCAGCCAAAAGAACAAACAAAATATCCTGAAGAGATACAGGATTTAAGACAATCACTGAAGAGATTGAAGCAGTCATTAAAAACCTCCCAAAGGGAAACGGACTTTGGCCCAGTGGTTAGGGCGCCCGTCTGTCTACCACATGGGAGGTCCGCGGTTCAAACCCCGGGCCTTCCCGACCCGTGTGGAGCTGGCCCATGCGTAGTGCTGATGCGGGCAAGGAGTGCTGTGCCACACAAGGGTGTCCCCCGCGTAGGAGAGCCCCACACACAAGGAGTGCACCCATAAGGAGAGCCACCCAGCGCGAAGGAGGGAGCAGCCTGCCGAGGAATGGCGCCGCCCATACTTCCCGTACCGCTGACGACAATAGAAGCGGACAAAGAAACAAGACGCAGCAAAAAGACACAGAAAACAGACAACCGGGGGAGGGGAGGGGAATTAAATAAATAAAAATAAATAAAATCTTTAAAAAAAAACACAAAAAACCTCCCAAAGATGCAAAGCCTGGGACAAGATGGCTTTACAAGTGAATTTTACCAATCATTCAAAGACAATCTAATACCAGCCTTGCTCAAGCTCTTCCAAAAAACTGAACAGGAAGAAATGCTACCAAATTCATTCTATGAAGCCAATATCACCCTAACACGAAAACCTGATAAAGATACTACAAAAGAAAAAGAAAACTACAGACCAATATCTCTAATGAATATAGATGCAAAAATTCTTTACAAAATACTTGCAAACAGAATCCAAAAGCACATTAAAAGAATTATATACCACGATCAAGTGGGTTTTATCACAGGTATGCAAGGGTGGTTCAACACAAGAAAATCAATTGGTGTAATAAACCACACTGATAAATTGAAAAAGAAAAAAAATCACATGATCCTCTCAACTAATGCAGAAAAGGCATTTGACAAAATACAGCACCTTTTCTTGATAAAACACCCCAAAAGGCAGGAATAGAAGGAAGTTTTCTCAATAAGGTAAAGTGCATATATGAAAAACTTACAGGGAACATAGTACTCAATGGTGAAAGACAAAGCTTTCCTGATGAGTTCAGGAACAAGACAAGGATGCCCAGTGTCACCATTGTTATTCGATTTTGTGTTAGAAGCTCTAGTTGGAGCAATTTGGCCAGATAAAGAAAAAAAAGGTACCCAAATAGGAAAGGAAGAAATAAAACTTTCACTGTTCGCTAATGATATCATCCTATAACTAGAATCTCCTGAAAAATCCACACAAAAAATAAATAAAACTAATAGATGAGGTCAGCAAGGTGGTGGGATACAAGATTAATATGCAAAAATCAATAGTGTTTCTATACACTACTGATGTGCAATTTGAGGAGGAAATCAGAAAAAAAATTCTACGTATATAGCAACTAAAACAATCAAATATTTAAGAATAAACTTAACCAAGGACATAAAGGACCTGTATTCACCTGTATTCATAAACTACAAAATGTTGCCCAAAGAAACTGAAGAGACTTAAATAAATGGAAGGACATTTTATGTTCATGGACTGGAAGACTAAATATCATTAAGATGTCAATTCTACCCAAATTGATTTACAGATTCAATGCAATCCCAATAAAAATCTCAACAGCCTTTTTTACAGAAGTGGAAAAAGCAATTATCAAATTAGTTGGAAGGGTAAGCGTTCCTGAGTAGCAAAAAAAAAAAAAAATCTTAAAAAAGAAGAATGAAATTGGAAGACTCTCCCTTCCAGACTTTAAAACATATTACCTACAGTGGCTGCAACACCTACCCTCCAGTTCATTGGACTCACCCAGGAAAACTAACGAGGAGGTGAGGATGGACAACCACCCTTATCAAGGAACCGAGAGAATCTACAACTGCAAGCAAGAGAGTCCCATCCATCAGCCATATGGGATCAAGGCCCCCTCTCAATTAGAGGTGAAGTGGACCTCACCATCCCAGAACCCTCAGGATTGGGGAAGAAAATATGGACTAGAGTGGACTTACTGGTATTCTACTATTCTAGCAATGGAAGAAATTGTATCATTGATGTAGAGACAGTGGCCACTGGAGGAGCAGAAGGCAGGAAGAGGGAAAAAAAAGGTGTAATATGAGGGCATTTTTGGGACTTGGAATTGTCCTGAATGACATTGCAATGACTGATACAGGCCATTATATATCCTGCCAGAACTTACAGAACTGAGTGGGAAAGAGTGTAAACTACAATGTTAACTATAATACAGGCTTAGTGGCAATGCTCTAAATGTGCTCATCAATTGCGATGAATGTAACACACTAATGAAAGAAGTTGTTAATGTGGGAAAGGGTGGAAGGTGTGGAGAGTGGGCATATGGGAACACCTTATTTTTTTTGTGCAACATTTTGTGTAATCTAAGTGTCTTTAAAAAAAAGAGAAGACGGACACATTGACCAGTGGAACCGAATCGAGAACTCAGAAGAAGACCCTCACATCTACAGTCAAGCGATTTTCGACAAGGCAGTCAAGCCTTCCCAACTGGGCCAGAAGAGTCAATTCAACAAATAATGTTGGGAGAACTGGATAGCCATATCCAAAAGACTTTGTCAAAAGGGTGAAAATATTTGGCAATCACATATTTGATAAGGGTTTAATATCTATGATATACAAACAGATCATACAATTCATCAATAAAAAGACAAACCACACAATTAAAAAATGAGCAAAAGACTTGAAATTGCCAAAGAAGAAATATAAATGATGAAGAAACACATGAAAAAATGTTCAATATCACTAGTGATTAGGGAAATGCAAATCAAAATTACAATGAGATATCATTGCAGACTTATTAGACTGGCTGCTATTTAAAAAGCCGGAAAACTAAATGTTGGAGAGGATGTGGTGAGATGGAAGGTGTATTATTCCCTGTTGGTGGGAATGTGGAGTGATACAGCCACTGTGGAGGCCTGTTTGGCAGTTTCTAAAGATGTTGAATATAGACTTGCCATGTGACTCAGCAATATCATTACTAGGTTTATACCTATATCCATAGAAGAACTGAGAGCAGAGACACGAACAGACATCTGCACACCAATGTTCACAGTGGCATTATTCACTATTGCCAAAAGTTGGAAACAACCCCAGGTGTTCATCAACTGATGAATGGATAAACAAATTGTGGTATATGCACATGATGGAAGATTATGCTACAGTAAGAAGATATGAAGTCATGAAGCATATGACAACATGGATGAATTTGGAGGACTTACGCTGAGTGAAATAAGCCAGACACAAAAGGACAAATACTGTATAACAGCACTATTATGAACTAAATATGCTCTGTAAACTCATGGAATTAACAGTTAGAATACAGGTCACTAGAAAATAGAAGAAGGGTAGAGAAATGAAAGCTGAGGGTTAATCTGTGCAGAATTGTTAAAAAGGTTGTTCGTAAATCTTTGGAAATGAATAGAAATGGTTAAAGCATATCATGGTGTTTGTATTAAAGAACTAGCCATGCTATTATATGGGTAGGACAGCAGTTGGAAAAGGAAAGCTATGTCATGTATATTACTAGAAGGAAAGCGAAAAACTAATATGGAACAGTATAAGATAGTAAAAAAACCTCACGTAAAACACGAATATGGGTGATATTGCATATATAAGATTGTTTTTACAAAGTATAAATACAAATATACTAGAGAGAAGAAAAAAGAATAGCAGCAGGTGAGGCATAGAGAGATTGAGAGTGGTGAGTTTTGTTGGTTTGTTTTGTTTTTGTTTATTATTATTGGAATAATGAAAGTGCTCTGGGAGTGATTGGAGTGATGAATGTACAAACACGTGATTACACTGAATACCACTGATTTACTCTTTGGATGGATTTATACTTCATTAATATGTATCAATAAAATTGAAAAATGCTTAAGAAAAGAAAAATATGAATGCACAAAATAAATTAGAGAGACAAATGAAATAGCAAGTATGTATTGCAGGGGAAGCTCAGAGATTGAGAGGTGAATATTAAGGGGTACAGTTTTTAAAATATTATTACTATTAATATTGGAATGATGAAAATACTCTAATGGTGGTTGGATTGATGAATGCACAATTATGGGGTTACACCAAATGCCATTGGATATATTGTTTGCTTTATTAATATGTATCAATGAAATTGATGTTTTTAAAAAGACAGCAGGCCAACCATGAAGTACTTCCAGTTGCTGCAGAACATCACATTGTTTGGTTGGTTATTTCAGAGTGCTATTTACCCCCAATTAATTTAATTTTTTTCTGCCTACCCTGTGGACTGGTCTAGTATTTTGGTTTCTATGACTGGCTGACTCTTAAAGAACACTTTCAGAAAATGCATGAAATGTAACATTGTAATGCCTCCTACAACTGAATACATGTGTATGTTTAAACCAAACCAAAAAACCAGGTAACAGAGCTGCTTAGAAGTAATATTTATTTTAGAATCATACTTAAAAATAAATAAGAGAATAACCTAATTATGAATTTATGAAAAATTAAGGTAGCGGGGGCTTCCATCTCAGTGAAATTTCTAGATGTTTACTGGTGCGGAGCATGTCAAGATACGCTTCTAAGGTGAAATATAAGCTATTACATCTGCTTTTCCTACAAGCAAAAGGAGGCATAATGTTGTCTTCCTTGGATTTTGGAGGGAATATATCCCTCATTTGTGTGTCCTACTGTGTCCCATTTGCTGAGTGATCTGAAAAGCTGCTAGTTTTGAGTTGGGACCCAATCAAAAGGAGGCTTTGCAACAGGTCCAGGCTGCTGTGCAAACAGCCCTGCTACTTGGGTTATTTGTTCCAGCTGATTCGATGGTGCTGGAAGTATCAGTGGCAAATAAGATGCTGTTAGGAGCCTCTGGCAGGCCCCTAAAACAGAATAGCAGCACAAAACTTTAGGATGTTGGAGTAAAGCACTTCCATCATCTGTGGATAAATATTCTCTTTTTAAGAAATAGATTTTGGCCTGTTACAGGCCTTAGTAGAGACTGAACGCTTAATCCTGGGCAACCAAGTTATTATAGGACCTGAGTTGCCCATAATAAATGCAGTGTTGTCTGATCCACTAAGCCATTAAGTTGGGCATGCACAGGAGTACTCCATCATAAAATGGAAGTGGTATATACAAGATTGGGATCAATCAGGCCCTGAAGGCCCACGTTACATGAGAAAATGACCCAAATACCCATGGCTACCTCTTCTACCACATTACCTCCTCTTTTCCAGCTCACAGCTATGGTCTCTTGGGGAGTTCCTTATAATTAGTTGACTGAGGAAAAGAAAATTCAGGGATGGTTTACAGATGGTACCTCCATTTGTAAAGGTACCACCCAAAAGTGGACAACTGCAGCACTAGAGCCCCCTTTCTAGGGCACTCCTGAAGTAGAGTAGAAAAGAGAAATCCTCACAGTGGGAAGAACTTTGAGTAGTACACCTCATTGTTCATTTTGGTTAGAAGGAGAGACTACCAGAGTGTATGTGTATACCAAATTATGGGCTCTGGCCAATGGTTTAGGTGGATGGCTTAGGACTTGGAAGGAACATGTTTGGAAAATTGGCAATAATGAGCTCTGGGGGAGAGGTATGTGGATAGAACTTTTTGAGTGGACAAAAATCATGTAGATATTTGTGTCCCTCATATCAGTTTTCAACAGTGAGTGACTTCAGCAAAGGAGAATTTGTAATAATTAAGTAGATAGGATGACATATTCTTTGGAAACTGGTAGGCCTCTTCCCAAACCTCTCCTATCATTGCCCGATGGGCTCATAAACAAAGTAGCCATGGTGAAAGGGTTGGAGGTTATACATGAACTAAGCAACATGGACATCCACTCATCAAGGCCAATCTGGCTATAGCCACTGCTGAGTGCTCCATCTTCCACCAGCAGAGACCAATACTTAGTCCAAGATACAGCATCATTCTCCATGGTGATCAGCCTGCTACGGTAGCAGATTGATTACAGTGGTCTACTTCCATCATGGAAGGAGCAGCATTTTGTTCTTAACTGTTATAGATACATACTCTGGATATTGATTTGCCCTCCCTGCATGCCATGCTTCTATCAAAACCACCATCCACAGACTTTCAGAATGTCTTGTCTACCATCAAGTTATTCTACACAGCATTGCTTCTAATCAATGAACCCACTTCACAGCAATTGAAGCATGGCAATGGGTACATGCTCATGGAATTCACTGGTCTTACCATGTTCCTCATCATCCTGGAGCAAGTGGATTGATAAAAAGGCCTTTTGAAGACTCAAATACAGTGCCAACTGGGTGGAATTCCTGAAAGGGCAATATTCCCCAGGAGGCTGTATATACTCTAAATCACTGTCCACTCTATGGTATTGTTTCTCCCATAGTCAGGATTCACTAGTCTAGGATCAAGGGGTGAAAATGGGAGTAGTGATTCACTAGAAAAAGTTTTGCTTCTTGTTCCAACTACCTTAAGCTCTGCTGATAGGCAGGTCTTAGTTCCAAAAGGAGTAATGCTTCCACCAGGAGACAAACAATGATTCCATTGAACTGGAAATTAAGACTGATATCCAACCACTTTGGATCCCCATGCCTCTGAATCAACAGGCAAAGAAGGGAGTTACCATACCAGCTGGAGTGGCCAATCCTCATTATCAAGGGGAATTGGATTGTAACTATACAAAGGAGGTAAAAAAGAGTTTGCCTGGAATACAGGAGAACCCTTTGATTACCTTATTATTACCATGCACTGTGATGAAAGTCAATGGAAAACTGCAACAACCCAATCTAGGTAAGACTATTAATGGCCCAGACCCTTCAGGAATGAAGATTTGGGTCCCCCAGTAAGCAAAAAGCTGTGATCAGCTGAGGTGCTTACTGAGAGTAAAGGAAATATAGAATGAGTAGTGGAAGAATGTAGCTATAAATATAAGCAATGACCATATGACCAGATTCAGAAATGAGGACTGTAATGGGTATGATACATAAAGCAAATATCTATATTTTCTTCCCTATCTTATCCCCTTATCATATAACATAAGATGCATTAACTTCATCTTATAGTATTTAAGTTCTAGGATATGAAATTTAAGAATGAATATTACCCAAGGTCTTACATCCTTTCCTGGGGAAGGATTTAGTGCATTTCCAATTTTACATAGGTCAGGTGTATTATGTTAGGCATAAATACTACCGTTAGTGATTTTATTAGCGGTCGTGTATGGTTTAAGGAGATGTGTAGGGGTGCTAAGTTGAAAAGGGGTTGACTGTGATAGTTAATTCATTTGTCAACCTGGCTAGGCCATGGTGTGCAGTTGTTTGGTCAAGTAAGCACAGGCTTGAATGTTATTGTGAGGGTATTTTGTGGATTTAAATAATTAGTCAGTTGATTGCATCTATGGCTGATTACAGCTACTATCAATGAGATTGCCATCAGCAATGAGAGAAGTTGCATCCAATCAGTTGAAAGCCTTAAAGGGAGAACTGATGATTTCAGCAGTCAGAAAGAATTTCTCTCCCTACTTCAGCCAGTCAGCTTCTGGGGAATTCATCAAAACCTTCACTGGAGTTCTCAAATTGTGGCCTGCCCTAGAGAATTTGGACTTGTCAATCCCCTCAGTCACATAAGCCAATTCCTATAATAAATCTCTTAATATTTACATAGGTGTCTTGCCAGTTCTCTTTCCCTAGAGTATCCTGACTAATGCAAAAGTGGACCTAACAGACATCTATAGACTACTCCACCCAAAATAGAATAAAAGTATTTTTCAAGTGCACATTCTCCAGACAGTTGATATGCTAGGTCATAAAATAAATATCAATAAATTAAAAGGGATATAAATAATACAAAATATGTCTTCTGACTACAATGGAACAAAATTAGAACTCAACAGAAGAAACAAACTTGGTAAACTCAAAATATGGAAAGCAAACAACATACTCTCAATTAACCAATGGGTCAAAGAAGAAATCCCAGGGAAAACAGAAAATCCATTGATACAATGAAAATGATGATACAACATAAGAAAACTTATGACATACAAGTAAAGCAGTGCTTATAAGGTAATTTATAGCTGTAATTGCTTATATTAAAAAGATAAGGGGAGCAGATGTGGCTCAGGCAATTGAGTGCCTGCTTCCCACATGGGAAGTCCTGGGTTTGGCCCCGGTGCCTCCTAAAATCAAATTAACAAGTAAACAAATGGAGAAAAAAAAAACAAACCTAATCAGGGAAGCCAATGTAAATATTTTTTAAAACATTGAATTGAAACACTTTAAGTGTGTTAATTGCATGAATTATATCTCAATAAAATTGTTTTTAAAAGATATAAATATAAAAGATTATTATTACGATAACTGAGATTAGACAAAAACATAGTGACCTAATTGTATGAGAAGGTGGGAAAAGAGAAATGGGAATATTAAGGTAGGTTAATTTCTCATCTATCAAAACAGAAAGTCAGTGTATAATGTCTTTAATTAATAGGTTAAGAAACAGAAATATAAGTCTATTATTTAGAGACATGGAGGTAAGCACCAGGAAGAATTAAAAATATTAATAGAAACAATGTTAAAAGTGATTCCCTCTGGAGAACTGAATTCAAATGGACAGGGGTATGCTTTTGTTTACTTACCTTGATTAAAAAAATATATATATTCATATGTTATTTTGATTTTAAATATTAATTGCACTAAAATAATAATTAAATACTTTATAAAACAATCAAATTATTTTATCTTTCTTACCATTGTCCCCATTTATTCTTAGTTCATATTCTTTGTAGAGTCTTCCTATGCTTTTGATAATTTCCTCCATGTACTGTGTCTCTGGGGGCAACTTCCCCTCCACATTTTTATGGCGACCAAATATCCCAAGGCCAGTATCTGACCAGTTTTCCTGTAAATGTTTAATAATCTTGAGGGAATCATATTTTGACACTAGAATATCCCCTGTAAACTTTTCTTTGTTGTCATTCAGCACCTAGAGGATCAAAGGCAGGAAAAGTAGCACATTATTCAGTAATGATTTCATCTAAGTCTAGCCAGATTCTTACACCACAGTGACTCCCAATTATTTTGGAATTGTGTATCCTAGTAATATTTTTTACCTTACTTTTAAAGTCCATGAGAAATTAAATTAATTTTTATACCCTATGAGATAACCCATGGTTTACCACAATGAAAACCATTATACTAAATCCCATGAGAGTAAAAAATTACTAACAATTAGGTCCCAGAGAGCTGAGCATGTTTAGCTACTATTTGTTTTAGTAAGAACATCTTAGATTGTGATATATCTACTTACATGATTCCCACTGGACTGGGCAAGTTACTAGAAGATATAAATTATAACCCAAGACCAAGTCCTGTACATGACATGTCAATAAATAATTGTTGAAAAATGAAGGTGCAACCTATATATAAAGTTTGCCTTTATTTGTGACTCAGAAAATAGAAACAAATTGTACATTGTTCAGTTAAGAATGATCACTATGGAGAGGTAATGTAGCACAGCAATTAAGAGTAAAGATTCCCACAGGTTTTATGGTCATGGCAGATGGAGTTCAGTGCCATGTCAGTTGGCCCTTCTTTGGAGTTGGTGTTTCTATGTGATAGAGCTGGACTCAGATGTGATCTCTTTTCACAAGCCTTTCCTGTTACTTTACCAGAATTGTAGTTGGTGCTGGGGTTTAATATATACCCAGGGGATCTGAATCTCTGGACTCACCATATGATAGCTAGGCCCTGAGCCTCAATAGAATTCAGCTCCTACACTCTGGTTTATTGGACTTACCCCACTCAGCTAACATGGAGCTGAAGAAGGTCAACCACCACACCATGGAGCCAAGAGTGCCTACAACTGAAAGCAGGAGGATTGCATCTAGCATCCATGTGGAATCTAAGCCACCTCTTGACATAGATGTGGAGTGGACACAACCAATCCAAGGTCCACAGGATGGAGGAATAGAATATGGATTAGAGCGGGCTTACTGATATTCTATTCGTGAACTATTGTGATTAGTAATTGAAGAAAATGTGGCATTGGTGTGGAGAAAGTGGCCATGATGGCTGCTGGGTGTGGGGAATGGGAGGAAGAGATGAGATGTGGAGGCGTTTTCAGGACTTGGAGTTGTCCTGGGTGGTGCTGCAGGGACAATTACCGGACATTGTATGTCCTCCCATGGCCCACTGGATGGAATGTAGGAGAGTATGTATGGGCTATGATGTGGACCATTGACCATAAGGTGCAGCGATGCTCAGAGATGTATTCACCAAAGGCAATGAATGTCTCATGATAATGGAGGAGAATGTTGCTATGGGGGGAAGAGTGGAGGGAGGGGGGTGGGAGGTATATGGGGACCTCATATTTTTTTAATGTAATAATAAAAAAATGAATATAGACAAAAAAAAAAAAAAAAGAAAAGAAAAGAAAAAAAAAAAAAAGAGTAAAGATTTTGGAGTTAGAGTGACCTGGATTAAAACTTAGGCAAGTTACTTAATATTTATAAGCTTCAATATTCTCATCTATGAGATGGGGATTATAAAACCTCTATCATGAAAATAAGGAAGACAATGTATGGAAAGCGCTTTCAGTTACTAAGTACTTAACAAATAAGGCTACTATATTCTTAATATATGAAGAAGCATGATTATTTTTCCAATTTCTATCTATGTAATGTCCAAACTACCAGGCAAGCTGTAAAATAAGTCAGTAAGCTAGATATTTTGTATACAGGGCAATAAACATCTTCAATTCCGAAAATATGTTGTACTAGTAGTTCCAAGAGAAAAGAAAATTACTTCCAAAATCTGGATGAGATTTTGTCAGAACAAGAGTTTGATAATAACATTAGCGGTATTTCAAAGTCTGACATATTTTCCTTGTCAGACAACTATATCATAATAGTAATTTGACTAATGAGATCTCTTTTTTAAAGCTCAAACCATTTCATTTTATTTTATTTTTTTAAAGATTTATTTATTTCTCTCCCCTTCCCCCGCCCCATTGTCTGCTCTCTCTGTCCACTCACTATGTGTTCTTCTGTCTCTGCTTGCACCCTCGGTGGCACCGGGAAACTGAGTCTCTTTTTTTTCCATCATCTTGTTAAGCCAGCTCTCCATGTGGTGGCACCACTCCTGGGCAGGCTGTGCTTTTTTCACGTGAGGCAGCTCCCCTTGCAGGGCACACTCCTTGAGTGTGGGGCACAGTACTACTTGTGCACAGCAACACTGGGCATGGGTCAGCTCGCCACACAGGTCAGGAGGTCCTGGGTATCCAATCCCTATGATAGGCAGACGCTCCATCAGTTGAGCCACATCTGCTTCCCTGCTCAAACCATTTTAAAGAGATGTTACTAATTTTAAAAGTTCAATTTGTAGGGAAGCGGATATGGCTCTATTTAATCAGTTGGGCTCCCGTCTACCATATGGGAGGCCCTGGTTTCACGTCCTGGGGTCTCCTTGTAAAGGCAGGCTCACCCACACACTTTGGAGAGCCACCTGCCCAGGTGCCGCGGAGTGCTGCCGGCCCACAAGTGCTGTGGAGAGCCGACTCAGCAAGGTGACGCAACAAAGAAAGGGAGACAAGGAAAAAAAACACCACCACAGAAGAGTGTGCAGTGAACAGACACCAAGAGCGGACAACAAGCAAGCCACAAGAGGGGTGTGGAAATAAATAAAAATAAATACAGATACCGAAGAACGCACAGTAAATGGACACAGAGAGCAGACAACAAGCAAGCCACAAGGTGGGGGAGGGTGGGGGGGGTGGGGAATAAAAAAAAATCTAAGTGCAGGAGGCACAGATATTAGTTATGCTGAAAATTAGGTGAAATAATAAGAACTACTACCTTCACTGCCACCCAAGTATCTTTTCTATTTTTTTTTTCCAGCTACCTAAATTTATTTGACCCCCAAATCTGAAACAGAATGGAAAATATTTAAGTGTATTTTTAAAAGCCCCTGTGCTTCCTGTTTTCCTTGTCTTCATTAAACTTAATATAGCATTTTTAAAGGATGAGATATGTCTCAGTTGTAGATGAGGAGTGGCAAGTATACAAAGGCAAGAAAGTCTTACCTTTTCCCATTGCCTGTAGTCTTGAAGAATTGACTCAAATATATTTCCTTTAGTAGGGATTAAGTTGTTTTCTCTGAAAGAATGGGAAAGAGCAAGAGAAAGGTCTTAGAATATGATACAAACAAAGAAAATCATGTGTTCATACAATTTTTAACATTTAATATTGTGTCTCCTTAATTATTTTCAAACATGCCTTCCTGGTCCAGCCCCTCTCACCAGAAGGCTTTCAACTTTAAATTTACAAATACAAAATCAGACTCAAATTATACCTGAGCAACCAAGTTCCAGGGCATGTGTCACAAGAGTACTTAAAAGGGTGGTCTCTGGGTCTTTGGCATTCAAAACTAGATCATCATAGCACAATTCCTGTTGAACAAAGCTACCAGAAAAGTAGGTAAATAGAAAGGAGGCCTAATGAGTAAATAGCCAACATGTAGATTAGGAGCTTCAAATTCTGGTTAAAAAAAAAAAAAAATGTTTCCTTTAATTACCCTGAACTCTCAGAGAGAGTTTCTGAAGAGAAAGACAGGAACTACTGCCACCTGTGCTCCCCTCCAGCAAAGAGTAGCAAACAATTGAAATGGGGACCTGACGGCAGCAAGCAGTCTGTCGATATACCAGCTTCAGTTTGCAGAAAGCAAAATCTACTAATTGGGGAACCTCTTAAAGCATATGAAAAATTGAAACTATTGTTGTCATTTTGAAATGGAAATGGTACCTAATTGTGTCTCATCAACAGACAAAGCATTTTAAAGTTTAAAGAAACTTCAGAAATCATCAAATCCTGCCTTCATCTAAGGTATCAATTCCCACTAAACTTGCCTGTGATTTAGTATTCCAATCTGACTTGACTTTATAAGCAGCCTCTTCCACTGTCAGATTTCTCTAATCAATAGAAAGTATGATGTTCAGTCAAAACCAGCCCACCTAGAACTGACACCCCTTGATTCTCCTTCTTTCCACATGCACTGTTCTACCGAATTTGCAAATGGATCCAGATATTCAAGCTTACCAACAGTAATGGCATAAGTAAACTTTTTTTTAATGAAGAAAAGAAAAAAGAGTTGGACTGAAATTGAGGCAGCAGCAGTTAGGCAGGGGATTGGGGTAGACTACAGAGTTAATTAGCACTAGAAATAACGATTTAAGGTAAAAAAAGTGGGGGGAGAGATAAAAAGAGGGAATTGGACAATCAACATAATTATAACAGTTAATCAGGAAAACAAGATTCTTTGAGACATACTTTTTATTTCTGAAGAACTGTTGCCATTTGATAATTCCATCCTTAACAATTTGCAATTTCTCCCTTGTCATTTCTTCACCTTGTTCCAATTCCTGTTTAAACTTATTCATTAAGTTTTTCCATTTCTGTGTCAACTTCTGCAATAGTGCAAGGTCTGCAGTGTCCTAGATAAAATGCATGGATAAAAAATAATTAAAACATTTATTTTTTCATGTAGCAAATATTTATTAACATGCACCAGTCACTTATTAATATTGGAATATTGGAGACATCCCTGGGAAATGGATCAAAATAACAGAAACAGGTCACTAATATCATAAGTGACACCACTACACAGTTTCTTTGGCAATGGATTTTCCACGGTAGGTAAAATATTACAGACAAGATTTTTCCTTAGCGATATGAAATCAACTTCTGTGACAGTTTAAAGCTGGGTGGACCCGACAAGATCATGTCCACAGATATAATCCATTACTGTGCATGTAAACTGATTTTATGTGGAAGTTTTTTTTTAATTCATTAAAATATATCACTCATACATGAACATATATAAACAATAAGTGTATTGTAATAGTTGTGAACTTATAAAACAAACATATATAACATCATACAGGACACATACCTCACCCTATGATTAAAGCACATCCTCAAAATATTATTACTAACCAAAGTATTTTCCCTCAACCTACCTATTATTCTTATTTTTTTATATCATTTATACATGAACAAACATAAACAATGAGTATATATAGTAAAAGTTGTGAACTTACAAAACAAACATGCATAATGTCATACAGGGATCACATTCATCAACCTTCCACCTACACTTGGCATTGTTATGAGATATTTGTTAGAAATTATTAAAGAATGTTGTCAAAATCTTACTGCTAATTATAGTCCATATATTACAGTGGTGTATTTTCCCCCAACCCACCATTATTTTTTTTTTATATTTTTATAACTGAAGTTGTAAACTTACAAAACAATCATGCACATGTGCAGAATTCCCAAACAACATCCTTTTGACAAACATTCCACACCATGGTGGAACATTTGTTACAGATTATGAGATAATATCATCTGATTATTACTAGATCCATAGCGTACATTTGGCACACATTTTCCACACTCCCCCATTATCAACAGAGTACATCTTAGGCACAGATGCAAGAATATTACATTATGATTGTTAACTACAGTCCTTAGGTCACATTTTTCCCATGCTTCTCTACATTCCTACTACCCTGCAATAGTGATGTACATTTGCTCTAGCTCACAAAGACACTCTTGCACCTGTACCATCAACCACAATTTTCATCCACCTCTGAGTTTACTGTGCTTTTCAGTTCCTAGATTATTCTCTAGTGTTCTGTCATTTGGCATTTACATCCCTAGATTACCATTTTCAGCCACATCCCTATTTATAAACCAGCTGTTATTCACTATATTGTGTTACCATCAACTCTGTATATTTCTGCTCTTCTACAGTAAAGCTAATTAAAACTTCTTCATACATTAAACATTATTAATCCATCTCAGTCCTCCTCTTATCTCCTTTAAGAAGCCACCACCTACCACCAGGGCTTGAAGATATTTTCCTATGTTTTCTTCTAGAAGCTTTATGGTTCTTGCTTTTATATTTAGTTTTTTGATTCATTTTGAGTTAACTTTTGGATAAGGTGCCTTCTTTTGGCTATGGATATCCAGATCTCTTAGCACCATTGAAGGGACTGTTCTGCCTAAGCTGGTTGGGTTTGGCAGGCTAGTAAAAAATCACTTGGCCATTACATGTGATGGTCTGTTTCTGAACCATCAGCTCTGTTCCATTGGTCTATATGTCTGTCTTTATGCCAGTACCATGAGGTTTTTACCACTGTAGCTAGGTAATATGACTTAAAGTCCAGAAATTTGAGTCCTCCAACTTCGCTTTTCCTTTTTAAGATGTTTCTACCAATTCAGAACTCCTTACCCTTCCAAATAAATGTGGTAATTGAGTTTTCCATTTATTAAAAAAATGCTGGTGGAATTTTTATCAGGATTACATTGAATCTATATATCAATTTGAGTAGAACTGACATCTTAATGATATTTAGTCTTCTAAGTCACGAACATGGTATGTTCTTCCAATTATTTTTTTATTTCTTTTAAAAATGACTTGTAGTTTTCTGAATACAAGTGCTTTTACATCATTGGCTAAGTTTATTCCTAAATATTTGGGTTTTACCTGTCATAATTTATTTTTCAGTCAGTTCACTTCCCCTTCTGCCCTGGGCAGAGTTAAAATGGCAGCTACCAGCTTCTTTCAGACTTGGACAGATTAAACTTTAGCTGCTCTTAGGATTATGCTTTAGCTCACTGAATTTACTAATCAGTAGCTGCAGCTGATGCCCAACCATCTCTTCCTCCCCCGTTTTTGGGAAGTGGAGCTTCCAATTCCAGCTGTGGAATACCTCCTGAGGGGACTTGTGCCTCCAGTGGAGGATAGGCACCAGCCTCCAGGGTGTGGAGTGCTCTACTTAAGAATCTTCTCTGCAGATGGGCAGTCTCTTGCTACCATTCTTTCAAGGATGTTGCAGGATGCTCTTAAGGGCTTTTGATTAGATGGCTTGACCCAGGGTGAGTCTTAACCCTCTTACTGGAATCCTTTATAAAAAGGAATAACAAGCCATAGATACCCAGTAAGAGGCTACAGAAACAGAGAGATGCCTCCAGAGGTTGACCAAACAGGGAGAGAGAAAAGCCAGAGCAGAGCAGCCTGAGGGTAAAGGCACCAAGTCCAAGAGGAGAAAGGAGAGACAAGCAGAGCAGCATTGTGCCCTGCCATGTGCCTGATTTCCCATAGCTACAGCTTGGTGAGAAAGCATCTCTGATGATGCCTTGATTTGGACACCTGCAAGTCCTCAGAACTATAAGCCTTTAACCAAATAAATCTCATTGTAAAACCAACCCATTTCTGGTATATTGCTTTGGCAGTACCAGTGTGCACAGTGAAAAGAAGAGGAACCTTGAAGACAGACCCGGGTATGAATCCCAGCCATTTACTGGCTGTGTAACTTTGGGAGAAAATTATTTAATCTATTTGAGACTAATTTTTATTACCCACAAAAAGTGACCTTAATACGCATCTCATAGAATTGTTATAAGAGTTAACAGAAATGACTAGTGAGAATAGTTTGATTCATGCTAAAAACACAGTTTCCTCCTTGAAAAAGCTATTTGCTTTTGTTTGTTTGTTTAACCACTGACAAATAGAATGGTGACACTATGAATAACATTTGTAGTGTTATTAAATTGGTATAAATTGCTTTATGATAAAAGACAAATAAAAGGAAGTAAGTGGCTTTATTCCCCTTTCCTTAGATTTTTCATTCTACCCACAATAAAGCAAACATAAAACTATAATTAAAATCCATACATTTTAGCAAAGGTTCACCCCTATCATAACTTAAGTGAACTGAGTTTTACCTTGGTTGACAGCAGTATGATGAAATGCTTAGTGTATTTATTCCAGCCTTTTTCATTGAGATAAAGCCTTTTAGCTAATATGACCTTATTTCTTTCAATTACCTATAAAACATATTATAAACCAGTGTCATTTATGAAACCTAAAGCGATTTCATATATCAACTTTTAATTGAGTCTTTAACTCAGCCAAAATTTCTTGTTTAAATCATGAACTTATTTGAATCACAAATTAGTGTTTTCTTAAATGACTGAACTGGACCTAACGTGAAGTACACCACTTAACAAAGCTTCTCAAACAAGACCCCTTTACACCCTTAAAGGTTGTTAAAGGTTCCAAAGAGCTTTTGTTTATATGGATTATATGTGTCAATATTTACTGCATTAGAAATTAAAACTGAAATAATTTAAAATATGTATTAGTTAATTTACCTAGAAATAACCTTAATAGACCACATTACATGTTCATTTACATGAAAAATAACTATATTTTCCAAATAAAAAAATATTAGTGAAAAGATGTCCTTGTTTTGTATTTTTATAATTCTCTTTAATGTCTGCCTTAATGGAATAGAACTTGATTCTCTTATTTGCTTGTGCATTCAATCTGTTCAATATTCCAAGTCATGTAGATTCAAGAAAACTCCACTCACGAGTTATGAAAATGACTCACATGAGAAAATGAAAGTGAAAAAGGCAAATAAAATCTTAGTATTAGGAAACAAGTTTTGATACTGTGGAACCCCTGAAATGGGTTCATGGACCCCCCAGGAATACCTGGACCATACTTTGGTGAAGTGGTGATACATCAAATCAATCATTTAGTAATTCAATGAATGAATGTTCTAAACACCACAAAAATAGCTATGCACAAAAGAGACAAAGTGTTTAGATTGAGGGAGCTGCTAATCTGGCTGTCCCTTCAGGTTGGGAGGCCTATAGGAATGATATAACCGCAAGCCCCATTGATGTGCTACCTTACAAAATCTCTACCAGGAGTCAGTCTTCGAGTGCCTAAATAAAGAAAATGCAAATCAATAAAATAAAAAGTGAGAGAGGGGATATCACCACTGATCCCACAGAAATAACAAGTATCTTAAGAGGTTACTTTGAAAAATTGTATGCCAACAGATGGACAACTTAGATGAATTGGATGAATTTCTAGAAATACACAAGCAAACTACACTGACTAAAGAAGAAATAGAATAACTCAAAAGACCAATTAGAAGTAGTGAGATTGAATTAGTTATCAAAAACTTCCCAACCAAGATGGCTTCACACGTGAATCTACCAACCATTCTGGAAAGAACTAACACCAGTCCAGCCTAAACCTTTCCAAAAATTAGAAGTGAGGGGAATATTACCTAATTCATTCTATGATGCCATTATCACCCTAATACCAAAGCCACATAAAGACGCCACAAGAAGTGTGTCTTGCCCCCTAGCATGACCACAGCATGTCTCAGGTTGTGCACTTACCTCATTTCATGTTTCTTAATAAACTCTTTACTACCCTGCCTACTCAATGGCATATCCTTAAATTCTTTTATGCAGCATAGCCAAGTACCTAGAAGCCCAGAACCCAGAGTGTTCCACTAACATATTGGCAAGCCAAGCCAGGAGACAAAGAGGCAAGTAATGCTCCTTGACCCCTGCCAAACACTGGTGAATTTTTAATTAAATCCTGTCTGTACTCTCTTTTGTTCTATTAGTGAGGCCCAAGATTCTCATTCTGAGCCATGCCCAGAGGTCTGTTCCTTACTCAACCCCAGAGGACCGAAGTTCTTCTTAATCCATTACTTCTGGGCCTCCTGAGATTGTTTTCCTGTAAGCCACAGCTCAGTCTTTGGCTTTTTAATGTGCCTCTTCATGTCTGGTTTTACATGCAGAATTTGGCCCCTGGCAGTGACAGTGGCCTCTCTCATGGACAATCTTTCTAAGACTCTGCAAGAGTAGGTTAGTCACTCTTCTAAGGGAAAAAATTCGGCTTGGCAGCTTTGGTCCGGAACCTAGGTCCAGACATCTCCCAAGTCCTAGATTGCCCCAGGGATGCTCAGAGGCATGGTCTCTGTGATGTCCAGTACAATGGGAACCAGAGCATCAAATCATGCCAGGATCTGGGACGTTGGATCAGCTGACAGACTTTTTTCCCATTTCTCCCTAGAAGAATAGGCATGGCTTCTCCAGCATTCCAGCAGACTCCCCATCAGGGTGTCTTCTCAGGAATTGGGACAACCTGCCTACTGATGATCTAAAAAGGAAGAAGCTAATCTTTTCCTGCCACACCACAAGGCCACAGTACAGAGACAGTGGCCTCTGTTTGGGACCCTCAATACCAGTTAAACCTGTGTAAGAAGGAAAGAGTAGACAGATACGAGGGCCAGAGACCATATGGTTGCATGTCTCCCTAAAGCGGTGAGGAAATGCACTACCAAACCAGTCAGTTAAAAGCTCTGAGAAATTACTCAGAGGCAGAACCTAGAAACCCAGCCTTACTTCAAGGAAAACTGGTAGAGGCAATAAAAATACCCTCTGGTTGAACCTGACTCTAAAGAAGGACAGAATTTCCTAGGAACTCACTTTACTAGCCAGGCTGACTCAGATATCCATAGAAAGTTGCAGAAACTTTCCCTGGACCCCTAAATTCCCACTAATTCCCTTTTAGAAGTAGCCTTTACAGTTTTCAACAATCAAGACCAAGATGACGAGAAGAAATAGGTGAGGAGGGAGCAGGCATAAGGTCCAGAAGCAGGCTAGCCTTTTAACTGCCACCATTAAATGTACCCTGTCTCCTCAGGGCTATGAGAATTCTGGTTTTCATGTCAGCACGAATCAGCCTCAAGTATGGTGGCCCCAAGCTGCCTTAACACCCAGACCACCATCGTTTTGCTCCAAGGGAGGGCAGAAGAAGGGGCCTTAAGCCATGTGTGAACCATCAACCAGGGCAAGCCTCGGGGGACCCTAGACATGGCAGATCATATGCAGAGGGATACTGAACATGTTAAAAAGTCCTGAATCAATGACTCCCAGAACAACATATTAGACAATCAGGGATCTCATCCAGCTCCAAACACAGTGCCGGACCAATCTTCCCTTAACCTCAATAGAATAGCCAGTGGGTTTTATACCCTGTCAGGCAGGGACTACTCCTGCTAACCAGCAGGAAGCTGCTGGGACCCGGCAGAGAACATGGCTGTGAAATTCTGCACAAAAACCTTGGATAGGAAGGCTGCTACTAAAGAGCAAAGCCAGAAAGATCCCACCAAGACCCTGGTCACCAGGTTCCACTTGAACTTTTTCTAGGGACAAAGGAAAGACACAGGTAACTCCAAACAGGCTTCCCATTGGCCCCCTGAAAGCTAAAAGACAGAAATCATATGGCAACCAATCACAACAGCAAACAGCTGGGGCCCCTCCCCAACATTAGGAAGGGGGAAGGGGAAAGGTTTTAAAGAGGCCTAACCTGGGGCTCCACATGTGCCCTACCCTGTAGCACGCCCACAAACCATGTCTCAGGTTGTATACTCCTCTCATTTCTAGTTTTCTTGTTTCTTAATAAACTCTTTACTCCCTTGCCTACCTTATGGCGTGTCCTTAAGCTCTTTTATTCAGCATAGCCCAGAACCTAGAATCCCAGAACCCAGAGCATTCCACTAACAAGAGTACTACACTATTACATCTTTGCCAATCTTTTTAATGGTCCACCTTAATAAAAGAGCATTTTCATAGCTAGGAAAAAAAAAATGGCACAAAAAACTACAGACCAATCTCTTTAATGAACTTAGATAGAAAAATGCTAAAAAAAATACTTGCCAATCGAATCCAACCACACATCAAATGAATTATACACCGTGATTAAGTGGGTTTTATATCAGATACACAAGGATGGTTCAAAGTAAATACATCAATTAATGTAATACACCACATTAACAGATAAAAGGGAAAAATCGCATAATCATATCTATTGACACAGAAAAGGCATTCAACAAAATACAGCATCCTCTTTTGATAAAAACACTTCAAAAGATAGTAGTAGAAGGAAACATCCTCAACATGCTAAAAGGCATATATGAAAAACCCACAGATAACATCATACTCAATGGTGAAACTTTAAAGAATTTCCCTTAATATCTGGAACACGACAAGGATATCCACTGTCACCACTCTTATTTAACATTGTATTAGAAATACTTGCCCAAGCACTTATGCAAGAAAAAGAAATAAAAGGCATGCAAATTGGAAAGAAGTAAAACTCTCACTGTTTGCAGATGACATGATCCTATATGTAGAAATTCACAACAAAGCTTCTAGAGCTGATAAACAAGTTCAATATAATGGTGGGATATAAGATCAATCTGCAAAAATAAGTAGCATTTCTGTACACAAATGATGAGCTATGTGGGGAGGAAGTCAAGAAGAGAATTCCATTTACAATAGAAACTGAAAGAAATAAAAATCTGGGAATAAACTTAACTAAGGATGTAAGGACTTGAACACAGAAAACTATAAAACATTGTTAAAGGAAATCAAAGATGACCTAAGTAAGTGGAAGACTATTTCATGTTCATGGGTTGAAAAACTTAATATCATTAAGATGTCTATCCTACCCAAATTGATTTACAGAATTATTACAATCCCAATAAAAGTTGTAATAGCACTTTTACCCAATCCCAATAAAAGTTACAAAAGAATTTTTTTCTGGATTGGAAAAGTCAATTATGAAATTTATTTAGAACTGTATGGGGCTCCAAATAGCCAAAAACATTTTTAAAAAGCAAAAAGAAAATTAGAGGAATAACACTGCCTGACTTTAAAGCATAATACAAAGCTACAGTGGTCAAAACTACATAGTGGTGGCACAAGGAGAGATATACTGATCAACAGAACCTAATTAAAAGTTCTGATATAGACCCACACATACACAACCAATATTTCAGAAGGCCATGAAGCCCACTTCACTGGGACAGAATAGTCTCTTCAACCAATGGTGCTGGCAGAACTGGATAGCCATATCCAAAAGAAGGAAAGAGGATCACCGCCTTATGCCCTGAACAAAAATTAACTCAAGATGGATCAAAGACCTAAATATAAGAGTCAAGACAATAAAGCTTCCATACAATAATGTAGGGATGCATCTGTAAGACCTTGTAGTAGGAAATGGTTTCATAAACTTTACACCCAAAGCAAAAGCAATGAAAGAAAAAATACATAAATAGGACTTCTTCAAAATGAAAAATTTTTGTGCTTCAAAGAAGTTCGTCAAGAAAGTGAATAGGCAGCATTTGCAATGAGAGAAAATATTTGGGAAACATATAAAGAAATCTTACATCTTGGAAATAAAAATACAAATACAGTAAAAAATAGCATAAGAGATTTGAATAACACTTTCCCAAAGAGGAAATACAAATGGCTAAAAGTACAGGAAAAGATGCTCAACATCACTCTCTATTAGGGAAATGCAAATCAAAACTACGAGGTATCATCTTACACCTAATAGACTGACTGCTAAAAAAAAAAAAAAAAGAAAACTATAAGTGTTGGATAGGATGTAGAGAAATGGGAACCCTTATCCACTGATGGTGGGATGTAGAATGATGCAGCCACTTTGGAGTAAGTTTTGGCAGTCAAGCTAACTATAGAATTGCTATATGATTCAGCAATCACATTACTAGGTATATACGCAGAAGAAATGAAAACAGGGACATGAAGAGATATATGCGCACAATGTTTGTAGCAGAATTATTCACTATTGCCAAAAGTTGGAAGCAACCCAGGTGTTCATCATTGGATAAATGGATAAACAAAATGTGGCAAATAAATATAACAGAATATTACTCAGCTATAAGAAGGAACGAATTGCTATCCATGACAACATGGGTGAACCTCAAAGACCTTATGTTGAGAGAAGTAAGTCAGTCACACAAGGACAAATATTGCATGATCTCATTGATATGAACTAAGAGTATGAGCAGACTCACAGAGATAGAGTCTGGAAGATAGGATACCAGGAGATAGAAAGGGAGTAGAAAAGAGGTGAGTTGATGCTCAATCTGAACAGAATCTATAATAATGTGTACAGGGGTGATTTGGCAGTGGATGGTGGTGACAGTGGTGCAGATATGTCAGTGGGGTCGACAGTACTGGAGTGTGAGGGTGAGTGGGGTAGGGAGGGTTGTTGGGCTATCCGTGGAACTGTGGGAAGGGCTGGAGGAAGGAACAGATGATCTTTGGGAAGGTGGAGGTCTGTGGTTGAGAATACAATTGTGGGAATGTTCTTTTAGTAAATATGGCAGAGAATAGTCACTGGTATATGGTGTTGGTGGTGGGGGGATGTGTGGGGAAGGGTGCACCTAGGCATGCATCTATGGATTATGAATGTGTTCATACTGTCATAGGGTGTTATCTCAGTGTGGGGAGACCCACACAATAAACAACAAAATCTTTAACTCCCACCCTGGGGAGTCCTACTAGGTTCTCAAATAGAGGGGGAAGAATCTCTTGAGAATATAGGCAGTGCCTATAAAAGATAAGAGACCAATATGCCAAGCCCTCAATATTAATGCAGGCACTTATGTGCCTTATTCTTATAAAATTGAAACTTAGCCTAGTAATATATATTGCCTAAGAATTACCTCCTGAAAACCAACTTGTTGCTCAAATGTGGCCTCTAAGGCAAATTCAGCAAGGAAATGCACTGCTTTTCCCTGGCATGGGACATGACTCCCAGGGATGAGCCTCCATGGTGCTGAGGAATTAATACCAAGCACCAACCAGTGATGTATTTGGAAAAAAACCTGGACCAACAAGGGGAAACATTTAATATAAAAGAGTTTTTTTATGGCTAAGACATTTCAAAATGTGTTGGGAGATCAGTCCAGATTTTACAGGTAGGCATGTCTCAGACAAATCTATCTGTCACAGTAAACAAAGCCTCAAACAGCTGGGCTCTTGAGGACTCTAGAGCCATCTGGACACTATAGGCAAGGCACACAGCCCCTTGAATCAGCACCCTGTCAGTGAGTCTTACCTTGGAATACATGATAACCTATTTCTGCATTGTAACAGAGTTAGACTCATTTCTAATTGCCCTACATTTATAATTCTGGTGCTCCTTTTATTTTAGCCTATAATTAACATGATAATCTTTAAATGTATGTCTCAGAGGCTTAGTCTTCAGTCTATTAATATGCTGTCTGGTTGAACCCCCTGAATCTCAGCAGAGTTGTGGCCAACACCTACTCTCCAGTTCATTGGACTTGCCCAGGACAATAAATAAAATGATGATGATGGACAACCCTCATCCCAAAAAACAGAGAGTATCTACAACTGCAAGCAAAACAGTTCCTTCCACCTGCCCCATAAGATCTGAGCTCCCTCTCATTCTGAAGCAGACTGGGCATCACCATCCCCAAATTCCCAAGTCTGAGGAATGAAAAAAACTAAGGGGTGACTGCAACCATGGACAAAGCAAACTTATTAATATTGTAACAAGGGAATAACAAGTAACATTTATATAAAGATAGTGGTTACCAGAGGTTCTGAGGGGAGGGGGAGGAAATAAAAGGTGGAATATAGGACACTTAGGGCATTGGAATTAAGTGTAAATCACAACGTGAACTATAAATCTTAGTAGCAATGTTTCAGTATTATTCATCAATTGTAACAAATGTATCACAGCATTGTAAGATGTTATTAAAAGGGAAGCAGATGTGGCTCAAGCAATTGGGTTCCCATCTACCATATAGGAGGTCCAGGGTTCAATACCCAGGGCCTCCTTATGAATGGCAAGCTGCCCTGGGTGGAGAGCTGGCCCACACAGAATGCCAGCCCATACAGAGTGCTACCTTGTGCAGGACTGTTGCCCATGCGGAAAGCTGATGCAGCAAGATGACACAACAAAAAGAGCCACAGAGGAGAGACAATAAGAGATGCAACAGACTAGTGAGCTAAGGTGGCACAAGAGAATGATCACCTCTCTCTAACTCTGGAAGGTCCCAGGATCGGTTCCTGGAGCTGCCTAGTGAGAATACAAGAAGACACAGAAGAACACATAGTGAATGGACACAGAGAGCAGACAATGGAGGGGGGGTAAGAAAGAAAAAAAAGATTTATTAAAAAAAAAGATGTTATTAATAGGAGAAGTGGTGGAAGGGGGAGAGTATGGGGTATATGGGATCCCTTATACTTTTGATGTGACTTTTCTGTAATGTAAAACCTTTTAAAATAAAGTTTATTTTATAAAAATGAAAGTAGAAAAGAAACAAAATTTAGCTTCCCTTTTCAAGGCCTATAGTACATACATTATTCAGCAATTAATTATACATCTCCATTTTAAGATTTTGTGTAGATTATTGAAAATTGCAAAATGGAACTTTATCCAGTCAGAAAACAAGTTGCATTATAAATACAGATGGTCCAACCTTTAGGGCCAAGTCATATGTGGCTAAGCTCCAGATATCTCTTTCTGTCATTAACTGTCTGATATCACTCTCCATTCTTCCTCTTTGTAATGTATATAAATCATGGTATTCTTCTACAACTCTAAAAGAAAAATCAATAAATACCTATATAGAGACAAAATTTTTACAAAAAGAAGTTTGTTCTAAAATACATAATTTGTTCCTTTGAACTCATCATAAGGTTACCATATGATTTCTGGATATATTGATAACATTTTATTCACAAGAAGAAAAAATAATAGAAAAATATTCCCATTTCATATATAAATCTTACAAAACAAAGAATAAAAATTAAAGGTTCAACATATCATTCTTTATTGCTAGAATTGTGACACCATGGTATCCCAATGGTATAATAATACCAGATCCAAATAAACATTCAGAATACAGGTAGGAGTAATATAGCAGTTTTATTGAAATGCCTTTTTTCTCATAAAATTAGAATTCCTTATTAAAGACACTGTGGTGATTTGGAGCTGTATGTACCCCAGAAAAACATGTTCTTAAACTTAACCCATTCCTGTGGGCACGAACCCATTTAAATAGGGCCTTTCGTTGTGGTTATTTCGGTTAAGGTGTAGCCAGCCTCGATCAGGATGGGTCTTAATCCTATTACTGGAGTTCTTTATAAGAAGAAGGAAATTGAGACAGATAGAAAGTTACAGGAAGATAAGAAGCTAAAATTCAATGGACCATGGAAGAGAATTGAAAGGCCAGTAGAGGCCACCATATTCATGGCCACGTGACAGAAAAATCCAGGGCCGATGATCACAGCCAGCCAGCCTTAGAATGCCAGTTTTTGGAAAAAAAGCATCACCTTTATGATGCCTTGATTTGGACTTTTTCCTAATCTCAAAACTGTGAGCTAATAAATTTTCATTGTTTAAGCCAGCTCATTGTATGGTATTTGCTGGAACAACCAAGGAAACTAAAACAGACACAAAGCACAATAATTGTGAGACAGTATATTTTAAAATTATATGTAATTAGAATAAGATTTAAAGAAATTTTCTTAATCATCTAAAAGCTTAAATATAATTAAGCATCTTTTCTTAACTATTTTTTTCTACACGTCTTTAGAATATACTTTTCCTTCTAAACTTAGCCTGAAGCTTCTATTGAAAACACTTCGGAGACCAAATATAATTACAGAGGTTTTAAAAGTGACCAGTAGCATTTCACAATTTTTCTGAAACACTCCCTCCTAAGAGATGTTAATTTCATGGTAAGAATTAAAGGCCATCCTGATTCAATTAAGATGGTGAAGTAAGAAGCTTCAGGACTCCATACTCCCACAGAAGCTTGGAACAAGCAGAAAAGAACTGACAGAAACATTGTTGTCAAAGTTTCAGAAAACACTAAAAAGGATTGCAGCACAGGGCAGGCACAGATTCCAAAAAAAGGCCACATATAGTGGTAGGATGTCTTGGTGCTCTAGTGGCCCCCCTCACCATCCCCTCACCACCTTTGTGCAGAAAGGGCCTGTGCCCCCAGTGTGGATCTCTGGTGTTGGTTCCTGAGGGAGTAAAGTAACCCTCAAGAACATACAAGGAGCATGTTTGTCTGGCCCAATCTGTCTGGTGGGGGCCAGAAGGAGTCACTGTCCCAGAACTTGCCCTCCATGTAGAAGAAAGTTCACAAATCTCTCCTACAGAATGCTGTGGGAAAGTAGTCAGGCTGTGCTGCCTGAGGCAAGGGATTGCTATCTGTCGGGCATAAAATGCAATCCCTAGGACTGTGACAAAACTTTTTTCTAGGAAAGAGGGGACACTCACATCTTTGTAAAGAGGGGAATTCCTAGGTCCAAATGCAATGCCCAAGATAAGATGTATCCACAGAAAGGAAACCTATGCTTTGGCCTTGAGTATTCTCTAAATTCATTGTATGGGTAAGTTCCAGGGAAGCAAATGTGGTTGAGAACCTGCTTCCCATGTACAAAGTCCCAGGTTCCATCCGCGGTACCTCCTAAAAAGAAAAAAAAAATTTTTAATTGAAAATGGATACGTTCTACAGGTTAGCACTTGCACAGGTCAACCCGCAAAGACTGGAAAAGGTGTTTTGTTTTATTCCTTTTATTTGTAAGCTATTGGATTCAAGTAAAGCTCTGTCATAATACTATCTGGATATAAGCTTAAGGAATGGATACCTCAGAGTCAAATTCCAGTGATAACACACTAAAATATAAAAATTTCCAGCTTTGAACAAAAGTATAAAGAAGCAGGAGGCAATGGCCCAGGCCAGGGAGAAGATTAAAGTATCAAAAACCATCACTGAGGAGAATCACACCTGGGATGTACCAGATAAAGACTTAAAAAATGGTCTCAAATTTGCTCAAAGAGTTAATGGAAAACATGGACAAAGAACTAATGGGAATCAGGGAAACACAAAGAGGCTATCCAATATAGAGATGGAAATATGAAAATGAACCAAAGAAAGCTGAAGACTGTAGTAAAACAAATAAAAAATTCCCTAGAGAGGTTCAACAGCAGATTGGATCTGGCAGAAGAATGAGTAAACTTGAAGATAAGACAATTGAAATCCTCCAATCAGTCTTATGAGCAATAAGGAGAAAGAATAAAGAAAAGTTAACAGAGCCTCAGGTTCCTGTGGGACACCATCAGGCATACCAATATACATATTCTGGGTATTCCATAAAGAGAAGAAAGGGGCATAGAGAATATTCCAAGAAATAATGGCTGGAAGCTTCCCAAATTTAATGAAAGACATGAATCTACACATCCAAGATACTCAATAAATTACAAACAGGACAAATCTAAATAGACCCACACTGTGCCACATTATGATCAAACTGTCAAATGCCAAAGATTAAGAGAGAATCCTGAAAACTGGAAGAGAAGAGGAACAGTCACATACAAGGAAGCTTCAATGAGATTAAGTGCCAGTTTCTCACTGGAAACCATATAGGCAAGAAGGCAGTGAAATGACATATTTAAAGTGCTGAAAGCAAAAAAAAAAATTGCCATCTAAGAAATCTGTATCGAGCAAAACTGTCTTTTAAAAACGAGGGTGAGATTAAGATATTCCCTGATAAACAAAACCTGAGGGAGTTGGTCACCATTAGATTGGCCCTGTAAGAAATGCTAAAGATGGTTCTGTAAGCTGAAAGGAAAGGACACTAGATAAATGACTGAAGTCACATGAAGAATTAAAGATCTCTGGCAGAGATAATGGCATAGGTAAATATAAATATCAATACTACTGTATTTTTGGTTTGTGATTGATGTTTTACTTCCTATAGGCAAATGTCTAAAATATAATGATAAATCAATGGTTTATAAGTAAACGTTTTATTTGTAAGTATCTAACTTGTGACAAGAACTACTTAATGGTGGAAGAAGGAGTATAGGAATATAGCCTATGTTATTATTGAGTTCAAATTGGTATCAGAGCAAACAATATTGTTATAGAATTAGGATGATAAGTTTAAACTATAAACCAAAAAGAAAATATCAGAGAACATTCAAACTCATAGAGATGGAGATTAAAATACAGGTTACAGTGATGGAGGATAAGGGCAATGGGATTAATTAAAAATGCGTGTAGAGGGGCAAGATGGCATCAGATTAAATCCACCCACACCATCTTTCCTACCAAAAATGGCTTAGTGGGGGCAAAATCCTGCCTGAGTGAGCTGTACTGGGAACCCACAAAGCAGGAGGCTTAAGGGCATTGATCTAGAGAGAGCACGACATAAGGAATGATTGCTAAAGGTAAAACCATGCATTTCAGGTGCTTAAGGGTGGGGCTGTGGGACAGCTAAACCCCTCCCGCAGGGCAGGAAGCCAAGGCATCTCTGACCCTTGCCAGTCATCCAGCTGGAGGAGACAAACTCTGAGTGGGAGGGTTCTGGTGGAGGGTGCAGAAGGGTCCCCCAAGTATGGGTTCAGTTGTCTGGACCACTTTTTTGAGCTTTGAGGAACATACCAGCTGGCTTGAGGAGAAACCAGGAAGAGGGGAGAGACAAATTTGCTGAGGCAGCCTGATTTACCTAACCTCCTTGGGACAGAAAAAAATTGGTTTGGAAGAAGGTGGAGTCAGGCAATTAACTAGTCCTGTGCAACTCACCTAAGGGAGGGGGACAGTAGGAAGAGCTTAATAAGCCTCCAAGAGCATATTTAGGGCAAGGTGTGGGTACTCTCTCTCAAAGACACTGAGAGTCATTTTTTTCTGTTAAGTCATCAGGGTCCCATTTGAATTTCGAAAGGGAACTCCCACACAGGGGAGACCCCCTACCAAGCATCCCCCATCAATGACACCACACACCAATGCTCCTCCCCTGCCATAGTTGGACCCCCTGTGGTCCACAACTTCTTCAAAAATGAAGTCTAAATATAGCCAAATTCAATTAATTGGAAAATGAAATAGTAATGATAGCTTTAGAGATTAGAAATAAAATATATAAAAATTAGAAAAAATAAAGTAAAAAACAAGTTGGGTTATTTAATAAATGAAAAATATCATAAATTTTATTTTGACAGTTTGTCTTTTATCACTGTAATAGGCTATGTCCTTTATATACAGTGGCAAGGCAATCTCTTTCATTTCTTCCTCAGTCCAGGAGGGTATATAGAGTATGTTCAATTGTTCATTGGGTATTGACATAGTGGGTAGAGTTTCATATGATAACAGAGGGAGTGCTGATTTCCCATTCTAGGGAACTCTGTCACACTTCCCAATGGAGCAGTGACAATCCTCCAAGTGAAAGGGCAAAGACCAGTGAAGAAGGATGGTCCAATGATGGGCCTTTGATACTGATGAGAGCCTGTGCTTGAAATTTCAACTAGGGCTACAGCTGCAGGGTGCCTAGAGTTACCTCCTGAGAGCTTCCATGTTGCTCAAATGTGGCTGCTCTCTAAGCCAAACCCAACATGTAAATGCATTACCCTCCCCACAGCATGGGACATGAGCCTCCCTGGCACCGAGGAATTACTAGCAAGAACTGGCTAGTGAGGCAACTAGAAAAAGACCTTGAATAAAAGGGGGAAATGGTAAAGAAAAATGAGTTTATATGGCTAAGAGACTTCAAAAGGAGTTGGGAGGTCATCAGAGAGGTTGTGCTTACACATGTCTCAGCAGGATCTCACAGACAGCCAAAGTAGATACAACCCCAGGTAGTGGTGCTCCTGAGGCCTACATAGATTAAATCTATGGCATGGCAGATGGCTCTGGAGTTCAGTGCTTTGCCAGTGGGCCCTACTTTGGAATTTGTGTTCCTGAGTGTGATGCTGTTGGAATCAGATGTGACTTCTCTACACATGCTTCTTCTGTCCCTTTTACTGAACCTGTGGTTGGCACTGGGGTTGGTGTATGCCCAGGAGACTTGAGTCTCTAGACTGTCCATGTGCCAGCTAGGCCCTGAGCCTCAGCAGAGTTGCAAAACCTACTCTCCAGTTCGTTGGCCTTACCCAGGTCGGCTAACAAGGAGGTGAGGATGGTCAACCACAACAATAGATGGTCACCACTATAAGCAGGAGAATGCCATCCATTAGCCATGTGGGATTTAAGCCCCCTCTCAATTAGAGGTGGAGTGGGCATTGCCATCCAAGGGTCCTCAGGATGGAGGAATAAAATATGGAATAGAGTGGACTTACTGGTATTCTGCTATAGAACCATTTTGACTCTAGCAATGGAAGGAATTATATCAGTGATGTGGAGATGGTGGCCAGTGTTGCTGAAGGCAAGGAGAGGGAAAAAGAGGTGTGATATGGGAGCATTTTTGGGACTTGGAGTTGTCCTGAATGATATTGCAGAGACAGATGCAGGATATTATATATCCTGCCATAACCCACTGAACGGGCTGGGAAAGAGTGTAAACTATAATGTAAACTATAATCTGTGCTGTGTAGCTGTGCTCCAAAATGCATTCATCAAATGCAATGAATATACCACATTGATGAAAGAGGTTGTTGATGTGGGAGGGGTGGGAGGCATGACGAGTGGGGTATGTGGGAACCTCTTATATTTCTTAATGTAATATTTTGTGTGATCTATGTATCTTTTAAAAATAACAATATGCCACAATGATGAAAGAAGTTGATGTGGGAGGAGGGGGGGTGAGAGATGGGGTATAAGGGAACCTCTTATATTTTTTAATGTAACATTTTTTTGTGATCCATGTACCTTCAAAAAACAATAAAATTTTTAAAAAAATTAAAAATAATAAGTAAATATAAATATATGAACCAGCAAGATGGCGATGGAGTAAGGAGCTCCTAGAGTTGGCTCCTGCTACAGGGCAGTTAGTAAACACCCAGAGCTATCTGGAGCTACCTGAAGCACCTGTTTGGGGGCTCCAGGAGACCAGAAGAGCATCCTGCAACATCCTTGAAGGAATGGAAGAAGGAGACTGACCATCTGCAGAGAAGATTCATAAGTAGAGTGCTCCACATGATGGAGGCCAGTGCCCATTCTCCACTGGAGGCACAAGCTGCCTCAGGAGCTCCACTTCCCAAAAATGGGGGAGGAAAGAGATGATTGGGCACCAACTTCAGGTACTGATGAGTAAATTCAGTGGGCTACAGTATAATCCTGAGAACAGCTAAAGTTTGAGCCTGTCCACATCAGAAAGAGGCCAGTAGCTGCCATCTTACCTCTGCACCTAGCATGAGGGAATGTGGGGTGGACTGAAAATCACAGTGCAGGTAGGGACTGGCTTCTTTCCATTCAAGTGAGATTGTAGTTCTAGCCTGAGCCCCAGACCCACCTCTGGCAGGAAGGATGCTGGGGAGACCTGTGCCAGCCTCTCTGGGAAAATACAGCCAAGTTGTGGTGGACAGTGATTATCCTACTCTGGCAAGCCACCCCAGGAGCTAATCTGTGGCTGGAATTTGAAGCTCCATTTCCAAAAAAATGGGAAGAAGGAGACAGTTGACCACAAATTTTGGCTACTGATTAGTAGATGTGACTGGGTAAGGTATAGCCCTAGAAACAGCTAGGGTGTGAATCTGAGTCAGAAAGAGGCTGGTGGCCACGATTTTGACTCTACCCCCAGTATGAGGGGAAGCCAGGCTGACCGAAAATCACAGTGATGGTAGGAACTGGCTTCTTTCACCTAGATCAGCCTGCAGTCCTAGGCTAGGCTTCAGCCCCATCTCTGGCAGGGAGAAGGCTGGTGGGCCCTGCACCAGCCTATCCAGGTAACTGCAAGTACCTTTGGCAGGCACAGACTGAATAATTGGAAGTCTACTGGAGCAACTGCAGTCATCTTGGACCCACACTGCATAGATTGCTGCCCACACCTGCAACTCCATCCCTTCCCCAGGCAGGGGAGAAAGGGCTTGAAGCTTCATCAGTCTTTCTGGGTAACTATAGTCTAGGCCTGCATGACTTGGATTATTCCACACAGCTGTGAATCTGTTCCTACCCCTGGCAAAAGAGAAAGTTGGGAGAAGCTTCATTGGTCTCTGTGAAAATGAGGGTAGCTTGAGCCTCCACAGCTTACAGTACCAACTACACCCTTGGCTCCTACTGCACAACCAGCAAGGGAGAAAGGCAGGAAGCCCTAAGCTAAAGAGAAAAACTGGTCCCAGAATAAATACTCTAGTAAGCTTGATGCCAAGACACCAACAAAAAATTAGAATCTACAACAAGAAACAGGAAGCTATGGCCCAGTTAAAGGAAAAAGATAAGCCTCCAGATGACATAAAGGAGTTGAAACAACTAATCATAGATGTTCAAACAAATCTCCTTAATAAATTCATTGAGATGGCTAAAGAGATTAAGGATATTAAGAAGACATTGGATGAACACAAAGAAGAATTTGAAAGCATACATAGGAAAATAGCAGATCTTGTGGGAATGAAAGGTGCAATAAATGAAATTTAAAAAACATTGGAATCATATAATCAGAGATTTGAGGAGGCAGAAGAAAGGATTGGTGAGCTTGAAGAAAGGCCCTCTGAAAATGAACATACAAAAGAACAGATAAAGAAAAGAATGGAAAATATTGAACAAGGTCTCAGGGAACTCAATGACAGCAAAAGGCATGCAAACATATGTGTTATAGGTGTCCCAGGAGAGAGAAGGGAAAAGGGGCAGAAGGAATATTGGAAGAAATAATGGTAAAAAATTTCCCAACCCTATAGAAGGACATAAATATCCATGTCCAAGAAGCACAATGTACTCCCATCTGAGAAAATCCGTATAGACCAACTCTGAGACACATACTAATCAGAATGTCAAATGCCAAGACAAAGTGAATTCTGGGACCAGCAAGAGAAAAGCAAGTAAGAAAAAAATGAGTGTAGGAGGGAAGCAGATGTGGCTCAAGCAAGTTGGGCACCTGCCTACCACATGGGAGGTCCCAAGTTCCATTCCTTTTGCCTCCTAAAGAAGATGAGCAAGATAGTGAGTTGACATAATGGGCTGGTGATGGTGAGCTGATGCAACAAGATGATGAAATGAGATGATGCAATGAAGAGACAAATGAGGAAACACAATGAGAGACACAACAAGTAGGGAGCAGAGGTGGCTAAAGTAATTGGGCGCCTCCCTCCCACATAGGAGGTCCTGGGTTTGGTTCTTGGTACATCCTAAAAAGAGACGAGCAGACACAGAAAGCACATGATGAACAGACACAAAGAGCAGACAGGGAGCACAAACAACAAGAGGGGCAGGGGTATAAAAATAAAATAAACCTTTAAAAAAATGAGTGTAGGATTTCTGTTTGGGGTGAAGGGAAAGTTCTACTAATGGATGGTGATGAGGGTACTGCAATATTGTAAATGTGATTAATCACAGTTACTGTGCGGGGTTGGGAAAAGAAGGCTTATGTTGTATATATGTTTTCATAGTTAGAAGGAAAGAAAGAGATAATGACCATTAAATACTGGGTGGTATAGAAGAGGTGGTATTGGATTGAGAAAAGTGGACATGGTGGACGATGGGTATGGGGAAAGGCAGGAAGAGATGAGAGGTGGAGGTGTCTTTGGGACATGGAGCTGCCCTGGATGGTGCTTCAGAGGCAATCACCGGACATTGTAAATCCTCACAGGGCCCACTGGATGGAATGGGGGAGAGTATGGGCCATGATGTGGACCATTGACTATGAGGTGCAGAGGTGCCCAAAGATGTACTTACCAAATCCAATGGATGTGTCATGATGATGGGAACGAGTGTTGTTGGGGGGGGAAAGGGGGGGGTGGGGGAGCGGAAAAAAAAAAAAGAAGGCAACCCCAGGAGGAGTACAAATAAAACATAATGAATATACAATTTAAAAAAAAAAATTTCATATTTGTCACATCCATTTGAGAGCATTGTGACTATATGAACTACGGGTTCAACTTCATTTTTTGGCATAGGACTATTCAGTTGTACCATCAACATTTGTTGAAAGAATTAAAATTTACTCATTGAAAAAAAAATACTGGGTGGTATCTAAGAATGTATGATTAGGATATAAATGGCAAGATTAGGATATAAAAAATGATATATAGATTGAGGCTTTATAACAATGTTAAATGTTTTTAACTTGATAACTGCATTTAAGGTGATTACATAGGTGTATATCCTTATTTGTAGAAAATATACATGGAAGTATTATGTGTTCAAGGAGTATAACACATGCAACCTGCTTTCAAATAGTTAGAAGATGATATGTAGATAGATAATGTTTTAGTCTGCTAGGCTGCTGAATGCAATATATCAGAAATGGACATGCTCTTCCAATAAGGATTTACTAGTTTGTGAGCTTGCCTAAGAAAAATGTCCAAATCAAGGTATCATCAATCAAAACTTTCTCACCAAAGATCAGCTGCCAGTGATCTTGGATGCCTCTCACATGGCAAGATACACAGTAGTGTCTGCTGGGCTCTCCCTTTTCTCCAGGTTTCATTACTCAGCTTCCTGTTTCTGGCCTTCTCCCTTCTCTTTGTATTCATTCCACTTATAAAGGACTCCAGTAAGACAATTAATAATGGGAGGTCCACGGTTCAAACCCCAGGCCTCCTTGACCGGTGTGGAGCTGGCCCACGTGCTGTGCTGATGCACGCAAGGAGTGCCGTGCCACGCAGGGGTGTCCCCTGCATAGGGGAGCCTCATGTGCAAGAAGTGCACCCCGTAGGGAGAGCTGCCCAGCACGAAAGAAAGTGCAGCCTGCCCAGGAATGGCGCCGCACATGCAGAGAGCTGGTGCAGCAAGATGACACACAAAAAGAAACACAGATTCCCAGTGCTGCTGATAAGGATAGATGCGGTCACAGAAGAACACACAGCGAATGGACTCAGAGAGCGGACAACTGGGGGAGGTGGGGGGAAGGGGGACGGGAAGGGGAGAGAAATGGAAAAAAAAAAAGGAACCACCCAGGACCATGCCCCAAATTAAGTAACTTAATCCAAAGGCCCTACTCACGATAGATTTACACCCACAGGAGGGAATTAATTTTAAGAACATAATCTTCTAGGGTCCATCAGCTTCAAACCATCATATACACAGACAGACAGACAAACAGAATTATATAGCAAAGTTAGCAAAATGTTAAAATCAGTGGATCTGAATGTCTGGGGGTATGAGGATATGTTGCAGCTCTCTGTTTGGGGTTTGTATTATTTTTAAAACTGTTCTGTAAGTTTGAAATTATTTCAAATTTAAAAAAAAGAATTATAGGCCAGTGATGTTGAATTCCACTGATCATGGTGAAAGTCAAGAACTACCAGCACCAGTTCCTGAAGTTTCTTTCTACATACTCAAAATAGTTAAGTAAAAATTAACTACTCTAAGTGTCATACAAGTGAATATCTATGTAAAAATTCATGGAGCATACTCTTAGAATTGTGCACTTCACCATACGAAAGTTATACCTCAATTTTAAAGTTCATAATAGCAAAATAGCAAATTTAAAGCTCATAATAGAAAGAAGAAAATAATCCAAAACTAACTTCAATGTCAAACAAGGGATTGGCCAAATAAAATACAAGATAGTGCCAACATTGTGAATGTAGTTAATGCTACTGAATTGTAAACTTAAAAATGGTTAAAATGGTATATTTTATTACAATTAAAAATAAATATTGTGTAGCTCTATGATAAAAATACTCTGCAGCTAATTAAAGATCATGTTCTCAAAAATTTTGCTACATGGGAAAATTGTCCACATTATAGTTATAAAATGGAAAAAAACATGATAAAATTATATATTGCTTGTCTCGTTTTTATAAAAAATACATAGGAAAAAAGGAAATATATAAAAATATTAATAGCAGTTAACTCTAGGCAAAAGAAATATGGATTTTTTCTTCATTATATGTTTCTGTATTTTCCCACTTTGCAGTAAAATAATTATCAGAAAAAATATTAAATATTTATAGCCACAAAAAATAAACAAACCATGTCACTTCAGAATCATTCATTTTAAAGGAAATGAGGTTTCCTTCTCCCTTTTCCTCTCCTCCTCTCTGAGTTTAGAAAATGTTTTGCTCTTATAATGGACATTAACACAAAATCAGGAAAGCTTATTGGAGAGAGAAAATAATAAACAAATAAAAAACTCAAACATAATATATTAGATAGTACTAGCCATGGAGAAAAAGAAAGGAGATTGAGTGCACCAGATGTTTTGCATTTTTAAATAGGGGGATCAGGAAAGGCCTCAGTGAGAAGACACATTTGAGAAAGGTCAGAGGGAAGGAGAGAAGAAGCTATACAAGCTTTCTACATGGAAAAGATTCCAGGCCCTGAAGTGGGAGTCGGCTTAGTGTGGGGAGTCAAGAGGGCCTACAACTGCAAGTAGGAGAATTACATCCATCATCCATGTGGAATGGAAGACCCCTCTTGATATAGAGGTGGAGTGGACATAACCATCCCAGGGTCCACAGGATGGAGGAATAGAGTATGGACTAGAGTGGACTTACTGATATTCTACTATGGAACTATTGTGATTAGTAATGAAAGAAATTGTAGCATTCATGGGGAGAAAGTGGCCATGATAGCTGCTGAGGGTAGGGAGAGGGAAGAAGAGATACGATGTGGGGCATTTTCAGGACTTGGAGTTGTCCTGGGTGGTACTGAAGAGACAGATGCTGGACATTGTATGTCCTCCCATGGCTCACTGGGTGGACTGGGGGAGAGTGTAAACTACAATGTAAACCATTATACATGTGGTACAGCAGTGCTCCAAAATGTATTCACCAAATGCAATGAATGTCCCACAATAATGAAAGAGGTTGTTGATGTGGGAGGAGTGGGGTGAGGGGGGTGGGGGGTATATGGGGACCTCATATTTTTTGAATGTAACATTTAAAAGAAAATAAAGAAAGAAAAAAAAAAAGGAACATCAAGACTACGGGAAAAAAAAGGAACATCAAGACATATGAAGAGAACAATATCAGTACTATTAAAATTTCTAGTAAATTCTTTTTTAAAAAAAGAAAAAAAAGATACAACAACAATCAAATGTAATATGTGACCCTGGACAAGATCTAATAAATGGAGGAGAAAATTGGGACAAATGAAAATATTCGACTCTAGGCTTTACAGCAATCTTAAATGTCTTAAACTTGATAGCTGTACTTAAAGTGGACTTCCTTCTTTCCCCATATAAGCAACATAAACATTAAGCAACTCACTTGGCATTCTTTTCAGCATCTAAAAGAGCTTGTGCCAAATCCTTGTGGGTCTTTTCTGCTTCCTTTGTTAATTTTATATCATGTGCCCGAACCAGACACAGCTCCCTGAAATAAAACAAAGACAATGTATACTCCTCATTAGATATTTCCAAAATGTTTCTACTTAGAAAATCAGGTTTATACTTGGGCATCTTCTCAGTTATCTTATACACCTTTCTTCTTGGTTTTTCTACCTTACAAATCAAATCAAGAACTTTAGTGTAGATTCTGGGTGGAATCTAGCTATCATTTGGCAATGGAAGCTTGATAGCTAGTAAAGGCAGAAATAAGATGTGAGGTCCTATGGAAAGGCATGGTGCCTGGTGCTGACTGCCAACACCTACATGCTGGTCTATCCCACCCCCTAACATGCCAATTCTGGCCTCTTCATTCTTCCACTAATCATCTTGCAACTAATCTTGATTGCTATATGATGCTTATTCTCTTTTGGATTTGAACTCTAACATCTACAATCCTGGTACTTATCTGTAACCCTGATTAAGATAAATGTTTCTATCTTGGAAGGAAGCACAAGTGCCGTTTACCTATCAAATATAAGCAAAGCCCTAGTTTTGTGTTAACTTATAGAACCCATTTCTCTAGATCTATATCTATATATCCTTCCTATTTTCTTGCTAAACATGCAAAGAGGGCAAAGGAGTCTTCAGCTCTAATCATTCCACTTTCCCTGAATATTTTTTCTCTGTAGAGACATGGTTTGACTTTTGTTTTGGGTTTAAGATAATCACTGTTTTTACCTGGTCAGCTCCTCAATAACATTCTTGAAATTGTACAGTTCTTCTAAAATGCGTTGGTCCATCAGTCGCTGAGTCACCAAATCTTTATAGAAGTCAATCATCTGCTGGGAAATTTGGTCAAGCATTTGTACATATCTTTGTCTGTATGAAAACAAGGGACACAAAACATAATGCAGAAGAAAGGAGAAAGGAGCTAGGAAATGCATGTTGGAGAAAGTAATTTTGGGAAGAAAACAGTAAATAGATGTTCACAAAAGATATATGAGAAGAACAAGACAGGAAAAGAAAAGGATTTATGCCGAGTATCCCTGCCATGCTTATACAAGTGAGTCAACAATTGTGAACTGTAACTGAAGCCATAATTATTTGGGATGTGAGATAAAAATAGAGACTTGTTTTATGTAATTCTCTGGATTATAAACTCTTATGAGGATAGAAACCATGTCTAATATGTTTGTGTATTTGCAGCATCTAACAGAGTATATTACATATCTGAGATTTTGATAAATGGTTGAATTCACTAATAATATCACTTTTCTCCAGTTAAGCAAAGTATAAAAATGGCCTGTCAAAAAACAAAGACAGTAAAATATAAGGAAGTCATTTCTTTGAAAATAATCACAGATGATAGATTCCAAGTATTATAATGGAGTGGTCTTCATTTATATTAAAAAATTATCTAGGGGTTATACCTAAGCATGAGGCCCTAGAATTGTAATATATTTGATTCTGAATGGTCATGTACTTCCAACCTAATTATAATATAACTAGAACCAGGGCAAAGCATATTTTCCAGAGCATTACTAGGCTCACAGGAAGATATAGAAGTCTGAGAGTGTAAACTACAACATAAACTGTAATTGATGCCGTGTAGCAATGCTCCAAAATGTACTCATTAAAGCAATGAATGTATTATACTAATGAAAGAAGTTGTTGCTGTGGGAGGAGTGGGGGTTGTGGAGAGTGGGGTATATGGGAACTTCTTATATTTTTTAATGTAGCATTTTGTGTGATCTATGTATCTTTTTAAAAAAGATAATAAAAAAATAGTTGCCTAAAAAAAAGATGAAAAACAAAAAGAACATACAGTAAGATAAAAATGGAGTGGGTGGTAATGAGCAGTACGCAGCAAGAAAACACAAAGTCAGGGTTGCCCTGAGGAAAAATGCCACCACTGGGACCCAGAGACTAAACCCTGTGCCTAGTTTAAAGTGGGGGACCTAAGCACAGGACTACTACATGAAGCTGTAATTCCAGAAGGAAGCAAAGGCAAATCATCTTCTCTGGAAAGCATAACTGATTTAAGACCTGAGGATTATATGATTAAGATCAGTCAAATATTAACTCACAAACAAATATTGCAAAATACCCATGTAAATAAACCATCATGAATGAGACTCAAAAGAAACAACAAATAGAAGATTATGGGAAGATGGTAGAGTAGAAAGCTCTAGGAATCAATGTCTTCATAAGAACAACTATTAAACAGGTAGGAACTGTCTGAATCAACTATTTTGAAACTATGGAGTCCAGTAGAACACTGTTTAGAATCCAGTGAAGAATAAGCAGAAGTGGCTGGTAAATAATGGTAAATATTGGTAAATTGCTCTCTCCAAGGCAGCAGCACCCATGACACTCACATGATGGGCCATAGCAGGGTCTAACCCTTGGTGTAGCTTGTGGTGTCAGAAAGGACCCACAAATCCACATCCCCAAGTTCCAGGGTAGACACCAGTCAATTGCTGTTCATGGATTTTGATTGCAACTTTGGATCACTTTGGCGCTGGCTCTGAGGGTGGATATTATTCGAATCCACCCTCCACAAAGACTGTGGAGAAGATTTAAAGATGTTATGCCTCCTCAGAGTTGTGGAAGACAGTTGAAGGACTGCATTTGCTGAGCAGGTCAAGAAAGTACAGCTTTGGGAGCCATGGAAGAAGCATGTTCCCCCTCCCAGAATTTGCCCTCCAGGAAAAAACAGCTTGAGAAAACAAAAGTAGTATAAGAAATAATTGAGCTGGATGGCCTGGGACAAAGGCTCACCTGCTTTAAGTCTGAAAGGGGAACACCCTAAACAGGCAGATGGTCTATCTCCCATAAAGTAGAGAGGGCATTAAAACTCCAATAAACAGTGAAACTCCTAAGCCACTAGCAAGCACAAGCCCTGGACAAGACACAGTTCTCCTTGTACTTTACATTCACCTTGAGTAGACCTTCTGGAAAGAAGGGCTGACATTCAAGAAAATTTCAGTCATATCACCAACACACTCTTAAGCAATCAGTGGATAAAAGAAGAAACTATAAAAGAAGTATCTTGAGATGAATGAAAACAAGAACACAACATACCAAAACCTATGGGATGGAGCAAAGGCAGTACTGAGAGGAAAATTTACAGCTTACATTAAAAAAGAAGAATTTAAAAAATTAATTAAAAAAAAAGAGAGAGCTTAAATAAAAGAATTAACACCATACCCAGAGGAACTAGAAAAAGAACAGCAAACTAATCCAAAACCAAGGAGAAGTAAAGTGCAGAAATAAATGAAATAGAGAATAAACAGTAGAAAGCACAAACAAAACCAAAAGTTGGTTCTTTGAAAAGATCAATAAAATTGGCAAACCCTTAGCTATAATGACAAGGAAAAAGAGAGAGAAAAAGGAAATAAATAAAACCAGAAATGAAAGGGATACTTTATTACCAACCCCACAGAAATAAAAATGATCCTAACAAGATATGATGAACAATTGTATGCCAAAACATTTGACAAATGAGCTGAAATGGAAAGATTCCTAGAATCACACAAACAAATTACACTGACTCTAAAAGAAACAGAATAACCCAAAAGACCAATTACAAGTAAAAAGATGGAATCAGTCATCAAAAATATCCCAAAAAAGAAATGCCCAGGATAAGATGGCTTCACAGGTGATTCTTCCAAACATTGCAAGAAAACCTAATACCAATTCTGCTCAAACTCTTCCAAAAAATTAAAGACAAGGAAACACTATCAAACACATTCTATGAGGCCAGCATCCATAATACCAAATCTAAATAAAGATACTACAAGAAAAGAAAATTTACAGACCAATTTCTGTAATATAGCTGCAAAAATCCTCAACAAAGTACTTGCAAATCGAATCCACCAACACATTAAAAGAATTACACACCATGATCAAGTGGGTTTTGTCTCAGGTATGCAGGGTCATTCAACACAAGAAAAAAAGTCATGTATTATACGACTTAACAAATCAAGAGAAAAACCGCATGATTCTCTCAACTGACACTGAAATGGCATTTGACAAAATTGAGCACACTTTCTTGATAAAAACACTTTGAAAAATAGGAATAGAAGGAAAGTTCCTGAACATGATAAAAAGCATATATGAAAAACCCACAGTTACTATCATACTCAATGGTGAAATATTGAAAGCTTTCATCTAAGATTGGAAACAAGATGAGGATGTCCACTGTCACCACAGTGATTGAACATTTTGCTAGAAGTTCTAGCCAGAGCAGTTAGGCAAGAAAATGGGAATAGAGGCACCCATATTGGAAAAGGAGGAGTAAAACTTTCACTATTTGTAGATGACATGATCCTATAAATAGACTATCCTGAAAAATCTACAACAAAGCTACTAGAGCTAACGAAATCAGCAAAGTGGCAAAATACAAGCAAGATAAATACACAGAAATCATTAGTGTTTCAATACACTAGTAATGAGCAATCTGAGGAGAAAATAGGGAAAAAAATTTCTATTTACAATAATAAGTAAAAGAATCAATTATCTAGGAATACATTTAACCAAGGATATAAAGGACTTATACAAAGAAAACTACAAAGCATTGCTAAAAGAAATCGAAGACCTACATAAATGTAATGCCATTCCATGTTCACGGACTGGAAGACTAAATATTTTTAAGATGTCAATTCTACCCAAACTGATTTACATATTCAATGAAATCCCAATGAAAAAGTATATTTTGCAGAAATGAAAGAGCCAATAATCAAATTTATTTGAAAGGGTAAGGGGCCTAGCCAAAAACATTTTGAAAAAGAAGAAGTTGTAGGACGCACACTTCCTGACTTTAAAACATATTACAAAGCTACAGTGGTAAAAATTTTGATGTGGAGGCAGTGGCCATGGGAGTTGCTGAGGGCAGGGAGAGGGAAGAAGTGTGATAAGGGGGTATTTTTGGGACTTGGAGTTGTCCTGAATGATATTGCAGGGACAGATGCAGGACATTGTATCTCCTACCATAACTCTCTGAACAGGCTGGGGAGAGTGAAAACTACAATGTAAATTATAATCCCCATGATGCAGCAGTGCTTCAAAATGTATTATTCATCAAATGCAATCAATGTGCAACAAGATGAAAGAGGTTGTTGATGTGGGAGGAGTGGGGGGTGGGGGTGGGAGGGAAGTGGGGTATATGGGAACCTCTTATACTTTTAACATAACATTTTGAGTGATCTATATATCTTAAAAAAATAAAAAATAAAAAAAACTATCTTATAGCTGTATACTTATCCTTATCTTGGTGTTAATATCACAGGAAATAAATTGTATTATAATTTTCTTTTATAAAGCAGCATGGTACTGTCATGAGGATAGATATACAGACCAAAGTAATCAAATTCAGAGTTCAGAAATAGACCCTTACCTCTATGGTCAATTGATTTTTTTTTCTTTTTTGTTTTAATTTTTTTAATGTTACATTAAAAAAATATGAGGTCCCCGTATACTCCCCCACCCCCCTCCCCTCACTCCTCCCCCCATAACAACAACCTCCTCCATCATCATGAGACATTCATTGCACTTGGTGAATACATCTGAGCACCGCTGCACCTCATGGTCAATGGTCCACACCATAGCCCGCAATCACCCACAGCCCAGCCAGTGGGCCTTGGGAGGACAAAAAATATCTGGTAACTGTCCCTGCAGCACCACCCAGGACAACTCCAACCCCCAAAAATGCCCTCACATCATATCTCTTCCTCCCACTCCCTACCCTCAGCACCCACCATGGCCACTTTCTCCACACTGATGCCACATTTTCTTCGATTACTAATCACAATAGTTTCTGTATAGAATATCAGTAAGTCCACTCTAATCCATACTCTATTCCTCCATCCTATGGACCTTAGAATGGTTGTGTCCACTCCACATCTATGTCAAGAGGGGGCTTAGATTTCACATGCTGGATGCAATTCTCTTGCTTTCAGTTGTAGGCACTCTTGGCTCCCTGGTGTGGTGGTTGACCGTCTTCACCTCCATGTTAGCTGAATGGGGTAAGTCCAATAAACCAGAGTGTAGAAGTTGCAAGTCTGTTGAGGCTCAGGGCCTGGCTATCACATGGCCAGTCTACAGATTCAGGTTCCCTGGATATACACTAAACCCCAGCACCAACTACGGATCCGTTAAAAGTAACAGGAGAGGCTTGTGGACAAAGATCACATCTGAGTCTAGCTCCATCACACAGAAACACAAACTCCAAAGTAGGGCCAATTGACATGGCACTGAATTCCATCTGCCATGGTCTATTCATTTTTGACAAGGCTGCCAAGCCCATTCAACTGGGAAAGAAAAGTCCTCAACAAATGATGCTGGGAGAATTGGATATTCATATACAAAAGAATGAAAGAGGACCCATATTTCATATCATACAAAAATTAACTCAAAATGGAGCAAAGACCTAAATATAAGAACAAGCACCTTTGGGTGGGGCTTTGCGGGTTTGAAGGGGGCTGGGGCTGGGAGGATGGGTAACATTGCCCAAAAAACTGGGGGGAGGGAGGGGCAACATACTAACATAGGAGAGTGTCAGGTGTTGGTTGAGAGTAAAATGCTGAGAAAATCGTATCAAAATATAATTAGGAGGGTTACCTGTTTAGGATGCTCGGAGGGGATGGTCTGACGCGGGACTGACTCCTGGGGAATGTCTGAATGCTCATTTTGCCAGGGTGGGTTGTACCATTAGGTAGAGACCCAAGTAGTGAGAGTGGGGGTGGACCCACATCCTGGGGAGGACTAATGCCATCAAATAGAGGGAACTGTATCTCTCGAGAGAAAGGGTGGCTCCCAGGGCATTAGGGCAGTTGAGAAAGTCAGGCCCTGAACACTGTTGCAAGTATCTCTGGATGTGGCTCCTCGGGAAATGGAGTTTGGCTGTTGCTGTGGACCCCAAGGGGAGGGGAAAATGGATGTTGAATGGATGGAACCAAGGTAAATGTGGGGGTAAGAGAGGAGTTTCACGAGAGTACACAAGGATGGATATAAAACATGTAATATTACACCAAAAACATATAGAGGACGACAGACTAATAATGTAAACCATAATGTAAAACATAGGATAACTAAAAATTTAGAAAACTGTATATCCTAAAGTATGGACCACAGTGTAAGCACAGATGTCACCTTGTTTGAGAGCTATTGTCTCAGAGTCTGTACATCAGTTTAAGTAAATATGATATGAATAAGTTACAAGATTATCGCTGTGGAAGGGAAAAGGTTTTATGGTAGATGTGTGGGAGTACTGTATATTGTATATATGAATTACTGTGATCTAAGGCTCTTGTGAAGAGAAGCTCGATAATTAGGAAAAAAGAAAAGAAAAAGATAGGATGTAGAATTTTTCCAAATCAGTACGTATTCTAGATCTAACCTTTAAACTCATCGCTATATTCCATTTTACTAGTAAGGGAACCTGACATTATATTGGGCTTCACTTTTCAGGAAGTTTTGGATCACAGAGTGGTTCAACAATGGCAGCGGAGGAATACTGGTATGGGATGTTATTGACAGGCTATATATGGTTCACAGGGAGTTATCCAGGGCATATGTCCAGGGTGCATGGTAATGTTTGGATATACTCATAGTGGAAACAATTAAAAACAACAGCTGGGGGGGTACTGGTTTCTGGCCGGGGGTGCTCTATCGTGGTACCTAGGGGAGCAGCGGCAGTCCCCCAGGTGCAACGGTAAGGACCAGGAAGGAATGAGGGTCCAACAGTGAGCCCCTGATACTAATGGCTGTGCTTGTGAGCCTATACGCCTGAAATAAAAACAAGGCCTAGAGCAGCACTGTGCCTGGGAGTTTCCTCCTGACAGCCTTCATGTTACTCAAATGTGGCCAGTTTCGAAGCCAAACTCAGCATGTAAATGCAATGCATTCCCCCCAGCATGGGGCATGACACCCGGAGATGAGCCTCCCTGGCACTGAGGGATCACTACCAAATACCAGCTGATGAAGCAACTAGAAAATGACCTTGAATTAAAGGTTCAATGTGGACCAGCAGAATATCCCTGTCTACATATAATAACAGGAGTTTAAAATGGTGTTTGACCTAATGTAAGGGGGAAATGGAAAGGACAAATGAGTTTATATGGCTATGAGTCTCTAAAAAAGAGTCTGGAGGTTGTCAGAAGGATTGCCCTTATGCACACCTGAGCAGAGTCTCAGAGACAGATAAAGTAGATACAACCCCAGGTATTGGTTCTTTTGAGGGGAAAAGAGACCCACAGGTTCTATGGTCATGGCAGATGGGGTTCACTGCCATGTCAGTTGGCCCTTCTTTGGAGCTGGTGTTTCTGAGTGATGAAACTGGACTCAGATGGAATCTCTTTTCACAAGACTTTCATGCTACTTTACTGGAATTGTAGTTGGTGCTGGGGTTTAAGATATATCTAGGGGATTTGAATATCTGGACTGACAATATGATAGCCAGGCCCTGAACCTCAACAGACTTCAACTCCTACACTCTGATTTATTGGACTTACCCCACTCAGCTAATATGGAGTTGAAGAATGTCAACCACCACACCATGGAGCCTAGAGTGCCTACAACTGAAAGCAGGAGGATTGCATCCAGTATCCATGTGGAATCTAAGCCCCCTCTTGACATAGATGTGCAATGGACACAACCAATCCAAGGTCCACAGAGAAAATGTGGCATTGGTGTGGGAAAAGTGGCCATGCTGGCTGCTGGGTGCGGAGAATGGGAGGAAGAGATGAGATGTGGAGGCGTTTTCGGGACTTGGAGTTGTCCTGGGTGGTGCTTACGGACAATTACGGAACATTGTAGATCCCCCCAGGGCCCACTGGATGGAACGTGGGAGAGTATGGGCTATGATGTGGACCATTTACCATGAGGTGCAGCAATGCCCAGAGATGTACTTACCAAATGCAATGGATGTGTCATGATGATGGGAGAGAGTGTTGCTGTGGGGGGAGTGGTGGGGTGGGGGCGGTGGGGTTGAATGGGACCTCATATTTTTTTAATGTAATATTTTTAAAAAACGAATAATAATAATAAAAAAAAAGAACCAGCACCATAAAACCCTAAGAAGAAAATACAGGGAAGCACATTTAAGATCTTTGTGGTAGGTAATGGTTACTTACACTTTATACCCAAAGCACTAACAATGAAAGAAAAATTAGATAAAAATTAAAAACCTGTGCATCAAAGGACTTTGTCAAAGAAGTGAAAGGCAACCTATTCAACGAGAGAAAATATTTGGAAACCACATATCTCATGTGGGTTTAGTATCCAGAATATATAAAGAAATCCTACAATTCAACAATAAAAAAGACAAACAATCCAATTTAAAAATGGGCAAGGGACTAGAACAGACATTTCTCCAAAGAGGATATATTACACTGGTGCAAAAGGAATTAGTTTCAGACCATGAATTTTAAATCATTATAACTAGGCTCAAACACATCTTTATTAACCAAAATAGAAACCATTACAAAACATATTTTTGCCAATGAGAAATAAATTTGTTTATTCCTGTATTGTAAAAAATCCATGCTTTGGGATTTGATGAATGCATTTTCTGCATTCTGCTGGTTGTGGAAAGGTTTTCCCTGCAGAGAGTTGTCGAGATGCTTGAAGAAGTGGTAGTTGGTTGGTGAGAGGTCAGGTGAATATGGTGGATGAGGTACTTTGTAGCCCACTTAGTTCAACTTTTGAAGCATTGGTTGTGTGATGTGCGGTTGGGCATTGTCGTGGAAATGAATTGGTCCCTTTCTGTTGACCAATGTCAGCTGCAGGCACTACAGTTTTTAGTGCCTCTCCTCAATCTGCTGAGCATACTTCTCAGATGTAATGGTTTTACTGGGATTCAGAAAGCTATAGTGGATCAGACTGGCAGCAGACTACCAAACAGTGACCATGACATTTTTTTGGTGCAAGTTTGGCTTTGGAAAGTGCTTCTGACCTTCTTTTCAGTCCAACCACTAGGCTGGTTGTTGCTGGTTTTTGTATAAAATCCACTTTTCGGCACACATCACAATCTGATTGAGAAATGGTTCATAGCTGTTGCATAAAATAAGAGAGGACGACACTTCAAAATGACAATTTTTTTTTTTTATTTTTGGTCAGCTCATGAGGCACCCACTTATTGAGCTTTTTCACCTTTCCAATTTGCTTCAAATCTGAACAACCATTGAATGGTCAAAGTTGAGTTCTTAGGCAACTTCTCGTATAGTTTTAAGAGGATCAGTTTCAGTATTGCTTTCAATTGGTCATTGTCAGCTTCTGATGGCCGGCCACTATGCTCCTCATCTTCAAGGCTCTCATCTCCTTTGCAAAACTTCTTGAACCACCACTGCAAGGCACATTCATTAGCAGTTTCTGGGCCAAATGCGTTGTTGATGTTGTGAGTTGTTTCTGCTGCTTTATGACCCATTTTGAACACAAATAAGAAAATGGCTCAAATTTGTTTTTGTCTAACATCAATTCCATAGTCTAAAATAAATATAAAATGAACAGCAAGTAACAAGTCATTAGCATAAAAACAAAGTTAGAAATGCACGTGAAAATGATTTATAACATAACCACTTTATTTAAGAATATATGTCCATATCAAATGGCAAATTTCAACAATGCAAACCGCAATTACTTTTGCACCAACATATAGATACTATAAATGGTTAAAAGCACATGAAAAGATGCTTAATATCACTAGCTATGCAAATCAAAACCACAATGAGCTTTCACACTTACTAGAATGGCCACTATTAGAAAACTGAAAAATGACAAATGTTGGAGAAGATATGTAGAAATAAGAACACTCATTCATTGCTGGTGGCAATGTAAGATGGTACAGCCACTGTAGAAGACAGTTTGGCAGTTCCTCAGAAAGCTAAGTATGGAATTACCATATGATCCAGCCCTCTACTAAGTTTATTTCTGGAAGAACTAAACACAAGGACACAAAGAGATATTTGTACACTGATATTTACAGCAGCATTATTCACAATTACCAAAAGATGGAAGCAACTCAAATGTCCATCAACCAATGAATGGATAAATGAAATGTGGTATATATATATACAATGGAATATTATTCAGTTGTAAAAAGAATGAAGACCTGATGCATGTGACAACATGGATGAACCTTGAGGACATTATGTTGAATGAAATAAGCCAGACACGAAAGGACAAATATTGTATAATTTTACTACTATGAACTAATTATAAAAGAAAACTCATAGAATTAGAATCTAGAGTATAGGTTATCAGAAGATAGACTTGGATTAAAGAATGGACAGTGACGCATAACTTGTACAGAATTTCTATTTAGGCTAATGGTAAAGGTTTGGAAATGGCTGGTGATGATGGTAGCACATTACTGTGAATGTAATCATCAGCACTGAACCACATAGGTGAATGTGATTAAAAGAGGAAACTTTCGGATCTGTAGGCTACCAGAATAAAAATTAAAAGATTGAAAAAACAGATATTATGAAACCTCCTTCTGCAGCAGTGGGCCTCAGAGGAAAATGAGTGAGAAGCAGAGACACAGAAAGCTGATCGTAGAACTGAATAGAAAGCTACAGTGATATGTAAAGGGAGAGAAGGTTACAAGTGGCTGAAGCATGGTGTTAATATTTACCTGGAACTTTTATTGGGTTCTCACAACAATCCTGTAAAGTAGAGCAAACTCTGTGGATGTCAGGCTCAGGAAACAGAAGTCTTCCCCATGGAAGGTAGGTCCTTGATTGTCAAAAGAGCTCCTGCCCCTGCATCTACCAACAAAGTGCTGGCCCACTGATCACTGTGGACTCATTGAACATTTCAACATTCCACAGACCCATGATGAATGACTGTAGCAATTCTAACTTCACTGCTTATTCTCACCTACTTTGTATTCTCAACTCTGTCTTACCCTCTTTTAAATCTATCCTTGCCTCTGAAGCCCTACTTTGATCCTAGCTCTAGCACTTGAGAGTTAGTACTTTTATTGGTCTCCCTATTTTTGACTCAACTCTTCTTAAAGGATTTTGGTTTGACTTCTTGACTAGACTTCCTGACATAGGAGCCCACACCTATTTTGCCCTTTAGAACCTAACTCTTGAAACCTGTTGGAAAAGTCCTATCCATACTTGTGCTCCTTACAGGTTAAGATTGAATGTCCTGTTAGCTTCCTAGTTCTTTTGTCTTGCTTTTTTATCTCTCCATCCTGGCTTTGTTCTTAGTTGACAACTCAGACCCTAGTTGTCCCTAATTTCATTCTAAAATGGAATTTTCCAGCTCTTGCCGGTATCGCAGTTCCTTACTCCTTAGACTTTAATTTTGGTCTCTCTCTTTTTAATGGTTTTATTTGTTGTTTCTCAGCATTGCCAGATAGAGGGGACTCAGTTTTAACAAATCAGACAGTGGGCAAACAGAGCAAACTTATATTGTTTAAAAGAAATTAATATTTAGGGAGACCTAATAACTTGCCTCTGGTTCCATGATAAGTGAGCTGCAAGGTATTTAATTTGAACCCAGTATTCTAATTCTACTATTGCTTTTAGCTCTTTAGAAAGTACCATAATCAGAACAGTAAGAAGAACTATAGTATCAACAATATTTATCACCATCAATAATAATTATAATATGATTTATTGAGGAGGTACTTTTGTTCTTTCATTTACACCTCACTGCAAGCCTTTGAAACATATCTTAATATTTGGCAAAGAGTAGATAGTCAGTAAATGTCATTCGTTGATTAATGAACAAATGGACAAATGAAAACTTTCATGGTAGCAATTATCTTTACTTACAAATAAGAGAAAATAAGGCTTTTACAGATAGAAAACTAAGGCTCAGACTTTTAACAGTATCACATACCTGGATGAAGATTTGAAGCCAGATCTGACTATAAAACCTGAGTTTTTCCCCCATATCTCACAAAGCACTTTATTCCAAATCATAAAAGAATGTGATATAGGGAAGTGACTGTGGCTCAATTGAACGGGCTCCCATTTGCCATATGGGAGGCCCTGGGTTTGCGTCCCAGGGCCTCCTTGTGAAGGCAAGCTGGTCCGCGCCACGCAGAGAGCTGATGGCCCACGCTGCACGGAGAGCTGGTGCAGCAAGATGATGCAACAAAGGGAGACAAGCAGACACAGAAGAACACGCAGTGAATGAACACAGAGAGCAGACAGCAAACAAGCCACAAGGGCGGGGGGGAATAAATAAATAAAAAATAAATCTTTAAAAAAAGAAGAGTATGATATAAAACATCCAACAGAAATCACCTTAAGGAAGTTCTGAACTACTATTATTATATTTTTACTATATAAAATATAGTATTTATGCAACTAGGTTCCCTATTATCAATAGATCATAGAAGTGCATTTTTGTGACTTTCAAAAGCAGATATAAACACAATTCTATAATTCAAAAGGAAAGTAAAATACTCAAATAGCTTCTAACCTGATTTTGGATAGTAGTTCTCCTCTATCCACACAGTCCACACTGACTTGTCGAATAAGTTCATGAAATATTGTATTATAAATATTCTGTTCCTTTTTCAATACATGTAGTAGTTTGTGCATCTGGAAGAAGATAAGTAGGATAGTCAATCCTTATTAGCGTTTTACCAGTAAAAACCATGATAGGATGTGTGATGGACTGAATTGTATACCAAGTGTGGACATGCTCTTGATCTTGGTCCACATTCTGGTGGATGTGGACCCATTATAAATAATCTCTCTTCAATATGTTACTTCAATTAGAGTGTGGGCAACTGAATTACATTGGGCTTTAATTCAGATAACCGGAGTCCTTTACAAGCAGAATAAATTTCAGACAGAGAGAGAAGAGAGAAAGCCACCAGGAGAAGTCAGAAGCAGGAAGTCAACTGAACCAGGAAGAGAAAGGAGATGATGTCACCATGTGCCTTGCCATGTGAGAGAAAAGCCAAGGACCAAGGATCACCAGCAGCCAGAATGCCACAGTTGTTGAGTATGGTTTTGCTAATGCCTCCATTTTGGTCATCTCCTAAACTTAAAACCATGAGCCAATAAATTTCCAATGTTTAAGCAACCCATTATACAGTATTTATTTTAGCACCTAGGAAATTAAAAAAGGATGTACACACTCTGAATTTGAATAAATTAGAAACACCTTGATTGATTTAGTTCACTTACATTTTCCTTTATATACACATACACACACAAGTGATACATGAATTTATTTTTAAGTTACCGTACCGCATATGTGGGAAGCCAGAGCTCAACCTTTGAGACATGTATGCTCCCCTGAGCTGGGTTTTTTTGTTTGTTTGTTTGTCTGACTGTTGGTTTTTTTGTTTTTAGGAGGCACAGGGACCGAATCCAGGACCTCCATATGGGAAGCAGGTGCTAAAACCCTTGAACCACATCTGCTCCCCAGATACATGAAATTTAAAATGTATGTCACAATATCACGTCTTATGTATACCTTTCAAAAACGCAAAACTGGAATCTAATCATGAGAATACATCAGAAAAATCCAAAGGGAGGAATATTTTACCAAATAACTGGTCTGTTCTCTTCAAAATAACAAGCTCAAGAAAAACAAAGGAAAACTGAGGAATTGTTACAGATTGAAGTTGTCTAAAGGGACTAAAAGTGTTCTGTGGTCCTGGGATCCTGAAATAGATAGGAAAAATAGATCTAAATGATATTATAGGGACTATGATGGAATTTGAAATTTGGCAATTTGAATATGAACTAAAGTAGTTAATGCTAGCATAACAATGCTAAATCTCCTGATTTTGATAACTGTATTATGGATATATAAGAGAATGTCCTTGTTATTAGGAAATACACACTGAAATATTTGGTATTAAAGGGGCACAATGTCTCCACTTAATCTAAAATGGTTCTGAAAAAAACTATGCAGATATATAAACAGAGAGTAAGAAAGAGAATGATAAAAACAAATAGGGCATAATATAAATAATTGGTGAACATAGGTAAAGGTTACATCAGAGTTCCATGTATTCTTGCAACTTTTATGTTGTTTTAAATTATATTAAAATTAAATTTATAAAACAAAAATGAAAAAGAAATAGTCCTCATAAAGAAAAACCTGTATATCTTTTAAAAACATACTATTTACTTTTATTTAAAGATACTTAGATTACATAAATGTACATAAAAAATATAGTGGATTCCCATATGCCTGCCTCCCTACCCCTCCCACATTAATAACATCCTTCATTAGTGTGGTGCATTTGTTACAATGATGAACACATTTTGGAGCACTGCCACTGAGCATGGATTATAGCATATCTTGTAGTTCACATTCTCTCCTGTACAATTTTGTAGGTTATGACAAGATGTATAATGGCCTTTATCTGTCATTGCAATGTCATTCAGGACAATTCCCAAGTCCCAAAAATGAACCCCTATTACACCTGTTTATCCCTCTCCCTCCCCTCAGAACCTCCAGTGGCCATTGCCTCCACATCAATGATCCATGCTGTATAGTAATGGTCCAAAATGTACTCATCAAAATGCAATGAATGTACCACATTAATGAAAGAAGCTGTCGATGTGGGAGGAGTGGGTGGTCTGGGGAGTGGGGTATATGGGAACCTCTTAATTTTTTTTTTTTTTAAGATTTATTTATTTATTTATTTATTTATTTAATTCCCCTCCCCCGGTTGTCTGTTCTCTGTGTCTTTTTGCTGAGTCTTGTTTCTTTGTCTGCTGTTGTCGTCAGCGGCACGGGAAGTGTGGGTGGTGCCATTCGTCAGCAGGCTGGACTTTCTTTCGTGCTGGGCGGCTTCTTTCGCACTGGGCGGCTCTCCTTACCGGTGCACTCCTTGCGCGTGGGGCTTCCCTTCGTGGGGGACACCCCTGTGTGGCACAGCACTCCTTGCACGCATCAGCACTGCGCATGGGCCAGCTCCACATGGGTCAAGGAGGCCCGGGGTTTGAACCGCGGGCCTCCCATGTGGTAGACGGACGCCCTAACCACTGGGCCAAAGTCTGTTTCCTCTTATATTTTTTATTGTAACATTTTGTGTGATTTATGTATCTTGAAAAAATTTTTTTTAAGTTTTTCCATTGCTAGAATCACAGTGTCTATAGTAGAACCATAATGTAAATAAATCATTGACCAAGATTAGTAGCAATGTATCAATATTTGTACATCAATTGTAACAAGTGTACCATCCGCATGTAAAATGTTATTAATAGGGGAAAGGGGAAGAGGGTGAGAATATTGGGTATTTGGGAATGTCCTATATTCCATATGTGACTTTTCTGTAACCTAAAGCTTCTTTGAAGACAAAATGAAAAAAATAAGAAACTGGGGGAATAATAGAAGAAAATATCACGGTACATACAAGACAACAGATCTTACAGTGATGAAAGGAATACAGGAGGCGGGGCAAGATGGCATCTGAGTAAATACACTGTCGTCATCTCTCTTACAAAGGACTGGCTGTGTGGTGATGGAGCCATACCCGAGCAGGCTGTTACGGGAACCTGCAAGGTGGGAGGTGTCTGGACGTCGATCTGGAGAGACTGCAGCAGAATTGGTGTTTGCTCAAGGTAGAACTACAGGTTTCTAACACTGAACTCGGAAGCCGGAAGCTGTGGGAAGGTAAATCCCTTCCCCCTAGGGTTAAGAGCTGTGGTGTTCACTGAGAACTGCCGGTCGTGGGGCAGAGTTTCCAAGCTCCGTGCTTCTTAAATGCGTGAACCCCAAGCCTGTGTCCCCCGAACCCCCATGGCTCACGCTAAATACCCTGAGTCCACATTCCCTCAGGCCTCTGTTTCCCGAGCCCAGCACTCCCAGAAATCCAACATTGCTCTACCCCTCTGGATGCAGACTAACTCTGGAAGTGGGAGAGTTTAGGTGGAAGGTGAAGAGGGGCCAGGGAGTACAGGTTCAATTTTCTGGTCCTTCTCTTTTATTGAGTTTGGAGGAGATATTAGTTGACTTGGGGAGAGTCTAGGAATAGAGAAGAGGCAAATCTGGTGAGAGAGCCCAATTTACCTAAATGTCCTGGGATAGGAAACTTGGTCTGGGAGAAGGTGGAGTGAGAAAATTAACTAGCCCCGCCTTGTAGCACACCTAAGGGAGAGGGACAGTAGGACGTGCTTTACAGGCTTCCGATAGCATATTTAGGGTTCCCGGCAAGGGGTGGGTGTTCTCGCTCAAGAAATTAAGAGTCATTATTTTCTCAGGTGAGTTGGTTCACCAGGGACCCATCTGAATTTCCTATAGGAGCCCTCATGCAGCCTTCCTGCTGCCTTGGGAGAGAAGGAAGTGAGGAAGGGAGAAAGGGGGAAAGTCAGACTCCTAAGCAGTTTATTCAATTGCAGAGAGGATTCTTTGCCTGAGGCCTTGTCTGGTCTTTTTTGTTGGTCTGTTTTCTTGTTTTTTCTTCCTCTTTATCCCCCCCACTGCCCTTTTTTTTTTCTTTTTCTTTTTTCTCCCCTCTCTCTGCCTTTTTTTCCTTCTATCTTTCTTTCCCCCTTTTCCCCCTTTTTTCTTTCTTTTATATTAGTGCTGCAGACAACATTTCTTATTTGCTGTGCTTCCTCATCCTCAATTTTCTCATTTCTGTGTGTACTGATTTTGGCTACCAATGCTATCCCCTTTCCTTTACATTATTCTCTCCTCCATCATTTATTGTTTCTCTTACATTCCACCTCTCTCTGTTTAGCTTCCAATATTTCTGACTTTTTATCTCTAATACCTCTAATCTGTTTTCTATCATTTACTCACTCTTTATGTTATTGTCCTCTCTTTTCTTTTTCCCTCTCTCCTGACCACACTGACCTTTTAATTCATAGTATATTCCTCCCCATATTCAGTTTAATATCTCATTATAGGTACTCCACTTTTTTACGGTTATAACTATACACAGCATCCACAAGTTCTATATCCATTCTCCTAGATCTCACATGGTTCATCTGCTAACACTCAATATCAATACTACTTATTATATTTTCTTACCCCTTTTGCTTTCTCTGGACCTAATATTTTCCTTCGAGGAAACTTAGCCAACAACAAGGAAATAGAATAAGAAGAAAAAAAGTGACAAAGAGAAGACAACATGCACACAAAAACAACAACTAATTAAACCCCAAGGCTAGAATAAGAAGATAATCAACAGAATAAACCCAACAAAATAAAACAATGACCAGACAGCAAAAAAACAAAAAACAAAAAACTAGAGAGCATACTACTACTAATAATAACATGGCCAAATACAATGAACAAACTAAAAGCCAGGAAGAGAAGTGGAACATCGAACAAGTAATTAAAGCTCTCAAAACACGTATCATGGACAAATTCAATGAAGTGAAGGAAGAGATTAAGCATATTAAGATAACACATGGAGAGCATACAGAAGAAATTATGATCATGCACAAAAAGATCACAGAAATGATGGGGATCAATAGCACAATCCAAGAAATAAAATATACACTCTCAGCAAATAACAGCAGATTTGAAAAGGCAAAGGAAAGAATGAATGATGTGGAAGACAGTACATCTGAAATCAAACAGATAGTAGAATTAATCGATGAAGAGGTAGAAAAAATCCAGCAGGGACTTAGGGACTTAGAGACAATGCAAAATACACAAACATATGTATTATAGGCATTCCAGAAGGAGAAGAGAAGGGAAAGGGGACAGAAGGGATGTTGGAGGAAATAATGGCTGAAGACTTCCCAAACCTATTGAGGGAGATGCATGTACCTGTCCAGGAGGCACAATGCACCCCGAATAGCATAAATCCCAACAGGCCTACCCCAAGACATATACTTGTCAAATTAGCCAATGCACAAGACAAAGAGAAAATATTAAAAGCAGCAAGAGAAAAGAGAACCATCACATACAAGGGAGGCTCCGTAAGATTAAGTGCTGATTTCTCATCTGAAACCATGCAGGCAAGAAGGCCGTGTTATGACATAGTCAAAGTACTAAAAGAAAAGAATTTCCAATCAAGAATACTCTATCCAGCAAAGCTAGCATTCAAACATGATGGAGAGTTCAAAATATTCACAGACAAACAGAAACTTAGAGAGTATGCCAACAAGCAATCTGCCCCTCAATAAATACTAAAGGAAGTTCTGCAGGAGGAAAGAAACAAACAGGAGAGACAGAGTTGGAGGAGAGTGTAAGAACAACTAAAACTACAAAAAGAGAAAAAAAAAATCAAACAACATATGACAAACACAAATCCAAAGAAAATTGGCTAATATAAGTAATCCCTTGAAAGTAATAACGCTAAATGTCAATGGATTAAACTCATCTGTTAAGAGACAGACACAGATTGGAAGACTGGATAAGGAAATACGACCCATCTTTACATTGTCTACAAGAAACTCATCTTAGACCCAGGGATTCAAGGAGGTTGAAAGTGAATGGCTGGAAAGCAATCTTACAAACTAACAATAGCCAAAAAAGGGCAGGATTAGCTATTTTAATATCAGACAAAATAGACTTTAAATGCAAAACAATTGTGAGAGACAAAGATGGACACTACATATTAGTGAAAGGGATAATCTTTAAAGATGAAAGAATAATCATAAACATTTATGCCCCTAACAAGGGCAACTCTAAATACATGAAGCAAACACTGGAAAAACTAAGTGAAAGAATAGATGCCTCTACAATTATGGTGGGGGACTATAATACATCACTATGAACTTTGGACAGAACATCTCAAAAGAGAATCAATAAGAAACAAAATATTTGAACAGAATATTAGAGGAGCTGGATCTAATAGACATATACAGAACATTACACTCAAATAAAGCAGGATATACATTCTTCTCAAGTGCACATGAAACATTCTCCAAGATAGGCCATATACTAGGCCACAAAGAAAGTCTCAATGAATTCAGAAAGATTGAAATCATACAAAATAATTTATCTGACCACAGTGGAGTGAAGCTGGAAATCTGCAAGGGCCAGAGGCCCAGATTTCACACAAAGATATGGAAATTAAACAGCACACTCTTAGAAAAACAGTGGGTCAAGGAGGAAATCTCAAAAGAAATTAATAACTACCTTGAAACTAATGAAAATGATAACACAACACACCAAAACTTATGGGATGCAGCAAAAGCAGTACTGAGTGGGAAATTTATAGCCATAAATTCATACATCAAAAAAGAAGAGCTAATTTGAAGAACTACACACTTGGAGGAATTAGTAAAAAAAAAAAACAACAAAGTAATCCCAAAGGAAGAAGAAAGAAAGAAATAACAAAGATCAGAGCAGAACTAAATGAAATAGAAAATAAGAAAGCACTTGAAAAGATAAACAAAAACAAGAGCTGGTTCTTTGAGAAGACCAATAAAATTGACAAACCCTTAGCTAGACTAACAAAGAAAAAATGAGAGAAGGTGCAAATACACAAAATATAAAACGAGAAAGGAGTTATCACCACTGACCCCACAGAAATAAAGACTATCATAAGAGGATACTTTGAAAAACTATATTCCAACAAGAAGGACAGTTAGAGGAAATGGACAAGTTCCTACAAACACATAAGCAGCCTCTATTGATGAAAGAAGAAATCGACGATCTCAACAAACCAAGCACAAGTAAAGAGAGAGAGTCAGTCACTGAAAACCTCCCAGCTAAGAAGAGCACTGAGCTAGAAGCTTCACAGGTGAATTCTACAAAACATTCCAGAAAGAACTAACACCAATCTTGCTGAAACTCTTCCAAAAAATTGAAACAGAAGGAACATTGCCTAATTCATTCTACATTGCCAACATTACCCCAGTACCAAAGCCAAACAAAGACACCACAAGAAAGGAAAATTATAGACCAATTTCTCTAATGAACCTAGATGCAAAAATCCTTAACAAAATACTTGCTAGTCATATTCAACAACACATTAAATGAATTATACACCATGACCAAGTGGGATTCAATCTGGGTATGCAAGGATGGTTCAACATAAGAAAATTGATCAATGTAACACACCATATAAATAGACTGAAGGGAAAAAAATCACAAGATCATATCTATAGATGCATAAAAAGCATTTGACAAAATGCAGCACCCTTTCTTGATAAAAACACTGCAAAAGATCGGAATACAAGGAAATTTTCTGAACATGATAAAGGGTATATATGAAAAAGCCACAGCCAACATCATTTACAATGGTGAAGTCCTAAAATCTTTTCCTGTAAGATCAGGAACAAGACAAGGATGCCCACTATCACTCCTCCTATTTAACATTGAAGTACTTGCTCGAGCACTGAGGCAAGAACCAGATATAAAAGGGATCCAGATTGGAAAGGAAGATGTCAAAATTTCATTATTTGCAGATGACATGATCTTATACATAGAAAACCCTGAGCAGTCTATAAGAAAGCTTCTAGAACTCATAAATGAGTTCAGTACAGTCGTAGGTTATAAGATCAATCCACAAAAAACAGTAGCATTTCTGTACACCAATAATGAGCAAGCTCAGGAGGAAATCAAGAAACAAATACCATTTACAATAGCAAATAAAAAAATCAAATACCTAGGAATAAATTTAACTAAAGATGTAAAAGACTTATACACAGAAAACTACACAACACTGTTCAAGGAAATCAAAGAAGACCTAAATAAATGGAAGAATATTCCCTGTTCATGGATAGGAAGACTAAATATTATTAAGATGTCTATCCTACCAAAACTGATCTACACGTCCAATGCAATCCCAATAAAAATCAACACAGCATTCTTTAAAGAACTAGAAAAACTAGCTATGAAATTTATTTGGAAAGGAAAGAGGCCCCAAATAGGCAAAGACATATTGAAAAAGAAAAATGGAATTGGAGGAATCACATTACCTGACTTAAAAACATACTACAAAGTTACAGTATTGGCACAAGATAGACACACTGACCAAGGGAACCAAATTGAGAGTTCTGATATAGATCCTCATATATACAGTCATATAATATTTGATAAGGCCAGCAAACCCTCTCAACTGGGAGAGAATGGCCTCTTCCACAAACGGTGCCTGGAGAACTGGATATCCATATGTAAAAGAATGAAAGAGGATTACCAACTTACACCTTATACAAAAATCAACTCAAGATGGATCAAAGACCTAAATATAAGATCTAAGACCATAAAGACTTTGGAAAGCAATGCAGGGAACCATCTACAGGACCTTGTAGAAAATGCCTTCTTGAACTTCACACCCAAAGCACAAGCAGCAAAAGAACAAAGAGATAAATGGGACTTCCTCAAAATTAAAGCCCTCTCCACCTCAAAGGAGTTTCTCACGAAAGTGAAAAGAGAACCTACGCAATGGGAGAAAATATTTGGTAACCATATATCTGATAGGAGACTTATATCCTGCATATATAAAGAACTCCTATATCTTGAAAATAAAAAGACAAACAATCCATTTAAAAAATGGGAAAAAGATTTAAACAGACACTTCTCCAAAGAAGAAATACAAATGGCTAAAAAGCACATAAAAAGATGCTCCAAATCTCTAGCTATTAGGGAAAAGCAAATCAAAACTACAATGAGATACCATCTTACTCCCTTAAGATTGGCAGCTATGAAAAAAACAGAAGACTACAAGTGCTGGAGAGGATGTGGAGGAATGGGAACACTCATCCACTGCTGGTGGGAATGCAGAAGGATCCAGCCATTCTGGAGGACAGTTTGGCGGTTTCTCAAAAACTAGGTATAGATTTGCTATATGACCCAGCAATTCCACTGCTGGGTATATACCCAGTAGAACTGAAAACAAGGACACAAACCAATATATGCACACCAGTGTTCATAGCAGCATTGTTCACTATTGCCAAAAGTTGGAATCAACCTAAATGCCCATCAACAGATGAATGGATAAATAGAATGTGGTATATACATCAATGGAATACTACTCAGCTTCAAGGACAAATACACTACAAACACATGTAATAACATGGATGAATCTTGAGAACCTTATGTTGAGTGAAGCAACCCAGGCATTGAAGGACAAATATTACATGACCTCAATGATATGAAATAAGTAGACCAAGCTGCTTCAGAGAGCTAGAGACCAGATGATAGGCTTAAAGGAATTTGGGGGGGTAGAGGAAGGTTGCAAGCTGACACCTATCTGTGTGAAATCTATGATAAGCTGGAGGTAAGTATTTGTACAGGGAAGGGATAAAATGGGAGCATAGGGATACCCTTGGGTGAGGCTTTGTGGGCTTGAAGGGGCTAGACATGGGAGGATGGGTAATATGGCCCAAGAAATTGGGGGGAGGGTGAGGGAACATATGAACATAGGAGACTGTCAGGTATGTGGTTGAGAGTATAATGTTAAGGAAACTTTTTCAAAAATATAATAGGGAAGGTGACCTGTTTACAATGCTTAAAGGGGAGAATGTGACAGAGGAGAGGCTTCTAGGGAGTGTGTGAGTGCTCATTTTGTGATAGTGGGTTATATCATTGGATGGAGACTGATATAATGAGAGTGAAGTATACCCACATCCTGGGGAGGACTGATGTTCTCAAATAGAGGGAATTGTATCTCTAGAGAGAAATGGTAGCTCCCAATGCATTAGGGCAGTTGAGCATGTCAAACCCTCAGCATTGTTGCGAGTATCTCTGAACACAGCCCCTCAAGCAATGAAGAGTGATTGTCACTGTGGGTCCATAGGGGAGGGGGAAAGAGGTATTGAATAGGTGGAATCAGTGTAACTGTAGGGCAATGGAAGTGTTCCACAAGATTATGCAAGGATGGACGTAGGACATGTTAAATTACACCAAAGTGTATAGGGGCCTATAGGCTAAAATGTAAATCTAAAACATAAGATAACAAAAAATTTAGAAAATTGTATAGTCTAAAATATAAACCACAATGTAAACCCAAGTGTAACCTTGTTTGAAAGCTATTGTCTCACTATCTGTACATCAGTTGCAGTAAATATAGTATGGACATGTAAAAAGATTATTGCTGGGAAAGGGACAAAGTGTCTGATGTTGAATATGTGGGAGTACCGTATATTGTATATATGAATTACTGTGGTCTAAAACTTTTGTGAAGACAAGCTTAATAATTAGAAAAAAAAAAAAAAAAGAAAAAGAAAGGACATAGACACTGAGGAAGAGATGGAAGAATTTGCCTTGCCAATGTGCATACAGGGCAACACTTATTACAGTGATGAAATGCAAAACTTCAAAAACAAAGATTTTTAATTTTTAAATTTTTTGATACCCCAATTTGTTTTTACTTTAATTTTTCTAAATTTGTATGTTTTCTATATCTAATCTTTAAACCCCTCACTATATGCCATTTTACTATTAATGGAACCTGGCAATATATTGGGCTTCATTTTTGGGGAGGTTTTGGACCACAGATGGGTTTGATGGTGGCAGGGGAGGAATACTGGTGTGGGGTATTATTGGTGGGGGGCGCATGGTTGGGAGGGAGTTCTCCAGGGCATATGAGTGGGGTACATAAAAATGTTTGGATATTTTCATAGTGGTTCAGTTGGGAACTATGGCTCAGGGAGTGCTGAGTTCCTGGCCAGGAGAGCTCTGTCGCATTCCCTAATGGAACAGCAACAACCCCCCAAGTGCAATAGCTAAGACCAATAAGGAAGGATGGTTCAACAATGAGCCCTTGATGCTAATGACTATGCTTGTGAGCCTGTGTGCCTGAAATAGAACTAGGCCTAGAGCTGCAGGGTGCCTAAGAGTTACCTTCTGGGAGCCTCCATGTTGCTCAAATGTGGCCAGTCTCGAAGCCCAACTTGGCATGTAAATGCATTGCCTTCCCCCCAGCATGGGACATGACTCCTGGGGATGAGCCTCCCTGGCATCGAGGGATTACTACCAAGTACCAGCTGATGATGTTGCTGGAGAATGACCTCGAATAAAAGGGTCAACTCAGACCAGCAGAATATCTCAGCCTACATGTAATATCAGCAGTTAAAAATGCTTTTTGACCTTGAATAAAAGGGGGAAATGGAAAGGACAAATGAGTTTATTTGGCTATGAGTCTCCAAGAAAGAGCCAGGAGGTCATCAGAGGGGTAGCCCTTATGCACACCTCAGCAGAGTCCCAGAGACAGTTAAAGTAGATACAACCCCAGATATTGATTCTTCTGAGGGTTACAGAGACCCATAGGTTCTATGGTCATGGCAGATCGACTTCAGTGTCATGTCAGTTGGCCCTACTTTGGAGTTTGTGGTCTTAAGTGTGATGGAGTTGGATTCAGATGTGATCTTTGTTCACAAGCCTCTCCTGTTACTTTTAACAGACCTGTGGTTGGCACTGGGGCTTAGTGTATACTTAGGGGACCTTAATCTCTGGACTGTCCATGTGATAGCCAGGCCCTAAGCCTCAACAAACTTGCAACTCCTACCCTCTGGTTTATTGGACTTACCCCAGTCAACTAACAGGGAGGTGAAGAAGGTCAACCACCACACCAGGGAGCCAAGAGTGCCTACAACTGCAAACAGGAGAATTGCATCCATCATCTAAGTGGAATTTAAGCACCCTCTCGATATAGAGGTGGAGTGGACATAACCATCCCAGGGTCCACAGAATGGAGATATAGAGTCTGGATTAGAGTGGACTTACTGATATTCTATTCTGGAACTATTGTGATTAGTAATGGAAGTAAATGTAGCACTGAGATGGAGAATTTGGCCATGGTAGCTACTGAGGGTGGGGAGTGGGAAGAAGAGATGTGATGTGGGGGCATTTTCAGGACTTGGAGTTGTTCTGGGTGGTACCGCAGAGACAGTTACTGGACATTGTATGTCCTCCCATGGCCCACTGGGTGGACTGGGGGAGAGTATAAACTATAATGGGGACTATTGACCATGTGGTGCAGCAGTGTTCAGAGATGTATTCACCAAGTGCAATGAATGTCCCATGATGATGGAGGAGGTTGTTGTTATGGGAGGAGTGGGGTGAGGGGTGGGGAGCTGTATGGGGACCTGATTTTTTTTAATGTAACCTTAAAAAAAATAAGGACAAAGAAATTTAAAAAAAGGTATATATAAAGGACAAAAAAAGGCATACTGTCAAAAATTTTTTAAATTTTATATATTTTTTATTTCAAAAATTTTTAAATATTTTATATTTTATTTGTTTTTTTTAAAAACTGTCATTATTATTTCATTTTCTTATTAATTATATTTGGTTATTTTGTTAGCTTCATTTTTGAAGAAGTTTTGGATCACAGAAGGGTTACAACTGTGGCAGAGGAGGATCATTGGTGTGGGGTGTCAGTGATGGGGGATGCATGGGAAGAGGTGAACCTGGGGCATAAATATAAGGCATATGAATGAGTTCAACTGTTCATGGGGCATTGTCACAGTGGGTAGAGATTTACACGATAACCAAAATAATATCCAATTCCAATCCTAGGGAGTTCTGCCACAGTCTCCAATGGGACAACAAGAATCTTCCAAGTATAGGGGCAGTGACAAGTGAAGGAGCATGGACCATTGATGGGCCCTTGATATCGATGATTGTACTTCTGAACCTTTTCATTTGAAATTGAAATTTAGCCTAGTAGTATAGGGTGCCTAAAAGTTACCTGCTGAGAGCCTCCCTGTTGCTCAAATGTGGCCTCTCTCTAAACCAAACTCAGCATAATAACGCACTTCCTTCCCACCATGGTGGGACATGACTCCTGGGGATGAGCCTCCCTGGCATCAAGGGATTACTACCTAGCATCAACTAGCAATGCAAATAGAAAAAGACCTTGACCAGAAGAGGGAAAAGGTAAGAACAAACTCATTTAAATGGCAAAGAGACTTCAAAGTGAGTTGGGAGGTCATTCCAGAGGTTATGCTTATGCACATCTCAGCAGGATCTCATTGAGGGCCAAAGTAAATATTGTCTCAAATAGTGGGGTGACTGAGGGCTCTAGAGACATTCAGACACTATAAGCTAGGCAGATAGCTCAGGAGTTTGGCACCTGCCAGTGGGCCGTACTTTGAAATTTGTGCTCTCAATTGTTAGAGTTGGACTCAGTTATGGTTTCCCTATACATGGCCCTTCTGCCCCTTCTATTTGAACTTATAGTTAGTACTAGAGTTGATAGTTGTATGTCCAGGAGACTTAAATCTTTGGAACCCTATATATCTTTATATGGCTGAAATAACTATTTCATTAAGTACAAAAGAAAAAGCATGACTGGTAAGAAAGCATGGCTTACTTGGCATAGTTTAGTTGACAGTGCTATTCCAGTGGTACATAAATAATAAGGATCTAAAAATCAGTGGTAACTTATATTCAATTAAACACAGTAACAATAAGAATATTAACAATGCTAACAATTAATTATACATACTTGTTACATGCCAGACAATGTTCTGAGGACTTTACATTCATTATGTCATTTAATCTTCACAAAAACCCCATGAGGTAAATACTAGCATTATCTCTAACTTATATGTAAGGAAACTTTGGCACAAATACATTAAATGACTTGCCCAAGGTAATAGCTAATAAATAGCAGACACAGAATTCCAATCTCGGCATTGTGCTTTCAGATTACATGCTGTCAGACTACATGCTCTTAATTATTATATTATATTGATCTTTGCAGTTACCTGGGTTGGTCCTCTATATTCCTGATTTTCCACACCAGCCCTTTCTAGCATTGTATCCATCACATTATTCAGCTGGACCACTTCTACTCTTTTATTAGGCTTCCTAAAAGATTAAGGTGGCATAATTTCATAATTAGTATTACACTAGGTCATCCTCAAATGGGATAAAGAATATAAAGTGTGAAAAAAACTGTATATGCTATGCAATATTAATGTTATTTTAAAGCTTTACACCTGGATCTACTGAACTAGTCAATAGTATATTTTCATTGGAAAAAGCAAGTGGAGGAAAATGCATATAGTATGATTCTCTTCCCCTTTTTTTGTGAAAGAAAATAAATCTTCTCTCCCAAAATATTCTATATATCTCTTGCATAGGTTTATAAGAACATGAAAAAAGATGAGTAGATATAAACCATGCTCTTAGTACTGGTTACTTCACAAAGTGAAAGGAGAAAAAGGGAGACAAGAAAAAAAAAAAAAAAGACTAGCAAAATGTAGAAAAACCAGTGGTTAAATGTAGAATATGAAAGTATTTTATAGTACATATTTACAAATACTTAAAAAATTGAATATGCAATTGAACAGGTGAAAACATGATTAGATGATGGGATTCTGTGCAACTATTGTCTTATTTTTCTGCTATAATTGTAATATTTTTGAACAATAAATTATCAAGAAAAACACATATATATATATATGTATGTAATTGTTTTTTATAAGAAACACCTTAGAAAATAAACTGTACTTACATGGATGGGAACAGCAATAGCCTGTTTTCACTATCTGTGAGCAGTGTAGTATATTTGCTATAATAAATAAGACATAAATGTTGTTTTAAGAAATTTTTCTGACTTCTTTATCGAATATAACATGATAAACTTACACCTTCTAGAATTGAGAAGCTAGGAGGCAGTAAAAAATGTTCACCATTTGCACATAGATCATACAAAATACCCACAGACATCTACAGACACAGAATTATATTGATCATATTTGAAACATATTTTTGGAAATGATCTTTAATCACTTTCCTCTGTTTGTTTCAATATGAAATTTTCCTTGATTCATACCCAGGTCAGCTAACAGGGCGGTGAAGATGGTCAACCACTACACCACGGGATTGATAGTGCCTTTCACTCCAAGCAGGAGAATGGCATCCATCAATCATGTGGGTTTAAGTCCTCTCTTGATATACAAGTGGAGTGGACATGACCATCCCAGGGTTCACAGGATGGAGGAATAAAACATGGATTAGAGGGTACTTACTTTTATTCTATTATAGAACTATTGTGACTAGTAATGGAAGAAACTGTAGCACTGATCTGGAGAAAGTGGCCATGGTAGTTGCTGAAGGCAGGGAGAGGGAAGAAGAGATGTGATGTGGGAGCATTTTTGGGACTTGGAGTTGTCCTAAATGATATTGCAGGGACAGATGCTGGACATTATATATCCTGCCATAACCAACTGAATGTACTGGGGGAGAGTGTAAACTATAACATAAACTATTATCCATGCGGTGCAGCAGTGCTCCAAAATGTATTTACCAAATGCAGTGAATGTACCACAATGATGAAAGAAGTTGTTGATGTGGGAGGGGTGAGATGGGGTGGGGTGTGGGGTATGTGAGAATCTTTTATATTTTTTAATGTAACATTTTTTTGTGATCTATGTATCTTCAAAAAATACAATAAAAAGAAAGAAACAAATTTTCAAAGGTGAAAGGATATTCTAACTATACTGTCAACAAAGTTAAGGGACTGATCAAGTTATAAAACAAGTTAGAAGCAGAAATGAGACTAGAACTAGAGCCTAGGTGTCCTGTTTCCTAGCCATATCTGCCCTCTGAAAGTGCTTGTTTATTTTACATCTAAATGAGTAGCACCATAAAACTGGTTCCATGAACCATGTGGTAATCTTGTAAATTCATTGTAATTTCTATATCATTCTTCTTCTCCTAGTTAATAAGAATTGCCTTTGGTTCTTCCCCCCTACTGGAACACAATTATTAATAAGTTCCAGTTTCAGAATTTAGGTCAATGAACACTCTCCAGGGAAAGCTAGAGGACAAACTGGGTGACTATGTAACTCAGTAAATTCAGGTGTGGCTGAGGATTATAGTTAAGAATATGAACATAAGAATGTTCTTTCAGGGTCTATAACAAAGGTATATCACCAATATAGGGTGCTAACATATGGGAAAAAATGCACCTAAAACATACTTCTATGTTTGTGTTGTTATAGGTATGTTTTCTCAATAGATAGAGGCTTACAGAGCAGCAAGCAAAGTATTAAACTTCTATCCTGGGGAAGATTCTAGACTAGAGGGTACTTCTTTACTTTGACTCTACGGTCACTGCTAAAGGTATTCCTAAAGGGACATAGTCAGGTATATTCGAAACAAAGCATCATTTTTTAAAAATTCAAAATTAAGTAGCAGGAAAATATAGAGAATACTATAATCACTAAATTCTTTTAAGACTTTTTCATTCATTTTTGGCATCATAAATTTATCTTCATCTTAATTTTACCAAAATAATCTTAAATTGTATTAGGATGGCTATCCCAAAAATTTCATCAATTCAGTGGAAATGAGTGTACCATTGTCCTCAATTTTCTCTGTGCATCTGGGAAGGAGGAGGCAGTTAAACTGGTCAGTTATTCAGTATATATATCATAATACTCACTCATCATAACACTCCAAACCTGAAACTCCTGTACTTGACACAATATGAAATTCTTCAGGAATCAAAGTATCTGTTAGTCTCTTTGGCTTAAAGTAGAAAAGAAAAGAAAGAATACATTGTAGATGAAAAAATTGAGTTGTATAAATCCTAACTTTTATGCCAAATGATATTATTTAATAAGTTGAGATATTTTAATTAGAGAAATAACATTATTTGTAATGTGGTTCATGGAAAGTGACAAAACATTTAGCAGAAAACACTTTTTAAAGAAGCCTCTTTGCCCTTAAATGCAATAAGAAATTTAAAATTTAGGGTGGCATCAAAAAGAATAATTCTACAATTTACATATACATTTCTGGGGGGAAAAGGCTATTCTCCTCTACTGAATTCTCAGGATTAAAGTAGATAACTGTGATTTGGAAAAGACTTAAATATCTTTGGATCTTTCCCTGTAAATTCCTTTTCTAGAATTAATTAGAAAATGCTATAAAGACTGATACGTGATGTAGAATGCAGCTATAGTAAAGTATTGATTTATATTTTGGGGAAATTATTTAAAAATAGAGGGAGAAAACATGGTTTGTCAACGACTTTATTTACCTGATGAGGCACAATGACACCATCTTGTGACTGTAATGAATGATCCTCACGTGGGGGACAAAGTGCATTCTCCCTAGTTTTTCCTTTAAAATATTTAACATCATATAGAAAAGAAATATCCCTAAAACATAAGAAAAATATCCTCAACAAAATATTAGCAAATCAAATCCAGCGTGTATAAAAGGAATTATTCTAATGATCCAAGGTTGGTTCAACACTTGAAAAACCAAAGTAATCAATCACATAAATGAGCTAAAGAAAAAATATGATTATATCAGATACAGAAAAAGCATCTAACAAAATACAACACCCACTCATGATAAAAACTCTGAGGAAACTAGGAATAGAAGGGAACCCTCCTCAACATGATAAAGAACATCTACAAAACATCTTTGGCCAACATCTTAAGTAATGGTTAGAAACTAGATATTGGAATTGGGAATAGGAATAGGATGCCCCCTCTCACCACTCCTATTCAACACTGTACTAGAAGCCCAGCTAAACCAGTAAGATAAGGGAAGGAATACAGATTAAGAAAGAAGAAATAAAACTGGTTTGTTTACAGATGATATGACTGTCTATGTAGAAAACCACAAAGAATCAATAACAACAACAAAAACTCATTGAACTAAAAAATGTTTATAGCAAAACTGTAGGACATAAGGTTAATACACAAAAGTCAGTTTCTTTCCTATATACCAGCAATGAAAACTTGCAACTTGAAATTAAAAACACTATTTACCATAGCACCAAGAAGAATGAAAAATAAGAAAAATATATTTACAAAATAATTTTTCAGCCTAGATACTGGATAAGAATGGGGCAGGTCCACATACATCCTTCTAGTGGATAAAAATGAGCACTTATTTCAGAAAAATTGATCTCTTCACCTCATACTTTACTAAGACTGAGGCATTAAATGTGAGATTCTCTCACATTGTTCTTCTCCTCCACCTGAAATTTCCCATTCCCATCATAATTTTTTCCCTTTTCTTCAATCTCAGGTTAAGATACGTTCCCAAGGGTATCCCCTCCACTTTAGTCCTTGATTCCATCTTTGCTGCATCCTCAGGGATCTTATTCCACCAACTATAACTTCTGTGTTTATATGTGTATATATATAGGTATTTATATATTTCCTTCCTCTTTGTCTATAACTCAAGTCTCTCCCCCTTCTTAAGAATCTTCCATGGAGTGTGAAATGTCCTCATAGTATCATGACCTAACTCTACTTCCTCTCATCAAATTTCTAGAAATTTCCCTGCAATCTGGTTTCTGACCATATCTTTCTTCTGCAACCATTCTCTAGAAAGCTGAGGGTGACTTCCTACTTCCAAGTTAAACAACTTATCAGTTTTTTATCTTTCACTACTTCTAGGAAATATTATCTAAGGGTTGAAACCCACTCTTTTTAAAAATATCCTCTTCTTATTTTTAGTTTCCTATCTGGCAAAGCAAATACCATATAATAGGTTAGCTTTAACAGTGGGAAATCATTGGTTCCCAGGTGTGAGGCTAGGAGATATCCAAATCAAGCATCATCAAGGTGAAGCTTTCTCCCAGGAGAGTGCGGCATTCTGGGGCTGGTGCTCATGAACCTTGGTCCTTGACTTTCCTGTCACATGGTAATACACATGGCTTCTATCTCTTCCAAGTTTCATTGGCTTTCAGCTTCTAGCTGCTCCCTCTGGCTTTCTCTCTCTGTGGCATTCCCTATAAAGCCTTCAGTATTAGGATTAAGACCCGTCATTATTTAGTTGAGCCACATCTTAACAAAAGTAACATCATCAAATGGTCATATTTACAATGAGTTAACACCCACAAGAATGGAGTAAGATTAAGAATATACTTTTCTGGGATACATATATCAAAGCCACCACAGTCTGCTCTCTGGATCCAAAAACACATATTCTTACTACATGCAAAATGCATTAATTCCATCACAACTTCCCAAAAGCTTTAAGTCATTACAGTAACAATGCTAAGTACCAACCCTCAAAATCAGTTATATGGATATAGTCTATCCTAGGGCACAATTCCCCTTTGCCTATGGACCTGTTAAACCTGGAAAATCAGTTATCTGCATCCAATACACCATGGAACATGGGATAGACATTCCCATGCCAGAAGGTAAAACAGAGATCATGGGTCCCAAACGAGTCAGAAATCCAGAAGACAAATACCACTAGATTTCAAGGTCAGAGTCACCTAAGGACTAATGATTTGTCCTTGAGGTCTATGGAGTGGCCATTCATCCTGTTCAAGCACTTGCATGGTGTCCAAGCCTTCTCCAAACACTGGAATGAAGGTTCCACCTTCTCTATGCATTGGGATGGCAGCCAGGCTCTTCGTGAATGTTGAGACACAGACCTGACCCTCTTTAAGCACTGGTTTGGTGGCCAGGCTTTCTGCAAATGTTGGGGCACAGGCCCAACCATGTACAAGCACTAGGGTGGCAGCACTCTCCATAAACATTGGGGCACAAGGTCCATTCCCCAAAACACCAGAGGAGATGGCCTGTCCCTCCAAATGCAGTGGTGAACCTTTCCTTCCCCCATACATGGGAGTGCCTGCTGGTTTTGGTCCAGTCCTGAGCATCCATGTTTCTGCTGAATCTTATGGCTCAAAGAGCAGAAGCAGCCTGCACAGTAGCCTGGTCCTGATCAAAAACTAACAGTGCTGGAGAGGATGTGGAGGAATAAGAACACTTGCTCATTACTGGTGGAGATGTAAAATGGTATGGATACTGAGGGAAAAAGTTTAGTAGTTCTTCAGAAAGTTAAGTACAGAATGATCATATATTCCAGCAACCCCACTTCTAGGTATATATCCAAAAGAATTGACTGTATGGACTCAGACATTTGTACACCAATGTTCATAGCAGCATTATTCACAATAACCAAAAGGCAAAAGCAACTAAAATGTCCATCAACACATGAACTGATAAACAAAATGTACATACAATGGAATATTATTCAACTGTGAAAAGGAGCAAATTCCTAATACATCCAACAACATGGATGAACCTTGAAGACATTATTTTGAGTGAAATGAGCAAGACACCAAAGGACAAATATTGTATGATCTCATTGATATAAAACAATTAGAATAACCAAATTCACAATCAGAAGCTATAATACAGGTTGTCAGAGTGGGGATAGGAACTAGAGAGTTAATTCTTAATTGGTACAGAGTTTCTGTTTGGGGTGATGGAAAAGTTTTAGTATTGTATAGTGGTCATGGTAACACAACACTGTAAATGTAACAAACATCACTGAATTGCATATCTGAACGTGGTTAAAAGGGACAATTTAAGGTGGTATATATGTTGCTAGACTAATTTTATTTTTTAAAAAAACCACATAGTATTGTACACAACAGTGAACCCTAATGTGAACTATGGATTATAGTCAATAGTATAATTATAATAATTTTTTTCATCAATTGTAACAAAGGTACCATACTTAGACAAAATGTTAAAAATGGGGATGGGTATTTGGGACCTCTGTATTTCCTGCATAATCTTCCTGAAAGCCTACAACTTCTCCCATAAAAATAAATAAAAAGATCTCCAAGAACAGTGAGAGAAATACTGGTGGAAAGGAAGACAGTAAGCCAGATGCTAAAATTTTCCTAAATCTTGGGGAACACATGAGAAGCCAGTAAGTAACTGAAACTGGTAAGGGTAGTGGGTAGTATAATTTGATAGCACGTGCTTTTGAGGACCTGGGGCTTTCATGAGGAAGAGAGGGGGGAAGAAAAAGATCTTGAAGTGATCATGAAAATTAAATAAGATAATTGGCCTAAATTTTTTGTTCTGGCACAGATATGCAAATGTGCTTCCAAGATCCCCCTCAAGGAAGGACTGGTCCTACCTGTTGGGAGTGCTGTCAGCAGATAGTCTTCAGCTAGGGTTGCTGGACAAAATACAGGATGTGCAGTAAAATTTGAATTGTAGATAAACATACATAATTTCTTAGTATAGTTAGGTCCTAAATATTGCATTTGATAAACTGGCAACCATACATTCAGCTGACAGCCCCTGCAGGGATTTCATCAGTGGTAAGGAGCTATCTTGCCAACACCTACTGACTAATGGAGGTAGAATTTTGAAGGCCATATTGACTCAACATAGGAAAATTTTCATGGACCATTTTAGCTCCATAGTACCCCATCCAGGTGGCTGAGGCTGTCAAATCTGAATCACAACTCAACTTTTGCCTCTATCCAATCCTTCTCTCTCCAACACAGAAATTGATTCTAATCTAAGGGCAATCCCTAATAAATATCCTGCACACTAAACTCAGTCTCAATCTGTTTTCCAGAAAATCCAGTCTGAGATAATTTGATGCCAGGAGTTATTTATTTATTTATTTATTTATTTTTCTCTCCTTCCCCCCTCCCCCCAGTTGTCTGTTCTCAGTGTCTATTTTGCTGCATGTTCTTCTTTGTCTGCTTCTGTTGTCAGCAGCACGGGAACCTGTGTTTCTTTCTGTTGCATCATCTTGTTGTGTCAGCTCTGTGTGTGTGCAGCGCCATTCTTGGGCAGGCTGAACTTTCTTTCATGCTGGGCGGCTCTCCTTATGGGGCGCACTCCTTGTGCGTAGGGCTCCCCTACGTGGGGACACCCCTGCATGGCAGGGCACTCCTTGCACACATCAGCACTGTACATGGGCCAGCTCCACACAGGTCAAGGAGGCCCAGGGTTTGAACCGTGGACTCCATGTGCTAGACGGATGCCCTAACCACTGGGCCAAGTCCGCTTCCCAGGAGTTTTTTAGAAAGCAGGTGATATGCTAGGGTTTTGGAGTTGGATCACTCACTGCCCAGCTAGCAATAAGGACACATCATTTGTGGTGAATCACAGATAGCCTCTGGCACAAAGTAGCAATTTAAATGTTAAAAATTTCCCCAGGAGTGAATTGGATCAGTGTTCCCGTGGAAGAGTTTGCACTAGCTGGTGCAGTGTATCATGCATTTGAAAAATATAGTGAAAACAGTAACTAGAAAATAATAACTTTTTCTGGTATATTGGTTAACTACTGCTGTGTAACAAATTGCCCCAAAACTGGGTTAATACAACAATAATCATTTATTATATCTCACAGTTTCTGTGGGCCAGGAATCCAGGAGCAACTTGGCTAGGTTGTCCTGGCCTAGGGTTTCTCATAAAGTTGCAGTCATATGATGGTCCAGGGTTTCAATCATCTAAATGTTTGACTGGAGTTGGAAGATCCACTTTCAAGATGGCTCACTATCTGCTGATAGTTGATACTAGCTATTTGTTGGTATGAGACTTTAGAACCTTATCATCTGGACCTTCACACCAGGTTACTTGAATGTCCTCATGTCATGGCAACTGGTTTCCCCCAGAGCAAATGATTAAAAGACTCAGGGACATGGAAATGTTGAGGCGGATATACTCTATAAGGCCAGAAAATGCACCAGATGATTATGTTTCATGGGAAGGCCTGGAGGACACATGAAAGCTACCAGAAGTTACTAAAAGGGACTGACAAAAGGGACACCAGCATCATATAAGAGATTTAGTGGTAGCTCTCCTTTAAAAGGCCAGGGCAGACAGTAGGAGAGACCATTACAAAACTAGGCTCACTGATAACAATGGAGAGATCAGATGGTGCTTAACCATAAGAAGCCAGGTGAAGGCATATGTATTATAGTAATGAGTGGCATAATCAGAGTGGGAGGCATGGAGGCCTGCTCCACAAAGAGTTATCAATGATTAACAGAATACAGTATCCCTTGGGCAAAATAGATTGGTAGACAAGAAGGAAACAACTCAATTTGTGTCATCAGAAGAAATAAATAATGGATGATCAAGATGCTGTGAACAGTAACTCTAACATAAAGTCAAATCCCTGATGTTGGTTCCAGACCTGAGCCAGTTTGCAGACACAGAACCCACTAATTAAGGTGGAGCCTGGGTCATGGGAAGAAAGGACCCAGCAACATCACAGCAAATGCACACAGTAATGATTTCCCCAGTCCTCTCTCCAAAGATCCTACAGACTTTAATCACGTGACTGTACAATGTAGAAAGGGACATATACAACATTTCAAAGATTATTAGACCTGAGGTGAAGCTGGCATTGATATCCAGAGAATTTAAACACCATCATGGTGCCTGTTGCAATAGGAATATTTGGGAGCCAGGAACTAAAGGGGATCAGGACCAACATCAGGCTCACAGTGGGTCTTTTGAGTCCATATTCACACCTAATGGTCATTTACCCAGTCACAGATGCATAATTGTGGTAGAACTACTTAGAGGTGGACATAGTCCCCAAATTAGATCATTGATCTGTGGGGTAAAAGCTATCATAATGGGGAAGACCAATGGAAGTTTCTGAAACTGCCTCCCACTACTGCCAAGATAGTAAATCAAAATAAAATAACGTGGGAAGCTGATGTAGCTCAGGTGACTGGGCTCCCATCTACCACATGGAAGGTTGTTGGTTCTGATCCCAGTGACTCCTAAAGAAGAGAGTGAGCTGGCATGACAAGTGGGCACAGCCAAGTTGACACAAGAGACACAAGAAGAAAAACATAATGAGACCCAACAAAGCAGGGAGCAGAGGCTCCCGGTGCCCCTAAAGAAGACTGTGGACTGATGCAGCCAGCAGGTGTGACAAGTTGACGCAACAATATGACACAAAAGATGATGCAACAAGAGATGCGGCGGGTGGGGGGAGACATAAAGAGAAACACAACAAAAGCGGGGAGTGGAGATGGCTCTAACGATTAGGCCCCTCCTCCCACATCTGAGTTACTGGGTTCGACTTCTCATTCCTTCTAAAGAAACAAGGAAGATGAACAGACAGGGCAAGTGAAAAACAACAAGGAGGTGGGAAGAAATAAATAAATAAAAGAAATCTTTCTGAAAAAAAAAAAATAACATATTCTAAGGAGGCAATGGCAGAAATTAGGACCTAAAGTATGCAGGGGCAATGGTCTCTGTTTTATCTCCATTTAATTCTTCTTTATGGCCCCTGGAGAAAGCAGACAAACCCTAGAGAATAAAAGCAGATGGAGGCAAATTCAACAGACTAGTTCTAAAGGCAGCCACAATTCCAAGTGTGTTATCTTTGTAAAAAATTATGACTTTGGGTTTTTGGTATGCAGTCACTGAGTTGGTAAATGCCTTCTTTTCTATCTGTGTCAGAAAAGATACTTAGAAAGAGTTCACATTCACTAGTCTGAAGCGATCCGACAGATCTGAACATCCCATAGGAAATCACATTGATTTACTACATCAATAATGTTATGCTCATTGTAGTTACAGAACATTTCATCACCCTAAAAAGTGACCCATTAGCAGTCATTTCCCTCTACCCCTCCCATCAGTCCTGGGCAATCACTAATCTACTTCTTATCTCAATGGATTTGCCTATTCTGGACATTTCATATAAATGGAACATGTGGTCTTTTGTGACTGCCTTATTTCACTTAGTGTAATGTTTTCAAGACTCATCCACATTGGAGCATGTACTCATACTACATTCCTTTTTACGGATGAGTAGCATTCCATTGTATGGACATACATTTTCTTTATCCATTCATCAGTTAATGGATATTTGGATAGTTTCCGCCTTTTGGTTTTTCAAATAGTAGTAGCCTATGAATGTATGTTCATAGAAACAGAATGCTGCTATTAATATACATATATGTTTTTGTGTGGACATATTTTCATTCCTCTTTGGTATGTATCTAGGAGTAGAATTGCTGGGTCATAAGGTATCTCTATGTTGAATTTTTGAGGAACTAAAAATTATTTTCCAAAGTTATTAAACCACTTTGCATTCCCATCACCAATGCATGAGGATTCCAATTTTTCTACATGCTAGTCAACCACTTGTTATTCTCTAATTTTTCTTTATACTCATCCTAGTAAGTGTAAAGTGGTATCTCATTTGGTTTTGATTTGTGTTTTCTTAATGACCAATGATGTTGAGCCTCTTTTCATGTACTTATTGGCCATATGTATATCTTCTTTTGACAAAAGAAGGGGTAATCCTCTTATGACAACCTCAGAAGTAGTTTCACTGGGAGTCAGTACTATCCTGTTCTGGGAGTTATTACTGAAGGCCCTGCCTCTTATCTGCTCCTTTAGCCCTTCCAACAATTTTGTAAATACCCAATTTCCTGTATTCAATCCTTTCCTGCTTAAGATATCTAGAATGTTATTTCTTGTATTAAACCTTTGACTTATAGAGCTCAAAAACATTACTCAGTGGAGCTTGACTTGGTTGGTTTTTCCTTTATGTTGTGCTCTGGAGAGATGAAATTACTGGGAAGTTAACTCTTATTAATTATAGTAATTTGTGTATATTTATGATCGCTTTCTATTGCTACCATGACAAAGTACCACAAGCACAGTGGCTTAAGAAACACAAATTTTTTATCATCCAGTTTTGTGGTTCAGAAGTACAACATGGGTCTCACCAGGCTAATATCAATGTGTTGACAGGGTGCTAGGAAAGGAACTGTTCGCTTGCTCATTTGCGTCATTGGCAGAATTCAGTTCTAAGACTGAAATCCTATCTCCTTGGTGGTTGTCACTGAAAACCGTTCCCAGTTTCTAGTAGCCAACTGTAATTCCTTGGCTCAAGGCCATCTCATGCTTTGAATTTCCCCTTACCCATCTCCTCCTCCTTTTGTGTCACCCTCCAGCGATATCTTCAGCCCCCTCCACCACTTTTAAGGACTTTTAAGATAAGGCCTATCCTGATAATGTAGGAAAATCTTCCCCATCTCAAGTCCTTAATCTTGATTACATTTGCAAAGTCCTTTTTGCCATGTGAGATAACATTCACAGGGTCAAGGGATTATTGTGTGGACATCTATGGAGGCCCAATATTCTGCTTACCACAATAGAGAATTTTTAAAAATTCCAAGCCAGAAGTTATAAGACATTAGGTTTTTATGTCATTTTACTGCCACATTCAAATATAGCTCATTACTTTTTCAAAGCACTTCAAAATGTCTCATACGTACTAATCATTAACAACCATGATCTGAAGGCATGATAAAATGCTTTATTCCACTAAAGCCCCAGGACACTAAAGTCACTAGTCCATGTTTCAGATGCTTTTTCCAGTTGAATAATAAGAACTTAAATTTAAATAACACCTTACAGTTTTACAAGTGTTCTGGTATTCATTATCTAATTTATATTTTAACTATCCCTGGGAGGTACACAAAATGGAGCAAGTACTTCTGTTTTACAGATGAGAAAATGAAACTTCAGAAAGATCAGCCTTCCCAGGTATGGTAATTTTAAACATTTATTTCTGATGAAGTGAAATTTAAGTACGTAACACACATAGTAAATTCATAAATCGACTCTAATTAACAAATTAGCAGGTCACAATCCTCACCAGGAAATGCTGACATTTAGAATATGTTTAGGAATGATACAAAAAGAACAAGTAGTATCTGCTAACTTCATCTGAAATAGTTTAAAAGTTAAGGATTCACTTTGAGGAGAGCTACCTGTTAAACACTTGTTCCCTGAGGTTTTCCATATCCTTAAACTACATTACTTAGTTCTTTCCTCTCAGATAAACCAAAAAAAAGATACACATACAGATAAAAGGGGCACAAACGAAAAAAAAATTTTTTGAGGTACCAGGGCCTGGGGATTGAACCTGGGTCCGCACATGTGGGAAGCCAGTGCTTAACCACAGAGCCAAATTGGCTCCCTTAAGTTATTTTTTAATTTGTTTGCTTGTTGTTATTTTTTTTAGGAAGTACTAGGAACCGAACCTGTGACCTCCCATGTGAGAAGCAGACACTCAACCACTTGAGCTGCTCCCACAAATGGTAGTCTATCTGTTTGATCTTGTCCATTTTAGTAGGGCGTAACAGGTGTATAAGAGTATAGGAACAAGTACATGCAATATCTTTGCATTCAAAAAACAAATCAGAAATATGAGGAAAGAGTATCCATAACCATTGATTGATAATAATCGTATGCAAAAAGGTGACCCTTTGTCCTCTTCTGACTATATCCTGATTTATCAAAGATCCTGCAAGCTCTAAAATCTTGAATTTATGATTTTTCTAATCCTACCCCTCCCAAGGAAATCCTACAGAAAGAGAAAATGATATGTACACCTTTCCTGACTCTTTTCAAATGCATTTAACCCATTATTCTCCTTCTTTACCTTCCAGCTCCTGTTAGGGAGACAGGATGGTCAATCAGGTATTTGAACTTGTTCCTTCGAACAGGGTGATGCCAGACATTGTCAGTAGGGCGCAGAAGACTACCCTGAGAAAAGCAAAAAACATGAATATACAACAGTAAGTATGCTAGGGAAATGAAATAGATTCTTAATAGTTTTGAGTATTTATATTAAGTGTATTTGGATGCCCTATGAAAAAGATAGCATAATTCTTCCCTGGGGAGAAAGACTGAAACTAGAACAATTATACAGTTTAAAAAAAAAACCATTTTGGTAAATACACATAAAAACAGGTTAATGGAAATATAAAGCATTTGCACTAGAAAGATACATCCATGCTGTCTTGATTTGCCAAAGGGGTGCCAATGCAAAGCACCAGAAATCTATTGGCTTTATAATGGGGATTTGAGGTAAAAGCTTATAGTTCCAAGGCCATGAAAAGTCCAGCTCAAGACACCATAAAAGGTGCTTTCTTCCCAAAGTCACCTGCCACATGTGGAAGCAAGATGGCAGTCCATCTCTGCCTAATCTCTCTTTCCCCCTCAGGGCTTCCTCTCTGTGGCTCAGCTGCTCCTCTTTCTGATTTTCGCTGTAAGTTGGCATAAAGCCTGTCTCTTAGGGTTTCCCATATCAGTCTTGGCTGTTCTGCTCTCTTCCAAATTTCAGTTGTAAGCTCTCAGGCAAATGACTCATGCCTGAGGCCTTAACTGTTTGAGACTTCTTTCTGTCACATGGCAGGATAAAAAATGACATATGTCTCCCCTCCTCTGTCTGAGTGTCCATTTATATTAGACCCAGCAAGGGGGTGAGGACTCAACAGTGTTTAATAAAAAGCCCTACAGCAGGGATTCTTAACAAGGGGTCCATGAGCTTGAATTTAAATTAAAAAAACAACAACAATATTCTTGGGGGACATGTTGGTGCAGGTGTAATATGTTTATTAAATAATACACGGTATACTGTGGACTTAGTAAGGGGTCTATGGTTTTTACCTGACTGGCAAAGGGATCCATGGAAAAAAAAGGTATGAACCCCTTCCCTACAGCAATCTTAACAGGTATTCTAATAAAAGGCCCCTCAGTTGGATTTGATGCAATCAAAGGGTATTACATCCAGAGGAACAGATTAGTTTACAAACATAATCTTTCTCTTTTTGAGATTGATAAAATAATCTCAGACTGCCACAGATGCAAATGATTTTTATTTTCAGTCTAGGATATTACCATTAAAATATTATTTTAAGAATAGCTGGAGTATATAATATACGTTCAATAACTACTTATTGAATCGAATAGCAAAAAGATAAATGTTTACAAGTACTTTACATACATAAATACACACCTTTGGTGATTTAATTTTCTTAGGAGGCAGTAAATTTTCAGGACACGCACCAGCACTAGATGCATAGGTCAGAGAGAGAAGAACTTCCTCAGGGATGAACTCATTCTGAAGGGATGTAGGAAGGGGTTTTGAGCCATCCACCAATTTTTTTCTCTCCCTTAGTTCAGGAAGTCCTACAAAAGTAAGAAAGTAACCAGATAGAAAAGCTCCTATTCTAGTTTTCAGGATCATTAGATGGAGCTTCTATCAATCCCATCTATATGTTTCTAACAGAGAAACATTGCTTCCAGTTCCCAAGAAGAGTAACAAAAAATATTTAAAACCCTAAAAATCATCTAGCCAAGAAAAACAAAATCAAATTACTGGTCTACTCACACTTACATGTGACACACTTTCAGACACTCAGGTACAAAGATGAACCTCCACAGTATTTCCTATATAAGTTCAAAGGTGAGAAGGACTGCATAAAGTTGGGGCATTTATAGAGTAGATGGGATATGAGCTGGGTTTCAAAGTTAAGTGTAGAATTTTGGTAGATGAAAATGGAGAGAGAATTTTCTGAGTAAAGTGGAACAATCTTAGCAAATTGGTGGAATAAATACAGTAGAAACTGTTCTCAGTCTGACTAAAGCAGAGAAGTTATAAAGATGGGTAGTAGGGTTTAATAGGGGAAGAGACCTCCTATGAAGTCATTGCTTTTAAAGAACTCTCCATTAATCTCCACCACTCACATAACATTCAGAAAATTACCCGAATTTCTGTAAGAAGGTATCATTCTTTGAACAATCAAAACCTTTAAAGTCCTCACTACCAAATATCTCCTGAGTGCTTGGAATGTAGTCAGAATATTAGAGGAAACGGAGGGGGAAAAAGAGGGTGAGGAGTGGGTTAACACAATTTCCCCAAAAAAAAGGGTGAAGGTTTAAAGTAATGGATATTAGGAAGCGGACTTGGCTCAATGGATAGGGCGTCTGCCTACCAAATGGGAGGTCCCGAGTTCAAACCCTGGGCCTCCTTGACCCATGTGGAGCTGGCCCATGGGCAGTGCTGATGCGCACAAGGAGTGCCCTGCCACGCCGGGGTGTCCCCCACATAGGGGAGCCCCACGTGCAAGGAATGCACCCTGTAAGGAGAGCTGCCCAGTGCGAAAGAAAGTGCAGCCTGCCCAAGAATGGTGCTGCACACACGGAGAGCCGACACAACAAGATGACACAACAAAAAGAAACAGATTCCTGGTGCCGCTGATAAGGATAGAAGTGGTCACAGAAGAACATGCAGCAAATGCACACAGAGAGCAGACAACTGGGGGGTGGGGGGAGAGTAGGGAGAGAAATAAAAATAAATAAAGAATTAATTTAAAAAAGAAATGGATATTAAAACAAGTCTAGTTGATTCTTATTCTAGTACAGATTTGCATTTATCTGTAAGTGAATGAAAAAAACCTAAAGAATGATCTCATTTAGAAGAATTACTAATATCTGGTAAAATTAGTATGTTGTACAAAATCACATGTCATTCTCTTAAGTCTACTGTTTTTTAAAGTACCAAAAGTGTTGTGTAATACAACTATTAATTACTTAAAATAGGGTGAGTTTAAAATAATATGAAACTCAGCAGCCTTTGGGAAAAAAAGTTAAAGCACAGTCCATGAGCAATGAAACAAGGACTCTGACTCAAAATTCTGCAATAGGAATGGTTTTTAGTTTTATTTAAATAAGCATGTTAGAAAATTTTAGCTAAATATTCTAGTATCTCGCATTAAGAAAAACGGCGACTGAATTGTGATTTCTATCTACGGTCATGATTATTTATATTTGCGGGATTCTTGAAGAAGTTTACCTCTTGTCTCTTCCTTGGCTGCAGATACTTTTGATTTTTTGCCCTCTAGCGTTGGCACAGAGTTTAGTGGCGTAGTGGGCGTTTTTGGGAAAGACATAACAAATAACGGTTTCTATAATTTTTTAGTAATTTGAAATATTCCTCCGGAAAGCAAACCTAGAAATACGTCAGCGGTATACTGGGATTTGTCAGGGATGTCACACTGTCCTGTAGGGGGGGAAACAGAGCGAAAAAGAGAGACATTAATTAAATGTTTGAGTTAAAATCGGGGTATAGAATTGATTCAGCTGGGTTTTTCTGCCTTGGGCAGGCTTCTGTGTTCTCTCGGGCCATCGACTTAACTAGGAAGCCCGAGGGTCCATTGGGTCAGCGCCGGGGCCGGGTAAGACACGGGCGGCCCACCTCAGCTGCCCGGGCACCCTCGGGGGGCGCCCACGCTCGAGCGGCTCAGCTCGCGCTCTCGGCCTCCCCCACAGGCAGGACCCTCACACACGCCAGCGCTACGAACTCGGTAACTGGGCAAGGTTAGCACCGTTTCTTGTCAAAAGTGATGGGAAACGGACACCTGCAATCCGAAGCCACAAATTGTGTTTCCCGCCAGGCATCACTCTCCTCACGTTTCCCCTGAACGCTCAGTGTTGTCATGGAAACCCAGGACCGCAAGCCCTAGCAACTATCAATAGGGACTGCCTTTGGCAGTGCCGGCGGAGGGAGAGGGCTAAGAAATCCCTACAATCTCTCGCAGTTTGGATATTTTGTTTTTCTTTTTTCTTTTACGTTGCAGCATATGTTCAATGGCTATAGAAAATAAAAATCTCTAAACAGGCCGTTCTGACGGAATCCGAAAGTGCCTGATCCCTGGCTTCGGGCTGCGGGCCGGCGCCAGTACGCAGGCGCGCGATGGCTGGCTGGGTTCCTGGGGCGCAGTTTCCTTCTCTTCTTGGGAAGCGCGACCGGGTATGAGTAAGGATCTGTTAAGAGTTGTTTCTATCGTTCTAATACCTCGTTTTTGTTGTTCCTTTGCATAATTTTCTAAAAGTCCATTTCAGGGGGAAATTGGGTAATACAAAATTCCGGGTTTCCATCAACTGAGGCTTTTTTGAGGGTGCTACCCTTATCTCGATTTTGACTTCCCGGGACCCTTCAACATCGCCTTCGCCCAGCCCCGAGGGCATTCCTGAGTCGAATTTTTTGGTACCGGAGGAAGAAGAGAAGGAATCCACTTTAGGTGGACCCAACCCCAAGAAAATCATTTGGTCTTTTCGCCCATAAAACTGCTGTCAGGTTGACGATAAGCTCATTCGCACTCAGGAACTAAGACCACCTGGGAGCATTTTGTATTGAGACAGACTATTAATGCCAAAATGCTAGTGGAACTCCAGTGTATCGATGCCCCTAGTCTAGCAGATTTGAAGCTGAAAGAAAATTTGGCTATCTTGTTCAGTCATATTCCTAGTATAACACGCGTTACCTGGCACAAACGCCTTCAATAAGTAGTGACAGAAAGTCAAGTGGACAGTTGTGTTGTTTTTTTATTGATAGTTAAGGCCCTAGTTTCAAGTAATATGAAAGAGAAATAATTGGCCAGGTGTTCAAAACAAGAGATACTGGTGGCCCATTTTAATTGTCCTGGTCAAACTACCTTGAGTGTCTGAGCATTTTATTCTTCAGTTTATCTCTTATTGCCCTAACTTTTCTCTAGATTTTCAGAGAACTGAAACAAATACGTATAGCTCTACATAGTTGATCTTAAAGAATGGCAACCATCAAAACGCATGAGGGGAAAAAGCAATACATAAGTAGATGGAAGGTAGTTTCACCCCAAGTTTATTGCCTGCCTTTCTTCCTCCACACTGCATTGGATTTATGACTCCATGTTAGTTTGGAACCATAACCACCATACTGAACTTCAGAGGTCTCAAAGCTCCAGTGTCACTTCAAATGTGGTTTATCAAACCTGCAAGTACTACAAGAAAAAAGGTAACTAATTCACCTTTCATATTCTACCTAGTTTGAAAAAAATCTAAGTCGGGTATTGAAAGAGGAGATGGAAACAATGAACATATTCAAGAGATACACAGAAAGTGAAATCTATAGGATTTGGAAGTGATTGGATCTGTAGTGTGAAGAATAAGATAAAGATTACTTCTTATTTACCATTCTCTGCAACTGCGTAGTGATCCTGCCAGTTATTGAGCCTGGGAACAGAAGAGGACAGGATTGGAGGAGGGTTTTGGAGAATGTTCAGTTCCTGACATGTGAGTTTGCAATACCTTTGAGACATCTGGTTGGAAATGAGAGGCATTTGGTTAACATACATAGTCTGAAGCTCACAAAGCTAGGTTAAAGTCATAGAAGAATCTGAGGTAGTAACCATGAGATTAGATGAGAATATAAATGAAAGCATTACAATAAGGTCATCACTACTGATGAATACAATTGTAATTTTTGGGAAATTCCCCAAATTCCTGTGGTATTTTTTAGTTACACCAAGGGGACCCTAAAATGGAATACAGTAATATACAAGTGAGGCATTTCAGAGGGAGAATTCTCATCTCCACTTCAGGCAGACAGTGTCTCCTGGGGAACTCAGCAAGGGTTTTCATCAGAGCCCCTGGTTTGCAGCCTGTCCTACGGAATTTGGGCTTGTGCATCCCCATGGTCATGTGAGACAATTTTATAAATTCTCATCCTGTGTACAGATATCTCTGGTCGATTCTATTTCCCTCGATAACCCTGACTAATGCACCCCTCTCCGCTAATCTTGCAGTGCAGTGGACAGTGGGTTTATCAAGACCAGAAACCACTATAAAGTACTTCTTGACTGTTACTATTTTAGAAATGTCTATGAGACAACACCGCTGTGGCATTTGTGAAAAGAATATTGCAACATGGAGAACTATCTTTAATAGGTCCCAATTATTAGTAGTCTTTGCAGGGAGGGGAAGCAAGCTATCTTGCCTCAAAATGGATTTACTCAGGTCTTGTCTTAAAAGGCACATCCTGGCCAATAGATTTTTACCTTTCATCAGATTTTGAAGGCAATTTATACCCTTTAGGAGTTGCAGGGGAGGTTTCTTATTCATAGGTTTTAAAAGTCCAACAGCAGAAGGAAGCAAGCATCAAATTATGACCTGCAATAGGAAGAGGAGGGTAAAGAATCGATGTGACTACTTTTCTTGATGCAAATGCAAAAAGTCACAAGTGGACCCCGCTATTTATCTCTCTGTAATCTGTAACCTGGTTCCCATCCATAGCCTAGGCAATAATATCCTGTTCTCTTATTTTCCTTCCCTTTGGGTTATGTTTAACACTGATGCTGCTTGATATTAAGATGAAAAGCATTTATGAGCATGAAATGTAAAAACTTGTATTTACAAATGTAGTTAATGTTCAATAAATTAGGTTTTCCCCAAAGTTTATCAATTTACCATATTCTTCATATATGCAATATTTCACTATTGTGTATGTATATATATATTTTAAAGTTTAAAAAAATTAAGTGAATGCTCATACAATGCATACTAACCGGAGTCATGGTTCCAGTGATTACATAAGCCATGTTTTGCTGGGGGTGTGTGGCAGGATTAAAGGAAAATGCAAACATCATTAGATTTTAGAGTAGACATCTTTAATTATAGAATAACCTTTAAAACACATTCAGATTTAAGTATCTCTTCTGCTGCTCTCTGTGCTGTGGATCAATGCACAAATTGGGAAAGTACAGGCACAGGAAACTGTTGCACTGGCCCAAATAGTAGAGCTTCACTTGGAGCTTGCGCTCCTCTCACCCAATAACTGGCATATTTACACATGAAATTTCAACGGCATCTCCACTGGGCAGATGAGTTGCCCCATGTTTCAAAGGTAGTTAAAACAAAGTACACTTAAAATTTATTAAACAAAAGACCACTGCAAAGTAGGATGAAATAGCTGTTAGTTTAAAGATTAGCACTGTCCTGGAAAGGGCTTATTGACAGCAGAAATGTGAATGTAATGTAGAAATAAAGTAAAAAACATTTTTTAAGAAAAGGAATACAAAGGCAGTTTTAGAGTGTTCTTCTTTATATCACTTCTAAAGAGTTAGTAGATGAGAAGCGAACTTGGCCCAATGGATAGGGCATCCGCTACCACACGGAAGGTCCGCAGTTCAAACCCTGGGCTTCATTGACCCGTGTGGAGCTGGCCCACGTGCAGTGCTGATGAGCACAAGGAGTGCTGTGCCATGAAGGGGTGTCCCAGTGTAGGGGAGCCCCATGCGCAAGGAATGCGCCCCATAAGGAGAGCTGCCTGGCGCGAAGAAAGTTCAGCCTGCCCAAGAATGGCACTGCACACACAGAGAACTGACAGAACAAGATGACGCAACAAAAAGAAACACAGATTCCCAGTGCCGCTGATAAGGATAGAAGGAGTTACAGAAGAACACACAGCAAATGGACACAGAAAGCAGAAAACTGGGGGTGGGGGGGGGGGCGGGCGGGAGAAGGGGAGAGAAATTTTTTAAAAATCTTAAAAAAAAAAGATTTAGTAGAGTACGTAGAATATCAGCATTCCTACTAAGCCAAAGATAATCACTTTTATCATTATTGCCTACTGATTTTTAAACTGGTCATTAAATTTAGAGGGAGGGATTATTATGGGGATACTAAGCAAGAAAGGCTCTAGATCCACTCTTCCTGTTTCAAGTATTTCTTTCATAAACTGCGCTTACATGTAATATTTTACATGAGCAAAGAGATCCAATTTTGTATGACCTCATAGAAACTTTAGTAACATTAGAAACTTATCCTTCTATAAGCTTTACTAATAATATTCTTTTCCTTCTCAAAACATTTATATCCTAGATCCTTTAATTTCTTACTCTAAACAAAGTATAGAGATAACAAAGATATGGAAACAAAATATCCAAGACAGCTCTTTCTTTGGTACTTTTTAGATATATATTATATATCTATATATGTGTATGTGAACTCCTGTAATGCATACATTACATGAAGTTTTATACAAGATTAGTAAACAAGTCATGCTTACATTTTATTAATAAATGTATGAAACCATCCCTTAAGAAAACTAATTCTATCTTCCAAGAGGATAAGTATTCTTTACACTGACAGAAATATTCCTTATTTCCCTTCCCCTCAATAAATTCTAAAACCAACTGTAGAGTATACACATTAGTTTTAAACATTAGGGATCTAGTAATAGCAGAAATGCATGTCTTCCTATGAGTTGTCCACTCCTACCCAAATGCTAAAGCAGATAAATCTGAAAAAAATTTTGGTGAGGTAGAAATATGAGTGTGAGTGTCTTTAACAATCTTGTTTAAAATGATTGGGTAGCTTTTAATGAACATTGAAAGTGAAGAACACTGAAGTGAAGAAGGGAGTGCCTGCCCCTCCCAAAGCCAAAGCCAAAGCCAAGGATTTGAAGCATAAGAAGGCAGTGCTGAGGAGGCAGAGCAAGATGGCGTCTGAGTAAGTACACCATCGTTATCTCTCTTATAAAAGACCGGCTGTGTGGTGATGGAGTCCTACCAGAGCAAGCTGTTTCAGGAACCTGCCGAGTGGGAGATGTCTGGACATTGAACTGGCAAGACTGCAGCAGAATTGGTGTTTGCTCGAGGGAACTTAGCTAACAACAAGGAAATAGAATAAGAAGAAAAAAGTGACAAAGAGAAGACTTAACATGCACACACACACAAAAAAAAACAACTAATTAAACACCAAGACTAGGTGAAGAAGATAATCAACAGAATAAACCCAACAAGATAAAATGATGACCAGACAGCAACAAAAAACGACAGACCATACTGATATTCAGGAAAACATGGCCCAATCCAATGAACAAACTAAAAAGCAGGAAGAGAAGTGGAACATTGAACAAGTAATTAAAGCTCTCAAAATATATCATGGACCAATTCAATGAAGTGAAGGAAGAGATTAAGCGTATTAAGAAAACACTTGGAGAGCATACAGAAGAAATTGTGATCATGCACAAAAAGATCACAGAGATGATGGAGATCAATAGCACAATCCAAGAAATCAAAAATACACTCTCAGCAAATAACAGCAGATTTGAAGAGACAGAGGAAAGAATGAGTGATGTGGAAGACAGTACATCTGATATCAAACAGACAGTAGAATTAATTGATAAAAAGATAGAAAAAGTCCAGCAGTGACTTAGGGGCCTGAATGACAATGCAAAATGCACATTTTATAGGCATTCCAGAAAGAGAAGGGAAGGGAAAGGGGACAGAAGGGATGTTGGAGGAAATAATGGCTGAAAACTTCCCAAACCTATTGAGGGAGATGCATGTACCTGTCCAGGAAGCACAACACACCCCAAACAGCATAAATCCCAAAAGACCTATCCCAGGATGTATACTTATCAAATTATCCAATGCACAAGACAAAGAGAAAATATTAAAAGCAGCAAGAGAAAAGAGAACCATCACATACAAGGGAGGCTCCATAAGATTAAGTGCTGATCTCTCATTTGAAACCATGGAGGCAAGAAGGCAGTGGTATGACATAGTCAAGGTACTAAAAGAAAAGAATTTCCAAACCAAGAATACTTTATTCAGCAAAGCTAGCATTCAAACATGATGGAGAGTTCAAAATATTCACAGATAAACAAAAGCTAAGAGAGTATGCAAACAAGAAACCTGCCCTTCAAGAAATACTAAAGGGAGTTCTGCAGGAGGAAAGGAAGAAACAGGAGAGACAGAGTTGGAGGAGAGTGTAAGAACAACTAAAACTGCAAAAAGAGAAAAAATCAAACAACCTAAGACAAACACAAATCCAAAGAAAATATGACAATATACGTAATTCCTTGATAAGTAATAACACTAAATGCCAATGAATTAAACTCACCTGTTAAGAGACACAGATTGGAAGTTTGGATAAGGAAATACAACCCATCTATCCATTGTCCACAGGAAACTCATCTTAGACCCAGGGATTCAAGGAGATTGAAAGTGAATGGCTGGAAAACAATCTTACAGGCAACAATAACCAAAAATGGGCAGATGTAGCTATATTAATATCAGACAAAATAGACTTTAAATGCAAAACTGTTGTGAGAGACAAAGATGGACACTATATATTAGTGAAAGGGATAATCTTTCAAGAAGAAAGAACAATCATAAACATTTATGCCCCTAACAATGGCACCTCCAAATATTTCAGGCAAACACTGGAGAAACTACATGAAGGAATAGATGTCTCTACAACTATAGGGGGGACTTTAATACACCACTGTCACCATTGGACAGAACATCTCAAAAGAGAATCAATAAGGAAACAGAGACTTTGAACAATAGATTAGAGGATCTAGACTTAATAGACATATACAGAACATTACACCCAAATACAGCAGGATATACATTCTTCTCAAGAACACATGGATCATTCTCCAAGATAGACCACATGCTAGGCCACAAAGAAAGTCTCAATAAATTCAGAAAGATTGAAATCGTACAAAATAATTTATCTGATCACAGTGGAGTGAAGCTGGAAATCTGCAAGGGCCAGAGACCCAGATTTTGCACAAAGATATGGAAGTTAAATAGCACACTCTTAGAAAAACAGTTGGTCAAGGAGGAAATCTCAAAAGAAATTAATAACTACCTCGAAACTAATGAAAATGATAACACAACATATCAAAACCTATGGGATGCAGCAAAAGCAGTACTAAGAGGGAAATTTATAGCCATAAATTCATACACCAAAAAAGAGGAAGGAGCTAAAATTGAGGAACTGCACACTTGGAGGAATTAGTAAAAAGCAGCAAACTAAACCCAAAGGAAGAAGAAAGAAAGAAAGAAATAGCAAAGATCAGAGCAGAACTAAATGAAATAGAAAATAAGAAAACACTCAAAAAAATATACAAAATCAAGAACTGGTTCTTTGAAAAGATCCATAGAATTGACAAACCCTTAGCTAGACTAACAAAGACAAAAAGAGAGAAGATGCAAATACACGATATATAAAATGAGAAAGGGGATATCACCACTGATCCCACAGAAATAAAGACCATCATAAGAGGATACTTAGGAAAACTATATACCAACAAGAAGGACAATTTAGAAGAAATGGACAAATTCCTAGAAACACATAAGCAGCCTACATTGACAAAAGAAAAAATTGATCATCTCAACAAACCAATCACAAGTAAAGAGATAGAATCAGTCATTAAAAACCTCCCAACTAAGAAGAGCTCTGGGCCAGACAGCTTCACAGGTGAATTCTACCAAACATTCTGGAAGGAACTAACAACAGTTTTGCTTAAACTCTTCTTAAAAAATCGAAACAGAAGAAACATTGCATAACTCATTCTATGATGTCAACATTACCCTAATACCAAAGCCAAACAAAGACACCACAAAAAAGGAAAATTATAGAGCTATCTCTCTAATGATCCTAGATGTGAAAATCCTCAATAAAACACTTGCTAATCCTATTCAACAACACATTAAACCAATTATACACCATGACCAAGTGGGATTCATTCCGAGTATGCAAGGATGTTTCAACATAAGAAAATCAATTAATGTAATACACCACATAAACAGATTGAAGGAACACAGTCATATCTATAAATGTAGAAAAAGCATCTGACAAAAGACAGCACACTTTCTTGATAAAAACACTGCAAAAGATTGGAATAGAAGGAAACTTCCTGAACATGATAAATGGTATGCATGAAAACCCACAGCTAACAATTTACAATGGTGAAATCCTAAAATTTTTCCCTCTAAGATCAGGAAGAAGACAAGGATGCCCACTATCACCCCTTCTATTTAACATTGTGTTAGAAGTACTTGCTCAAGCACAGAGGCAAGACCCAGATATAAAAGGGTCCAAATAGGAAAGGAAGAAATCAGATTTCACTATTTGCAGATGACATGATCCTATACATAGAAAGCCCTGAGAAGACTACAACAAAGCTTCTAGAACTCATAAATGAGTTGAGTAAAATCACAGGTTATAAGATCAATGTGCAAAAATCAGTAGCATTTCTGTACACCAAAAATGAGCAATCTGAGGAGAAATCAAGAAACAAATACCATTTACAATTGTAAATGATAAAATCAAATACCTAGGAATAAATTTAACTAAGGATATAAAAAACTTATACACAGAAGACTACACAACACTGTTCAGAGAAATCAAAGAAAACCTAAATAAAATGGAAGACTATTCCCTGTTCATGGGTAGGAAGACTAAATATTGTTAAGATGTCTACCCTACCAAAACTGATCTATAGATTCAATGCAATCCCAATAAAACTCTACACAGCATTTTTTTAATGAACTAGAAAAACTATGAAATTTATTTGGAAATGAAAGAGGCCCTGAATAACCAGAGATGAAAAAGAAAATTGGAGGAATCATACTACCAGGCTTCAAAACATACTACAAAGCTGCAGTAGTGAAGATGGCATGGTGTTGGCACAAGGACAGACACACTGACCAATGGAACTGAATTGAGAGTTCTGATATAGATCATAAGATATTTGACAGGGCCACCAAACACACTCAACTGGGAGAGAATGGTCTCTTCCACAAATGGTGCCTGGAGAACTGAATATCCATATGCAAAAGAATGAAAGAGGATTACCATCTCACACCTTATACAAAAATCAACTCAAGATGGACAAAAGACCTAAATATAAGAGCCAAGACCATAAAGACCTTGGAAAATAAAGTAGGGAAGCATCTACAGGACCTTGTAATAAAATGGCTCCATGAAATTCACACCCAAAGCACGAGCAGCAAAAGAACAAAGAGATAAATGTGACTTCATCAAAATTAAAGCTTTTGCACCTGAAAGGAGTTTGTCAAGAAAGTGAAAAGATAGCCTACACAATGGGAGAAAATATTTGGTAGCCATATATCTGATAGGAGACTAATATCCTACATATATTAAGAACTCCTATGTCTTGAAAATAAAAAGACAAACAACCCATTTACAAAATGGGCAAGAGATTTGAACAGATACTTCTCCAAAGAAGAAATACAAGTGGCTAAAAAGCACATGAAAAATAGCTCAAAATCATTAGCTCTTAGGAAATGCAAATCAAAATTACAGTGAGATACCATCTCACTCCCATGAGGTTGACGGCTATCAAAAAAAACAGAAGAGGGAAGCGGACTTGGCCCAATGGATATGGTGTCCACCTACCACATGGGAGGTCTGTGGTTCAAACCCTGGGCCTCCTTGACCCATGTGGAGTTGGCCCATATGCAGTGCTAATGGGCACAAGGAGTGCTGTACCATGCAGGGGTGTCCCACATGTAGGGGAGCCCCATGCTCAAGGACTGCACCCTGTAAGGAGAGCCACCCAGTGTGAAAGGAAGTGCAGTCTGCCCAAGAATGGCGATACACACACGAAGAAGCTGATGCAGCAAGTTGACAAAGCAAGATGATGCAACAGAAAGAAACAGATTCACAGTGCCGCTGATAAGGATAGAAGCAGTCACAGAAGAACACACAACGAATGCACACAGAAGACAACTGGTGGGGGGGTGGGGAGGGGAGAGAAATAAAAAAAACAAAACAAGACTACAAGTATTGGAGAGGATGTGGAGGAATGGGAACACTCATTCACTGTTGGTGGGAATGCAGAAGGATCCATCTGTTCTGGAGGACAGTTTGGCAGTTTCTTAAAAAACTAGCTATAGAGTTGCCATATGACCCAGCAATTCCACTGCTGGGTATGTACCCAGAAGAACAGAAAACAAGTACATAAACTGATATATGCACAGCCTTTTTTTTTTTAATCACTTCTTTATTCTTTATAACGGTGGATACTGTTGTTCTAGGCATACCATATTCCCTAGCAAGATCAGTAATGCAAATACAGCTCTCATATTTATTTATTTTTTTGCTCAAGGGTGGTGCAATTTTCTTTTCTGTACAGTGCTATCACTGCTCATTTTCTTAGGACCCATGATGAGAAAAAAATGCAAAAATTACAAAATGACCACAGCAGCTGAGATAAGACTGTAATGGAATGTGTACAGGGCAAGAGCTATGACATCACTAATGTGTAACCCTGTGTTTCAGCTGGAAACGGTAGCGAGTTATGAGGCAACACACACAGTTTTAGCTTCCATGTCTAGTACCAAACAAATGATGAGTAGCGGGGCAAAATTTTCACATCAAAATACATCAAGTACCAAATTTGATGAGTTTCCAAGTAGTCGAGTACCAAGTTATGATTGTATAGGCATAAGAATGCCACTCTTCTTCAGAACTGAAATTTCACACAGCATAATTTTTGGTTCAAGAGTTTGGCTTATTCATAACCAAGTTTTAGACCAATCTGTTTTTCTAAGTTCCCTCATTGTATTTTAAAAGTTGTTTATGGGGGAGTGGATGTGGCTCAAGCAGTTGAGCGTCTGCCTCCCACATGGGAGATCCTGGGTTTTGTTCCTGGTTCCTCCTAAAGAGTACACAGACAACAAACAGACAAGGAGCAAAAACAATGAGCAAACAGACGAGGCAGCCATCTTGGGGTAGGAGGGGAGGGAAAGCCTACCTTGTCCCCAAATCCTCCCTCACTATCATCACCTACCCATAAAAAAAAAAAGTTACAAATCCAAGTAACTAATTCATTTTAATATCTGTCACTTTTACTGAACCTGTCATTGGCATTGGTGTTGTATCTTTGGGAGAGTTGAATATCTCTACTGGCTATGTGCCAGCTGGGCTCTGAGCCTTAGCATAGTTGCAAATCCTACGCTTATTCGTTGGACTTACCTAATCAACTAACAGGGAGATGAAGATGGTCAACCACCACACCAGGGAGTTAAGAGTACCTACAACTGCAAGCAGAAGAATTGCATCCATTAAACATATGGGACCTAAGCCTCCTCTCAATATCAGGGTGGAGTGGACATCACGATCCCAGGGTCCACAGGATGGAGGAATAAAATATGGATTAGAGTGGAGTTACTGGTATTCTACTATAGAATTATTGTGACTACTAATGGAAGAAACTAGCATTGATGTGGATAAAGTGGCCATGGTTTAGTTCCTGAGGGCAGTTAGAAGGAAGAAGAGATGTGATGTGGGACCACTTTGGAGACTTGGAGTTGTCCTAAATGATATTGCAGGGAAAGATGCTGGACATTATATGTCCTGCCATAACCCACTGTATATACTCTGGAGAGTGTAAACTATTATCCATGCAGTGCAGCAGTGCTCCAAAATATATTCACCAAATGCAATGAATGCGCCACAATGATGAAAGAGGTTGTTGATGTGGGAGGAGTGGGGTGGGTGGTGTGTGGGGTATAAGGGAACCTCATATCTTTTTTTTTTAAAGATTTATTTATTTCTCTCCCCTCCCCCCCCCCAGCCCCGGTTGTCTGTTCTCTGTGTCTATTTGCTGTGTCTTCTTTGTCTGTTTCTGTTGTTGTCAGCAGCACGGGAATCTGTGTTTCTTTTTGTTGCATCATCTTGTATGCTCCCCGTGTGTGCAGCACCATTCCTGGGCAGGCTGCACTTTGTTTCATGCTGGACGGCTCTCCTTATGGGGTGCAGTCCTTGCTCATGGGGCTCCTGTACGTGGGGGACACCCCTGTGTAGCAGGGCACTCCTTGCGTGCATCAGCACTGTGCATGGGCCAGCTCCACATGGGTCAAGGAGGCCCAGGGTTTGAACCGCAGACCTCTCATGTGGTAGACGGATGTCCTAATCACTGGACCAAGTCTGCTGCCCCTCATATTTTTTAATATAACATTTTTTTGTGATCTATGTATCTTTAAAAAAAAAGACAATATGGGAAGTAGCTGTGGCTCTATCAGTAGGACTCTGGTCTACCATATGGGAGGCCCTGGGTTCATGTCCCAGGGCCTCCTTGTGAAGGCAGACTCACCTGCATGCTGTGGAGAGCCGCCGGCCCAGACGCCACAGAGTGCTACCCCAACTGCAAGCACCGTGGAGTGCTGCCTGGCCCACAAGTGCCACAGAGTGCCATCAGTCCCGTAAGTGCTGTGGATTGCCACTGCCCCACAAGCGCTGCAGAGAGCCAACTCAGCAAGCTGACACAACAAAAAAGGGAGACAAGCAAAAAAACGTGGAAGCATGTACAGTGAATGGACACAGAGAGCAGACAGCAAGCAAGCCACAAGGGCAGGGAGGCGAAATAAATAAAAATAAAATACAGAAACAGAAGAGCGCACAGTGAATGGACACAGAGAGCAGACAGCAGGCAAAAAGCCACAAAGGGGTGGGGGTGGGGTGGGGGGAGATAATAAAAAGAAGAAAAACAAGGACAATAAAAAATTAAAAAAAAAATACCTTAGATTACAAGATATATTAAAAGCAGTCATTCATTGTCTGTTCTCCCATGGCCCACTGGGTGGACTGGGGGAGAGTATAGCTATAATATGGAAAATTGACCATGTGGTGCAGCAGTGCTCAGAGATGTGTTCACCAAGTGCAGTGAACGTTCCATGATGATGTAGGAGGTGGTTGTTGTGGGAGGAGTGGGGTGAAGGGGGTGGGGAGTGTATGGAAACCTCATATTTTTTTAATGTAACATTAAAAAAATAAAGCATAAAAAATAAAAAATAAAAAAGCAGTCATTAAGAGATTGTTTTCATTGCAATTAAAATATCACTGTATAGAACATTACTCCTTGAATCATGTGGCGACCTTTTTTTCTGCTTTAATGACATCCTTTGAAGTACCTTTGATTTGTAGAATTTGGATTTGATTTTTTAAATCTGCCTCATTTCATCTAGATGAAATGTATGGTGAATAAAATTTCAGTGGGTACTTTTGGTCTAAAGTAAGTTGTAACTATTAAGAACTCTTCTTGTGATACACAAACTGAGTTTAAAGCGATTCCAAAAGGTGTTCCAAATTTTTTTTATGGGTAGCAGTGGGCCAGTTAAAATAGCAAGAGAGCCTCTTAAATTGTCTGTTCTAAGTAACAATCATTTGGATACTAAATAATTCTCATTTCTTTGGGTGAGAAGTTGAATTATGTAGCCTCTGATATCTCTTTCAATGCTCAATCTTGCCTTTCATCACTGTAATATATGTTGCCCTGTATGTACAGTGGCAAGGCAGTCTTTTCCATTCCTTCCTAAGTGTCTGCATCCTTTTTCTAATCTTTAAATCTATCATTACTATATCATTTTCCTACTAATTGAATTTGGCAATATATTAGGCTTCATTTTTGAAGACATTTGGATCACAGAGGGGTTCAACTATGGCAGGGGAGGAGCCGTTGTGTGGGGTGTAATTGATGAGGATGCTTGGATGGGAGGGAGTTCTCCAGGGCATGCATATAGGGTATAAAATATGTTTGGATATTCATTAGGTATTGTAATAGTAGTTAAATACGACAACCGAGGGCGTGCTGAGTTCCCATCCAGTGAAGCTCTGTCCCATTCCACAATGGAATAGCAACAATCCCCCAAGTGCAAGGGCAAAAACCATTGAAGAAGGATAGTGCAATGAAGGGCCCTTCATACTGATGACTATGCTTAGGAGCCTGTGTGCTAGAAATTTCAAGTAGGCCTAGAGCTGCAGGGTGCTAAGGGTTACCTCCTGAGAGCCTCCATGTTGCTCAAATGTGGCCATTCTCTAAGCCAAACTCAGCATGCAAATCTATTACCTTCTCCCCTGTGTTGGACATGACTCCTGGCAATGGGTCTCCCTGGCACCGAGGGATTTCTACCAAGCAGCAGCTAGTGATCTAACTAGAAAAAGACCTTGAATATAAGGGGGAAATGGTGAAAGTAAATGTGTTTGTATAGCTAAGAGACTTCAAAATGAGTCAGGAGGTCATCAGAGGGATCACACTTATGTATGACTGAGCAGGATCCCAGAGACAGCCAAAGTAGATACAACCCCAGGTAGTGGTGCTCTGAGGCCTACAGGGACTCAGGGCTACAGTCATGTTAGATGGCCCTGGACTTCAATGCCTTGTCAGTGGGTCCTACATTAGAATTTGTGCTCCTGAGTGTGATGGAGATGGACTCAGATATGACCTCTCTACACATGCCTCTTCTGTCACTTTTACTGAATCTGTGCTTGGCGCTGGGGCTGGTGTATGCTTAGGAGACTTAAGTTTCTGGACAATCCATGTGTCAGCTGAGTCCTGAGCCTCAGCAGAGTTGTAACACCTACTCTCTGGTTTGTTGGGCTAACCCAGGTCAGCTAACAGGGAGGTGAGAATGGCCAACCACCACACCAGAGAACTAAGAGAGTCTACAACTGCAAGCAGGAGAATCAGATCCATCAGCCATGTGGGATCTAAGCCCCCTCTTGATGTAGAGGTGGAGGGGACATCGCTATCCCAGAGTCTGCAGGATGCAGGAATAAAATATGGAATAGAGTGGACTGACTGGTATTCTACTATAAAACTCTTGTGATTCAAACAATGGAAGAAACTATCACTGATGTGGAGACAGTGGCTGAGGAGTTGCTGAGGGAAGGGAGAAGGAATAAGAGGTGTGATATGAGGGCATTTTCAGGACTTGGAGTTGTACTGAATGGTATTGCAAGGACACATGCAGGACATTATATATCCTTCATAACCAACTGAATAGACTGAGGGAGAGTATAAACTACAATGTAAACTATAATCCATACATCATAGCAGTGCTCCAAAATGTATTTTCCAAATGCAATGAATGTGCCACACTAATGAAAGAGATTGTTGATGTGGGAGGAGTGCAGGGGCATGGGGAGTGGGATATATTGGAACCTCTTATATTTTTTAATGTAACATTTTCTGTGATCTATGTATCTTTTTAAAAAAGATAATAAAAATTTGCTGAATAAAAAAATGCTCAATCTTTAGGAACAAAATCATACATAATACATACAAAAAAATAATTCCTACACACAACAATGTATTAGGAATGGGCAATGTATAACATGGAAACATCATATACGGGGTATATTTGTATATAACAGGTTAATTTGTCTCCCCAAAAACTAAACTATCATTAAAATTATGATAATTGAGCAAATGCAGAAGCCAGCTTATGGCTCTTTAATTATTTAATATTAATGTAGGTGATGATTACTAATGTTACAGACTTACAAATCTACAAAATAATTCAAAGTAGGTCAATATTATTAGATAATGAAATAATTATACCTAATGATACTTCTATATGAATTCAGAAAACTTATTACCTAAAAGTTTTATGGAAGGGTTCTACATGATCTTGCAATGATGGATACAGGCCATGTTGAATTTCATCTAAAATTTACAAATGTGTAATGGTCTAGAGTGTAGACCATAATGTGAACCATTGACCATGGTCATTGGCTATTTTTCAATATTTGTATGTCAGTTGTAACAAATGTACCATCCACATATAGAGAGGTTATTGATACAAGAAGGGGGGAAAAAGGGGAGGGTGTTGGGTATATGGGAGTCCCCTGTGTTCTATATGTGACTTTACTGTGACCTTAAACCTCTTTCAAGACAAAATGAAAAAAGTAAGACACTGGGGAAGAAATGGAAGAAAATGTCACTGCACATAGAGGAAAACAGATATTAAAGTGATGAAAGACAAAGCGTCAAAAATTTTTAATATTTTTCATTTTTTTAATATCCCAATTTAGTTTAGTTTTAGTTTTTCAAAATTATTGTATATTTTATTTCTTATGTTTAAATCTATCATTATTATTTCATTTTCCTATTAATTGTATTTGGTGATATTCTTGACTTATATTTGAAGAAGTTTTGGACCACAGTAGGGTTAACACTGTGGCTGGGGAGGATCATTGGTGTGGGGTGTCAGGGATGGGAATACATGGGAGGAAGTGCACCTGGGCATAGATATAAGATATATAAATGTATTCAAATGTTCATGGGGCATTGTCCCAGTGGGTGGAGATTCACAGAGTAATTGAAAGAATATTGAATTCCTATTCTGGGGAGACTCTGCCACTCTCTAATGGAAGAGCAACAATCCTCCAAGAACATGGCAATGACTAGTGAAGGATGGTCCACTGATGGGCCCTTGATAGCGACAATTATTCCTATGAGCCTTTGCTCTTGAATTTGTCATTTAGCCTAGTGCTGTAGGGTGTCTAACAGTTACCTCCTGAGAGCCTCCATGCTGCTCAAATGTGACCTCTCTCTGAGCCAAATTCAGCATATAAATTCCTTACCTTACCCCCAGCATGGGACATGACTCCTGTGATGAGCCTCCCTGCCACTGAGGGATTACTACCACACTTCAACAAGCAATGCAACTGGAAAAGTATCTTGAATAAAAGGGGAAAAAGTTAAAGACAAATAAGTTAATATGGCCAAGAGACTTCAAAGTGATTGGGAGTTCATCCCAGAGGTAATGCTTATGCACGATGCAACAGCATCTCATAGACTGCCAAATTAGATACCACCTCAAACAGTGGGGCTCCTGAGAGCTCTGAAGATGACCAAGTCCTACAGTCATGGCAGATAGCTCTGGAGTTTGGTGCCTCGCCAGTGGACCCTACTTCAGAGTTTGTACTCCCGAGTGTGACAGAGTTGGACTCAGTCCACATGCCTCTTCTCTCCCTTCTATTTGAACTCATAGTTGGTGCTGGAGTTGGTAGGTGTATGTCCAAGAGACATGAATCTTTGGGCTGTGCATTTGCCAGCTGGGCCCTGAGCCTCCGCAGAGTTGCACCACCTACTCTCCAGTTCATTGGACTCACCCAGGAAAACTAACAAAGAGGTGAAGATGGACAACCACAATACCAAGGAACTGAGAGAATTTACAGCTGCAAGCAAGTCCCATCCATCAGCCATATGGGATCAAGACCCCTCTCAGTTAGAGGTGGAGTGGGCATCACCATCCCAGTATACTCAGGAATGGGGAAGAAAATATGAATTACAGTAGACTTATTGGTATTCTACTATAGACATTTGTATTCTAGCAATGGAAGAAATTATATCATTGTTGTGGAGACAGTGACCACTGGAGGTGCTGAAGGCAGCGAGAGGGAAAAAGAGGTGTGTATGGGGGCATTTTTGGGACTTGGAATTGTCCTGAATGACACTGCAATGACTGATCCAGTCGATTTTATATCCTGCCAGAACCTACAGAATTGAGTGGGAGACAGTGTAGACTACAATGCCATGCTAAGTGGCATTGTTCCAAAAGTGTTCATCACTTGCAATGAATGTACCACACTAATGAAAGAAGTTGTTAATGTGGGGAAGGGTGGGAGTTGTGGGGAGTGGTGCATATAGGAATCCCTTATATTTTTGTGTAACATTTTGAGTAATCTATCTTCTAAAAAAATTTTAAAAATATAAAAATGTCATTTTTCACCTAAATTCCATTATAAACAAAATAATTAAACACATGATTAGCTAGGCAAACCTTTGAACCAATTACGTTTGGAAGGTATAAAAGGATATGTTTTCCTTTCTCCCATGCTGCTTTCTTCATTTTCTTTCCAACTTCTGATCCCCTCAGTATATAATGTTAGGGATGCAAACTCAATTCAGGAAGAAATTTAAGAAGAAGAGCTTCACAGATATCATAACCTATATCATATAGTGAGGAGTTCTTAACCAGGGGTTCATGAATTTGAAATGAAATTCACAAAAACATTATTCTTGTGGGTAGGTGTTGGGGCGGTGGTGATATATTTATTAAACAATCACAGTATAGGGTGGACTTAGTAAGGGGTCCATGGTTTTCACCTGACTGGCAAAGGGGTTCATAGAACAAAAAACAGTTAAGAACCCCTGGTATAGAGAAAACAAGATTAGCATTGAGTAGAAATAAAAATTTTCTTCAAGTAAAGATTAAAGAAAAGGATTTACAACAAGATTATATTTGGAAAATGGATGACATTTTTCTCTTTATATTAGAAATAGGAAAAAATCATTCCATATAAAATTATTTTCTATTTTTCTGTAATCACATTTTTATTTAGCATCCATTTCAACAGTGTACATGAGAAATAAATTCTAATCCTGAGGTCCTGAAATAAGTTCTTTTCAAGTGTTTTGGCTAATTCAGTATCCATGAAAATATGTTGATGTCCAGTCTCTGATTGGATGAAGTACCAAAAGATGCACAGAAATAATTACTGAGGCTTGAGCAGATATGACCCAGAAAAACATGTCATTATCTCAGCTATCAGGCTCCCTTACCCAAAAGGGAAAAAAAAGTCCTTAAGTGTATCAGATTCCAATGATTGTCCAACAGCTCAGCTTCATATAACCCAGCAATAGACTGAGCCATCTGTAAAGCCTGGAGTTATCCAATAACATGAATAACTTCAGTAATAGTTTGAAACAGCAGCTGGCCCCAACTTAGGAAGAACATTCAATCTTCAGTCCCAGGTTCTAAAACACATAATGACAAATCCAGGAACATGGCCGAATGTAATCCAGAAACGTGGGCTACAAAGGAGAAAAAAAAGAGCGGAAGAATACTTTATTTGTATGCATTGTGTATAAGGTGTATGGTTGTAGATTAGGGGGTGTTAATTATATACTGTACATCTCTAAAATGTCTCCTAGCATTTCAGTGTCTTCTTGCTATAAGCAGCTCACTAATTCAAAAGGTATTTAGTAATTTTATTTACAATATCGATTTATTCAATTTAGAAATTATGCATAAAACTTCTGAAGTCTAGTAAACTCAAAATTACACAACTGCATGGACTTCTGATCAAATTCCCAACAGGAACTTCCTTTCCTGTTTCCTATCTTCCTTGTTTGTTTTAGCAGAGTTTTACTTTTATCAGCTCAAAATCTAAATGGTGGTAGAAAATGAAAGATGATAAAATATGTACACAATTACATTAATACATGGTTACAAATTACTGAATTTCTAAAGAAGGAAGAAATGAAGTACTATGAAAATTCAGAAGCAGGAAAGAGGGAGAAGAAAGAATTTGAAAAAGCTTCATGGGGGATGTACCATCCAAATGGGTTTTGACAGGAGAACAGAATCTGGCATGTGGAAGCTGAGTGTAAAGAGCAGCATAACCAGAGACAATTATCAGGAGTCCAGAGTCCAGAGCAGTTACTTAAGTTTCACAAAGGGAATTAGTAGGAAATAACATGGGGTATTCAGGATAGCATAACGAAAACAGGGTACAAAGAAAGATGAGAGGTTTTGGAAGAGAAAGTGATTAATTTGATTTAGGGTACCTTTATTTTAAGGTGCTTGTGAGACATACCGTGGCAGATTTATCAAGACGTCAGCTAATTTAGTACTATAGATTTAGATTTAGGAGTCATTCAAGTGTAGCTAAAAATAAAGTCTTAAGGCTAATTGAGACTGATAGAAACAAAAACAAAAACAAAATAATAAGGGAAATGGAACGAGGTAAAGGCTTACCTTGTTTTATTGTGCTTCACTTTATCATGCTTTATAGAGATGGCATTTTTTATAAATTGAAGGTTTGTGACAACCCTGCATTGAGCAAGTCTGTCAGTGCCATTTTTCTAACATCATGTGCTCACTTCATGTTTCTATGTCACATTTTAATAAAGTTATATATATTGTTTCTTTAGAAATAGTGCTCTTGCACACTTAATAGATTGTACTATTGTATAAACATAACTTTTATAATCACTGGGAAACCAAAAAACTCATGTGACTTGCTTTATTCCAAAATTTGCTTTATTGTGGTGATCTAAAATTGAACTGCAATATCTCTAAGGTATGCCTGTATATCAGTATTGTTTGACATTTTTACCAAGAGCAAATTACATTGGAAGGGCCAGGTTGAAAAAATGCATAGGTATAGGCTGGTGGGAGCAGGGGAAAGGACACATTCCATTGGAGAAACCCTGGAGAATACCTATATTTTTAGGAAACAGGAAGAAAATTAGAGAAGACATTAAAGAAAAAGCAGTAAAAGAGAAGGAAGAGAACCAAGAACTAGGACAGTGCAGTAAGGCTAAAAATGACATGTTTTACCTCCTTATTTCCCTTCCTTACACTAGTTCATCTTACCCTCCACTACTATCCTTCTCAATATTGTCCATCCTCATAATCAGAGGATAAATAGGCTATTTTTCTATTCCAGCTGGACTGATGACTCACATTTTTCAGAGGACAATGCTGACGTGCATACCATTCTTGAGAATATAAGCACAGTACCATTCTGTGGCCCAAGAAGAGAGAAATCCATAGCATAAGATTCCAAATTGGCCTTTTCCTGCTATCATTGACAAGTTTAAGGTCACTAAAGTTAGAAAGATGATAAAAAAAATTATAGCTAGCAACTGAACTTCATCAAAATAAAAAAAAATTGTACAAAGGAAACTATCAAAAGAGTGAAAAGAAAACCCACAGAATGGGAGAAAAATATTTGTAAATCATATATACAGAATATATAAAGAAGTCCCACAAATCAACAATAAAAGACAAACAACCCAATTTTGAAAAATGGGCAAAGGATTTGAATAGACATTTCTCTGAGGAAGATATGAAATGGCCAACAAACACATAAAAAAGTAACTCAGTGTCATTTGTCATTACAGAAATGTAACTCAAAACCACAGTGAGATACCACTTCATATCATAATTTTTTAAAAAAAGGAAAATAAGTCTTGGTGAGGAGGTAAAGATATGTATACATTGGAACCCTCACACATTGCTGGTGGAACATAAAATGGTGCAGTCACTCTGGAAAACAGCCTGGCAAAAGTAACTCAGTGTCATTTGTCATTACAGAAATGTAACTCAAAACCACAGTGAGATACCACTTCATATCATAATTTTTTAAAAAAAGGAAAATAAGTCTTGGTGAGGAGGTAAAGATATGTATACATTGGAACCCTCACACATTGCTGGTGGAACATAAAATGGTGCAGTCACTCTGGAAAACAGCCTGGCAGCTCCTCAAAAAGTTAAATAGGGGAAGTGGACCTGGCCCAGCGGTTAGGGCATCCCCCTACCACATGGGAGGTCTGCGGTTCTAACCCCAGGCCTCTTGACCCATGTGGAGCTGGCCCATGCACAGTGCTGATGCACGCAGTGAGTGCCCTGCCATGCAGGGGTGTCCCTGTGTAGGAGCTCCACGCGTAAGGAGTGCACCCCATAAGGAGAGCAGCCCAGCGCCGAAGAGAGTGCAGCCTGCCTAAGAATAGCACAGCTCACACGGAGAAGTGACACAACAAGATGACGTAGCAAAAAGAAACACAGATTCCCGTGCTGCTGATAACAACAGAAACGGACAAAGAAGATGCAGCAAGTGGACACAGAGAACAGACAACCGGGGTGGGGGGGAAGGGGAGAGAAATAAATAAATAAATAAAATAAAATAGTCATATACACCTCAAAAAAAAAGTTAAACATAATTGCTATATAACACAGCAATTCCACTCTTATATATGGAAGTGAAAACAGTTATTCTTACAATTACTTGTACACTAATATTGATAGCAGCACTATTCACAATGCCAAAAGACTGAAACAGCCCAGATGTTCACCAACAGATGAATGGATAAAGAAAATATGGTTTATCCATATCATGGAATATTATTCAGCCATAAAAACGCATGAAGTACTGATATGTACAACAACATAATGGATGAACCATGAAAACATTATCCTAAGTGACAGAAGCCAGACACAAAAAGCAACATAGTGTAGGCTTTCACTTATGTGAAATGTCCAAAATTGACAAAACCAAAGATACAGAAAGTAGATTTGTGGTTACCAAGGGCCAAGCAGAGGTGGGGAGTGGGGAGGGAGTGTTTAATGGGTATGATGTTTCCTTTTGGGGTAACACAAATGTCTTGGAACTAGAGGTGGTGGTGAATATATTACATGCTACTGAATTATATACTTAAAAATGACTAATGGTTTATTTTATGTTAATTTTACCTCAGTAAAAAAAAATGCAAGCAAGATGCTGTTAGGAAGAGAGAAATGTATAACTGACAGTCAAAAAACAAACAAAAAAATACATAGAGTTCACAAAATAATCAGGAGATGAATGGCCTCATATATCAGCTGTCATTATTTAATAATCACAGTGAGCATCAAATGTTCCCAAACAATTCTGGTCATTGTTCCTATAAATAAAAATGGAACTTGAGAGCTAAAGTTTATTAATCAGCATTTAATAGGAATTCCTATAGTGTTCAGAATAGGGAAAAATATATTTCATGGAATTATTCATATTCTAACATGTCCCTTCTTACCCACCTCAAAAATGATAGTTTTCCAGAGTGGAAACACTGAATGGGACAGTCATTTCCCAGAGGTTACCTAGTTGATTTCTCTATTTCAAGGTGTAAATATCTTAAACCAAGTTGTATACAATTATCCAAAGTCAATGTTCATGCCACTTGATAAACACTGGCATGTACTATTTAGTTTTCTATGGTGATTTTATAGTTTTGATTTTGTCTTGTTTTCTTTTAGCATAATACCCAGTACTCACAGCATGTCAAGATACTTACTTCCAAAGAACATGAAGAACACAAAGAGCACTGGGTAGAAAAATTTCAAAGCAACAGCCAAGACATATTCATGTACACAACAAAGGCAGGCTAACATGGCGGCAGATTTAAATTTCTTCGAGAGAAACTAGGGAAAAAGGGAAAATGTTAAAAAGCAATTAAATATGGATTATATAAAACTTAAAATTGTCACATGCTAAAGGTACCTATTTGATTTTATATTTGATTTTCCAAGATTATTCCTAGGAATAACATGTTTTTTTAAAAGTTCAAAAAACATATTAGCTTTTAAAATCTTACTTTGCTAAAATGAAGTCTTTTCAAAAACATAAATGTTGAATGATATGGGCAACTTTCCAAAAATATTAAAAACATATTTGTAAGTCACTATGATGAACAAAACCACTTCCACATAGAACTGCAACACATCAGATCTTAATTTTTAGAGTAACAATGTATGATGGATAAGGCAGGCATTCTCTCCATTTTTATAGGTAACAAAACTAAGGCTTAGAAAGGGCAAGGGACTTGCCTCATCTATATGTGAAACTACTCTTATAAATGACAGATCTAGCAATCAAATTCAGTGATTTTTGCATCACAACATGTTGTCACTTAGCCCAAAGTTTCCTTTACCTAACAATTAAGAATTATAATCTAGACACTCCAGAGATAATCAATACATTCAAGATTACATTTTATCAGTGTCAAAGACATGTCAGTGAAATCAATGCATAGGCATTTTCCCAAATAAATAAATAAATAAATAAATAAATAAATGCCAGAGTGAGATGATTTGTTGGCAATGAGATTTGAAAGAAATGATTTATTATCAGTGAATCCTGACTATTCCTCCAAGGTCTCCAGGCATACTTATTTTGACAACATGTAAAATAAAATCCAGAGCAAAAATATGGTGTTAGATCTGCTAATATATAGAGTAATATATACATATATATGTCTCTAAGCAGTACTATTCAAAGCAGAGGGCACTTAGAGGTAAAATCTCACAAGAGAATCAAACACAAGATACCATCATTATCTATGAGCAATTAAGTATAAGTTCTTACAGCTCACAATACAAATACTTGTTGGAAAAGAATCTCTATTTTTTAAACAGCAATCACATAATTCTTGCTGTTTACCCAGAGTAAGTCCTTATAAACAGTACTATAGCCAGTCATGGACCACCACATACCATGTCCTGAAATAGCTGGAGAATGATGTAGAATTCCACCAATCCTAAGAAAAAATTAAAGATACAGGAATAAATAAAGAACCCAACCAAAATATCTGCATAGTCCCAAAGAATATACATACACAGTACACCCAAGAATGTTATAATAAATTGTTAGTCCATACGCTGATTACAGAAAATCTGAAAAGGCATTTTAATTACCACAAAATAACTACCAGATCTAATAAACAAATTCAGCAAAGTTGTAAAGCTATGAAACTGACATTCAATAATCAGTTTTGTTTCTATCCACCAAGGAACAATCTGAAAGGGAAATTCTAAAAACAATTCCATTTACAATAGCACACAGAACAATAAAATGCCTAGCAATAAGTTTAACCAAAGAGGTGAAAGACTTGTATACTGAAAGCATAAAAACATTGTAAAAAAAATTAAAGATGACCTAATTAAATGTAAAGATAACCCATGTTAATAGATTGCTAAAATGGAAACATTCTGCAAAGTGATACATAGATTCAATAAAATCTCTCTCAAAATTCCAATGGTCTTTTGCAGATATGGACAAGCCAATCTTCAAATTGATATGGATTTGCAAAGAGCCCAAAATAACCAAAACAATATTGAAAAAGAAAACAAAGTAAGAGGATTCACTCTTTCCAACTTTAAAACTTAATACAAAGCTACAGTAATCAAAGTGTGAGGTATTGGCACAAGGATAGACATATAGATCAATGAAATAGAATATAAAGTCCACAAGTAAATCTGGACATCTAAGGCCAATTGATTTTTAACAAGGGTGCCAAGATAAGGAAAGCATAGTCTTTTCAACAACTGGTGATGAACAACTGGATAACCACAAGCAAATGAATGAATTAGATCCCTATCTCACTTCATACACAAAAATTAAATTTAATAAATCAATAACCTAAATATAAGAAGGGAAACTATATAGGTATTAAAAGAAGACAGGGATAAAGTTCACGACCATGGATTTGAAGATGAATTGTTAGATATGACACCAAAAGCACTAACCACAAAGGAAAAATAAACTGGACTGCATCAAAAGTAAAAAGTTTTGTACAGCAAAAGACATTGTCAAGAAAGTGCAAAAACAGCTTACAGATGGTAGAAAATAATTGGAAATCACATATCTGATCAAGGTTTATTTTCCAGAATATATAAAGAACTCCTAAAATGTAACAGAAAACCCAGTTAAAAAATGGGCAAGGCACTTTAACAGACATTTCTCCAAAGATATACAAGTGGCCAATAAGCACATAAAAAGATTCCTAACTTTATAGGTTGTTAAGGAAATGCAAATCAAAACCATAGAAGAGTTATAACTTCACACCCACTAGGATGGCAATAATCAAAACAATAGAAAATAATGCTTGGCAAAAATTGGGAGAGATAGGAACCCTGTACATTGCTGGAGGGAATGTAAAATGGAGCAGCTGCTGTGGAAAACCATTTCACAGTTCCTCAAAAAGTAAAAAAGTTAAGTATAGAATTATCATATGACCAAGCAATTCCACTTGTTGTGATATACCTAAAAGAAGTGAAAGCAGGGACTCAGTTATTTGTTCACTGTATTTACTGGAGCATTATTCCCAATATCCAAAAGGTAGTAGCAACCCAAGGTCCATTAGTAGATGAATAAACAAAATGTGGTCCATGCATACAATGGAATATTATTTGCCCATAAAAAGGAATGAAATTCTTATACATGCTATAGTGTAGATGAACTCTGAAAACATCATGGTGAGTGAAATAAGCCAGACACAAAAAGACAGATGATTTTACTTACACTATGTAGAATAGGCCAACCATAAAAACAGAAAGTAGAGTAAAAGTGGCAGGGGAGGAGAATTGGGGGTCCATGCTTAATGAGAGCAGAGTTTCTGTTTGGGGTGATGAAAAATTTTGTTGATGGAGGATGGTGATGGTGGCACTATTGTGAATGTAGTCTAGTATTATAGGGAGCTAAGAGTTATCCTCCTGAGAGCCTCCATGCTGTTCAAATGTGGCTCTTTGAGCCAAACTCAGCATATAAATGCATTACCTTCCCCCCAGTATGGGACATAAGTCCTGGGGATGAGTCTCCCTGGCACCAAATACCATCAAGCAATGCAACTCTAAAAAGACCTTGAATAAAAGGGAAAAAGGTAAAGACAAATGAGTTTATATGTCTAAGAGACTTTGAAATGAGTCAGGTGGTCTTCCAAGAGGAAACACTTATGCACATCTCAGCATGATTTTGTAGACTGCCAGAGTAGATAATAACCTAAATGGGGGGCTCTGGAGTGCCCTGGAGACACCCAAGTCCTATGGTCATGGCAGATAGCTGAAGAAGGTGGTACCTCACCAGTGGGCCCTACATCAGAATTTGTACTCCCAAGTGAGACAGTTGAACTCAGACATGAATTCTCTACACATACCTCTTCTGTCCCTTTTATCTGACCTATCGTTGGTGCTGGAGTTGGCAGGTATGCATCCAAGAGACTTGACTCTTTGGGCTGTCCATGTGCCAGCTCAGCCCTGAGCCTCAGTAGAGTCACAAAACCTACTCTCCAGTTCATTGTACTCTCCCAGGAAAACTAACAAGGAGGTGAGAATGGACAACCAACATATCAAGGAACCGAGAGAGTCTACAACTGCAAGCAAGGGAGTCCCATCCATCAGCCATATGGGATCCAGGTACCCTCTCAGTTAGAGTTGGAGTGGGCTTCACCATCCCAGAATCCTCAGGATTGAGGAATAAAATATGGACTAAAGTATACTTACTGGTATTCTACTATGGACTTATTGGTATTCTAGCAATTGGAGAAATTATATCATTCATGTAGAGACAGTGGCCACTGGAGGTACTGAAGGCAGGGAGAGGGAAAAAGAGGTGTAATACAGGAGAATTTCAGGACTTGGAAATGTCCTGAGTCAGACTTCAATGACAGATATCAGTCATTATATATATGGCCATAACCTCAAGAATTGAGTGGGAGATAGTGTAAACTACAATGTAAATTATATCCATGCTTAGTGACAATGTTCCAAAATGTGTTCATTATTGCAATGAATGTACCACACTAATGAAAAAGGTTGTTGATGTGGAGAAAAGTGGGAGATGTGGGATTGGGGCATACAGGAATCCCTTATATTTATTAATGTAAAATTTTATGTAATCTAAGTATCCTTTAAAAATAAATAAAAGGTATAATTAAAAAACCCAGAAACAACAAAAACAAAAACATTGTGCTTAAGGAAAGAAACCAGACACAAAAAATCTCACACATTATGATCCTTTTCTATAAATTATCAAGAATAGACAAATACATAGAGACAGAAAGTAGAGTAGTGGTTGCCAGGGAATGAAGGGAAGAAGGAATGGGGAGGAATTTATAGGAAATTCTCAAGGGCAGTGAAAAGTTTTGAAACTGGAGAGAGGTGGTGGTTGCATAACATAAGAATGCACTAAGGGCCCCAGAATTGTATGCTTTAAAATGGTTAATTCCAGATGAATTTCACTTCGATTTTTAAAAATTGGCATTTTGGGTAATGGTGTTCAAGAAGACATCAATTCTTATTCTAAATATTAACTTCATTGGCTCATTTTGTCTCATTATCAAGCAAATTATGATGGTACTCTATTAACCTCTGCTAGTAGATCTGTAGGGAAATCCTGGACATGCAGAATTGTTTAAATCTAACATTCACCTAAATAGTAATCAGTAAACACTTTACCATGCTAAAAACGATAGAATTCTATGGTCATATAAATGAGATAGAATACTTACACTTAAAACTTGTTTAGTGGTACTATTAATAGCAAAATATAAATTATACAAGGAGTAAAATGGTGGCTACCTTGAAGTCCGGGTGCCTCTTTCTGTACAGGCACACTTCATTTTATTGTGCTTCACTTTACTGGGCTTTGTAGATATTGTGTATTTTTTTCAGAAATTGAACGTTTGTAACAACCTTGCATTAAGCAAGTCTGTCAGCATCATTCTTTCAACAGCATTTGCTCACCTCAAGACTCTATGTCACATTTTGGTAATTCTCACATTATTTCAAACTTTTTCATAATTATTTTATCTGTTATGGTGATCTGTGTTCTTTGATGTTACTATTGTAATTGTTTGGGGTGCCATGAACCATGCCCATATAAAACGGCAAAATTAATCAATAAATGTTGAGTGTTCTAACTTCTCCACCAATCTGACATTCTCCATCTCTCTGCCTCTCCTCATTCCTCCCTATTCTCTGAGACACAACGAATTTTAAATTAGATCAGTTAATAACCCTACAGTGGCCTCTAGGCGTTCAAGAGAAAGGAAGAGTCGCATGTCTCTCATTTGAAATCAAATTCTAGAAATATCTACATTAAGCAAATACACTGAGACAGAAAGTAGATTAGAGGTTACAAGGGGTTGGGGTAGGAAGCATTAGGGAGTTAATACTTAATGGGTATACAGTTTGTTTGGGGTGATGAAAAATATTGGTGAATGTAGCACAACTATGAATATAATTATTGCTACTGAACTTTACATTTAAAAATGGTTAAATTGGGAAGTTTTATGTTTGTTTCATGTTACCACAAAATTTTAAAAATAGATGAGAAAGATGGGGGAAAAAAAAGTGAGAAATGCTTAAGTTTAATGGGGAAGGCATATAGAAAGCCAAGAAATGTAAAAATCAAAGCCTCTTGAGTCAAACAGTTAGCCAAGTTGTGAATGCAAGGGAAAAGTTCTTGGAGAAAATTAAAAGTGCTACTCCAGTGAACACTAGTATTAAGAAAGCAAAACAGCCTTATTGCTGATATGGAGAAAGTTTTAGTGGTCTGGATAGAAGATCAAACCAGTCACAACATTCCTCTAAGCCTTAGCCTAATCTAGAGCAAGGCCCTAACTCTCCTCAGTTCTGTAAAAGCTGACAGAAGTGAGGAAACTGAGGAAGAAAAGTTTAAAGCTAGCAGAGGTTGATCCATGTGGTTTAAGGAAAGAAAACATCTCTGTAGAGGAAAAAAAAGTGTAAGGTTAAGCACCAAGTGCTAATGTAGATGCTGCACCAAGTTATCCAGAATATCTAGCTGAAAGTATTGATCAATATGGCTTCACTGAACAACTAATTTTCTATGTAGACAAATAGCCTTATATTTGTGAATTACCATCTACGATTTTCATAGCTAGAGAGATAAAGTCTGGTTTCAAAGCTATAAAGGACAAGCTGACTGTCTTGTTAGGGGCTAATGTACCTGGTGACTTTAAGTTGAAGACAGTGCTCATTTACCATTCTGAAAATCTTAGGGCCCTTACAAATTATGCTAAATCTACTCTGCCCATGCTTTATAAATGGAATAACAAAGCTTGGATGACAGCATATTTGTTTCCAACATGGTTTACTGAATATTTTAAGCACACTTTTGGGACCTACTACTCAGGAAAAAAATATTCCCTTCAAAATATTACTGCTCAAAAGTGGATGTGGCTCAATTGATTGGGTTCAGTTCCCGGGGCCTCCTGGTGAAGGCAAGCTAGCCCATGCGGAGACCTGGACAGTGCAGAGGGTTGACGCAACAACATGACGCAACAAAAAAGAGACATAGAGGAAAAGACGATGAGAGATGCAACAAACCAGGGAGCTGAGGTGACTCAGCAATTGCATGCCTCTCTGCCATGTTGGAAAATCCCAGGATCAGTTCCTGGTGCCTCCTAAAGAGTAGACAAGAAGACTGGCAGACACAGAAGAATGCACAGCTAAGGTACACAGAAAGCAGAGAGTGAGCCATCTTAAAAAATATATATATATAAAATACTGGTCATTTGACAGTGCACCTGGTCACATAAGTGCTCTGAAAGAGATATAGAATATGATTAATGTTGTTTTCATTTCTGCTAACACAATATCCAATCTGCAGGCCATGGATCAAGGAGTAATTTTGACTTTCAAGTCTTATTATTTAAGAAATGCATTTTTTTAAAGGCAAGTCCTGCCATGGATAATGATTACTCTGATGGATTTGGGCAATGTCAATTCAGAACCTTCTGGAAAGGATTCCCCATTCTAGATGCCATTAAGAACATCATGATAAATGGGAGGAGGTCAAAATATCAACATTAACAGGAGTTTGTAAGAAAGAGATTCCAACCCTCATGGATGACTTTGAGAGGTTCAGTTCTTCAGTGAAGGCAGTAATTGCAAATGTGGATATAGCAGGAACACTAGAATTAGAAGTGGAGCCTAAAGATGTAACTAAATTACTGCAATCTCATGATGAAACTAACAGATGAGGAAGTACTTCTAATGGATAAGCAAAGAAAGAGGTTTCTTGGATGGAAGAAAGATGTTGTAAACATTTTTTTTTCTTTTTTTAAAAATGATTTTATAAAAATATTACATTAAAAAAATATATGAGGTCCCATTCAACCCCACCACCCCCACCCCACCACTCCCCCCCCCCCCAGCAACATTCACTCCCATCATCATGACACATCCATTGCATTTGGTAAGTACATCTCTGGGCATCTCTGCACCTCATAGTCAGTGGTCCACATCATGGCCCATACTCTCCCCCATTCCATCCAGTGGGCCCTGGGTGGATTTACAATGTCCGGTGATTGCCCCTGAAGCACCGTCCAGGGCAACTCCAAGTCCTCAAGGCACCTCCACATCTCATCTCTTCCTGCCATTCCCCATACCCATCAGCCACCATGTCCACTTTTCCCACTCCAATGCCACCTTTTCTCTGTGGGCCTTGGATTGGTTGTGTCCGTTGCACCTCTATGTCAAGAGGAGGCTCAGATTCCACATGGATACTGGATGCAATCCTCCTGCTTTCAGTTGTAGGCTCTCTAGGCTCCATGGTGTGGTGGTTGTCCTTCTTCAACTCCATCTTAGCTGAGTGAGGTGAGTCCAATAAATCTGATTGTAGGAGCTGGAGTCTGTTGAGGCTCAGGGCCTGGCTATCATATTGTCAGTCCAGAGATTCAAATCCCCTAATTATATCTTAAACCCCAACACCAACTACAATTCCAGTAAAGTAGCATGAAAGTCTTATGAAAAGAGATCCCATCTGAGTCCAGTTTCATCACGCAGAAACACCAGCTCCAAGAAGGGCCATCTGACATGGCAGTGAACCCATTCTGCCATGACCATAGAACCCATGGGTCTCTTTAGCCCTCCAAGGAACCAATACCGGGGGATTGTATCTACTTTATCAGTCTCTTAGACTCTGCTCAGTTGTGCATAAGGGCAGTCCTTCTGACAGCCTCCAGACTCTTTTTTAGAGACTCGTAGCCATATAAACTCATTTCTCCTTTCCTTTTCCCCCTTACATTAGGTCAAACAGCATTTTAAAGTCATGTTATTATATGTAGACAGGGATATTCTGCTGATCCGCATTGAACCTTCAATTCAAGGTCATTTTCCAGTTGCATCATCAGTTGGTAGTTGATAGTGATCCCTTGGTACCAGGGAGGCTCATCCCTGGGTGTCATGTCCCACACTGGGGGGAAGGCATTGCATTTACATGCTGAGTTTGGCTTTGAGACTGGCCACATTTGAGTAACATGAAGGCTGTCAGGAGGAAATTCCCAGGCACAATGCTGCTCTAGGCCTTGTTCTTATTTCAGGCATATAGGCTCACAAGCATAGTCATTAGTATCAGGGGCTCACTGTTGGACCCTCATTCCTTCCCGGTCCTTGCCGCTGCACCTGGGGGACTGCTGCTGCTCCCCTAGGAGCCATGACAGAGCACCCCCGGCCAGGAACCCAGTACCCCCCACAGCTGTAGTTTTTAATTGTTGCCACTATGAGTATATCCAAACATTACCATGCACCCTGGACATATGCCCTATATAGCTCCCTGTCAGCCATATATCACCTGTCAATAGTATCCTATACCAGTATTCCTCCGCTGCCATTGTTGAACCACTCTGTGATCCAGAACTTCCTGAAAACTGAAGCCCAATATAATGTCAGGATCCCTTACTAGCAAAATGGCATATAGCAATGGGTTTAAAGGTTAGATAAAGAATACGTGTTGACTTGGAAAAATTCTACATCTTATCTTTTTCTTTTTTTTTCCCCCTAATTATTGAACTTCTCTTCACAAGAGCCCTAGACCACAGCAAATTCATATATACAATATACAGCACTCCCACACATCCACCACAAAACCTTTTCCCTTCCACAGTGATACTCTTACAACCTATTCACATCATATTTACTTAAAGTGATGTACAGAGTCTGAGACAATAGCTTTCAAATAAGGTGACATCTGTGCTTACATTGTGGTGCATACTTTAGGATATACAGTTTTCTAAATTGTTAGTTAACCTATGTTTTACATTATGGTTTACATTATCAGTCTGTCGTCCCCTATATGTTTATGGTGTAATATTACATGTTTTATATCCATCCTTGTGTACTCTCACGAAACTCCTCTCTTACCCCACTTTTACCTTGGTTCCACACATTTAACATCCATTTTCCCATCCCCTTGGTGCCCACAGTGACAGCCAACCTCTGTTTCCCAAGGAGCCACGTCCAGAGACACTTGTAACAGTGTTCAGGGCCTAACTTGCTCAACTGCCCCAATGCCCTGGGAGCCACCCTTTCTCTCGAGAGATACAGTTCCCTCTATTTGATGGCATTAGTCCTCCCCAGGATGTGGGTCCACCCCCACTCTCACTACTTGGGTCTCTACCCAATGGTACCACCCACTCTGGCAAAATGAGCATTCAGACATTCCCCAGGAGTCCGTCCCGCATCAGACCATCCCCTCCAAGCATCCTAAACAGGTAACCCTCTTAATTATATTTTGATACGATTTTCTCAGCATTTTACTCTCAACCAACACCTGACGCTCTCCTATGTTTGTATGCTACCCCTCCCTCCCCCCACTTTTTGGGCAATATTACCCATCCGCCCATCCCCAGCCCCCCTCAAAACCGCAAAGCCCCACCCCAAGGCAACCCCTTGCCCCCATTTTATCTCTTCTTTGTGTTTATACTTACTGCCAGCTCATCATAAATTCCACCTCTGCAGACGTCGGCTCACATCCTTCCTCCACCCCCCGAATTCCTGTAAGCCTATCGTTCAGTCTCTAGCTCTCTGAGGCAGCTTGCTTATTTCATATCATTGAGGTCATGTAGTATTTGTCCTTCAATGCCTGGGTTGCTTCACTCAACATAAGGTTCTCAAGATTCATCCATGTTATTACGTGTGTTTGTAGTGTATTTGTTCTTACAGCCGAGTAGTATTCCATTGTGTGTATATACCACATTTTATTGATCCACTCATCTGTTGATGGGCATTTGGGTTGATTCCAACTTTTGGCAATAGTGAACAATGCTGCTATGAACATTGGTGTACATATATCGGTTTGTGTCCTTGTTTTCAGTTCTGCTGGATATATACCCAGCAGTGGTATTGCTGGGTCATATGGCAAATCTATGGTTAGTTTTTTGAGAAACCACCAAACTGTCCTCCAGAATGGTTGGATCCTTCTGCATTCCCACCAGCAGTGGATGAGTGTTCCCTTTCTTCACATCCTCTCCAGCATTTGTATTCTTCTGTTTTTTTCATAGCTGCCAATCTTATGGGAGTAAGATGGTATCTCATTGTAGTTTTGATTTGCATTTCCCTGATAGCTAGAGATTTGGAGCATTTTTTCATGTGCTTTTTAGCCATTTGTATTTCTTCTTTGGAGAAGTGTCTGTTTAAATCTTTTTCCCATTTTTTAAATGGGTTGTTTATCTTTTATTTTCAAGATAGAGGAGTTCTTTATATATGCAAGTTATAAGTTTCTTATCAGATATATGGTTGCCAAATATTTTCTCCCACTGTGTGGGCTCCCTTTTTACTTTCTTGACAAACTTCTTTGAGGTGTAGAAGGCTTTAATTTTGAGGAAGTCCCATTTATCTATTAGTTCTTTTGCTGTTCGTGCTTTTGGTGTGATATTCATGAATCCATTTCCTATTACAAGGTCCTGTAGATGTTTCCCTACACTGCTTTCCAAGGTTTTTATGGTCTTGGCTCTTATATTTAGGTCTTTGATTCATCTTGAGTTGATCTTTTTATAAGGTGTGAGATGGTAATCCTCTTTCATTTTTTACATATGGCTATCCAGTTCTCCAGGCACCATTTGTTGAATAGGCCACTCTCTCCCAGTTGAGAGGGTTTGGTGGCTTTATCGAATATTATATGGCTATATATGTGAGGTTCTATATCAGAGCTTTCAATTCGATTCCATTGGTCTGTGTGTCTCTCCTTATGCCAATACCATGCTGTTTTCACTACTGTAGCTTTGTAGTATGTTTTGAAGTCAGGTAGTGTGATTCCTCCAATTTCGTTTTTCTTTTTCAATATGTCTTTGGCTATTCGGGGTCTCTTTCCTTTCCAAATAAATTTCATAGTTAGTTTTTCTAGTTCCTTAAAGAAGGCTGTGTTGATTTTTATTGGGATTGCATTGAATGTGTAGATCAGTTTTGGTAGGATAGACATCTTAATAATATTCAGTCTTCCTCTCCATGAACAAGGAATATTCTTCCATTTATTTAGGTCTTCTTTGATTTCCTTGAACAGTCTTGTATAGTTCTCAGTGTATACGTTTTTTACCTCTTTAGTTAAATTTATTCCTAAGTATTTGATTTTTTTATTTACTATTGTGAATGGTATTTGTTTCTTGATTTCCTCCTGATCTTGCTCATTATTGGTGTACAGAAATGCTACTGATTTTTGTGCATTGATCTTATAACCTGCTACTTTACTAAACTCATTTATGAGTTCTAGAAGCTTTGTTGTAGATCTCTCAGGGTTTTCTATGTATAGGATCATGTCATCTGCAAATAATGAAATTTTGACTTCTTCCTTTCCAATTTGAATGCCTTTTATATCTGGTTCTTGCCTCAGTGCCCGAGCAAGTACTTCTAAGACAATGTTAAATAGGAGTGGAGACAATGGGCATCCTTGTCTTGTTCCTGAGTTTAGAGGGAAGGATTTTAGGATTTCTCCATTTTAAACAATGTTGGCTTTAGGTTTTTTGTATATACTCTTTATCATGTTCAAAAAATTTCCTTGTATTCCAATCTTTTGGAGTGTTTTTATCAAGAAAGGGTGCTGTATTTTGTCAAATGCTTTTTCTGCATCTATAGATATAATCATGTGATTTTTTTCCTTCAATCTGTTTATATGGTGTATTACGTTGATTGATTTTCTTATGTTGAGCCATCCTTGCATACCTGGAATAAATCCCACTTGGTCGTGGTGTATAATTCGTTTAATGTGTTGTTGAATACGATTAGCAAGTATTTTGTTAAGTATTTTTGTGTCTAGGTTCATTAGAGAAATTGGTCTGTAATTTTCCTTTCTTGTGGTGTCTTTGTTTGGCTTTGGTACTAGGGTAATGTTGGCATCATAGAAGGAGTTCGGCAATGTTCCTTCTGTTTCAATTTTTTGGAATAGTTTCAGCAAGATTGGTGTTAGTTCTTTCCGGAATGTTTTGTAGAATTCACCTGTGAAGCCGTCTGGCCCTGGGCTCTTCTTAGTTGGGAGATTTTTAATGACTGATTCTATCTCTCTACTTGCGATTGGTTTGTTAAGATCATCAATTTCTTCTTTCGTCAATATGGGTTGCTTATGTGTTTCTAGGAATTTGTCCATTTCCTCTAAATTGTCATTTTTGTTGGAATATAGTTTTTCAAAGTATCCTCTTATGATAGTCTTTATTTCTGTGGGGTCAGTGGTGATATCGCCTTTCTCATTTCTTATTTTGTGTATTTGCATCTTCTCTCTTTTTTTCTTTGTTAGTCTTGCTAAAGGTTTGTCAATTTTGTTGATCTTCTCAAAAAACCAGCTCTTGGTCTTGTTTATCTTTTCAAGTGCTTTCTTATTTTCTATTTCATTTAGTTCTGCTCTTATCTTTGTTATTTCCTTCCTTCTTCTTCCTGTTGGGTTACTTTGTTGTTGTTTTTCTAATTCCTCCAAATGTGCAGTTAGTTCTTCAATTTTTGCTCTTTCTTCTTTTTTGATATATGAATTTATGGCTATAAATTTCCCTCTCAGTACTGCTTTTACTGCATCCCATAAATTTTGGTATGTTGTGTTATCATTATCATTTGTTTCAAGGTAGTCATTGATTTCTTTTGAGATTTCCTCTTTGACCCACTGTTTTTCTAAGAGTGTGCTGTTTAATTTCCAAATTGTGGTGTGAAACCTGGGTCTCTGTCCCTTGCAAATTTCCAGCTTGACTCCACTGTGGTCAGAGATATTGTTTTGTATGATTTCAATCTTTCTGAATTCATTCAGCCTTTCTTTGTGGCCTGGCATATGGTCTATCTTGGAGAATGATCCATGTGCGCTTGAGAAAAATGTATATCCTGCTGGGTTTGGGTGTAGTGATCTATATATGTCTATTAGATCCAGCTCCTCTAATATACTGTTCAAATGTTTTGTTTCTTTAGTGATTCTCTTTTGAGATGTTCTGTCCAAGGTAGATAGTGGTGTATTAAAATCCCCCACTATAATTGTAGATGCATCTATTGTTTCACTTAGTTTTTCCAGCGTTTGCCTCACATATTTAGAGGCACCCTTGTTAGAAGCATAAATATTTATGATTGTTCGATCTTCTTGACAGATTTTCCCTTTCACTAAAATGTAATATCCTTCTTTGTCTCTCACAATTGTTTCACATTTAAAGTCTATTTTGTCTGATATTAATATAGCTACTCCTGCCTTTTTTTGGTTATTGTTTCCTTGTATGATTGTTTTCCAGCCATTCACTTTCAATCTCCATGCGTCTCTGGGTCTAAGATGTGTCTCTTGTAGACAGCATACGGATGGGTCATATTTCCTTATCCAATGTCACAGTCTGAATCTTTTGATAGGTGAGTTTAATCCATTGACATTGTGTTATTACTTTCAAGGAATTATTTGTGTTAGCCATATTTTGATTGGATTTGTGTTTGTCATATTTTGTTTGTATTTTTTTTCCTTCTATTTTTGTCTTTTTTTTTTGTTGCTCTTATACTCTCCTCCAACTCTGCCTGTCCTGTTTTTTTCCTTTCTTCTGCAGAACTCCCTTTAGAATTTCTTGAAGGGGAGGTTTCTTGTTGGTATACTCTTTAAGTTTCTGTTTATCTGTGAATATTTTGAACTCTCCATCATGTTTGAATGCTAGTTAAGCTGGATAGAGTATTCTTGGTTGGAAATTTTTTCCTTTAGTACCTTGACTATATCATACCACTGCCTTCTTGCCTCCATGGTTTCAGATGAGAAATCAGCACTTAATCTTATGGAGCTTCCCTTGTATGTGATGGTTTTCTTTTCTCTTTCTGCTTTTAGGATTTTCCCTTTGTCTTCAGCATTGGATAATTTGAAAGTATATGTCTTGGGGTGGGCCTGTTGGGGTTTATGACTAGTGGAGTGCACTGTGCTTCTTGGATATGTACTTCTGTCTCTGTCAGTAGATTTGGGAAGTTTTCAGCCATTATTTCCTGCAACACACCTTCTGACCCCTTTCCCTTCTCTTCTCCTTCTGGAATGCCTATAATATGTATGTTTGAGGGTTTTGCATTGTCATTCAGGTCCCTAAGTCCTAGCTAGATCTTTTCTATCTTTTTATCGACCCCTTCTACTATCTGTTTGATTTCTGATGTACTGTCTTCCACATCACTAATTCTCTGCTCTGCCTCTTCAAGTCTGCTGATATTTGCTGCAAGTGTATTTTTGATTTCTTGAACTGTGGTGTTCATTCCCATCATATCTGTTATCTTTTTGTGTATGTCTGCAATTTCCCCTCCAAGTGTTGTCTTCATGTTGTTAACCTCTTTCATTACTTCATCAAATTTGTCGGTGATAAATGTTCTGAGATCTTTCATTGCTTGTGCGAAGTTCTGCTCCCCTTCCTGATTTTTGGTCTGTTGATTGGATTCAGCCATGTTTTCCTGATTACTGGTTTGGTTTGTAGATTTTTGTTCTGTCTGGTCATCATATTATCTTGACGGGTTTAATCAGTTCCTTAGCTTCTTTGTCTACTCTTGGAGATTAATTAGCTGTTGTTTTCATAAGTGTTATATCTTCTCTTTGTCACTTTGTTCTTCTTATTCTAATTTCTTGTTGCTGGTTAAGTTCACTTTAAAGGAAAGTATTAGTGCTGGGGAAAGGCAATTGTGTAAGCAAGGAAAAAGTTTAAAGTAGTATTGGTGATATATGTTAACAAAGCAAGAATATGAGATCTGGGAGGATGGAGGTTAGATTCATGTAAATTGTGTAGAGTTATAGCAGTAGGTAGAGTACCTATTATGAAGTAGATGACTGAATATGGGAGGAATATGGTATGAACTAAAAAGCTATGTTTTTGTGAGAGAGGGAAAGAGAAAAGAAAGGTAATAGTTTCAGGAGTGGATAACAGACAGAAAACAAAACAAAGGTATTAGAAATTAAGAGTTAGACACTTTGTGGATCAAAGAAAGGGAGGTGGGAGGTGGAATATAGGAGAGACAGTAGATGATGGCGGATATCAAGATGTAGGGGGAAGGGGATAGTGTAGGTAGCCTAAATCAGTTCACAGAGAAATGAGGCAGTGGAGGATGAGAAAACCCAGCAAATGTGAGGTGTTCCCTGCTGCACCTATTGTATAATTGAGTTAAAATAAAATAAGTAGAAAATGAGGGACAAGACGGAGAGAGAAAACAGAAAAAGAAAAGAAAAAAAGAAAGAAAGAAGAAATGAAAGAAAAAAGGGGGTGGGCAAAGGGTGGGGAACAGGTAGGGGGAAAAAAGAAAAAAACAGATATACATGGACCACAATTGTAACACCAACTACAGCAACAACAAGAAAAAAAAAAAAAACCCTAAATAACTGAATTAAAAAAAAAAAGACTTTGGGGGATACGCTGGGAGAAAACACTAGGGGATAATGCAATATTAGCAATCAGGACATTAAAAAAAGTAAAAAAAAAAATAAGATAAAATGAAAATAAAAACAAAACAAAATGAAACAATAAAGAAAAAACGCAAACATTGTAGGCTAGGGCATTCAAGTACCTCAGATGGACCTCAGGGCGTGATGGATTCAGGGGTGGAAAGTCTGAGATATTGAAGGCTCAAGAGGTGTGAGTCTCTGGGGTGTGGGCCACCAGAGTTTAGGGGATTCAGACCTGGCAACCTCAAACCTGGTCAACAGGAAGCCTAGGAGCCCCGCAGTGTAACACAGCCCTCAGGGATCCCTGCAGCTGGGTGCCAGCCCTATGGGGGAAGTCAGATCCGCAAACTCTATATTATGTCTGAACCCTGCAATTCACTTACTCACTAGGGTTTATGTGGGTATATCGTCAATTCAGCTTTTGGACAGCTCCCCCCCTGTGTTCCCACAAGACGGCCACGTGAGGGCGCCTCTACACCGCAGCCAATTTAATGATGCAGATCTGAAGCCAGGCCCGTGGGTTGGGTTCAGTTGGAAATGCTGAAAACAGATTCCAAAACCAGAATTCCCAGGCTTCGCAAAATATTCCCCACTCAGCTTCCAGACATGTCCCCCTCCCTCACCGCCCCCTGTAACACCCTTCCAATTATGTCCCTTTATTGCCAACAATCTAATTCCGTTGCAGATCGGCAGCCGGGCTTGTGGGGGCGGGGCTCCAGGCGGAAGCGCTATTATTTGTGTCCGCAATCCAAAATTCCCCCGCTTCACCACAAAACACCATCTGTCTCCCCAAATCAGTCCGCACAGGCGTCCCGTACCATCAACCCCCCAACAGCCCACCCAGGACTCGCGAACTCCCCAGCACCGCAGAGCCACCAAAAAGTGGAGCCGCCGTGCCCGTACCGTGGCTCCACCCACCCCCAAAGAGGGAGCAACCCGTATGCAGGTCTCACCTCTGGGAAATAGATCCCATATTATATCTTATAGACCAATCCTTTCCGTTACCTTTCCACCAAATCAATGTCCAGACACTTCCTGCTCTGCAAAAATCCCGAAAAAGCCCGTCCTCGGAGAACCTCCAGCGGTGCCCAGTCGCCTCTTCCCAGGAGAGACCGCAAGGCAAGTTCACTCAGCCACCATCTTGCTTCCTTTCCTTGTAAACATTTTTGAAAGGACAACAAAGGATTTAGAAAACTACATCAACTTAGTTGATAAAGCAGCAGCAGCGTTTGAAAGGATTGACTCCAATTCTGAAATAAGTTCTACTGTGGGTAAAATGCTATCAAACAGCAACAAAATCTGTCATAAAGGAAGAGTCAATCAATGTGTCAAATTTCATTGTTTTCTTATTTTAAGAAATTGTCACCAATACCACACCGCCCAGGCAGCAGACATCAACATTGAGGCAAGACCATCCACCAGCAAAAAGAGTATGACTTGCTGAAGATGATGGTTTGGCACTTTAAAGCAATAAAGTTTTTAAAAGTAAGGTATGTACATTGTTTTTCTAGATATAATGCTATTGAACATTTAGTAGACTACAGTAAATATAAGTTTTATATGTGCTGGGAAACCAAAATATTCATGTGACTCACTTAATTGAGATATTCATTTTATTGTGATAGTCTACAGCTGAACCCACAATATCTCTGAGGTATGCCTCTAATTTCTCCCAATTTTACTATCAGAACAATAAAATCAGACATCTGAAATTCACAACTCAACTTATCATTTCTTTGAGAAACAGGTGGTAGGTTTGGAGTGAGATAAGAACAAACAAAACAATACAGGGTTTGAGATAGTATTAAAGAAGACTATGAACCACATTGGATTCAGTCTAGAGTTTAATTCCAGAATAAGATTACCATTTTCAATAGAATCAATGATTTTCAAAATAAAAGAGGAAAAAATTTCTTCCCTCTGGAACTGAGTGCCTGTAGAAACACAGCCAATTTTTAAAAAATGAATGAAGAAGCCTCATACTGCCCTGTGAACAAGTGTTTTCCTTCCTTAATCGCCAATATATCCTCACAGGATGCAGCAGAAAACGTTAGTTGTAATAAGGGAGCAGCTATTATAGGCAGGAGAAAAGATGATGCTATGCTAGTTATATGTGTTTCAGATTTTCAAACTTAATATTGGTTAAACCTGTGGAAAGAAAATTACTTAACAATTTTATATTAAAAAGCTGGTAATGTTATTTAACCAAATGCACTCAAATACTTTGCAATGAAGAAATAAATTAAAAGTAGAGCTCAGTCCAAGTATATTATTACTTTATAAAACATCCTGTCACCAAAGCGTAACATCTCAGCAAAGGCATTGAGCCAGCAGTGCAGCAAGCAAAAAAAAAAAAAAAAAAAAAAAGCCAGTGAAAACAATCAGTATACCTAAAAATAAGAGTAACAGTATTAAGAGTCTTTATCAGTAGCTCACATAACAAGCAGTTTTTATGTCATCATTCATTAGCTGGAATTATTTTGCAAAATAAAAGTATTGTTCCTGCTTATCTATTGCAGTGTTCATTTGAAAGTTAATTATTTTAATTTTATGAAGCAATAATTTCCATGTTGGCTTTTACAGGTGACAGGCTGTTTTTAATATAAATCCTTAGATGTATGACTTAACTTGGTACCCAAGGCCCATTAACAAACATCCCTCTAAACCAGTTGTTTTCAAATGTTGTTTCAAATGTGGGAGATTTTTGTCCCCCAGGGGATGCAATTCTGCAGTCATTTTGGTTGTCATTAATAGGGAAATTGGGGAGGCCCCACTGGCATCTACCTGGTAGAGGTCAGGATGCTGCTAAATACCCTACAATGCGCAGGCCAGCTGCCCAAAATAAAAAATGACCCAGCTCTACATGTCAATAGGGGCAAGACCAGCAAAATCTGGCCTAAACTTATCTCTAACAAATGTATCCCCCGATTTTGTAAACATCATATATAACTATACTTCTGTCATTCCAAAATACTCCATGCCTTTGCATACATCTCATTACCTGGAAAGACCTTCCTACCACTTATTTCTTGGGAAAATACCTATCTATGTCTTAATATCTGGTTAAATGTTATCTTTAATATGAAAAAAGTCCCTCAGGATTTTGTTTATTCTACTATATAGTGTATACTACACTATTTTGTAAAATATACATTTATATGTCCACCTCTTTCATTCGTTTATTCAAAAAATATTTATAGAGCATCTACTTTGTGCCAGGAATATTGAAGGGACAGTAACTCAACCCTTGCTCTCAAGGATCTGCAGCCTAGAGGGGAGGACACACAAATATATAACACATATCCTATTTTAGTCATAGATAGAGTTTACTGGAGTAAGGCTTGGGGGACAGTCAGGGAATCACCTGGAGGAAAAGGAAAAGGAGAGGGAAAAGGAGAGGGAAAGGAAGAAGGAACTCAATGGCAGAAAACATTACCAACAGCTAATGGGTAGAGAAAGAGTAAATGCAGGAAACAGTAATTATAATTAAACTACAAGCTCCTGGAGGTAAAGACTATATCTGTCTTACTCACTGCTATATCCTCAATACCTGGCACTTATCAGGGACTCATATATCTCCAGAAAGAAATAATTGGAATGAATGAAGTTAGAAGACTGAGGTATAGCCAACAAGACAGGAAGAGAATAATAAATAGTGGCAAGAAAGATTTCAAAAGGCAAGTAATTGGTTAACAGCATTCAATCCTTCATGGAGGTCAAACAGAATAAGGGCAAAACCATCTGCTGCATTTAGAATCAGGACTTCATTAATGATCTTAACAAAAGCCATTTCAGTGGTCTGGTGGGTTAAGGAACAAGGTTACCATGAATTAAATAATGAATAGGAAGAGTAGGCATAAATATGAATTGCCCAAATTTGAGAGAAAGCAAAACTTGAGCAAAAGACACAAGACAAATGGAAGGATTTGTCTGAGACGAGAATGACACCTCATTTTAAATATGGAAGGGAAAGACGACAAGGTGGATATAGATGTTTAGATGTATTTATGGGGGAAAAGAAGTAAACCAAAGGCAATCATAACCAGTAGCTTTTTGTTTTCCTTGTGAACTTATGAATGACCAAAGTCCCCAGTACCCACGTTACCTGGCAAGATGGAGTTAAAAAAGCACAGGACCAGAACACGAGCACTGAAGGGCTCCTGTTTGATGTTCCCAAACAAAGGTATACAGAGCCTTTCGAAGATGTAGTATAAATAAAAAACGCAAGCAAAAACCTAGAATGTAACAAAGAGATGGTTATAATAATGGTGGATTGGTAAGGAAATATGAAAGATGATTTTAAATTCCAAAAAAGTAAATGTGACACTTGAACCAACATACATATACATTCCATTTACAAATTTTCATTAAGGTTGACAAACCGTATGCCTTCAGAAATATTACTCAAGCCTAGTTTCTACCATACCCTTTTCCAATCCTTTACCAATAACATTTTTAAAAATTAGAGTCTTTTATTTTATTTTTTAAAGATTTATTTATTTATTAAAAATTAGAGTCTTTTAGAACCTGTTTTTTCTGTTACATGAATCTGAAAACAAAATATCCTTTCATAACAGGTATTTGATTTAGACAAGGATTTATTTATTTATTTTTTAAAGATTTATTTATTTCTTTATTTCTCTCCCCCCTCCACCCTGGTTTTCTGTTCTCTGTGTCTATTTGCTGCGTCTTGTTTCTTTGCCTGCTTCTGTTGTCAGTGGCACGGGAATCTGTGTTTCTTTTCGTTGCGTCATCTTGTTGTCTATCTGTGTTTCTTTTCATTGCATCATCTTGTTGTATCAGCTCTCTCCGTGGGCAGCACCATTCCTGGGCAGGCTGCACTTTCTTTCGTGCTGGGCAGCTCTACTTATGGGGCGCATTCCTTGCGTGTGGGGCTCCCCTACGCGTGACACGCCTGCGTGGCACTGCACTGCTTGTGCACATCAGCACTGCACATGGGCCAGCAGCACACGGGTCAAGGAGGCCCCGGGTTTGAACCGTGACCTCCCATGTGGTAGATGGACGCCCTAACCACTGGGCCAAGTCCGCCGCCAAGACAAGGATTTAATTTGGGATCTTCTGGGATTCAAGAGTCTGGTAATCAGGGTAGATAAAGGGAGACCAGGGCATACCCCTACCTCAACATAAACCATAAAGAAAACGGGATGGGGAAGTAGCAGCAGATCAGGGGATAAGTGTAGATGCTTAGTGTAGGCACTAATTGAAATTACATTAAATAAAATAATACTTTTTTGGGGGAAGAAATTTACTTTTTATGTTGGCAAAACAAACAGAATTTACAGTACAGGAAATAGCTGAAAATAATCTTAACAAAAAGATTTATAGAACTCACAGTAGACACAAATTTACTAATACTTTAAATGGATTAAATTATTATTATAATATGTAAATAGGAATCTCCCATTTCCCACCAGTCAACACACCTTAGGCATTAGAAAATTTTTTGAAAAAACAGGTACCTTTGCAAACTGTGTAGAAACATAACTCCATCTTACAGTGGGAGCCCTAAAAAGAAAGAAACAAAATATATGTTCTAAATAAAAAAAATAAATAACTGAACATCAAATACCCTCACAATTAATATTTCCCACAAAGAACATGATTTATGAACATATAAAGTACCTATACAATTCTGTCAAGAATTACTGTGTCCAATCAGATTGCTGTAATCACCATCTAGGGCTTCCCATCCCAGAGAGAAAATTAAAACTCATTCTGAGCTGGCCCTTGCCTACTTCCCCAACCTCACTCATGCCACTCTTCTGGAGCTCACTCTATTTCCACTTCAGAGTTACCTGGGATAGCTGTCGCGGTAGATGAGCGTTGGAGCAAACAAGAAGTACAAGTACTGGTTGACTGTGTGTATTGGAACAGTGCCTGAAAAAGGAAAGCTCTGCTTATCCGTCTAGAGCTCTTTGAATTCTCCCAGCAAACCTCAAAAAAAAAAAAAAAGAAAATAAGTATAGGAAAGGGAAGAATAAGACTTTCCTTCTGCTCATGTTGTTTTGTCCTGATCTCCTGAAATAACTTCCTCCTATTCCTCTTATTTTCGTATTAATTGAATATTGCCAGACCTTCTAAATTAAGTTATTCCTCTGACTAGAAAACTTCTAGAGTGTGAAGCAGCACTTCCCAAAGAATAAGCACACATGGATGTAAAGAGGGTAAAGGTAACGCAAACTTGCAAAAGACTCAAATGATCAATTTTTAAAAATCATAGGTACAAAGGTGAAAGAGGAATAATCAGGAAACAATGACACAGTCTTCCAAACCAATATGGATCCTATACACTTAAAATCAAACACACTCTACAGAACATAATGTGCCAACTCAGTAAAATCCAAATATTAAAATATCCTATCCTTTGACCTAATGGTATTACATACTTGATTTCTCCTTAGTTGAATCTAGTACCTGAGGAACATTCTCTCTGATAAATGAATGGGTCTTCATTATAAAACGAATCTACAAAAGAGGGGAAAAAAGTAACATGAATGTTTTATCATTGTTTAATCTCCTATAAGCAACAGGAACAGCACTAGATTGCACCCACAGAAAAGAACTACTTAATTTTGCATACAGCAATCCAAGTTTATTCTTAGAGGATAAAGCAAACCAAAAAACTAACTGCATAGAAGGATATGTTGATACTCTAAAATTATTGTGCTTCTAACAGCACTCCTATTATAATATAATGATATTAAGGAATTAAAAAACTCTTGATAGAAATTCTCCTGAAAGGGTCTTTTCCCTTAGGCAAACATAAACATAAAATCAATAATATGAATGCTTCTCTGTACTCTTACATCAAATGTGTTAATTATTTGATGTAAAAAAATGTTCATTATTTGATGTAAAAAAATGAAACAGCTATTCATTTTCATCTATTATTTACATATATAAGCATTAAAAAGTTAATTTATTTTTTTAAAAGAGATATGCTTTCTAAACTGTGGTTACATCAAGACAACAATATAAATTAGAAAGATATGAAGTATATAAAATAAAATTGAAATAAATCCTTTATTTAGATGGCAATAGTTTTATGACAAAATAAGAATCTGATACTTCAAAAGTTGAGTTTTTAATTTTAAAAATAATTTTGTAATTTAGATGATTTTATAAAAATTCTTCAAGAAAAACATTTTAATTTACCCAGAAGGGTTCAGTATAATTTATTTCAATTACAATGATTCAGAGAACACTGACAGTGAATAAAACTTAAGAGATGAACAGATCTAGTTTTGATGGTTTAATTTTACAGATAATGGCACAAAGATCTTGAAAAGGCAATTTATCCAAGTTAATATAGCTAAATTACCAGAATGTCTGCATTATTATTATTGTTATTTAACCAAGCACAGCACTGCTTTGGACAAAACTCAAAAGCTTACCTGTTCAAGCATAACAGTGAACCGGGAAGCTGGTGGCAGTGTATATGTAAATACAATATAAGGTGCCCAAAACCTAAAATTCCAATCTGGAAGAACAGGAAAAGTGAGCCATGGAAGAGAGAATGGATCGCTGGATGAGAACTCTTCCAGTATCCACTGGCCCAACGTTGAAAGAGGAAATAGGGAACTGAAAGTGTGGACAAGAACATAGCCCACCAGGTGCAAACAACAATAGGAAGTTTGCCAAAAGCATAAGACAAGAGACTGAACTCAAGCACCAACCTGGGGAGAAAAAGCAGAGAGAAAGAATATGGGAGTCAATTTTTGATATATATTGCATTCTAAAACTTTCATCATTATGAAACATTATAATATTAATACATGGAACTTATGGGTATAATGGTTCTACTAAATAGACTCCCCCTTCTAACTCCAAGATCTAGAATTCTATGTCATATTTTCTCTCCACAACCTGTTTTCCTAAAATCTCTAAGAATATTTGATCAAAGACTTGGAACTTCTCAAAGAGTTGATTTTCATATGAATAAAATGTTTAAAACTCTTACTGTGTGTTTTTTTAAAAGATTTATTTTCCCCTTCCCTCCCCGCCCCCCAACTGTTTTTGCTGTGTCCACTCGATGTGTGATCTTCTGTATCTATTTCTCTTTTGGTCTTCTCTTCTCATTTTTTCCCTCTAGGATTCACTGGGATTTGATCCTGGGGACCTCTGATATGAAGAGAGGTTTCTTGTCATCTGTGCCACCTTAGTTCCTGATTTCTGCTCTGATTCACCTGGACTCTTCCCTTCATCTCTCTTTTGTTGCATCATCTTGCTGTGTGACTCACTTGCATGGGCACTGGCTCACCATACAGGCACTCAGCTCACCACAAGGCCACTCGGCTCTCCATTTGGGCATTCACAGAAGCACTCAGCTCACCAGGTGGGTACTCGGCTTGCCATGCTGGCAGTCGTGTGGGAACTTGGCTTACTATGCAGGCACTGGTTCGCCATGCAGGCACTCTCTTTCTTCTTTTTCTTCACCAGTCCCAGGGGTCGAACCCAGATCCTCCCATATGGTAGGCAGAAACCCTATCATTGAGCCACATCCACTTCCCACTATGTGTTTTAAAGTTTACAATTTGATTTTATGCTAAAAAGAATTAGTCAAATTTTCAAAACTTAATTTCCAATAAGCTACATATCTTTAATAACTTAATCTTACATGTATCCATAGTAGAAAATTGATATACTGTATACAAAATTCTCCCACTTGGGAAAATTACCTAGAAACTATTGATATGGTTGACTAAAATTTACCATATGAAAACTAAAATAAAAGAAACTTCTAATTTTGTTTTTGGTGAAACTTTTGAGAAGCGAATATTGCCCTCAATCAGCTATTCTGGTATTCTCTGGAGCAAATTTAACCAAATTACCCTTTACCAAAACGTAAATTTAGTGAAAACTCCCAACATCTCAGGCATCAACTAGCCAAACATCCTTTGTGTTGTCTTACCTTCCTTCATCAATGTACTTTATGAGCAGTGTGCTGAGGCTAAAGAGAATGAGCACGGCAGTAAACATGTGATACACTGTTCTGATGTGGTCCACCTCTAACAGGTCACTGTAAACATAGGTCAAACAAATAAAATTAATGATTTATATTTAACCAAGAAAGGTTAAAAAGTTTTATTTAAAGCAGTTAAGAAGATGCTCATTAATCTGCAAAAAGTCTCAAAAAAACTATCACACAACCTTATACATTAAACCTGCAGTGAAGAGACATGAATGACATGATCAAAGTAAAAATTTAATGGAAGAGCCTCCTAGAACACAATAGTGATTCAAAACTCTCATATCAACCAATGATGTGCAAATTTGAAAACCTAATGAGTTTTCTAGGTAAGCAAAAAGGACATTCCATGAAAAAAGGAAACAAATCATTCCAAATGCTACAAAGATTCTTTTTTAATCCTATCCTCACATTCTACTCCCTACGTTTAATTCAACTAGTACTATCAACTAGTACTATCAATCTTCAAGATGTGAAGATTGACATGTATGAATTGTATACTGTTGATGGTGATAGCCAACCACCACCCTACATTTCTATAACACTTAACCATTTAAATGCTGTTACCGTCTCTACACTTATTGATCTTTGTATTTGATTAAGAGTAGGTTATTTTTCTTTCAGAATGTAACATGATTTCATATTCTAGGTGACTTTTCCTAAATACCTTATGAATCTGACTAAAAAATGTTTCTTAAACCTGTTTTTATAAAGAAATATATATCAGCCTTCTAAATGATTTTTTAGCGAACTAAGAAATGATTAAATCTCTGGATTGGGGCTCTTTAAATTCTAATGAATAACCATTTGAACTATAGAAAGTGTGCTCTAGTTCCTTGCTTAAAAAATTTCAAGTATATTTTAATTTTTTGTTTTAATCATATAGTACAATTCTGTCATTTAAATCTTCATTATAACACTAAAAAAAATTGTTTCATTTTCCGTTTTATGTAAAAAATCTTACTCATTTTTTTCCAGGCAGAATTTTTAAAAGATAAATCTCTTAAAACAATAGTGTGAGAAAAAAATGGAATGGAAGTTTACATGTCATATTTAGAAAACTTTGGCCTTTTTGTCAAGGTAATTAGTACATGTCAATTTGGCTAATAGGAAGTAAATTTTGCAGATGAAAATTTAACAGTAAGGCAGGAAAAATTTTAGTATTCTAATGAATACATGAATGAGTAAATAAATGATCTGTTCAGACACAATAACAAGAAATATTCATCAAAGTATACATTTAATTTTCAGTTCACAAAGTGTTCACAATTAAATTAATTAATTAAAGTTCTTAAGTAAGTATCTCTGAGAAAACTAGCAAGTCTCTAAACTGGCCAGTTAAGGAGAGACAGAAAAAAAATGTATATCAAAAAGAGAGCAACTCCAAAAACTCTCTCGATGCGGTTTACCTAATTAGAAATCTTTTGTCCTAGTTTGTGGGAAACCAATTCTCTGAAACATAGCTTCAAGAAATTTATCAAAGGCAGATAATCATTCTCATCCTTAATCCCTCCTTTGAAACTAGATACAGAACCCGAAGATGAGAAAGAAGGAACAAGAGACAGGAAATGCGCAGAAAATATCAAAATTAAAGATTTATGTGAATCCAAAACAAACTCATTAAACATCCAAAGAGTGTGTAATGATTTTATTAAACAAGGGAGTGTTTTGTTTTTAATTCCAACTAAAACTTAACAAGCAACTCAAAATACTCTAAGAGAGATTGTCTTACAATAAAAAGTTTTCCTTTTTCAGGAAATGCTCTCAGATCTCTGGGTGGAGCAAAAATTAAAACAACATATAAGTATTTCAAGCGTTAGAAGACATCAATGCCTGTGGACAAGAGAAAGAAGATTACCAAACTTAATCAACTGCCTCCTCACTGAGACTGGTATTTCGTGATGGTCTTGTATGTGTTACCTCATTTACTCCTGAACAATGCATACCTATTTAGGTTCGAAGAGGGGCTAGGCACACTTAACCTGAAGAAGCAAAGAATCCTTGTGGCTCCCAGTCCCTATGGAGATGCATTCCTGGCATCACGCATTGACATCCACTCTTCCTCCTCCTAAACATTACCTGAGCCTATGACATGCCAACAGCCATACTTTATCCCAGTTCATATTCCTTTTATTGGTCTGTCTCCAAAACTGCACTGATGTTTATGAGACTCTTGGTAATGTGGAAGGACTTTCAAATCCTCACCTCCCTCCTAATCTTACCCTTAGGTTGTCTCCAGTTACTGAAATCTTGCATTTTAACATCTATCATGATCATTTTCTATAGGGCTTTTTGCAGTATTGTGAGAACTCTCGTTTGCACACACTTGTCAGCTATTTCTGGTCAAAACTATTCTTCAGAGCAGGAGATTGGCAGAGAGAATGCAAGAGGCATAAAACTGAAGAAAATACAGAATGAGAAATAAGCTCATATTAGCTTTGAAAGAGTTTCCTCAACTGCTCTGGATGACTGAATAATGACAAAATAAATACTAATCACACTGTATACTTTATTGCAAGTATTGTAGAGAGTACAATAGAGAGGCAGTATAAAGACAATGGTTAAGAGCATGTACTGTACAGCCAGACTGCATTAAAATATCAGTTGTATGAACTTGGACATCTTTAAACTGCTGTGTGGTTCAGATTCCTAATCTAGTTTGCAGACAATGTACTTACCTGATAAATTCTTGCTTATTGTAAATAAGTTAAACCATGTAGCATATCTGGGAGTTTTCAGAGTAAGCACTCAATAAGTGTTGACTTTGTTATTATTATGACTCAGCATAATCTTATATTGTGTTATAATCCATATTTTGAGATGAAGAAACTGACACTTCAAATTTTTCAATAACTGCTCCCAAGCAACACACAAAAGTAAAAATTGGTATGCTCTCAGACATTCTTGCTTCAGAGTTTACGCTCTGACTACAGGGATAACCCAGTACAAGCAAGGATATTAAAAGAAAATAATACACATACTTAATAAGATTACAGTTGTTTTTCTTGCCTTCAAGAACAGAAAACGATGTGAGCGCACACCTGCCAATGTCTAATGATGCTGACTTTTCAATGTGATTGGTCACAAATTCATCAAATTGGCTGCCAACTCCCTTCATAAAAAATGGCTTCAATTGCTACCAAATTTTTAAACAAATAAAGGAAAACATTAGGAACTAACACATGCTTGTGGATCATTAACACCTTCTAAAGGGTTCTCATAAATAGAGATGGATCAATAGAAAGCCAATTTCTACAGCCATTCTGCAGAAATGGAGAAGCCAATATTCAAAATTATTTGAAAGGGTAAGGGGTCCCCAAATTGCCAAAAATATCTTTAAAAATAAGAATGAAGTTGGAGTACTTTCACTTCCTGACTTTTTAAATGGAAACTTAGCCTAGTGTTGTAGGGTACCTAAGAGTTACCTACTGGGAACCTCCCTGTTGCTCAAATGTGGCCTCTCTCTAAGCCAAATTCAGAATACAAATGCATTACCTTCCCCCCAGTGTGGGACATGACTCCCGGGGATGAGTCTCCCTGACACCAAGGAATTGCTTTTAAGTACCAAGAAGCAATGCAACTGGAAAAAAAAAAAAAGACCTTGACCGAAAATAGGAAAAGGTAAAGACAAATGAGTTATATAGCTAAGAGACTTCAAAGTGAGTCAGGAAATCATTCCAAAAGTAATGTTTATACACATCATAGCAGGATCTCATTGACAAAAACAGTAGCTATTACTCCAAGTAGAGGGGTTCCTGAGGGCTATGGAGATATCCAGACACTAAAGGCAGGGCAGGTAGCTAAGGAGTTTGGTCCATTGCCAATGGGACCTACTTTGGAATTTATGCTTCCTAGGGTGACAGAGTTGGACCCAGCTGTGGTTTCCCCTACACATGGCTCTTCTGACTGTCTATTTGTACCTAAAATTAGTACCAGAGTTGGTAGATGTATGTCCAAGAGACTTAAATCTTGGGGCTGTCCATGTGTCAGCTGGGCCCTGAATCTCAACAGAGTTGCAACACCTTCTCTCCAGTTCATTAGATTCAGCCAGGACAACTAACAAGGAGGAGACGATGAACAAACAACATACCAAGGAACTTAGAAAGTCTACAACTGCAAGCAAGAGAGTCCCAGCCATCATATGAGATTGAAGACCCTCCTCAATTAAAGGTGGAGACGGCAACATCATTGCAAAGTCCTCAAGATAGGGGAACAAACTACAGACTAAAGTAGACTTGCTAGCGTTCTAATACTGAATACTATAGTATTCTACTATAGACTTATTGTGATTCTAGCAATGGAAGAAAGATCATTGATATGGAGGCAGTGGCCATTGGAGGTTCTGGGGGTAGGGAGAGGGAAAAACAAGTGTAATACAGGGACATTTTTGGGACTTGGAAACTATCCTAAATGACATTGCAATGACAATACAGGCCATTATATATCCTACCATAACCTACAGAGTTGAGTGTGAATGAGTGTAAACTACAATGTAAACTATAATCCTTGTTTAGTGGCAGTGCTCCAACATGTGTTTATCAATTGCAATGAATTTACCACACTAATGAAAGATGTTGCCAATGTGAGCAAATATGGGAGGTGTAGAGAGTGTGGCATATGGGAATCCCTATATATTCTAGGTAATATTTATATAATCTAAGTATCTTTTTAAAAATAAAAAAATTATTAAAAATAATAAAACATTATTATACTCAAGGGGACTTCTGGGAAAATGGCGCCAAAGTAGGTACTTAGAGTCTGACCCTCTCACAAAAAAAGCGGAGAAAAGGCAGGGACCTATCTAAAGGAGCTGCCTTGGATATATAGAAAACAGGAAGGTGGTCTGAGTCATCTAGGAGGATACTAGAAAGATAAAGAAGCCAAAGGAAAACTGTGAATTGCTTGCTCCTGTGGCTGGAACTGACACATATACCCTGCCCTCAGGGCAAGAGGCCTTGGTGGAGCCTCATGGCTCACTGCTACCAATGGACTGGGAAGAGGCATTCCCTGGAAGGAAGAGGGGTTTGAAAGAGGGTAGACAGTGGTTTCTTTGCAGTGAGTATGGCCAGCTGAGCCGTCTTTGACTATCAGAAGGGAGCCCAACCCAACAGGGAGAGGGAAGGGGTATCTGTTCAGGCAGGTTGTCATGCCCAGCCACCCAGTAAAAGAGAACTAGATTAGAGAACAGGCAGGACAGGTGTCTCATCAGCAGGTCTCTAGCAACCTCTAGTCTACAAGCCCTGGGGGAAAGGTGGCTGATCATTTTCTGAAACCTAATCAACCTAAGGAGACAATTTAGCTCAATGGAGAAATTCCCACCTTGTGTATATGAGGTCCTTGGTTCAATTCCCCAGTCTTTTAGAGAAGTGGAGAAGTAATTTGCTGGGTATCAGCATTTAGCTGATACCTTATGACAGGGAATATATAGACATTCCTTTTATTTTAGATTTTCTTGGATCTGCTCTTTCTTTCCCCCCTTATTTTATTTGTTAAAACCTAGTACATTACCTTCAGAGGGCAAGTTGCAGAGTGATTGATTGATGAACAGCAGCAACCTGAGAAGTCATTAGAGACCTAAGAGGGAAGGCTGCTTTGCCTCGGTGGTTGTTCTTTTAGTTACTGCTATTGTGTTTCTTTTTCTTGTGTTTCTCCATTCTTGGTTTCCGCTTTTTTTTCCTTTTACTGATTTTTTCTACCTATGTTATTTCTTTTTTTCCTTCATTTTCCTATCTTCTGTTTCTCAATGTTTTTATTTCATTACATCTTTTTTTTTTTTGGTCTTCAATTTTTAAAGAGTTTCTCTCTCTTTTTTCTGTTTTGTTTCCTTTTTTCTACTTTTTCTTTTCCATTCTTTTTTCTTTTCCTCTTTTCTCATCATTCCAGCATTTTAATTCTTTCTATATATTTTTCTACTTTCTCATATCACTTTTCTATTCCAATTTTTATTCTTATTCCACTGTATGTCTTATGATTTTTTACATGTGCTAATTTATTTTCCTAGGTCTTCTATGATTCCTCTTCTACCTTTTTTATTATTACTAATATTATTCTTTTCCTTTTCTTATCTCTATCCTTTTCTCTGGCTCTAATTCTTTTTTCTCAAGTGAACATACACAACAGCAAGGAAACAGAATAGCAGGAATGACATGTCAAGTAACCACACACACAACAATAACAACATACAACAATACCACACACACAACAATAACAAAATAAAACCCTAGAGTAGAAAGAGAAGCTAGCCAACTGAATAAACCCATCAGGACAAACAGATGCCTAGACACCAACAAAAAATTACAAGTTACACTAAGAAAAAGGAAGTGATGGCCCAGTCTAGTAAACAAACAAACAAACAATAAAAGGAGGCGATGCAGAACATGGAATGACTAATCAGAGATGTCCAAACAAATATCATGAATCAATGAAGTGAAGAAAGAAATTAAGGATATTAAAAAGACACTGGAAGAAAATACTGAAAAAATTGTAAACAACATAAAAAGATAACAGATGGTGATGAATGGCACAAGGCAAGAAATCAAAAATAAACTGGTATCACCTAACAGCAGATTTGAACTTGAAGAAGAAAGAATTAGAGTTGTGGAAGACAGTATATCTGAAATCAGAGAGATAATTGAAAGATAGAAAAAATATAGAAAAAAATCCAGCAGGTACTTAGGGGCCCGAATGACAACATGAAATGAACAAACATATGCATTTTAGGGATCTCAGATCTAAAGGAGAAGGGAAAGGTGGCAGAAGGAGTGTTGGAGGAAATAATGGCTGAAAATTTTCCAACTCTATTGAGGGATATGGATGTACATGCCCAGGAAGCACGGCTACCCCAAACATTATAAATCCTAAAAGGTCTACCCCAAGACATATACTTGTCAAATTGTCCAATGCTCAAGGCAAAGAAAAAATATTGAAAGCACTAAGAGAAAAGAGATACATCACATACAAGGGAAGCTCAATAAGATTATGTGCTGATTTCTCATCTGAAACCATGAAGGCAAGAAGGCAATTGTATGACATAGTTAAGGTGCTAAAAAAATCTTCCAGAAAGAATTCTCTATGAAGCAAAGCTGACTTTCAAAATGATGGAGAGTTCAAAATATACACAGATAAACAGAAATTAAGAGAGTTTCTCCATAAGAAACCTGCCCTCAAGAAATGCTAAAGGGAGTTCTTCAGGTTGGATGGAAAAAAAAATAAACTGGGGAGAGAGAGTTGGAGGAGAGTGTTAAGAATAACTAAAAAGACAAAAAGAGAAATAAAGGCAACATATGGCATCATAAACCTAAAAATAATATGGCTAATGTAAGTAATTCCCTGACAGTAATAACACTGAATGTTAATGGATTGAACTCTTGAATCAAGAGACAAAGAGAGGCAGAATGGATAACGAAATATGACCCTTCTATATGCTGTCTTCAAGAAACTCACCATAGACCCACAGACACAAGGAGCCTGAAAGTGAATGGTTGGAAAACAATTTTATATGCAAACAATAACCAAAGTGGGTGGGAATAGCTATATTCATATCAGGCAAAATCGACTTTAAATGCAACTCTATTGTAAGAAACCAAAAAGGCTACTATATCTTGATAAAAGGGATAATCTGTCAAGAAGAAAGAACAATCATACACATTTATGCACCTAAGTGGGCCCCTCAAAATACATGAAACAATGAAAAAACTAAGTGGAGAAATAGATGCCTCCACAATTTTAGTGGGGGATTTTAATACACCATTATCACCATTAGAAAGAATATCTCGACAGAGGATCAATAAAGAAACAAAGACCTTGAATAATACATTAGAGGATCTGGACTTAATAGATATATATATACAGAACTTTACACCCAAATAACAGAGGGATATACAGTCTTCTCAGGTGCACATGGCTCATTCTCCAGGATAGACCACATGCTAGGCCACAGAACAACTCTCAATGAAGTCAGAAAGATTGAAATTATATAAAGTAATTTCTCTGACCACAGTGGAATGAAGCCAGAAATCAGTAAGGGACAGAGAAGCAGAATAGGAACAAAGATATGGGAGTTAAACAACACACTCTTAGGAAATTGCAAAAGAAATCAGTAATTACCTTCAAATGAATGGAAATGACAAGACAATGTATGAAAACCTACAGGATGAAGCAAAGGCTGCACTGACAGGGAAATTCATAGCCATAAATGCTGATATTAAATTAGAAGGAAAAGCTAAAACCAAAGACCTAACTGCACACCTAGAGTAATTAGATAAAGAACAGCAAACTAACCCTAAGGAAGCAGAAAGAAGAAAATAGCAAAGATTACAGCAAAGCTAAATGAAATTGAAAATAGGAAAGCACTAGAAAAAATAAACAAAAGCAAAAGCTGGAACTTTGAGAAGATTAATAAAATTGACAAACACTTAGCTAGACTAACAAAGAAAAAAAGAGAGAAGATGGAAACACATAAAATAAGAAATGAGGAAGGGGATTCACCCCTAACCCCACAGAAACAAATAATATCATAAGAGGATATTTTGAAAAATTGTATGCCAACAAGATGGATAATTTAGAGGACATGGACAAATACCTAGAAACACATAAGCAGCCCACATTGATAAAAGAAGAAACTGATGACCTGAACACACCAATCATAAACAAAAAGATTGAATTAGTCATCAAAAACCTCCTAGCAGGAAGTAGATGTGGCTCAAGCAATTGGGCTCCTGTCTACCATATGGGAGGTCCAGGGTTTGATGCCCAGGGCCTCCAGGTGCAGGCAAGCTGGCCTGTGTGCCAAGTTGGCCCACATGGAGTGTTGTTCCATGTGGAGTGCTGCCCTGCACAGGAGTGTTGCCCTGTGCAGAAGTGCTGCCCCATGAGGAGTGCTGGCCCACGCAGAGCTGATGTACCAAGATGACACAACAAAAAGAGACACAGAGGAGAGAAAATGGGAGACATGGCAGATCAGGAAGGTCTTGTGATGCAAGAGAATGATCACCTCTCTTACTCCAGAAGGTCCCAGGATCAGTTCTCAGAGCCACCTAATGAGAGTACAAGCAGACAGAGAAGAACACACAGCAAATGGACACAGAGAGCAGACAGTGGTGGGATAGGGGAGAAATGAATAAATCTTTAAGCAAAAAACAAAAAAACTTCCCAGCTAAGAGGAGCCCAGGACCAGAAGGCTTCACAGGTGAATTCTACCAAAGAATCTGCTTACAAAAAATTTTCCATGTAGAAATATACTAAAAAAGAAAAGAAGGGAAAGGATTCATTCATTCCACTAGATGTTAGATAATGTTCCAGGGACAGTCTAGGTACTGAGTAGGTGTGGACATACAACAATGTACAAAACCAAGTCCCTGTTCTCCTGGAACTTGTAATTGCAGTGAGGGGAAAATGGATATACACTACACCAGACTGTGTTATTGAAAGAAATAAAGCAGAAGAATGAGGGGAGGATGTTAATTTCTGAAGAGAGGTCAGAGGAGGCCTCAAAGGTAAGATGACATTTGAGAAGATTTGAGGTGAGAAGATTTGAGTTAAGAAGATTTGAAGGAAGTTAGTAGACACTGGTGGGAACCATTCCAGAAAGGAGGGGTAAGTATAAAAACTCTGAGGGAGGAATATCTGTGTCATGTTTAGGAAAGATAAAGAAAAACATGAAAATTAAATCAATGGGGAGAGTGATAAAAAGTTGGGATCAGAAAACAAGGGGGGACGGTTTCCTAAACCATGTAAGACCTTAATATTTTCCTCCTACTTATAGCATCCCTTTTCAGTTTTGCTCAACATTAAAAGAGAATAGAGGGAAGCAGATGTGGCTCAACTGATAGGGCATCTGCCTACCATATGGGAGGTCCAGGGTTCAAACCCATGGCCTCCTGGCTCATATGGTGAACTGGCCCACATACAGCACTGCTGTGTGTAAGGAGTGCTGTCCCATGCAGGGGTGTCCCCCATATAGGGGAGCCCCATGTACTAGGAGTGCGCCATGCATTGAGCTGCCCCATATGAAAAAAGTGCAGCCCACCCAGGGGTGGAGCCGCAAACACAGAGAGCTGACACAGCAAGATGACGCAAAAAAGACACACAGATTCCTGGTGCCGCCGAGCATTCAAGTGGATGCAGAAGAACACACAGCAAATGGACACAGAGAGCAGTCAATGGAGGGAGCAAAGGGGAGAGAAATAAATAAATCTTAAAAAAAAAAAAAGAGAATGAATCTGGCAGTGTGGCAAAGGGAATCAATTCATTTCTTCTAGCTAAGACTCCCCATGTTCTGGTAACAGCCCCATTCCCAAATAAACATTAGGTCAAGTAGGCAAGATAAAAAAAAAAAAGATAGTGAATGTTGCACAAATGTCAGCAAAAGATGCTGAAATTAGGTCCCAAACCACTTACTCCAAGTTGAACACAGAAGTCAGATTCTTACAGCACAAACTCTTAAGCCTTACTCACTAATAACCCATAGCAGAGCCTTTGCTATACATTCCTAAGAACTAGCGACTTCAGTCATGTGAGTAAGAAAACCTATAGCAACCTCCTTAAATTCACCCTTCTTAATAATTGTACCCTTTTCCCCCCTCTTTCTCCTATTCCCTTTTCTTTCTCCCCACACTCCACAACTCCCACCTCTTCTTTCCTACTCAGTCCACAAGAAGAGCATTTCTCAATGTCTCAACCTGCTATCTGATTTCAGGCAGCAAACAGATTTACATAACAAGTACTCCTATTAGTCAGCAGTTTAGGTGAAGAACAAGATACACAAGACTCTGTGTATCTTGTTCATTTATTTGAGTTCATTGTCCAGCAATGAGGAAAGACATGAAATAAATTAGTACCTATGCTATGAATGCCACAAAGAAAGAACAGTTTAGAGGCAGGAGATCACAGAAAGAAAGAGAAGTTAATAAGATTACAAAAGAAATCCCAGGCTTCTCAATAGTGTGAGGGCAGGACCCCTTGTAAATGTCATTCACAACTCATTACCTATGACCCCAACCTCTGACACCTGAAACACTTGCACAATGTTGCTTGAGTATGCCGAGCTAGAAAGCTTCCTATCTGAAAAATAGTATGATTGATTCATGTCTTCTTTTCCTGCAGTAAAATTTATATCTAGGTAGTTCATGAATCTATACCCAAGCTAATACAATACTTTGGAAAAAAAACTTATCTACAATGCTTATAATAATGGAGTAAAGAAATATGAACATTCAGTCAGAGAGGCCTTGGTTTAAAACTATCTTCACCTCTTCAATTTGACTCCAGGTATGCTATTTCACTTTTTTTAAAGGTCAGTTACTCACAAAAAATTGAGATGAATTATACCTGTATTGCTAAACGGTTGTGTGGACCAAAAAAACACATTCGCAAAAGCATCCACATAGTACCTGACAGTTACCTCTGGACAGGTGTTTCCTAATGTTTCCCCCTTCAGCCTCTATTAAGCTATGAGGAAAAAACAATAAAACAAAGTACAATTACAACTGCAACTAAAGCAAATCCTATCCTTCAGTGCCGTTAACAAGTTCTAAGGTTAACTATTTAAATCTGTCACATTCCCATACATAGTATTATAATCACTAGATGCCTAACGTTTCTATTCCTGTTTGTTTCTTAATGCCTCTCTCCACTGTCTCTGAGGAATTAAACAGAAGCTGCTTTCACTGAGACACAAGAAGGAACTCTATATTGTCAACACCATCAAGTTTCCTTAGCCTCCTCCTCTCATGTATCTAAGCACTAATGAAACCAAGTGACTACTTAACTAATGTCACACCCAGTAAGAGGGAACATAGGAAAACAGAGTTTAGGAAATGGTCTACCTTCCACCAAGGTTTATCACATGAAACAATCATTAATTAAAAACTCAAAGTGTAATTACAATAAATAGGAATAATGCCTTATATCAGTTACTTAAAAAAGAAGTAATTTTATTTTCCTTGGCTGCTCAAGCAAATACTATGCACAGGACTAGCTTAAGCAATGAGAACTTATTATCTGGTTTTGAGACAACATCAAGGTGATACATCCTTCCCTAAGTCTGATGTTCTGGGGCTGACTGCCGGTGATCCTTGGTCCTGGGCTCCTCTGTCACAAGGCAATGCACACGGTGTGTCTTCTGTCCTCTCCCTTCTCTTCTGGGTTCCATACACCTTCAGCTTCTGGTTTCCTGTGGCTTTCCCTCTATCTGTCTGGGTTTTATTCTGCTTAGAAAGAACTCAGTAATAGGATTAAGACTTATCCTGGAAAACAGATGTGGCTTAACCAATTGGGCTCCTGTCTACCATATAGGAGGTCCAGAGTTTGTGCCAAGGGCCTCCTGGTGAAGGCAAGCTGGCCCATGTGGTGAGCAGGCCCACGCAGTGTGCCTGCCCACACTGGAATGCCACCTCACACAGGAGTGCCCCCTGCATGGGAACCCAGCCTGTGAAAGGCACACTGTGAAGAAATGCCAGCCGACAATGAGAGCTGGAGCAACAAGATAACGCAACAAGAGACACAGAGGAGAGAAAATAAGAAGACGTAGCAGAACAGGGAGTTGAAGCGGTACAAGAGAGTAATCGCCTGTCTCCCCCTCCAGAAAGTCCCAGGATTGGTTCCCAGAGCCACCTAATGAGAACACAAGCAGATACAGAAGAACACAGAGAATGGACACAGAAAGCAAACAGGGGGAATGGAATGGGGGAAGTGGGGAGAAATGTATAAAATAAATCTTAAAAAAAAAAGACTTACCTTGGGCCATATCATACTGAAAAACCTCATCAAGGTCTATTTACAACAGGTTTACTCCCACAGGAATGAATTAAGTTTAAGAGCATGTTTCTCCAGAGTCTACACAGCTCCAAAACACCATCAAAGTTGAAGGGTATAAGCTTTCTACTTTATTTATATTCCCGGACTCACATCTATTGACATTACTCTTATCCAGTCCATGGACCATGATAGTCCCAGCATCAGAATAGAAGGATGGCTGGAAGGGAGAGAGGCAGGAAGGAAGGCAGGAAGGAGGGGCAATCAACTAGAAAAGGAGGGTATTGAGATAATCTGATATTAAATAAAATCACTATATTTTGGACCTTGAAGAAACCTATAGATTATCTAGTTCTTTTTATTTTAAATAAGAAGCTGAACTAAATAATATTCCATGAATGGGGACAGTAATCATGAAGCAAAAACCCTATGTTGGAACACATAGTGAAGTCACAAGTGATCAGAGACACTGCTGAAGAAGCAAGTAGGGGCCAGATCTTGGGGTACCTAAAGCAACTGGAAGCCACTGAAGTTTTAAGCACAAGATTTATAAACATGTTAGATTTGCATTTTAGGAAGATAACTCGATTGAGTCTTGCAATGAGAATGAAGCAGAGACGTTCATGAATAGATAACCCTCTCAAAGGCACAGGGACACGAATATAAATTAGGCCGAGAGAAAGAAACACAAAGAAAAACAATCATTATATACTAGGAATAGCATTTTCAGATTCTCAAAAATTTAGGTCACTAAATTTGAATAATTTCTTTAAAAATGCTTTTAAGCATAATTTTACTCTCGACTCCACAAGTTTCTACCATGCAGATATGAAAATTGAAATATGCTTTGCCCAAGGTCATGCTGCCAGTTCATTAATTACTTGTTTCTCTGATTCACTGCCTGGCTTTACACAGAGAATCTTTAAAGCTCACAACGGCATGAAGATGGAACCATAAATCTGACTATTACAGACAAAAGAAGTAATAGAGTAGAAGAGGTACCACTGGGTTCAGATTTACTAAATTGACTCCTTAGGGAGGTCTTCCCTGACAATTCACTCCAAAGTTCTTCTTATTGTTCTCTCTTATTACGTCCTATTCCTTTCTTTCATTGCATTTAGTACAGTTTATTTCTACATTTTGGTGTCTTAATGTCTTCCTTCCCACCAGACTTTAAATACCTTGCCTGTCTTGTTAACCTCCAGCAAACACAGAAAAGTGACTGCAACACAGCAGATGTTAAATATTATTTTCAAACAGCTTTTCAACCCAGTCCCTGGCACTGAAACTCCTATTAACACCACTGATGACTAAGTTCAATCTTTATTACAAACTAGAAAATAGTTATCTACAAACTGACTGGCTCTCATTTCTTTCTAGAAGATGTGATGGAAAAAGGACTAATGATCGTTATTGTTACAGTTCCTAATGGCTGCCATTTGCTGAGTGACTGCTAGGTGCCAAACACTCAACAGAGGGGTTTCTATTTATTATTTTTAGTTTTAAAATAACCTTTGAAATGAGCATTAAAATTCTTGTCTACACATGGGGAAACCTGGTCTTATAGAAGATTAGTGCTTAACTTGTCCACAGTCACAGAACTTACAAGGGGGCAGAAATGACAACAATACCCAGGTCTCTGACCCTAGAGGTCACATTACACAGCATTACTTTCGCTTGTACTTTTTCTGCAATACTTTCTGTAGATTGGTATTAAAAGCCAAAAAAGCAGAATCTTAAAAACAAACAAAACACCCAACATGAAAATGGCAAGTAACTAATAAAAGGTAGGCTCTTATTTAGCTTACCTCCTTGCAAATATTTCACTTGAAGATATCAAAACACATCTAAATAGTACATTATAATAAACTCAACCTGTGTGTATATATATGTGTGTGTGTGTATATATATATATATATATACTTGTTTAGAAATAAGTCTTGAATACAACTATTATATAACTAAGGAATATGTAAACTAAAGTTCAAGATAAGCCAGCAACTGATGAAATTACAGCTCTGAATAATAACCCCTTTTTAGTTAAAAGATAATTCCTCCTCTGCTGCCCTCCAATTTAAATTCAGGGACATCAGTTTTATCAGTCTAAACTGAGCCAAAATACATTTACCCTACTTAATCTTCTACTTAGGGTAAGTGCACCTAGCTTATCTATCCAAATGTCCTATTTTCCTTTTTCTTACCATTCACCTATCTTCTTCACTTCATTAGACATGTTAAAATGTTAGAAAATGAAGAAATAGCAAAAATACATTTCTAGTAGTTAAACAGATGATAAAGCCATGCAAAGGACAATCATGAAGTCTTTTTGAAATCCCATTTTCAAAGAATATTTATGGCATAGGAAAGGCACAAAATAATGTTACGAATAATACATAAAAAGAATGTAAACTTTGATGCTGATTTTGCTAGCGTGCATATACATCGATGCACCTATGTGGATCTGTGTGTTTGATTAAAGAGGGAAAACAATCGAGAGAAAATATAGCAAAATGTTATCTCTAGGTCATAGACATTTAGATAGTTGTTTCCTTTTCATACTTTCCTGCAATAAGTCTTTACTACTTCTACAATCAGAAAAAAATACCATTTTACCTAAGAAAATACATTCCTCCTATTATTGTGAAGCAATCTTATGGAGTAGCACAACATAAAAATAATAATCTTAACAACCTTGGGAATACTTTTAAATAATCTATTTAATCTAACATGCCATAGATTTTGTCTGGCATTAAAGAAAGAAAAAGCCTGCCAATTAAACTACACTAGATGACATTATGCTTTCTTAGAGCATAGTAATAAACATTCCAAGCTCAGTAATATTAAAATATATTGGAAAAAAACATGTGTTCCTCAATCAATAATCTGCAAATTGCTACTATTTGACTAGCTTTGGTGCTTTCGATTCTTACATTAACAGTAAAATAAACAGAACAACTATATCACCTGCAAGGACTTTCAACAGCTCTAAAATTATGTGATTTCTTATCAGGAATATCTACTACATTTATATCTCACTTTACAACTTTCAAAGCACATTTTTAAGATATCTAATTTAGCCATCGTTCCTCTTGGTTATCCATTATATGCACAGTCTTCACAGCAAGCTTGAAGATAGAAACCACTTCTTTAGAATCCCGGCACCTAACATAAAGCCAACAAACATAAGAACCCATTAGATATGATCTGAATTGCTGAATATTCCTAAGAGGACAATAAGGCAATAGGGCTAGTACCTTGCTACATTTTGTAAGTGATAAAGTCATAGAGTAAGATGAACAACTTGCCCAAGATTCTTCAAAGAACACTGGATACTCATAAAAACAAAATATTTATGTTAAATGGGACAAACAGAAAGGGAAAAATCAGAATATAGTCAGACTTATATTAGCCAAAAGGTAAAGATAAAATTTGACCATAAGAGGGAGGAAAATAAATTGTATAGTTGTAGTAGAGACTATTAGTTGTTAACCCTATCATAATCCTGTCATCCCCTACCCCTTTCTTTAGTACTACAATAGAATCCTTGATTTTTACTTGGACAAATGACTACCCAGAATAAATAAATTTACAAATAGGTGTGGCCACAGTGCTGAGTTTTTAAAAATGAGACTTGTCTGTCCATCATTGTCCCAATAAATCAGATAGATCCACTCTATCTAAAAACTTTTTTAGAGAGGGTTACTTGAACAAGTGATAGTCTATGATGAAAAGCTGCCATCTGGGAAGCAGACTTGGCCCAGTGGTTGGGCGTCTGTCTACCACATGGGAGGTCTGTGGTTCAAACCCCGGGCCTCCTTGACCCGTGTGCAGTTGCCCATGCACAGTGCTGATGCGCACAAGGAGTGCCCTGCCATGCAGGGGTGTCCCCACGTAGGGGAGCTCCATGGGCAAGGAGTGCGTCCCATAAGGAGAGCCGCCCAGCACAAAAGAAAGTTCAGCCTGCCCAGGAATGGCGCCGCACACACGGAGAGCTGACAGAACAAAATGACGCAACAAAAAGAAACAGATTCCCGTGCCACTGAAATGGACAAAGAAGAACATGCAGCAAATAGACACAGAGAACAGACAACTGGGGTGGGGGTGGGGGGTCAGCGAGAAATAAAAAAAAAAAAAGAAAGAAAAGCCGCCATCTGATTATTACTCATTACACTTTGCTCATCCAATGGTTGGGCAGTAGCATAAAGTACTGCAATTCTGTAGAAGAAGGAAATGGAATATGCTGCACATTTTAACCATAATACTATCAAGTTATATACATTAATAAAATTTATACAAATCTTGGTAGTAAGGTCACTCCCTTTTCCTAGAAAGCTTCTCCACATATTCACCTTTTCTGGAAATTGTCCTCACAGATGAGGACAAGCAACCAGTAGTCAGGCCAGGGCAGTACTGAATGGACCTACCCTACTGGCAGGTCTCTCCCTGAGAAATTTGAACTTCTAGGCTTTGAAACAGAGTGACTGGAAATCTGATCAAATGAAATATCCAGGCAGATATTTTCTGAACTCTTGTTACTAAATTCCCCTGTCCTTATCCTTTCTAAACCTCACATATTCAACTTCGCTAAGGATACATTAGTATCTTTCAAATACATTCCCGTTTATGTTTAAGAAAACCAAAGCAGATCTGTTATTTAGAACACTGACATGTTTGGTGTCAGTGTAACTAACACCAAGTTAAAACAAAAGCTAACTACATATTAATGTAAGTTGGATGACATTTAATCAGTTTAATCATCTTTGGACTTTTCCAAATCTTTTAAACTCTTCTTAGAACATAATTGTATTGATTTCAAAAGATTATGACTCAGGATTACATAACTCTGTATGACCCAACTAGCTCCAGATAAAAAGTAAACACTTAAAATTGATCATGACATCATTTTAGGCCTGGAAGTGACCTTAATAGATTCAGTCAATTTCTAACCACTAATGTCACCACCACCCCTTCACTCTTCTTTCTCCTTAGATTAAGGGCTTGTTCTCAGCACTTGACAACCTTCTGCACACCTTTCCTTAATATGAGCTACCCTATCTACAAACCTCAGCTTTCATGGAGTTCTTTGTGGGGTTGCCAGATTTACCAAATGAAAATACAGGATGCCCATTTAAATCTAAATTTCAGGAAATGAATAATTTATTTAGTCTGTCTCAAATACTGCATTAAGACTGAAAAATTATTTTTTGTTTATCTGCAATTCACATCTAATTCGAAATCCAGTATCTTATCTGACAGCTCTAGTTCTGTGGAGCTTAAAGATGTGTCCAATAGCATTTACAGATTACCCATACACTTTTACAATAGGAAACAGTGAATGAGGAGCAAGAGTCTAAGTTAGCTACACAGTTATGACACAGACTGTTAGAGCTGAAGGCGACCTTGGAGATAGCTACTCCAGTGCTATCACATTAAAGATTAGGGGAGCCCACACAATGGAGAGGAGTGACAACTGGGATGAGCAGGAAACCAAGTTACAAATGACTAGAAAGATTCTTGGTTTTCCTTTGTTTCAAAAATATAGCACACAAGAGAGAAAAAATACAAGTCTGTGAATTTACAAGTGAACTTCGTGGTTCTGAACAATTTTTACATATCTTGTAATTCAACAGTCATTTTACATTAGTAAATTTAAAGAAATAAAGCCAAATGAAACCAAAAAAATGACCACTTAGAAGTCATTTTAATAAATGTGATCACTTAAGAAAATTAAATTGTGTACATAATAAGGCACCAGTAAAAGACCTGGCCAATAATAGTACTTCTAAACATAGTTCCCTTCTCCTCCCTGTTCTTCTGAGTACACCCTTTAGAATACAACAATATTACAAAAATTTCATATCTGCTGTCACCGTTTCCAAAACTTTGAACTTTGACATTAGAATAATATTCTTAATATATTTTGCTCAAAAATAGTCCAGTGAATAAACAATGATAAAACGTTCAATCTCAGTAAATGTCAAATGATTCCCCAAACAATTCTAAGCCAAATCACCTCTAAGTTCAAATGAAATTTCGTGATTATTCCAAACAAAATACTTTCTAATAAACACAGTGTATAAACTGAGGTATGAACTAAGAATTTAAGAGTAAAATTTCAAGCTGGAGTATTTAGAAAACTGCAGAAGTACACCATTTGCATAGAATTTGAAGGATATATTATCATTTGACTGGTGAATGTAGGAAGTTAAAGGAAATTTCAGGTAGCGAGAACATAGAAATGCATGAACAAGGGGAAGGAGATGGGAAAAAATGTTTTACAGTCTAAACCCAATTTGCCAACTTTATGTTTCTTTCCATTAGGTACCAAAAGGGGCACAAACTCTAACCAAGTGCCCTTCCCAAGACACAGGTGACTTTTCTGCATGAACTTTTGTTCTAGCTATTCCCAGCCTTAGCAGCCAGGAGCAAATCTTGCATAATTCTGCAATCTTCAGGTCACTTGCATAATAGAGTATTATTGAACAAATAATACTTGCTAAACAAATACCCACTTTTCACTCAGTTTATTAACACTACTTCATTCATTTCCTTGTTTTTCTTTCTAATCCTCCTAACAAACTAAAGAATTGAATTATTTTATTGACTGATTAATATGTAAAGCAGATTAGAATATTTCAAAAATAAAAGCAAAACAAAACTTTTACACTTTACATCCTCACAATTTTTTCTCCTTTCTACTCACAGAACCCACCATGCCTCCCCACCCAGACACTGGATTTGTGAATCTGAGTAGAAAAACACACACCTTCCATTTAAGATTTTTTAAAAAAATTTATTCATTTCTCCCACCCCACCCCAGATTGTCTGTTCTCGTGTCTATTTGCTGCATCTTCTTCGTCCGCTTCTGTTGTCAGCGTCATGGGAATCTGTGTTTCTTTTTGTTGCGTCATCTTGTGTCAGCTCTCGGTGTGTACAGCGCCATTCCTGGCCAGGCTGCGCTTTCTTTAGCGCTGGGCGGCTCTCCTTATGGGGCGCACTCCTTGCGCATGGGGCTCCCCTATGCTTGGGACACCCCTGCATGGCACGGCACTCCTTGCACACTTCAGCGCTGCACATGGGCCAGCTCCACAGAGGTCAAGGAGGCCCCGGGTTTGAACCGCCAACCTCCTGTGGGGTAGACGGACGCCCTAACCACTGGGCCAAGTCCGCTTCCCCCATTTAAGATTTTTGAATTACAAAGCACTGATGGCATGAACAGATTATCCTTTCACCATTTGAAACCCTTCCCTCATAAATAGAATGCAAGAAGCTTTTGTACTCTTGCTGGGGAAGGGGAAAAGAAGCAAAGAATATAGAAGGAATGGTAGATAACCCAGGTGTGGTTCCCTAGCTAAAGATTAGGAAGGGCCAGAAACAACTAGTAAACTGTAAAAACAAATCCTTTATTTTAATCACTAAGCACACAAAAATGGGTCCTTGATAATAACATATATGTATATTAAATAAAATTTTCTTTTCTTTGCCAAAATTAGAAGTTATCCTTCAGATCCATGGAAGTTGACTAATAATCGAGTGTATAAATGGTCTCTCATAATAGACCAAGAAACTGTTAACTTAAAAACAAATTCACCAGAAAGTACCTAAATCAGTGTAGTTTTGAATGCTTACACAGTTAACTTAATAAAATCAGTGAAAAGATAAATTAAAATTTAGCACACTTTGAACTAGGAATCTGGAATTGAAGTTAGAAGCATAATAAATATGCCTTTTGAATTCCACTTGTGGTATATTAGGATGTGTGTCCCAGAAGAGGCATGTTCTTATATTTTGTCTTCATCTTATGGGTATGAACCTATTGTAAATAAGATCTGGAAGATGCTTGTTTTCAGTTAAGGTATGGCCCAAATGAATGGGGGTGGGTCTTAATCCGATTCGTGGAGGCTAAGAGAAAGTCACAGGAAAGAGCCAGAAGCACAAAGTCAACAAGATCCCAGAAGAGAAAAGAGGAGGACATCACCACGGGATGGGAAAGCCAAGAACCAGGATTGCTGGCCATTCGAATGCTACAACCCCAGGAGCAAGACACCTTTTAACCTCTGAAACTGCAAGACAATAAATTTCTGTTGTTTAAACAAACCCATTGTGTGGTATTTGACACAGCAGCCTATCAAACTAATATATCCCTTTTAAAAAGCAATACACAGTGATTATACTGTAAAATCACAAATATACCTAAAGGACAGATGGAAAAAATCTAATATTAAGCAAATGGTTAGGTACTTGTAGTGCAATTTCTAATGGTAACATATCCCTGGATTTAAAAAGTGCTCTGTCTCCAACAAATTAGATAAAAGTGAAAATGATATGCTCTACGCCTTGGACTGTGTCTCAAAAACTAGCTCTGAAAGTAGCAAACACACTGATATCAAAGTGCATCTAAATAATCTGGAATACATACATTTAGAAAATGTGATTATAAAAAAAATACTTGTAAATTAAAGTTACTCTATATAAATGTTTTATATGCTTGCATGTATCATCAGTAAATTAGTATATAAAACAGGAATTGCATCTATATTACAACTGGATTACATATTGAAGTTGGCCAGTAAAATCTGGAAGTGAAAATCTCATTGGCAAAATGGGACAGAGATTACTTTCAATTGGAAGTCATTCAGGCACACAGTATTAGATGATAGATAAAAAGCATAACAGTGTTCATTGACCTCCAAAATTTCCTGAGGGTATGGGTAATTATGACATATATAATTGGTTGCCCCCACATGAAATGACTTCTTACTGTTATGTCTTTTGAGATCCTATTTCTTCTATTGCCCTGTAATGGAATCTGCTTCTGTATTCATATTCAACATGTATTAGAAGTCTATTATTTACTATGTAACATGATAGAAGATTTCATAAAGCACTCATCCAGATATTCAAATATCCAATTAATTTTTTAACATTTTATCTTGAAATAATTTCAAACTTAAAGTGGCAAATATAATACAGGAACAATACACAGAATTCCAACATACCTCCAACCCAGATATCTAGAATTACCAGTGATTGGCATTTAACATATCTCTCTAGCAATTGTCTAAATATCTGAGAGTAGGTTGCATACATAATGCTCTTGTGACACTTCAATGTGTATTACTACTGAACAAGAACCAATTATCAGCTTTTATTATAATGCATGGTAAGCCCCAGAAGATGATAATGGCGGACAGAATAGAAGAGAAAAAGGCAATCTGGGTTCTTATGTAAGAATACAAGGTGGCTGTAGTGGTTTGGAGTTATGTACCCCCAGACAAACATCTTCTTAAACTTAATCTGATCCTGTGGATATGACCTCATTGCAAGTAGGATCTTTAGTTCATTTAAGGTGTGGCCAAATTCAATCAGGATGGGTCTTAATCCTATTACTAGCATCCTGAATAAGTAGAATGAAATTCAGACAGAGAGAAAGCCACAGACGAAGCAGCCAGAATGTGGACATCAGTGGAAACCGGAAAGAAGAGAAAGGCCAGGAGAGGCCATGTGCATTGCCATATGAGAGAGAGCCCAGAGTCAAAGATCGCTGGCAGCCAGCTCCAGAATGCCAGTCTTTGGGAAGAAGGCATCACCTTGATGATGACTTGATTTGGACATTTCCTAGACTAAAACCATGAACTAATAAATTGCCATTGGTTAAGTACTTCCCTTGCATGGTATTTATTTCCTTGAGCAGCCAAGGAAACTAAAAGAGTAGCAGACATTGTTTTCCCTGTACCACAGCATAATAATGTCAACTGAAAAGAAATTTTAGTAGTTCTTTAAGCAATTTCTCTCTGAAATTATTCTAAGCAAAACTCTTACCCTAAAACTTTACCTTTTTGTTCCTAGAAGAGGGTATTACTTACCTCTGCCTCTGCTGTCAACTGTATCTTCTTTGATATCAACTGTTTTGTGTCAAGCTGACCTATGAGAGGGAAAATCTGTGGCAATAAAATTGATGGATACAGGTACCAAGCAACAATATTTAAATAAAAAACATGAAGATCAAGCAAGTAAATACAAAGACAACTATGTAAACTATGGTACAACCACAAAAAAATTATATAACTACTAAAATGAAGCACAGGTTATATAAATAGAATGAACATTACACAAAAATATTAGGTAAAGAAGAAAGATATTATATGAATGACCTCATAGTAATTACAGTAAATTAATGATGCACTGGTACAGATCCTTCCATTTCTAACAATATGGGAAATTTGAGGCCCTGAATGGATCCTCCAAATAAGGCTATTAAATTGTAATAAAATATTAAAAACTTTTTAAAAATTCAAACTTATTGCCAAGCTGGTATAAATTCATAGAGGAAAAAACATTACATACAAAAATAGAAAAGATAAAGAAACAAGAATCCTAAGGTATCTGCAATAAGCTTAAAGATCTCTGCCAATGCCTGTAAACCACAAGTATCCACCCTCACAGCAAGACAATTACAGAAGATGAAAGAGAAAGTCTAGGGCCTTCTGATAATAGGAAGTCTAACAGAATACTACCACATAAAAGTGAGAACCTGTAATGCTACACCATCAGTGTATAAGACAAAAACTCACACATAAATGAAAAGCAAAGAAACATGTCTGTCTCTACTTTTTAAAAAAATTTCTCTCCCCTTTCCCGCCCTCCTGCCCCCCCATTTGTCTGCTCTCTGTGTCCATTTGCTATGTGTTCTTCTGTGTCTGATTACATTCTTGTCAGCGCCACTGGAAATCTGTGTCTCTTTTTGTTGCATCATCTTGCTGCATCAGCTCTCTGTGTGTGTGGTGCCACTCCTGAGCAGGCTGCACTTTTTTTGTGCTGGGCAGCTCTCCTTATGGGGCACACCCCTTGTACATGCAGCTCCCCTATGCGGGGGATACCCTTGCAAGGCACAGCACTCCTTGCACACATCAGCACTGTGCATGGGCCAGCTCATCACATGGGTCAGAAGGCCTGGGTTTGAACCCTGAACCTCCCATGTGGTAGATGGACACTCTATCTGTTGAGCCAAATCCAGTTCCCTGTCTCTATTTTGATGCTGTTTAGAAGGGGAAAACATTATCCCTGAAACGTCATAACCCTAATTCAAGTAGAGTTGACAATCTAAATTCATCTGTCTTTGTGGCTGTAACACCCTCAAGAAGTGAATTTAATTTAAAGCAATTCCAATTTATTTGTGTTTCCAGATTACTGGCAGGTGCAAATAAACTTACTTCCTCCAAAATCACTGTATCACCCAAAACCTTAAAGAATTCTAACAGATAAATTTCCATGAAAAAGGGAAGCCCATAGGCAAAAATCATTAAACACACAAGGAAATGAGACATGGTAAATGACAAAGAACAGAAATAAGAGCCAAGGGAACCAGATACGTTAACCACAGAAACTAGAATAATCAGCTAGAGAATAAAAAATAAGAATATATGTGTTAAAGAAAATGAACTTAAACTTGAAATCATAGGCAGCAACAAGAAATTAAATAACCGAGCAGATCTGAAAAGGAATCAAATATATTTTAGAAATGAAAAATATAAACAACTAAAATTTTAAACATAATGAAAGGTTTAAATAGCAGAATAAACATTTCTGAAGAGAGTACTAATAAATGGAGATATAGATTTTGAGGTGAGGAGCCCCCGCTTCTCTAGACAGGGGGCTCGGGGTGGGGAGGCGCAGGCGTGAGAGGACGCACAGTGACTCGAAGGACAACTGCAGAGACGAGGCGGATGGCGCAGGTCTACTTTATTGAGGAAGTACAAGCAGTTTTATAGAGTATGAAGAGAGGGGATGGGTGGAGGGTGATTGGGTTCTGATAGGCTAGATTAGCTGTTGTTACCTTATAAGGGCATAGAAGCAGAACTCGTCTACTAGGCTGGTCAGTAGTTACTAGGGAGAGCTTAAATATGAGAGGGCTGAGCTGGATAGCTCGCTGATAGGTGGAAGAGAGCAGGCGTGTCTTTACGAGGTAGGAGGCCCTGAGATTGGCCCAGACGGAGGCGGTGTGAGGGGGCTTGCGTGAGTTTCCCCTGTGGGGAGGCGTAGGTGCATACCTCGTCCCGAGGGGCCAACCAAGGGAGGCGTATTTCGTGCCTCAGACCTCGGAGGTGGCCAGTTCTGAGAGCCAAACTTTTGCATGCTTGCCCTCAAGATTTAAAAAAAATTATCTAGCACACAGCACCAAGAACTAATGATGGAAAATGTTAGAGGCTAAAACAAGGATGAGGTCCAACCAAATAGCTGATTGGAGGTAGGTACCAACCAGGGCTCCACTAAAGATGGATGGTAGCAGTTCTATAACAGATGTTTTTTGACTAGGAATTTCTGCAGTATATTTGGAGGAAGCCATTGTATTAGATAGCCTCATGATGTTACTACCTACTCAAGACAGCAAAAAAAAAAAAAAAAAAGAAAAGAAAAAGAAAGAAAGAAAATTATAGACCAATATTTCTTAACACAGATGCAAAAATACTCTGTAATATATTAGCAAACAGATTCAGCCACATATTAAAATAATTTTTCAACATGTTCTAATGAAATTAATTCCAGAAATGCAAGGGAGCTTCAACATAAAAAAAAAATCCATCCAGGCAAAATACCATGTAATAGAATATAGAAAAAAGAACATCAGTTATTATCTCAAAATTCACAACCATTCAAGATGAATATACTCAGAAAACTATGTATATGATAAAGAGCTTATATGAAAAACCTACACCTGACATCATACTCAGTGATGAAAGACTGAAAGCTTTTCCCTAAGGTCAGGAACAAGACAAAGATGCCTGTTCTCACTCCTGCTATTCAACATGGTACTGGAAGTTCTAGTTAGAGCAATTAGGCATGAAAAAGAGATAAAAGTATCCAAATTGAAAGGAAGAAGTAAAACAATTTCTATTCACAGTTGATACAGTGCCATATATAGGAAATCCAAAGACTCCATGGAATACTACTAGAATTAATTAACAAATTCAGCAGAGTTGCAGGATACAATATCAGCAAAAAAATCAGTTGTTTCTTCACACTAGCAATGAACAATCCAAAAAGGAACTTAAGAAAACAATGCCATTTAAAATAGCATACAAAGGAATAAAATACCAAGGAATAAGTTTAACAATGAAAATGAAGGACTTGATTACACTGAGAACTACAAAACATTGATGAAAGAAATGAAATAGAGCTAAATATATGAGAAAACATCTCATAATCACAAAATGAAAGACTTAATATTGTTACAATGGCAATATTACCCAAAGCAATCTACAGATTTGAGGCAATCCCTATCAAAATTCCACCAGGCTTACTGGCAGAAATGGAAAGGCTGATTCTCAACTCCACATGGAATTGCATAGAACCTCAAATACCCAAAACAATCTTACAAGACTCACATTTCTTAATTTCAAATCTTATTACCAAGTACAAAAAGCTTAAAAAGTGTGGTTCTGACATAAGGTTTAGACCTAAAGACCATTGGAATGGAATTGGGTGCCCAGAAATAAACCCGTAAATCCAAGGCCATTCAATTTTTAAGAAGGGTTCAAAAACCATTCAAAGGGGAAGTAACCTCGTAACAAATGATGCTGGAGAAAGTTAATTTTATATGCAAATAAATGAAAATATACCTCTGTCTTACACCACATACAAAAATTAACTCAAAATGGATCAACAACTAAAAGCATAAAACACCTAGAAGACAACATAAGGGAAAATCTTCACTATCTGGATATGGCACCAGATTCTTAGATGTAACCAAAAACATAAGCACCAAAAGAAAAAATGGATAAATAAGATTTCATCAAAATTAAAATTTTCTGTGCAAAAGGTATTATCAAGAAAGTGAAAAGTCAACAAAATGGGAGAAAATCATATCTCATAAGGACTTGAATTGACATATCTCCAGATATATATACAAATTGCCAATAGGCTCAAAAAGATACTCATAAGTTAGTAGGGAAATACACATCAAAACCACAAAAAGATATCCCTACATACCCATAGATATAGGTATTAATAAAGAAATAGAAAATAAAAAGTGTTGATGAGAACTTGGGAAAATGGGCGCCTCATGTACTGCTAATAGGAAAGTAAAATTGGAAAGCTCCTATGGAAAACAGTTTCTCAAAAGGTTATAAATATAGAATTAACATATTACCGGGTGTTGGAAACTGAGGCACAGTGACCTCTCAAGGAAAGACGTGCTGTCTCCATGGCTATGCTTGCAATCTAAGGAATGTGGTATTTAAGAGTTCCTGGCAAACAGGATGAAGTTGTGAAAGGCTGAAAGAAAAGATAAGCAGATAACATTTGTGTAGTAAATAGAACACTTAAACTTTGTACCTTGAGATAAGATTTTTTTAATTCCTTAGACTATGAGTTATGTTGACGGTTAACTGTACGTTGCTGCTTCTACCCATGTGGACTGGGGTATATATAGAGTCACATGTGAACAATAAAGTTGTCTGAGGAGTCTCTACTCGCAGACCCCCTGATCCCAGCTCTCTTTCTTTCTTTTTCGCTCTTTCTCTTTGTTTCCTTCTCCCTTTCCTCTTTCTTTCATTCCTGATACCCTTCGGGTCGAAATCTCCAACACCGAGAAGCAGACTTGGCCCAATGGATACGGTGTCTGCCTACCACATGGGAGGTCCGCAGTTCAAACCTGGGCCTACTTGACCCAGGTGAAGCTGGCGCAGGTGCAGTGCTGATGTGCGCAAGGCACGCTGTGCCCGGCAGGGGTGTTGCCACGTAGGGGAGCCCCACGCGCAAAGAGCGCGCCCTGTAAGGAGAGCCGCCCAGTGCGAAAGAAAGTGCAGCCTGCCCAGGAATGGCGCTGCCCACATGGAGAGCTGACACAACAAGATGACGCAACAAAAAGAGACATAGATTCCCATGCCGCTGACAACAACAGAAGCAGAAAAAAGAACATGCAGCAAATGGACACAGAGAACAGGAAACTGGGATTGGGGGGTGGGGAGAGAAATAAATTTTTAAAAATCTAAAAAATAAAATAAAATAACACATTACATTAAAAAATGTTGATAATCTCATTTAAAAAAAAAAGAAACACAGATTCCCGGTGCTGCTGATAAGGATAGAAGCGGTCACAGAGGAACACACAGTGAATGGGCATAGGAGACAAGTGGGGGGTGCGGAGGGGAGAGGAAAAAAGGAGTCTAAGCTTATCAGTAAAGTTCATTATGCAAAACATCATGCAAAAGCAGGAACATCTACATTCCTAGAGGGATCCAGCTGCTGATAAGTACAATTATTTTAAATAAAAGAATATTTCTTCATGAAAGAAGTCTCAGAGTGCCAAAGACAACCTGTCTCAGAAAGTTCTACCCTGATGTGCTAACCAAACAAGCCTCAAATTTCAAATCCTTTTGAAATCAAATCTACACAAATGTCATTGCAAAAATAAATAGCCTGATGCAATACATGACATCAGTTCAAGCTGGGTTTGCAAGTCTATGAACTTAAACCTTGACCCTAAAAACCACTCTGTCAAACTCTTCTTTGTATTCATGCGCTCAGCAAATTTGGATATAAGAACAAATAAACCTCCCCAATCTCTCACTAATTTCTCCTAGGATTTATAGCCCAGTACTGAATGGGTAAAATACCTTCTCATCCTACTGAACTAACTTAGGGACCCTGCTAATTTCTCTCATTATACTCATTATATCTACTATGAAAGTAATTACTAGCACTCACTGACAACAATCTAATTATGTGTATAATCTGGCAGCGCAATTTCTGCTTCATTTAACTGGTTACTCCATGAGGGCAAACACTTGTCTGCACACCTGTCTATCATAATCACTGCCCAGCATTTACCAGGGCACCTCAACAAATATTGGTAGGTTAGTTGGTTGAAATAATAATGAATGGTAATAGTATCTAAGGCATAGTAGATACCCAATAAATAGTCATTGAATAAATAGAGGTTTATTTTCTAATTTCTTAAGTTACCAGGTATATAAAGCCGTATGTAATATAGATCTAAACTCAAGTGTACATTACAAGGTCTAATTACATAATAAAGCTCACCTCTAGGAGATGCTTAGCAATTTACACATAGTATCATGAATAGTATCTAAACACAGCTGTGACTAGCAGTTTAAACATTTCTTTCCATAATCTCCATCACTTAATTTTTTCTCTTCTGTACCTCTACACTGCCTAACAGCAGTATTGATTTACAAGGGAGAATGCTAAAGAGATAGAAATCCATGTGCTTGAACACAGAATTTGTTCCCCATTCCATTCATTCACTTCAAAAAATTATAAGACTCACTGTTATTAGGAATCTCTAGGGATTCCTTAGAGGGTTCTTCTGCTTTTGGTCTTCATCTTCTTCAAGATTTTCACTCGACTTTGACAGCCGATTTCTTAGAGAAGTGTCTTCACCTACCATTGTGTTCTCTAGGAAAGATGTAAAAAGTTTTGAAATTTTACATTATCACTCTATGTAGGGAACGTGAAAATTGATGACATACATATACTCTTTCTTTTATTTCAATCATGTTTAAACATATCTGAGTCAAGTGACTACAACACATATAAATTAGCCCCTATAAACTGGCTGGCTTCCAAGGTTTTTATTTAAACATAACCCCCAATATTAAAGAAAATTTTAATTGAACGAACAAGGTATAAATAGTTAAAGCATTGTCCATAAGGGAAATATAAGGTTAGGTTTTAGTACAACATTTAAACAGAGACTCTGAACATAAATTTAAGCAAGTTTAACTATAAATTGCACTAGAGTGGGGGAGCAGATAATTGGAGGATTTATTAATAGTGATCTCACCAACAGCACTAAAGCTCATGCCTGAACAAAACTTATCTAATACAGGTATGTCCCTAAAAGTCTCACACAGTCTTCTTGGGCTCACTCCTACAGCACTAAATTTAGGGGCCATTTTAAACAGCAAACTTTCAACAAAAAGCACAAAAATGTGAAAAACATGCAACCAAATATACCACAAAAAGGACCCTACGAGAGCTGAAATAGGAAAGCACAATGATGCCTTGTTCAAACTAACCTGAATGGGAAAATGAAGCTTTTCACTGCTTTGTACATGTCTAGGAATGCTGGGGAAAGCACAAGTATTAGGTTAAAATAAATTTTAGCAAATGGTCAGATTTGCAAAGCAGTAAATTAATGAAGATCAAAATGTACATGAAAAATTAAGAATTACATAAGAAAATATAACTACAAAAATGACACAAGGTGAAGTATGACTATCAGCCAAATCAACAGAAAAAATTTTATGTTTAATACTTCTTTTCTGTAAGAAATGATGAAATGTAGTACATGGTGCATTTGGATAATTATCACTGCCTGGCACAGCCAAAATCTGACAACTCTGAATTCATTCTATTTCAATTTTTTTCTGAAATACTACAAATGAGGAAAGAAAGTTATGGGCAACAGATGATACATCACATAGCAATTTTAGGAGTCTAATACAGTTCAATTAGGGGGGACCGAGGAAAAAGACCAGGGCTACTGAAAAATCTGAGCCATTTTGTCAAGGGTTAGAGAAAGTCATAAAAGCGTCTAATTCTCTAACAGAAAAGACTACAGAAACGAGACCAGAAAACTAAACTTTGAGGGATCCCCTCAAGGAACACACCAGTAAGTAGAAAAGAAATCAGGGAAGAAAACAGAAAGTTGTGAAAGGAAAGCCCTTTCAAAAAGAAAGGAATATTATGGGGGCTTAGTGCAATTAAAATCAGGCAAAGGAAAGTAGATACTACACCAGGTAGTGGTGCTCCTGAGGGCTACAGAAACACCCAGGTCATACAGTCATGGCAGATGGCTCCAGAGTTTGGTCCTTGCCACTGGGTCCTACTTTGGAATTTGTGCTCCTGAGCATGACAGAGACTCAGATCTGACTTCTCTACACAGGCTGCTTTCTGTCCCTTTTATTGAACCTGTGGTTGGTGCTGTGGTTGGTGTATGCCCAAGAGACTTGAATCTCTGAGCTGTCTGTGAGCCACCTGGGCTCTGAGCTTCAGCGGAGTTGCTGCACCTACTCTCAAGTTCACTGGACTTACCCAGATGAGCTGACCGGGAGGTGAGGATGGACAAATAAATGGAAAGATAGTGCATGCTCATATGTGGAACACTCAAAATTATGAAGATGTCAATACTAACCACAGCAACCTGTTTATTTAATATAATCTCAATCAATATTCCACTTTTTCATTTTCTTTGCAGAAGTGGAAAACTATACCATCAAATTCATATTGAAGGGCAAGGGATCCCAAATAGACAAAGCCATCTTGAAAAAGAAGAACAAAATTAAAGGACTCATACCTCCTGATTTCAAAACTAATTACAGAACTACAGTGTTCAAATACTATGGTACTAGGACTGGACAGAGATACCAATAGAATAGAATTGTGAGTGCAGAAATAACCCCACACATCAACGGCAACTGAATTCTGATAAGAACGCCAAGTCCACTTAATGGGGAAAGAACAGTTTCAACAAATTCTGCTGACACAACTGGATATCCATGTACAAAAGAATGAGAGTGGACCTCTACTGCATAGCATATACAAAAATTATTAAAAGTAGAAGAGACCTAAATATAAGGTCTAAAACTATAAAACTTTTAGAAGAACACATGGTAAATTATCTTCAGGATTTATATTAGGCAATGGATTCTTAGACTGCATACCAAAAGTACAAGCAACAACAAAAAAAGTGGACAAATTGGACTTCATCAAAATAAAAATATGTGTGTAATGAACATTATCAAGAAAGTGAAAAAAGACAATTTACAGAATGGGAAGAAATATTTGTAAGCCATATATCCATAATATATAAAGAAATCCTACAACTCAACTACAAAAAGAAAATCCAATTTTAAAAAAATGGACAAAGGTGCTGCCTCAATCAAGATGTAAAAGTGAGAAGTTCAGAGTTCCATCATCACCACAGAAGCTTTGAACAACCAGCAAGAAGTGACAAAACCATATTTCTCAAAGTTAAAAAAAAAAAAAAAAAAAAATTGAGAAGGACTGCAGGAACAGGGTGAACACAGAATCAAGAAAAACAACACCTTAATGTAGTAGAAGCTCATGGTGCCCTGGCTGGCCTGCCCCCCAGTCATTAATGGCTCTGCAGTGAACCAGCCTAGGCTCACAGTGCAAATCCCTGGTCCTCGTTCCAAAAGGAGCATAGTAAACCTTATGCACATACTAAGAACAGTGATATCTGACCCAATCTGTCTGGCTTAGGTATAACCCTAAGAACAGATAAAGTCTGAAAACTGTCCAAGTCAGAAAGAGGCCAGTAGCCACAATTTTAAATCCACCCCCAGCTTGAGGGGAAGCCAGGCTGATTGAAAATCACCTGCTTCTTTCTACCCAGATCAGACTATAGCCCTAGCCAGGATTCCAGCCCCACCTCTAGCAGGAAAGAAGCTGGGGAGACCTGCACAAGCCTCTCCAAGCAACTGCAGGCTCTTTTGGATGGCACGGACTGAATAGTCAGATACCTGGGGCTCCATCCCCATATCCCAATAGGATAGGAGAGGAGCTGTGTTTCCTTGGCCTCCCTGGGCAAATGCAGACACTTTCAGCCACACAGACTGGATTCCCTGGATACCTGTAGCTCTATGCCTACTCCCCAATAGGACAGGAGGGGAGCTGTGTGTCCTCAGCCTCTCCAGGCAACTGCAGGTGCTGTTGGTCCAAAAGAACTGGTGTGTTGAATGCCTTCAACTCCATCTCCACCCCTCCACTCACATAGGATAGGAAGAGGCTGGTATTTTCTCAGCCTCTCTGGGCAACAGCAGGCACATTGAGCCTACATGTACAAAACTGTTGGGCACCTGCGGACCTATCCCCATCCCCTAAAGGCAGAAGGAAAAGTACTACCTCAGCCTCTCAGGGAAACTGCAGATACAGTCAGCCCACACAGATTAGATTGTTAGGCACTCCAGAGGGTCCATCCCCACCCCTAGCAGGAGAGGGGGGGAGTGCTACATCTGTCTACCTGGGTAACTGTGGTCATGTTGGACCCACACAGCACAGACTCCTGCCCATCCCTGCAGCTCCATCCCTGCTTGATGTAAGGGAGGAAGGGGTGTGAAGCTTCCTCAGTCTCTCTGGGCAACTACAGGTGGTCTTTGCTGGCACAACTTGAATTATAACACACGGCTGTGGATTTATCCCTATTCCTGGCAGAGAAGAAATTTGGGAGAAGCTTTATCAGTTCCTGAGGCAATGTGGGCCGCTTCAGCCTCCATAACTTGGAGTACCAACTACATCTTTGGCTTGTACTACACAATAGTAAGGGAGAAAGGCAAGAAAATCCTAAACTAATGAGAGAAACTGAGTCCAGAATAAACACATCTAGTAAGACAGATGCCAAGACCACAAAAAATTACAGTTGATCCCAAGAAACAGGAAGAAATTGTCCAGTCAAAGGAACAAGATAAACCTCCAGATGACCTAAAGGAGTTGAGACAACTAATCATAGATCGTCAAACAAATATCCTTAATAAGTCCAAGGAGTTCGGTAAAGAGATTAAAAATATTAAGGGTGGCAGACTTGTTCCAGTGATTAGGGTGGGAGACTTGGTCCAGAGGTTAGGGCATCTGTCTACCACACGGGAGGTCTGCAGTTCAAACCCCGGGCCTCCTTGACCCATGTGGAGCTGGCCCATGCACAGTGCTGATGCGCGCAAGGAGTGCTGTGCCATGCGGGGGTGTCCCCCGCGTAGGGCAGCCCCACGCGAAAGGAGTGAGCCCCATAAGGAGAGCCGTTCAGTGCCAAGGAAAGTGCAGCCTGCCCAGGAATGGCACCACACACATGGAGAGCTGACACAACAAGATGATGCAACCAAAAGAAACACAGATTCCCATGCCGCTGACAATAACAGAAGCAGACAAAGAAGATGCAGCAAATAGACACAGAGAATAGACAATCGGGGTGGGGGAGGAAGGGGAGAGAAATAAATAAATAAATAAATCTTTAAAAAAAATAAGACTTTTAAAAAATATTAAGAAGACAGTGGGTAAGCACAAAGAAGAATTTGAAAGCATACATAGAAAAATAGCAGATCTTATGAGAATGAAAAGTATAATAAATGCAATTAAAAGTACACTGGAGGGAAGCAGATTTGGTTCAAGCATTTGGGCATCTGCCTGCCATATGGTAGGTTCCAGGTTCAGTTCCTGGTGCCTCCTAAAAAAGTGAGCAGATGCAATGAACTGATACAACAAGCATTAGCAATGAGCAGGAAGCAGGTGTGTCTCAAGTGGTTGGGCACCCACCTTCCACATGGGAGGTCCTGAGCTCAGTTCCTGGAGCTTCCTAAAGAAGCCAAGGAGACAAAAAGCAGATACAATGAGCAGGCACAATGAGCAGAGACAACAAGCAAATAACAAGCAGACACTGCATGCAGACACTGAGTGGAAACAATGAGCAGACAGATGAGGAAGTCATCTCAGGGAGAAAAAATACATTGGAGGTGGAGCAGATGTGACTCAAGCCTGTTTTTGGGAGCCTGTTTCCCACATGGGAAGTCCTAGGTTTGGTGCCCAATGCCTCAGAAAAACCGAAACAAACAAAAAGAAAACAAAGAAAAAAAACATCCAAGGGAGCTGATGTGGCTCACTGGTTAAGTGCTGGTTTCCCACATATGAGGTACTGGGTCCCCAGCCCCAGTACCTAAAAAAAAAACAAAAACAAAAAAAACATTGGAAACATATAGCAACACATTTAAAGAGGCAGAAGGATCAATGAACTTGAAGACATTGCCTCCAAAAGTGAGCATGCAAAAGAACAGATGAAGAATGGAAAAAATTGAACAGGGCCTCAGAGAACTAAATGACAACAAGAGTTGCACAAACATACATGTCATGGGTGTCCCAAAAAGAGAAGAGAAGGGAAAAGGGGAAGAAGGAATATTTGAAGAAATAATGGCAGAAAATTTCCCAAGCCTATTGAAGGATACAGATTCCTGTCTCCAAGAAGCACAATGTACTCTCATCCAAATAAATCTGAATAGACCAATTCTGAGACACACACTAATCAAAATGTCAAATGCCAAAGACAAAGAGAGAATTCTGAGAGCAGCAAGGGAAAAGTGATGCATAGCATATAAAGAGTAAGTGCCAATTTCTCATTAGAAACAATGGAGGCAAGAAGGCAGAGGTATGATATATTTAAGATACTACAAGAGAAAAACTGCCAGCTAAGAATCTTATATCCAGCAAGATTGTTTTTGAAAAATGAGGGTTAGTTTAGAATATTCACAGATTAACAGAAACTGACAGAGTTTGTGATGAAGAGAACAGCTTTGCAGGAAATACTAAAGGGAGTGCTACAGCTTGAAAGGAAAGACAGGAGAGAGAGGCTTGGAAAAGAATCTAGAAATGAAGATTATACTTAGTAAAAGTAACTGAAAATGTCAAAAGAGTGGTAAAAATAAAATATGAGAGATAAAACCCAAAAAACAAAATGGGTGGAATAAGAACTGCTTTTACAGGAATAAAATAGAATGTTAATGGATTAAACTTCCCGATCAAAAGACAAAGACTGGGAGAATGGATAAGAAAATATGAGCCATCAATTTGCTCTGTAATAGTAACTCATCTTAGACCCCAGGATTCCAAAACATTGAAAGTAAAAGGAAGGAAAAAGTTATTCGACGCTAGCAGTAACCAAAAAAAAAAAAAAAAAAAAAAAAACAACAATGCTAGAGTACTATACTTATTGGAGGAAATAGACTTTAAAGGCAAGACTGTTATTAGAGACAAATAAGAACATTATATATCAATAAAAGGGGAAATTTACCAGGAGGAAAAAACACTCATAAAGGCATATGCATCTAAACAGGATTCCCCAAAGTATATGAGGCAAAAACTGGCAAAACTGAAGGGAGAATGATGTTTCTCCAATAATAGTAGGAGATTCCAATCTCAGCATTGGATTACAAAATCTGGGCAGAGGATCAATAAAGAAACATAGAGCCCCAATAATATGATAAATGGACTAAACCTAATGGACATATATAGAACACTGCACCCCAAGACAGCAGGATACATATTCTTTGCAAGTGCTCATGGATCTTTCTCCAGGATGGACAATATGTTGGGTCACAAAGCAGATATCAATAAATTCAACAAGACTGAAATTGTACAAAGCACTTTCTCTGATCATAATGGAATAAAGGTGGATATCAACAAGAGGTAGAAAAAGGGAAAATTCACAAATATATGGAGATTAAACAAACACTCTTCAATAATCAGTGGGTCAAAGAAGAAATTATAAGAGAAATCAATAAATATCTTGAGATGAAAATGAGAACACAGCATATCAAACCTATGGGTTATAGCAAAGGTAGTATTGGAGGGAAATTTACAGGCTTCAATGCTTACATTAAAAAAGAAGAAAGAGGGGTGTGGATGAGGCTTGAGTAGTTGAGCACCTGACTTCCAAGTGGTAGGTCCCAGGTTCAGTTCCTGGTGCCTCCTGAAGAAGACAAAAAACAATGAGCAAATAACAAGCAGACATGATCAAAACAGTGAGCAGACATGAAGCAAAAACAATGAGCAGAGTGGCAAAAACAGTGAGCAGATAACGAGCTAAACTAGTGGAATGAACAGAAAATGAGCAGACAATGAGCAAAAACAAATGAGCAGGGAATGGATGTGGCTCAAGCAGTTGAGTGCCTACATCCTACGGGGGAGGTCCAGTTTGTGTTTGGTTCTCAGTGCTTCCTAAAGAAGAAGGAGAAAAAAAGAAACAGACAAAGAGTAGCCAACAAGCAAAAACAACATGCAGATAATGAGTGCAAACAGTGAGCAAAAACAACAAGCAAAGAGACCAAAGAGACATGTCAGGGAAGAAGAAAGTTCAACAACTGATTGTTAAATAAGCCAGATAAAAACAATAAAAAAGACGAAAGAGCTAAAATCAATGGCCTAACTACATAGCTGGAGGAACTAGAAAAAGAACAGCAAACTATTCCCAAAGCAAATAGAAGGAATGAAATAAAAAAGATCAGAGCATAAGTAAATGAAATTGAGAAAAAAGCAATAGAGAGAATTAGCAAAACCAAAAATTGGTTCTTTAGGAAGATCAACAAAATTGGCAAGCTCTTAGATAGACAAAGAAAAAAAGAGAGAGGATGCAAATTAAAAAACAAAAAGTGAAAACGGGGATATTACTACTGACCCTGTAGAAATGAAAGAAATTGTAAGAAGATACTATGTACAACTATGCCAACAAACTAGACAATGTAGACGAAATGGAAAAGTCCCTAGGAATGTATGCACAACTACACTGACTCTAGAACAATAGAAGACCTCAACAAACCAATCGCATGTAAAGAGATTGAAGCAGTTATTAAACAGCTCCCCAAAATGAAAATCCCAGGACCAAATGGTTTCACAGGTGAGTCCTACCAAGTATTCAAAGAAGATTTAACACCAACCCTACTCAAGCTCTTCTGAAAAACTGAACTAGAAGGAATGCTACCAAACTAATTCTATGAAGCCCATATCACCCTAATACCATGGCCAGATACAGATGTCATGAAAAAAGGAAGTTACAGACACATTTAACTGATGAATACAGATACAAAACTCCTAAACAAAACTTGTTAATCAAATCCAACAATACATTAAAAGAGTTATTCATCATGATCAACTGGGGTTTATGCCAAGCATGCAAGGGTGGTTTGGCACAAGAAAATCAGTCACTGTAATATACCACATTAATAATTCAAAGAAGAAAAATCTCATTATTCTATCAGTTGATGTAGAAAATGTATTTGACAAAATACAGCATCCTTTCTTGATAAAAATACTACAAAAGATAGGAATTGAAGGAAACTTTCTCAATGTGGTAAAGGCCATATCTGAAAAACCCACAGCTAACATTACACTTAATGGTGAAAGACTGAACGCATTCCTGTTGACATCAGGGACATGTCAAGGATGCTAATGTTACCACTATTCAATGTAGAGATAGAAGTTATAGCTAAAACAATCAGGCAAGGAAAAGAAATAAAAGGCACCCGAATGGGAAAAGAAGAAGTAAAACTTTCACTATTCGCAGATGATATGATCCTATACCTAGAAAATCCTGAAAAATCTACAACGAAGTTACACAGTTAATAAACTATTTCAGTAGTGTCAGGATACAAAATCAATATGCAAAAATCACTGTTATTTCTATATACTAGTAATGCACAATCTGAGAAGGAATTCAGGAAAAATATTCCATTTATAATAGTGACTAAAAGAATCAAATATTTTGGAATAAACTTAACTGAGAGGTAAAGCACTTGTATTCAGAAAACCACAATGCATTGCTAAATTAAGTAAATAAATGCAAACATACATACCTAAATAATTGGAAGAACATTCCATACTCATGGTTTGGAAGATTAAATACCATTAAGATGACAATTCTACCCAAATTGATATACAGATTCAATGCAATCTCAATAAAAATTCCCCCAGCATTTTTTAAACAAATGGAAAACACAGTTATCAAATTTATTTGGTGAATAGCCAGATAAATTATCAAATTTATTTGGTAAATATCCAGAAACTTCTTAAAAGAAAAAGCAAAGTTAGTGGATTCTGACTTCCAGACTTTAAATCATATTACCTATTGTAAACAAACAACAACAAAAAAAACAGCATGACACTGGCATAAAGATAAACACAGACCATTGGACCCAAATTGATAGTTCAGAAACAGACCCTCACATCTATGGTAAATTGAATTTGACAATTCTGTCAAACCCACCCAGCTGGGGCAGGACAGCTTATTAAACAAATGGTGCTGGAAGAGCTGGATATCTATATCCGAAAGAAAGAAAGAGAACCCCTATCTCACACCTTATACAAAAACTAACTCAAAATGGATGAAAGATGTAAACATAAAAGCTAAAACCATAAAGCTCCTAGAAAAAAAAAGTAGGAAAACACCTTCTACACCTGGTGGTAGGTGGTGGATTCTTAAACCTTACACCAAAAGTACAAGCAATGAAAGAAAACATGGATAAATGGGACCTCCTCAAACTTAAAACTTCTGTGATTCAAAAGGACTTCATCAAGAAGGTGAAATGGCAGTCGACTCAATGGGAGAAAATATTTTGAAGCCACATATCCATTAAGAGTTTGATTTTCATTCTGTATAAACAGATCATACAACTCGACAACAAAAAAGCAAGTAATCCAATTTTAAAATGGGCAAAAGACTTAAATAGCCATTTTTCCAAAGAGAAAGTATAAATGGCCAAATAGCACAAGAAAAAATGTTCAGTATCTTTAGATATTAGGGAAACGGAAATCAAAATGACAATGAGATATCATCTCACACCAGAGAGAATGGCCATTATTAAAAATAAATAAACAAATAAATTGAAAACAGTAAGTACTGGAGAGGATGTGGAGAAAGAGTAACACTCCTTCACTGTTGGTGGGATTGTAAAATGGTGCAGCCTCTGTGGAACACAGTTTGGTGGTTCCTCAGGAAACTTAATAGAGACTGCATATGATCCAGGAATTCTTCTACTTCAAAAGAACTGAAAACTGTGACACAAACAGATATTTGTGCATGAATGGTCATAACAGTGTTATTCACATTTGCCAAAAGATAGAAACAATGAAAGTGCCCATCAGCCAATGAATGGATGAACAAATGTAGTATATACTTGAGATGGAATACTATGCTACAGTAAGAAGAAATGAAATTGGGACACATGATAACATGGATGAATCTTGAAGACATTATGCTAAGTGAAATAAGTCAGTCACAAAAGGACAAATATTGCATCATCTCACAATATGAACTGCATACAAAGAATAGATGCATGGAGTGAAAACCAGGAGTGTAGGTTATTAGGAGATAAGAGGAGGGCTGAGGGAGTAATGATGCTTAATGTATGTAGAAGTTTTAATCAACTTGAGTGTAAAACTGTGGAAAGGGATAAAATTGATGGTAATACATTATTGTGAATAGTGGTTGGTTTATAAGTGGAATTGTGGGTAGTCTAGGGATGTAAATGTCAATTGAAAGAAAGCTAGAGAATAATCTAGGGACTGCATAATACAGTGAACCCAGAGGTGGATGAGAATTATGGTTAATATTACAAATGCAAGAATATCCTTCAGTGAACCAGAACAGATACACGTCACTATTGCAGGGTGGTGGGAATGTGGAGAAGCAGTGGAAAAATACAATAATTGTAACTACAGGACTATAGTTAACAGCAATACTGTAATAGTCTTGCATTAATGCCAAAGATGTACTGTATTAAAAGGGGAGTATGGAAAAAATATGTCAAATGTATGCTATGGACCTAGTTAGTGGTAAGAATCTGATGATATTATCTCATAATCTGTAACAAATGTTCCACAAGAGTGTAGTGTGTTGGTGAAGAGGCATTTTATGGGAATTCCACACAGGTGCATGATTGTTTTATAAGTTCACAACTTCTATAATAAAAGTATATTTTTAAAAATTCAGGGAAGCAGATGTAGCACAAGTGGTTGAGCACCTGCATCTCATGTATGAGGTCCTGAGCTCAATCCCTAGTACCTCCTAAAAACAAACAAACAAATGAAAACACAAACTTTCATTGGGGAGTGGATGTAGCTCAGTGGTTGAGTGCCTGCTTCCCATTTAAGAGATCCTAAATTAAATCCCTGGTACTGCCTAAAAAAAATTCAGACAGAGGAGTGGAAGCCAGAGGGAGCAGCTAGCAGCTATAGTCAATAGAACTCAGAAGAGAAGGGACAGACCAGGAGAGACCACCATGTACATTGCCATGTGACAGAGAAGCCCAGGACCGAGAATCACTGGTAGCCAGCCCGAAAACACCAGTCATTCAGGGAGAAAGTTTTGCCTTGAATCTTCAATGTTGTCCTGATTTGGACATTTTCTTAGAGTCCAAACCATGAGCTAATAAATTCCCATTGTTTGAGCTAAATAAATAAATAAATGCAGTAAGAGAATACATATCAACTTTAATACTAGTTACATATGTGGAGGCAAGGAGGTAAATGTGGTTAGATTTGGTTATATTGGTAACTTTTTCAACAAATTGTTGAGATAGGGTTGACATACAATAAACTACACATATTTATTTAAAGTATAAACTGATATAGTTTGACTTATGTGTGCACCATGAACATATCACCATAATCAAGATATTGAACACATGCATCAGCCCCAATAGCTTCCTTCTACCCTTTCATAATCTCTTTCACTGCCTAGCCCATCCCACCTTCATCCAGGCAAACACTGATCTGCTTTCTGTCATTATAGTTTAGTTTTCATTTTCAAGAATTTTATATAAAAGAAATAATAGAATATGTACTCTTTTAAAAAAAACAACAACAAAAAAGCATGAAGAGATGAAATAATTCGGCATTTGGGGAAGTCATTAGAGTTTGCATTAGAGCCAGGTTCAAAAAAGAAATAGGAATTTTCTAGGCTTATAACAGGATGGGGGGAAGAGAACACTCTGAAGAACGTATGAAAAAGTATAGATACTGGTGACAGAATCATTAATGCAAAACATTTTTGATGTATACTATTTCCCAAGTCCTGGGGATACAAAGATAACTGCTACAGCCTGGATCTCAAGGAGTGCAAATCTAGTGGGAGAAAGATAAAAAATATTGAAATATCTAGTGGTATTAAACAACAATGAATGAGTTGTATGTAGAGTATGAAGGGAACAGAGACCTGGTGCTCAAAAGAACCTAGGGCCAGTTAGAGAAGGTTCCCTGAAGAAGGAAACTTAAATTAAATCTTTTAGGAAGAAAAGCAATAAGGTGAGAACACAGGTTATATGGAAAGGCAAGGACAAAAGATCAAGGGCCTGAAATGAGGCTTGAATGTTTGTTAATCAATCAAATAAATTGATGAAAAAGGAAGATGAGATAAAGAAGATAACTTCCCAAACATGCTGACAAGACTGCCAGAAATCCATTGAGAAGACAGTGGGAAGAAAAAGGTCTAAAGTTAGTTTTCTAATTCACCTGGCTAAGTTTTCTTACCTTCCACTAAGTAATTACTGGCTGAAGAGAAAGGGGTTTTCAAAATGAGTTCTACATGGAGGGTCTGTTGGTAAGCCAAGTGGTGGTGGCCAATAGGAGCAGAGCATGCTCACACATCTGAGCTGAAGCTGGAGATCTGGGACTCATCAGTGTACATGAGGCAGTAAGGACAAGGCACACGTAGTCTCTCAGGGAGAGACCAAACATCAAGAAAAGGTGCTACAGAAAACAATACAGTTAATATTTATGTAGCACTCACATAGCTCATTTAGCCCTCATAACAACCTATGCAATAGAGACCACTATCCCATTTTATAGTTAATTAAGTAACTTTCCCAGTATCACATGACAAAGAGTAAAAAAGAAGCAAGCAAGGCCTGGGAGAATAGAAGAGACCACAGAGCAAGCAGTGTTGAAAACCAAGTAAGAGGATTCAAGTAGTAATCTGTGGTTAATACCATGGAAAATCAAGTAGGATGAAAACATGGGGAAAGGGGGAACATGGGATATTTCACAATTCTGTGATATAATAATTACTTCTGATTTAACCAATTGTACAGTTTCAGGAAGGAGAAAGAAATATATTGGAGTGGGTTGCAAAATAAGTTGAAGAAGTGAAAACAGTTATAATAATGTAACCAGGAATGAAGAATTAACAAGTGATTATGATTACTGAATCATTACAGAGATGCTTTCTAAACTTTCTAGTATAATGTAAAATAGCCAAACATTAATACTTGAAATTATTGAAACTTTCTGAACTAGTCTTAGCCCGTTTATTCTTACTATTGTGAGGACTATTCTAGTCTCAGCCCTTGTTTATACCTGCTATTGTAATGGTAATCACTCCACCCTTCCTTGTTTGAATCCATAAAAACCCTCAACTCCTGAGACTCCTGGAGACATTTTGGGCCAATAGGCCATCTGATCTCCTGCTTCCTGCTTAGCAATAAACTCATTCTCTCTGAAACCCTAGTTTCTCAGGAATTGGTCACTGAAACTCCGATGTCTCAAGAATCAGCCATTGGAACTCACCAGGCAGAGAATGATCATAACTGACAACCCATGCTTTTGCTTGGTAACAATTTGGCGACTCTGTCAGGAAAAGGTCCCTAGAAATAAGGAGTCTGAATGCTCAAAGTTCTGGAGCCTGATCAGGACAGGTACTTGTGATAATCAAGCATTTTCCAGCCACTATACCCTGCTGGTCTAAAAAGCTTGGCATGTGGGTTTTCCCCTACCCTGCTGGCTCTCCAGGCCCCTAATTACTTTAAAGCTTCAAGAAGAGAAAGAAGTCCTGCTCCAGGTGTGCACATTTGATGGTGAGTGGGTAGAAGTGGATTGGGAAGTCCATGCAGGTGTTCAAGGCCCCTGCACCAGGGTTTGAGGCCTGGGTCCTGCTTCCAGACTGATCCCCCTTGCTCTGACCTCTCCACATTTCTAGGTTCTGAGTACCATTCAGAACTAGCCCTGATATCGAGGTAGGCTAGTTTAAGGAATGGGGAGATGAGCCTAAAACCTGGCAGAAAAGCATGGCTGTGAAACACGCAGCCATGGAACCCCACCTGGAAACCTTGAGGGAAAGACCCCACCAGAAGGCTGCTGAAAGAACCCTACGAGAATCCTCCACTTGGAATGAGATTTCATCCATTAGCATGAAGAGTAATAATTAATGGTTTAAAAAGTAACCACATATCAGTAATGGAAGAAATTATAACACTGATGTGTAGAAAGTGGCCATGGTAGCTGCTGATGGTAGGGAGAGGGAAGAAGAGATATGATGTGGGGGCATTTTCAGGATTTGGAGTTGTCCTGGGTGGTGCTGCAGGGACAGATGCTGGACATTGTGTGTCCTGCCATGGCCCATGGGGTGGACTGGGGGAGAGTGCAAACTACAATGTAAACCATTATCCATGTGGTTCAGCAGTGCTCCAAAATATATTCACCAGGTGCAGTGAATGTGCCATGATAATGGAAGAGGTTTTTTATGGGGGAGTAAGTGCGGTGAGGGGGGTGGGGGATATATGGGGATCTCATATTTTTTTAATGTAACATTTAAAAGAAAATAAAGAAGAAAAAGGAAAAAAAACATTAAAACAACAACAACAAAAAAGTAACCACACGAGCCAAATCTCTCTCTGGCTGGAGCAGCCTGCGCCTACACCTGAGGACCCAGAATCTGTTATTTTCTCCCGTTTCTATTCTCTTCTTCAATTTCCTTAGAAAGCTCCTGGCCTAACTAAACCTGCATATTTTTAAATTCTTTTATGTATTATAACATAGTCAAGAACCTATAGGAATCCAAGTCCATTTGGCATGGCAGCCAGGAGTTCTAGGGCCAGGTAACCTTCCCTATCCAGGGAGGAGTGGTGAGTCTAAACTATGAATATAGCCTATTTAGTGCCTATTTTGGCTACCCATTTTAAAATGGGTTCCCCTATGGGCCCCCATAGGAATCCCAGGCTGAGGCAGGGAACCGGGTGCAGGACCCCTCCATGCCCTGTCCATGCGACCAGGCTTCTTAGACCTGTCCCTGGTCGGAAAGGCTGGTGCACAAAGCAGCGCCCTGCAGAGATGGAGGTCTTGGGCCAAGCTCCAGGCACAGCAAGGCTACCTTTTCTGGCCTGAGGGGCAACCCCACTCTAAAGCCCTGGCTTTTTTAGCAGCTGCCAGCCCTGCCCTCAGTGCTGGCTGCCACAGCCTTCTTCCACTGTGTCCAACACCTGCCCCCAAGCTCCCCGCAGCAGTGGTGTGATGGTAGAGAGCTTCAGGGACTTGGTTCCTCCTGGGGAGCCTGGCCTCAAGCATGGGCCGCCCCACATGACATCACCTTGCCAGACAGCCTTCCTACCGACTGCACCCAGCTCCCCTGTCTGGGATGGGGTGGGAGAGCGGCAGTGGGCAGAGCTGAGGAAGGGGCTATGGGTGGTCCGTGTTCTCTTTCCCAGGGGGTTTATGGGCCACGGGGCTGTGTATGTAATTCAGCTCAACTCCACATTTAATCTTCCTATTCCTCATTTCAGTTTTGTAAAATCCTTTCAAATGTTTTTAGAAACTGAAAATGCCTTTGCTAGGAGGTTTTGGGCCAATCCATGGCACAGGGAGGCGATGTTCCTCCCCAGCCCCGGGAGGCTCTAAGGTTGCCTCAGGGCTCCAAGGCTGTTGGCTGGAACAATTGATCTTGTTGTTTCTCTCTCTCTCTTTATTATTTTTTAAATGTTACATTCAAAAAATATGAGGTCCCCATATACCCCCCATCCCCCACACCCACTCCTCCCACATCAAGAAGCTCTTTCATCATCATGGCACATTCATTGCATTTGGTGAATACATTTCGAGCACTGCTGCACCACATGGATAATGGTTTACATTGTAGTTTACACTCTCCCCCAGTCCACCCTGTGGGCCATGGCAGGACGTATAATGTCCAGCAGTTGTCCCTGCAGTACCAGGGATGAGCCTCTCTGGCACCGAGGGATTATTACTAAGCACTAGCTGATGATGTAACTAGAAAAAGACCTTGAATAAAAAGGTCAACTCAGGCCAGCAGAATATCTCAGCCTACATGTAATATCAGGTGTTAAAAACTGCTTTTTTGACCTTGAATAAAAGGGTGAAATGGAAAGGACAAATGAATGTATATGACTGTGAATCTCCAAAAAAGAGTCGGGAGGTCATTAGATGGGTCATGCTTATGCTTGCCTCAGCAGGGTCCCAGAGACAGCCAAAGTAGATGCTAGCCCAGGTATTGATTCTCCTGATTGATTCTCTACAGAGACCCACATGTTCTATGGTCATGGCAGATGCCTCTGGAGTTCAGTGCCATGTCAGTTGGCCCTACTTTGGAGTTCGTGTTCCTGAGTGTGATGGAGTTGGACTCAAATGTGACCTCTCTACACGTGCCTCTTCTGTTACTTTTACCGGAACTGTGGTTGGCACTGGGGTTGATGTATACTCAGGAGACCTGAATCTCTGGACTGTCCATGTGACAGCCATGCCCTGAGCCTCAGCAATTGATCTTTAATCTCGTAATGAACTTTTAATGTTTCGTTTAACTGCAAAACTCCCAGGTACAGCCAAAAAGTGAGACTGCTTGATAAGTAAGCCAGCCCCTTTTCCCAGGAAGAATCATATTTGGGAGGCTACTCTTGGAGGATAACTGCTCCCAACATCTCCCACAAACCCAGCTTGGCAGCTTTGGTCCAAAGCCCTGGGATCAGCATCTGCCAAGACTGAATTCTGCCATGGGGGTGCCCTTCGGTATGGCTCTGAGTTCTCAGGACACTGACATTAGAGCAGTGGCTCCAAATGTCCCCCAAAAACCTATTTCGGATGCTTGAGTTTGGAGGGTAAAAGTTTAGTCAGGCTTGGTCTCTGGGATACTAGGTCAGCTGACAAACCATTTTTCATTTCTCCAAGCATACCAGCAGACTCCCCACTGGGGTGTATTCTCAAGAACTGGACAACATTGCCTACCAAAGTGTTGAGGAATAAGAAACTAATTTTCTGTAACACCACATGGCCACAGTGCAGCCTTGAAAATGGGCAACAATGGCTTGCTATAGGCAGTTTAAGTTATAACCCTATTTTACAGTTAAACCTCCTGTGTAAAAGGGAAGGGAAGCAGTTATGAGGAAGGGAAGCAGTAAAGAGATTCCATATGCCCAAATCTTCATGGCTCTATCTCAGAACACAAGTTTCAATGGATCTTACTGGTTGTGTTATGCTCCAGTAGTGAAACCACCCCTAGAAAGTAGAGACCCTGAGAAGGAGGATGATATCTTAGATGAACCCCTCCTCAGTCCTCTCCCACACTGTAACCCAGTTCCCAAGCCTAAGGCTCCTCTGGACTCACCTCCAGTCTCCACACCACTGCCTCATATGCCCATAGCTAGTCCAGGAGTCATCAGGAGGGGGCATCTCTTCACCCTTCCAGGGGACCCAAAAACGGCCTCTACCCAATTAAGGCAGTAGCAAATAAAGACACAGGACCAATTACAGTCCAGGTTCCTTTCACCCTGGCAGATTTAGCTCAATGTAAAAAAACAGTTGGTGCAATTTTCAGTGGACTCAGCTAAATTTACCAGAATTCTAGTGATTAACCCTAATTTTTTTAGCTAACTTGGGAAGAGATGCAGATTATGCTAGCCACATGATGTAATCCCTTAAGAATAAAGTGGCATTTGGGAGGAGGTACAGGAACATGCCAATAAGATGGCAGTCCAACAGCCTCAGCAGTATGCTGTGGGGGTTGTGACAATCCCAGATACCAACCCTAACTGGAACTACCAAAGGGGACAAGCAGACCTAAGGAAAAGGGGCCATGTGATAGCATGTTTATTAGAGGGAATGAGAAAGTGTGTCATCAAGCCTGTTAACTACAATAAGATGTAAGAAATAACCCAGAAAAAAAGAAAACCCTGCCCTGTTCCAAGGGAGGCTAGTGGAAGCTATAACAAAATATACCCAGTTTAATCCAGACACACCAGAAGGACAGATTATGTTAAAATCTTATTTTTTATTGAGAACCAGCAAGATGGCAGCAGAGTAAATTGCTCCTAGAGTCAGCTCCTGCTATAGGGCAGTTAGTAAACACCCAGAGCTATCTGAAGCACCTGTTTGGGGGTCCAGGAGACCAGAAGAGCATCCTGCAAACACCACTGAAGAAGTAGAAGGAGGATTATGTCCATCTGCAGAGAAAATTCGTAAGCAGAGTGCTCTATGCCACGGAGGCTGGTACCCATCCTCCACTGGAGGCACAAGTCACCTTGGGAGCTATTCCATGGCTGGAATTGGAAGCTCCATTTCCCAAAAACAGAGGAGGAAGAGACATTCAGCAACAACTTTAGCTACTGATTAGTAAATTCAGCAGACTAAAGTATAATCCTAAGAATAGCTAAATTTTGAACCTGTCCGAGTCAGAAAGGGGCTGGTAGTGACCACTTTAACTTCATGCCAGGCATGAGGGGAAGCAGAGCTGATTCAAAATCACAGTGCTGGTAGGGACTGACTTCTTTCCATCCAGGCCAGATGGCAGCTCTAGCATAAGCCCCAGTCCCAGCCCCACCTCTGGCAGGGAGGATATAATGAAGATTATGTCAATAAAAGAAACTAAAAGTGTCAGAAGAGTGGTGAAAATAAAATATGAGAGATAAAATCCAAGACTCAGGAATAAACTTAATTGATGATGTAAAGCACTTGTATTCAGAAAACTATAACTCAATGTTAAAAGAAATCGATCAAAAAGGCCTAAATAATTGAAAGAACATCCCATGCTCATGGAATGGAAGACAAAATATCATTAAGCTGTTACGTCTACTCAAATTGATATACAAATTCAACACAATCCCAATAAAAATTCCACCAGTATTTTTAAAATAAATTGAAAACATGATTATCAAATTTATTTGGAAGGTGAAGTGTTCCTAAATAGCCAGAAACATCTTAAAAAGGAAAAGCAAAGTTGAAGGACTCACATATCCAGACTTTAAATCATATTACCTAGCTACAGTGGTAAAAACAGCATGGTACTCACATAAAGACAGACACATAGACAAATAGAACCAAGCTGATAGTTCAGAAACAGAACCTCACATGTATGGCCAAGTGATTTTTTTACTAGCCTGTCAAACCCACCCAGCTCAGGCAGAACAGACCATTCAACAAATGGTGCTGAGAGAACAGGATATCCATAGCCAAAAAGATGGAATGAGGACCCCTATCTCACACCTTATCCAAAAATTAACTCAAAATGGGTCAAAAACCTAAATATAAAACCAAGAACCATAAAGCATCTAGAAGAAAATGTAAGAAAATATCTTCAAGACCTTGTTTAAGATGGTGGATTCTTTTTTTTTTTTTTTAAGATTTATTAATTTACTTCTCTCCCCTTCCCCCCACACCCCAGTTGTCTGTTCTCTGTGTCTATTTGCTGCATCTTCTTTTTCTGCTTCTGTTGTCAGTGGCACGGGAATCTGTGTTTCTTTTTGTTGCGTCGTCTTGTTGTGTCAGCTCTCTGTGTGTGTGGCACCATTATTGGGCAGGCTGAACTTTCTTTCGCACTGGGTGGCTCTCCTTACGGGGCACACTCCTTGCACGTGGGCCAGCTCCACACGGGTCAAGGAGGCCCTGGGTTTGAACCGTGGACCTCCCATGTGGTAGACAGATGCCCTAACCACTGGGCCAAGTCTGCTTCCCTCTACATCCTTTTTTTAAAAAAAAATTATGTCTTCAAAAAAGTTTTAGCTCACAGTAAAGTCACATATACAATATAGGGAGTGGGGGGTGGGGCAAGATGGTGTCTGAGTGAGTGCACCTTATAGTCTTTCCTGCAAAGAAGTGGCTGATCAGCGTTGGAAATTTTTCTGAACCTGGCTGTTCTGGGGTTTTGCAGGGCAGGAGGTTCCTGGACATTGATTTGGTGGGACGGTGACAGAGAAGATTTGTGTAAAAGTTGACTATCTCATTATAGGTACTCTACTTACTGCTATAACTCTACACAACTTACATGAATCTAATATCCATTCTCCCAGATCTCATACTGTTGCTCTGTTAACATTTATTACCAATACTACTTTACACATTTTCCTTTTTTACATAATTACCTTTCCCTGGCCCTAATATTTTCCTTCAAAGTGAACTCAGCCAGCAACAAGACATTAGAAAAAGAAGAACAAAGTGACAAAGAGAAAATATAACAGCAGGAACAACAGCTAATTAATCCCCAAGACTAGACAAAGGAGCTAAGGAATTGATTAAACCCGTCAAGATAAAATGGTGACCAGACAGCAACAAAAAACTACAAACCAAATCAGTAATCAGGAAAACATGGCTGAATCCAATGAACAAACTAAAAACCAGGAAGGGGAGCAGAACTTTGGACAAGTAATTAAAGATCTCAGAACATATATTAGAGACCAACTTAATGAAGTAAAGGAAGAGTTTAACAATATGAAGAAAACACTTGGAGAGGAAATTGCAGACATACGCAAAAAGATAACAGATATCATGGGAATGAACACCACAGTTCAAGAAATCAAAAATACACTAGCAGCAAATGGCAGCAGATTAGAAGAGGCAGAGCAGAGAATTAGCGATGTGGAAGACAGTACATCGGAAATCAAACAGATAGTAGAATTGATCGAGAAAAAGATAGAAAGAATCCAGCTAGGACTTAGGGACCTGAATAACTATGCAAAATGCACAAACATACGTATTATAGGCATCCCAGAAGGAGAAGAGAAGGGAAAAGGGTCAGAAGGGGTGTTGCAGGAAGTAATGGCTGAAAACTTCCCAAATCTCCTGAGAGAGACAGATGTACATATCCAAGAAGCACAACACACCCCAAACATCATAAACCCCAACAGGCCCACCCCAAGACATATACTTGTCAAATTATCCAATGCTCAAGACAAAGTCAAAGAGCAAGAGAAAAGAAAGCCATCACATACAAGGGAGGCTCCATAAGATTAAGTGCTGATTTCTCATCTGAAACCATGGAGGCAAGAAGACAGTGGTATGATATTTTAGTCAAGTTACTAAAAGAAAAAAATTTCCAACCAAGAATACTCTACCCACCTAAACTAGCATTCAAAAATGATGGAGAGTTCAAAATATTCACAGATAAACAGAAATTGAAAGAGTATGCCAACAAGAAACCTCCCCTTCAAGAAATGCTAAAGGGAGTTCTGCAGGAAGAAAGGAAAAAACAGGAGAGGCAGAGTTGGAGGAGAGTGTAAGAGCAACAAAAAAGACAAAAAGAGAAGGAAAAAAACAAACAAAATATGACAAACGCAAGTCCAATCAAAATATGGCTAATAAAAATAATTCTTTGAATGTAATAACATTGAATGTCAATGGATTAAACTTACCTATCAAAAGATTCAGACTGGGACATTGGATAAGGAAATATGACCCATCTATATGCTGTCTACAAGAAACACATCTTAGACCCAGGGATTCATGGAGGCTGAAAGTGAATGGTTGGAAAACAATCTTACAAGCAAACAATAACCAAAAAAAGGCAGGAGTAGCTCTATTAATATCAGACAAAATAGACTTTAAATGCAAAACAATTGTGAGAGAAAGAAGGATACTACATATTAGTGAAAGGGACAATCTCTCAAGAAGAACGAACAATCATAAATTTTATGTTCCTAACAAGGGCGCCTTCAAATACGTGAAGCAAGCACTGGAAAAACTAAGTGAAAGAATATAAAAAGTGGGAGATTTTAATACACCACTATCAACTTTGGACAGAACATCTCAAAAGAGAATCAATAAAGAAACAAAATATTTGAATAGTGTATTAGAGGAGATGGATCTAATAGACATATACAGATCATTACACCTGAATACAGCAGGATATACATTTTTCTCAAGTGCACATGGATCAGTCTCCAAGGTAGACCATATGCTAGGCCACAAAGAAAGGCTTAATGAATTCAGAAAGATCGAAATCATACAAAATAATATCTCTGACCACAATGGAGTGAAGCTGGAAATCTGCAAGGGCCAGAGGCCCAGATTTCACACCAAGATATGGAAATTAAACAACACTCTTAGAAAAACAGTGGGTCGAAGAGGAAATCGCAAAAGAAATCAATAACTACTTTGAAACAAATGATAATGATAACACAACATACCAAAACTTATGGGATGCAGCAAAAGCAGTACTGAGAGGGAAATTTATAGCCATAAATTCATACATCAAAAAAGAAGAAAGAACAAAAATTGAAGAACTAACTGCACATTTGGAGGAATTAGTAAAAAAACAACAAAGTAATCCCACAGGAAGAAGAAAGAAAGAAATAACAAATATAAGAGCAGAACTAAATGAAATAGAAAATAAGAAAACACTTGAAAACATAAACAAGACCAAGAGCTGGTTTTCTGAGAAGATCAATAAAATTGACAAACCCTTAGCGAGACTAACAAAGAAAAAAAGAGAGAAGATGCAAATACACAAAATAAGAAATGAGAAAGGAGATATCACCACTGACCCCATAGAAATAAAGACCATCATAAGAGGATACTTTGAAAAACTATATTCCAACAAAAATGACAGTTCAGAGGAAATGGACAAATTCCTAGAAACACATAAGCAACCTGTAATGATGAAAGAAGAAATTGAAGATCTCAACAAACCAATTACAAGTAAAGAGATAGAATCAGTTATAAAAACCTCATAACTAAGAAGAGCCCAGGGCCAGATGGCTTCACAGGTGAATTCTACAAAACATTCCAGAAAGAACTAACACCAATCCTGCTAAAACTCTTCCAAAAAATCGAAACAGAAGGAACATTACCTAACTCATTCTATGAGCCAACATTACCCTAGTACCAAAGCCAAACAAAGACACCACAAGAAAGGAAAATTACAGACCAATTTCTCTAATGAATCTAGACACAAAAATACTTAACAAAATACTTGCTAATCGTATTCAACAACACATTAAACGAATTATACACCACGATCAAGTGGGATTCATTCCAGGTATGCAAGGATGGTTCAACATAAGGAAATCAATCAATGTAATACACCACACAAATAGATTGAAGGAAAAAAATCACATGATTATATCTATAGATGCAGAAAAAGCATTTGACAGAATACAGCACCGTTTCTTGATAAAAGCACTCCAAAAGATTGGAATACAAGGAAATTTTTTGAACATGATAAAGAGTATATATGAAAAACCCACACCAACATCATTTACAATGGTGAAATCCTAAAATCCTTCCCTCTAAGATCAGGAACAAAACAAGGATGCCCACTGTCTCCCCTTCTATTTAACATTGTCTTAGAAGTACTTGCTTGAGCACTGAGGCAAGAACCAGATATAAAAGGCATTCAAATTGGAAAGGAAGAAGTCAAAATTTCATTATTTGCAGATGACATGATCCTATACATAGAAAACCCTGAGAGGTCTACAACAAAGTTTCTAGAACTCATGAATGAGTTTAGTAAAGTCGCAGGTTATAAGATCAATGCGCAAAAATCAGTAGCATTTCTGTACACCAATAATGAGCAAGCTCAGGAGGAAATCAAGAAACAAATATCATTTACAATATTAATTAAAAAATCAAATACTTAGGAATAAAGAACTTATACAGAGAGAACTACACAAGACTGTTCAAGGAAATCAACTAAGACCTAAATAAATGGAAGAATATTCCCTGTTCATGGATAGGAAGACTAAATATTATTAAGATGTCTATCCTACCAAAACTGATCTACACATTTAATGCAATCCCAATAAAAATCAACACAGCATTCTTTAAGGAACTAGAAAAACTAACTATGAAATTTATTTGGAAAGGAAAGAGGCCCCAAATAGCCAAAGACATATTGAAAAAGAAAAATGAAATTGGAGGCATCACACTACCTGATTTCAAAACATACTACAAAGCTACAGTAGTGAAAACAGCATGGTATTGGCATAAGGAGAGACACACAGACCAATGGAATCAAATTGAAAGTTCTGATATAGAACCTCATATATATAGCCATATAATATTCAATAAAGCCACCAAACCCTCTCAACTGGGAGAGAATGGCCTATTCAACAATTGGTGCTGGAGAACTGGATATCCATATGTAAAAGAATGAAAGAGGATTACCATCTCACACCTTATACAAAGATCAACTCAAGATGGATCAAAGACCTAAATATAAGAGCCAAGACCATAAAGACTTTGGAAAGAAGTGTAGGGAAACATCTACAAGACCTTGTAATAGGAAAAAGCTTCATGAACTTCACACCAAAAGCACGAATAACAAAAGAACAAATAGATAAATGGGACTTCCTCAAAATTAAAGCCTTCTGCACCTCAAAGGAGTTTGTCAAGAAAGTAAAAATTTGGTAACCATATATCGGATAAGAGACTTATAACTTGCATATATAAAGAACTCCTATATCTTGAAAATAAAAAGATAAACAACCCATTTAAAAAAATGGGAAAAAGAATTAAACAGACACTTCTCCAAAGAAGAAATACAAATGGGTAAAAAGCACATGAAAAAATGCTCCAAATCTCTAGCTATCAGGGAAATGCAAATCAAAACTACAATGAGATACCATCTTACTCCCATAAGATTGGCAGCTATGAAAAAAACAGAAGAATACAAATGCTGGAGAGGATGTGAAGAAAGGGGAACACTCATCCACTGCTGGTGGGAATGCAGAAGGATCCAACCACTCTGGAGGACAGTTTGGTGGTTTCTCAAAAAACTAACCATAGATTTGCCATATGACCCAGCAATTCCCCTGCTGTGTATATACCCAGCAGAAATGAAAACAAGGACACACACTGATATATGCACACCAATGTTCATAGCAGCATTGTTCACTATCACCCAAAGTTGGAATCAACCCAAATGCCCATCAACAGATGAATGGATAAATAAAATGTGGTATATACATAGGCTGGAATACTACTATGCTTTAAGAACAAATACACTACAAACACATGTGACAACATGGATGAGTCTTGAGAATCTTATGTTGAGTGAAGTAACCAAGGCATTGAAGGACAAATACTACATGCCTGCAATGATATGAAATAAGTAAACCAACCTGCCTCAGAGAGCTAGAGACTGGATGATAGGCTTACAGGAAATCGGGGGGTAGAGGAAGGATGTAAGCTGACATCTACATGGGTGAAATCTATGATAAGCTGGAGGTAAGTATGTGTACAAGGAAGGGATAAAATGGGGGCATAGGGTTACCTTTGGGTGGGGCTTCACGGGCTTCAGGGGGTTTGGGGTGGGCGGATGGGTAATATTGCCCAATAAATTGGGGGAGTGTGGGGCAACATATGAACATAGGAGATTGTCAGATGTTCGTTGAGAGTATAATGCTGAGAAAACCTTTTCAAAATATAATAAGGAAAGTTACCTGTTTAAGATACTTAAAGGGAATAATCTGACATAGGACAGACTCCTAGGGAATATGTGAATGCTCATTTTGCCAGAATAGATTATATCATTGGGTAGAGACCCATATAATGAGAGTGCAGTTATGCCCACATCCTGGGGAGGACTGATGCCATCAAATAGAGGGAACTGTATCTCTCAACAGAAATGGTGGCTCCCAGGGCATTAGAACAGTTGAGCATATCAAGCCCTCAACACTGTTGCAAGTATCTCTGAACATGGCTCTTCAAGAAATGACGTTTGACCATCACTGTGGGCCCTAAGGGGAGGGGGAAATAGGTATTGAATAGATGGAACCAGCATAACTATGAGGGCAATAGAAGTGTTTCACAAGAGTACGCAAGGATGGATATAAACATGTAATATTACACCAAAAATATATAGGGGCTGATAGACTAATAATGTAAATCATAATGTAAAACATAGGATAACTAAAAATTTAGAAAATTGTATAGCCTAAAGTATAAACCACAATGTAGACACAAAGGTTACCTTGTTTGAAAGCTATTGTCTCAATATCTGTACATCAGTTTCAGTAAATATGGTATGACTATGTTAAAAGATTATTGCTGTAGAAGGGAAAAGGTTTTATACTGGATATGTGGGAGTACTGTATATGGTATATATGAATTGCTGTGATCTAAAACTCTTGTGAAGATAAGCTCAATAATTAGAAAAAAGAAAAGAAAAATATAGGATGTAGAATTTCTCCAAATTAATATGTATTCCATATCTAACCTATAAACTCATCACTATATTCCATTTTACTATTAAGGGAACCTGGCATTATATTGGGCTCCACTTTTCAGGAAGTTTTGGATCACAGAGTGGTTCAACAATGGCAACAGAGGAATACTGATGTGGGATGTTATTGACAGGGGACATGTGGTTGACAGGGAGCTATACAGGGCATGTGTCTGGGGTGCGTGGAAATGTTTGGATATATTCATAGTGGAAACAATTAAAAACAACAGCTGGGGGAGGGGTGCTGGGTTCCTGGCCAGGGGGGCTCTGTCATGGTCCCTAGGGGAGCAGTGGCAGTCCCCCGGGTGCAACGGTAAGGATCAGGAAGGAATGAGGGTCCAACAGTGAGCCCCTGATACTAATGACTATGCTTGTGAGCCTGTGCACCTGAAATAAGAACAAGGCCTAGAGCAGCAGTGTGCCTAAGAGTTCCCTTCTGAGAGCCTCCATGTTACTCAAATGTGGCCAGTCTGGAAGCCAAACTCAGCATGTAAATGCACTGTTTTCCCCCCAGCGTGGGACATGACTCCTGGGGATGAGCCTCCCTGGTGCCGAGGGATCACTACCAAGTACCAGCTGATGACATAACTAGAAAATGACCTTGAATAAAAGGTTCAACTCGGACCAGCAGAATATCCCTGTCTACATATAATAACAGGAGTTAAAAATGCTTTTTGACCTAAATCAAGGGGGAAATGGAAAGGACAAATGAGTTTATATGGCTACGCATCTCTAAAAAAGAGTCTGGAGATTATCAGAGGGGTTGCCCTTATGCACACCTGAGCAGAGTCTCTGAGACAGATAAATAGATACAACCCCAGGTATTGGTTCTTCTGAGGGCTACAGAGACCCACAGGTTTTATGGTCATGGCAGATGGAGTTCACTGCCATGTCAGTTAGCCCTTCTTTGGAGTTGGTGTTTCTGCGTGATGGAGCTGGACTCAGATGTGATCTCTTCACAAGCCTTTCTTGTTACTTTACCAGAATTGTAGTTGATGCTGGGGTTTAAGATATATCTAGGAGATCTGAATCTCTGGACTGACCATATGATAGCCAGGCCCTGAGCCTCAACAGACTTCAGCTCCTACACTCTGGTTTATTGGACTTACCCCACTCAGCTAACATGGAGCTGAAGAAGGTCAACCACCACACCATGGAGGCAAGAGTGCCTACAACTGAAAGCAGAAGGATTGCATCCAGCATCCATGTGAAATCTAAGACCCCTCTTGACATAGATGTGGAATGGACACAACCAATCCAAGGTCCACAGGATGGAGGAATAAAGTAAGGATTAGAGTGGACTTACTGATATTCTATTCATGAACTATTGTGGTTAGTAATCGAAGAAAATGTGGCATTGGTGTGGAAAAAGTGGCCATGGTGGCTGCTGGGTGCGGGGAATGGGAGGAAAAGATGAGATGTGGAGGTGTTTTCAGGACTTGGAGTTGTCCTGGATGGTGCTGCAGGGACAATTACCGAATATTGTAGATCCTTCCATGGCCCACTGGATACAACGTGGGAAAGTGTCGGCTATGATGTGGACCATTGACCATGAGGTGCAGCGATGCTCAGAGATGTATTCACCAAATGCAATGGATGTGTCATGATGATGGGGGAGAGTGTTGCTGTGGGGGGAGTGGTGGGGTGGTGGCGGTGGGGGGTGAATGGGGACCTCATATTTTTTTAATGTAATATTTTTAAAAAATGAATTAATAAATACACAACAACAATATACGGGACTCCCATATACCCAACATCAAACCCTTTTCTCCCTTCCCCAGCAATGATCTTTTTACATGTGGATGTTATATTTGCTACAGCTGATGTACAGTTAGAGCTGCCTCTGGCCACATTCTTTGTTTTTACCTGTCCCTGCCATCAGGGCTTTCCCATTTGGGGAAGCTGTGGAAGGGCTGGGTGCAGAAAATGGGGGGGGAAGTGGGGGTATGGGTTTAATTTTGAGTTATTTCTACTGGACCTGGGATTTGGGGGTGATGAGAAGAAGGAAAGTGCTGCAAAATGAGCCATATTTTGCAAGATTTATGCTGTGGGTTGGATTCCTTGATTGCTGTAGGGTTCTGAAAGAATTCACGAATTTGTAATTATTTTTTTCATTATTAAAACATGTATAGCCTTGGAATGGGGGTAATTAAATAAAATCTCACTGCCAAATTTCAAAAAGTAAAGGAAAATGTCCTTGAGAGCTAGGGAAAGGGTTTTCCTGAATTATGCTTGGGACAAATTAAACAATTGCAGTATATTTTCCAGAGCCTGATAGTATGCTTTTGAGTTTGTTCATAATTGTAGGATATTAAGGAAGCAAAGAGGTTTTTAATCCTATGGAGGAAGACAAGACATTTCTTCCACAAACTATCCTTGTTTCTAAATAAAATCTCACTGCCAAATTTTAATAAGTAAAGGAAAATGTCCTTGAGAGCTAGGGAAAGGGTTTTCCTGAATTATGCTTGGGACAAATTAAACAATTGCAGTATATTTTCCAGAGCCTGATAGTATGCTTTTGAGTTTGTTCATAATTGTAGGATATTAAGGAAGCAAAGAGGTTTTTAATCCTATGGAGGAAGACAAGACATTTCTTCCACAAACTATCCTTGTTTCTATTTTATTCTACTAAGGCATGTTCTCCCTAATTTTACATGGGTACTAATAAACTAGCATTCTGTCTACAGAACTTTAAGATGATGAAAACTGTAAGTATGTGTTTAACAAAATTATTTTGACAAATGATATATTAAAATAATTGTGTTGTAGAATATACAAAAGCCGTTCAAAGATCTTTTTGGTAACCTAAAGTATGCAAGATAAGATTTGTTAAAGAAAAGAGAGTAGTTTTGTCCTAATATAAAATGGCTGGTTTTCACATAAAGAGAGGTGGGAATGCATCGGACACAACCTGAATGGGTATGTAAAGTTGTAGATGGTTTGTGGAAGTGAATTGTGTTTGTCATTGTCAATGCTGACTAAAATTTGAAAAACTTGTTCAAAAAGATTTTTAAGAGCTTTCATATAAACCTGCCTATTCTTACAAAACTGGAGTTTGGTTTTCTTTCTGTTAAAAGAATGAAATTTTCTCAGATTGTTGGTCAGCTCTTAATGAAAGGTTATAAAAAGTTTTCTTAACCATCTGTTTTCTGTCTAGAAGACAGAGTCTGTATCATATCAGAGTAACCCCCATGTTGATGTTTATGCTGATCTTATATACTTGTTACTGGGTTACTTTGTTAAATAGGGAACCAAATACTGTTTCACGGCAACCCATTTTTTTCTAGTAGATGTGAAATCAGTTTTTTTTCAGTTAAAAATCAAGACAATGAAACAGAAAATAAACCAAAAATGCTAATCATACATTACTTTATAGTCCACTCTAGTATTTGTACATATATACAATATACACATTTTACAACTTGTAATTACGCTGTAACTACAATTTTTTACGTGCTTTCTTCATTTCATATCAAACAACACCCACAGGCTTTAAAAATCATTTTTTAAGTTGGTTAATAATGTAACAGTGAAAAGTGATCACAAATAAAGCTGCAATGAACCTTCCTGTATATATAATTTTTAAAAACCCCATTGTATTTTTCTCCTATGATCAGGATTAAAAGATGATTTTTAAAAACAATTTATTTAAGTATATCATTCATACATGAACATACAGAAAAAATAAGTGTATAGTAAAAGTTGTGAACTTACAAAACAAACATTCATAACAGCACACAGGGCTCCCATACATCACCCCACCACAAATACCTTGCTTTTTTGTGAAACATTTGTAACAAATTACAGAAGAGCACCACCAAAGTATCACTACTATAGGCTGTATATTACATTTGGTGTATTTTTCCAGCAACCCACCTATTACAAATTTTTGTTCATAAACCATACAATTTTTACCTAAGTACAGTCAATGGCATTCGGTATAATCACCAAGTCGGGCATTTATCACTTAAAGGTTGAACATTTTCATTACTCAACAAACAAACAAACAAAACAAAACATTAAACAAACCACTAACACACTTAGGTTAGCTCTACTAAATTTCAAATCTATGGTGTGCTTTCACCATTTCTATTCATTTCAAACATTTATAGACAACTTTTTAGCAATTCTGCAGTGACTTAAACCTCAGCTTTACATTCTCTAACCTCATTCTTTTCTCTGGTGACTTATATTCTAGCTATTAACTCCATGTGTTTGCTCATTATATTTAGTTCATAATAGCAAATTCATACAATATTTGTCCTTTTGCTTCACTCAACATGATGTCCTCCAGGTTCACCCACATTGTCATGACTTCATTTTTCTTACACCTAAGTAATAGTCCATCATGCACATATACTACAGTTTGTTTATCCATTCATCAGTTGGTGGACACCTAGGCTGTTTCCATCTTTTGGCAATTTTAATAAGGTCGCAATGAACATTGGGTGCAACTGTTTGTTCGTGTCACTGCTCTCATTTCTTCTGGGTATCCATGAAGAAGTGGCATTGCCAGGTCACATAGTAGATTTATATCAAACTTCCTTAGGACCTACCAAACAGACTTCCACAGTGGCTGTACCATTCCTCATTTCCACCAGGAATGAACAAGCATTCCTATCTCTCCACATCCTCTCCAACACTTGCAGTTTTCTGTTCTGTTATTAGTAACCACTGCAGGTTTGAAATAATATCTCATTGTAGGTTTGATTTGTATTTCTCTGATAGTGATATTGAGCAGTTTTTCATGTGTTTTTTGCCATTTGTATTTGTTTAGATAAATGTCTATTCAGGTTTTTGGCCATTTTTCATTCAGCCATTTATCTTTTTATTGTTGAGCACTAGGATCTCTTTATATATATGGATACTAGACGCTTGTCAGATGTGTACTTTCCAAATATTTTCTCCCACTGAGTAGGCTGTTTTTTTGCCATCTTCACAAAGTTCACTGAGGTACAGAAATGTTTAATTTTGAGGAGTTCCCATTTATCTACTTTTTCCTTTGGTTGCTCATGCTTTGGATATAAGGTTTAAGACACCCCCCACTTGCTACAAGGTCCTGTAAATATTGCCCTCCTTTTCCTTCTAGGAGTTTTATGGTCCTGGCTTTGTGTTTAGGTCTTTGATTTGGGGATAAGGTAGATGAAAAGGCAGGGATGGCAGGAGCCGAGGTTGAAGAGCCTCACTCAGCCTGCAAACTAGTCAAGGCGTCCTCCAAACAGGTTGCAACAGCTACCCTTGACCCGGTGCGTCTTCCCTGAGCCAAATGATTGGATTTACCTAACCTGACCCCACTCTCTGGACCTTCTCACAGAATGGATTCCTGAACAACGTCCACTGGGCACCAAACAGGCAGCACGGTCACAAGGCAAAACAAGCCTCAGCATAAAAGTTAATATTGCCCAGTTTTGCCTCCTCTGCAATGAGTGTGCCTGCTGCTTTTGCGAACTGGATGGGGAGAGGATCCTTCTATCCCAACATCTTTTGTGCTTCACCTCTCCCCTCCCACCAGTTAAAGGGCAATAGAAACGCAGTCACCCTTTGCTATTGGGACTCTGCTGTCCAACTTTTATATATACAAGAAGACACTTGCTTTTTTACTGTTTCATTTATTTACTCAAATCCACTGATTGTGTGTTGTTCTGGGTGCTAGGGATACAACACTGAATAAAACACAAGAGGGCCCTGCCCTTAGAAGCTTGTGTTTCTAGTGAAAAATATACATAATAAAGGTAAATGAAGTGAAGGAGATGTGTCTGCAGTGATTGAGCTCCCTCCTACCACATGTGAGGTCAGTGGTTCGGTTCCTAGTGACTTTTTTTTTTTAGATTTATTTATTATTTATTTCTCTACCCTTTCCCCGCCCCCCAACCCGGTTGTCTGTTCTCTGTGTCTATTTGCTGAGTCTTCTTTGTCTGCTTCTGTTGTTGTTAGTGGCACGGGAATCTGTGTTTCTTTTTGTTGTGTCATCTTGTGTCAGCTCTCCGTGTGTGTGGCACCATTCCTGGGCAGGCTGCACTTTCTTTTGCACTGGGAAGCTCTCCTTGCTGGGTACACTCCTTGCCCATGGAGCTCCCCTACGCGGGGGACACCCCTGCATAGCAGGGCACTCCTTGCGTGCATCAGCACTACGCATGGGCCAGCTCCACATGGGTCAAGGAGGCCTGGGCTTTGAACCATGGACCTCCCATGTGGTAGATGGACGCCCTAACCACTGGGCCAAGTCCAACACTCCTAGTGTCTCTTAAAGAATTCAGTGAGCTGGCACAAAGGGCAGGTGTGGCAAGGTGACACAACAGGAGACACAAGAAGAAAAACATCATAAGAGATACAACAAAGCAGGGAGTTGAGTTTCCTGGTGCCTTCTAGAGAAACAAGGAAGTCAAACAGATAGACCAAATGCAACAATATGGGGTGGGGAGAAATAAATAAATAAATCCTTAAAAAAATAGTAAATGAGATCATCTTAGATAATGGTAAGTGCTGAGAAGAAACCAACTAGAGTGGTCCAGGAAAGTCTTTCTGAGAAGGGGATCTGAGCTAAGCTCTAAATGCGGAGGAGACAGTCGTGCCAAGCATGGGGAGGAAGAACACACTGAAAAGAACAACTGGTACAAAGGCCCTGAGGCTGAATGGGTTTGGCTTGTTTGAAGAGACCTGGGTATGGTAAGTGAAGGATATGAGATTGATGGTACACAGCTAATCAGGAGCCAAATGATGCTGTTTGGATTTTTGTTGTTCTTGTTAAATGCAAAGGAAAGATAATAAAGGGCTTTTGGGTATTTTTTGTTTTTGTTTTTTGTTTTTATTCAACCTGTTTTATAGAGAATGTCTTAGCGAGAAGCAGGGGTAGAAGCAGGGAGAATCCAGAGAGCAATAATAACTTTTAGACAAGTCCATGGGACAGGTGGTGGTAATCTAGGTTACAATATTTGCCGTGGAAATAGAACTGGAAGGGTTTCAGAATATATTCTTGAGGTGCAGATGTGAAGAAAGGCAGTAAATCAGGTGACTCCCTTAAGCAACTGGGAGAATGGCAGAGCCATTTAGTGCAAGAGGGAAGAACCTGCTGTGTGGCCAGAGAGACCCTGAAGACCTCTGCCCAGATTCTAAGCCTCTCCCACCAATAGCCCGAAAATCTCACAATCCTTGAGCCTTGGGGTAAAGGCTCAGTAAAAATGCATTTATGAAGGGATGGGAGATGGCCACTGAGTGTTTCTCTGACTTCCCTGGCAATGTGGTATATCTATACAATGGGAAATTATACAACAGCTAGAGAAATGAAGTTCTGATACATGATACGACATGGATGAATTTTGAAAATATTGTGCTAATTGAAAGAAGCCAGTCAAAATGGCCACGTATCATGTTTCCATTTATATGTCCAGAACTGGCAAATCCATAGAGACAAAAAATATATTGGTGGTTGCCTAGAGCTGGGAGAATTGGAGAGAATGGATTGTGGCTGCTAATGAATACTAAGACACTTTTTGGTAGTAGAAAGAGGGGTACTGTGTTAACAAATACCTAAAAATGTGGGAGTGACTTTGGACTTGGGTAATAGGTAGAAGCTAGAAGAATTTTGAGGTGTTAGGTGTATATATTTCCATTTCATCCCCCCTCATACACACACCCATACACACATGCAATACTGTAAAACTCTTCAAGAACAGAGGTAGTCTTACCCAATTGTGATTCATCCATATAGTATCTGTCACAGTGACTTATGAACCCAATAAATATGTTTGAAATTAAATTGTATTACTTATATAGAAAGTAGGAGGTACAACACAAGAAACAAATATGGTAGATTTAAAAAATTTAAAACAGGGCAGAGTGATAGCCATGGAGACCAAAGCCATTTGCCTTTAATGCCTATAAAGCATAAGCAGAAGAAAACGAGCTTACCCAATCCACTTCACTAATGTGCACCTTTGGCACAATGAACAATTTATTTACATGTCAGGTTTATGACCCAAGTTAGACTGGCCAATGTGTGGTTATAAGACATTTAGCTCCTAGGTGTGTTTTTTATAATGATAGGTAGGAAGACATTAAATTTCATACTTGGGGGGAGTGGAGCCACTCCCTAGAGATAAAGTCCTGTTTGTAATATTCTTTAAATCCACCAGAATCTATGTAGAAAATGCCAGCAATAATTCTAGTAATAATTTTGGTGGCTTTAACAATATAATAGCCATCAATTAAGAATTGAACTAAGATTATCTGAGAGGCTACTGGAGTTATATAAATTCCTAACAGATAATGAGATATCATCTTACACCTATTAGATGGGTGGCTATTAAAAAAGAGAGAGGAGAGAGCGAACTACAAGTATTGGAGAGGATGTGGAGGAAAGGGACTGCTTTTCCACTGCTGGTGGGAACATAGAATGGTGCAGCCATTTGGGAGGATGGCTGGGCAGCTCTTGGGAAGCTAATTATAGAATTGCCATATGATTCAGCAATCCCACTGCTGGATATAAACCCAGAAAAACTGAAAGCAGGGACATGAAGAGATAAATACACACCAATGTTCATAGCAGCATTATTCACAATTGCCAAAAGTTGGAAGCAACCTGAGTGTCCATCAACAGATCAATGGATAAGCAAGATATGGTAGATACATACAGTGGAATGTTACTCAACTATGAGAAGGAATAAAGTATTGACACACACAACAACATGGATGAATCTTGAAGACCTTATGTTGAATGAAGTAAGCCAGTCACTAAAGGACAAATATTGCATGACCTTGCTGATATGACCTAAGAATATTGAGCAGACTCACAGAGATAGAGTCTGGAAGACAGGTAACCAACTAATAGAAAGGGTTATAAAGGGACAGAAATGCGTAGAATGTGGTGAGCCGATACTTAATATGGGCAGAACCTATGATGAGGTGGAAGAGGGTGATTTGACAATGGATGGGGGTGCAGAGATGTGAGTGGGGTAGATGGTGCTGGAATGTGAGGGTGAGCAGGGTGGTGGGGGCTGGGTTGGACTATCCATGGAACTGGAGGGAGGGCTGGAGGATGTAACAGGTGAATTCTGGGGATTTGTAGGTCTGCAGTTGAACTACAATTGTTGGAATGTTCTTTAGGCAAATATGGCAGGAGAGGGTCACTGAAGCAAGGTGTCAGTGGTGGGGGATATGTGGGAAAGGGTGCACCTGAGGCATGCTTCAGTGGAATATGAATGCGTTCCTCTTGTCACAGGGTGTAATCTTGGTAGGTGGAGACCCACACAATAAACAAGAAAATATTAAACTCCCAACCTGGGGCAAGAGGGGCAAGAATCTCTCGAGTACATAGCAGTGGCTAATAAAAGGAAACAGACCAGTGTGTCAAGCCCTCAATATTAACGTATGTACCTATGAACCTTATTCTTGAAAAATCGAAATCTAGTTGTTACCATAGATTCCAAGGGGGAGGTGGAGGGAAGAATAGTTGAAACACAGCATAGTTTTAGGGCACTGGAATTGTTCTGCCTGCTTTACAATGACAGATACAGGCCACTATACATTTTGTCAAATGCTATCGAAGTGTGCAGCGCAAAGTGTAAACCATAATGTAAACCGTTGACCATGGTTAGTAGCAATGCTTGAATATTTGTTCATCAATTATAACAAGCATACCATACTCATGTAAGCTGTTTTGAATAGGGGACAATGTGAGAGGGGGAGGGGGAGGATGTGGGGTTTATAGGAATCCCATATATATGGTTTTTGGTGTTTTTTTTTTTTTTTTTGAGGTACAGGGACCGGGGATTTAACCTGGGACCTTCTATGTGGGGAACTGACACTCAGCCACTAAGCCACATCGGCTTCCCTGTGTTGGTATATGCATTTGTTTGCTTGCTGTTTGTTTTTGTTTTTAGGGGGCACTGGGGAACAAACCTGGAACCTCCCACATGGAAAGAAGGTGCTCAACTGCTTGAGCCACATCTGCTCCCCTCCCCTATATATCATTTTTTATTGAAGTAAATCACTCATACAGAAACATACAGAAAATATAAGTGTATAGTAATAGTTGTGAACTTACAAAACAAGCATACTTCACATTGTTCTTAAACGTTTTTACCTTGATTAATGATTAAAGAGCATCATCAAAATATTACCAACCCAGCCTATTATTATTATCTTTATATCATTTATATATGAATATACATAAACAATAAGTATATAGTAAATGTAGTGAATTTACAAAGCAAACTTGCATAGCATCATACATGGGTCCCAACACCTGGCATTGTCTTGAGACATTAGTTCCAAATTATGGAAGTATACTCTCAAAATCTTACTACTAATTATAGTCCTTATCTTACATTTGGTGTATTTTTCCCCCAACCCACCCTATTATTATTTTTGAAATATAATTTTATGGCAAAAGTTTTAAACTTACAAAACAACCATGCACATGTGCAGAATTCCCAAAACAACACCTGTCTATCAACATACCACACGGCGGTGGAAATTTTGTTATACATTATGAGTTAATATCATCTGATCATTACCAGGTCAATAGCATACATTTGGCACACATTTGACATACTACTCTATTATCAATGCAGTACATCTCCTTTTTAAGGCTGATATTCCATTGTATGTATAAAACACTTTTTGTTTATCCATCCATTTGCTAATGGGCATTTGAGTTGTGTCAGCTCTCCTGTGTGGGGCAGCACTCCTGCATGGGGCAGCACTCTGCATGGGCCAGCTCACCACACTGGCCAGCATGCCTTCACCAGGAGGCCCCAGGTATTGAACCCTGGACCTACTATATAGTAGATGGGAGTCCAAATGCTTGAGTCACATCTACTTCCCCATTTGTTTTTGTTCATTGTCTGCTTGTTATCTTGCTCGTTGTTTTTGCTCAATGTCTGTTCATTGCTTGTTTGTCTTTTTTAGGAGACATTGGAAACCAAACCCAGGACCTCCCATGTAGGAGGTGGGTGCTTACCTAATAGAGCCACATCCATGCCCTGTATGTATTTTTATTGTCATCACAATAAAAGTTGTTTTTAAAAAGTAAAATCATGACAGAACAGCATATTTTAATCAGATCAATGAGGTTTGCTTTTGACTCAGTCATAATGTTACTTTTGTGAATAAGTAGATTGAAACTCCAAGGCAAACTTCTAGAAAATAGTACTCTTCCAATTAGCAACATTTACCTACTTTTTTCAAATTGGTTCCTTCACTCAAACTATTGAGTGGTTCCTATGTGCCCAGCACTGGGTTAATGCTGTGTGCAATAAAAGAAATGATGAAAGCCATAGTTCCTGTCCTCAAGTAATTTATAAGCACACCTGGGAAACATTTCTTGAACACAAAAATTACTACTAAAGCAAATTATGCAAAGTGCCAAATGAATGGTGAGAGTTCAGAAAGCTGCACAATTTCAAAGTGGGGAGCAGTCATCCAGCTGCAGTAAAGTGAACAACTGTCCTAATTTGCCAGGAAGTGTGGAATTTCCCTGGATAGAGGACTTTCAGTGTGAAAACTGGGAGAGTTCTGGGCAAATGAGGATGGGGGATCACCCTAACAGCAGCAGGGATGTAGGGAGAGTCAGAGCAGATTCCATACAGAATAGGAGATGGAAATTGAAGATGACCTTGTACAATTCATTTAATTGGACTGCACACTTTATTAATAACTTTCACAAAAAGCAACCTAACCCCCTTATCCTGCCCTAACCATTAGGGATCCTAGCATCTTTGTAGTGATTCCACGTTTTATAAATACTCTCTTTTGTTTTTTCTCTTTTCTCTTTTACTTTTTCAATGTTTTTGAGTACTATCTTTTGATTGACATATGGACTGAAATCTTTTATTTTATTTTATTTTATTTATTTTTTTTGGGGGGGCAGATAGTTTTATTACACTCAATATCGGCATGCCTTTAAATTAAAATTTAGGATTATTTAAAATTACATTTTATAACTTTCCCATAATTTCAATACCTGATGACCTTATACAGTTCAATATCTGTTCAAATGGTCATTTTCAGCAAACATTTAGAAATCCGAGTTTTCCCATGGTATCATAAAACCATCTCCGCCATCCTTACCAGCCTTTTTCAGGCAACTATCCACTGCACTCAGAATATGCTACATCAAAATAAAAATCATACTAAGTCCACACTATACTGTGTAGTATTTTTTTTTGCTTGTGTTTTATGTGTAAGGTTTTTTTTTTTTAATTGACTTTGTAATAATATTACATTAAAAATATATATGTGAGGTCCCATTCAACCCCACCCCCCCCACCCCCCCTCTCTCCCCCCCCCAACAACACTCGTTCCCATCATCATGACACATCCATTGGATTTGGTAAGTACATCTTTGGGCACCTCTGCACCTCACAGACAATGGTTCACATCATGGCCCATACTCTCCTCCATTCGAAATCTTTTATTTTAATAGCAGTGCTTTCATTACTGCACCCGTGTGTCCTAGATAGTTTTGCACTTTCCAGTTTCTATTCTTCCCTTCATGCTGTGTTAAAAGAAGCTTTTTGTACTATTCCTCCTCTCCAAATTTATTAAACAATAATGTCTTTATAAATGGCAGTTATGTCCTTGGGTTAATAACAAAGGCTGTTTAGAAACATTAAAAGACCTTAAACTGAGGAGACGAGAAAATGTTCACCTCTGTGGATAGTATAAACCAGCACTACTCAAGTTCACCTGAGCTTACTAACTACCACTGCCTCCTCCCATCTTGTCAAAATGCAGATTCTGACAACTAGGACTGGGATAAGGCCTGAGATTCTGCATTTCTAAAAAGCTCCCAGGTGATGCCAATGTTTCTGGACCTAAGACCGCACTTTGAGAAACAAGGCTCTAAAGTACAAAAGCCCTTTCCTCTTTTACTTTGCTGCTGAATCTGAAATTCCAGGAATCATACTTTAGGGAAACAAGGTGTGGGTTTATTCACAACAATATTAATTCACTTAATCAGAGAGATTTCCTCATCATACTGACTGAATTAGCAACTTGGAGAATTATCATTAATTTTTATAGATAAATATGAAGGAATTTTGAATTATGAGGCACTGTATAAAAGGATGAACATACACATAGGGTATTAGGACATTAAGGAGGAATGGACTTTGAGCAGCTGCAGCGTATTATGCAAGCAGGAACACCTGGTGTCAGGGCACTGGCTGTAACAGGAGGTTGAGAAGATAAAGAAAGAGACGTGGGAGGCTACCAATAACAAACCTGTAGCCTTTTCTGGTCTTTGAAGCCATGCCTCGGGCCAGTCTAGGGAAATGTTAACTAATAAAATCAGTGATATGTTTCTTACTTTCTATAGAAAGATAGTAGAGAAATCTGTATATGTCAGCAACGGTTTATTGTTTTCTCTTCATTTGCTTATGCAGTTGTGAAATGAAAAGGTCTTCTTGCAAAATGCACATACTGATTAAGACTTTAGGAAATGTCCTTTAATAAAAATGAAATATTGCTAGTTAGGATTTAGGCTAACCGTATGATCACTGATTTTCAGCACAGAATGATGGAGTTCGATGGAGCCAGAGATCACCACCCAACGGGTATAGTTAGATGAGAACAAGCAGGTTTAGGAGGATTGCTCAGCATCATTCTGGTATTAAGTAAATAGCCTGAATTTGAATCCCAAGACTTTTGCATCTTACTCAAGTGCTTTCTTTAATATGACACAGTACTTCAAAATACCAGGTTAATGGCTCCCAAATGGATCCAAACTTTAATTTCAATAAGTTCTTTCTTTATATATGGAAGGACTTTTGTGCCTAATGATTTTGTACTTAATGGTTCCACTAATTTTTACTAATTTCCATTTTTTTAATGAAGTTTGTTTTCATTTCTAGGAGAATTGTACAATTTATTGTGTACAGAGCTAAAACTGAGATAAATACATTTATTTTCTGAACATATTTAAGGTGTTACCAAGAGCCTTCATTTTGAAAAAGCAATGAAACCTGGTCTCCTTCCTGAAAATAAGCTTGTTTTTCTTCTGTAATTCCTCCACCTAGTACACACATGAATAAACACACAAACACTCACTCCAAATCAGCTTTTGGAAAGCCAAAGACAGATGGGAAATAGAAGCTTGAGCCAAATGAGATAGGCCTGTGAGTCCTCCCCTGACTCTACTGCACCTGCCAGCTTGGCCTTCGTGGTCAGCACACACCTTGAAGCATTCAGAAGGCAGATTTTGCAAATAAAACTGGCACTACTTTACCTGGTAGACCAGAAGGCAGTGAAATGTATCACCAAAAATGGTGCAGACCCCTTCCCACACTCCATCTTTGCCTTTATCAAAGGCACCCTGAAGGCAGACTTTTACAGTCCAGTGTGAATTTAATGAAATTTATTGCATTTTCTAAAACAATTGGAATCTTCTACCTCAGTGCTACTCTAAGCAGGAGTGGCAAAAAGGTGAATTCTTCAGTTTTATCCATTGTTGGGATCAGTACAGGACAGGAAAGCATTGTTTTGGTAGAGAAGCTTTCCAGAACTCCTAAAATCACACACGGTAGACAACACACTATTGTGGTATTATAACTACAGTCATAGAAATCGATTTAGTACATTCCTAGATTATATTTCCAAGAGATTACTAAGAGAATTAGAATACCACAGTAGGCTCTCATGATCTTCTTGAAGGTGGAGTTAGGAAAGGAAAGTGCTCACAAAATACCATATGCTTTCAATATTAGACTCAAACCTGGCCTTGATGAATGACAAATAAAATCATAGAATGGTAGAGATCACCTAATAACTTACATTGTTTAGATGAAATTAATTCCTTTGTTCTTGTATAGTTAATGTCCCATCACTAATGAGATAAGAAGTGAAAATATTAAACACAAAAACACCATAAGAAAGAAAAGGAAGTCAGAGTCCAGAGAAAGATTCTAGTTTTTGCATTCCATGTTTATTACATCCCTATAGTCCTTTTCATCCTATAAATTTCCATAGTCTTTTATAATCATTTAATGCAAAGACTATTTTCATTCTTTTCTGTATTCAGGTTCAGCTGAATTAAAATACCTTAAATCTGAATTTGCTTCACATAAGTCAACTGTGCTTCACTGTAGTGAGAGAGGAGTATCAATAAAGTAAGTAATCATAACCACCTGCAGATACTTGGACAAATAAGAATATTATTCATATTGAAATTCATTGGCATCTCAACCATTTCCTAAGAAATCACAATTGTAGGATGAGCCAAAGTGTTCAATAAAAAGTAAACTCACTGTATTTAAAAATTTATTCTGGGGAAGGGTTGTGGCTCAAGCAGTTGGGCTCCTGTCTCTCATATGAGAGGTCAAGGGTTCGATGCCAGGGCATCTTGGTGAAGGCAAGCCTGCCCACCCAATGAGCTGGCCCATATGGGAGTGCTGCCCCATGTGGAAGTGCTGCTCTGCGTAGGAGTGCTGCCCTGTGTGGGATGACCTCCCTGCACAGTTGTGCTGGCTGACACAGAGAGCTGGTGCAGCAAGATGACACAACAAAAAGAGACACAGAGGAGAGACAGTGGGAGACGTAGCAGAGCAGGAAGTTGAGATGATGCAAGAGCATGATCACCTCTCTCCCACTCCGGAGGGTCTCACCTAATGAGAATACAAGCAGACACAGAACAACACATGGTGAATGGACAGAGAACAGACAATGGTGTGGTGTGGAGAGACAGAAATAAATAAATGAATCTTTAAAAAAGAATGTATTCTGGGAAGCAGATGTGGCTCAAGCAGATGTGCCTGCCTACCATGCAGGAGGTTCCAGGTTTGGTTACTGGTCCCTCCTCAAGAACAGAAACAAGACAATGAGCTGATGCAATGGGCTGGCTCCGCAAGCTGACACAACAAGGTGATTCCATGAGATGACACAAGGAAGAGACACAACGAGGAAACAATGAGAGGAACAAGAAGTGAAAGTGGAGATGGTTCAAGCAATTGATGCCCCTTCCCACATAGGAGTTCCTGGGTAGAGTTCCCAGTACCTCCTAAAAAAATGAAAGAGAAGACAAGCACACAGCAAACAGACACAGAGGCAAGACAGGAAGCACAAACAATGGGGGGAAGGGGATAAAAAGAAATAGAGTCTTTTGAAAAAATCTGTTCTGGGCAGTGGAGGTAGCTCAAGTGGGTGAGCTCTTGCCTCCCATGTACAAGGTTTTGGGCTCAATCCCTGTACCTCCAAAAAATAAAGGATAAAAATCACTCTTTTCTCTCCCTGTTTCAGTAAGTAAACTTAAAAAAAAATGTTATTTTAGAGCACTTGCAGTTTCATAGAAACATCATGGAGGAAGTAGAAAGTTTATCATAAACCCAGTCCCCTCACACAAAATTTCCCCAATTATTTACATTTTGTATTAGTATGGTACCTTCCTATCAATTAATGAAACAGCACTATTACATTTATGCTATTAACTATAGCACACTATTTACATTTTGTTTTACATTTCTATGACTTTTGTGTGTGTGTGTGAGTGTGGTAACTTATATACAACCTAAAACTTACTTTTTTTCCCCTTTCTCATGTATGCAATTCAGTGGTAATGATTACATCTGCAAAGCTGTACCTTCATACCCATACTTCATTGTCAAAACTTTTCCACCACCTCATACAGAAACTCCACAAAAACTAAACATTAACTACCCATTATCCTTCCCTCTTGGTACCTGGGAACTCTGTATTCTACTTTCTGACTTCATAATATGCTTATTTTGCTCATTTCATATGTGATCATACAGTATTTCTCCCTATCTTTCTGTCTAGCTTACTATACTCAACATCATGTCTTCAAGGTTCACCTACATTGTAGCATACATCAGAACTTCATTTCTTTTTACATCTGAAAATATTCCCTTGCTTATACGTTTTCTTTATCCATTCATCTTTTCATGTGCACTTGTAATACTTCCACCTTTTCACATTTGTGGAATGAAGCCACTAAGAACATTGGCGTACAAGTGTTTTCAATTTCTTTGGGTACACAGAAGTGGGATTGCTGTGTCATATGATAATTCTATATTTAAATTTCTGAGGAATTGCCATACCGTTTTCCACAGTGGCTTCATCCTTTTATATTCCCACCAACAGTATACAAGTGATCCTATTTCTCCACATCCTTTCCAGCACCTGCTTTTCATTTTTATTTGTTTGTTTTTGTTTTTTAATGATAGCTGTTCTAGTGGGTGCTGGGTTGTATTTCTCTGGTGGCTAATAACTTTGAGAATCTTTCCATGTATTTATTGGCCATTTTTATATCTTCTTTGGAGAAATGTATACCCATGTATTTGGCTCTTTTTTTAAAAAATTGGGTCATGTGTCTTTTTATTGTTGAGTTATAGAATTTATATGTACATTCTGTATATTAAACTGTAATCAGTTATATGGTTTCCATTTTGTAGGTTGTCTTTTTACATCCTTGATAAAGTTCCCTCATGCACAACAGTGTTTTTAGGGTAGGCAAGGGAGTAAAGAGTTTATTAAAAACAAGAAAACAAGAAAAGTACACAATCTGAGACATGAACTGTCGGTTTGCTACAGTGTGAGTCTTGCAAAAGTGTTTAATATTGATGAGGCCTCGTTTGTCTATTTTTTCTTTATTTGCTCATGCTATTGCTGTAAAGTCCAAGATACTATTGCCTAAAACAAGGTCCAGAAGATGTTTCCCTACATTTTCTTCTAAGAGTTTTGCAGTTTGGTTCTGATATTAAGGTCATTAATCCATGCTGAGTTAACTTTTGCATTTGGTATGAGGTAGGGTTCCATCTTCAGCTTTCTCAAATCACTGCCCATTTTTTCCAACACCATTTCTTTTTTTTAAAATAATCTTTCTTTAAAGAACATAGATCACACAAAATGTTACCTTGAAAAATGTAAGAGGTTCCCATATACCCTGCTCCCCATACCCACCACTCCTCCCACATCAACAACTTCTTTCATTACTGTGGTACAGTCATTGCATTTGATGAATACATTTTGGAGCACTGCTACACAGCATGGATTATAGTTTCTGTAGTAGTTTATACTCTCTCCTGGTCCATTCAGCCAGCACCATTTCTTGAAGAGAGTATTTTTTCCCCACAGGGTGGATTTGACATCTTTGTAAAAGATCAGTGGATAAAGGTGTGAGGATTTCTTTCTAAATTCTCAGTTCAACTCCATTGGTCTATCTATCTGTCCTTGTGCCAGGACCACATATTTTGATTACTATAGCTTTGCAATAAGTTTTAAAATCAGGACATGTGAGCTCTCCATCTTTGTTCTTATTTTTCAAGATGGCTTGAAAATTTATGGTCACATATCCTTCCATATGAATTTAATGATGTTTTTGTCCATTTCTGTGAAGAAGTCTGTTGGAGTTTTGATTATGATTACATTGAATCTGTATATTTCTTTGGGTAGAATTGGCATCTTAAAAATGTTTAGTCTTCCAAACCATGAACATAGAATATCCTTCTATTTATTTAGGTTTTCTTTAATTTGTTTCAGCAATATTTTGTAATTTTCCAAATATAAGTCCTTTACATCCTTGGTTAATTTATTTCTAAGTACTTGATTCTTTTAGTTGCTATTGTAAATGGAATTTTTTTCCTTCATTTCCTCTTCAGATGTTTTCATTACTAATGTATAGAAACACTACTAACTTCTGGGAAGATGGAGGATTAGAGGCACACTACTCACTTCTCTCCCAGAAAAATAGTTAAAGGACAGGCAGAAAAATATTCTAGGAAAAATATTCTAGTGCTTAGGAAGTGAGGAGGAGGCTTGACACTACCCAGAAGAGAGAGAGACAAAGAGAAAGGAAAAGATACTTGATGGGAAAAGTTGTGAGTAAAAGCTACAGCCGCAGCTCTTGGCACTTGTCCCCCAACCTTGGAACAGTCAGCATTGAGTCTTCCAGCCCCTGACTGGTGGCTACAGACAAACAGGGCTACAGGGACCACTTCCCCAAGGAAAGGGAAACAGAGGGATGCAACTTAAAGCAGATTCAGCTTTTGGCCAACAAATTTGGTCTGCTGTGTCCCAAAAGCCCTTACAGGCTGGGTAGGGCTGGTACAAACTGGGTAGGGTGTTGCCGCCTTTCTCCACCCCTCCTCCCCTTCCAGCCCCCGCCGTCCTTCCCGCCAGTCCCGCCCATATTGCCAACCCACAATCTGCCCTCTTCCCCAGTAACTGCTTACCTCAGGTCTATCCATCAGCTTCAGCCTGTCCACAGCCGCCCCTTAGCCAACCCTCCCTTCATCACACCCCTCCCTCTACCCAACCCTATATAGCTAAGTGTACTTCCGTAATAAAGCAGACCTGTTCTTGCGATCAAGCGGTCTCCGTGGTTTTTCCCCAACCGTGCGTCCCCCACGCCTGGAGAACCGGTGCTCCCTCTTGGGGCACCCCCCGCCGGTGGTTCGGCAGGAGCAAGCCCCCCCCCGACTCTTAGGCCTGAGCGAGGACGAAACCCTCTCGCTCAGCTACAACTGGCGCCCAACGTGGCGGCTCCTCCCCCGGCCCCTCTCTGCTGCTGCTGCTGCTGTGATCGTCCTCCTCTCCAGGTAGGGACCCCTCGCCCGGACGAGCCCCAAGGGACCCCTCGCCGTCGTCCCGTCCCTATCCCGTCATGGGCGCCTCTTTGTCATTGCGTCAGGCACCGCAAGTCAGGGCCCTCGCTGCCCTGCTCGATGCCAATGGAGTCCGCGTCTCCTTGCGGCAGCTCCAAAAGTACTGAGATCTCTTGCTCCCTTTTAATCCGTGGCTCGCCCCCTGCCAACTCTGGAGCCCAGACACCTATTCGCGACTCATAGATCGAGTCACCTCCACCATGGAGCACGAGAAACGCACCTTCCCAACAGGCCTCTTACCCATTCTCGTTGCCATTCGCGCTTGTCTCCTTGGCGCCCCGACCGAGGTCCTTTATGAAGCTTCTCCCAAACGGCCTCTAGACTGTGATCCCGATGAGTCCGCCGACACTGACTCTCTGTCTAACCAACTTGCTGCTGCTCTCGAGCATGAACCTCCCCGCCCGAGCTCCCCGCAGCAGACAGAAACCACTCCTGCCACTCCCCAAGATGGCGGACTTCCGCCTTCTTCCCCCACTTCTGCCCAAGATGGCGCGCATCCGGCTTCTTCTTCGCCAGTATCCTCCTCCTCCCACCTCTACCCGCCTCTTCCTGCCCAGTCAGCATCCGGTTCGGGCCTGGAAACTGCATGGTCACCATCTTCCGCTAAACCGGAAACGCCCCTCGCGCCATTTTGTCCGCTGCCGGATGTGGCTGCTCCGCCATCTTGGCCGGCGCCCGGAAGGGTCCCGCCGCCGTCTTGTTGTCACCCGGAAGCTGCTAAGCCGCCATTTTCTCACCCGTGTTCCGCTTATCCCTTGCCGCCGCCGTACGGCAATAGCCCTTCACCTGCCTTGGCTGCTCCATCGGCCCCCGGTGCCACGCCTCCTCAAACCCCTCAGCTGTATCCGCTAAATCTCCAGCCCACGCCGCAGCGACCCCAAACTTGGCTACCCTTTACAGCGGAAGAGGTCAGAACCCTCCGCAAAGCTGTAAAGGAAGACGGGATTGGCAGCCCTTATGTGCAGCAACTACTTGAGGAGTTAGGGACCCAACTCGTTCTCCCATAAGACTGGATTGCACTAGCCCGTGCCATCCTGACGCCAGGTCAATTTATTGAATGGCGCGCCCATTAGCGAGTGACTGTTGACCGGCAAATCGTGGAGAATGCCCAGGCCGGCGTCCTCGATCCCTCCGATGCATACACGGGCACCAACAATTATGCAAACCCTCGTTCTTATCTCAAAATTGACCCAGGGTTTTGGCACCGGGTAAAGGTCCTCGTCCAGCGGTCATTCTCTCTAGTTTCCACCAAGCAGCCCACCAAGCTCACGCAGCTGCTTCAGGACTCCAATGAGACCTTCCCAGCATTTGTCGCCCGCGTCCGGGAAGCTTGTCAGCGGAAAATTTCCAGCGAGGATGCCCAATTTGCATTAGCCAAAGAGTTAGTCATTGACGGGTGCCTTGCGCCTTTCCGGGCCGTAATCCTTCCCATACGCGACAAAGCTCTGCACGAATGGGTCCTTGCTTGCCGTGACGTCGACCCACAAGTCAAAACACTCACCGCTGCCTTTGCCTCTGCCATGGCTGTTTTATCCAGCCCCACTTCCGTCTGCTTTCGGTGCGGCCAACCCGGCCACTTCGTCTGCGAGAGCTCCCAGCCAGGCCCAGCGCCTCGCTCAGACCCGCCGATGCGACGGCCAAGGGGCCCTTCTACGCCGTGTCCGCGTTGTGGGAAAGGTTATCACTGGGCCCGCGACTGCCGTTCCGCCCAAGGTTCCCAGCAGCCTTTAAACTTCCAGCGGGGCAGGCCTCAGCCCCACCCCCAAGAGGCCCCCAGAAAAATTCCCAAGCCATAATGTGGACAATGCCCATCACACGCCGCCAGAAACCCTCATTAGAGCTTAAGATTAATGGGCAATGGCTTGATGGGCTTCTGGATTCTGGCGCTGAAGTCTCCTGTGTTCCCTTCGAAATCGCCGCATTCAATCACTGGCCCCTCGAAACCGGCCCTCAAGTCATCGGCGCCACAGGAGCCGCTGCCTCCTGGAAAACATCCCAGCCTCTGCATTGGAGCGACCGAGAAGGCCACGAAGGCCAAATTCGTCCACTCGTCCTTTCATCAGTCCAGACCATCTTATGGGGGAGAGATGTTCTCAGCCAGCTAAAGGCCCGAATCACCACAGAAGCCTTCTCAGCTGCGCTGCCCCCCCCTTCTAGGGGCCACTGCTCCCATCTCAAAACCTGACCCTATCCCTCTGGAATGGGACACAGAGGAGCCCATCTGGGTCGAGCAGTGGCCCTTGCCAGCTCACAAATTGCAGGCTCTTTCTGCCCTCGTCAAAGAGCAGCTACAAGCAGGGCATATAGAGCCGTCCACTAGTCCCTACAATTCACCGGTCTTTGTCATTAGCAAAAAGAACACCAGCAAATACCGCCTTCTCCACGACCTCCGTGAGATCAACAAACATATTAAGCCAATGGGATCACCTCAACCAGGATGCCCGCATCCCACCGCAGTCCCCCAGCATTTTCATGCGGCAACCATCGGCATCAAGGACTGCTTTTTCTCTATTCCTCTTCACCCCCGGGACTGTCCGAGATTCGCGTTCACGGTTCCACGCATCAACAACCAAGGGGCAGCTCAGCGATTTCAATGGCGAGTATTGCCTCAAGGCATGCGCAACAGCCCGACTATGTGCCAACTGTATGTCAACCATGCTGTTGAGCCGCTGCGCTCCAAGTTCAATCCGGAGCACACATACATTCTCCACTACATGGACGACCTCCTTTTAGCAGCGAGCTCCAGTGCGCTCCTCAATGATCTGCTCTCGGCAATAATAACAAACCTCTCCAGCCTCGGGCTTACTGTGCAGTCTGACAAAATAAACCTCCAGCCTCCTTTCCAATTTTTAGGCTTTCATTTTCATCGGTTTATCCAGCCCACAAGCCCAAAAATCCACCTCTCTCCGAAGATGACATTAACTGAGCTCCAACAGCTCTGCGGGCAAATCAATTGGCTTCGCTCGGCGCTTCCCATCACAACAGCGCAAATGCAGCCTCTCTTCGAGCTTTTGCAGACAAGGGACAGCCCTCCAACGGCGACCACTCGCAGCATCATCATCACTCCAGAGGCTCGAGAAGCCGTCCAACAAGTCAGCACCGCCCTGCAACAGTGTCGCCTGGAGCGGTTCTCCCCCACCCTTCCAATCTTGGCTTTAGTTCTGCCAACGCCAATCACTCCCACAGGTCTCTTGTGGCAAGATGGCCCTCTCCTTTTTCTGCATACATCAAAGAGCAAACTCCCGAAAATCTGCCCTTTTATAAGGGCCTGGATCACGTTGGCCACTGACTTAGTACTTCTCTCCATACAAACGTATGGCATCCCGCCACACACTATTGTTTGGCCTTTAGATGCCAAGGAAGTTACCTCCCTCGTCATGAACAATGCCCAAATGCAGAGCCTGGTAGAGCTCTTTCGCGGCTCCTTTGACAACCACTATCCTCATCACCGATTGCTGCAGGGAATGTCTCAATTGGCGTTTTCCAACCCGTTCCGTCCATTGCCCGCACGGAACCTGATCCCTTCTGCTATCACTGCCTTCACAGATGCCTCAAAAATGGCGTTTGCTGCCATCATATACACTCCTGAGAATCCTGAGCCACGGCAACTGCTGTTCGCAAATGACTCTTCTGTTCAAGTGGGCGAGCTTCTAGCTGTCGCTGCAGTCCTCAATCTCCACCCAGACCGGCCTCTCAACATCTTTACTGACAGCCTATACACTCTTCAGGTGTGTCGCAGCCTCCCGCTTGCTACTTTCCTACCAGGTGACTCAAACATCAATCGGGCGCTCGCCTTCGTACAGCGACTGCTTGAGGCGAGGCAGCAGCCCTGGTTCATTGCTCATATCAGAAGCCATTCTGGCCTACCAGGACCGCTGGCTCAAGGGAATGACCTCGCTGATGCTTCTGTGTCAAGCCGCCAGGTAAACCCAGTCCTCCTCCATGAAAGCCCTGCAGACGGGCCGCGGCTTGGAGACTTTGTTAATCAAGCCAAGCTCCTGCATTCCCAATTCCACTTCTCCGTGCGTTCCATCCAGAAGCTCTTCCCAGACCTTCCCATTGAAACCTGCAAACACCTTGTGCGCGAGTGCCGGACTTGTGCGCCATTGTTGCCACTTGGGCCTTTGCAGCCTCAGGGTGTTAACCCCCGCGGCCTCCGCCCCAACTCAAGGTGGCAATTAGATGTCACTCATGTCAGTGCCTTTGGCCGCCTCAAATATCTTCATGTAGCAATTGACACCTTCTCGCATCTGTGCTATGCAGTCCCTCTTGCGGGGGAAAGTGCTAAACACTGCGTCCAGGTGCTTCGCCAAGCTATTTTGTTCATGGGAATTCCATGGGATCTCAAAACAGACAACGGACCAGTGTATCGCAGTGCTGCCTTCGCCAGCTTTGTGCAGATGTATCACATCACGCATCATTTTGGCATTCCATACAATCCACAGGGGCAAGGAATCGTCGAGCGCACTCACCAACAGCTCAAGCTACTTATTCAAAAAGAAAGGGCCTCTTCTCCCCACAAGGCCCCAGCCGACGACGTCGTGACTGCCTGCCTCATTCATCACAATCTCCTAACCTTCGATGACCATGGACTCTCCCCCACCCATAAGCACTGGGGACCCATGTGGCAGCCCTCGCAAGTTCCCCTTGTCCATTGGAAAGACCCTGCCACAAATCGTTGGCAAGATCCAGCTCCCCTCCTAGCACAGGGGAGGGGCTTTGCTTGTGTCTTTCCAGAGTCTGAGCCGCAGCCACTCTGGATTCCTGGGCGCTGCATCCGGCCTGCCACTGACCCACTAGTTCCACCGAACGATCAGCACCCTATGCCTTCGGTGAGAGATAACATTGGCAGTGGATACGGCCCAGAGGTCACCCCGTTCACCCGGATCCAGCACCAGCCATCATCAAGATGCCACACCGTCAGATGATGCCTCTACACAGCCTCGCAGCCGTTCTCTTCGTCCTGGCTTCCCTCGCTCTCCCAGCCGCTGCCAACCCGAGTCACCAGCCCTTCAATTGGACCCTCTCCCTCTGGCAACAAAAAAGGCTCCTCCCCTGGAACGTAACTGCCTCCGCCCCCTCTTTCACTACTGATGTCGCCAACCTCACTGGACGCACGAACCTTCCGTCTTATGAGTGGGGGGGACACAACCCCGCTGCCACAGGTTTCTACATGTGCCCATCCTCCGCCAGAGGATGCCATGACCCAACGCACTATTACTGTCCTTCCTGGGGGTGCGAAACCATCGCCCACGGATGGTCCAGTGCCCCTAACAAAGACCCATACCTCACTCTCCAGCGTAATGCTACTCGATGGAACACCATCACACTCACAGTCAAAGACCCCAACTCCGACCTCTGGTTACGAGGCCGCATGTGGGGAGCCCGCCTGTATGCAGTAGGCTACAATTACGGCGCCATTATCACTATAAAAAAGGAGCCAATTCCCACACGTTCCACCCCAGTGGGCCCAAATCAGATTTTCAATCCTCCAAAGGCACAGCCCCCTTCTCTGCCCCGCTCCACCTCGCCCGCTCCTTTGCCCGGCACCCCCCTCGCCACTGCCTCCCTCAGCTCCCACAACCCCAAGCCTCGCTTACCCCCTACTCTGTACCCCAGCCCCCTCCCGTCGCCACCCTTTTAGGTCTCGCTGGAGCAGGCACGGGGATCGCCGCCCTTGCCCTCCGGCAGGCGGTCGATCAAGATATTACCTATCTCTCTCCTCCCGTACCTGCTCCCATTCCTAGGCCCCCTTATCATTATCCTCTTAGCCCTCACTGTGGGCCCCTGGGCCATCAGAAGGATAGTCCACCTTGCCAAAGATCAAGCCAATGCAGTGTTCAGCTCCTTTGTACAAGTCCACTACCAACACCTCGCCACCGCTGAGTCCCCCCCCCAGCCGTCCACCTCGCCCCTTCCACCCGCACCACCTACTCCAGACCGCACGCCTATAGCTTCTTGTCTTCCTCCCCTCACTTCTCCCCAACTACTCCTCCCCCTCGGGTGGGGGGTCCGGGGACATCACGAGCCCGTTTTGCTGGCAAGGCTCGGCGTGCGCCAGGCACCGGCGTGCGCCGACCCTAATGGTGGGCACATGCGTCCTGGCCAGATGCTATGTCGTCCGCTCACGGCCAGCCGGTCCTCGTGGTCTCCCCCCACCCCTCGTCCTATTCCAGTACCCGTCCTTATAACCTCCTTTTCCTCCTCCTCCTCATAATCCTTGTCTTTTGTTGCTGCGCACACCGAGTTATTCACACCCACAGAGAGCACCAAAACTTGTTGCCTCTATTTCCTTTTAAAAACAAAAGGAGCAATTGTTGCCGCCTTTCTCCACCCCTCCTCCCCTTCCAGCCCCCGCCGTCCTTCCCGCCAGTCCCGCCCATATTGCCAACCCACAATCTGCCCTCTTCCCCAGTAACTGCTTACCTCAGGTCTATCCATCAGCTTCAGCCTGTCCACAGCCGCCCCTTAGCCAACCCTCCCTTCATCACGCCCCTCCCTCTACCCAACCCTATATAGCTAAGTGTACTTCCGTAATAAAGCAGACCTGTTCTTGTGATCAAGCGGTCTCCGTGGTTTTTCCCCAACCGCGCGTCCCCCACGCCTGGAGAACCGGTGCTCCCTCTTGGGGCACCCCCCGCCGGTGGTTCGGCAGGAGCAAGCCCCCCCGACTCTTGGGCCTGAGCGAGGACGAAACCCTCTTGCTCAGCTACAGTAGGGCTACACCATTGTTTGCCTGGCAGTCAGCAGGAGACTAGAGATCCAACCCTATAAAATACCCTCCCTAGTGATTGGAACTAGTTGTCTGAGAGTACGGAGGGGAGTAGAATTATTCCCTACTTGGGTAAAGAGAGGGGGCTGCCTGAAAAGGAGGAGAACACTTCTGAGAAAGTTTGATTTGAGATGCTCTGAATATCCCTGAAGCAGGATCTTCTGTCACACTGGTCTAGTCAATGTTACACTGAACATAGTCCAACCAAGTTTTGGGCTGAGCAGTGTGCCAAAGAGTGTCATCTGCTGGTAGGCCAAGGAAGTGCCTGGAAGGAAAATAAAAGTATATAAAAGGTGCTTTTTCAGGCATTTATAGCCTCCCTCCCCAAGGCCTTTGGAAGCTCATCTGCAATCCATTACTGGACCCCCAGACCAGATTTGAGCAAATAAACAGGGACAATCCTTAAGAGCTAGAACAGGTTGAACCAAGAGTCAAAGAACATCGATAACACACAGCCTCCTACCACTAAATCCATACATAAGAAAGAGAAGTTGAGCATGACTGTAATTAGATACCTAGACATCAGCAAAAAATTATAAGCCATATTAAGAAAAAAGAAGCTATGCGTCAAGCAAAAGAACATATCAAAACCCCAGATGAGGCACAGGATTTGAGACAACTTATCAAAATGTTTGATACAAACCTCCTAAATAAAATCAATGGGTTGAAAGACAATATGGCTAAAGAGATAAAGGAGTATCAAAAATACTCTGAGCGAGTATTATACAGAATACTGTGACAGTTTTGAGATCGTTTATGAATCCCAAAAGAGTAAGAATATGTTTGTAAATGAATCTATTCGTTTGAGTGTGATACCTTTGATTGTATCAAATTCAGTTGAGGGTCCTTTGATTACATTACATATTAAGATTGCTTTTAAGGCTTTTTAATTTGACCATGTCAGTAAGGCATGACTCTGCTTGAGTCCCTGCCTGCCTGGTGGGTCTGATGGAAACAGACTCACATAGACAGACAGACCAACAGGAAGAGAGAGTGTTGTCATTTTTTATCCTACCATGTGACAGAAAGGAGAAGGCTCAAACAGCTAAGGCTGGGGAGACATGACCTATTTTGCTTGATAGCTCACAGTTGAAATCAGGAAGAGAGTAGAACAGCCAAGACTGAAATAGAAGACCCAGAAAGAAATAATCAAATAATCAAAGACCCAGAAAGAAATAAGCCCTATGCCTGAAGAGAGAAAACTACAGGATCACTCAAGCATGAAGCCTCAAGAGGCTGGGCCCACAGAGCTCAAGAGGAAGAGGAAGCCCAGAGGGGAAGGAGAGGCCAGGAGAGATCACCTGCCATCTTGCTTCAACATGTGGCCCCTGGCTCTGGTGAGAAAGCACCTCTTATGGTGCCCTCAGATGGACTTTCCATGGCCTTGGGACTGTTTGCTTTTACCCCAAATGAATTCCCTTTATAAAAGTCAACCAATTTCTGGTACTTTGCATTGGCACTCCTTCAGCAGACTGAAAGCGATACTGAAGGAGAAAATTTGCCAGCCAAGAATTCTTCATTTATCCAGAAAAATTGTCCTTCAAGTATGAAGGCAAGTTTAAAATATTCACAAATAAACCGAAACTAAGAGAGTTTGTAAATCCAGCTCTGCTGGGAGCACTTAAGGGAGCCATACAGCCCAAAAAGAAAAGACAAAAGAGGCTTGGAGGAGACTGTAAAAGTGAAGACTATCACACAGGAATATCAATAGGGTAATATGACAGGTGAAAAGCAGATATGACGTATGAAAGCCAAAGAATAAATTGGTGGAAGTAAATGAGGCATTTACAGTAATATCTTTGAATGTGACTGGAATAAACTCCCCAATCAAAAGATAAAGTGTGGGAAAGTAGCTTGAGTTTGAATGTGGGAACAAGGCTTGAAGTTGAAACATTTCCATAACACAGATAGAGAGTGCGGGCTTAGAAACAGTGAGCCTTGCCTAGACAGAACACTGATCAGTACAAAAATTGTTTGCCTGAGGATGCATTTGAACTTTGTATGACCTGTTCCTTATTATTGCAGATGTTGCACCTGTTCTATATTATTGTAGATGTTGCAGTTCTGATAATGAACAACTGTTTGGTAGTTTCTAAATAAGTACAATGTGGAAACTAGGGCTGAGTATCTCAGTTCCAGAATCTGTGAGTCCCCTTGTCCCATCTTTCTTTCCTCTCTTGTGTCTTTCTTTCTGTCCTTTATTTCTTAAGTTCTGCATTGCCTTCCCTTTGAGCCAAACTATGACGGAGCTGGCCTCAGCAATATAGATTACAGAGGGATTAAAAAACATGAGTCACCCATACACTGTCTAGAAGAGACTCACCTTAAGCCCAGGGATACAAATCAAATGAAAGTGAAAGGTTGGAAAAAGATAATCCATGTAAACAATAACCAAAAAAGAATAGGGGTAGCTATACTAATATCTGGCAAAACAGACTTTAAGTGCAAAAAAAGTTATAAGAGAGTCAGAAGTTCATTGTATATTGATAAAAGGGACAGTCCACTGCTACGGTCCGGCGGGGGCGAGTCCAGGGACCTGTAGGAAGAAGCAGGAGTAGGGACAGGAGTCGAGAGAAGAATGGAGACAAGACAGGATTCTGATCAAGTCTCGTTTATTGGGGGTAAAACACGGGGATACATATAGAGGGAAGGGAACGTGTACATAGGTGATAGGCTGGTCTTGTGGGTGGCAGACGTCCAAGGAGGGGATTGGCCGACAGTTCGCACTGGATCAGCGGAGTTTCGCGCCTTGCGCATGCGTATTGCTGTGGTCACCTGAGTAGTGGCAGGAGGGGGAGAACAAAGAAGCAGGGAGGAGAAGAATAAGGAAATGACAGGGCAGATTTGTGAACTCCGCCATGTTGTGAGATCCGCCATGTTGTGGGAGGTTGTAGATAGGTCTCACAGTGGATGGCTCCCTACAGTCCACCAGGAAGGAGTAACAGTTATACACATGTATGCACCTAATGAGGATGCCCTAAAATACATAAGGCAAACTCTGGCATAACTGATGGGAGAAATATATGTCTCTACAACAATAGTTGGAGGCTTCAACATACCACTCACATCATTAGGTAGAACAATCAGACTGAAGAGCAAGTAGGAAACACAGAACATGAACAATAACATGAACAAGATAGACCAGATATATATGGGACATTGCATCACGAATCAGTATGTTATATATTCTCCTCAAGTGTTCATGGATGTCTCTCAAGAATAGACCACATACTGGGGCACAAAGTCGGACTCAATACAGATGAAAAGATTGAAATTATACAAAGCACCTTCACATCATAATGGAATGAAGCCTGAAATCAAATAATAAATGGGAAAAGGGTAATTTCACAAATGTGTGGAGGCTAAACAATAGACACCTAAACAAATATAAGGAAAAAGAAGAAATTTTAAGAGAAATTAGTAATTATCTTGAGATGAATGAAAATGAAGCCACAGCTTATGAAAATTTATGGGATACAGTGAAGGCAGTGCTCAGAGGGAAATTTATAGTCCTAAATGCCAATATTTAAAAATAAGAAAGATCTATAATCAAAGACCTAACTGTATACCTGGAGGAACTAGAAAAAGAACAGCAAACCAATCCCAAACCAAAGAGAAAGAAAGATATTAAAGAAAATTGAAAACAAAAACAATAGAGAGAATTAAAAAAAGAAAAACTGGTTCTTTAAGAATATCAATATAATTGATAAACCCTTAGTAAGACTAGCAAAATAAAAGAGAAGATGCAAATAAATAAATTCAGAAATGAAAGTGGGAAAATATGACTGACCCCACAGAAATTAAAAGGATCATCAGAGGATATTATGAGGGAAGCAGCTGTGGCTCAAGCAGTTGAGCTCTGGTTTACCATATGGAAGACCTGCGCTTGATCCCTGGAACCTCCAGGTACAAAAAGAAAAAAGGCATCCCAGACCTCTGTGGGGAGGTGCAAGGCACCAGTGCCTTGTAGATTGGCACAAGGCCACATGTGGCAAAGCAAGGCACCAAAAAGATGATGATGCAACCAGAATTTTTTTAAAGAGGATATTTGGAGAAACTGTATACTAACAAATTAGACAAACTAGATGAATGGACAAATTCCTAGAAATGCACAAACAACCTACATGGGCTCTACAGGAATACAGGAACTCAAAAAAAAAAAAAAAAAAACCACAAAAACAATCACACTTGAAGAGATTAAATCAGTCTTTAAAAATCTCCCAACAAAGAAAGTCCAGGAGCAGATGGCTTCACAAGTGAATTCTACCAAATATTTTTAAGAAAAATTAACATCAATCATGTTTAAACTCCTCCAAAAAATTGAAGAGGAGTAAAATTACCCAACATATTTTATGCCTCCAACTTCACCTTAATACCAAAGACAGATAAAGATACTAAACAAAAAGGAAATTACAGATCAATCTCTCTACTGAACTTGGATGCAAAAATTCCCAACAAATACAAAGAAAATCCAAAAGCATATTAAAAGAATTATACACCACACTATACACCACAATCAAGTGGGATTTATTCCTGGTATTTAAGAATGGTTCAACACAGGAAAGTCTATTAATGTGATACACCACATTAAAACCACATGATCATCTTGATTGATGCAGAAAAGTCATTTAACAAAATCCAGCATCCTTGCTTGATAAACACATTTCAAAAGAAAGGAATAGGATGAAAGTTCCTCAACAGGCTAAAGGGCATATATGAAAAACCCAGCACCAACATCATACTCAATGGGGAAAGGTTGAAAGCTTTTCCTCTAATATCGGGAACAAGACAAGCATGCCCACTGTGACCATGGTTATTCATCATTGTATTAGAAGTTCTGGCTAGAAGTTCTATTTGTAGATGACATGATAATATAGTTAGAAAATTCTGAAATGTCTATGACAAAGTTACTTGAGCTAATTAACAAGTTCAGCAAAGTGGCAGTATACAAAATCTACATGCAAAAATTAGTAATTTTTCTGTACACTAATATTGAACAATCTGAGGAGGAAATCAGGGGCAAAAATCCATTTATAATAGCAAGAAAAAGACTCAAATACCTAGGAATCAATTTAACAGAAGATGTAAAAGACCTGTGTTTGGAAAATGACAAAACACCGCTAAAAGAAATCAAAGAAGACCTAAACAAAGGGAAGGAAAAACCATGTTCATGGATTGGAAGACTAAATATCATCAAGATTTCAATCCTATCCAAGGTGATTTACAGATTCAATGAAATAGCACTCAAAATCCCAACAACCTAATTCACAGAAATAGAAAAGTCAATTATCAAATTTATTTGGAAAGGAATGGGGTTCTGAACAACCTAAAACATCCTAAAAAGAAGGTGAAGTTGGAGGATTCTCACTGCCTGACCTTACTATATACTACAAAGCTACAGTTGTCAAAATGCATGGTAGTGGCATAAAGATAGACAGACATACTGATCAATGGAATAATATTGAGAATCTAGCAATAGATGCTCACCTCTAAAGCCAACTAATTTTGACAAACCTACTAAATCCACTTTACTGGGACAAAACAGTGTTAGAGACAAAACAGAGTATCTCAGCATTTCAACACAGTAACTTCCACCCAGCATGGGACATGAGTTCCAGGGATGACCCTCCCTGGCACCAAGGGATTAGTACCAAGTGCCAAATAGCAATGCATCTGGAAAAACACCTTGAAAATCAATTAAAACAGCAAACAGCAGGAAGCCCTTCTCTGCCATTAGCAAAGGGGTGGAATAAGTAACAGTTTAAAAACCAGACACAGGCCTGAGCACATGCTTGTTCTCTTCTTCTCTCATTTCTGGAACCATTCCTGAACCTCTATGCACCACTGTTGTCATTTTTCCTCTGCCCATGGCTACAGAAGTAAAACATGACATTTATGACCTGTAATGGGGAATTGTAGCCTGTAAGTCAGCCCTCTTTATTACTTTTCAGCCCCTTCCTCTCTACCTAGGACCACTGCTCTGTTATTTTCTCCCATTTCTCTTCCCTCTCTACCTGAATAAATTACTAGCCTAATTCACCCAGTGTGCTCTTGAAATTAATTTCTTCAGCATAACCAAGAACCTAGATAAAATCAGTTTACAAAAGGAGTGAAAGAGGACCCCTATCTCACTCCCTATACAAGAACCAATCAAGATGAAGCAAAGACCTAAGCATAAAAGCCAGGACCATAAAACTCCTAGAAGATAATGTAGAGAAACCTTTTCAAGATTGGCCATACCTCCGTATGTTACTGTTACAAGATATTAATAGCAGGAAAAAATGCAACCAAAGCAAACTATGAACAGTAGTGTTTAGCAATATACTAATAAGCTTCCATTACACACAAAAAAAGGAAATATACTAAGTGGAAGAAACTAGACAAAAGGTACTACATATTGTTTGACTATATCTATACAAAATAAAAATACAAATAAATTAGAGAGACAGAAATAGAATAGCAGCTATGTATGGCAGGGATTGATAGAGAGATTAAGAGGTGATTATTAAGGGGTAGAATTTGTTTTTTATTTGTTATTGTTGTTGTTGAGTAATGAAAGTGCTCTAATATTGAATGAAGTGATGAATGCACAACTCTATGATTATACAAAATACCACTGATTGTACACTTTGGATGGATTTATGCTTTATGAATATGTATCAATAATCTTGATTAAAGAAAAAAATCTTCCCAGTTAAAAAAGAAACAAATAAAAAGACACTACTGATTTTCACATGTTGATCTTGTACCCCACCACTTTACTGAATTCATTTATTACTTCTAGTAGCTTTACTGTGTGTTTTTTTTTTTAAGGAATTTATATGTATAGTGTCATGTCATCTGCCAATAGAGAAAGTTTCAATTATTCCTTTCCTATTTGAATGCTCATTATTCATTTTTCTTGCCTAACCACTCTGGCTTGAACTTCAAGTAAGGTGTTGGGTAACAGTAGTGACAGTGGATATCCTTGTTTTGTTCCTGATCTTAAGCAGAAAGCTTTTAGTCTTTACGATTTAGTATGATATTAGCTGTGGGTTTTTCATGCATGGCCATGATCATGTTAAAGATGTTTCTATTCATAGTTTTCTGAATGTTTTTTATCAAGAAGTCTGCTCAGTTTTGTTAAATGGCTTTTCCACATTAATTGAGACCATCATGTGTGGGGTTCTTTTTCATTTGATGTATTAATTTGCTGTATTATATTAACTGATTTTCTTATTTGAACTACTCTTGCACACCTAGTATAAATTCAATTTGACCGTGTTGTATAATCCTTTCAATGTGTTCTAGTTTTCATCTTGCTTGTAATTGTTGATGATTTTTGCATCTATACTCAGGAAAGATGTTCGGTAATTTTCTTTTCTTGTAATGACGTTATCTGGCTTTGGAATTACAGTGATGCTGGCTCGTAGGATGAGTTAGGAAGTGTTTCCTCACCTCAATATTTAAAAGAACTTGAACAGTGCTGGTGTTAATTCTTTGAATGTTTGGTAAAATTCACCAGTAAAGCTGTCCGGTCTAGGGCTATTTGGTTTGGAGGTTTATGATTACTGATTCAAACACTTTCATGTTATTGGTCTGTTGAGATCTTCTATTGCTTCAAAAATCAGGCTGTCTGTGTGTTTTTTATTTTCATTTTAATATCATTTATACATGAACATACATAAACAATAAGTACATAGTAAAAGTTGTGAACTTCCAAAGCAAATATGCATAAAGCCATACAGGGGTCCCATACATAAACCCTCCACCAATACCTTGCATTGTTCTGAGACATTTGTTACAAATTATGAAAGAATATTGTCAAAAATATGACTACTAATCATAGTCCTTATATTCCATGTGATGTGTTTTAAACCCAAACAACCCTATTATTATTTTTTAAATATATTTTTTTAGCAGAAGTTGTAAACATACAAAGCAATCATGTACATTTCAAAAAAAACAAAAACAAAAACACACCCTTCTATCAACACACCCCACCATGGTGGAATATTTGTTACAGATTGTGACATAATATCATCTGATTATTACCAGGCCCATAGCATACATTGGGCACACTTTTTCCATACTACCCCATTATCAACACATTACATCTTTGGCATAGATGCAAGAATATTATATTATTACTGTTAACCGCAGTTCACAGGTCACTCCAGTTGTATTTTTCCCATGCTTCTCCATATTCCCACCACACTCTAATAGTGATGTACATTTGCTCTAGCTCACAAAAGGCGCTCTTGCATCTGTACCATCAACCACAATTCTCATCCACCTCTGGGTTTACTGTGCTTTTCAGTCCCTAGATTATTCTCTAGCATTCTGTCAATTGGTATCTATATCCCTAGACTAGCATTTTCAGCCACATCCTGATTTATAAATCATCTGCTACTAATGATAACGTGTTACCATCAACTCTGTACATTTCCATACTTTTACAGTAAAACTGATTAAATCTTCTACATACATTAAACATCAGTAGTCCAGCTCAGTCCTCCTCATATCTCCTTTAAGAATTCACCACCTACCACAAGGTCTTGAAGATATTTTCCTATATTTTCTTCTAGAAGCTTTATAGTTCTTGCTTTTCTATTTAGATTTTTTATTCATTTTGAGTTGACTTTTGTATAAGGTATGAGATAGAGGTCCTCTTTCCTTCTTTTGCCTATGGATATCCAATTTTCTCAGCACTACTTTTTGAATGGACGGTTCTGCCCAAGTGGGTGGAATTGACAGGCTAGTAAAAAATCACTTGACCATACATGCAAGGGTCTGTTTCTGAACCATCAATTCAGTTTCATTGGTCTATATGTCTGTCTTTATGCCAGAACCGTAGCTACATAATTTTGCTTTTCCTTTTTAAGATGTTTCTGGCAATTCAGGACCCCTTAACCTTCTATGTAAATTTGATAATCCTGTTTTCCATTAATTTTTAAAATGCTGATGGAATTTTTATCAGGATTGCACTGAATCTGTATATCAATTTGACCAGAATTGACATCTTAATGATATTTAGTCTTCCAATCCATGCATGTGGAATGTTCTTCCAATTATTTAGGCCTTTTAAAATTTCTTGTAACAATGAGTTGTAATTTTCTTAATATAAGTCCTTTACATCATTGGTTGTTTATTCCTGAATATTTGGTTTTATCTATTATATTTTATTTTTACCACTCTTTTGACATTTTTAGTTACTTTTCTTTTTATAATCTTCATTACTAGACTCTCTTCCAGGCCTCTTTCTCCTGGCTGTAGCATACCCTTTGGTATTTCCTACAAAGCCAGCACCTTGGTTACAAATGTTCTCAGTTTCTGTTAAGCTGAGAGTATTCTAAACTCACCCTCGTTTTTGAAAGACAATATTGACAGATATAAGGTTCTTGGCTGGATGTTTTTCTCTCGCAGTATCTTAAATATATCATACCACTGTCTTCTTGCTTCCATGGTTCCTGGTGAGAAATCAGCACTTAATCTCATTGGGTATCCCTTATATGTTATGCATTGCTGTTCTCCTGTTGCTCTCCGAATTCTCTCTTTGTCTTTGTTGTTTGACATTCTGATTGGTATGTGTCTCAGAGTTGGCCTATTCATGTCTTTTCAGATGGGAGTACATTGTGCTTCTTGATCATGGATATCTATGTCCTTCAATAGGGTTGGGAAATTTTCTACCATTATTTCTTCAAATATTCCTTCTGCCCCTCTTCTCTTCTCCTTCTGGGACACCATTGACAAGTATGTTTGCACATCTCTTGCTGTCGTTTAGTTCCCTGAGATGTTGTTCAATTTTTTTTCCATTCTTTTCTTCATCTGTCTTTTGTATGTTCACTTTCTTTCTTTTTTTTGATATTAATGAAATATTTATTGTAACTTGCACATGAGTCCTAATATACATGTAGGCAAACACCTCAAATCTTATTCAGTGTTATATTAAACTTACATTTGTTAAGTTATAAATTTTTTCTTTATTTTCTTTTAAATGTTACATTCAAAAAATATGAGGTCCCCATACACCCCACACCCATCCACACCACCCCTCCCACATCAACAAACTCTTCCATCATTGTGGCACATCCACTGCACCCAGCGAATACATTCCGGAGAACCACTGCAGCACATGGACAGTGGTCCACATTGTAGTCCAAACTCTCCCCCAATCCACCCAGTCTGCCACAACAGGACACACAATGTCCAGCAGCCATCCCTGAAGCACCACCTAGGACAATTCCAAATCCTGAAAATGTCTGCACACGATATCTCTTCTTCCCTCTCCCGACCATCAGCAGGCACCGTGGCCACCCTCTCCACATTGCTACTATAATTTCTTCCCTTATTAATCAAAGTATTTCCCCAGCTAAACACCAGTAAGTCCACTCTAATCCATACTCTATTCATCCATCTTGTGGACCTGGGATGGCTACGTCCAGTCTCCCTTTACATCAAGAGGGAGTTTAGATTCCACATGAATGATGGATGCAATTCTCCTGCTTGCAGATATAGGCACTCTTGGCTCCCTGGTGTGGTGGCTGACCCTTTTCACCTCCCGGTCAGCTGGCCAGGGTAAGTCCAAGAAACCAGAGGGTAGTGTATGTTCATTTTCAGAGGCCATTTCTTCAAGCTCACCTATCCTTTCTTCTGCCTTCTGAAATCTACTATTATATGATTCCAGTGTATTTTTAATTTCACTTATTGTTCCTTTCATTTCTATAAGCTCTATTATTTTTCTATTTAGCCTTTCAAATTGTTCTTTGTGCTCATCCAATGTCTTCTTAATATCCTTAATCTCTTTAGCCATCTCACTGAAATTGTTAAGGAGATTTGTTTGAACATCTATGATTAGTTGTCTCAGCTCCTTTATGTCATCTGGAGGCTTATCTTGTTCCTTTACCTGGGCCATATCTTCCTGTTTCTTGGTGTAGACTGTAATTTTTTGTTGGTGTCTTGGCATCTGGCTTACTATTTATTCTGGGTGCAATTTTTCTCTTTCATTTAGGACTTTCTACCCTTTCTCCTTTGCTAGTAGGAAGCAAGGATGTATTTTGTGGTATAAGCTTGGAGTCTCAAGCTTCGCTCATTGCCCAGGGACCAATGAAGCTTCTCCCAACTTTCTCCTTTGCCAGGGGTAGCTACAGAGTCACAGCTGCATGGAATAATCCAAGTCGTGCAGGCCTAGATTGTAGTTACCTAGAAATATTGATGAAGTTTCACACCCATTTCTCTCCTGCCTGGGACAGGGATGGAGCTGCAGGTGTGGCAGCATTCTATGTTGTGTTTATCTGAGATGACTACAGTTCTCCTGGTAGACTTCTTCTTCTTTTAGTTTTTATTTATTTTTATTTATTTCTCTCCCCTTCCCACCCCCACCCCATTGTCTGCTCTCTGTGTCCATGTGCTGTGTGTTCTTCTTTGTCCGCTTGTATTCTTGTCAGTGGCATTGGGAATCTGTGTCTCTTTTTGTTGCATCATCTTGCTGCATTAGCACTCCATTTGTGCGGCACCACTCCTGGGCAGCCTGCACTTTTTTTGCCTTGGGTGGCTCTCCTTATGGGGCACACTACTTGTGCATTGGGCTTCCCTATGCAGGGAGCACTTTTATGTGGCATGGCACTCCTTGAATGCATCAGTACCGCATGTGGGCCAGCTCACCACATGGGTCAGGAGGCCCTGGGTTTGAACACTAGACCTTCTATGTGGTAGCCAGACATCCTACCAGTTGAGCCAAATCTGCTTCCCTGGTAGACTTTTGATTATCCCATCTGTGCCAGCTGAATGTACCTATAGTTACCTGGATGGGCTGGTGCAGGGACTGCTAGCTTCCTCCCTGCTAGAGGTGGGGCTGAAGCCTAGGCTACGGCTGCAGCCCAATCTGGGTGAAAGAAACTGGTCTCCTCCACCACTGTGGTTTTCAGTCAGCCTAGCTTCCCCTCATGCTGGGAGTGGGGGAAAGAAGTGGTGACTACCAGCCTCTTCAGACTTGGACTGGTCCAAACTTTATCTGTGCTTAGGGTTATACTTTAGCCAGTCAAGTTTACTAATGAGTAGCTGTAGTTGGTGGCCAACTGTCTCTTCCTCCCTGTCTTTGGGAAATGGAGTTTCCAACTCCAGCCACAGAATTACTCCTGAGACAGCTTGCGTGCTAGAGCAGGATGATCACAAGCCTCTGTGATGTGGCTTGTATTTTCCTGGAGAGGTCTGGTGTAGGTCCCTGCAGCTTCCTACCTGCGGAAGGTTGGAGCTATAATCTGATCTTGATGGAAAGAAGCCAGTCTTTCCTACCAGCAGTGTGATTTTTCAGTCCGCCCCGCTTCCCCTTGTGCCAGGCACAGAGTTAAGATGGCAGCTACCAGCCTCTTTCTGTCTTAGACAGGTTCAAACTTTAGCTGTTCTATTTTTTTTAAGATTTATTTCTTTAATTTCTCTTCCCTTCCCTTCCCTCCCTCCCCCCAGTTGTCTGCTCTCTGTGCCCATTCACTGTGTGTTCTCCTGTGTCTGCTTGTATTCTTGTGAGTGGCACTGGGAATCTGTGTCTCTTTTTGTTGCATCATCTTGCTGTGTCAGCTCTTCATGTGTGTGGCACCTCTCCTGGGAAGGCTGCACTTTTTTTTGCACTGGGTGGCTCTCCTTATGGGGTGCACTCTTGTGCATGGGGTTCCCTACACGGGGAACACCCCTGCATGGCACAACACCCCTGTGTGCATCAGCACTGCACATGGGCCAGCTCATCACATGGGTCAGGAGGCTCTGGGTTTGAACCCTGGACCTCCCATGTGGTAGGCGGATGCTCTATCCTTTGAGCCAATTTCACTTCCCTTTAGCTGTTCTTAGGATTATACTTTAGCCCACTGAATTTACTAGTCAGTAGCTGAAGTTGGTGCCCACCTGTCTCTTCCTCCCCCACTTTTGGTAAGTGGAGTTTCCAATTCCAGTCAAAGAATAGTTCTCAAGGAGGTTTGTCCCTCCAGTGGAGGGTGGACACTGGCCTCTGAGGCATGGAGTGCTCTATTTATTAATCTTCTATATAGATGGACAGACTCCTGCTTCCATTCTTTCAAGGATGTTGCAGGATGTTCTTTTGTTCCTGGAACCCTGTACATGTGCTTTAGATAGCTGTGGGTGATTACTAACTGCCCTATACCAGGAACTAACTCTAGGAGCTCCTTACTGTGCCACCATCTTGCTGGTGGTTGTGTGTTTTAAAGAATTTGTTCCTTTTTTATAGAGAATCTCATTTGTTGGCACACAATTGTTTATAGCATCCTCTTATGATACTTTTTGTTTCTGCGGGTTTGATAGTAATGCCCCCCTTTCCTATTTTGTTTTAATTCTTTGTGTCCTCTCTTTTTCTTCTTTGTTAGTCTAGCTAAAGATTTGCTGATTTTATTGATCTTTCCAAAGAACCAATTTTTGGTTTTGTTAATTCTCTCTAATGTTTTTTTATTCTGTATTTCCTTCCAGTCCAGTCTTTGTTATTTCCTCCATCTGTTTGTTCTGGGTTAATTTTGTTGTTCTTTTTCTTGGTTTTCTTCATATGTAGATTTGAACTCTTTATTCTTTTTTAATGGAAACATTTAGGACTATCAATTTTCCTCTAACACGGCCTTTTGCTACATCCCATAAGTTTCAATACCTTGAGTTCTCATTTTCATTCATCTTAAGATAGTTTATGATTTCTCTTGTGATTTCTTCTGTGACTCATTGATTGATTGTGTTGTTTAACTTCCATATATTTGTGGATTTTCCATTTCTCCATCTGCTTCTCATTTCTGGCTTCCATTGTTGTCAGAGAAGATGCTTTGTATGATTTCAATCTTTTAAAATTTATCATGAGGTGGGGAGTGGGTTATATGGGAATCTCTCATTTTTTCAATGTAACATTTTGTGTGATCTATTAAATTTTAAAAAAGGCAATTAAAAATAAAAAAAATAATTTTTAAAATTAAAAAAAAAGAAATTAAAAAATAAAGTAAAATTTACTGTGAACTTCTTTTGTGACCCAACATTCAGTCTATCCTGGAGAATGATCCATGTGCACTTGAGAAGAATGTGTACTCTGCTTTTTCTGCATACAGTGGTCTGTATATGTCTATTAGGTCTAGTTAATTTCTTATACTGTTCAAGTTCTCCATGGCATTACTGATCTTCTGTCTAGATGTTCTTCCCATTGAGGAAAGTGATGTATTGAAGTGTCCAAGTATTACTGTGGAGGTATCTATTTCTCCCTTTAGTTTTGTCAGTTTGCCTAATGAGTTTTGGAGTACTGCCACTATGTGCATAAATATTTATGATTGTTATTTCTTCTTGGTGTATTTAAACTTTTATTTGTGTATAATGTTCTTCTTTGCCTCTTACTACAGTTTTTTTTTTCACTTAGAGTGTTTTATGTCCAGTATTAGTATAGCTACCAGAGCTGTCTTTTGGTTCCATTTGCATGAAATATATTTTCCCCTCATTTCACTTTCAATCTATTTGTGTCTGAGTCTAGATAAGTCTTTTATAAACAACACACAGATGGATTGTGCTCTTTAAAATCCCTTTTGCCAATCTGTGTCTTGAAGTGTTCAATCCATTTACATTCAGTATTTTTTAAAAAGATTTATTTTGTTTGTTTATTTCTCTCCCCCACTCATTGTCTGCACTTGCTGTGTCTGTTCATCTTCCATGTTTCCTGAGGAGGCACTTGGAACGGAACCTGGGACCTCTGATGTGGGAGGGAGATGCCCAATCACATGGACCACTCCACTCCCCACCTTGTTGTGTCTTTCATTGTATTTTCCTTCTGTCTCTTGCTGCATCATCTTGTTGCATTAGCTCACCATGCCCACCTGCCACAACAGTTCACTGTCTTCTTAGTAGGCACCAGGAACCAAACCAGGGACCTCCCATGTGGTAGGTGGGAGCCCAATCACTTGAGCCACATGCACGTTCCTACATTCAGTTTTATTACTGATAAGGCAGCCATTTTGTCTTATATGTTTTGCTTCTCTTTTCTGTATTGTAGCCTCCTTTTGTGTATATTTAATCCTGTGATGTAACTGATGGGCTTTATTTTTCATTTTCATTCTGTATATATTGTAAATACTTTCTTAGTGGTTACCCTGGGGTTTGTATTAAACACTAAGTTTATAACCTAGAAGCTTGAAAAAATGCCAACTTAACTTCAATAGCATATGTAGTCACTGCACCTGTATCCTTCCATTTCCCCCCTTTATGCTGCTTTTGTCACACATTACCTCAAAATATTTTGTTTCCATTACATGGAAATATGATTATGTATTACTAAATTACAGTCTAAGTCATATAAAAAATAAAGAGTAGAATTATATACTAAGGATACGGTGCTATTAGGATTTGCTTTCACTGGAGATCTTCACTTCTTCATACTGCTCCAAGCCAGGATCTCCTGCTCTTCCCTTTCAAGCTGAAGATTTCCCTGCAACACTTCTTGTAAGGCAGATCTTTCCATGATGAACTCTCACAGTTTTTATTTGTCAGTGAATGTCTTAAATTCTTCCTCATTTTGGAAGAATAGTTTTGTTGAAAAAAAGCTTTTTGTCTAGCAGTTTTTCCCTTTCAGTACCTTAAATATGTCATACTACTGCCTTCTTAGCATCAATGTTTCTGATGAGAAATCAACACTTAGTCCTATTGAGGATTTCTTGTATGTGACTAATCACTTTTCTCTTGCTGTTTTCAGAATTCTCTCTTTATCTTTGGTATTTGATATTTTAATTAGTATGTCTTTGAGTAGATTCATTAGGGTTTATCCTGTTTGATATACATCAGGCTTCTTAGACATGTATCATTATGTCGTTCATAAGAGTTGAGAAATTTTTAGCCATCATTTCCTCAAATATTCTTTCTTTCCCTTTTCCTTCTCTTCTCAATCTGCATCTATACAAATATATATATATGCAACAGTTGAGAATGCCATGCTAATTCATAAGTGCCTCTGGGATTATGAATTGGAGCATAAAGAGAAGCAAGAGAATTCATTCCCAGCATAACCAAGAAAGGCTACTTCTTCACAGAGTCATCTATTGCATTCATGGTATTGGAGAAAGATTTGACGGGTTAATTTATGGCTTTTCTCTTACCTCAGTGCATCCACTCAAATCTTGCCCATACTCCAAAGCAATGTCAGACTCTGACGTTGGTAGTAGGGTAACTCACTTTACAGCAAGAGATGTGGCAAAATGTTTCCCTGGGACCAGATTTGTGGAAGATACAGGAGCCAAGATTAGGGAAAGGGGCTGTGCCCTGTCCGTGCTGAGCACTGGATCCTGAGACAGACAAGACTGTGTGTTCATTACGACATGTGTGTGTTTGTGTGTGTGCACTCTTCTGACCCGGGATGCAGGGTGATAACACCATTCTGTTTAAACTTAAACCTGCAAAGATCATATACTAGGTCCCTTAGCCAATTCTGTATTTGGACTTTTCATCTTTGTGTTTTAGAGTTGTCTTAGGACACAAGGACCATGTACAAGTTCAGCACTTTCTCTTATGCTTAAGGGCTTCTTATTCAAATGCAAAACACATTTTATACACCAAGAGAAAGAAGAATAAAGAAACAGATAATTTTTAAAAAATATTCAAACAGTTTTTATTGAGAAATAGTCACATTATATAATTTATCCAAACTGTCAAACAATGGCTTTTTTTAAAGATTTATTTTATTTATTTCTCTCTCCTCCACACCACCCCCCATTGTCTCCTCTCTGTGTCCATTCACTGTGTGTTCTTCTGTGTCTGCTTACATTATCTGGCGGCACTGGGAACTGCATCTCTTTTTTGTTGTGTCACCTTGCTGCATCAGCTCTCCATGTGTATGGCGCCACTCCTGGGCAGGCTGCACTTTTTTCACAGCAGGGCGGCTCTGCTTATGGGCACACTCCTTGCGCATGGGGCTCCCCTACACAGGGGCGGCCCTGCATGGCATGGCACTCCTTGTGGGCAGCAGTACTGCACATGAGCCAGCTCCACACAGGTCAGGAGGCCCTGGGGATCGAACCCTGGACCCTCCATATGGTAGACAGATGCTCTATCAATTGAGCCACTTTTGCTTCCCAACCAATGGCTTTTATATAATAAGTGTGGTGCATTCATCACAAAAATTTTAGAACAATTTCATTACCCCTAAAAGAAAACTCCATACCCCATTAACAGTCACCTCTTAATACTTCTATCTTTTCAAGCCCTACATAACAACCAATCTAATTCCATCTTTAAATATTAATTTATATTTACATTTTATATAAAGGGAATGATACAATATGTATTAGTCTGTGTCTGGTTTCTTTCATTTACCATAATTCTTTTTTTTTTTTCCTTTGCCTGATAGCAACATCTTGTAACATTAACATACATTTGTTGTTTCAAAGAAAAACATATATGCAATATCCCCATATTCATATTTCATAAGAGGTTTCAATATGCTATACAGTCCCATGTTAAAAGTTTTAGCTTTCCTTCTAATAATAATACATAACTTTAGACTTTCCCTTTCAACCACTGTAATACCCATACAATAGCACTGCTCATTACAAAAGCTATGATGTGCTTTCACCTTTTCTAGTCATTTCCAAAGATTAACAGCTTTTTTTCTAATGCTTCACAGGTTGACTCTCAGCTTTCCATTCTCTAAACTCCTTCTATTTTCTGATTACCCATATTGTAGTTATTAACTTCATGAGTTTACACAATATATTTAGTTCATAATAGCGCAACTATTCCGTATTTGCCCTTTTGCGTCTGGCTTGCTTCACTCAACTAAATGTCCTCCAGGTTCATCCATGTTGTCATATACTTCACAACTTCATTTCTTCTTTCCACTGCATAATATTCCATCGTGTGATTACACCACAGTTTGTTTATCCATTCATCTATTGATGGACACCTGGGTTGTTTCCATCAGTTGGCGATGGTGAATAACACCGCTGTGAACATTGGTGAACAGATGTCTGTTCGTGTCACTGCTCTCCATTCTTCTGGGTATATACCCAGTAGTGGTATTGCCGGGTCATGTGGCAAGTCTATATTCAACTCCTTTCGGAACTGCCAAACAGTCCTCCACAGTGGCTCTACCAAGAAATTAATGTATCTTATGTTGAGGAACAAGAACTGAATCCCTGTAATTTCATTATATTGCACATTTGAGTCTTTGTTTCACTCCACCTCCATTTATCTGTGACCTACATCCACCAAAAAATTGGAAGTTAGACTCCAAAGGCAGAGCAAAGACAATTAAGAACTCCTCTCACATCCCCGTAAGGGAAAATCTTGTTTCTTTATACTTAGGCAACTACTTTTCCTTATACTTTGGTATCATCTTCACAAATGAACAAAACATAAACTAGACTGTGATAGCAATACTGATTTGCTTGTGCATAAGATAGAGAGGCGGAGGGGGGGGGATGTGAAAAGTAAAATGCTCGACTTTATTTGCTTGGAAAAGTTAGGGAATGATTGGGCCAACACTATAGTGCTGAAGAATAAGCTCTTTTGCCCCAAAAGACAAGCTTGTGCTCCTCCTAAACATATGATGATCTAAGGAAGCAGCCTAAAATGAGGTGGCCAGAGAAGCAGAAGGCTCTGGCTCCCATGTGAGAAATGGAAATTCTGAAAAACTGTTATTTACCTCATAAAGGAATTTGCAAAGGCAAAATAGAATGGGGGAAAAAAGAGGCTTAATGCTTAAATGTAGGAAGTTCAAGTATTGTTATTTAAGTCATTCAAAGCATAGACCCATAGAAGTGGAAGGAGTTTCAAAGGCCAGTGAGCCCCTCATTTTACAGAGGAGGAGGGAGGGACTGAGAGAGCTGAGGAGACTCAGTCCAGCTCTAGCAGAGAAGCACCAGTATTAGAATTCACCTTTCCCCCAAAAGTGTGAGAAAGTGACCACTGTCCCCCAAATACTTCTGATCCAAGGCTGTGAGGATGGACCAGGTGGTGTGGAAAGGCAGTATCACATGGAAACACATCACACTCACACACACACACCAAGCATACAGACGGCAGATCATGCCTATTCAAAAGAAGGAAAGAGAAGTGGTAAGAGAAAGGATAAGAGCCGAGATCCTTATTTGATGCATTTCAAAACTTTGGTGATAATAACTTTGTAGCTCTTTGCTAGTCATTCAAATTCACTCAACAAAAATTTACTGGGTACTTTCCATGTTTCCTAAGGACTAAGGATTCAAATATGAAAAGAGAATTCCTCACTTGAGTACACAGTGAAGGGGAGGAGATGAGTAAGTAGAGAGGGCAAGCAGCTTTGGTGTCACATACTAATATTAGTTAATTGGATAGTTGATTTTTAGAAAGCAAAGATTTAAAAATCATTGTACTGAACCAGATCTTCAATTTTCCAGTTTCTAAAACACTTAAGAATGTTTCATTTCTGTTCCCTCTCCCAATGAATTTAACATTAAGAAACTAAAGTCAGTTGAACAAGGAGTATTATTAGTTCTCTTCATAGTTAGATAACGTAAATATGTATGAGAACTTTTCACTAGTTCAACTGAAGTGTTAGTTTATGCTTCTGAATACTGATGGAACTATGGAAAGGAATGAGTCACAGCTGTTAGCTATTAAGATCATGTGGCTATCGATTTACTCTTAGATACAAGTTGACAAGTTACCTATCTTTATTGTTTTATGTGATTTTGTTTTATATGGCGCAGAGCCTAAGAAATTCTGCATGCAGAAAACATAAGCTTCAATCAACTGACAATTCCATTCTTAACGTATAGATGTTTCTAAGTTTGCTAAATTTGGAAAAAACTTTAAAAAAGAAAAACCCAAACATCTACAATATAGTCTCACAAATCATTTCTAAATGTGTGACAGTTCTATTTACAGGAATTCATCATTCATTACTTCAGATACCATTGTTTATACATCATATCAAGTTTGAGAAAAACATTTTTCCCTTTTTAAAATGTGTTAACATTAGTCATGAAAAATAAAAAGAGCTGGTTAGATACATTTTTATAGCAGTGCTAACTGTAGATTTAATTGTGAAGTAATATTTTTTCACTGAACCTTCATTTCATATATGGTAATCTATTTGGGGTTGGAATAAAAATGTTAGCATGAATGCTATTAAGTTACCAATGGCATGTTCTAGACTTTGATTTCAAGAATTTCTAGACTTTATTAAAGACAGCAGAAATCTTAACATAGTAATAACTAGCCTAGAAGAGGCAGACAGGCAGTTTATTACTTTGAAATTTTACTCAATAAGTTTTCTGGAAAGAAGCAGTTAATACCGTATAAACAGAAGTCTACTTGTAAAGTTTTAAATTTCAGGGTGCCAGAGGGACTTCGCTATATTCGTGTGAATAAACACATCCTAGTAACCACAAAAGAATCGCACAAAATTTTAACTTCCTAAAGGTTAGTTCAAAAGCTCTTTAAAAATATCTCTCTCTCCAGTGCTTATTCAATGACTGAACAATAGGTTGAACAATGCAAATACTCAACAGGCTAGAAAATTATACTTTATTTTCCATTAAGAACTATTATCAATGGAAAGTATAGCAAATAAAAGGAGAGGGGGTGACTTTGTCAAAATGGAGAACTATGCAAGTGGCATGGTAAATTCTCAACCATGGTTGAGGGATGATACGGGATGTACAACTAAAAAGTCCTGGGTAGTTGTCCAATCGTACTAGTTTTTAATTGTATGCAATCACAATTATTACTATAAGTCTGATTGTAGGAAATAATTGTTTATGGAAGATTGCCTGAAGGATGTGATATGCTGAATTTTACCTGTCGAATACAGGGCCATCGGAAAGTTTTCTCTAGATTAAATTCAGAGTAAGATTAATGGGTGGGCCAGAAGATCCAATATATAGGCACTAAAACATTATTGGAAATGTAATGCATTAGAGAAAAAAATGCATTTACTGATATTCTGCTTAAGAATTAAAGTAGGAAGTCATAGTCTGATGAGCCTTTTGGCATGAGGCATGAGACCCCACATGGACACACTCCAGTGACAACAGTTGCTAAATAGTCTCCTAAGGAGGGCAAGTCCAGTTAGGGCAATTTTATTTTGCTCAGGTGGGGCAAATGTGGTGCAAGAGCCTTTCTCCTTCTCATGTCTGGTGCATTCCAAAAGGGAGCAAAGAATTAATAACCTGCCCAGCCATTCACATGCCCTTGGTCCACCTCTTGGAGTGATAACCAGTCCTTGCAGAATTGCCTTTACTTAATAATGTTTTAGTGTCATAAGTCACACTACAAGAAACAGTTGCATGAAGCACAATATTCTACTGTAAGGATGAAGTGAAGGGCAAAGGATCCTTTTCATAAGGTCCATGGGTCTTTTGGGAAAAAACTGCTTCATTTCTATCTTAAGGATGTTATACGACTTGCAGCTGAGCTTATTTTCCTCTTTGCTTTGGATGCTGGGAAGCTTAAGAGCCAGACTCACAATCCAGTTCTTGAAATTATATGGGCTTAGCGTATACATTCTTTTCCCACCTCTAGTTTTTATTTTCTTACCCAGTTTTTCTCTTTTATCAGTACTACCTCAACTTTTTACTTCCATCTTCTATATTATTAATGTTTTTGAAAGTTATCATGATTTCTTTGTTGCACAAGTAGAAGCTCCCAATTCTGGCAACCCATGCCTTCCTCTTTTTTGATTTATTCCCTTGACTTTGTAGAGCACACCCGCTTTCATAGCTTCCTGGGAAAGAGCAAATGAGAAGTAATTTTTCTGAGATCTTGCTTGTTTGAAATCGTCTTTATTCTAGCCTCATTCTTGATAGTTTGGTTGGGCATAGAAGTCCTTTTCTATATTCACTGGGCAAGAAAGTGTCAACCTTTGTTTCATTACTTATGTTGATAGTTTAGCTGCTCTAATACCATGGTGCTGGTCAAATTACTTAACAACTCTAGAAAATCAGAGCAGTCAACTTTGAATCACAGTTTTCTGAACCTGATTACTATATAATACATACAAGTTAACACTATGGAAATAAGCTTTTGCATTATTTATTTTTCCAAAACATTCAGACCCCAATTTTCTTTTATGCTGTTCTCATAACTTCCTCACTCTTTTCCCTTTTATACTGTAGTTATCATATGATGAAGTGGCTTATACTATAGTTTGAAGGACAATATTGCTAACTTTTTGTGATGCTTTCCCCTTCAGTTTATTCATTCATTCAATAAACCTCTCTCCCTTTCTCAATTTTCCCATCCTGTTTCTCTCCTTGCAACTGTTTCTTCCTTCTTTCCTCCCTCTGGGAAAATCCAGTATGAAAACCTGTATTTACCCAAAAGGCGAATCAGGAGCATAATTATTCCCTTTGAGCCTACATGCCAAAAGACAATTCCCTCCTCTACTATGCACAGCTGTGGTACCCTATTTAAAAGTAACTTCTGACAATTTTAAGGGTAAAAAGTAGGGAAAGAACTAGGAAGAGCAGTTAATGGGCTAAATGGCATTTCAAAGGGTGGTGAGAATAGGGTGCAGTAAGAGACATTTAATTAACCTCTCAAAACCTAGAGTACCTCCTGGTCATTGGGTTTTTTTTCCCCCTCTCTTTTCCTCAACCTTTACCTCATGTAAATGCCACTTTTTCTACTTCTTTCTCTCTTTGCTTTGTCTTGTTTCTCTCTTCCTCACTTATATGGTCACTACACAGACTTGAAATAGTCTGTATTTTCATATTTGCACCATTTTCTTTAGCCTTTGCTTTTAGTTTTCTAATATGGGTGTACTTAACCATTTATCTGTCTCTTCTTCTTAAAGTGCTTTTTACTGCTACATGGTCCTCAATTTAATTTTTCCTGTGGAACAGCAAACGTAGATGGAGAAGTTCTCAGGCCCAGCTTACAGTGGCAAACTCCTTGCGTATAATTTAAATAGTCTAGTTCAGTGTGGGTGGAGCTAAGAAACCAGCAAGAGATGGGGAAGCAGCCAAGGGCTAGTTGGGGGAGGAAGGCTTCACTCCCCCAGGCCTGAGAGAGCTCTTCTGCGAAGCCCGACAGGGGTAGCTGGTGGTGGAGCCTGGGTGGGGGAACACGGGCACTGCCAACCGCGGTCTAGAGGGGGAGCTGCGCGATGAACGCCGCACCTCTCCCTCGCCCCATTCTCTGATTTCCTGCTAGTGCCTCCTGTTGATGAACTCAAGTAGAAACCGGGAGGAAGTGAGCCCAGGGGCTGCAGTCCTTAGAGGTCAGCCTCCCGGGGCGGAAGCTGGGTGGAGAAGGGAGGAGAGAGATTCCCAGAACAACCAGCACAGGGCGTTAGGGAAAAGGCCCTGGAGTCAGGGAGCAGTTCCGCCATTTGTAGGGCCAGAGCAGCGCGCTTTCCAGACGGACTTGTCTGGGCGCTGAGAAGGAGCAGCCAGTGTGGGAGGGTGAATGGCACCCTCACCTTCCATCTCTGGGGTCTCCCATATCCAACCTAGCCTATTACTTCCAAATTCATTTTCTGAAACATGACTTTCAGCATTCCTCTTCAATCACAAAAACATTTCTGTGACTTCGCATTACCTAAAATACAGACTTGTGGGATATTAAAAGTCTTTTGGAATCTGATCCCAAGTCTCTCTTCAGACCCATTCTCTCCCAAACATTGCTTACTTAATTAAAATTACATTTATAGGGAGCGGATGTGACTCAAGGGATTGAGCACCTGCTTCCCACACAGCAGGTCTCAGGTCTGGTCCCTGGTGCCTCCTAAAAAAAAAAAACACAACAAAAAAAGAACAAATGGGAATGGATGTGGCTCAGGCAGTTGGGCACCTGCCTCCCACATGGGAGGTCCTGGGTTTGGTTTCTGGTGCCTCCTAAAGAAGACAAACAAACTATGAGCAGACATTGAGCAAAAGCAATGAGGAGACAATGAGAAAAAACAACAAGCAGACAATGAGAAAAAACAGTGAGCAAGACAATAAGCAAACAATGAGCAGACAGTGAGCAAAGCAAATGAACAAGCAGGGAACAGATATGGCTCAAGTAGTTGGGTGCCCCCTTCCACATGGGAGGTCCTGGGTTCAGTTCTTGGTCCCTCCTAAAGGAGAAACAACCAGACAATGAGCAAAAACTACAAGCAGACAACAAGCAAAGAGCAAACAGACAAGGGAGTCATCTGGGGTTGGGGTGGGAACAAAAAACAAAACAAAAACAAACAACAAGCAAGGAAACTAAAAAACCAACTCAGGGGAGCCTATGTGGCTCAGTAGTTGAGTATCCGCTTCCCACATATGAGGTATGGGATTCAATCCCCCACCCCAGTACCTCAAAAAAACAAAAACAACAAGGACAAAAAAAAAAGTTTATGAACTATGGCATTGTTCTGTGCACCGGAGATATGGCAGTGTATGACACAAAGACTGTGCCCTCATGATGCTTATTTACTAGTGGAAGAATACAAAAAAAAAATATATGTGATGTCACGTAGTAACACATGTATGGAGGAAAAGAAAGCAGGTAAAGGGATGAGAATGATGGGAAGTGCTGTTTAATGTAGACAGGGCAAGCTTCTCTGAGAATATATTTAAGCTAAGACTTGAATAATATGAGAGTGCCAATCAAACCATTTCAGTGGCAAGATCATTCTAGGCAGAGGAAATGCAGGTACAAAGTCCCTGAGATGCAAAGACTTATATGTTCTAGGAGCAATAAGGATAATTTAGTTAGACCACAGGAACCAAAGAGAAAAGTCATAGGGGATTAAGTCAGAGAAAGGCCAGAACATACAGAACTTTGTGGAGCAGGGTAAGGACTTTGGGTTTTAATTTGAACATGATGGGAAACCACCAGAGAGTTTTGAACAAGAAGTGACATGATTTATGTATTTTAAAAAATCTCTCTAGATGCTGTATGAAGAATTAACAGTAGCAAGGCAAGATTGGGAGAAGGTTATGCAGAAATCTAGACCTGAGATGATGGTGTCTTTGTGACTAGGATGGAAGCAGTGGAGATGATAAGAAAAGGTAGGATTCTGGATATATTTTGCAGGTAGAGTGAAAAAAGCTGGCTGGCTGAGCTATGGAGTGTGAGAGGAGTTTAGAATGACTGACTCCTGGAGTTTTAGTCTGAGCAACTAGTGAATATTGGTGTCAATTACTAAGGTTGAGTAGACGGGGGATAGTAGGTTTGGGGAAAAGGGTCAAGAGTTCTTTTTGGACATTGTTGGGGATCGAATCATGTATCCAAGAAAAGACGTATTTAAGTCTTCACATTTCTGTGGATATGAACCATTTAAAAATAGGCCCTTTGAAGATATTATTAGGACTTGTGGTGAATAGGACCATCAATGATGAGGCCAAATTGAATTAATCCCTATGAGTTGAATCCTTACAAGTCAGAAGATATCTGGACAGTCAGAGAAGCCAGAAGTAGGAGAAGCCAAAGAGAGATCACCATGTGACAGAGGGTGACCAGAAAGCTATCACCAGGATACAACAGACTTCAGAGAAAGTATGGTCTTATCAACACTTTGATTTTGGACTTCTAGCATCCAAATCCATGAGCCAATAAATTTTTGCTGCCTAAGCCAATCAGTGTTTGGTATTTGTCATAGCAGCCCTGGAAAACTAAGACAGTTTTTGGTACTGAGAAGTAGGGTGCAGCTATTACAAATACATAAAAATGTGGAAGTGGTTTTGGAATTGGGGAATAGTAGAGTCTGGAGGACTGTTGAGGCACCTGATAGAAAAAGGTTAGATTCCTGTGAATAGAGCTGTAGAGAAAGTTTTTAAAATCATTTTAGAATGTGCATATATATTATCATGAATAGAACATTGGTAGAAATATGGATGTCAACACACACAACACAGTGCTTCTGGTGGGGCCTTAGGAAATGGTCAATGTGTTATTGGAAACTGGGAGGAAAGCAATCCTTGTAAAAAAGTAGCAGAGAACTTGGATGAATTATGTCCTAGTGTTGGACTGAATATGGAACTTGTAAGCAATGAATTTGGATATTTAGCTGAGGAGATTTCCAAGTAAAATGTAGAAGTCAGAATGAGAGAAGAAAGGGATAAATGAAGATTGAACTGTTAAGCACAAGGAACTCAGCAAGTGATGATTTGGAAAATTCTCAGCCTTTCCAGATAGTGTGCCCTGAGACAAGGACCAGAAGCAGTTCTAAGAGGTTTTCCCCAGAGTTTCTGGAAGGTGTGTCCCCAGAGAACAGGGCTCTTTGTAAGGGTGTGGCAGAACAGCCCTTCACTAAGGACATCAGGTGGATGACTCATGGATCCAGTCATCCATCTCAGAAGAAGTCAGAATTGGAAATGCAGTTTTCCAGGAAGGATGTCTGATGGCTTGGACCCACTTTAATTGCACAGGAGACTGAGGGTTTTTGAGAACGTTGTATGAGCAGACACACTGCTGAAAGGGACAGAGATGGGGGTGAATTGAAAGAAGAATGACTTCAAGGGCAGAACTTTGGAAACAGGTCTGGGCAGAAGAGATTTCCTCAGGTAAGGCACTCTGTCCTCACATACATTATCGCATTTCATACAACAATTCTATTAGGTACGTACTATTATTATCATCCCTATTTTAGTTGGGAAAAGTGAGGCAAGGAGTAGGGGTTGGGGATGGAATTATATGCCCCATAAATGACATGTTCAAGTCTTAGTCCATGTTCCTGTGGGTCTGAACCCATTTGTAAGTAGGACCCTTTAAGATACTATTATTAGTTAAGGTGTGTCTCACTTGTGCACAGGATCTTCAAAGATCCTATTTAGAGGAAGCCAATTTGAATCAGGGTGGACTTAATCCATATGACTGGCATCCATATAACGAAGAGGACACTTGGACACAGAGTAGCCAGATAGAAATAACCAAGTGAGAGATGGTCGCCAGAAAGCTATCCCAAGAATGTGAAAGACTTTGGAGAAAACGTGGCCTTGCCAACATCTTGATTTTGGACTTCTAGCCTCTGAAACCATGGGTCAATAAATTCCTGTTGCTTAAGCCAATTAATGTGTGGTATTTATGTAAGTGGAAATGCCAAGTAGGCAGAGTCTGAATTCACAGAAAAAAAAAAAAAAAAGGCTAGAGATGTGAACTTCAGAATTGTCAATGTAAATCATGTGAGTAGAATAAATAACCTAAGAAACAAAGACAGAGAAGAGGTCAGAAGAATCAGTCTTGGGCACTTCAACATGTAGAGACCATTAGCAAAGAGAATGACTAAGTCGGAGCACAACGTGGTAAGAGGAAACCAAGACAGTATGGTGTCCAGGATGCCTGGTGAAGAAAATATCTCAAAAAGGAGGGAGTAATCAACTGTGTCAAATGCTGTCAAGATGTCCAAAATGATAAAGACTAAGAATAGTTTTCTCAATTTGGCAACATGGAAGTCATTAGTGACCTTATCAAGTGCAATTTCAGTGGAGAGATGGAGACAAAAGCCCATTTGGAGTGATTTGAGGAGATAAAAGAGGCAAGAATGAGAGGATAAGGAGTATCCTTTGACACTCCTCCTGAGAATTTTTCCTATAAAGGGATACTGAGAAATGGAGAGGGTAGCTGGGAGGACCTGAAATCTAGGGAGAGTTTTATTTAAGATGGTTGATAATTGTTTTTATTTCCTAGGCTGCCATATTAGTCAGGATTCTCTAAAGAAACAGAATTGACAGGAGATACCTGTAAATAGTTTGAGATTTTATAAAATTGTCTCATGCGACCATGGGGATGCCAAGTCCAAATTCTGTAGGGCAGCTTGCAATCCAGGGACTCTGGCTAAGGTCCTCAATGAGTTCCCCAGGAGATGCTGGCTGTCTGAGGTAGAGATGTGTTGGAGTGATGGACCCAAAGGGTATCAGGAGTGAAAGATAAAGAGAGATTGGAATCAGGGGATCCATGAGCATTGATTTCTCAAGCTCATCAGACAAGTTTATTAATATCAGGGGCTTCTTTATATACCCCAAGCAACTGTGAGAACCAGCAACTATCCTAGGTAACTATTCCCATAACTTCATTAATGAAAACACGGTGCACAGTGGATAAGAGAGTAACTAAAGTCTAAGATGTTCTATTATGTTATTGAAACAAGTATACTCATAAATCTTGTTGCCCAGGTTACTTGAGATATCAAGTCTGGGTTCTGCTGGAAAGTTATGTTTCCCAGAGAGATTAGCCACCTGCACATACATCTCCAGGGACAGCATGACCCAGTGGTCAGAAAGTAACTTGCTTCCATGGAAACAACATGCCTTTGTTTCCCATATTTCCCCCTTTTTGTTTTAGTCAGGGTGGCTGTGCCTGTCTTAGGTTGCCCTCCTCTGAGAGTCTTACCCATCATTGACTACCAGTCAAGCATTCTGACCATGGGGAATTATATCAGGGTTTTAGCAAGTACCAAATTATTAGCTTGTCCCATTGCGTCAACATGGTGCAGTCTTCGGCATACTTCTCGTCCCAGGCAAGCAACAACAATGAGCAACAAGATTAATACACAAAACTCTATTCCTAATGTTGATAAAAAATGTTGAGACTTCCACCAATCTACTGGATTAAACTTATTAAAATGAGAAATTAAATCATTAAAGATATCCTTATCTTCAGCTACATAAATCTGATTATGAGACATTTCTAATATCTTTTTCTGTAATTCTTCTATTTCTAATGACATATTACTTTTATGACCTATCAAATGATTTTTAATCTTTTCCCAATCAAACATAGACTTATTATAAGCAAGTGGAGTAATACAAAAGTTACTTTCATTCCAATCACATTTCAATCCCCTTAAGTTTAAATTATACAATTGATCTCCAATATGCAAAACAGCTGATTCTAAATTATTAACTCTACTGTTTAATTCTCCATCAATATATTCTTGACTATGCCATAAGTCACTAGCATTCTTATGCCATTCATGCACATATTGTTGAGTCTGCACTGTCTCATGCAAGGCCACGGTAGCTGTAGCGGCAGCTGCAATGACACCAATCAGTCCTAATAGGCCAGCTATTATCAGTCCCACAAATCGCTTTGAGTGCTTCAGGATTTCTTGGGCCATATGGAACAGCAGTTGACTCTCAGGTGACAATTGCCAAATTCGGTTCAGTTGCACTGGAATCCATACTCCCCACTGCCTTTGAGCCATTGTAATGAAATCTCCATTCTGTAAAATGTTCTCAGACAAATAAGTATGCAAAGTCCCACTTTTATAAAATAGAGCATTCTCGGTTATAGTTACTTTTCCAACCACAAACATATAAGGATCTCTTACACACGCCTGAAGATGATGAATTTGATTTAAATGCCAATGCTGACCATACTTACTATTATTCAAAATCCATTCTATAGTAGGAGCTATTTCTAGAAAAACTTTCCATAAGTTCCTTTGAATATGTATAGATGTAACATTACACCATGGAGAAGGGATCCATTTCCCTTTCTGTTTCCAAACACTACTATTTTTAGTAAAATTTATTTTTTCATCATGATTTAAGGATTCATGAAATGGATATTGCATATTACTAATTTGTGGTCCTTTACTATTTAGACCATATGAAATAAATCTGTCATTATATGGAGAGGGACTCCCCATTGGAGCACTCTCCCACACTATTCCACAGGAATCATTAAAAACGACAGATCCTCTTCCCATATGGCACTCTTGCCATCCTTCTTTATCCCTACTGTCTTTTTGTGGACAATCATAAGTAGGATTTTTAGTCATGATTAAATTGTAAGAGGGAAATAAAGTCACAAGAAACTGAGTATATTATTTTTAAAGATAATTATGGCCTGATTTTTAACATACATACAGGAAGGCTAGTTACCAATGCATAAGGGTCGATAATCAAATGGTAATACAAGATTTTAGATTCTTTGTCCTTCCTCATAGGGTTTAATTGACAATCAATCATCAATTGGTCCAGGGAATATATGGGTCTTATTCAAATATATATGAAAAAATGGATCTTTCCAGGTTAACACTCTAAGTAATGGGGGGTTAGGTATATAGGCCCAATAAGTGTAATTACCGGCAGCTTCCTCATTACTTACGATCACCATCATCAGAGTTGCAGGAGACCCCATCTCTTCATTCCAAGGTTTTATTCTCTTCGCAGGTAGCCAAATTTGTTCTCCATTTTCTGAAATGACAAGAGCATAGCCTCCCCCCCAACTTTAATCCTGCCCTCTTTCCATTCATTACTTAAAATATCTTTCCAGAATATTGATTGGTCTTTATTTCTAATGTCCACTGTAGATGTTTGACATTTTCCAAAGTGACATTTCACAGGTGTCAATGAATTATAAACATTAAGAAAATTTAAAGTAAATAAAGCTTTTGCCAATTGATCTTTTAGTGTTATAATACCATCATCTCCCCCTTTTTGTTTTAAAAGCATAGTTTTTAGGGTATGATGGCTGTGTTCAACGATGGCTTGACCTTTAGGATTATAAGGAATGCTGGTAACATGTTCAATACCATATTTTAAACAGAAAGATTCAAAGGATTTACTAATGTAAGAAGGTCCATTATCAGTTTTAATTTTCAGAGGGCATCCCATCACAGCAAAAACAGACCACAAATGGGAACGGACATGATGAAAACATTCACCACTTTGTGCAGTAGCCCACAAAAAATGAGAGTATTAATGCAAACATGGACATCTTATAATTTACCAGATGATGGTACGTGAGTAACATCCATCAGCCACAGCTGATTAGGAGCCAGTCCTCTGGGATTAGTCCCAGCCTGAAAAGGCACTGTAGTTAAGGGTCCACAGGTGGGACAGGTACAAATAATTTCTTGAGCTTTATGTTCTGTTAATTGAGGAAATTTATGTCAAAGTCCTTTAGTGTTAATATGAGTTAATGTACGATATTTATTGGCATCCTGCAAACATCCTACTAATAAATCAGCTCTTGCATTTTGTGTAGCCAAAGGACCAGGAAGGGAAGAATGAGACCGGCTATGAGTAATATATATGGGCTGAATTCTTTGCCGAATGAGAGCTTGAAGGTCGGCAAAAAGTTGAGATAATTCATTAGTAATAAAAATATGAGCTGTTTCAATATGACTTAGAGTTAAACAAACATATTCAGAGTCAGAGACAAAATTCAAGGGCTCTTGGAACATTTGTAAAACCTTAATGATGGCTGAAAGCTCTGTGTGTTGAAGGTTGGACTATGCACATAGCCCTGAAAAGCACTGCAAAAGTCTATTGTTGGGTTTTTTACAGATAGAAGAATGCAGCTGGCTTGACTTGTTTAAGAAGACACTAAAGAAAGTCTTAGCAAGTTTTAAAACAAAGTGATAGCAACACAGCTGGACATTAACTTTTTGCAACAAACTAGCAGTGTTTGGGATTGCTGCATACTACAGTGTTATTTGAATCTATGATAAGAGGTTGTTTTTGTGACACATACTCTTTTATAATAATTAAAACCATAATTAACCATATTGTACTTCTCTTTAATATTATGCTGAAATATTGGTAACTTTATACACTCTTAAGCATTCATAGGAACCTTTTACTCACACAACCTTAATTAACAGAGGGTTAAAGGAAAGAAGAAACTTGTTCATTTTACAACACTTTTAAACACCTTCTATTTGACTTATAACATGTTAAATGAACTTAACTATTTAATTTTTTCTTTCAAGGTAAAAGAACAAATCTCTTATAATTAGTTTGGAATAAAAGGCTACTGTTCAGGATTTGATTTTGAGAAAGCAATTTTGAACATTATGTTCCTTTAAAAGAGATAAAACTTTTCCTTCTTGGAACAGTGAGGAAATGATGAGGTTAAAGCACAAGAAGCTACTTTGATAAAACAGACTTTCTTTGTATACTGATTATTCAGAATAAAAACTTTTACCAAAACAGATTAATGATTTGAGAGGCCTTGAGAAAGAACAAAATTTTAACCTTGCATTAGTATACTACTTGATACAACCCTTTAAATTTTTATAGATAGACCCATCAAATTTTATTTAACTTTAATCATAAAAATTTCTATTCTACAAACCTTCTACATTTTAAATATTCATTTAGGTCCACACTCTTTCCCATTAATTAATCATTTTATCTTAGGACAAAATTATTTCCTTTTTCCTTAATAATAAAAACACATTTCATATAGCCCACATACGAAGTTATCAGGCAAACTTCTTACAACATATTACCATTAACACTAAACAACCTTGTTAAAATAATAAACTTTTCTTCACTTTAAAGACTTAGTAGCATGCAATATCAGAAACAGTCCCCTAGAAGCAAGTTGTTGGGGGAGGCTGGCTGCTGAGGAATTTTCCTATTATAAAATTACCTTTTATTATCATTATTATTATTAATTCAGGTTTGCTTAATAATGACTTTTTGGAATTAGCCACTTAAACACTTTAATTTAAACAATGCTTTATTAAACTTCTTATAATTATTTATAACCATATAGACTATAATTATATTATTTTAAGACAAATTTTACCTTCGCAGAACACATTTCCTTACTTAAAGTTACCACAATACCTTTCACAACTTGCTACATGCATTTAAGTTCCAAGAGTTTATGAAAATTAGCCATCCTATTTTAGGACAAAACACACTTCTTAGAAAAAACTTATTAAATGTCAGTCAGCATTTCCACAAACTTTTAATCTTTAATATTCATTTAAGTTTTACATCCTTCATTTTATCCTGTGAAGAAAAATAAGCTATTCATTTCAATCTAGGCAAGAACAACTTTTTATGAAAAGACTTATAGTAATTTTGTTAATCAAGACTTACAATTTTTATCATTGTAGAGATCTTATTAACATTAAAGCTTAAGTATTAATATAAGCGCTTATTTAATTTTTGGCCATTTGAATAGAGCTCTTTTTTTAAAAGTTTTTATTAATTTATATTACCATCCGGAGGTATCAAAATATACACTGACATTGTACGAACAGACAGACACAAAACAATTACACCACATTAACAGAAACATACAGTTTGCAATTAACTCATAATTCTTACTTTCTTGGTATAGCTGTTTTTAAGTTCTTATTAAGATTTCTTCTGGAATCCATGTTGCCTGTAACATGCAAGCTTGTACTTGGAAACATTTTTATTAGTTATCAGCAATCAGTTAAGGTAACTTGAGCAGCATAAATGTAGTTAAACTCTAATTTAGCAGTTTAGACAGACCGTTAACACACATTATTGGATTATTATTCTGTAAGACTATACTGAGACTTGAAGTTCAGGAGTAAACTATTGATTTAAAACTGAAAATTCCTTTTTAAACCTTGATAAAATGGTTAAATAAGCCCAATCAGAATTAGCATGGAAACATGGCTTAACTCTATTAACCCCCACTAGCCCACAGCTACATTGTCATGTAGACAGCAGGGGGTTTGCAGAGTTGCTGCCAGAACAGTTTCCTTATCTTAGTTAACACTTTAACAGAGAGTTTTCTTACAAGCCTGATTTCACTAACAAGGACTTTGTTTAGTATCTTTGCCCATTTTAAATCTTTCAATAGTTTAAAAGTTTTTGGCTCAGGATAAAACGTGACACCCCCTTGCAGATTCTTTGTATCTGGTGGTATCTCATGTAATGTTACGGGGAAAGCAGATAATAATTGCTGAACATAAGGCAAAGCATCGGCAACATCTGAAAACATTTCTAATTTAGGCTTAGTAACAGAAAGCAATTCAGTAGGTGCAGGGGATTGTACTGGATACACAGAAGATATTTCATTAGGACACTTCACTGAGCTTTTATTGATGAAAGGGTTTATATCAGGATGAGGGAAAAAATCTGATGGTTCCCCATTCATCTCAAGCTCCTGTTCTTGTTCCAATTTACTGTCTTTCATTTCAAATTTACTTATGGGCTTAGAAAATATAGTAATTTCATCTTTTTCTCCTTCTTTAGACTGTAAAGGATCTATGGCTGCTGCAATTTGTTGTCCTAAAGCTCACCCGGACAGGGGTATAGTTTTTCTTTTTTGGTATGCTCTAAGTGGCACCTTTATTACTTGTTTCCACTGTTTAAGATTTAAAAGATTTTTTCCTTGTGGCTGAAACCAATAACTGTTTTTGTACTAGAGCAAAAAATTTAAGTAAATTAGCAGTTTTTACTGAGACTCTGAGAGTATTTAAAAGAGATTTTAGTACCTGTGAATATTCTTCCATCCATCCTGGTTGATTACTCATACCCTGATGCTAGCGGAAAACAGGATTAATTAAAATTCTTACCACTGTGTGGTCAGTCACCTTTTGATGGATGCCTCAAACTTTCAGGAAGATTTTCAGTTCCACATTCCTGATACTGTTGTGGAAGAATCTCTGCTGCAGTCACTACTTCAGGCCCCATGTTGGGCGCCAAATGTTGGAGTGACGGACCCAAAGGGTATCGGGAATGAAAGATAAAGAGAGATTGGGATCAGGAGATCCACGAGCATTGATTTCTCAAGCTCATCAGACAATTTTATTAATATCAGGGGCTTCTTTATATACCCCAAGCAACCGTGAGAACCAGTAACTATCCTAGATAACTATTCCCATAACTTCATTAATGAAAACATGGTGCACAGTGGATAAGAGAGTAACTAAAGCCTAAGATGTTCTAGTATGTTATTGAAACAAGTATACTCATAAATCTTGTTGCCCAGATTACTTGAGATATCAAGTCTGGGTTCTGCTGGAAAGTTATGTTTCCTGGAGAGATTAGCCACTTGCACGTACATCTCCAGGGACAGCATGACTCAGTGGTCAGAAAGTAACTTGCTTCCATGGAAACAACATGCCTTTGCTTCCCACAGAGATGGAAATTCTCCCCCTGAATGCTGAAATCATTTCTCCTTTTTAAGGCCTTCAATTGACTGGATGAGACATCATTCGTTGTGGAAGGCAATCTCCTCAGTTGAGTGTAGATGTAATCAGCCATAGATGCAATCAACTCACTGATGATTAAAGTCTATGATATGCTCGTGTATTACAATTAGCCCAGTGCTTGCTTGACTAGACAAATGGGCACCATTACCTGGTCAGGTTGACATATTAACCTGATCATCATAGTCCATCCCTTGTCAACTTGGCAGCCATACACATCATCTTAAACCACACTTAGAGATACTTAATTTATAATAAAAACAATAGATACTTACACACATGTGTATACATTAATACTTCTGCAGAACATTACTCAACTGTCCTGCATACAAGTGTAAGTGCACTAAATCCCTCTAGAATAGTGTACAAGTCCTTGGGTAATATTCACTCTTAAACTTGATGTCCTTTAATACCATGACGTGAAACTAATACAACTTATATGATAAGGGGGAAGGACAGGGAATAAAACAAATATATTCATTTTATGTATATGTACAAAACACATATTCATAACAAAATAAGGATGAAATATTTTAAAAAATAGAAACTGGTTTATTTTCTGGCAACCTTATTTCCACTTTATTTTGGAACCTGTGAAGAACAGCTTCTGACCACTTGGGGTCCCTCCTACCCACTCAGTGGTCTGAGCAGTGGGAGGTGCAGACCAGGCTTCAGGTGCAGGGTGAGCACCCCAGTCTTCAGTGGGGAACTGCTGAGTAGGCATGGTGGGCACCTGCACACCTTCAGACCAGTCTGTGACCTTGGGCTGAATGGCAGTGAATTCAGGAGCAGGAGTGGTCCACTCACCTGGAAGCTCCTCAGCCTTTTCAGCACGACCTGCTCTTTCTTTTCAATCTCTTCAGGATCTCTGTTGAAGTAGAGATCAGACATGATCACCCATGGGTGCTCATGGGAAATGGTGCCACACATGCGCAGAACTTGCCGGGCCAGCATCCACCACCTCTCACTCACCGGATAAGCTCCTTTGTTGTTGCATGTGGTGGTGGCATCCTCCTAGGGCAGAGGAGAATCTATGTCACACAGAGCAATGGTGGGCAGGTGAACACAGGACGCCTCTGGGAGAGGCTGGTGGCCAGCCCTGGCATTGGTCACCACCAGAAGACGTGGCCCCTGGAAGGCTGCCTGAATCTGGCTAGTGAAGGTTCCAGGAGTGAAGCGCCCAGCAATAGGGGTAGCTCCAGTGGCGACAGCAACCTTCAGCACAGCCTGCTTGGCAGTATTCATGGAAGATATGACACTGACATCAGCAGGGTTTTCAATGGCAGCAATGACATGAACCACCAGCTGAAGCTTCTCCCAGGTCATCTTCAGATTTATGATGCAGATGCCATCACTTTTCCTTTTGAGATATATGGTTCCATTTGGAAGTCAAGGTTGGTGCCCCCTAAGTGGGTTCTGCTCCAAGGAATTTGAGGACATCCTCATCCATCATCTGTAGGACATCAAGGACTCTGGACATTGTTTAAGTTTCCCTTTGAGTTAAGGGAAAGGGGCAACAGCCATATAGACCCCTCTCTGGGTAGTGCAGAAAGGCAAGGGTGAAATATTTATGACCATTACAGTCCTCGATTCTGTAACTGGTAACATGGCTGAAGTTTGTATTTATCACTACTTTCTTCCACTATTCATTCCATGTTCCCTCTACCCTCAGCAAACTGAGGTGTGGTTCTTTACCTGGTGGAGTGACCTAAATCTTCATTCTTGAAGATTCTGGGCCTTTTTCAGTCCTGCCTGGATTGCGTTGTTGCAGTTTTCCATTGACTTTAATCACAGGATATGGTAGTACTAAGAGATGTCCTAGGGGATCTCCTGTAGTCCAGGCAAATTCTTCATCTCCATTGTGTAGTTGCAGTCAAATTCCCCTTGATAGGATCAATCACCCCAAGCAGTACAGTAATTCCCTTCTTTGCCTGTTGGTTCAGAGGCATGAGGAGCCCATAGTGGCCAGGTGGTAGTCTTAACTTCCATTTCAATGGAACCGTATTTCCTGGTGGAAGCATTCCTTCTTTTGGAACTAAGACCTGTAGACCAGTTGAGCTTAGGTTTGCAGGGACAGGAAACAAAATTTTTCCTAGTTATATTAGTCAGCCAAAGGGATGCTGATGCAAAGTACCAGAAATCTGTTGGCTTTAATAAAGGGTATTTGTTTGGGGTAAAAGCCTACAGTTGGCCCTTAAGACACCAAGTCAAGGCTACTTTCTCACCAAAGTCTTTTGCCACATGTTGAAGCAAGATGGCGAGTGATCTCTGCCAGGTCTCTCCTTCCTTTTTCCTCTTAAGGATCCATGGGCCCAGCTTCTTGTGATCTAAGCTGTAGGCTGGCATAGGATTCATCTCTCAGGGATTCCTATATCAGTCTAGCATAGGGCTCATTTCTTTCCCGGCCTTATCAGCTGCTCAGCTGCTCTGGACTTTTCAGCTACCAGCTATCAAGTGAATGGCTCATGTCTCCCCAGGCTTTAACTGTCTGCACCTTCTCTCCTCTGGTATCTATGAAGCTCTCTCTCTTCCTGTTGTGTCTTCTTGAGGGAGTGTCAGTTTCTATCAGCCCACCAAGGGGGCAGGGACTTAACCTGAGTCATGCCTTACTGACGTGGTTGAATCAAAGGCCCTAAGGTGATTTAATCACACCTAGAGGAACAGACCAGTTTACAAACATAATCCTTCTCTTTTTTGGGGTTCATAAACAATCACAAACTGCCACACTAGTAGATCACTACAGGTAATAGTGAATGGCACTACTCCCATTCATTATTACCATTCACTATTACCCATTCATCCCTTGATTCCTGGACCCATGAAGCCTGGCTATGGAAGAAACAGCATCATAGAATGGACATTGGTTTAGTGCATACACAGCCTCCTGGAGAACACTGCCCCAGCACTGCAAGGTACTGCAACCTAGTTGGTATGGTAATGGAGTCTTCAAAAGGCCATTCCACTGTTCTATCAATCCAGCTGCTTCAGGATGATGGCGAACATAGTAAGACCAGTGAATTCCATGAGAATGTGCTCATTCCTGCACATCCTTTGCTGTGAAGTGGGTTCATTGTTCAGAAGCAATGCTGTTTGGAATGCCATGGCTGTAGATAAGACATTTCGTAAGCCCACAGATGGTAATTTTGGAAGAAGCATTGCGTGCAGGGAAGGCAAACCCACATCCAGAGTATGAACCTATTCCAGTAGAACAAAGCACTGTCCCTTCCATGATGCAAATGTGCCAATGTAATCAACCCGCCACCAGGTAGCAGGCTCATCACCTTGAGAAATGGTGCCATATCAGGGGCTGAATGTGGGTTTCTGCTGCTGGCTGACTGGGCACTCAGCAGTGGCTGTAGCCAGGTGGACCTTGATGAGGGTAAATCCATGTTGCTGAGCCCATGCATAATCTCCATTCCTTCCACTGTGGCCACTTTGCACGTGAGCCCACTGGGAAATGACAGGAGTGGCTGGGGAAAGAGGCTGAGTGCTAGCCACAGAGCAGGTCATCTTATCCCCTGATTATTAAAATCTTCCTCTGCTGAAGTCACCCTCTGGTGAGTATTCATGTGGGACACTATCTTCATATTTTTGCCCACTCAGAAAGGTCTATCCACATACCTCTTCCTCAGTCCTCTTTGTCACCAGTTTTCCAATCATGTTCCTTCCAAGTCCCTGACCATGCAGCCAAACCATTGGCAAAAGCCCATGAATCCATATACAAATGCACCTCAGGCCATTTCTCCTTCCAAGCAAAATGAACAACCAGGCGCATTACCCTAAGTTCTGCCCACTGGGAGGATTTCCTCTCACCACTGTCCTCCAGGGATGTTCCAGAAAGGGGCTGCTGTGTTGCTGTTGTCCACTTCCAGGTGATGCCTGCATATTGTGCAGAACCATCTGTAAACCAGGCCCAAGTTTTCTCTTCTTCAGTCAATTGATTGTAAGGAACTCAGATGCTTGATGAGGGTGGACTGGAGAGGACTGCTGCTGGCAAGCCCTTGGAAGGGGTGGGCCTCCACGAAGCCCTGAGGAGAAGACATCATTCGAGAGATGATGTTCAGACTTTGAAATCTAGTGGAGTATGCCCTGCAGGTTTTCAGAACTGTTTGGGACCCGTGAAGCCTGTTTCCCTTCCAATTTCTCCTTATGGTAATGCAAATGTTTATCCTGTGACTGTTCCTCCTTTGTGTATTAGAATCAGATAACTTGGTTTCTAAGTTTTACAGGTTATAGCCAGATGGGAACTTTGCCCCAAGACAAATTGTATGTCTATAACTGATTTTTATGAGATTTTGTACTTAGCATTGCTACTGAAATGATTAAGGTGTTTGAAATATTGTGATATAATGAATGTATTTTGCACATGTAAAGAATGTGCCTTTTTGGGATTCAGAGGGTGGAGCGTGGCTGTTTGAATTTCTTTTATGAATTCCCAAGAAAAAAGATTATGTTCTTGAATTAATCCATTCCTGTGGGTGTGAGACCCTTTGATTGGACTCTGTCAGTGAGGCGTGACTTTGCCCTCTTACTGGAGTTGATAAAAATGGAGAAAGAGACACAGGGAGAGGGAGCACTGCCAGTTTTCACCCTTCAGTGTGAAAGGAGGACTCGAGGATCACAAGCAGCCAAAGCTTAAGCACAAAGTCCCCAAGAGGCTAGGCCCATGGAATAGCTCAAGCTTTGCCCACAGCTGAGCTCTGGCCAATGGCAGATACTGGAAGGGAAGGCAGGGACTTTAATAGAGATCGGTGGCCAACTTCACCGAGTGGCAGGACCCCAAATTACCAGTAGCTGACTGGGAAAAACATCCCTCTGGTGCCTTGATTTAGACATTTCAGAGTCTCAGAACTGAAAGCCTTTATCCCTAATAAATTTCCTGTTATAAAAACCAATCCATTTCTGGTACTTTACTTTGGCAGCCCTGTAGCAAACTAAAACAGCTGCTCAAAGCAAATACCATGAAATGAGTTGGTTTACACAATGGGAATATTCACTCATGGTGTTGCAGCCAGGAAAATGTCCAAATCAAGACATCACCAAGGTAATGCTTTCTTTTACAAGACTGGTTGTTGGCAATCCTTGCCTCCTCTGGCACTTGGCAAGGCACATGGCAACATCTGCTGGTCTCTCCCTTCTCTTCCAGGATTTGCTGATGTCAGCTTCTTGCTTCCATGGCTTTCTCTCTCAAGTATGAATTCATTCTTTATAAAGGAGTCCAGTAATAGGATTAAGACCCATCCTGAATGAGGTGGGCCAAACCTAATCAGACTAACCTCATCAAGAGGACCTATTCATCATGGATGCACACTCCCAGGAATGAATTAACTTTAAGAACCTGTTTTTCTGGGTTACAAACAGCTTCAAACCACAATGTTAGAGTGTCTGTGGCAGTAACAGAGAAAGAAATGTGTTTATTTTATTATTTATTTCTCTCCCCTCCCCCCCCCCCCCCGCACCCCGGTTGTCTGCTCTCTGTGTCTGTTTGCTGCTTCTTCTTTGCCCCCTTCTGTTGTTGTCAGCAGCACGGGAATTTGTGTTTCTTTTGGTTGTGTCATCTTGTTGTGTCAGCTCTCCGTGTGTGCGGCACCATTCCTGGGCAGGCTGCACTTTCTTTTGCACTGGGCGGCTCTCCTTACAGAGCACACTCCTTGCGCGTATCAGCACTGTGTGTAAAGAATTTTAAATTGGGCATTACATCTCCCTGTCAAGCAAAATCCAGAGTCCTGAAAGACAGGTACACAGTTCTGTAAACTCTAATAATTTACCACCAGAAGCTACTGGTTCTTGACTATTTACTGTGAGCAAAGCAAGAAACGGTGGCAAGTGCTTTCAACTTAAATTCTTCCTCACAGTAGTTCTAATGAGGCATCGTTTTGTGTATGTTTTTATAGATAAGAAAACTGATGTTCAGAGAAATGAACTTACTAAATGACAAAAGCCAGTTTTCAAATTTAGATACAACACTAAAATCTAGGTTTTTAACCTATTATTAATAACACTCATTGTTTACATGAGAAAACCCAAGTCATTCTCAGAGCACTCTTACCACCAATTATGGTCCAGAGCATATATCTGGCACACTTTTGCCATACTCCTCCATTATCAACACAGTACATCTTTGGCATAAATGCATGAATATTACAGTACTGCAGTTAACCCCCATCCATGGGTCACACTAGTTGTAGTTTTCCCATGCTTCTCCACATTTCCATCACCCTGCAATATGACGGACATCTGCTCTAGCTCACAAAGGACACTCTTGCATCTGTACCATCACCCACAATTCTCCACCACCTCTGGGTTTCCTGTGTTATTCAGTCCCTAGATTAAGAAACCTCACTTTTGATTCCGATTGATTTATTTTAGATGAAATAATTTGATTTTCATTTAATGGTATTATTAAGTGAGTACCAGATCGCTGAAGGATCCAAGTATTTAACATATATTCTAAAATAAACGTGGGTTGTCCAGAGCCCTCATAGAATAAAGTGATGCTAAATTTTCCCGAGTCCTTTTTTCTTTATTCTCCTCTCCCTTCTCTTCTCTTTGTTTTCTTGTACTTTTTGTTTGCCTTTGATAGTAGTCTTTCTAAAAAGTATATTTGGAAGGAGTTACAAGAAACTGATTAAGGGGCCTAGGTAACGAGGCATACTTTTCAAAAGACACACTTTTAAAAATTTTAAATCATGTGCACATACTTTTTTTCCCAATAAAAATTGGTTCACTTAAACCTTTTGTTTTCATTTTTTAAAAGTGCTTAATTTTTCCCCCAGTTCTAATGCCAACCTATCTCCACTTCACCAGAAGTGAAAGGCAGGAACAGCTTCCAAAGGAAAACAAGGAAGAAGGGGTGAGAGGAAGTTGATCGAAGCTGAATGCTTTGTGTGCCCAGACATGTAGGGATGAGAGAAACAGGATCGAGGGGTTTTTAACCTTTTCTTTTTATTGTTCAAGATGAAACTATCTTCTCAGTATCATTAAATATTCTTCTACAACATCATGAGTTTTTTCTTTTTAGGTGGTACCCGGGATTGAACCCAGGATCTTATACATGGGAAGCAGGCTCTCAACCACTGAGCTACATCCACTCCCTGAAAACATCATTTTTAATGGTTGTGCAGGAGTCCATTCAATGTTTAGACTATTACTTATTTAATCAATATTCTATGTTACACATTTGGGTAGTAGCCGATTTGTCACTATTACAGAGAACATTCTTGCAGCTAAATCTTTGTGCAGGGGCATTCTTATTTACTTTAAACATATAAACAGCTAAATCGAAAAGTATACAAATCCTAGGCCTTTGATATATGTTGCTCTCAATACAATTACAATTTTAATTTCCGTAAACAAGAAATTTCCTGTTAGTTAACAAATTTTATTTTTTGTTTATGAATTTTCTGTTCAGAGACTTTGCCCATATATCTGTTGTTATGGTGACATTTGCAATGATTTAGAATAAGTTTTTATAATAATCTTTTCCTGGCTTGATATTTGCACGCGTGTGTGTGTGTGTGTATGAAACAGAAATTTTAAGATTTAAAATAGTCAAATCCTTCAATCTTTTCCTTTCTAAAGAATGACCTTTCCCACATAGAACTTTGAAAATTATTTCACATTTTCTTCTAATTAAAAAAAATTAAAGATAAAATTTATATACACTGCAATGCACAAATCTTGTGTATCATTCAGTGAGTTTTGACAATTGCATACACCTGTGTAACCTAAGCCCCTGATAAGATACAGAACTTATCACTCCAGAAAGTTCCCCGCTGTCCCTTCCTTGTCAGTTCCCACTCCCACTCTGTCCCCAGAGGCAAGTATTGTTTTGTGTTTTCTCATCATAGATTAGTTTTGCCTGGTTCGGAACATTATATAAACAGAATCATACAGCCGGAACTATTTTGTGTAAGGATTCTTTCATTCACCATGTTTTTGAGACTCATCTGTGTGTGGTGTGTTTCTGGAGTTTCTTTCTTTTTGTCAACAGGAATGTTTCATTATGCACCCATTCCTCTACTCATAAACACCTGGGCTCTTTCCAGTTTGGAACTATAAGTTGCTGCTCTAGATTTTCTTGTACATGTCTTTTGTGTGGACATATGCCTTTTCATTTCTCAATTGCTGAGTCACAGGGTAACCACATGCTTAGTTTTATAAGAAATTGTCAGACTTTTTCCCAAAGTGGTTGTATTAATTTACACTCCTATCAACACTGCATGAGAGTTCTAGTTACTCTATACTCTCACCGACATTTGGTGTTGTCATTCTTTTTCATTTTAGCCATTATTTTGGGTGTGCAGCAGTAGCTTAGTATGGTTTAAATTTTAATTTCTGCAATGACTAAAGTTATTGAACACTTTTCATGTGCTTCTAGTTTTATTATGTCATTTTAGTTTCATTATAATAGTTTTCAATTTTATATGTATTTAACCATCTTTGAGTTTTGATGTATTGATTTGAGGACTACTAAGACTATTTTTTTCCTGGTAATCAGTTCTCCCTGCACAATTTAAAAAATACTTTTATTCCCTACTGATTTATGATATTTTCTTTACCACAGATTAAATTCTTATGTATAATGTGGTCTCAGAATACCTAATCTGTGCTACTGATTTGTACATTTGTTCTTTTGTCATTTCTGCAGTGTTACATTGATACCTGGCTTTTAAAAATGGTTTTGTTCCTGGTAGGGCCACTGTCCTGCTATTTCTTTTCAGGTTCAACATTTTTTGTTTACTGTTCATACCTAATTATTCTTTCAGTGAACATTAGAATGATTCTGCCAAATTCTGAAAATAATCTTATTGAGATTTTTTATTAAAGATTTATTTTATTTATTCCTCTCCCCCCTCATTGTTTGCACTCGCTGTCTGCTCTCTGTGTCCATTTGCTGTGTGCTCGTCTTCACTTTAGAAGGCACCAGGAACCCAACCTGGGTCCTCCCATGTGGCAAGCAGGAGCTTAATCACTTGAGCCACATCTGCTTCCCCTTATTGAGATTTTTATTGAAATTACACTGAGTGTACAAATTCCTTAGAAAAGAATTGGCATGGTTGTGATAGGATTTAATATTCAAGTCTGCTTTAACATTTTTCAGGAATATTTTGTAGTTTTTATCATATGGCTTGTTCACATCCTCATTAAAGTTGTTCCAAGGCATTTATTAGAGGTTTTCAGCATTTTAACAGTTAAATCATAGTTGAGTTTTGCTATTATGATCTGATCTCTTTATTTCATTACATTCTGTAACTGAATAATATTGGTATACAGGAGAGCTACTGGCTTTTATACCTCTTGAATATTTGGCAGTTTTTATGACTCTCATACTGATTCTAATCATTTTTAGCTGAATAATTCTTTGGGTTTCTAAGTATATAATTATATCATTTACAAAAAATGTAAATCTGGTCTCTCCCTCCCAATATTTATGCAATCTATTTTTCATCTGTGTCCTATTTCATTGGTCAGAACTTCCATATGAAAATTAAATAAAAATGGCAATAAACATTATCTCTGTTTTGTTCCTGTTAAAATCTCTGATTTGAACAATACTGCCTTAGTATTTCATTCTTGGGATGATTTTTAACTTAAAATATTTTGAAATAAAAACTTTCATTAGGCTAAAAAATGAGTTCTTAAATTTGTAGTCATTTTAAGAACAAGAGGTACCTGTTGAATTTTAATATCTTCTCTGCATCTACTGAGAATAATATTTGGCTATTCTTTTCTAAGCTGTGGATGGGATATATTATATTATTGGATTTTTCTAATATTAAGTTATAAAATCTTTCCATTCTAGGTTAAACTCTATTTGGAATATTCTTTTGACTCAAAGTTTTCTGTGTTTGGATTTTCTTCTCTGTGTAACTTCTGAGTTACATAGGTTTATTCTTTTCTTTCTCTCTTTGTCTTTTGAGCTGTCCTTTTCAGGATTTGATGTCAAGTGTAGCTTTGTAAAAGAAAATGAGATAAATTTTCCATATTTTTCAATATTTTGAAATAATTATCAGAGCATAGTGATAGCTTATTCCTTAAGGATTGAAATATTTTCCCCATAAAGTTTTATAGGCCTAAACTTTTTTCTGGGGGGAATTCTCCTCTTCTTTTTTTTTCAATCATGATTGGTATATTTAGATTTTATACTTCTCATTTTGGTGATGTATACATTTCCAGAAGATTGTACATCTCATCTAGATTTACAAATTTATAACATACTATTTTTCCAAGTATTGTCTTATACTTAAAATATATCCTCCTTATCTAGTACTGAATCTCTTTAATTTTATTATCATGAGTTTTTTTCCTTCTTCTTTAGATTTGCTGAAGCTTTGCCTATTTTATTTTTTTAAGTAACTAAACTTATTCTATACATTTTCCTATATTCTAAGAGATTGTTTTCTTTTTTACTTTATTCTTTCCTTTCTCTTGGTTTTTTATAAATTTTGTTGTTTTTCTTTTTTTAAATCCTTGTGTTTAATATTCTCATTTCTCCTTTCCTTGAAAAAAGTAAAAACATCAAGCTTGTAACTTTAGCATTTAACATAGCTTTGATAATATTTCCTAACTTTTGAAATGGAGTGTTATTATTTTAAATATTTTCTCACTGCTCTGTTCTTATACTTAAATATTTGTTTTGCTTAACTTTTGTCCTATTCTTATAATTTAATTATTTCGTTTGTATTCTTTTATTTATTTTTAAAGATTTATTTATTTATTTAATTCCTCCCCTCCCCCAGTTGTCTGTTCTCTGTGTCCATTTGCTGTGTCTTGTTTCTTTGTCTGCTTCTATTGTCGTCAGCGGCACGGGAAATGTGGGCGGCGCCATTCCTGGGCAGGCTGCACTTTCTATCGCGCTGGGCGGCTCTCCTTACTGGGGCACTCCTTGCGCGTGGGGCTCCCCTATGCAGGGGACACCCCTGCGGGACACGGCACTCCTTGCGCGCATCAGCACTGCGCATGGGCCAGCTCCACACAGGTCAAGGAGGCCCGGGGTTTGAACCGCGGACCTCCCATGTGGTAGACGAATGCCCTAATCACTGGGCCAAGTCCGTTTCCCTGTATTCTTTATTAATAGCTGGTTTTATTGCCCTGAGATCAAAGAATGAAACTTGTACAATTACTTTTTAAAATTTCTTCTATTTTTGGGTATATGCATTGCAAATACCTTCTCACATTCTATAATTTGTATTTCCATTTTGTTTATAGTGTCTTTTTTTATGCATAAGTTTTTGGTTGTAATATAATCAAATTTATCTCTTAGCGTTTGCATCTTGTATAAGAAGTCTTTCCTTCCTTGGTGAAAGTAAATGTATTTTCCTATATTTTCTTCTGAAAGTTGCAGAGTTTGGCTTTGCACATTTAGGTCTTTAATCTTTAGACTAGTTGGTGCTAGTAGGAATCTAATTTCACTTTTTTCTCACATTGAAAACTACTTGTCACAGTCCCACCATTCTATCTCGATTGCTTTGTGATGTTACCACAGTCAAATAGAATTTCAACATGTGTATATGTTATTTCTGGGCTTTTGTTCTGTTATTTTCATCTATATTTCTATCCCCTGAGCCAATATCACCATAGTCTTTTTAAATGACTCTAAATACCTAATAAGACAACTTCTAGTACCCTCTTCTTCAAAATCGTATTGATATTTCCTGGCCCTTTCCCATGAATTTTAGAATTAAATTACCTAGAATCACACACACTCATTTTGGGGATTTTTAAAAATTAAAATTGCATCAAGCCTCTAGATCGATGTGGAGATAACTGATATGTTTTTTTTTATTGACTTTGTAATAATATTACATTAAAAATATATATGTGAGGTCCCATTCAACCCCACCCCCCCAACCCCCCCTCTCCCCCCCCCAACAACACTCGTTCCCATCATCATGACACATCCATTGGATTTGGTAAGTACATCTTTGGGCACCTCTGCACCTCATAGACAATGGTCCACATCATGGCCCATACTCTCCTCCATTCCATCCAGTGGGCCCTGTGAGGATTTGCAATGTCCGGTGATTACCTCTGAAGCACCATCCAGGGCAGCTCCATGTCCCAAAGACGCCTCCACCTCTCATCTCTTCCTGCCTTTCTCCATACCCATCGTCCACCATGTCCACTTTTCCCAATCCAATGCCACCTCTTCTATGTGGACATTGGATTGGTTGTGTCCATTGTACCTCTATGTCAAGAGGAGGCTCAGATTCCACATGGATGCTGGATGCAATCCTCCCATTTTCAGTTGTAATCACTCTAGGCTCCATGGTGTGGTGGTTGTCCTTCTTCAACTCCATCTTAGCTGAGTGTGGTAAGTCCAATAGATCAGATTGTAGGTGCTGGAGTCTGTTGAGGCTCAGGACCTGGCTATCACATTGTCAGTCCAAAGATTCAAATCCCTTAAATATATCTTAAACCCCAACATTAACTGCACCTCCAGCACATTAGCATGAAAGTCTTATGAAGGGAGATCCCATCTGAGTCCAGATTCATCACACATAAACACCATTTCCAAAGAGGGGCCATCTGCCCTGGTGATAACTGATATTTTTATGTTATTCAGTACTCTAAGTGGTGAACATGATATATATCTCCATTTACTTAGGCCTTCCTTAAAACTGTTAAATAATATTTTCATAGTTTTCTTCATAGAGGTCTTGAACATCTTTTAACAAATTAATGCCTGGGTGCTACATAATTTCTGCTCCTATGTGAAAACTATTTTTTTCTATTATACTTTTCAGTTAGTTATTACCACCAGGGAGGCTATTTATTTTTGTGTATTTTTTTTTTTTATCTAACACCCTTCTAAACACGTTTTAGTTCCAGGGATTTCTCTGTGAATTTATGTTCTTTCTGTAGACAATCAGATTTTCTGCAAACAAGAACAGCTTTCTCTCTTTCTTCTCCCTCACTCCCTCTCTTTCTCTCTCTCTCGATTTCTTTCTTTCTCCTTTCTTTTATATCACATTCATACACTGTAATAATTAGCACAGTGTTGAATAGAGGCTTATAACTGGCATCCTTATCTTATTCCGAGCTTTAATGGCAAAGTCTCTAAGATATCACCAGTAAGTATAAGTTTTGCTTGTATAGTTTTGACTTGTGACCTTTAGTCAGGTAAAGAAAGTTGCTTTGATTACATTATATCTAGGAGTAGAATTGCTGGGTTGTAAGGTAACTCTTTGTTGAATTTTTGAGCAACTACAAAACTATTTTCCAAAGTTATTCTAGCATTTTGCATTCCCATCAGCAATGTATGAGGGTTCCGATTCTTCTACATGCTAGTCAGCACTTGTTATTAACTTTTTTCTTTATACATATCCTAGTGAGTGTAAAGTGGTATCTCACTGTGGTTTTGATTTGTGGTTCCTGAATGACCAATGATATTGAGCCTCTTTTCACGTACTTATTGGTCATACGTATATCTTCTTTTGACAGAAGAAGGGGAAATCCTCTTATGACAATCTCAGCAGTAGTTTCGCTGGGACTCAGTTCTATCCTCTTCTGGGAATCATTCCTGAAGGTCCTGCCTCATATCTGCTCCTTTAGCACTTCCAACAATTTTGTAAATACCCAATTTCCTGTATTCAATCCTTTCCTTCTTAAGCTATCTAGAGTGTTTTATTTCTTGCACTAAACCTTTTCATTAATAGATCTCTCAAAAACATTACTCAGAAGAGATTGTCTTGTTTGGTTTTTATTTTATGTTGTGTTCTGGAGAGATGAAGTTGCTGGATAAGTTGTCTTATTAATTATGCTAATAATTGTGTATATGTATGGTAGTTTTCTATTGCTACCATAATAAAGTACCACATAAGGGCTTAAGAAACACAAATTTAGTATCATCCAGTTTTGTAGTTCAAAAGTACAACATGGGTCTCACCAGGCTAATATCAATGTGTTGACAGGACACTAGGAAAGGAGCTGTTCCCTTGCTCATTTGTGTTATTGGCAGAATTCAGTTGTAAGACTGAAATCCTGTTTCCTTGGTGGTTGTCACCGAAAGCCCTTCCCAGTTTCTAGTAGGCAACTGTAACTCCTTGGCTCAAGGCTGTCTCATGCTTTGACTCTCTCCTCACCCACCTCCTCCTTCTTTTGTGTCACTTCTCTGGCTTTGCTCTTCAGCCCTATCTGTCACTTTTAAGGACTTTAAAGATTAGGCCTATCCTGATCATCTAGGAAAATCTTCCCCATCTCAAATGCAATCTTGATTGCATTTGCAAAGTCCCTTTTGCCATGTGAGATAATATTCACAGGGTCGAGGGCTTATGGTGTAGATATCTCTTGGGACCCAATAGTCTGCCTACCTCCATAGAGAGATTTTTAAAATTCTAAGCCAAAAATTACATGACATTAAAATTTTTATGTCATTTTATTGCTACCTTCAAATATAGCTCACTACTGTTTCAAAGTACTTCAAAATGTCTCATAACTACTAATTATGAATAACCATGTTCTGAAGGCATGATATAAAATACTAAAGCCCCAGGACACTAAAGTCACTAGGCCAAGTTTCTGCCACTTTTTCCAGCTGAATAATAACAACTTATATTTAAATAGCACCTTACAGTTTTACAAGTGCTCTGGTATTCATTATCTAATTTATATTTTAAATATCCCTGGGAGGTACACAAAATGAAGCAACTACTCCTTTTTACAGATGAGAAAATGAAGCTTCAGAAAGATCAACCTTCCCAAATATGGTAAGTTTAAACACTTATTTCAGATGAAGTAGCATTTAAGTAAGTAGCTCACATGTAGTAAATTCATAAATAGACTCTAATTAACAAATGAGCAGGTCATGATCATCACCAGGAAAATGCTGACATTTAGAATATATTTAGGAATGATATAAAAATAGCAAATAGTATTTGCTAACTTCATCTGAAACAGTTTAAAAGTTAAAGGTTCACTTTGAGGAGAACTACATGTTAAACACTTGTTCCTTGAGGTTTTCCATATCATGAACCTACATTACTTAGTTCTTTCCTCTCAGATAAACCAAAAAAAGATATACATACATATAAAAGGGGCACATATGTTTTTTTGTTTGTTTTTTTTTTTTGAGGTACCAGGGGCTGGGGATTGAACCTGGGACCACATATGTGGGAAGACAGTGCTCAATCACAGAGCCAAATTGGCTCCCATAACTTATTTTTTTCATTTGTTTGCTTGGGGTTGTTTTTAGGAAGTACCAGGAACCAAACATGGGACCTCCCATGTGAAAAGCAGGCACTCAACCAGTTGAGCCAAATCTGCTTCCACAAATGGTAGTCTGTCTGTCTGATCTTGTCCATTTTAGTATGGTGCAGCAGATGTACAAGAGTATATGAACAAGTACATGAAATAATTTTCCATTCAAAAAACAAATTTGAAGAAATGAGAAGTATGGGAAAAGAGTATCCATAGCCATCCTAATGATCATGTGTAAAAAAAGGTGGTCTTGTGTACTCTTTAGAGTGTATCTGATTTATCAAAGATCCCGCAAGCGCTAAAATCTGGATTTTATGATTTTTCTAATCCTGCCCCTCCGCAGGAAATCATACTGAAAGAGAAAATGATACGTACACCTTTCCTGACTCTTCAAGTGCATCTAACCCATTATTCTCCTTCTTTACCTTCCAGCTTCTGTTAGAGAGATGGGGTGGTCAATCAGGTATTTGAACTTGTTCCTTCAAACAGATTGATGCCAGACATTATCAAAAGGGTGCAGAAGACTACCCTGAGAAAAGTAAAACATATGCATATACAACAGTAAGTACTCTAGTCAAAAGAAATCTATTGTTAATAGTTTTGAGTATTTATATTAAGTGCATTTGGATGCTTTATGAAAAAAATAGCATAATTCTTGTGTGTGTGTCTGACTTTTTAAATTTATTCATTTAGCAAATTTTTTGTCTTTTTAAAAAATGTACATAGATCATACAAAATGTTACATTAAAAATATAAGAGGTTCCCATATACCTCACTCCTCTATAATTCTTAATATATTCCCTGGGCAGAAAGACTGAAACTAGAACAATTATATAGTTAAAAAAAATTTTTTTTCGTAAATCCACATAAAAATAGGTTAATGGAAATATAAAGCACTTGCACTGGAAACATACATCCATGCTGTCTTGATTTGCCAAAGGGGTGACAATGCAAAGTACCAGAAATCTGTTGGCTTTAAAGGGGATTTATTTGAGGTAAAAGTTTATAGTTTCAAGGCCATGAAAAGTCCAACTCAAGGCACCGTAAGAGGTGCTTTCTCCTCGAAGTCAGCTGCCATGTGTTGAAGCAAGATGGCAGGCCATCTCTGCCTGGTTTCTCTTTCCCCTCAAGCCTTCCTCTCTGTGGTACAACTGCTCTGCTTTCTTTCCTATTTCAGCTACAAGCTGGCATAAGGCTTTTCTCTTCCTGCTTCCATTATCAGTCTTGGCTGTTCTGTTCTCTTCCCCATTTCAGTTGTAAGCTATCAGGCAAATGAGTCATCTCTCCCTGAGGCCTTAACTGTTAAAGACTTCTCCTTTCTGTCACATGGCAGGATAAAAAATGACAGATTTCTCTACTCCTCTGTCTGAGAGAGTGTCCATTTGTATTAGACCCAGCAAGGGGTGAGGACACAACTGCGTCCAATGAAAGGCCCTACAGCAGAGGATCTTAACAAGGGGTTCGTGAGCTTGAATTTAAATTCAAAAAACCATTATTCTTGTGGGGACATGTTGGTGCAGGTGTAATATATTTATTAAATAACACAAAGTATAGTGTGGACTTAGTAAGGTGTCCATGGTTTTCACATGACTGGCAAAGGGGTCCATGGAACAAAAAAAGGTTATGAACCCCTGCCCTAGAGCAATCTTAACAGGTAATCTAATCAAAGGCCCCTCAGCTGACTTTGATGCAATCAAACGATATTACATCTAGAGGAATACATTAGTTTACAGACATAATCTTTCTCTTTTTGAGATTCATAAAATAATGTCAAACTGCCACAAAAACAAATGACTTTTGTTTTCAGTCTAGGATATTACTATTAAAATGTTTTTAAGAATATCTGTAGTATATAATATATGCTCAATAACTACTTATTGAATTGAATAGCAAAATGATAAATGTTTCTAAGTACTTTATATACATAAATACACACCTTTAGCGTTTTAATTTCCTTAGGAGGCAGTAAGTTTTCAGGACAATCACCAGCACTAGATGCATAAGTCAGAGAAAGAAGAATTTCCTCAGGGATGAACTTATTCTGGAGGGATGTAGGAAGGGGTTTTGAGTGATCCACCAAACGTTTTCTCTTTTTAAGCTCAGGAAGTACCACAAAGGTACGTAAGTTACTGGATAGAAAAGCTCCTACTGTAGTTTTCAGGAGCATTAGATGGAGCTTCTATCAATCTCACTTACATCCTTACATCCTTACATGCCTAACAGAGAAACATTGCTTCTAGTTCACAAGAAGAGTAACAAAAAATATTTAAAACCCTAAGGATCATCTAGCCAAGAAAAACAATATCAAATTACTGGTCTACTCACACATGCGACACACTTTCAGACACTCAGGTACAAAGATGAACCTCCACAGTATTTCACATATAAGTTCAAAGGTGAGAAGGACTGCATAAAGTTGGGGCATTTAAAGAGTAGATGGGATCCGAGTTGGGTTTCAAAGTTAAGTGTAGAATTTTGGTAGATGAAAATGGAGAAAGAGGATTTTCTGAGTAAAGTGGAATAATCTGAGCAGACTGGTGGAGTAAGTACAGTACAAACTGTTCCCTGCCAGACTAAAGCAGAGAAGTTACAAAGGTGGTAGTAGGGTTTAATAGGGGAAGAGGCGTCCTAAGAAGTCATTGCTTTTAAAGAACTCTCTACTAAGCTCTGCCCCTCACAGAAGATTCAGAAAATTAGCTGAATTTCTCTAAGAAGGTATCATGCTTTGAACCATCAAAACCTTTAAGGTCCACACTACAAATATCTCCTGAGAGCTTTGAATATAGTCAGAATATTAGAGAAAACGGAGGGGGAAAAAAGAGGGTGGGGAGTTGGTTAACACAATCTCCCCCCCACACACAAAAGGTGAAGGTGAGCCTAGAGACAGCTTTAAAGTAATGAATATGACCACAAGTCTAGTTGATTCTTATTGTAGGACAGATTTGCATTTATTTGTACGTGAATGAAAAAACCTTAAAGAATGATTTCAATTAGAAGAATTACTAAAATCTGGTAAAATGTTGTACAAAATTACATGTCATTTTCTTAAGTCTACTATTTTTTAAAGTACCAAAAAAGTGCTGTTTAGTTCAACTAAAAAGCGGCGTACTGGGATTTGTCAGGGATGTATACTGACCTGTACGGAAAAAAAAGAAGAGAGAGCGAAATAGAGACACTAATTAAATGTTTGAGTTAAAATCGGGGTATAGAATTGATTCAGCTGGGTTTTTCTGCCTTGGGCAGGCCTCTGTGTCTCTCGGGCCATCGACTTAACTAGGAAGCCCGAGGGTCCACTGGGTCAGCGCCGGGGCCGGGTAAGACACGGGCGGCCCACCTCAGCTGCCCGGGCACCCTCGGGGGGCGCCCACGCTCGAGCGGCTCAGCTCGCGCTCTCGGCCTCCCCCACAGGCAGGAGCCTCACACACGCCAGCGCTACGAACTCGGTAACTGGGCAAGGTTAGCACCGTTTCTTGTCAAAAGTGATGGGAAACGGACACCTGCAATCCGAAGCCACAAATTGTGTTTCCCGCCAGGCATCACTCTCCTCACGTTTCCCCTGAACGCTCAGTGTTGTCATGGAAACCCAGGACCGCAAGCCCTAGCAACTATCAATAGGGACTGCCTTTGGCAGTGCCGGCGGAAGGAGCGGGCTAAGAAATCCCTACAATCTCTCGCAGTTTGGATATTTTACTTTCCTTTTTTCTTTTAAGTTGCAGCATATGTTCAGTGGCTATAGAAAATAAAATCCTCTAAACAGGCCGTTCTGACGGAATCCGAAAGTGCCTGATCCCTGGGCTTCGGGCTGCGGGCGGGCGCCAGTACGCAGGCGCTCGAGGGCTGGCTGGGTTCCTGGGGCACCGTTTCCTGCTCTTCATGGGAAGCTCGGCCGGTTATGAGAAACGGTCAGCTAAGAGTTGTTTCTATCGTTCTAATACCTCGTTTTTGTTATTCCTTTGCATACTTTTCTAAAAGTCCATTTCAGGGGGAAATTGGGTAATACAAAATTCCGGGTTTCCATCAACTGAGGCTTTTTTGAGGGTGCTACCCTTATCTCGATTTTGACTTCCCGGGACCCTTCAACATCGCCTTCGCCCAGCCCCCGAGGGCATTCCTAAGTCGAATTTTTTGGTACCGAAGGAAGAGAAGGAGTCCACTTTAGGTCGACCCAACCCCAAGAAAATCATTTGGTCTTTTCGCCCATAAACCTGCTGTCAGGATGACGATAAGCTCATTAGCACTCAGGAAGTAAGACCACCTGGGAGCGTTTTGTATTGAGACAGACCATTAATGGCAAAATGCCAGTGGAACTCCAGTGTATCGATGCCGCCCTAGTCTAGCAGATTTGAAGCTGAAAGAAAATTTGGCTATTTTGTTCAGTCATATTCCTAGTATAACACGCGTTGCCTGGCACAAACGCCTTCAATAAGTAGTGACAGAAAGTCAAGTGGACAGTTGTGTTGTTTTTGTATTGATAGTTAAGGCCCTAGTTTCAAGTAATATGAAAGAGAAATAATTGGCCAGGTGTTCAAAACAAGAGATACTGGTGGCCCATTTTAATTGTCCTTCTGGCCAAACCACCTTGAGTGTCTGAGCATTTTAGCCTTCAGTTTATCTCTTATCACCCTAACTTTACTCTAGATTTTCATAGAACTGAAACACATACATATAGCACTCCATAGTTGATCTTAAAGAATGGCAACCATCAAAACGCATGAGGGGAAAAAGCAATACATAAGTAGATGGAAGGTAGTTTCACCCCAAGTTTATTGCCTGCCTTTCTTCCTCCACACTGCATTGGATTTATGACTCCATGTTAGTTTGGAACCATAACCACCATACTGAACTTCAGAGGTCTCAAAGCTCCAGTGTCACTTCATATGTGGTTTATCAAACCTGCAAGTACTACAAGAAAAAAAGTAACCCACCTTTCATATTCTACCTAGTTTGAGAAAATCTAAGTAGGGTATTGAAGGAGGAGATAGAGACAATGAACATATTCAAAAGACACAGAAAGTGAACTCTATAGGATTTGGAAGTGATTGGATCTGTGGTGTGAAGAAGAAGCTAAAGATTACTTTTTATTTTCCATTCTCTGCAACTGTGTAGTGATCCTGCCAGTTATTGAGCCTGGGAACAGCGGAGGACAGGATTGGAGGAGGGCTTTGGAGAATGTTCAGTTCCTGACATGTGAGTTTTCAATACCTTTGAGACATCTGGTTGGAAATGAGAGGCATTTGGTTATACATACACAGTCTGAAGCTCACAAAGCTAGGCTACAGTCGTAGAAGTATCTGAGGTAGTAACCACAAGATTAGATGAGAATATCAACGAAAGCATTACAATAAGGTCATCACTATTGATGAATACAATTGTAATTTTTGGGAAATTCCTCAAATTCCCATGTTATTTTTCAGTTTCACCAAGGGAACCCTAAAATGGAATACAGTAAAATACGAGTGAGGTTTCAGAGAAAGGGCATTCCTAAAACTGGAAAGATGCCTCAGATTGTCCTAATAGTTTTATGTCATTATTTCAGTTGACTTAACTGAAATAAGTTGGTCTTCTACAGAGATGAACACAGGGATCATGCAACTTAAACATGCCACTCTAAGTGAGTTGTTTTTTTTACAAAGGTGTCCTTGCTAATGAAGAAAATGTGGGGAAATAAAAGAGATCATAGTCACATGTGAGATTTTTCATGGTAGATTTATAAACTATTTTTCTAGTTTTATAAGTCAAACGCATGATCTTAATTCCTTTGGAGACAAATCACAGTGATCTGAACCTAAAAATACAAGATACTAAACTTTCATAAATTGATCAGGAAAAAAATGCCACACTGAGACTGTGCCCCCAATGGTAAGGAATAGTTACTTTGTCCAAGAAACAGTGGTTCATTTAGTTTTTGGAAGAATTTGTCCCTTGTGATGGTTAGGCTAATGTGTCAACTCAGCCAGGTAATGGTTCCCAGGTGTTTGGTCAAGCAAGGACTGGGCTAATTGTAATGCAAGGGCATTTCGTGGACTGCTATCATTCAGTGCGTTGATTGCATAGATGGCTGGTTACATCTACAATAAACTGAGATTACCGCCAGCAATGAGTGACATCTCATCCAATCAGTTGAACGCCTTTAAAGGGGAAATGATTTCAGCATTTCAGAGGGAGAATTCTCATCTCCACTTCAGGCAGACAGTGTCTCCTGGGGAACTCAGCAAGGGTTTTCATAAGAGCCCCTGGTTTGCAGCCTCCCTTTGGAATTTGGGCTTGTGCATTCCCATGGTCATGTGAGACAATTTTATAAATTCTCATCCTGTGTACAGATATCTCTGGTCGATTCTATTTCCCTCGATAACCCTGACTAATGCACCCCTCTCCGCTAATCTTGCAGTGCAGTGGACCTTGGGTGTAGCAAGACCATAAGCCACTATAAAGTACTTCTTGACTGTTACTATTTTAGAAACGTCTGTGAAACAATACCACTGTGGCATTTGTGAAAAGAATATTGCAACATGGAGGACTAACTTTAATAGGTCCCAATTATTAGTAGTCTTTGCAGGGAGGGGAAGCAAGCTATCTTGCCTCAAAATGGATTTACTCAGGTCTTGTCTTAAAAAGCACATCCTGGCCAATAGATTTTTACCTTTTACCAGATTTTGAAGTCAATTTATATCCTTTAGGAGTTGCAGGGGAGGTTTCTTATTCATAGGTTTTAAAAGTCCAACAGCAGAAGGAAGCAAGCATCGAATTATGACCTGCAATAGGACGAAGAGGGTAAAGAATCGGTGTGACTACTTTTCTTGATGCAAATGCAAAAAGTCACAAATGGACCCCGCTATTTATCTCTCTGTAATCTGTAACCTGGTTCTCATCCATAGCCTAGGCAATAATATCCTGTTCTCTTATTTGCCTTCCCTTTGGGTTATGTTTAACACTGATGCTGCTTGATATGATGATGAAAAGCATTTATGAGCATGAAATGTAAAAACTTGTATTTAGGAATGCAGTTAATGTTAAATAAATTAGGTTTACCCCAAAGCTTATCAATTTACTATATTCATATATGCAATATTTCACTATTGTGTATATATATATATTTTAAAGTTTAAAAAAATTAAGTAATGCTCATACAATGCATACTAACCAGAGTCATGGTTCCAGTGATTACATAAGCCATGTTTTGCTGGGGGTGTGTGACAGGAAAGGAAAATGCAAACATCATTAGATTTTAGAGTCGACATCTTTAATTATAGAATAACCTTTAAAACACATTCAGATTTTAATATCTCTTCTGCTGCTCTCTGGTACTGTGGATCAATGCACAAATTGGACAAGTACAGGCACAGGAAACTGTTGCACTGGCCCAAACAGCAGAGCTTCACTTGGAGCTTGAGCTCTCCTCTCACCCCAATAACTGGCATATTTACACATGGAATTTAAACTACATCTCTACTGGGCAAAAATGAGTTGCCCCATGTTTCAAAGGTAGTTAAAACAAAGTACACTTAAAATTTATTAAACAAAAGACCACCACAAAGCAGAATGAAATAGCTGTTAGGTTAAAGGTTAGCACTGCCCTGGGAAGGGCTTATTTACAGCAGAAATGTGAATGTAATGCAGAAATAAGGCAAAAAACTTTTTTTCAGAAAAGGAGTACAAAGGCAGTTTTAGAGTGTTCTTTATATCACTTCTAAAGATTTATTAGAGTACATAGAATATCAGCATTCCTACTAAGCCAAAGATAATCACTTTTATCATTATTGCCTACTGATTTTTAAACTGGTCATTAAATTTAGAGGGAGGGATTATGGGGATACTAAGCAAGAAAGGCTCCAGGTTAACTCTCCCTGCTTCAAGTAGAATACCTGTATTTTCTCTCATAAACTGGACTTGCATGTTATATTTTACATGAGCAAAGATATCCAATATTGTATTACCTCACAGAAACTTTAGTAACTTTAGAAACTTATCCTTCTATAAGCTTTACTAATAATATTCTTTTCCTTTCTCAAAACATTTATGTCCCAGGTCCTTTAATTTTCTTACTGTACACATAAAGTATAGAGATAATGAAGATATGGAAACAAAATATCCAAGACAGCTCTTTCTTTAGTATTTTTTAGATATATGTCTATATAATGTGTATTTGAACTCCTGTAATGCATACATTACATGAAGTTTTATACAAGATTAGTAAGCAAGTCATGCTTAAATTTTCTTCATAAATGTATGAAATTGTCTCTTAAGAAAACGAATTCTGTCTTCCAAGAGGATAAGTATTCTTTACATTGACAGAAATATTCCTTATTTCCGTTCTCCTCCATAAATTCTAAAACCAACTGTAGAGTATACACATTAGTTTTAAACATTAGGGACCTAATAATAGCAGAAATGCATGTCTTCCTATGAGTTGTCCACTCCTACCCAAATGCTAAAGCAGATAAACCTGAAAAAAAAATTTTGGTGAGTTGGAAACATGAGTGTGAGTGCCTTTAACAATCTTTTTTTAAATTTTATTTTATTTTATTTATTCATTTTTAAAAAAATATTACATTCAAAAAATATGAGGTCCCCATTCACCCCCACTGCCCCCACCCCACCTCTCCCCGCACAGTAACACTCTCCCCCATCATCATGACACATCTATTGCATCTGGTGAGTACATCTCTGGGCATCGCTACACCCCATGGCCTGTGGTCCACACCATAGCCCACACTCTCCCACGTTCCATCCAGTGGGCCATGGGAGGACATACAATGTTTGGCAATTGTTCCTGCAGCACTACTCAGGAAAACTCCAAGTCCCAAAAATGCCTCCACATCTCAACTCTTCCTCCCATTCCCCGCACCCAGCAGCCACCATGGCCACTTTTTCCACACCAATGCCACATTTTCTCAATTATTAACCACAATAGTTCATGAATAGAATGTCAGTAAGTCCACTCTAATCCTTACTATATTCCTCCTTCCTGTGGACCTTGGCTTGGTTGTGTCCATTCCACTTCTATGTCAAGAGGGGGCTTAGATTCCACATGGATACTGGATGCAATCCTCCTGCTTTCAGTTGTAGGCACTCTAGGCTCCATGGTGTAGTGGTGGACCTTCTTCACCTCCATGTTAGCTGAGTGGGGTGAGTCCAATAAATCAGAGTATAGGAGCTGAAGTCTGTTAACCTCAGGGCCTGGCTATCATATTGTCAGTCCAGAGATTCAAATCCCCTAGATACATCTTAAGCCTCAGCACCAACTACAATTCCAGTAAAGTAGCATGAAAGGCTTGTGAAAAGAGATCCCATCTGAGTCCAGGTCCATCATGCAGAAACACCAGCTCCAAAGAAGGGCCAACTGGCATGGCAGTGAACCCTATCTGCCATGACCATAGAACCTGTGGGTCTCTTTAGCCCTCACAAGGACCAATACCTGGGGTTGTATCTACTTTATCTGTCTCTGAGACTCTGCTCAGGTGTGCATAAGGGCAATCCTTCTGACAACCTCCAGACTCTTTTTTTAGAGACTCATAGCCATATGAACTCATTTGTCTTTTCCATTTCCCCCTTACTTTAGGTCAAACAGCATTTTTATCTTCTGTTCTTATGTGTAGACAGGGATATTCTGCTGGTCCGCGTTGAACCTTTAATTTAAGGTCATTTTCTAGTTATGTCATCAGCTGGTACTTGGTAGTGATCCCTCGGTGCCAGGGAGGCTCATCCCCAGGTGTCATGTCCCACACTGGGGGGAAGGCATTGCATTTACATGCTGAGTTTGGCTTCTAGACTGGCCACATTTGAGTAACACGGAGGCTGTCAGGAGGGAACTCTTAGGCACAGTGCTGCTCTAGGCCTTGTTCTTATTTCAAGTGTATAGGCTCACAAGCATAGTCATTAGTATCACGGCTCACTGTTGGACCCTCCTTCCTTCCTGGTCCTTACTGTTGCACATGGGGGACTGCCGCTGCTCCCCTAGGGATCACGACAGAGCCCCCCCCCCCCCGGCTAGGTACCCAGTATCCCCCCAGCTGTTGTTTTTAATTGTTTCCACTACATTTCCATGCCCCCTGGACACATGCCCTGTATAACTCCCTGTCAACCATGTATTGCCTGTCAATAACATCCCATACCAGTATTCCTCTGCTGCCATTGTTGAACCACTCTGTGATCCAAAACTTCCTGAAAAGTGAAGCCCAATATAATGTCAGGTTCCCTTACTAGTAAAATGGAATATAGCAATGAGTTTAAAGGTTAGATATAGAATACATATTGATTTGGAAAAATTCTACATCCTATCTTTTTCTTTTCTTTTTTCGAAATTATTGAGCTTCTCTTCACAAGAGCCTTAGATCACAGTAATTCATATATACAATATACAGTACTCCCACATATCCATTATAAAACCTTTTCCCTTCCACAGCGATAATCTTTTAACTTATTCATATCATATTTACTGAAACTGATGTACAGATATTGAGACAATAGCTTTCAAACAAGGTGACATTTGTGTTTACATTGTGGTTTATACTTTAGGCTATACAGTTTTCTAAATTTTTTAGTTATCCTATGTTTTACATTATGGTTTACATTATTAGTCTATCGTCCCCTATATGTTTTTGGTGTAATATTACATGTTTTATATCCATCCTTGTGTACTCTTGTGAAACACTTCTTTTGCCCTCACATTTACTTTGGTTCCATCTATTCAATATCTATTTCCCCCTCCCCTTGGGGCCCACAGTGACAGTCAATCTTCATTTCTTGAGGAGCCATGTTCAGAGATATTTGCAACAGTGTTGAGGGCTTGACTTGCTCAACTGCCCTAATGTCCTGGGAGCCACCCTTTCTCTTGAGAGATACAGTTCCCTCTATTTGATGGCATTAGTCCTCCCCAGGATGTGGGTCTACCTTCACTCTCATTATATGGGTCTCTACCCAATGGTATAACCCACTCTGGCAAAATGAGCATTCAAATATTCTCTAGGAGTCTGTCCTGCATCAGATTATCCCCTTTGAGTATCTTAAACACTAACTTTCCTAAAATATATTTTGATACGGTTTTCTCAGCATTTTACTTTCAACCAACACCTGACAATCTCCTATGTTCGTATGTTGCCCCTTCTTCCCCCCAATTTTTTGGGCAATATTACCCATCCGCCCATCTCTAGCCCCCCTCAAACCCGCAAAGTCCCACCCAAAGGTAACTCTATGCCCCCATTTTATCTCTTCTTTGTGCACATACTTTCCACCAACTTATCATAGATTTCACCCATGTAGATGTCAGCTTACATCCTTCCTCTACCCCCCGATTTCCTGTAAGCCTATCTTCCAGTCTCTAGCTCTCTGAGGCAGCTTGCTTATTTCATATCATTGAGGTCATGTAGTATTTGTCCTTTAATGCCTGGGTTGCTTCACTCAACATAAGGTTCTCAAGATTCATCCATGGGGGGGGGGGGGGCGGGGCTCTAGCTGGAAGTGCTGTATCAGTGTCCGAAACCGAAAATCCCACGCCTCGCAAAAGATTCCCCTAGTCGGCTTCCAGGCGCCTCCCACCCTGCAATCCCCTGAAATAGCCTCCTGGTGATGTCTCTTTACTGTGAGCGATTTAAGGCCGATGAAGATCAGCAGCTGGCCTTGAAGGCGGGGCTCTAGCCGGAAGTGCTATTATTCGTGTCAGAAATCAAAAATGCAAATAACTCCCATCTGTCTCACCAAATCAGTTTGCGAAGGCCTCCTGCCCTGTTAGCCCCTTAATAGCCCACTCAGGGCTCATAAATTCCCCAGTACTGCAGAGCCTCCAGGAACTGCCACTGCGGTGCCGGTGCCGCAATTCCGTCCGCCCCAGGGGGTAGCGTCCCACGCTCAGCCCCTAATTCCGTGTAAGAGAGCCTGAATTTTATCTTTAATATGAATTTTCTCTTGTACCTTCCCAAGAAATCGATGTCCAGACACCTCCTGCTCTGCAAATTCCCAAAACAGCCTGGTCCTGAAGAATTTCTAACACTGCCCAGCCACTTCTTTGCAGGAGAGACTATCAGGTGCACTCACTAAACCACCATCTTGCCCTGCCCTCCCTTTAACAATCTTGTTTAAAATGATTGGATAGCTTTTAATGAACATTGAAAGTGAAGAACACTGAAGTGAAGAAAGAAGTGCCTGCCCCTCCCCAAGCCAATGCCAAGGATTTGAAGCATAAGAAGTGAGTGCTGAGGAGGCAGGGCAAGATGGCATCTGAGTAAGTACACCATCGTATCTCTCTTACAAAAGACCGGCTGCGTGGTGATGGAGTCCTACCAGAGCAGGCTATTTTAGGAACCTGCAGGGCGGGAGGTGTCTGGACATCAAACTGGTGAGACTGCAACAGAATTGGTATTTGCTCAAGGGAACTTAGCCAACAACAAGGAAATAGAATAAGAAGAAAAAAGTGACAAAGAGAAGACTTGACACACACACACAAAAACAACACCTAATTAAACCCTAAGACTAGATGAAGAAGATAATCAACAGAATAAACCCAACAAGATAAAATGATGACAAGACAGCAACAAAAAACTACAGACCATACCAATAATCAGGATAACGTGGCCCAATCCAATGAACAAACTAAAAACCAGGATGAGAAGTGGAACATTGAACAAGTAACTAAAGCTCTCAAAACATGTATCATGGACCAATTCAATGAAGTGAAGGAAGAGATTAAGCATATTAAGAAAACACTTGGAGAGCATACAGAAGAAATTGTGATCATGCACAAAAGATCACAGAGATGATAGGGATCAATAGCAAAATCCAAGAAATCAAAAATACACTCTCAGCAAGTAACAGCAGATTTGAAGAGGCAAAGGAAAGAATGAGTGATGTGGTAAACAGTACATCTGAAATCAAACAGGTAGTAGAATTAATCGATAAAAAGATAGAAAAAGTCCAGCAGGAACTTAGGGGCCTGTATAACAATGCAAAATGCACAAAGAAAAACAATATAGGCCTCCCAGAAGGAGAAGAGAAGGGAAAGGGTACAGAAGGGGTGTTGGAGGAAATAATGGCTGAGAACTTCCCAAACTTATTGAGGGAGATGCATGTACATGTCCAGGAAGCACAACACACCCCAAACAACATAAATCCCAACAGACCTACCTCAAGACATGTACTTGTCAAATTATCCAATGCACAAGGCAAAGAGAAAATATTAAAAGCAGCAAGAAAAAGGAGAACCATCACATACAAGGGAGGCTCCATAAGATTAAGTGCTGATCTCTCATCTGAAACCACGGAGGCATAAAGATCTTGACATAGTGAAGATACTAAAAGAAAAGAATTTCCAACCACGAATACTCTGTCCAGAAAGCTAGCATTCAAAAATGATGGAGAGTTCAAAATATTCACAGATAAACAGAAATGAAGAGAGTATACCAACAAGAACCCTGCCCTTCAAGAAATACTTAAGGGAGTTCTGCAGGAGGAAAGAAAGAAACAGGAGAGACAGAGTTGGAGGAGAGTGTAAGAACAACTAAAACTACAAAAAAGAGAAAAAAAATCAAACAACATAAGACAAACACAAATCCCAAGAAAATATGGCAAATATAAGTAATTCCTTGAAAGTAATAACACTAAAAATCAATGAATTAAAATCTCCTGTTAAGAGACACAGATTGGAAGATTGGATAAGGAAATACAACCCATTCATATGTTGTCTACAGGAAACTCATCTTAGACCCAGGGATTCAAGGTGATTTAAAGTGAACGGCTGGAAAACAATCTTACAGGCAAACAATAACCAAAAAAGGGCATATGTAGCAATTTTAATATCAGACAAAATAGCCTTTAAATGCAAAACTGTTGTGAGAGACAAAGATGGACACTACATATTAGAGAAAGGGATAATCTTTCAAGAAGAAAGAACAATCATAAACATTTATGCCCCTAACAAGGGCACCTCCAAATATGTGAGGGAAACCCTGGAGAAACTAAGTGAAGGAATAGATGCCTCTACAATTATAGGGGGGACTTTAATACACCATGATGACCATTGGCCAGAACATCTCAAAAGAGAATCAATAAAGAAACAAAGACTTTGAACAATAGATTAGAGGATCTGGACCTAATAGACATATACAGAACATTACACCCAAATACAGCAGGATATACATTCTTCTCAAGCACACATAGATCATTCTCCAAGATAAATCACATGCTAGGCCACAAAGAAAGTCTCAGTGAAATGAGAAAGATTGAAATCATACAAAATAATTTATATGACCACAGTGGAGTGAAGCCGGACATCTGCAAGGGCCAGACTCCTAGATTTGCCACCAAGATATGGAACATAAACAGCACACTCTTATTAAAACAGTGGGTCAAGAAGGAAATCTCTAAAGAAAACAGTAACTACCTTGAAACTAGTGAAAATGATAACACAACCTATCAAAATCTATAGGATGAAGCAAAAGCAGTACTGAGAGGGAAATTTATAGCCATAAATTCATACACCATAAAAGAAGAAAGAGCTAAAATTGAAGAACTACACACTTGAAGGAATTAGTAAAAAATCAACAAACTAAACCCAAAGGAAGAAGAAAGAAAGAAATAACAAAGACCAGAGCAGAACTAAATGACATAGAAAATAAGAAAGAACTCAAAACAAAAGACAAAAAAACAAAAACCAAGAGCTGGTTCTTTGAAAAGATCCATAGAATTGACAAACCCTTAGCTAGACTAACAAAGACAAAAAGAGAGATGATGTAAATACATAAAATAAGAAATGAGAAAGGGGATATCACTGACCCCACAGATATAAAGACCATCATAAAAGGATACTTTGAACAACTATATTCCAATGAGAAGAACAATTTAGAAGAAATGGACAAATTCCTAGAAACAGATAAGCCCCCTACATCGAGAAAAGAAAAATTTGATCATCTCAACAAACCAATCACAAGTAAAGAGATAGAATGAGTCATTAAAAACCTCCCAACTAAGAAGAGCTCTGGGCCAGATGGCTTCACAGGTGAATTCTGCCAAACATTCTGGAAAGAACTAACATCAATTTTGCTTAAACTCTTCCAAAAAAATCGAAACAAAAGAAACATTGCCTAACTCATTCTATGATAGCAACATTACCCTAATACCAAAGCCAAACAAAGATACCACAAGAAAGGAAAATTACAGACCAATCTCTCTAATGATCCTAGATGTGAAAATCCCCAACAAAATACTTGCTCATTGTATTCAACAACACATTAAACCAATTATACACCATGACCAAATGGGATTTATTCCTGGTATGCAAGCGTGGCTCAACATAAGAAAATGAGTCAATGTAATTCACCACATAAGCAGATTGAAGGAAAAAATCACATGATCTTATCTGTAGATGTAGAAAAAGTACCTGACAAAATACAACACAGTTTCTTGATAAAAACACTGCAAAAGAGTGGAATAGAAGGAAACTTTCTGAACCTGATAAAGGGTATATATCAAAACCCACAGCTAACATCATTTACAATGGTGAAATCCTAAAACTTTTCCCTCTAAGATCGGGAAGAAGACAAGGATACCTACTATCACCCCTTCTATTTAACATTGTGTTAGAAGTACTTGCTCAAGCACAGAGGCAAGACCCAGATATAAAAGGGATCCAAACTGGAAAGGAAGAAGTCAGAATTTCACTATTTGCAGATGACATGATTCTATACATAGAAAGCCCTGAGAAGACTACAACAAAGCTTCTAGAACTTATATAAATGAGTTCAGTAAAGTCACAGGTTATAAGATCAATGCACAAAATTCAGTAGCATTTCTGAGCAATATGTGGAGGAAATCAAGAAACAAGTACCATCTGCAATAGAAAATAATGAAATCATATACCTAGGAATAAATTTAACTAAGGATGTGAAAGACTTATACACAGAAAACTACACAACACTGTTCAAGGAAATCAAAGAAGGACTCAATAAATGGAAGAATATTCCCTGTTCATGGGTAGGAAGACTAAATATTAATAAGATGTCTATCCTATCAAAACTGATCTATAGATTCAATGCAATCCCAGTAAAAATCTACACAGCATTTTTAATGAACTAGAAAAACTAACTATGAAATTTATTTGGAAAGGAAAGAGGCCTTGAATAACCAGAGAAGAAGAAGAAAAAGGAAATTGGAGGTATCATACTACCTGACTTCAAAACATACTACAAAGCTACAGTAGTGAAGACGGCATGGTATTGGCACAAGGACAGACACACTGACCAATGAAACCAAATTGAGAGTTCTAATATAGATCCTCATATATACAGCCATATGATATTTGACAGGATGACCAAACACACTCAACTTGGGGAGAATGGCCTCTTCAACACATGGTGCCTGGAGCACTGGATATCCATATGCAAAAGAATGAAAGAGGATTACCATCTCATACCTTATACAAAAATCAACTCAAGATGGGCAGAGACCTAAATATAAGAGCCAAGACCATAAAGACCTTGGAAAACAAGGTAGGGAAGTATCTGTAGGACCTTGTAATAGAAATGGCTCCATGAAATTCACACCCAAAGCACAAGCAGGAAAGGACAAATAGATCAAATGGACTTCCTCAAAATTAAAGTCTTTTGCACCTCAAAGGAGTTTGTCAAGAAAGTGAAAAGACAGCCTACCCAATGGGAGAAAATATTTGGTAGCTGTATATCTGATAGGAGACTAATATCCTGCATATATTAAGAACTCCTATATCTTGAAAATAAAAAGACAAACAACCCATTTACAAAATGGGCAAGAGATTTGAACAGATACTTCTTTAAAGAAGAAATACAATAGGCTAAAAAGCACATGAAAAAAAGCTCAAAATCATTAGCTCTTAGGGAAATGCAAATCAAAACTACAATGAGATACCATCTCACTCCCATGAGACTGGTGGCTATCAAAAAAACAGAAGAGGGAAGTGGACTTGGCCCAATGGATAGGGTGTCTGCCTACCACATGGGAGGTCTGTGGTTCAAACCCTGGGCCTCAATGACCTGTGTGGAGCTGGGCCCATGAGCAGTGCTGATGGGCACAGGGAGTGCTGTACCATGCAGGGGCATCCCCTGCGTAGGGGAGCCCCATGCAGAAGGAGTGCACCCTGTAAGGAGAGCCACCCAGTGTGAAAGAAAGTGCAGCCTGCCCAAGAATGGTGATACACATATGGAGAAACTGATGCAGCAAGCTGACACAGCAAGATGATGCAACAAAAAGAGACACAGTTTCCCGGTGCCGCTGATAAGGATAGTAGCGGTCACAGAAGAAAACACAGTGAAGGCACACAGAGAGAAGACAACTGGTGGGGGGGGGAGGGGAGAGAAATAAAAAATCAAAACAGAACAGAAGACTACAAGTGTTGGAGAGGATGTGGAGGAATGGGAACACTCATCCACTGTTGGTGGGAATACAGAAGGATCCAGCCATTCTGGAGTACAGTTTGGCGGTTTCTCAAAAAACTGGCTATAGATTTGCTATATGACCCAGCAATTTCTCTGCTGGGTATATACCCAAAAGAACTGAAAATAAGGACATAAACTGATATATGCATAGCCTTTTTGTTTTTAATCACTTCTTTATTCCTTACAATGGTGGATACTGTTGTTCTAGGCATACCATATTCGCTAGCAAGGTCAGCTCTCATATTTTGTTACTTTATTTATTTTTTTGCTCAAGGGTGGTGCAAAGCAATTTTCTTTTCTGTACAGTGCTATCACTGCTCATTTTCTTAGGACCCATAATGAAAAAAAAATGCAAAAATCACAAAATGACTACAGAAGCTGAGATAAGACTGTAATGGAATGTTTACAGGGCAAGAGCTATGACATCACAAGTGTGTAACCCTGTGTTTCAGCTGGAAATGGTAGCGAGTTTTGAGGCAACAGACACTGACAAGTTTTAGCTTCCATGTCTAGTACCAAACAAATGATGAGTAGCGGGGCAAAATTTTCACGTCAAAATACGTCAAGTACCAAATTTGATGGGTTTCCAAGTAGTCAAGTACCAAGGTATGACTGTGTAGGCCTAAGAATGCCACTCTTCTTCAGAACTGAAATTTCACACAGCATAATTTTTGGTTCAAGAGTTCGGCTTATTCATAACCAAGTTTTAGACCAATCTGTTTTTCTAAGTTCCCTCATTGTATTTTAAAAGTAGTTATAGGGGAGTGGATGTGGCTCAAGCAGTTGAGTGTCTGCCTCCCACATGAGAGATCCTGGGTTTTGTTCCGGGCACCTCCTAAAGAGCACACAGACAACAAGCAGACAAGGAACAAAAACAATGAGCAAACAGATGAGGTAGCTATCTTGGGGTAGGAGTGGAGGGAAAGCCTACCTTGTCCACAAATCCTCCCTCACTACCACCACCTACCCATCAAAAAAAAAAAAAAAGTAGTTACAAATCCAAGTAACTAATTCATTTTAATATCTGTCACTTTTACTGAACCTGTCGTTGGCATTGGTGTTGTTGTATCCTCAGGAGACTTGAATATCTCTACTAGCTATGTGCCAGCTGGACTCTGAGCCTCAGCACAGTTGCAAATATACTCTCTTATTCATTGGACTTGCCCGATCAGCTAACAGGGAGGTGAAGATGGTCAGCTACCACACGAGGGAGTCAAGAGTGCCTACAACTGCCAGCACGAGGATTGCATCCATCAAACATATGGAACCTAAGCCTCCTCTCAATATCAGGGTGGAGTGGACATCACAATCCCAGGGTCCACAGGATGGAGGAATAAAATATGGATTAGAGTGGCGTTACTGGTATTCTACTATAGAATTATTGTGACTACGAATGGAAGAAATTGTATCATCGATGGAGAAATTGGCCATGGTATAGTTCCTGAGGGCAGTTAGAGGGAAGAAGAGATGTGACATGGGGCCACTTTTGAGACTTGGAGTTGTCCTAAATGATATTGCAGGGAAAGATCCTGGACATGATTAATCCTGCCATAACCCACTGAATATACTCTGGAGAGTGTAAACTATTATCCATGCAATGCAGCAGTGCTCCAAAATGTATTCACCAAATGCAATGAATGTGCCACAATGATGAAAGAGGTTGTTGATGTGGGAGGAGTGGGGTGGGTGGTGTGTGGGGTATAAGAGAACCTCATATTTTTTAATACAACTTTTTGTGATCTATGTATCTTTATAGAAAAGACAATAAGGGAAGTGGCTGTGGCTCAATCAGTAGGACTCTGGTCTACCATATGGGAGGCCCTGGGTTCATGTCCCAGGGCCTTCTTGTGAAGACAGGCTCTCCCACATGCTGCGGAGAGCCACTGGCCCAGGCACCACAGAGTGCTGCCCCAACAGCAAGCACTGTGCAGTGCTGCCTAGCCTACAAGTGCCATGGAGTGTCATCAGTCCCGCAAGTGCTGTGGATTGCCGCCAGCCCACAAGCACTGCAGAGAGCCAGCTCAGCAACCTGACAAACAAAAAAGGGAGCAAAAAAACGCAGAAGCTTATGCAGTGAATGGACACAGAGCACAGAGAGCAAGCAAACCACAAGGGGGAGGGAGGGGAAATAAATAAAAAACAGACACAGAAGAGCACACTGTGAGTGGACACAGAGAGCAGACAGCACGCAAAAAGCCACAAGGGGGTGGGGGTGGGGAGATAATAAAAAGAAGAAAAACAAAGACAATAAAAAATTACAAAAAAAATACCTTAGATTACAAGATATATTAAAAGCAGTCATTCATTGTCTGTCCTCCCATGGCCCGCTGAGTGGACTGGGGGAGAGTGTAGACTATAATGTGGAAAATTGACCATGTGGTGCAGCAGTGCTCAGAGACGTGTTCACCGAGTGCAATGAATGTTCCATGATGATGTAGGAGGTTGTTGTTGTGGGAGGAGTGGGGTGAGAGGGGTGGGGAGTGTATGGGGACCTCATATTTTTTTAATGTTACATTAAACATTACATTTGGCAAATAAAGCCAAAAAATAAAAAAATTTAAAAAAAGCAGTCATTGAGATTGTTTTCACTGCAATTAAAATGACACTGTATAGACCATTACTGCTTGAGATCATGTGGCGAGTTTTTCTCTGCTTTAATGACATCCTTTGAAGTGCACTTTGATTTGTAGAATTTGGATTTGATTTTTAAAATCTGCCTTATTTCATCTAGATGAAATGTATGGTGAATAAAATTTCACTGGGACTTATGGTCTAAAGTAAGTTGTAACTATTAAGAAACTCTTCTTATCTTCTTGTGATACACCAAATGAGTTTAAAGTAATTTGAGAAAGTGTTCCAAAATTTTTTATGGTTAACAGTGGGCCAGTTAGAATAGCAAGAGAGCCTCTTAAATTGTCTGTACTAAGTAATGATCATTTGGATACTAAATAAGTCTCATTTCTTTGGGTGAGAAGTTGAACTATGCAGCCTCTGATATCTCTTTCAATGCTCATATGTTCGGATATTCATTGGGTATTGTCATAGTACGTAGAGTTAAACACGACAGCTGAGGGAGTGCTGAGGTCCCATCGAGTGAAGCTCTGTCCCATTCCACAATGGAATAGCAACAATCCCCCAAGCGCAAAGGCAAAAAACCATTGAAGAAGGATAGTCCCATGAAGGGCTCTTCATATTGATGACTAGCCTGTGTGCTAGGAATTTCAAGTAGGCCTAGAGCTGCAGGGTGCCTAAGGGTTACCTCCTGAGAGCCTCCATTTTGCTCAAATGTGGCCACTCTCTAAGCCAAACTCAGCATACAAATGAATTACCTTCTCCCCTGTGTTGGACATGACTCCCGGCAATGGGTCTCCATGGCACCAAGGGATTTCTACCAAGCAGCAGCTGGTGATCCAACTAGAAAAAGACCTTGAATATAAGGGGGAAATGGTAAAGACAAATGTGTTTATATAGCTAAGAGACTTCAAAATGAGTCGGGAGGTCATCAGAGGGATCACACTTATGTATGATTCAGCAGGATCCCAGAGACAGCCAAAGTAGATACAACCCCAGGTAGTGGTGCTCCTGAGGCCTACAAAGACACAGGGCTACAGTCATGTTAGATGGCCCTGGACTTCAGTGCCTTGTCAGTGGGTCCTACTTTGGAATTTGTGCTCCTGAGTGTGATGGAGATGGACTCAGATATGACCTCTCCACACATGCCTCTTCTGTCACTTTTACTGAAACTGTGCTTGACGCTGGGGTTGGTGTATGCTCAGGAGACTTGAGTCTCTGGACAGTCCATGTGCCAGCTGAGCCCTGAGCCTCAGGAGAGTTGCAACACCTACTCTGTGGTTTGTTGAGTAACCCAGGTCAGCTAACAGGGAGGTGAGGATGGCCAACGACCACATGAGGGAACCGAGAGTCTACAACTGCAAGCAGGAGAATCACATCCATCAGCCATGTGGGATCTAAGCCCCCTCTTGATGTAAAGGTGGAGGGGACATCGCTATCCCAGGATCTGCAGGATGCAGGAATAAAATATGGATTAGAGTGGACTGACTGGTATTCAACTATAAGACTCTTGTGATTCAAAGAATGGAAGAAATTGTATCATTGATGTGGAAATAGTGGCTGAGGAGTTGCTGAGGGCAGGGAGAAGGAAGAAGAGTTGTGATATGAGGGCATTTTCAGGACTTGGAGTTCTCCTGAATGATATTGCACGGACAGATGCAGGACATTATATATCCTTCATAACCCACTGAATAGAATGGGGGGGGGTAATAAACTACAATGTAAACTATAATCCAGGAATCATAGCAGTGCTCCAAAATGTATTTTCCAAATGCAATGAATGTGTCACACTAATGAAAGAGATTGTTGATGTGGGAGGAGTGCAGGAGCGTGGGGAGTGGGATCTATTGGAATCTCTTATATTTTTTAATGAACATTTTCTGTGATCTATGTATCTTTTAAAAAAGATAAAGAAGATAATTAAAAGAAAAAAAATGCTCAATCTTTAGGAACAAAATCATACATAATACATACAAACAAAATAATTCCTACACACAACAATGTATTAGGAATGGGCAATGTGTAACATGGAAACATAATGTACAGGGTATATTTCTTTGAAAACAGTAACAGGTTAATTTGTCTCACCAAAAACTAAATGACCATTAAAATTATGATAATTGAGCAAATGCAGAAGCCAGCTTATGGCTCTTTAATAATTAATTTAATATTAATGTAGGTAATGATTACTAATGTTATAGACTGAAAAATCTACAAAATAATTCAAAATAGATCAATATGATTAGATAATGAAATAATTATCCCTAATGATACCTCTAAATAAATTCAGAAAACTTACTACCTAAAAGTTTTGTGGAAGGGTTCTGCATGATCTTGCAATGATGGATACAGGTCATGTTGAATTTCATCTAAAATATACAAAAGTGTAATGGTCTAGAGTGTAGACCATAATGTGAACCATTGACCATGGTCACTGGCTATTTTTCAATATTTGTATATCAGTTGTAACAAACATACCATCCATATACAGAAAGGTTATTGACATGAGAAGAGGGAAAAGGGGGAGGATGTTGGATATATGGGAGTCCCCTGTGTTCTATATGTAACTTTACTGGGACCTAAAACCTCTTTCTAGACAAAATGAAAAAAGTCAGACACTTGGGAAGAAATGGAAGAAAATGTCACTGCACCGAGGAAAACAGATATTAAAGTGATGAAAGACAAAGCATCAAAAGTTTTTAATAAATATTTTTCATTACTTTTAATATTCCAATTTAGTTTAGTTTTAGTTTTTCAAATTTATTGTATATTTTATTTCTTATGTTTAAACCTATCATTATTATTTCATTTTCCTATTAATTGTATTTGGTGATATTCTTGACTTATATTTGTAGAAGTTTTGGACCACAGTAGGGTTAACACTGTGGCTGGGGAGGATCATTGGTGTGGGGTGTAAGGGATGGGAATACATGGGAGGAAGTGCACCTGGGCATAGATATAAGGTATATAAATGTGTTCAAATGTTCATGGGGCATTGTCACAGTGGGTGGAGAGTCACACAATAATTGAAAGAACATTGAATTCCCATTCTGGGGAGACTCTGACATTCTCTAATGAAAGAGCAACAATCCTCCAAGAACATGGCAAGGAGTAGTGAAGAAGGATGGTCCACTGATGGGCCCTTGATATTGACAATTATGCTTATGAGCCTTTGTTCTTGAAATTGCAACTTAGCTTAGTGCTATAGGGTGCCTAACAACTACCTCCTGAGAGCCTCCGTGTTGCTCAAATGTGGCCTCTCTCTGAGCCAAACTCAGCATATGAATTCCCTACCTTTCCCCCAGTATGGGACATGACTGCCAGTGATGAGCCTCCCACCCACTGAGGGATTACTACCACACTTCAACAAGCAATGCAACTGGAAAAATATCTTGAATGAAAGGGGAAAAAGTTAAAGACATTAAATGAGTTTATATGGCCAAGAGACTTCAAAGTGATCGGGAGTTCATCCCAGAGGTAATGTTTATGCACGATGCAACAGGATCTCATAGACTGCCAAATTAGATACCACCCCAAACAGTGGGACTCCTGAGAGCTCTGAAGATGACCAAGTCCTACAGTCATGGCAGATAGCTCTGGAGTTTGGTGCCTCGCCAGTGGACCCTACTTCAGAGTTTGTACTCCCAAGTGTGACAGAGTTGGACTCAGATGTGTCTTCTGTCCACATGCCTCTTCTCTCCCTTCTATTTGAATCCATAGTTGATGCTGGAGTTGGTAGGTGTATGTCCAAGAGACATGAATCCTTGGGCTGTCCATTTGCCAGCTGGGACCTGAGCCTCAGCAGAGTTGCAACACCTACTCTCCAGTTCATTGGACTCACCCAGGAAAACTAACAAACAGGTGAAGATGGACAACCGCCATACCAAGGAACTGAGAGTCTACAACTGCAAGCAAGGGAGTCCCATCCATCAGCCATATGGGATAGAGGCCCCCTCTCAGTTAGAGGTGGAGTGGGCATCACCATCCTAGGATACTCAGGAATGGGGAAGAAAATATGAACTACAGTGGACTTATTGATATTCTACTATAGAATTTGTATTCTAGCAATGGAAGAAATTATATCATTGTTATGGAGACAGTGAACACTGCTGAAGGCAGGGAGAGGGAAAAAGAGGTGTATATGGGGGCATTTTTGGGACTTGGAATTGTCCTGAATGACATTGCAATGACAGATACAGTCCATTTTATATCCTGCCAGAACCTATAGAATTGAATGGGAGACAGTGTAAACTACAATGCCATGCTTAGTGGCAATGCTCCAAGAGTGTTCATCACTTGCAATGAATTTACCACACTAATGAAAGAAGTTGTTAATATGGGGAAGGGTGGGAGTTGTGGGGAGTGGTGCATATGAAAATCCCTTATATTTTTGTGTAACATTTTGTGTAATCTATCTACTTAAAAAAACTTAAAAATATAAAAATGTCTTTTTTCACCTAAATTCCATTATAAACAAAATAATTAAACACATGATTAGGTAGGCAAACCTTCGAACCATATACATTGGAAGTTATAAGAGGATATGTTTTCCTTTCTCCCATGCTGCTTTCTTCTTTTTTCCTTCCAACTTCTGATCCCCTCAGTATATAATGTTAGGGATACAAACTCAATTCAGGAAGAAATTTAAGAAGAAGAGCTTCGCAGATATCATAACCTATATCATATAGTGCAGGAGTTCTTAACCAGGGGTTCAGGAATTTGAAATGAACTTCAAAAAAACATTTTTTTGGGGACTTGTTGGTGCGATGGTGATATATTTATTAAACAGTCAGTATAGTGTGGACTTAGTAAGGGGTCCATGGTTTTCACCTGACTGGCAAAGGGGTCCATAGAACAAAAAAAGGTTAAGAATCCCTGGTATAGAAAAAACAAGATTGGCATTGACTAGAAATAAAAATTTTCTTCAAGTAAAGATTTAAAGAAAAGGATTTACAATAAGATTATATTTGGAAAATGGATGACATTTTTCTCTTTATATTAGAAATAGGAAAAAATCATTCCATATAAAATTATTTTCTATTTTTCTGTAATCACATTTTTAACTAGCATCCATTTCAACAGTGTACATGAAAAAAAAAAGTTCTAAGCCTGAGGTCCCGAAATAGTTTCAAGTGTTTTGGCTAATTCAGTATCCAAGAAAATATGATGGCGTCCAGTCTCTGATTGGATGAAGTACCAAAAGATGCACAGAAATAATTACTGAGGTTTGAGCAGATATGACCCAGAAAAACTTGTCATTATCTCAGCTATCAGGCTCCCTTACCCAAAAGGGAAAAAAAAAGTCCTTAAGTGTGTCAGATTCCAGTGAATGTCCAACAGCACAGCTTCATATAACCCAGCAATAGACTGAGCCATCTGTAAAGCCTGGAATTATCCAATAACATGAATAACTTCAGTAATAGTTTGAAACAGCAGCTGGCCTCCAATTAGGAAGAACATCCAGTCTTCAGTCCCAAGTTCTAAAACACATAATAACAAGTCCAGGAACGTGGCCGAATGTAATCCAGAAACGTGGGCTACAAAGGAGAAAAAAAGAGCGGAGGAATACTTTATTTGGATGCATTGTGTTACAAGGTATATGGTGGTAGATTAGGGGGTGTTAATTATATACTGTACATCTCTAAAATATCTCCTAGCATTTCAGTGTCCTCTTCTTATAAGCAGCTCACTAATTCAAAAGGTATTTAGTAATTTTATTTACAATATAGGTTTATTCAATTGAGAAATTATGCATAAAATTTCTGAAGTCTAGTAAACTCAAAATTACACAACTGCATGGACTTCTGACCAAATTCCCAACAGGAACTTCCTTTCCTGTTTCCTATCTTGCTTGTTTGCTTTAGCAGAGCCCTACTTTTAGCAGCTTAAAATCTAAATGATAGTAGAAGATGAAAGATGATAAAATATATGTACAAATTATATTAATACATGGTTAAAAATTACTGAATTTCTCAAAAAGGAGGAAATGAAGTACTATGAAAATTCAGAAGCAAGAAAGAGGGAGGAGAAGGAATTTGAAAAAGCTTAATGGGGGCTGTACCATCCAAATGGGTTTTGACAGGAGAACAGAATCTGGCATGTGGAAACTGAGTGTAAGAAGCGGCATAACCAGAGACAATTATCAGGAGTCCAGAGTCCAGAGCAGTTACTTTAGTTTCACAAAGGGAATTAGTAGGAAATAACATGGGATATTAGGATAGCATAACAAAAACAGGGTACAAAGAAAGGCTTTGGAAATAAAGTCATTAATTTGATTTGGGGTACCTTTAGTTTAAGGTGCTTGTGAGACATACCGTGGCAGATTTATCAAGACATCAGCTAATTTAGTGCTATAGATTTAGATTTAGGAGTCATCCAAATGTAGCTAAAAATGAAAGCCCTAAGGCTAATTGAGACTGATACAAGAGAAACAAAAACAAAAACAATACAATAAGGGAAACGGAACAAGGTAAAGGCATACCTTGTTTTATTGTGCTTCAATTTGTCATGCTTTATAGTTATGGCATGTTTTATAAATTGAAGGTTTGTGACAACCCTGCATTGAGCAAGTCTACCAGTGCCATTTTTCTAATATCATATGCTCATTTCATGTTTCTATGTCACATTTTAATAAAATTATATACATTGTTTCTTTAGAAATAGTGCTATTGCCCACTTAACAGACTGCAATATTGTGTAACATAACTTTCATAAGCACTGGGAAACGAAAAAATTCATGTGACTCAGCTTTATTCTGAAATTTGCTTTATTGTGGTGGTCTAGAATTGAACTGCAATATCTCTAAGGTATGCCTGTATATCAGCATTGTTTGACATTTTTACCAAGAGCAAATTACATTGGAAGGGTCAGGGTGAAAAAATGCATAGGTATAGGCTGGTGGGAGCAGGGAAAAGGGCACATTCCATTGGAGAAACCTTGGAGAATACCTGTATTTTTAGGAAACAGGAAGAAAATTAGAGAAGACATTAAAGAAAAAGCAGTAAAAGAGAAGGAAGAGAACCAAGAACGAGGACAGTGCAGTAAGACTAAAAATAACATCATGCTTTAACTCTTTATTTCCCTTCCTTACACTAGTTCATCTTACCCTCCACTAGTATCCTTCTCAATATTGTCCATCCTCATATTCAGAAGACAAATAGGCTATTTTTCTATTCCAGCCAGTCTGAAGACTCACATTTTTCAGAGGACAATGCTGATGTGCATACCATTCTTGAGAATATAAGCACACTACCATTCCGTGGCCCAAGAAGAGAGAAATCCATAGCATAAGATTCCAAATTGGCCTTTTCCTGCTATCATTGACAATGAAGTTTAAGGTCACTAAAGTTAGAAAGATGATAAAAAAATATATAGTTAACAACTGAACTTCAAAATAAAAAATTGTGCAAAGGCAACATACAAAAGAGTGAAAAGACAACCCACAGAATGGGAGAAAAATATTTGTAAATCATATACAGAATATATAAAGAAGTCCCACAAGTCAACAATAAAAGACAACCGAATTTTGAAAAATGGGCAAAGGATTTGAATAGACATTTCTCTGAGGAAGATATGAAATGGCCAACAAACACATAAAAAAGAAACTCAGTGTCATTTGTCATTACAGAAATGTAACTCAAAACCACAGTGAGATACAATTTCACACCATAATTTTTTAAAAAAAGGAAAATAAGTCTTGGTGAGGAGGTAAAGATATGTATACATTGGAACCCTCACACATTGCTGGTAGAACATAAAATGGTGCAGCCACTCTGGGAAACAGTCTGGCAGCTCCTCAAAAAGTTAAACAGAATTGCTATATAACACAACAATTCCACTCTTATATATGGAAGTGAAAACAGTTATTCTCACAATTACTTGTACACTAATATTGATAGCAGCACTATTCACAATGCCAAAAGCCTGAAACCACCCAAATGTTCGCCAACAGATGAATGGATAAAGAAAATATGGTATATCCATATAATGGAATATTATTCAGCCATAAAAAGGCATGAAGGATTGATATGTACAACAACATGGATGAACCATGAAAACATTAGGCTAAGTGACAGAAGCCAGACACAAAAAGTAACATAGTGTATGCTTTCACTTACGTGAAATGTCCACAACTGACAAAACCAAAGAGACAGAAAATAGATTAGTGGTTACCAAGGGCCAAGCAGAGGTGGGGAATGGGGAGGAAGTGCTTAATGGGTATGGGGTTTCCTTTTGGGGTAACAAAAATGTCTTGGAACTAGAGGTGGTGGTGAATGTATTAGATGCTACTGAATTGTATACTTAAAAATGACTAATGGTTTCTTTTATGTTAATTTTGCCTCAGTAAAAAAAAATATGCAAGCAAGATGCTGTTAGGAAGAAGAGAAATATATAACCGGCAGTCAAAAAACAAACAAAAAAATATAGAGAGTTAACAAAATAATCTATCAGGAGACGAGTGGCCTCAGATATCAGCTGTCATTTAATAATCACAGTGAGCATCAAATGTTCCCAAACAATTCTCCTATAAATAAAAAAGGAACCTGAGAGCTGAAGTTTATTAATCAGCATTTAATAGGAATTCCTATAGTATTCAGAATAGGGGAAAATACATTTCATGGAATTATTCATATTCTAACATGTCCCTTTTTACCCACCTCAAAAATGATAGTTTTCCAGAGTGGAGACACAGTCATTTCCTAGAGGTTACCTTGTTGATTTCTCTATTTCAAGGTGTAAATATCTTAAACCAAGTTGTATACAATTATGCAAAGTCAATGTTCTTGCCACTTGATAAATACTGGCATGTACTTACTATTTCGTTTTCTATAGTGATTTTATAGTTTCGATTTTGTCTTGTTTTCTTTTAGCATAATACCCAGTACTCACAGCATGTCAAGATACTTACTTCCAAAGAACATGAAGAACACAAAGAGCACTGGATAGAAAAAGTTCAAAGCAACAGTCAAGATATATTCATGCACTATACCAGATCCAACAAAGGTAGCTAACATGGCAGCAAATTTAAACTTCTTCGAGAGAAACTAGGGGAAAAGGGAAAATGTTAAAAAGCAATTAAATATGGATTATATAAAACTTATAATTGTCACACACTAAAGGTACATATTTGATTTTCTATTATATTTGATTTTCCAAGACTACTCCTAGGATTAACCTACATGTTTTTTAAAAAGTTCAAAAAACATATTAGCTTATAAAATCTTACTTTGCTAAAATGAAGTCTTTTCAAAAACAAATGTTGAGTGATCTGGGCAACTTTCCAAAAATATTAATAACATATTTTTAAGTCACTATGATGAACAAAACCACTTCCACATAAAACTGTAATACATCAGAACTTAATTTTTAGAGTAACAATGTATGATGGAGAAGGCAGGCATTCTCTCCATTTTTACAGGTAACAAAACTAAGGCTCAGAAAGGGCAAGGGACTTGCCTCATCTATATGTGAAACTACTCTTATAAATGACAGATCTAGCAATCAAATTCGGTGATTTTTGCATCACAACATGTTGTCACTTAGCCCAAAGGTGCCTTTACCTAACAAGAATTATAATCTAGACACTCCAGAGATACTCAATCAGCACATTAAAGATTACTTTTTATCAGTATCAAAGACATGTCAGTGTAAATCAATGCACAGGAGTTTTCCCAAATAAATAAATAAATGCCAGAGTGAGATGATTTGCTGGCAATGACATTTGAAAGAAATGATTTATTATCGGTGAATCCTGACTATTCCTCCAAGGTCTCCAGGCATACTTATTTTGACAATATGTGAAATAAAATACAGAGCAAAAATACGATATTAGACCTGCTAATATATACAGTAAGATATATACATATATATGTCTCTAAGCAGTACTATTCAAATCAGAGGGCTCTTAGAGGTGAAATCTCACAAGAGAACCAAACACAAGATACTATCATTCTCTATCTATGAGCAATTAAGTATAAGTTCTTCCAGCTACACAAAAGAATCTCTATTTCTTAAACATCAGTCACATAATTCTTGCTGATTACCCAGAGTAAGTCCTTGTAAACATAGTAATATAGCCAGTCATGGACCACCACATTCCATGTCCTGAAATAGCTGGAGAATGATGTAGAATTCCACCAATCCTAAGAAAAAATTAAAGAAACAGGAATAAAAATAAGGAACCCAACCAAAATATCTGCATAGTCCCAAAGAATATACATACACAGTACACCCAAGAATGTTATAATAGATTGTTAGCCCATACAGTGATTACAGAAAATCTGAAAAGGCATTTTGGTTACCACAAAATAACTACTAGAGCTAATAAACAAATTCAGCAAAGTTGTAAAGCTATGAGACTGACATACAAAAATCGGTTTTGTTTTATCCACCAAGGAACAATCTGAAAAGGAAATTCTAAAAACAATTCCATTTACAATAGCACACAAAACAATAAAATGCCTAGCAATAAGTTTAACCAAAGAGGTGAAAGACTTGTATACTGAAAACATAAAAACATTGTAAAAAAAATTAAAGATGACCTAATTAAATGGAAGGATATCCCATGTTAATAGTTTGGAAGGATTAACATTGCTAAGATGGAAACACTCCCCAAAGTGATATACAGATTCAATACAATCTCTTATCAAAATTCCAGTGGCCTTTTGTAGAAATGAACAAGCCGATCTTCAAATTGATATGGATTTGCAAAGAGCCCAAAATAGCCAAAAACAATATTGAAAAAGTAAGAGGATTCACACTTTCCAACTTTAAAACTTAATACAAAGCTACAGTAATCAAAGCGTGTGGTATTGGCATAAGGATAGACATATAGATCAATGGAATAGAATATAAAGTCCACAAGTAAAATCAGACATCTAAGGCCAATTGATTTTTTAAAAAGATTTATTTATTTCTTTGTTTCTCACCCCTTCCCCCACCCCCACCCCAGTTGTCTGTTCTCTGAGTCCATTTGCTGCGTCTTCTTTTGTCCACTTCTGTTGTTGTCAGCGGCACGGGAATCTGTGTTTTTTTTGTGTGTGTCATCTTGTTGTGTCACTTCTCTGTGTGTGCGGCACCATTCCTGGGCAGGCTGCACATTCTTTTGCACTGGGCAGCTCTCCTTACAAGCGCACTCCTTGCACGTGGGGCTCCCCTATGAAGCGGACACCCTTGCGTGGTACGGCACTCCTTGTGTGCATCAGCACTGCATGTGGGCCAGCTCCACATGAGTCAAGGAGGCCCAGGGTTTGAACTGTGGACCTCCCATGTGGTAGACAGATGCCCTAACCACTGGGTCAATTCCGCTGCCACCAATCGATTTTTAATAAGGGTGCCAAGTCAGGGAAACCACAAGCAAATGAATGAAATTAGATCCCTATCTCACTTCATACATAAATATTAAATTTAATAAATCAATAACCTAAATATAAGAACAGAAATTATATAGGTATTAAAAGAAGACAGGGATAAAAGTTCATGACTTTGGATTTGAAGACGAATTGTTAGTTATGACACCAATAGCACTAACCACAAAAGAAAAATAAACTGGACTGCATCAAAAGTAAAAAGTTTTGTACAGCAAAAGACATTGTCAAGAAAGTGCAAAAACAGCTTGCAGAATGGTAGAAAAGAATTGGAATTGGAAATCACATATCTGATCAGGGTTTATTTTCCAGAATATATAAAGAACTCCTAAAATGTAACAGAAAACCCAGTTAAAAAATGGGCAAGGCACTTTAACAGACATTGCTCCAAAGATATACAAATGGCCAATAAGCACATGAAAAGAGTCCCCACTTTATAGGTTGTTAAGGAAATGCAAATTCAAAACCACAGAAGAGTTTTAACTTCACACCCACAAGGATGGCAATAATCTAAACAATAGAAAATAATGCTTGGCAAAAATTGGGAGAGATAGGAACCCTGTACATTGCAGGTGGGAATGTAAAATGGAGCAGCTGCGGTGGAAAACTGTTCCTCAAAAAGTAAAAAAGTTAAGTATAGAATTATCATAGGACCAAGCAATTCCACTTGTTGTGATATACCTAAAAGAATTGAAAGCAGGGAAACGGACTTTGGCCCAGGGGTTAGGGCGTCCGTCTACCACATGGGAGGTCCCGGTTCAAGCCCCGGGCCTCCTTGACCCGTGTGGAGCTGGCCCATGCGCAGTGCTGATGCGCACAAGGAGTGCCGTGCCACACAGGGGTGTCCCCCGCGTAGGGGAGCCCCACGCGCAAGGAGTGCACCCATGAGGAGAGCCGCCCAGCGCGAAGGAGGGAGCAGCCTGCGGAGGAATGGCGCCGCCCACACTTCCCGCGCCGCTGACGACCACAGAAGCGGACAAAGAAACAAGACGCAGCAAAAAGACACAGAAAACAGACAACCGGGAAAGGGGAGGGGAATTAAATAAATAAAAATAAAAATAAAAAAAATTAAAAAAAAAACAAAATTGAAATTAAAAGTGATTTCTTTAAAAAAAAAAAAAGAATTGAAAGCAGAGACTCAGTTATTTGTTCACTGTATTTACTGGAGCATTATTCACAATATCTAAAAGGTAGTAGCAACCATAGGTCCATTAGTACATGAATGAATAAACAAAATGTCGTCCATACATACAATGGAGTATTATTTGCCCATAAAAAGGAATGAAATTCTTATACATGCTACAGTGTAGATGAACTCTGAAGACATCATGGTGAGTGAAATAAGCCAGACACAAAGAGACAGATGATTTTACTTACACTAAATAGAATAGGCCAACCATAAAAACAAAGTAGAGTAAAGGTGAGAGGGGAGGAGAATGGGGGGTCCATGCTTAATGAGAGCAGAGTTTCTGTTTGGGGTGATGAAAAATTTTGTTGATGGAGGATGGCACATCATTGTGAACGTAGTCTAGTATCATAGGAGCATAAGAGCTATCCTCCTGAGAGCCTCCATGCTGTTCAAATGTGGCTCTCTCTGAGCCAAACTCAACATATAAATGCATTACCTTCCCCCCAGCATGGAACATAACTCCTGGGGATGAGCCTCCCTAGCACCAAACACCATCAAGCAATGCAACTCTAAAAAGACCTTGAATAAAAGGGGGAAAAGGTAAAGACAAATGAGTTTATATGACTAAGAGACTTTGAAATGAGTCAGGTCTTCCAAGACGAAACACTTATGCACATCTCAGCATGATCTCGTAGACTGCCAGAGTAGATACTAACCTACATGGGGGGCTCTGGAGTGCCCTGGACAAACCCAAGTCCTATGGTCATGGCAGATAGCTGATAGCTGAATAAGGTGGTGCCTCTCCAGTGGGCTCTACATCAGAATTTGTACTCCCGAGTGAGACAGTTGAACTCAGACATGAATTCTCTACACATGCCTCTTCTGTCCCTTTTATCTGAACCTATAGTTGGTGCTGAGTTGGCAGGTGTACATCCAAGAGACTTGACTCTTCGGGCTGTCCATGTGCGAGCTCAGCCCTGAGCCTTAGTCGAGTCGCAAAACCTACTCTCCAGTTCATTGGACTCTCCCAGGAAAACTAACAAGAAGGTGAGAATGGACAACCAGCATATCAAGGAACTGAGGGAGTCTACAACTGCAAGGGAGAGAGTCCCATCCATCAGCTGTATGGGATCGAGGTACCCTCTCAATTAGAGGTGAAGTGGGCTTCACCATCCTGGAATCCTCAGGATTAGGGAATAAAATATGGACTAAAGTGTACTTACTGGTATTCTACTATGGACTTATTGGTATTCTAGCAATTGGAGAAATTATATCATTGATGTAGAGACACTGGTCACTAGAGGTGCTGAAGGCAGGGAGAGGGGAAAAAGAGGTGTAATACAGGAGCATTTTCAGGACTTGGAATTGTCCCGAGTGAGACTGCAATGACAGATATCGGTCATTATATATATGGCCATAACCTAAAGAATTGAGTGGGAGATAGTGTAAACTACAATGTAAACTATAATTCATGTTTAGGGACAGTGTTCCAAAATGTGTTCATTATTGCAATGAATGTACCACACTAATGAAAGAAGGTGTTAATGTGGAGAAAAGTGGGAGGTGGGGGAGTGGGGTATATGGGAATCCCTTATATTTTTTAATACAAAATTTTATGTAATCTAAGTATCCTTAGAAATAATTAAAAAATATAATTTAAAAACCCCAAAACAACAACAACGAAAACATTGTGCTTAAGGAAAGAAACCAGACACAAAAAATCTCATACATTATGATCCTTTTCTATAAATTATCAAGAGTAGACAAATACATAGAGACAAAGTAGAGTAGTGGTCACCAGGGAATGAAGGGAAGAAGGAATGGGGAGGAATTTATGGGAAATTCTCAAGGGCAGTGAAAAGTTTTGAAACTGGAGAGGGGTGGTGGTTGCATAACATAAGAATGCACTAAAGGCCCCAGAATTGTATGTTTTAAAATGGTTAATTCTAGATGAATTTTACTTCAACTTTTAAAAATTGGCATTTTGGGTAATAGTGTTAAATAAGACACCAATTCTCATTCTAAATATTAACTTCGTTGGCTCCTTTTGTCTCATTATCAAGCAAGTTATGATGGTATTCTATTAACCTCTGCCAGTAGGTCTGTAAGGAAACCCTGAACATGCAGAATTGTTCAAATCTAACATTCATCTAAACAGTAATCAGTAAACACTTTATGATGCTGAAAATGAGAGAATTCTAAGGTCATACAGATAATAGAATACTTACACTTAAAACTTGTTTAGTGGTATTAATACCAAAATATAAATTACACAAGGAATAAAATCGTGGCTACCTTGAAGTCTGGGTGCCTCTTTCTGTACAGGCACACTTCATTTTATTGTGCTTCACTTTACTGGGCTTTGTAGATATTGTGTATTTTTTTCAGAAGTTGAACATTTGTAACAACCTTGCATTAAGCAAGTCTGTCAGCATCATTCTTTCAGCAGCATTTGCTCACCTCAAGACTCTATGTCACATTTTGGTAATTCTCACACTATTTCAAACTTTTTCATTATTATTTTATCTGTTCTGGTGATCTGTGTTCTTTGATGTTACTATTGTAAGTGTTTGGGGTGCCATGAACCATGCCCATATAAAACAGCAAAATTAATCAACAAATGTTGAGTGTTCTAACTTCTCCACCAATCTGACAGTCTCCATCTCTCTGCCTCTCCTTATTCCTCCCTATTCTCTGAGAGACAATGAATTTGAAATTAGATCAGTTAATAACCCTACAATGGCCTCTAGGTGTTCAATAGAAAGGAAGGGTCACATGTGTCTTATTTGAAATCAAATTCTAGAAATATCTAGACTAGGCAAATACATTGAGACAGAAAGTAGATTAGAGGTTACAAGGGGTTGGGGTAGGAGGCATTAGGGAGTTAATACTTTATGGGTATACAGTTTGTTTGGGGTGATGAAAAATATTGGTGAATGTAGCACAACTGTGAAGATAATTAATGCTACTGGAGTTTACATTTAAAAATGGTTAAATTGGGAAGTTTTATGTTTGCTTCATGTTACCACAAAATAAAAAAAAATAGATGAGAAAGATGAGAAAAAAAAAGATAGAAATGATTAAGATTAATGGGGAAGGCATATAGAAAGCCAAGAAAGGTAAAAAACAAAGCTGCTCGAGTCAAACAGTTAGCCAAGTTGTGAATGCAAGGGAAAAGTTCTTGGAGAAAATTAAAAGTGCTACTCCAGTGAACACTAGTAATAAGAGCAAAATAGCCTTATTGCTGATATGGAGAAAGTTTTAGTGGTCTGGATAGACGATCCAACCAGCCATAACATTTCTCTAAACCACAGCCTAATCTAGAGCAAGACCCTAACTCTCCTCAATTCTGAGAAAGCTGACAGAAGTGAGGAAGCTGAGGAAGAAAAGTTTAAAACTAGCAGACGTTGATCCATGTGGTTTAAGGAAAGAAAACCTCTCCAGAGCTGAGAAAAAAGTGTAAGGTTAAGCACCAAGTGCTGATGTAGAAGCTGCACCAAGTTATCCAGAATATCTAGCTAAAAGTATTGATCAATATGGCTTCATTGAACAACTAATTTTCTATGTAGACAAAAAGCCTTATATTGTGAATTACCATCTAGGATTTTCATAGCTAGAGAGGAAAGGTTAATGTCTGGTTTCAAAACTATAAAGGACAAACTGACTCTCTTGTTAGGGGCTAATGTACCTGGCGACTTTAAGTTGAAGCCAGTGCTCATTTACCATTCCAAAAATCTTAAGGCCCTTACAAATGCTAAATGTACTCTGCCCATGCTTTATAAATGGAATAACAAAGCCCGGATGACAGCATATTTGTTTCCAACATGGTTTACTGAATATTTTAAGCACACTGTTGAGACCTACTGCTGTGGAAAAAAATATTCCCTTCAAAATATTACTGCTCAGAAGTGGATGTGGCTCAATTGCTTGAGCTCCAATCTGCCATAAGGGAGGTCCCAGATTCAGTTCCCGGGGCCGCCTGGAGAAGGCAAGCTAGCCCATGTGGAGACCTGGCCAGCGCAAAGAGATGACTCAACAAGATGACACAACAAAAAGAGACATAGAGGAAAAGACGACGACTGATGCAACAAACCAGGGAGCTGAGGTAACTGAGCAATTGCATGCCTCTCTCCCATATTGGAAAAAAACAGGATCAGTTCCTGGTGCCTCCTAAAGAGTAGACAAGAAGACTGGCAGACACAGAAGAATGCACAGCAAATGTACACAGAGAGCAGATAGTGACCACAAGCAGCAAGTGGGGGGGGAGATAAATAAATCTTAAAATATATATATATATATATAATATATATATATAATACTGCTCATTTGACAATGCACCTGGTTGCACAAGTGCTCTGAAGGAGATACAGAATATGATTAATGTTGTTTTCATTTCTACCAGCACAATATCCAATCTGCAGGCCATGGATCAAGGAGTAATTTCGACTTTGTAGTCTTAGTATTTAAGAAATGCATGTTTTAAGGCAATACCTGACATAGGTAATGATTACTCTGATCGATTTGGGCAACGTCAATTGAGAACCTTCTGGAAAGGATTCCCCATTCTAGATGCCATTAAGAACATCATGATAAATGGGAGGAGGTCAAAATATCAACATTAACAGGAGTTTGGAAGAAAGTGATTCCAACCCTCATGGATGACTTTGAGGGGTTCAATTCTTCAGTGCAGGAAGTAACTGCAAATGTTGTGGATATAGCAAGAGAACTAGAATTAGAAGTGGAGCCTAAAGATGTGACTGAATTACTGCAATCTCATGATGAAACTAATAGATGAGGAAGTACTTCTAATGGATGAGCAAAGAAAGAGGTTTCTTGGATGGAAGAAAGATGTTGTAAACATTTTTGAAAGGACAACAAAGGATTTAGAATAATACATCAGCTTAGTTGATAAAGCAGCAGCAGGGTTTGTAAGGATTGACTCTGATTCTGAAATAAGTTCTACTGTGGGTAAAATGCTATCAAACAGCAACAAAATCTGTCATAAAAGAAGAGTAGGTCGATGTGTCCAACTTCATTGTTGTCTTATTTTAAGAAATTGCCACCAACATCACACTGTCCAGTCAGCAGACATCAACATCAAGGCAAGACCATCCACCAGCAATTAAAGTTTTTTCAAGTAAGGTATGTACATTGTTTTTCTAGATATAATGCTATTGAACATTTAATAGGCTATAGTAAATATAACTTTTATTATGTGCTGAGAAAACAAAATATTCATGTGACTCACTTAATTGGGATATTCATTTTATTGTGATAGTCTACAGCTGAACCCACAATATCTCCGAGTTATGCCTCTACTTTCTCCCAATTTTAAGATCAGAACAATAAAATCAGACATCTGAAATCCACAACTCACACTTACCATTTCTTTAAGAAAGAGGTGGTAGGTTTGGAGTGAGATAAGAACAAACAAAACAGTACAGGGTTTGAGATAGTATTGAAGAAGACTATGAACCACCCTGGATTCAGTCTAGAGATTAATTCCAGGATAAGAGTACCATTTTCAGTAGAATTAATGATTTTCAAAACAAAAGAGGGAAAAATTTCTTCCCTCTGGAACTGTTTGAGTGCCTATAGAAACACAGCCAATTTAAAGAAATGAACAAAGAAGCCTCATAATGCCCTGTGAACAAGTGTTTTCCTATCTTAATCACCAATATATCTTCACAGGATGCAGCAGAAAATATTAGTTGTATTAAGGGAGCAGCTATTATAGGCAGGAGAGAAGATGATGCTATGCTAGTTATATGTGTTTCAGATTTTCAAACTCCATATTGGTAAAACCTGTGGAAAGAAAATTACTTCACAATTTATGTTAAAAAGGTGGTAAAGTTATTTAATCAACTGCACTCAAATACTTTGCAATGAAGAAATAAATTAAAAGTAGAAATCAGTCCAAGTATATTATTACCTTATAAAACATCCTGTCACCAAAGCGTAACATCTCAGCAAAGGCATTGAGCCAGCAGTGCAGCAAGCAAAAAAAAACAGTGAAAAGAATCAGCATACCTAAAAAGAAGAGTAAGAGTATTAAGAGTCTTTACCAGTAGCTCACATAACAAGCAGTTTTTATGTCATCATTCATTAGCTGGAATAATTTTGCAAAATAAATGTATTGTTCCTGCTTATTTATTGCAATGCTCTTTTGAAAGTTAATTACTTTAATTTTATGAAGCAATAATTTCCATGTTGGTTTTACAGGTGACAGGCTGTTTTTAATATAAATCCTTAGATGTATGACTTAACTTGGTGCCCAAGACCCATTAACAAACATCCCTCTATACCAATTGTTTTCAAATGTGGTTTCAAATGTGGGAGATTTTTGTCCCCCAGGGGATGCAATTCTGGAGTCATTTTTGGTTGTCATTAATAGGGAAATTGGGGAGGCCCCACTGGCACCTACTAGGTAGAGGTCAGGATGCTGCTAAATACCCTACGATGCGCAGGCCAGCTGCCCAAAATAAAAAATGACCCAGCTCTACATGTCAATAGGGGCAAGACCAGCAAAATCTGGCCTAAACTTATCTCTAACAAATGTACCCCCAATTTTGAAACATCATATGTAACTATACTTTTGTCATTCCAAAATACTCCATGCCTTTACATACATCTCATTACCTGGAAGTACCTTTCTATTTCTATTATTTCTTGGGCAAATACCTATCTATTTTTTAATATCTGGTTAAGTATTATCTTTAATATGAAAAAAGTCCCTCAGGATTTTGTTTATTCTACTATATAGTATATACTACAGTATATTGTGAAATATACATTTATATGTCCACCTCTTTCATTCGTTTATTCAAAAAATATTTATAGAGCATGTACTTGGTGCCAGGCATATTGAAGGGACATTAACTCAACCCTTGCTTTCAAAGATTTGCAGCCTAGAGGGGAGGACACACAAATATATAACACATATCCTGTTTTAGTCATAGATAGAGTTTACTGGAATAAGGCTTGGGGGACAGTCAGGGAATCACCTGGAGGAAAAGGAAAAAAGGAAAAGGAAAATGAGAGGGAAAGGAAGAAGGAAGGCAATGGCAGAAAACATTACCAACAGCTAATGGGTAGAGAAAAGAGAAAGAGTAAATGTAGGAAACAGTAATTATAATTAAACTACAAGTTCCTGGAGGTAAAGACTGTATCTGTCTTACTCACTGCTATATCCTCAATACCTGGCACTCATCAGGGACTCATACATCTCTAGAAAGAAATAATTGGAATGAATGAAGTTAGAAGACCGAGGTATAGTCAACAAGACAGGAAGAGAATAATAAATAGTGGCAAGAAAGATTTCAAAAGGCAAGTAATTGGTTAACAGCATTCAATCCTTCATGGAGGTCAAACAGAATAAGGGCAAAACCATCTGCTGCATTTAGAATCAGGACTTCATTAATGATCTTAACAAAAGCCATTTCAGTGGTCTGGTGGGTTAAGGAATAAGGTTACAATGAATTAAATAATGAATAGGAAGAGCAGGCATAAATAGGAACTGCCCATAGTTGAGAGAAAGCAAAACTTGAGCAAAACACAAAGGACAAATGGAAGGATTTGTCTGAGACGAGAATGACACCTCATTTTAAATATGGAAGGAAAAGACGACAAGGTGAATATAGATGTTTAGATGTGTTTCTGGGGGAAAAGAAGTAAACCAAAGGCAATCATAACCAGTACCTTTTTGTTTTCCTTGTGAACTTATGAATGACCAAAGTCCTCAGTACCCACGTTACCTGGCAAGATGGAGTTAAAAAAGCACAGGACCAGAACACGAGCACTGAAGGGCTCCTGTTTGATGTTCCGAAACAAAGGTATACAGAGCCTTTCAAAGATGTAGTATAAATAAAAAATGCAAGCAAAAAACTGGAATGTAACAAAGAGATGGTTATAATAATGATGGATTGGTGAAGAAATATGAAAGATGATTTTAAATTCCAAAAAAGTAATCGTTACACTTGAACCAACATACATATACATTCCACTTACAAATTTTCATTAAGGTTGACAAACCGTATGCCTTCAGAAGTATTACTCAAGCCTAGTTTCTACCATACCCTTTTCCAGTCCTTTACCAATGACATATTCTTTTCAAATTAGAGTCTTTTAGAACCTGTTTTTTCTGTTACATGAATCTGAAAACAAACTATCATTTCATAACAGGTTTTTGATTTAGACAAGGATTTAAATTGGGATCTTCTGGGATTCAAGATTCTGGTAATCAGAGTAGATAAAGGGAGACCAGGTCACACCCCTAACTCAACATAAACCATAAAGAAACGGGATGGGGAAGTAGCAGCAGATCAGGGGATAAATGTAGATGCTTACTGTAGGCACTAATTGAAATTACTTTTAATAAAATAATACTTTTTTTATTTGAAGAAATTTACTTTTTATGTTAAGAAAACAAACAGCATTTACAGTACAGGAAATAGCTCAAAAGAATCTCAACAAAAAGAGTTCTAGAACTCACAGTAGACACAAATTTACTAATACTTCAAATGGATTAAATTGTTATTATAATATGTAAATAGGAATCTCCCATCTCCCACCAGTCAACACACCTTAGGCAATAGAAAGTTTTTTTAAAAAAACAGGTACCTGTGCAAACTGTGTAGCGACATAACTCCATCTTACAGTGGGAGTCCTAAAAAGGAAGAAACAAAATATATTTTGTAAATAAAAAAAGTAAGTAACTGAACATCAAATACCCTCACAATTAATATTTCCCACAAAGAACATGATTTATGAACATATGAAGTACCTATACCATTCTGTCAAGAATTACTGTGTCCAATCAGATTGCTATAATCACCATCTAGGGCTTCCCATCCCAGAGAGAAAATTAAAACTCATTCTGAGCTGGCCCTTGCCTACTTCCCCAACCTCACTCATGCCACTCTTCTGGAGCTCATCCTAGTTCCACTTCGGAGTGCCTGTTACCTGGGGTAGCTGTCGCGGTAGATGAGTGTTGGAGCAAACAAGAAGTACAAGTACTGGTTGACTGTGGGTATTGGAACAGTGCCTGAAAAAGGAAAGCTCTGTTTATCAGTCTGGAGCTCTTTGATTTCTTCTAGCAAACCTTAAAAAAAAGAAGTATAGAAAAGGGAAGAATAAGACTTTCCCTTTGCTCATGTTGTTTTGTCCTGATCTCCTGAAATAACTTCCTCCTATTCCTCTTATTTTCGTATTGATTGAATATTGCCAGACCTTCTAAACTAAGTTATTTCTCTGACTAGAAAACTTCTAGAGTATGAAGCAGCACTTCCCAAAGAGTAAGCACACATGGATGTAAAGAGGGTGAAGGTAACGCAAAGACTCAAATGATCAATTTTTAAGAAAGAGGAATAATCAGGAAACAATGACACAGTCTTCCAAACCAATATGGATCCTATACACTTAAAATCAAACATGCTCTACAGAACATAATGTGCCAACCCAGTAAAATCCAAATATTAAAATATCCTATCCTTTGACCTAATGGTATTACGTACTTGATTTCTCCTTAATTGAATCTAGTACCCGAGGGACATTCTCTCTGATAAATGAATGGGCCTTCATTATGAAACGAAGCTACAAAAGAGGGGGAAAAAATTAACATGAATGTTTTATCATTGTTTAATATCCTATAAGCAACCTGGAACAGCACTAGATTGCACCCACAGAAAAGAACAACTCAATTTTGCATACACCAATCCAAGTTTATTCTTAGAGGATAAAGCAAACCAAAAAACTAACTGTATAGAAGGATATGTTGATACCCTAAAATTATGGTGCTTCTAACAGCACTCCTATTATAATATAATGAAATTAAGAAATTAAAAACCTCTTAATAGAAAGTCTCCTGAAAGGGTCTTTTCCCTTAGGCAAACATAAACATAAAATCAATAATACGAACCCTTCTCTGTACTTTTATATCAAATGTGTTCATTATTTGATGTAAAAAAAAATGATATAAAAAGTTCATTATTTGGTGTAAAAAAAATGAAACTGCTATTCATTTTTCATCTATTATTTACATATATAAGCATTAAAAAAGTTTATTTTTTTTAAAAGAGACATGCTTTCTAAACTGTGATTACATCAGGACAACCAATATAAATCAGAAAAATATGAAGTATATAAAGTCAAATTGAAATAAATCATTTATTTAGATGGGAATAGTTTTATGACAAGAATCTGATACTTCAAAAGTCGAGTTTTTAATTTTAAAAATAATTCTATAACTTAGATGATTTTATAAAAATTCTTCAAGAAAAACATTTTAATTTACCCAGAAGGGTTCAATATAACTTATTTCAATTAGCAATGATTCAGAGAATACTGACAGTGAATAAAATTTAAGAGATGAACAGATATAGTTTTGATGGTTTAATTTTACAGATAATGGCACAAAGAACTTGAAAATGTAATTTATCTAAGTTAATATAGCTAATATTACCAGAATGTTTGTATTAATATTATTATTTAACCAAGCACAGCATTGCTTTGGACAAAACTCAAAAACTTACCTGTTCAAATATAACAATGAACCGGGAAGCTGGTGGCAGTGTATATGCAAATATAATATAAGGTGGCCCAAAACATAAAATTCCAATCTGGAAGAACAGGAAAAGTGAGCCATGGAAGAAAGAATGCATTGTTGGATGAGAACTCTTCCTGTATCCCTTGGCCCAACGTTGAAAGAGGAAATAGGGAACTGAAATTGTGGACAAGAACATAGCCCACCAGGTGCAAACAACAACAGGAAGTTTGCCAAAAGCATAAGACAAGAGACCGAACTCAAGCACCAACCTGGGGAGAAAATGCAGAGAGAAAGAACATAGGAGTCAATTTTTGATACATATTACACTCTAAAATTTTCATCATTATGAAACATTATAATATTAATACATGGAACTTATGGATACAATGGTTCTACTAAATAGACTCCCCCTTCTAACTCCAAGATCTACAATTCTAGGTCACATTTTTTCTCCACAACCTGTTTTCCTAAAATCCCTAAGATTATTTGATCAAAGACTTTGAACTTCCCAAAGAGTTGATTTTCAAATGAATAAAATGTTTAAAACTCTTAGTATGTGTTTTTTTAAAAGATATATTTTCCCCTTCCCTACCTGCCCCCTGACTGTTTTTGTGTCCATCAAATGTGTCCATTTAATGAGTGATCTTCTGTATCTATTTCTCTTTTGGTCTTCTCTTCTCATTTTTTTCCTCTAGGATTCACTGGGATTGGGTCCTGGGGACCTCTGATGTGAAGAGAGGTTCCTTGTCATCTGTGCCACCTCAGTTCCTGGTTTCTTCTGTGATTCACCTGGACTCACCCCTTCATCTCTCTTTTGTTGCATCATCATCTCGCTGTGTGACTCACTTGCATGGGCACTGGCTCACCACACAGGCACTCAGCTCACCACGAGGCCACTCGGCTCGCCATGTGGGCATTCACAGAAGCACTCAGCTCACCAGGCGGGCACTCAGCTTGCCACGCTGACACTCGTGTGGGAACTCGACTTACCATGTGGGTACTGGCAGGCCATGCAGGACACTCTTTCTTCTTCTTCACCAGCCCCAGGGATCAAACCCAGATCCTCCCATTTGGTAGGCGGAAACCCTATCACTTGAGCCATATCTGCTTCCCACTATGTGTTTTAAAGGTTACAATTTTATTTTATGCCAAAAAGAATTAGTCAAATTTTCAAAACTTAATTTCCAATAAGCTACATATCTTTACTAACTTAATCTTACATGTATCCATAGTAAAAAATTGATATACTGTATACGGAATTCTCGCACATGGGAAAATTGATATGGTTGACTAAAATTTACCATATGAAAACTAAAAGAAACTTCTAATTTTGTTTTTGGTGAAACTTTTGAGACGTGAATATTGCCATCAATCAGCTGTTCTGGTATTTTCTGGATCAAATTTAACCAAATTACCCTTTACCAAAATGAAACTTTAGTGAAAACTCCCAACATCTCAGGCATCAACTAGCCAAACATCCTTTGTGTTGTCTTACCTTCCTTCATCAATGTAATTTATGAGCAGTGTGCTGAGGCTAAAGAGAATGAGCAGGGCAATAAACATGTGATACACTGTTCGGATGTGGTCCACCTCTAACAGGTCACTGTAAACATAGGTCAAACAAAATCAATGATTTATATTTAACAAAGAAAGGTTAAAAAGGTTTATTTAAAGCAGTTCAGAAGATGCTCATTAATCTGCAAAAAGTCTCAAAAAACAGTAATCACACAACCTTATACATTAAACCTCAAGTGTAGGGACATGAATGACACGATCAAAGTAAAAAATTAATGGAAGAGGCTCTTAGAACACAATAGTGATACAAAACTCTCATATCAACAAATGATGTGCAAATTTGAAAACCTAATGAGTTTTCTAGGTAAGCAAAAAGGACATTCCCTGAAAAAAGGAAACAAATCATTCCAAATGCTACAGAGATTCTTTTTTAATCCTATCTTCACATTCTACTCCCTACATTTAATTCAACCAGTACTATCAACTAGTACAATCAGTCTTCAAGATGTGAAGATTAACATGTATGAATTTTATACTGTTGATGGTGATAGCCAGCTATGACCCTACATTTCTATAACACTTCACTGTTTGCAAATGCTCTTACCATCTCTGTCCTTATTGACCTTTGTATTTGTTTAAGAGTAGGTTATTGTTCTTTCAGAACATAACAATGATTTTATGTTCTACGTGACTTTTCCTAAATACCTTATGAATCTGACTGAAATATGTTTCTTAACCTGTTTTTATAATGATATATATATCAGCCTTCTAAATAATTTTTCAGGGAATCTAAAAAATGATTAAATCTCTGGATTAGGGCTCTTTAAATTCTAATAAATAACCAATAGAGCTACAGAAAGTGTGTTCTAGTTCCTTGCTTTAAAAATTTCAAGTATACTTAAATTTTTTGTTTTAATCATATAGTACAATTCTGTCATTTAAATCTTAACTATAACACTGAAAATAATTGTTTTATTTTCCCTTTTATGTCAAAAACCTTACTCATTTGTTTCCAGGCAGAATTTTTAAAAGATAAATCTCTTCAAACAATAGTGTGAGAAAAAAATGGAATGGAACTTTACATTTTATATTTAGAAAATTTTGACCTTTTTGTCAAGGTTAATTAGTACATGTCAATTTGGCTAATAGAAAGTAAATTTTGCAGGTGAAAATTTAACACTAAGGCAGTAAAATTTCTGCAGTATTCTAATGAATACATGAATGAGTAAATAAATGATCTGTTCAGAGGCAATAACAAGAAATATTCATCAAAGTATACATTTAATTTTCAGTTCACAAATGAGGTGTTCACAATTAATTTAAATAAATTAATTAAAGTTCTTAAGTAAGTATCTCTGAGAAAACCAGCAAGTCTCTAAACTGGCCAGTTAAGAAGAGACAGAAAAAAAATGTATATCAAAAAGAGAGCAACTCCAAAAACTCTCTCAATGTGGTTTACCTAATTGGAAATCTTTTGTCCTAGTTTGTGGGAAACCAGTTCTCTGAAACACAGCTTCAAGAAATTTATCAGAGGCAGATAATCATTCTCACCCTTAATCCCTCCTTCGAAACTAAATACAGAACCTGAAGATGAGAAAGAAGGAACAAGAGACACGAAATGTGCAGAAAATATCAAAATTAAAGATTCATGTGAATCCAAAACAAACTCATTAAACACCCAAAGAGTGTGTAATAATTCTATTAAACAAGGGAGTGTTTTGTTTTTAATTCCAACTAAAAATTAACAGAAGCAACTCAAAATACTCACTCTAAGAGAGACTGTCTCACAATAAAACATTTTCCTTTTTCAGGAGATGCCCTCAGATGTCTGGGTGGAGGAAAAATTAAAACAACATATAAGTATTTCAAGAGTTAGAAGACATCAATGCCTATGGACAAGAGAAAGAAGATTACCAACCTTAATTAACTGCTCCTCACTATGAGACTGATATTGTGTGATGGTCTTATATGTGTTACCTCATTTACTCCTGAACAATGCATACCTATTTAGGTGCGAAGAGGTGCTCAGCATATTACCTGAAGGAGCAAAGAATCCTTGTGGCTCCCAGTCCCTATGGAGATGCATTCCTGGCATCACACACTGACATCCACTCTTCCTCCTCCTAAACATTACCTGAGCCTATGACATGCCAACAGCCATACTTTATCCCAGTTTATATTCCTTTATTGGTCTGTCTCCAAAACTCCACTGATGTTTATGAGACCCTTGGTAATGCGGAAGGACTTTCAAATCCTCACCTCTCTCCTAATCTTACCCTTTTGTTGTCTCCAAATACTGAAATCTTGCATTTTAACATCTATCATGATCATTTTGTATAGGGCTTTTTGCAGTGCTGTGAGAACTCTCATTTGCACACTTGTCAGCTATTTCTGGTGAAAACTGTTCTGCAGAACAGGAGATTGGCAGAGAGAATGCAAGAGGCATAAAACTGAAGAAAATACAGAATGACAAATAAGCTCATATTAGCTTTGAAAGAGTTCCCTCAACTACTCTGGATGACTGAATGACAAAATAAATACTAATTGCACTGTATACTTTATTGCAAATATTGTAGATAGTACAATAGAGAGGCAGTATAAAGACAATGGTTAAGAGCATGGACTCGACAGCCAGACTGCATTCAAATATCAGTTGTATGAACTTGGACAACATTAAACTGCTGTGTGGTTCAGATTCCTAATCTGTAATTTGCAGACAAAGTACCTACCTCATAGGTTCTTGCTTATTCTAAATGAGTTAAACATGTAGCATATCTGAGAGTTTTCGTAGTAAGCACTCAATAAGTGTTGACTTTGTTATTATTATGAGTCAGAACTATCTTATATTGTGTTATAACCCACATTTTGAGATGAAGAAACTGACCCTTCAAATTTTTCAATAACTAGCCCCAAGCAACACACAAAAAATAAAAATTGGTATGCTCTCAGACATTCTTGCTTCAGAGTTTACTCTCTCAATACAGGGATATCCCAGTACAAGCAAGGATATTAAAAGAAAATAATGCACATACTTACTTAATCCTACACTTGGTTTTCTTGTCTTCAAGAACAGAAAATGATGTGAGAGCACACCTGCCAATATCTAATGACGCCGATTTTTCAATGAGATTGGTCACAAATTCATCAAATTGGCTGCCAACTTCCTTCATAAAAAATGGCTTCAATTGCTACCAAATTTTTAAACAAGTAAAGGAAAATATTAGGAACTGACACATGCTTGTGGATCATTAACATTTTCTAAAGGGTTCTCATAAACAGAGATGGATGAATAGAAAGCCAATTTCTACAGCCATTCTGCAAAAATGGATAAGTCAATATTCAAAATTATTTGAAAGGATAAGGGGCCACCAAATTGCCAAAAATATCTTTAAAAACAAGAATGAAGTTGGAGTACTCTCACTTCCTGACTTTTTAAATGGAAACTTAGCCTAGTGTTGCAGGGTACCTAAGAGTTACCTACTGGGAAACTTCCGCTTGCTCAAATGTGGCCTCTCTCTAAGCCAAAGTCAGAATACAAATGCGTTACCTTCCCCTCAGTGTGGGACATGACTCCCAGGGATGAACCTCCCTGGCACCAAGGAATTGCTTTTAAGTACCAAGAAGCAATGCAACTGGGGAAAAAAAAAAAAAAGACCTTGACCGAAAAGAGGAAAAGACAAATGAGTTATATGGCTAAGAGACTTCAAAGTGAGTCAGGAGGTCATTCCGGAAGTAATGCTTATGCACGTCACAGCAGGATCTCATTGACAAAAACAGTATCTATTACCCTAAGTAGAGGGGTTCCTGAGGGCTATGGAGATATCCAGACACTAAAGGCAGGGCAGACAGCTAAGGAGTTTGGTCCTTTGCCAGTGGGACCTACTTTGGAATTTATGCTTCCTAGTGTCATAAGAGTTGGACACAGCTGTGGTTTCCCCTACACATGGCTCTTCTGACTGTCTATTTGTACCTAGAATTAATACCAGAGTTTGTAGGTGTACATCAATGAGACTTAAATCTTGGGGCTGTCCATGTGTCAGCTGGGCCCTGAATCTCAACAGAGTTGCAACACCTTCTCTCCAGTTCATTAGACTCAGCCAGGACAACTAACAAGGAGGAGACGATGGACAAATAACATACCAAGGAACTCAGAAAGTCTACAACTGCAAGCAAGACAGTCCCAGCCATCATATGGGATTGAAGAACCCGCTCAATTAAAGGTGGAGATGGCAACACCATCACAAAGTCCTCAAGATAGGGGAACAAACTATGGACTAAAGTAGACTTACTAGCATTCTACTACAGAATACTATAGTTTTCTATTATAGGCTTATTGTGATTCGAGCAATGGAAGAAAGATCATTGATATGGAGGTAGTGGCCACTGAAGGTTCTGCGGGTAGGGAGAGGGAAAAATAAGTGCAATACAGGGACATTTTGGGGACTCGGATACCATCCTAAATGACATTGCAAAGACAATACAGGCCATTATACATCCTACCTTAACCTACAGAGTTGAGTGTGAGTGAGTGTAAACTACAATGTAAACTATAATCCATATTTAGTGGCAGTGCTCCAATGTGTATTTATCAATTGCAAAGAATTTACCACACTAATGAAAGATGTTGCCAACGTGAGCAAATATTGGAGGTATGGGGAGTGTGGCATATGAGAATCTCTATATATTCTGTGTATCATTTATATAATCTAAGTATCTTTTTAAAAATAAAAAATTATTAAAAAGTAATAAAACATTATTATACTCAAGGAGACTTCTGGGAAAATGGCACCAAAGTAGATCAGATCGTCAGAGTCTGACCCTCTTACAAATAAGCTGAGAGAAGGCAAGGACCTATCTAAAGGAGCTGTCTTGGATATATAGAGAACAGGAAGGTGGTCTGAGTCATCTAGGATGAAACTAGAAAGATAAAGGAGCCAAAGCAAAACTGTGAATTGCTTGCCCCTGTGGCTGGAACTGACACATATACCCTGCCCTCAGGGCAAGTGGCCTTGGTGGAGCCCCATGGCTCACTGCTGCCAATGGACTGGGAAGAGGCATTCCCTGGAAGGAAGAGGGGTTTGAAAGAGGGTGGACAGCTGAGCCAAACTTTGAATATCAGAAGGGAACCCAACCCCACAGGGAGAGGGAAGGGGTATCTATTCAGGCAGGCTGTCATGCCCAGCCACACAGTGAAAGAGAAGAACTAGATTAGAGAACAGGCAGGACAGGGGACTCATCAGCAGGACTCTAGCAACCTCTAGTCTATACGCTCTGGGTGAAAGATGGCAGATTGTTTTCTGAAGCCTAATCAACCTGAGGAGCCAATTTAGCTCAATGGAGAAATTCCCACCTTGTGTATATGAGGTCCCTGGTTCAATTCCCCAGTCTTTTAGATAAGTGGAGAAATAATTCACTGGGTTATCAGCATTTAGCTGATACGTTATGAGAGGGAACATATAGACATTCCTTTTATTTTAGATTTTCTTGGATCTGCTCTTTTTTTCACCCTTATTTTATTTGTTAAAACCCAGTACCCAGTACATTACCTTCAGAGAGCAGGGTGCTGAGTGATTAATTGATGAACAGCAACAACCTGAGAAGTTCTTAGAGACTTAAGAAGGAAGGCTGCTTTGCCTCAGTGGTTAATTTTTTAGTTACTGCTGTTGTGTTTCTTTTTCTTGTGTTTCCCCATACTTGGTTTCCTGCTTTTTTTTCATTTACTGATTTTTTTCTACCTATGTTATTTCTTTTCTTTCCTTCATTTTCCTATCTTCTGTTTCTCAATGTTTTTCTTCCATTCCATCTTTTTTTGGTCTTCAATTTTTAAAGAATTTCTCTTTTTTCTGTTTTGCATCCTTTTTCTCTACATTTTTTCTTTTCCATTCTTTTTTCTTTTCCTCTTTTCTCATCATTCCAGCATTTTAATTCTTTTTATATATTTTTCTACTTTGTTTCTCATATCATTTTTCTATTTCAATTTTTTATTCTTACTCCTCTGCTTGTCTTATGTTTTTAATATGTGTTAATTATTTATTTTCCTATGTCTTCTATGATTTCACCTGTATCTTTTTTATTATTACTGCTATTATTATTTACCTTTTCTTATCTCTATCCTTTCGTCTGGTCCTAATTCTTTTTTCTCAAGTGAACATACACAATAGCAAGAAACAGAATAGGAGGACTGACATGTCAAAGTGAAACCTTACCACATACTCAACAATAACAACAAAATAAAACCCTGGAGTACAAAGAGAACCTAGCCAACTGAATAAACACATCAGGACAAACAGATGCCTAGACACAAACAAAAAATTACAAGCCACACTAAGAAAAAGGAAGTGATGGCCCAGTCTAATAAGCAAACCAATAAAAAGGAGGAGATGCAGAACATGGAATGACTAATCAGAGATGTCCAAACAAATATTACGAATCAACTTAATGAAGTGAAGAAATTAAGGATATTAAAAAGACACTGGAAGAAAATACCGAAGAAATTGTAAACAACATAAAAACATAACAGATGGTGATGAATGGCATAAGGCAAGAAATCAAAAATACACTGGAATCACCTAACAGCAGATTTGAACTTGCAGAAGAAAGAATTAGCATTGTGGAAGACAGTGCATCTGAAATCAGACAGATAGTTGAAAGACTGAAAAAATATAGAAAAAAAAAAATCCAGCAGGTACTTAGGGGCCTGAATGACAACATGAAATGCACAAACATGCATTATAGGGATCTCAGATCTAAAGGAGAAGGGAAAGGCAGCAGAAGGAATGTTGGCGGAAATAATGGCTGAACATTTCCCAGCTCTATTGAGGAATATGAATGTACATGCCCAGGAAGCACAGCATACCCCAAACAGTATAAATCCTAAAAGGCCTACCCCAGGACATATACTTGTCAAATTGTCCAATGCTCAAGGCAAAGAAAGAATATTGAAAGCACCAAGAGAAAAGAGATACATCGCATACAAGGGAAGCTAAATAAGATTAATTGCTGATTTCTCATCTGAAACCATGAAGAAGGCAATTGTATGACATAGGTAAGGTGCTAAAAGAAAAATCATCCAGAAAGAATTCTCAATGAAGCAAAGCTGACTTTCAAAATGATAAAAGAGTTCAAAATATTCACAGATAAACAGAAATTTAAGAGAGCTTCTCCATAAGAAACCTGCCCTCAAGAAATGCTAAAGGGAGTTCTTCAGGTAGAATGGGAAAAAAACTGGAGAGAGACAGTTGGAGGATAGTGTAAGAATAAAGAAAAAGACAAAAAGAGAAATAAAGGCAACATATGGCATACATAAACCTAAAAATAATATGGCTAATGTAAGTAATTCCTTGACAGTAATAACACTGAATGTTAGTGGATTAAACTCTCGAATCAAGAGACAGAGATAGGCAGAATGGATAACAAAATATGACCCTTCTATATGCTGTCTTCAAGAAACTCACCATAGACCCATGGACACAAGGAGCCTGAAAGGGAATGGTTGGAAAACAATTTTATATGCAAACAATAACCAAAATGGGTGGGAATAGCTATATTCATATCAGGCAAAATAGATGTTCAATGGAAATCTATTGTAAGAAACAAAAAAGGCTACTATATCCTGATAAAATGGGTAATCTATTAAGAAGCAAGAACAATCATACACAATTATGCTCCTAAGTGGGGCACCCCAAAATACATGAAACAAACACTGGAAAATCTAAGTGGAGAAATAGATGCTTCTACAAGTTTAGTGGGGGACTTTAATACACCATTATTACCATTAGAAAGAATATCTCAACAGAGGATCAATAAAGAAACACCTTGAATAATACATTAGCGGATCTGGACTTAAGAAATATATACTGAACTTTACACGCAAATAACAGAGGGATATACAGTCTTCTCAGGTACACACCATTCATTCTCCAGGATAGATCTCATGCTAAGGCACAGAACAACTCTCGATGAACTCAGAAAGATAGAAATTATATAAAGTAATTTCTCTGGCCACAGTGGAATGAAGCTGGAAATCAGTAAGGGACAGAGAAGCAGAATAGGAATGAAGTTATGGCAGTTATACAACACACTCTTAGAAAACCAGTGGGTCAAGGAGGAAATTGCAAAAGAAATCAGTAATTACCTTGAAATGAATGGAAATGACAGGACAATGTATGAAAACCTACAGGATGAAGCAAAGGCTGCACTGAGAGGGAAATTCATAGCCATAAATGCTGATATTAAATTAGAAGAAAAAGCTAAAACCAAAGACCTAACTGTATACCTGGAGTAAATTAGATAAAGAACAGGAAACTAACCCTAAGGGAGCAGAAAGAAGAAAACAGCCAAGATTACAGCAGAGCTAAATGACATTGAAAATAGGGAAGGACTAGAAAAAATAAACAAATGCAAAATCTGCAACTTTGAGAAGATTAATAAAATTGACAAACACTTAGCTAAACTAACAAAGAAAAAAAGAGGGAAGATACAAACACATAAAATAAGAAATGAGGAAGGGGATTCACCCTTAACCCTACAGAAATAAAGAATATCATAAGAGGATATTTGGAAAAATTGTATGCCAACAAGATGGATAATTCAGAGGATGTGGACAAATTCCTAGAAACACACAAGCAACAACACTGATAAAAGAAGAAACTGATGACTTGAACACACCAATCATAAACAAAAAGATTGAATTAGTCATCAAAAGACTCCTAGCGGGAAGTGGATGTGGCTCAAGCAATTGGGCTCCCGTCTACCATATGGGAGTTCCAGGGTTTGATATACAGGGCCTCCTGGTGTAGGCAAGCTGGCCTGTGTAGCAAGTTGGCCCATGTAGAGTGCTGGCCCATGCAGAGTGCTGCCCCGCACAGGAGTGTTGCCCTGTGCAGGAGTGCTGCCCCATGCAGGAGTGCTGGCCCACACAGAGAGCTGATGCACCAAGGTGACACAACAAAAACAGACACAGAGGAGAGAAATGGGAGACATGGCCGACCAGGGAGGTCATGTGATGCAAGAGTATGATCACCTGTCTTACTCCAGAAGGCCCCAGGATCAGTTCTCAGAACCACATGAAAATACAAGCAGACAGAGAAGAACACACAGCAAATGGACACAGAGAGCAGACAATGGCAGGATGAGGGAGAAATAAATAAATCTTAAAAAAAAAAAAAAAAAAAACTTCCAAGCTAAGAAGAGCCCAGTACCAGAAGGCTTCACAGGTGAATTCTACCAAAGAATCTGCTTACAAAAAATTATCCATGTAGAAATATACTAAAAAAGAAAAGAAGGGAAAGGATTCATTCATTCCACTAGATGTTAGATAATGTTCCAGGGACAGTCTAGGTACTGAGTAGGTGTGGACATACAACAATGTACAAAACCAAGTCCCTGTTCTCCTGGAACTTGTAATTGCAGTGAGGACAAAATGGATATACACTATGCCAGGCTGTGTCATGGAAAGCAATAAAGCAGAAGAAAGTGGGGAGGATGTTAATTTTTGAAGAAAGGTCAGGGGAGGCCTCAAAGGTAAGATGACATTTGAGAAGACTTGAGGTAAGAAGATTTGAGGGAAGTTAGTAGACACCGGTGGGAACCATTCCAGAAAGGAGGGGTAAGTATAAAAACCCTGAGGGAGGAATATCTGTGTCATGTTTAGGAAAGATAAAGAAAAACATGAAAAGTAAATCAATGGGGAGAGTGATATAAGTTGGGATCAGAAAACAATGTGGGGGTGGTGGTTTCCTAAACCATGTAAGACCTTAATACTTTCCTCCTACTTATAGCATCCCTTTTCAATTTTGCTAAGCATTAAAAGAGAATGGAGGCATATAGCGATGGGGACACTGACATTATATTGGGCTTCAAATTTCAGGGAGTTCTGGATCACAGAGTGTTTCAACAATGGCAATGGAGGGATACTGGCATAGGATACCACTGACAGGTGATATATGGCTGACAGGGAGCTGTATAGAACATATGTCCAGGGTGCATGGTAATGTTTGGATATACTCATAGTGGCAACAATTAAAAACCACAGCAGGGGGGGGTACTGGGTTCCTGGCCAGGGGTGCTCTGTTGTGGTCCCTAGGGGAGCAGCGACAGTCTCCCAGGTGCAGTGGTGGGGACCGGGATGGAGTGAGGGTTCAACAGGGAGCCCCTGACGCTAATGACTATGCTTGTGAGCTGATAAGCCTAAAATAAGAACAAGGCCTAGAGCAGCATTGTGCCTGGGAATTTCCTCCTGTCAGCCTTCATGTTACTCAAATGTGGCCAGTCTTGAAGCCAAACTCAGCATATAAATGCAATGCCTTCCCCCCAGCGTGGGACACGACACCCGGGGATGAGCCTCCCTGGCACCGAGGGACCACTATCAACTACCAACTGATGATGCAACTGGAAAATGACCTTATAAGGAAGGTTCAATGCGGATCAGCAGAATATCCCTGTCTACATAAAATAACATGACTTTAAAATGCTGTTTGACCTAATGTAAGGGGGAAAATGGAAAGGAGAAATGAGTTTATATGGCTACGAGTATCTAAAAAAGAGTCTGGAGGCTGGCAGAAGGATTGCCCTTATGCACAACTGAGCAGAGTCTGAGAGACAGATAAAGCAGATACAACCCCCAGATATTGGTTCCTTTGAGGGCTAAAGAGACCCATGGGAGTTATGGTCATGGCCGATGGGGTTAACTACTAGGTCAGAGGGCCCCTCTTTGGAAATGGTGTTTATGTGTGATGAATCTGGACTCAGATGGGATCTCTCTTCATAAGACTTTCATGCTAATGTGCTGGAGGTGCAGTTAGTGTTGGAGTTTAAGATATATTTAGGGGATTTGAATCTCTGGACTGACAATGTGATAGCCAGGTCCTGAGCCTCAATAGACTCCAGCACCTACAATCTGATTTATTGGACTTACCACACTCAGCTAAGATGGAGTTGAAGAAGGACAACCACCACACCATGGAGCCTAGAGTGATTACAACTGAAAGTGGGAGGATTGCATCCAGCAACTGAAAGTGGGAGGATTGCATCTGAGCCTCCTCTTGACATAGAGGTGCAATGGACACAACCAATCCAATGTCCACATAGAAGAGGTGGCATTGGATTGGGAAAAGTCGACAGGGTGGCTGATGGGTATGGGGAAATACAGGAAGAGATGAGAGGTGGAGGCGTCTTTGGGACATGGAGCTGCCCTGGATGGTGCTTCAGGGGCAATCACCGGACATTGTAAATCCTCACAGGGCCCACTGGATGGAATGGGGGAGAGTATGGGCCATGATGTGGACCACTGACCATGAGGTGCAGAGGTGCCCAAAGATGTACTTACCAAATGCAATGGATGTGTCATGATGATGGGAACGAGTGTTGCTGGGGGGGGGGAAGGGGGGGTGGGGGGGTGGGATTGAATGGGACCTCATATATATATTTTTTATGTAATATTATTACAAAGTCAATAAAATAAAAAAAATATATATATATATATATATAAAAAAAAGAGAATGGAGGGAAGCAGATGTGGCTCAACTGATAGGGCATCAGCCTACCATATGGGAGGTCCAGGGTTCAAACCCAGGGCCTTCTGGCCCATGTGGTGAGCTGGCCCACACACAGCACTGCCACATGCAAGGAGTGCTGTCCCATGCAGGTGTGTCCCCCATGTAGGGGAGCCCCACGCACTAGGAGTGCACCATGCATTGAGGTGCCCCACAGGAAAAAAGTGCAGCCCACCCAGGAGTGGCGCCGCAAACACAGAGAGCTGACGCAGCAAGATGACGCAACAAAAAGAGACACAGACTCCCGGTGCCACCGAGCATTCAAGTGGATGCAGAAGAACACACAGCAAATGGATACAGAGAGCAGACAACAGAGGGAAGAAAGGGGAGAGAAATAAATCTTAAAAAAAAAAAAATAAGAGAATGGAATCTGCCAGTGTGGCAAAGGTAATCAATTCATTTCTTGAGTTCCTGTGGGTATGACCTCATTGCAAGTAGGACCTTTTGATGTTATTTCATTTAAGGTGTGGCCAAACTCAATCAGGATGGGTCTTAATTCTATTACTAGCATCCTTAATAAGTAGAATGAAATTCAGACAGAGAGAAAGCCACAGACGAAGCAGCCAGAATGTGAACATCAGTGGAACCTGGAAAGAAGAGAAAGGCCAGGAGAGGCCATGTGCATTGCCATATGAGAGAGAGCCCAGGGTCAAAGATTGCTGGCAGCCAGCTCCAGACTGCCAGTCTTTGGGAAGAAGGCATCACCTTGATGATGACTTGATTTGGACATTTCCTAGACTAAAACCATGAACTAATAAATTGCCATTATTTAAGCCCTTCCCTTGCATAGTATTTCTATCCTTGAGGAGCCAAGGAAACTAAAAGAGTAGCAGACCTTGTTTTCCCTGTACCGTAGCATAATAATGTCAACTGCAAAGAAATTTTAGTAGTTCTTTAAGCAATTTCTCACTGAAATTTTTCTAAGCAAAAGTCGTACCCTAAAACTCTGCATTTTTGTTCCTGTGAGAGGGTGTTACTTACCTCTGCCTCTGCTGTCAACTGTATCTTCTTTGATATCAACTGTTTAATGTCAAGCTGACCTATGAGAGGAAAAATCCGTGACATTAAAATTGATGGATACAGGTACCAAGGAACAATATTTACATAAAAACATGAAAATCAAGCAAGTAAATACAAGGACAACTATGTAAACTGTCGTACAACCACAAAAAAATTATACAATGACTCAAATGAAGCACAGGTAATATAACTAGAATGAATATTACACAAAAATATTAGCTAAGGAAGAAAGATACTATATGTATGAATTCATAGTAATCACACTAAATTAATGATGCACTGGTACAGATCCTTCCATATCTAACAATATGGGAAACTTGGCCCTGAATGGATCCTCCAGATAAGGCTATTAAATTGTAATAAAATATTAAAAACTTTTTAAAAATTGAAACTTATTGCCAAGCTGGTATAAATTCATAGACGAAAAAAGCATCATGCATACAAAAATAGAAAAGAAGAAGAAACAAGAATCCTAAGGTATCTGCTATAAGCTTAAAGATCTCTGTCAATGCCTGTAAACCACAAGTATCTACCCTGACAGCAAGACAATTACAGAAGATAAGAAAGAAAGTCTAGGGCCTTGTGATAATAGGAAGTCTAACAGAATGCCACCACATAAAAGTGAGAACCCATAAAGCTACACCATCAGTGTATAAGATAAAAAAACTCGCACAGAAATGAAAAGCAAAGAAACTTGTCTGTCTCTACTTTTTAAAATTTCTCTCCCCTTTCCTGTCCTCCCCCCACTGCCCCGCCCGGTTGTCTGCTCTCTGTGTCCATTCGCTGTGTGTTCTTCTGTGTCCGATTATATTCTTGTCAGCATCACCAGGAATCTGGTCTCTTTTTGTTGCATCATCTTGCTGCATCAGCTCTCCGTGCATGCAGTGCCACTCCTGGGCAGGCTGCACTTTTTTCGTGCTGGGTAGCTCTCCGTACGGGGCGCACACCTTGTGCATGGGTCTCCCCTATGCGGGGGACACCCCTGCGTGGCACAGCACACCTTGTGCACATCAGCACTGTGCATGGGCCAGCTCATCACATGGGTCAGGAGGTTCTGCGTTTGAACCCTGGACCTCCCAAGTGGTAGGTGGACGGGCTATCCGTTGAGCCAAATCCACTTTCCTGTCTTTGATGCTGTTTAGAAGGTGAAAAAAATTTTCCCTGAAAATCCTTAACCCTAATTCAAGTAGAGCTGACAATCTAAATTCATTTATGTGGCTGTAACACCTCAAGAAGTGAATTTAATTTAAAGCAACCCCAATTTATTTGTGTCCCCAGATTACTGGCAGGTGCAAATAAACTTATTTCCTCCAAAATCACTGTATCACTCAAAGCCTTAAAGAATTCTAACATAAATTTCCATGAAAAAGGGAAGCCCATAGTCAAAAATCCTTAAACACACAAGAAAACGAGACACGATAAATGACAAACAACAGAAATAAGAGCCAAGGGAACCAGATATGTTAACCACAGAAACGAGAATAATCAGAGAATAAAAAATAAGAATATATGTGTTAAAGAAAATAAAATTCAAACTTGAAATCAAAGGCAGGAATAAGAAACTAAATAACCAAGCAGCTCTGAAAAGGAATCAAATATATTTTAGAAATGAAAAATATAAACAACTAAAATTTTAAACATGATGAAAAGATTAAAATATAAATATTTCTGAAGAGAGTACTAATAAATGGGAATATAGATTTTTAAAAAATTATCTAGCATGCAGCCCTGAGAGCTAGTGACGGAAAATTTTAAAGGCTAAAACAAGGAAGAGGTCCAACCAAATAGCTGATTGGTACCAACCAGGGCTCCACTAAAGATGGATGGTAGCAGTTCTATAACAGACATTTTTTGACTAGGAATTTCTGCAGTATATTTGGAGGAAGTCATTGTGTTACATAGCCTCATGACCTTCCTACGTAATCAAGACAGCAAGACAGGAAGAAAAAGAAAGAAAATTATAGACCAATATTTCTTAACACAGATGCAAAAATACTCTGCATAATATTAGCAAACAGAATTCAGCCACGTATTAAATAATTTTTCACCATGATCAAATGAAATTAATTCCAGAAATGCAAGGGAGCTTCAACAACAACAACAAAAATCAATCCAGGCAAAATACCATGTAATAGAATATAGAAAAAAGAACATCAATTATTATCTCAAAATTCACACCCATTCAAGATGAATATACTTAGAAAACTAGGTATATGATAAAGAGCTTATATGAAAAACCTACACCTGACATCATACTCAATGATGAAAGACTGAAAGCTTTTCCCTAAGGTCAGGAGCAAGACAAAGATGCCTGTTCTCACTCCTGCTATTCAACATGGTACTGGAAGTTCTAGCCAGAGCAATTAGGCATGAAAAAGAGATAAAAGTATCCAAATTGAAAGGAAGAAGTAAAACAATTTCTATTCACAGGTGATACAGTCCCACATATAGGAAATCCAAAGACTCCATGGAAAATTACTAGAATTAATTAGCAAATTCAGCAGAGTTGCAGGGTACAATATCAGCACAAAAATCAATTGTTTCTTTACACTAGCAATGAACAATCCAAAAAGGAATTTAAAAAAAAAAGCCATTTAAAATAGCATCCAAAGGAATAAAATACCAAGGAATAAATTTCACAATGAGGCGGCGGTCTTGGCCCAGTGGTTAGGGCGTCCGTCTACCACATGGGAGGTTTGCAGTTCAAACCCTGGGCCTCCTTGACTCATGTGGAGCTGGCCCATCGCAGTGCTTATGCGCGCAAGGAGTGCCCTGCCATGCAGAGGTGTCCCCTACGTAGGGGAGCCCCATGTGCAAGGAGTGCACCCCGTAAGTAGAGCCGCCCAGTGCGAAAGAAAGTGCAGCCTGCCCAGGAATGGTGCCGCACACATGGATAATGACACAACAAGACGCAACAAAAAGAAACACAGATTCGGTCGCCACTGACAACAACAGAAGCAGAGAAAAAAAGATGCAGCAAATACACACAGAGAACAGACAATGCGGGTGGGGCGGGAAGGGGAGAGAAATAAATAAATAAATAAATCTTTAAAAAAAAGTTTCACAATGAAAATGAAGGACTTGATTACACTGAGAACTACAAAACATTGCTGAAAGAAATGAAATAAAGCTAAATTTTTGAGTAAACATCTCACAATCACAAATTGAAAGACTTAATATTGTTAAAATGGCAATATTACCCAAAGCAATCTACAGATTTGATGCAATCCTTATCAAAATTCCACCAGGCTTACGGGCAGAAATGGAAAGGCTGATTCTCAACTCCACATGGAATTGCATAGAGCCTCAAATACCCAAAACAATCTTAGAAGACTCACACCTCTTAATTTCAAATCTTATTACCAAGTACAAAAAGCTTGAAAAGTGTGGTTCTGACATAAGGTTAGACCTAAAGACCACTGGAATGGAATTGAGTGGCCAGAAATAAACCCATAAGTCTAAGGCTATTCAATTTTTAAGAAGGGTTCAAAGACTATTTAAAGGGGTACTAACCTCTCGACAAATGATGCTGGGAAAAGTTTAATTTTACATGCAAATAAATGAAGATATACCTCTGTCTCACACCACATACAAAAATTACTCGAAATGGATCAACAACTAAAAGCATAAAACACCTAGAAGACAACATAAGGGAAAATCTTCACTATCTGGATATGGCAACAGATTCTTAGATGTAACCAAAAACATAAGCACCAAAAGGAAACATAGATAAATAAGATTTCATCAAAATTAAAACTCTCTGTGCAAAGGGTATTATCAAGAAAGTGAAAACCCCACGAAATAGGAGAAAATCATATCTCATAAGGACTTGAATTGACATATCTCCAGATATATATACAAATTGCCAATAGGCTCAAAAAGATACTCCTATGTTAGTAGGGAAATACACATCAAAACCACAAAAAGATATCCCTACATACCCATAGAGGTAGCTATTAATAAAGAAACAGAAAATAAAAAGTGTTGATGAGAACTTGGGAAAATGAGCCCCTCCAGTAAAATTGGAAAGCTGCTATGGAAAACAGTTTCTCGAAAGGTTATAAACATAGAATTAACATATTACCAGGAAGCGGACCTGGCCCAATGGATAGGGCATCTGCCTACCACATGGGAGGTCTGCGGTTCAAACCCCGGGCCTCCTTGACCCGTGTGGAGCTGGCCCATGCTCAGTGCTGATGCGGGCAAGGAGTGCCGTGCCACGCTGAGGTGTTGCCCACATAGGGGAGCCCATGCACAAGGAGTGTACCCTGTAAGGAGAGCCACCCAGCATGAAAGAAACTGCAGCCTGCCCAAGAATGGCGCCACATACACGAAAAGCTGACACAACAAGATGACACAACAATAGAGAAACACAGATTCCCGGTGCTGCTGATAAGGATAGAAGCAGTCACAGAAGAATACACAGCAAATGGAGACAGAGAGCAGACAATGGGGAGAGGGGGAGGCAAAGAGGAGAGAAATAAATTAAAAAAAAAATAAATAAATCTTGTAAAATAAACAAACATATTACCCAACAATTCTACTCCTAGTTATATACCCCAAAGAATTGAAAACATGGACTCAAAGGGATATTTGTACAGCAGTGTTCATAGCAGTATTATTCACAATAGCCAAAAGGTAGAAAAATCTGAAGTGCCCATTGATAAACAAAATGTGGTATAGACATATAATGGAATATTATTCAGCCATAAAAATAATAAAATCCTGATACATGTGACAACATGGATGAACCTGGAAAACATTATGATGAATAAAATAAGCCAGACACAAAAGGACAAATATTATATGGTCCCACTTATGTGAAATAGATAGAATAAGCAAATTCATAGAGACAGAAGACCTAAATAAGTGAAAAAATGTCTCATGTTCATGGATTGGAAGGCTTAATATTGTTAAGATGGTGTATATTCATAAGTTATAAACTGGTCTTGAAATAACACAAATTTATTCTCTTGCAGCTCTGGAGGCCAGACATCTGAAATCAATTTCACCAACCCAAAAATCAAGATGTCAGCAAGGTTAAACTCTCTCTGGGGACTCTAGAGTAGAAACCATTCCTTGCTTTTCAGCTTCTATTACCTGTCAGTATTCCTTGGCTTGTGGCCATATCATTCCATCTTCAAGGCCAACATTTACAAATCTCCCTGCATCTTCACATCACCTTCTTCTTTGTGTGGTCAGATCTCCTTCTGCGTCCCTCTTATAAGGATACATGTGATTACATTTGGGACCCACCCAGATAATCTTCCTATCTCATGATCCAAAACAGTCATAGATGCAGGGATTATGGATATCTTGGGGGCAGGGGGGAAGTGGCACAAAACTTTCACAGCATACTACAGATAGCAATACTGCCAGAATTGGTCCAGAGACTCAATGTAACCACTATCAAAACTCCAAATGACTTTTTTGCTGAAACTAACCAGCTGAACCTAAAATTCATATTGAAATTCAAGTGACCTATGCACAAAAATGTTTAAAAATAAAAATAAATTGAGGATTCACTATTTTCAATTTCAAAAACTACTACAAAGCAACAGTAATCAAGATGGGATGGTACTGGCATAAAGAGAGGCATATATATCAATGGACAGATATGAGAGTCCAGAAATAAATACTCACATTTCATCAACTGAATTTCAACAGGGGTGCCAAGATAATTCAATAGAGGAAAGAAGGGCCTTTTCAACACATGCAGGGACACCTGAGTATAGCCACACACAGGAATGAATTTGGATCCCTGCTCCACACCCTATACAAAGAGTAACTCAAAATGGATCAAAAAAATCTAAGGTTTAAAACTATAAACTCTTAGAAGAAAACAAATGGGTAAAGATTTATGATCTAAAGCACAATGAAAAGGAAAAATGGATAAATGCAATTCATCAAAATTTAAAACATTTATGCTTCAAAGGACACCATCAGAAAATGAAAACACTACCCACAGAATGGAAGAAAACAAATTTTAGTCATTTATCTGATAAGGGTCTACTATCCTGATTATATGAAGAACTCTTATAACTCGAAAATAAAAATACAAATTAAAATGTGGGCAAAGATATGTTTCCCAAGAAGATATAGAAATGACCAATAAGTACATAAAAAGATACTCAACATCATTAACCATCAGGAAAACGTAAATAAAAGCAACAATAAGATGCACTTTAGATCCACCATGATGTCTATAATCAAAAGGACAGATTCAGCTCCCATTGCCTCCTAAAGAGAAGACAAGCAGACACAGAGTGCACACAGCAAATGGACACAGAAAGCAGAAGGGACCTCAAACAATGAGAGGGGGGATAAATAAATAAAAAATAAATCTTTTTTTTTTTTTAACACAGAGCTGGTGAGGATGTGGAGAAATTGGAATTCTCACACATCGTTGTTGTTGGGACTGCAAAGTGGTGCTGCTGCTTTGGAAAACTTTGGCTGTTTCTCAATAAGTTAAACATAGAGTGACCATGTGATCCAGCAATTACACTCCTAGGTAAAAAGGCAAAGAAAGAAAAACAAATGCCATATAAAAACGTGTACACAAATTTATAACAGCATTATTCACGATAGCCAAAAGGTAGGAAAAAAACAAATGTTTGTCACCTGATGAACGGATAAACAAAATGTGACACAAGAGAATATTATTCAGCTGTAAGAGTAATGAGGTACTCATACATGTTATAAAATAGATGAACCTTGAAAACATTATGCTAATTGAAATAAGCCAGGCACAGAGGCCATATATTATATAATTCCACTTAAGCAAAATGTCCAAAACAAGTAACTCTATACACAGAAAATAGATTAGTGGCTGCCTGGGGTTGTGGCGGGAGGGGTCAGGTAAAGGGAGTGACGTCTAATAGGTCCAGAGTTTCCTTCTGGAATAAAGAAAATACGTAAACATACCCGTTATATAGTGGTGATGGTTGCTGTTTTAGTTTCCTGCCTGCTAAAACAAATACCTTCTAATTGGTTGGCTTAAATAACCGTTTTTTGGCTGAAGGTTTTGAAGCTGGAAGTCCAAAATCAAGGCATCCGCAAGACGATGCTTTCTTCCCAAACACTGTGGTGGTGTTCTGTAACTGGCAGCCAGCGAACTCTGGGTCCTTGGCTTTTCGGTCATGCAATCACATGGTGGCATCTTCTCCTTTCTCTTCCAAACTCCACTGACTCCTGGCTTCTAGGTCTCACTTCTCCTATGGCTTTCCTTTCTGTGTCCAATTTCCTTTGCTTCTAGGGACTTCAGCCATATGAGATTGAGGTCCACCCTCATTCAGTTTTGGGCACACCTTAACTAATAACATCTTCAAAGGTCCTATTTGCAAATCTGTTGACACCTACAGGACCAGGGGATCGGACCTGAACATGCCTTTTGTAGGGTACATGATTCAATCCCCAACAGTTGCATAATCCTGTGAACATAATGTGTCCACAGAATTGGAAATTTTAAAATGATGAGTTTTATGATATGTGAAGTATATCTCAATTTTAAAACTAGGAAGAAGTGAATGGAAAAAAGAAGAGGAAGAGAATAAGAGGACAGAGAGGGAGAAAGGAGGAGAAAAGAAGGAGGCAGAGAAAAAGAAGAAGAAGCATGTTGGCTAACCTCTATTCAAATCACACTTCCCATTAGAACTGGTTTATGGCAGAATCAAGAGTCTAGATAAGAATCCAAATTAACAGCTTTTCCTGTTAATTTTTTCAGGGTCATCATTCAGTTTCTGTTTACTTCCAGATGTGAACCATTCTATAGCATATTACCAGAGACACAAATCAGAAAGTCAAAGCAGAAATGACAGCTAACTACAGAAACTGCCAAGAAAAGAGGTAATGAAGAAGAAATGCTTTAAACATTTTAAACAGACTTAAGTAACAACAACGTAGCAGGATGAGTTTCATAGAGTGTAAAGTATTAGTTATAACATGATACCATTTATCAGAATAAGTATTTAAAAATGGCAGAGTCCTTTGACTCTGAAAAAGCAAAGATGTTGGCTACAGTTTGTTTATAATAAAAGAAAAGCAAAATGCATGACAAATATGGAATATAATACTTGGCAGATATTCATTATTTAACAATGGAAAGATGCCTACAATTTATTGTTGAGACCCAAGTTATTAAACAACATGCAAACTATCTTATATATGTAAAATATTACATATTTATAAGAATGAAATGTATGTATAAAAATGTATACTCATTTTTCACTGTCAGGATTTCAGGTCATTATTGTTAATTCTTTAATCTTGTCTGTATATTGGAATTAATTCATTCAACTTATACACTTAAGATTTGTGTACTTTGCTATATTTATGATAGATCTCAATTTAAAACTTTCTTTAGGGGGAAGTGGACTTGACCCAATGGTTAGAGCATCCGCCACCAAATGGGAGGTTCGTGGTTCAACCCCGGGCTTCCTTGACCCCTGTGGAGCTGGCCCACGCGCAGTGCTGATGTACGCAAGGAGTGCCGTGCCATGCAGGGGGGTCCCCACGTAGGGGAGCCCTACGTGCAAGGAGTGCGCCCTGTAAGGAGAGTTGCCCAGCACGAAAGAAAGTTCAGCCTGTCCTGGAATGGCACTGCACACACGGAGAGCTGACACACAAGATGACGCAACAAAAAGAAACACAGATTCCTGGTGCTGCTGATAAGGGAGAATACACAGCGAATGGACACAGAAAGCAGACGACTCGGGGGTGGTGGCAGGGGCATGGACGGTGCAGGGACGGGCAGGGTCGAAGGGGACAGAAATAAAAAATAAATCTTTAAAAAAAGTGAATAGAATTGGGATAAAGAAATAAAGCTTTCTTTAGATGAGCACATATTACTTTAAAAATCAGGTAATGATCACATTATTTTCAATTAGAAAAAGAAAAGCTGTATCTTCAGAACTGGTATTTCTCCAAACAAATAAGCAAAAATACAAGAAAGCCAATGAATCATAATCTCACCTAATAGGCACTATTGTAAACTAAAAATACTCTGACATTTAAAAGTTTTTGTGAAAATGTGAACTAAATAGTGTGCAAGTCCCTATGATGTTCACTAGTAATTCAATAACTCAAAAGCTGCATGACCATCTAATTTATCATCAACATTGGGACCATTCTAGGAAGGAATGAAAGTACTAACTAGAAGTAACCTGGGCAAAGAAGAACACAAATCATCTTACTAGAATTACAAACCACAAAATAAGAATCCCAAAGTTATTCAGGAAGTTTTCATAAACAAATGCTTAGGCTTTGTCAAAGTGATGACATCATCGGGTAGTTGGGAGGGTCCCAGAGTTCTTCATAACCGTGGTTTTCAATCAGCGATACAAATCACTATTACCCAAAAAGCGTTTCAGATTAAACCTGTATCCTATCCCCTGGAGATTCTGATGCAGGCGCTCTAAATGTGGCCCAAAAAGCTGCTAGTTGTTCATGGATGGTTTGTTTCCATTGCACAGGTGATTCTCATGCACAGAAATGGGAACAGCCCCTAAAAAGTCATGTTTCAAATTTTAACCTGTATCTCTCCCATCTGGAGGTATTATTAAAAGGAAAGTTTTATTCATTAGACCTGAGGTGGGATCTTTGTAACAAGCTGCCATGTGGTGCAGGTGTTGCAGGTCCTGGGTGGTAAACGGCACTGACTGGTATAACTTAGTATCCTGAAGTCCTTGCTACTTGAAAGCCACATTTTACCATTCTGCTTCCTCCCCAAGGTAAAAATGTTTAAATAAGTGGAGAAGCACATTCTTTTTTCAGATCAACATTACTTACATTAAATTAAGGAGGCTGCCAAACTTGTTGATTTAAACTAAACAGTACAATTTAATATCTGCACTAAAATCTGGAATGACTGAAATATAGTGATGTTTTTGTGTGATCTATGTATCCATTAAAAATAAATAAAAAATATATTAAAAAATATATATGGAAGGAGCTGTGGCGCAATCAGTTGGGCTCCTATCTACCATAAGGGAGGCCATGGGTTCACGTCCCAGGGCCTCCTTGTGAAGGCAAACTGGCCCGCGCCCCGTGGAGAGCTGGCACAGCAAGATGATGCAACGAAGCAAGACAAGCAGACACAGAAGAACATGCAGCAAATGGACACAGCGCAGATAGCAAAACAAACTGTAAGGGGGGGGGGTGGAATAAATCTTTAAAACATACATATGTATATATATACACGTATATAGCAATTCAACACTGTAAATGCAATTAAAACTGCACTGAATTATTCATTCAAGGTTTGAGGGGAAATTTTAGGTTGTATATTTGTTACGAGAGGAAAATTTTAAAAAATGAAAAACCAGAAAACCTTGGACTATATAAAAATAGAGTGAACCTTAATGTAAACAATGGACTACTGTTAATAATACAATTATAAAAATGTCCTTTCATGAATAGCACAATTATAAAAATGTTCTTTCCTATATGGTAACAAATGTGCCACACTCATGCAAGGTATTACTAATAGGGTGTTATATGGGAACTCTGTATTTTATACATGCTTGTTCTGTAAACCTATAATTTCTCTAAGAAAAAAGGCAAATCCTTGTTAAAAAAATAATGAGCTAAGACAATAACAAAGAGTATTGAATATACATAGAAATTAGATTACTTTAAAAGCTTTTTGTAAAATGGGGACACATACAATGATTTTCAGTGTCAGAAAGTTTCAATGAAAGTATTTTTTATGCCTTGAAATACTGGGGTAAAGTTAGCACCTTCTAAGGTGTGGGAATGAGGGTAAGGGAGACAACATTTTATCCCCAAATCATGGAAGGGGAATATATTTTCCCAATATTAGCTCATCCCTTTTCATAAATTTCACAATTACATTACATTAAAATTAGACAATATCCAATATAAATATTGTATAAATAGGTAATTAAGAGTCTAACAATCAGTAAAGTTCATTATGCAAAACATCATGCAAAAGCAGGAACACCTACATTCCTAAAGGGATCCAGCTGCTGATATGTACAATTATTTTAAATGAAAGAATGTTTCTTCATGAAAGAAGTCTCAGAGTACCAAAGACAACCTGTCTCAGAAAGTTCTACCCTGACGTGTTAACCAAACAAGCCTCAAATTTCAAATCCTTTTGAAATCAAATCTTCACAAATGTTATTGCAAAAATAAATAGCCTGATGCAATACATGACATCAGTTCAAGCTGGGTTTGCAGGTCTATGAACTTAAACCTTGACCCTAAAAACCACTCTGTTAAACTCTTCTTTGTATTCATGCGCTCAGCAAATTTGGATAGAAGAACAAATAAACCTCCCCAATCTCTCTAATTTCTCCTGGGATTTATAGCCCAGTACTGAATGGGTAAAATACCTTCTCTATTCTACTGAACTAATTTAGGGACCCTGCTAATTTCTCTCATTATACTCATTATATCTACTATGAAAGCAATTACTAGCACTTACTTACAACAATCTAATTATGTGTATAATCTGGCAGGGCAATTTGTGCTTCATTTAACTGGTTACTCCATGAGGGCAAACACTTGTCTGCACACCTGTCTATCGTAATCACTGCCCAGCATTTACCAGGGCACCTCAATAAATATTGATAGGTTAGTTGGTTGAAATAATAATGAATGGTAATAGTATCTAAGGCATAGTAGATACCCAATGAATAGACACTGAATAAACAGGGGTTTATTTTCTAATTTCTTAAGTTACCAGATATATAAAGCCCTATGTAATATAAATCTAAATCAAGTGTATGTTACAAGGTCTAATTACATAATAAAGCTCACCTCTAGTAGATGCTTAGCAATTTACACATCAGTATCATGAATAGTATCTAAACACAGCTGTGACTGGCAGTTAAAACATTTCTTTCCATAACCTCTATCACTTAATTTTTTCTCTTCTGTACTTCTACACTGCCTAAAGGCAGTATTGATTTACAAAGGAGAGTGCTAAAGAGATGGAAATCCATGTGCTTGAATTTGTTCTCTATTCCATTCATTCACTTTGAAAAATTAAAAGACTCACCGTTATTCTGAGTCTCTAGGGATTCCTTTAGAGCGTTCTGCTTTTGGTCTTCATCTTCCTCAAGATTTTCACTCGACTTTGACAGCCGATTTCTTACAGAAGTGTCTTCACCTACCATTGTCTTCTCTAGGAAAGACATAAAAAGTTTTGAAATTTTACATTATCACTCTATGTAGGGAACATGAACATTGATGACATACACATTCTCTTTCCTTTATTTCAATCATGTTTAAACATATCTGAGTCAAGCTACTACAACAAATATAAATTAGCCCCTATAAACTGGCTGGCTTCAAAGGTTTTTATTTAAACATAACTCCCAATATTAAAGAAAAATTTAATTGAACGAACAAGGTATAAATAGTTGGACCATTGTCCATAAGGGAAATATAAGGATAGGTTTTAGTACAACATTTAAACAAAGACTCTGGATAAATTTAAGCAAGTTTAACCATAAATTGCACTAGAGTGGGGGAGCAGATAATTGGAGTCCATTAAATACAGTGATTTATTAATAGTGATCTCATCAACAGCACTAAAGCTCATGCCTGAACAAAACGTATCTAGTACAGGTATTTTCTCTAAAAGTCTCACACAGCCTGCTTGGGCTCAGTCTTACAGCACTAAATGTGGGGGACATTTTAAACAGCAAACTTTCAACAAAAACCACAAAAATGTGAAAAACATGCAACCAAATATACCACAAAAAGGACCCTAGGAGGGCTGAAGCAGGAAAGCATAGCGATGCCTTGTTCAAACTAAGCTGAATAGAAAACTGAAGCTTTTCACTGCTTTGTACATGTCTAGGAATGATGGTGAAAGCACACCACAAATAAATTTTAGGAAATGGTCAGATTTGCAAAGCAGTAAATTAATAAAGAACAAAATGTAAATGAAAAATTAAGAATTACATAAGAAAATGTAACTACGAAAATGACACAAGGTAAAGTATGACTATCAGCCAAATCAATAGAAAAAAATTTATGTTAACACATCTTTCCTGTAAGAAATGATGAAATGTAGTATATGGTACATTTAGATAATTACCACTGCCTGGTACAGCCAAAATCTCACAGCTCTGAATTCATTCTATTTCAATTTTTTTCTGAAATACTACAAATGAGGAAAGAAAATTATGGGCAATAGATGATACATCACGTAGCAATTTTATGAGACTAATAAGATTCAGTTAAGAGGGACCTAGGAAAGAGACCAGGGCTACTGAAAAAAACTGAGTCATCTGTGTCGAGGGTTAGAGAAAGTCACAAAAGCATCTAATTCTCTAACAGAAAAGACTACAGAAATGAGACCAGAAAACTAAACCTTGAGGGATGCTCTCAAAGTAACACACCAGTAAGTGGAAAAGAAATCAGGGAAGAAAACAGAAAGTTGTGAAAGGAAAGATCTTTCAAAAATGAAGGAATATTATGGGTGATTAGTGCAATTAAAATCAGGCAAAGGAAAGTAGATACCACACCAGGTAGTGGTGCTCCTGAGGGCTACAGAAACACCCAGGTCATACGGTCATGGCAGATGGCTCCAGAGTTTGGTCCTTGCCACTGGGTCCTACTTTGGAATTTATACTCCTGATCATGACCGAGACTCAGATCTGACTTCTCTACACATGCCACTTCTGTCCCTTTTATTGAACCTGTGGTTGGTGTGTGCCCAAGAGACTTGAATCTCTGGGCTGTCCCTGAGCTACCTGGGCCCTGAGCCTCAGCGGGGTTGCTGCACCTACTCTCAAGTTCACTGGACTTACCCAGATGAGCTGACAGGGAGGTGAGGATGGACAATCACCACACCAAAGAATCGAGAGTCTACAGCTATGGACAGGAGTTTACCAGTCATCAGTCATGTGGGATCAAAGCCCCCTCTCAATTGAGAGGTAGAGTGGGCATTGCCATTGCAGGGCCCTTGGGATTGGGGAAGAAAATATGGACTAGAGTGGACTTACAGGTATTCTACTATAGAATTATTGTGATTCTAGCAATGGAAGAAATGATATAATTGATATGGAGACAGTGGCCTCTGGAGTTGCTGAAGGCAGGGAGAGGAAAAGGGAGGTGTGATATGGGGGCATTTTCAGGACTTGAGGTTGTCCTGAATGATTTTCCAGGGACAGATGCAGGACATTATATATTCTGCCATAACCCTCTGAATGGATTAGGAAAGAGTGTCAGCTACAATGGAAACTATAATCCATGTAGGGTAGCAGTGCTCCAGAATGTGTTTATCAAAGGCAATGAATGTACCATACTAATGAAAGAAGTTGTTGATGTGGGAAAAGTGAGTGATGTGGGGAGTGGGGCATATGGGAATCTCCTGTCTTTCTTAACATAACATTTTGTGTGATCTATGGACCTTTTAAAAATAAATAAAAAATATATCTAAATAAATATAATCAGGCGAGGGGCTTAGGTACATGATCAATACAAGACAAAACCAAATAGCAGTAGTGTTTCTGTACATACGCAATAATCAGTCCAAAAAAGGAAATCAGGAAAGCTATTTGATTTACAATAACAACTATGCAGTTTTTTGTTTTGTTTTGTTTTGAGGAGATACCAGGTGTTAAACCCAGGACCTTTTACATGGGAAGCAGGTGCTCTACCACATGAGCTATATCTGCTCTCCCTTTTAAAATATGTCTATGCTACAAAACAACTAAAAGAATAAAATATCTAGGAACAAACTTAAGTGATATCACATAGGAACAAATTTAAATGATATCACATAATTGTACACAGAAACTACAAGTCATTACAGAAACAAATTACAGGCTTAAATAAATGGAAAGATAGTCCATGCTCATATATGGAAGACTTAATATTATGAAGATGTCAATACTAACCACAGCAACCTATTTATTTAATGTAATCTCAATCAATATTCCAACAGCCTTCTTTGAAGAAGTGGAAAACTATACCATCAAATTCATATGGAAGAGCAAGGCATCCCAAACAGACAAAGCCATCTTGTAAAAGAAGAACAAAGTTGAAGGACTCATACCTCCTAATTTCAAAACTAATTACAGAACTACAGTATTCAAATACTATGGTACTAGGACTGGACAGAGATACCAATAGAATAGAATTCAGAGTGCAGAAATAACCCCACACATCGATGGCAACTGAGTTCTGATAAGACTGCCAAGTCCACTCAATGGGGAAAGAACAGTTTCTTCAACAAAATCTGCTGACACAACCAGATAGCCATGTACAAAAAAATGAGAGTGGACCTCTACTGCATACCATATACAAAAATTAATAAAAGTGGAAGAGAGACCTTAATATAAGGTCTAAAATGATAAAACTTTTAGAAGAACACATAGTAAATTATCTTCAGGATTTATATTAGGCAGTGGATTCTTAGACTGCACATCAAAAGTACAAGCAACACAATTACGGGACACTGTAGATCCCCCCAGGGCCCACTGGATGGAACGTGAGAGAGTCTGGGCTATGATGTGGACCACTGACTATGGGGTGCAGTGATGCTCAGAGATGAACTTACCAGGTGCAATGGATGTGTCATGATGATGGGAGAGAGTGTTGCTGTGGGGGGAGTGGGGGGCGGGGGCGGTGGGGTTGAATGGGACCTCATATTTTTTTTTAATGTAATTTAAAAAAATAATAATAAATAAATAATTAAAAAAAAAAGTACAAGCAACAAAAGAAAAAGTGGACAACTTGGACTTCATCAAAACAAAAATGTGTGTAATGAACATTGCCAAGAAAGTGAAAAAACAACTTACAGAATGGGAAGAAATATTTGTAAGCCATATATCCATAATACATAAAGAAATCCTACAACTCAACAACAAAAAGACAAACAACCAAATTTTTTAAACATGGACAAAGGTGCTACCCCAATCAAAATGTAAAAGTGAGAAGTTCAAAGTTCCATCATCACCATAGAAGCTTTGAACAACAAGCAAGAAGTGACAAAACCATGTTTCTCAAAATTCCAAAAAACATTTAAAAGGACTGCAGGAACAGGGTGAACACAGAATCAAGAAAACAACACCTTAATGTTGTAGAAGCTCATGGTGCCCTGGCTGGCCCACCCCCGGCTCATTAACGGCTCTGCAGTAAACCTGCCTGTGCTCACTGTGCAAATCCATGGTCCTTGTTCCACAAGGAGCATAGTAAACTTTATGCACATACGGGGAGCAGTGATATCTGACCCAATCTGGCTGGCTCAGGTATAACCCTAAGAATAGGTAAAGTTTGACAACTGTCCAAATCAGAAAGAGGCCAGTAGCCACCATTTTAAATCCACCCCCAGGAGGTAGGTAAAGAGATTAAAAATATTAAGAAGACAGTGGGTGAGCACAAAGAAGAATTTGAAAGCATACATAGAAAAATAGCAACTCTTATGGGAATGAAAAGCATAATGAATGAAATGAAAAGTACACTGGAGGGAAGCAGATTTGGTTGAAGCATTTGGGCATCTGCCTGCCATATGGGAAGTCCCAGGTTCAGTTCCTGGTGCCTCCTAAAGAAAATGAGGAGATGAAATGAGCTGACACAAAAAGCAGATGCAATGAGCAGGAAGCAAGTGTACCTCAAGTGTTTGGGCACCCACCTTCCACATGGGGGGTCCTGAGCTCAGTTCCTGGCATATCCTAAAGAAGACAAGGAGACAACAAGCAGATACAATGAGCAGACACAATGAGCAGAGACAGCAAGCAAATAACAAGTAGACACAGCATGCAGGCATTGAGTGGAAACAATGAGCAGACAGACAAATAAGCCATCTCAGAGAGAAAAAATACACTGGAGGTGGACCAGATGGACTCAAGCAGTTGAAAGCCTGTTTCCCACATGGGAAGTCCTAGGTTTGGTGCCCAATGCCTCAGAAAAACAGAAACAAACAACAAGAAAACAAAGAAAAAAAATTCAAGTGAGCTGATGTGGCTCACTGGTTGAATGCTGGCTTCCCACATATGAGGTACTGGGTCCCCAGCCCTAGGACCTAAAAAAAAAAAATCATTGGAGACATATAGCAACACATTTAAGGAGGCAGAAGGATCAATGAGCTTGAAGACATTGTCTCCAAAAGTGAGCATGCAAAAGAACAGATAAAGAATAGAAAAAATTGAACAGGGCCTCAGGGAAATAAATGACAACAAGAGATGCACAAACATACACGTCATGCGTGTGCCACAAAGGGAAGGGAAAAGGGGAAAAAGTAATATTTGAAGAAATGATGGTAGAAAATTTCCCAAGCCTATTGGGATACAGATACCCATCGCCAACAAGCACAATGTACTCTCTTCCAAATAAATCCAAATGGACCAATTCCAAGACACACACTAATCAGAATGTCAAATGCCAAAGACGAAGAGAGAATTCTGAGAGCAGCGAGGGAAAAGTGACGTATAACATATAAGGGATACCCAATAAAAATAAGTGCCAATTTCTCATCAGAAACAATGGAGGCAACAAGGCAGAGGTATGATATATTTAAGATACTGCAAGAGAAAAACTGTCAGCTAAGAATCTTATATCCAGCAAGATTGTCTTTGAAAAGTGAGAGTAAGTTTAGAATATTCACAGATTAACAGAAACTGACAGAGTTTGTGACCAAGAGAAAAGCTTTGCAGGAAATACTAAAGGGAGTGCTACAGCTTGAAAGGAAAGACAGGAGAGAGAGGCTTGGAAAAGAATCTATAAATGAGGATGATATTTAGTAAAAGTAACTGAAAGTGTCAAAAGAGCGATGAAAATAAAATATGACAGATAAAACCCAAAAAACAAAATGGGTGAAATAAGAACTGCCTTCATAGGAATAAAATACAATGTTAATGGATTAAACTTCACAATCAAAAGACAAAGACTGGCAGAATGGATAAGAAAATATGAGCCACCAATTTACTCTCTAATAGTAACTCACCTTAGACTGCATGATACCAAAACATTGAAAGTGAAAGGAAGGAAAAAGTTATTCAAGGCATGTAGTAGCCAAAAAAAGGCTAGAGTACTATACTTATTGGATGAAATAGACTTTAAAGGCAAGAGTGCTATTAGAGACAAATAAGAACATTATATATCAAGAAAAGGGGAAATTTACCAGGAGGAAAAACAATCATAAAGGTTATGCATCTAATCAGGATTCCTCAAAGTACATGAGGCAAAAACTGGCAAAACTGGAGGGAGAATATCTCTCCAATAATAGTAGGAGATTCCAATCTCAGCATTGGATTAAAAAATCAGGGCAGAGGATCAATAAGGAAACATAGACCTTGAATAATATGATAAACGGACTAAACCTAATGGACATATATAGAACACTGCACCCCAAGACAGCAGGATACATATTCTTTGCAAGTGCTCATGGATCTTTCTCCAGGATAGACAATATGTTGGGTCACAAAGCAGATATCAATAAATTCAATGAGACTGAAATTGTACAAAGCACTTTCTCTGATCATAATGGAATAAAGCTGGATATCAATAAGAGGTAGAAAAAGGGAAAATTCACAAATATACGGAGATTAAACAAACACTCTTCAATAATCAGTGGGTCAAAGAAGAAATTACAGGAGAAATCAATAAATATCTTGAGATGAAAATGAGAACTCAGCATATCAGAACCTATGGGTTGCAGCAAAGTTAGTGCTGGAAGGGAAATTTATAGGCTTCAATGCTTACATTAAAAAAGAAGAAAGAGGGGAGTGGATGAGGCTTGAGTCATTGAGCACCCCCCTCCCAAGTGGGAGGTCCCAGGTTCAGTTCCTGGTGCCTCCTGAAGAAGACAACAAACAATGAGCAAATAACGAGCAGACATTGATCAAAACAGCGAGCAGACATCAAGCAAAAACAACAAGCAGAGTGGCAAAAACAATGAGCAGAAGATGAGCCAAACAAGCAGGATAAACAGAAAATGAGCAGACAATGAGCAAAAACAAATGAGCAGGGAATGGATGTGGCTCAAGCAGTTGAGTGTCCACATCCTACATGGGAGGTCCTGTTTTACATTTGGTTCTCAGTGCTTCCTAAAGAAGAAGGAAGAAAAAAAAAAAAAACAGACAAAGCGTGGCAAACAATGAAAAACAACAAGGAGATGAGTACAAACAGTGAACAAAAACAACAAGGAAAGAGACAAGAGAGACATCTCAGGGAAGAAGAAAGTTCAACAAGTGATTGTTAAATAAGCAAAATAAAAACAATAAATAAACAGGAAAGAGCTAAAATCAATGGCATATCTACACAGCTGGAGGAACTAGAAAAAGAACAGCAAACTATTCCCAAAGCAAATAGAAGGAATGAAATAAAAAAGATCAGAGCAGAAGTAAATGAAATTGAGGAAAAAAAGCAATAGAGAGAATTAACAAAACCAAAAATTGGTTATTTAGGAAGATCAACAAAATTGGCAAACACTAAGATAGACAGATAAAGAAAAAAAGAGAGAGAATGCAAATTAAAAAACAAAAAGTGAAAGCGGGGATATTGCTACTGATCCTGTAGAAATGAAAGAAATTGTAAGAAGATACTATGTACAACTATGCCAACAACCTAGACAATGTAGAAGAAATTGAAAAGTCCCTAGGAATGTATGCACAACTACGCTGACTCTAGAACAATAGAAGACCTCAACAAGCCAATTGCATGTAAAGAGATTGAAGGAGTTATCAAAGAGCTCCCCAAAATGAAAATCCCAGGACCAAATGGTTTCACAGGTGAGTTCTACCAAGCATTCAAAGAAGATTAAACACCAACCCTACTCAAGCTCTTCTTAAAAACTGAACAAGAAGGAATGCTACCAAACTATTTCTATGAAGCCCATTACACCCTAATACCATGGCCAGATACAGATGTTATGAAAAAAGAAAGTTACAGACTCATTTAACTGATGAATACAGATGCAAAAATCCTCAACAAAACTTGCTAATCAAATCCAACAATACATTAAATGAGTTATTCACCATGATCAAGTGGGTTTTATACCAGGCATGCAAGGGTGGTTCAGCACAAGAAAATCAGTCACTGTAATATACCACATTAACAATTCAAAGAAGAAAAATCTCATTATCCTATCGATCGACACAGAAAATGTATTTGACAAAATACAGCATCCTTTCTTGATAAAAATACTACAAAAGATAGGAATTGAAGGAAACTTTCTCAACATGATAAAGGCCATATATGAAAAACCCACGGCTAACATTACACTCAATGGTGGAAGACTGAAAGCTTTCCTCTTGACATCAAGGACAAGTCAAGGGTGCTCATGTCACCACTGTTCAATGTAGAGATAGACGTGCTAGCTAGAACAATCACGCAAGAAAAAGAAATGAAAGACATCTGAATGGGAAAGGAAGAAGTAAAAGTTTCACTCTTTGCAGATGATATGATCCTATACCTAGAAAATCCTGAAAAATCTACAATGAAGCTACTACAGTTAATAAACTATTCCAGTAGTATCAGGATACAAGATCAATATGCAAAAATCACTGCTATTTCTATATACTAGTAATGCACAATCTGAGAAGGAATTCAGGAAAAATAATCCATTTACAATAGCAACTAAAAGAATCAACTATTTTGGAATAAACTTAACCGAGGAGGTAAAGCACTTATATTCAGAAAACTACAATGTATTGCAAAATTAAATAAATATATACATACCTAAATAATGGTTTACATTGTAGTTTACATTCTCCCCCAGTCCACCCTGTGGGCCATGGCAGGACGTATAATGTCCAGCAGTTGTCCCTGCAGTACCAGAGATGAGCCTCCCTGGCGCCGAGGGATTATTACTAAGCACCAGCTGATGATGTAACTAGAAAAAGACCTTGAATGAAAGGGTCAACTCACAGCAGCAGGTGTTAAAAGCTGCTTTTTGGCCTTGAATAAAAGGGGAAAATGGAAAGGACAAATGAATTTACATAGCTGAGAATCTCCAAAAAAAGAGTCAGAAGGTCATCAGAGGGGTCACGCTTATGCTTGCCTCAGCAGGGTCACAGAGACAGTCAAAGTAGATGCAAGCCCAGGTACTAATGCTCCTGAGGGCTACAGAGATCCACATGTTCAATGGTCATGGCAGATGCCTCTGGAGTTCAGTGCCATGTTATTTGACCCGACTTCGGAGTTTGTGTTCCTGAGTGTGGGACTCAGATGTGACCTCTCTACACATGCCTCTTCTGTTACTTTTACTGGACCTGTGGTTGGCACTGGGTTTGGTGTATACTCAGGAGACCTGAATCTCTGGACTGTCCATGTGACAGCCACACCCTGAGCCTCAGCAATTGATCTTTAATCTCGTAATGAACTTTTAATATTTGGTTTAACTGCAAAACTCACAGGTACAGCCAAAAAGTGAGACTGCTTGATAAGTAAGTCAGCCCCTTTTCCCAGGAAGAATCATACTTGGGAGGCTACTCTTGGAGGATAACTGCTCCCAACATCTCCCACAAACCCAGCTTGGCAGCTTTGGTCTGAAGCCCTGAGATCAGGCATCTGCCAAGACTGAGTTCAGGCAAGGGGGTGCCCTTCGGTATGGCTCTGAGTTCTCAGGACACTGACATCAGAGCAGTGGCTCCAAACATCCCCCAAAAATGTCTTTTGGATGCTTCAGTTTGGAGGGTAAAAGTTTAGTCACACTTGGACTATGGGATGCCAGGTCAGCTGACAAACACTTTTTCATTTCTCCTAGCATACCAGCAGACTCCCCACTGGGGTGTATTCTCAAGAACCAGACAGCATTGCCTACCAAAGTGTTGAGGAATAAGAAACTAATTTTCTGTAACACCACATGACCACAGTGCAGCCTTGAAAACGGGCAATGATGGCTTGCTATAGGCACTCTAAATTATAACCCTATTTTACAGTTAAACCTCCTGTGTAAAAGGGAAGGGAAGCAGTTAAGAGATTCCATATGCCCAATTCTTCATGGCTCTATCTCAGAACACAAGTTTGAACGGATCTTGCCAGTTGCGTAATGCTCTGGAAGTGAAACCCCTAGAAAGTAGAGACCCTGAGAAGGAGGATGATATCTTAGATGAACCCCTCCTCAGTTCTCTCCCACACTGTAACCCAGATCCCAAGCTTAAGGCTCCTCCGGACTCACCTCCAGCCTCCACACCACTGCCTCATATGCCCTTATCTAGTCCAGGAGTCACCAGGGGTGGGGCATCTTTTCACCCTACCAGGGGACCCAAAAATGGCCTCTACCCGATTAAGGTAGTAGCAAATAAAGACACAGGACCAATTAGAGTCCATGTCCCTTTCACCCTGGCAGATTTAACTCACTGTGAAAAAACAGCTGGTGCAATTTTCAGTGGAGTCAGCTAAATTTACCAGGAATTCTAGCAGTTAACCCTAATTTTTTAGCTAACATGGGAAGATATGCAGATTATCCTAGCCACATGCTGTACCCTAAAGAATAAAGTGGCATTTGGGAGGAGATACAGGAACATGCCAATAAGATGGCAGTCCAACAGCCCCAGCAGTGTGCTGTGGAGGTTGTGACAGTCCCAGATACCAACCCTAACTGGGACTACCAAAGGGAACAAGCAGACCTAAGGAAAAGGGGTCATATGATAGCATGTTTATTAGAGGGAATTAGTAAGTGTGTCATCAATCCTGTTAACTACAATAAGACTTAAGAAATAACCCAGAAAAAAATAAGAAAACCCTGCCTTTTTCCAAGGGAGGTTAGTGGAAGCTATAACAAAGTATACCCTGTTTAATCCAGACACACTAGAAGGACAGATTGTGTTAAAATCCTATTTTCTTGAGAACTAGCAAGATGGCGGCAGAGTAAAGAGCTCCGAGAGTCAGCTCCTGCTATAGGGCAGTTAGTAAACACCCAAAGCTATCTGAAGCACCTGTTTGGGGGTCCAGGAGACCAAAAGAGCATCCTGCAAACACCACTGAAGAAATAGAAGGAGGAATATGTCCATCTGCAGAGAAACTTAGGAAGTAGAGCACTCCATGCCATGGAGGCTGGTACCCATCCTCTGCTGGAGGCACAAGCCTCCTTGGGAGCTATTCCATGGCTGCAACTGGAAGCTCTACTTCCCAAAAACAGAGGAGGAAGAGATGTTCAGCAACACCTTCAGCTACTGATTAGTAAATTCAAGGGCTAAAGTATAATCCTAAGAATAGTTAAATTTTGAATCTGTCCGAGTCAGAAAGAGGCTAGTAGTGGCTATCGTAACCCATACCAGGCATGAGGGGAAGCAGGGCTGATTGAAAATCACGGTGCTGGTAAGGACCGGCTTCTTTCCATCCAGGCTAGATGGCAGCTCTAGCATAAGCCCCAGTCCCAGCCCCACCTCCGGCAGGGAGGACATAATGAAGATTATATCAGTAAAAGAAACTGAAAGTGTCAAAAGAGTGGTGAAAATAAAATATGACAGATAAAATCCAAGACTCAGGAATAAACTCAATTGATGATGTAAAGCACTTGTATTCAGAAAACTACAACTCAATGTTAAAAGAAATCAATCAAAAAGGCCTAAATAATTGAAAAAACATTCCATGCTCATGGAATGGAAGACAAAATATCATTAAGGTGTTATTTCTACTCAAACTGATATACAGATTCAACAATCCCAATAAAAATTCCACCAGCATTTTTTAAATAAATTGAAAACATGATTATCAAATTTATTTGGAAGGTTAAGGGTTCCTAAATAGCCAGAAATATCTTAAAAGGGAAATGCAAAGTTGAAGGACTCTCATATCCAGACTTTAAATCATATTACCTAGCTACAGTGGTAAAAAGAAGCATGGTACTCACATAAAGACAGACACATAGACAAATGGAACCAAATTGATAGTTCAGAAAAGACCCTCACATGTGTGGCCAAGTGATTTTTTTACTAGCCTCTCAAACCTACCCAGCTTGGGCAGAAGAGTCCATTCAACAAATGGTGCTGAGAGAACAGGATAGCCATAGCCAAAAAGATGGAATGAGGACCCCTATCTCACACCTTATCCAAAAATTAACTCAAAACAATCAAAAACCTAAATATAAAACCAAGAACTGTAAAGCTTCTAGAAGAAAATGTAAGAAAATACCTTCAAGACCTGGTTTAAGGTGGTGGTTTCTTAAAGGAGATAAGAGGAGGACTGAGATTGACTACTGATGTTTAACGTATGTAGAAGTTTTAATTAGCTTTACTGTAAAAGTGTGGAAATGTATAGAGTGCATGGTAACACATAGTGAGTAACAGCTACATTAAAATAGGTGGTGTGGCTGAAAATAATAGTCTAGAGATGTAAATGCCAATGGACAGAATGTTAGAGAATAATCTAGGAATAGCACAGTAAACCTAGAGGTGGATGAGAATTGTGGTTAATGGTACAGATCCAAGAGTGTCCTTTGTGAGCTAGAGAAAATGTACATCACTATTGCAGTGTGGTGGGAATGTGGAGAAACATAGGAAAAATACACCTGGAGTGACCTATGCACTGTGGTTAGCAGTAATAATGTAATATTCTTACATCTATGCAAAAGATGTACTGTGTTGATAATGGGCCTATATGTATAAAGCGTGTGTCAAATGTACACTATGGACATGGTAAATATCGGATGATATTATCTCATAATGTGTAACAAATGTTCCACCACAGTGTGATGGGTTGAAAGGGGGGTGTTTTTTGGGAATTCTGCACATGCGCATGACTGTTTTGTAAATTTACAATTTCTGTCATAAAAATATATTTTAAAAATAATAATAGGGTGGTTTGGAGGAAAAATACACCAACCATAAGGACTATAATTAGTGGTAAGATTTTGACGATATTATTTTAAATTTTGTAACAAATGTCTCAAGACAATGACAAGTGTTGGGACCCCTGTGTGATGTTATGCATATTTGCTTTGTAAATTCAAAACGTTTACTATATACTTATTGTTTATGTATGTTCATACATAAATGATATAAAGATAATAATAATAGGGTGGGTTGGGGAAAAATACTTTGGTTAGTAGTAATATTTTGATGATGCTCTTTAATCATTAGTTGAAAATGTTTAACAACAATGCAAGGTATGGGTGGTAGGGTGAGGTATGAGAGTCCTGTATGATGTTATATATGTTTGTTTTGTAAGTTCACAACTATTACTATACACTTACTGTTTCTGTATGTTTAGGTATGAGTGATATACTTCAATAAATTTTAAAAAAAATTTTAATCCTATTTTATTTGCCAGTCAGCCCCAGATATTAGAAGGAAACACCAAAAGCTAGCACGAGGACCCAAACCCCAATGAATTCTCTTTTAGAAGCAGCTTTTCCATCTTCGACAATTGCAATAAGGCCATCGAGGAGTCAAACATAAGGAGAGACAGGAAAATGCTCACCTTGTGGCAGTCGCCATGGGTGGCAGCCTGTCACCTCAAAGTCACTTCTAGTTGGGCTCCCAAGCATCAAGATCCTGATTCAACTGTGGAGAGCTTGGAAACTAGAAGAAAGACTGCCCTAGACCACTGCAACCCTGTAGAGAGACCCGCGGTCCCTGCCCTGATACAGGAAAAGAGGCCATTGGTCTTGGGAGTATACCATATCCCAAAGGGAAGGCAGAGCACATCCCATGGGCCCTTATGGCGCTGGCCACCAGGGAGGACTGATGGAGCCCGGGGCAAAAGGAGGCTCCTTGGAGTTCTCTGTGGAACATCAAACAGGAGGAGCCCTGGGTGATCCCTGATGTGGCTGGTAAGATTTTAAATTGATCAGGAGCCACGTATTCAGTTCTGACCAGTCACTCCAAATCTCCTTCCCCCAAAACCTGTCTGGTAGTGGGTGTTGGCAGTAAATCTAAAATTAGATCCTATACTGGCTCTGCAGACACCCAGGTCCTACGGTCATGGCAGATAGCTCTGGGGTTTCATGCCTCACCAGTGGCCCCTCCATTAGAGTTTGTGCTCCTGAGTATGACAGAGTTGGACTCAGTTGTGACTTCTCTACATTTGCCTGTTTTGTCCCTTCTATTTGAACCTATAGTTGGTTCTGCAGTTGGTAGGTATCTGTCCAAGAGACTTGAATCTTTGAGCTGCCCATGTGCCAGCTGGGCCCTGAGCCTCCGTGGAGTTGTGACACTTACTGTCCAGTTCATTGGACTCAGCCAGGACAGCTAACAAGGAGGTGAGGAAGGACAACCACCATAGCAAGGAACTGAGAGAGTCTACAACTGCAAGCAAGAGAGTCCCATCCATCAGCCATATGGGATTGAGGCACCCTCTCAGTTAGAGATGCAGTGGGCATCAACATCCCAGAATCCTTAGGATTCAGGAATAATATATGGACTAGACTGGACTTACTGGTATTCTACTATAGACTTATTGGTATTCTAGATAGGAAGAAATTATATCATTGATATGGAGACAGTGGCCATAGGAGGTGCTGAAGGCATATGGGGCATTTTTGGGACTTGGAATTGTCCTGAATGACATTGCAATGCCAGATAGAGGCCATGATATATCCTGCCAGAATCTACAGCATTGAGTGGGAGACAATGTTAACCATAATGTAAACTATAATCCATGCTTAGTGGCAATGCTCCAAATGTGTTCATCATTTGCAATAAATGTACCACACTAATGAAAGAATTTGTTAATGTGGGGAAGGATGGGTGATGTGGGGAATGGGGCATAAGGGAATCCCTTATATAATTTTTCCCCTACATTTTCTCGTATAACATTTTGTGTAATCTAAGTATCTTTTAAAAATTAAAAATATATTAAAAAAAAATATATTTAAACCTTAAAAAAATAGTAAATAAAAAAATAATAAAATTAGATCCTTTACTAAGTCTCTCTTCTGCCAAACAGGAAACCTAATCATAAGCCATCATTTTTAAATTGTCCCTGAACGCCCCACCCCCTTACTGGGATGGGATTCACTTTGTACTCTGGGAGCATGCATGCAACTAGTAGTGATAAATAAACCTCTCTAAGGTCCCTTTAATCCAGAACTCAAGGGAAGAATATGGAACTTTGTGCTTAGCCATGATTCTAAATAATTAGATCCCTCCTCAATAGCTACACCCCAGGAAATCAATAGTAAAGTAAATCCTATGGTCTGGGAAACCAGGATACCAGGAAGGGCCCTCTTGTTTCCCCCAGCTTACACTGTTTATAAAACCAACCAGGCCTATCCTCATAGAAAGCAGTACTCCCTCAAAGAAGAAGCTGTGAAGGCCTCTGGCCCATGGTTAAAAAGTTCTCGGAGAATGGCCTACTAATTCCCTTCCAATCTCTTTCCAACATGCCATTCTTCCTGTAAAAAAAAAAAAACAATGGCAGCTACCAGCTAGTTCGAGACCTAAGAGCAATCAATAGCTTTTTAATACCAATTCATGTGGGCGTACCCAACTCTTATACTATGCTAAGTCTCAGAAACTGCAGCTTGGTTTACCGTTCTTGACTTAAAGGATGTCTTTGTCTGCATTCCACTCCACCTGGACTCCAAATTCCTTTTTTTGGTGAATGGCAGGAGTCCAACTCTAAACCTCAAGTCCAGCTTACATGAACCGTATTGCCACAAGGGTTCTGAGACAGCCCCCAGATGTTTGGGAGTGCCTTAGCTCAGGACATAGCTAATCTTCACGTGCCTCAGAGCCCCTTCTTGCAATATGTGGACGCTCTGTTGCTTTGCAGCCCAACAAAGGAAGTTCCCGGTGCCACCACCATTTTAGTCTAGCTGATAGAGGCTATAGAGTATCGATCAGCATCCAAGGAACAGCAGAAAGTCTCCTATTTAGGGTTTCTTCTCACTCTAGGAGAAAGGTCTTTCTCCCCAAAAGAGTTCAAACTATGACTAGTATTCCCCAGCTTCAAACAATTGCAGGCTCTCCTAGCAATGGCTGATTACTATAGACTGTGGATACCTGGTTTCGTGAAATAGTGTGGCCACTGTACAGAGCTACTGCTGGGGCTGATAACCATCCCTTAGAATGGGGACCAGACCAGAAAGTTGCCTTCTAATTAAAACAGGCCTTAATTAGCCCTCCAGCCTTAGGAATTCCTAACCTCTAGCAAACCCAGACTTCGATTGGTTCACAGATGGAAGCAGTGAACCACTGCTTTCCCTGCCCTCCTCCCTTCTCTCTCTGCCTGGAGCAGCCTGTACCTATACCTGCTGTAGCAGTTTGGTATTGTTTATGAATTCCCAAAGTAGATTTTGGCTTGTGTTTGTAAAGTTGGTCTGTACCTCTGGGTGTATTAGACTGTATTAGACTCAGAGGTTTCACTTTTACTTAAATCAAGATTAGGGCTTTTATTTGACCTCCTAATTAGGGTGACTTAGTTTCAATCCCTGCCTACAGCTAGCCTACAGCTGTGGGCTATATAAACTAATGCTCAGTCAAAGACAGGGCAGTAAATACACATAGAAGGAGAACATAGAAGCAGATACACAGGAGGAAAGAGGGCACCATAGACACGGCCCAGGAAAGAGAGATGAGCCTGATAGTCTATAGCTGACTTTGTAGAGAACAGAGCAGCTGAGCCTGGAAAAAAATGAGCCCTGGGAAAAGTCATGAGCCTTAAGCCAACCTACACCTGAGAACGGAAGAAGCTGGGACCACAGAGCCTTAAGAGGAAGGAGGAAGACTGAACCCTAGCAAACATTACCCACCAGCTTGCATCAACAGATGCTATATAGTACTAATTATGGAAACGAGTTGGACTCTTTAGGGCCTGGTAATTATAAGCTTCTACTCCAAATAAATAACCTTTATAAACGCCAAGAGATCTGGTACTTTGCATCAGCACCCCTTTGACTGACCAATAGACCTAGGGACCTGTAATCTGGTATTTACTCCCATTTCTATTCTCATCTCCCATTTCCTTAATAAACTACTGGCCTAAATAACCCATCATGTTCTTAAATTTTTTTATGTAACAAAGCAAAGAACCTAGAGGAATCTGACTTCGTTATGATCTGTCCATTAAGTATACTCCTGAAAAAAAAAATAACCCAGCAAATAATTGGTATTTGGTAAAATTAAGCATTCAATGTCTAATTGTTAATTGATGTGTTACTTAAATATAGTGTTAAGCGTCTGTTTAAACTGTTAATTGGTGTTACTGCATTTGTATTATTGAATTGTTCCTAATTGGTTACTAATTACTAAAATTCTATAAAATGGGAAATTCTAATTCCAAAAGCCTTCCTGTCATCCTTTTGACTATATTTTGAAAAACTGGAAAAATTTTAGTCATGACCCTACGAAAAAGCAGTACATGCTTTATTTCTTTAGCCAAGTCTGGCCTCACTATGATTTAGAATCAGGAGAGAAATGGCAGGAATATGGTTCTATAGAAAAGAATACTGTATTACAATTTGGTTTGTTCTGCAGAAAAAGCAGGAATGGGATGAGATCATGCATTTTCAGTCCTTTGTCCCTTTCAAAAATTAATGTTATGAAAAAATATAAAATTTTACCTGTAAAAACTATGAGAGGGAATAAAAGCTGTCCTCCCTGATTCAAATCCAATAGAGCCTTTATTAACTCCTTGTTTTTATTCCCCTTTACCAGATGTAAAAGAGCCTGAGATAGAAGTAATCTTCCTCTTCCATATCCATCAGGGCACTCAGCAGCTGAGACACCAGCAAAACATCTACTCCTCTGGGAAGTGCCTACAGTAAATAAGCAGGGAGGCCAAAAAGAATTTGAATATGGGCATATCCTGTTCCCCACATCAGATTTATATAATTGGGAAAATAATACCCCACTCGATAGAGAAGACCCCCAAAAACCAGAAAGCTTAATCACTTCAATATTAGCAACTGTATTAGTCAGCCAAAGGGATGCTGATGCAAAATACCAGAAATCAGTTGGTTTTTATAAAGGGTATTTATTTGGGGTAGGAGATTACAGATACCAGGCCACAAAGCCTAAGTTACTTCCCTTACCAATATCTATTTCCACGTGTTGGAGCAAGATGGCTGCTGACATTTGCCAGGGTTCAGGCTTCCTGGTTTCCTCCCTTCCTGGGCCTTGCTTCTCTTTTCTCTGTGTGCTTACTTCCTCAAACTCCAACATCAAAACTTCAACATCAAAAACCCCACAACTCTGTCTTTTGCCATGTCTTTTATCTGTGAGTCCTGCCCACCAAGGGTGGGGGCTCAAGGCCCGACTGGCACAAGAAGTTTACTTGATAATATTGTACTGATACAGCCAACTATAACCCGAATTGGGTTACTGTCTGTAGCAGTTTGATATTATTGATGAATTCCAAAAAGAAATAATGGATTATGTTTGTAAACTGATCTTTTCCTCTGAGCATATTAGATTATATTGGATTCAGAGGTTTACTTGATTAAGTAATCAGGGGGATCAGCCTCCCTGGGAGTCATGTCCCACACTGGGTGGAAGGTAATACATTCACATGCTGAGTTTGGCTTAGACAGTGGCCACATTTGAGCAACATGGAGGCTCTCAGGAGGCAACTCTTAGGCACCCTGCTGCTCTAGGCCTAGATGAAATTTCAAGCACCCAGGCTCATAAGCATAGTCATCAGTATTAAGGACCCATCATTGGACCATCCTTCTTCACTGGTCTTTGCCCTTGCACTTGGGGGATTGTTGCTGTTCCATTGGGGAATGTGACAGAGCTCCCCAGGATGGGAACACAGCATTCTCTGTTGTCGTGTGTAACTCTGCCCACTATGACAATATCCAATGAATGTCCGAACATATCTATACACCCTATATGCATGCCCTGGAGAACTCCTCCTACCCATGCATCCCTCATCAGTGACACCCTACACCAGTGCTTCTCCCCTGCCATAGTTGAACCCCTCTGTGATCCAAACTTCTTCAAAAATGAAGCCTAATATACTGCCAAATTCAATTAGTAGGAAAATGAAATAGTAGTGATAGGTTTAAAGATTAGAAATAGAGACCATAATAATTTTAAAAAGCTAAAATAAAGTAAAAAATAATTTGGGGTATTAAAAAATGAAAAATATCATAAAACTTTTTTTGACGTTTTGCCTTTCATCACTGTAATTGGTGTTGCCCTGTACATACCGTGGCAAGGAATTCTCTTCCATTCCTTCCTCAGTGTCTACATCCTTTTTTAAAAAAAATTTTAAGTTACGTCTTCAAAAAGTTATAGCTCACAGTAAAGTCACATATACAATATAGGGGACTCCCATATACAATATAGGGGACTCCCATATACCCAACACCAAACCCTTTTGTCCCTTCCCCAGCAATGATCTTTTTACATGTGGATGTTATATTTGCTACAGCTGATGTACAGTTAGAGCTGCCTCTGGCCACATTCTTTCTGTTTTTACCTATCCCTGCCATCAGGGCTTTCCCATTTTGGGAAGCTGTGGAGGAAGGGCTGGGTGCAGAAAATGGGGGGGAGGAGGGATCTGGGTTTAATTTTGAGTTATTTCTACTGGACCTGGGATTTGGGGGTGATGAGCAGAAGGAAAGTGCTGCAAAATGAGCCATGTTTTGCAAGATTTATGCTGTGGGTGGATTCCTTGATTGCTGTAGGGTTCTGAAAGAATTCATGAATTTGTAAAAAACATGTATAGCCTTGGAGTAGGGGTAATTAAATAAAATCTAACTGCCAAATTTCAATAAGTAAAGGAAAATGTCCTTGAGAGCTAGGGAAAGGGTTTTCCTGAATTATGCTTGGGACAAATTAAACAATTGCAGTATATTTTCCAGAGCCTGATAGTATGCTTTTGAATTTGTTCATAATTGTAGGATATTAAGGAAGCAAAGAGGTTTTTAATCCTATGGAGGAAGACAAAACATTTCTTCCACAAACTATCCTTGTTTCTATTTTATTCTACTTAGGCATGTTCTCCCTATAAACATAGGTATTAATTAATAATTAAAACATAATTAAACATAATTATTAAACATAAACATAAAAATTAAAACATAGGTATTAATTAATACATGGGTATTAATAAACAACTAGCATTATGTCTACAGAGCTTTAAGATGATGAAAACTGTAAGTATGTGTTTAACAAAATTGTTTTGACAAATGATATATTAAAATAACTGTGTTGTAGAATATACAAAAGCAGTTCAAAGATCTTTTTGGTAACCTAAAGTATGTAGGATAAGATTTGTTAAAGAAAAAGAAAAGAGAGTAGTTTTGTCCTAACATAAAATGGCTGGTTTTCACAAAAAGATAGGTGGGAATGCATAGGACAAGACCTGAATGGACATGGAAAGTTGTAGATGGTTTGTGGAAGTGAATTGTTTGTCATTGTCAATGCTGACTAAAATTGGAAAAACTTGTTCAAAAACGTTTTTAAGCGCTTTTGTATAAATCTGCCTATTCTTACAAAACTGGAGTTTGGTTTTCTCTCTGTTAAAGAATGAAATTTTCTCAGATTGTTGGTCAGCTCTTAATGAAAGGTTATAAAAAGTTTTCTTAACCATCTGTTTTCTGTCTAGAAGACAGAGTCTGTATCATATCAGAGTAACCCCCATGTTGATGTTTATGCTGATCTTATATACTTGTTACTGGGTTACTTTGTTAGATAGGGAACCAAATACTGTTTCACGGCAACCCATTTTTTTCTAGCAGATGTGAAATCAGTTTTTGTAGTTAAAAATCAAAGCAATAAAACAGAAAATAAATGAAAAATGCTATTCCTATATTATCTTATAGTTCACTCTAGTATTTGTACATATATACAATAAACACATTTTACAACTTGTAATTACGTTGGAACTACAATTTTTTACGTGCTTTCTTCATTTCATATCAAACAACACAGAGGCTCTAAAAATCATTTTTTAAGTTGGTTAATAATGTAACAGTGAAAAGTGATCACAAATAAAGCTGCAATGAACCTTCCTGTTTATATAATTTTTTTAAACCCCATTGTATTTTTCTCCTATGATCAGGATTAAAAGATGATTTTTAAAAACAATTTATTTAAGTATATCATTCATACATGAACATACAGAAAAAATAAGTGTATACTAAAAGTTGTGAACTTACAAAACAAACATTCATAACATCATACAGGGCTCCCATACATCACCCCACCACAAATACCTTGCATTTTTGTGAAATATTTGTAACAAATTACAGAAGAGCACCACCAAAGTATCACTACTATAGGCTGTATATTACATTTGGTGTATTTTTCCACCAACCCACCTATTACAAATTTTTGTTCATAAACCATACAATTTTTACCTAAGTACAGTCAATGGCATTCGGTATAATCACCAAGTCGGGCATTTATCACTTAAAGGTTGAACATTTTCATTACTCAACAAACAAACAAACAAAACAAAACATTAAACAAACCACTAACACACTTAGGTTAGCTCTACTAAATTTCAAATCTATGGTGTGCTTTCACCATTTCTATTCATTTCAAACATTTATAGACAACTTTTTAGCAATTGTGCAGCGACTTAAACCTCAGCTTTACATTCTCTAACCTCATTCTTTTCTCTGGTGACTTATATTCTAGCTATTAACTCCATGTGTTTGCTCATTATATTTAGTTCATAATAGCAAATTCATACAATATTTGTCCTTTTGCTTCACTCAACATGATGTCCTCCAGGTTCACCCACATTGTCATATACGTCATGACTTCATTTTTCTCACACCTAAGTAATAGTCCATCATGCACATATACTACAGTTTGTTTATCCACTCATCAGTTGATGGACACCTAGGCTGTTTCCATTTTTTAGCAATTGTAATAATGCCACAATGAACATTGCATGCAATGGTCTGTTCGTGCCACTGCTCTCATTCCTTCTGGGTATCCATGAAGAAGTGGCATTGCCAGGTCACATAGTAGATTTATATCAAACTTCTGTAGGACCTACCAAACAGACTTCCACAGTGGCTGTACCATTCTTCATTTCCACCAGGAATGAACAAGCATTCCTATCTCTCCACATCCTCTCCAACACTTGCAGTTTTCTGTTCTGTTATTAGTAGCCATTGCAGGTGTGAAATAATATCTCATTGTAGTTTTGATTTGTATTTCTCTGATCGTGATATTGAGTAGTTTTTCATGTGTTGTTTTATTTTTTTGCCATTTGTACTTGTTTAGATGAATGTCTATTCAGGTTTTTGGTCATTTTTCATTCAGCCATTTATCTTTTTATTGCTGAGCGCTAAGATCTCTTTATATAACGTGGATACTAGACGCTTGTCAGATGTGTGCTTTCCAAATATTTTCTCCCATTGAGTAGGCTGTTTTTTTTACCATCTTCACAAAGTCCACTGAGGTACAGAAGTGTTTAATTTTGAGGAGATCCCATTTATCTACTTTTTCCTTTGGTTGCTCATGCTTTGGATATAAGGTTTAAGACACCCCCCACTTGCTACAAGGTCCTGTAAATATTGCCCTCCTTTTCCTTCTAGGAGTTTTATGGTCCTGGCTTTGTGTTTAGGTCTTTGATCCATTTGAGTTAATTTTTGTATAGAAAGTGAGATAGGCATCCTCTTTCATTCTTTTGGTTATGGATATCTAGTTCTCCCAGCACCGTTTTTTAAAGAGACTGTTCTGTCCCAGAAAAGTGAACTTCATAGGCTTATCGAAAATCAATTAACCATAGAGATGAGGGTCTATTTCTGAACTCTCATTTTTATTACATTGATCAACATGTCTATCTTTAGGCCAATACCATGCTGTTTTGATCACTATAGCTTTAAAATACACTTTAAGGTCAGTGAGCATGAGTCCTCTGACTTAGCTCTTCTTTTTCAGGATGTTTTTGGCTATTCAGGACCCCTTTCCATTCTAAATAAATTCGGTAATTGATTTTTCTCTTTCTATAAAGTAGGCTGTTGGAATTTTGATTGGTATTACATTGAATCTATAAATCAGTTTGGGTAGGATTGACATCATCACATGTTTAGTCTTCCAGTCCATGAACACTGAATGTCTTTCCATTTGCTTAGGTCTTCTGTGATTGCTTTTAGCATTGTTTTGTAGTTTTCTGAAAACAGACCCTTTACATTCCTGGGTTAAATCAATTCCTAGATATTTGTGTCCTTTTGTTGCTATTGTAAATGGAATTTTTTTTCTTTATTTCCTCGTCAGCTTGCTCATCACTAGTTTATAGAAATGCTACTGATTTTTTCGAGTTGATCTTGTATCCTGCCTCTTTGCTGAACTTATTAGCTCAAGTTCCTTTGTTGTAGCTTTCTCAGGATTTTCTAAATATAGGATCATGTCATCTGTGAATAGTGAGAATTTTACTTCAATATTTTCCAATTTGGATGCCTTTTATTTCTTTTTCTTGCCTAACTGCTTTGCCTCGAACTTCTAGCACAAGGTTGAATATCAGCAGTGACAGTGGGAATCCTCGTCTTCTTCCTGACCTTAAAAGAAACGGTTTCAACCTCTCTCCATTGAGTACGATGTTGGCTATGGGATTTTCATACATGCCTTTTAGTATGTTGAGAGACTTTGCTGTCACTTTTTTTTTTTTAGGAGTTAGTGGGAAATGAATCTGGGGCCTTGTACATGTGAAGCAGGTGCTCAACCACTGGGCTACACCTGTTCCTTTTACCTATTTTTTGAAGTGTTTTCATCAAGAAAGAATGCTGCATTTTGTCAAATGCCTTTTCTGCATCAGTCAAGATGATCATGTGTTTTTTTTCCTGGATTTGTTAATGTTGTGTATTTCATTAATTGATTTTGTTATGCTGAACCACCCTTGCATAGCAGGAATAAAACCCACTGATTGTGATATATAATGGTTTTTTTGTTTTTTAAAGATTTATTTTTTATTTATTTCTCTCCCCTTCTGCCCCATTGTCCGCTGTATGTGTCCATTCACTGTGTGCTCTTCTGTGTCCACTTGCATTCTTGTCAGGTAGCACCAGGAATCTGTGTCTCTTTTGGTTGCATCATCTTGCTGTATCAGCTCTCTGTGTGTGCAGCACCACTCCTAGGAGGTCTGTGCTTTTTTCACGCACAGCAGCTCTCCTTGCAGGGTGCACTCCTTGCACATGTAGCACCCCTATGCGAGGGGCAACCCTACATGGCACAACACTCCTTGCACATGGCAGGACTACATATGGGCCAGCTCAGCACACAGGCCAAGAGGACCTGGGTATCAAACCCTGGACCTTCCATATGGTAGGCAAATACTCTATCAGTTTAGCCACATCCACTTCCCGGTATAATGGTTTTTATATGCTGTTGGATTATATGTGCAAGTATTTTCTTCAGAATTTTTGCATCTGTGTTCATTAGTTTTTTGTTTTCTTCTAGTAACTTTATCTGGCTTTGTTATTAGGGTAATGTGGGCATCATAAAATGTGTTGGGTACTTTTCCCTTCTTTTCAATATTTTGGAAGAGTTAAAACAAGATTAATTTTCAAAATGTTTGGTGGAATTCACCTGTGAGGCCATCTGGTCTTGGACTTATCTTTGAAAGATTTTTGTTGACTGATTCAATCTCATTGCTTGTAATTGGTTTCTTGCATTCCTGTACTTATTGTATTGGTGATGTAGGTTGTTTGTCCATTTCTAGAATTTGTCCATTTTGTCTAGGTTGTCTAATTTGCTGTCATAGTTTCTCATAATATTCTCTTATGACCCTTTTTATTTCTGTGGGGTCAGTCATAATGCCCCACATTTGTCTGTGATTTTATTTATTTGCATCTTCTCTCTCTCATTTTTTTTTGTCTTCCTAAGGGTCTATTTATTGTGTTGATATTCTCAAGTAACTAACTTTTGATTTGTTGATTTTCTCTAGTTTTTTAATTCCAAAATTCATATATTTCCGCTCTGATCTTTGCTATTTCATTCCTTCTGCTTCCTTTGGGGTTGGTTTGCTGTTCTTTTCCTAGTTTCTCCAGTTGTTAAGTTACTTCTTTGATCTTAGTTTTCTGTTTTTTGTTTGTTTGTTTGTTTACCCTCCCCTCCCCCCCCCCCAAGCAGGTTGCTTGCTCTCTGCTCTCTGTGTCCATTTGCTGTGCATTCTTTTGTGTGTATTTATTTTTTTATTTATCCCCCCTTGTGGCTTGCTTGTTGTTTGCTCTGTGTCCATTCACTGCACACTTTTCGGTGTTTTTACTTGTCTCCATTTTTGTTGTATCACCTTGCTGAGTCGGCTCTTTGTGGTGCTTGCGGGCTGGTGGCTCACAACAGCGTGCAGGCGAGCCTGCCTTCACAAGGAGGCCCCAGGATGCAAACCCAGGGCTTCCCATATGGTAGACGGGAGCCCAAATGATTGATCCACAGCTGCTTACCTCTCTTCTTTTTTAATATAGGCAATTAGGCCTATAAATTTCCCTCTCAGCACTGCCTTCCCTCTACATCATGAATTTTGATACTTTGTGCTCTCATTTTCATTTATCATGGGATATCCATTAATTTCCTTGCCATTTCTTCTTTGGCCCACTGATGGTTTAAAAATGTGTGCTTTACTGTCCATATGTTTACAAATTTTCTCTTTTCCATCTGTTATTGTTTCCAGCTTCATTCCATTATGATGTAAAGGTGCTTTGTATAATTTCAATCTTTTTATATTTATTGAGTTCTGCTTTTTTGACCCAGCGGATAGTAAAGCCAGCAGATGTCTGTCCTGGAGAAAGATCAATGAGTTCTTAACAACGTATAACCCGCTGATTTGAGATGTAATGTTCTCTCTCTATATATGTTTGGTCTATCTTGTTTACCGTATTGTTCAAGTCTATGTTTCTTTTTTGATCATCTGTCTAGTTGTTCTATCTAGTGATGTGAGTGGCGTGTTCAAGTCTCCAACTATTATTGTAGATACAACTATTTTTCTTTTCAGTTTTCCCAGAATTTTCCTCATGTGTTTTGGGGCATCCTGGTTAGACACATAGATGTTTATGACTGTTACTCCTTCATGGTGGTTTGTCCTGTTTTATTAATATAAAATGACCTTTTGCATCTCATAACTTTCTTGTATTTAAAGTCTGATTTGTCTGACAAAAGTATAGCTACTCCTGCACTGTGTTGGTTACTATTTGAGTGAAATATCTTTCTCCAACCTTTCCCTTTCAGGCTATTTGCATCCTTGGATCTAAGATCAGCCTTCTGCAGACAGCATACAGATGACTCATGTTTTCTTATCCATTCTGTCAGCCTATGACTTTTGAGTGGGGAGTTTAATCCATTAACATTCAATATTATTACTGTAAAGGCATTACTCACATTGGCTTTCATACATTATATCTTGGTTTTGTTCATCTTTTTACCTTTCTGTTACCCTTTCTGACAGTCTTCAGTTCTACACTCTCCTCCAAGCCACTCTCTCTTCTTTTCTTTTCTGGCCACAGAACTCCCTTTAGTGATTCCTATAGAGGTCGGTTCTTATTTATGAACCCTCTTGGTTTCTCTTAATCTGTGAATATTTAAAACTCACCATCACATGTGAAGGACAGTTGTGCTGCTAGAGAATTATTGGCTAAGAGTTTTTCTCTTTCAGTACTGTAATTATATCATACCACCTACCTTCTTGCCTCCATGGTTTCTGAAGAAAAATCTACACTAAGTCTTATTGGACATCTTTTGTATGTGATGTTTTGCTCTTCCGTTGGTACTTTCAGATTTTCTCTTTATCTCTGAGTTTTGGCATTCTGCATATTAATAGTCTTTGGGTAGGCCTATTTGGATTTATTATAATTGGAGTATATGCTGCAATTCCTGGACATGTATATTCATGTCTTTTATGAGAGCTGGAAATTTTTTGGCCATTATTTCCTTAAATACTGTTTCTGCCCTTTTGCCTACTCATGTCCTTCTGGAACTCCCATAACACATATGCTGAAAGTGTTATCATTCAACTCCCTGAGCCCCTGCTCAGTTTTTCCCATTCCTTTCTGTCAAAGTCCTTCTTTCTCTTCAAATTCACTTTTTTCCCCCTCTGTCACTGATTCCTTCTTCCATGATTTCAAATATGCTGTAGTGTACCTCTAATGTATTTTTTTAAGAAGGATTTATTTATTTATCTCCCCATCCCACCCCCCCTCCACTGTTGTTTGCTTTCTGTGTCCTCTACCATTCTTGTTAGCAGCTCTGGGAATCTCTGTCTCTTTTTGTTGCATCATTTTGCTGCATCAGCTCTCCATGTGTGTGGTGCCACTCCTGGGCAGGCTGTGCTTTCTTCACGTGGGGCAGCTCTTCTCGTGGGGGTATACTCCTTGCATGTGGGGCTCTCCTACATGGGGGACACCCCTGCATAGCACAGCACTCCTTGTGAGCATCAGCACCAGGTGTGGACCAGCTCACCACATGGGTCAGGAGGCCCTGGGTTTGAACCCTGGGCCTCCCATTTGGTAGTCAGATGCTCTATCAGTTGAGCCAAACATACTTCCCATAATATAGGTTCAATCTCACTTATTGTGTCTTTCATTCCTATAAGCTCTTTTATTTTTCTATCCAAGATTTCATATTTTTCTTTGTGCTTACCTGCTTCTTAATATCTTTTATTTCTTTCGCCACATTGTCTTTCAACTCCATGATTAGATTTAGGAGATTTGTATGAACCTTACTGATGAACTGTTTCAAGTCCTGTGTCTCACCTGGAGTTTTGGATTTTTCATTTGCCTAAGTCATATTTTTCTTTTTCTTTGTATGGCTTGTAATTTTTTGTTGACATCAAGGAAAATTCTGGTGCTGAGTTTAATGTTCAGTTACTCTCTCTTACTTAGGGATTTCCCGTTAAGTAGCTGTGTTACCACTGTTCACTGACACTTGGTATAACTTGTTCTAATAGGGTGCAGGCCAGTTTCCAAGGGCCTTGGAGAGGGTGGTAATAAAGGTACCTGCTTTCCTTTAACTTATTATTTTTCCTTTTTTGTGCACTTTTCTGGTACAGCCAGCAGATTAGCTCAGATCCCAGGAGGTAGGCGGAATGCATTCAGAATAACTCCTCCCATAGGTGAGTGGTGCAGAACCAATGTCCTCAGAGCTGGCCAAGCCTCACAAACTTTCTCAGAGGCTGTTCTCCACCCTTGGCCAGCCACACCCTCCTCCCTCTACCTCTTCAAAAACCAGCACAGGGCAGTAGGGGGGTGTTTTAGAAAGCAAAATTATCATCAGCTCCCTGCTGGCTCTCAGGGCAAACAATGCCATGGTCCCACCCGATCTGGAAGTTACTGACCCTTCCAATGCATTAGACCAAGTTCACCTGACACAATCTGAATTTGCTGTAGGCCATATCCCTCCCTCTCCCCTTTCCTGGGGAAGAGGACCCCTGCAACCCCCTCAGTCCTCAGCCACTGCAGTCCAAAGACTGCTTTTTGCTCTGTAGGTAGAGGGAAGGTCTCCCACTGCTGCTTTTGCAGCTCTATTTATGGAAGTTTTCAGGCAGCTCAGATGCCTTTCCTTTGTCCTTCTCTCTTCTGGGTGATATCACACCTTCCCCTGGTATCCTGAGCCCCAGACCAGCCTTCAAGACAGTCTCTGCCTGTCCTCTAGCTATTTTTTCTCAGGAGAAGTACGCCTCTGCCTCTCTCATTCTCCCTCTTACTGTATGTCAAAGTGACCCATTTTCCTGTTTAACATAATGTTCCAACCCAACAACTTTTGATACTTTGCCTTCTGAAAATCAAACCCTAAAGGATAAATTTTTATTTCAAACTTTTGTAAAGGATTTGTTCTTTCACATTATAAAAGTGAAATGCTAAAACAGTTCATTTAATATTACGTGGGAAATATTTGGTGTTATAAAAATTAAAAGGGATTTTCTAATATTTGTTGGTTAAGAATGTATCGGTAAAATGTTATTCATAAATTTAGAGACTGTATAAAATTCCTAAAATTTAACAATTTTCTCAGTGTGCATGTTATGTCCTGATATTGATCTACATGACACTGGACAAGAGAATGATGTTGTTGCTCATAGTTTTAGTTATTCTTGGGGGAAAGTTACATGTCATGGAAACAATCAAAGTCCTTCTCAGTTACACTGTTTTTCTCTAATGCTTCTTTAAAAGTGCATGGAGCCAACTACTAGTCAGAACTTCATCTTCATCAAAAGGGGACTTTTAAAGAAAAGCAAGGCAAGTCTATAAAATTATCTTCTATCTGTTCATTAATATAGTCCAGGTAAAAGTGTGTAGGTGAGACAGGACAAAACTCCTGCTATGGTCTGTGCCTGATGAACTCGCTAGAAATTAATTGCCAAATGTTTTAGTTTAGGAAATAGTTTCATTTGGAATATGCTCATGGAATTAGGGCCCAGATTGTTAGCTTTAGCAGCAGTCACATTTCTTCCTGGGCTTTAACTGATTCCTAAATTGTGAAGTTCTTTGCTCCTTAGGTGTATGACCTGGCAATTACTTGGCTCTTTGGGTGTCTGTATAATACCTGATCCTCAGAGCTACAGTTCTCCAGCTCCAAAGGTGCTGAAGAAGCAGCATCGATTCTAAAAGACCATTCCATTTAACACTTACTAAAGGAGCTAACGAAAGGATCAGACTTCAATTAAAAGGTAAATGGAACTGATCTACTTAAAGACTAAAGTGAATAAGAATACAAGGTAAAAAGTAATATTATCTGCATTTTAAAACTTTATTTTCTATTGAGGAACAAAAAGGAGAATTTTATTTTGTCAAAAAATGAAATATTTTTTAAAACTTTCTTTGGGACACTAATTTATCCTTTCAAGTCAGTGCATTTGAACAACCAAATTCAGCTTTATTTGACTTGGAACTAGACTAGGGAATGAGATTTTGGACTTCTGTATAGGTTAATAGAATACCCTGATGCATTTCCAAGTGCTTTTGAGCACAAAATAAAAAGGATTTGCAAGATCTCTTCAGGGACTGGGGAAGGAAAGCATAAAAGAATAAACTTCCCCATCTGGGAAATACTTGCCATTCTCTCAAGCAACAGGGCCTCTCAATTTACTAAAACTGTAAATAAAGAATTTTGCAAGGTACAAATCTAAGATCTACTCCTTTTTAGAAAACATTAATCTTCTCCATTTAAACTTATAAAAGTGAGACCTCTGAGAATAAACTCTAAATTATAAGGGCCTTATCTAACAAAATGAAATGAGGTAATAAGCCAAACCCTCAGTCTTGAGGCTTGCACTTATGAAATTTATTTCTGTGATGGTGAAGCAATATGTAACTATAATTAATGCTTAAGAGTCACTCCTTGAAAATCCTCTTTGTTGTCAGATGTGGCCTCTAAGCCAAACTCTAAATAAACTCACTACCTTCCCCCCTGCATGGGACATGACTGTCATTGATAAATCTTTCCCTTGCACTTTAGAAAGACCAGTTCTTTCTTGATCAAAAGGGGGGGAAGAAATAAAACAAAATAATGTTTTAATGGGATAAAAGATTTCAAAGATTTGGGAAGTCACTGCGGAGGTTATTCTTATGCTGGTTTCTGCCAGATAGTGCACACTGCCACAGTACACAAAGCCTCCAGCAACAGTGATTCTGAAATCCCTAAGGAATACTCCAAGCTATGTCTAAAAATCTATAAAAATTATTTCCTCAGTGTAACATATTTTTACTTCATTTATCTACACCTATAATTTTCTATTTATTTATTACTTTATTTTTCAGACTGAAAGCCCCCAGATTGTTCATACGCTAGTTAAGCCCTGAAACACAGGAGTACTAGTCTCTTCAAGAATGACAGCCAGGTTCATTCCTCTATCCCATAATGTCTATGCCCCATTTTAGCAAGAAGAAGTTCAAACAGCCATCAGCCAGGTATCCATCAAGATTGAGAAAATGAAGAAATAAGAGGGGGCAGTTGTAACCAAGAATTAAGAATTAACAAATAATTATGATTACTGAGTCACTGAGATGCTTTTTTTACTTTCTAGTTGTGGAAGTTGGATATTATTTAGGAATTCCAAAATGAGATATTGATTATATTTGTAAACTGGTCTATTCCTCTGAGCATGACACCTGTTGATAGACTTAAGTTCAAATGCTTTACATTTACTTGATTAAATCAATATTAGGGCTTTGATTCGACCATGTCACTAGGGCAAGCAGGGTTGAGTCACTGCCTCTTTGGCGGTTGATAAAACAAACTCTCACACAGAAGTAGATAAACAGAGAAGTAGATACACAGAGAAGATACACAGAGGATCCTGCAGCCCTGGGAAGAGAGATGACCTCATAGTTTATAACAGAAGTTGTGAAGAGAACAGAGCAGCTGAGCAAGGAAAGAAATAAGCCCCAGAGGAAGAGAGACAAGTCCTATGCCAGGCTACAGCTGAGATCAGAAGAAGTTGGCACCACGGAGACTTAAGAGGAAAGAGGAAGGCTGAACCCTTGCAGACAATGCCTGTCATCTTGCTTCAACATGTGCCAACAGACTTTGGGTGAGGAAGTACCTCTCATGGTACCTTAAGTTGGACTCTTTAGGACCTTGTAACTGTAAGCTTTTACCCTAAATAAATACCCTTTAGAAAAGCCAGCAGATTTCTGGTACTTTGTATCAGCACCCCTTTGGCCAACTAATACACTAGTATATGATAGAACAGCCAAAAGTTAATACCTGAAATTATTGAAATTCACTGAACTAGTCTCAGCCCTTGTTTATATTTACTATTGTGAAGGTTATTTTAGACTAGTCCCAATACGTGCTTACACTTGCTAATGTAATGGTACAACTCCAGCTTCCCTTGCTTGAATCCATAAAAACCCTCAATTTACTAGATTTGTGGAGACAGATTTTTGGGTTGATAGACCATCTGATCTCCTGCTTCCTGCTTCCTGCTTAACAATAAACTTATACTTTCTTTGAAACCCAGTGTCTCAGGAATTGGTAATTTCAGCACATTAGGCAGAGTACCTCCCTGATTTCACTAGGTAAAAATAAGACCTATCTCTGAGGACCGCCAGCAGTGAAGGAACCCAGCACTAATTTTTACTGAGTCAGTAATTTTTACAATGCCAGTGCAGCACAATCAGTGCAGCACATAACTCATTTAATATTTCCATTTTAAAAGATGTGGGCAATTTAGAAATGCTTACTTGAGGTCAAAAACACAGAGAGAAAGGTCAGTGGAAATATTTACATCTGAGGGGTCATAAAGTTATGACTAGATAGCTATTGAAAAGTACAATGACATGAAAAAAACACAAAATAAAATACAATGGTATACTGATTGAACAAGAATTTCTTAAGAATCTAATCTGGTCATTGTACTTTTATAATGTTCCACTGTGACAGTATCTAATTTGCTATAGAAGAGGAAAACAAAATTTTAAAAAATGGTTTGAGAAAGAAAACATGTTGGAAAGAAATGCCACTTTATCCCAATTTATTGTGTTATGATTAATAAAGTTTCTAATAAGAACCTAAAAACCCATGAAACAAACAAATATTGATCTCCAACTCTGGCAAATGAAATGTGTGCTATATCGACCCTAGGTTTAGTGGGGGAAAAGAGAAATAATGCAGACGGAATTTACAATCCAAAACATAAAATTTCTCCCTCTTCCCTCCTTAGATTTGCGCACTACAAACCTCCAACTTCTTACATGCCAAAAAACAGACATCAAGTCAACCAGAAAAACTAAACACAAGGAGAAATTCTCATTTACATCTGTATGGTTAGTATAATCATTTACCTTATATGATAAGTTCAAAAACAAAAGGCCCCACATTTAACATGTCAAATTTGACTGGCTTTTGTAAAAACGTTTCCATTTCTTTCCCACAAGATACAGTACTCTTCTAGAACACAAAATGTTTTTCCCCAGGTAATATTTCCCATTTCAAAGTTCCTTCATCTGTCCTCCAAGTCACTCATTCTTTCATTGTGCCAGGGTCTGCCCAGACCCTGAGACAAATACAACTATAGAAGAAACAAAACATCGAATTAACCAACTCAACTCATTACCACTGCTGATTATACTTCTGCTAAGGAGAATACAGAGGTAGGAGGACTTAACCATGGGGTGGCTTGCCTGGGGAAGTAATACCTGGGCTAATATATTTGAAGAACGTATAGGAGATTAGGAAAAGGGAGAGAATTGAGCATTGGAAGTGGAGGAAATCTCTCAAAACCAAAATATAAGAAAGAGTCTTTCCTCTTTTTTAATAAAGCCAGTGCAGCTTGAACCCAGAAAGCCAGGAGGAAAGTGACCCAAAATGAGCTAGACAGGAAGAGGATCACTGAATATTTTGGTCTTTATCCTAAGAGAATGTGAAAACTTTGATGGGTTCTAAGCACAAGAGGTATGGAGACAGACAGCAAGAATCCCCGGAGTGCAAGGGCAGTGCCCAGTGGAGACAGAGCATTACTCCAGGCCCTTGAAGCAGATGACTGTATTCATGAACGTTTTCTTGTGAGATTGAAACCTAGCCTAGTATTATATACTGCCTGAGAGTGTCCTCCTGAAAGCCTCCTTGTTGCTCAAACGTGGCCTCTCTGTAAGCCAAACATTTTTAAACAATTACTCTTAAATGTATCAAAATCTTTTCAGAAGCACATTCTCATACCTTAGAGGACACATAAATTTCCCTAACAAGACATGCATCAACATTACCCAACTTAGAGCAAACAAAAAAGAATGTGTCGGGGTAAGCATTAAGGGAGAAAAAGACAAGTATTCTGTAAGGGGGGGGGGGGGGAAGTAGTTTAAACAGATGGCAGCTACTGAAATATTAAGACCAATGAACTTACCCCATGTATAAATAATGGAGAGACAGTAAAGCTTATAGTTGTTTCCCAGTTACGAATAAGTTCTAAATTGTGTGTGGAGTGTGTACACAGATAAGTTAATTGTACGGCTATTAACTTTTAAAGGCAACGGCAGGAAGTTAAAGCTACATTCTAACATTCAAAAATAAATTCAAACTCGGGTTAAAGGCTTTGGTGCCCAGATCAAGAGATCTCGACGTGCTGCAAAGATAAGCTTTCCCTCCTCGCTTTTATCCCAAATCAGTGAGAAGCTGACTTGCTGAGCGCCAGTTATCCTAACTCTCCTCACTGCCGCCTTGAGAGATGCCACAGGACGTGAAGGGCACACAACAAGCGCCCAAGGTTTACCAGGCTGCCGGGCGCCCGGGCGCCCGCGGTACCTTTCCGCGCGTCCACACCGCCTCCCACCCCCGGGACACGCAGAGCCTGCGCCCTCAGCGCGGGGCGCCGGGCGGGAGCGGGAGCTGCAGGGGCCTCTTCCCCTCCGTGGAGGCGGGTGGACCTGCGCGGGACGGGAGAAGGTGGGGGCACCGGCGTTACCTGGGGCCGGACCCCGCTGAGGGAACTCGGCGACGCGGCAGAGCCGGGAAGACGCCGCAGCTCTGCCCCGAGAGAGGCGCCCGCAGCCGCGTTCCCGAGGCCCGAGGCGCGCAGGGCTGAGCCGCGGAGCGCGGAGATAAAGCGCGCGGGCAGCGCGGGCTCAGCGTGGCATTGGAGGGCCCCGCGGCCAGGCCCCGCCCCCAGCCCCCAGCCCCTCCCACCACCCCCCACCACCCCCCACCACCCCCACCCCCCCACCCCCCAGCGGGCCCCGGCGTCCAGGGAGCGGAGCCCCACGCCTGGAGGCCCTGCTCCGGTGAGAACTGCTTGCTTCCCATCTCCACCCCAGCGATGGAAGTCGCGTCGGAAACGGACACAGGCAGTTTGGACAGAAAACCTTCCTGCAAGTGGAAACAGCCCCCGACGCAGTAGGACAGGACCGGGGAGTGTGGCAGTTCTTCTAGAGGCTCCCAGAAGCCGCTTCAGGAGGTGCGGTTCATTGTGTTAGAGCTGACCCTCGAGGAAGAAAACAGAAGCTCGGGTGCTTTATGCCTTGTAAACCATACAGGACTCTGTCCCTAAACGACGTACGAACTAGATGGGGCCGCGGTAGGAAAACCCATGAAGTGATGGGGCATTTAAGTAATTTAAAAGAGGCTTTTCCTACTCTTGGGGGCTTCGTAACCACCGAAAAATTAACGATGCAAGGAGATTTCAGACATAGATTAGATACCACAGTTAATCGTGAGATGTCAGGATGGCAAAGTTAGCTGATTTGGGGATAGGGTAGGTGAAACGGCAGGGATGACAGGAGCCGAGACTGAAGAGCCCACTCAGCCTGCAAAGTAGTCAAGGCGTCCTCCAAACAGGTTGTAACAGCTACCCTTGACCCGGTGCGTCTTCCCTGAGCCAAATGATTGGATGTACCTACCCTGACCCCACTCTCTGGACCTTCTCACAGAATGGATTTCTTAAGAACGTCCACTGCGCACCAAACAGGCAGCACTGGTCACAAGGCAAAACAGGCCTCAGCATAAAAGTTGAGTTAATATCGCCCAGTTTTGCCCCCTCTGCAATGAGTGTGCTTGCTGCTTTTGCCAACTGGATGGGGAGAGGATCTTATCTATCCCAGTATCTTTTGTACTTCACCTCACTGCAATAGAAACGCAGTCACCCTTTGCTATTGGAACTCTGCTGGCCAACTTTTATATATACAAGAAGACACTTGCTTTTTTACTGTTTCATTTATTTACTCAGAACTACTGATTGTGTGTTGTTCTGGGTGCTGGGGATACAACACTGAATAAAACACAAGAGGGCCCTGCCCTTAGAAGCTTATTTTTCTAGTGAAAAATATACATAATAAAGGTAAATGAGGTGAAGCAGATGTGTCTGAAGTTATTGAGCTCCCGCCTACCACATGTGAGGTCAGTGGTTTGGTTCCTAGTGTCTTTCTTTTTTTTTTAATTAATTATTTATTTCTCTCCCCTTTCCCCATCCCCACCCCGGTTGTCTGTTCTCTGAGTCTATTTGCTGAGTCTTCTTTGTCTGCTTCTGTTGTTGTCAGCGGCACGGGAATCTGTGTTTCTTTTTGTTGTATCATCTTGTTATGTCAGCTCTCCGTGTGTGTGGCACCATTCCTGGGCAGGCTGCACTTTCTTTTATGCTGAGCGGGTCTCCTTACAGGGCACACTCCTTGGGCATGGAGCTCCCCTATGCGGGGGACACCCCTGCATGGCAGGGCCCTCCTTGCGCGCATCAGCACTGCGCATGGGCCAGCTCCACACGGGTCAAGGAGGCCCAGGGTTTGAACCACGGACCTCCCATGTGGTAGATGGACGCCCTAACCAGTGGGCCAAGTCCGACGCCCCTAGTGCCTCTTAAAGAATTCAGTGAGCTGGCACAAGGGCAGGTATGGCAAGGTGACACAACAAGAGATACAAGAAGAAAAACATCATGAGAGATACAACAAAGCAGGGAGCTGAGTTCCTCGTGCCTTCTAGAGAAACAAGGAAGACAAACAGATACAGCAAATGCAAACAGTATAGGAGTGGGGAGAAATAAATAAATCTTTAAAAAAATAGTAAATGAAATCATCTTAGATAATGGTAAGTGCTGAGAAGAAACCAACCAGAGTGGTCCAGGAAAGATTTTCTGAGGAGGGGATCTGAGCTAAGCTCTAAATGCGGAGGAGACAGTCGTGCCAAGCATGGGGAGGAAGAACACACTGAAAAGAACAACTGGTACAAAGGCCCTGAGGCTGAATGGGTTTGGCTTGTTTGAGGAGACCTGGGTATGGTAAGTGAAGGATATGAGATTGATGGTACACAGCTAATCAGGAGCCAAATGATGCTGTTTGGATTTTTGTTGTTCTTGTTGGTAAATGCAATGATAATAAAAGGCTTTTGGGTTTTTTTGTTTTTGCTTTTTGTTTTTATTCAACCTGTTTTATAGAGAATGTCTTAGCGAGAAGCAGGGATGGAAGCAGGGAGAATCCAGAGAGCAATAATAACTTTTAGACAAGTCCATGGACAGGTGGTGGTAATCTAGGTTACAATATTTGCCGTGGAAATAGAACTGGAAGGGTTTCAGAATATATTCTTGAGGTGCAGATGTGAAGAAAGGCAGTAAATCAGGTGACTCCCTTAAGCAACTGGGAGAATGGCAAAGCCATTTAGTGCAAGAGGGAAGAACCTGCTGTGTGGCCAGAGAGACCCTGAAGACCTCTGCCCAGATTCTAAGCCTCTCCCACCAATAGCCGGAAAATCTCACAATCCTTGAGCTTTGGGGTAAAGGCTCAGTAAAAATGCATTTATGAAGGGATAGGAGATGGCCACTGAGTGTTTCTCTGACTTCCCCAGAAATGTGGTATATCTATACAATGGAAAATTATACAACAGATAGAGAAATGAAGTTCTGATACATGCTACAACATGGATGAATTTTGAAAATATTGTGCTAATTGAAAGAAGCCAGTCAAAATGGCCACGTATCATGTTTCCATTTATATGTCCAGAACTGGCAAATCCATAGACACAAAAAATATATTGGTGGTTGCCTAGAGCTGGGAGAACTGGAGAGAACGGATTGTGGCTGCTAATGAATACTAAGACCCTTTTTGGTACTAGAAAGAGGGGTACTGTGTTAACAAATACCTAAAAATGTGGGAGTGACTTTGGACTTGGGTAATAGGTCGAAGCTGGAAGAATTTTGAGGTGTTAGGTGTATATATTTCCATTTCATCCCCCCTCATACACACACACATACACACATGCAATACTGTAAAACTCTTCAAGAACAGAGGTAGTCTTACCCAACTGTGATTCATCCATATAGTATCTTTCACAGTGACTTATGAACCCAATAAATATGTTTGAAATTAAATTGTATTACTTATATAGAAAATAGAAGGTACAACACAAGAAACAAATATGGTAGATTTTAAAAATTCAAAACGGGCAGGAGTGATAGCCATGGAGACCAAAGCCATTTGCCTTTAATGCCTATAAAGCATAAGCAGAAGAAAACGAGCTTACCCAATCCACTTCACTAATGTGCACCTTTGACACAATGAACAATTTATTTACATGTCAGGTTTATGACCCAAGTTAGACTGGCCAATGTGTGGTTATAAGACATATAGCTCCTAGGTGTGTTTTTTTATAATGATAGGTAGGAAGACATTAAATTCCATACTCCAGGGCGGCGGAGGGGGGGGGGACCACGCCCTAGAGATAAATTCCTCTTTGCAATATTCTTTAAATCCACCAGAATCTATGTAGAAAATACCAGCAAAAATTCTAGTAATAATTTTGGTGGCTTTAACAATATAATAGCCATCGACTAAGAATTGAACTAAGAATCTCTGAGAAGCTACTGGAGTTATATACATTCTAAATAAATAATGAGATATCATCTTACACCTATTAGACAGGTGGCTATTAAAAAAGAGAGAGGAGAGAGAGAACTACACGTATTGGAAAGAATGTGGAGGAAAGGGACTGCTTATCCACTGCTGGTGGGAACATAGAATGGTGCAGCCATTCAGGAGGATGGCTGGGCAGCTCTTGGGAAGCTAATTATAGAATTGCCACATGATCCAGCAATCCCACTGCTGGATATAAACCCAGAAAAACTGAAAGCAGGGACATGAAGAGATAAATACACACCAATGTTCATAGCAGCATTATTCACAATTGCCAAAAGTTGGAAGCAACCTGAGTGTCCATCAAGAGATAAATGGATAAGCAAGATATGGTAGATATATACAGTGTATGTATGTACAGTACTCAACTGTAAAAAGGAATAAAGTATTGACACACACAACATCATGGATGAATCTTGAAGCCCTTATGTTGAATGAAGTAAGGCAGTCACTAAAGGACCAATCTTGCATGACCTTACTGATATGACCTAAGAATATCACAGAGATAGAGTCTGGAAGACAGGTAACCAACCAATAGAAAGGGTTATAAAGGGACAGAAAGGCATAGAATGTGGTGAGCTGATTCTTAATATGGGCAGACCTATGATGAGGTGGAAGGGGGTGATTTGACAATGGATGGGAGATGTGCAGAGATGTGAGTGGGGTAGATGGTGCTGGAATGTGAGGGTGAGCAGGGTGGTGGGAGTTGGGTTGGACTATCCATGGAACTGGAGGGAGGGCTGGAGGATGTAACAGGTGAACTCTGGGGATTTGTAGGTCTGTGGTTGGACTACAATTGCTGGAATGTTCTTTAGGCAAATATGGCAGGAGAGAGTCACTGAAGCAAGGTGTCACTGGTGGGGCATATGTGGGAAAGGGTGCACCTGAGGCATGCCTCAATGGAATGTGAATGTGTTCCTCTTGTCATAGGGTGTTATCTCAGTGGGTGGAGACCCACACAATATACAAGAAAAGATTAAATTCCCAACCTGGGGCAAGAGGGGCAAGAATCTCTCGAGTACATAGCAGTGCCTAATAAAAGGAAACAGACCAGTGTGTCAAGCCTCAATATTAATGTATGTATCTATGAACCTTATTCTTGAAAAATCGAAATCTAGTTGTTACCATAGATTCCAAGGGGAGATGGAGGGAAGAATAGTTGAAACACAGCATAGTTTTAGGGCACTGGAATTGTTCTGCCTGCTTTACAATGACAGATACAGGCCACTATACATTTTGTCAAATGCTATCGAAGTGTGCAGTGCAAAGTGTAAACCATAATGTAAACCGTTGACCATGGTTAGTAGCAATGCTTGAATATTTGTTCATCAATTATAACAAGCGTACCATACTCATGTAAGCTGTTTTGAATAGGGGACAATGTGAGAGGGGAAAGGGGAGGATGTGGGGTTTATAGGAATCCCATATATATGGTTTTTTGTGTTTTATATTATTATTTTTTTTTTGGTACTGGGACCGGGGATTTAACCTGGGACCTTCTATGTGGGGAACTGACACTCAGCCACTAAGCCACATCGGCTCCCCTGTGTTGGTATATGCATTTGTTTGCTTGTTGTTTTTTTGTTTTTAGGGTGCACTGGGGACCAAACCTGGAACCTCCCGTGTGGGAAGCAGGTGCTCAACTGCTTGAGCCACATCTGCTCCTTTCCCCATATATTATTTTTTATTGAAGTATATCACTTATACAGAAACATACAGAAAAAATAAGTGTATAGTAATAGTTGTGAACTTACAAAACAAGCATAATTCACATTGTTCTTAAACATTTTTACCTTGATTAATGATTAAAGAGCATTCTCAAAATATTACCAACCCAGCCTATTATTATTTTCTTTATATCATTTATATATGAATATACATAAACAGTAAGTGTATAGTAAAAGTTGTGAATTTATAAAGCAAACATGCATAGCATCATACATGGGTCCCAACACCTGGCATTGTCTTGAGACATTTGTTACAAATTATGAAAGAATATTGTCAAAATCATACTAATTATAGTCCTTATCTTACATTTGGCATATTTTTCCCCCAACCCACCCTATTATTATTTTTGAAATATAATTTTATGGCAAAAGTTGTAAACATACAAAACAACCATGCACATGTGCAGAATTCTCAAACAACACCCTCTATCAACATACCACATGGCAGTGGAACATTTGCTACACAATATGAGTTAATATCATCTGATTATTACCAGGTCAATAGCATACATTTGGCACACATTTGACATACTGCTCTATTATCAACGCAGTACATCTCCTTTTTAAGGCTGATATTCCATTGTATGTATAAAACACATTTTGTTTATCCTTTCATTTACTAATGGGCATTTGAGTTGTGTCAGCTCTCCTGTGTGGGGCAGCACTCCTGCATGGGGCAGCACTCTGCATGGGCCAGCTCACCACACTGGCCAGCGTGCCTTCACCAGGAGGCCCCAGGTATTGAACCCTGGACCTACTATATAGTAGATGGGAGTCCAATTGCTTGAGTCACATCTGCTTCCCCATTTGTTTTTGCTCATTGTCTGCTTGTTATCTTGCTTGTTGTTTTGCTCAGTGTCTGTTCATTGCTTGTATGTCTTTTTTAGGAGGCACTGGAAACCAAACCCAGGACCTCCCATGTAGGAGGTGGGTGCTTACCTAATAGAGCCACAACCACGCCCTGTATGTATTTTTATCGTTAACCACAATAAAAGTTGTTTTTAAAAAGTAAAATCATGACAGAATGGCATATTTTAATCAGATTAATAAGTTTTGCTTTTGACTCTGTCATAATGTTACTTTTGTGAATAAGTAGATTGAAACTCCAAGGCAAACTTCTAGAAAATAGTACTCTTCCAATTAGCAACATTTACCTGCTTCATTTCAAATTGGTTCCTTCACTCAAACTATTGAGTGGTTCCTATGTGCCCAACACTGGGTTAATGCTGTGTGCAATAAAAGAAATGATGAAAGCTATAGTTCCTGTCCTCAAGTAATTTATAAACAAATCTAGGAAACATTTCTTGTACACAAAAATTACTACTAAAGCAAATTATGCAAAGTGCCAAATGAATGGTGAGAGTTCAGAGAGCTGCACAAGTCAAAGTGGGGAGCAGTCATCCAGCTGCAGTAAAGTGAACAACTGTCCTAATTTGCCAGGAAGTGTGGAATTTCCCTGGATAGAGGACTTTCAGTGTGAAAACTGGGAGAGTCCTTGGCAAACCAGGATGGGGGATCACCCTAACAGCAGCAGGGATGTAGGGAGAGTCAGAGCAGATTCCATGCAGAATAGGAGATAGAAATCGAAGATGACCTTGTGAGGGGAGGCTATCCAGGCGAGCTGCGGTGAGCCAAGGAAACCGGTAGAACGGACGGGCTTCCTGCTCTCCGCAGGGGCATGGGCGAGTCCCGCCCTCCCTGTCTGGCGAACGGGCCATCCGCTCTTCGCCGAGGTACGGGCGAGCCACGCCCTCTCGACCGTTCCCGCCTAACCGCTAAGCCCGACCTACTGCCTCCCCCTCTTCTCCCTCTCCAGGGCCATGTCATCCAACGACCACCAGCCAATCCCCGCCAGCCAACTCCCACATTGCCTAACTCCCACCAGCCCCAACCAATTGACGCCCCACACGCTGCCTCCTGCCTGCCCCGTCCCCTCACCCCACAACATATATTGTCCAGCACTTCCTCAATAAACCAGACTGCATGCTACCACCACTTGCTGTCTCCGCAGCATTCTTCGTGCCCGCTGTGCGTCCATCTAACACCTCACCCTCAAGCAGCTTGGGTAGAGCCAGAGAAACCCCCAAAACATCAAATGGCGCCCAACGTGGGGCAGGTAAGGACCCCCGTCTCCTCCGCCTAACCGCCGTTAGAGGAGACCCCACCGTCTGACCCCCTCGACCCGCCCCGATCAGGCGAGGTCTCTTCCGCCTGGCGCTCCGCGCAGGCCCTTTCGTCCCCCGTCTCCGGAGGACTCTGGCACACAGCAGCTCCAGCCTCTCAACCCTGGCTGCCACCACGAACTTCCCCAAGAACCCCTCTCTTCACTCACCGCCTTGCTCTATAACTTGGTGGCCCCCCCCAACCTTGACGCCTGTCCCCCACCCTCTAACCTACAGCGTCCGGACGCGGGAGCCGACCCACAATGGTCTTGCTCTTCTCTCTTGGCCTCCTCTACCTCTTCTGCCCCCAGCTTTCTAGTTCCCTAGTCCTGCCTATCGTTTTCTGCCTCCTTCTCCTCTCCCTCGTCGGCGTTGCCGCCACCCTCCTCTCCCTGAACCATGGGAGCCTCTCTTTCGCGCAAGCAGGTGCTCCAAGTCCGCGCCCTGGCGGCCCTGCTTGACTATCACCAATGCAAGGTCTCCGTCCGGCAGCTGCAATCCTTCTGGGACCTCCTTCTCCCCTTTAACCCCTGGCTTGTGACCGCTAACCTTTGGGACCCAGACACTTACCGGCTCCTAGTCGATCGAGTAGTGGCAGCCACGCAACACGAGAATAAGCGTTTCCCCCCAGGCCTTATTCCCGCTCTCATTAAGCGTCAGTCCTGCCTCCAAGGGGCGCGTCCCCCCGAGGCCTTTGTTGCGGAGGAGGAAGGCGGCACTCCTGCCGCGCCCAGCCCTGATTCTGTCTCGGCATGTGCTCAATTGGAACAAGTGCTAGAACAGGGCCTGCTAGACCAAAAAGGCAAGCAGGGCCGCTAGACCAAAATGGCGAACTTCCGCCTTCTTCCTCTGCGAGCGGCTCGCCAAAACCGCGGGGCCACATACAGCTCGAGTACCCGGATATCTCCGAGGCGGGGCTTCCTAACAAAGGAGAAGTGGGCACGGCTCCCCCTCCGCTGCCTTATGGGACCGCCTCCATCCCGCCCAGCACACCCCCAGCGCCTGCACCATCCGGCTGGGGCGAAATCCCTCCCTCCCTTTCCGCCCCTGCCCTTTGGGATCCGCCCGCTTCTACGTCATCGGAGGGGCAGGCCTCACTTGCAGCCTCCGACCCCTGGGCTCCTCCTCCCCGCAGCACTTCCTCTCTCGCCTCCCCCCCACTTCCCTTCCGCTCGCCTGCATGCTGCCTCTCAGCACCTCCCCCTTTCCCCAACCCCACCCTCTATTTTCCCCATCAATGTTATACGGTCTCGCAACCGGCCACTAGCCTGGTACCCCCAAGACCCCGAGACCGTCAAGCACCTTCGCAAGGCTGTTAAGGAGGACAGGCTCCACAGTCCTTATGCCAAGCAGCTCCTGGAGGATCTCTCAGGGGAACTTAATATCCCATATGATTGGTTCTCTCTTGCCCGCACCATCCTCACCCCGGGGCAATACGTTACCTGGCGGGCTCACTTTCAGGATCAGGCCGAACAACAGGCCGCCGAGAACCAGCGTGCAGGGATCCCTGGCACCCTGCCAGCATTCATGGGTACTGACGCCTATGCCAACCCTGCTGTCTATGATCACGCACCCCTGCACTTCTGGGGCCAGCTGCGCACCTGTGCCATGAAGGCCTTTTCAGAGTCCGCCAACCCGGCAGGCCAAACCTTTGCCAAACTCACCCAAAAAGCCGGGGAGGATTTTGCCTCTTTTGTCTCTCGAGTCCAAGAGGCCTGCGAACGTAAGGTTGAGGACCCCCAGGCACGGATTGCCCTGGCCAAGGAACTTGTACAGCAAGGAGCCAATCCCGCCTGTCAGCAGGCCTTGCTCCCCGTCCGCGACAAGGATCTTCATGACTGGGTCCTAGCCTGTCGAGATCTCGACCCCTCCCCACAGGCTACCCGTGCCTTAACCGAGTCCTTGCAAAAAGGCACTGAGACCATGGCCTCCTCTTTGGCCTCCTCCCTCGCGCAAGCACTGGCCATTACTGCTGGCTGCTTCAAATGCGGCCAAGTCGGCCACTTTGTGCGAGACTGCCCCAATCACGCCCCGCCTCCTACCGGGGTAACAGAGGCCCTGGGGGCCTGCGCCCCGGCCGACCCGCCACCCCCTGCCCCCGCTGCGGCCGCGGCTACCACTGGGCCCGAGAGTGCCGCGTAAACTCCCTCCAGCCTGCGCCGCCTTTAAACTCCCAGCAGGGCAGGTCTCAGCCCCAACACCAAGAGACCACTGTGCGGCCTCCAAAGCCCTGATGTGGGCGCTCCCCATCAGGAACGACCACCCAACGCTAGCGCTCAAAGTAGACGGGCAATGGTTTCACGGTACCCTGGACTCGGAAGCGGAGTTTCCTGCTTCCCCTCCCTTTATGAAAATTACTGGTACCTAGTGGACGGCCCCCCCATCCAAGGGGCCACAGGGGCCGCCGCCTCTAAGCAGGCGTGCGATACCCTCACCTGGGAGGATGAGGAGGGACATTCTGGCACCTTTCGGCCCCTCTTCCTCCCCATGCTCCCCACCGTCCTTTGGGGGAGAGATGTTCTCTCACAGGCTGGAGCGTCCATCACCACGGCCCCCCCCCCAATAGAATGGGCCACTGCTCGCGGCACTCGGCCAAAACCCACCCCTCTGCAGTGGGACACAGAGGAGCCTATATGGGTTGAGCAGTGGCCTTTACCGCCCCACAAGCTTGAAGCTCTGGCACAACTAGTGCAGGAACAACTAGAAAAGGGGCACATAGAGCCTTCCACCAGCCCCTACAATTCGCCTGTCTTCGTTACTCACAAGAAATCCACAGATAAATACCGGCTTTTACATGACCTCAGGGAGATTAACAAACACATTATTCCCATGGGTTCCGCGCAGCCCGGTTTACCTCACCCATCAGCCATCCCTGCACACTATCATATACTCATCCTAGACATCAAAGATTGTTTCTTCTCCATCCCATTACACCCTAGGGACAGGCCCAAGTTCACCTTCACGGTGCCCCTAGGCAACCACAGTGGGGCTAACCCCCGCTATCAGTGGCGCGTCCTTCCACAAGGCATGCGCAACAGCCCCACCATCTGTCAGAATTTTGTCAACTATGCGGTCGCCCTGCTTCGGCCAGAGGCATATATCATCCACTATATGGACGATGTCCTTCTAGCCCATCAGGACACAGAACATCTACAAACCGTTATGACTAAGCTCATTGATAACCTGTTGGCACTAGGCCTCACCGTCAGCAGGGAAAAGGTCCAACATGCACCCCCATTTACATTTCTGGGGTTCCGCACATCTTCTCATGTGCAGCCCACCGCCCCGCAACTGCGCGTACCCGATCGCTTATCGCTAGCCGAGCTGCAACAACTGTGCGGCAACATTAATTGGGTTCGCACTGCTATCCCAGTCACCACCGCCCAACTCAAGCCGCTGTTCTCCCTCCTCAGGCAGCCAGGACCTATGACATCCGCAGCTGCCCAGAGCATCAAGCTCTCGCCGGAGGCTAAGGGCGCTATTAAGTTAGTCAATGAGGCCCTAACCGGCATGTCCCTACAGAGGCACGACCCCAACAAGCCCATCTTGGCCCTTGTACTCCACACCCCTGGAATGCCTACCGGCGTCCTCTGGCAAGAGGGCCCACTCCAATGGGTGCACTTATCTAAGAGCCGACTTCCCAAAATTTGCCACTGCACCCACGCCTGGCTCAGCCTGGCACACGACCTCCTAACACTCAGCCTCCACACCTACAATACCATACCCTCCACCATAGTCTGGCCCCTCACAGCGCAAGGGTTCAGCCTGCTTCTTCAAGAGGATCCCTCAGCTCAGATCCTCCTGTCACGCTTCCAGAGGTCCTTTGATAACCACTACCCCTCCCACAAACTCCTCCAGGGGCTTACTCGTACGCCCTTGGCAGCCCAGCGGCACTCTTTCCCTTCCTCTACGCCACTGCCCCACTCTACCATGGCCTTTACTGACGCCTCTAAAACTAAGTTTGCATTTGTTGCCTATGTCAAGCGCCAAAACCAGCCCATTAGGCGAGTCTTTACTAACCCTCACTCGGTACAGGCGGGTGAACTCTCGGCCGTTGTTGCCTGCCTCCAGGCCTTCGCAGACCAGCCCCTTAACATCTTCACAGACAGCTTATACACGCTGCAGGTATGCAAGTCCCTCGCCTATGCAGTATTCTTCCCGAGAGATACACCCATTGACACGGCCCTTGCCATGCTCCAGCGCCTCCTCGAAGGGAGGTCCCACCCCTGGTACATTACTCACGTTCGGAGTCACACAGCCCTGCCTGGCCCCTTGACCACAGGCAACGCGGAGGCCGATCGGGCAGTCTCTGCCTTTGCCCTCGCCGCCGCTGGGGATCATATTAACCAGGCTAAGTCCCTACACGCCTGTTTTCATTTCTCGGCCACCTTGCTGAGGCATCTACTGCTGGACTTACCTATTGAAACGTGCAAGCACCTCGTGCGCTCATGTCAGACCTGCGCGCCGTTCCTTCCGCTTGGGTCCTTGCAGCCCCAAGGAGTAAACCCCCAAGGTCTAAAACCCAACTCTCGGTGGCAAATGGACGTTACCCATGTCCCCTCATTCGGGAGGCTCAAATATGTCCACGTCGCTATTGACACTTACTCACACCTCACTTACACGGCCGCCCTCCCAGGAGAATCAGCCAAATACTGCATCAAGGCCCTTCAGCAGGCCATCCTGTTCATGGGCGTCCCCTGGGATCTAAAAACCCATAATGGGCCCGCATACCACAGCAGCAGCTTTAAATTATTCCTGCAGGCCTATAACATCACGCACCATTTTGGCATTCCTTACAACCCACAGGGGCAAGCGCTCATTGAAAATACGCACCGCCACCTAAAAACCCAAATAGAGAAAGAGAGAGCAATTGCCCCCCAAAATTCTGCAGATGAAATCATTACAACATGCCTCATCCACCTAAACCTTCTAACCTTGGACAACAAGGGCCTCTCGCCCACCCATAAGCACTGGGGGCCATCTTATCTGCCCACCCCCATGCCCATGGTCTATTGAAAATACCCAGAGAAGAACACATGGGAAGGGCCATGCCCCCTCCTTACCCAAGGGAGAGGTTTTGCTTGTGTTTTTCCAGAAACCGCCTCACAGCCAATCTGGATCCCCAGACGCAACATCTGGCCTGCCACCACCGCCCACAATGACACGACGAGACAAGCGCAAGCTGCGGTTCCTCACCCATCGGGTGTCCAAAATGACGCTGAGTGAAGAAACCTCTCCAATCGTCCCAACCAATGACCCCCAGCTCTTGCAGCTAATCCAGCTCTACCACCAAGCCCGTGCCACTTCAGGTCGCAACCCCCCCCCCCACCGGGTACTCCTCCGCTTAAATCTTTGCTCCTCCTAATGCTCGCACTCCTATCCAACCCTGCACCTGTCCTTTCTAACCCGTCACACCAACCCTTCAATTGGACAGTCAGAGTCATTGGGGTCGAAGATAAAATCTTGTTGCATAACGTCACCGCCCAAGCCCCGTCGTTCACAGCACATATCTGCCGCCTTATGGGTCATTCCTACACAGAAGGGGACGACGAGTCTGGGACATGCTATGCCCCGCCCACTGGTGCATACCGGGGGCCCATAGGTCTATCCTTCGGTAGCAGCTATCGAGTCTCCGGCTTTTACATCTGTCCTTCCTCCGCCAGAGGCTGTCACGACCCTGCACACTTTTATTGCCCCTCCTGGGGATGAGAAACCATGGCGTATGGCTGGAGCAATGCTCCAAACCGGGACCCCTACCTCTCATTCCGCACTGTAAATTCTGCCCGATGTGATATGATTGTCCTCACCATTAAAGACCCTTCCAGCACTACCTGGTTGCAGGGCCGTACATACGGCATCCGGCTATACATGGAAAGTTATGATTGTGGTGGCCTCTTCATAATACAAAAGAAGGCCCCCACCTCCACCCCTCCAGTTGCCGTTGGTCCCAACCCAGTCCTCAACCCTCTACCCCCTCCTCCTCCCCCTGCAACAAAAACCGGCAGTCATTCTCCTCCTCCCCCTGCAACGAAAACCAGCAATCAGTTTTCTAGCTCCATCGCCACCCCTCCTACCCCCCTACCCCCGCTGCAAATCCACAACCTGCTTCTGTCCTTAGTCAAAGCCACCTTTCTCACTCTCAACTCCTCTGATGCCAACCTTACCGCTAGCTGTTGGCTGTGCCTCTCCTCCTCAATGCCTTACTACGAAGCTATAGCCACCAATGCCTCTTATCAAGCCTGCCCAGACGATGCTCCTGCCTCTTGCAATTGGAACCAAACCCAAGTAGGACTAACAATCCAATCCGTCTCTCAAAGTGGGCTCTGTATCACTAAAATTGGGGGCACCATTACCCCCTCCATGAAAACTCTCTGCAACCATACAACTACCCCTGATGCAACCGCAAAATTTTTATTACCCACTGATAACACAAAATGGCTATGCTCCTCCACAGGCCTTACCCCATGCCTTAATGTTCGCACCCTCAACTCCACCAACGAAACCTGCGTGCTTGCTCCTTTACTCCCCCGCATTTTCTATCATAGCAATAACCAATTTTTTGACTCCTGGCAGCGTCACCCTCTACCGACCTACGCGCAGAAAAGAGAAGTTATCACCGCCATCACGATTGCCTCACTTCTAGGTCTTGCAGGAGCGGGTACTGGAATTGCGGCCCTAACCCTGCACACTAATTCCTTTTCCTCGCTCAGGGCAGCCGTTGACCAAGATGTCGCCCGTCTCAAAACAGCCATTAACCACCTAGAAAAATCACTTAATTCCCTCTCCGAGGTAGTCCTTCAAAACCGCAGAGGGTTAGACCTCCTCTTTCTTAAAGGAGGCGGCCTCTGTGCCGCACTGGGTGAGGAATGCTGTTTCTATGCAAATTACTCCGGCCTCATTCAAGACAATCTAGCCCAAGTCAGGGCCCGACTGGAAAAACGAAAAAGGGAGAGAGAAGCCCAAGGAGGCCTCTCCTGGGGATTCAATGGAATCCTCCCCTACATCCTCCCTATTTTGGGCCCCCTAATTATTCTCCTCTTCGCACTGGCAGTCAGACCATGGGCCATCAGAAGGATCGTCCAACTCACCAAGGATTAGGCTAATGCAATTTTTAGCTCACACGTACAGGTCAACTACCAGCGACTCGCCACCACCGAGAACGCCCCCCCATTTCGTCTTCCCGGCCTCCTCCCGCCCGTTCTCCCTGCAGGTGCCCTGCGCCTCCTGTAACCTCGGCCCCCCCTGCTGCCCTCACTCTCAAACAGCTACAGCCCCGCTAAACTGTCCACAACACCGCGCGCTCCCACTTCCCCCAGCCCACGGCCTACCTGCCTTTTAGCCCCCACTAACTTTTCAGGAGACGGATCTTCCAAAACTTCATTTGCCCCGGGCCCCGCCAATACCGCCACTGCCCTCCAGAACCAAGCAGCCATTCACCTGTCCCATCGCCGGGCCACCTTCGAGCTGCGGACCTGTTGACCGGCTAACCTCCCCCTCCCCCCTCTGCCGGCGCAAACTTCGACCACCTCCCTGCCACTCTCCCGGCCCATTTTTATGTATAAGAGAGGGGGAATTGAGGGGAGGCTATCCAGGCGAGCTGCGGTGGGCCAAGGAAACCGGTAGAATGGACGGGCTTCCTGCTCTCCGCAGGGGCATGGGCGAGTCCCGCCCTCCCTGTCTGGCGAACGGGCCGTCCGCTCTTCACCGAGGTATGGGCGAGCTACACCCTCTCGACCGTTCCCGCCTAACCGCTAAGCCTGACCTACTGCCTCCCCCTCTTCCCCCTCGCCGGGGCCTCGTCATCCAACGACCACCAGCCAATCCCCGCCGGCCAACTTTCACATTGCCTAACTCCCACCAGCCCCGACCAATTGATGCCCCACACGCTGCCTCCTGCCTGCCCCGTCCCCTCACCCCACAACATATATTGTCCAGCACTTCTTCAATAAACCAGACTGCATGCTACCACCACTTGCCGTCTCCGCAGCATTCTTCGTGCCCACTGTGCGTCCATCTAACACCTCACCCTCAAGCAGCTGGGGGAGAGCCAGAGAAACCCCCAAAACATCAACCTTGTACAATTCATTTAATTGGACTGCACAGTTTATTAATAACTTTCACAAAAAACAACCTAACCCCCTTCTCCTGCCCTTACCTTTAGGGATCCTAGCAACTTTGTAGTGATTCCACGTTTCATAAATACTCTCTCTTTTCATTTTTTCTCTTTTTTCTTTTACTTTTTCAATGTTTTTGAACACTATCTTTTGATTGACATATGGATTGAAATCTTTTATTTCAATACTAGTGCTTTATTACTGCACCTATGTGTCCTAGATAGTTTGCACTTTCCAGTTTCTATTCTTCCCTTCATGCTGTGTTAAAAGAAGCTTTTCATACTATTTCTCCTCTCCAAATTTATTAAACAATAATGTCTTTATGAGTGGCAGTTATGTCCTTGGGTTAATAACAAAGTCTGTTTAGAAACATTAAAAGACCTTAAACTGAAGAGGCGAGAAAATGTTCACCTCTGTGGATAGTATAAACCAGCACTACTCAAGCTCACTTGAGCTTACTAACTACCACTGCCTCCTCCCATCTTGTCAAAATGCAGATTCTGACAACTAGGACTGGGATAAGGCCTGAGATTCTGCATTTCTAAAAAGCTCCCAGGTGATGCCAATGTTTCTGGACCTAAGACCGCACTTTGAGAAACAAGTCTCTAAAGTACAAAGGCCCTTTTCTATTTTACTTTGGTGTTGAATCTGAAATTCCATCAATCATACTTTAGGGAAACAAGGTGTGGATTTATTCACAACAATATTAATTCATTTAATCAGAGAGATTTCCTCATCATGCTGACTGAATTAGCAACTTGGAGAATTATCATTAATTTTTATGGATTAATATGAAGGAATTTTGAATTATGAGGCACTGTATGAAAGGATGAACATACACATAGGGTATTAGGACATTAAGGAGGAATGGACTTTGAGCAGCTGCAGAGTATTATGCAAGCAGGAACACCTGGTGTCAGGGCACTGGCTGTAACAGGAGGTTGAGGAGGTGAAGAAAGAGTCGTGGGAGGCTACCAATACAAACCTGTAGCCTTTTCTGGTCTTTGAAGCCATGCCTCGGGCCAGTCTAGGGAAATCCTAACTAATAAAATCAGCGATATATTTCTTACTTTCTGTAGAAAGAGAGTATGAAATCTGCATATGTCAGCAATGGTTTATTGTTTTCTCTTCATTTGCTTATGAAGTTGTGAAATGGAAAGAAGTCTTCTTGCAAAATGCACAAACTGATTAAGACTGTTTAGGAAATGTCCTTTAATAAAAATAAAATATTGCTAGTTAGGATTTAGGCTAACCGTATGATCACTGATTTTCAGCACAGAATGATGGAGTTCGATGGAGCCAGAGATCACCACCCAATGGGTAGAGTTAGATGAGAACAAGCAGGTTTAGGAGGATTGCTCAGCATCATTCTGGTATTAAGTAAATAGCCTGAATTTGAACCTCAAGACTTTTGCATCTTACTCAAGTGCTTTCTTTGTTACTACACAGTACTTCAAAAATTAAGGTTAATGGCTGCAAAATGGATCCAAACTTTAATTTCAATAAGTTCTTTACATATGGAAGGACTTTTGTGCCTAATGATTTTGTACTTAATGGTTCAACTAATTTTGACTAATTTCCATTTTTTTAATGAAATTTGTTTTCATTTCTAGGAGAGTTGTACAATTTATTGTGTACAGAGCTAAAACTGAGATAAATACATTTATTTTCTGAACATATTTAAGGTGTTACCAAGAGCCCTCATTTTGAAAAAGCAATGAAACCTGGTCTCCTTCCTAAAAGTAAGCTTGTTTTTCTTCTGTAATTCCTCCACCTAGTACACACATGAATAAACACACACTCACTCACTCCAAATCAGCTTTTGGAAGCCAAAGACAGATGTGAAATAGAAGTTAGAGCCAAATGAGATAGGCCTGTGAGTCCTCTCCTGACTCTACTGCACCTGCCAGCTTGGCCTTCGTGGTCAGCACACACCGAGAAGCATTCAGAAGGCAGATTTTGCAAATAAAACTGGTAGGCCAGAAGGCAGTGAAATGTATCACCAAAAATGGTGCAGACCCCTTCCCACACTCCATCTTTGCCTTTATCAAAGGCACCCTGAAGGCAGACATTTACAGTCCAATGTGAATTTAATGAAATTTATTGCATTTTCTAAAACAATTGGAATCTTCTATCTCAGTGCTACTCTAAGCAGGAGCAGCAAAAAGGTGAATTCTTCAGTTTTATCTGTTGTTGGCATCAGTACAGGGCAAGAAAGCATTGTTTCGGTAGAGAAACTTTCCAGAACTCCTAAAATCACACAGGGTAGACAACACACTATTGTGGTATTATAATTACAGGCATAGAAATTGATTTAGTACATTCCTAGATTATATTTCCAAGAGGTTACTAAGAGAATTAGAATACCACAGCAGGCTCTCATGATCTTCTTGAAGGTGGAGTTAGGAAAGGAAAGTGCTCACAAAATATCATACGCTGTCAATATTAGACTCAAACCTGGCCTTGATGAATGACAAATAAAATCATAGAATGGTAGAGATCACCTAATAACTTACATTGTTTAGATGAAATTAATTCCTTTGTTCTTGTATAGTTAACGTCCTATCACTAATGAAATAAGAAGTGAAAATATTAAATACAAAAACACCATAAGAAAGAAAAGGAAGTCAGAGTTCAGAGAAAGATTCTAGTTTTTGCATTCCATGTTTATCACATCCCTATAATCCTTTTCATCCTATAAATTTCCATAGTCTTTTATAATCATTTAATGCAAAGACTGTTTTCATACTTTCCTGTATTCAGGTACAGCTGAATTAAAATACCTTAAATCTGAATTTGCTTCACATAAGTCAACTGTGCTTCACTGTAGTGAGAGGGGAGTATCAATAAAGTAAGTAATCATAACCACCTGCAGATACTTGGACAAATAATATTATTCACATTGAAATTCATTGGCATCTCAACCATTTCCTAAGAAATCACAATTGTAGGATGAGCCAAAGTGTTCAATAAAAAGTAAACTCACTGTATTTAAAATTTTATTCTGGGGAAGGGTCGTGGCTCAAGCAGTTGAGCTCCTGTCTCTCATATGAGAGGTCAAGGGTTCTATGCCCAGGGCCTCTTGGTGAAGGCAAGCTGGCCCACCCAGCGAGCTGGGCCACACAGAATGCTGGCCCACATGGGAGTGCTGCCCCATGTGGAAGTGCTGCTCCATGTGGGAGTGCTGCCCTGCGTGGGATTGCCTCCCTGCACAGTTGTGCTGGCTGACACGGAGAGCTGGTGCAGCAAGATGACACAACAAAAAGAGACACAGAGGGGAGACAGTGGGAGACTTAGCAGAGCTGGGAGTTGAGGTGGCACAAGAGAATGATTGCCTCTATCCCACTCTGGAGGGTCTCACGTAATGAGAATACAAGCAGACACAGAACAACACATGGTGAATGGACAGAGAGCAGACAATGGTGTGGTGTGGAGCGAGAGAAATAAATAAATGAATATTTTAAAAAGAATGTATTCTGGGAAGCAGATGTGGCTCAAGCAATTGGATGCCTGCCTACCACACAGGAGGTCCCAGGTTTGGTTACTGGTCCCTCCTACAGAAGAGGAACAAGACAATGAGCTGAAGCAATGGGCTGGCTCCACAAGCTGACACAACAAGATGATTCCATGAGATGACACAAGGAAGAGACACATGGAAGAAATACAATGAGAGGAACAAGAAGTGAAAGTGGAGATGGTTCAAGCAATTGGTGCCCCTTCCCACATAAGAGTTCCTGGGTTCAGTTCCCAGTACCTCCTGAAAAAATGAAAGAGAAGACAAGCATACAACAAACAGACACAGAGGCAAGACAGGAAGCACAAACAATGGGGGGACCGGGGATAAAAAATAAATAAAATTTTGAAAAAATTTGTTCTGGGCAGTGGAGGTAGCTCAAGTGGGTGATCTCCTGCTTCCCATGTACAAGGTTTGGGGCTCAATCCCTGGTACCTCCAAAAGATAAAGGATAAAAAATCACTCTTTTCTCTCCCTGTTTCAGTAAGTAAACTTTAAAACAAAATTTATATTAGAGCACTAGCAGTTTCATAGAAACATCATGGAGGAAGTAGAAAGTTTATCATAAACCCAGTCCCCTCACACAAAATTTCCCCAATTATTTACATTTTGTATTAGTATTGTACCTTTCTATCAATTCATGAAACAGCACTATTACACTTATGCTATTAACTTTAGCACACTGTTTACATTTTGTTTTACATTTTTATGACTTTTGTGTGTGTGTGTGAGTGTGGTAACTTACATACAACCTAAAACTTACTTTTATTCCCCTTTCTCATGTATGCAATTCAGTGGTAATGATTACATATACAAAGCTGTACCTCCATACCCATAGTTCATTGTCAAAACTTTTCCATCACCCCACACAGAAACTCTACAAAAACTAAACATTAACTTCCCATTATCCTTCCCTCTTGGTAACTGGGAACTCTGTGTTCCAGTTTCTGACTTCATGTTATGTTTATTTTGCTCATTTCATATGAGATCATACAGTATTTCTCCCTATCTTTCTGTCTAGCTTACTATACTCAACATCATGTCTTTAAGGTTCATCCACATTGTAGCATATACCAGAACTTCATTCCTTTTTACACCTGAAAATATTCCCTTGCTTATACGTTTTCTTTATCCAATCATCTTTTCATGTGCACTTGTAATACTTCCACCTTTTCACATTTGTGGAATGAAGCCACTAAGAACATTGGTGTACAAGTGTTTTCAATTTCTTTGGGTATACAGAAGTGGGATGGCTGTGTCATATGATAATTCTATATTTAAATTTCTGAGAAATTGCCATACTGTTTTCCACAGTGGTTGCATCCGTTTATATTCCCACCAACAGTGTACAAGTGATCCTATTTCTCCACATCCTTTCCAGCACCTGGTTTTCATTTTTATTTGTTTGTTTTTGTTTTTTAATGGTAGCTGTTCTAGTGGGTGCTGGGTTGTATTTCTCTGGTGGCTAATAACTTTGAGAATCTTTCCATGTATTTATTGGCCATTTGTATATCTTCTTTGGAGAAATGTATACCCATGTATTTGGCTCTTTTTTTAAAAAATTGGGTCATGTGTCTTTTTATTTTTGAGTTATAGAATTTATATGTACATTTTGTATATTAAACTGTAATCAGTTATATGGTTTCCATTTTGTAGGTTGTCTTTTTACTTCCTTGATAAAGTCCCCTCATACACAACAGTGTTTTTAGGGTAGGCAAGGGAGTAAAGAGTTTATTAAAAACAAGAAAACAAGAAAAGTACACAATTGGAGACATGGACTGTGGGTTTGCCACAGGGTGTGTCTCACAATAGTGTTTAATTTTGATGAGGCCTCATTTATCTATTCTTTCTTTATTTGCTCATGCTATTGCTGTAAAGTCCAAGATACTATGGCCTACACAAGGTCCAGAAAATATTCCCTGCATTTTCTTCGAAGAGTTTTGCAATTTTGGTTCTGATATTAAGGTCATTAATCCATGTTGAGTTAACTTTTGCATTTGGTATGAGGTAGGGTTCCATCTTCAGTTTTCTCATATCACTGTCCATTTTTTTCCAGCACCATTTATTTTTTTTAGTAATCTTTCTTTAAAGAACATAGATCACACAAAATGTTACCTTGAAAAATGTAAGAGGTTTCCATATACCCTGCTCCCATACCCACCACTCCTCCCACATCAACAACTTCTTTCATTACTGTGGTACAGTCATTGCATTTGATGAACACATTTTGGAGCACTGCTACACAGCATGTAGTAGTTTACACTCTCTCCCAGTCCTTTTAGCCAGCACCATTTCTTGAAGAGAGTATTCTTTCCCCACAGGGTGGATTTGGCATCTTTGTAAAAGATCGGTTGGCGAAAGGTGTAAGGATTTCTTTCTAAATTCTCAGTTCAACTCCATTGGTCTATATATTTCTCTTTGTGCCAGGACCACATATTTTGATTACTATAGCTTTGCAATAAGTTTTAAAATCAGGACATGGGAGCTCTCCAACTTTGTTCTTATTTTTTAGGATGGCTTTGGAAATTTATGGTCATATATCCTTCTATATGGATTTAATGATGTTTTTGTCCATCTCTGTGAAGAAGTCTGTTGGAGTTTTGATTGTGATACATTGAATCTGTATATTTCTTTAGGTAGAACTGGCATCTTAAAAATATTTAGTCTTCCAAACCATGAACATAGAATATCCTTCCATTTATTTAGATATTGTTTAATTTCTTTCAGCAATATTTTGTAGTTTTCCAAATACAAGTCCTTTACATCCTTGGTTAATTGATTTCTATGTACTTGATTCTTTTAGTTGCTATTGTAAATGGAATTTTTTTCCTTCATTTCCTCTTCAGATGTTTTCATTACTAATGTACAGAAACACTACTAACTTCTGGGAAGATGGAGGATTAGAGACACACGACTCACTTCTCTCCCAGAAAAATAGTTAAAGGACAGGCAGAAAAATATTCTAGGAAAAATATTCTAGGGCTTAGGAAGTGAGGGAAAGGCTTGACACTACCCAGAAGAGAGAGGGACAAAGAGAAAGGAAAAGATACTTGATGGGAAAAGTTGTGAGTAAAAGATACAGCTGCAGATCTTGTCACTTGTCCCCCAAACTTGGAACAGTCAGCACTGAGTCTTCCAGCCCCTGGCTGGTGGCTATGGACAAACGGGACTGTAGGGACCACTTCCCCAAGGAAAGGGAAAGAGAGGGATGCAGCTTAAGGAAGATTCAGCTTTTGGCCAACAAATTTGGTCTGCTGTGTCCCAAAAGCCCTTAGAGACTGGGTAGGGCTGGTACAGGCTGGGTAGGACTACACCACTGTTTGCCTGGGAGTCAGCAGGAGTAGAGATCCAACCCTCTAAAACACCCTCCCTAATGACTAGGACTAGTCTGAGAGTGCAGGGGGGAGTAGAATTATTTCCTACTTGGGTAAAGAGAGAGGGCTGCCTGAAAAGGGAGGAGAACACTTCTGAGAAAGTTTGATTTGAGATGCTCTGAATAGCCCTGAAGCAGGATCTTATGTCACACTGGTCCAGTCAGGGTTACATTGAACATAGTCCAACCAAGTTTTGGGTTGAGCAGTGTGGCAAAGAGTGCCATCTGCTGGTAAGCCAAGGAAGTGCCTGGAAGAAAATAAACATACTAAAAGGCCCTTTTTGGGCATTGATAGCCTCCCTCCCCAAGGCCTTTGGAAGTTCATCTGCAACCCATTACTGGACCTACAGACCAGATTTGAGCAAATAAACAGAGGCAATCCTTAAGAGCTAAACAGGCTGAACCAAGAGTCAAAGAACATCGATAACACACAACCTCCCACCACTAAATCCATACATAAGAGAGAGAAGTTGAGCATCACTGTAATCAGATACCTAGACATCAGCAAAAAATTAGAAGCCATATTAAGAAAAAAGGAAGCTATGTGTCAAGCAAACGAATATATCAAAACCCCAGATGAGGCACAGGATTTGAGACAACTAATCTAAAAGGTTGATACAAACCTCCTAAATAAAATCAATGGTTTGAAAGACAATATGTCTAAAGAGATAAAGGAGTATCAAAAATAGTATACAAAATACTGTGACAGCTTTGAGATTGTTTATGAATCCCAAAAGAGTAAGAATATGTTTGTAAACTAATCTATTCCTTTGAGTGTGATACGTCTGATTGGATCAAATTCAGTTGAGGGTCCTTTGATTACATTACATATTAAGATTGCTTTTAGGGTTTTTTAATTCGACCATGTCAGTAAGGCATGAGTCTGCTTGAGAACCTGCCTGCTTGGTGGGTCTGATGGAAACAGATTCCCAACAGGAAGAGAGAGTATTGTCATTTGTTATCCTACCATGTAACAGAAAGGAGAAGGCTCAAACAGCTAAGGCTGGGGAGACATGACCCATTTTACTTGATAGCTTACATTTGAAATCAGGAAGAGAGTAGAACAGCCAAGACTGAAATAGAAGACCCAGAAAGAAATAATCAAATAATCAAAGACCCTGAAAGAAATTAGCCCTATGACAGAAGAGAAAAACTACAGGATCACTCAAGCACGAAGCCTCAAAAGACTCGGACCACAGAGCTCAAGAGGAAGAGGGGGCCCAGAGGGACAGGAGAGGCCAGGCAGAGATCACCCGCCATCTTGCTTCAACATGTGGCCCCTGGCTCTGGTGAGAAAACACCTCTTATGGTGCCCTCAGTTGGACTTTCCTTGGTCTTGGGACTGTTTTCTTTTACCCCAAATAAATTCCCTTTATAAAAGTCAACCAATTTCTGGTTCTTTGCATTCCACTCCTTTAGCAGACTGATAGCGATACTGAAAGAGAAAATTTGCCAGCCAAGAATTCTTCATTTATCCAGAAAAATTGTCCTTCAAATATGAAAACAAGTTTAAAATATTCACAAATAAACAGAAACTAAGAGAGTTTGTAATTCGAGGTCTGCTGGGAACACTTAAGGGAGCCATACAGTCCAAAAGGAAAGAGAGAAGAGGACTGGAGGAGACTGTAAAAGTGAAGACTATCACACAGGAGTATCAATAGGGTAATATGACAGGTGAAAAGCAGATATGACGTATGAAAGCCAAAGAATAAATTGGTGGAAGTAAATGAGGCATTTACAGTAATGTCTTTGAATGTGAATGGCATAAACTCCCCAATCAAAAGATATAGTGTGGGAAAGAAGCTTGAATTTGAATGTGGGAACATGGCTTGAAGTTGAAACATTTCCATAACACAGATAGAGAGTGCGGGCTTAGGAACAGTGGACCTTAACTAGACAGAACACTGGTCAGTACAAAAATTGTTTGCATGAGGATGCATTTGAACTTTGTATGACCTGTTCCTTATAATTGCAGATGTTGCACCTGTTCTCTATTATTGTAGATGTTGCAGTTCTGATAATGAACAACTGCTTGGTAGTTTCCAAATAAGTACAATGTGTAAACTAGGGCTGAGGCTCTCAGTTCCAGAAGCTGTGAGTACCCTTGTGCCATCTTTATTTCCTCTCTTGTGTCTTTCTTTCTGTCCTTTATTTCTTAAGTTCTGCATTGCCTTTCCTTTAAGCCAACCTATTACTGAGCTGTTCTCAGCAATATAGATTACAGAAGGGATTAAAAAACATGAGTCACCCATACACTGTCTAGAAGAGACTCACCTTAAGCCCAGGGATACAAATCAAATGAAAGTGAAAGGTTGGAAAAAGATAACCCATGTAAACAATAACCAAAAAAGAACAGGGGTAGCTATACTAATATCTGGCAAAATAGACTCTTAGTGCAAAAAAGTTATAAGAGAATCAGAAGTTCATTGTGTATTGATAAAAGGGACAATCCACCAGGAAGGAGTAACAGTCATACACATGTATGCACCTAATTAGGATGCCCTAAAATACATAAGGCAAACTCTGGCATAACTGACGGGAGAAATAGATGTCTCTACAACAATAGTTGGAGGCTTCAACATAACACGCACATCATTAGGTAGAACAATCAGACTGAAAAACAACTAGGAAACACAGAACATGAACAATAAGATAAATAAGATTGACCAGATATATACGGGACATTGCCTCACGAATCAGCATGTTATATATTCTCCTCAAGTGCTCATGGATGTCTCTCAAGAATAGACCACATACTGGGGCACAAAGTTGGACTCAATACAGACGAAAAGATTGAAATTATGCAAAGCACCTTCACATCATAATGGAATGAAGCCTGAAATCAACAATAAATGGAAAAAGGGTAATTTCACAAATGTGTGGAGGCTAAACAATAGACACCTAAACAAATAAAAGGGAAAAGAAGAGGTTTTAAGAGAACTTAGTAATTATCTTGAGATGAATGAAAATGAAACCACAGCTTATGAAAATTAATGGGATACAGTGAAGGCAGTGCTCAGAGGGAAATTTATAGTCCTAAATGCCAATATTTAAAAAGAAGAAAGAACTATAATCAAAGACCTAACTGTATACCTGGAGGAACTAGAAAAAGAACAGCAAACCAATCGCAAACCAAAGAGAAAGAAAGATATTAAAGAAAATTGAAAACGAAAACAATAGAGAGAATTAAAAAAAGAAAAACTGGTTCTTTAAGAATATCAATATAATTGACAAACCCTTAGTAAGACTAGCAAAATAAAAAGAGAAGATGCAAATAAACAAAATCAGAAATGAAAGAGGGGGACAATATGATTGACCCCACAGAAATTAAAAGGATCATCAGAGGATATTATGAGGGAAGCAGCTGTGGCTCAAGCAGTTGAGCTCTGGTTTACTATATGGAAGCCCTGTGCTTGATCCCTGGAACCTCCAGGTAAAAAAAGAAAAAAGGCATCCCAGACCTCTTTGGGGAGGTACAAGGCACCAATGCCTTGTAGATTGGCACAAGGCCACATGTGGCAAAGCAAGGCACCAAAAAGATGATGATACAACCAGAATTTTTTTTAAAGAGGATATTTGGAGAAACTGTATACTAACAAATTAGACAAACCAGATGAATGGACAAATTCCTAGAAATGCACAAACAACCTACATGGGCTCTCCAGGAATACAGGAACTAAAAAAACAAAAACAAAAACACACACACACACAAGAAACAATCACACTTGAAGAGATTAAATCAGTCATTAAAAATCTCCCAAGAAAGAAAGTCCAGGAGCAGATGGCTTCACAAGTGAATTCTACCAAATATTTTAAGAAAAATTAACATCAATCATGTTTAAACTCCTCCAAAAAATTGAAGAGGAGTAAAATTACCCAACATATTTTATGCATCCAACTTCACCTTAATACCAAAGGCAGATAAAGATACTAAACAAAAAGGAAATTACAGATCAATCTCTCTACTGAACTTGGATGCAAAAATTCCCAACAAACACAAAGAAAATCCAAAAGTATATTAAAAGAATTATACACCTCATTATACACCACAATCAAGTGGGATTTATTCCTGGTATTTAAGAATGGTTCAGCACAGGAAAGTCTATTAATATGATACACCACATTAAAACCACATGATCACCTTGACTGATGCAGAAAAGTCATTCAACAAAATCCATCATCCTTGCTTGATAAACACATTTCAAAAGAAAGGAATAGGATGAAAGTTCCTCAACAGGCTAAAGGGCATATATGAAAAACCCAGCCCCAACATCATACTCAATGGGGAAAGGTTTTCCTCTAATATCGGGAACAAGACAAGCATGCCCACTGTGACCATGGTTATTCATCATTGTATTAGAAGTTCTGGTTAGAAGTTCTATTTGTAGATGACATGATAATATAGTTAGAAAATTCTGAAATGTCTATGACAAAGTTACTTGAGCTAATGAACAAGTTCAGCAAAGTGGCAGTATACAAAATCTACATGCAAAAATTAGTAATTTTTCTGTACACTAAAATTGAACAATCTGAGGAGGAAATCAGGGGCAAAAATCCGTTTATAATAGCAAGAAAAAGACTCAAATACCTAGGAATCAATTTAACAGAAGATGTAAAAGACCTGTGTTTGGAAAATGACAAAACACCACTAAAAGAAATCAAAGAAGACCTAAATAAAGGGAAGGAAAAACCATGTTCATGGATTGGAAGACTAAATATCATCAAGATTTCAATCCTATCCAAGGTGATTTACAGATTCAATGAAATAGCACTCAAAATCCCAACAACCTAATTCACAGAAATAGAAAAGTCAATTATCAAATTTATTTGGAAAGGAATGGGGTTCTGAACAACCTAAAACATCCTAAAAAGAAGGTGAAGTTGGAGGATTCTCACTGCCTGACCTTACTATATACTACAAAGCTACAGTTGTCAAAATGCATGGTAGTGGCATAAAGATAGACAGACATTTTGATCAATGGAATAAAACTGAGAATCTAGCAATAGACGCTCACCTCTAAAGCCAACTGGTTTTGACAAACCTACCAAATCCACTTTACTGGGACAAAACAGTGTATCTCAGCATTTCAACACAGTAACTTCCACCCAGCATGGGACATGAGTTCCAGGGATGACCCTCCCTGGCACCAAGGGATTAGTACCAAGTGCCAAATAGCAATGCATCTGGAAAAACACCTTGAAAATCAATTAAAACAGCAAACAGCAGGAAGCCCTCCTCTGCCATTAGCAAAGGGGTAGAATAAGTAACAGTTTAAAAGCCAGACACAGGCCTGAGCACATGCTCGTTCTCTTCTTCTCTCATTTCTGGAACCATTCCTGAACCTCTATGCACCACTCTTGTCCTTTTTCCCCTGCCACGTGGCTACAGAAGTAAAACATGACATTTATGACCTGTAATGGGGAATTGTAGCCTGTAAGTCAGCCCTCTTTATTACTTTTCAGCCCCTTCCTCTCTACCTAGGACCCCTGCTCTGTTATTTTCTCCCATTTCTCTTCCCTCTCTACCTGAATAAATTACTAGCCTAATTCACCCAGTGTGCTCTTGAAATTAATTTCTTCAGCATAACCAAGAACCTAGATAAAATCAGGTTACAAAAGGAGTGAAAGAGGACCCCTATCTCACTCCCTATACAAGAACCAATCAAGATGAAGCAAAGACCTAAGCATAAAAGCCAGGACCATAAAACTCCTAGAAGATAATGTAGAGAAACCTTTTCAAGGTTGGCCATACCTCCGTATGTTACTGTTACAAGATATTAATAGCAGGAAAAAATGCAACCAAAGCAAACTATGGACAGTAGTGTTTAGCAATATACTAATAAGCTTCCATTACACACACAAAAAAGGAAATATACTAAGTGGATGAAACTAGACAAAAGGTACTACATATTGTTTGACTCCGTCTATACAAAATAAAAATACAAATAAATTAGAGAGACAGAAATAAAATAGCAGCTAAGTATGGCAGGGATTGATAGAGAGATTAAGAGGTGATTATTAAGTGGTAGAGTTTGTTTTTTGTTTGTTATTGTTGTTGTTGAGTAATGAAAGTGCTCTAATATTGAATGAAGTGATGAATGCACAATTCTATGATTATACAAAATACCACTGATTGTACACTTTGGATGGATTTATGCTTTATGAATATGTATCAATAATCTTGATTAAAGAAAAAAATCTTCCCAGTTAAAAAAGAAACCAATAAAAAGACACTACTGATTTTCACATGTTGATCTTGTACCCCACCGCTTTACTGAATTCATTTATTACTTCTAGTAGCTTTACTGTGTTTTTTTTTCAGGAATTTATATGTATAGTGTCATGTCATCTGTCAATAGAGAAAGTTTCAATTATTTCTTTCCTGTTTGAATGCTCATTATTCATTTTTCTTGCCTAACCACTCTGGCCTGGCTTCAAGTAAGGTGTTGGATAACAGTAGTGACAGTGGATATCCTTGTTTTGTTCCTGATCTTAAGCAGAAAGCTTTTAGTCTTTACGATTTAGTATGATATTAGCTGTGGGTTTTTCATGCATGGCCATGATCGTGTTAAAGATGTTTCTATTCATAGTTTTCTGAATGTTTTTTATCAAGAAGTCTGCTCAGTTTTGTTAAATGGATTTTCCACATTAATTGAGACCATCATGTGTGGGGTTCTTTTTCATTTGATATATTAATTTGCTGTATTATATTAACTGATTTTCTTATTTGAACTACTCTTGCACACCTAGTATAAATTCAGTTTGACCGTGTTGTATAATCCTTTCAATGTGTTCTAGTTTTCATCTTGCTTGTAATTGTTGATGATTTTTGCATCTGTACTCAGGAGAGATGTTCGGTAATTTCTCTTTTCTTGTAATGATGTTATCTCGCTTAGGAATTACAGTGATGCTCGCTCGTAGGATGAGTTGGGAAGTGTTTCCTCATCTCAATATTTAAAAGAAATTGAACAGTGCTGGTGTTAATTCTTTGAATGTTTGGTAAAATTCACCAGTAAAGCTGTCTGGTCTAGGGCTATTTGGTTTGGAGGTTTCTGATTACTGATTCAAATACTTTCATGTTATTGGTCTGTTGAGATCTTCTATTGCTTCAAAAATCAGGCTGTCTTGTGTTTTTTATTTTCATTTTAATATCATTTATACATGAACATACATAAACAATAAGTGCATAGTAAAAGTTGTGAACTTCCAAAGCTAATATGCATAAAGCCATACAGGGGTCCCATACATAAACCCTCCACCAATACCTTGCATTGTTCTGAGACATTTGTTACAAACTATGAAAGAATATTGTCAAAAATATGACTACTAATCATAGTCCTTATATTACATGTGATGTGTTTTAAACCCAAACAATCCTATTATTATTTTTTAAATATATTTTTATAGCAGAAGTTGTAAACATACAAAGCAATATTTTTGTTTCAAAAAAAAACAAAAACAAAAACACACCCTTCTATCAACACACCCCACCATGGTGGAATATTTGTTACAGATTGTGACATAATATAATCTGATTATTACCAGGCCCATAGCATACATTGGGCACACTTTTTCCATACTACCCCATTATCAACACAGTACATCTTTGGCGTAGGTGCAAGAAAATTATATTATTACTGTTAACCGCAGTTCACAGGTCACTCCAGTTGTATTTTTCCCATGCTTCTCCACATTCCCACCACACTCTAATAGTGATGTACATTTGCTCTAGCTCACAAAGGGCACTCTTGCATCTGTACCATCATCCACCTCTGGGTTTACTGTGCTTTTCAGTCCCTAGATTATTTTCTAGCATTCTGTCACTTGGTATCTATATCCCTAGACTAGCATTTTCAGCCACATCTTGATTTATAAATATCTGTTACTAATGATAACATGTTACCATCAACTCTGTACATTTCCATACTTTTACAGTAAAACTGATTAAATCTTCTACATACATTAAACATCAGTAGTCCAGCTCAGTCCTCCTCATATCTCCTTTAAGAATTCACCACCTACCACAAGGTCTTGAAGATATTTTCCTATATTTTCTTCTAGAAGCTTTATGGTTCTTGCTTTTCTATTTAGATTTTTTATTCATTTTGAGTTGACTTTTGTATAAGGTATGAGATAGAGGTCCTCTTTCCTTCTTTTGCCTATGGATATCCAATTTTCTCAGCACTACTTTTTGAATGGACGGTTCTGCCCAAGTGGGTGGAATTGACAGGCTAGTAAAAAATCACTTGACCTTACATGCAAGGGTCTGTTTCTGAACCATCAATTCAGTTTCATTGGTCTATATGTCTGTCTTTATGCCAGAACCGTAGCTACATAATTTTGCTTTTCCTTTTTAAGATGTTTCTGGCAATTCAGGACCCCTTAACCTTCTATGTAACCTTCTATGTAAATTCTGTTTTCCATTCATTTTAAAAATGCTGATGGAATTTTTATCAGGATTGTACTGAATCGTATATCGATTTGACCAGAATTGACATCTTAATGATATTTAGTCTTCCAATCCATGCATGTGGAATGTTCTTCCAATTATTTAGGCCTTTAAAAATTTCTTGTAACAATGAGTTGTAATTTTCTTAATATAAGTCCTTTACATCATTGGTTGTTTATTCCTGAATATTTGGTTTTATCTATCATATTTTATTTTCACCACTCTTTTGACATTTCTAGTTACTTTTCTTTTTATAATCTTCATTACTAGACTCTCTTCCAGGCCTCTTTCTCCTGGCTGTAGCATACCCTTTGGTATTTCCTACAAAGCCAGCACCTTGGTTACAAATGTTCTCAGTTTCTGTTAAGCTGAGAGTATTCTAAACTCACCCTCGTTTTTGAAAGACAATATTGACAGATATAAGGTTCTTGGCTGGATGTTTTTCTCTCGCAGTATCTTAAATATATCATACCACTGTCTTCTTGCTTCCATGGTTCCTGGTGAGAAATCAGCATTTAATCTCATTGGGTATCCCTTATATGTTATGCATTGCTGTTCTCCTGTTGCTCTCCGAAATCTCTCTTTGTCTTTGTTGTTTGACATTCTGATTGGTATGTGTCTCAGAGTTGGCCTATTCATGTCTTTTCAGATGGGAGTACATTGTGCTTCTTGATCATGGATATCTATGTCCTTCAATAGGGTTGGGAAATTTTCTACCATTATTTCTTCAAATATTCCTTCTGCCCCTCTTCTCTTCTCTTCTCCTTCTCGGACACCATTGACAAGTATGTTTGCCCATCTCTTGCTGTCGTTTAGTTCCCTGAGATGTTGTTCAATATTTTTCCATTCTTTTCTTCATCTGTCTTTTGTATGTTCACTTTCTTTCTTTTTTTTTGATATTAATGAAATATTTATTGTAACTTGCACATGAGTCCTAATATACATGTAGGCAAACACCTCAAATCTTACCCAGTGTTATATTAAACTTACATTTGTTAAGTTATAAATTTTTTCTTTATTTTCTTTTAAATGTTACATTCAAAAAATATGAGGTCCCCATATACCCCCCACCCCATCCACACCACCCCTCCCACATCAACAAACTCTTCCATCATTGTGGCACATCCACTGCACCCAGTGAATACATTCCGGAGAACCACTGCAGCACATGGACAGTGGTCCACATTGTAGTCCAAACTCTCCCCCAATCCACCCAGTCTGCCACAACAGGACACACAACATCCAGCAGCCATCCCTGAAGCACCACCTAGGACAATTCCAAATCCTGAAAATGCCCCCACACGATATCTCTTCTTCCCTCTCCCGACCATCAGCAGGCACCGTGGCCACCCTCTCCACATCGCTACTATAATTTCTTCCCTTATTAATCAAAGTATTTCCCCAGCTGAACACCAGTAAGTCCACTCTAATCCATACTCTATTCGTCCATCTTGTGGACCTGGGATAGCTATGTCCAGTCCCCCTTTACATTAAGAGGGAGTTTAGATTCCACATGTATGATGGATGCAATTCACCTGCTTGCAGCTATAGGCACTCTTGGCTCCCTGGTGTGGTGGCTGACCCTTTTCACCTCCCGGTCAGCTGACCAGGGTAAGTCCAAGAATCCAGAAGGTAGTGTATGTTCACTTTCAGAGGCCATTTCTTCTGCCTTCTGAAATCTACTATAATATGATTCCAGTGTATTTTTAATTTCACTTATTGTTCCTTTCATTTCTATAAGCTCTATTATTTTTCTATTTATGCTTTCAAATTCTTCTTTGTGCTCATCCAATGTCTTCTTAATATCCTTAATCTCTTTAGCCATCTCACTGAATTTGTTCAGGAGATTTGTTTGAACATCTATGATTAGTTTTCTCAGCTCCTTTATGTCATCTAGAGACTTATCTTGTTTCTTTACCTGGGCCATATCTTCCTGTTTCTTGGTGTAGACTGTAATTTTTTGTTGGTTTCTTGGCATCTGGCTTACCAAAGTATTTATTAAGGGTGCAATTTTTCTCTTTCAGTTAGGACTTTCTACCCTTTCTCCTTTGCTAGTAGGAAGCAAGGATGTTTTTTGTGGTATAAGCTTGGAGTCTCAATCTTCCCTCATTGCCAAGGGACCAATGAAGCTTCTCCCAACTTTCTCCTTTGCCAGGGGTAGCTACAGAGTCATAGCTGCATGGAATAATCTAAGTCATGCAGGCCTAGATGGTAGTTACCTAGAAATATTGATGAAGTTTCACACCCATTTCTCTCCTGCCTGGGACAGGGATGGAGCTGCAGGTGTGGCAGCATTCTATGCTGTGTTTATCTGAGATGACTACAGTTCTACTGGTAGACTTCTTCTTCTTTTTATTTTTATTTATTTTTATTTATTTCTCTCCCCTTCCCACCCCCACCCTATTGTCTGCTCTCTGTGTCCATGTACTGTGTGTTCTTCTTTGTCCGCTTGTATTCTTGTCAGTGGCATTGGGAATCTGTGTCTCTTTTTGTTGCATCATCTTGCTGCATTAGCACTCCATTTGTGCGGCACCACTCCTGGTGGCTGCGCTTTTTTTGTCCTGGGTGGCTCTTCTTATGGGGCACACTACTTGCGCATGGGGCTTCCCTATGCAGGGAGCACTTTTATGTGGCATGGCACTCCTTGAACGCATCAGCACCGCATGTGGGCCAGCTCATCACATGGGTCAGGAGGCCCTGGGTTTGAACCCTGGACCTCCCATGTGGTAGGCGGATGCTCTATCCATTGAGCCAATTTCACTTCCCTTTAGCTGTTCTTAGGATTATACTTTAGCCCACTGAATATACTAGTCAGTAGCTGAAGTTGGTGCCCACCTGTCTCTTCCTCCCCCACTTTTGGTAAGTGGAGTTTCCGATTCCAGCCAAAGAATAGTTCTCAAGGAGGTTTGTGCCTCCAATGGAGGGTGGACTCTGAGGCATGGTGTGCTCTATTTCTTAATCTTCCATATAGATGGACAGACTCCTGCTTCCATTCTTTCAAGGATGTTGCAGGATGTTCTTTTGTTCCTGGAACCCTGTACATGTGCTTTAGATAGCTGTGGGTGATTACTAACTGCCCTATACCAGGAACTAACTCTAGGAGCTCCTTACTATGCCACCATCTTGCTGGTGGTTGTGTGTTTTAAAGAATTTGTTCCTTTTTTCTAGAGAATCTCATTTGTTGACACACAATTGTTCATAGCATCCTCTTATGATACTTTTTGTTTCTGTGGGTTTGATAGTAATGCCCCCCTTTCCTATTTTGTTTTAATTCTTTGTGTCCTCTCTTTTTCTTCTTTGTTAGTCTAGCTAAAGATTTGCTGATTTTATTGATCTTTCCAAAGAACCAGTTTTTGGTTTTGTTAATTCTCTCTAATGTTTTTTTATTCTGTATTTCCTTCCAGTCCAGTCTTTGTTATTTCCTCCATCTGTTTGTTCTGGGTTAATTTTGTTGTTCTTTTTCTTGGTTTTCTTCATATGTAGATTTGAACTCTTTATTCTTTTTTAATGGAAACATTTAGGACTATCAATTTTCCTCTACCACGGCCTTTTGCTACATCCCATAAGTTTCAATACCTTGAGTTCTCATTTTCATTCATCTTAAGATAGTTTATGATTTCTCTTGTGATTTCTTCTGTGACTCATTGATTGATTGTGTTGTTTAACTTCCATATATTTGTGGGTTTTCCAGTTCTCCATCTGCTTCTCATTTCTGGCTTCCATTGTTGTCAGAGAAGATGCTTTGTATGATTTCAATCTTTTAAAATTTATCATGAGGTGGGGAGTGGGTTATACGGGAATCTCTCATGTTTTTCAATGTAACATTTTGTGTGATCTATTAAATTAAAAAAAAGGCAATTAAAAATAAAAAAAATAATTTTTAAAATTTAAAAAAAAGAAATTAAAAAATAAAGTAAAATTTACTGTGAACTTCTTTTGTGACCCAACATTCAGTCTATCCTGGAGAATGATCCATGTGCACTTGAGAAGAATGTGTACTCTGCTTTTTCTGCGTACAATGTTCTGTATATGTCTATTAGGTCTAGTTAATTTCTTATACTGTTCAAGTTCTCCATGGCATTACTGATCTTCTGTCTAGATGTTCTACCCATTGAGGAAAGTGATGTATTGAAGTGTCCAAGTATTACTGTGGAGGTATCTATTTCTCCCTTTAGTTTTGTCAGTTTGCCTAATGAGTTTTGGAGTACTGCCACTATGTGCATAAATATTTATGATTGTTATTTCTTCTTGGTGTATTTAAACTTTTATTTGTGTATAATGTTCTTCTTTGCCTCTTACTACAGTTTTTTTTTTCACTTAGAGTGTTTTATGTCCAGTATTAGTATAGCTACCAGAGCTGTCTTTTGGTTCCATTTGCATGAAATATATTTTCCCCTCATTTCACTTTCAATCTATTTGTGTCTAAGTCTAGATAAGTCTTTTATAAACAACACACAGATGGATTGTGCTTTTTAAAATCCCTTTTATTTTGTTTGTTTATTTCTCTCCCCCACTCATTGTCTGCACTTGCTGTGTCTGTTCATCTTCCATGTTTCTTGAGGAGGCACTTGGAACAGAACCTGGGACCTCTGATGTGGGAGGGAGATGCCCAATCACATGGACCACTCCACTCCCCACCTTGTTGTGTCTTTCATTGTATTTTCCTTCTGTCTCTTGCTGCATCATCTTGTTGCATTAGCTCACCATGTCCACCTGCCACAACAGTTCACTGTCTTCTTTAGTAGGCACCAGGAACCAAACCAGGGACCTCCCATGTGGTAGGTGGGAGCCCAATCACTTGAGCCACATGCACGTTCCTACATTCAGTTTTATTACTGATAAGGCAACCATTTTGTCTTATATGTTTTGCTTCTCTTTTCTGTATTGTAGCCTCCTTTTGTGTATATTTAATCCTGTGATGTAACTGATGGGCTTTATTTTTCATTTTCATTCTGTATATATTGTAAATACTTTCTTAGTGGTTACCTTGGGGTTTGTATTAAACACTAAGTTTATAACCTAGAAGCTTGAAAAAATGCCAACTTAACTTCAATAGCATATGTAGTCACTGCACCTGTATCCTTCCATTTCCCCCCTTTATGCTGCTTTTGTCACACATTACCTCAAAATATTTTGTTTCCATTACATGGAAATATGATTATGTATTACTAAATTACAGTGTAAGTCATATAAAAAATAAAGAGTAGAATTATATATTAAGGGTACGGTGCTATTAGGATTTGCTTTCACTGGAGATCTTCACTTCTTCATACTGCTCCAAGCCAGTATCTCCTGCTCTTCCCTTTCAAGCTGAAGATTTCCCTGCAACACTTCTTGTAAGGCAGATCTTTCCATGATGAACTCTCACAGTTTTTATTTGTCAGTGAATGTCTTAAATTCTTCCTCATTTTGGAAGAATAGTTTTGTTGAAAAAAAGCTTTTTGTCTAGCAGTTTTTCCCTTTCAGTACCTTAAATATGTCATACTACTGCCTTTTTAGCATCAATGTTTCTGATGAGAAATCAACACTTAGTCCTATTGAGGATTTCTTGTTTGTGACTAATCACTTTTCTCTTGCTGTTTTCAGAATTCTCTCTTTATCTTTGGTATTTGATATTTTAATTAGTATGTCTTTGAGTAGATCCATTAGGGTTTATCCTGTTTGATATACATCAGGCTTCTTAGACATGTATCATTATGTCATTCATAAGAGTTGAGAAATTTTTAGCCATCATTTCCTCAAATATTCTTTCTTTCCCTTTTCCTTCTCTTCTCCTTCTGGAACTCCCATAATGCATTTGATGGTATGCTTTATGGTTCATTGGTTCTGTTTACTTTTTGAAAATTTTTTCTCTATCTGATCTTTTGACCTTATGATTTTGATTGTTCTCTCTTCTAGTTTACTAATTCTTTTCCTGTTGTTTTGCTTTTGTGTGTCTCTAGTGTATTTTTAAACTCCATTCTTGTGTTTTTCATCACCATAAGTTCTGTTATATTCTTTTCTGGACTATCTAATTCTCCTTTTTTTTTTTTCACATGTTATCTTCTTAATATCCTCTAGCTCTATATCCATATTTAGTTTATATGTATTCATATTTCCCTTTAGCAGCTCCTTGAATTGATTTAGGAGATTTGACTGACCTTTGATTAGTTGTTCTCATGTCTGTTTTCTCTGGAGTTGTAATCTCTTCCCTTAAATGAACCATATTATCTGATTTCTTTGTATGGCTTCTGGTTTTTTGCTAATGTCTCAGCATCTAATTATTTTGATGTGCTAGCTCTGGAGTAGGTTTCCCCCTCTTGCTCACAGTTTGACTATAGATTGGATGTGTGGTAAGGCTCTTCTTCAACCTTTGTTCCAATTTATACTTAATCTTTTAGCACCCTGTATTAATCAGCCAAAGGGGTACTGATGCAAAATACCAGAAATCAGTTGGTTTTTTAGAAAGGTTTTTTATTTGGGGTATAAGCTTACAGTTACCAAGCTGTAAAGTGTAAGTTACTTCCCTTACCAAAGTCTATTGCCACACATTGGATCAAGATGGCTGCCAACATCTGCAAGGGATTAGGCTTCCTGGGTTCTTCTCTTCCCCGGGCTCATTTCTTTCTGGGCTCAACTCTTCTGTTTCTCCATGAGGTCAGCTCTAGACTGTGTGGCTCTCTAGACTTTGCCTCTCTCCAAAGGCCAGCTGTAGAAGACCAAGCGATGGCTCTGTCTCTCTCCCTGGGGCTTGATTCTCTCTGGGTTCAGCTGCTCGGCTCCTCTGCATGCTTACATCCTGGGCTCCAGCTCACAACTCCAGCACCAAAACTCCAACATCCAAACTCCGACTAACTCCTCTGCTCTGCCACATAGTTTTATCTGTGAGTATGGACTCAAAATCCTAGAGATGTGCCCCAATCAAAGCCGTAATCATAACTTAAGCATTCCCAGGTACAGACCAGTTTATAAACATAATCCAATATCTATTTTTGGAATTCATAAACCATATCAAACTGCTACACAACCCATGCTTAACAGTTCAAATTTCCTCAAGACTTTTTACCTGCCTCTTGCCCTAGGCATGTCCTACAACTTTTTAGATTACCCTATTATGTGCATCTGGTTCACTTTCCAGAGATTTACTTTCTGCTGTTCCTTCTCCAGGAGTGCTCAGTTGTTCTGTTTGCTTTTATGCACACTTTCCTCCCCAGCAGTACTGATTTGCTCAACTGCTCTCCCATTCTCAGGGCAGCCCTTCCACTACAGCTGTCAGTCCTCTGTTTACTCTGCCTTACAACAGTTCAGTTTTTCCTCATTTCCTGTGCGGTCTTTCTGCCAACCTTAACTCCCATGTAAGGGTATTCCACCCCAGGGAACCAGAGCGGTTTGGCATTCAAAATGTCCACTTTTCTTTTAGATGCACCAGCAATTAGTAACAGTGTTGGGAGTATGCACTGTTTGCCAACAATTCTGCACTGTGTGGCTCTTGTTTCCTGTATCCTGGAGGCATCTTTGTATGTGTATGCTCATGAGATGCTAGGGTTCGGCCTTGGGTCTATATGACCTTGGGTTCCTGTGCATAAATGTGTATGGTGATCTAAGTTGCTGCCATAATTGATGCTGAGGTCAGAGACTATGGCAGTAGGTACCCAGGCTAGAGTACTGTCACTGTGACTCTTAAACTCCACACAACCACGTGTCTGGGAGGGGTCCAGACTGGCAGGTCCAAGTTTCAGATCTCCTATCTTCTGTTTTGGTTGGTATTCTTTTCATTCAATTCAGCATTTGTGGAGTCTTTCTCCAGTCTCCATTGTCTTACAAAGTTCCAAGAGAGTGGAATGTACCCTTTTATTTAGTTGTTTCTATGGGGCAAGTTTCCTGGGGATGTATATACCACCATTTAATGATATCACTTTCCTTTCTTCATAGCCACTGGAAGGTATTCCTACTTGAAGACAATACCTAAATAAGAAGAAGTCAAAAGAAGAGATGCAGATATGTGCTCTGGGAGGGTCGCAAATGCAAGCTTCCCCGTCCTCTCCACATCACCCTCCCTTGCAGAAAAACAGCGTTTTCTCAATCATGGAAGCTCTTCTCTCCTCACTTTGATAAGGGCTCTCTTTAGTTAACTTTTGCTTAGTGCTTATAGAGCCAAGAGTCCAATTCCCAGGACTCTTAAACTTTAGGAGCAGAATTCAAATAGAAAATAAAAATGCAGATTTCTTGCCAATCCCAGTTTTGTTTTCTAGGTACAATGAATAAGGTTCACGTTGGCTCGGGGAAATATTTTATGCTGATTTAAGAAATTGAATTTATTAGAGAGAATTTTCTTGAATAATTTAAACAGGAAAAACAGATGCAAATTTTTAGAGATTATTTTATCTTTAGTTGGTCAAATCCCTATATAGCAAACTAATTTGCACTGTTCAACTTAGGTAGATCATTATAATAATGGCTCCCAAATATCATAGTCTCTGTTTCCATATACCTTTGTAATGGGAGGTTGCCTCTCTTTCTATCCAGAAAAGATGGAGTAATAGATTCCCATAGAATCTAGGTGGGCCTTATGACTTGCTTTAACCAGAATATGGCAGAAGTGACATTGTGTGTACTCTAGAACCTATGCTTTAAGATGTCTGTCCGATTCTTAACTTCACTCTCTTGGAACAAACCTGTGCTGTAAGGAAGCAAACTGGCTACTGAGTGCTAAGAAACTACACGGAGAGAAAAATCCCAATCTTCCAGCTATCATCAGCCTCAGAAAAAAATCATATTATAAGCCTCAATCACTTTCTCCACATTACGTTACTTTCTAAATGTGAAATAACTGTACTGTAGAAAAACATGTAAATAGAGAGTAGATTTTTAACAAAATCCTAGAATGGAATGCCTTAAAGTCCATCAATTAATTGCATATGAAATTTAACCATGCCTAACTACTGACCTTTAATAACTCTGCAAGTGATCAGAACCAGCTCTTTAGGTCGGGTCACAGTTGTACATGTGAGTGTTGCAAGGAGCTAGTTTGGAAATAACTTACTTTCCTGGAAGGAAATGAAAATAGATATTGTTTGTTTCTTTTTGTTCTTTTAAGTTATATAATTTTTCCTGACTGAATACTATTTTTTAAATTACAATTAAGTATTTTGTTATTGACATCAATTTTTATGAGAATTAAAGGGAAGTAAATACTCAGAAATCATAATAATGAAATGGCTCTTCCAAAGTGTAAACTAAGCTACTTAATCATTTGGGGTTTCGGACTTTCTCATTTAGGTTCTTCTTTCAAGGTCTAAGTATGAAAACCATGTGCCTATGCCTGAAGGTTAACACGCTGGGTAACTGAGGACAAAATTTATAGTTTGTATATTAGGTGAGTGCAATATATTGGGTTCAAACTTCTGAACCCAGTATTTTCTACTCTTCTGAAACCTGAAGCATACCTTTTTTTTTTTGAGGTACTGAGACTGGAGATTGAACACATATCTGTTTGCTAGTTGTGTTTGCTCATTGTTTTGCTTGTGTTTTGTTTTTGTTTTGTTTTTGCATGTTGTTTGGCTCATTGTTTTTGCTCATTTGTTTGGTCATTGTTTGGTTGGTTGTTTATTTTCTTTGGGAGGTGCTGCAACTGTTGCAGCTGAACAGCTTCTTGAGGTGGGAGGAGTGTGAGGCTGAGAAATGAAAGACACAAAATAGTGCAGGACAAGTGGACCATGAGGAGTTTGCAACTCCCCTCTGTCACTTGGCTTGAACACACACTTTATTTTATATCATAAGGGAAAACAGCACATTCAGAAGGTTTGCATTTCTAGGTTACTACAAACACAAAAGTTATTCTTCTATTCATAAGCCTACAGGTAACACAGTCCCTTTCTTATCCACACTCAGCATATCCAGCTCAGCACGTGACCTTGGCCAGTGGGTTCCTCCTATTTTATTTCCAGACTCCCCAGGTGCACTTTGTCTACATTCTTACTGTGAACCTTGGAGGCTGCTTTGCAGGCTTCTGGGGACCCTTCTTTGCAGAGCTCCCAATCTCTCCCCCTTTTTTACTATAGAAAAAGGCTGCCAGCTATGACTGTGCCTGTCTTACATTGGCCCCCTCTGGGACTCTTACCCATCATTGACTACCAGCTAGTGAGGACAAGAAACTTGTCCCAGGCAGCTCTTTTTCAAGAGAGCTGTTCACATCTCATTGTGCCTTAAGGCCTTTTGAGTCAGACATAACTGGGTGTTTTCTGTTTGTATGTGGTCCATCTGCTGTTGTAACTGTAGTGAGCACCAGAGAAGTAGCAGAAGACAGGCAAAAGTCAACAAAAACCATAAATTGTAACAGAGGAGGTCCCAAGGGGCAAATTTTTGTAAGCTGGTTAGCAGACTGTTAGCAAAAGCTTCAGGATTTAATGTAGCAAGATGAGCTGTGTGGAGGGCCAGGATTTCATCATGTAGGCTCCATAAATCTAAATATTTTCATGATTCCAAATTCCTTGCAAATGGAGATGGACGGCAGTCCAATTCCATTTCATATTATTGAACAATATGGGGGTAACACAAACAAAAGTATTCCAAGGATGGCACTGTAGGTGCATCTGATATTGTAAAGTATCTATTTTATTACCCAAAGAGATAAAAGTTTCCTCCAAAGCATTTAATTTTTTTTCTAATTTGTGATCAATGGGTTCTTGGTCCCATAAGGCTAGGAAAGTATTTTGTGCTAAAGAAGTAACAAACTGCAGTTTGAATACTTTGAGAAAGTGCAAGTCCAGCAGTAATAGAGGACCCAATGACTGTTATGAGTGTGATAATGCCTGCTACAATTAAACCGAAGGCTCGAGGGTATGGGGGGGCATCTAGTTGTAGTTGAATAATTTGCAAAAACTCTTTCCTGGTGTCACAACATCAGGGGGTATATTAACATACGGGAAACATAACAAAAGTGGGCTGTTGAACCATTAAATACAGTTAGTTAAATTATAATGCAAACAATGTACATAAAAATGTCCTTTCACCTTGGTAATGTTAACAGTTTCTGCTACAATGGCATAAGGAGAGGGCACACAGGCCCAAGTTCATCAGCAGATATAAGCTGCAAATTTGCAGTTCTAGGAAAGTTAATATGATGTGTGGCAGCTACCAATAGCCAAAGGTCTCAGTGAAGTATTTTAACCTCCAGCCATATCTCCACATTCCCCCTTTTCTGTTTTTGTAAAGTACTGAATACAGCTCAGGTGGTTTCTTGTTGTATAATTCCCTTGAGGGTTTCAGTGTGCATGTGAGGGCTCATGCCTCTCAAGAGCAGGAGGGATCTGATGTCACAGTCCTTGAAGTAAGCTTGAAGGAATTTATGGAGGATGTCTATGAGCTGCTGGGAGTAACAGGCAGCCGGAACTGCTGGGCTAGGCAACACAAGGTCTAGTACTCACGATGTTTGCCTTTTCAGTGGAGCCACTTTGCCTTTTCTCAGGTTTCAGTGGTAGGGCCCTGGAGCTTCACAAAGGTATCTGTGTCAGCAGCCCTAAAAGGGATGTTAGAGGAGTGGGTAGGGACATGACAGTCACCTGTTACTACTAGTAGGTATCCTGGATGTTTTTCCATAGATCTGAGGGCAATTTACAACAGTCTATCATTTCTGTTTTGCTTTTAGTATTTGCAATCCACCCCTGGAAAGGATGGGCAGTCTTCAGAGTGACCAGACACTAATGGATTGCGTCTTTCACTTTTAGCAGGGCCTCCCATGCTGCACACAATTGCTTTTTAACATTTTACTCTAGGCCTCCTTCCAGAATTGTGATTAAAACCCAAGGGGTACTTTTTAGAATTTTGCCTTTGCCACAAACTCCACCCAAAATCAATATTGGTGCTTGCCACATCCAATTCATAGGCTGTTAATGTCCACAATTTCCCTCCCCCTTTTTTTTTTATCATTTAAAGCAGCTTGCTGGAGGTTTTCCTACTTCCATGAAGGACCTTTCCCAATTAATACATACAATAGTTTTAATATTTGAGCTAAATGAGGGATGAAAGATTTTTAGTATTTTAACAATATTACAAACTCTATTAATAGGAGAAAATATTGTACTTCATTAATTACAACAGAGGGTATAGTTTTTTTTACCCAACCAAATAACATTCAAGAATTTGATTGAGCGGTAGGGACCATGCAGCCTGTTCTCATTGTTTGCCTATTTTAGGCTTTTAAGATAGGACACTATTATTTCTGATGTTTCTTTTAACTTTTGGAAAGAGGATTACTGGTTAAAGTAATGTCATCAGTAGAGTATCAGCCACAGATTTTTTTCTGCACAGCCAGATTATTATTACCATGCCAGGACAGATGGTTGGGCTATGCACATAGCTTAGGGGAAGCACTACAAATGTCCGTTGTTGGGTTTTCCACAGATAGGGGAATGCAGGCTGGCTTGACTGTTTAAGAAGCTACTAAAGAAAGTTTTAGCAAGTTTTAAAACAAAGTGATAGTGACACACTTGGATATTAATTTCTTGCAACAAATTAGCAGAATTTGGGATTGCTGAATACTACAGTGTTGTTACTTTAATTGATGATAATTGGTTGTTTCTGTAACACACACTTTTTTATAATAATTAAAACCATAATTAACCATATTGTACTTTTGTTTAACATTATGCCGAAATATTGGTAAATTTATACACTCTTAAGTATTCATATGAAACTTTTACTCATACAACTTTAATTAACAAAGGGTTAAAAAATCCTGTTAGTTTTATAACACTTTTAAACACCTTCCATTTAACATTTTTTTTGTAACCAGTTTGAAATAAAAAGCTACTTTTTAGGATTTGGTTTTGAGAAGGCAGGTTTGACAATTATGTTCCTTTAAAAGAGATAAGACAATTTCTTCTTTCAGCACGGAGGAAATGATAAGGTTAAAGCACAAGAAGCTATTTTGATAAAACAATCTTTGTTTGTATACTGATTATTCAGGATAAAAACATTTTATAAACTTTTACTAAAACAGACTAATGACTTGAGAAACTTTGAGAAAGAACAAAATTTTAACTTTGCTTTAGTGTACTACTTGATACTAAAGCTTTTAAAACTTTATCAATAGACCCATCAAATCTTACTTAACTTTAACCATAAAAATGTCTTTTCCACGAACTTTTTTGCACATCCTGCATTTGTTCAGGTTTAGTCCCACATTTTACCTTTTCTTAAGAACCAATCATTTTATTTTAGGAAAAAATTATTTTGTTTTCTTAATAATAAAAACAGAGCCTATACATCCCACATACAGAAATTACCAGGCAAACTTCTTATAACATATAATTACCATCAACACTAAACAAACTTGTTAAATGATGAACTTTTCTTCACTTTAAATACTTAGTAGCATGCAATACTAAAAGAAACAGTCTTTCAGAAACAAGTTAGTAGGGGAGGGTGGTTGCCGAAGTTTTCCTGTTATAAAATTACCTTTTATTATTATTATCAATTCAGGTTTTGTTTAATAATGACTTTTTGGAATTAGCCATTTAAATACCTTAATTTAAACAATGCTTCTTTAAACCTTTTATAATTATTTATAACTATATAGACTATAATTATATTATTTTGAGACAAATTTTACTGATGTGGGCTATCGTGGGAGGCTTTTCCCTCTCTTCATAGATAACCTAAGTTGTATGTGTCCTGACTTGTGGGTGTGGGACAGTAAGAGGCTGCAGCCCTGCCCTTGGTGACCATGGCAATGACTCCAGTCGCAGTAGGTAATTTAGCAATGTAAACTCTATGTACATACCAGCCAGTCCAGGGAGACTCTGATGGTGGTGATACCGAAGATTAAGGGGACTTGGACTTGGCCTCAAGTGGGAAATATAATATAGCCTGTGCATAAATTCAAAATTATCTAATTCTGTATCCAAGTGTGCCAAGTCCCTAAGAATTCAGTTAAGTGTTATAGGCTCTATGGGATTTGAATGTTCAGAAAGGATGTAAGACTGAATGTGTATTCAAGGTTGCATCCAGACAGAATGTGGGGGAGATGCTAATTCAAGCTCACGTGAAATGTGGGCAATATGTTAATTCAAAACCTATCTGGTACTCAGGCAATCATTTAACTAACAAAGAAAGTCATTTTCTTTCCTAAAAGCACCGTTTGACTCCCCACCCTGTATAAAAGGAACATGAAAATCTTGTTTGAAGTTGGAAACAGAAAGCTCCCGAGTCGGGCCAGCCATCAACAAATCATTTTTTCCCTCTCAAAATCATTCCTGAGTCCTGTCCTTTCTGTGCACAAATAATTGAACCTTTCTCGGCTTCTACAACATTACCTTCACAGAACACATTCCCTTACTTTACATTACCACAATATCTTCGACAACTTGCCACATGCATTTTAGCCCTGTCCTGCATATATTTATTTTTATTTTGAGTTTATGAAAATTAGCCATATTATTTCAGGACAAAACACACTCTTTTGAACAAACCTATTAAATTTCTGTTAGCACTCCCACAAACCTTTTACCTTTTAAAATATACATTTAAGTTTTACATTATTTTGTGAAGAAAAATAAACTATTCATTTCAATTTAGGCAAGAACCATTTCTTATGAAGAGACTTATAGTAATTTCATTAATCAAGATGTACAATTTTTATCATTGTAGACATCTCATTAACATTTAATATAAAGTATTAATAGAAGTAGTTATTTAATTTTTGGCCATTTGAATAGAGCTCTTTTAGAATTTTTTATTTATTAATTTATATTACCATCTGGAGGTATTAAAATATACACTGACATTAAACAAACAGACAAACACAAAACACGTACAACACACCAAGAGAAACAAAGTTTACAATTTGACTCAAAATTCTTACTTTCTTATTTTTTGGTATTGATGTAGGCTATGAGTGGGGGGTATATTCATAGATAACCCGAGAGGTGTGTTTTCTGTGTGATGTTCATTTGGGACAGTGAGAAATGCAGCCCTGCCCTTGGTAACTATGACAACAATTCCAGTCCTGGGGAAACAATTTAGGAATGCAAACTCTATAAAAATGCAGACCAAATGTGCTAAAAGCTTATCTAGAATGGATGAAATCCATGCTAAAAGCTTGCCTAGGATGTGGAAGATATATGCTAATTCAAACCTATTAAGCACTGAAACAAAGAACCATTTGGCCATTCCTCTCTGTATGAAAGTAACACAAAAATCTTGTTCAAGGTTCGGGTTTGAAACAGAAAGCTCCTGAGTCTGGCCGGCTGACAATAAATAATTTTTTCCTTCTCAAAATCATTCTTGAGTCCTGGCCTTTCTGTATGCAAATAATTGGACCTCTCTCAAATTCTACAACATTTTTGGTGACTCTGGTGGGACAGCAAACAAAGGCCAGAGACGGTAGCATTTTGTTGCCCCTTCCAAATCCCCAAGGAAGCTGGGAGGACTCGGGTGAACCCCAAATCTGGGTGCCCCTGGATTAAATTTAATCCAGAAAAGATGTGGGCTCCACCAGACTCTTCCCAACAAAAATCGAGGGCAATGGAAGGTCTGAAGAGAAAGATTCTGGGAATGAAAAAGAACTCCGAACATGGAAAAAGGTAAGACTCCCCAGGTGAGCACAGTCTGGAAAGCCCTAGCTTTAATTGCTAGGAAGGGGAGGCTGATCACCTCCTGAGAGAACCCTAGTAGCCCCAGAAAATTGGGGGGAAGCCATTCTCTCTAGGCCTGGGAAAAGGAGAAAAACTGGGGAAAAGCCCTGGTGTCTTGGGTTTGTCTAACTACATGTTAGAATCTGGTACTAGTCTTATATCCACTAAAGGAGTGGAGGCTTGATTTTAATAGAAAGGGCAGTTTATAGGTGCAAATCCTAACATCCTGGAAATTGGTCTAGATTGAAAAAAAAAACAACAACTTGGTTACAGGAAAATGGATCGGCTTTTCTAGTGGAGCTTGGTCTGGGTGTAAAGTTAAACAGTGGAAAAAGTCTAGCTGAAATCATTTGATATGGTGCTAAATTGTGAATGAATTTGCTTTATACCAAATGTTAAGTGTTCTAAGGTTTGTGATGGCTGTGGGGGCAGCCACGCTGAAAAAATTATAATATATAGAACTTGTGGGTCAAATTAGTGACCTTTGTGCTTCTGTCTATGTCAGCTCAATGCTACTGTTGGAGTTGTGTCATTATGTAAAGTAAAATGCAGTAGAGCTAGAACCATCCCTTGTCATTGGCAAGGAAGTGAAATGATTATGGGGCAGTTTTGAGGAGTCTGGATGTTTGCGGAGTCTGGATGTTTGTGCATGCTCTGCTGTCTCATCGCTGGTCTGCCCCTTTGCCGGGGCTTGGAGGCCATCTGTGTCTGTGCCACACACCCAAGTTTGTTGGGGCTGCCCCAGTCAGAGTGGCTGGGTCCCCGGGAGAGTTGCTGAATTTAAGTAGGTTCTGTCTGCTCATTTTGGCTGAAAGCTGGAAAGGGGGGAGGGGCTTGCCCCTTTCCAGTGAGTCCACACCTTCTATTCATAAGCCACATTCCTGTTTAATTGTTGTGCACCCGACTGCCTGGAAGGGGGGAATTGAAGGGGGTAAAAAGCAGAATCAGAATAAATGCAGTAAAGTTCCCTCCATAAGGTGTCAAAGCCAAAATACGTTAGCATTCTGCCCAGGTTCTTAGAAAGTATTGTAGTAACTTTAAGTAAGAGAATGTGTTCTGTGAAGGTAAAATTTGTCTTAAAGGTATAAATAGTTATAAAAGTTTTAGCAAAGCATTGTTTAAATTAAGGTATTTAAATGGCTAATTGCAGAAAGTCATTATTAAACAAAAACTGAATTGATAATACCAGCCTTCCCTGCCAACTTGCATCCAGAAAAAACTGTTTCTGGTATTACATGCTACTAAGTATTAAAAGCAAAGAAAAGTTCATTATTTTAACAAGCTTGTTTAGTATTAATGCAAATTATATGTTGTAAGAAGTTTGCCTGGTACCTTAGTATGTGGGATATATAGAATGTGTTTTTATTGTTAAGGAAACAGAAGATGATTTTGTCCTAAGATAAAATGATTGATTATTGGAAAGAGTAGAGTGTGGGACAAAACCTGAATGAATACTGAAAGTGTAGAAGGTTTGTGGAAGGAAACTTTTATGATTAAAATTGAGTAAGATCAGTATACAAAGAAAATCTGTTCTATCAAAATAGCTTCTTGTGCCTTACCCTCATCAATTCCTCAGTGTTTGAAGAAGGGTCTTATCTCTTCTAAAAGAACATTATGTTTTAGAAATCAAATCCTGAAAGTAGCTTTTTATTTCAAACTAACTGCAAGAGATTTATTTTACCTTAAAAGAAAAATTAATGGTTAAGTTCATTTAATATGTTATAAGTCAGATGAAAGGTGTTTAAAAGTGTTATAAAATTAACAGGTTTTAAAAAATTAATAAAAACTTTAACTAAGAGTTAAAATCATTTCTAAATGCATTTATATTATAAAACAGTAAAAAAATAATAACTGAAATTATAGCTGAGTGAATTTAGCCTAAAACTATTATTTAAGTGTAAATTCTAAACTAAACTTTCCTTTGTTTATGGTTACTTCAAGCCTAACCTCACCCCTTGCCTTTGCCTATGGTTATGTCATAATAGCTTCTGCTCCTACAGGCCAGAGAAGAACTGACATCACTGTCTCCTGTCCTGGTATTAGTAACCCTTTCTCTCATGAATTCAAGTGTAAACTAAATAAATTGCTGCCTGATAGAATAAGGTTAAATGACCACTGGAGTTTTATCTCCAAAATCAAAAAGGGGGGTGGAGGGGGAGAAGTCTCCTGCCTTAATAGTCAGTGTTCCTAAGAGTGGCAATTCATGAGAGAAACCAGTCTGTCTCCCTGAGGCTTCAAAGAGCCTCAGTAAATATATATAAAATTAATCTTGTTGCTTATCCAAAATTCTGCTAATTGCAAAGTAAAATATAAAGTTCTAAAACAAAATGGTGCTAAAGCATTGAGAACATTTTAGTCACAATCCATTAATTAAGAAAGAAAATTCTTGTGTAAAACTGCATGGTCATAGTGTAAAACTGCACAGTCATAGTGCAAATTAAAAAACGTTTCAAGAGTCTTTGAAATGTTTTGCAGTCACACTTATTTTGTAAAAATTATAAGTTTAAAGTAACTAAAGTTATGTTTTTGTGTCAAACTATTCATGTCTGCCTATTTGCTCAAATTGTTGAGGTTAAATAGGCAGTTGTATAAGTAATATATATTTCTGGACCCTAAATTAAGCTAAACAGTATATAAAATAATGCAAATTATAAGTAATATCAATGAGTTGTGTTTCTGTGTCTAACTCTTTGTCTGCCCATTTGCTCAGTGTATGTCTTCATACATCAATAATATCAAATTAACAAATGAAAATTCTTAAAAGAGCTCTATTCAAATTGTTAAAAATTAAATATGCAGTTATATATGTAAATATTCTTAAAGCCCAAATTAAACTAAGCAGGATGAAAAAGTCATATAGAAATCTGATTATAGAAACAATTAGGAAAGAGCCTCCTCTTTGCTAGAGCTTTAAAACCAAGACTAGGTGTGGCAGATTAAACCTATCTACTAGGCGAGGGAATTAAGAATCAGTTTGCCCTGTAATTTCCCAGTTTAAACCTTTTATCAGCCATAAAATGTAAAAAAAAAAAACAAAAAAACAAAAAAAACACAAAGATTAGGTTAGTTTTCACATAAAGAAAAAAATGTGTAACCTGGTGGCCTGCTGCCTCAGTCTCCCACTCCTGAGTTGGACAGCAGTAGAGGAAACCAGCTTAGGCCAGTCCTATAGGCAGTGAAAGGTTGCCCAAGAAGGAGCTAGGTCGGTGCCATTTCAGCACTAAATTCCATTCCTTATTTAACAAAGGGGAACAAGTAAAAACTAAAATGGTTAGAATGTGATAGAGGAAGTAGTTAAATCACAAACTTTTGCTCGGGAAGGTTAGATCTTCTCAGATAAGCTGTAACTTCTGAAGTATCCAATCTATGGAAAAACAGAGGAAGAGCTTGTGTGCTAGGCTTAGGGGTCATTTTTCTTTGTTCGGGGCACCAGCCATATCTGGCTCTGCGCCCCTTCTTGCAAGATTAAAAATAAATTATTTTCTTCTCCACAATCTGGTGAGCCTTATTTTCTTCCAGAAAATTTCTTTCCAACAAAATAAAAGTAATTAGTGGCTCTATTAACAAATTTCAGTAAGTAAAAGAAAAGTCCATAAAAACTATGGAAAAAATCTTTCCTAAATTATGATTAAACAAATTAAGTAATTGTGTAATGTGTTTTAAAACCTGGTAGTCAGTATGCTTTTAAATTATTCGTTTTCATAACTTAAACAAAGAAAAAAAGTTTTTAGCTTCCTGTAAGGAAAAAAGAGAACATTCCTTGCATAAACTATAATGGTTTCAATTTTATTTAACTTGAGTGTAATCTCCCATAGTTAGTTTATAAGCTAAATTAACATTATATGTACCAGATCTTTAGAGTAATAAAATTATAAGTTCACATTAGTGAAATTAGGCTAAAAGAAAAAATTGTAGATATGCTCTCTTAAATAAATAGAGTAAATATCTTTGGTTGGTAATTGTAATTTAATACGTTTATTTAAACATGAGGTGGCTAGTCAATGTAGTTATAGTCAATTATAAAGAGTTTGTAAAACATCTTCCAAACTAAAAACATTTAAACAGTTCTAGTTCTAAAAGTCATTGTTAACTAAAACTTAAATTGGTATTGGTTGCAAAAAATAACTTCCTAATAATAAAACCTGTCTGAAAGCCACCACAAGGTACATATTTAAGTAAATAGTAATAAAAAGTTATCTTGATTCTATTGGAAATATTGATTTTAACAATGAAAAATAATTTTTCCCCCTCTATTAGTAAAGTAAAGTACCTACAGTTATCTTCATGGTAAAATTGTGTAAGTAAACAGTCATTTGATATATGATGTGTTGCATTAAATTGTTTAAAATATATATATATAAAAACAAAGAATAAACGTTAACATTATCAAACTCTTGTGCATTCAAACCAGGCCTTGTATACATTACATTTTGCCTCTCCATGTGAGTTATTGGCTAGGCTGGTCACTAACCCCTCAATTAAAATATTTGCTATCTCAGCCTCTGGTTCTGCTCCTAAAGTCGATGGAAACTACGTTGCAGTTTCAAGCTCCTGCAGCAGCCAATGATGACTCGGTACAGCCAAGTGTACAATGGATATCGCCTCCAGACTGGCACTGTTCCATAGTGCCAGAGAGCACTATGCACCAGGCTAGTAGAATACTGGAGAATCTCTCTAAGATCAAGGATGCTGTGACTTGCTCACTGCGTTGAAGAACATGCTAAGTGGAGCCATGATACCAGGATACTGTAAGTGAAACTTAAACATAATTGGCATTATGGCCTGCTCTCATGGAGAGATAACATGTAAAGTATTACAAACCTGAAACTTAAAACTATTAATTGCAACTCTAAATCCTTTGCATTAAGTAATAATACATTAATTAATATTAAGTGCTGTACTCTTAGCCTGTGCTAAATGTATGCCTAATAATTATAACGTTATCTTTTCTGTTTTGGATCAAGTGTAAAAGTATATTGGACATGTTAATTTCCTAGTGAATTCATTTTCTAAACAGTTAATAAACATGTCTGTAGAATGGGGTGTCAGTCTCAGCCAGGCTCAGTCAACTTCTAAAGATAAATAACTTAAAAAAGAATATATCCTGTTCCCACCAGCTTTTAAGAAAGAGTGCCATCTTTATAGGCACCTAACCTTGTCTACCTCTGTAATCCAGTGTCCTCTTTTAAAAACGAGTATTCCAAATTTTTAATTAAGTTTATTTCTTTCAGAGTGAACATCTTATTAACCATATGAAAACTTCATCCAACTTCGTACAGAATGCCGGATCCGTCTTCCTTCAGTTAAAATAAGAAGTTTACACCTTGTTAGGCAATAACTACAGCCCATGGCCAGCAGGAGGCAGTTACAAAAAGAAATCATCTCTCTTCAGCACGCCTTTTAAATTAAAGGTGTAAACTCTTTAAGGGTAAAATAAAAGTAATAAATGGATCTGGAACCTGACTGGAAATCCAAGTGAGTGCTGGTGGCAGCAGAATAACTGCAGGAGGCCCCTGCCCCAAGATTCTGCTGTCCAAAATAAAAAGTTCTAAACATCTAAAAATAGCCCTGGATGCTGCACTAAAGACTGATAAATAATCAATCAAAACAACAAACAGCCATCCACCTCATAGCTCCAACAATAATTATGCCAAAGCTTAGCAAGTTAAACTTTGGCAAAGGGGGGAAATGATGTGGACTATGGGTGGGAGGCTCTTTGTCTCTTCAAAGATAACCTAAGCTGTTTGACTGGTGGGTGTAGAACGGTAAGAGACTTCAGTCCTGCCCTTAGTAACAATGGCAACTACTCCAGTCCCAGGAAACAGTTTAGGAATGCAAGATCTATAAAACTTTAAATATTTAGTGGAAATGCAAACAAAATATGTTAAAAGCTTATCTAGAATGTCTGGAGTCCATGCTAAAAGCTTACCTAAGATGTAGAAGATAGATATGCTAATTCAAGCCTATTGAGAACTGAAACAAAGGGACCATTTGGCCTTTCGTCTCTGCGTAAAAGACATTTAAAAATCTTGTTCCGGGCTTGGGATTCAAACAAAAAGCTCCCGAGTCCGGCTGGCTGTCAATAAACCATTTTTCCTTCTCAAAACATTCCTGAGTCCTGGCCTCTCTATACGCAAATAATTAAACCTCTCTCAAATTCTACAACAATAATGCATATTATAAGTAACATCAATGAGTCGTGTTTCTGTCTAACTCTATTTGTGTCTGCCTATTTGCTCTGTGTATATCTTCATACATCAGGATGATAATATCAAATTAATAAATGAAAATTCTTAAAAATCCTCTATTAAATTGTTAAAAATTAAACACACAGTTATATATGTGAATAAATATTCCTAGAGCCCAAATTAAGACTAAGCAGGATGGAAAGGTCATATAGAAATCTGATTATAGGAACTATTGGGAAAGGGCCTTGTCTTTGCAAGAGCTTTGAGGGCAGGACTAGGTGTGGCAGATTAAACCTATGTATTAGGTTTGGGGAATTAAGAATCAGTTTGACCTGTAATATCCCAGTTTAAACCTTTTGACAGCCTTAAATAAGAGTGGTTAGTGGTTCTGTTGCTGAAATTCAGTAAGTAAAAGAAGGTCCATAAAAGCTATGGAAAGCTCTTTCCTGGATTACAATTAAATTACGCAATTGTAATGTGTTTAGGAACCTGGTAGTCAGTATGCTTTAAAATCATTCACAGTTTCACAATTTAAACAAAAAAAGGAAGTTTTGGACTCATGTGGGGAAAGGAGGGAGAGTGTTCCTTGCATAGATTATAATGGTTTCAGTTTTATTTAGCTTGAGTGTAATCTCCCTTAGTTTATAAATTACCCATTAAAGAAATTAACATATATACAAAATCTTTGGAGTAATGAAAACTGTAAGTTCATGTTAATGAAATTAAGCTAAAGAAAAAAATTGTAGATATGCTCTCTAAAATAAATAAAGTAAACTTCTTTGGTTGGTCATTGTAATTTAATATGTTTATTTAAATGTATAGTAACTAGTTTATGTGGTTGTGGTCAATTATAAAAAGGTTGTAAAAACATCTTCCAAACTGAAAACATTTAAATGGTTCTAGTTCTAGAAGTCATTATTAACTAAAAACCTGGATTGATATTAATAGCAAAGAATAACTTTGTGGTAATAAAAGATGTCTGAGGCCACTGCAAAGTGCATATTTAAATAAATGGTAATGAAAAGTTATATTAATTCTATTGGAAATCTTCCATTTTCATTTAACAATGAAAAATAGTTTTTTTTCCTCTATTACTAAAGTAAAATACCTAAGATTATCTCCATGGTAAAATTGTATAAGTAAACAAAGTCATTCATATATGATGTGTTGCATTAAAATGTTTAAAATATATAAAAATAAGAAATAAACTTTAACATCATCAAAATTTTTTGTGCATTCAAACCAGGCCTTGAATACATTAGAGTTTGCCTCTCCATGTGAGTTACTGGCTAGGCTGGTCACTGACCCCTCAAATAGAAATATTTGCTATATCAGCCTCTGGTTATGCTCCTGAAGTCGATGGAAACTACGTTGCAGTTTCAAGCTCCTGCAGCAGCCAGTGATGACTCAGTACAGCCAAGTGTACAATGGATATGCCTCCAGACTGGCACTGTTCGATACTGCCAGAGAGCACTATGCACCAGGCTAGCAAAACACTGAAAACTCTCTCTAGGATCAACGATGCTGTGACTTACTCACTTTGTGAAGAACATGCTAAGTGGAGCCATGATTACGAAGATACTGTAAATAAAACATAAACACAATTGGCATTATGGCCGGCTCCCATGGAGAGAAAACATGTCAAGTATTACAAACCTGAAACTTAAAATTATTACTTGCAACTCAGAATCCTTATGCATTAAGTAATACATTAATTAATATTAAGTGCTGTAGTTTTATCCTCTACTAAATATATGTCTAATAATTATAACTTTATCTTTTCTATTCTGGATCAGGTACAAAAGTATATCAGACATGTCAAATTCCTGGTAACTTCATTTTCTAAATAATAAATGAACATGTCTATAAAATAAGGTAGCAGTCTTAGCCAGGCTCGTTCAACTTGCTCTTCTACTGTACTCTACTGTGTAGCAAAAATGAGGCTTGTTCTCTCTTAATGGGTCACCTATTGAACAGTCAAAATTACCGGAAATTGTACAATTAAAACCAAAATTTAAAAAAACTTTATTCTGTAGTTCTGATCACTCCCACAGCTAAAACTAAGAAGATTTCCAACTTGGTGTACTAATCCTGACTGAAATCAACTGCCCAAAAGATTCCAGTTCACCAGGAGCATCTAACAGAGCACCTGAGTGCTAATCATTAAACAACCTGAAGTGGATCTTCAAAAGAAAGCAAAGTATCTGTTGCAATTTCTCTCTGAAAACATATAACTTAAAATATATATATATATATATATATATATATATATATATATATATATATATATATATATATATATATATATATATACTGTTCCCACCAGATTTTTCAAAAAGGGTGCTATCTTCATAAGCACCTAACCTTATCTACCTCTGTCATCCAATGTCCTCTTTTAAAAACCAGTATTCCAAAATTTTAATTAAGTTTGTTTCTTTCAGAATGAACACCTTATTAAATATTTGAAAATTTCATCCAGCTTTGTACAGAAAGCCAGATCCATCTTCCTCCAGTTAAAATAAAATAAAAGTTTTACACCTTGTTAGGCAATGACTACAGTCTGTGGCCAGCAGGAAGCAGTAACAGAAAAGAGATCATCTCCCTTCACCACCCCTTCAAGACCCAGAAGAGAGAGGGACAAACAAAAAAGAAAAAATACCTGATGGGAAAAGTTGTGAGTAAAAGCTATAGCTGCAGCTGTTGGCACTTGTCCTCCAATCTTGGACAGTCAGTCTTGAGTCTTCCAGCCCCTGGCTGGTAGCTACAGACAAAGGGGGCTGCAGGGACCACTTCCCCAAGGAAAGGGAAAGAGAGGGACGCAGCTTAAAGGAAGATTCAGCTTTTGGCCAACAAATTTGGTCTGCTGTGTCCCAAAAGCCCTTAGAGGCTGGGTAGGGCTGGTCCAGGCTGGGTAGGGCTACACCATTGTTTGCCTGGGAGTCAGCAGGAGACTAGAGATCTGGCCCTCTAAAACACCCTCCCTAATGACTAGGACTAGTTGAGAGTGTGGAGGGGAGAAGAATTATTTCCTACTTGGGTAAAGAGAGGGGCTACCTGAAAAGGGAGAAGAATACTTCTGAGAAAGTTTGATTTGAGATGCTCTAAATAGCCCTGAAGCAGATCTTCTGACTGGACTGGTCCAGTCAGGGTTATATTGACCATATTCCAACCAAGTTTTCGCTAAGCAGTGTGTCAAACATTGCCATCTGCTGGTAGGCCAAGGAATTGCCTGGAAAGAAAATAAAAGTACATAAAAGGTGCTTTTTCAGACATTTATAGCCTCCCTCCCCAAGGTCTTTGGAAGCTCATCTGCAACCCATTGAAGCAAGAGTCAAAGAACACCAATGACACACAGCCTCCTACCACTAAATCCATACATAAGAGAGAGAAGTTGAGCATCACTCTGATCAGATATCTAGACATCAGGAAAAAAGTATAAGCCATATTAAGGAAAAGGAAGCTATGTGTCAAGCAAAAGAACATATCAAAACCCCAGATGAGGCACAGGATTTGAGATAATTAATCAAAAACATTGATACAAACCTCTAAATAAAATTAATGGATTGAAAGATAATATGGCTAAAGAGATAAAGGAGTATCAAAAATACTCTGAGCAAGTATTATACAGAATACTGTGACGGTTTTGAGATTGTTTATGAATCCCAAAAGAGAAAGATTATGTTTGTAAACTAATCTATTCCTTTGAGTGTGATGCCTTTGATTGTATCAAATTCAGTTGAGGGTCCTTTGATTACATTACATATTAAGATTGCTTTTAGGGCTTTTTAATTTGACCATGTGAGTAAGGCATGACTCTACTTGAGTCCCTGCCTGCCTGGTGGGTCTGATGGAAACAGACTTGCACAGACAGACAGACAAACAGGAAGAGAGAGTGTTGTCATTTTTTATCCTACCATGTGACATAAAGGAGAAGGCTCAAACAGCTAAGACCCTGGGCAAGCATGAGTCATTTTGATTGATAGCTTACAGTTGAAATCAGGAAGAGGGTAGAACAGACAAGAATGAAATAGAAGACCCAGAAAGAAATAATCAAATAATCAAAGACCCAGAAAGAAATAAGCCCTATGCCAGAAGAGAGAAAACTACAGGATCACTCAAGCACGAAGCCTCAAGAGGCTGGGCCCACAGAGTTCATGAGGAAGAAGAAGCCCAGAGGGGAAGGAGCAGCCAGGAGAGGTCACCCGCCATCCTGCTTCAACATGTGGCCCCTGGCTCTGGTGAGAAAGCACCTCTTATGTTGCCCACAGTTGGATTTTCCATGGCCTTGGGACTGTTCCCTTTTACCACAAATAAATTCCTTTTATAAAAGCCAACTGATTTCTGGTACTTTGCATTGGCAAAGTACTGATAGAGATTCTGAAAGAGAAAATTTGCCAGACAAGAATTCTTTATCCAGAAAAATTGTCCTTCAAATACTAATGCACATTTAAAATATTCACAAATAAACGGAAACTAAGAGAGTTTGTAAATCCAGCTCTAAGAGCACTTCAGGGAACCATACAGCCCAAAAAGAAAAGACAGGAGAAGACGCTTGGAGGAGACTATAAAAGTGAAGACCATCCCACAGGACAACCAATAGGGTAATATGATAGGTGAAAATCAGGTATGACATATAAAAGCCAAAGAATTAAATGGCGGAAGTAAATAATGCCTTTACACTAATATCTTTGAATGTGAATGGAATAAGCTCCCCAATCAAAAGATATAGATTTCATAATGGATTTAAAAACATGAACCACCCATACACTGTGTAGAAGAGACTCACCTTAAACCTAGGGATACAAATCAACTGAAAGTGAAAGGTTGGAAAAAGATAACTCATGCAAACAATAACCAAAAGCGAACAGGGGTAGCTATACTAATATTTGGCAAAACAGACTTTAAATGCAAAAATGTTATAAGAGATTCAGAAGGCATCGTGTATTAATAAAAGGGACAATCCACTGAGAAGGTGAATCAGTCACACATCCATGCACCTAATGAGGGTGCCCTAAAATACATAAGGCAAACTCTGGCATAACTGAAGGGAGAAATAGATGTCTCTGCAATAATAGTTGAAGGCTTCAACATACCACTCACATCAATACGCAGAACAATCAGACTGAAGAGCAACTAGGAAACACAGAACATGAACACTATGATGTTCAAGATGGACCAGATGTATACGGGACATTGCATCATGAATCAGCATGTTTTATATTCTCCTCAAGTGCTCATGGATGTCTCTCAAGAATAGACCACATGCCGGGGCACCAAGTAAGACTCAGTAAACTTAAAAAGATTGAAGTTATACGAAACACCTTCACATCATAATGGAATGAAGCCTGGAATCAATAATAGGTGGAAAAGGGAAAATTCACAAATGTGTGGAGGCTAAACAATATGCACCCAAACAATAAGAAGGGAAAAGAAGAAATTTTAAGAGAAATTAGTAATTATCTTGAGATGAGTGAACATGAGAGCAGAACTTATGAAAATTTATGGAATACAGCAAATGCAATGCTAAGAGGGAAGTTTACAGCCCTAAATGCCAATATTTAAAAAGAAGAAAGATATAAAATCAAAGACCTAATTGTGTACCTGGAAGACCTAGAAAAAGAACAGCAAACCAATCCCAAACCAAGGAGAAAGAATGATATAATAAAGATTAGAACAGAAATAAGTAAAATAAAAAAATAAAATAAAATAATAGAGAAAATTAAGAAAAGGTGGGTCTTTGAGAATATCAATAAAATTGAAAAACCCGTAGTTAAAGACTAACAATATAAAAGTGGGATGAATCAAATAAATAAAAACAGAAATGAAAGCGAGGACAATATGACTGAACTCACAGAAATAAAAAGAATCATAAAAGGATACGAAGAGGGAAGCAGCTGTGGCTCAAGCACTTGAGCTCCCGTTTACCATATGGAAGACCCAGGTTTGATCACTGGGATTACCTGGTAAAAAAAGAAAAGAGGCATCCTAGACCTCCATGCAGCAGCACAAGGCACCTACATGGTACAGATAGGTGTAAGACACCCACTCAGTGAAGCAAGGTACCCTAAAAGAAGATCATGCAACTAGATTTAAAGAGAGAGAGAGAGAGAGAGAGAAAGAGAATACTATGAAAAACTCTATGCCAACAAGTTAGACAACCTAGACAAATGGAAAAGTTCCCAGAAATGCACAAACAAACTACATGGGCTCTATAGGAATACAGGAACTCAAAAAACCAAACACACTTAAAAAGATAAAATCAGCCATCAAAAATCTCCCAACAAAGAAATTCCAGGCTTCACAAGTGAATTCTACGAAATATTTTAAGAATTAACACCAATCAGGTTTAAACTCCTCCAAAGAATTGAAGACAGGGTAAAATTAGCCAACATGTTTTATGAAGTTAACTTCACCCTAATACCAAAGACAGATAAAGATACTACGAGAAAAGAAAATTACAGATCAATCTCTCTAATGTACATGGATGCAAAAATTGCCAAAACATACAAAGAGAATCCAAAAACATATTAAAAGAATTATACACCACAATCAAGTGTGATTTATTCCTGGTATTTAAGAGTGGTTCAACACAAGAAAATCAGTTAATGTGATGCAGAGAAAAGTCAATTGTCAAATTTATTTGGAAGGAAAAGGGGTCCCAAATAGCCTAAAGCATCCTAAAAAAGAAGAGTGAAGTCAGAGAAATTTCACTACCTGACCTTACTACACACTACAAAGCTACAGTTGTCAAAATGCATGATATTGGCCTAAAGATAACCAGACATATTGATCAATGGAATAAAATTGAGTGTCCAGAGATAGACCCTCACCTTTACACCAACTGGTTTTGACAAGGCTACCAAGTCTCCTTTACTGGGACAAAACTGTGTCTTTGAAAAATGATGTCCTCAAACCCAAACTCAGCATTTAAACATATTAGCTTCCACCCAGTGTGGGACATGACTCCCAGAGATCAGCCCCCCTGGCATCAAGGGATTATTACCAAGTGTCAACTAGCAATGCATCTGGAAAAACACCTTGAAAAAAAGGAGGAAATATTAAATACAAATGAGACTTTATGGCTAAGAGATTTCCCAGTGTCACAGGAGGTCATTCCAGAGGTAATGTTTATGCACATCACAGCAAGATTTCATTGATTGCCATAGTACACTGCCTTAAAGACAGAGGCTCCTGAGGGCTCTGGGGACATCTAGACACTATAAGCAGGGCAGAAAAGCTCAGTGGGTCTTACCTTTGGAATTTATCCTCCCCAGTATAAGAGTTTGACTCATTTAGAGTTTCCCCACACATGGCTCTTCTGCCCTTTATTTGAACCCATAATTAGCCTGTACTTGTTAAATATATGTCCCAGAGACTTAAAGCTCTGGTCTGCTCATGTGCCGGTTAAGATCTGAATTTCAGCTGAGTTGTCACACCTACTTTCCACGTCATTGGACTCACCCAGAACAACTAACAGGGAGATGATGATGGGCAACGACCATCCCAAGGAACACAGTGTCTACAATTGCAAGCAAGATAGTTCCATCCATCTGCCCCATGGGAGCTAAGCCCCCTCTCAATTAGAAACAGAGTGGGTGTCACCATCCCCAAATCCTCAAGATTGGGGAATGAACAATGTATTAAAGTCGATGTTATTATTCGATTATAGACTTATTATTATTCTAGCAATGCAAGAACTTTTGCCATTGATATAAAGGCAGAGGCCACCAGAGGTTCTGAGGGGAGAGAGAGGAAAAAATAGGTGTAACAATGGGAGCTTTTGGGGGACATTGGAATTGTCCTGCATGACACTGCAATGATGCATACAGTCCATTGTACATTTTCTCATAATCTACAAAATTGTGTGGTGTAGAGTGTAAACTACAACATAAACTATAGTCCACAGATAGTAGTAATGCTTCAATATGTATTCATCGAATGTAACAAATGTACCATACTAATGAAAGATGTAGTTAATGTGGGGAAGTGTGGGATGGTGTGGGGTTTGGGCATATGGGAATCCCCTATATTTTTCATGTAACATTTACTTAATCTAAAGTTTCTTTAAAATTGTTTTGTAAAACGGTGCTGGAAAACTCATTATCAACAACCAAAGGAATGAAAGAGGATCCCTATCTCACTCCCTATATAAGAACCAATCAAGATGAACCAAAGAACTAACCATAAAACCAGGACAATAAAACTCCTAGAAGATAATGTAGAGAAACATTTTCAAGATCTTCTGGTAGGTGAGGGTTCTCAAACCTTACACCCAAAGCTTATAAATGGGACCTCCTCATAATTAAATACTTGTGCACTGCAAAAGACCTTGTCAAAAGGGTGAACAGGCAGGCATTTCAATGAGAGAATATATTTGGAAATCCCATATCCCATAAGGGTATAATATCTATGATATACAAAGAGATCCTACAACTCAACAATTAAAAGGCAGAAAACCCGATTAAAAGACCCTCTCTAAACCAAATTCAGAATATAAATGTACTACCTTCCCCCAGTCCCAACCCCCTTAGGCACTGGATATGTCTCTGGGGGATGAGCCTCCCTGGCACCAAGGGATTATTACCAGGCACGAACAAGTGATACATTTGGGAAAAGGCCATGACCAAAAGGGGGATATAATAAATACAAATGAATTTTTATGGCTAAGAGATTTTATGTTTACGCATGTCTCAGCAGGTTCTCACTGACTGCCATTGTAAACAATGCCTCAAACATGAGGGGGGCGGGGTGGTGGCGGCTGTGCTCCTAAGGGCTGTCAAAGATATCTAGACACTGCAGGCAGGGCAGACAATCTTATGAATTTGTCACATGGTCAGTGAGCCCTACTTTGGAATATATGCTCCCCAATCTAACAGAGTTAGATTCATCTATATTTTCTTCACAAGGATCTTTAGCCTCTTTTGTTTGCACCAATAATTAGCACTATACTCACTAAATATATGCCCCAGAGAGTTAAATCTTGGGTCTGTTCATATGCCAGTTTAGTTCTAAAACTTAGGTGAATTGTAACACCTGCTTTCCAGTTCATTGGACTCACCCAGGACAACTAGCGAAAGGAAGATGATGGACAAAGCCAATCCCAAAAAACAGAGAATATCTACAACTGTCTGCAAGACAGTTCCATCCATTTGCCCCATAGGATCTAAACCCCCCTCTCATTCAGAAACACAGTGGACATTATCATCCCCATATCCTCGATTGAGGAATGAACAAACAAATGGGGGGAGATGCAACGATGGACTAAAGAAGGCATATTATTCTAGCAATGGAAGAACTGGTCAGATTCATATAAAGGCAGTGGCCACCAAAGATTCTGAGGGAGGGAAAGGGAAGAATAGGTGTAACATGGGGCATTTTTGGGACACTGGAATTGTTCTGCATGACATTGCAATGACAGATACAGGCCATTATACATTTTGTCAAACCCTAAAACATTTTGCAGTGCAAATCAGTAGCAGTTAGCAGCAATGCTTCAATGTGTGTTCATCAGTTGTAACAAATGTACCACACTAAAAGAAAGATGTTGATAATGAGGATAAGTGTGGGAGGGGAAGTGGGGTGGAGTATATGGGAATCCCACTACATTTTTGATATAGCATTTATGTAATCTAAACCTTCTTTCATAATTAAATCAAAATGAAATAAAAGGACAGGAGACTTGAAGAGACATTTATTCAAAGAAAAAATACAAATGGTGACAAAACACATGAAACAATGTTTAGCACCACTAGTGATTAAGAAAATACAAATTAAAATTACAGCAAGCTAACATTTCACACCTATTAGAATGGCCACTATTAAAATGTCAGAAAACTACAAGTGTTGGAGAGGATGTGGAGAGATAAGAATGCTTATTCACTTTTGGTGGGAATGTAGAATGGTACATCCAACTGTGGAGGACCGTTTGGCAGTTCCTAAGGAAGCTGAATATAGACTCGTCACGTTACCTGGTAATATCACTACTACGCATATACGCAGAAGACCTGAGAGCAGTGACACAAACAGACATCTGTACACTGATGTACATAGTGGTTTTACTCACAATCACCGAAAGATGGAAACGACCCAGGTGTCCATCAACTGATGAGTGGATAAACAAATTGTGGTGTGTACACATGATGGAATATCATCAAGTTGTAATAAGAAATGAAGTGGTGAAGCATATGCAGTTGATGAACCTAGAGAGTATTATACTGAGTGATGCAAACCAGTTTCAAAAGCATAAATTTGGTATGATGCTGCTATTATGAATTAAATATATTGAGTCAACTTAAGGAGTTAATAACTAGAATATAGACCACCAGAAAATAGAATGAGGGTAGAGAATGGAAAGGTGAGGGTTAATCTGTACAGAATTGGTAAAAATGTTGTTTGTATTAATAAAACTTTGGACTTGAATAGAAATCGTGAAAGCACACCATAATGTCTGTAACTAGCAGTGCTAATAGATGGACATGATAGTGGTTGAAAAAGAAAATCTAAGGTCCTGGATATTACTAGAAGGAAAACTAAAAAATAGAAGTAGTGACCGTATAGCATAGCAACCTCACATGAAATATGAATATGGTTAATATTGTGTATATAAAACTGTTTTTCTTTGAAACAGAACATACATATGTTGCTGTTACAAGATGTTAATGTCAGGCAAAAATACAACCAAAGGAAATGATGGACAGTAATATATAGTAATATATTAATAATCTTCCATTATGCATCAAGAAAAGGAAATATACAAAGTGGAAGAAACTCAACAAAAGGTACTACATATTGTTTGACTCAATTTATAGAAAATATAAATACAAATAAATTAGAGAGACAAATAGAACAGCAGGAATGTATGTCAGGCAAATGATAGAGAGATTAAGAGCTGATTATTAAGGGATAGAGTTTGTCTGTTTTTGTTTATTATTGTTGTTGAGTAATGAAAAAATTCTAATATTGACTGAAGTGATGAATGCACAATGTTATGGTTATACCAAATACCAGTGATTGTACACTTTGGATGGATTGTATGCTTTATGAATATGTATCAATAATGTTCATTTTTTTAAAAACTTCCCAGTTGGAAAAAACAAACAAAAAGGAATGCTACTGATTTTCACATGTTTATCTTGTACCACATCACTCTCCTGAAATCGTTTATTACTTCTAGTAGCTTTATTGTGGAATTTTCAGGATTTTATATGTATAGGATCATGTTATCTGCCAAGAGAGAAAGTTTCAATTCTTCCTTTCCTATTTGAATGCCTTTTATTGATTTTTCTTGCCTAACCACTCCAGCTAGAACTTTCAGTATGATGTTGAATAACAGTAGTGACACTGGACATCCTTGTCTTGTTCCTGATCTTAGGGAGAAAGCTTTCAGTCTTTCACCATTTAGTACATCAGCTGTGGGTTTTTCATACATGGCCATTATCATGTTAAAGATGTTTCCCTCTATTCATAGTTTTCTAAGTATTTTTATCAAGAAAGGATGCTCAGGTTTGTTAAATAGTATTTCTGCATTAATCGAGACCATCATGTGTGGGGTCTTTTTCCCTTTGATTTATTAATTTGTTGTATTATAATAACTGATTTTCCAGTTTGAACTACTCTTGCATACCCGGTATAAATCCATCCTGGTCGTGGTGTATAATCCTTTTGATGTATTATTGTTTTCAGCTTACTGGTATTTTGTTGATGATTTTTGCATCTATATTCAGGAAAGATGTTGTTCTGTAATTTTCTCTTCTTCTTATGATGTTATGTGGCTTTGGTATTATGGTGATGCTGGCTGATAGGATGAGTTGGGAAGTGTTTCATCATCACAATTTTTTGAAAAAGTTTGAACAGTGTTGGTGTTAATTCTTTAATGAATGTGTGGTAAAATTCACTAGTAAAGTTGTCTGGTCTAGAGCTGTTTGGTTTGGAGATTTTTGATTACTGATTCAAAGTCTTTCTTGTTATTGGTCTGTCGAGATCTTCAACTTCTTTAAAAATCATTGTAGATTGTGTGTTTTTTATTTTTATATCACTTATAGATGAACATACATAAACAATAAGTATATAGTAAAAGTTGTGAACTTACAAAGCAAGCACAAATGACATCATACAGGGGTCCCATACATCAACCCTCCACCAACACCTTGCATTGTTGTGAGACGTTTATTGCAAATTATGAAAGAATATTGTCAAACTTCTGACTACTAATTATAGTCCTTATATTACATTTGGTATATTTTTACCTCAATCAACCCTATTATTACTTTTTAAGTATATTTTAATGACAGAAGTTGTAAACTTACAAAACAATCATGCACATGGGCCGAATTTCCAGACCATCTCCCTTTGTCAATACTCCACACCGTGGTGGAACATTTGTTACAGATTATGATATAATATCATCTGATTATTACCAGGCCCATGGTATACATTTGGCACACATTTTCCATACTCCCCCATTATCAACACAGTACATCTTTGGCATAGATGCAAGAATATTACATTATTACTGTTAACCACAGCCCATAGGTCACTCCAAGTGTATTTTTCCCATGCTTCTCCACATTCCCACCACTCTGTAATAGTGATAATCATCTGCTCTAGCTCAAAAAGGACACACTTGTATCTGTACCAACAGTCACAATTTTCATCCACCTCTGGGTTTACTGTTCCCTTCCATCTCTAGATTATTCTCTAGCATTCTGTCAACTGGTATTTACATCCCTAGACTACCATTTTCAGCAATATCCCCATTTATAAGCCAGCTGTTACTCATTATGTCTTACCATCAACTCTGTACATTTCCACACTTTAAGAGTAAAACTAATTAAAACCTCTACGTACATTACACATCACTAGTCCTTCTCAGTCCTCCTCTTATCTCCTTTAAGACTCCGCCACCTACCACCTGGTTGAGAAGATATTTTCCTATATTTTCTTCTAGAAGCTTTATGGTTCTTGCTTTTATATTTAGGATTTTTATTGATTTTTAGTAAACTTCGGTATAAGTTGTGAGATAAGGGTCCTCTTTCCTTCCTTTGCCAATGAATATCCAGTTCTCTCAGCACCATTTATTGAATAAACTGTTCTGCCTGAGCTGAGTAGGTTTGACAGGCTAGTAAATAATCACTTGACCACACATGTGAAGGTCAGGTTCTGAGCCATCAACTTAGTCCCGTTGGTCTATGTGTCTGTCTTTATGCCAGTACCATGCTGTTTTTACCACTGTAGTTAGGTAATATATAATATATAATTATCTATCTATCTATCTATCTATCTATCTATCTATCTATCTATCTATCTATAATATCTATATAACCACAGATTAATCTTTGGCTTTTTAATGTGCCTCTTAACATCTGGTTTTACCTGCAGAACTTGGTCACTGGCAGTAGCAATGGCCTTTCTCATGGACAACCCTTCTAAGACCTCTGCAAGAGTAGGCCACAAGAAATGTTTCAAACCTGTCACTCTTCTTGGGGAAAAATTTAGGCTTGGCAGCTTTGGTCTGGAACCTTGGTCCAGATATCTCCCAGGTCCTAGTTTGCCCCAGAGATGCTCAGTGTGATTTCCAGGACAAGGGGAACCAGAGTAGCAACTATAAACATTCTCCAGGACTTAAGGGGTTTGGGCACTTCGGTTTGGAGGGTCAAAGTTTCCATTCCACGATATGGGATGCTGGATCAGCTGACAGACTTTTTCCCCATTTCTCCCTAGAATAGACATGGCTTCTCCAGCATTCCAGCAGAATCCCCACTAGGGTATCTTTTCAGGAGTTGGGACAACTTGCCTAATGATGATCTACAAAAGGAAGAGGCTAATTTCTCCTGCCACTCCACAAGGCTGCAGTATGGTTATAGCAGCTTCTGTATGGGACCCTGAATTCCAGTTAAACCTGTGTAAGAGGGAAGGACTAGATAGACGTGAGGGCCAGAGACCATATGGTTGCATGTCTCCTTAAAGCAGTGAGGAAATGCACTACCAAATCAGTCAATTATAAGCTCAGGGAAATTACTCAGAGGCAGAACCTAGAAACCCAGCCTTACTTCAAGGAAAACTGGGAGAGGCAATAAAAATACCCTCTGGTAGATCCTGACTCTAAAGGAGGACAGATCTTCCTAGGAACTCACTTTAGTAGCCAGGCTGCCTCAGATATCCATAGAAAGCTGCAGAAACTTTCCCTGGGTCCCCAGACTTCCACTAATCCCCTTTTAGAAACAGCCTTCAACGTTTTAACCAATCAAGACCAAGATGATAAGGAGAAGTAGGTGAAGAAGGGACAGACATAGGGTCCAGAAGCAAGCGAGCCTTTTAAGTGCCACCATTAAAGGCACGCTGTCTCCTCAGGAGTACCAGATTTCAGGCTTCCACATCAGCATGAACATGCCTCAAGTATGGTGGTAAGTCCTTGGCCCTAAGATGCCTCAAGACCCAGACCACCATGGTTTTGCCCCAAGGGAGGGCAGAAGGGGCCTGAAGCCACGCATGAACCATCAACCAGGAGGAGCCTCAGGTGACTCTAGACATGGCAGATCATATGCAGGGGGAAATTGGACATATTAAAAGTCCTGAATCAATACTTCCCAGAACAAGATATAAGTCAATCTGGGATCTTACCCAGCACCGAACACAGTGCTCGACAAATCTTCCATCAAACTCAACAGAGTAGTCAGAGGGTTGTATACCCTGTCAGGCAGGGACTACTCCCCCTAACCAGCAGGAAGTTGCTGTGTCCTGGCAGAGAACATGGCTGTGAAACTTCACACAGAAAACCTGAATGGGAAGGCTGCTACTAAAGAGCAAAGCCAGAATGACCCCACCAAGACCCCGGTCACCAGGTTCCACTTGAACTCTCTCTGGGGACACAGGGAAGACACAGATAACTCCAAACAGGCTTCCCATTGGTCCCCTGAAAGCTAAAAGAGAGAAATCATATGGCAACCAGTCACAACAGCAAAGAGCTGGGGCGCCTCCCCAACATTAGGAAGGGGGAGGAGGAAAGGTTTTAAAGAGGCCTAACCTGGAACTCCACACGTGCCTCACATGGTAGCACACCCGCAAACCTTGTCTCAGGTTGTGTACTCATCTCATTTCTAGTCTTCTTGTTTCTTAATAAACTTTTTACTCCCTTGTCTACCCTATGGCATGTTCTTAAATTCTTTTATTCAACACAGCCAAGAGCCTAGAAGCCCAAAACCCGAAGCATTCCACTAACAAGAGTACTACACTTTTACATCTTTGCTGGTGTTTTTAATGGTCTGCCTTAATAAAAGACACCTGTATTTTCATAGCTAGAAAACAAAAGATGGCACAAGAAAACTACAGACCAACCTCTCTAAAGAGCTTAGATGGAAAAATGCTCAACAAAATACTTGCTAATAGAATCCAACAACACATCAAATTAATTATACACCGTGAGCAGCTGGGTTTTATATCAGGTATGCAAGGATGGTTCAACATAAGTGCATCAATCAATGCAATACACCACATTAACAGATAAAATGGAAAAATCACATAATCATTATCTATTGACACAGAAAAGGCATTCGACAAATTGCAGCATCCTTTTTTTTAATAAAAACACTTCAAAAGATAGGATTGGAAGGAAATTTTCTCAACATGATAAAAGGCATATAAGAAAAGCCCACAGGTGGCATCTTACTCAATGGTGAAAGTTTAAAGGCTTTCTCTTAATATCTGGAACATGACGAAGATATCCAATGTCATCACTCCTATTGTACGTTGAATTAGAAGTACCTGCTTGAATATTTAGGCAAGAAAAAGAAATAAAAGGCACCCAAATTGTAAAGGAGAAGTAAAATGTTCACTGTTTGCAGATGACATGATCCTATATGTAGAAATTTACAACAAAGCTTCTAGAGCTGATAAAGAAGTTCAGTAAAATGGTGGGATATAAGATTACCCTGCATAAATAAGTAGCATTTCTGCACTAATGATGAGCTATCTGGGGAGGAAATCAAGAAGAAAATTCCATTTACAATGGCAACTGAAGGAATCAAATATCTAGGAATAAACTTAACTAAGGATGTAAAGGACTTGAACACAGAAAACTACACAACATTGTTAAAGGAAATCAAGTCAATGGAAGACTATTGCATTCTCAAGGGTGAAAGACTAAATATATAGACCCTCATACATATAGTCATATAATATTCGATAAGGCCACCAAAACTCTCAACTGGGAGAGAATGGCCTCTTCAACAAATGGTGCCTGGAAAACTGGATATCCATATATAAAAGAATGAAAGAAGATTACCAGCTCACATCTTATACAAAAATCAACTCAAGATGGATCAAAGACCTAAAGATAAGAGCCAAGACCATAAAGACTTTGGAAAGCAATGTAGAGAACGATCTACAGGACCTTGTAATAGGAAATGGCTTCCCGAACTTCACACTGAAAGAATGAGCAGCAAAAGAACAAATAGATAAAAGGCACTTCCACAAAATTAAAGCCTTCTGCACCTCAAAGAAGTTTGTTAAGAAAGTGTAAAGGGAGGCTACACAACTGGAGAAAATATTTGGTAACCATGTATCTGATAGGAGACTTATATCCTGCATGTATAAAGAACTCCTATATCTTGAGACTAAAAAGACAAACAACCCATTTAAAAAATGGGGAAAAGATTTAAACAGACACTTCTCCAAAGAAGAAATAGAAATGGCTAAAAAGCACATGAAAAAAGGCTCCAAATCTCTAGCTATTAGGGAAATGCAAATCAAAACTACAACGAGATACCATCTTACTCCCATAAGATTGGCAGCTAAGAAAAAAACAGAAGACTACAAGTGCTGGAGAGGATGAGGAGGAATGGGAATACTCATCCACTGCTGGTGGGAATGCAGAAGGATCCAGCCATTCTGAAGGATAGTTTGGCAGTTTCTCAAAAAACTAGCTCTAGATTTGCCATATAGCCCAGCAATTCCACTGCTGGGTATATACCCAGTAGAACTGAAAACAAGGACACAAACCTATATATGCACACCAATGTTCATAGCAGCATTGTTCACTGTTGCCAAAAGTTGGAATCAACCCAAATGCCCATCAACAGATGAGTGGATAAATAAAATGTGGTATATACATACAATGGAATATTACTCAGCTTTAAGAATGAATACACTACAAACACATGAGATAACATGGATGAATCTTAAGAACCTTACACTGAGTGAAGGAATGCAGGCGTTGAAGGACAAATACTACATGACCCCAATGATATGAAATAAGTAAACCAAGCTGCCTCAGGGAGCAAGAGACTGGATGATAGGCTTAAAGGAATTTGGGGAGTAGAGGAAGGTTGCGAACTGACACCTACCTGGGTGAAATCTAAGATAAGCTGAAGGTAAGTATTTGTACAGGGAAGGGAGAAAATGGGGACATAAGGATACCTTTGGGTGGGGCTTTGTGAGCTTGAGGGGGCCTAGGATTGGGAGGATGGGTAATATGACCCAAGAAATTGGGGAGAGGGTGGGGGAACATATGAACATAGGAGACTATCAAGTATGTGGCTGAAAGTATAATGTTGAGAAAACTTTTTCAAATATATAATAATGAAGATTACCTGTTTAAGATGCCTAAAGGGGAGAATCTGACACAGGACAGGTTTCTAGGGAGTGTGTGAGAGCTCATTTTGTGATAGTGGGTTATATGATTGAATGGAGACCCATACAATTAGAGTGAAGATATACCCACATCCTGGGGAGGACTGATGTTCTCAAACAGAGGGAATTGTGTCTCTCCAGAGAAATGGTGGCTCCCAATGTGTTAGGGCAGTCGAGCATGTCAAGCCCTCAGCATTGTTGCAAGTATCTCTGAACGTGGCCTTTCAAGCAATGAAGATCGATTATCACTGTGAGCCCTGAAGGGAGGGGAAAAGAGGTATTGAATAGATGGAATCAGTGTAACTGTGGGGCAATGAAAGTGTTCCACAAGATTATGCAGGATGGATATAGGGCATGTTAAATTACACCAAAAATGTATAGGGGCCTATAGGCTAAAATGTAAATCATAATGTAAAACATAAGATAACTAAAAATTTAGAAAATTGTATAGTCTAAATTATAAACCACAATGTAAACCCAAATGTTACCTTGTATGAAAGCTATTGTCTCAATATCTGTACATCAGTTTCAGTAAATTTAGTGTGAATATGTAAAAAGATTATTGCTGTGGAAGGGAAAAGGGTTTTATGTTGGATATGTGGGAGTACTGTATATTGTATATATGAATTACTGTGATCTAAAACTTTTGTGATGACAAGCTTAATAATTAGGAAAAAAAGAAAAAGAAAGGATGTAGACACTGAGGAAAAGATGGAAGAAGTTTCCTTGCCAATTTGCATACAGGGCAACACTTATTGCAGTGATGGAATGCAAAAAAAAAAAAAACATAAAAAACAAAGCTTTTGCATTTTTAAATTTTTTGATACCCTAATTCATTTTTACCTTAGTTTTTCTAAATTAATATGTATTCTATATCTAACCTTTAAACTCATCACTATATTCCATTTTACTATTAATGGAACCTGGCAATATATTGGGCTTCATTTTTCAAGAACTTTTTGGGTCACAGAGAGGTTCAGCAAAGGCAGAGGAGGAATACTTGTGTGGGATGTTTTTGACAGGGGACACATGGTTGGTAGGGAGATCTCCAGGGCATATATCCAGGGTACATAAAAATGTTTGGATATTTTCATAGTGGTTACAATTAAAAACAACTGGATGAGTGCTGAGTTCCTAGCCATGGGAGCTCTATAACATTCCCTAAAGGAACAGCAACAATCCCCCAAGTGCAATGGTAAAGACCAAAAAAGAAGGAAGGTCCAACAATGAGCCCTTGATACTAATGACTATGCTTGTGAGCCTGTGTGTCTAAAATAAGAACTAGGCCTAGAGCTGCAGAGCCTCTGTGTCTGCACCTCCTGAGAGCCTCTGTGTCGCTCAAAAGTGGCCAGTCCCGAAGCCAAACTCAGCATGTAAATGCATTGCCTTCCCCCCAGCATGGGACATGATTCCTGGGGATGAGCGTCCCTGGTGTCGAGGGATTACTACCAAGTACCAGCTGATGATGTAACTAGAAAATGACCTTGAATAAAAGGGTCAAATCAGATCAGCAGAATATCTCAGCCTACATATAATACCAGGAGTTAAAACTGCTTTTTTGACCTTGAATAAAAGGGGGAAATGGAAAGGACAAATGAGTTTATATGGCTATGAGACTCCAAAAAGAACCAGGAGGTTTTCAGAGGGGTCTCCCTTATGCACACCTCAGCAGAGACCCAGAGACAGATAAAGTAGATACAACCTCAGGTGTTGGTTCTTCTGAGGGCTACAGAGACCCACAGGTTCTATGGTCATGGCAGAAGGAGTTCAGAGCCATGTCAGTTGGCCCTACTTTGAAATTTGTGTTTCTGTCTGATGGAGCTGGACTCAGATGTGGTCTTTGTTCTCAATCTTCTCCTGTTACTTTTACTGGATCTGTAGTTGGTGCTGGGGTTTAGTGTATACCCAGGGGAACTGAATCTCTGGACTGTCCATGTGATAGCCAGGCCCTGAGCCTAAACAGACTTGCAACTCCTATCCTCTGGTTTATTGGACTTACCCCGGCCAGCTGACAGGGAGATGAAGAAGGTCAACCACCACACCTGGGAGCCAAGAAGAGTGCCTACAATTGAAAGCAGGAGAATTGCATCCAGCATCCATGTGGAATCTAAGCCCCCTCTTGATATAGATGTGGAGTTGGCACAACTATTCTAAGGTCCACAGGATGTAGGAATAGAGTATGGATTAGAGTGGACTTACTGATATTCTATTCATGAACTATTATGATTAGTGTTGAAGAAAATATGGCATTGGTGTGGAGAATGGTGGCTGCAGGGGGCAGGGAGTGGGAGGAAGAGATGTGATGTGGGGGTGTTTTTGGGACTTGGACTTGTCCTGGGTGGTGCTATGGGGACAGTTACTGAACATTGTATGTCCTCCTATGGCCCACTGGGTGAACTGTGGGAGAGTTTGGGCTATGGTATGGACCATTGTCCATGAGGTGCAGCTGTGCTCAGAGATGTATTCACCAAGTGTAATGAATGTCTCATGACGATGGAGGAGGTTGTTATGGAGGGAGGAGTAGAGTGAGGGGGGTGGGGAGTATATGGGGACCTCATGTTTTTTTTAAAGTAATATTAAAAAAATAAAGACAAAAAAAAAAAAAAAAAAAAAAGAAAGAAAAGAAGTGAAAGGCAGCCTGTGCCAACAATGGGAGAAAATATTTGGGAAACACTTATCCAATAATGGTCTAATATCTAGCATATATAAAGAAATCTCACATCTCACAAACAAAAGTAGAAACAATACAGTGAAATATAGGGTAAGAGATTTGAATAACACTTTTCCAAAGAGGAAATACAAGTGACTAAAAAGCACAGGAAAAGATGCTCAATATCAATATCTATTAGGGAAATGCCAATCAAAACTACGAGGTATCATCTTACACCTATCAGACTGACAGCTAAAAAAAACAACAACAAAAAGTTACATGTGTTGGAGGGTATGTGGAGAAATGGTAGCAATCATCAACTCCTGGTGGGAATGTAGAATGGTGCGGCCATTGTGGAGGATGTTTTGGTGGTTCCTGAGGCAGCTCATTAAGAATTGCTGTATGATCCAGCAATCACATTACTAGATATAAACCAAGAAGAACTGAAATCAGGGACATGAACAGATAGATGCACACTAATGTTCATAGCAGAATTAGTCACTATTGACCAAGGTTGGAAGCAACCCAGGTGTTCATCAATGGATGAATGGATAAACAAAATGTGGCAAATATGTACAATAGAATATTACACTGCTGTAAGAAGGAATGAATTGATATCTGTGACAATATGGATGACCTTATGTTGAGAGAAGTAAGCCAGTCACACAAGGACAAATATTGCAAGATCACATTGATATGAACTAAGAGTATGAGCAGACTCACAGAGATAGAGTCTGGAAGATAGGATACCAGGAGATAGAAAGGGAGTAGAAAGAGGTGAGCTGATGCTCAATCTGAGCAGAATTTATAATAAGGTGTATAGGAGATTCTGTAATAAAGTGTAAGTGGTGGTGATGGTGCAGGTATATCAGTGGGGTCAATAGTTCTTGGGTTGGGAGGGTGGTTGGGCTATCCATGGAACTGGGGGAAGGGCTTGAGAAAGGAACAGATGAACGCTGGGAAGGTAGAAGTCTGTGGTTGAGAATACAATTGTGGGGATGTTCTTTTAGTAAATACGGCGGAGAACAGTCACTGGTATATGGTGTTGGTGGTGGGGGGTGTGTGGGGAAGGGTGCACCTGAGCATGCTTCTGTGGAATATGAGTGTGTTCATATTGTCGTAGGGTGTTATCTCAGTGTGTGGAGACCCACACAATAAACAACAAAATATTAAACTCCCATTCTGGGGAGTCCTGCTATGTTCTCAAATAGAGGGGCAAAAATCTCACAAGAATATAAACAGTGCCTAATAAAAGATAAAAGATCGATATGCCAAGCCCTCAATATTAATGCACACACTTATGAGCCTTAACTCTTCTAAAATTGAAACATAGCCTAGTAAAATATACTGCCTAAGAATTACCTCCTGAAAAACAACTTGTTACTCATATGTGGCCTCTCTGTAAGACAAACTCAGCAAGTAAATGCATCATCTGCCCCTTAAATGGGACATGATTCCTAGAGATGAGCCTCCCTGGCACTGAGGGATTAATACCAAGCACCAAGCAGTGATGCATTTGGAAAAATCCCTGGACCAAAAAGGGGAAACATTAAATATAAAAGAGTTTTTATGGTTATGAGATTTCAAAATGTGTTGGGAGGTCAGTCCAGATTTTACAAGTAGGCATGTCTCAGACAAATCTCACTATTTGTCACAGTAAACAAAGCCTCGACCAGCTGGGCTCTTGAGGACTCTAGACCCACCCAGACCTTATAGGCAAGCACACAATCCCTTGAAATCAGCATCCTGTCAGTGGGCTTTACCTTGGAATATACACCAACATATTTCCCCATTGTAACAGAGTTAGGCTTCTTTCTAATTTCCCTACATTTATAATTCTGATACTCCTTTTATTTTAGCCTATATTGGCACTATACTCTTTAAATGTATGTTTCAGAGACTTAAGTCTTCAGTCCGTTCATATGCTGGTTGAGCCCTGAATCTCAGCAGAGTTGAAGCCAACACCTCCTCTCCAGTTCATTGCACTTGCCGGCATGACAAATAAAATGATGATGATGGACAAGACCATCCCAAAAAACAGAGAGGATCTGCAACTGTAAGCAAAACAATTCCTTCCATCTGCCCCATTAGATCTAAGTACCCTCTCATTCTGAAGCAGAGTGGCATCACCATCCCCAAATCCCCATGTTGGGTGAATGAATAAACATAAGGGGTGAATGCAACCATGGACTAAGTAAACTTATCAATATTGTAGCAATGGAAGAACAAGTAACATTTATATAAAGATAGTGGTTACCTGAGGTTCTGAGAGGCAGGGGAGGAAATAAAAGGTCGAACATTGGACACTTTTAGGGCATTGGAATTAAGTGTAAAGCACAATGTGAACTATAAATTTTGGTTAGTAGCAAAGCTTCAATATTATTCACCAATGGTAAAAAATGTACCACAGTACTGTAAGACGTTATTAATAGGGGAAGAGGTGGAAGGGGGAGGGGATGGGTTATATGGGATCCCTTGTACTTTTGTTGTGACTTTTCTGTAATCTAAAACCTCTTTTAAAATAAAGATTATTTTATGAAAATGAAAGTAGAAAAGAAACAAAATTTAACTTCCCCTTTTCAAGGCCTATAGTAAATACATTATTCAGCAATTAATTATACGTCTCCATTTAAAAATTTTTCTAGATTATTGAAAATTGCAAAATGGAACTTGAACCAGTCAAAAACGAAGTCAAGTTATAAATACAGATGGTTCAATATTTAGGGCCAAGTCATATGTGGCTGAGCTCCAGGTATCTCTTTCTGCCATTAACTGATATCACTCTCCATTCTTCCTCTTTGTAATGTATATAAAACATGGTATTCTTCTACAACTCTAAAAGAAAATAAATAACTATATTCAGACAATTTTATTACAAAAAAAAGTTTGTTCTAAAATATGCAATTTGTTCCTTTGAATTCATCATAAGTTCATCCTGTGATTTCTGGATATATTGATACCATTTTATTGATGAGAAGAAAAGATACTAGAAAAATATTCACATTTCATTTATAAATCTTACAAAGCAAAGAATGAAAATTAAACATTCAACGTATCATTCTTTATTCACTAGAATTGTCACACCATGGTATCCCAATGGTTTAATACATTGTAATCTAATGAAACATTCAGAATACAGGTCAGTAATATAGCAGTTTTATTGCAATGCTTTTTTTCTCATAAAATTAGAATTCCTTATGAAGGACACTGTGGTGATATGGAGCTGTATGTACCCCAGAAACACATGTTCTTAAACTTAACCCATTCCTGTGGGCATGACCCCATTGTAAATAGGGCCCTCAGGTGAGGTTATTTCAGTTAAGGTGTAGCCAACCTCAATCAGAATGGGTCTTACTCTTATTACTGGAGTTCTTTTATAAGCAGAAGGAAATTGAGACAGATGAATAGAAAGCCACAGGAAATAAGAAACTGAAATTCAGTGGAACCTGGAAGAGAACCGAGAGGCCAACAGAGGCCACCATATTCATAGCCATGTGACAGAAAGCTAGAGCTGAGCATCACAACCAGCCAGCCCTAGAATATCATTCTTTGGAAAGAAAGCAACACCTTGATGATGCCTTGATTTGGACTTTTGTCTAGCTTCAAAACTGTGAGCTAATTTTCATTGTTTAAGCCAGCTCATTGTATGGTATTTGTTGGACCAACCAAGGAAACTAAAATAGACACAAAGCACAATAATTGTGAGGCACTGTATTTTAAAATTATATGTAATTAGAATAAGATTTAAAGAAATTCTCCCAATCACTTAAAAGTTTAACAATAATTAAGTGTCTATTTCTTAATTATTTTTTCTACATGTCTTCAGAATATACTTTTCCTTCTTAACTTAACTTGATGCTTCTACTGAAAACACTTCTGAGACTAAATATAATTTCAGCGGTTTAAAAAGTGACCAGTAGCATTTCATAAACTTTGTGAAACACTCCCTCCTAAGAGATTTTAATTTCATGGTAAGAATTAAAGGACAGTGTGATCTGATTAAGATGGTGAAATAAGAGCTTCAGGGCTCCATACACCCACAGAAGCTTGGAACAGACCAGCAAAGAATTGGCAGAAACTTTGTCGTCAAGGTTTCCGAAAATACTTAAAAGGATAGCAGCAACAGGGCAAGCACAGATTCAAGAAAAAGGCTACATAAAAGTGCTGGGATGTCCTGGTGTTCTAGTGGCCTCCCTCCCCCATCCCCTCACCATCTTGGTGCAGAAAGGGCCTATGCCCCCAGTGTGGATCTCTGGCGTTGGTTCCTGAGGGATCAAAGTAACCCTCATGAACACACTAGGAGCCCAATCTGTCTGGTGGGAGCCCGAAGGAGTCACTGTCCCAGAACTTGCCCTACATGTAGAACAAAGTTCCCTAAGCTCTCCTACAGAATGCAGTGGGAGAGTAGGCAAGCAGTGCTGCCTGGGGCAAGGGATTGCTATCTGTTGGGCATAAAGTGCAATACCCAGGACTATGACAAAACTGTTTCTAGGAAAGAGGAGACGTTCACATCTGTGTAAACCTGGGAATTCCTAGGTCCAAACACAATGCCCAAGACAAGATGCATCCACAGAAAGGACCATCTTGGCCCCTATGCTTTGGCCTTGAGTATTCTTTAAACTCATTGTATGGGTAAGTTCAGGAGAAGTAGTGTAGGTCATTGGCTAAGAACCTGCTTCCCATGTATGGGTTAATGGGTTCCATCCCTGGTACCTACTAAGAAAAAAAAGAGAAAAAAAACCTGAAAATGGATAAGCTCCATGGGAGAGCACTTGCACAGGTCAACCTGCAAAGACTGGAAAAGATGTTTTTTATTCCTTTTTTTTCTTTTCTTGTAAGCTGTTGGCATTCAAGTAAAGCTCCGTCATAATACTTACCAGATACAAGCTTAAGGAACAGATACCTCAGACTCAAATTCCAGTGATAACATGTTAAAATATAAAAATTTCCAGATTTCAACAAAAGATTACAAAAGTATAAAGAAACAGGAAGCAATGGCCCAGGCCAAGGAGAAGATTAAAGCATTGAAAACCTCTGCTGAGGAGAGTGAGACCTGGGATGTAGCAGACAGACTTTAAAAAATGGTCTTAAATTTGCTTAAAGAGCTGATGGAAAACATGGACAAAGAACTAATGGAAATCAGAAAATCACAAAGAGCATATCCAATAGAGAGAAGGAAATATGAGAAGGAACCAAAGAGAGCTGAAGACTGCAGTAAAATACATTAAAAATTCCCTAGAGAGGTTCAATAGCAGATTGGAGCTGGCAGAAGAATGAGTGAACTTGAAGATAAGACAATTGAAATAATCCAATCTGTGTTATGAGCAAAAAGAAGAAAGAATGAAGAAAAGTTAACAGAGCCTGAGGTACCTGTGGGACACCATCAAGCGTACCAACATACACATTCTGGGTATCCCATAAAGAGAAGAAAGAAAGGGGCATAGAGAATATTCCAAGAAATAATGGCTGGAAACTTCCCAAATTTAAGAAAAGACAGGAATATACACACCCAAGATGCTCAATAAATTCCAAACAGGATAAATCTAAATAGGCCCACACTATGCCATATTATGATCCAACCGTCAAATTCCAAAGATTAAGAGAGACTCCCGAAAGCTCCAAGAGAGAAGGAAGAGTCACACACAAATGAGCTTCAATGAGATTAAGTGCCAGTTTCTCACTGGAAACCATATAGACAAGAAGGCAGTGAAATGGCAATTTAAAAGTGCTGAAAGCAAAAAAACAAAAAACAAAAAACAAAATGTCATCTAAGAATTCTGTATCCAGCATAACTGTCTTTTAAAAATGAAGGAGAGATTAAGATATTCCCTGATAAACAAAGCCTGAGGAAGCTGGTCACCATTAGATTGGCCCTGTAAGAAATGCTAAAGGTGGTTCCGTAGATTGAAAGGAAAGGACACTAGATAAATGACTGAAGTCACATGAAGAAATAAAGAGCTCTGGCAGAGATAGTGGCATGGGTAAATTAAATACCAATACTATTTTGTACTTTTGGTTTGTGATTCCACTTTTTACTTCCTACAGGCAAATGTATAAACTATAATGATTAATAAATGGTTTATAAATAAACGGCTTATTTATAAGTCTATAATTTGTGACAAGAACTACTTAATGGTGGAAGAAGGAGTACAGGAACATAGCATATGGTTGCTATTGAAGTTAAATTGGTATCAGAGCAAACAAAATTGTTATAGATTTAGGATGATAAACTTAAGACACAAACCAAAAAGAAAAGTTCAGAGAATATTCAAATTCATAAAGATGGAGATGAAAATACAGGCTACCAGGGATGGAGGACAGGGGCAATGGGAGAATTAAAAATAAGTGTAGGAGGGAAACAGAGGTGGCTCAAGCAAATTGGGCCCCCGCATACCACATGGAGGTCCCAAGTTCGATTTCTGCTGCCTCTGAAAGAAGACGAGCAAGATAGCAAGCTGACGTGACGGACTGGCATGGTGAGCTGATGGAACAAGATGAGGCAATGAGATCACACAACAAGAGGCAAATGAGGAAACACAATGAGAGACACAACAAAGAGGGAGCAGCAGTGGCTTAAGGGATTGCACGCTGCCCTCTCACATGGGAGGTCCCAAGTTTGGTTCCCAGTGCCTCCTAAAAAAAGACAAGCAGACACAGAAAGCACACAATGAACAGACACAGGGATCAGAGAGGAAGCACAAACAAGAGGGGATGGAATAAAAATAAAATAAAATAAATCTTTTTAAAAACTGAGTATAAACCTTCTGTTTGGGGATAAGGGAAAGTTCTACCAATGAACAGTAGTGAGGGAACTGAAATATTGTGTGCGGCTGGGGCGGCTTGCACCCCGACGCTGACGGGGGGGTTTGGAGGGGTCAGCTGGCCGCAAAGGCGTCTGAGGCTGCGGCAGACAGCCTCAGAGGGGCTCTCAGGCATGGAGGACGCGCGGCGAGGGGAGAAAGAATGCCGCGGAGACCAGGTCTGGTACGCAAGTCCGGTTTATTAAGGAAGTGCAGTGGGTTATATAGAGAATGAGGAGGGCGGGGTAGAGCAGGAGGAGTGAGGGCTACGGGGCGGCTGGGGATTGGCAGAAACTTGTGGGCGGACTTGTGGTTTTGTGCTGTTAGCTGTTGCTAGGGAAGTGGGCAGATTTCAGGTTATGATGCAACATTTGCCCCTTTTTCTCTTTTTTATTAGGGGGGGTATAGGTGAGAGGTTTGCTTGGGTGTGTACTTATGGACGTGTGCTGGCTATGTTGGCCGCTAACAGGGGGCGAGTGGCAGGCTCAAAGAGTGGCAGGCAAGCAGAACAGACTAGCTGTGCTACACGTGAGTGGTGGGCTGCGCACTTCCCCCACTAGGTGCGGCTACGCTTGCCATTCAGACTCGGGCCTGCCCCGCCCCCTGCTCTCTATTGATTGTTAAGCAGTTTTAGGGTGGCGGCAGCTGGGGAGGGGAGTGAAGTTGGCTGTTAAGGTGGGGAACGTGCGGGCTGGGGGAGCAATGGGATGCGTTGCGGGGTTTTTAGGTGTTGGGTTGTTTTTGATTTCTTCTTGGGGCGGGCTGAGCAAGGCTCGTTGGGGGGCTGTCTTCAGTGGTGAGCTGATGGTATGGATGCGCACGAAGGACGTGAGGATTGCGTTGGTTTGGTCCTTGGCGAGCTGGATGATCTTCTTGACAGCCTAGGGCCGAGCTTCAGTCCTCTGCTCCATTGGCGTAGTCGTCTCGGGGGGCGAACGAAAAGGGGGTGCTCGGTGGTGGACCGTTGCTTGATGGCACAGGCGCAGCGTTCTCTGGAGGTGCTGGCACCGGCGTGCGTCGGACGGCGGTGAAGGGTGCCAGATCGTCGGGTGAAGGGGTGTGGTCCGTTGCAGGCACTGTGGCAGGACGGATCAGACGAGCTGGGATCCACAGGGGCTGCGGCTCAGAATCTGGAAAGACACAAGCAAAACCTCACCCTTGGGCAAGGAGGGGGGCTGGTCGTTGCCAGCGGTTAGTTTGGGGGTCTTTCCAGTGGACAAGAGGGGCTTGGGTGGGACGCCACATGGGGCCCCAATGCTTGTGGGTGGGAGAAAGGCCTTTCTTGTCAAATGTGAGCAAGTTCAAGTGAATTAAGCAGGCAGTAACAACGTCTCCTGATGGCTTTAGAGGAGCTTCGTTTTGCTCTTTGTGAATAAGGAGCTTGAGCTGTTGGTTAATGCGCTCGACGATGCCTTGTCCTTGTGGGTTGTAGGGAACCCCGAAATGATGTGTGATCTTGTGCATTTGTAGGAAGGCAGCAAAGGCGGAGCTCCGATAAGCGGGGCCATTGTCTGTTTTGAGGTCCCATGGAACGCCCATAAAAAGGATGGCTTGGCGTAGCGCACGGATGGTGTGTTTGGCTGTTTCTCCTGGAAGGGGCAGGGCGTAGCACATGTGCGAGAAGGTGTCGACGGCAACATGCAGGAACTTGAGTCTTCCAAAAGAGTTGACATGAGTAACGTCCATTTGCCATCGGGAGTTTGGGCGAAGACCTCGCGGGTTGACGCCCTGTGGCTGTAATGGGCCGAGGGGTAAGAGAGGCGCGCAGGTGCGGCAAGAGCGCACGAGGTGCTTACAGGTTTCCATGGGCAGATTGGGAAAGAGCTTATGAATTGAGTGCGCTGAGAAGTGGAACTGCGCATGCAGTAGCTTGGCCTGGTTGACAACGTCCCCAAGATAAAGCGGCCAGGGCACGCTGTGGTTGGCAAGTGCGGTGTGCCGTGGTTGGCATGTGCAGGGCATGCTGTGGCAGGCGAGCTCAGCGTGCTGTGCTGGTGATGCCTGAGCTGGTGATGGCTGGACAGCACGGTCGGCGGCTTGATTTCCAGCGGTTAGCGGGCCAGGGAGGCCGCTGTGACTTCTGATGTGAGTGATGAACCAAGGGTGGTCTCTGGCTTCTAATTGGTGCTGGAGGAACTGAAGCGCCCTATCGATGGCTGTATCCGTAGGGAAGAAGGTGGCAAGAGGCAAGGCATGGCACACCTGCAGGGTGTATAAACTGTCTGTGAAGATATTGAGCGGCTGGTTGGGGCAGGTGTGCAGAGCAACAGCGACTGTGAGCAGTTCTCCGACTTGGACGGAGAACGCGTTCGAAAACACAAGGGTTCGTGGCATTGGGGAACCAGGTGAATAGATGACCGCAGCATAGGAGGTCTTTGAGGCATCTGTAAAGGCCGTTACTGCGTGTGGAAGAGGTTTCCTGGCCGGCAATGGATGGAACGGAGTGGAGAATGCGAGTCACGAGAGGCCTTGGAGAAGTCGGTGATGAGGATAGTGGTTGTCGAAAGAGCCTCTGAAAGTTTCAGCGAGCACTTGCATGTCCACGTCGTGGATGAGCAGGTTGGTAGTAGCCTTGGCGTCAAAGGGCCAGACGATTGTGGAAGGAGGAACTCCGTAGGTATGCACACATAGCCCTACAAAGTCGGAGGCGAGGGCAATCCATGCCCTTGTGAAGGGGCAGATTTTTGGGAGCTTACTCTTGGAAGTGTGTAGCCAGAGCAGTGGCCCGTCTTGCCAGAGGAGTCCAGTGGGCGTTACTGGCGTGGGAAGAACCAATGCGAGGATTGGCAGTCCTGGGGCGTAGCGCTCGAGGCGACAGGCCTGAAGGGCCTCGTTGACATCCTGCACAGCCGCTCGGGCTGCTGGAGTGATGACGATGGGGTGGGTGACTGCGTCGGCTGGAAGATCCTTAGTCTGGAGGAGCTCGAAAAGAGGCTGAAGTTGAGCCGTGGTGATGGGGAGCGCTGACCGAAGCCAATTGATTTGGCCGCAGAGCTGCTGTAGCTCCGTTAGAGACATCTTGGGCGACACCTGTAGCTTTGGTGCTACTGGCTTAACATGGTGGTGAAAATGAAACCCCAAAAATTGAAAGGGGGATTGAAGGCGAATCTTGTCAGGCTGAACAGTAAGTCCGATCTGTGAGAGATTGTGGAGAAGCTCCGAGACAAGAGTTTCCAGCTCACGAGGATCCTTAGCGGCAATGAGCAGATCGTCCATGTAGTGGATGATGTGGGCGCGCCTGTGGGCCTTCTTGCGGAGTGGATCGACTGCGCGATCGACAAAGAGTTGGCAGATGGCCGGGCTGTTGCGCATTCCTTGAGGGAGGACTCTCCATTGGTAACGCTGGGCTGCACCTCGATGGTTTGTTTGAGGCACCGTGAAGGCAAACCATGGGCAGTCTCGTGGATGGAGAGGAATGGAGAAGAAGCAGTCCTTGATGTCGATGATGGCCGCGTGCATGTGCTGAGGGACAGCGGTGGGGTGCGGGCACCCTGGCTGTGGCGATCCCATTGGCTTGATGTGCTTGTTGACCTCACGTAGGTCATGGAGAAGGCAATATTTGCCACTGCTTTTCTTGGTAATAACAAAGACAGGTGAATTGTAGGGACTAGTGGAAGGTTCAATGTGTCCTGCCCGTAACTGCTCTTCGACGAGAGTGGAGAGGGCTTGCAGTTTGTAAGATGGCAAAGGCCACTGCTCGACCCAGATGGGCTCCTCTGTGTCCCATTCCAGAGGGATAGGGTCAGGCGTTGTGATGGGAGCAGTGGCCCCCACTGGGGGGGGGGGCAGGCTGAGCGAGAGGGCCTCAGTAGTGAGGATGGCTCCCGTTTGGCTGAGGATATCTCTTCCCCAGAGAATACCACCAACGGTGGAGAGGATGAGGGGGCAGAAGCGACCGTGCCAGCCCTCTCAGTCCTCCCATTTGATAGGAGTGGCACATCTCCAGGACTCGGCGGAGCCTGTGGCCCCAATTACCTGAGGCCCCTGCTCAAGAGCCCAGTGGTTGAAGGCGGCGATTTCAAACGGGATGCAGGAGACCTCTGCACCAGAGTCGAGCAGTCCCTCTAACCATTGCCCTTCGATTTTGAGCTCCATGACAGGCTTGGAGGAGCTTCTGATGGGAACCGTCCACATCAAGGCTTGGGGGCTCTCTGGTGGGTGGCCTCTTTGGGGCGGGGCTGAGGCTTGCCCCGCTGGGAGTTTAAAGGTTGGCGAGGGCTTTGAGCGGAGCGGCAGTCACGGGCCCAATGATATCCTTTTCTGCATCGAGGGCATGGGGTGGAAGGCCCTCTCGGGCGGGATGGAGGGCGGCTGCCGGATGCTGGGAGGGGTGGTCTCTCGGTCTGCAATTGTGGGCAGTCTCGGGCGAAGTGGCCCGTCTCACCGCATCTGAAGCATCCGGAAGAAACGGCTAGGGCCGTGGCGATGGCTTTGGCGAGGCTAGTGGCCTGCGGGTCAAGGTTGCGGCAAGCCAAGACCCAGTCATGGACGCCCTTATCCTGCATGGTGAGGATAATCTGCCGGCAAGCATCGAGGCATCCTTCAACGATGAGATCTTTGGCGAGAGCGACCTGGGCCTCCTATCCGCGGACCTTACGCTGGCAGGCCTCGATGACGCGGGCGACAAAGGTAGCGAAATCTTCGTCTTTGCCCTGGGTCATCTGGGCGAGCTTTTGAGGTCTCGTGGCGGAGACATTGCGGAAGGATCACAGGGCTAGTTCTCTAAGCCGGAGCCAAAAACCGGGGGGCGCATTGCGGTACTGCACAGGATCGGTGAAAGTACCAATGCCTGTGTACGCCTCTGGGGGGTCCTGGATACCCGCACTGGCATTCTCGGCGATGCACCTCTCAGCCTCTGCCTGGAAGTGGCATCTCCATTCCACGAACTGTCCTGGGGCCAGAATGGCCCGGGCAAGTGAAATCCAATCATAGGGGAGAACAAGTTGTGCCCCAAGTTCCTCGAGCAGCTATTGGGCGTACGGACTCCCGATGCCATCCTCCTTAACTGCGTGTCTAAGGTTTTTAATTTCATCAGTGGTGAAAGGGAGCCAAAGCGCCGGGTTCAAAGGGAAGAGGTGAGGGGTGGCCCCTGTCATGGGTGGGCCGGAGTGGCCCAGCCATGTGTCTGAACTGGTCCAAGGCCTGGACGCTGGTGCCGGCGGAGCGGCCAATGGAGGAGGAGGTGGCGGCCATGTTGTCTGAGAGGGGGGACAAGATGGATGCAGAGGAGTTTCCGGTTGCAAACAAGATGGTGGGGGCTCTCCTTCCGGTTGCAAACAAGATGGCTGCCGAGCAGTTTCCGGCGGACAAAATGTCCGCAGCAAGGCTTCCGGTGATTTATAAGATGGCGGAGGCTCTCCTTCCGCCCTGCGCCAAGATGGCGGAGGCTCCCCTTCCGGTTTGTGCCAAGATGGCGGAGGCTCTCCTTCCGGTTTGCGCCAAGATGGCGGATGCTCTCCTTCCGGTCTGCGCCAAGATGGCGGAGTGACCGGAAGAGGCGGGTAAAGAGAGGCGGGATTTCCGCCTGAGGGCCCATACTTCCTCCCCTCAGGCGAAGAAGAAGGAGGAAGTGTGCCATCTTGGTGGCCAGGTGGGAACTTCCCCCTTTCAAGCGAAGAAGAAGGAGGAAGTTCGCCATCTTGGCGACCAGGCAGGGACCTCCCCCCCTCAGACGGAGAGGAAAGAGGAAGTTCGCCATCCTGATAATGGTCGTCCCGAAGAGGATGGAGCTCAAGGTCGGCATTGAGCTGACTAGATCAGGACTCAGTATCTAAGTAGGGAGTGTCCCCCTTATCAGGGTCGCAGTCGAGTGGCCGCACAGCAGCCCCGGCGGAAACCTGGTAAGCGTCTTTCGGGGCAGGCGCGCCAAGGAGGCAGGCGCGGATGGCCACAAGCGTGGGCAGGAGGCCAGGGGGAAACGACCTGCCCTCATGCTCCATAGAGGAGGTGATGCGGTCAATGAGACGCGAGTAAGTGTCTGGGCTCCAAAGGTGGCAGGTGGCCAGCCACGGATTGAAAGGCAGGAGGAGATCCCAGTACTTTTGCAGGTGGCGGAGGGAAACCCTAACGCCATTAGTGTCTAGGAGGCCAGCAAGCGCTCTGACTTGCGGCGCTTGGCGGGAAGATAGACGCCCGCCCATTTTTCTGCCGGGGGCCGATAACGGGGGTCCTTACCTTGAGAGCGCAGCGAAGGGGTGGGAGCAAGGTCCCACGGGGGTGAGGCAGTGGTCACGTCGGACCGGACTTGAACTGCCCCACGTTGGGCGCCAGTTGCGGCTGGGGCGGCTTGCACCCCGACCCTGACGGGGGGGTTTGGAGGGGTCAGCTGGCCGCAAAGGCATCTGAGGCTGCGGCAGACAGCCTCAGAGGGGCTGTCAGGCGTGGAGGACGCGCGGCAAGGGGAGAAAGAATGCCGCGGAGACCAGGTCTGGTACGCAAGTCCGGTTTATTAAGGAAGTGCAGTGGGTTATATAGAGAATGAGGAGGGTGGGGTAGAGCAGGAGGAGTGAGGGCTACGGGGCAGCTGGGGATTGGCAGAAACTTGTGGGCGGACTTGTGGTTTTCTGCTGTTAGCTGTTGCTAGGGAAGTGGGCAGATTTCAGGTTATGATGCAACAATTGTGAATGCGATTAATCCCACTGACTGTGTGGGAATGCGATGAGATTTTTGTTGTACATATGTTTTCACAGTTAGAAGGAAAGAAAGAGAAATGAAAGAGACAATGACCATTAAAGACTGAGTGGTATCTAAGATTGTATGATTATGACATAAACGGCAAGATTAGGCTATAAAAAATTGATATATAGAATGTGGCTTTATAACAACGTTAAATTTTTTTACCTTGATAACTGCATTTATGGTGATTACATAGGTGAATATCCTTATTCGTAGAAAACATACATGAAACTATTATGTGTTCAAGGAGTATGATGTGTGTAAACTGCTTTCACATATTTAGAAGAGGATAGGTAGATAGATAATGCTTTAGTCTGCTATGCTGCTGATAGCAATATGTCAGAAATGGGTATGCTCTTCCAGTAAGGATTTATTGACTTGCAAGCTTGGCTAAGAAAAATGTCCAAATCAAGACATCATCAGTCGATACTTTCTCACCAAAGACTATCTGCCTCTGTGATCTTGGATGCCTCTGTCACATGGCAAGACACATGGTGGTGCCTGCTGGGTTCTCCCTTCTCTCCAGGTTTCATTGCTTCAGCTTCTTATTTCTGGCCTTCTCCCTTCTCTTTGTATCCATCCCATTTATAAAGGATTCCAGTGAGAGGATTAAGACCCACCCAGCACTATGTCTGAAATGAAGTAACTTAATCCAAAGGCCCTACTTACAATAGGTTTACAACCACAGGAATGGATTAACTTTTAAGAACATAATCTTCTAGGTCCCATCCAGGTTCAAACCGTCATATAGCTAGATAGACAAACAATTATAAGGCAAAGTTAGCAAAATGTTAAAATTGGTGGATCTGAGTATCTGGGGGTGTGAGGATATGTTGCAGCTCTCTGCATGGGGTTTGCATTGTTTTTTAAACTGTTCTGTAAATTTGAAATTATTTCAGATTTAAAAAAAGAATTTTAGGCCAGTGATGTAGAGTTCTTCTGATCATGACGAAAGTCAAGATCCACCAGCATCAGTTCCTGAAGCTTCCTCCTACACACTCAAAATCTTTGAGAAAAAATTAGCCACTCTAAATGTCACGCAAGTGAATATATATGAAAAAATTCATGAAGGTATACTCTTAAGATTGTGCACTTTACCGTATGAAAGTTACACCTCAAGTTTAAAGTTCATAGTAGCAAAATAGCAAATTAAAAGTTCATGATAGCAAGAAGAAAATAATCCAAAACTAACTTCAATGTCCAATAAGGGATTGGCCAAATAAAATATAATATAGCACCAACATAGTGAATGTTGTTAATGTCACTGGACTGCAAACTTAAAAATGATTAAAATGTAAATTTTATGTTATGTATATTTTATTATAATGAATGAAAAATATAGTGTAGCTCTGTGATGAAAATGCTCTGCAGCTAATTACAGATCATGTTCTCAAAATTTTGGTACATGGGAAAATTGTCCCTGTTATAGTTATAAAATGGAACAAAGATATGATAAAATTATAGATTAAGTTTGTCTCATTTTTATAAAAAATACAAAGGAATAAAGGAAATATATCAAAATATTAATAGCAGTTTACTCTAGGCAAAAGAAATACAGATTTTCTTAATTTTCCTAGTTATGTGGTTCTGTACGTTCCCACTTTTCAGGAAAATGGATATTATCAGGAAAAAATTATTAAAAATTTATACCCACAAAAAGTAATCCATTCCACTTCAGAACCATTAATTTTAAAGGAAATGAGGTTTCCTTCTCTCTTTTCCTCTCCTCCTCTCTGAGTTTAGAAAATGTTCTGTTCTTATAATACATTAGCACAAAATCAGTTTCAGCTTATTTTCTGAATTCTTTCAAGAAATATCTGTTTATTGCTCTCTGTTTATGCATCAGGCAATTTTAAAAACAGACAAAAAACAAAACAAAACAAAACACCTTACTCTTAAAAAAGCTTCTTAGAGAGGCAATAATAAACAAATAAAAAATTAAAGCATAATATATTAGATAGTACTAGCCATGGAGAAAAGGAAAGAAAAGGAGACTGAGTATATCTGGTGCTTTGCATTCGTAAATATGGCGATCAGGAAAGGTCTCACTGAGAAGACACATTTGAGTAAAGGTCTGAGGGAAGGAGGGAAGAAGCTACACAAGATTTCTGCATGGAAAAGATTCCAGACCCTGAAGTGGGAGTCTGCCTAGTATGGTCAATAAACAGCACAGAGGCCAGCAGGTCTGGAATAAAGTAGAAGGCAAAGAAATTATAGTATGAGAAGGCTTTCTAAGCCATTTTAAAAACCTTGACTTTTACCCTGTGGTGGAGAGGTACTACAGGATTTTGAACAGAAAAATGACATTATCTGAGTTACGTTTTAATTGCTAACCATGAAAGATGTTTTGGAAAGAAACTGTAATGTAAAGACAGAGAATTAAAAAGGCCATTTCAGAGGTTATTATAATAACTCAGACAAGAGAAGAAGGTGATAACAGCGTAAGTAGTGAAGGTTCAGGATATATTATGAAAGTAAAACTGATAGAATTTGCTGATGGCCTGGATGTGAGATGTGAGAAAAAGATGGAGTTCAAGGGTGACCCTAAGGCTTTTGGCCTGAGAAACTGGAAGGATGGAGTTGCCATTAACTAAGATAGGAAAAGAGGGTGGGAGGAGGAGGCTTTCAGTTTAGAGTGGGGATTTGGTTTGGGCATATTAATCACTTTAGTGAAAATGATAAGATATTAGGATATATGAGTTTGGAATTTGGGGAGAGGGTTGAAGCTGGAGATACAGTTTCGTGAATTGATTGTTTATAGATAATGCCATTTAGAGCCAGGAAACTTAATGGATTCACCTAGGAAGTAAACATAGATAGAGAAAAGATCCAAGGAAAGTATTTGTACACCAATGTTCATGCAGTATTATTCACAGCAGCCAGAAGATGTAAGCAACCAAGTGCCCATCAATGGAGAAATGGACGAACAAAAGGTGATATATACATGCAATGGCATATTACTCAGTCGCAAATAGGAGTGAAGTTGTGATACATGGCACAATATGGACGAACCTTGAAGACACCATGTTGAATTAAATGTTAGACACAAAAGACCAGGTATTGCATGACTTCACTTACATGAAATAGCAAGAATATGAAAATTCAGAGAGATAGAAAGTAGAACACAGGTAACCAGGAGAAGAGAGATAGGGAAGGAATGGGAAGGTAATGCATAAAGGGTGCAGGTTTTCTTTCTGGCGTAAAGGAAATATTTTGTAATGGATGATGGTGATGGTAGCCCAACATTGTAAAAGTGATTAACAACAGTTACATGCTCTGGAGTGGCTGAGATGAAAATATTATGTTGTACACATGTTGCTACAATTAAAAGAGAGAGAGAAAGAGAGACAGACTAAAGATACAATGACAGTTAAATGCAATACATGACTCTGGATTGGATCTGATAAACCGAGGAGAAAATTCGGACAAATGAAAATATTGGACTCTGTGCTTTATAGCAATGTTAAATATTTTGAACTTGACCGCTCTACTTACAGTGGTCTTCTTGCTTCCCCCAAATAAGCAACACAAACATTAAGCAACTCATTTGGCTTTCTTTTCAGCATCTAAAAGAGCTTGTGCCAAATCCTTGCAGGCCCTTTCGGTTTCCGTTGTTAATTTTATATCATGTACCTGAACCAGACACAGCACCCTGAAGTAAAACAAAAAAAATTTATACTCATCATTGGATATTTCCAAAAAGTTTCTACTCAGAAAATCAGGTTTATACTTGGGCATCTTCTCAGTTATGTTAGATACCTTTCTTCTTAGTTTTTTCTACCTTACAAATCAAATCAAGAACTGTAGTGTAGATTCTGGGTGGAATCTAGCTATCATTTGGCAATGGAATCTTGATGGATAGTCAAGGCAGAAAGACAATGTGTGTGGGGGGTCCTATGGAAGAGCGTGGTGCCAGGTGCTGACGGCCAATGCCTCTATGTTGCTTATTCCACCCCTTGACATGACTATCCTGGCTTCTTCATTTTTCCACTAATCAACTTTCAACTAATCTTGACTGCTATATAATGCATATTCTCTTTGGGATTTGCACTCTAACATCTATAATCCTGGTACTTATCTGTAACCCTGATTAAGAAAAATGTCTCTATCTTGGAAGGAAGCATAAGTGCCATTTCCCTATCAAATACATGCAAAGCCCTAGTTTTGTTTTAACATATATAATTCATTTCTCTCTATCTATACCTACATATCCTTTCTATTTTCTTCCTAAACATGTAAAGAGGGCAAAAGAGTCCTCCGTTCGAATCCTTCCAGTTTCCCTGAATATTGTTTTACTCTCTTTCGAGACATGGTTTGGCTTTTGTTTTGAGTATAAGATAATCACAGTTTTTACCTGGTCAGCTCCTCAATAACATTCTTGAAATTGTACAATTCTTCTAAAATGCATTGGTCCATCAGTCGCTGAGTCAACCAATCTTTATAGAAGTCAATCATCTTCTGGGAAATTTGGTCAAGCACTTGTATATATCTCTGTCTGTATGAAAACAAGGGACACGAAATATAATGCATAAGAAAACGAGAAAGGAGCTAGGAAATGCATGTTGTAGAAAGTAATTTTGGGAAGAAAATAGTAAACAGATGTTCACAAAATATATATGAGAAGAACAAGACAGGATCAGAAAAGGATCTATGCTGAGCATCCCTGCCATGCTTATACAAGTGAGTCAACAATTGTGAATTGTAACCGAAGTCATAATTATTTGGGATGTGAGATAAAAATAGAGATGTGTTTTATTTAATTCTCTAGATTATAAACTCTTATGAGCATAGAAACCATGTCTTATATGTTTGTGTATTTATAGTATCTAACAGTATCTTGCATATACTGAGATTTTGATAAATGGTTGAATTCACTAATAAAATCACTTTTCTCCCATTAACTGAAGTGTAAAGAGGGACCAACTGTCAAAAAATAAAGACCATAAAATATAAGGAAGTCATATCTTTGCAAAAAATCACAGTTGATAGATTCCAGGTATCATAAGGGAGTGGTCTTCATTTACATTAAAAATTATCTAGGGGTTATACCCTAAGCATGAGGCCCTTAGAATTGTAACATATTTGATTCTGAATGGTCATATACTCCAAACTAATTATAATATAACTAGATCCAGGGAAAAGCACATTTTCTAAAGCATTACTCAGCTCACAGGAAGATACAGAAGTCTTTAAAGAAGAAAGAAAAAAGAATTTACAGTAAGAGAAAAATGGAGTGGGTGGTGATGAGCAGTATGCAATAAGAAAGCAGAAAGTCAGGGTTGCCCTGAGGAAAAATGCCACCACTGGGGCTCAGAAAATAAACTTTGTTCCTAGTTCAAAGTGGGGGACCTAAGCACAGACTACTTTATGAAGCTATAATTCCACAAGGAAGCAAAGGCAAATCGTCTCTTGTGGAAAGCATACCTGATTTATGACCTGAGGATTATATGATTAAGATCACTCAAATATTAACTCACAAAGATTGCAAAATATTCATGTAAATATAGCATCATGAATGAGACTCAAAAGAAATAACAAATAGAAGATTGTGGGAAGATAGCAGAGTAAAAAGGTCCAGGAATCAGTCTCTTCAAGAGAACAATATTAAATAGGCAGGAACTGTCTGCATCAACTATTTTGAAACTCTGGAGTCCAGTAGAACACTGTGCAGAACCCAGTGAAGAGCAAGCGGAAGAAGGTGGTAAGTAATGGTAAGTATCAGTAAACTGCTCTCTCAGGGCAGTTACCAGCACCCATCCCCCACTCTCATGACAGGTCACAGTGGGGTCAGGTCCTTGGTGTAGCTTGTGGGTGCTGAAAGGGGATCCACAAATTCATGTCCCCAAGTTCCCAGGTGGACACTAGTCAATTGCTGTTCATGGATTTAGATTAGCAACTTTGGATCACTTTGGCACTGGCTCTGAGGGTGGATGTTATTCTAATCTATGCTCTGCTCACAAAGACTGCGGAGGAGAATTTAAAGATGTTATGCTTCCTCAGAGTTGTGGAGGACAGTTGAAGGACTGCATTTGCTGGGCAGGTCAAGTGGTACAGCTTTGGGATCTATGGAAGAAGCATGTCGCCTCTCCCAGAATTTGCCCTCCAGGCAAAAGCAGTTTGAGAAAACAAAAGCAGTATAAGAAGCAATTGAGGTAGATAGTCTGGGAGAATGGCTCACCTGCTTTAAATATGAAAGTGGAACACCCTAGATAGGGAAAAATTCTATCTCCCAGAAAGTAGAGAGGGCATTAAAACTCCGATAAACAGTAAAACTCCTAAGCCACTAGCAAGCACAAGCCCTGAACAAGACACAGTTCTCTCTGTACTTTACATTCTCCTTGGGTAGACCTTCTTGATAGAATGGCTGACATTCAAGAAAATCTCTGTCATATCACCAACACACTCTCAAGCAATTAGTGGATCAAAGAAGAAATTATAAGGGAAATCAGTAAATATCTTGAGATGAATGAAAACAAGAACACAACATACCAAAACCTATAGGATAAAGCAAAGGCAGTGCTGAGAGGGAAATTTATAACCCTCTATGCTTACATTAAAAAAGAAGAAACAATTTTTAAAAAGTAATTAAAAAAAGAAAGAGCTAAAATAAAAGAATTAACACCATAGCTGGAGGAATTAGAAAAAGAACAGCAAAGTAATCCAAAACCAAGGAGAAAAAATAAAGAGCAGAAATAAATTAAATAAACAGTAGAGAGCACAAACAAAACCAAAAGTTGGTACTTTGAGAAGACCAATAAAATTGGCACTTGGAGTTGTTTTGGGTGGTGCTGCAGGGACAATTACCAGACATTGTAGGTCCTCCCATGGCCCATTGGTTGGAATGTGGGAGAGTGTGGGCTATGATGTGGACCATTGACTATGAGGTGCAGCGATGCTCAGAGATTTATTCACCAAATGCAATGAATGTCTCATGATGATGGAGGAGAATGTTGCTATGGGTGGAGTAGTGGGGTGAAGGAGGCCGGGGGGTATATGGGGACCTCATAGATTTTAAATGTATTATTAAAAAAAAGAATAAAGACAAAATAAAACACCAAAAAAATAAAATAAAATAAAATTGGCAAACCCTTAGCTAGACTGACAAGGAAAAAGAGAGAAAAATAGGAAATAAATGAAACCAGAAATGAGAGAGGGGACATTATTACTCATGCCACAGAAATAAAAATGATGATAAGAGGATACCATGAACAACTGTATGCCAACAAATTAGACAAACTAGCTGAAATGGAAAAATTCCTGGAAACACACAAACTGACTGACACAAAAAAAGCAGAACTCAACAGACAAATTATAAGTAAACAGATTGAATCAGTCACCAAAAATATCCCAAAAAAAGAAATTTCCAGGATAAGATGGCTTCACAGGTGATTCTTCCAAACATTCCAAGAAGACCTAACTCCAATTCTGCTATAACTCTTCCAAAAAATTGAAGACAAGGAACACTACCAAACTCATTCTGTGAGGCCAGCATCACCATAATACTAAATCTAGATAGAGATACTACAAGAAAAGAATATTACAAAGCAGTTTTTCTAATATAGATGCAATAATCCTCAATAAAATACTTGCAAATTGAATCCACCAGCATGTTAAAAGAATTACACACCATGATCAAGTGGGTTTTACTCAGGTATGCAGGATCATTCAACACAAGAAAATCAGTCATGACATACATCACTTAACAAATCAAAAGGGAAAAAACCCATGATCCTCTCAATTGACACTGAAAAGGCATTTGACAAAATTCAGCATACTTTCTTGATAAAAACACTTTGAAAAATAGGAATAGGAGGAAACTTCCTGAACATGATAAAAAGCATATATGAAAAACCCACAGTTTTTATCATATGCAGTGGTGAAATACTGAAAGATTTTCACCCAAGATGGGGAAAAAGACAGGGATGTCCACTGTCACCAGAGTGATTCAACACTTTGCTAGAAGTTCTAGCCAGAGTAGTTAGGCAACAAAATGGAAAAGAGGCACCCAAATTGGGAAAGGAGGAGTAAAACTTTCACTGTTTGTAGATGACATGATCCTAGAAATAGAATATCCTGAGAAATCTATAACAAAGCTACTAGAGCTCATGAACGAGTTCAGCAAAGTGACAAAATACAAGATAAATACACAGAATTCAGTAGTGTTTCTATACACTAGTAATGAGCCATCTAAGGAGAAAATGCAGGAAAAAATTCCATTTAAAATAGTAACAAAATGAATCAATTTTCTAGGAATACATTAAACCAAGGATGTAAAGGACTTGTACAAAGAAAAGTACAAAGCATTGCTAAAAGAAATCAGAGAAGACCTACATAAATGGAATGACATTCCGTATTCATGGATTGGAAGACTAATGTTTTTAAGAGGTCAATTCTACCCAAACTGATTGACAGATTCCATGTGATCCCAATGAAAAAAAAAGAGCCTGTTTTGCAGAAATGGAAGAGCCAATAATCAAGTTTATTTGGAAGAGTAAAGGCTACAAGCCAAAAACATCATGAAAAAGAAGAAAGAAGTTGTAGGACTCACACTTCATGGCTTTAAAACATATTACAAACCTACAATGGTAAAAACAGCATGGTACTGGCATGAGGATAGGTATAAAGACCAATGGAATCAAATTGAGAGTTCAGAAATAGGCCCACACCTCTACAGTCATTTGATTTTTGACAAGGTTACCAAGCCTACTCAACTGGGAAAGCAAAGTCCTCAACAAACGTTGCTGGGAGAATTGGATATTCATATACAAAAGAATGAAAGAGGACCATTATTTCACATCACATACAAAAATTAACTCAAAATGGAGCAAAGGCCTAAATATGAGAACCAGCACTGTAAAATTTCCAGAAGAAAATATAAGGAAGCTTCTTTAAGATCTTGTGGTAGGCAATGGTTACTTAGACTTACACCCAAAGCACGAACAATGAAAGAAAAAGTAGGTACAAATTTAAAATCTGTGCATCAAAGGACTTGTCAAGAAAGTGAAAAGACAACCTACTCAATGAGAGATAATATCTGAAAACTGCATATCTGATAGGGGTTTAATATCTACAATATCTGAAGAAATCCTTCAATTCAATAATAAAAAGACAAACAACCCATTTAAAGATGGGCAAGGGACTAGAACAGACATTTCTCCAAAGAGGATATATTAGGTTGATGCAAAAGGAATTGTGGTTTCAGACCTTCAATTGTAAATCACAAGAGATAAGCTCAAATGCATCTTTATTAATCAAATAGGATCATTTACAAACAAGACTTTTTTGCCAATGAGAAATAAGTTTGTTTATTACTGTAGAGTAAAAATCAATGCTTTGAAATTCAATGAACGTTTAGAAAGCATTTTCTGCATAGTGCTGGTGTGGAAGCATTTTGCCTACAAAACGTTGTTGAAATGCTTGAAGAAGTGGTAGTTGGTTGGCGAGAGGTCAGGCGAATATGGTGGATGAGGGAAACATTGTAGCCCACTTTGTTCAACTTTTGAAGCATTGGTTGTGTGACGTACGGTTGGGCGTTGTCGTGGAGAAGAATTGGGCCCTTTCTGTTGACCAATCCCAGCTGCAGGCACTGCAGTTTTTGGTGCCAGTCATCAATTTGCTGAGCATAGTTCTCAGATGTAATGGTTTCGCAGGGATCCAGAAAGCTGTAATGGATCAGACCGGCTGTAGACCACCAAACAGTGACCGTGAGATTTTTTTGGTGCAAGTTTGGCTTTAAGAAGTGCTTTTGACCTCCTTTTTGGTCCAGCCAGTAAGCTTGTTGTTGCTGGTTTTCAAATAAAATCCACTTTTTGTCGTATGTCACAATCCGATTGAAAAATGGTTCGTAGTTGTTGCGTAGAATAAGAGAAGATGACACTTCAAAAAGACAATGTTTTCATTTTAGTTCACCTCATGAGGCACCCACTTACTGAACATTTTTAAATTCCAATTTGCTTCAAATGCCGAACAACCATAGAATGGTCGACCTTGAGTTCTTCAGCAACTTGTCATGTAGTTATAAGAGGATCAGCTACCACGATTGCTCTCAATTAGTCGTTGTCAACTTCCGATGGTCGGTCACTATGTTCCTCATCTTCAAGGCTCTTGTCTCCTTTGCAAAACTTCGTGAACCACCGATGCACTTTCCATTCTATAGCAGTTCCTGGACCAAATGCTGCAAGTTCTCTCTGCTGCTTTATGATGCATTTTGAACTGAAATTAAAAAATCACTCAAATTTGTTTTGTCTAACATCATTTCCATAGTCCAATATAAACATAAAATAAACAGCAAGTAACAAATCATTATCATAGAAACAAAAAGTGAGAGATGCACATTAAAATGATTTATAACATAACCACATTTAATTAAGAATGTATGCCAATATCAAAAGGCAAATTTCAACAGTGCAAAACGGCAATTACTTTTGCGCAAAAAAATGTAGATAATATAAATGGCTAAAAAGCACATGAAAAGATGCTTAGCATCACTAGCCATGCAAATCAAAACCACAATAAGATTTCACACCTACTAGAATGGCCACTATTAAAAAACAGAAAATGACAAGTGTTGGAGAGGATGTGTAGAAATAAGACCACCATTCATTGCTGGTGGCAATGTAAAATGGTGCAGTCGCTATAGAAGATAGTTTGGCAGTTCCTCAGAAAGCTAAGTGTGTAATTACCATATGATGCGGCCCTCTACTAAGTGTATACCCAGAGGAACTAAAACCAAGGACAGAAACAGACGATTGCAATCAATGTTCACAGCGGCATTATGCACAATTACCAAAAGATGGAAGCAACCCAAGTGTCCATCAGCTGATGAATGGATAAATGAAATAAGATATATACATACAATGGAATATTATTCAGCTGTAAAAAGGAAGTCCTGTTGCATTTGACAACATGGATGAACCTTGAGGACATTATGTTGAGTGAAATAAGCCAGACACAAAAGGAGAAATATTGTAAGATTTTACTATCATGAACTAATTGAAAAGAAAACTCGTAGAGTTAGAATCTAGAGTATACATTAGCAGAAGATAGACTGGAATTAGAGAATGGAGAGTAGATGTGTAACTTGCACAGAATTTCTATTTAGGCTCATAGCAAAGGTTTAGAAATGGCTAGTGATGATGGTAGCACATTATTGTGAGTGTAATCATCAGAATTGAACTATATAGTTGAATATGATGAAAAGAGGAAACTTTCAGATGTATATGTCATCAGAATAAAAATTAAAAGATTTAAAAAACAGATATTATGAAATCTCCTTCTGCAGCAATGGGCCTCAGAGGCAAATGAGTGAGAAGCAGAGACACAGAAATCTGATCGGAAAACTGATCAGAAAGCTACAGTAACATGCAAACAGAGAGAGGAGGTTGTAAGTGGCTGAAGCACAGTATTAGCATTTATTGGAACATTTATCAGGTCCTCACAACAATCTTGTGAAACAGGGAAAAACCCTGTGGATGCCAGGCTCAAGAAACAGAAGTCTTCCTCATGGAAAGTGGGCCCTTGACCTTCAAAAGAGCTCCTACCTCTCCCTTCTCCCCCAACAAAAGGCTGGCCCACTGATCATTCTGGACCCAATGAGCATTTCTCCATTCCAAGGACCCATGAAGAATGATTGTAGCAATTCTAACTTCACTGCTGAATCTCACCTACTCTGTATTCTTAACTCCATCTTTACCCTATGTTAAATCCATCCTTGCCTCCGAGGTCCTACTTTGATTCTCTCTCTGATATTTTAGAGTGAATATTTTTATTGGTCTGTTTTCAGACTCAACTTTTTTTAAAGGATTTTGGTTTGACTTCCTGACTAGACTTCCTGAGATAGGAGCCCACACCTATTTTGTGCTCTCTAACCTAACTCTTAAAACCTGTTGGAAAAGTCCGACCCTTACTTACTCCTCACAGGATAAGATTCGAATGTCCAGTTAGCCTCCTAGTTCTTTTTCCTTGCTTTTTCATCTATCCATCCTGGCTTTGTTCTTAGATTGACAACTCAGACCCTAGTTGTCCCTAACTTCTTTTTTTTTTAAGATTTATTTTACTTTTATTTATTTCTCTCCCCTTCCCCCTGCCCCCTCCCCTTGTCTCTTCTCTGTGTCCTTTTGCTGTATGTTCTTCTGCGTCTGCTTGCATTCTTATCAGGTGGCACTGGGAATCTGTGTCTCTTTTTGTTGCATCATCTTTCTGCATCACTTTTCCTTGTGTGCAGTGTCACTCCTGGGTGGGCTGTGCTTTTTTAACACAGCGCTCCCCTATGCGGGGGAATGACCCTGCGTGGCACAGCACTCCTTGCATGTGGCAGCACTGCATGTGGGCCAGCTCACCACATGGGTCAGGAGGCCCTGAGTACCAAACCCTGGACCTCTTATATGGCAGGCAGATGCTCTGTCAGTTGAGTCACATCCACTTCCCCCTAACTTCATTTTAATCTGGAATTTCCCAGCTCTTGATGCTGTTTCAACAACGTCCTCCTTAGCCTCTAGTTTTGGTCTCTCTCTTATTAATGGTTTTTCTTGTAGTTTCTCAGCATCGCTGGCTAGAGGGGACTCAGCTTTAACAAATCAGACAGTGGGCAAACAGGACTAATTTATATCATTTAAAAGAAATAATATTCAGGGAAATCTAATAACCTGCCTCTGGTTCCATGATAAGTGAGTTGCAAGATACTTAATTTGAACCCAGTATTTTGATTCTACTATTGCTTTCAGCTTTTCCGAAAGTACCATAATTAAAACAGTAAAAAGAACTATAGTAGTCACAATATTTATCACCATCATCAATGATAATTATAATAATATTTATTGAGGATGTACTTTGGTTCTTTCATGTACACATCACTACAAGCCTATGAAACATATCTTAGTGTTTGGCAAAGAGTAGATACTCAGTAAATGTCATTTATTGATTAACAAAGAAATAGACAAATGAGAACTTTTATGGTAGCTATTATCTCTGTTTACAAATAAGACAAACTAAGGCTTTTACAGATACAAAACACAGGCTCAATTTTTCACATACCTGGATGAAGATCTGAAACCAGATCTGACTCCAAAACCTGTCATTTCTCACATATCTCACACAGCACTTTATTCCAAATCATAAAAGAATATGATGTAAAACATCCCAACAAAAATCACCTTAAGGAAGTTCTCAACTACTATATTATATTTTTACCATATAAAATATGGTATTTATGCAGTTAAGTTCCTTATTATCAATAGGTCATAGAAGTGCATTTTTGCGACTTTTTAAAAAGCTGAAGTAAACAAAATTCTATAATTCAAAAGGAAGGTAAAACACTCAGCAATTCTAACCTGATTTTAGAGAGTAGTTCTCCTCTATCTGCACAGTCCCCACTGACTTGTCAAATAAGTTCGTGAAATATTTTATTACAAATGATCTGTTGCTTCTTCGATACATGTAGTAGTTTGTGCATCTGGAAGAAGATAAGTAAGATAATTTTTGCTTATTACAGTTTTACCAGTAAAAGGCATGTTAGAATGTGTGGAGGACTGAATTGTATAACAAGTATGGACATGTTCTTGATCCTGGTCCACAATCTGGTGGATGTGGATCCAAAATAAATAAGATCTCTTCAAGATGTTACTTCGGTTAGAGTGGGGCAACTGAATCGGGTTGGGCTTTATTTCAGATAACTGGAGTCCTTTATAAGCAGAATAAAATTCAAACAGAGAGAAGAGAGAGAAAGCCACCAGGAGAAGGGAGAAGCAGGAAGTCAACTGAACCTGGAAGAGAAAGGGGACGATGCCACCATGTGCCTTGCCATGTGAGAGAAAAGCCAAGGACCAAGGATCACCAGCAGCCAGAATGCAGTGTCATTCAGGACAATTCCCAAGACCCAAAAATGCTCCCCTATTACACCTGTTTTTCCCTCCTCCTTCTCCCCTTAGAACCTCCAGTGGACACTGCCCCCACATCAATGATCAAAGGTCTTCCATTGTTAGAATCATAATAAGTCTAGTAAAACCATAATGAAAATTATTGACCATGCTTAGTAGCAACGTTTCAATATTTGTACATCGATTTTAACAAATGCACCATCCACATGTAAAATGTTATTACCAGCGGAAAGGGGAAAATGAGGAGGATATTGGTATTTGGGAATCCTTTATATTCTATATGTGACTTTTCTGTCGCCTACAGCTTCTTTGAAAACAAAGGAAAAAAAAACTGGTGGAATAAACAGAAGAAAATGTCACTGTACATACAAGATAAGAGCTCTCACAGTGATGAAAGACATACTATCAGTTTTTTAAAATTTCACATATTTTTATTCTTTCAAAAATTGTAAAATTTTGTATTTTGTTTGTTATTTTTAAAACTATCATTATTTCATTTTCTTATTAATTATATTTGGTAATTTTGTTGGCTTCATTTTCAAAGGAGTTTTGATCACAGAAGGGTTACATCTGTGGCAGGGGAGGATCATTGGTGCAGGGTGTCAGTGATGGTGGGTGCATGGGAAGTTGACCTGGGGCAAAACTATAAGGCATATGAATGAGTTCAAGGCTTCATGGGGCATTGTCACAGTGGGTGGAGGTTCACACAATAACCAAAAGAATATCCAGTTCCCATTCTAGGGACTGCTGCCACAGTCTGTAATAGGACAGCAAGAATCCTCCAAGTATAGGTGCAGTGACAAGTGAAGATTGGACCACTGATGGGCCCTTGATATTAATGACTATACTTATGAAACTTTTCTTCTGAAATTGAGACTTAGCCTAGTATTATAGGGTGCCTAAGAGTTCTCTCCTGAGAGATTCCTTGTTGCTCTAATATGACTGCTCTCTAAACCAAACTCAACATACATATGCATTTTCTTCCTTCAAGCATGGGGCATGACTCCTGGGGATGAGCCTCCCTGGCCCCAAGGGATTACTACCTAACACCACTAGCAATGCAAATGGAAAATGACCTTGACCAAAAGAGGGAAAGGGTAAAGACAAACTAGTTTATATGGCAAAGAGACTTCAAAGTGAACTGGGTGGTCATTCCAGAGCTTATGCTTATCACATCTCAGCAGGATCTCACTGACTGTCAAAGTAAATATTGCCTCAAATAGCAGGGCAACTGAGGGCTCTGCAGACATTCAGACACTATAGGCAGGGCAGATAGTTCAAGAGTTTGGCACCCAGCCAGTGTGCCCTACTTTGGAATTTGTGCTCCCCAGTGTTACAGAGTTGAACGCAGTTGTGGTTTCATTATACATGGCTCTTCTGCCCCTTCTATTTGAGCCTATATTTAGGACTAGAGTGGATAGGTGTATGTCCAAGAGACTTAAATCTTTGGGCCCCTATATATCTTTATATGGCTGAAACAGCTCTTTCATTAAGTACAAAAGAAAAACTATAAATGATAAGAAAGTATGGTTCAGTTGGCAGTAGTTTAGTTGACAGTGGTATTCAAATAATAAGGGTCTAACAATGAGTGGTCCCTTATATTCAATTAAACACAGTAGTAATAATAATAATATTAACAATGCTAACAATTAATTATACATTCTTGCTATGTGACAGGCAATGTTCTGAGGACTTTACATTCATTATGTCATTTAAGCTTCACAAAAACCCTATGAAGTAACTACTAGTAATATATCCAACGTGTATACAAGGAAACTGTGGCACAAATACATTGAATGATTTGCCCAAGGTAATGGCTAATAAATAGGAGATCCAGAATTCCAATCTAGGCATTCTGCCTTCTGAGTACATGCTCTCAATCACTATATTATCATGATTTTGCAGTTACCTGTGTTGGCCCTGTATAGTCTTGATTTTCTACACCAGCCCTTTCTAGCCTTGTATCCATCACATTATTCAGCTGGACTACTTTGAGGGAAGTGGTCGGAGGGCCTCGTAGCAGGTAGGAGCCACGTGAGAAGGTCTCACGGAGACAGGCTGATGGCGCTGATCCGATTTAATGAGGAAGTGAGAACAATTTATAGGGCATGTAACAAGGTGATTGGTTAGGAGCGTCTAGGGAATGATTGGATGATTTTCTAGTTGCTGGGTAGATGAGGCTTAGAACTGTCCAGTAAGCAGCGAGCGGGCTGAGCAATGATGGGAGGCGTAATCGACCTCGTACCACCTTGCTGCCAAGGGAGACGAATGCAACCTCATACCTTGGATTCAGCCAGGCTCGCTAGCCATATTCGGGCCTGTTCTCCCTCACTACTTCCACTCTTTTATTATGTTTCCTAAAAGATTAAGGTGGCATAATTTCATAATTAGTGTTACACTAAGTCATCCTCAAATGGGATAAGGAATATAAAGTGTGAAAAGAAACTGTATATGCTATGCAATATTAATGTTATTTTAAAGTATTACACCTGGGTCAATAGTATATTTTCAGTGGAAAAAGCAAGTGGAGGAAAATGCAGATAGTATGGTTCTCTTCCTCATTTTTTGTGAATGAAAATAACTCTCCTCTCTGAAAATATCCTATATATCTCTTGTATATGTTTATAAGAAGAAATAGAATGTGTAGATATAAACCATGCTCTTAATACTGGTTACATCGCAAAGTGAGAGGAGAAAAGGGGGAAGGAGAGGTAAGAAAAAAAGACTGTAGCAAAATGTAGAAAAACTAGTGGTTAAGTGGAGAGTATAAAAGTATTTTATAGTACGTATGTACAAATATGTAAAAAATTGAATATGCATTTGAACAACTGAAAACACTAATTAGATGATGGGATTATGGGCAATTGTTGTCTTAGTTTTCTGCTAAAATTTCAATATTTTTGAGCAATAAATTATCAAGAGAAAGACATGTGTACATATATAATTATTTTTTTCTGAGAAATACTTTAGAAAATAAATTGTACTTGCATGGATGGGAAGAAAATACCCTGTTTTCACTATCTGTGAGTAGTGTAATATATGTGCTATAATAAATTCAATGTGATTATCATTTTAAGAAATTTTTCTGGCTTATCTCACATCACAACATAATAAATTTATAACTTCTTGATTTGAGAATCGATGGGTTAATAAAAAATGTTCACTATTTTGCACTCATGATCGTACAAAATATCCACAGACATCTACTGACATGGGTACAATTATATTGATCATATTTGAAACATAGTGTAGGAAAAGATCTTTGATCATTTTCCTCTGTCTGTTTCAATATGAAATTTTCCTTGATTCGTTTAAAAAAAACACATTTTCAAAGGTGGAATGATAGTCTAAGTTTACTGTCAGCAAAGTTAAGTGACTGATAAAGTTATAAAACAAGTAAGAAGCAGAAATTAGATCAGAACTAGAGCCCAGGTATTCTGATTCCTAGCCATATCTGCCCTCTGAAAGTGCTTGTTTACATCTAAATGAGTAGCACCATGAAACTGGTTCCGTGAACCACATGGTAATCTTTTAAATTCATTATAATTTCTATATCATTCTTCTTCCCATGGTTAATAAGAATTGTCTTTGGTTCTTCCCCCTATGGAACACAATTATTAATAAGGTTCAGTTTCAGATATTAGGTCAATGAACACTCTCCGGGGAAAGCCAGAAGATAAAATGGGTAACTATATAACTCAGTGAATTCAGGGGTGGCTGAGGATTGAAGTAAAGAATAGGAATATAAGAATGTTCTTTTAGGATCTATATCAAATGTATGTACCAATACAGGATGTTGACATATGGGGGAAAATGCACCTAAAACATACTTCTATGTGTTGATACAGGTATGTTTTCTCAACAGATAGACGTTCACAGAGCAGCAAGCAAATTATTAAACTTCTACCCTGGGGAAGATTCTGCATTAGAGGATGCTACTTTTCTTTGACTCTGTGGCCACTGCTTAAACCATTCCTAAAGAGACATAGTCAGGTACTGGAACAAAGTGTCATTTTTTACAAGTTCCAAATTAAGTAACAGGAAAATACAGAGAATAATATAATCACTAAACCCTTTAAGACTTATTCATTTGTGGCATCATAAATTTATCTCCATCTTAATTTTACCAATTTTATCTTAAATTGTATTAGGATGGCTATCTCAAATGTTTCACTAATTGAGTTGAACAGGAGGGTACCACTGTCCTCAGTTTTCCCTGGGACTCTGGGAAGGAAGAGGCAGTTCAATTGGTCAGTTATTCAGCATTTATCTTAGAACTCACTCATCATAATACTCCAAACCTGAAACTCCTGTACTTGACACAAATTGAAATTCTTCAGGAATCAAAGCATCTGTTAGTCTCTTTGGCTTAAAGTAGAAAAGAAGAAAGAAATAATACATTATAGATGAAAAAATTGACATGTATAAATCCTAACTTTTATCCCAAATGGATACTATTTTAAACATTGAGATATTTTAATTAGAGAAATAATATTTGTAATGTGGTTCATGGAAAGTGAAAAAAAATTTTAGCAGAAAACACTTTTTAAAAGCTGCTTTTCTCTTAACTGCAATAAGATATTTAAAATTCACCTTAAGGTGGCATCAAAAAAATAATTCTACAGTTTTACATATAAATTTCTGAGGCAAAAAAAATCTAATCTCCTCTACTGAATTCTCAGGATCAAAGTAGATAACTGTGATTTGGAAACGGGCTTAAAATCTTTGATCTTTCCCCATAAATATCCTTTTCTAAAAATAATTAGAAAGTGCTGTAAAGACTGAAAAGCAATGCAGATTTTAGTTATAATAAGGCACTGATTTATATTTGGGGGAAATTACTTAGAAATAGAGGGAGAAAACATGATTTGTGAAATACTTTATTTACCTGATGAGATACGATGACTCCATCTTGTGACTGTAATGAATGATCCTCACGTGGGAGACAAAGTACATTCTCCTTAGTCTTTGCCTTAAAATATTTAACATCATATAGAAAAGAAATATCCCTAAAAAATACCAAAAATATCCTCAACAAAATATTAGCAAGTCAAATCCACAATGTATAAAAAGATTACTCAAGGATTGCAAGGTTGGTTCAACATTTGAAAAATCAAAGAAATCGAACACATAAACAAGCTAAAGAAAATACATGATTATATCAGATACAGAAAAAGCATTTGGAAAAATTCACCACCCACTCATGGTAAAAACTCTCAGCTCACTTGGAAAAGAAGGGAACCCTCCTCAACATGATACAGAACATCTACAAAACATCTTTATCCAACAGCTTACGTAATGGTGAGAAACTAAATACTGAAATCGGGAATAGGACTAGGATGCCCCCTCTCACCACTCCTATTCAACACTGTACTAGAAGCCCTAGCTAAGGCAGTAAGATAGGGGAAGGAATACAGATTAAGAAGGAAGAAATAAAACTTTTTTTTAATAGATGATTTATGACTGTGTAGAAAATAAAAAAGAATCAACAATGACAACAAAAAAATTCCTGAAACTAAAAAATGCTTATAGGAAAACTGTGAGACACAAGGGTAATATACAAAAGTCAATTGCTTTCTTATATACTAGCAATGAAAAATTGTAATTTGAAATAAAAAATGTTGACGCCATTTACCATAGCACCAAGAAGAATGAAAAATAAGAAAAATATATTTACAAAATAAATTTCCTGCCTAGCGAATGGATATGAATGGGGAAGGTCAACATACATTCTTCTAGAGGACAAAAATGAGCACTTATGCCAGCAAAACTCATCTCTTCACCTCATACTTTACTTAGACTGCAGCGTTAAATGTGAGATTCCCCTCATTGTAATTCTCCACCTGAAATTTCTCATTCACAACATAAATTCTTCCTTTTATTCAATCTCAGGTTAAGATATATTCTCCTCTCCAAGGTTATTCCCTTCACTCATGTCCTTGATTCCATCTTTGCCACATGCTCAGGGATCTTATTCCACCAAACATAATTTCTGTGTATATATATATTTCCTTTCTCTTTATCTCTACCTCAAGTCTTCACCCATTCTTAAGACTCTTCCATTGAGTGTGCAATGTCCTCATGTTCTCATGACCTAACTCTCCACTTCCTCTCACCAAACTTCTGGAAAGTTCCATGCAAGCTGGTTTCCAACCATATCTTTCTTCTACAACCATTCACTAGAAAGCTGAGAATGACTTCTCACTTCCAAGTTAAACAACTCCTTATTAGATTTTATCTTTCACTACTTCCAGGGAATATTATCTCTTTTTAAAAATATTCTTCCTACTTTTAGTTTCCTATCTGGCAAAGCAAATACCAGGTAATGGGTTGGCTTAAACATTGGGAAATCATTGACTCTCAATTATGATGCTAGGAGAAGTCCAAATCAAGCATCATTGAGGTGAAGCTTTCTCCCAGGAGACTGTGGCATTCTGGGGCTGGCGCTCATGAACCTTGGTCCTTGACTTTCCTGTCACATGGGAATACACATGGCTTCTCTTTTCTCTTCCAAGTTCCACTGACTTTCAGCTTCTGGCTGCTACCTCTGGCTTTCTCTATCTGAGGCTTTTCCTGTAAAGCCTTCAGTCATAGGATTAAGACCCATCTTAATTCAGTTGAGCCACATCTTAACTAAAGTAACATCATCAAGTGATCATAGTTACAATGAATGAACACTCACAAGAATGAAGTAAGATTAAGAATATGTTTTTCTGGGTACATATATCAAAGCCACCACAGTCTGCTCTCTGGACCCACAAACACATATTCTTACTATAAGCAAAATGCATTCATTCCATCAAAACCTCCCAAAAGTCTTAAGTCATTACAGTAACAATGCTAAGTACAAAGTCTCAAAATCGCTTATATAGATGTAGTCTGTCCTAAGACAAAATTCCCCTCTGCCTGTGGACCTGTTAAACCTGGAAAATCAGTTATGGGCATCCAATACACAGTGGAACATGGGATAGACATTCCCATTCCAGAAGGTAAAACAGAGGTCATGGGTCCAAACAAGTCAGAAATCCAGAAGGCCAAATAGATTTCAAGGTCACAGTCATCTAAGGATCAATGATTTGTCCTCCAGGCCTATAGAAAGGCCATCCCACCCCATTCAAGCACTTGCACAGTGTCCAAGCCTTCTCCAAACACTGGAATGAAGGCTCCACCTTCTCTATGCATTGGGATGGCAGCTTGGCTCTCCATGAATGTTGAGACAAAGGCCTGCCCCTCTCCAAGTAATGCATTGGTGGCCAGGCTGTCTGCAAATGCTGGAGCACAGGCCCAACCATGTCCAAGAGTGGGGCAGCAGCACTGTCCACAAACATAGGGGCACAAGGTCCATTCCCCAAAACACCAGAAGAGATGGCCTGTCCCTCCAAATGCAGTGGTGAACCTGTCCTTCCCATACACATGGGTGTGCCTGCTGTATTTGGTCCAAACCTGGGTATCCTTGGTTCTGCTGGATCTTATGGCTCAAGTAGCAGAAGCAGCTTGCACAGCAGCCCAACTCTGATTTAAAAAAAGCTAACAGTGCTGGAGAGGATGTGGAGAAATAAGAACACTTGCTCATTATTGGTGGAAATATAAAAAGGTAAACCTACTTAGGAAAAAATTCTGGTAGTTCTTCAGAAAGTTAAGTATAGAATGATCATATATTCCAGCAATTCCACTTCTAGGCATATACCTCAGATAATTGAAAGCACAGACTCAGACATTTGCACATCACTGTTCATAGCGGCATATGCACAAAATCCAAAAGGCAGAAGCAACTCAAGTGTCCATCAATACAGGAACAGATAAACAAAATGTCATCTATACATACAATGGAATGTTATACACCTGTGAAAAGGAACAAAGTCCTAACACCTCCAACAACATGGATGAACCTTGTAGACATCATGGTGAGTGAAATGAGAAAGATACAAAAGGACAAATATTGTATGATCTCACTGATATGAAATAAATAGAATAAGCAAATTCACAGAGTCAGAAGCTATAATATAGGCTGCCAGAGTGGGAATAGGGACTGGAAAGTTCATTCTTAATTAGTGTAGAGTTTCCATTTGGGTTGATGGGAAAGTTTTAGTATTGTATAGTGGTCATGGTAACACAATATTGTAAATGTTCACAAACACAACTGAATTACACATCTGAATGTGGGAGGAGTGGTGGGGGAGTGGGGTATATGGGAACCTCTTATATTTATTCATGTAACGTTTTGTGTGATCTATGTATCTTTATAAAAAAAGAAAATAATAGAACATATATAATAAAAGACTACAAAATGGCAGGAAGGTGGTATATATATTGCTAGACTAATTTTATTAAAAAACCACATAGGTTTGTACACAACAGTGAACCCTAATTTAAACTATGGATTAAGGAAGCAGATGTGGCTCAACTGATAGAGCATCTGCCTACCATATAGGGAGCCCAGGTTCAAACCCAGGACCTCCTGGCCCATGTAGTGAGCTGGCCCACATGCAGCGCTGATGCGCGCAAGGAGTCCCATACCATGCAGGGGTGTTCCTCGTATAGGGGAGCCACACGCTCAAGGAGTGCACCCCGTAAGGAGAGCTGCCCCATGTGAAAAAAGCGCAGCCCATCCAGGAGTGGCACTGCATACATGGAGAGCTGACACAGCAAGATGTTGCAACAAAAAAGAGACAGATTCCTGGTGCTATGGACAAGAATGCAAGCAGACACAGAAGAACACACTGCAAATGGTCACAAGAGAGCAGAGAGCAGGGGAGGTTGGGGGAAGTGGAGAAAAATAATTAAAATAAATATTTTAAAAAACCATGGATTATACTCAATAGTTCAATTACAATAAATTTTCATCAGTTGTAACAAAGGCTCCATACTTATGCAAAATGTCAGAAATGGGGGTGGGTATAGGGGACCTGTGTATTTTCTGCATGATCTTCCTGTAAACCTACAACTTCTCCAATAAAAATAAATAAAAAGACCTCCAAGAACAGTGACAGAAATATTGGTGGTAAGGAAGATAGTAAGCCAGATGATAAAATCTTCCTAAATGTTGGGGAACACATGAGAAGTCAGTAAGTAACTGAAATTGGCAAGGGTAGTGGGTAGTACAATTTGATGGCATGTGCTTTTGAGGACCTGGGGCTTTCATGTGGAAGGGAGGAGGGAGGAAAATGATCTTGAAGAGCTCTTGAGAATTAAATTAGATGATTGTGCTACATTTTTTGTTCTGGTACAGATATGCAAATGTGCTTTCTAGATCTCCCCCAAGGAAGACCTTGTCCTATGTGCTGGGTGTGCTGTTAGCAGAGAGAGTTTAGCTAGAGTTGTTGGATAAAAAAACAGGATGTGCAGTAAAATTTGAACTGTAGGGAAAAATACATGATTTCTTAGTATATTTAGGTCCTATACAAATATTGCATTTGATGAACTTGCAACCCTACATCCAGTTGTCACCCCCTGAAGGGATTTCTTCAGTGGTAGGGAGCTGTCTTGCCAACACCTGACTGATGGAGGCAGAATTTTGAGCCGTATTGACTCAATATCGGAAAATTTTCATGGACCATTTTAGCTCCATAGCACCCCATCCAGGTGGCTGAGCCTGTCAAATCTGAATCACAACTCAACTTTTGCCTCTACCCAATCCTTCCTTCTCCAACACAGAAATTGATTCTAAGGGCAATTCCTAATCAATATTCTGCACACTAATTTCAATCTCAGAATATGCTTTCCAGAAAATCCAGTTTGTGATAATTTGATGCCAGGAGTTTTCCAAGGAAGCAGGCGATATGCTGGAGTGTTAGAGCTGGATCACTCACAGTCCAGCTAGCATTAAGGACACATCATATGTGGTGAAGCACAGATAGCCTCTGGCACAAAGTGGCAAACCAAATGTAAACATTTTCACCAGCGGTGAACTGAATCGGTATGCTGGTAGAATTGTTTGCACTAGCTGGTGCAATATATCATGCATTTGAAAAATACAGTGAAAATAGTAACTAGAAAATGATAATTTTGTCTGGTGTATTGGTTATCTACTGCTGAGTAAGAAATTGCCCCAAAATTCAGTGGGTTAATACAATAAGAATCATTTATTATATCTCACAGTTTCTGTGGGTCAGGAATCCAGGAGGAGCAAGTTGGCTAGGTGGTCCTGCCTAGGGGGTCTTATAAGTTTGCGGTCACATGATGTCCAGGGCTACAATCATCTAAAGGTTTGACTGGAGTTGGAAGATCCATTTTCAAGGTGGCTCACTCTCTGCTGATAAGTTGACACTAGCTGTTAGTACTTATCAGTCAGATAGGTAACTTGCTGTTGGTAAGAGGCTTTAGAATCTTATCATCTGGGCCTTTCCACCAGGTTGCTTGAGTGTCCTCATGTCAGGGCATCTCATTTCCCCCAGAGCAAATGATTAAAAAGAATCAGGGACATGGAAATGTTAAGGTGGATATATTCTATAAGGCCAGAAAATGTACCAGATGATTATGTTTCAAAGGATACATGAAGGTTACTAGAAGCTACTAAAAGGGACTGGCAAGAGGGACACCAGTATCATATAAGAGGTTTAGGGGTGGTTCTCCTCTAAAAGGCCAGGGCAGACAGTAGGAGAGACCATTACACAAAGCTAGGCTCACTGATAGCAATGGAGAATTCAAATGGTGGTGCTTAACCATAAGAAGCCAGGTGAAGGCATATGTATTATAGTAATGAGTGGCATAATCAGAGTGGGAGCCATGGAGGCCTGCTCCACAAAGAGTTATGGAGATGATTGATAGAGTACAGTATTCCTTAGGCAAAACAGACTGGCAGGCAACAAGTCATCAACTCAATTTGTACCATCAGAAGAAATAAAAAAATGTATGATCAAGATGTTGGAGTTTGTGTTTCTGTGTGATGGAGTTGGACTCAGATGTGATCTTTTTCGACAAACCTCTCCTGTTACTTTTACCGGAACTATAGTTGGTGCTAGGGTTTAATGTATAACCAGGGGACCTGAATCTCTGGACTGACCATGTGAGCCAGGCCCTGAGCCTCAAGAGACTTGCAGCTCCTACACTCTGGTTTATTGGGCTTACCCCACTCAGCTAACATGGAGGTGAAGAAGGTCAACCACGACACCAGGGAGCCAAGAGTGCCTACAACTGAAAGCAGGAGAATTGCATCCAGCAACCATGTGGAATCTAAGCCCCCTCTTGATATAGTTGTGGAGAGGACACAACCATTCTAAGGTCCACAGGATAGAATAATACAGTATGGATTGGAGTGGACTTACTGATATTCTGTCCGTGAACTATTGTGATTAGTAATCAAAGAAAATGTGGCCTTGAGGTGGAGAAAGTGGCCATTCTGGCTGCTGGGGGTAGGGAGTGGGAGGAACTGATGTGATGTGGGGGAATTTGGGGGGGTTGGAGTTGTCCTGGGTGGTGCTGCAGGGACAGTTACTGGACATTGTATGTCCTCCCATGGCCCACTGGATGGACTGTGGGAGAGTGTGTGCTATGGTGTGGACCATTGATCACGAGGTGCAGTGGTGCTCAGAGATGTATTCAACAAGTACAATGAATGTCTCATGATGATGGAGGAGGTTGTTGTTATGGGGGGAGGAGTGGGGTGAGGGGGGTGGGGGGTATATGGGGACCTCATATTTTTTTAATGTAACATTAAAAAAATAAAGACAAAAAAGAAAAAACAAACAAACAAACAAACAAAAAAAGATGTTGTGAACAGTAACACGAACATAAAGTCAAATTCCTGATGCTGGTTCCAGACCTGAGCCAGTTTGCAGACACAGAACCCACTGATTAAGGTGGAGGCTAGATCATGGGAAGGAAGGACCCAACAATATCACAGCAAATGTACACAGTAACGATTTCCCCATTCCTCTCTCCAAAGGTCCCACAGCCTTTAATCATGCTGTACACTGCGGAAAGGGACATATACAACATTTCAAAGATTATTAGACAGAAGGTGGAAGCTGGCATTGATATCCAGAGAATTTAAGCACCATCATGGCCCATGTTGCAATAGGAGTATGTGGGAGACAGGAAATAAATGGGATGCAGACCAACGACAGGCTCCCAGTGAGTCTTTTCATTCCCTATTCACACTTGGTGGTCATTTCCCCAGTCCACAGATACATAATTGTGGCAGAACTACTAAGAATTGGACATAACCCCCACATTAGATCATTGGTCTGTAGGGTAAAAGCTATCATAGTGGGAAAGGCCCATGGAAGCTTCTGAAACTGCCTTCCACTTCTGCCAAGATAGTAAATAAAAATAAAATAACATGGGAAGGAAATGTGGCTCAGGCAACTGGCCTCCCGCCTATCATATGGGTGGTTGCTGGTTTGGATCCTGGTGCCTCCTAAATAAGACAGTGATCTGGTGCGACAAGCAGGCACAGCCAAGCTGACACAAGAATAGACACAAGAAGAAAAAACATAATGAGAGACACAACAAAGCAGGGAGCAGAGGTTCCCGGTGCCTCCTAAAGAAGGCAGCAGGCTGACGCAACCAGGAAACATGGCAAGTTGATGCAACAAGATGGCAGAACAAGACGATGCAATAAGAGATGCGGGGAGGAAAAAGAGAATGAAAAACACAACAAAACAGGGAGTGAAGATGGCTCAAGCAATTAGGCACCTCCCTTCCACATCATAGGTCCTGGTTCCAGCTTCTTGTGTCTTCTAAAGAAACAAGGAAGATGAACAGACAGAGCAAGTGAAAAACAACAAGGAGGTGGGGAGAAATCAATAGATCAATTAAATAAATTTTCCTGAAAAAACAAATAACATACACCACGGGGACAATGGCAGAAATTAGGACCTAAAGTATGTAGGGGCAATGGTCTCTGTTCTTTCTCTATTTTATTCTCCTTTATGGCCCCTAGAGAAAGCAGACAAATTCAACAAACTAGTCCTAAAGGCAGCCACAATTCCAAGTGTGTTATCCTTGCAAAATAATATGACATTGGGTTTATGGTATGTAGCCATTGAGTTGGTAAATGAATTCTTTTCTATCTGTATCAGAAAAGAGGCTTAGGATGAGTTCGCATTCACATAGATTGATTAACAGTATCTGTTTAGTTTTTCCCCAGGCTGTTAGCTCTCCCACCCTCAGTCCATAATATAGTCTGAAGAGAGCTGACAGATCTGCACATCCCATAGGAAATCACATTGATTTACTACATCAATAACGTTATGCTCTTTGTTGTTACAGAACATTTCATCACCCTAAAAAGTGACCCATTAGCAATCAATCCCTGTCCCCCTCCCCTCAGTCCTGGGCAACCACTAATCTACTTCTTGTCTCGATGGATTTGCCTATTCTGGACATTTCATATAAATTTAACATGTGGTCTTTTGTGACTGCCTTATTTCACTTAGTGTAATGTTTTCAAGGCTCACCCACCTTGGAGCATGTACTCATACCATGTTCCTTTCTACAGATGAATAACATTCTATTGTATGGACATACATTTTGTTTATCCATGTATCAGTTGATGGATATTGGGATAGTTTCCACATTTTGGCTATTACAAATAGTAGCCTATGAATGTATGTTCAGAGAAACAGAATGCTGCTATTAATGTACATATGTAAGTTTTTGTGTGAACATATTTTCAGTTTGCTAACCAAAAAAAAAAAATGGGTTATGGTGCATTCTGTCAAACGTCTTTTCTGCATTTATCAAAATGGTTCTTCGGCTTTTCTCCTTTAATATGTTAACTTCAGTAGGTTCTGAGATTAATTCTACTTGGTCATGAACTTTGCTTTAAATTTTTTTTATCTACACTGAGAGTGGGAATAACTTAAAATTTTCTTTACTTCTTCTGCCCTTGTCTGGCTTCAGTGTCTCAAAAAATAAGTTGGAATTCTTTTTCCACAAATTTTCTGAAACAGTTAAAAAAGGTTTATCTGTTCTTAAAAAAATATTGTAAAATCATTTGGCTCTGCTGTCTTTGGAGGTGGGAGACCTTTGACTAATAATTTAGCTTCTTTAATGGCTAAAGGTTTTCTTCTGGTTTTGTCTAAATTACCAAAATTTTTTTCTTGAAAATTTTCATTTCTTCTGAAGTTATATATATATTGGCATAAAACTGTAAATAGTATCCTATCATGAATTTAAATATCTCTACTATATCTACTTTTATCCTTTTTTATTCCTATTTTCTGTTTTCTCTTTTTTGTTCATCAATATGACTTGGAATCTGTCTTTTTCTCTTATTTAAAAAAATAAATTTTGGTTTTATTCATCTTCCCTAAGTACTATTTCTTTATCCTTCTATTTCTTGATTTTTTTCTCATATTAGTTATTTTTTATTTCTAGTTTAGGTTTCTCTGTTGTTCTTTCCTAGTTTCTTAAGTTGAATGGCTTTCTTATTTACTGTCCTGTTTTTGTCTGGTTTTTCATTTTATCACTGAATATAATTTTTAGGGCATTATGTATTTTCATTATCCTCTTGATCACAAGTATCCCAGCCATTTACAGCTAACTGTTGAACCCTGCTACCCACTTTATTTTTGATTTAGAGTTGTAGCTTTATCCTTTTTAAATACAAAAAGATAGTAATTTTTAAATCAATAGTTTATTACATTTACCAAAATATAACCTCCTTTATTAGTTCTTTTAGGGAGAGTCTATAGTGGGTAAATATATTTAATCTTTGCATGCCTGAACCGTCTTGATTTAGCAGGGTATAGAACTCTAGATGGAGAGTTATTTTCCCTCCGTGCTTTGAATACATTACCCTTATTGTCTTCTAGAATCTATTGTTATCTGTGAGAAGGCTACTGTCAGACTAATTCTCCTTCCTTCCCAGGTATCCTGTCTTTTATCTGTTAGCTTCCTGAATGTATCTTTAGGCTTACTGTTCTACCACTTGTGGATCGGAGTTACCTGTGGATCGGAGTGCAAGCTTCCTCTGTTCTGGGGCTCCCCAGTTGTTCCTGGAGTTTCCATCATCTTCTATCCCCAGAGCTTGGCAGGCCCCCCTTTTTCTCCTCCTCCCCACTTTCCCTTCTCTCCCAAGCTTCTAGAACTGTATTGGGTGGAAGTGGTGAGGACAGTGGAAGGGACTGCTCTTCCTGTGCCATCATGCATTCTTCCTCTCTGTTGCTCAAACTGCAGAGTTGATGGGAACACCACGAGTGCATCCTCAGCCCCAAGTGCAGGGCCTGGCACACAGAAAGCACAAAATAAGAATTTGGTGAATGAATGAATGAGCATGTTAATACAAGGGCATCATCTTGGTTGATACTCCTGCCCAGGGCAAACTTCAAGAAAGTGCCAAAGAAACTTATTTCATGAGAGTTGAAAAGCTCCACTGCACAACAGTTGTCTTCTTTTCAGGAAGTGAAAGCATCCTCTCTGCAAGCCTGGCACAAATCGATGTGTGAAAAATAAACACGTGAAGTGCTGACCTGGGAACATACTCCAATCACCTTTCAATTTGATGGGAAGACAAAAAAAATAACCAAAAGTTATCAGTGTTAAGCCTGAAAAAGTGACTTTTTGTTCATGTCACTCCTAAAGTTCAGGAATTCCAAATTTGGTTGAAGAGCTAATTCCCAAGTTTGCTCAAGTCAGTACCCTGGAGAAAGTGTAATGAGCAACTCCTCAGGGTGACCCTTTGTTGGGCCCTCCACAGCAAAGGAGCCCTCTGGGTGCAGAGAGGCATCATCAGCTTTTTCTCTCTGACAAACACTGTCACTGACGCTGACATGAGCTTTGCTTTTTCCTCTTTTTCTCTGAAGGTGGGGTGGGTGAGTTAGGGTGAAGGGGAGAAGAAAGGGATTACATTTTGGAAAAGAGATAAACATTTGGAAGTTAAATGAAAAGCTAAAAATGGAGGAAAGGGATGTATATAAAAGATCAATTTTGATAGGATCTTATGATAGTAACATAATTCACAAATTACACCTAAGTGGTTGTCAGTAAATATTTGGAATTGGATATATTAATAAGGAATATGAGCTTTATCTGAGTTAAAGAGGCTTTTTAAAGATAGACTGTGAGTAAAAATATTCCTTTATTATATTGTTTCTAAGAGAAAATATGTTTTGCGTCGCCAGCAACTGACTTACAAGTGGGCTTTTACAGAAGTTGGGGCTTCTTTCATGGAGGTATGTTACCTGGTGCAAACCACAGTCTACCCTGGCCCACCTTTTGTGGCCAACTCACACATCCAGTAGCACATGAGCTGGGCTCAGGGAACCAGACATTGGCCAAGGAATGCAGTGTCGCTGGCATGTGACCTAACTGGAGGGCAGAAAATGCTAAATAAAAACCAGCCTTTCTGTTTAAAATTGAGCATCAGCCATTCATTTATTCAATGGTGTGCTCTTCCAAACACAGGTGTTATCTCCTATCTTTCTCCTAACTCCTCCAAAACAATATTAAAGGGATAAAAAATGTATTAAATTTTAAGGGCAGAGGCTAAGAAGATCATAACAGCAATCAAGAGGTCAACAGAATTGTGGAAGGTGGGAGTCCAAGCAATGGACTTGTGCTGGTGGTAGCAGCTGCAGCAGAGAAGGGGCCATGCCCTCAGCAGACCCCTGCAAGACTCACCATTGGGGGCCACCAGTTATAAGTCTGAATCAATGGGAGTGACCCCTAAGTTCCTCTACCACCTTTAGCCAAGTTCTCTTTCCACCTGGAGAACTTTCTTTTGAGGAGAGTTTGAAACCAAAGAGGCTTAGGAGTTGAGGATTCCAGGCAGGGTGAGGGCTGAGATGGAAGCAAGGGGGTCCACTGAGGGTGCACCTTCTGAACCTTGGGAAGCTCGCACAGTCTTCCCACCCTGCTAAGAGCCGGCTCCTAACTGGGCACCTTACCCTGGCCTCACCAAGGGCTGGAAGAGAGAAAAGCCACCTTGAGAGGAAAGACAAGTTTGCTGGCACCGGGGCTGCACCAGTGAAGACTCCAGCTAGACATCTCATCCCGCTACACCATCATCACGGCAGGGCCTTGTCGCCCACACAGAGACAGCCTCCCATCCTCTTTTACCTCCTCGCTCTTAAGTCAGAACCCATCAGCAGTGATGACCCTGTGAGGTAAGAAAAGAAGGGACATCTACTCTCTTTTTAAAGTTAAGTTTAGTTTACATCATTGTGATACATGTACAGAATTTTAAAAGTCGAACAAGAATGCCAAACTCATGATGAAAACACAGCCGTCTCCCAGCCCATGCAACCCCAGGCATGAATCCCACTCCCTGGAGGCAAGTACTTTCAATTCTTCTAGCTGTTTCTTCTCCATGTTTATAAATAATGTGCTTATACTGCTCTTTCCCGATTTTTCCATTTTGGATGTTAACTATTGACTTCTAGCTTTGGATGTTTTGGATTAGGTTTCTTCTACTCTCCACATAACTCCCCTTTCAAAGGTCAGAATGGTGCCACATTTTTAGTTGCCTTCATATTTGGGTGATAACTTTCTTTTAAAAATATAGGTGGGGAGTATATTTACTTCAGTGGTTGTGCACCTAGTTCCCACGTACGAGGTCCTGGGTTTGATCCCCAGCTGCTCCTGAAAGCAACAAAGAAACCAACTCTCCTTGGGGAGCAGATGTACTCAGTGGTTGAGTGTCTGCTTCCCATGTATGAGGTCCTGGGTTCAATCCCCACTACCTCTCAATATATATGATTTTTTCTGTGAATATAAAGGCTTACCTGTATTTTTAATGTGACTAAGATGTGGCATCATTCATTTCATCATTTGGAAGTTAAATGGAACAATGAAGGCTAAAAATGGAGGACAGCAATGGATATAAAAGATCATTTTTGATAGGATCTTACAATAATAACATAATGCACAAATTACATTGATGGAGTGTAATAAGAGAGAGAACCCATTAGCTGATTATGCTGGACATGTTCTCCTTCAGTGGCATAGAAGTCACCCTGGAGAGAAGGAAGTGTGGTCCCAGCATACTCCTGGGCATCTTAGGAATCCAAATTTATAGTCACAATAATGCAAACTCTATTAGTTTTCCACTCTTCAAATCAACCTCCCCATGAGCCAAGGAAGACTGGATTATGGAGACAGAGCTGATTGTGGAGACCAGCCCTGCTATATGCCCGATTGCTCATAGCTGAACTTGGGAAGAGAACCAACAGCCAAGACTGATATAGAAGGCCCAGAAAGGGACAAGCCCTATGCATGGTTGTTAAATGCTGAGCTCTAAGAGTCAGTGGATTCTGTAAGGGAAGGCAGGGACATCCACGGGATCGTCTTCACCATGTGGCTGCAACTCCAGGACCAACAGTAGCTGACTTTAGTGAGAAAGTATCTCTTATGGTGCCTTGAGTTGGACTTTTCACAGCCTTGAAACTGTGAGCTTTTACCCCAAGTAAATACCCTTTATAAAAGCCGACCCATTTCTGGTACTTTGCTTCCTCAGTCTTTTGGCAAACTAAAACGCTCACCAAGAAATAAAAATAAAACAAAACAAAACTCACATAAGCATATGATTTAGAGTTAGGAAGTTCACTACCTGGATAATTTTTTGAAAAGATAGTTGGGAGTAGTAGCAACTGAAAAATGAGATGACTGTGCATGAGCATTGATGGGTTCCATTACAAACACTTCCCTATTTGTTTTTTTTACCTTGTGCATATATTATTTAAAATTTTTTAAATGTCAAGGGGAAGTGCATTTAAAAAGCACACATTTTTAAAAGTGAATTCAGTGAGAACACAAGAGCCATAACTAGAAAGGTTCACTTAGCAACGTCAATCTTCTTTATTAGTCCTTCAAGAATCACACGTTTTTTCAGGTACTTCATTAAATGGTAATATAAGCTTCGTGAGTCTTTTGTTAAGAGACTTACAAAATTTAGCATTGAATGTGGGCAACATAAGAGGAGCAGGATAATGGGATAATGTATTTTCATTGCACTTACTGTTGCTACCAGGTAACTGTGCCAACCATTTAGATAAAGAGGAGGCACTGCACAGAAGTGAGAAATATTCCTTGATGATATACCTGGTTTCATGTACCAGGTCCTACTTTTAGTCTTTTTTATTATCTAAGCAGATCTGTCTATCTCACACAGGTCCTTTCCATGCCTACAAAGCTGGGCTTAGAGCAGACTTACGGATTCAGGCTGTAACAAATAGCACTGGGCCGCTCAGACAGGTCTTCCATGTCGTGAAGCTGGTAACACATTTCCTCTATCAGCCCTACTTCTAGTCAAACTTCTTAGTTATGAGGGAAAGGGACATTGTCCATCTTGGCAAAGAATATGGCCCTGAATAGGATATCAATTTGTTGAAAGAATGAAATTTGTGGCTAGATGTGTAAGACCATCCAGGGTCTGACCCCAGCTAACTTTTCCAGCCTCATATCCCCTTATGCGTTCCTATACCAGGGACATGTGGCTCCTCTCCCTTTCTGGGGGAGGCAGACTCCCTCATGCTTCAGGCCTTTGCATGTCCTGATGGAAGCCTCCCCACCTTTCCAAGGGGATGTTCTTTCAGACCCATCTTCTCTAAAGAAGCCTCCCCCACTTCTGCCTGCCCAGGCTCCTCAGGCTGGTAGAACCCCATCCCGTGTGTTCCTGGCAGCCTACATCATCCTGCCTCTCAGGAGAAGTTCATTAACTACAGACAGCTGTTGCCTCTGAATATCTATTGCAAGGAAAATCTAAAGTGATATCTAACTTTATGCCTGTGGGGAAAGTATAATCCAGAAATTTATCAAACGGATCGAAGAGGACATTTGGTGTTCCAGTATGGGCAAGGTCAGGAAAACACTGTCACTGAGGATGCAGCTTTGGAAAGGTAAGTGCTCTTCAGACCCTGCCGGGCTGTGGATTAGTCATGGGAAATGTGTAGGAGAGGTGCTCCATTGCCCCGCTCTGAGGCCAGTGCGTGTGCTGGTCCAACCAGCTGGGCACGGCAATGGACAGATTCACATTTCTTCATTTATCTTTGATATCACAGCATCCTGTAGTCATGCTTAAAGTTTTTATTATGGAAATTTTCAAACATACATGAAGTAAATGAGAATAGTATAATAAATGCTCATGTACCACTAAGCCAGCTTCAATGATTATCAACATTTGCCAATCTTTTCTCAACTATCCTTCTCAACACCTGCTCCTCCTTCTATCCTTCTCCTCCCTCTTCCTCCCCATCCTCCCACCACCTTCTTCTTCTTCTGTAGGAATATTTTTAAATCACAGACATCATGTAATTTTAGCTACATCACAGGTTATGTCACTAACAGGTATGTACTTCTAAAATAATCCTCTCAATATACCTTACAAAATTAACAATAATTTCCTAATATCATCTAATTAGCCAGTCTATGTTCCTATTTCCAAAATTATCTCTTTAACTGTCATAGTACAATGAGTTTGATCAAATCAGAACCTAAACAAGCATTGGGTGTAATGCTTGGTTGGTTTGTTTAAATTTCTTTTATATCCTACGATAGTTATAATTTCCCTGCATAATTTTTTCCATTCTGAATTTGGCTGAATTCACTCTCCAGTGTTGTTTATCCAGTTCCTCTATCCCCTAAACTTCCTGAAAAGGGGTAGCTAGATTTAGAGACTTGGTTACATTCAGGTTCACTGCCCTTGGTGGGGCTGTGTACTTCTTATTGCATCACGAGAGGCCTGTGGTGTCTGGTGGTCCCAATTGTAGGGATATAAAATGAATCAATGGGTTTCACTGTTGTCAGCTGGATCCATCCACTGATAATACGGCGTTTTAAAGTTAAATGTTTTTAAACACTTTGAAAATGATCTTAGCATATGTATGTGCCTCTGTCTCTCTAGGTATATATTTATATCATCACCATTCTTATCCCTAGGAATGTCTTCTACTTATTCTGAACTTTCTCAAACTTTCCCACTCAATCAATGATGCTGAATAGCCACTCCCAGAATTCTTGAGCCCTTAGATTTTACCCTGACAGCTCCCGATTTCAAGTTAGTCTTTGAGTTGCCAACAATTAGGTGCCAGTTCAGAGGCACCCAGTGGGAAGCCTGCCTTGGTAGGCTTTTCTAATGGTTAAGCTCTCACAGAGAGCAGTAGGTCCTTCCTTTTGCCTAGTGTAGCCCCCCTCCTGGAGTTGAATTCCATCTCCTCTAGTTTGGGACTCAGTGGGACTGAAGAGCAGCTGACCAGCAGACCCTGCAGATGGAGACTCATAAATGATGCCTGAGGATGAGACAAAGCAAGTAGTCTACATGCTTCAGAAATTTATTGAAGATTGGCAAGGACTAGAATATGTTTTATTGTAACTTTCCAGCTGGAGCTTTTATTTTTCTTTTAAACTTAAGTACAGGAAAAAAATTTTTTTTTTACAATAAATGTCCAGAGAATATGAACTAAAAAATAACATGGTAACTTGCCAAAGATTAGAGTTGGTGTTGTGCTTATTTGGTGTCCTTAATATATTAGCAGAGACCTGCAAGTGCTAGACCTTAAAAGTCAATGCAATTCTTTATTAGAAAGGAAAGAGCAGGGACAGTGGTGCAGAAGTACCTCTGACAAGGATGGCAAGAGGGGGGAGGAATGCCTCAGTCTATGGGTAGAAGCAGAGCCATGAACGAGGCTTCTAGACTCTAGATCAGTGCTAGCCAGTAGGAACAGAATGCCAGCCACAAATGTGAGCCACATCTGTTATTTTAAATTTTCTAGTAGACAAATAAGTACAAGTAGAAAGAAACCAGTGAAAGAAATCAGTGAAATTCATTTTAATAATATATTTTATTTCACCCATTATATTGAGAAAATTAACATTTCAATGTGTAATTAACATAAACATTATTATTTTTTTAAGATTTATTTTTTATTTATATCTCTCCCCTTCCCCCACCCCAGGTGTCTGCTCTGTGTCCATTCACTTTGTGTTCGTCTGTGTCTGCCTGGATTCTTTTCAGCAGCACCCAGAATCTGTGTCTCATTTTGTTGCATCATCTTGCTGCATCAGCTCTTGGTGTATGCAGCACCATTTCTGGGCAGGTTGCCCTTTTATCATGCTGGGCATCTCTCCTTATGGGGCACACTCCTTGGGTGTGGGGCTCCCCTACTCCGGGGACATGCCTGAGTGGCACGGCACTTCTTGCACACATCAGCACTGCATGGGGGTCAGCTCATCACACGGGTCAGGAGGCCCTGGGTTTGAACCTTGGACCTCCCATGTGGTAGGTGGATGCCCTATCCTTCAGGCCAAATCCACTTCCCAACATGAACAATATTAATGTGCTATTTTATTTTCATTTTTTCCCATACTAAGTCTTCAGAAAAAAAGTATTTTACATTTATGGCACATCTCAGTACAGACTAGCCACATTTTAAGTGCTCAGTGGCCCCATGTGGAGAGAGGCCACCATTTTGGGTAGCGCACTCTAGAGCTCACCCAAACTGCTCAGCCCTGTAGTTTCAACTTCTAGTCTAGAAAATGGACCCCACTCTCTCTGCCCTGATCCCTTCACAGGGTTGTGTGAGATGCATAGGAGTTCATGAGTATGCTTGGTTGGCTCATGCTATTGGGCCCCTCACAGGTACACATCCTGGGGGACAGGAGAGGGCAGAATTAGAGGCTCAGTCACCTGCCTGGCCACCTGGTCTTGGCATATATTGAACCTGCAGCTCACAGACATCTCAATTTTACAGACCAGTTAAATTTCACAACAAAACTTGGGGTAATGGAGATGTAGTGGTCAACTGTTGTTTTGCCATCCACTATCACAATCATTTCATTTATTTATTTAGATGTACCGGGGCTTGAACCTGAGACCTCACACATGTGAAGCATGCACTCAATCACTGAGCTACATTCCCTCCACTCTATTTTTGAAAAGTGAAAATTCCAGGCGCTGGGGATGCAAAGATGAACAAAACAGGCTTCTTGTCCCCAGGGTGCTCATAGAACAGTGGGGAACACATAACTTAAAAAGGTGTTGTATAGGGCCAAGTGGACCTGCATCACTAGGACTCTTGCTTGCAAGTATCAGAATGGCTTAAGCAAAAAAGGGGAATTTACTGGCTTTCCTAACTAAAAACTTCCTTTCTCTACTTTCTCTTTTCAATTACATGACAGGATAAACAATGGTGGCTTTCTTTCTCTGTGTGTCTCTTCCTCTGTGTCTCCATTTACATAAGGCCGAGCAAATAGGCAAAAACCCAATCTGAGTCATGCCTCAGTGACAAAGCCCAATCCAAAGGGCCCCACACCCACAAGAATGGATTAGTTCAAAAACATAATCCTTTTCTTTTGGGGATTCATAAAAGAACTCCAAACTGTCACATTGGGTGACCATTCCATTGCTCCTTAACCACTTCATCTGAAAGCTGATTGGGGTCAATATTAGTTCAATAAATAAGCCTGAGGGGAAAAACAGATCCAGCTGAGAACCAATGGGGGCAGATTAAGATGGCACTTGGTAATTAACAGTACTTTTCCAATAGCCAACTACATTGCACCCTAGCACCCAGCTGGCCACCTTTCCTCACTCTCTGGCCCTGCTCCCCCAGTCTCCCACCTTCTGTGATGTCCCCAGTGTGCTGATGCCCAGGGGCCATGCCCTTCCTTGACATCCAGCTGCTACACCTAATGAACTCATTAGTCTCCCCCCACCCCTAGTCCCTACAATGCCAATCAGCTCCCCTCCCCTGCCCCCCAACTCTAGATCCATACCACCTAAGGGAGGGGAGTGCCCCCATCTCATCTGACCTCAGACCAAGTGGCACCAAAATCCAAAGGCCTCTGCCTGGAAGCTTCCCCAGATCATCCCTTCCCCTTCACCCCCCTGCCCTGGCCTCAGTTCAGGCACTGCTGCTTCACTCCCAAGGCAGACTAGGCACCTGTCTAGGGCACCAACAAGGGGTCAGGGAGCATCCCCCCAAAAAAGTGGGAGAAGCTCAGCATTAGTGATAGAATCCTAGATTTTGCAATGAAAAGATCTAGGGGGGGAGGAGCTATTTTAATTTCAGCACACATAAGAGTATTGTGTTTGTGGAAAATTTTCATTTTAAATTAAGAACATGTGGGGGTGGGGTTGCCCCTCTCCTCTGTTCATCTGGCCTGAGTTCCATATCCTCACCAGTCGAGCGCTGCCTCCCTGATGCCTCCACCTGCACCTCCTTTCCCAACCAGTCCACCCTCAGCCCTGCACCAGTAATCTTCCTCAAAAACATCTGTGTGTGGCCATTTGCAGCCGGAAGATCCCATGACCTCCCTTTTTCCCCAGGGCACAGCTCAAACTGGTTATTACACTCTGCTTGTGTGGGAAACAAAGACATGTTGTTTCCATGGAAGCAAGTTGCTTCTTTGAACCACTGAGTCAAGCTGTCCCTTATGATTATCGGTGCGGAGCGCAATCTTGGCTGGGTCACCACACCTGCAGGCAGAACAATACCTATAGAACAGAACAACCTGAGTAACAGGATTTATGAGTATAGTTACTGATTTTTATAATAATAGTTCCAGTAAGGTTTGTTGGGTTTTCATCAATCACTAGTTAATATAGTATGAGGTAAGGGTAATAGGTAACTTGATTTTGTGCTGAATGTCACATATGTTAGGGGTATATATACTAGCCCCTCGACTCAATAAAGTTGTCTGATGAGCTTGAGAAATCAATGCTCTCAGATCCCCTGAACCCAGTCTTTCTTTGTCTTTCATTCCCGATACCTCCGGTCACCAAACAAGACTCCGACATGCTTGACCCCCACCCTGCTCCAAGCACACTCCTGCTCAGCAACTCCCTCCCCACTCTCCAAGCACAGAATTGGCCGTTCCCAATTCTGGACCATCATCCAATCAATGCACATTTATTGAGGGCCTACCGTGCACCTGGATCTTGGCCAGGAGCTACAATAAGCAGAGATGAGTAAGGCACAGCCCTGTCTTCCTGGCACCCATGGCCGCTGTCTAGGTCTTTCTCTGTGCCTGGAAAGCCTTCCCTCCTCCTCTGCCTGGAAAATGCTCAGCCTTCGACATCCAGCTCCAAAGTCACCTCATCCACCAGCCTTGGCCAGCTGTCATGGGCAGAGCCCATCCCGCCCCACTTGAGCTCCTCTGATACCTGGCTCTAACGACCTCTTGCTGGATCTGTGACCTCACAAGCCACGAGCACCTGGAGGCAGAGGTGCATTACCACATAAGTCCCTGACCCAGTACCAGCATGTAGTAGGTGCTCATTAAATACTGGCTGAATAAACATATATATTGAACACCTACTTCATTCAAGATGCTGTTTCATGTGGACCATTGACTATGGGGTGCAGTGATGCTCAGAGATGAACTTACCAGGTGCAATGGATGTATCACGATGATGGGAGAGAGTGTTGCTGTGGGGGGAGTGGGGGGCAGGGGCGGTGGGGTTGAATGGGACCTCATATATTTTTTTAATTGTAATTAAAAATAATAATAATAAATAAATATTAAAAAAAAAAGAGGAAAAAAGAAGAAAAGGAAAAAAAAAAAAAAAAGATGCTGTTTCATGTGTGTTGATTTGCCACATAAATGAGATTTCAAACTCTTCAAAGGCAAGGGATGCTCTTATATCCCCCATGGATCCCCACAGTGTCTAAGCCTCCTGCTGAGATCATATCTGGCTGTAGGACACATTTTGTTGAGTTGACTTGATAGGTATGAACTCACCAGAGTGACTCACTCTACCCTCAGGCACTCACATTTCAAGTACAACGTCATCAGATGATGATTTCAGTTCATCACATTTTGGTAAACAGAATAAACATTCAAAAAGCCCTACTCAGTTTACTCAGTCAATAGCAGGGCTTTTGTTTGTGGTTAAAGCAGATTGTGGAATCATTGCAAATTTAGCAGAGGGCACAGTGTCCCAGAGGGCATTATGATCTGGAATTTGTCAAGTAAGAATCATCTGGCACTTCAGAAATATGAATTTTCCAGTAAAGTCAACCCTAGAAGGGTCCATATAATTAACCTGACTTTGGTAAAGCAGGGGTGCCTCTTTTCAATAAGGGGGGTGAGGCTAAAGAAAAATAAACACATGGAAAGCTAGCTAAGGTTTGGGGGGCAGTAAGCTTAAAAAGAGTTTTGAGGTATGTCAGACCTGTGTGTGAATCAAGTGCCTGTGAGCAATTTTCTTAACTTTTCTGAGCCTTGGTTTCCTCACCTCTAAAATTGATTAGTAATACCTACCTCAGAGTTATTTATCACAAGGACAAAATCAGATAATGGGTATTTTTAAAAGTGCTTCCTACTGTACCCAGCTTACTACTGTGTGCTCAGTAAATAGTAATTGCTAAATATGACCTGGCCATACTTTGGGTTTTTTTGACCATGTGTATTTAAAATCAGCAAGCTATAATATAAACTATGGAGTATAGATAACAATATACTTAAAATAATATTGTCCCATCAAGTTTAACAAAGGTACCACACTAATGCAAAATGTTAATATAGGGGAACCTGTGTGTATGTGGGACCATTATATGAGATCTCTACTTTCCGCATGATCTATCTGTACACCTACAACTGCTCTAATAAAAAAATTTCTTTTCATCGGTGAGTCAGCCTGAGAGACGAAACTTTCCACTGGCCTCTAGACATTTCTATTATGTCAGGGTTCTGTGTGACCTGTTACCTTTATGGGTAAGACAGGAAGAGGAAGAAAAGTAACATTTATTGAATGCCTACTATGTGGGAGCCTTGAGGTGCGTTGTTCTTCTTTAATCCTCAATTCTGTCTTGCAAGAGGTTTAAGAACCTGTCCAGGGAAACAGTTGTCACTCAACTGGTAGAGTGTCTGCTTACCATACGGAGGGTCCAGGATTCAATGCCCAGGGCCTCCTGACCCGTGTGGTGAGCTGGCCCACGCACAGTGCTGCCGTGCACAAGGAGTGCCGTGCTACACAGAGGTGTTCCCCATGTAGGGGTGCCTCACGTGCAAGGAGTGCACCCCGCAAGGAGAGCTGCCCCATGTGAAAAAATGCATCCTGTCCAGGAGTGGCACTGCGCACATGGAGAGCTGGCGCAGCAAGATGATGCAACAACAAAAAAAGTGACACAGTTTCCAGGTGACGCATGACAAGAATGCCAGTGGACACAGGAGAACTCATAGCAAGTGGACACAGAGAGCAGGCAATGCAGGGGGAGGGGAGAGAAATAAATAAAATAAATCTTTAAAGAAAACAAAACAAACAAACAAAAGAGAACCTGTCCAAAGCCATGTAGGAGGTAGCAGCACCAGATTTGAGCTCATTTCTTTTTTTTTTAAAGAGGTACCTGGGATTGAACCCAGGACCTCGTACATGGGAAGCAGGTGTTCAACCACTTGAGCCACATCTGCTCCCCTGAACTGAGTCCTTGAGTACAGCAATTCCTGGCTCTTTCCCCTCCACCTCCCCACTTTTCAAACCCCAGGATGCAAGCCATGGCCAGTCACTAGTGAAGGGCCCTGGAATGCTGCTGGGCCCTCTTCTTAAAATCAGCTTTTCTTCACATTGGCCCAATCCTGGGCAAATGGAGCATCTCACTGGGCGGGGGATGGAGGCTCAGGAGAGCAGAGGGCTGCCAGGGTTCCTCCCCAGGTGAGAATGTGCTGTTCTGATATTGTGGAGAGCTGCCTTTCCTCTCTGAGCTCAATTTCCCTTCCATCAAATGAGGGCACTGGACCGCATCAGTTTCACAAGTTTTTCAGGGAGTGCTTGCTGAGAGACATATGTATCCGAGTGAAGTACCCAGACTCAGAAGCCAGGCTCCCATGGCTTGAATCCTGCTCTGTCCCTCACTGGCAAGTTATTTACCCTTCCTGTGCCTCAGTTTCCTCACCTATAAAGTGGAGATGTTCATAGTCCTTACCTCACAGGGGTGTCGTGAGAATTCAAGGCATCAACTACATGTAAATGGCTCGGCACAGAGTGTGGGACAGTGGGGGCTACAAAGACATTTCCTGTTACTATTTTTACACTTACAGGCAGCAGACAGAGAACTAATGTCCCTGCCCCCTCCCCCCTCATTCCCAGGAATATAACTTTCTAGTCCAAAATGTGTTGGAAATCTTCTCTTCCATTAAAAGCTTTTGTGCACCTTTTATATTCTCATTGGATAGGTTTGTGTAATCTAAAACAATCATTTTAAGGACATATTAATTAACACAAACACTCCAGAAAGATCTCCTCTGTGGCCCTGTGATTCTGGTGTGCAACGATGTCCCCAGGTGTGTCCTCATGCCCAGCCTGGGGAAGACGGAAGCAGATGCTCCCAGGGTCCTTCTGGCGCTGAGGGCTTGTGGTTCTGGGAACCCCCACCAGCAGGCTCCAGGCAGCTGCTCTGCTGCAGGATGAGGTGACACCTCCGTGGTAACACCCAGGCCGTCCAGGTAGAGACGGCACCGAGATGCGATGGTGAGGGGCCGCCTGAGCCACCATGAGCACTTTGCCTGGCAGTGCAGGCGGAAGCACTGCTCCAGCTGTTCTTGCACCAGTCACCCACGCCACAGACTGGGTTTTCTCTTCCAACGTGGAAAATCAAGATCAAGGCAGGTGGGAAAGCAGAGGGGGGAGGGATTAAAGGATCTGTCCACGTTTGGAAAAGCCCCTGAAGGATTTTTGTTTGTTTGGGATGTTAATAAACAAGGAAAATGCACAGGTAGTCACAGTCTTTGAGGGCCTTTCCACTATTCCCCACCCCGTGAGGCACTTGAAGATAAACGGCAAGGCCCTTTTTCTAACCTCAGTGAAGTAACATGGGCAGTGATGGTATTTCATACCCCTTCCCCATAATAAAGATTTAAATTTGCCTAGTACTCTAGCAATATATTGGCAACACTTTAAATGCTAAAAATAGGAAAATGATTAGTAAATTACAAGACATCTATTGGCCACAAAACGTATGCTAATGATAGAATAGTGGTCACCTCTGGGAGGAGGGAGGGCGCATGTGATTAGGAGGAGACTCATGGGGACTTCTAAGTGCCAGAGGTGGTGGCTACTTCTTAGCATGGTGGTGGGTAGTCGACGCTTGTTTTACTATTAAATTGAATATACATATTATATTCATATATATATGTTCTATGTAATCATCTGATGTATACTACATTTCACAATAAAATAGCAGAACATTTTTAGGAAAAAAATTATGGTCGTACAAGCTGTATACAATTAAGAGTAATAAGGAAAAGAGCAAAATTTAAATTACATGTAATCTAATATCACCATTATGTATGTGAGAAAATGTGTGTGTGTTTTTAAAAAGACTGGAAATGTTAATAGTGTTGAAATTATTGGTAATTTTTTTCTCTTGCCTATTTTCCAAATTTTCCTAACGGTTAAAATGTTATACTAAGAAAAGTTCCTCAAAGGAATCCTTAAAAATAGGTTGTTTTAAGTATTTTCAAACCACTGTCACATCTTTTATCTCATTTGATTCTTGCAACTGCCCTGTGAGCAGTTCATTAGTTCCATTACATAAACTAGAAAATCAAGACACAGTGTTTGTTCACAATTTGCATGAAATCACTTGGCCGGCTACAGGAAATGCTGCGGATGGGCCCCAGGTCTCTTGGCTCTTGCTACTCCCCTGCCCATTGGGATTTCATCGTGGATGCTCAGGGTTCCTGGAATCTCTCTTCTAAAAGGCACTAACTGCTACCTGGGCTTGGGTTCTGTGATCCTAGGTGGGTGCCCATGGCTGTTGATGATGAACTCACACTAAAAGCTCCCCAAAGGTGAAACTGCTGCCCTCTAACAAGGCATCAAGCCCATGTGAGACTTCTCGGAATGTTCAAAGACAAAGGAGATAGGCTGCTGGGATCACAGGCGGTGTTGAAAACTGAGTCGGGCAACATTTCTCAATTCCAGTTTTTGGAAGGGAGGGGAAATTATGCAAATGGGTCTGCCCATGTGCTGTTCAATGCCTTTCCACCCTTGCTTTCCCCCCAGCTGGTTTAGGAGAAATCTCCAGGAGCCCACAGGGCAGCTTCAGCAAAGGTTCTCAGGACCCTGACTCAAGCTCAGTCCAGAGAAAGGGAGGAGTCCTCAGAGAAAGGGGTACTTTGCTCAAGGATACCAGAGGCAGAACCAGATCAGAACCCAAATCCCCTGCTCCCAGCCGAGGGCACGTGCTCTGGACCATGGGGGCGGGAAGCATTGTTCTGCCCAGCGCTGAGGAGAGCCCCAGGTGTGTGGCCCCATCACTGTGGGTGAACTGGCAATCACTCTCACTGTTTTTCTTCCTAGATCTTATCCACACTCCTCTGAAGATCACCATTCCGAGATATTGTTCAGTTTTGTCCACACTTGTTGGCTCCTGATGGGGGGACAGAATGAACTCTGGGAGAGCTCCGGGGGTGCCCCAGAAAGCCCTCCTGGAACATAATTAAGACACCACTACTGAGGGCTGTGTGTCCCATTCTCAATAATTTTTCTCACAGCTACCTTCCTACAGTGGTGCCATTCTTACTGTCATTTTTCAGATGAGAAAACTTAAGCCCAGAAAGTGAAATGACTCATCCAAGTGACAAAGCCACTAGGCACTTCATCAGCACTTCAGAGCCTACTTGGCAGAGTTGCCCTGCAGTCCCTGAGAAGACTGTAGTCCTCACATTCAAATCGGCTTTACAGAGAGTGTGGGCTTTGGAAGGCAGGAAAGGGAAGCCAATCGACCCCAGTCCCGTTCTGAGATGAAGAAGCAGGTTGAGCCACATGGACAGGGTGGCTAGCTCCCTGCTGCTTGCCTGGCTGATTTTCACTTGTGTTTACCTTGCCTTTCTAGAACATGGTGAGCAAAGACAATCTTCTATGTTTGGAAAACAGGATAATGGGAGTCGGGGAGGTGGTGGAAAGAGGCTGTGCCCTGGGCTGAGTAGAAACTGCTAAAACCTTTAAATATCCCCAGAACTTTTTTTTCTCATTTGCTTTTTGGCTCCCAAAAATGGTTTGGTGTTTAGATTTGCTTGCCATGAGTGGGCTGTTTTTAGCTGCCTAGTTCTTTCCCCTCCCTTTTAATTTTTTCCCCTTCCTTTTGCACATGCCCCAGCATGAAGTCTCCAGTTCTTGTCTCACTCAAGAAAAACATACCCAGGCTGAAGTGAACATGTATAAAGTTGAAGAGGAGGCAAAATTCATCTGAGGTGTTAGAAGGCAGGGCAGGAGTTACTCCCATGAGGGACCCTTCTAGGTGTGGTCCTAGTGTCGTTGTGCTGCTCGCTTCATGAAATGTCACCAAGCAGTGGATTTATGCTTGCATCACTTTACTCTAAGCATGTTATACTGCAAAATAAAACATTAAAAACAGGAAGAAGGATCTGATCTCGGAACAAAGGACAGATCTCTAAACAGCTTACAATATTTTCCTTATCCTTCTCATTTTTCCTTGAAGTTGTGTAAACTGCATTATGATAGGATTCTGGGGCTCCTGAACTACGGACGGGGACTGGAGAAATGTCAGTGGGAAAAGACAGCAGTGGTGACATGGCCAGCATCAGCAGAAGCTGTGGGGAGCAGCCAGCTCTCCAAGGAAGGTGCTTCTCAGGTGCCTCTTTCTCGCCGCACTCATCGTCCTTTCCCCAACTGCATGATGTGCATGAGTGCGCATGTCTAGAATGATGATTCCAAGCATTTGCAGATCGTGGCACACTTAGAAAATGGCATTGGAATGGTCAAGGGGTACCAGGTGGGTCTCCTGGCAGCCAGACTCAACTGGCCCCACAGTCTGCCAGGCCCAGGCTGAGGGGCGTCCATACCTAGAGCACCTCGACACAATGTGGAGGTCCTGCTTAGAGAGTGTGTGGGAGGAAACCAGCAAAGGGGAAGAGTCTGGGCCTCCCTGTGCTTTTATTCCTGCAAAACCCAGCTCTGCATGTCCCTCAACTCCTGGGTTACAAGTCCCGTCTACAGTCATGAAGCTCATGGGGTCCAGGGGAGATATGCAGCATTCCAGATCTCTCCTCTACCTCCCCAGATGCCTGGCTGTGCCCACATAGCTTCTACACAGTGCCCCGAAAGCCCCCACCACACACTTCCATTTACATGACCACTGAAAGTGTGTGAAACCGTCATGGCCCCTGACTTCCTTTCCTGACCATAGTGTGTGCTCAACAACTGTTTCCCGAATGACTTCCAGGCCACAGAGGTCCCTGACACTAACGCCAAGCCCACCCCCATTCTTGGCAGGCATTCACCCTCCCCTTGGAAAGGAGCCTGCGGCCTCCCGGGGGACCTTTCTTGTGGCCACCCCACATTCTCCCCACCAGGGGCTGGAGCCATGGAGCCTGGACCCCCTACCCCCAACTGCTCACACCTCTGGCTGCTCTCAGCTGCAGCGACAGCTCCCTAGAGGGACTGGGCTGACTGCCAGTGAGTCAGCAGGAGGCTAATTGTGGTGTGACAAAGGGAAAAGGCAACTGTGACTCAGCCTCAGGCTGGCTCCTCTTTCAATTGCCAACCTGCAGTAACAGCGTGTGGCCACAAGGGGCTCTCCCGGGCGCGGTGGAGAAGTGGACCTGGGGGCGCATGGCAGATAGATGGGCAAGGGAGCATTCAAGCGGTCTCTCCTCTCAGAGATCTCCAGGTGCAGAACCCCCCAGTACCCCATGGTTGCCTTATCCCGGTGTTTTACCCGTTAGCAGTCTTCAAGCTGCTGTTTTTTACCTAATACGTTTCTTCTTGCTTCCCCGTGAGCCTCCCTTTTTGCTTACAGACCAGCCATCCACCATGAGGGAAAAACACCTCCACTTTCCTTAGTTCCCCTCCTTTAGTACTCGGCCTAAACCTTGAGCTCCCTGTCTTCCAGGATGTGGGAAAGAGTATTGTCCTGTTTCATCTGCAAGTTTCCTGGCCTGCCCCGCTCATGCTGCCCTGCCCCCCGCCCAGGTTCACGCTGAGCTTCTCTTCCTGGAGGACTCCTTGCCCTTTACGTCTCCACTCTGCAGCCAGAGAGCTCCCCCCATCCGGCGCTGGCCTTCAGTGTTCCCAAAGTCCCAGCCTTTCGCACAGCACCTCAGATGCCCCAAATCCAGCCACCTGATTCTCAGCCTCGTGGCCTTCCTTTCCTTTTGTTCTCTGACCAGCTCTACTGAAACACTTGTAGCTGTCCTAAACAAGCCGTGATGTTTCAAGCCTTTGTGCTGTGGCCTGGGACCCTCTCCCATCCCTCCCCCAGTACCTCCTTCAAACTTACCCCCTCCCCAAACTTCCTTCACCTGGAAAAGCCCTATTCATCCTTCAAAACTGTCCTTCTGGGAAGCACTTCCTGACCCACTGTCCTTTTCCATGCCCCAGAATCTCTCCTCTGAGCCATTCCTGTTCCCCTCTCATTGCATCCAGGAGTTGTAATGAGTCTGCGCACACCTGTCCTATCTCTGCCACCAGCTCTGGCTCCTTGTGGCCCCAGGGCAGGCATGCAGGAAATGCTTCCTGAGTGAAAGGTGTTGAACTGGAGTTGCTCCCTCTTGGGTTTCTTGGCCCAGAGGCTCCTGCTGAAGGCTTGCCCACCAGTCCATTTCTCCCATGCCTGTGCCTTGGCGCCATTGCTCCTGCTTCATCATCTGGTGAAGTTCTCTCCCCCAGAAAATACAAGGGGGTGAGCTGGGCAGGAGCACTGACTCCAGTACCAGCAAATTCCGTACCATCACCTCCCACCTTGGCTAAATCCTTTCAAAGCTCTCTACTCCATTTGCTAATCTGCAAAATGGAGAGCTGTGGGAATCAGAAGAGAGCACATACATTAAAAACATCATAAAATGCCAAGAGCCGTGCAGATTTTTTTTTTAAAGATTTATTTATTTATTTTTCTCCCCTTCCCCCCCCCACCCCAGTTGTCTGCTCTCTTTGTCTATTTGTGCAGATGTTTTTATTGCATTTTTTTCTTCCAGACTAGTGTTTATTTACACTTGCCTCTGTGGAAATCATAAGACCAAAGGAATGCAAAGTGGTATTTTTGTAATTTCCCCACCTTGAGTCAAGGGGAAAACTGGTCAAGAGTAAACCATTAATTCTGTCTCCCAGCAGGCCCCCGTCTTCTCCCAAGCCCTAGGTTAATGATTCTAAGGTTGTTTTCCTCCCAGGGACAATTCGCATCTAATCTTTGGCATGTTCCCTCTTCATTAATAGCTTGTCTCGCTCTGATAATTCTCCATCTTAGAGCAGGTCTCAGGCCCTCTCCTCAACAGTGCCCCCTCCCCATGCCTACAATGCCTTCCACCAACAGGAGAGCATCACCCAAACTCCCTTGAATTAGTCTGAGGCTTTACCCAAAGTGGCTTTAGGCATTAACTGTGAATGTCAAGCAACAAGCATGCTGGACAAGATCCTACCTCAGAATCTTCTCCCTGGCATGGGCCATAAGGAACTGATGGAACCACAAAAGAAAGTTCCTGACACTTTGGTGTGGAGAAACCATTCTAAGTCTGGCTTTCAAAGGTTTAATTAGTGGCTGGGGGAGGATTGGGCTCTGTCAGGAGTGGTCCCTGGTGGGGAAAAAGGCCCTGGAATTCCAGGTGGGAAGTCTGTGTATAACCACAGTGAGCTCACACCTGGGGGGAAGCTCCTTAGATAAAGTAGCTAAGGACTTGGCGCTCACTCAAGTTCAAAAACCAAGAGCATTGGCTCACTGTCAGGAGTTACCTCAGCTCCCCAGCTCCTCTCCATCCCATCAACATCAATAGCTGGTGTTTTGGCATTCATCTCTGTAGATTTCTGGATCATGGTGGTGAGAACACAGATGTCTGGTTCCTATGGTGCCCCTGTCTCCTTAGTTTGCTTTGCCTCCCCCCATACCTCAGGCAGAGCTTTGGATAAAGTGATGCACTGGTGCCTCACTGCTCTGCCGAGATCCCCCTGTGTGACCCAAGCAAGGTACCTTCTCTGAGTCTAGTCCTCATCTATGAAAAAAGATTGTAGTAAAAAGAGGTAAATATTATTTACCATTTTTCAAAAACTTCAATTTGTCATATGTCCCTTGTACATACAGTCACTGGTGCGTACATAATGGTGAAAACATTGGGAAATGCTCTGTCTGAGATAATAAGACCTTAAGAAATATCACAGATCAACCCTCCTGAGGTCCTCGTGTGCCCTCCTCCTTGACCCCATCTCCCACCTTCCAACCTAGAGCAAACCACTGTCCTGAATTTTGTGTTTACCATTCCATCATTTTGGTCTACGCTTCTGCTAAACATGTGCCTTCTACTGTGAATGTCCAAGCAACAAGCATGCTGGAAAAGATTTTTTAAGTTCCATAAGTGACATTTTTTTCTTTTTTAAGATGTACCAGGTTTGAAACCAGGATCTTGTACATGGGAAGCAGGTGCTCAGCCACTTGAGCTACATTCACTCCCCACAAGTGAAATTATATCATTCAAAATGATATAACTTTTTCTTAGCCTTCATGACAGACATCTCGGCAGGCCTGTCGCTGACAGTGCCCAACTCCAGGGCAGAGGACAGCTGGTGGCAAAGGTGCTTGTTCTGGATGGCGAACTTCAGCTCTTCCTTGACGAAGGGTGCCATGGCCGCGGTCCGATCTTTCAGCACATATTGATTGCACACCCGCCACATGCACACCCACTACGTGCCAGGTGGGGGGAGGTATTGGTGGTAAAATGAGGAAGTTGAACTCGATGGTCTTCAGAAAGCCTTTTCCAAATCTGACAGTCTGTGACTCTGAGATTTGCTCTACATTCAAGCACTGTCTCATGAGAGAAAACCCTATGCCATCTTCCTCCTATCCTGAATACCTGTAGGGTTGCAAAGGAAATTCTGGAGTTGAATTCTGGATGAAGATGTTGATGGTGATGTTAATAATAACAATAATGACTAACACTTACATTGCACTCACTATAAGCCAGACATGGTTCAAAGTATATTAACGGATTTGATCCTCACTATAGCCGTACAGTGTAGGTCACATTATCGATTCCCATTTTAGAGAGGAGGAAAAAGACTCAGAAGTGTCTGGGAACTTGCCTCGGTGCCTAATAAGTAGTGAGGCTGAGATTCAAGGCCATTTGAGTCTCAGTCCCAGACGTATGCCTTGTATGGTTCTGGATCCAAGGTGTCAAAGATAGAATCCTCTCACCATATTTCCCCCGGAACTTGTTTCTCTAAACTGCAAGGCTTCCATCTCCATCCAGGCAAAGACAGCATCACTGTCTATTTGAAAAGAGAGGAAAAACAGTCCTTCCAGAGGTGATGGTGGTATCTGAGTCCCCATTAGCCTCAGGGGAGTTCAGGACCTGATGCACTTCCATGGAGGACCAGATCCTACAGCAGGACAGGGCTCTGTTCTCTGAGGACCTCCAGGAATCCTCAGGTGGGGCATGGGGGAGGGGGTCACTCTGTATTGTTAGATGAGACAATGGGTGGTGGACTTCACCAGCCCAGGGGCACCCAGGCCCTGGGTTGGGGATGGGCTTGGGTTTCTGGTCCTCAGGAGCTGCTTGGGCTTCACCAGAATTGAAGGAGAAGGTGCCGTGACATGCCAGGGGAGGAGAGCGGCAAACGGGGTTGTCCTTGGCTCACAGCAGAAACCTCAGCCAAGCAAGAGGCAGGCGGAGGCCGGCTAGGGGATGCTCCGGAGGACATTCCTGGTTCTGGGGCAAGGATATGTTTACACAGACATTGTTTCCTGCTCTAAGTGATCACAGTTAGTACCAGTAGTCATCAGTTTGAATTATCAAACTGATTTCAACATCCAAATGCATTTTTAGAATAAAATAAATCTTCATCAACTAATATCACCAATGTAATTTTTTAAGAGATTTTTTTAAAAAGTATTATTCTTATTCCACCCCTGCCACCCCGATGGCTCCCTCATCTGCCTCCTCATTGTCAGCTCATCTTCTTTAGGAGGCACCAGGAACTGAAACCTCCTATGTGGGACGCGAGAGTCCAACCACTTGAGCCACTTCCATTCCCACCAATGTAATTTCAACAAACAGTTCTTTGATATCTTCATTGTTCAATATCCAGCATGTATGTGTGTGCAGAAGGGTTTCACCCAAAAGTCTGGAGCTACCCACCCTGCCTCCAGGTCTCTTAGCGCTAGGGCTGCCCTATATGCCATGTTCTGTGGTAGTAAAAGGCAGTGGGTTTGACGTGGCAGCTGATGGCTGGCATTCTTTGCCTTCCATTAAGTATGTGCCTTTTGGAGTGTGTAGGGCCCTTGAAGAAGATGAAAGGAAAAAGAGGCGATGGGAAAGGAATAAGATTGTGGTGGCCAAGTGCTGAAACAAGAAGCAAGAGAAGACATAGCGCCTGCAGAAAGTGAGCACCTTCCGGCCCCTCCAGCTTGCTCATGCCTCCCCTCCCCACCTATCCCACCCTCATGGCTTCAGCAGAAAGGGAATTAAAGTGCCCCTGTATTAGTCAGCCAAAGGGGTGCTGATGCAAAACACCAGGAATCTATTAGCTTGTATACAGGGCATTTATTTGGGTTAGAAGCTTTTGCCCCATGGTAGAGCAAGTAGGCTGCTGACATGTGCCTGGGTTCAGGCTTCCTGGGTTCCTCTCTTCCCAGGACTCATTCCTCTCTGGGCTCAGTTCCTCTGCTACCTCCACAAGGGAAGTGTAGAGTATCAGGCAAATGGTTCTTCTCTTCCCAGGGCCTCTGCTGTGTCCAATTGACCCTTCTCTCCTTCCTCCCATATCTGCTGCTCTAGGTGTTTACTTCCCAGGCTCCAAGATCAAAACTCCAACCTCCCTTCTCTGCTGCGTGGTTTTCTCTGTGAGTCCCCACACCCTTGGTCCTACTGATGTGGACCAATCAAAGCCTTAATCATTATTTAATCAAGTAAAAGTGAAACCTCTGAATCCAATAAGATCTAACATGCCTGGAGGAAAAGACCAGTTCGCAAACATAATCCAATATCTATTTTTTGGAATTCATAAACAATATCAAACTGCAGCCCCTACCTGAGCATTTTCTAAGAAGGACCTAGTAGTTGGAAGTAGAAATGCCATTTGCAGAATGAAGAGGCGCTAAATCCGTTGGCACAATGAATGCAACTCTGGATGAGTAAATGGCAGGTGTGGGCATTAAAGACCACAGGGTGTCTGATGCCCAGATTCCCAGCAGCCTCAGCCAGTCCAAACATGTCCAGCAGCTTCCAGGCTGCAGGGTACATCAGCCCAGTTAAAGAGGCTTCACTCATCCATTTTCCCAGGAAAAGAAAGCTGCCAGCTCTCGTTTGGCTCACTATGAAAAGCCTTTGATTAATCTCTTCAAACAAGTTATTTCCTTAATCCACAAGCAGTGGTTGTGCTTTTTTTCATGCTGCTGTCTAGTTCTTGGTTTCTCAGCCCTTCTTCCAGCTCATGCAATAGCCTGAGCCCCAGGCTAAGTTCAGCCAGCTCCCCTTCCTGAAGAGGGGTGCACCAGGGACCAGCATCTGCAGGCAGGAGGGGGGGACTGGGAGGCAGCCACCAGGCAGTGACCCACAAAGGATAAGGACCTCGAGTCTGGGTTTCTCCCCAGTCCCCTGGCCTCACAGGTCCAGAAGACCTGCACGTGGGCTATGAGCTGGAGGCGGAGCTCTCTGAACACTCAAGGGTCACAGCCTCCTTGTGGTGGAAACTCAAGGGCCACTCTGAAGCAGCCCTAAATTCAAAGGCTTTTCCAGGGCCTGTGTCATCCCAAAGGTGGGGCTGTTTTCCGAGCTCTGTGGGGCATTGTATCAGGAAGCCAAACCTTTCCCAGCTTGACCAGCCTGAGGTGTCCCAGGTGCTCCCTCAGGCCATCCCCTCCTCACTGGCCTTTGGCTCCCTTTCTGACACCCCTGTACGTGTCCCCCAGGAGTCGAAGAAACTGGAGAGTGTGAATGCTTATCCAAAAGCCCAGATTGAGGAGCTCAAGAATGAGAAGTAGCTCTTGAATACATGCTCAACCTCTTGAATACATGCTCATGTGTATTGTCCATGCTCAGAATGGGCGGACTCCAGAAGATGAGAGAAACCTCTTTATCCAACAGCTAAAAGAAGGAGCATTGCAGAGCTAAGAAGCTGTGGTCTGGGGGCACCTGGAGAGTCCTCGTTGCATTCTTTTACACCCAACACCTTGAAGCCATTGGAGATCTGACTTCCTGTTCATGTCCACGATCCCAGCAGCAGAGACACCTGAGGAGGGAGAGCCCGCGGTGACTCAGCTGGGCCTTTCCGCTCTGCCCCAGAGTGGGCTTGGGACCTGGACCAGTGAGCCTTTTGGCTGAACTCCAGGTTCAGCCCTTACCACATTGGCCATGCCTAGATGCTCCATTGTCCCCGTTAGGGTCCTGCCTGCCTTTGCCCAGGACTCCCACCACTAGGGTTCACACAGAAGAAGTGCTGTACCTTGGATGGGAGGGGCCACTTCCTTCATCACTGCTGCCACCACCACTCCAGGGGAAATGGAGTGAGAATAGCTTCAGCGGAATTGTGCACTGGCTTTCTAGCAAATGTGCTGTTAGGTACTGGATGTGCATTTTACAAGGCCTTCATTTCAAAACTAGGCATTGTGCTCTTTTGATGTTTGTTTCCTGCAACACTGGCATGACGTGTCTAGGACTGTCCTCAGACCTGGTTTCTGAGAGTCTGGGGAGCTGTCATCAGGTGCAGCAGCCTACACCATGGTCAATGGTGAGAAGGGCTTGTCAGCGCCGGGGGACGGAGAGGGGCTTCGTGCAGACAGAAGGCCGCTTTCCCTTGGCACCCAGGTGCCAAGGGGGCATGCTGCAGGTCCTCTGTTGCAAACTCAGTTATATCACAGGAAGAAAGCAGTAAGAAAAGTCCACCTTCCAAGGGGTTCGACTCTCTGCTTCGTGACTTAGGTCAGGAGTTATTTCTAGGTCAGAAGGGCCAGGGAATTTCATTTTCCTTTCCTTGTGGGTAAAACCACAGTCAATGGAGACATGCACTTGATGCCTGGTGATGTCAATGCATTAGCATTATTGGGTACGAGTGGCCGTGGCCCCATTTTTGCCATTTAGATCATTTTTTAAAAGTCTGAGGTCCTGAGCCTCAACAGACTCCAGCACCTACAATCTGACTTATTGGGCTCACCACACTCAGCTAAGATGGAGTTGAAGAAGGACAACCACCACACCATGGAGCCTAGAGTGATTATAACTGAAAGTGGGAGGATTGCATCCAGCATCCATGTGGAATCTGAGCCTCCTCTTGACATAGAGGTGCAATGGACACAACCAATCCAATGTCCACATAGAAAAGGTGGCATTGGATTGAGAAAAGTGGACATGATGGCTGATGGGTATGGGGAAAGGCAGGAAGAGATGAGAGGTGGAGGCCTCTTTGGGACATGGAGCTGCCCTGGATGGTGCTTCAGGGGCAATCACTGGACATTGTAAATCCTCCCAGGGCCCACTGGATGGAATGTGGGAGAGTATGGGCCATGATGTGGACCATTGACCATGAGGTGCAGAGGTGCCCAAAGATGTACTTGCCAAATGCAATGGATGTGTCATGATGATGGGAAGGAGTGTTGCTGGGGGGGGGGGGGGAGAGGTGGGGTGGGGGTGGTAGGGTTCAATGGGACCTCATATATATATATTTTTAATGTAATATTATTACAAAGTCAATAAAATAAATTAAAAAAAAAAAAAAAAGTCTGCCCCAGAGCATTTGCAGCGGTGAGAAAATGCCCTGGGCCCAAGGACTCTGGCCACTGTCTGTTTAAATTCTGATGTTTCTGTGAAATCCTCAGACTGTTTAACCTATTCAATATTATCATTACAATTTTCTGTTACAGAAAATATTATTTATTTATCCTAGTGTTGTTAACTTGTCACTATAATAAATATTGGAACCAAGATATTGTAAACCTAAGTGTTGTGCTGGTTTCTGTTCTTTTAAATCTGTTGGTTGTTGAGATCTAGTCCTTCCCTGCTCCCCACCCCCGCTCTAATATGGGTGTTCAAATAGCCTCAAAGTGTCCTCCTTTGTTCTTTTGGTTGCAGTTAGGTAGGCTAGTTGACCTGGAATCCCGTTCCTCGGGCTATGGCCCCTAAGTGCTCAGTTTCTCAATGAGAAACCCTACAGCACAGTGCCAAGTATATCCCATGGGCCTCTTGTGGAGTGTTAGGATGAGATTTTGCTATAAAACCTGAATTGCTAAATACCTCGACTATCAGTATCTCTGACTATACAAACACCTAAAATGTGCACCTATTCCACCGCAGCTTTTGACACCTGATGTTCCACCACAGAACTCCTCTGAAAGTATTTTTTGCCTGATTGAAATTGGTTATCGTGACCAACTGTGTGTCTCATTAATGTAAATATGCATTTCAAATAGCAGAAGAGAATTAGGAAGCAGGGACAAAGAAATTTTAGACAGGAAGTATGTGATAATTCAAACACAGACATTCTGCTGACTTTTCTGGAATTTCCAGTGCATATGATTCTCCCAGTCAGGAATAGAACCAGGTTCCCTTGCCCTTTGCCTGAGCCTATAGATGATGCTCACAAGTCAGAAGTCAAAATGGGCCACTCTGCTACCAGCGCCGTTCTTCACAAATACAGGGTTCCCTGAATGTTAGAGTCCTCCAGACCTGTGGGCGCTGAGCCCATCTGAATTTGTGCATGGTCACTTTAAACAGTATCACCTGTGACATAGGTGTCCTAATTTTGCTGCTTTAATTACCCATCAGGGATACTTCCTAATCTGTAGAGGCCATCTGGCATTGGTACCATTCACCACTGCTTTCAGATAGTCTATTACCCTTGTCTAGGTGGAGGGGGAAAACCTCCCTTGAATAACTTACTCTCTGGCTGTGGGTTCAGGTGCCACCAACTGGCCATTATGAAACAACACAATTGCCATGGACACCATTGGATAAGTGGGAGACACGGGGACAATGTAGCAAGAATATTTTGACCTGAATAATGCACTGTGTATGGTTAGTGTAAATTCTTAAAAATGCGTTAAAATAGTTCTGTTTTCTGTAGAAGTCAAGTTTATTATGTTTTGATACTTTAATAAAATACAAAGGGATAAATAATGTATTTACTATTGTTTCATTTCCTCGCTTCACATTTGAAGGAACAGAGAGAGAGCATGGGAGATACAAGAGAATAAACTTGGATGGGGTTTTGGAGCGTCAAGCATCCAGTTTGACATGTTCTTTCATTGTGCGGTCCCCACTGGGGGGTGGCTTCCCAATGCACGGCTGGAGACTCCATCCTCTCTCCCCTCTCCTGCTGTCATCCTGCCACCTTACCTGACACGTTTCAGAATAAAGAGTTTTGAAGGGTTCTGGCCCAGGACAGGTTCTGGAATGGAATCCTTTCCTTCCATCCAGAAGTAACATGCTGAATGTTTTCTACCTTTATCCTAATTTCTCTTCATGGGTCTTGGAAACCCAAACCCACACCAAGTGTTCTCTTCTCCTGGTCACATATTCTCTGGTTTGGGTTCTCCAAGCACTGTTTTCTGTAGACTGAACAGGCCAAGTTCACCCATTGAGCAGCCTTCTGTGTTCTCCTGGTGGCTCTAACCCCAGAAGTGGCCCTATTTTCTCCTTTCAGAAACTAGTCTCAGGAATGAATTCACAGTGAGGTTAAAAGGAGTGTTGAGTAATGCTAAAGCAGCTAACTCTTATCAGTCAGGAACTATGCAAGTACCCACAGGCATTATCTCATCTACTCCTCATGACCTGCATTACTATCCCCATCTTACAGATGAGGAAGTGGGGGGTGGAGTGGCTGGCTTGAGACCTATGTTGTTCTTTTAACACTTTTTATTAAAGTTAATAGATCACAAAGAACTTTACATTAAAAAACATAAGAGGTTCCCATATAAACCACTCCCCACCCCCCTACCCCCACCATTTTTGTAAATTGTATTTTTTTAAAGATGTTTTTTAACCATAATATTTCCAAGTAGGTGTGCATATTTTGTGTCCTCAGTAAATATACTTAACATTAAAGTTACCATTTAAATCACTTTAAAGGTCCATTCAGTGCATTAAATACACTCACAATGCTGGGCAATCATCACCACCGTCTGCTTTCAGAACATTTTCATGTCCCCAAATGAGATCCCCACACCTGTCAGCAGTCACTCCCTATTTTCCACTTCCTGTAGCCCCTGGCAACCACTGGCCTCCTGTCTGTATGGATTTGCCTATTCTGCATATTTCCTATAGATGGAATCATACAATATGAGGTCTTCTGTGACTGTCTTCTTTCACTTAGCACGTTGGCTTCTAGGTTCATCCACATTGTCCTGCATATCGATACTTCACTCCTTTACATGGTTGAATGATATTCCATTGTTTGGATGGTTACCCATCTTGTTATCTACTCACCTGCTAATGAACAGGTATGTGTATTTTGATAGTGTTAACTCTCAAGGAATGAATCTCTCAGGTGGGATTTTAGGTATAACATCAAACTGAAAGAAGCAAGACTTGGGAACAGGGGGTCCTCCTCAGAACTTTCAAGTAACTGAAAATCATTTATTCTGTGGTTGTGGGAGGGACTAGCTGGACTTGTACTAGCACATGCCCCCACAGATGTAAATGGCTCCCACACCTCTGCTGCGGGGAGGGGGTCATTTGACAGGTGTCCCCCAGTTCCACTGAATCTGGGGCCTTGTACAACACTAGTGCCACACACATGCTCTTTGTACAAACATAATAGAAGGGAGGAAGAGAGGTGGTCACCTGGAAAATTTAATCCCAATTCAGCCCAGCCACTGAGGAGAGAGGCTGTCTGAAGGGATTGTCCTGGGTCCTGAGACACACAGGGAGAGAATTCATTATATGAACCCCCATAAAACATCGAGCTGGTTTTCTTGAAGACAGTTCACAATCAGTCCAGTTTGAGAACATTCGGATGGCCCAAGTCTTCTTTGCAAGGCCAAGCACTACAGAGGTTTAGAGCACAGGCTTTAGAGCCCCTAGCCCGGAATTCACATACTGCCTGCACCCCCTGTTAGTTCTGTGACTCTGGGTAAGTGATACCACCTCAGTTTCTTTACCTGTAGAGTGAGGGCAGTGATGATATCATCAAACCCAATGAATTCTTACGATAGTGAAGACCCTAAATAGTGGTGCCTGGGAAAAGCAAGTTTTAATGTTAATTTTATTAGAGGTCATCATTGAGATTTTATGGAAGGACGGGCTAGGGCCCAACCCTGCCAACTCTAGATTCTTCATTAAATTAAATCATGAGCTCAAATGGTTCAAATGTGTCCCCTCATCTTGCATTCCTACAGCAGTTGTTCAGTTGCTGAATCTTTTTAATTTAAAACATCCTCACGAAATTTTCCCCTTTTGTTTTGGCACCAAGGGCAGGTATCACCAGCAGGGTGAGCCTGCCCCCTGTGGAGGCAATGGGATGTCTTGGGGGGGGCAGATTGGGGAGGATGGTGGCCCTGCCCTGAGGGGGCAGCTGGGGGAGGAGGACAAAGGGGTTTGTGATGCTGACAGCTCACAAAGGGCAGCAGAGGACAAAATACAGCTGCCCAGGGGGTGTGGGCTGAGAGTGGTTACTCCTCTTGCCAGGACTGTTGAAGGCCTGTCATTGGCTCAACCGACATCTCTACAACTTGGAAGAGATTTGGTCTGGGGTCCAGACTCCCCAGGCATGCCCTCTGCTGGCCGATACCGTCCCCTTTGGGAGGCTCTGAGGCATACGGGGGCTTGTGGAGTGGAGCATGTTGACCGGCTGGGGAGCCACCTCGGTGACCCAGCGCTGCTGGTCCCTCATCTGCCAGCTGAGCAGGGAAGACCCAGCGACCCGCCTTGCCAGCGCTGGCATCGTCGCAACCCCAGCTGGCCATGGGCAGCGACTGCCTCTCCCCCTATTGCAAGGCGCAGATCAGCTCTGCCATGGGCATGTTCAACACCACCATGGGAAGCTGCTGTGCCAGCTGTACAAGGGAGAGTATGACAACTTCAAGTACGCGCCCATCCTTGAAAGCGACTCTATCCAGATCTCCAGAAGGGGGAGGTGGCTGATGAGTACAACCGTGTGGGGATGGTGACCCTGCACATCGCCTGCACCAGCCCCACCCTCCCGCTCCCTGATGTCATGCTGCTTGCCAGCCCGGCCACCTGCTGTGAGGACCACGTTGTACAGGGCCAGGCCATCAAAGGAAGAGGCCACAAGGCTACCAAGACCTTGGAGCTCACCAGGTTCCTGACCGTGAAGTTTGTTAGGATCTCTGTTCACGAGCTGGAGAAACAGCAGCTGCGGCTGAATTTTGCCGGTCTTGCAACCTGCAGCTGTGTCCTCCCCTCCATGCCAAGGAAGACCTCTTTACCTACCAGGAAAAGCTCATGTATCTCCTGCACCTGCCAGTGGACATTAACAGCAGCACCCACGCCATTCCTCTGGGGACACGCTATGCATGCCTGGGTTGGAGGAAGAGGCCGGGACGGGCCCAGCTGCGGCCGACTGCCAGGGCAAGGGGGACCATGACCAGGAGCCTCCACATAGTCTCGCAGGTGTCTGGGGCCTCCTCTTCCGCTTATGATCGGGGTGGGGGGGGGGGGGAAGGGATCAAATATGCCCCCCACAAACCTACGACCACACCCGACACCGCCAAACCCACATCTCCTGCCAAAGGGGCTGCAGCTGGGACCATCGCGGTGACAGTGGCCAAGGGCGCCGTGGCAAGTACCATAAGCGGGGCAGACACCGAGCACAGCAGAGCCGTGGCCCGAGCGGCCACCAAGGGCCCATGGCACAGCAAAAGCAGCCTGGCGGTCGCGGGTGTCGCCACCGTGCCCTCGAAGAACATCAAGGTGGCCGTGGCTGGCGCTGCCAGCCAGACCACGGAGCGCACTGTCAGCACCGAGGGCTCCACCCCTCTCTCCAGGGAGCAGCCGGAGCGTGGCGTTCCCGGCGCAGCAGCGGTCAAGCAGCCTGGTGCAGAGACCGCTCAGGACTCGGCGGCGGGGCCGCCCGAGGACCCCAAGACCAGACCAAGCAGGAGGCCAGGAAGGAGAGGAGGGAGAGGCGGGAACTGCGGGGCAAGGACCGCGCTCCCAGCGGGCAGAGCTCGCGCCGCCACAGGACAGGGGACAGTCCCGTAGCAAGTCAGGGTCCCACAAGGTCAGCGAACAATCCTCGGGCGGGTCCTTAACCAGCCGCAGATCCCCAGGAGAGGAGCAAAAGGAAAAGGCCGTGGCAGCTGAGGGAGCAGCAGGTGCAGCTCCGCGCACAAGGGCCTCAGCCGCAAGCCCTTCGCGAGGGTGTCCCTGACGTCTGTCTGACAGTCGGGGAGGAGCCTGTCCACGGTCAGCTCGAGCTCCACGAGCAAGCGGCTCAGCAGCACCAGCTTTTTCCTGAGGAACCTCAAAGCCAGCCTTTGTAACAAGTCAGCAGCCCAGCGTTGCCCCAGAGATGTGGACATCGTGTCTAAGAGGGTGGAGAGGAGCAGCAGGGAGGCCATCCTGCAGACCACAGAGTGTGACCAGGAGGTGATTATTGGTGCCCGGATGTTGGACACGGTGGAATTGGTGACCTTTGAAGCCCATTAACCAGGAGCCAGAAGCTGTAAAGACTGGGGCTCCAGGGAGTAGCCCCTGAGAGCCTATGCCACCTTTCCTTAGTGCAGTTTAAATAGAGAGCCATCTAAATAAACCATACAATTTCAGAATGGCCTGCTGTGTGCTGTGTGATTGATTGCCCATGCCCCGCGGTCGGGAGTGACCTCACAGTGAGCTGTGATGTCGCCTGTGCTGCAGCAGTGCCCAGGAGCCCCACTTCGCCCGGGTTCAGCAGAACCACATGGTGCACTTGGGAGCTCTCCAGATTGTCAGCCCCTTTCTGGTATTGGCTTCTCAAGGCTACGGATGAAAGTCAGGCAGGGGATGGGAAGCTCCACCTCTGTCTCCCTCTCCTGGTTACAAACTTTTATTCCACCTGAAGGTCCACAGCAAGGCAACACCAGCACTCAGACTTCCTTGGATATTCCGGGGTAGGGGGGTGGGCAACAGCATTTGTTGCAATCAGACAGGGACGACTAGCAATTCCGCCCCAAGGTATATACCCTGGAGAAACTGTCACACAAGTGTCCTAGGAGATGACTATGAGAATGCTTATAACAAAATGATGTGTTGGACTGTGGTACTGTCCACCAGAATTGATAATACAGTGGGATATGAATAGTGAGATATTATAATACAACAGTGAAAAATCACAGCTACACACATTTAGCATAGATGAATCCCCAAATGTTGAGTTAAAAAACAGCGAGTCAGGGAAGTGGATGTGATTCAACTGATAGACTGTTCATCTACCATATAGGAGGTCCAGGGTCGAACGCAGGACCTCCTGGCCCATGTGGTAAGCTGGACCACATGCAGTGCTGCGTTGCAAGGAGTGCCACGCCACGCAGGGCTGTGCCTTGTGTAGGGGAGCCCCACATGGAAGGAGTGCACCCCACAAGGAAAGCCACCCTGCACTAAAGTACAGCCCGCCAGGAGAGGCGACGCACACATGGAGAGCTGACACGGTAAGATGACACAACAGAGACACATATTCCCAGTGCCGCTGAGAATGCAAGCAGGCACAGAAGAATACACAGCAAATGGACAAAAGAGAGAAGTCAACGTGGGTGGAAGGGTAGAAATAAAATAAATATTTTAAGGAAAAGTTATATCATTTTGAATGATATAATTTCACTTATGGGGAGCAGATGTAGCTCAAGTGGCTGAGCACCTGCTTCCCATGTACAAGGTCCTGGTTTCAAACCTGGTACATCTTAAAAAAGAAAAAAGTGTCACTTATGGAACTTAAAAAATCTTGTCCAGCATGCCTGTTGGACATTCACAGTAGAAGCCTCATCTTTAGCAGAAGCGTAGATCAAAACGATGGAATGGTAAACACAAAATTCAGTACAGTGGTTCACTCTAGGATGGAAGGTGAGAGATGGGGCCAAGGAGGAGGGCAGACAAGGACCTCAAGAGGGTTGACCTGTGACATTTCTTAAGGTCCTATTATCTCAGACAGCATTTCCTAATGTTTTCACCCATTATGTATGCACCAGTAACTATATGTACAAGGGACATATGACAAATTGAAGTTTTTGAAAAATGGTAAATAATATTTACCTCTTTATATTACAATCTTCTCATTTCATAGATGAGGACCAGGCTCAGAGAAGGTACCTTGCTTGGGTCACACAGGGGGATCTCGGCAGAGCAGTGAGGCACCAGTGCATCACTTTATCCAAAGCTCTGCCTGAGGTATGGGGGGAGGCAAAGCAAACTAAGGAGACAGGGGCACCATAGGAACCAGACATCTGTGTTCTCACCACCATGATCCAGAAATCTACAAAGATGAACGCCAAAACACCAGCTATTGATGTTGATGGGATGGAGAGGTGCTGGGGAGCTGAGGGAACTCCTGGCAGTGAGCCTCTGCTCTTGGTTTCGAACCTGAGTGAGCGCCAAGTCCTTAGCTACTTTATCTAAGGAGCTTCCCACAGGTGTGAGCACACTGTGGTTATATACAGATTCCCACCTGGAATCCCAGGGCCTTTTTCCACCAGGGACCACTCCTGACAGAGCCCAGTCCTCCCCCAGTCACTAATTAAACCTTTGAAAGCCAGACTTAGAATGGTTTCTCCACACCAAAGGTTCAGGAACTTTCTTTTGTGGTTCCATCAATTCCTTATGGCCCATGTCAGGGAGAAGATTCTGAGGTAGGATCTTGTCCAGCATGCTTGTTGCTTGACATTCACAGGTATTGCCGAAGGCCACTTTGGGGTAAAGCCTTAGACTAATTCAAGGGAGTTTGGGTGAGGCTCTCCTGTTGGTGGAAGGAATTGTGGGCATGGTGAGGGGGTACTGTTGAGAAGAGGGCCTGAGACCTGCTCCTAAGATGGAGAATTATCAGAGTGAGACAAGCTATTAATGAAGAGGGAACATGCCAAAGGTTAGACGCGAATTGTCCTTGGGAGGAAAACAACCTTAGAATCATTAACCCAGGGCTTGGGAGAAGACGGGGGTCTGCTGGGAGACAGAATTAATGGTTTAGGGAAGCAGATTTTGCCCAGGGAGTCCATCTACCACATGGGAGGACCTCGGTTCAAATCCTGGCCTCCTTGACCTGTGTGGAGCTGGCCCATGCACAGTGCTGATGCATGCAAGGAGTGCCATGCCATGCAGGGTATCCCTGCATAGGGAAGCCCCATGCGCAAGGAGTGCACCCCAAAAGGAGGACCACCCAGTGCAAAAGAAATTGCAGCCTGCCCAGGAATGGTGCCGCACACACGGAGAGCTGACACAACAAGATGACGCAACAATAAAAAAAGAAACACAGATTCCCATGTGACTGACAACAACAGAAGCAGACAAAGAATACACAGCGAATAGACACAGAGAACAGACAACTGGGTTGTGGGGGAAAGGAGAGAAATAAATCAATAAATCTTAAAAAATTAATGGTTTATCCTTGACCAGGTTTTCCCTTGACTCAAGGTGGGGAAATTACAAAAAGACCACATCGCATTCCTTTGATTGTATCATTTCCAAAGAGGAAAGTGTAAGTAACACTAGTCTGAAAGAAAAAAATGCAATAAAAACATCTGCATAGCTCTTGATAGTTTATGATTTTTTTAATGTATGTGCTCTCTTCTGATTCCCACAGCTCTCCATTTTGCAGATTAGCAAATGGAGTAGAGAGCTTTGAAAGGACTTAGCCAAGGTGGGAGGTGATGGTACGGAATTTGCTGGTACTGGAGTCAGTGCTCCTGCCCAGCTCACCCCCTTGTATTTTCTGGGGGAGAGAACTTCACCAGATGATGAAGCAGGAGTAATGGCACCAAGGCACAGGCATGAGAGAAATGGACTGGTGGGCAAGCCTTCAGCAGGAGCCTCTGGGCCAAGAAACCCAAGAGGGAGCAACTCCAGTTCAACACCTTTCACTCAGGAAGCACTTCCTGCATGCCTGCCCTGGGGCCACAGGGGCCGGAGCTGCTGGCAGAGATAGGACAGGCGTGTGCAGACTCATTACAACTCCTGGATGCATGTTCAGGGAAAAGGAATCGCTCAGAGGAGAGATTCTGGAGCATGGAAAGGAGAGCGGGTCAGGAAATGCTTCCCAGAAGGACAGTTTTGAAGGATGAATAGGGCTTTTCCAGGTGAAGGAAGGATGGGGAGGGGGTAAGTTTGAAGGAGGTACTGGGGGAGGGATGGGGAGAGGGTCCCAGGCCACAGTACGAAGGCTTGAAACATCATGGCTTGTTTAGGACAGTTACAAGTGTTTCAGTAGAGCTGGTCAGAGGACAGAAAGAAAGGAAGGCCACAACGCTGAGAATCAGGCAGCTGGATTTGGGGCATCTGGGGTGCTGTACAAAAAGCTGGGACTTTGGGAACACTGAAGGCCAGCGCCAGATGAGAGTGAGCTCTCTAGCTGCAGAGTGGAGAGTAAAGGGCAAGGAGTCCTCCAGGAAGAGAAGCTCAACCTGAACCTGGGCGGGGGGCAGGGCAGCATGAGCTGGGCAGGCCAGTAGACTTGCAGATGAAACAGGACAATACTCTTTCCCACATCCTGGAAGACAGGGAGCTCAAGGTTTAGGCTGAGTACTAAAGGAGGTGAACTAAGGAAAGTGGAGGTGTTTTTCCCTTCTGGTGTAAGCAAGAAGAGAGACTCACGGGGAAGCAAGAAGAAACGTGTTAGGTAAAAAACAGCAGCTTGAAGACTGCTAACAGGTAAAACACCCGGATAAGGCAACCATGGGGTACTGGGGGTTTCTGCAGCTGGAGATCTCTGAGAGGAGAGACCGCTTGAATGCTCTTTTGCCCATCTATCTGCCACTGTCCCCCCCAACACCACCAATACAGTTCTAGAAGTTTGAGAGAGAAGGGAGAGTGGGAAGGAGGAGAAAAAGGGGGGGACTGCCAAGCTCTGGGGATAGAAGATAATGGAAACTCCAGGAAAAACTGAAGAGCCCCAGAACAGAGGAATCTTGCACTCCGATCCACAGGTAACTTCCCAGAGAAGCCTAAGTGTGAGGAGAGAGAGGCTGGGCTGAGTGAGGCATCCAGGTGGAGGCATCTGGGGCAACCTGACAGTGTGGGGCAGAAATGGAAGCCAAGACCTCGCCTGCCCAGAGGCAGGACACAGGAGAGCCAGGAGAGGCTGGAGAACCCAAGAGCTTGGGAAAAGGAGACTACAAGGGGCCTCAGAGGTCATGGCTGGACATGGTCATACAGGAGGAAGCCAGGGGAAGGGTGCCAGTGGACAGCGGTCAAGGGGATCCCGCACCTCCACCTCGATGAAGCTGCCGTGCACAATTATCAACAGCCACGGAGCAGGCACCTCTCTCTTGGCACCAGGACAAATGTACCCTCTTTGCATGGCACCCCCAGCACCAAGGGCCCCTCCAGGAAGACAGGGAGATGGAGACCCAAGGAGAGAATGCGTGGCTGGTCTGAGCTGGTAACCTGAAATGAGTCTAATCATTAATTTGGCTGTTTATCGGGACAAGACAAGATTTATGTTCCCTGGGATAGAGGGAGGGTTCAGAAAGGAAGAGTCAGAAAATGTAGTCTACTCCATCTGGCACATAGGAGCATGTGCCCTATGAAATTTGCACCCACTTCAGAAAAAAAAAAATTTTTTTTAAAGCAGCACACACCCTAATAAATTCTCTGACAAACAGGTGGTGAAATAGAGGATGAGAAGGACCCATTTTGGAGGGGGCGGTTTGAAGAGGGCCCCCTAAACCAAAGCTTGAAGGATGACAGGAGCCAGCCATACAAAGCTGTGACAAGCCCTAGGAAGAAGGCACAGCAGGAGCCAAGGCCCTGGGGCAGGGAGGAGCTCAGCTGGTTGAGGAACTAGGGAAGTTCAGGGTGACGATGGAACACTCGCCATCCAGGGAGGAGGGAGAGAGCACAGTGAGATTGCAGAGGTAGCTCGGCAGGCAGTCAGGAGGGCCTTTGGGACCCTGCTGCCCCTTCCACCCAGAATTTGTTCAGAAAACTTCCTCTCTTCTCAACGGCGCTTGTGACCCCGGCCCGCTGATGAGGCCCTGCTTCCTTGTGTCTCTGGGGACCCCCGTGGCCCTCAGAGCAGACCCTTCTTGTAAAGTTTCTCTTCACCTCCTCCTGTTGGTGCCTGGGAGGGTGGGGAGGGGGAGCCACGAGGGGACCAAAGGGCTTGAAAATGGTCGGCCGTGGGCCGTGCTCAACGTGCGGGTGCCGGTCCTACCCCAGGCGCTCGTGAGCAGGACCCCGCAAAACCCACGGGGAAGCAGCTCCCACAGGACTGGGACACAGGTGGCCCCGGAGCCCACGTGGAGGAACCCCAGGTTAAAGGGAGAGGCCGTACATATTTACCAGATGGGAAAAGAGGGGCCGTGAAGATAGCAACAGCTGTTCTCTCTCCAGGAAGCTCGGAACTTTGAAGCCGAGTGGGGAACACTGCCCTGACAGTAAAGGCTGCTAATAAATATTGGTATAAGGCATTGAAAAATCCCTTGGTTAGATTTTAAAAACCAATAATAGCCACTATTTATGAGTACCTTCTGCGTGAGAGATGACATTTTCTCTCCTCTCCCTTATAAATAATTACATAACACCTAGCTTCCTTGCAACTGTAATCTCCACGAGTGCAGAGTGACTGCAGTTTGGGTCATCACCGCATGTGTGGCCGACACGAGGCTGGCACAAGGCAGACGCTTGGTAAATACTTGACCGAGTCAGTCCATTTATTTCTTTTTCTTTTTCTTTTCTTTTTTTTTTTAAGATTTATTTATTTATTTATTTCTCTTCCCTTCCCTCAACGCCCCCACCCCGGTTGCCAGTTCTCTGTGTCTATTTGCTACGTCAACTTCTTTGTCTGCCTCTTGTTGTCAGCAGCACGGGAATCTGCGTTTCTTTTTGTTGTGTCATCTTGTTTTGTCAGTTCTCTGTGAGTGCAGCACCATTCCTGGGCAGGCTGCACTTTCACGCTGGACGGCTCTCCTTACGGGGTGCACTCCTTGCACGTGGGGCTCCCCTATGCGGGAGACACCCCTGTGTGGCACCGCACCCCTTGCGTGCATCAGCACTGCGCATGGGCCAGCTCCACATGGGTCAAGGAGGCCCGGGGTTTGAACCTTGGACCTCCCATGTGGTAGATGGTCACCCAAACCACTGCGCCAAGTCCACTTCCCTCAATTTAATTCTAATCTCTCTAGCACCACGATAGGTACTATAACTCCCATTCAAAAAAGCAAAATTGGGGCATTGCTTGAGAGTTATTCCCTGTTCGCCATGTCCTGTCTGTTCCTCTCCATTCTCTGCCTGGCTCTGCGCCCTGCAGGGCTGGCCCCAGCACACCCTGTCACCTGGGCTCCCGGGCAAGGAGAAGAGGGAGGTCAGGGAGGACCTCTGTGCCAGGGCATCACTCTGACAGTGCTGGGTTCCTCCATGCCACAGCTCCTGTCCAGGGCTTTTCTGCCAGGCTCCAGCTCCTAACAGAGTCCTGTAAAATATTCCCTCCTCTTGCTTATCATGCTTCCTGCTATTACTAATCCCTTAGTGCCTCACCAGCCCTTCTTGGTTCCCTAAATCATGCCAAACCCTCAGTTAATAGCCACTGTACTAAGCTCTCATCAGTGCTTGTCACTTACCTGGTGGCACCCTGGCTGGTGAAGATAAACTCAGTAACAGCCACACAGCCAAAAGGTGGTCGAGGCAGGGTTCAACCCAGGTGTGTCTAGCTCTGCAGCCCTCTTTCATTCTGCTACATCTCAGGACTTTTTCTCTTCTCTCAGAAAATGGTAAGGGAGCCTACCCCAGGACAGCCTACGATCTCTTCTAGAACATCCTACAACTCTAGCATTCTCTAGCACTACCTCCCAGATACAAAGAGCTCTGTGGCTCTGAGCAAGGGGGTTAATCCTCTGAGCCTGATTGTTTTGGTTTGGAAAAATGGGGCTCCTACTCCAGCAGGCGGTAGAGAGGATTAACTAAACCATTGTATTCACCGCAAGAGCTCAGTGGGGTTGGCGCTCTCACCGTTTTCTCGGAAGGATGCCTGAATACCTGACTGAAATTGCTGTCTCCTTTCTTTAAAAGTGCTGCTCTATCTCTGTGCAGGGGGAGATTTCAGGGGTTTTGATTGCTTTGGAAAAAATGGGAGCATATTTCAGAAGAAGGTTTGCAAGGTCCTCAGCTTAGAGGGCAGATCTTCTCTCCCAAGGTTTGTTTTCAGCATTCAGTTACCAACTCTCTTGGCACATGGCAGAAGGCGACTCTCCTGACCAGCGTGGTTTGGAGGCAGCACTAATGACTGTGACTACAATAGGGCTTTCTGGGGAAGAGCCCACCCTGCCCTCTGCTGGGAGACGCTCTGAAGGCCCCATGTCAGGGTGCAGTAAGTTTCAGAGCCACTGGTTGGTGGACCTGGTCTCTTCATATGCCTCACAGTGGGTAAGTGAAAACTCATCGGTGCGAGCTCACTAAAACAGCTTCTATAGGGCTTGAAGACTCCTTCCCAAGGAGGGTGCAAAATGACAGTTACATTAGCTGGGTAGTGTTGCGAGATAAAGTACAGGAAAGCCAAAGAACCTTGAATTTTGGATAACAGCAAATAATGTTTAATATAAGTATGCCCCATGCAATATTCAGAGCATACTTAGACAAAAAGTATTTGTTTTTATCTGAAATTCACATTTTTATTTGCTAAATCTAGTATCCCTGTAGGTGAAGGAAAGGAGATATTTCACTGGCTTAAAAGAACGTTTTTTTCCAGGCACTTTAGAAGCTCCCTGTGATTCAGAAATCAATATGCTTTTAATAAATTGCCTTTTCATATTCATTAAAAGAGGCTCTAAATAATCTTTTGTTAGCTGAGTTCTAGTATCTATGGTCTAGAAAATAATAAAACTATTTCCTTAAGAATATTTAGCTACATCCCTTATGTAGAAGCCATGTATCTGGCAACTTCAAATATCAAAACTCAGCCAAGTTTTTATTTTACATAAGTGTAAGATATTTCATCTGTATATATTAAATGTGCTTCTGAGTACTGAGTAAGTGATTTATGATTTTGATTTTTCATGGTTTGCATTTTCATAGTAAAAGCCACATTTTAATTATGTTCTTTATAGCTTGTCAAACCCTAATAATTATAACATAAGGTATAATTTTTATAGAACTGCAAATATCTAATGAACCACAAATATCTGCATTGTAAATTCAATAAGCCATGCTTTCATTGGAGAAAAAGAAAAGCCACCTTCTATGAACCCATAAGTGATTCCATGGGGTCCAGGTACTTCAATCAGGGCACTACTGAACCCTTCTTAGATGTCTACTCAAAACCGGTTTTTCTAGTCATAACTCCACTGATCTCTTGATTTTCAGGTTTTCCACTGCATGGGGGAGATGCACATCATGAAGTGCCTGATGTTCCATTGGAGACAAACACACCAAGAGCAGAGGGCAGTGTAAGAGAAGAGCAGAAGCCCACAAAAACACAGGACTAAATTCAAAGAGCATCGTAGTCAAGGGCATTTCCAAGGGGGCAGCAGTATCAGCAACTGCAGGTACCACTGTATTACTGAGGAAAGTAGTAACTATTGTTAGTTTGCAAAAATTAAATTATGTTCCGGTCAAAAGTTTTGTCTCCACACCTCTTACCAGAAAGGTCACCGTGACACTTTCTTTTTCTTAGAGTAGCTGTGGGTTTACAGAAAAGCCATGTAGAAAGTAGAGTTCCCATATCCTGTCACTACCACCACCATCACATACAGAGAGTTTTCCCTATGATTAACACTTCCCAATAGTGTGCTACCTTTGTTACAATTGATGAAACAATAATTTGATAATTATACTATTAATTATAGTCCTTAGTTCACACTCGGGTTCACTGTTTGGTTGTACGGTCCTGGTTTTTAAAAAAAAATTTATTCTGGTAACATATATATGACCTAAAACTTCCCTTTTTAATCACATTCAAATATGTAATTCAGTGCTGTTACTTACAATCACAATGTTGTGCTAATATCACCACCATCCATTACCAAAATTTTCCATCACCCCAAAGAAAAACTCTGTACCAATTAGGCATTAAAACCCATTTCTTATACCTCCTTATGCCCTGGTAACATATATTCTAGTTTCTGACTCCATATATTTGCTTATTCTTATTATATCGTATCAGTGAGATCATCCAATATTGTCTTTTTGTGTCTGGCTTATTTCACATAGAATAATATCCTCAAGGTTCCCCCATCTTGCCTCATATATCATAACTTCATTCCTTTTTATGGCTGAATAATATTCCACTGTATGTATTACTACATTTTGTTTATCTGTTCATCAATTGATGGACATTTGGATTGTTTCCATTTTTTTAAGATCGGAAATAATGCTGCTATGGACATGGATGTGCAAATATCTTTTTAGTCCCTTCTTCCAATTCTTTTGGGTATATACCTAGAAGCAGGATTGCCAGGTCATGTTGTTAATTCTATAGTTAACTGTCTGAGGACCACCAAATTGTCTTCCACAGTAGCTGCACCATTTTACATTCCCTTTAACAATGAAGGAGTGTTCCTATTTCTCCACTTCCTCTCCAACATTTAGAATTTTCCATTTTTAATAGTAACCAAGCTAGCGGGTGTGCAATGGTATCTCATTGTGTGTGTTTTTTTTAAAGATTTATTTTATTTATTTCTCTTCCCTTACCCTGTTCTCCCCCCCCCCCCCCCCCATCTGCTCTTTGTGTCCAGTCACTGTGTGTTTTTCTGTATTTGCTTGCATTCTTGTCATGCAGCACTGGGAAATGGTGTTGCTTTTTTGTTATTGTTTCGTCATCTTGCTGCGTAAGCTCTCTGTGCGCTGCCACTCCTGGGTGTGCTGCACTTCTTTTGCATGGGACAGCTCTCCTTGTGGGGCACATTCCTTGCGCATGGGGCACCTCTACGCAGGGGCCACCCATGTGTTGACACGGCACTCCTTGCATGCAGCAGCACTATGCTTTTGCCAACTCACCCTACAGGTCAGGAGGCCCTGGGTGTCGAACCCTGGACCCTCCATATGGTAGGTGGACACTCTATCAGTTGAGCCACAATCACTTCCCTCTCATTGGGGTTTTGATTTGCAGTTTCCTGATGGCTAATAATATTGACCACTTTTAATGTGCTTTTTGGCTGTTTACATATTTTCTTTGTCCATTTAAAATGTGGGTTGTTTTTGTTGCTCAGTTGTAGGACTTCTTTATATATTCTGGATATTAAACTCTTATCAGATATGTGGTTTTCAAATGTTTTCTCCCATTCTGTAGGTTGTCTTTTTACTTTCATGATGAAGTCCTTTGATGTACAAAAGTTCTTCATTTTGATGAAGTTCCGCTTACCTATTTTTTCTTTTGTTGCTCGTGATTTTGGTAGAAAGTCTAAGAAACCATCGCCAACACATGTTTGTGCAGATGCTTTCCTATATTTTATTCTAGGAGTTTTATAGTTTTGGTTCTTCTATTTAGGCCTTTGGTTCATTTTGAGTTAATGTTTGTATATGGTGTGAGGAAGGTGTATAGCTTCATTCTTTTTCGTATGGATATCCAGTATTCCTAGCACCATTTCTTGAAGAGACTATACTTTCCCAGTTGGGTGGACTTGATACCCTCTATCAAAATCAATAGGCCATAAATGTGAAAGTTGATTTCTAAACTGTCAATTTCATTCCATTGGTCTACAGGTCTGCCCTTGTGGCAATATCCCGCTGTTTTGCTAACTGTAGCTATAAGTTTTAAAAGTGGGAAGTGTGAGTCCTCCACTCCACTCTGCTTTTTCAGTGGCTATTCAAGACCCTTACCCTACAATGAAATTTGATTACTGGTCTTTCCATTTCTGCAAATAAGGCTCTTGGAATTTTGATTGGGATTATGTTGAATCTATAAATTTCTTTTGGTAAAATTGACTTCTTAAAAATATTTGGTCTTCAAGTTCTTCTGTATATTTATTAGCAATATTTCTTTGATTATTATTAGCAATGTTTTGTAGTTTTCCATATGTAAGAACATTGATCAAATTTATTCCTAGATATTTGGTTCTTTGAGTTGTTATTGTAAGTGGAATTTTTTTCTTGATTTCCTTTTCAGATCGGTAATTACCATCATGTAGAAAAACAACTGTTGATCTTGTACCCTGTCACTTTGCTCAATTCTTTGTTGTGGTTCTAAAAGTTTTGTTGTTAATTTTTCAGGGTTTTCTATATATAGGGCCATGCCATCTGGAAATAGGGAAGTTTTAATTCCTCCTTTCCAATTTGTATACCTTTTATTACTTTTACTTGCCTAACTGTTCAGCTAGCACTTCTAGTACAGTGTTAAATAGCAAAAGTGATAGCAAGCATTCTTGAATTGTTACAGATCTTGGGAGAAAGCTTCCAGTCTTTTACTATTGCATTTGTGGGTTTTAAAAATATATGCCCTTTATTGTGTTGAGGAAGTTCCTTCTGTTCCTAGTTTTCTGGGTGTTTTTACAAGAAGAGATGCTAGATTTTGTCAAATACCCTTTCTGTGTTTCTTGAGATGATCATGTGGTCTTTTTCCTTCATTCTGTTAGCATGGTATATGACATTAATTGGTTTCTTCTTTTAGGTTGAACCATTCTTGCATTCCTGGGATAAATCCCATTTGAGCATGGTACATAATTATTTTAATCAGCTGTTGGATTCAGTTCACTAGTATTTTGTTGAGGATCTTTGCATCTATATTCATAAGGGATATTGGTCTGTAATTTTCTTGTTATCTCCTTATCTGGCTTTGGTATTAAGGTGATGTTGGCCTTACTGAATGAGTCAGGAAATGTTGCCTCCTATTCAATTTTTTGCAAGAGTTAGAACTTGTGTTAATTCTTTTTGGAATGTTTGATAAAATTCCTTTAGTGAAGCCATCTGGTCCTAGGCTTTTCATTGTTTGGGGAGTTTTGATTACTGATTCAATCTCTTGTTATCATTCTGTTGATATCTTCTTTTTCTTCTTGAGTCAGTGTAGGTAGTTTATGTGTTTCTTGCAACTTGTTCATCTCATCTAGGTTGTCTAAATTGTTGGCATACAATTGTTCATAGAATCCTCTTCTAGTTTCTTTGTATTTCTGTAGGGTCAATAGTAATGTCCTGTTTCATTTCTGATTTTAGTTATTTGCTTCTTCTTTCTTTTTTTCTTTGTTAGTCTAACTAAAGGTTTGTTAATTTTATTGATCTTTTCAAAGAACTAACATTTAGCTTCATTGATTTTCTCTGTTGTTTTTACCTCAGTGTTTCATTTACCTCTGCTCTATTTTTTGTTATTTCTTTCCTTCTGTTTGCTTTGGGTTTAGTTTTCTCTTCTTTTTCTAGAACTTCCCGTTTTGTGATTAGGTCTCTGTTTTGAGATCTTTTTTTCTTTAATATAAGGATTTAGAGCTATAAGTTTCCCTCTGAGGCTGCCTTTGCTGCATCCTGTAAGTTTTGGTATGCTATGATTTCATTTTCATCAAGACATTTACTAATTTCCCTTTAGATTTCTTTATTGGCTTGAACAAATGCCTCATTTTGTTTCTACATAATTGTGGATATTCCATTCTCCTTCTGTTATTGATTGCTAGCTTCATTCCAATGTGGTTGGAGAAGAGACATTGCATGATAATCAATGTTTTAAATTTATTGGTACTTGTTTTGTGATCTCATATATGGTCTACCTGGAGAATGATCCATGTGCGCTGGAGAAAAAGTGTATTCTGTTCTTGTTGGGTGAAGTGTTCCATATACATCTGTTAGGTCTACTTGGTTTATAGTATCATTTGAATCTTCTGTTTTCTTATTGATCTGTCCCAATGTTCTACCCATTATTGAATGTGGTATACTGAAGAATCCTATTACAGTTGAACAATCTATTTCTCCCTTTAAATCTGTCAATATTTGCTTCATATGTTTTGGGACTCTGCCATTAGGTGTGTATATATTTATAATTGTTATGTCTTCTTGTCTACTTTTCATTTATTTTCTTTCTGGTAACTATGCAGCTTAGATCTTATAACAATCACATTAGATTTGATATGACTTGACTCCAAAAGCATGTGCATATACTATTCCTATATTCCTCAGTCTCCTCACCTTTTTCTTTTATTTGTCACAAAGAATTTCTTTATACATTGTATTCCTATACCATAGATTTATCATTATTTTTATGCATTTTCATTTTAGTACTTTGAAGAAGTAAAAAAGGAGTTTGTACCAAAGAATACAACATAAAAGTATAGCATTTTTAATTACTCATATGGTTACCTTTACTGATGGTCTTTATTTCTTTATGCCACTTCAGTCCACTGTCTTGTGTCCTTTCCTTTCAGTCTGAAGATCTCCTTTTAGCATTCCTTATTGGAAAGCGGTAATGGTGACAAACTCCCACAGCTTTTGTTTATCTGGAAATGTCTTAATCTCTCCCTCAGTTTTGAAAGACAGTCTTACCAGATATAAAATTATTGGTTGGCAATTTTTCCCCCAGCAACTTAAATATTTTGTCCCACTGCTTCTTGCCTCCATGGTTTCTAATGAGAAACTAGCACTAAACCTCTTTGGAACGCCACTGAAAATAACATGTTGCTTTTCTCTTGCAGTTTTCAGAACTATCTCCTTATACTTGACATTTGACAGTTTGACTAATATCTTTAAGGTTTACTGGGTTTCTTGAATGTATATATTCATGTCTTTCATTATAATTTGGGAAGGTTTTTTTTTTTTTTGCCATTATTTCTTTGAAAATTTGTTCTGCCTTTACTCTCTTTCTTCTCCTTCTGGGACTCCCAAAGTACATTTATTGATGGTGTTGTACAAGTCCCAGGCTCTGTTCACTTAAATTTTTTTTCTGTTCCCCAACCTGACTCATTTCAATTGCCTTATCTCCAAGATCACTGATTCTTTCTTTTGCCAACTCCAGTCTGTTGTTGAAATCTTCCAGGGAATTTTCATTTCAGTGTTTATTGTCTTTAATTCTAGTACTTCTGTTTGGTTCCTTTTTAAAATTTCTATCCATTTACTGAGATTCTCATATTTTTCATGCATTGTTTTCCTGATACCTTTTAGTTCTTTCTCTGTGTTTTCCTTTATCTCCTTGAGCAGACTGTGGGTCATTTTTTGAAATTCTTTGTCTGGTATATCTAAAGTCTGTCCTTCTCATTGACGGTTTCTATATTTTTTATTTTGTCAGTGTGGGTGGGCCATCATTTCCAGTGTCTTGTAATCTTTTGTTGCACACTGTACATTTTAATGTATTTCCTCTTGGATTTGGTCCCTGAGTTCTCTGTTCCTTAAGTTAGTGCTAAGACAGGTTTCCTTGTGTTTCTTGAGCTAACAAAAACAAAGAAACTAATGCAAAAAACACACCTTTCATAGTTTAAAAATTGATTCTGCTTTGGCTTACCTCTATCAAGAATATCAGCTTGAGACAAATGGGATGAGTCTTTTCTGAGCCTTTGACTTGTTCCAGGCTTGTTCTTGCTAATGGTCTTAAGAATTTCCCCATTTAAAGAATTCTAATGCCTCCTCTATAACCTACAAAATAGACTTTCTCCCCCTCCGTGGTGTCTATTGTATGACTTAATGGGGGTAATCCTTTGCTTCAGACCACTTAGACTTATCTCTGCTTTAGCAACATGCTTCTGCCTGCAGGACAATTTCTGCAAAGCCAGAGATAAATTTCCTGTTCCCATCTCTCAGATGGCCACCTAATAGATTGGCGCTGACATACAAGCATCCCAGGGTGTGCATAGGGGTCACTCTCCTCCCTCTAGAACAGGGCCAGGGATTCACAATGGAAATGCAGGCTAGCATAGGGAGTGGAGAAGGGTAGCAATGACACCACAAGCTTCTACCACTTTTTAAAGCTATATTTTCTTGATTCAGAATTTACCCAGTTGTTACAACCCTTTAACTTTTATGGGAGTTCTGAGCAAGCTCTCTTTGCCAATTTTTGCTATTTAATCAAAGATTCTGTGGTGGAACCATGCCTGGAAGCATCTTATACCACCATCTTGGTCAGCCCCAACTCCAAACACTTTTTCATGCATTACTATAACTTTGAAAATTCCATAGACAATGTAACAATTTTCACAGAAATTCTGGAATAATGCAAACACAGGATAATTATTTCCTTTTAATGTGTTCAATCTTGGTAGCGAAAACTAGAATGAAGAACAATGATCATAAATTATGTACTCTACTGAAAACTGGGATACAGTGAAAAAGAGATACTCCTTCCCAAAACTGAGGTTATACTCTGGGGAGTAGGGAGTGGAGGGGTGTGTGTGTAGAGATACAAGAAATTCAGAGTATTGATCAGGATGGTCTAGGCTACACTATAGGAATGGAATCTCTCTTGCTCTAAAAACAGCAACTTTTGTTTCTCCTTGACACAATGCAGCCCTAATGGATAAGCTTGGGACCTGCTTTGTAATTCTCACCTGGAACCCTGGCTGATGCAACAGCCACCATCTGGATAGAGCATTATCATCCAGCCCCTGGGTTTTCATTCCACAGAAGAGGAATCTGGGTTGAGGATGTTTAGATGACTCAGTTAGGGGAGGGAACAGAGCTAAGCCTGAAAGCAAGGCCTTTTAAACGTCAGACCAGGATTTCTTCTCTTCTACAGGTATAATCTATACTATAGATTAGGCTGCCCACTCTCCAGGGTGACTGGGAGTGAATAAAGCTCCTTAAGCTCAAAAGGCATCGTCCTTCTGTTTTTGACATATTAGCTGTCATTCATCCCTTCAGCCCACTACGTGCTGGCACCATTCCATGCACTGCATATATGGTGGTGGCAAAATATATCGTCGTCCTTCCCCTTGTGGAGCTTATGGCCTTGTAGTGTGGGAGTTTCCTGGAACTGGATCTCCCAAGCCTGGGAAAGAGACTGAAAAAACTGCTCCAGAGTTGCCTGGGGCTCTAACGCCTAGAAGTTGCTGTAGGAGCGCAGGAGGACAGGCACAGTCTAGTGATCTGGAGTGAGCCAGGGACTGTGTCTGCTGTGTCCCTGTCATTACTATGCAGCGGGATCCCTGAATTGTCACCAGAAACAAAGTTTCTAAATTGAGGAGCTGGAGGGCTGGGTGGAACAACTGCTATAGTGGGAGAAAAGGGAGGGGAGGTTTTGGAGTGAGGAAGTGAGAGAAATAAAACAAAAGCAGAATGAACCAAAAATAATTTCACCTCAAATGAGCCCACAAACCAAAATTCCAAAATATGTGGAAAATAAAAGTCTAATGCTGAGAGAGAAACAACCAGTAAAATCAATAATCAGAACAGGATTTTACTCCAGATTAAGTTAATGAAGAATGTACACTAAGCACATTTCAGGTGTCTAAAGAGAGTAATGGAAAAAAGCATAGGAAATTTGTGAGAAATTATAAGGCAAAATAGGTCGAAACAATACCAGATAGTATGAAAAAGAGCCAACTACAATTCTCAGAAGGGAATAATATAATCAGTGAAATTAGAAATGCACTAGATGAGAAAATTTCTGGACTGGATAAAGTTCAAGAGAGTTTTAGTAAAGTGGGAAAAGGGGTCGAGAATCACACCCAAAATATAGTCAAAGGAGATAAAGTGCTAATTGATACTGTTGGGTAGACTGAGAGATATAGCCATCATCTAATAGGAATTCTAAGAGAAGAGAAATGAGTGAACGACAGCAAAGCCATATTTAAAGAGGTAATTTCTGAGCATTTTCCAGAATTGAAGACTTCAAATCAAAAGCACATTTGAGTACCAACCATGGAAATAAGAATAAATCCACACTTAGAGATATTATAGTGTAGTGGTAGAACAGTAAGCCTAAAGATACATTCAGGAAGCTAACAGATAAAAGACAGGATACCTGGGAAGGAAGGAGAATTAGTCTGACAGTAGCCTTCTCACAGATAACAATAGATTCTAGAAGACAATAAGGGTAATGTATTCAAAGCACGGAGGGAAAATAACTCTCCATCTAGAGTTCTATACCCTGCTAAATCAAGACGGTTCAGGCATGCAAAGATTAAATATATTTACCCACTATAGACTCTCCCTAAAAGAACTAATAAAGGAGGTTATATTTTGGTAAATGTAATAAACTATTGATTTAAAAATTACTATCTTTTTGTATTTAAAAAGGATAAAGCTACAACTCTAAATCAAAAATAAAATGGGTAGCAGGGTTCAACAGTTAGCTGTAAATGGCTGGGATACTTGTGATCAAGAGGATAATGAAAATACGTAATGCCGTAAAAATTATATTCAGTGATAAAATGAAAAACCAGACAAAAACAGGACAGTAAATAAGAAAGCCATTCAACTTAAGAAACTAGGAAAGAACAACAGAGAAACCTAAACTAGAAATAAAAAATAACTAATATGAGAAAAAAATCAAGAAATAGAAGGATAAAGAAATAGTACTTAGGGAAGATAAATAAAACCAAATTTATTTTTTTAAATAAGAGAAAAAGACAGATTCCAAGTCATATTGATGAACAAAAAAGAGAAAACAGAAAATAGGAATAAAAAAGGATAAAAGTAGATATAGTAGAGATATTTAAATTCATGATAGGATACTATTTACAGTTTTATGCCAATATGTATATAACTTCAGAAGAAATGAAAATTTTCAAGAAAAAAAATTTGGTAATTTAGACAAAACCAGAAGAAAATCTTTAGCCATTAAAGAAGCTAAATTATTAGTCAAAGGTCTCCCACCTCCAAAGACAGCAGAGCCAAATGATTTTACAATATTTTTTAAGAACAGATAAACCTTTTTTAACTGTTTCAGAAAATTTGTGGAAAAAGAATTCCAACTTATTTTTTGAGACACTGAAGCCAGACAAAGGCAGAAGAAGTAAAGAAAATTTTAAGTTATTCCCACTCTCAGTGTAGATAAAAAAAATTTAAAGCAAAATTCATGACCAAGTAGAATTAATCTCAGAACCTACTGAAGTTAACATATTAAAGGAGAAAAGCCGAAGAACCATTTTGATAAATGCAGAAAAGACGTTTGACAGAATGCACCATTACCCTTTTTTTTTTTAGTTAGCAAACTGAAAATATGTTCACACAAAAACTTACATATGTACATTAATAGCAACATTCTGTTTCTCTGAACATACATTCATAGGCTACTATTTGTAATAGCCAAAATGTGGAAACTATCCCAATATCCATCAACTGATACATGGATAAACAAAATGTATGTCCATACAATACAATGTTATTCATCTGTAGAAAGGAACATGGTATGAGTACATGCTCCAAGGTGGGTGAGCCTTGAAAACATTACACTAAGTGAAATAAGGCAGTCACAAAAGACCACATGTTCCATTTATATGAAATGTCCAGAATAGGCAAATCCATCGAGACAAGAAGTAGATTAGTGGTTGCCCAGGACTGAGGGGAGGGGGACAGGGATTGATTGCTAATGGGTCACTTTTTAGGGTGATGAAATGTTCTGTAACAACAAAGAGCATAACGTTATTGATGTAGTAAATCAATGTGATTTCCTATGGGATGTGCAGATCTGTCAGCTCTCTTCAAACTATATTATGGACTGAGGGTGGGAGAGCTAACAGCCTAGGGAAAAACTAAACAGATACTGTTAATCAATCTATGTGAATGCGAACTCATCCTAAGCCTCTTTTCTGATACAGATAGAAAAGAATTCATTTACCAACTCAATGGCTACATACTATAAACCCAATGTCATATTATTTTGCAAGGATAACACACTTGGAATTGTGGCTGCCTTTGGGACTAGTTTGTTGAATTTGTCTGCTTTCTCTAGGGGCCATAAAGGAGAATAAAATAGAGATAGAACAGAGACCATTGCCCCTGCATACTTTAGGTCCTAATTTCTGCCATTGTCCCCGTGGTGTATGTTATTTGTTTTTTCAGGAAAATTTATTTAATTGATCTATTGATTTCTCCCCACCTCCTTGTTGTTTTTCACTTGCTCTGTCTGTTCATCTTCCTTGTTTCTTTAGAAGACACAAGAAGCTGGAACCAGGACCTATGATGTGGAAGGGAGGTGCCTAATTGCTTGAGCCATCTTCACTCCCTGTTTTGTTGTGTTTTTCATTCTCTTTTTCCTCCCCGCATCTCTTATTGCATCGTCTTGTTCTGCCATCTTGTTGCATCAGCTTGCCATGTTTCCTGGTTGCGTCAGCCTGCTGCCTTCTTTAGGAGGCACCGGGAACCTCTGCTCCCTGCTTTGCTGTGTCTCTCATTATGTTTTTTCTTCTTGTGTCTATTCTTGTGTCAGTTTGGCTGTGCCTGCTTGTCGCACCAGATCACTGTCTTATTTAGGAGGCACCAGGATCCAAACCAGCAACCACCCATATGATAGGCGGGAGGCCAGTTGCCTGAGCCACATTTCCTTCCCATGTTATTTTATTTTTATTTACTATCTTGGCAGAAGTGGAAGGCAGTTTCAGAAGCTTCCATGGGCCTTTCCCACTATGATAGCTTTTACCCTACAGACCAATGATCTAATGTGGGGGTTATGTCCAATTCTTAGTAGTTCTGCCACAATTATGTATCTGTGGACTGGGGAAATGACCACCAAGTGTGAATAGGGAATGAAAAGACTCACTGGGAGCCTGTCGTTGGTCTGCATCCCATTTATTTCCTGTCTCCCACATACTCCTATTGCAACATGGGCCATGATGGTGCTTAAATTCTCTGGATATCAATGCCAGCTTCCACCTTCTGTCTAATAATCTTTGAAATGTTGTATATGTCCCTTTCCGCAGTGTACAGCATGATTAAAGGCTGTGGGACCTTTGCAGAGAGGAATGGGGAAATCGTTACTGTGTACATTTGCTGTGATATTGTTGGGTCCTTCCTTCCCATGATCTAGCCTCCACCTTAATCAGTGGGTTCTGTGTCTGCAAACTGGCTCAGGTCTGGAACCAGCATCAGGAATTTGACTTTATGTTCATGTTACTGTTCACAACATCTTTTTTTGTTTGTTTGTTTGTTTTTTCTTTTTTGTCTTTATTTCTTTAATGATACATTAAAAAAATAAGAGGTCCCCATATACCCCCACCCCCCTCACCCCACTCCTCCCCCCATAACAACAACCTCCTCCATCATCATGAGACATTCATTGTACTTGTTGAATACATCTCTGAGCACCACTGCACCTCGTGATCAATGGTCCACACCATAGCACACACTCTCCCACAGTCCATCCAGTGGGCCATGGGAGGACATACAATGTCCAGTAACTGTCCCTGCAGCACCACCCAGGACAACTCCAACCCCCCCAAATTCCCCCACATCACATCAGTTCCTCCCACTCCCTACCCCCAGCTGCCAGAATGGCCACTTTCTCCACCTCAAGGCCACATTTTCTTTGATTACTAATCACAATAGTTCACGGACAGAATATCAGTAAGTCCACTCCAATCCATACTGTATTATTCTATCCTGTGGACCTTAGAATGGTTGTGTCCTCTCCACAACTATATCAAGAGGGGGCTTAGATTCCACATGGTTGCTGGATGCAATTCTCTTGCTTTCAGTTGTAGGCACTCTTGGCTCCCTGGTGTCGTGGTTGACCTTCTTCACCTCCATGTTAGCTGAGTGGGGTAAGCCCAACAAACCAGAGTGTAGGAGCTGCAAGTCTCTTGAGGCTCAGGGCCTGGCTCACATGGTCAGTCCAGAGATTCAGGTCCCCTGGTTATACATTAAACCCTAGCACCAACTATAGTTCCGGTAAAAGTAACAGGAGAGGTTTGTCGAAAAGGATCACATCTGAGTCCAACTCCATCACACAGAAACACAAACTCCAACATCTTGATCATACATTTTTTATTTCTTCTGATGGTACAAATTGAGTTGATGACTTGTTGCCTGCCAGTCTGTTTTGCCTAAGGAATACTGTACTCTATCAATCATCTCCATAACTCTTTGTGGAGCAGGCCTCCGTGGCTCCCACTCTGATTATGCCACTCATTACTATAATACATGTGCCTTCACCTGGCTTCTTATGGTTAAGCACCACCATTTGAATTCTCCATTGCTATCAGTGAGCCTAGTTTTGTGTAATGGTCTCTCCTACTGTCTGCCCTGGCCTTTTAGAGGAGAACCACCCCTAAACCTCTTATATGATACTGGTGTCCCTCTTGCCAGTCCCTTTTAGTAACTTCTAGTAACCTTCATGTATCCTTTGAAACATAATCATCTGGTACATTTTCTGGCCTTATAGAATACATCCACCTTAACATTTCCATGTCCCTGATTCTTTTTAATCATTTGCTCTGGGGGAAATGAGATGCCCTGACATGAGGACACTCGAGCAACCTGGTGGAAAGGCCCAGATGATAAGATTCTAAAGCCTCTTACCAACAGCAAGTTACCTATCTGACTGATAAGTACTAACAGCTAGTGTCAACTTATCAGCAGAGAGTGAGCCACCTTGAAAATGGATCTTCCAACTCCAGTCAAACCTTTAGATGATTGTAGCCCTGGACATCATGTGACTGCAAACTTATAAGACCCCCTAGGCAGGACCACCTAGCCAACTTGCTCCTCCTGGATTCCTGACCCACAGAAACTGTGAGATATAATAAATGATTCTTATTGTATTAACCCACTGAATTTTGGGGCAATTTCTTACTCAGCAGTAGATAACCAATACACCAGACAAAATTATCATTTTCTAGTTACTATTTTCACTGTATTTTTCAAATGCATGATATATTGCACCAGCTAGTGCAAACAATTCTACCAGCATACCGATTCAGTTCACCGCTGGTGAAAATGTTTACATTTGGTTTGCCACTTTGTGCCAGAGGCTATCTGTGCTTCACCACATATGATGTGTCCTTAATGCTAGCTGGACTGTGAGTGATCCAGCTCTAACACTCCAGCATATCGCCTGCTTCCTTGGAAAACTCCTGGCATCAAATTATCACAAACTGGATTTTCTGGAAAGCATATTCTGAGATTGAAATTAGTGTGCAGAATATTGATTAGGAATTGCCCTTAGAATCAATTTCTGTGTTGGAGAAGGAAGGATTGGGTAGAGGCAAAAGTTGAGTTGTGATTCAGATTTGACAGGCTCAGCCACCTGGATGGGGTGCTATGGAGCTAAAATGGTCCATGAAAATTTTCCGATATTGAGTCAATACGGCTCAAAATTCTGCCTCCATCAGTCAGGTGTTGGCAAGACAGCTCCCTACCACTGAAGAAATCCCTTCAGGGGGTGACAACTGGATGTAGGGTTGCAAGTTCATCAAATGCAATATTTGTATAGGACCTAAATATACTAAGAAATCATGTATTTTTCCCTACAGTTCAAATTTTACTGCACATCCTGTTTTTTTATCCAACAACTCTAGCTAAACTCTCTCTGCTAACAGCACACCCAGCACATAGGACAAGGTCTTCCTTGGGGGAGATCTAGAAAGCACATTTGCATATCTGTACCAGAACAAAAAATGTAGCACAATCATCTAATTTAATTCTCAAGAGCTCTTCAAGATCATTTTCCTCCCTCCTCCCTTCCACATGAAAGCCCCAGGTCCTCAAAAGCACATGCCATCAAATTGTACTACCCACTACCCTTGCCAATTTCAGTTACTTACTGACTTCTCATGTGTTCCCCAACATTTAGGAAGATTTTAGCATCTGGCTTACTGTCTTCCTTACCACCAATATTTCTGTCACTGTTCTTGGAGATCTTTTTATTTATTTTTATTGGAGAAGTTGTAGGTTTACAGGAAGATCATGCAGAAAATACACAGGTCCCCTATACCCACCCCCATTTCTGACATTTTGCATAAGTATGGATCCTTTGTTACAACTGATGAAAATTTATTGTAATTGAACTATTGAGTATAATCCATGGTTTTTTAAAATATTTATTTTAATTATTTTTCTCCACTTCCCCCAACCTCCCCTGCTCTCTGCTCTCTTGTGACCATTTGCAGTGTGTTCTTCTGTGTCTGCTTGCATTCTTGTCCATAGCACCAGGAATCTGTCTCTTTTTTGTTGCAACATCTTGCTGTGTCAGCTCTCCATGTATGCAGTGCCACTCCTGGATGGGCTGCGCTTTTTTCACATGGGGCAGCTCTCCTTACGGAGTGCACTCCTTGAGCGTGTGGCTCCCCTATACGAGGAACACCCCTGCATGGTATGGGACTCCTTGCGCGCATCAGCGCTGCATGGGGGCCAGCTCACTACATGGGCCAGGAGTTCCTGGGTTTGAACCTGGGCTCCCTATATGGTAGGCAGATGCTCTATCAGTTGAGCCACATCTGCTTCCTTAATCCATAGTTTAAATTAGGGTTCACTGTTGTGTACAAACCTATGTGGTTTTTAAATAAAATTAGTCTAGCAATATATATACCACCTTCCCGCCATTTTGTAGTCTTTTATTATATATGTTCTATTATTTTCTTTTTTTATAAAGATACATAGATCACACAAAACGTTACATGAAAAAATATAAGAGGTTCCCATATACCCCACTCCCCCACCACTCCTCCCACATTCAGATGTGTAATTCAGTTGTGTTTGTGAACATTTACAATATTGTGTTACCATGACCACTATACAATACTAAAACTTTCCCATCAACCCAAATGGAAACTCTACACTAATTAAGAATGAACTTTCCAGTCCCTATTCCCACTCTGGCAGCCTATATTATAGCTTCTGACTCTGTGAATTTGCTTATTCTATTTATTTCATATCAGTGAGATCATACAATATTTGTCCTTTTGTATCTTTCTCATTTCACTCACCATGATGTCTACAAGGTTCATCCATGTTGTTGGAGGTGTTAGGACTTTGTTCCTTTTCACAGGTGTATAACATTCCATTGTATGTATAGATGACATTTTGTTTATCCGTTCCTGTATTGATGGACACTTGAGTTGCTTCTGCCTTTTGGATTTTGTGCATATGCCGCTATGAACAGTGATGTACAAATGTCTGAGTCTGTGCTTTCAATTATCTGAGGTATATGCCTAGAAGTGGAATTGCTGGAATATATGATCATTCTATACTTAACTTTCTGAAGAACTACCAGAATTTTTTCCTAAGTAGGTTTACCTTTTTATATTTCCACCAATAATGAGCAAGTGTTCTTATTTCTCCACATCCTCTCCAGCACTGTTAGCTTTTTTTAAATCAGATTTGGGCTGCTGTGCAAGCTGCTTCTGCTACTTGAGCCATAAGATCCAGCAGAACCAAGGATACCCAGGTTTGGACTAAATACAGCAGGCACACCCATGTGTATGGGAAGGACAGGTTCACCACTGCATTTGGAGGGACAGGCCATCTCTTCTGGTGTTTTGGGGAATGGACCTTGTGCCCCTATGTTTGTGGACAGTGCTGCTGCCCCACTCTTGGACATGGTTGGGCCTGTGCTCCAGCATTTGCAGACAGCCTGGCCACCAATGCATTACTTGGAGAGGGGCAGGCCTTTGTCTCAACATTCATGGAGAGCCAAGCTGCCATCCCAATGCATAGAGAAGGTGGAGCCTTCATTCCAGTGTTTGGAGAAGGCTTGGACACTGTGCAAGTGCTTGAATGGGGTGGGATGGCCTTTCTATAGGCCTGGAGGACAAATCATTGATCCTTAGATGACTGTGACCTTGAAATCTATTTGGCCTTCTGGATTTCTGACTTGTTTGGACCCATGACCTCTGTTTTACCTTCTGGAATGGGAATGTCTATCCCATGTTCCACTGTGTATTGGATGCCCATAACTGATTTTCCAGGTTTAACAGGTCCACAGGCAGAGGGGAATTTTGCCTTAGGACAGACTACATCTATATAAGCGATTTTGAGACTTTGTTCTTAGCATTGTTACTGTAATGACTTAAGACTTTTGGGAGGTTGTGATGGAATGAATGCATTTTGCTTATAGTAAGAATATGTGTTTGTGGGTCCAGAAAGCAGACTGTGGTGGCTTTGATATATGTACCCAGAAAAACATATTCTTAATCTTACTTCATTCTTGTGAGTGTTCATTCATTGTAACTATGATCACTTGATGATGTTACTTTAGTTAAGATGTGGCTCAACTGAATTAAGATGGGTCTTAATCCTATGACTGAAGGCTTTACAGGAAAAGCCTCAGATAGAGAAAGCCAGAGGTAGCAGCCAGAAGCTGAAAGTCAGTGGAACTTGGAAGAGAAAAGAGAAGCCATGTGTATTCCCATGTGACAGGAAAGTCAAGGACCAAGGTTCATGAGCGCCAGCCCCAGAATGCCACAGTCTCCTGGGAGAAAGCTTCACCTCAATGATGCTTGATTTGGACTTCTCCTAGCATCATAATTGAGAGTCAATGATTTCCCAATGTTTAAGCCAACCCATTACCTGGTATTTGCTTTGCCAGATAGGAAACTAAAAGTAGGAAGAATATTTTTAAAAAGAGATAATATTCCCTGGAAGTAGTGAAAGATAAAATCTAATAAGGAGTTGTTTAACTTGGAAGTGAGAAGTCATTCTCAGCTTTCTAGTGAATGGTTGTAGAAGAAAGATATGGTTGGAAACCAGCTTGCATGGAACTTTCCAGAAGTTTGGTGAGAGGAAGTGGAGAGTTAGGTCATGAGAACATGAGGACATTGCACACTCAATGGAAGAGTCTTAAGAATGGGTGAAGACTTGAGGTAGAGATAAAGAGAAAGGAAATATATATATACACAGAAATTATGTTTGGTGGAATAAGATCCCTGAGCATGTGGCAAAGATGGAATCAAGGACATGAGTGAAGGGAATAACCTTGGAGAGGAGAATATATCTTAACCTGAGATTGAATAAAAGGAAGAATTTATGTTGTGAATGAGAAATTTCAGGTGGAGAATTACAATGAGGGGAATCTCACATTTAACGCTGCAGTCTAATTAAAGTATGAGGTGAAGAGATGAGTTTTGCTGGCATAAGTGCTCATTTTTGTCCTCTAGAAGAATGTATGTTGACCTTCCCCATTCTTATCCATTCGCTAGGCAGGAAATTTATTTTGTAAATATATTTTTCTTATTTTTCATTCTTCTTGGTGCTATGGTAAATGGCGTCAACATTTTTTATTTCAAATTACAATTTTTCATTGCTAGTATATAAGAAAGCAATTGACTTTTGTATATTACCCTTGTGTCTCACAGTTTTCCTATAAGCATTTTTTAGTTTCAGGAATTTTTTTGTTGTCATTGTTGATTCTTTTTTATTTTCTACACAGTCATAAATCATCTATTAAAAAAAAGTTTTATTTCTTCCTTCTTAATCTGTATTCCTTCCCCTATCTTACTGCCTTAGCTAGGGCTTCTAGTACAGTGTTGAATAGGAGTGGTGAGAGGGGGCATCCTAGTCCTATTCCTGATTTCAGTATTTAGTTTCTCACCATTACGTAAGCTGTTGGATAAAGATGTTTTGTAGATGTTCTGTATCATGTTGAGGAGGGTTCCCTTCTTTTCCAAGTGAGCTGAGAGTTTTTACCATGAGTGGGTGGTGAATTTTTCCAAATGCTTTTTCTGTATCTGATATAATCATGTATTTTCTTTAGCTTGTTTATGTGTTCGATTTCTTTGATTTTTCAAATGTTGAGCCAACCTTGCAATCCTTGAGTAATCTTTTTATACATTGTGGATTTGACTTGCTAATATTTTGTTGAGGATATTTTTGGTATTTTTTAGGGATATTTCTTTTCTATATGATGTTAAATATTTTAAGGCAAAGACTAAGGAGAATGTACTTTGTCTCCCACGTGAGGATCATTCATTACAGTCACAAGATGGAGTCATCGTATCTCATCAGGTAAATAAAGTATTTCACAAATCATGTTTTCTCCCTCTATTTCTAAGTAATTTCCCCCAAATATAAATCAGTGCCTTACTATAACTAAAATCTGCATTGCTTTTCAGTCTTTACAGCACTTTCTAATTATTTTTAGAAAAGGATATTTATGGGGAAAGATCAAAGATTTTAAGCCCGTTTCCAAATCACAGTTATCTACTTTGATCCTGAGAATTCAGTAGAGGAGATTAGATTTTTTTTGCCTCAGAAATTTATATGTAAAACTGTAGAATTATTTTTTTGATGCCACCTTAAGGTGAATTTTAAATATCTTATTGCAGTTAAGAGAAAAGCAGCTTTTAAAAAGTGTTTTCTGCTAAAATTTTTTTTCACTTTCCATGAACCACATTACAAATATTATTTCTCTAATTAAAATATCTCAATGTTTAAAATAGTATCCATTTGGGATAAAAGTTAGGATTTATACATGTCAATTTTTTCATCTATACTGTATTATTTCTTTCTTCTTTTCTACTTTAAGCCAAAGAGACTAACAGATGCTTTGATTCCTGAAGAATTTCAATTTGTGTCAAGTACAGGAGTTTCAGGTTTGGAGTATTATGATGAGTGAGTTCTAAGATAAATGCTGAATAACTGACCAATTGAACTGCCTTTTCCTTCCCAGAGTCCCAGGGAAAACTGAGGACAGTGGTACCCTCCTGTTCCACTCAATTAGTGAAACATTTGAGATAGCCATCCTAATACAATTTAAGATAAAATTGGTAAAATTAAGATGGAGATAAATTTATGATGCCACAAATGAATAAGTCTTAAAGAGTTTAGTGATTATATTATTCTCTGTATTTTCCTGTTACTTAATTTGGAACTTTTAAAAAATGACACTTTGTTCCAGTACCTGACTATGTCTCTTTAGGAATGGTTTAAGCAGTGGCCACAGAGTCAAAGAAAAGTAGCATCCTCTAATGCAGAATCTTCCCCAGGGTAGAAGTTTAATAATTTGCTTGCTGCTCTGTGAGCGTCTATCTGTTGAGAAAACATACCTGTATCAACACATAGAAGTATGTTTTAGGTGCATTTTCCCCCATAGGTCAACATCCTGTATTGGTACATACATTTGATATAGATCCTAAAAGAACATTCTTATATTCCTATTCTTTACTTCAATCCTCAGCCACCCCTGAATTCACTGAGTTATATAGTTACCCATTTTATCTTCTGGCTTTCCCCGGAGAGTGTTCATTGACCTAATATCTGAAACTGAACCTTATTAATAATTGTGTTCCAGTAGGGGGAAGAACCAAAGACAATTCTTATTAACCATGGGAAGAAGAATGATATAGAAATTATAACGAATGTAAAAGATTACCGTGTGGTTCACGGAACCAGTTTCATGGTGCTACTCATTTAGATGTAAACAAGCACTTTCAGAGGGCAGATATGGCTAGGAATCAGAATACCTGGGCTCTAGTTCTGATCTAATTTCTGCTTCTTACTTGTTTTATAACTTTATCAGTCACTTAACTTTGCTGACAGTAAACTTAGACTATCATTCCACCTTTGAAAATTTGTTTTTTTTAAACGAATCAAGGAAAATTTCATACTGAAACAGACAGAGAAAAATGATCAAAGATCTTTTCCTACAATATGTTTCAAATATGATCAATATAATTGTACCCATGTCAGTAGATGTCTGTGGATATTTTGTATGATCTTGAGTGCAAAATAGTGAACATTTATTAACCCATCGATTCTCAAATCAAGAAGTTATAAATTTATTATGTTGTGATGTGAGATAAGCCAGAAAAATTTCTTAAAATGATAATCACATTGAATTTATTATAGCACATATATTACACTACTCACAGATAGTGAAAACAGGGTATTTTCTTCCCATCCATGCAAGTACAATTTATTTTCTAAAGTATTTCTCAGAAAAAAATAATTATATATGTACACATGTCTTTCTCTTGATAATTTATTGCTCAAAAATATTGAAATTTTAGCAGAAAACTAAGACAACAATTGCCCACAATCCCATCATCTAATTAGTGTTTTCAGTTGTTCAAATGCATATTCAATTTTTTACATATCTGTAAATACGTACTATAAAATACTTTTATACTCTACACTTAACCACTAGTTTTTCTCCATTTTGCTACAGTCTTTTTTTTCTTACCTCTCCTTCCCCCTTTTCTCCTCTCACTTTGCGATGTAACCAGTATTAAGAGCGTGGTTTATATCTACACATTCTATTTCTTCTTATAAACATATACAAGAGATATATAGGATATTTTCAGAGAGGAGAGTTATTTTCATTCACAAAAAATGAGGAAGAGAACCATACTATCTGCATTTTCCTCCACTTGCTTTTTCCACTGAAAATATACTATTGACTCAGGTGTAATACTTTAAAATAACATTAATATTGCATAGCATATACAGTTTCTTTTCACACTTTATATTCCTTATCCCATTTGAGGATGACTTAGTGTAACACTAATTATGAAATTATGCCACCTTAATCTTTTAGGAAACATAATAAAAGAGTGGAAGTAGTGAGGGAGAACAGGCCCGAATATGGCTAGCGAGCCTGGCTGAATCCAAGGTATGAAATTGCATTCGTCTCCCTTGGCAGCAAGGTGGTACGAGGTCGATTACGCCTCCCATCATTGCTCAGCCCGCTCGCTGCTTACTGGACAGTTCTAAGCCTCATCTACCCAGCAACTAGAAAATCATCCAATCATCCCCTAGACGCTCCTAACCAATCACCTTGTTACATGCCCTATAAATTGTTCTCACTTCCTCATTAAATCGGATCAGCGCCATCAGCCTGTCTCCGTGAGACCTTCTCGCGTCGCTCCTACCTGCTACGAGGCCCTCCGACCACTTCCCTCAAAGTAGTCCAGCTGAATAATGTGATGGATACAAGGCTAGAAAGGGCTGGTGTAGAAAATCAAGACTATACAGGGCCAACACAGGTAACTGCAAAATCATGATAATATAGTGATTGAGAGCATGTACTCAGAAGGCAGAATGCCTAGATTGGAATTCTGGATCTCCTATTTATTAGCCATTACCTTGGGCAAATCATTCAATGTATTTGTGCCACAGTTTCCTTGTATACACGTTGGATATATTACTAGTAGTTACTTCATAGGGTTTTTGTGAAGCTTAAATGACATAATGAATGTAAAGTCCTCAGAACATTGCCTGTCACATAGCAAGAATGTATAATTAATTGTTAGCATTGTTAATATTATTATTATTACTACTGTGTTTAATTGAATATAAGGGACCACTCATTGTTAGACCCTTATTATTTGAATACCACTGTCAACTAAACTACTGCCAACTGAACCATACTTTCTTATCATTTATAGTTTTTCTTTTGTACTTAATGAAAGAGCTGTTTCAGCCATATAAAGATATATAGGGGCCCAAAGATTTAAGTCTCTTGGACATACACCTATCCACTCTAGTCCTAAATATAGGCTCAAATAGAAGGGGCAGAAGAGCCATGTATAATGAAACCACAACTGCGTTCAACTCTGTAACACTGGGGAGCACAAATTCCAAAGTAGGGCACACTGGCTGGGTGCCAAACTCTTGAACTATCTGGCCTGCCTATAGTATCTGAATGTCTGCAGAGCCCTCAGTTGCCCTGCTATTTGAGGCAATATTTACTTTGACAGTCAGTGAGATCCTGCTGAGATGTGATAAGCATAAGCTCTGGAATGACCACCCAGTTCACTTTGAAGTCTCTTTGCCATATAAACTAGTTTGTCTTTACCCTTTCCCTCTTTTGGTCAAGGTCATTTTCCACTTGCATTGCTAGTGGTGTTAGGTAGTAATCCCTTGGGGCCAGGGAGGCTCATCCCCAGGAGTCATGCCCCATGCTTGAAGGAAGAAAATGCATATGTATGTTGAGTTTGGTTTAGAGAGCAGTCATATTAGAGCAACAAGGAATCTCTCAGGAGAGAACTCTTAGGCACCCTATAATACTAGGCTAAGTCTCAATTTCAGAAGAAAAGTTTCATAAGTATAGTCATTAATATCAAGGGCCCATCAGTGGTCCAATCTTCACTTGTCACTGCACCTATACTTGGAGGATTCTTGCTGTCCTATTACAGACTGTGGCAGCAGTCCCTAGAATGGGAACTGGATATTCTTTTGGTTATTGTGTGAACCTCCACCCACTGTGACAATGCCCCATGAAGCCTTGAACTCATTCATATGCCTTATAGTTTTGCCCCAGGTCAACTTCCCATGCACCCACCATCACTGACACCCTGCACCAATGATCCTCCCCTGCCACAGATGTAACCCTTCTGTGATCAAAACTCCTTTGAAAATGAAGCCAACAAAATTACCAAATATAATTAATAAGAAAATGAAATAATGATAGTTTTAAAAATAACAAACAAAATACAAAAAGTTTACAATTTTTGAAAGAATAAAAATATGTTAAATTTAAAAAAACTGATAGTATGTCTTTCATCACTGTGAGAGCTCTTATCTTGTATGTACAGTGACATTTTCTTCTGTTTATTCCACCAGTGTCTTTTTTTTCCTTTGTTTTCAAAGAAGCTGTAGGCGACAGAAAAGTCACATATAGAATATAAAGGATTCCCAAATACCAATATCCTCCTCATTTTCCCCTTTCCGCTGTTAATAACATTTTACACGTGGATGGTGCATTTGTTAAAATCGATGTACAAATATTGAAACGTTGCTACTAAGCATGGTCAATAATTTTCATTATGGTTTTACTAGACTTATTATGATTCTAACAATGGAAGACCTTTGATCATTGATGTGGGGGCAGTGTCCACTGGAGGTTCTAAGGGGAGAAGGAGGAGGGAAAAACAGGTGTAATAGGGGAGCATTTTTGGGTCTTGGGAATTGTCCTGAATGACACTGCATTCTGGCTGCTGGTGATCCTTGGTCCTTGGCTTTTCTCTCACATGGCAAGGCACATGGTGGCATCGTCCCCTTTCTCTTCCAGGTTCAGTTGACTTCCTGCTTCTCCCTTCTCCTGGTGGCTTTCTCTCTCTTCTCTCTGTTTGAATTTTATTCTGCTTATAAAGGACTCCAGTTATCTGAAATAAAGCCCAACCCGATTCAGTTGCCCCACTCTAACCGAAGTAACATCTTGAAGAGATCTTATTTATTTTGGATCCACATCCACCAGATTGTGGACCAGGATCAAGAACATGTCCATACTTGTTATACAATTCAGTCCTCCACACATTCTAACATGCCTTTTACTGGTAAAACTGTAATAAGCAAAAATTATCTTACTTATCTTCTTCCATATGCACAAACTACTACATGTATCGAAGAAGCAACAGATCATTTGTAATAAAATATTTCATGAACCTATTTGACAAGTCAGTGGGGACTGTGCAGATAGAGGAGAACTACTCTCTAAAATCAGGTTAGAATTGCTGAGTGTTTTACCTTCCTTTTGAATTATAGAATTTTGTTTACTTCAGCTTTTTAAAAAGTTGCAAAAATGCACTTCTATGACCTATTGATAATAAGGAACTTAACTGCATAAATACCATATTTTATATGGTAAAAATATAATATAGTAGTTGAGAACTTCCTTAAGGTGATTTTTGTTGGATGTTTTATGATTTGGAATAAAGTGCTGTGTGAGATATGTGAGAAATGACAGGTTTTGGAGTCAGATCTGGTTTCAGATCTTCATCCAGGTATGTGAAAAATTGAGCCTTAGTTTTGTATCTGTAAAAGCCTTAGTTTGTCTTATTTGTAAACAGAGATAATAGCTACCATAAAAGTTCTCATTTGTCTATTTCTTTGTTAATCAATAAATGACATTTACTGAGTATCTACTCTTTGCCAAACACTAAGATATGTTTCATAGGCTTGTAGTGATGTGTACATGAAAGAACCAAAGTACATCCTCAATAAATATTATTATAATTATCATTGATGATGGTGATAAATATTGTGACTACTATAGTTCTTTTTACTGTTTTAATTATGGTACTTTCGAAAAAGCTGAAAGCAATAGTAGAATCAAAATACTGGGTTCAAATTAAGTATCTTGCAACTCACTTATCATGGAACCAGAGGCAGGTTATTAGATTTCCCTGAATATTATTTCTTTTAAATGATATAAATTAGTCCTGTTTGCCCACTGTCTGATTTGTTAAAGCTGAGTCCCCTCTAGCCAGCGATGCTGAGAAACTACAAGAAAAACCATTAATAAGAGAGAGACCAAAACTAGAGGCTAAGGAGGACGTTGTTGAAACAGCATCAAGAGCTGGGAAATTCCAGATTAAAATGAAGTTAGGGGGAAGTGGATGTGACTCAACTGACAGAGCATCTGCCTGCCATATAAGAGGTCCAGGGTTTGGTACTCAGGGCTTCCTGACCCATGTGGTGAGCTGGCCCACATGCAGTGCTGCCACATGCAAGGAGTGCTGTGCCACGCAGGGTCATTCCCCCGCATAGGGGAGCGCTGTGTTAAAAAAGCACAGCCCGCACAGGAGTGACGCTGCACACAAGGAAAAGTGATGCAGAAAGATGATGCAACAAAAAGAGACACAGATTCCCAGTGCCACCTGATAAGAATGCAAGCAGACGCAGAAGAACATACAGCAAAAGGACACAGAGAAGAGACAAGGGGGGGGGGGGGGGGCAGGGGGAAGGGGAGAGAAATAAATAAAAGTAAAATAAATCTTAAAAAAAAAAGAAGTTAGGGACAACTAGGGTCTGAGTTGTCAATCTAAGAACAAAGCCAGGATGGATAGATGAAAAAGCAAGGAAAAAGAACTAGGAGGCTAACTGGACATTCAAATCTTATCCTGTGAGGAGTAAGTAAAGGTCGGACTTTTCCAACAGGTTTTAAGAGTTAGGTTAGAGAGCACAAAATAGGTGTGGGCTCCTATCTCAGGAAGTCTAGTCAGGAAGTCAAACCAAAATCCTTTAAAAAAAGTTGAGTCTGAAAACAGACCAATAAAAATATTCACTCTAAAATATCAGAGAGAGAATCAAAGTAGGACCTCGGAGGCAAGGATGGATTTAACATAGGGTAAAGATGGAGTTAAGAATACAGAGTAGGTGAGATTCAGCAGTGAAGTTAGAATTGCTACAATCATTCTTCATGGGTCCTTGGAATGGAGAAATGCTCATTGGGTCCAGAATGATCAGTGGGCCAGCATTTTGTTGGGGGAGAAGGGAGAGGTAGGAGCTCTTTTGAAGGTCAAGGGCCCACTTTCCATGAGGAAGACTTCTGTTTCTTGAGCCTGGCATCCACAGGGTTTTTCTCTGTTTCACAAGATTGTTGTGAGGACCTGATAAATGTTCCAATAAATGCTAATACTGTGCTTCAGCCACTTACAACCTCCTCTCTCTGTTTGCATGTTACTGTAGCTTTCTGATCAGTTTTCCGATCAGATTTCTGTGTCTCTGCTTCTCACTCATTTGCCTCTGAGGCCCATTGCTGCAGAAGGAGATTTCATAATATCTGTTTTTTAAATCTTTTAATTTTTATTCTGATGACATATACATCTGAAAGTTTCCTCTTTTCATCATATTCAACTATATAGTTCAATTCTGATGATTACACTCACAATAATGTGCTACCATCATCACTAGCCATTTCTAAACCTTTGCTATGAGCCTAAATAGAAATTCTGTGCAAGTTACATATACTCTCCATTCTCTAATTCCAGTCTATCTTCTGCTAATGTATACTCTAGATTCTAACTCTACGAGTTTTCTTTTCAATTAGTTCATGATAGTAAAATCTTACAATATTTCTCCTTTTGTGTCTGGCTTATTTCACTCAACATAATGTCCTCAAGGTTCATCCATGTTGTCAAATGCAACAGGACTTCCTTTTTACAGCTGAATAATATTCCATTGTATGTATATATCTTATTTCATTTATCCATTAATCAGCTGATGGACACTTGGGTTGCTTCCATCTTTTGGTAATTGTGCATAATGCCGCTGTGAACATTGATTGCAATCATCTGTTTCTGTCCTTGGTTTTAGTTCCTCTGGGTATACACTTAGTAGAGGGCCGCATCATATGGTAATTACACACTTAGCTTTCTGAGGAACTGCCAAACTATCTTCTATAGCGACTGCACCATTTTACATTGCCACCAGCAAGGAATGGTGGTCTTATTTCTACACATCCTCTCCAACACTTGCCATTTTCTGTTTTTTAATAGTGGCCATTCTAGTAGGTGTGAAATCTTATTGTGGTTTTGATTTGCATGGCTAGTGATGCTAAGCATCTTTTCATGTGCTTTTTAGCCATTTATATTATCTACATTTTTTGTGCAAAAGTAATTGCCGTTTTGCACTGTTGAAATTTGCCTTTTGATATTGGCATACATTCTTAATTAAATGTGGTTATGTTATAAATCATTTTAATGTGCATCTCTCACTTTTTGTTTTTATGCTAATGATTTGTTACTTGCTGTTTATTTTATGTTTATATTGGACTATGGAAATGATGTTAGATAAAACAAATTCGAGTGATTTTTTAATTTCAGTTCAAAATGCATCATAAAGCAGCAGAGAGAACTTGCAGCATTTGGTCCAGGAACTGCTATAGAATGGAAAGTGCATTGGTGGTTCACGAAGTTTTGCAAAGGAGACAAGAGCCTTGAAGATGAGGAACATAGTGACCGACCATCGGAAGTTGACAACGACTAATTGAGAGCAATCGTGGAAGCTGATCCTCTTATAACTACATGACAAGTTGCTGAAGAACTCAAGGTCGACCATTCTATGGTTGTTCGGCATTTGAAGCAAACTGGAATTTAAAAATGTTCAGTAAGTGGGTGCCTCATGAGATGAACTAAAATGAAAACATTGTCTTTTTGAAGTGTCATCTTCTCTTATTCTACGCAACAACTACGAACCATTTTTCAATCGGATTGTGACATACGACAAAAAGTGGATTTTATTTGAAAACCAGCAACAACAAGCTTACTGGCTGGACCAAAAAGGAGGTCAAAAGCACTTCTTAAAGCCAAACTTGCACCAAAAAAATCTCACGGTCACTGTTTGGTGGTCTACTGCCAGTCTGATCCATTACAGCTTTCTGAATCCCTGTGAAACCATTACATCTGAGAAGTATGTTCAGCAAATTGATGAGTGGCACCAAAAACTGCAGTGCCTGCAGCTGGCATTGGTCAACAGAAAGGGCCCAATTCTTCTCCACGACAACGCCCAACCGTACGTCACACAACCAATGCTTCAAAAGTTGAACAAAGTGGGCTACAATGTTTCCCTCATCCACCATATTCGCCTGACCTCTCGCCAACCAACTACCACTTCTTCAAGCATTTCAACAACGTTTTGTAGGCAAAATGCTTCCACACCAGCACTATGCAGAAAATGCTTTCTAAACGTTCATTGAATTTCAAAGCATTGATTTTTACTCTACAGGAATAAACAAACTTATTTCTCATTGGCAAAAAAGTCTTGTTTGTAAATGATCCTATTTGATTAATAAAGATGCATTTGAGCTTATCTCTTGTGATTTAAAATTGAAGGTCTGAAACCACAATTCCTTTTGCACCAACCTAATATATCCTCTTTGGAGAAATGTCTGTTCTAGTCCCTTGCCCATCTTTAAATGGGTTGTTTGTCTTTTTATTATTGAATTGAAGGATTTCTTCAGATATTGTAGATATTAAACCCCTATCAGATATGCAGTTTTCAGATATTATCTCTCATTGAGTAGGTTGTCTTTTCACTTTCCTGACAAGTCCTTTGATGGACAGATTTTAAATTTGTACCTACTTTTTCCTTCATTGTTCGTGCTTTGGGTGTAAGTCTAAGTAACCATTGCCTACCACAAGATCTTAAAGAAGCTTCCTTATATTTTCTTCTGGAAATTTTACAGTGCTGGTTCTCATATTTAGGCCTTTGCTCCATTTTGAGTTAATTTTTGTATGTAATGTGAAATAATGGTCCTCTTTCATTCTTTTGTATATGAATATCCAATTCTCCCAGCAACATTTGTTGAGGACTTTGCTTTCCCAGTTGAGTAGGCTTGGTAACCTTGTCAAAAATCAAATGACTGTAGAGGTGTGGGTCTATTTCTGAACTCTCAATTTGATTCCATTGGTCTTTATACCTATCCTCATGCCAGTACCATGCTGTTTTTACCATTGTAGGTTTGTAATATGTTTTAAAGCCATGAAGTGTGAGTCCTACAACTTCTTTCTTCTTTTTCATGATGTTTTTGGCTTGTAGCCTTTACTCTTCCAAATAAACTTGATTATTGGCTCTTCCATTTCTGCAAAACAGGCTCTTTTTTTTTTCATTGGGATCACATTGAATCTGTCAATCAGTTTGGGTAGAATTGACCTCTTAAAAACATTAGTCTTCCAATCCATGAATACGGAATGTCATTCCATTTATGTAGGTCTTCTCTGATTTCTTTTAGCAATGCTTTGTACTTTTCTTTGTACAAGTCCTTTACATCCTTGGTTTTATGTATTCCTAGAAAATTGATTCATTTCGTTACTATTTTAAATGGAATTTTTTCCTGCATTTTCTCCTTAGATGGCTCATTACTAGTGTATAGAAACACTACTGAATTCTGTGTATTTATCTTGTATTTTGTCACTTTGCTGAACTTGTTCATGAGCTCTAGTAGCTTTGTTATAGATTTCTCAGGTTATTCTATTTCTAGGATCATGTCGTCTACAAACAGTGAAAGTTTTACTCCTCCTTTCCCAATTTGGGTGCCTCTTTTCCATTTTGTTGCCTAACTACTCTGGCTAGAACTTCTAGCAAAGTGTTGAATCACTCTGGTGACAGTGGACATCCCTGTCTTTTCCCAATCTTCGGTGAAAATCTTTCAGTATTTCACCACTGCATATGATAAAAACTGTGGGTTTTTCATATATGCTTTTTATCATGTTCAGGAAGTTTCCTCCTATTCCTATTTTTCAAAGTGTTTTTATCAAGAAAGTATGCTGAATTTTGTCAAATGCCTTTTCAGTGTCAATTGAGAGGATCATGGGTTTTTTCCCTTTTGATTTGTTAAGTGATGTATGTCATGACTGATTTTCTTGTGTTGAATGATCCTGCATACCTGAGTAAAACCCACTTGATCATGGTGTGTAATTCTTTTAACATGCTGGTGGATTCAATTTGCAAGTATTTTGTTGAGGATTATTGCATCTATATTAGAAAAACTGCTTTGTAATATTCTTTTCTTGTAGTATCTCTATCTAGATTTAGTATTATGGTGATGCTGGCCTCACAGAATGAGTTTGGTAGTGTTCCTTGTCTTCAATTTTTTGGAAGAGTTACAGCAGAATTGGAGTTAGGTCTTCTTGGAATGTTTGGAAGAATCACCTGTGAAGCCATCTTATCCTGGAAATTTCTTTTTTTGGGATATTTTTGGTGACTGATTCAATCTGTTTACTTATAATTTGTCTGTTGAGTTCTGCTTTTTTTGTGTCAGTCAGTTTGTGTGTTTCCAGGAATTTTTCCATTTCAGCTAGTTTGTCTAATTTGTTGGCATACAGTTGTTCATGGTATCCTCTTATGATCATTTTTATTTCTGTGGCATGAGTAATAATGTCCCCTCTCTCATTTCTGGTTTCATTTATTTCCTATTTTTCTCTCTTTTTCCTTGTCAGTCTAGCTAAGGGTTTGCCAATTTTATTTTATTTTATTTTTTTTGGTGTTTTGTTTTGTCTTTATTCTTTTTTTTAATAATACATTTAAAATCTATGAGGTCCCCATATACCCCCCAGCCTCCTTCACCCCACTACTCCACCCATAGCAACATTCTCCTCCATCATCATGAGACATTCATTGCATTTGGTGAATAAATCTCTGAGCATCGCTGTACCTCATAGTCAATGGTCCACATCATAGCCCACACTCTCCCACATTCCAACCAATGGGCCATGGGAGGACCTACAATGTCTGGTAATTGTCCCTGCAGCACCACCCAAAACAACTCCAAGTGCCAATTTTATTGGTCTTCTCAAAGTACCAACTTTTGGTTTTGTTTGTGCTCTCTACTGTTTATTTAATTTATTTCTGCTCTTTATTTTTTCTCCTTGGTTTTGGATTACTTTGCTGTTCTTTTTCTAATTCCTCCAGCTATGGTGTTAATTCTTTTATTTTAGCTCTTTCTTTTTTTAATTACTTTTTAAAAATTGTTTCTTCTTTTTTAATGTAAGCATAGAGGGTTATAAATTTCCCTCTCAGCACTGCCTTTGCTTTATCCTATAGGTTTTGGTATGTTGTGTTCTTGTTTTCATTCATCTCAAGATATTTACTGATTTCCCTTATAATTTCTTCTTTGATCCACTAATTGCTTGAGAGTGTGTTGGTGATATGACAGAGATTTTCTTGAATGTCAGCCATTCTATCAAGAAGGTCTACCCAAGGAGAATGTAAAGTACAGAGAGAACTGTGTCTTGTTCAGGGCTTGTGCTTGCTAGTGGCTTAGGAGTTTCACTGTTTATCGGAGTTTTAATGCCCTCTCTACTTTCTGGGAGATAGAATTTCTCCCTATCTAGGGTGTTCCACTTTCATATTTAAAGCAGGTGAGCCATTCTCCCAGACTATCTACCTCAATTGCTTCTTATACTGCTTTTGTTTTCTCAAACTGCTTTTGCCTGGAGGGCAAATTCTGGGAGAGGCGACATGCTTCTTCCATAGATCCCAAAGCTGTACCACTTGACCTGCCCAGCAAATGCAGTCCTTCAACTGTCCTCCACAACTCTGAGGAAGCATAACATCTTTAAATTCTCCTCCGCAGTCTTTGTGAGCATAGATTAGAATAACATCCACCCTCAGAGCCAGTGCCAAAGTGATCCAAAGTTGCTAATCTAAATCCATGAACATGGCAGAAGGGGTTCACTGCCATGACAGATAACCCTTCTTTGGACCTGGTGTTTCTGCGTGATGGAATTGGACTCAGAGGGGATCTCTTTTCACAAGACTTGCATGCTACTTTATTGGAATTGTAGTCGGTGCTGGGTTTAAGATATATGTAGGGGATTTGAATCTCTGGACTGATAATATGACACCCAGGCCCAGAGCCTCAACAGACTTCAGCTCCAACACTTTGATTTATTGGACTTACTCCACTCAGCTAACATGGAGTTGAAGAAGGTCAACCACCACAACATGGAGCCTAGAGTGTCTACAACTGGAAGCAGGAGGAGTGCATCCAGTACCCATATGGAATCTAAGCCCTCACTTGACATAGATGTGCAATGGACACAACCAATCCAATGTCCACAGAGAAAATGTGGAATGGGTGTGGGAACGGTAGCCATGGTGGCTGCTGGGTGTGGGGAACGGGAGGAAGAGATGAGATATGGAGACGTTTTCGGGACGTGGAGTTGCCCTGGATAGTGCTCCACGGACAATTACGGGACATTATAGATCCCCCCAGGGCCCACTGGATGGAACGTGAGAGAGTCTGGGCTATGATGTGGACCATTGACTATGGGGTGCAGTGATGCTCAGAGATGAACTTACCAGGTGCAATGGATGTGTCATGATGATGGGAGAGAGTGTTGCTGTGGGGGGAGGGGGGGGCGGGGGCGGTGGGGTTGAATGGGACCTCATATTTTTCATAATGTAATTTAAATAAATAATTAATTAATTAAAAAAAAAGAAAAGAAACACAAGCAGAATTTTTGCAAATTCTGAAAAATATTTTTAACATAAAGCAAAATACTTAGCTACAAAGTTTGCATAAATAAAGACTTAGGCATGAAATATGAAAAAAAAATAATAAATCCATGAACAGCAATTGACTAGTGTCCACCTGGGAACTTGGTGACATGGATTTGTGGATCCCCTTTCAGCACCCACAAGCTACACCAAGGACCTGACCCCACTGTGACCTGTCATGAGAGTGGGGGATGGGTGCTGGTAACTGCCCTGAGAGAGCAGTTTACTGATACTTACCATTACTTACCACCTTCTTCCGCTTGCTCTTCACTGGGTTCTGCACAGTGTTCTACTGGACTCCAGAGTTTCAAAATAGTTGATGCAGACAGTTCCTGCCTATTTAATATTGTTCTCTTGAAGAGACTGATTCCTGGACCTTTTTACTCTGCTATCTTCCCACAATCTTCTATTTGTTATTTCTTTTGAGTCTCATTCATGATGCTATATTTACATGAATATTTTGCAATCTTTGTGAGTTAATATTTGAGTGATCTTAATCATATAATCCTCAGGTCATAAATCAGGTATGCTTTCCACAAGAAACGATTTGCCTTTGCTTCCTTGTGGAATTATAGCTTCATAAAGTAGTCTGTGCTTAGGTCCCCCACTTTGAACTAGGAACAAAGTTTATTTTCTGAGCCCCAGTGGTGGCATTTTTCCTCAGGGCAACCCTGACTTTCTGCTTTCTTATTGCATACTGCTCATCACCACCCACTCCATTTTTCTCTTACTGTAAATTCTTTTTTCTTTCTTCTTTAAAGACTTCTGTATCTTCCTGTGAGCTGAGTAATGCTTTAGAAAATGTGCTTTTCCCTGGATCTAGTTATATTATAATTAGTTTGGAGTATATGACCATTCAGAATCAAATATGTTACAATTCTAAGGGCCTCATGCTTAGGGTATAACCCCTAGATAATTTTTAATGTAAATGAAGACCACTCCCTTATGATACCTGGAATCTATCAACTGTGATTTTTTGCAAAGATATGACTTCCTTATATTTTATGGTCTTTATTTTTTGACAGTTGGTCCCTCTTTACACTTCAGTTAATGGGAGAAAAGTGATTTTATTAGTGAATTCAACCATTTATCAAAATCTCAGTATATGCAAGATACTGTTAGATACTATAAATACACAAACATATAAGACATGGTTTCTATGCTCATAAGAGTTTATAATCTAGAGAATTAAATAAAACACATCTCTATTTTTATCTCACATCCCAAATAATTATGACTTCGGTTACAATTCACAATTGTTGACTCACTTGTATAAGCATGGCAGGGATGCTCAGCATAGATCCTTTTCTGATCCTGTCTTGTTCTTCTCATATATATTTTGTGAACATCTATTTACTATTTTCTTCCCAAAATTACTTTCTACAACATGCATTTCCTAGCTCCTTTCTCGTTTTCTTATGCATTATATTTCGTGTCCCTTGTTTTCATACAGACAGAGATATATACAAGTGCTTGACCAAATTTCCCAGAAGATGATTGACTTCTATAAAGATTGGTTGACTCAGCGACTGATGGACCAATGCATTTTAGAAGAATTGTACAATTTCAAGAATGTTATTGAGGAGCTGACCAGGAAAAAACTGTGATTATCTTATACTCAAAACAAAAGCCAAACCATGTCTCGAAAGAGAGTAAAACAATATTCAGGGAAACTGGAAGGATTCGAACGGAGGACTCTTTTGCCCTCTTTGCATGTTTAGGAAGAAAATAGAAAGGATATGTAGGTATAGATAGAGAGAAATGAATTATATATGTTAAAACAAAACTAGGGCTTTGCATGTATTTGATAGGGAAATGGCACTTGTGCTTCCTTCCAAGATAGAGACATTTTTCTTAATCAGGGTTACAGATAAGTACCAGGATTATAGATGTTAGAGTGCAAATCCCAAAGAGAATATGCATTATATAGCAGTCAAGATTAGTTGAAAGTTGATTAGTGGAAAAATGAAGAAGCCAGGATAGTCATGTCAAGGGGTGGAATAAGCAACATAGAGGCATTGGCCGTCAGCACCTGGCACCACGCTCTTCCATAGGAACCCCCCCCCCACATTGTCTTTCTGCCTTGACTATCCATCAAGATTCCATTGCTAAATGATAGCTAGATTCCACCCAGAATCTACACTACAGTTCTTGATTTGATTTGTAAGGTAGAAAAAACTAAGAAGAAAGGTATCTAACATAACTGAGAAGATGCCCAAGTATAAACCTGATTTTCTGAGTAGAAACTTTTTGGAAATATCCAATGATGAGTATAAATTTTCTTTGTTTTACTTCAGGGTGCTGTGTCTGGTTCAGGTACATGATATAAAATTAACAACGGAAACCGAAAGGGCCTGCAAGGATTTGGCACAAGCTCTTTTAGATGCTGAAAAGAAAGCCAAATGAGTTGCTTAATGTTTGTGTTGCTTATTTGGGGGAAGCAAGAAGACCACTGTAAGTAGAGCGGTCAAGTTCAAAACATTTAACATTGCTATAAAGCACAGAGTCCAATATTTTCATTTGTCCGAATTTTCTCCTCGGTTTATCAGATCCAATCCAGAGTCATGTATTGCATTTAACTGTCATTGTATCTTTAGTCTGTCTCTCTTTCTCTCTCTCTTTTAATTGTAGCAACATGTGTACAACATAATATTTTCATCTCAGCCACTCCAGAGCATGTAACTGTTGTTAATCACTTTTACAATGTTGGGCTACCATCACCATCATCCATTACAAAATATTTCCTTTACGCCAGAAAGAAAACCTGCACCCTTTATGCATTACCTTCCCATTCCTTCCCTATCTCTCTTCTCCTGGTTACCTGTGTTCTACTTTCTATCTCTCTGAATTTTCATATTCTTGCTATTTCATGTAAGTGAAGTCATGCAATACCTGGTCTTTTGTGTCTAACATTTAATTCAACATGGTGTCTTCAAGGTTCGTCCATATTGTGCCATGTATCACAACTTCACTCCTATTTGCGACTGAGTAATATGCCATTGCATGTATATATCACCTTTTGTTCGTCCATTTCTCCATTGATGGGCACTTGGTTGCTTACATCTTCTGGCTGCTGTGAATAATACTGCATGAACATTGGTGTACAAATACTTTCCTTGGATCTTTTCTCTATCTATGTTTACTTCCTAGGTGAATCCATTAAGTTTCCTGGCTCTAAATGGCATTATCTATAAACAATCAATTCACGAAACTGTATCTCCAGCTTCAACCCTCTCCCCAAATTCCAAACTCATATATCCTAATATCTTATCATTTTCACTAAAGTGATTAATATGCCCAAACCAAATCCCCACTCTAAACTGAAAGCCTCCTCCTCCCACCCTCTTTTCCTATCTTAGTTAATGGCAACTCCATCCTTCCAGTTTCTCAGGCCAAAAGCCTTAGGGTCACCCTTGAACTCTATCTTTTTCTCACATCTCACATCCAGGCCATCAGCAAATTCTATCCATTTTACTTTCATAATATATCCTGAACCTTCATTACTTACGCTGTTATCACCTTCTTCTCTTGTCTGAGTTATTATAATAACCTCTGAAATGGCCTTTTTAATTCTCTGTCTTTACATTACAGTTTCTTTCCAAAACATCTTTCATAGTTAGCAATTAAAACTTAACTCAGATAATGTCATTTTTCTGTTCAAAATCCTGTAGTACCTCTCCACCACAGGGTAAAAGTCAAGGTTTTTAAAATGGCTTAAAAAGCCTTCTCATACTATAATTTCTTTGCCTTCTACTTTATTCCAGACCTGCTGGCCTCTGTGCTGTTTATTGACCATACTAGGCAGACTCCCACTTCAGGGTCTGGAATCTTTTCCATGCAGAAATCTTGTGTAGCTTCTTCCCTCTTTCCCTCAGACCTTTACTCAAATGTGTCTTCTCAGTGAGACCTCTCCTGATCGCCATATTTACAAATGCAAAGCACCAGATATACTCAGTCTCCTTTTCTTTCCTTTTCTCCATGGCTAGTACTATCTAATATATTATGCTTTAATTTTTTATTTGTTTATTATTGCCTCTCTAAGAAGCTTTTTTAAGAGTAAGGTGTTTTGTTTTGTTTTGTTTTTTGTCTGTTTTTAAAATTGCCTGGTGCATAAACAGAGAGCAATAAACAGATATTTCTTGAAAGAATTCAGAAAATAAGCTGAAACTGATTTTGTGCTAATGTATTATAAGAACAGAACATTTTCTAAACTCAGAGAGGAGGAGAGGAAAAGAGAGAAGGAAACCTCATTTCCTTTAAAATTAATGGTTCTGAAGTGGAATGGATTACTTTTTGTGGGTATAAGTTTTTAATAATTTTTTCCTGATAATATCCATTTTCCTGAAAAGTGGGAACATACAGAACCACATAACTAGGAAAATTAAGGAAATCTGTATTTCTTTTGCCTAGAGTAAACTGCTATTAATATTTTGATATATTTCCTTTTTTCCTTTGTATTTTTTATAAAAATGAGACAAACAATCTATAATTTTATCATATCTTTGTTCCATTTTATAACAGGGACAATTTTCCCATGTACCAAAATTTTGAGAACATGATCTGTAATTAGCTGCAGAGCATTTTCATCACAGAGCTACACGATATTTTTCATTAATTATAATAAAATATACATAACATAAAATTTACATTTTAATCATTTTTAAGTTTGCAGTCCAGTGACATTAACGACATTCACTATGTTGGTGCTATATTATATTTTATTTGGCCAATCCCTTATTGGACATTGAAGTTAGTTTTGGATTATTTTCTTCTTGCTATCATGAACTTTTAATTTGCTATTTTGCTACTATGAACTTTTAACCTTGAGGTGTAACTTTCATACGGTAAAGTGCACAATCTTAAGAGTATACCTTCATGAATTTTTTCATATATATTCACTTGCGTGACATTTAGAGTGGTTAATTTTTTCTCAAAGATTTTGAGTGTGTAGGAGGAAGCTTCAGGAACTGATGCTGGTGGATCTTGACTTTCGTCATGATCAGAAGAACTCTACATCACTGGCCTAAAATTCTTTTTTAAATCTGAAATAATTTCAAATTTACAGAACAGTTTAAAAAACAATGCAAACCCCATGCAGAGAGCTGCAACATATCCTCACACCCCCAGATACTCAGATCCACCAATTTTAACATTTTGCTAACTTTGCCTTATAATTGTTTGTCTATCTAGCTATATGATGGTTTGAACCTGGATGGGACCTAGAAGATTATGTTCTTAAAAGTTAATCCATTCCTGTGGGTGTAAACCTATTGTAAGTAGGGCCTTTGGATTAAGTTACTTCATTTCAGACATAGTGCTGGGTGGGTCTTAATCCTCTCACTGGAATCCTTTATAAATGGGATGGATACAAAGAGAAGGGAGAAGGCCAGAAATAAGAAGCTGAGGCAATGAAACCTGGAGAGAAGGGAGAACCCAGCAGGCACCACCATGTGTCTTGCCATGTGACAGAGGCATCCAAGATCACTGGCAGATAGTCTTTGGTGAGAAAGTATCGACTGATGATGTCTTGATTTGGACATTTTTCTTAGCCAAGCTTGCAAGTCAATAAATCCTTACTGGAAGAGCATACCCATTCTGATATATTGCTATCAGCAGCATAGCAGACTAAAGCATTATCTATCTACCTATCCTCTTCTAAATATGTGAAAGCAGTTTACACACATCATACTCCTTGAACACATAATAGTTTCATGTATGTTTTCTACGAATAAGGATATTCACCTATGTAATCACCATAAATGCAGTTATCAAGGTAAAAAAATTTAACGTTGTTATAAAGCCACATTCTATATATCAATTTTTTATAGCCTAATCTTGCCGTTTATATCATAATCATACAATCTTAGATACGACTCAGTATTTAATGGTCATTGTCTCTTTCATTTCTCTTTCTTTCCTTCTAACTGTGAAAACATACGTACAACAAAAATCTCATCGCATTCCCACACAGTCAGTGGGATTAATCGCATTCACAATATTTCAGTTCCCTCACTACTGTTCATTGGTAGAACTTTCCCTTATCCCCAAACAGAAGGTTTATATTCAGTTTTTAAAAAGATTTATTTTATTTTCTTTTTATTCCATGCCCTCTTGTTTGTGCTTCCTCTCTGATCCCTGTGTCTGTTCATTGTGTGCTTTCTGTGTCTGCTTGTCTTTTTTTAGGAGGCACTGGGAACCAAACTTGGGACCTCCCATGTGAGAGGGCAGCGTGCAATCCCTTAAGCCACTGCTGCTCCCTCTTTGTTGTGTCTCTCATTGTGTTTCCTCATTTGCCTCTTGTTGTGTGATCTCATTGCCTCATCTTGTTCCATCAGCTCACCATGCCAGTCCGTCACGTCAGCTTGCTATCTTGCTCGTCTTCTTTCAGAGGCAGCAGAAATCGAACCTGGGACCTCCATGTGGTATGCGGGGGCCCAATTTGCTTGAGCCACCTCTGTTTCCCTCCTACACTTATTTTTAATTCTCCCATTGCCCCTGTCCTCCATCCCTGGTAGCCTGTATTTTCATCTCCATCTTTATGAATTTGAATATTCTCTGAACTTTTCTTTTTGGTTGTGTCTTAAGTTTATCATCCTAAATCTATAACAATTTTGTTTGCTCTGATACCAATTTAACTTCAATAGCAACCATATGCTATGTTCCTGTACTCCTTCTTCCACCATTAAGTAGTTCTTGTCACAAATTATAGACTTATAAATAAGCAGTTTATTTATAAACCATTTATTAATCATTATAGTTTATACATTTGCCTGTAGGAAGTAAAAAGTGGAATCACAAACCAAAAGTACAAAATAGTATTGGTATTTAATTTACCCATGCCACTATCTCTGCCAGAGCTCTTTATTTCTTCATGTGACTTCAGTCATTTATCTAGTGTCCTTTCCTTTCAATCTACAGAACCACCTTTAGCATTTCTTACAGGGCCAATCTAATGGTGACCAGCTTCCTCAGGCTTTGTTTATCAGGGAATATCTTAATCTCTCCTTCATTTTTAAAAGACAGTTATGCTGGATACAGAATTCTTAGATGACGTTTTGTTTTTTGTTTTTTGTTTTTTTGCTTTCAGCACTTTTAAATTGCCATTTCACTGCCTTCTTGTCTATATGGTTTCCAGTGAGAAACTGGCACTTAATCTCATTGAAGCTCATTTGTGTGTGACTCTTCCTTCTCTCTTGGAGCTTTCAGGAGTCTCTCTTAATCTTTGGAATTTGACGGTTGGATCATAATATGGCATAGTGTGGGCCTATTTAGATTTATCCTGTTTGGAATTTATTGAGCATCTTGGGTGTGTATATTCCTGTCTTTCCTTAAATTTGGGAAGTTTCCAGCCATTATTTCTTGGAATATTCTCTATGCCCCTTTCTTTCTTCTCTTTATGGGATACCCAGAATGTGTATGTTGGTACGCTTGATGGTGTCCCACAGGTACCTCAGGCTCTGTTAACTTTTCTTCATTCTTTCTTCTTTTTGCTCATAACACAGATTGGATTATTTCAATTGTCTTATCTTCAAGTTCACTCATTCTTCTGCCAGCTCCAATCTGCTATTGAACCTCTCTAGGGAATTTTTAATGTATTTTACTGCAGTCTTCAGCTCTCTTTGGTTCCTTCTCATATTTCCTTCTCTCTATTGGATATGCTCTTTGTGATTTTCTGATTTCCATTAGTTCTTTGTCCATGTTTTCCATCAGCTCTTTAAGCAAATTTAAGACCATTTTTTAAAGTCTGTCTGGTACATCCCAGGTCTCACTCTCCTCAGCAGAGGTTTTCAATGCTTTAATCTTCTCCTTGGCCTGGGCCATTGCTTCCTGTTTCTTTATACTTTTGTAATCTTTTGTTGAAATCTGGAAATTTTTATATTTTAACATGTTATCACTGGAATTTGAGTCTGAGGTATCTGTTCCTTAAGCTTGTATCCGGTAAGTATTATGACGGAGCTTTACTTGAATGCCAGCAGCTTACAAGAAAAGAAAAAAAAGGAATAAAAAACATCTTTTCCAGTCTTTGCAGGTTGACCTGTGCAAGTGCTCTCCCATGGAGCTTATCCATTTTCAGGTTTTTTTTCTCTTTTTTTTCTTAGTAGGTACCAGGGATGGAACCCAGGAACCCATACATGGGAAGCAGGTTCTTAGCCACTGACCTACACTACTTCTCCTGAACTTACCCATACAATGAGTTTAAAGAATACTCAAGGCCAAAGCATAGGGGCCAAGATGGTCCTTTCTGTGGATGCATCTTGTCTTGGGCATTGTGTTTGGACCTAGGAATTCCCAGGTTTACACAGATGTGAACATCTCCTCTTTCCTAGAAACATTTTTGTCATAGTCCTGGGTATTGCACTTTATGCCCAACAGATAGCAATCCCTTGCCCCAGGCAGCACTGCTTGCCTACTCGCCCACTGCATTCTGTAGGAGAGCTTAGGGAACTTTGTTCTACATGTAGGGCAAGTTCTGGGACAGTGACTCCTTCGGGCTCCCACCAGACAGATTGGGCTCCTGGTGTGTTCATGAGGGTTACTTTGATCCCTCAGGAACCAACGCCAGAGATCCACACTGGGGGCATAGGCCCTTTCTGCACCAAGATGGTGAGGGGATGGGGGAGGGAGGCCACTAGAACACCAGGACATCCTACCACTTTTATGTAGCCTTTTTCTTGAATCTGTGCTTGCCCTGTTGCTGCTATCCTTTTAAGTATTTTCGGAAACCTTGACAACAAAGTTTCTGCCAATTCTTTGCTGGTCTGTTCCAAGCTTCTGTGGGTGTATGGAGCCCTGAAGCTCTTATTTCACCGTCTTAATCAGATCACACTGACCTTTAATTCTTACCATGAAATTAATATCTCTTAGGAGGGAGTGTTTCACAAAGTTTATGAAATGCTACTGGTCACTTTTTAAACCGCTGAAATTATATTTAGTCTCAGAGGTGTTTTCAATAGAAGCATCAAGTTAAGTTAAGAAGGAAAAGTATATTCTGAAGACATGTAGAAAAAATAATTAAGAAATAGACACTTAATTATTGTTAAACTTTTAAGTGATTGAGAGAATTTCTTTAAATCTTATTCTAATTACATATAATTTTAAAATACAGTGCCTCACAATTATTGTGCTTTCTGTCTATTTTAGTTTCCTTGGTTGGTCCAACAAATACCATACAACGAGCTGGCTTAAACAATGAAAATTAGCTCACAGTTTTGAAGCTAGACAAAAGTCCAAATCAAGGCATCATCAAGGTGTTGCTTTCTTTCCAAAGAATGATATTCTAGGGCTGGCTGGTTGTGATGCTCAGCTCTAGCTTTCTGTCACATGGCTATGAATATGGTGGCCTCTGTTGGCCTCTCGGTTCTCTTCCAGGTTCCACTGAATTTCAGTTTCTTATTTCCTGTGGCTTTCTATTCATCTGTCTCAATTTCCTTCTGCTTATAAAAGAACTCCAGTAATAAGAGTAAGATCCATTCTGATTGAGGTTGGCTGCGGCGGCTTGCTCGGTCGGTAGAGGTGGGGTCTGGCTGCGGACGAGGGGTCGGTCCAGCTCTGGACAAGGGGTCGGTCCCGCTTGGGACGAAGGGTTGGTCCCACTTGGGATGAGGGGTCGGTCCGGCAGCAGACGAGGGATCGGTCTCACAGGGGTTGCGCAGTTCGGCTGACGGGGTCGCCCGGCGAAGCCGGCGACGAAGGGTTCGCCCGGAGAAGCAGACGACGAACTGGGGACAAGGGAGGCCAGGCCCTTGTCGGGGGCTCTCAGGACTGGAGGGCGCACGGCAGAAGAACTACCGCGGAGACAAGGTAAACACGCAAGTCCACTTTATTGAGGGAGAGGCAACAGTTTTATAGGGGCTGGGGAAGGCTGATTGGTCGAAGCCATGCCCTGTTCTGATTGGTTACCGGAGAAAGGTCAGTGGGCGGTACTGGATGGGGGAGGGGTGGTGGTTAGGGATTGGCTGTCGCTGTTGCTGGGGGAAGGGGCAGGGTTTAGGGATTGGTGGCTGCTGTTGCTGGGGTGGAGGGCAGACTGGAGTTTCCCACCCACACCTGGCTGTTGCTGCTGTCGGGGGGAGGGAAAAGGGCAGACTGGATTTTTCCGCCCACGCCTGGCTGTTGCTGCTGTCAGGGGAGGGGAAAAGGGCAGACTGGAATTTTCCGCCCTGCGCCTGCGCAGGGAGAAAGAAGAAGGGTGCCGCCCCACAGGCATCGTGTGGCGCCATCCGGGAGGAGGGGCGGCTGCAGAAGCGTGGCTGCCGAGAAGGGGAGACCCAAGGGCACTCTGTGCCCATGCCGAGCTCCCTTCAGGGGTGGCGGTGAGTCCGACCAGTCACCCTATTATGGGGGCAGTGGCTTGGCCTACCTCGGCTGCTCCCCTGCCAGGCCAGCAAACCACACTTCAGCCCAAGGGGTGACCGCAGTTGGCTACACCTTAACTGAAATAACCTCACCTGAGGGCCTTATTTACAATGGGGTCATGCCCACAGGAATGGGTTAAGTTTAAGAACATGTGTTTCTGGGGTACATACAGCTCCATATCACCACAGTGTCCTTCATAAGGAATTCTGATTTTATGAGAAAAAAAGCATTGCAATAAAACTGCCATATTACTGACCTGTATTCTGAATGTTTCATTAGATTACAATGTATTAAACCATTGGGATACCATGGTGTGACAATTCTAGTGAATAAAGAATGATACATTGAATGTTTAATTTTCATTCTTTGCTTTGTAAGATTTATAAATGAAATGTGAATATTTTTCTAGTATCTTTTCTTCTCATCAATAAAATGGTATCAATATATCCAGAAATCACAGGATGAACTTATGATGAATTCAAAGGAACAAATTGCATATTTTAGAACAAACTTTTTTTTGTAATAAAATTGTCTGAATATAGTTATTTATTTTCTTTTAGAGTTGTAGAAGAATACCATGTTTTATATACATTACAAAGAGGAAGAATGGAGAGTGATATCAGTTAATGGTAGAAAGAGATACCTGGAGCTCAGCCACATATGACTTGGCCCTAAATATTGAACCATCTGTATTTATAACTTGACTTCGTTTTTGACTGGTTCAAGTTCCATTTTGCAATTTTCAATAATCTAGAAAAATTTTTAAATGGAGATGTATAATTAATTGCTGAATAATGTATTTACTATAGGCCTTGAAAAGGGGAAGTTAAATTTTCTTTTCTACTTTCATTTTCATAAAATAATCTTTATTTTAAAAGAGGTTTTAGATTACAGAAAAGTCACAACAAAAGTACAAGGGATCCCATATAACCCATTCCCTCCCCCTTCCACCTCTTCCTCTATTAATAACGTCTTACAGTACTGTGGTACATTTTTTACCATTGGTGAATAATATTGAAGCTTTGCTACTAACCAAAATTTATAGTTCACATTGTGGTTTACACTTAATTCCAATGTCCTAAAAGTGTCCAATGTTCAACCTTTTATTTCCTCCCCTGCCTCTCAAAACCTCAGGTAACCACTATCTTTATATAAATGTTACTTGTTCTTCCACTGCTACAATATTGATAAGTTTACTTAGTCCATGGTTGCATTCACCCCTTATGTTTATTCATTCACCCAACATGGGGATTTGGGGATGGTGATGCCACTCTGCTTCAGAATGAGAGGGTACTTAGATCTAATGGGGCAGATGGAAGGAATTGTTTTGCTTACAGTTGCAGATCCTCTCTGTTTTTTGGGATGGTCTTGTCCATCATCATCATTTTATTTGTCATGCCGGCAAGTGCAATGAACTGGAGAGGAGGTGTTGGCTTCAACTCTGCTGAGATTCAGGGCTCAACCAGCATATGAACGGACTGAAGACTTAAGTCTCTGAAACATACATTTAAAGAGTATAGTGCCAATATAGGCTAAAATAAAAGGAGTATCAGAATTATAAATGTAGGGAAATTAGAAAGAAGCCTAACTCTGTTACAATGGGGAAATATGTTGGTGTATATTCCAAGGTAAAGCCCACTGACAGGATGCTGATTTCAAGGGATTGTGTGCTTGCCTATAAGGTCTGGGTGGGTCTAGAGTCCTCAAGAGACCAGCTGGTCGAGGCTTTGTTTACTGTGACAGTGAGATTTGTCTGAGACATGCCTACTTGTAAAATCTGGACTGACCTCCCAACACATTTTGAAATCTCATAACCATAAAAACTCTTTTATATTTAATGTTTCCCCTTTTTGGTCCAGGGATTTTTCCAAATGCATCACTGCTTGGTGCTTGGTATTAATCCCTCAGTGCCAGGGAGGCTCATCTCTAGGAATCATGTCCCATTTAAGGGGCAGGTGATGCATTTACTTGCTGAGTTTGTCTTACAGAGAGGCCACATATGAGTAACAAGTTGTTTTTCAGGAGGTAATTCTTAGGCAGTATATTTTACTAGGCTATGTTTCAATTTTAGAAGAGTTAAGGCTCATAAGTGTGTGCATTAATATTGAGGGCTTGGCATATCGATCTTTTATCTTTTATTAGGCACTGTTTATATTCTTGTGAGATTTTTGCCCCTCTATTTGAGAACATAGCAGGACTCCCCAGAATGGGAGTTTAATATTTTGTTGTTTATTGTGTGGGTCTCCACACACTGAGATAACACCCTATGACAATATGAACACACTCATATTCCACAGAAGCATGCTCAGGTGCACCCTTCCCCACACACCCCCCACCACCAACACCATATACCAGTGACTGTTCTCTGCCGTATTTACTAAAAGAACATTCCCACAATTGTATTCTCAACCACAGACTTCTACCTTCCCAGCGTTCATCTGTTCCTTTCTCAAGGCCTTCCCCCAGTTCCATGGATAGCCCAACCACCCTCCCAACCCAAGAACTATTGACCCCACTGACATACCTGCACCGTCACCACCATTTACACTTTATTATAGAATCTCCCATACACCTTATTATAAATTCTGCTCAGATTGAGCATCAGCTCACCTCTTTCTACTCCCTTTCTATCTCCTGGTATCCTATCTTCCAGACTCTATCTCTGTGAGTCTGCTCATACTCTTAGTTCATATCAATGTGATCTTGCAATATTTGTCCTTGTGTGACTGGCTTACTTCTCTCAACATAAGGTCATCCATATTGTCACAGATATCAATTCATTCCTTCTTAGAGCAGTGTAATATTCTATTGTACATATTTGCCACATTTTGTTTATCCATTCATCCATTGATGAACACCTGGGTTGCTTCCAACCTTGGTCAATAGTGACTAATTCTGCTATGAACATTAGTGTGCATCTATCTGTTCATGTCCCTGATTTCAGTTCTTCTTGGTTTATATCTAGTAATGTGATTGCTGGATCATACAGCAATTCTTAATGAGCTGCCTCAGGAACCACCAAAACATCCTCCACAATGGCCACACCATTCTACATTCCCACCAGGAGTTGATGATTGCTACCATTTCTCCACATACCCTCCAACACATGTACTTTTTTGTTGTTGTTGTTTTTAGCTGTCAGTCTGATAGGTGTATGATGATACCTCGTAGTTTTGATTGGCATTTCCCTAATAGATATTGATATTGAGCATCTTTTCCTATGCTTTTTAGTCACTTGTATTTCCTCTTTGGAAAAGTGTTATTCAAATCTCTTACCCTATATTTCACTGTATTGTTTCTACTTTTGTTTGTAAGATGTGAGATTTCTTTATATATGCTAGATATTAGACCATTATTGGATAAGTGTTTCCCAAGTATTTTCTCCCATTGTTGGCACAGGCTGCCTTTCACTTCTTTTTTTTTTTTTTTTTTTTTTGGTCTTTATTTTTTTAATATTACTTTAAAAAAAACATGAGGTCCCCATATACTCCCCACCCCCCTTACTCTACTCCTCCCTCCATAACAACCTCCTCCATCGTCATGAGACATTCATTACACTTGGTGAATACATCTCTGAGCACAGCTGCACCTCATGGACAATGGTCCATACCATAGCCCAAACTCTCCCACAGTTCACCCAGTGGGCCATGGGAAGACATACAATGTTCAGTAACTGTCCCCATAGCACCACCCAGGACAAGTCCAAGTCCCAAAAACACCCCCACATCACATCTCTTCCTCCCACTCCCTGCCCCCTGCAGCCACCATTCTCCACACCAATGCCATATTTTCTTCAACACTAATCATAATAGTTCATGAATAGAATATCAGTAAGTCCACTCTAATCCATACTCTATTCCTACATCCTGTGGACCTTAGAATAGTTGTGCCAACTCCACATCTATATCAAGAGGGGGCTTAGATTCCACATGGATGCTGGATGCAATTCTCCTGCTTTCAATTGTAGGCACTCTTCTTGGCTCCCAGGTGTGGTGGCTGACCTTCTTCATCTCCCTGTCAGCTGGCCGGGGTAAGTCCAATAAACCAGAGGATAGGAGTTGCAAGTCTGTTGAAGCTCAGGGCCTGGCTATCACATGGACAGTCCAGAGATTCAGTTCCCCTGGGTATACACTAAGCCCCAGCACCAACTACAGATCCAGTAAAAGTAACAGGAGAAGATTGTGAACAAAGACCACATCTGAGTCCAGCTCCATCAGACAGAAACACAAATTTCAAAGTAGGGCCAACTGACATGGCTCTGAACTCCTTCTGCCATGACCATAGAACCTGTGGGTCTCTGTAGCCCTCAGAAGAACCAACACCTGAGGTTGTATCTACTTTATCTGTCTCTGGGTCTCTGCTGAGGTGTGCATAAGGGAGACCCCTCTGAAAACCTCCCGGTTCTTTTTGGAGTCTCATAGCCATATAAACTCATTTGTCCTTTCCATTTCCCCCTTTTATGCAAGGTCAAAAAAGCAGTTTTAACTCCTGGTATTATATGTAGGCTGAGATATTCTGTTGATCTGATTTGACCCTTTTATTCAAGGTCATTTTCTAGTTACATCATCAGCTGGTACTTGGTAGTAATCCCTCAACACCAGGGACGCTCATCCCCAGGAATCATGTCCCATGCTGGGGGGAAGGCAGTGCATTTACATGCTGAGTTTGGCTTCGGGACTGGCCACTTTTGAGCGACACAGAGGCTCTCAGGAGGTAACTCTTAGGCACTCTGCAGCTCTAGGCCTAGTTCTTATTTTAGACACACAGGCTCACAAGCATAGTCATTAGTATCAAGGGCTCATTGTTGGACCTTCCTTCTTTTTTGGTCTTTACCATTGCACTTGGGGGATTGTTGCTGTTCCTTTAGGGAATGTTATAGAGCTCCCATGGCTAGGAACTCAGCACTCATCCAGTTGTTTTTAATTGTAACCACTATGAAAATATCCAAACATTTTTATGTACCCTGGATATATGCCCTGGAGATCTCCCTACCAACCATGTGTCCCCTGTCAAAAACATCCCACACAAGTATTCCTCCTCCGCCTTTGCTGAACCTCTCTGTGACCCAAAAAGTTCTTGAAAAATGAAGCCCAATATATTGCCAGGTTCCATTAATAGTAAAATGAAATATAGTGATGAGTTTAAAGGTTAGATATAGAATACATATTAATTTAGAAAAACTAAAGTAAAAATAAATTAGGGTATCAAAAAATTTAAAAATGCAAAAGCTTTGTTTTTTATGTTTTTTTTTTTTTTGCATTCCATCACTGCAATAAGTGTTGCCCTGTATGCAAATTGGCAGGGAAACGTCTTCCATATTTCCTCAGTGTCTACATCCTTTCTTTTTCTTTTTTTCCTAATTATTAAGCTTGTCATCACAAAACTTTTAGATCACAGTAATTCATATATACAATATACAGTACTCCCACATATCCAACATAAAACCCTTTTCCCTTCCACAGCAATAATCTTTTTACATATTCACACTAAATTTACTGAAACTGATGTACAGATATTGAGACAATAGCTTTCATACAAGGTAACATTTGGGTTTACATTGTGGTTTATAATTTAGACTATACAATTTTCTAAATTTTTAGTTATCTTATGTTTTACATTGATTTACATTTTAGCCTATAGGCCCCTATACATTTTTGGTGTAATTTAACATGCCCTATATCCATCCTGCATAATCTTGTGGAACACTTTCATTGCCCCACAGTTACACTGATTCCATCTATTCAATACCTCTTTTCCCCTCCCTTCAGGGCTCACAGTGATAATCAATCTTCATTGCTTGAAGGGCCACGTTCAGAGATACTTGCAACAATGTTGAGGGTTTGACATGCTCGACTGCCCTAACACATTGGGAGCCACCATTTCTCTGGAGAGACACAATTCCCTCTGTTTGAGAACATCAGTCCTCCCCAGGATGTGGGTATATCTTCACTCTAATTGTATGGGTCTCCATTCAATCATATAACCCACTATCACAAAATGAGCTCTCACACACTCCCTAGAAACCTGTCCTGTGTCAGATTCTCCCCTTTAGGCATCTTAAACAGGTAATCTTCATTATTATATATTTGAAAAAGTTCTCTCAACATTATACTTTCAGCCACATACTTGATAGTCTCCTAAGTTCATATGTTCCCCCACCCTCTCCCCAATTTCTTGGGTGATATTACCCATCCTCCCAATCCTAGACCCCCTCAAGCCCACAAAGCCCCACCCAAAGGTATCCTTATGTCCCCATTTTCTCCCTTCCCTGTACAAATACTTACCTTCAGCTTATCTTAGATTTCACCCAGGTAGGTGTCAGTTCGCAACCTTACTCTACTCCCCAAATTCCTTTAAGCCTATCATCCAGTCTCTTGCTCCCTGAGGCAGCTTGGTTTACTTATTTCATATCATTGGGGTCATGTAGTATTTGTCCTTCAACACCTGCATTCCTTCACTCAGTGTAAGGTTCTTAAGATTCATCCATGTTATCTCATGTATTTGTAGTGTATTCGTTCTTAAAGCTGAGTAATATTCCATTGTATGTATATACCACATTTTATTTATCCACTCATCTGTTGATGGGCATTTGGGTTGATTCCAACTTTTGGCAACAGTGAACAATGCTGCTATGAACATTGGTGTGTATATATAGGTTTGTGTCCTTGTTTTCAGTTCTACTGGGTATATACCCAGCAGTGGAATTGCTGGGCTATATGGCAAATCTAGAACTAGTTTTTTGAGAAACTGCCAAACTATCCTTCAGAATGGCTGGATCCTTCTGCATTCCCACCAGGAGTGGATGAGTATTCCCATTCCTCCTATTCCTCTCCAGCACTTGTAGTCTTCTGTTTTTTTCATAGCTGCCAATCTTATGGGAGTAAGATGGTATCTCGTTGTAGTTTTGATTTGCATTTCCCTAATAGCTAGAGATTTGGAGCCTTTTTTCATGTGCTTTTTAGCCATTTCTATTTCTTCTTTGGAGAAGTGTCTGTTTAAATCTTTTTCCCATTTTTTAAATGGGTTGTTTGTCTTTTTAGTTTCAAGATATAGGAGTTCTTTATACATGCAGGATATAAGTCTCCTATCAGGTATATGGTTACCAAATATTTTCTCCAATTGTGTAGCCTCCCTTTACACTTTCTTAACAAACTTCTTTGAGGTGCAGAAGGCTTTAATTTTGTGGAAGTGCCTTTTATCTATTTGTTCTTTTGCTGCTCATTCTTTCAGTGTGAAGTTCGGGAAGCCATTTCCTATTACAAGGTCCTGTAGATGGTTCTCTACATTGCTTTCCAAAGTCTTTATGGTCTTGACTCTTATCTTTAGGTCTTTGATCCATCTTGAGTTGATTTTTGTATAAGATGTGAGCTGGTAATCTTCTTTCATTCTTTTATATATGGATATCCAGTTTTCCAGGCACCATTTGTTGAAGAGGCCATTCTCTCCCAGTTGAGAGTTTTGGTGGCCTTATCAAATATTATATGACTGTATGTATGAGGGTCTATATATTTAGTCTTTCACCCTTGAGAATGCAATAGTCTTCCATTGACTTGATTTCCTTTAACAATGTTGTGTAGTTTTCTGTGTTCAAGTCCTTTACATCCTTAGTTAAGTTTATTCCTAGATATTTGATTCCTTCAGTTGCCATTGTAAATGGAATTTTCTTCTTGATTTCCTCCCCAGATAGCTCATCATTAGTGCAGAAATCCTACTTATTTATGCAGGGTAATCTTATATCCCACCATTTTACTGAACATCTTTATCAGCTCTAGAAGCTTTGTTGTAAATTTCTACATATAGGATCATGTCATCTGCAAACAGTGAACATTTTACTTCTCCTTTCCAATTTGGGTGCCTTTTATTTCTTTTTCTTGCCTAAATGTTCAAGCAGGTACTTCTAATTCAACGTACAATAGGAGTGATGACATTGGATATCTTCGTCATGTTCCAGATATTAAGAGAAAGCCTTTAAACTTTCACCATTGAGTAAGATGCCACCTGTGGGCTTTTCTTATATGCCTTTTATCATGTTGAGAAAATTTCCTTCCAATCCTATCTTTTAAAGTGTTTTTATAAAAAAAAAAAAGGATGCTGCAATTTGTCGAATGCCTTTTCTGTGTCAATAGATATGATTATGTGACTTTTCCATTTTATCTGTTAATGTGGTATATTGCATTGATTGATGCACTTATGTTGAACCATCCTTGCATACCTGATATAAAACCCAGCTGCTCATGGTGTATAATTAATTTGATGTGTTGTTGGATTCTATTAGCAAGTATTTTGTTGAGCATTTTTCCATCTAAGCTCTTTAGAGAGGTTGGTCTGTAGTTTTCTTGTGCCATCTTTTGTTTTCTAGCTATGAAAATACAGGTGTCTTTTATTAAGGCAGACCATTAAAAACACCAGCAAAGATGTAAAAGTGTAGTACTCTTGTTAGTGGAATGCTTCGGGTTTTGGGCTTCTAGGCTCTTGGCTGTGTTGAATAAAAGAATTTAAGAACATGCCATAGGGTAGACAAGGGAGTAAAAAGTTTATTAAGAAACAAGAAGACTAGAAATGAGATGAGTACACAACTTGAGACAAGGTTTGCGGGTGTGCTACCATGTGAGGCACGTGTGGAGTTCCAGGTTAGGCTTTTCTAAAACCTTTCCTCCTCCCCCTTCCTAATGTTGGGGAGGGGCCCCAGCTCTTTGCTGTTGTGACTGGTTGCCATATGATTTCTCTCTTTTAGCTTTCAGGGGACCAATGGGAAGCCTGTTTGGAGTTATCTGTGTCTTCCCTGTGTCCCCAGAGAGTGTTCAAGTGGAACCTGGTGATCGGGGTCTTGGTGGGGTCATTCTGGCTTTGCTCTTTAGTAGCAGCCTTCCCATTCAGGTTTTCTGTGTGAAGTTTCACAGCCATGTTCTCTGCCAGGACACAGCAACTTCCTGCTGGTTAGGGGGAGTAGTCCCTGCCTGACAGGGTATAAAACCCTCTGACTACTCTGTTGAGTTTGATGGAAGATTTGTCCAGCACTGTGTTCGGTGCTGGGTAAGATCCCAGATTGACTTATATCTTGTTCTGGGAAGTATTGATTCAGGACTTTTAATATGTCCAATTTCCCCCTGCATATGATCTGCCATGTCTAGAGTCACCTGAGGCTCCTCCTGGTTGATGGTTCATGCATGGCTTCAGGCCCCTTCTGCCCTCCCTTGGGGCAAAACCATGGTGGTCTGGGTCTTGAGGCATCTTAGGGCCAAGGACTTACCACCATACTTGAGGCATGTTCGTGCTGATGTGAAAGCCTGAAATCTGGTACTCCTGAGGAGACAGCGTGCCTTTAATGGTGGCACTTAAAAGTCTCGCTTGCTTCTGGACCCTATGTCTGTCCTTTCCTCACCTACTTCTCCTTATCATCTTGGTCTTGATTGGTTAAAACGTTGAAGGCTGTTTCTAAAAGGGGATTAGTGGAAGTCTGGGGACCCAGGGAAAGTTTCTGCAGCTTTCTATGGATATCTGAGGCAGCCTGGCTACTAAAGTGAGTTCCTAGGAAGATCTGTCCTCCTTTAGAGTCAGGAACTACCAGAGGGTATTTTTATTGCCTCTCCCAGTTTTCCTTGAAGTAAGGCTGGGTTTCTAGGTTCTGCCTCTGAGTAATTTCCCTGAACTTATAATTGACTGATTTGGTAGTGCATTTCCTCACTGCTTTAAGGAGACATGCAACCATATGGTCTCTGGCCCTCATGTCTATCTAGTCCTTCCCTCTTACACAGGTTTAACTGGAATTCAGGGTCCCATACAGAAGCTGCTATAACCATACTGCGGCCTTGTGGAGTGGCAGGAGAAATTAGCCTCTTCCTTTTGTAGATCATCATTAGGCAAGTTGTCCCAACTCCTGAGAAGATACCCTAGTGGGGATTCTGCTGGAATGCTGGAGAAGCCATGCCTATTCTAGGGAGAAATGGGGAAAAAGTCTGTCAGCTGATCCAGCATCCCATATCGTGGAATGGAAACTTTGACCCTCCAAACCGAAGTGCCCAAACCCCTTAAGTCCTGGAGAATGTTTATAGTTGCTACTCTGGTTCCCCTTGTCCTGGAAATCACACTGAGCATCTCTGGGGCAAACTAGGACCTGGGAGATATCTGGACCAAGGTTCCAGACCAAAGCTGCCAAGCCTAAATTTTTCCCCAAGAAGAGTGACAGGTTTGAAACATTTCTTGTGGCCTACTCTTGCAGAGGTCTTAGAAGGGTTGTCCATGAGAAAGGCCATTGCTACTGCCAGTGACCAAGTTCTGCAGGTAAAACCAGATGTTAAGAGGCAAATTAAAAAGCCAAAGACTAATCTGTGGGTATATAGATATTAGATAGATAGATAGATAGATAGATAGATAGATAGATAGATAGATAGATATTATATATTATATATTACCTAACTACAGTGGTAAAAACAGCATGGTACTGGCATAAAGACAGACACATAGACCAACGGGACCAAGTTGATGGCTCAGAACCTGACCTTCACATGTGTGGTCAAGTGATTATTTACTAGCCTGTCAAACCTACTCAGCTCAGGCAGAACAGTTCATTCAATAAATGGTGCTGAGAGAACTGGATATTCATTGGCAAAGGAAGGAAAGAGGACCCTTATCTCACAACTTATACCGAAGTTTACTAAAAATCAATAAAAATCCTAAATATAAAAGCAAGAACCATAAAGCTTCTAGAAGAAAATATAGGAAAATATCTTCTCAACCGGGTGGTAGGTGGTGGAGTCTTAAAGGAGATAAGGGGAGGACTGAGAAGGATTAGTGATGTGTAATGTACGTAGAGGTTTTAATTAGTTTTACTCTAAAAGTGTGGAAATGTACAGAGTTGATGGTAAGACATAATGAGTAACAGCTGGCTTATAAATGGGGATGTTGCTGAAAATGGTAGTCTAGGGATGTAAATACCAGTTGACAGAATGCTAGAGAATAATCTAGAGATGGAATAGCACAGTAAACCCAGAGGTGGATGAAAATTGTGGCTGTTGGTACAGATACAAGTGTGTCCTTTTTGAGCTAGAGCAGATGATTATCACTATTACAGAGTGGTGGGAATGTGGAGAAGCATGGGAAAAATACACCTGGAGTGACCTATGGGCTGTGGTTAACAGTAATAATGTAATATTCTTGTATCTATGCCAAAGATGTACTGTGTTGATAATGGGGGAGTATGGAAAATGTGTGCCAAATGTATACCATGGACCTGGTAATAATCAGATGATATTACATCATAATCTGTAACAAATGTTCCACCACGGTGTGGAGTGTTGACAAAGGGAGATGGTCTGGAAATTTGGCCCATGTGCATGATTGTTTTGTAAGTTTACAACTTCTGTCATTAAAATATACTTAAAAAGTAATAATAGGGTTGATTGAGGTAAAAATATACCAAATGTAATATAAGGACTATAATTAGTAGTCAGAAGTTTGACAATATTCTTTCATAATTTGCAATAAACGTCTCACAGCAATGCAAGGTGTTGGTGGAGGGTTGATGTATGGGACCCCTGTATGATGTCATTTGTGCTTGCTTTGTAAGTTCACAACTTTTACTATATACTTATTGTTTATGTATGTTCATCTATAAGTGATATAAAAATAAAAAACACACAATCTACAATGATTTTTAAAGAAGTTGAAGATCTCGACAGACCAATAACAAGAAAGACTTTGAATCAGTAATCAAAAACCTCCAAACCAAACAGCTCTAGACCAGACAACTTTACTAGTGAATTTTACCACACATTCATTAAAGAATTAACACCAACACTGTTCAAACTTTTTCAAAAAATTGTGATGATGAAACACTTCCCAACTCATCCTATCAGCCAGCATCACCATAATACCAAAGCCACATAACATCATAAGAAGAAGAGAAAATTACAGAACAACATCTTTCCTGAATATAGATGCAAAAATCATCAACAAAATACCAGTAAGCTGAAAACAATAATACATCAAAAGGATTATACACCACGACCAGGATGGATTTATACTGGGTATGCAAGAGTAGTTCAAACTGGAAAATCAGTTATTATAATACAACAAATTAATAAATCAAAGGGAAAAAGACCCCACACATGATGGTCTCGATTAATGCAGAAAAGCTATGTAACAAACCTGAGCATCCTTTCTTGATAAAAATACTTAGAAAACTATGAATAGAGGCAAACATCTTTAACATGATAATGGCCATGTATGAAAAACCCACAGCTAATGTACTAAATGCTGAAAGACTGAAAGCTTTCTCCCTAAGATCAGAAACAAGACAAGGATGTCCAGTGTCACTACTGTTATTCAACATCATACTGAAAGTTCTAGCTGGAGTGGTTAGGCAAGAAAAATCAATAAAAGGCATTCAAATAGGAAAGGAAGAATTGAAACTTTCTCTCTTGGCAGATAACATGATCCTATACATATAAAATCCTGAAAATTCCACAATAAAGCTACTAGAAGTAATAAACGATTTCAGGAGAGTGATGTGGTACAAGATAAACATGTGAAAATCAGTAGCATTTCTTTTTGTTTGTTTTTTCCAACTGGGAAGTTTTTTAAAAAATGAACATTATTGATACATATTCATAAAGCATACAATCCATCCAAAGTGTACAATCACTGGCATTTGGTATAACCATAACATTGTGCATTCATCACTTCAGTCAATATTAGAATTTTTTCATTACTCAACAACAATAATAAACAAAAACAGACAAACTCTATCCCTTAATAATCAGCTCTTAATCTCTCTATCATTTGCCTGACATACATTCCTGCTGTTCTATTTGTCTCTCTAATTTATTTGTATTTATATTTTCTATAAATTGAGTCAAACAATATGTAGTACCTTTTGTTGAGTTTCTTCCACTTTGTATATTTCCTTTTCTTGATGCATAATGGAAGATTATTAATATATTACTATATATTACTGTCCATCATTTCCTTTGGTTGTATTTTTGCCTGACATTAACATCTTGTAACAGTAAGATATGTATGTTCTGTTTCAAAGAAAAACAGTTTTATATACACAATATTAACCATATTCATATTTCATGTGAGGTTGCTATGCTATACGGTCACTACTTCTATTTTTTAGTTTTCCTTCTAGTAATATCCAGGACGTTAGATTTTCTTTTTCAACCACTATCATGTCCATCTATTAGCACTGCTAGTTACAAACATTATGGTGTGCTTTCACGATTTCTATTCAAGTCCAAAGTTTTATTAATACAAACAACATTTTTACCAATTCTGTACAGATTAACCCTCAGCTTTCCATTCTCTACCCTAATTCTATTTTCTGGTGGTCTATATTCTAGTTATTAACTCCTTAAGTTGACTCAATATATTTAATTCATAATAGCAGCATCATACCAAATTTATGCTTTTGAAACTGGTTTGCATCACTCAGTATAATACTCTCTAGGTTCATCAACTGCATATGCTTCACCACTTCATTTCTTATTACAACCTGATGATATTCCATCATGTGTACACACCACACTTTGTTTATCCACTCATCAGTTGATGGACACCTGGGTCGTTTCCATCTTTCGGTGATTGTGAGTAAAACCACTATGTACATCGGTGTACAGATGTCTGTTTGCGTCACTGCTCTCAGGTCTTCTGCGTATATGCGTAGTAGTGATATTACCAGGTAACGTGACGAGTCTATATTCAGCTTCCTTAGGAACTGCCAAACGGTCCTCCACAGTTGGATGTACCATTCTACATTCCCACCAAAAGTGAATAAGCATTCTTATCTCTCCACATCCTCTCCAACACTTGTAGTTTTCTGACATTTTAATAGTGGCCATTCTAATAGGTGTGAAATGTTAGCTTGCTGTAATTTTAATTTGTATTTTCTTAATCACTAGTGATGCTAAACATTGTTTCATGTGTTTTGTCACCATTTGTATTTTTTCTTTGAATAAATGTCTCTTCAAGTCTCCTGTCCTTTTATTTCATTTTGATTTAATTATGAAAGAAGGTTTAGATTACATAAATGCTATATCAAAAATGTAGTGGGATTCCCATATACTCCACCCCACTTCCCCTCCCACACTTATCCTCATTATCAACATCTTTCTTTTAGTGTGGTACATTTGTTACAACTGATGAACACACATTGAAGCATTGCTGCTAACTGCTACTGATTTGCACTGCAAAATGTTTTAGGGTTTGACAAAATGTATAATGGCCTGTATCTGTCATTGCAATGTCATGCAGAACAATTCCAATGTCCCAAAAATGCCCCATGTTACACCTATTCTTCCCTTTCCCTCCCTCAGAATCTTTGGTGGCCACTGCCTTTATATGAATCTGACCAGTTCTTCCATTGCTAGAATAATATGCCTTCTTTAGTCCATCGTTGCATCTCCCCCCATTTGTTTGTTCATTCCTCAATTGAGGATATGGGGATGATAATGTCCACTGTGTTTCTGAATGAGAGGGGGGTTTAGATCCTATGGGGCAAATGGATGGAACTGTCTTGCAGACAGTTGTAGATATTCTCTGTTTTTTGGGATTGGCTTTGTCCATCATCTTCCTTTCGCTAGTTGTCCTGGGTGAGTCCAATGAACTGGAAAGCAGGTGTTACAATTCACCTAAGTTTTAGAACTAAACTGGCATATGAACAGACCCAAGATTTAACTCTCTGGGGCATATATTTAGTGAGTATAGTGCTAATTATTGGTGCAAACAAAAGAGGCTAAAGATCCTTGTGAAGAAAATATAGATGAATCTAACTCTGTTAGATTGGGGAGCATATATTCCAAAGTATATGCTTTGTGACCATGTGACAAATTCATAAGATTGTCTGCCCTGCCTGCAGTGTCTAGATATCTTTGACAGCCCTTAGGAGCACAGCCGCCACCACCCCGCCCCCCCTCATGTTTGAGGCATTGTTTACAATGGCAGTCAGTGAGAACCTGCTGAGACATGCGTAAACATAAAATCTCTTAGCCATAAAAATTCATTTGTATTTATTATATCCCCCTTTTGGTCATGGTCTTTTCCCAAATGTATCACTTGTTCATGCCTGGTAATAATCCCTTGGTGCCAGGGAGGCTCATCCCCCAGAGACATATCCAGTGCCTAAGGGGGTTGGGACTGGGGGAAGGTAGTACATTTATATTCTGAATTTGGTTTAGAGAGAGTCTTTTAATCGGGTTTTCTGCCTTTTAATTGTTGAGTTGTAGGATCTCTTTGTATATCATAGATATTATACCCTTATGGGATATGGGATTTCCAAATATATTCTCTCATTGAAATGCCTGCCTGTTCACCCTTTTGATAAGGTCTTTTGCAGTGCACAAGTGTTTAATTATGAGGAGGTCCCATTTATAAGCTTTGGGTGTAAGGTTTGAGAACCCTCACCTACCAGAAGATCTTGAAAATGTTTCTCTACATTATCTTCTAGGAGTTTTATTGTCCTGGTTTTATGGTTAGTTCTTTGGTTCATCTTGATTGGTTCTTATATAGGGAGTGAGATAGGGATCCTCTTTCATTCCTTTGGTTGTTGATAATGAGTTTTCCAGCACCGTTTTACAAAACAATTTTAAAGAAACTTTAGATTAAGTAAATGTTACATGAAAAATATAGGGGATTCCCATATGCCCAAACCCCACACCATCCCACACTTCCCCACATTAACAACATCTTTCATTAGTATGGTACATTTGTTACAGTCGATGAATACATATTGAAGCATTACTACTATCTGTGGACTATAGTTTATGTTGTAGTTTACACTCTACACCACACAATTTTGTAGATTATGAGAAAATGTACAATGGACTGTATGCATCATTGCAGTGTCATGCAGGACAATTCCAATGTCCCCCAAAAGCTCCCATTGTTACACCTATTTTTTCCTCTCTCTCCCCTCAGAACCTCTGGTGGCCTCTGCCTTTATATCAATGACAAAAGTTCTTGCATTGCTAGAATAATAATAAGTCTATAATCGAATAATAACATCGACTTTAATACATTGTTCATTCCCCAATCTTGAGGATTTGGGGATGGTGACACCCACTCTGTTTCTAATTGAGAGGGGGCTTAGCTCCCATGGGGCAGATGGATGGAACTATCTTGCTTGCAGTTGTAGACACTGTTCCTTGGGATGGTCGTTGCCCATCATCATCTCCCTGTTAGTTGTTCTGGGTGAGTCCAATGACGTGGAAAGTAGGTGTGACAACTCAGCTGAAATTCAGATCTTAACCGGCACATGAGCAGACCAGAGCTTTAACTCTCTGGGACATATAGTTAACAAGTACAGGCTAATTATAGGTTCAAATAAAGGGCAGAAGAGCCATGTGTGGGGAAACTCTAAATGAGTCAAACTCTTATACTGGGGAGGATAAATTCCAAAGGTAAGACCCACTGAGCTTTTCTGCCCTGCTTATAGTGTCTAGATGTCCCCAGAGCCCTCAGGAGCCTCTGTCTTTAAGGCAGTGTACTATGGCAATCAATGAAATCTTGCTGTGATGTGCATAAACATTACCTCTGGAATGACCTTCTGTGACACTGGGAAATCTCTTAGCCATAAAGTCTCATTTGTATTTAATATTTCCTCCTTTTTTTCAAGGTGTTTTTCCAGATGCATTGCTAGTTGACACTTGGTAATAATCCCTTGATGCCAGGGGGGCTGATCTCTGGGAGTCATGTCCCACACTGGGTGGAAGCTAATATGTTTAAATGCTGAGTTTGGGTTTGAGGACATCATTTTTCAAAGACACAGTTTTGTCCCAGGAAAGTAGACTTGGTAGCCTTGTCAAAACCAGTTGGTGTAAAGGTGAGGGTCTATCTCTGGACACTCAATTTTATTCCATTGATCAATATGTCTGGTTATCTTTAGGCCAATATCATGCATTTTGACAACTGTAGCTTTGTAGTGTGTAGTAAGGTCAGGAAGTGAAATTTCTCTGACTTCACTCTTCTTTTTTAGGATGCTTTAGGCTATTTGGGACCCCTTTCCCTTCCAAATAAATTTGACAATTGACTTTTCTCTGCATCACATTAACTGATTTTCTTGTGTTGAACCACTCTTAAATACCAGGAATAAATCACACTTGATTGTGGTGTATAATTCTTTTAATATGTTTTTGGATTCTCTTTCTATGTTTTGGCAATTTTTGCATCCATGTACATTAGAGAGATTGATCTGTAATTTTCTTTTCTTGTAGTATCTTTATCTGTCTTTGGTATTAGGGTGAAGTTAACTTCATAAAACATGTTGGCTAATTTTACCCTGTCTTCAATTCTTTGGAGGAGTTTAAACCTGATTGGTGTTAATTCTTCTTAAAATATTTCGTAGAATTCACTTGTGAAGCCTGGAATTTCTTTGTTGGGAGATTTTTGATGGCTGATTTTATCTTTTTAAGTGTGTTTGGTTTTTTGAGTTCCTATATTCCTATAGAGCCCATGTAGTTTGTTTGTGCATTTCTGGGAACTTTTCCATTTGTCTAATTTGTCTAACTTGTTGGCATAGAGTTTCTCATAGTATTCTCTTTCTCTCTCTCTCTCTTTAAATCTAGTTGCATGATCTTCTTTTAGGGTACCTTGCTTCACTGAGTGGGTGTCTTACACCTATCTGTACCATGTAGGTGCCTTGTGCTGCTGCATGGAGGTCTAGGATGCCTCTTTTCTTTTTTTACCAGGTAATCCCAGTGATCAAACCTGGGTCTTCCATATGGTAAACGGGAGCTCAAGTGCTTGAGCCACAGCTGCTTCCCTCATCGTATCCTTTTATGATTCTTTTTATTTCTGTGGGTTCAGTCATATTGTCCCCCCTTTCATTTCTGTTTTTATTTATTTGCATCATCTCACTTTTATATTGTTAGTCTTTACGGGTTTTTCAATTTTATTGATATTCTCAAAGACCCACCTTTTCTTAATTTTCTCTATTATTTTATTTTTTTATTTTATTTATTTCTGTTCTAATCTTTATTATATCATTCTTTCTCCTTGGTTTGGGATTGGTTTGCTGTTCTTTTTCTAGGTCTTCCAGGTACACAATTAGGTCTTTGATTTTATATCTTTCTTCTTTTTAAATATTGGCATTTAGGGCTGTAAACTTCCCTCTTAGCATTGCATTTGCTGTATTCCATAAATTTTCATAAGTTCTGCTCTCATGTTCACTCATCTCAAGATAATTACTAATTTCTCTTAAAATTTCTTCTTTTCCCTTCTTATTGTTTGGGTGCATATTGTTTAGCCTCCACACATTTGTGAATTTTCCCTTTTCCACCTATTATTGATTCCAGGCTTCATTCCATTATGATGTGAAGGTGTTTCGTATAACTTCAATCTTTTTAAGTTTACTGAGTCTTACTTGGTGCCCCGGCATGTGGTCTATTCTTGAGAGACATCCATGAGCACTTGAGGAGAATATAAAACATGCTGATTCATGATGCAATGTCCCGTATACATCTGGTCCATCTTGAACATCATAGTGTTCATGTTCTGTGTTTCCTAGTTGCTCTTCAGTCTGATTGTTCTGCGTATTGATGTGAGTGGTATGTTGAAGCCTTCAACTATTATTGCAGAGACATCTATTTCTCCCTTCAGTTATGCCAGAGTTTGCCTTATGTATTTTAGGGCACCCTCATTAGGTGCATAGATGTGTGACTGATTCACCTTCTCAGTGGATTGTCCCTTTTATTAATACATGATGCCTTCTGAATCTCTTATAACATTTTTGCATTTAAAGTCTGTTTTGCCAAATATAGTATAGCTACCCCTGTTCGCTTTTGGTTATTGTTTGCATGAGTTATCTTTTTTTTTTTTATTATTATTTATTTAATTCCTTCCCCCGTCCCCCCCCCCCCCCCTCCCGTTTGTCTGTTCTTGGTGTCTGTTTGCTGCGTCTTGTTTCTTTGTCCGCTTCTGTTGTCGTCAGCGGCACGGGAAGTGTGGGCGGCACCATTCCTGGGCAGGCTGCTCTTTCTTTTCACGCTGGGCGGCTCTCCTCACGGGCGCACTCCTTGCGCGTGGGGCTCCCCCACGCGGGGACACCCTTGCGTGGCAGGGCACTCCTTGCGCGCATTAGCGCTGCGCATGGCCAGCTCCACACGGGTCAAGGAGGCCTGGGTTTGAACCGCCGACCTCCCATATGGTAGACGGACGCCCTAACCACCGGGCCAAAGTCCGTTTCCCTGCATGAGTTATCTTTTTCCAACCTTTCACTTTCAGTTGATTTGTATCCCTAGGTTTAAGGTGAGTCTCTTCTACACAGTGTATGGGTGGTTTATGTTTTTTAATCCATTATGAAATCTATATCTTTTGATTGGGGAGCTTATTCCATTCACATTCAAAGATATTAGTGTAAAGGCATTATTTACTTCCACCATTTAATTCTTTGGCTTTTATATGTCATACCTGATTTTCACCTATCATATTACCCTATTGGTTGTCCTGTGGGATGGTCTTCACTTTTATAATCTCCTCCAAGCGTCTTCTCCTGCCTTTTCTTTTTGGGCTGTATGGTTCCCTCAAGTGCTCTTAGAGCTGGATTTACAAACTCTCTTAGTTTCCGTTTATTTGTGAATATTTTAAATGTGCATTAATATTTGAAGGACAATTTTTCTGGATAAAGAATTCTTGTCTGGCAAATTTTCTCTTTCAGAATCTCTATCAGTACTTTGCCAATGCAAAGTACCAGAAATCAGTTGGCTTTTATAAAAGGAATTTATTTGTGGTAAAAGTGAACAGTCCCAAGGCCATGGAAAATCCATCTGTGGGCAACATAAGAGGTGCTTTCTCACCAGAGCCAGGGGCCACATGTTGAAGCAGGATGGCGGGTGATCTCTCCTGGCCTCTCCTTCCCCTCTGGGCTTCTTCTTCCTCGTGAACTCTGTGGGCCCAGCCTCTTGAGGCTTCGTGCTTGAGTGATCCTGTAGTTTTCTCTCTTCTGGCATAGGGCTTATTTCTTTCTGGGTCTTTGATTATTTAATTATTTCTTTCTGGGTCTTCTATTTCATTCTTGTCTGTTCTACCCTCTTCCTGATTTCAACTGTAAGCTATCAAGCAAAATGACTCATGTTTGCCCAGGGCCTTAGCTGTTTGAGCCTTCTCCTTTCTGTCACATGGTAGGATAAAAAAAGACAGCACTCTCTCTTCCTGTTTGTCTGTCTGTCTGTGCAAGTCTGTTTCCATCAGACCCACCAGGCAGGCAGGGACTCAAGTAGAGTCATGCCTTACCGACATGGTCAAATTAAAAAGCCCTAAAAGCAATCTTAATATGTAATGTAATCAAAGGACCCTCAACTGAATTTGATACAATCAAAGGCATCACACTCAAAGGAATAGATTAGTTTACAAACATAAGCTTTCTCTTTTGGGATTCATAAACAATCTCAAAACCGTCACAGTATTCTGTATAATACTTGCTCAGAGTATTTTTGATACTCCTTTATCTCTTTAGCCATATTATCTTTCAATCCATTGATTTTATTTAGAGGTTTGTATCAACGTTTTTGATTAATTGTCTCAAATCCTGTGCCTCATCTGGGGTTTTGATATGTTCTTTTGCTTGACACATAGCTTCCTTTTCCTTAATATGGCTTATACTTTTTTGCTGATGTCTAGATATCTGATCAGAGTGATGCTCAACTTCTCTCTCTTACGTATGGATTTAGTGGTAGGAGCCTGTGTGATTGGTGTTCTTTGACTCTTGCTTCAACCTGTTGTAGCTCTTAAGGATTATCCCTAGTTATTTGCTCAAGTTGGGTGTGTGGGTCCAGCAATGGGTTGCAGATGAGCTTCCAAAGACCTTGGGGAGGGAGGCTATAAATGTCTGAAAAAGCACCTTTTATGTACTTTTATTTTCTTTCCAGGCAATTCCTTGGCCTACCAGCAGATGGCAATGTTTGACACACTGCTCAGCGGAAACTTGGTTGGAATACGGTCAATATAACCCTGACTGGACCAGTCCAGTCAGAAGATCTGCTTGAGGGCTATTTAGAGCATCTCAAATCAAACTTTCTCAGAAGTATTCTTCTCCCTTTTCAGGTAGCCCCTCTCTTTACCCAAGTAGGAAATAATTCTACTCCCCTCCACACTCTCAGACAACTAGTCCCAGTCATTAGGGAGGGTGTTTTAGAGGGTCAGATCTCTAGTCTCCTGCTGACTCCCAGGCAAACAATGGTGTAGCCCTACCCAGTCTGGACCAGCCCTACCCAGCCTCTAAGGGCTTTTGGGACACAGCAGACCAAATTTGTTGGCCAAAAGCTGAATCTTCCTTAAGCTGCATCCCTCTCTTTCCCTTTCCTTGGGGAAGTGGTCCCTGCAGCCCCCTTTGTCTGTAACCACCAGCCAGGGGCTAGAAGACTCAAGACTGACTGTCCAAGGTTGGAGGACAAGTGCCAATAGCTGCAGCTATAGCTTTTACTCACAACTTTTCCCATCAAGTATCTTTTCTTTTTTGTTTGTCCCTCTCTCTTCTGGGTCTTGAAGGGGTGGTGAAGGGAGATGATCTCTTTTCTGTTACTGCTTCCTGCTGGCCACAGACTGTAGTCATTGCCTAACAAGGTGTAAAACTTTTATTTTATTTTAACTGGAGGAAGATGGATCTGGCTTTCTGTACAAAGCTGGATGAAATTTTCAAATGTTTAATAAGGTGTTCATTCTGAAAGAAACAAACTTAATTAAAATTTTGGAATACTGATTTTTAAAAGAGGACATTGGATGACAAAGGTAGATAAGGTTAGGTGCTTATGAAGATAGCACCCTTTTTGAAAAATCTGGTGGGAACAGTATATATATATATATATATATTTTTTTTTTTTAAGTTATATGTTTTCAAAGAGAAATTGCAACAGATACTTTGCTTTCTTTTGAAGATGCACTTCAGGTTGTTTAATGATTAGCACTCAGGTGCTCTGTTAGATGCTCCTGGTGAACTGGAATCTTTTGGGCAGTTGATTTCAGTCAGGATTAGTACACCAAGTTGGAAATCTTCTTAGTTTTAGCTGTTGGAGTGATCAGAACTACAGAATAAAGTTTTTTTAAATTTTGGTTTTAATTGTACAATTTCCGGTAATTTTGACTGTTCAATAGGTGACCCATTAAGAGAGAACAAGCCTCATTTTTGCTACACAGTAGAGTACAGTAGAAGAGCAAGTTGAACGAGCCTGGCTAAGACTGCTACCTTATTTTATAGACATGTTCATTTATTATTTAGAAAATGAAGTTACCAGGAATTTGACATGTCTGATATACTTTTGTACCTGATCCAGAATAGAAAAGATAGTTATAATTATTAGACATATATTTAGTAGAGGATAAAACTACAGCACTTAATATTAATGTATTACATAATGCCTAAGGATTCTGAGTTGCAAGTAATAATTTTAAGTTTCAGGTTTGTAATACTTGACATGTTTTCTCTCCATGGGAGCCGGCCATAATGCCAATTGTGTTTATGTTTTATTTACAGTATCTTCGTAATCATGGCTCCACTTAGCATGTTCTTCACAAAGTGAGTAAGTCACAGCATCGTTGATCCTAGAGAGAGTTTTCAGTGTTTTGCTAGCCTGGTGCATAGTGCTCTCTGGCAGTATTGAACAGTGCCAGTCTGAAGGCATATCCATTGTACACTTGGCTGTACTGAGTCATCACTGGCTGCTTCAGGAGCTTGAAACTGCAACGTAGTTTCCATCGACTTCAGGAGCATAACCAGAGGCTGATATAGCAAATATTTCTATTTGAGGGGTCAGTGACCAGCCTAGCCAGTAACTCACATGGAGAGGCAAACTCTAATGTATTCAAGGATTGGTTTGAATGCACAAAAAAGTTTTGATGATGTTAAAGTTTATTTCTTGTTTTTATATATTTTAAACATTTTAATGCAACACATCATATATGAATGACTTTGTTTACTTATACAATTTTACCATGGAGATAATCTTAGGTATTTTACTTTAGTAATAGAGGGAAAAAAAAACTATTTTTCATTGTTAAATGAAAATGGAAGATTCCCAATAGAATTAAGATAACTTTTCATTACCATTTATTTAAATATGCACTTTGCAGTGGCCTCAGACATCTTTTACTACCACAAAGTTATTCTTTGCTACTAATATCAATCCAGGTTTTTAGTTAATAATGACTTCTAGAACTAGAACCATTTAAATGTTTTCAGTTTGTAAGATGTTTTTACAACCTTTTTATAATTGACCACAACCACATAGACTAGTTACTATACATTTAAATAAACTTATTAAATTACAATGACCAACCAAAGAAGTTTACTTTATTTATTTTAGAGAGCACATCTACAATTTTTTTCTTTAATTTAATTTCATTAACATGAACTTACAGTTTTCATTACTCCAAAGATTTTGTATATATGTTAATTTCTTTAATGGGTCATTTATAAACTAAGGGAGATTACACTCAAGCTAAATAAAACTGAAACCATTATAATCTATGCAAGGAACACTCTCCCTCCTTTCCCCACAGGAACCCAAAACTTCCTTTTTTTGTTTAAATTGTGAAACTGTGAATGATTTTAAAGCATACGGACTACCAGGTTCCTAAACACATTACAATTGCGTAATTTAATTGTAATCCAGGAAAGAGCTTTCCATAGCTTTTATGGACCTTCTTTTACTTACTGAATTTCAGCAACAGAACCACTAACCACTCTTATTTAAGGCTGTCAAAAGGCTTAAACTGGGATATTACAGGTCAAACTGATTCTTAATTCCCCAAACCTAATATATAGGTTTAATCTGCCACACCTAGTCCTACCCTCAAAGCTCTTGCAAAGACAAGGCCCTTTCCCAATAGTGCCTATAATCAGATTTCTATATGACCTTTCCATCCTGCTTAGTCTAAATTTGGGCTCTAGGAATATTTATTCACATTTATAACTGCGTGTTTAATTTTTAACAATTTAATAGAGGATTTTTAAGAATTTTCATTTATTAATTTGATATTATCATCCTGATGTATGAAGATATACACAGCAAATAGGCAGACACAAATAGAGTTAGACAGAAACACGACTCATTGATGTTACTTATAATAGGCATTATTGTTGTAGAATTTGAGAGAGGTTTAATTATTTGCGTATAGAGGGGCCAGGACTCAGGAATGATTTTGAGAAGGAAAAATGGTTTATTGACGGCCAGCCAGACTCGGGAGCTTTTTGTTTGAATCCCAAGCCCAGAACAAGATTTTTAAATGTCTTTTATACAGAGACGAAAAGCCAAATGGTCCCTTTGTTTCAGTTCTCAAAAGGCTTGAATTAGCATATCTATCTTCTACATCTTAGGTAAGCTTTTAGCATGGACTCCAGACATTCTAGATAAGCTTTTAACATATTTTGTTTGCATTTCCCCTAAATACTTAAAGTTTTATAGACCTTGCATTCTTAAACTGTTTCCTGGGACTGGAGTAGTTGCCATTGTTACTAAGGGCAGGACTGCAGTCTCTTACCGTTCTACACCCACAAGTCAAACAGCTTAGGTTATCTCTGAAGAGACAAAGAGCCTCCCACCCATAGTCCACATCATTTCCCCCCTTTGCCAAAGTTTAACTTGCTAAGCTCTGGCATAGTTATTGTTGGAGCTATGAGGTGGATGGCTGTTTGTTGTTTTGATTGATTATTTATCAGTCTTTAGTGCAGCATCAGGGCTATTTTTAGATGTTTAGAACTTTTTATTTTGGACAGCAGAATCTTGGGGCAGGGGCCTCCTGCAGTTATTCTGCTGCCACCAGCACTCACTTGGATTTCCAGTCAGGTTCCAGATCCATTTATTACTTTTATTTTACCCTTAAAGAGTTTACACCTTTAATTTAAAAGGCATGCTGAAGAGAGATGATTTCTTTTTGTAATTGCTTCCTGCTGGCCATGGGCTGTAGTTATTGCCTAACAAGGTGTAAACTTCTTATTTTAACTGAAGGAAGATGGATCCGGCATTCTGTACGAAGTTGGATGAAGTTTTCATATGGTTAATAAGATGTTCACTCTGAAAGAAATAAACTTAATTAAAAATTTGGAATACTCATTTTTAAAAGAGGACACTGGATTACAGAGGTAGACAAGGTTAGGTGCCTATAAAGATGGCACTCTTTCTTAAAAGCTGGTGGGAACAGGATATATTCTTTTTTAAGTTATTTATCTTTAGAAGTTCACTGAGCCTGGCTGAGACTGCCACCCCATTCTACAGACATGTTTATTAACTGTTTAGAAAATGAATTCACTAGGAAATTAACATGTCCAATATACTTTTACACTTGATCCAAAACAGAAAAGATAACATTATAATTATTAGGCATACATTTAGCACAGGATAAGAGTACAGCACTTAATATTAATTAATGTATTATTACTTAATGCAAAGGATTTAGAGTTGCAATTAATAGTTTTAAGTTTCAGGTTTGTAATACTTTACATGTTATCTCTCCATGAGAGCAGGCCATAATGCCAATTGTGTTTAAGTTTCACTTACAGTATCCTGGTATCATGGCTCCACTTAGCATGTTCTTCAATGCAGTGAGCAAGTCACAGCATCCTTGATCTTAGAGAGATTTTCCAGTATTCTACTAGCCTGGTGCATAGTGCTCTCTGGCACTATGGAACAATGCCAGTCTGGAGGCGATATCCATTGTACATTTGGCTGTACCGAGTCATCATTGGCTGCTGCAGGAGCTTGAAACTGCAACGTAGTTTCCATCGACTTTAGGAGCAGAACCAGAGGCTGAGATAGCAAATATTTTAATTGAGGGGTTAGTGACCAGCCTAGCCAATAACTCACATGGAGAGGCAAAATGCAATGTATACAAGGCCTGGTTTGAATGCACAAGAGTTTGATAATGTTAACGTTTATTCTTTGTTTTTATATATATATTTTAAACAATTTAATGCAACACATCATATATCAAATGACTGTTTACTTACACAATTTTACCATGAAGATAACAGTAGGTACTTTACTTTAGTAATAGAGGGGGAAAAATTATTTTTCATTTTAAAATGAATATTTCCAATAGAATCAAGATAACTTTTTATTACTATTTACTTAAATATGTACCTTGTGGTGGCTTTCAGACAGGTTTTATTATTAGGAAGTTATTTTTTGCAACCAATACCAATTTAAGTTTTAGTTAACAATGACGTTTAGAACTAGAACTGTTTAAACGTTTTTAGTTTGGAAGATGTTTTACAAACTCTTTATAATTGACTAGAACTACATTGACTAGCCACCTCATGTTTAAATAAACGTATTAAATTACAATTACCAACCAAAGATATTTACTCTATTTATTTAAGAGAGCATATCTACAATTTTTTCTTTTAGCCTAATTTCACTAATGTGAACTTATAATTTTATTACTCTAAACATTTGGTACATATAATGTTAATTTAGCTTATAAATTAACTATGGGAGATTACACTCAAGTTAAATAAAATTGAAACCATTATAGTTTATGCAAGGAATGTTCTCTTTTTTCCTTACAGGAAGCTAAAAACTTTTTTTCTTTGTTTAAGTTATGAAAACGAATAATTTAAAAGCATACTGACTACCAGGTTTTAAAACACATTACACAATTACTTAATTTGTTTAATCATAATTTAGGAAAGATTTTTTCCATAGTTTTTATGGACTTTTCTTTTACTTACTGAAATTTGTTAATAGAGCCACTAATTACTTTTATTTTGTTGGAAAGAAATTTTCTGGAAGAAAATAAGGCTCACCAGATTGTGGAGAAGAAAATAATTTATTTTTAATCTTGCAAGAAGGGGCGCAGAGCCAGATATGGCTGGTGCCCCGAACAAAGAAAAATGACCCCTAAGCCTAGCACACAAGCTCTTCCTCTGTTTTTCCATAGATTGGATACTTCAGAAGTTACAGCTTATCTGAGAAGATCTAACCTTCCCGAGCAAAAGTTTGTGATTTAACTACTTCCTCTATCACATTCTAACCATTTTAGTTTTTACTTGTTCCCCTTTGTTAAATAAGGAATGGAATTTAGTGCTGAAATGGCACCGACGTAGCTCCTTCTTGGGCAACCTTTCACTGCCTATAGGACTGGCCTAAGCTGGTTTCCTCTACTGCTGTCCAACTCAGGAGTGGGAGACTGAGGCAGCAGGCCACCAGGTTACACATTTTTTTCTTTATGTGAAAACTAACCTAATCTTTGTGTTTTTTTGGTTTGTTTGTTTTTTTGTTTTTTTTTTACATTTTATGGCTGATAAAAGGTTTAAACTGGGAAATTACAGGGCAAACTGATTCTTAATTCCCTCGCCTAGTAGATAGGTTTAATCTGCCACACCTAGTCTTGGTTTTAAAGCTCTTGCAAAGAGGAGGCTCTTTCCTAATTGTCTCTATAATCAGATTTCTATATGACTTTTTTATCCTGCTTAGTTTAATTTGGGCTTTAAGAATATTTACATATATAACTGCATATTTAATTTTTAACAATTTGAATAGAGCTCTTTTAAGAATTTTCATTTGTTAATTTGATATTATTGATGTATGAAGACATACACTGAGCAAATGGGCAGACAAAGAGTTAGACACAGAAACACAACTCATTGATATTACTTATAATTTGCATTATTTTATATACTGTTTAGCTTAATTTAGGGTCCAGAAATATATATTACTTATACAACTGCCTATTTAACCTCAACAATTTGAGCAAATAGGCAGACATGAATAGTTTGACACAAAAACATAACTTTAGTTACTTTAAACTTATAATTTTTACAAAGCAAGTGTGACTGCAAAACATTTCAAAGACTCTTGAAACTTTTTTTAATTTGCACTATGACTGTGCAGTTTTACATTATGACCATGCAGTTTTACACAAGAATTTTCTTTCTTAATTAATGGATTGTGACTAAAATGTTCTCAATGCTTTAGCACCATTTTGTTTTAGAACTTTATATTTTACTTTGCAATTAGCAGAATTTTGGATAAGCAACAAGATTAATTTTATATATATTTACTGAGGCTCTTTGAAGCCTCAGGGAGACAGACTGGTTTCTCTCATGAATTGCCACTCTTAGGAACACTGACTATTAAGGCAGGAGACTTCTCCCCCTCCACCCCCCTTTTTGATTTTGGAGATAAAACTCCAGTGGTCATTTAACCTTATTCTATCAGGCAGCAATTTATTTAGTTTACACTTGAATTCATGAGAGAAAGGGTTACTAATACCAGGACAGGAGACAGTGATGTCAGTTCTTCTCTGGCCTGTAGGAGCAGAAGCTATTACGACATAACCATAGGCAAAGGCAAGGGGTAAGGTTAGGCTTGAAGTAACCATAAACAAAGGAAAGGTTAGTTTAGAATTTACACTCAAATAATAGTTTTAGGCTAAATTCACTCAGCTATAATTTCAGTTATTATTTTTTTACTGTTTTATAATATAAATGCATTTATAAATGATTTTAACTCTTAGTTACAGTTTTTATTAATTTTTTAAAACCTGTTAATTTTATAACACTTTTAAACACCTTTCATCCGACTTATAACATATTAAATGAACTTAACCATTAATTTTTCTTTTAAGGTAAAATAAATCTCTTGCAGTTAGTTTGAAATAAAAAGCTACTTTTCAGGATTTGATTTCTAAAACATAATGTTCTTTTAGAAGAGATAAGACCCTTCTTCAAACACTGAGGAATTGATGAGGGTAAGGCACAAGAAGCTATTTTGATAAAACAGATTTTCTTTGTATACTGATCTTACTCAATTTTAATCATAAAAGTTTCCTTCCACAAACCTTCTACACTTTCAGTATTCATTCAGGTTTTGTCCCACACTCTACTCTTTCCAATAATCAATCATTTTATCTTAGGACAAAATCATCTTCTGTTTCCTTAACAATAAAAACACATTCCATATATCCCACATACTAAGGTACCAGGCAAACTTCTTACAACATATAATTTGCATTAATACTAAACAAGCTTGTTACAATAATGAACTTTTCTTTGCTTTTAATACTTAGTGCATGTAATACCAGAAACAGTTTTTTCTGGATGCAAGTTGGCAGGGAAGGCTGGTATTATCAATTCAGTTTTTGTTTAATAATGACTTTCTGCGATTAGCCATTTAAATACCTTAATTTAAACAATGCTTTGCTAAAACTTTTATAACTATTTATACCTTTAAGACAAATTTTACCTTCACAGAACACATTCTCTTACTTAAAGTTACTACAATACTTTCTAAGAACCTGGGCAGAATGCTAACGTATTTTGGCTTTGACACCTTATGGAGGGAACTTTACTGCATTTATTCTGATTCTGCTTTTTACCCCCTTCACTTCCCCCCTTCCAGGCAGTCAGGTGCACAATAATTAAACAGGAATGTGGCTTATGAATAGAAGGTGTGGACTCACTGGTAAGGGGCAAGCCCCTCCCCCCTTTCCAGCTTTCAGCCAAAATGAGCAGACAGAACCTACTTAAATTCAGCAACTCTCCCGGGGACCCAGCCACTCTGACTGGGGCAGCCCCAACAAACTTGGTTGCGTGGCATGGACACAGATGGCCTCCAAGCCCCGGCAAAGGGGCAGACCAGAGATGAGACAGCAGAGCATGCACAAACATCCAGACTCTGCAAACATCCAGACTCCTCAAAACTGCCCCATAATCATTTCACCTCCTTGCCAATGACAAGGGATGGTTCTAGCTCTACTGCATTCTACTTTACATAATGACACAACTCCAACAGTAGCATTGAGCTGACATAGACAGAAGCACAAAGGTCACTAATTTGACCCACAAGTTCTATATATTATAATTTTTTCAGCGTGGCTGCCCCCACAGCCATCACAAACCTTAGAACACTTAACATTTGGTATAAAGCAAATTCATTCACAATTTAGCACCATATCAAATGATTTCAGCTAGACTTTTTCCACTGTTTAACTTTACACCCAGACCAAGCTCCACTAGAAAAGCCGATCCATTTTCCTGTAACCAAGTTGTTTTTTTTTTTTTTTTTCAATCTAGACCAATTTCCAGGATGTTAGGATTTGAACCTATAAACAACCCTTTCTATTAAAATCAAGCCTCCACTCCTTTAGTGGATATAAGACTAGTACCAGATTCTAACATGTAGTTAGACAAACCCAAGACACCAGGGCTTTTCCCCAGTTTTTCTCCTTTTCCCAGGCCTAGAGAGAATGGCTTCCCCCCAATTTTCTGGGGCTACTAGGGTTCTCTCAGGAGGTGATCAGCCTCCCCTTCCTAGCAATTAAAGCTAGGGCTTTCCAGACTGTGCTCACCTGGGGAGTCTTACCTTTTTCCATGTTCGGAGTTCTTTTTCATTCCCAGAATCTTTCTCTTCAGACCTTCCATTGCCCTCGATTTTTGTTGGGAAGATTCTGGTGGAGCCCACATCTTTTCTGGATTAAATTTAATCCAGGGGCACCCAGATTTGGGGTTCACCCGAGTCCTCCCAGCTTCCTTGGGGATTTGGAAGGGGCAACAAAATGCTACCGTCTCTGGTCTTTGTTTGCTGTCCCACCAGAGTCACCAAAAATGTTGTAGAATTTGAGAGAGGCCCAATTATTTGCATATAGAGAGGCCAGGACTCAGGAATGATTTTGAGAAGGAAAAATGGTTTATTGACGGCCGGCCAGACTCGGGAGCTTTCTGTTTGAATCCCAAGCCCGGAACAAGATTTTCAAATGTCTTTTATACAGAGACGAAAGGCCAAATGGTCCCTTTGTTTCAGTTCTCAATAGGCTTGAATTAGCATATCTGTCTTCTACATCTTAGGTAAGCTTTTAGCATGGACTCCAGACATTCTAGATAAGCTTTTAACATATTTTGTTTGCATTTCCCCTAAATACTTAAAGTTTTATAGACCTTGCATTCTTAAACTGTTTCCTGGGACTGGAGTAGTTGCCATTGTTACTAAGGGCAGGACTGCAGCCTCTTACTGTTCTACACCCCAAATCAAACAGCTTAGGTTATCTCTGAAGAGACAGCCTCCCACCCATAGCCCACATCATTATTTTATATACTATTTAGCTTAATTGGGTTCCAGAAATATATATTACTTATATAACTGCATATTTAACCCCAACAATTTGAGCAAATAGGCAGACATGAATAGTTTGACACAGAAACATAATTATTTACTTAAAACTTTCATTTTTACAAAGTAAGTGTGACTGCAAAACATTTCAAAGACTCCTGAAACTTTTTCTTAATTTGCAATATGACCATGCAGTTTTGCACAAAAATTTTGTTTCTTAACTAATGGCTTGTAACCAAAATATTCCCAATGCTTTAACAAAATTTTCTTTCATTTCAGAACCTTATATTTTACTTTGAATTCAATGAGAGAAAGCAGGGTTACTAATACCAATAGGACAGGAGACAAGGATATTCACATCTGCTTTCCCCTGGAATATAGGTGCAGAAGCAGGTTTTTTTTTTTTTTTAAGATTTATTTATTTATTAATTCCCCCCCTCCCCTGGTTGTCTGTTCTCTGTGTCTATTTCCTGCATCTTGTTTCTTTGTCTGCGCCTGTTGTCATCAGTGGCACGGGAAGTGTGTGCGGCACCATTCCTGGGCAGGCTGCACTTTCTTTCTCACTGGGCGGCTCTCCTTACGGGTGTACTCCTTGTGCGTGGGGCTCCCCTATGCGGGGGACACCACTGGGTGGCAGGGCACTCCTTGCGTGCATCAGCACTGCGCATGGGCCACCTCCACACGGGTCAAGGAGGCCCGGGGTTTGAACCGCGGACCTCCCATGTGATAGACACCCTAACCACTGAGCCAAGTCCGTTTTCCCTAGAAGCAGTTATGGAATGACCATAAGCAAAGGCAAGGGGTGAGGCTAGGCTTGAAATGACCATAAACAAAGGTAAGGTTAGCCTAGAATTCACACTTACAACAATAGGTTTAGACCAAACTCACCCAGTTATAATTTCAGTTATTACCCTTCTGCTCTTTTATAATATAAATGCATTTATAAATGATCTTAACTTTTAGTTACAGTTTTCATTAAGTTTTAAACTTAATGTGAATTGGATACCTTTATTAATTAAGCTGCAAGAATTTTATTAATAAGAATCCTATGAAGTTCTGCCTTTTCCTAGTAATGGAACAAATTCTCATCTGCAAGTTATGCATTTAATTAACCCACAAGAGAGTACTGGCATTTAAAGAGTCATTTTCAAACTACATTTTACCTTGAATTCTTAGGTGCCAACAACCGGCAGAAGCCAAACACAGATTTTAAAGTGCAGTTTCATTCCTTTTTTTTTTTTCTTCCTCTGTAGTTTCACAACCCTGAAGTTCCCAGCCAGACTATTAAAAAGGCTATCAAGTGATTAGAGGTCTATTGTTTCTAGAGATAGCCTCCTTTCTTCAGACAAGTTTACAGTTCTAAAACATTTCAAAGCAATTTCTGCATAGTGTCACAAAGAGAGAGATTTGGAAAAGCAGAAGAGCCTAGGCACAATGCAAATTTATTTTGGCCTTTGACACCCTAGCGAGGGAACTTTACTGCATTTATTTTGATCCTGCTTTTCATCCCCTTCACCTCCCCCCTGCCACACAGTCAGTGCACAGTGATCAAATAGGAGTGCTGCCATGAATAGAAGGTGAGGACTCACTGGAAAGGGGCAAGCTGCTCCCCCCTTGCCAGCTTTCTGCCAAAATAGAACTAACGAACCTATTCAAATTGGCTGCCCTGCCCGGGGACCCAGCCACCCTGACTGGGCCAGTCTCAACAAACCCAGTGTGTGGTGTGGACACTGATGGCCTCCAAGCCCCGGCAAAGGGGTGGACCAGAGATGAGACAGCAGAGTATGCGCAAACATCCAGACTCTGCAGTTTTGCCCCATAATCAATTCACTCCCTCGCCAATGGCAAGGGAGGGGTCCAGCTCAACCAAATTCCACGACTTTACAGAACCAAGCAACTCCAACACCAGCACTGAGCTGACACGACAGAAGCACAAAGGTCATTAATCTGACCCAGAAGTTCCATATATATCTTTTTCAGCATGGCTGCCCCTGCAGCCATCACAAACCATAGAAAGAGAGAACACTTAACATTAATATCTGATATAAAGCGAATTCATTTCCAATTCAGCACCACAACAAAAGAGTCCAGCTAGACTTTTTCACTGTTTAACTTTACACCCAGATCAAGCTTCACCAGAAAAGCTGGTTCATTTTTCTGTAACCAAGTTTTTCAAAATCCAGACCAATTTCCAAGACATTACAACTCGAACCTATAAACAACCTTTCTTATTATAATCAAGCCTCCACTCTTTTCAGTGGAGACAAGACCAGTTACCAGATTCCAACATGCGGTTAGACAAACCCGAAACACCAGGCTTTTCCGCTGTTTTTCTCCTTTTTCCAGACCTAGAGAGAATGGCTTCCCCCCAAATTTCTGGGGCTGCTGGGGTTCTCTCCAGAGGTGATCAGCCTCCTTCCCTAGCAATTAAAGCTAGGGTTCTCCAGACTGTGCTCCTCCAGGAGTCTTACTTTCCTCTGCATCCAGAATTCTTTTTCATTCTCAGAATCTTTCCCTTCAGACCTTCCATTGACCTTGATTTTCACTGGAAAGACTCACTGGAGCCACATATTTTCTGGATTAAACATAATCCAGGGGTACCCTGATGATAGGGGTTCACCCAAGTCCTCACAGCTTTCTTGGGGATCTGGAAGGGGTAGGAAAAATGCTAGCATCTCTGGCTTTCATGTGCAATCCTTGAAGAGCCCCCAGAATTTATGTAGATGAGAGAGGTTCAATTATTTGCATACAGAAAGGCCAGGACTCAAGAATGATTTTGAGAAGGAAAAAATGATTTATTGTCAGCCGGCCAGACTCAGGAGCTTTCTGTTTCAAACCCGAACCTTGAACAAGATTTTTGAGTTACTTTCATACAGAGAGGAATGGCCAAATGGTTCTTTGTTTCAGTGCTCAATAGGTTTGAATTAGCATATATCTTCCACATCCTAGGCAAGCTTTTAGCATGGATTTCATCCATTCTAGATAAGCTTTTAGCACATTTGGTCTCCATTTTTATAGAGTTTGCATTCCTAACTTATTTCCCCAGGACTGGAATTGTTGTCATAGTTACCAAGGGCAGAGCTGCATTTCTCACTGTCCCAAATGAACATTACACAGAAAACACACCTCTCGGGTTATCTATGAATATACCCCCCACTCATAGCCTACATCAATACCAAAAAATAAGAAAGTAAGAATTTTGAGTCAAATTGTAAACTTTGTTTCTCTTGGTGTGTTGTACGTGTTTTGTGTTTGTCTGTTTGTTTAATGTCAGTGTATATTTTAATACCTCCAGATGGTAATATAAATTAATAAATAAAAAATTCTAAAAGAGCTCTATTCAAATGGCCAAAAATTAAATAAGTACTTCTATTAATACTTTATATTAAATGTTAATGAGATGTCTACAATGATAAAAATTGTACATCTTGATTAATGAAATTACTATAAGTCTCTTCATAAGAAATGGTTCTTGCCTAAATTGAAATGAATAGTTTATTTTTCTTCACAAAATAATGTAAAACTTAAATGTATATTTTAAAAGGTAAAAGGTTTGTGGGAGTGCTAACAGAAATTTAATAGGTTTGTTCAAAAGAGTGTGTTTTGTCCTGAAATAATATGGCTAATTTTCATAAACTCAAAATAAAAATAAATATATGCAGGACAGGGCTAAAATGCATGTGGCAAGTTGTCGAAGATATTGTGGTAATGTAAAGTAAGGGAATGTGTTCTGTGAAGGTAATGTTGTAGAAGCCGAGAAAGGTTCAATTATTTGTGCACAGAAAGGACAGGACTCAGGAATGATTTTGAGAGGGAAAAAATGATTTGTTGATGGCTGGCCCGACTCGGGAGCTTTCCATTTCCAACCTCCAACAAGATTTTCAAGTTCCTTTTATACAGGGTGGGGAGTCAAATGGTGCTTTTAGGAAAGAAAATGACTTTCTTTGTTAGTTAAATGTTTGCCTGAGTACCAGATAGGTTTTGAATTAACATATTGCCCACATTTCACGTGAGCTTGAATTAGCATCTCCCCCACATTCTGTCTGGATGCAACCTTGAATACACATTCAGTCTTACATCCTTTCTGAACATTCAAAGCCCATAGAGCCTATAACACTTAACTGAATTCTTAGGGACTTGGCACACTTGGATACAGAATTAGATAATTTTGAATTTATGCACAGGCTATATTATATTTCCCACTTGAGGCCAAGTCCAAGTCCCCTTAATCTTCGGTATCACCACCATCAGGTTATCTATGAAGAGAGGGAAAAGCCTCCCACGATAGCCCACATCAGTAAAATTTGTCTCAAAATAATATAATTATAGTCTATATAGTTATAAATAATTATAAAAGGTTTAAAGAAGCATTGTTTAAATTAAGGTATTTAAATGGCTAATTCCAAAAAGTCATTATTAAACAAAACCTGAATTGATAATAATAATAAAAGGTAATTTTATAACAGGAAAACTTCGGCAACCACCCTCCCCTACTAACTTGTTTCTGAAAGACTGTTTCTTTTAGTATTGCATGCTACTAAGTATTTAAAGTGAAGAAAAGTTCATCATTTAACAAGTTTGTTTAGTGTTGATGGTAATTATATGTTATAAGAAGTTTGCCTGGTAATTTCTGTATGTGGGATGTATAGGCTCTGTTTTTATTATTAAGAAAACAAAATAATTTTTTCCTAAAATAAAATGATTGGTTCTTAAGAAAAGGTAAAATGTGGGACTAAACCTGAACAAATGCAGGATGTGCAAAAAAGTTCGTGGAAAAGACATTTTTATGGTTAAAGTTAAGTAAGATTTCATGGGTCTATTGATAAAGTTTTAAAAGCTTTAGTATCAAGTAGTACACTAACGCAAAGTTAAAATTTTGTTCTTTCTCAAAGTTTCTCAAGTCATTAGTCTGTTTTAGTAAAAGTTTATAAAATGTTTTTATCCTGAATAATCAGTATACAAACAAAGATTGTTTTATCAAAATAGCTTCTTGTGCTTTAACCTTATCATTTCCTCTGTGTTGAAAGAAGAAATTGTCTTATCTCTTTTAAAGGAACATAATTGTCAAACCTGCCTTCTCAAAACCAAATCCTAAAAAGTAGCTTTTTATTTCAAACTGGTTACAAAAAAATGTTAAATGGAAGGTGTTTAAAAGTGTTATAAAACTAACAGGATTTTTTAACCCTTTGTTAATTAAAGTTGTATGAGTAAAAGTTTCATATGAATACTTAAGAGTGTATGAATTTACCAATATTTCGGCATAATGTTAAACAAAAGTACAATATGGTTAATTATGGTTTTAATTATTATAAAAAAGTGTGTGTCACAGAAACAACCAATTATCATCAATTAAAGTAACAACACTGTAGTATTCAGCAATCCCAAATTCTGCTAATTTGTTGCAAGAAATTAATATCCAAGTGTGTCACTATCACTTTGTTTTAAAACTTGCTAAAACTTTCTTTAGCAGTTTCTTAAACAGTCAAGCCAGCCTGCATTCCCCTATCTGTGGAAAACCCAACAACGGACATTTGTAGTGCTTCCCCTAAGCTATGTGCATAGCCCAACCATCTGTCCTGGCATGGTAATAATAATCTGGCTGTGCAGAAAAAAATCTGTGGCTGATACTCTACTGATGACATTACTTTAACCAGTAATCCTCTTTCCAAAAGTTAAAAGAAACATCAGAAATAATAGTGTCCTATCTTAAAAGCCTAAAATAGGCAAACAATGAGAACAGGCTGCATGGTCCCTACTGCTTAATCAAATTCTTGAATGTTATTTGGTTGGGTAAAAAAAACTATACCCTCTGTTGTAATTAATGAAGTACAATATTTTCTTCTATTAATAGAGTTTGTAATATTGTTAAAATACTAAAAATCTTTCATCCCTCATTTAGCTCAAATATTAAAACTATTGTATGTATTAATTGGGAAAGGTCCTTCATGGAAGTAGGAAAACCTCCAGCAAGCTGCTTTAAATGATAAAAAAAAAAGGGGAGGGAAATTGTGGACATTAACAGCCTGTGAATTGGATGTGGCAAGCACCAATATTGCTCTTGGGTGGAGTTTGTGGCAAAGGCAAAATTCTAAAAAGTACCCCTTGGGTTTTAATCACACTTCTGGAAGGAGGCCTAGAGTAAAATATTAAAAAGCAATTGTGTGCAGCATGGGAGGCCCTGCTAAAAGTGAAAAGACGCAATCCATTAGTGTCTGGTCACTCTGAAGACTGCCCATCCTATCCAGGGGTGGATTGCAAATACTAAAAGCAAAACAGAAATGATAGACTGTTGTAAATTGCCCTCAGATCTATGGAAAAACATCCAGGATACCTACTAGTAGTAACAGGTGACTGTCATGTCCCTACCCACTCCTCTAACATCCCTTTTAGGGCTGCTGACACAGATACCTTTGTGAAGCTCCAGGGCCCTACCACTGAAACCTGAGAAAAGGCAAAGTGGCTCCACTGAAAAGGCAAATATCGTGAGTACTAGACCTTGTGTTGCCTAGCCCAGCAGTTCCGGCTGCCTGTTACTCCCAACAGCTCATAGACATCCTCCATAAATTACTTCAAGCTTACTTCAAGGACTGTGACATCCGATCCCTCCTGCTCTGGAGAGGGATGAGCCCTCAGATGTACACTGAAACCCTCGAGGGAATAATACAAGAAACCACCTGAGCTGTATTCAGTACTTTACAAAAACAAAAAAGGGGGAATGTGGAGATATGGCTGGAGGTTAAAATACTTCACTGAGACCTTTGGCTATTGGTAGCTGCCACACATCATATTAACTTTCCTAGAACTGCAAATTTGCAGCTTATATCTGCTGATGAACTTGGGCCTGTGTGCCCTCTCCTTATGCTATTGTAGCAGAAACTGTTAACATTACCAAGGTGAAAGGACATTTTTATGTACATTGTTTGCATTATAATTTAACTAACTGTATTTAATGGTTCAACAGCCCACTTTTGTTATGTTTCCCGTATGTTAATATACCCCCTGATGTTGTGACACCAGGAAAGAGTTTTTGCAAATTATTCAACTACAACTAGATGCGCCCCCATACCCTCGAGCCTTCGGTTTAACTGTAGCCGGCATTATCACACTCATAACAGTCATTGGGTCCTCTATTACTGCTGGACTTGCACTTTCTCAAAGTATTCAAACTGCAGTTTGTTACTTCTTTAGCACAAAATACTTTCCTAGCCTTATGGGACCAAGAACCCATTGATCACAAATTAGAAAAAAAAATTAAATGCTTTGGAGGAAACTTTTATCTCTTTGGGTAATAAAATAGATACTTTACAATATCAGATGCACCTACAGTGCCATCCTTGGAATACTTTTGTTTGTGCTACCCCCATATTGTTCAATAATATGAAATGGAATTGGACTGCCGTCCATCTCCATTTGCAAGGAATTTGGAATCATGAAAATATTTAGATTTACGGAGCCTACATGATGAAATCCTGGCCCTCCAAACAGCTCATCTTGCTACATTAAATCCTGAAGCTTTTGCTAACAGTCTGCTAACCAGCTTACAAAAATTTGCCCCTTGGGACCTCCTCTGTTACAATTTATGGTTTTTGTTGACTTTTGCCTGTCTTCTGCTACTTCTCTGGTACTCACTACAGTTACAACAGCAGATGGACCACATACAAACAGAAAACACCCAGTTATGTCTGACTCAAAAGGCCTTAAGGCACAATGAGATGTGAACAGCTCTCTTGAAAAAGAGCTGCCTGGGACAAGTTTCTTGTCCTCACTAGCTGGTAGTCAATGATGGGTAAGAGTCCCAGAGGGGGCCAACGTAAGACAGGCACAGTCATAGCTGGCAGCCTTTTTCTATAGTAAAAAAGGGGGAGAGATGGGGAGCTCTGCAAAGAAGGGTCCCCAGAAGCCTGCAAAGCAGCCTCCAAGGTTCACAGTAAGAATGTAGACAAAGTGCACCTGGGGAGTCTGGAAATAAAATAGGAGGAGCCCACTGGCCAAGGTCACGTGCTGAGCTGGATATGCTGAGTGTGGATAAGAAAGGGACTGTGTTACCTGTAGGCTTATGAATAGAAGAATAACTTTTGTGTTTGTAGTAACCTAGAAATGCAAACCTTCTGAATGTGCTGTTTTCCCTTATGATATAAAATAAAGTGTGTGTTCAAGCCAAGTGACTGAGGGGAGTTGCAAACTCCTCATGGTCCACTTGTCCTGCGCTATTTTGTGTCTTTCATTTCTCAGCCTCACACTCCTCCCACCTCAAGAAGCTGTTCAGCTGCAACAGTTGCAGCACCTCCCAAAGAAAATAAACAACCAACCAAACAATGACCAAACAAATGAGCAAAAACAATGAGCCAAACAACATGCAAAAACAAAACAAAACAAAACACAAGCAAAACAATGAGCAAACACAACTAGCAAACAGATATGTGTTCAATCTCCAGTCTCAGTACCTAAAAAAAAAAAAAAAAAAAAAAAGGTATGCTTCAGGTTTCAGAAGAGTAGAAAATACTGGGTTCAGAAGTTTGAACCCAATATATTGCACTCACCTAATATACAAACTATAAATTTTGTCCTCAGTTACCCAGCGTGTTAACCTTCAGGCATAGGCACATGGTTTTCATACTTAGACCTTGAAAGAAGAACCTAAATGAGAAAGTCTGAAACCCCAAATGATTAAGTAGCTTAGTTTACACTTTGGAAGAGCTATTTCATTATTATGATTTCTGAGTATTTACTTCCCTTTAATTCTCATAAAAATTGATGTCAATAACAAAATACTTAATTGTAATTTAAAAAATAGTATTCAGTCAGGAAAAATTATATAACTTAAAAGAACAAAAAGAAACAAACAATATCTATTTTCATTTCCTTGCAGGAAAGTAAGTTATTTCCAAACTAGCTCCTTGCAACACTCACATGTACAACTGTGACCCGACCTAAAGAGCTGGTTCTGATCACTTGCAGAGTTATTAAAGGTCAGTAGTTAGGCATGGTTAAATTTCATATGCAATTAATTGATGGACTTTAAGGCATTCCATTCTAGGATTTTGTTAAAAATCTACTCTCTATTTACATGTCTTTCTACAGTACAGTTATTTCACATTTAGAAAGTAACGTAATGTGGAGAAAGTGATTGAGGCTTATAATATGATTTTTTCCTGAGGCTGATGATAGCTGGAAGATTGGGATTTTTCTCTCCGTGTAGTTTCTTAGCACTCAGTAGCCAGTTTGCTTCCTTACAGCACAGGTTTGTTCCAAGAGAGTGAAGTTAAGAATCGGACAGACATCTTAAAGCATAGGTTCTAGAGTCCACACAATGTCACTTCTGCCATATTCTGGTTAAAGCAAGTCATAAGGCCCACCTAGATTCTATGGGAATCTATTACTCCATCTTTTCTGGATAGAAAGAGAGGCAACCTCCCATTACAAAGGTATATGGAAACAGAGACTATGATATTTGGGAGCCATTATTATAATGATCTACCTAAGTTGAACAGTGCAAATTAGTTTGCTATATAGGGATTTGACCAACTAAAGATAAAATAATCTCTAAAAATTTGCATCTGTTTTTCCTGTTTAAATTATTCAAGAAAAGTCTCTCTAATAAATTCAATTTCTTAAATCAGCATAAAATATTTCCCCGAGCCAACATGAAACTTATTCATTGTACCTAGAAAACAAAACTGGGATTGGCAAGAAATCTGCACTTTTCTTTTCTATTTGAATTCTGCTCCTAAAGTTTAAGAGTCCTGGGAATTGGACTCTTGGCTCTATAAGCACTAAGCAAGAGTTAACTAAAGAGAGCCCTTATCAAAGTGAGGAGAGAAGAGCTTCCATGATTGAGAAAACGCTGTTTTTCTGCAAGGGAGGGTGATGTGGAGAGGACAGGGAAGCTTACATTTGCGACCCTCCCAGAGCACATATCTGCATCTCTTCTTTTGACTTCTTCTTATTTAGGTATTGTCTTCAAGTAGGAATACCTTCCAGTGGCTATGAAGAAAGGAAAGTGATATCATTAAATGGTGGTATATACATCCCCAGGAAACTTGCCCCATAGAAACAACTAAATAAAAGAGTACATTCCACTCTCTTGGAACTTTGTAAGACAATGGAGACTGGAGAAAGACTCCACAAGTGCTGAATTGAATGAAAAGAATACCAACCAAAACAGAAGATAGGAGATCTGAAACTTGGACCTGCCAGTCTGGACCCCTCCCAGACACGTGGTTGTGTGGAGTTTAAGAGTCACAGTGACAGTACTCTAGCCTGGGTACCTACTGCCATAGTCTCTGACCTCAGCATCAATTATGGCAGCAACTTAGATCACCATACACATTTATGCACAGGAACCCAAGGTCATATAGACCCAAGGCCGAACCCTAGCATCTCATGAGCATACACATACAAAGACGCCTCCAGGATACAGGAAACAAGAGCCACACAGTGCAGAATTGTTGGCAAACAGTGCACACTCCCAACACTGTTACTAATTGCTGGTGCATCTAAAAGAAAAGTGGACATTTTGAATGCCAAACCGCTCTGGTTCCCTGGGGTGGAATACCCTTACATGGGAGTTAAGGTTGGCAGAAAGACCGCACAGGAAATGAGGAAAAACTGAACTGTTGTAAGGCAGAGTAAACAGAGGACTGACAGCTGTAGTGGAAGGGCTGCCCTGAGAATGGGAGAGCAGTTGAGCAAATCAGTACTGCTGGGGAGGAAAGTGTGCATAAAAGCAAACAGAACAACTGAGCACTCCTGGAGAAGGAACAGCAGAAAGTAAATCTCCGGAAAGTGAACCAGATGCACATAATAGGGTAATCTAAAAAGTTGTAGGACATGCCTAGGGCAAGAGGCAGGTAAAAAGTCTTGAGGAAATTTGAACTGTTAAGCATGGGTTGTGTAGCAGTTTGATATGGTTTATGAATTCCAAAAATAGATATTGGATTATGTTTATAAACTGGTCTGTACCTGGGAATGCTTAAGTTATGATTACGGCTTTGATTGGGGCACATCTCTAGGATTTTGAGTCCATGCTCACAGATAAAACTATGTGGCAGAGCAGAGGAGTTAGTCGGAGTTTGGATGTTGGAGTTTTGGTGCTGGAGTTGTGAGCTGGAGCCCAGGATGTAAGCATGCAGAGGAGCCGAGCAGCTCAACCCAGAGAGAATCAAGCCCCAGGGAGAGAGACAGAGCCATCGCTTGGTCTTCTACAGCTGGCCTTTGGAGAGAGGCAAAGTCTAGAGAGCCACATAGTCTAGAGCTGACCTCATGGAGAAACAGAAGAGTTGAGCCCAGAAAGAAATGAGCCCGGGGAAGAGAAGAACCCAGGAAGCCTAATCCCTTGCAGATGTTGGCAGCCATCTTGATCCAATGTGTGGCAATAGACTTTGGTAAGGGAAGTAACTTACACTTTACAGCTTGGTAACTGTAAGCTTATACCCCAAATAAAAAACCTTTCTAAAAAACCAACTGATTTCTGGTATTTTGCATCAGTACCCCTTTGGCTGATTAATACAGGGTGCTAAAAGATTAAGTATAAATTGGAACAAAGGTTGAAGAAGAGCCTTACCACACATCCAATCTATAGTCAAACTGTGAGCAAGAGGGGGAAACCTACTCCAGAGCTAGCACATCAAAATAATTAGATGCTGAGACATTAGCAAAAAACCAGAAGCCATACAAAGAAATCAGATAATATGGTTCATTTAAGGGAAGAGATTACAACTCCAGAGAAAACAGACATGAGAACAACTAATCAAAGGTCAGTCAAATCTCCTAAATCAATTCAAGGAGCTGCTAAAGGGAAATATGAATACATATAAACTAAATATGGATATAGAGCTAGAGGATATTAAGAAGATAACATGTGAAAAAAAAAAAAAAAGGAGAATTAGAAAGTCCAGAAAAGAAGATAACAGAACTTATGGTGATGAAAAACACAAGAATGGAGTTTAAAAATACACTAGAGACACACAAAAGCAAAACAACAGGAAAAGAATTAGTAAACTAGAAGAGAGAACAATCAAAATCATAAGGTCAAAAGATCAGATAGAGAAAAAATTTTCAAAAAGTAAACAGAACCAATGAACCATAAAGCATACCAACAAATGCATTATGGGAGTTCCAGAAGGAGAAGAGAAGGAAAAGGGAAAGAAAGAATATTTGAGGAAATGATGGCTAAAAATTTCTCAACTCTTATGAATGACATAATGATACATGTCTAAGAAGCCTGATGTATATCAAACAGGATAAACCCTAATGGATCTACTCAAAGACATACTAATTAAAATATCAAATACCAAAGATAAAGAGAGAATTCTGAAAACAGCAAGAGAAAAGTGATTAGTCACAAACAAGAAATCCTCAATAGGACTAAGTGTTGATTTCTCATCAGAAACATTGATGCTAAAAAGGCAGTAGTATGACATATTTAAGGTACTGAAAGGGAAAAACTGCTAGACAAAAAGCTTTTTTTCAACAAAACTATTCTTCCAAAATGAGGAAGAATTTAAGACATTCACTGACAAATAAAAACTGTGAGAGTTCATCATGGAAAGATCTGCCTTACAAGAAGTGTTGCAGGGAAATCTTCAGCTTGAAAGGGAAGAGCAGGAGATCCTGGCTTGGAGCAGTATGAAGAAGTGAAGATCTCCAGTGAAAGCAAATCCTAATAGCACCGTACCCTTAGTATATAATTCTACTCTTTATTTTTTATATGACTTAGACTGTAATTTAGTAATACATAATCATATTTCCATGTAATGGAAACAAAATATTTTGAGGTAATGTGTGACAAAAGCAGCATAAAGGGGGGAAATGGAAGGATACAGGTGCAGTGACTACATATGCTATTGAAGTTAAGTTGGCATTTTTTCAAGCTTCTAGGTTATAAACTTAGTGTTTAATACAAACCCCAGGGTAACCACTAAGAAAGTATTTACAATATATACAGAAATGAAAATGAAAAATAAAGCCCATCAGTTACATCACAGGATTAAATATACACAAAAGGAGGCTACAATACAGAAAAGAGAAGCAAAACATATAAGACAAAATGGCTGCCTTATCAGTAATAAAACTGAATGTAGGAACGTGCATGTGGCTCAAGTGATTGGGCTCCCACCTACCACATGGGAGGTCCCTGGTTTGGTTCCTGGTGCCTACTAAAGAAGACAGTGAACTGTTGTGGCAGGTGGACATGGTGAGCTAATGCAACAAGATGATGCAGCAAGAGACAGAAGGAAAATACAATGAAAGACACAACAAGGTGGGGAGTGGAGTGGTCCATGTGATTGGGCATCTCCCTCCCACATCAGAGGTCCCAGGTTCCGTTCCAAGTGCCTCCTCAGGAAACATGGAAGATGAACAGACACAGCAAGTGCAGACAATGAGTAGGTGGAGAGAAATAAATAAACAAAATAAATCTTTTAAAAAAATACTGAATGTAAATGGATTGAACACTTCAAGACACAGATTGGCAGAGGGTGCAGCCTGCCTAGGAATGGCGCCGCCCACACTTCTCGTGCCCCTGACGACAACAGAAGTGGACAAAGAAACAAGACGCAGCAAATAGACACCAAGAACAGACAACCAGGGGAGGGGGGGAAATTAAATAAATAAATAAATCTTAAAAAAAAAAAAAAAAGCACAATCCATCTGTGTGTTGTTTATAAAAGACTTATCTAGACTCAGACACAAATAGATTGAAAGTGAAATGAGGGGAAAATATATTTCATGCAAATGGAACCAAAAGACAGCTCTGGTAGCTATACTAATACTGGACATAAAACACTCTAAGTGAAAAAAAAAAAACTGTAGTAAGAGGCAAAGAAGAACATTATACACAAATAAAAGTTTAAATACACCAAGAAGAAATAACAATCATAAATATTTATGCACATAGTGGCAGTACTCCAAAACTCATTAGGCAAACTGACAAAACTAAAGGGAGAAATAGATACCTCCACAGTAATACTTGGACACTTCAATACATCACTTTCCTCAATGGGTAGAACATCTAGACAGAAGATCAGTAATGCCATGGAGAACTTGAACAGTATAAGAAATTAACTAGACCTAATAGACATATACAGAACATTGTATGCAGAAAAAGCAGAGTACACATTCTTCTCAAGTGCACATGGATCCTTCTCCAGGATAGACTGAATGTTGGGTCACAAAAGAAGTTCACAGTAAATTTTACTTTATTTTTTAATTTCTTTTTTTTAAATTTTAAAAATTATTTTTTTTATTTTTAATTGCCTTTTTTTAAAATTTAATAGATCACACAAAATGTTACATTGACAAACATGAGAGATTCCCGTATAACCCACTCCCCACCTCATGATAAATTTTAAAAGATTGAAATCATACAAAGCATCTTCTCTGACAACAATGGAAGCCAGAAATGAGAAGCAGATGGAGAACTGGAAAACCCACAAATATATGGAAGTTAAACAACACAATCAATCAATGAGTCACAGAAGAAATCACAAGAGAAATCATAAACTATCTTAAGATGAATGAAAATGAGAACTCAAGGTATTGAAACTTATGGGATGTAGCAAAAGGCCGTGGTAGAGGAAAATTGATAGTCCTAAATGTTTCCATTAAAAAAGAATAAAGAGTTCAAATCTACATATGAAGAAAACCAAGAAAAAGAACAACAAAATTAACCCAGAACAAACAGATGGAGGAAATAACAAAGACTGGACTGGAAGGAAATACAGAATAAAAAAACATTAGAGAGAATTAACAAAACCAAAAATTGGTTCTTTGGAAAGATCAATAAAATCAGCAAATCTTTAGCTAGACTAACAAAGAAGAAAAAGAGAGGACATAAAGAATTAAAACAAAATAGGAAAGGGGGGCATTACTATCAAACCCACAGAAACAAAAAGTATCATAAGAGGATGCTATGAACAATTGTGTGCCAACAAATGAGATTCTCTAGAAAAAAGGAACAAATTCTTTAAAACACACAACCACCAGCAAGATGGTGGCACAGTAAGGAGCTCCTAGAGTTAGTTCCTGGTATAAGGCAGTTAGTAATCACCCACAGCTATCTAAAGCACATGTACAGGGTTCCAGGAACAAAAGAACATCCTGCAACATCCTTGAAAGAATGGAAGCAGGAGTCTGTCCATCTATATAGAAGATTAATAAATAGAGCACTCCATGCCTCAGAGGCCAGTGCCCACCCACCACTGGAGGGACAAACCTTGAGAACTATTCTTCGGCTGGAATTGGAAACTCCACTTACCAAAAGTGGGGGAGGAAGAGACAGGTGGGCACCAACTTCAGCTACTGACTAGTAAATTCAGTGGGCTAAAGTATAATCCTAAGAACAGCTAAAGGGAAGTGAAATTGGCTCAAAGGATAGAGCATCCGCCTACCACATGGGAGGTCCAGGGTTCAAACCCAGGGCCTCCTGACCCATGTGATGAGCTGGCCCATGTGCAGTGCTGATGCACACAGGGGTGTTGTGCCATGCAGGGGTGTCCCCCGTGTAGGGAGCCCCATGCACAAGAGTGCACCCCATAAGGAGAGCCACCCAGTGCAAAAAAAAGTGCAGCCTTCCCAGGAGTGGTGCCACACACATGAAGAGCCGACACAGCAAGATGATGCAACAAAAAGAGACACAGATTCCCAGTGCCACTCACAAGAATACAAGTGGACACAGGAGAACACACAGTGAATGGGCACAGAGAGAAGACAACTGGGGGGAGGGAGGGCAGGGAAGGGAAGAGAAATTAAAGAAATAAATCTTAAAAAAAAATAGAACAGCTAAAGTTTGAACCTGTCTAAGACAGAAAGAGGCTGGTATCTGCCATCTTAACTCTGTGCCTGGCACAAGGGGAAGTGGGGCGGACTGAAAAATCACACTGCTGGTAGGAAAGACTGGCTTCTTTCCATCAAGATCAGATTATAGCTCCAACCTTCCGCAGGTAGGAAGCTGCAGGGACCTACACCAGACCTCTCCAGGAAAATACAACCCACATCACAGAGGCTTGTGATCATCCTGCTCTGGCACGCAAGCTGTCTCAGGAGTAATTCTGTGGCTGGAGTTGGAAACTCCATTTCCCAAAGACAGGGAGGAAGAGACAGTTGGCCACCAACTACAGCTACTCATTAGTAAACTTGACTGGCTAAAGTATAACTCTAAGCACAGATAAAGTTTGGACCAGTCCAAGTCCGAAAGAGGCTGGTAGTCACCACTTATTTCCCCCACTCCCAGCATGAGGGGAAGCTAGGCTGACTGAAAACCACAGTGGTGGAGGAGACCAGTTTCTTTCATCCAGATTGGCCTGCAGCCCTAGCCTAGGCTCCAGCCCCACCTCTAGCAGGGAGGAAGCTAGCAGTCCCTGCACCAGCCCGTCCAGGTAACTATAGGTACATTCAGCTGGCACAGATGGGATAATCAAAAGTCTACCAGGGAAGCAGACTTGGCTCAACTGGTAGGATGTCTGGCTACCACATAGAAGGTCCAGTGTTCAAACCCAGGGCCTCCTGACCCATGTGGTAAGCTGGCCCACATGGAGTGCTGATGTGTTCAAGGAGTGCCATGCCACATAAAAGTGCTCCCTGCATAGGGAAGCCCAATGCGCAAGTAGTGCGCCCCATAAGGAGAGCCACCCAAGGCAAAAAAAGTGCAGGTTGCGCAGGAGTGGTGCCGCACAAATGGAGTGCTAATGCAGCAAGATGATGCAACAAAAAGAGACACAGATTCCCAATGCCACTGACAAGAATACAAGCAGACAAAGAAGAACACACAGCACATGGACACAGAGAGCAGACAATGGGGTGGGGGTGGGAAGGGGAGAGAAATAAATAAAAATAAAAAGAAGAAGAAGTCTACCAGGAGAACTGTAGTCATCTCAGATAAACACAACATAGAATGCTGCCACACCTGCAGCTCCATCCCTGTCCTGGCAGGAGAGAAATGGGTGTGAAACTTCATCAATATTTCTAGGTAACTACAATCTAGGCCTGCACGACTTGGATTATTCCATGCAGCTGTGACTCTGTAGCTACCCCTGGCAAAGGAGAAAGTTGGGAGAGGCTTCATTGGACCCTGGGCAATGAGGGAAGCTTGAGACTCCAAGCTTATACCACAAAATACATCCTTGCTTCCTACTAGCAAAGGAGAAAGAGTAGAAAGTCCTAAATGAAAGAGAAAAATTGCACCCAGAATAAATACTCTAGTAAGCCAGATGCCAAGACACCAATAAAAAATTACAGTCTACACCAAGAAACAGGAAGATATGGCCCAGGTAAAGGAACAAGATAAGTCTCCAGATGACATAAAGGAGCTGAGACAACTAATCATAGATGTTCAAACAAATCTCCTTAACAAATTCAGTGAGATGGCTAAAGAGATTAAGGATATTAAGAAGACATTGGATGAGCACAAAGAAGAATTTGAAAGCCTAAATAGAAAAATAATAGAGCTCATAGAAATGAAAGGAACAATAAGTGAAATTAAAAATACACTGGAATCATATAATAGTAGATTTCAGAAGGCAGAAGAAAGGATAGGTGAGCTTGAAGAAATGGCCTCTGAAAATGAACATACACTACCCTCTGGTTTCTTGGACTTACCCTGGCCAGCTGACCGGGAGGTGAAAAGGGTCAGCCACCACACCAGGGAGCCAAAAGTGCCTATATCTGCAAGCAGGAGAATTGCATCCATCATTCATGTGGAATCTAAACTCCCTCTTGATGTAAAGGGGGACTGGACGTAGCCATCCCAGGTCCACAAGATGGACGAATAGAGTATGGATTAGAGTGGACTTACTGGTGTTCAGCTGGGGAAATACTTTGATTAATAAGGGAAGAAATTATAGTAGCGATTTGGAGAGGGTGGCCACGGTGCCTGCTGATGGTCAGGAGAGGGAAGAAGAGATATCATGTGGGGAAATTTTCAGGATTTGGAATTGTCCTAGGTGGTGCTTCAGGGATGGCTGCTGGACGTTGTGGGTCCTGTTGTGGCAGACTGGGTGGATTGGGGGAGAGTTTGGACTACAATGTGGACCACTGTCCATGTGCTGCAGTGGTTCTCCGGAATGTATTTGCTGGGTGCAGTGGATGTGCCACAATGATGGAAGAGTTTGTTGATGTGGGAGGGGTGGTGTGGATGGGGTGGGGGATATATGGGGACCTCATATTTTTTGAATGTAACATTTAAAAGAAAATAAAGAAAAAATTTATAACTTAACAAATGTAAGTTTAATATAACACTGAGTAAGATTTGAGGTGTTTGCCTACATGTATATTAGGACTCATGTGCAAGTTACAATAAATATTTCATTAATATCAAAAAAAAGAAAGAAAGTGAACATACAAAAGACAGATAAAGAAGAGAATGGAAAAAAATTGAACAACATCTCAGGGAACTAAACGACAGCAAGAGATGTGCAAACATACTTGTCAATTGTGTCCCAGAAGGAGAAGAGAAGAGAAGAGGGGCAGAAGGAATATTTGAAGAAATAATGGTAGAAAATTTCCCAACCCTATTGAAGGACATAGATATCCATGATCAAGAAGCACAATGTACTCCGATCTGAAAAGACATGAATAGGCCAACTCTGAGACACATACCAATCAGAATGTCAAACAACAAAGACAAAGAGAGAATTCGGAGAGCAACAGGAGAACAGCAATGCATAACATATAAGGGATACCCAATGAGATTAAGTGCTGATTATCACCAGGAACCATGGAAGCAAGAAGACAGTGGTATGATATATTTAAGATACTGCGAGATAAAAACATCCAGCCAAGAACCTTATATCTGTCAATATTGTCTTTCAAAAATGAGGGTGAGTTTAGAATACTCTCAGCTTAACAGAAACTGAGAACATTTGTAACCAAGGTGCTGGCTTTGTAGGAAATACCAAAGGGTATGCCACAGCCAGGAGAAAGAGGCCTGGAAGAGAGTCTAGTAATGAAGATTATAAAAAGAAAAGTAACTAGAAATGTCAAAAGAGTGGTGAAAATAAAATATGATAGATAAAACCAAATATTCAGGAATAAACAACCAATGATGTAAAGGACTTATATTAAGAAAATTACAACTCATTGTTACAAGAAATTTTAAAAGGCCTAAATAATTGGAAGAACATTCCACATGCATGGATTGGAAGACTAAATATCATTAAGATGTCAATTCTGGTCAAATTGATATACAGATTCAGTGCAATCCTGATAAAAAATCCATCAGCATTTTAAAAATTAATGGAAAACAGGATTATCAAATTTACATAGAAGGTTAAGGGGTCGTGAATTGCCAGAAACATCTTAAAAAGGAAAAGCAAAATTATGTAGCTACGGTTCTGGCATAAAGACAGACATATAGACCAATGAAACTGAATTGATGGTTCAGAAACAGACCCTTGCATGTATGGTCAAGTGATTTTTTACTAGCCTGTCAATTCCACCCACTTGGGCAGAACCATCCATTCAAAAAGTAGTGCTGAGAAAATTGGATATCTATAGGCAAAAGAAGGAAAGAGGACCTCTATCTCATACCTTATACAAAAGTCAACTCAAAATGAATAAAAAATCTAAATAGAAAAGCAAGAACCATAAAGCTTCTAGAAGAAAATATAGGAAAATATCTTCAAGACCTTGTGGTAGGTGGTGAATTCTTAAAGGAGATATGAGGAGGACTGAGCTGGACTACTGATGTTTAATGTATGTAGAAGATTTAATCAGTTTTACTGTAAAAGTATGGAAATGTACAGAGTTGATGGTAATACGTTATCATTAGTAACAGATGATTTATAAATCAGGATGTGGCTGAAAATGCTAGTCTAGGGATATAGATACCAGTTGACAGAATGCTACAGAATAATCTAGGGACTGAAAAGCACAGTAAACCCAGAGGTGGATGAGAATTGTGGTTGATGGTACAGATGCAAGAGTGCCCTTTGTGAGCTAGAGCAAATGTACATCACTATTAGAGTGTGGTGGGAATGTGGAGAAGCATGGGAAAAATACAACTGGAGTGACCTGTGAACTGTGGTTAACAGTAATAATATAATATTCTTGCATCTATGCCAAAGATGTACTGTGTTGACAATGGGGTAGTATGGAAAAAGTGTGCCCAATGTATGCTATGGGCCTGGTAATAATCAGATGATATTATGTCACAATCTGTAACAAATATTCCACCATGGTGGGGTGTGTTGATAGAAGGGTGTGTTTTTGTTTTTGTTTTTTTTGAAATGTACATGATTGCTTTGTATGTTTACAACTTCTGCTATAAAAATATATTTAAAAAATAATAATAGGGTTGTTTGGGTTTAAAACACATCACATGTAATATAAGGACTATGATTAGTAGTCATATTTTTGACAATATTCTTTCATAATTTGTAACAAATGTCTCAGAACAATGCAAGGTATTGGTGGAGGGTTTATGTATGGGATCCCTGTATGGCTTTATGCATATTTGCTTTGGAAGTTCACAACTTTTACTATGTACTTATTGTTTATGTATGTTCATGTATAAATGATATTAAAATGAAAATAAAAAACACACAGACAGCCTGATTTTTGAAGCAATAGAAGATCTCAACAGACCAATAACATGGAAGTGTTTGAATCAGTAATCATAAACCTCCAAACCAAATAGCCCTAGACCAGACAGCTTTACTGGTGAATTTTACCAAACATTCAAAGAATTAGCACCAGCACTGTTCAAGTTCTTTTAAATATTGAGGTGAGGAAACACTTCCCAACTCATCCTACGAGCCAGCATCACTGTAATTCCAAAGCCAGATAACGTCATTACAAGAAAAGAAAATTACCGAACATCTCTCCTGAGTATAGATGCAAAAATCATCAACAATTACAAGCAAGATGAAAACTAGAACACATTGAAAGGATTATACAACACGGTCAAATTGAATTTATACTAGGTGTGCAAGAGTAGTTCAAATAAGAAAATCAGTTAATATAATACAGCAAATTAATATATCAAATGAAAAAAAACCCCACACATGATGGTCTCAATTAATGTGGAAAATCCATTTAACAAAACTGAGCAGCCTTCTTGATAAAAAACATTCAGAAAACTATGAATAGAAACATCTTTAACATGATCATGGCCATGCATGAAAAACCCACAGCTAATATCATACTAAATCGCAAAGACTAAAAGCTTTCTGCTTAAGATCAGGAACAAAATAAGGATATCCACTGTCACTACTGTTACCCAACACCTTACTTGAAGTTCAAGCCAGAGTGGTTAGGCAAGAAAAATGAATAATGAGCATTCAAATAGGAAAGGAATAATTGAAACTTTCTCTATTGACAGATGACATGACACTATACATATAAATTCCTTAAAAAAAACACACACAGTAAAGCTACTAGAAGTAATAAATGAATTCAGTAAAGTGGTGGGGTACAAGATCAACATGTGAAAATCAGTAGTGTCTTTTTATTTGTTTCTTTTTTAACTGGGAAGATTTTTTTCTTTAATCAAGATTATTGATACATATTCATAAAGCATAAATCCATCCAAAGTGAACAATCAGTTGGTATTTTGTATAATCATAGAGTTGTGCATTCATCACTTCATTCAATATTAGAGCACTTTCATTACTCAACAACAACAATAACAAATAAAAAACAAATTCTACCCCTTAATAATCACCTCTTAATCTCTCTATCAATCCCTGCCATACATAGCTGCTATTCTATTTCTGTCTCTCTAATTTATTTGTATTTTTATTTTGTATAGATGTAGCCAAACAATATGTAGTACCTTTTGTCTAGTTTCTTCCACTTAGTATATTTCCTTTTTTTGTGTGTAATGGAAGCTTATTAGTATATTGCTAAACACTACTGTTCATAGTTTGCTTTGGTTGCATTTTTTCCTGCTATTAATATCTTGTAACAGTAACATACGGAGGTATGGCCAATCTCGAAAAGATTTCTCTACATTATCTTCTAGGAGTTTTATGGTCCTGGCTTTTATGCTTAGGTCTTTGCTTCATCTTGATTGGTTCTTGTATAGGGAGTGAGATAGGGGTCCTCTTTCACTCCTTTTGTAACCTGATTTTATCTAGGTTCTTGGTTATGCTGAAGAAATTAATTTCAAGAGCACACTGGGTGAATTAGGCTAGTAATTTATTCAGGTAGAGAGGGAAGAGAAATGGGAGAAAATAACAGAGCAGTGGTCCTAGGTAGAGAGGAAGGGGCTGAAAAGTAATAAAGAGGGCTGACTTACAGGCTACAATTCCCCATTACAGGTCATAAATGTCATGTTTTACTTCTGTAGCCATGGGCAGAGGAAAAATGACAACAGTGGTGCATAGAGGTTCAGGAATGGTTCCAGAAATGAGAGAAGAAGAGAACGAGCATGTGCTCAAGCCTGTGTCTGGTTTTTAAACTGTTACTTATTCCACCCCTTTGCTAATGGCAGAGAAGGGCTTCCTGCTGTTTGCTGTTTTAATTGATTTTCAAGGTGTTTTTCCAGATGCATTGCTATTTGGCACTTGTACTAATCCCTTGGTGCCAGGGAGGGTCATCCCTGGAACTCATGTCCCATGCTGGGTGGAAGTTACTGTGTTGAAATGCTGAGATACACTGTTTTGTCTCTAACACTGTTTTGTCCCAGTAAAGTGGATTTAGTAGGTTTGTCAAAACCAGTTGGCTTTAGAGGTGAGCATCTATTGCTAGATTCTCAATATTATTCCATTGATCAGTATGTCTGTCTATCTTTATGCCACTACCATGCATTTTGACAACTGTAGCTTTGTAGTATATAGTAAGGTCAGGCAGTGAGAATCCTCCAACTTCACCTTCTTTTTAGGATGTTTTAGGTTGTTCAGAACCCCATTCCTTTCCAAATAAATTTGATAATTGACTTTTCTATTTCTGTGAATTAGGTTGTTGGGATTTTGAGTGCTATTTCATTGAATCTGTAAATCACCTTGGATAGGATTGAAATCTTGATGATATTTAGTCTTCCAATCCATGAACATGGTTTTTCCTTCCCTTTACTTAGGTCTTCTTTGATTTCTTTTAGCAGTGTTTTGTCATTTTCCAAACACAGGTCTTTTACATCTTCTGTTAAATTGATTCCTAGGTATTTGAGTCTTTTTCTTCCTATTATAAATGGATTTTTGCCCCTGATTTCCTCCTCAGATTGTTCAATTTTAGTGTACAGAAAAATTACTAATTTTTGCATGTAGATTTTGAATACTGCCACTTTGCTGAACTTGTTCATTAGCTCAAGTAACTTTGTCATAGACATTTCAGAATTTTCTAACTATATTATCATGTCATCTACAAATAGAACTTCTAACCAGAACTTCTAATACAATGATGAATAACCATGGTCACAGTGGGCATGCTTGTCTTGTTCCCAATATTAGAGGAAAAGCTTTCAACCTTTCCCCATTGAGTATGACGTTGGTGCTGGGTTTTTCATATATGCCCTTTAGCCTGTTGAGGAACTTTCATCCTATTCCTTTCTTTTGAAATGTGTTTATCAAGCAAGGATGCTGGATTTTGTTGAATGACTTTTCTGCATCAATCAAGATGATCATGTGGTTTTAATGTGGTGTATCACATTAATAGACTTTCCTGTGCTGAACCATTCTTAAATACCAGGAATAAATCCTACTTGATTGTGGTGTATAATGAGGTGTATAATTCTTTTAATATACTTTTGGATTTTCTTTGTGTTTGTTGGGAATTTTTGCATCCAAGTTCAGTAGAGAGATTGATCTGTAATTTCCTTTTTGTTTAGTATCTTTATCTGCCTTTGGTATTAAGGTGAAGTTGGATTCATAAAATATGTTGGGTAATTTTACTCCTCTTCAATTTTTTGGAGGAGTTTAAACATGATTGATGTTAATTTTTCTTAAAATATTTGGTGGAATTCACTTGTGAAGCCATCTGCTCCTGGACTTTCTTTGTTGGGAGACTTTTAATGACTGACTTAATCTCTTCAAGTGTGATTGTTTCTTGTGTGTGTGTGTGGTTTTTTGTTGTTGTTGTTGTTTTTTTAGTTCCTGTATTCCTGGAGAGCCCATGTAGGTTGTTTGTGCATTTCTAGGAATTTGTCCATTCATCTAGTTTGTCTAATTTGTTAGTATACAGTTTCTCCAAATATCCTCTTTAAAAAAATTCTGGTTGCATCATCATCTTTTTGGTGCCTTGCTTTGCCACATGTGGCCTTGTGCCAATCTACAAGGCACTGGTGCCTTGCACCTCCCCACAGAGGTCTGGGATGCCTTTTTTCTTTTTGTACCTGGAGGTTCCAGGGATCAAGCACAGGGCTTCCATATGGTAAACCAGAGCTCAACTGCTTGAGCCACAGCTGCTTCCCTCATAATATCCTCTGATGATCCTTTTAATTTCTGTGGGGTCAATCATATTGTCCCCCTCTTTCATTTCTGATTTTTTTTTTTTTGCATCTTCTCTTTTTATTTTGCTAGTCTTACTAAGGGTTTGTTGATTATATTGGTATTCTTAAAGAACCAGTTTTTCTTTTTTTAATTCTATTGTTTTCATTTTCAATTTTCTTTAATATCTTTCTTTCTCTTTGGTTTGGGATTGGTTTGCTGTTCTTTTTCTAGTTCCTCCAGGTATACAGTTAGGTCTTTGATTATAGTTCTTTCTTCTTTTTAAATATTGGCATTTAGGACTATAAATTTCCCTCTGAGCACTGTCTTCACTGTATCCCATAAATTTTCATAAGCTGTGGTTTCATTTTCATTCATCTCAAGATAATTACTAAGTTCTCTTAAAACTTCTTCTTTTCCCTTTTATTTGTTTAGGTGTCTATTGTTTAGCCTCCACACATTTGTGAAATTACCCTTTTTCCATTTATTGTTGATTTCAGGCTTCATTCCATTATGATATGAAGGTGCTTTGTATAATTTCAATCTTTTCATCTGTATTGTGTCCAACTTTGTGCCCCAGTATGTGGTCTATTCTTGAGAGACATCCATGAGCACTTGAGGAGAATATATAACATGCTGATTCATGATGCAATGTCCCGTATATATCTGGTCAATCTTCTTTATCTTATTGTTCATGTTCTCTGTTTCCTAGTTGTTTTTCAGTCTGATTGTTCTATCTAATGATGTGAGTGTTATGTTGAAGCCTCCAACTATTGTTGTAGAGACATCTATTTCTCCCGTCAGTTATGCCAGAGTTTGCCTTATATATTTTAGGGCATCCTCATTAGGTGCATACATGTGTATGACTGTTACTCCTTCCTGGTGGATTGTCCCTTTTATCAATACACAATGAACTTCTGAATCTCTTATAACTTTTTTGCACTAAAAGTCTGTTTTGCCAGATATTAGTATAGCTACCCCTGTTCTTTTTTGGTTATTGTTTACATGGGTTATCTTTTTCCAACCTTTCACTTTCATTTGATTTGTATCCCTGGGCTTAAGGTGAGTCTCTTCTAGACAGTATATGGGTGACTCATGTTTTTTAATCCCTTCTGTAATCTATATTGCTGAGACCAGCTCAGTCATAGATTGGCTCAAAGGAAAGGCAATGCAGAACTTAAGAAATAAAGGACAGAAAGAAAGACACAAGAGAGGAAATAAAGATGGGACAAGGGGACTCACAGCTTCTGGAACTGAGAGCCTCAGCCCTAGTTTACACATTATACTTATCTGGAAACTACCAAGCAGTTGTTCATTATCAGAACTGCAACATCTACAATAACAGAGAACAGGTGCAACATCTGCAATTATAAGGAACAGGTCATACAAAGTTCAAATGCATCCTCATGCAAACAATTTTTGTACTGACCAGTGTTCTGTCTAGTCAAGGCTCACTATTCCTAAGCCTGCACTCTCTATCTGTGTTATGGAAATGTTTCAACTTCAAGCCATGTTCCCACATTCAAATTCAAGCTTCTTTCCCACACTATATCTTTTGATTGGGGAGTTTATTCCATTCACATTCAAAGACATTACTGTAAATGCCTCATTTACTTCCACCAATTTATTCTTTGGCTTTCATACGTCATATCTGCTTTTCACCTGTCATATTACCCTATTGATATTCCTGTGTGGTAGTCTTCACTTTTACAGTCTCTTCCAGTCCTCTTCTCTCTTTCCTTTTGAGCTGTACGGCTCCCTTAAGTGTTCCCAGCAGACCTGGATTTACAAACTCTCTTAGTTTCTGTTTATTTGTGAATATTTTAAACTTGCCTTCATATTTGAAGGACAATTTTTCTGGATAAATGAAGAATTCTTGGCTGGCAAATTTTCTTTTTCAGTATTGCTATCAGTCTGCTAAAGGAGTGGAATGCAAAGTACCAGAAATTGGTTGACTTTTATAAAGGGAATTTATTTGGGGTAAAAGCAAACAGTCCCAAGACCAAGGAAAGTCCAACTGAGGGCACCATAAGAGGTGTTTTCTCACCAGAGCCAGGGGCCACATGTTGAAGCAAGATGGTGGGTGATCTCTGCCTGGCCTCTCCTGTCCCTCTGGGCTCCCTCTTCCTCTTGAGCTCTGTGGGCCCAGTCTTTTGAGGCTTCGTGCTTGAGTGATCCTGTAGTTTCTCTCTTCTGTCATAGGGCTTATTTCTTTCAGGGTCTTTGATTATTTGATTATTTCTTTCTAGGTCTTCTATTTCAGTCTTGGCTGTTCTACTCTCTTCCTGATTTCAAATGTAAGCTATCAAGTAAAATGGGTCATGTCTCCCCAGCCTTAGCTGTTTGAGCCTTCTCCTTTCTGTTACATGGTAGGATAAAAAAATGACAACACTCTCTCTTCCTGTTGTGAATCTGTTTCCATCAGACCCACCAAGCAGGCAGGGACTCAAGCAGACTCATGCCTTATTGACATGGTTGAATTAAAAAGTCCCAAAAGCAATCTTAATATGTAATGTAATCAAAGGACCCTCAACTGAATTTGATCCAATCAAAGGTATCACACTCAAAGGAATAGATTAGTTTACAAACATATTCTTACTCTTTTGGGATTCATAAACAATCTCAAAACTGGCACAGTATTTTGTATAATACTCACTCAGAGTATTTTTGATACTCCTTTATCTCTTTAGCCATATTGTCTTTCAAACCATCGATTTTATTTAGGAGGTTTGTATCAACCTTTTTGATTAGTTGTCTCAAATCCTGTGCCTCATCTGGGGTTTTGATATGTTCTTTTGCTTGACACATAGCTTCCTTTTTTCTTAATGTGGCTTCTAATTTTTTGCTGATGTCTAGGTATCTGATTACAGTGATGCTCAACTTCTCTCTCTTATGTATGGATTTAGTGGTAGGAGGTTGTGTATTATCAATGTTCTTTGACTCTTGCTTCAGCCTGTTTAGCTCTTAAGGATTGCCCCTCCTTATTTGCTCAAATCTGGTCTGTGGGTCCAATAATGGGTTGCAGATGAGCTTCCAAAGGCCTTGGGGAGGGAGGCTATCAATGCCCAAAAAAGGACCTTTTAGTACTTTTATTTTCCTTCCAGGCACTTCCTTGGCCTGCCAGCAGATGGCACTCTTTGCCACACTGCTCAACCCAAAACTTGGTTGGACTGTGTTCAATGTAACCCTGACTGGACCAGTGTGACATAAGATCCTGCTTCAGGGCTATTCAGAGCATCTCAAATCAAACTTTCTCAGAAGTGTTCTCCTCCCTTTTCAGGCAGCCCTCTCTCTTTACCCAAGTAGGAAATAATTCTACTCTCCCCTGCACTCTCAGACTAGTCCTAGTCATTAGGGAAGGTGTTTTAGAGGGTTGGATCTCTACTCCTGCTGAATCTCAGGCAAACAGTGGTGTAGTCCTACCCAGCTTGTACCAGCCCTACCCAGCCTGTAAGGGTTTTTGGGACACAGCAGACCAAATTTGTTGGCCAAAAGCTGAATCTTCCTTAAGCTGCATCCCTCTCTTTCCCTTTCCTTGGGGAAGTGGTCCCTGCAGCCCCGTTTGTCCATAGCCACCAGCCAGGGACTGGAAGACTCAATGCTGACTGTTCCAAGGTTGGGGGACAAGTGCCAAGATCTGCAGCTGTTTACTCACAACTTTTCCCATCAAGTATCTTTTCCTTTCTCTTTGTCCCTCTCTCTTCTGGGTAGTGTCAAGCCTTCCCCTCACTTCCTAAGCCCTAGAATATTTTTCCTAGAATATTTTTCTGCCTGTCCTTTATTTTTCTGGGAGAGAAGTGAGTCATGTGTCTCTAATCCTCCATCTTCCCAGAAGTTAGTAGTGTTTCTATACATTAGTAATGAAAACATCTGAAGAGGAAATGAAGGAAAAAAATTCCATTTACAATAGCAACTAAAAGAATCAAGTACATAGAAATCAATTAACCAAGGATGTAAAGGACTTGTATTTGGAAAACTACAAAATATTGCTGAAAGAAATTAAAGAATATCTAAATAAATGGAAGGATATTCTATGTTCATGGTTTGGAAGACTAAATATTTTTAAGATGCCAATTCTACCCAAAGAAGTATACAGATTCAATGTATCACAATCAAAACTCCAACAGACTTCTTCACAGAGATGGACAAAAACATCATTAAATCCATATGGAAGGATATATGACCATAAATTTCCAAAGCCATCCTGAAAAATAAGAACAAAGTTGGAGAGCTCCGATGTCCTGATTTTAAAACTTATTGCAAAGCTAGAGTAATCAAAATATTTGGTCCTGGCACAAAGAGAGATATATAGACCAATGGAGTTGAACTGAGAATTTAGAAAGAAATCCTTACACCTTTCGCTAACCGATCTTTTACAAAGATGCCAAATCCACCCTGTGGGGAAAGAATACTCTCTTCAAGAAATGGTGCTGGCTAAAATGACTGGGAGAGAGTGTAAACTACTACATGCTGTGTAGCAGTGCTCCAAAATGTTTTCATCAAATGCAATGACTGTACAACAGTAATGAAAGAAGTTGTCGATGTGGGAGGAGTGGTGGGTATGGGAGCAGGGTATGTGGAAACTTCTTACATTTTTCAAGGTAACATTTTGTGTGATCTATGTTCTTTAAAGAAAGATTATTAAAAAAAAGAAATGGTGCTGGAAAAAAAATGGACAGTGATATGAGAAAACTGAAGATGGAACCCTACCTCATACCAAATGCAAAAGTTAACTCAGCATGGATTAATGACCTTAATATCAGAACCAAAACTGCAAAACTCTTCGAAGAAAATGTAGGGAAAGATTTTCTGGACCTTGTGTAGGCAATAGTATCTTGGACTTTACAGCAATAGCATGAGCAAATAAAGAAAGAATAGATAAACGAGGCCTCATCAAAATTAAACACTATTGCGAGACACATCCTGCGGCAAACCCACAGTCCATGTCTCCGATTGTGTATTTTTCTTGTTTTCTTGTTTTTAATAAACTCTTTACTCTCTTGCCTACCCTAAAAACACTGTTGTGTATGAGGGGACTTTATCAAGGAAGTAAAAAGACAACCTACAAAATGGAAACCATATAACTGATTACAGTTTAATATACAAAATGTACATATAAATTCTATAACTCAAAAATAAAAAGACACATGACCCAATTTTTTTAAAAAAGGGCCAAATACATGGGTACACATTTCTCCAAAGAAGATATACAAATGGCCAATAAATACATGGAAAGATTACCAAAGTTATTAGACACCAGAGAAATACAACCCAGCACCCACTAGAACAGCTACCATTAAAAAACAAAAACAAACAAATAAAAATGAAAAGCAGGTGCTGGAAAGGATGTGGAGAAATAGGATCACTTGTACACTGTTGGTGGGAATATAAACGGATGCAACCACTGTGGAAAACAGTATGGCAATTTCTCAGAAATTTAAATGTAGAATTATCATATGACACAGCAATCCCACTTCTGTGTACCCAAAGAAATTGAAAACACTTGTACACCGATGTTCTTAGTGGCTTCATTCCACAAATGTGAAAAGGTGGAAGTATTACAAGTGCACATGAAAAGATGACTGGATAAAGAAAACATATAAGCAAGGGAATATTTTCAGGTGTAAAAAGGAATGAAGTTCTGGTGTATGCTACAACGTGGATGAACCTTAAAGACATGATGTTGAGTATAGTAAGCTAGACAGAAAGACAGGGAGAAATACTGTATGATCTCATATGAAATGAGCAAAATAAACATAACATGAAGTCAGAAACTAGAATACAGAGTTCCCAGTTACCAAGAGGGAAGGATAATGGGTAGTTAATGATGTTTGGTTTTTGTAGAGTTTCTGTATGGGGTGATGGAAAAGTTTTGACAATGAACTATGGGTATGGAGGTACAGCTTTGTATATGTAATCATTACCACTGAATTGCATACATAAGAAAGGGGAATAAAAGTAAGTTTTAGGTTGTATGTAAGTTACCACACTCACACACACACACACACACAAAAGTCATAAAAATGTAAAACAAAATGTAAACAGTGTGCTAAAGTTAATAGCATAAGTGTAATAGTGCTGTTTCATGAATTGATAGAAAGGTACCATACTAATACAAAATGTAAATAATTGGGGAAATTTTGTGTGAGGGGACTGGGTTTATGATAAACTTTCTACTTCCTCCATGGTGTTTCTATGAAACTGCTAGTGCTCTAATATAAATTTTATTTTAAAGTTTACTTACTGAAACAGGGAGAGAAAAGAGTGATTTTTATCCTTTATTTTCTGGAGGTACCAGGGATTGAGCCCCAAACCTTGTACATGGGAAGCAGGAGATCACCCACTTGAGCTACCTCCACTGCCCAGAACAAATTTTTTCAAAAGATTTTATTTATTTTTATCCCCATTCCCCTCATTGTTTGTGCTTCCTGTCTTGCCTCTGTGTCTGTTTGTTGTGTGCTTGTCTTCACTTTCATTTTTTCAGAAGGTACTGGGAACTGAACCCAGGAACTCTTATGTGGGAAGGGGCACCAATTGCTTGAACCATCTCCACTTTCACTTCTTGTTCCTCTCATTGTGTTTCTTCTTTGTGTCTCTTCCTTGTGTCATCTCATGGAATCATCGTGTTGTGTCAGCTTGCGGAGCCAGCCCATTGCATCAGCTCATTGTCTTGTTCCTCTTCTTTAGGAGGGACCAGTAACCAAACCTGGGACCTCCTGTGTGGTAGGCAGGCATCCGATTGCTTGAGCCACATCTGCTTCCCAGAATACAATCTTTTTTAAAGATTCATTTATTTATTTCTCTCACTCCACACCACACCATTGTCTGCTCTCTGTCCATTCACCATGTGTTGTTCTGTGTCTGCTTGTATTCTCATTAGGTGAGACCCTCCGGAGTGGGAGAGAGGTGATCATTCTCTTGCATCATCTCAACTTCCTGCTCTGCTACGTCTCCCACTGTCTCTCCTCTGTGTCTCTTTTTGTTGTGTCATCTTGCTGCACCAGCTCTCCGTGTCAGCCAGCACAACTGTGCAGGGAGGCAATCCCACGCAGGGCAGCACTCCCACACGGAGCAGCACTTCCACATGGGGCAGCGCTCCCATGTGGGCCAGCATTCTGTGTGGCCCAGCTCGCTGGGTGGGCCAGCTTGCCTTCACCAAGAGGCCCTGGGCATAGAACCCTTGACCTCTCATATGAGAGACAGGAGCTCAACTGCTTGAGCCACAACCCTTCCCCAGAATAAAATTTTAAATACAGTGAGTTTACTTTTTATTGAACACTTTGGCTCATCCTACAATTGTGATTTCTTAGGAAATGGTTGAGATGCCAATGAATTTCAATGTGAATAATATTCTTATTTGTCCAAGTATCTGCAGGTGGTTATGATTACTTACTTTATTGATACTCCCCTCTCACTACGGTGAAGCACAGTTGACTTATGTGAAGCAAATTCAGATTTAAGGGATTTTAATTCAGCTGAACCTGAATACAGGAAAGAATGAAAATAGTCTTTGCATTAAATGATTATAAAAGACTATGGAAATTTATAGGATGAAAAGGTTTATAGGGATGTAATAAACACAGAATGCAAAAACTAGAATCTTTCTCTGAACTCTGACTTCCTTTTCTTTCTTGTGGTGTTTTTGTATTTAATATTTTCACTTCTTATTTCATTAGTGATAGGACATTAACTATACAAGAACAAAGGAATTAATTTCATCTAAACAATGTAAGTTATTAGGTGATCTTTACCCTTCTATGATTTTATTTGTCATTCATCAAGGCCAGGTTTGAGTCTAATATTGACGGCATATGATATTTTGTGAGCACTTTCCTTTCCTAACTCCACCTTCAAGAAGATCATGAGAGCCTACTGTGGTATTCTAATTCTCTTAGTAACCTCTTGGAAATATAATCTAGGAATGTACTAAATCGATTTCTATGCCTGTAATTATAATACCACAATAGTGCGTTGTCTACCGTGTGTGATTTTAGGAGTTCTGGAAAGCTTCTCTACCGAAACAATGCTTTCTTGCCCTGTACTGATGCCAACAACAGATAAAACTGAAGAATTCACGTTTTTGCCACCCCTGCTTAGAGTAGCACTGAGATAGAAGATTCCAATTGTTTTAGAAAATGCAATAAATTTCATTAAATTCACACTGGACTGTAAAAGTCTGCCTTCAGGGTGCCTTTGATAAAGGCAAAGATGGAGTGTGGGAAGGGGTCTGCACCATTTTTGGTGACACATTTCACTGCCTTCTGGCCTACCAGTTTTATTTGCAAAATCTGCCTTCTGAATGCTTCTCGGTGTGTGCTGACCACGAAGGCCAAGCTGGCAGGTGCAGTAGAGTCAGGGGAGGACTCACAGGCCTATCTCATTTGGCTCGAAGTTCTATTTCACATCTGTCTTTGGCTTCCAAAAGCTGATTTGGAGTGAGTGAGTGTGTGTTTATTCATGTGTGTACTAGGTGGAGGAATTACAGAAGAAAAACAAGCTTACTTTTAGGAAGGAGACCAGGTTTCATTGCTTTTTCAAAATGAGGGCTCTTGGTAACACCTTAAATATGTTCAGAAAATAAGTGTATTTATCTCAGTTTTAGCTCTGTACACAATAAATTGTACAACTCTCCTAGAAATGAAAACAAACTTCACTAAAAAAATGGAAATTAGTCAAAATTAGTCGAACCATTAAGTACAAAATCATTAGGCACAACAGTCCTTCCATATATAAAGAACTTATTGAAATTAAAGTTTGGATCCATTTTGCAGCCATTAACCTGGATTTTTGAAGTACTGTGTAGTAATAAAGAAAGCACTTGAGTAAGATGCAAAAGTCTTGGGATTCAAATTCAGGCTATTTACTTAATACCAGAATGATGCTGAGCAATCCTCCTAAACCGGCTTGTTCTCATCTAACTATACCCGTTGGGTGGTGATCTCTGGCTCCATCGAACTCCATCATTCTGTGCTGAAAATCACTGATCATACGGTTAGCCTAAATCCTAACTAGCAATATTCCATTTTTATTAAAGGACATTTCCTAAACAGTCTTAATCAGTTTGTGCATTTTGCAAGAAGACTTCTTTCCATTTCACAACTTCATAAGCAAATGAAGAGAAAACAATAAACCATTGCTGACATATGCAGATTTCATACTCTCTTTCTACAGAAAGTAAGAAATATATCGCTGATTTTATTAGTTAAGATTTCCCTAGACTGGCCCGAGGCATGCCTTCAAAGACCAGAAAAGGCTACAGGTTTGTATTGGTAGCCTCCCACGACTCTTTCTTCACCTCTTCAACCTCTGTTACTGCCAGTGCCCTGACACCAGGTGTTCCTGCTTGCATAATACTCTGCAGCTGCTCAAAGTCCATTCCTCCTTAATGTCCTAATACCCTATGTGTATGTTCATCCTTTCATACAGTGCCTCATAATTCAAAATTCCTTCATATTAATCCATAAAAATTAATGATAATTCTCCAAGTTGCTAATTCAGTCAGTATAATGAGGAAATCTCTCTGATTAAATGAATTAATATTGTTGTGAATAAATCCACACGTTGTTTTCCTAAAGTATGATTGGTAGAATTTCAGATTCAACACCAAAGTAAAATAGAAAAGGGCCTTTGTACTTTAGAGACTTGTTTCTCAAAGTGCGGTCTTAGGTCCAGAAACATTGGCATCACCTGGGAGCTTTTTAGAAATGCAGAATCTCAGGCCTTAACCCAGTCCTAGTTGTCAGAATCTGCATTTTGACAAGATGGGAGGAGGCAGTGGTAGTTAGTAAGCTCAAGTGAGCTTGAGTAGTGCTGGTTTATACTATCCACAGAGGTGAACATTTTCTCGCCTCTTCAGTTTAAGGTCTTTTAATGTTTCTAAACAGACTTTGTTATTAACCCAAGGACATAACTGCCACTCATAAAGACATTATTGTTTAATAAATTTGGAGAGGAGGAATAGTACGAAAAGCTTCTTTTAACACACCATGAAGGGAAGAATAGAAACTGGAAAGTGCAAACTGCACATAGGTGTAGTAATGAAAGCACTAGTATTGAAATAAAAGATTTCACTCCATATGTCAATCAAAAGATAGTATTCAAAAACATTGAAAAAGTAAAAGAAAAAAGAGAAAAAATGAAAAGAAAGAGTATTTATAAAATGTGGAATCACTACAAAGTTGCTAGGATCCCTAATGGTAAGGGCAGGAGAAGGGGGTTAGGTTGCTTTTTGTGAAAGTTATTAATAAAGTGTGCAGTCCAATTAAATGAATTGTACAAGGTCATCTTCGATTTCCATCTCCTATTCTGCATGGAATCTGCTCTGACTCTCCCTGCATCCCTGCTGCTGTTAGGGTGATCCCCCATCCTGGTTTGCCCAGGACTCTCCCAGTTTTCACACTGAAAGTCCTCTATCCAGGGAAATTCCACACTTCCTGGCAAATTAGGACAGTTGTTCACTCTACTGCAGCTGGATGACTGCTCCCCACTTTGAACTTGTGCAGCTCTCTGAACTCTCACCATTCATTTGGCACTTTGCATAATTTGCTTTAGTAGTAATTTTTGTGTACAAGAAATGTTTCCTAGATTTGTTTATGAATTACCTGAGGACAGGAACTATAGCTTTCATCATTTCTTTTATTGCACACAGCATTAACCCAGTGTTGGGCACATAGGAACCACTCGATAGTTTGAGTGAAGGAACCAATTTGAAAAAAAGTAGGTAAATGTTGCTAATTGGAAGAGTACTATTTTCTAGAAGTTTGCCTTGGAGTTTCAATCTACTTATTCACAAAAGTAACATTATGACAGAGTCAAAAGCAAAATTTATTAATCTGATTAAAATATGCTATTCTGTCATGATTTTACTTTTTAAAAACAACTTTTATTGTGGTTAACGATAAAAATACATACAGGGCGTGGATGTGGCTCTATTAGGTAAGCACCCACCTCCTACATGGGAGGTCCTGGGTTTGGTTACCAGTGCCTCCTAAAAAAGACAAACAATCAATGAACGGACATTGAGCAAAAACAACGAGTAAGATAACAAGCAGACAATGAGCAAAAACAAATGGGGAAGCAGATGTGACTCAAGCAATTGGACTCCCATCTACTATACAGTAGGTCCAGGGTTCAATACCTGGGGCCTCCTGGTGAAGGCACGCTGGCCAGTGTGGTGAGCTGGCCCATGCAGAGTGCTGCCCCGTGCAGGAGTGCTGCCCCACACAGGAGAGCTGACACAACTCAAATGCCCATTAGCAAACGAAAGGATAAACAAAATGTGTTTTATACATACGATGGAATATCAGCCTTAAAAAGGAGATGTACTGTGTTGATAATAGAGCAGTATGTCAAATGTGTGCCAAATGTATGCTATTGACCTGGTAATGATCAGATGATATTAACTCATAATGTATAACAAAATTTCCACCACCGTGTGGTATGTTGATAGAGGGTGTTGTTTGAGAATTCTGCACATGTGCATGGTTGTTTTGTAAGTTTACGACTTTTGCCATAAAATTATATTTCAAAAATAATAATAGGGTGGGTTGGGGGAAAAATACGCCAAATGTAAGATAAGGACTATAATTAGTAGTATGATTTTGACAATATTCTTTCATAATTTGTAACAAATGTCTCAAGACAATGCCAGGTGTTGGGACCCATGTATGATGCTATGCATGTTTGCTTTGTCAATTCACAACTTTTACTATACACTTACTGTTTATGTATATTCATATATAAATGATATAAAGAAAATAATAATAATAGGCTGGGTTGGTAATATTTTGAGAATGCTCTTTAATCATTAATCAAGGTAAAAATGTTTAAGAACAATGTGAAGTGTGCTTGTTTTGTAAGTTCACAACTATTACTATACATTTATTTTTTCTGTACGTTTCTGTATGAGTGATACACTTCAATAAAAAATAATATATGGGGAGAGGAGCAGATGTGGCTCAAGCAGTTAAGCATCTGCTTCCCTCATGGGAGGTTCCAGGTTTGGTCCCCAGTGCGCCCTAAAAACAAAAAAACAACAAGCAAACAAATGCATATACCAACACAGGGGAGCCGATGTGGCTCAGTGGCTGAGTGTCAGTTCCCCACATAGAAGTTCCCAGGTTAAATCCCTGGTCCCAGTACCTAATAAAAAATAATAATAAAAAACACGAAAAACCATACATATGTGATTCCTGTATACCCCACATCTCCCACTCCCCCTCTCACATTGTCCCCTATTCAAAACAGCTTACATGAGTATGGTACGCTTGTTATAATTGATGAACAAATATTCAAGCATTGCTACTAACCATGGTCAACGGTTTACATTATGGTTTACACTTTGCGCTGCACACTTCGATAGCATTTGACAAAATGTATAGTGGCCTGTATCTGTCATTGTAAAGCAGGCAGAACAATTCCAGTGCCCTAAAACTATGCTGTGTTTCAACTATTCTTCCCTCCATCTCCCCTTGGAATCTATGGTAACAACTAGATTTCGATTTTTCAAGAATAAGGTTCATAGATACAAACATTAATATTGAGGCTTGACACACTGGTCTGTTTCCTTTTATTAGACACTGCTATGTACTCGAGAGATTCTTGCCCCTCTTCCCCAGGTTGAGAGTTTAATCTTTTCTTGTTTATTGTGTGGGTCTCCACCCACTGAGATAACACCCTATGACAAGAGGAACACATTCACATTCCATTGAAGCATGCCTCAGGTGCACCCTTTCCCACATATGCCCCACCAGTGACACCTTGCTTCAGTGACTCTCTCCTGCCATATTTGCCTAAAGAACATTCCAGCAATTGTAGTCCAACCACAGACCTACAAATCCCCAGAATTCACCTGTTACATCCTCCAGCCCTCCCTCCAGTTCCATGGATAGTCCAACCCAACTCCCACCACCCTGCTCACCCTCACATTCCAGCACCATCTACCCCACTCACATCTCTGCACCCCCATCCATTGTCAAATCACCCCCTTCCACCTCATCATAGGTTCTGCCCATATTAAGTATCAGCTCACCACATTCTATGCCTTTCTGTCCCTTTATAACCCTTTCTATTGGTTGGTTACCTGTCTTCCAGACTCTATCTCTGTGAGTCTGCTCAATATTCTTAGGTCATATCAGTAAGGTCATGCAAGATTGGTCCTTTAGTGACTGCCTTACTTCATTCAACATAAGGTCTTCAAGATTCATCCATGTTGTGTGTGTCAATACTTTATTCCTTTCTACAGTTGAGTACGGTACATACATACACTGTATATATCTACCATATCTTGCTTATCCATTTATCTGTTGATGGACACTAAGGTTGCTTCCAACTTTTGGCAATTGTGAGTCATGCTGCTATGAACATTGGTGTGTATTTATCTCTTCATGTCCCTGCTTTCAGTTTTTCTGGGTTTATATCCAGCAGTGGGATTGCTGGATCATATGGCAATTCTATAATTAGCTTCCCAAGAGCTGCCCAGCCATCCTCCTGAACGGCTGCACCATTCTATGTTCCCACCAGCAGTGGATAAGCAGTCTCTTTCCTCCACATCCTCTCCAATACGTGTAGTTCTCTCTCTCCTCTCTCTTTTTTAATAGCCACCTGTCTAATAGGTGTAAGATGATATCTCATTATTTATTTAGAATGTATATAACTCCAGTAGCTTCTCAGAGATTCTTAGTTCAATTCTTAGTCGATGGCTATTATATTGTTAAAGCCACCAAAATTATTACTAGAATTTTTGCTGGTATTTTCTACATAGATTCTGGTGGATTTAAAGAATATTGCAAAGAGGAATTTATCTCTAGGGCGTGCCCCCCCCCCCCCCCCCCGCCCCAGAGTGTGGAATTTAATGTCTTCCTACCTATCATTATAAAAAACACACCTAGGAGCTATATGTATTATAACCACACATTGGCCAGTCTAACTTGGGTCATAAACCTGACATGTAAATCAATTGTTCATTGTGTCAAAGGTGCACATTAGTGAAGTGGATTGGGTAAGCTCGTTTTCTTCTGCTTATGCTTTATAGGCGTTAAAGGCAAATGGCTTTGGTCTCCATGGCTATCACTCCTGCCTGTTTTGAATTTTTAAAATCTACCATATTTATTTCTTGTGTTGTACCTTCTACTTTCTATATAAGTAATACAATTTAATTTCAAACATAATTATTGGGTTCATAAATCACTGTGAAAGATACTATATGGATGAATCACAGTTGGGTAAGACTACCTCTGTTCTTGAACAGTTTTACAGTATTGCATGTGTGTATGTGTGTGTGTATGAGGGGGGATGAAATGGAAATATATATACCTAACACCTCAAAATTCTTCTAGCTTCGACCTATTACCCAAGTCCAAAGTCACTCCCACATTTTTAGGTATTTGTTAACACAGTACCCCTCTTTCTACTACCAAAAAGTGTCTTAGTATTCATTAGCAGCCACAATCCATTCTCTCCAATTCTCCCAGCTCTAGGCAACCACCAATATATTTTTTGTCTCTATGGATTTGCCAGTTCTGGACATATAAATGGAAACATGATACGTGGCCATTTTGACTGGCTTCTTTCAATTAGCACAATATTATCAAAATTCATCCATGTCGTAGCATGTATCAGAACTTCATTTCTCTATCTGTTTTATAATTTTCCATTGTATAGATATACCACATTGCCAGGGAAGTCAGAGAAACACTCAGTGGCCATCTCCCATCCCTTCATAAATGCATTTTTACTGAGCCTTTACCCCAAGGCTCAAGGATTGTGAGATTTTCCGGCTATTGGTGGGAGAGGCTTAGAATCTGGGCAGAGGTCTTCAGGGTCTCTCTAGTCACACAGCAGGTTCTTCCCTCTTGCACTAAATGGCTTTGCCATTCTCCCAGTTGCTTAAGGGAGTCACCTGATTTACTGCCTTTCTTCACATCTGCACCTCAAGAATATATTCTGAAACCCTTCCAGTTCTATTTCCATGGCAAATACCGTAATCTAGATTACCACCACCTGTCCATGGACTTGTCTAAAAGTTATTATTGCTCTCTGGATTCTCCCTGCTTCCATCCCTGCTTCTCTCTAAGACATTCTCTATAAAACAGGTTGAATAAAAACAAAAAGCAAAAACAAAAAAATCCAAAAGCCTTTTATTATCATTGCATTTAACAACAAGAACAGCAAAAATCCAAACAGCATCGTTTGGCTCCTGATTAGCTGTGTACCGTCAACCTCATATCCTTCACTTACCATACCCAGGTCTCCTCAAACAAGCCAAACCCATTCAGCCTCAGGGCCTTTGTACCAGTTGTTCTTTTCAGTGTGTTCTTCCTCCCCATGCTTGGCACAACTGTCTCCTCCGCATTTAGAGCTTAGCTCAGATCCCCTCCTCAGAAAATCTTTCCTGGACCACTCTGTTTGGTTTCTTCTCAGCACTTACCATTATCTAAGATGATTTCATTTACTATTTTTTAAAAGATTTATTTATTTCTCCCCACTCCTATACTGTTTGCATTTGCTGTATCTGTTTGTCTTCCTTGTTTCTCTAGAAGGCACGAGGAACTCAGCTCCCTGCTTTGTTGTATCTCTTATGATGTTTTTCTTCTTGTATCTCTTGTTGTGTCACCTTGCCACACCTGCCCTTTGTGCCAGCTCACTGAATTCTTCAAGAGGCACTAGGGGTGTCGGACTTGGCCCACTGGTTAGGGCGTCCATCTACCACATGGGAGGTCTGTGGTTCAAACCCTGGGCCTCCTTGACCCCTGTGGAGCTGGCCCATGAGCAGTGCTGATGAGTGCAAGGAGTGCCCTGCCATGCCGGGGTGTCCCCCGCGTAGGGGAGCTCCATGAGCAAGGAGTGCGCCCTGTAAGGAGAGCCGCTCAGCACGAAAGAAAGTGCAGCCTGCCCAGGAATGGTGCCACACACACGGAGAGCTGACACAATAAGATGACGCAAAAAAAAGAAACACAGATTCCCATGCCGCTGACAACAACAGAAGCAGACAAAGAAGACTCAGCAAATAGACTCAGAGAACAGACAACTGGGGTGGGGAGGGGGGAAGGGGAGATAAATAAATAAATAAATCTTAAAAAAAAAAGAGAGAGACACTAGGAACCAAACCACCGACCTCACATGTGGTAGGCGGGAGGTCAATCACTTCAGACACATCTGCTTCACCTCATTTACCTTTATTACATATATTTTTCACTAGAAACATAAGCTTCTAAGGGCAGGGGCTCTTGTGTTTTATTCAGTGTTGTATCCCCAGCACCCAGAACAACACACAATCAGTAGTTCTGAGTAAATAAATGAAACAGTAAAAAAGCAAGTGTCTTCTTGTATATATAAAAGTTGGCCAGCAGAGTTCAATAGCAAAGGGTGACTGCGTTTCTATTGCAGTGAGGTGAAGTACAAAAGATGTTGGGACAGATAGGATCCTCTCCCCATCCAGTTGGCAAAAGCAGCAAGCACACTCATTGCAGAGGGGGCAAAACTGGGCGATATTAACTCAACTTTTATGCTGAGGCCTGTTTTGCCTTGTGACCAGTGCTGCCTGTTTGGTGCCCAGTGGACATTGTTAAGAAATCCATTCTGTGATAAGGTCCAGAGAGTGGGGTCAGGGTAGGTACATCCAATCGTTTGGCTCAGGGAAGACGCACCGGGTTAAGGGTAGCTGTTGCAACCTGTTTGGAGGACGCCTTGACTACTTTGCAGGCTGAGTGGGCTCTTCAGTCTCGGCTCCTGCCATCCCTGCCGTTTCACCTACCCTATCCCCAAATCAGCTAACTTTGCCATCCTGACATCTCACGATTAACTGTGGTATCTAATCTATGTCTGAAATCTCCTTGCATCGTTAATTTTTCGGTGGTTACGAAGCCCCCAAGAGTAGGAAAAGCCTCTTTTAAATTACTTAAATGCCCCATCACTTCATGGGTTTTCCTACCGCGGCCCCATCTAGTTCGTACGTCGTTTAGGGACAGAGTCCTGTATGGTTTACAAGGCATAAAGCACCCGAGCTTCTGTTTTCTTCCTCGAGGGTCAGCTCTAACACAATGAACCGCACCTCCTGAAGCGGCTTCTGGGAGCCTCTAGAAGAACTGCCACACTCCCCGGTCCTGTCCTACTGCGTCGGGGGCTGTTTCCACTTGCAGGAAGGTTTTCTGTCCAAACTGCCTGTGTCCGTTTCCGACGCGACTTCCATCGCTGGGGTGGAGATGGGAAGCAAGCGGTTCTCACCGGAGCAGGGCCTCCTGGCGTGGGGCTCCCCTCCCTGGACGCCGGGGACCGCTGGGGGGTGGGGGGGGTGGGGGTGGTGGGAGGGGCTGGGGGCTGGGGGCGGGGCCTGGCCGCGGGGCCCTCCAATGCCGCGCTGAGCCCGCGCTGCCCGCGCGCTTTATCTCCGCGCTCCGCGGCTCAGCCCTGCGCGCCTCGGGCCTCGGGAACGCGGCTGCGGGCGCCTCTCTCGGGGCAGAGCTGCGGCGTCTTCCGGGCTCTGCCGCGTCGCCGAGTTCCCTCAGCGGGGTCCGGCCCCAGGTAACGCCGGTGCCCCCACCTTCTCCCGCCCCGCGCAGGTCCACCCGCCTCCACGGAGGGGAAGAGGCCCCTGCAGCTCCCGCTCCCGCCCGGCTCCCCGCGCTGAGGGCGCAGGCTCTGCGTGTCCCGGGGGTGGGAGGCGGTGTGGACGCGCGGAAAGGTACCGCGGGCGCCCGGGCGCCCGGCAGCCTGGTAAACCTTGGGCGCTTGTTGTGTGCCCTTCACGTCCTGTGGCATCTCTCAAGGCGGCAGTGAGGAGAGTTAGGATAACTGGCGCTCAGCAAGTCAGCTTCTCACTGATTTGGGATAAAAGCGAGGAGGGAAAGCTTATCTTTGCAGCACGTCGAGATCTCTTGATCTGGGCACCAAAGCCTTTAACCCGAGTTTGAATTTATTTTTGAATGTTAGAATGTAGCTTTAACTTCCTTCCGTTGCCTTTAAAAGTTAATAGCCGTACAATTAACTTATCTGTGTACACACTCCACACACAATTTAGAACTTATTCGTAACTGGGAAACAACTATAAGCTTTAAGGTCTCTCCATTATTTATACATGGGGTAAGTTCATTGGTCTTAATATTTTAGTGGCTGCCATCTGTTTAAACTACTTCCCCCCCCCCCCTTACAGAATACTTGTCTTTTTCTCCCTTAATGCTTACCCCGACACATTCTTTTTGTTTGCTCTAAGTTGGGTAATGTTGATGCATGTCTTGTTAGGGAAATTTATGTGTCCTCTAAGGTATGAGAATGTGCTTCTGAAAAGATTTTGATACATTTAAGAGTAATTGTTTAAAAATGTTTGGCTTACAGAGAGGCCACGTTTGAGCAACAAGGAGGCTTTCAGGAGGACACTCTCAGGCAGTATATAATACTAGGCTAGGTTTCAATCTCACAAGAAAACGTTCATGAATACAGTCATCTGCTTCAAGGGCCTGGAGTAATGCTCTGTCTCCACTGGGCACTGCCCTTGCACTCCGGGGATTCTTGCTGTCTGTCTCCATACCTCTTGTGCTTAGAACCCATCAAAGTTTTCACATTCTCTTAGGATAAAGACCAAAATATTCAGTGATCCTCTTCCTGTCTAGCTCATTTTGGGTCACTTTCCTCCTGGCTTTCTGGGTTCAAGCTGCACTGGCTTTATTAAAAAAGAGGAAAGACTCTTTCTTATATTTTGGTTTTGAGGGATTTCCTCCACTTCCAATGCTCAATTCTCTCCCTTTTCCTAATCTCCTATACGTTCTTCAAATATATTAGCCCAGGTATTACTTCCCCAGGCAAGCCACCCCATGGTTAAGTCCTCCTACCTCTGTATTCTCCTTAGCAGAAGTATAATCAGCAGTGGTAATGAGTTGAGTTGGTTAATTCGATGTTTTGTTTCTTCTATAGTTGTATTTGTCTCCGGGTCTGGGCAGACCCTGGCACAATGAAAGAATGAGTGACTTGGAGGACAGATGAAGGAACTTTGAAATGGGAAATATTACCTGGGGAAAAACATTTTGTGTTCTAGAAGAGTACTGTATCTTGTGGGAAAGAAATGGAAACGTTTTTACAAAAGCCAGTCAAATTTGACATGTTAAATGTGGGGCCTTTTGTTTTTGAACTTATCATATAAGGTAAATGATTATACTAACCATACAGATGTAAATGAGAATTTCTCCTTGTGTTTAGTTTTTCTGGTTGACTTGATGTCTTTTTTTTGGCATGTAAGAAGTTGGAGGTTTGTAGTGCGCAAATCTAAGGAGGGAAGAGGGAGAAATTTTATGTTTTGGATTGTAAATTCCGTCTGCATTATTTCTCTTTTCCCCCACTAAACCTAGGGTCGAATTAGCACACATTTCATTTGCCAGAGTTGGAGATCAATATTTGTTTGTTTCATGGGTTTTTAGGTTCTTATTAGAAACTTTATTAATCATAACACAATAAATTGGGATAAAGTGGCATTTCTTTCCAACATGTTTTCTTTCTCAAACCATTTTTTAAAATTTTGTTTTCCTCTACTATAGCAAATTAGATACTGTCACAGTGGAACATTATAAAAGTACAATGACCAGATTAGATTCTTAAGAAATTCTTGTTCAATCAGTATACCATTGTATTTTATTTTGTGTTTTTTTCATGTCATTGTACTTTTCAATAGCTATCTAGTCATAACTTTATGACCCTTCAGATGTAAATATTTCCACTGACCTTTCTCTCTGTGTTTTTGACCTCAAGTAAGCATTTCTAAATTGCCCACATCTTTTAAAATGGAAATATTAAATGAGTTATGTGCTGCACTGATTGTGCTGCACTGGCATTGTAAAAATTACTGACTCAGTAAAAATTAGTGCTGGGTTCCTTCACTGCTGGCCGTCCTCAGAGATTGGTCTTATTTTTACCTAGTGAAATCAGGGAGGTACTCTGCCTAATGTGCTCAAATTACCAATTCCTGAGACACTGGGTTTCAAAGAAAGTACAAGTTTATTGTTAAGCAGGAAGCAGGAAGCAGGAGATCAGATGGTCTATCAACCCAAAAATCTGTCTCCACAAATCTAGTAAATTTAGGGTTTTTATGGATTCAAGCAAGGGAAGCTGGAGTTGTACCATTACATTAGCAAGTGTAAGCAAGTATTGGGACTAGTCTAAAATAACCTTCACAATAGTAAATATAAACAAGGGCTGAGACTAGTTCAGTGAATTTCAATAATTTCAGGTATTAACTTTTGGCTGTTCTATCATATACTAGTGTATTAGTTGGCCAAAGGGGTGCTGATACAAAGTACCAGAAATCTGCTGGCTTTTCTAAAGGGTATTTATTTAGGGTAAAAGCTTACAGTTACAAGGTCCTAAAGAGTCCAACTCAAGGTACCATGAGAGGTACTTCCTCACCCAAAGTCTGTTGCCACATGTTGAAGCAAGATGACAGGCATTGTCTGCAAGGGTTCAGCCTTCCTCTTTCCTCTTAAGTCTCCGTGGTGCCAGCTTCTTCTGATCTCAGCTGTAGCCTGGCATAGGACTTGTCTCTCTTCCTCTGGGGCTTATTTCTTTCCTTGCTCAGCTGCTCTGTTCTCTTCACAACTTCTGTTATAAACTATGAGGTCATCTCTCTTCCCAGGGCTGCAGGATCCTCTGTGTATCTTCTCTGTGTATCTACTTCTCTGTTTATCTACTTCTGTGTGAGAGTTTGTTTTATCAACCGCCAAAGAGGCAGTGACTCAACCCTGCTTGCCCTAGTGACATGGTCGAATCAAAGCCCTAATATTGATTTAATCAAGTAAATGTAAAGCATTTGAACTTAAGTCTATCAACAGGTGTCATGCTCAGAGGAATAGACCAGTTTACAAATATAATCAATATCTCATTTTGGAATTCCTAAATAATATCCAACTTCCACAACTAGAAAGTAAAAAAAGCATCTCAGTGACTCAGTAATCATAATTATTTGTTAATTCTTAATTCTCGGTTACAACTGCCCCCTCTTATTTCTTCATTTTCTCAATCTTGATGGATACCTGGCTGATGGCTGTTTGAACTTCTTCTTGCTAAAATGGGGCGTAGACATTATGGGATAGAGGAATGAACCTGGCTGTCATTCTTGAAGAGACTAGTACTCCTGTGTTTCAGGGCTTAACTAGCGTATGAACAATCTGGGGGCTTTCAGTCTGAAAAATAAAGTAATAAATAAATAGAAAATTATAGGTGTAGATAAATGAAGTAAAAATATGTTACACTGAGGAAATAATTTTTATAGATTTTTAGACATAGCTTGGAGTATTCCTTAGGGATTTCAGAATCACTGTTGCTGGAGGCTTTGTGTACTGTGGCAGTGTGCACTATCTGGCAGAAACCAGCATAAGAATAACCTCCGCAGTGACTTCCCAAATCTTTGAAATCTTTTATCCCATTAAAACATTATTTTGTTTTATTTCTTCCCCCCCTTTTGATCAAGAAAGAACTGGTCTTTCTAAAGTGCAAGGGAAAGATTTATCAATGACAGTCATGTCCCATGCAGGGGGAAGGTAGTGAGTTTATTTAGAGTTTGGCTTAGAGGCCACATCTGACAACAAAGAGGATTTTCAAGGAGTGACTCTTAAGCATTAATTATAGTTACATATTGCTTCACCATCACAGAAATAAATTTCATAAGTGCAAGCCTCAAGACTGAGGGTTTGGCTTATTAGCTCATTTCATTTTGTTAGATAAGGCCCTTATAATTTAGAGTTTATTCTCAGAGGTCTCACTTTTATAAGTTTAAATGGAGAAGATTAATGTTTTCTAAAAAGGAGTAGATCTTAGATTTGTACCTTGCAAAATTCTTTATTTACAGTTTTAGTAAATTGAGAGGCCCTGTTGCTTGAGAGAATGGCAAGTATTTCCCAGATGGGGAAGTTTATTCTTTTATGCTTTCCTTCCCCAGTCCCTGAAGAGATCTTGCAAATCCTTTTTATTTTGTGCTCAAAAGCACTTGGAAATGCATCAGGGTATTCTGTTAACCTATACAGAAGTCCAAAATCTCATTCCCTAGTCTAGTTCCAAGTCAAATAAAGCTGAATTTGGTTGTTCAAATGCACTGACTTGAAAGGATAAATTAGTGTCCCAAAGAAAGTTTTTAAAAATATTTCATTTTTTGACAAAATAAAATTCTCCTTTTTGTTCCTCAATAGAAAATAAAGTTTTAAAATGCAGATAATATTACTTTTTACCTTGTATTCTTATTCACTTTAGTCTTTAAGTAGATCAGTTCCATTCACCTTTTAATTGAAGTCTGATCCTTTCTTTAGCTCCTTTAGTAAGTGTTAAATGGAATGGTCTTTTAGAATCGATGCTGCTTCTTCAGCACCTTTGGAGCTGGAGAACTGTAGCTCTGAGGATCAGGTATTATACAGACACCCAAAGAGCCAAGTAATTGCCAGGTCATACACCTAAGGAGCAAAGAACTTCACAATTTAGGAATCAGTTAAAGCCCAGGAAGAAATGTGACTGCTGCTAAAGCTAACAATCTGGGCCCTAATTCCATGAGCATATTCCAAATGAAACTATTTCCTAAACTAAAACATTTGGCAATTAATTTCTAGCGAGTTCATCAGGCACAGACCATAGCAGGAGTTTTGTCCTGTCTCACCTACACACTTTTACCTGGACTATATTAATGAACAGACAGAAGATAATTTTATAGACTTGCCTTGCTTTTCTTTAAAAGTCCCCTTTTGATGAAGATGAAGTTCTGACTAGTAGTTGGCTCCATGCACTTTTAAAGAAGCATTAGAGAAAAACAGTGTAACTGAGAAGGACTTTGATTGTTTCCATGACATGTAACTTTCCCCCAAGAATAACTAAAACTATGAGCAACAACATCATTCTCTTGTCCAGTGTCATGTAGATCAATATCAGGACATAACATGCACACTGAGAAAATTGTTAAATTTTAGGAATTTTATACAGTCTCTAAATTTATGAATAACATTTTACCGATACATTCTTAACCAACAGAATATTAGAAAATCCCTTTTAATTTTTATAACACCAAATATTTCCCACGTAATATTAAATGAACTGTTTTAGCATTTCACTTTTATAATGTGAAAGAACAAATCCGTTACAAAAGTTTGAAATAAAAATTTATCCTTTAGGGTTTGATTTTCAGAAGGCAAAGTATCAAAAGTTGTTGGGTTGGAACATTATGTTAAACAGGAAAATGGGTCACTTTGACGTACAGTAAGAGGGAGAATGAGAGAGGCAGAGGCGTACTTCTCCCGAGAAAAAATAGCTAGAGGACAGGCAGAGACTGTCTTGAAGGCTGGTCTGGGGCTCAGGATACCAGGGGAAGGTGTGATATCACCCAGAAGAGAGAAGGACAAAGGAAAGGCATCTGAGCTGCCTGAAAACTTCCATAAATAGAGCTGCAAAAGCAGCAGTGGGAGACCTTCCCTCTACCTACAGAGCAAAAAGCAGTCTTTGGACTGCAATGGCTGAGGACTGAGGGGGTTGCAGGGGTCCTCTTCCCCAGGAAAGGGGAGAGGGAGGGACATGGCCTACAGCAAATTCAGATTGTGTCAGGTGAACTTGGTCTAATGCATTGGAAGGGTCAGTAACTTCCAGATCGGGTGGGACCATGGCATTGTTTGCCCTGAGAGCCAGCAAGGAGCTGATGATAATTTTGCTTTCTAAAACACCCCCCTACTGCCCTGTGCTGGTTTCTGAAGAGGTAGAGGGAGGAGGGTGTGGCTGGCCAAGGGTGGAGAACAGCCTCTGAGAAAGTTTGTGAGGCTTGGCCAGCTCTGAGGACATTGGTTCTGCACCACTCACCTATGGGAGGAGTTATTCTGAATGCATTCCCCCTACCACCTGGGATCTGAGCTAAATTGCTGGCTGTACCAGAAAAGTGCACAAAAAAGGAAAAATAATAAGTTAAAGGAAAGCAGGTACCTTTATTACCACCCTCTCCAAGGCCCTTGGAAACTGGCCTGCACCCTATTAGAACAAGTTATACCAAGTGTCAGTGAACAGTGGTAACACAGCTACTTAACGGGAAATCCCGAAGTAAGAGAGAGTAACTGAACATTAAACTCAGCACCAGAATTTTCCTTGATGTCAACAAAAAATTACAAGCCATACAAAGAAAAAGAAAAATATGACTTAGGCAAATGAAAAATACAAAACTCCAGGTGAGACACAGGACTTGAAACAGTTAATCAGTAAGGTTCATACAAATCCCCTAAATCTAATCATGGAGTTGAAAGACAATGTGGCTAAAGTAATAAAAGATATTAAGAAGCAGGTAAGCACAAAGAAAAATATGAAATCTTGGATAGAAAAATAAAAGAGCTTATAGGAATGAAAGACACAATAAGTGAGATTGAACCTACATTATGGGAAGTATGTTTGGCTCAACTGATAGAGCATCTGACTACCAAATGGGAGGCCCAGGGTTCAAACCCAGGGCCTCCTGACCCATGTGGTGAGCTGGTCCACGCCTGGTGCTGATGCTCACAAGGAGTGCTGTGCTATGCAGGGGTGTCCCCCATGTAGGAGAGCCCCACATACAAGGAGTATACCCCCATAAGAAGAGCTGCCGCATGTGAAGAAAGCATAGCCTGCCCAGGAGTGGCACCACACACATGGAGAGCTGATGCAGCAAAATGATGCAACAAAAAGAGACAGAGATTCCCAGAGCTGCTAACAAGAATGGTAGAGGACACAGAAAGCAAACAACAGTGGAGGGGGGGTAGGATGGGGAGATAAATAAATAAATCCATCTTTAAAAAAATACATTAGAGGTACACTACAGCATATTTGAAATCATGGAAGAAGGAATCAGTGACAGAGGGGGAAAAAAGTGAATTTGAAGAGAAAGAAGGACTTTAACAGAAAGGAATGGGAAAAACTGAGCAGGGGCTCAGGGAGTTGAATGATAACACTTTCAGCATATGTGTTATGGGAGTTCCAGAAGGACATGAGTAGGCAAAAGGGCAGAAACAGTATTTAAGGAAATAATGGCCGAAAAATTTCCAGCTCTCATAAAAGACATGACTATACATGTCCAGGAATTGCAGCATATACTCCAATTATAATAAATCCAAATAGGCCTACCCAAAGACTATTAATATGCAGAATGCCAAAACCCAAAGATAAAGAGAAAATCTGAAAGTACCAACGGAAGAGCAAAACATCACATACAAAAGATGTCCAATAAGACTTAGTGTAGATTTTTCTTCAGAAACCATGGAGGCAAGAAGGTAGGTGGTATGATATAATTACAGTACTGAAAGAGAAAAACTCTTAGCCAATAATTCTCTAGCAGCACAACTGTCCTTCACATGTGATGGTGAGTTTTAAATATTCACAGATTAAGAGAAACCAAGAGAGTTCATAAATAAGAACCGACCTCTATAGGAATCACTAAAGGGAGTTCTGTGGCCAGAAAAGAAAAGAAGAGAGAGTGGCTTGGAGGAGAGTGTAGAACTGAAGACTGTCAGAAAGGGTAACAGAAAGGTAAAAAGATGAACAAAACCAAGATATAATGTATGAAAGCCAATGTGAGTAATGCCTTTACAGTAATAATATTGAATGTTAATGGATTAAACTCCCCACTCAAAAGTCATAGGCTGACAGAATGGATAAGAAAACATGAGTCATCTGTATGCTGTCTGCAGAAGACTGATCTTAGATCCAAGGATGCAAATAGCCTGAAAGGGAATGGTTAGAGAAAGATATTTTACTCAAATAGTAACCAACAGAGTGCAGGACTAGCTATACTTTTGTCAGACAAATCAGACTTTAAATGCAAGAAAGTTATGAGATGCAAAAGGTCATTTTATATTAATAAAAAAGGACAAACAACCATGAAGGAGTAACAGTCATAAACATCTATGTATCTAACCAGGATGCCCCAAAACACATGAGGAAAATTCTGGGAAAACTGAAAAGAAAAATAGTTGTATCTACAATAATAGTTGGAGACTTGAACACGCCACTCACATCACTAGATAGAACAACTAGACAGATGATCAAAAAGAAACATAGACTTGAACAATATGGTAAACGAGATAGACCAAACATATATATAGAGAGAATATTGCATCTCAAATCAGCAGGTTATACTTTATTAAGAACTCATTGATCTTTCTCCAGGACAGACATCTGCTGGCTTTACTATCCGCTGGGTCAAAAAAGCAGAACTCAATAAATATAAAAAGATTGAAATTATACAAAGCACCTTTACATCACAATGGAATGAAGCTGGAAATCAATAACAGATGGAAAAGAGAAAATTTGTAAACATATGGATAGTAAAGCACACATTTTTAAACCATCAGTGGGCCAAAGAAGAAATGGCAAGGAAATTAATAGATATCCCATGATAAATGAAAATGAGAGCACAAAGTATCAAAATTCATGATGTAGAGGGAAGGCAGTGCTGAGAGGGAAATTTATAGGCCTAATTGCCTATATTAAAAAAGAAGAGAGGTAAGCTGCTGTGGATCAATCATTTGGGCTCCCGTCTACCATATGGGAAGCCCTGGGTTTGCATCCTGGGGCCTCCTTGTGAAGGCAGGCTCGCCTGCACGCTGTTGTGAGCAAGCACCACAAAGAGCCGACTCAGCAAGGTGATACAACAAAAATGGAGACAAGTAAAAACACCGAAAAGTGTGCAGTGAATGGACACAGAGCAAACAACAAGCAAGCCACAAGGGGGGATAGATAAAAAAATAAATACACACAAAAGAATGCACAGCAAATGGACACAGAGAGCAGACAGCAAGCAACCTGCTTGGGGGGGGGAGGGTAAACAAAAAAAAAAAGAGAAAACTAAGATCAAAGAAGTAACTTAACAACTGGAGAAACTAGGAAAAGAACAGCAAACCAACCCCAAAGGAAGCAGAAGGAATGAAATAGCAAAGATCAGAGCAGAAATATATGAATTTTGGAATAAAAAACTAGAGAAAATCAACAAATCAAAAGTTAGTTACTTGAGAATATCAACACAATAAATAGACCCTTAGGAAGACAAAAAAAAAAAAAATGAGAGAGAGAAGATGCAAATAAATAAAATCACAGACAATTGTGGGGCATTATGACTGACCCCACAGAAATAAAAAGGGTCATAAGAATATTATGAGAAACTATGACAGCAAATTAGACAACCTAGACAAAATGGACAAATTCTAGAAATGGACAAACAACCTACATCACCAATACAATAAGTACAGGAATGCAAGAAACCAATTACAAGCAATGAGATTGAATCAGTCAACAAAAATCTTTCAAAGATAAGTCCAAGACCAGATGGCCTCACAGGTGAATTCCACCAAACATTTTGAGAATTAATCTTGTTTAAACTCTTCCAAAATATTGAAAAGAAGGGAAAAGCACCCAACACATTTTATGATGCCCACATTACCCTAATAACAAAGCCAGATAAAGTTACTAGAAGAAAACAAAAAACTAATGAACACAGATGCAAAAATTCTGAAGAAAATACTTGCACATATAATCCAACAGCATATAAAAACCATTATACCAGGAAGTGGATGTGGCTAAACTGATAGAGTATTTGCCTACCATATGGAAGGTCCAGGGTTTGATACCCAGGTCCTCTTGGCCTGTGTGCTGAGCTGGCCCATGTGTAGTCCTGCCATGTGCAAGGAGTGTTGTGCCACGTAGGGTTGCCCCTCGCATAGGGGTGCTACATGTGCAAGGAGTGCACCCTGCAAGGAGAGCTGCTGTGCGTGAAAAAAGCACAGACCTCCTAGGAGTGGCGCTGCACACACAGAGAGCTGATACAGCAAGATGATGCAACCAAAAGAGACACAGATTCCTGGTGCCACCTGACAAGAATGCAAGTGGACACAGAAGAGCACACAGTGAATGGACACATACAGCAGACAATGGGGCAGAAGGGGAGAGAAATAAATAAAAAATAAATCTTTAAAAAACAAACAAAAAAACCATTATATATCACAATCAGTGGGTTTTCTTCCTGCTATGCAAGGGTGGTTCAGCATAACAAAATCAATTAATGAAATACACAACATTAACAAATCCAGGAAAAAAAACACATGATCATCTTGATTGATGCAGAAAAGGCATTTGACAAAATGCAGCATTCTTTCTTGATGAAAACACTTCAAAAAATAGGTAAAAGGAACAGGTGTAGCTCAGTGGTTGAGCACCTGCTTCACATGTACAAGGCCCCAGATTCATTTCCCACTAACTCCTAAAAAAAAAAAGTGACAGAAAAGTCTCTCAACATACTAAAAGGCATGTATGAAAATCCCATAGCCAACATCGTACTCAATGGAGAGAGGTTGAAACCGTTTCTTTTAAGGTCAGGAAGAAGACAAGGATTCCCACTGTCACTGCTGATATTCAACCTAGTGCTAGAAGTTCGAGGCAAAGCAGTTAGGCAAGAAAAAGAAATAAAAGGCATCCAAATTGAAATATATTGAAGTAAAATTCTCACTATTCACAGATGACATGATCCTATATTTAGAAAATCCTGAGAAAGCTACAACAAAGGAACTTGAGCTAATAAGTTCAGCAAAGTGGCAGGATACAAGATCAACTCGAAAAAATCAGTAGCATTTCTATAAACTAGTGATGAGCAAGCTGACGAGGAAATAAAAAAAATTCCATTTACAATAGCAACAAAAGGACACAAATATCTAGGAATTGATTTAACCCAGGAATGTAACGGGTCTGTTTTCAGAAAACTACAAAACAATGCTGAAAGCAATCAAAAAAGACCTAAGCAAATGGAAAGACATTCAATGTTCATGGACTGGAAGACTAAACATCTGATGATGTCAATCCTACCCAAACTGATTTATAGATTCAATGTAATACCAATCAAAATTCCAACAGCCTACTTTATAGAAAGAGAAAAATCAATTACCAAATTTATTTAGAATGGAAAGGGGTCCTGAATAGCCAAAAACATCCTGAAAAAGAAGAGCTAAGTCAGAGGACTCATGCTCACTGACCTTAAAGTGTATTTTAAAGCTATAGTGATCAAAACAGCATGGTATTGGCTTAAAGATAGACATGTTGATCAATGTAATAAAAATGAGAGTTCAGAAATAGACCCTCATCTCTATGGTTAATTGATTTTCGAAAAGCCTATGAAGTTCACTTTTCTGGGACAGAACAGTCTCTTTAAAAAATGGTGCTGGGAGAACTAGATATCCATAACCAAAAGAATGAAAGAGGATGCCTATCTCACTTTCTATACAAGAATTAACTCAAATGGATCAAAGACCTAAACACAAAGCCAGGACCATAAAACTCCTAGAAGGAAAAGGAGGGCAATATTTACAGGACCTTGTAGCAAGTGGGGGGTGTCTTAAACCTTATATCCAAAGCATGAGCAACCAAAGGAAAAAGTAGATAAATGGGATCTCCTCAAAATTAAACACTTCTGTACCTCAGTGGACTTTGTGAAGATGGTAAAAAAAACAGCCTACTCAATGGGAGAAAATATTTGGAAAGCACGCATCTGACAAGCGTCTAGTATCCACGTTATATAAAGAGATCCTAGTGCTCAACAATAAAAAGATAAATGGCTGAATGAAAAATGACCAAAAACCTGAATAGACATTCATCTAAACAAGTACAAATGGCAAAAAAAAAAAAAACAAACACATGAAAAACTACTCAATATCACGATCAGAGAAATACAAATCAAAACTACAATGAGATATTATTTCACACCTGCAATGGCTACTAATAACAGAACAGAAAACTGCAAGTGTTGGAGAGGATGTGGAGAGATAGGAATGCTTGTTCATTCCTGGTGGAAATGAAGAATGGTACAGCCACTGTGGAAGTCTGTTTGGTAGGTCCTACGGAAGTTTGATATAAATCTACTATGTGACCTGGCAATGCCACTTCTTCATGGATACCCAGAAGGAATGAGAGCAGTGGCACGAACAGACCATTGCATGCAATGTTCATTGTGGCATTATTACAATTGCTAAAAAATGGAAACAGCCTAGGTGTCCATCAACTGATGAATGGATAAACAAACTGTAGTGTATGTGCATGATGGACTATTACTTAGGTGTGAGAAAAATGAAGTCATGACGTATATGACAATGTGGGTGAACCTGGAGGACATCATGTTGAGTGAAGCAAAAGGACAAATATTGTATGAATTTGCTATTATGAACTAAATATAATGAGCAAACACATGGAGTTAATAGCTAGAATATAAGTCACCAGAGAAAAGAATGAGGTTAGGGAATGTAAAGCTGAGGTTTAAGTCACTGCAGAATTGCTAAAAAGTTGTCTGTAAATGTTTGAAATGAATAGAAATGGTGAAAGCACACCATAGATTTGAAATTTAGTAGAGCTAACCTAAGTGTGTTAGTGGTTTGTTTAATGTTTTGTTTTGTTTGTTTGTTTGTTGAGTAATGAAAATGTTCAACCTTTAAGTGATAAATGCCCGACTTGGTGATTATACCGAATGCCATTGATTGTACTTAGGTAAAAATTGTATGGTTTATGAACAAAAATTTGTAATAGGTCGGTTGCTGGAAAAATACACCAAATGTAATATACAGCCTATAGTAGTGATACTTTGGTGGTGCTCTTCTGTAATTTGTTACAAATGTTTCACAAAAATGCAAGGTATTTGTAGTGGGGTGATGTATGGGGGCCCTGTGTGCTGTTATGAATGTTTGTTTTGTAAGTTCACAACTTTTACTATACACTTATTTTTTCTGTATGTTCATGTATGAATGATATACTTAAATAAATTGTTTTTAAAAATCATCTTTTAATCCTGATAATAGGAGAAAAATACAATGGGGTTTTAAAAAATTATATAAACAGGAAGGTTCATTGCAGCTTTATTTGTGATCACTTTTCACTGTTACATTATTAACCAAATTAAAAAATGATTTTTAGAGCCTCTGTGTTGTTTGATATGAAATGAAGAAAGCACATAAAAAATTGTAGTTCCAACATAATTACAAGTTGTAAAATGTGTTTATTGTATATATGTACAAATACTAGAGTGAGCTATAAGATAATATAGGAATAGCATTTTTCATTTATTTTCTGTTTTATTGCTTTGATTTTTAACTACAAAAACTGATTTCACATCTGCTAGAAAAAAAATGGGTTGCCATGAAACAGTATTTGGTTCCCTATCTAACAAAGTAACCCAGTAACAAGTATATAAGATCAGCATAAACATCAACATGGGGGTTACTCTGATATGATACAGACTCTGTCTTCTAGACAGAAAACAGATGGTTAAGAAAACTTTTTATAACCTTTCATTAAGAGCTGACCAACAATCTGAGAAAATTTTATTCTTTAACAGAGAGAAAACCAAACTCCAGTTTTGTAAGAATAGGCAGATTTATACAAAAGCACTTAAAAACGTTTTTGAACAAGTTTTTCAAATTTTAGTCAGCATTGACAATGACAAACAATTCACTTCCACAAACCATCTACAACTTTCCATGTCCATTCAGGTCTTGTCCTATGCATTCCCACCTATCTTTTTGTGAAAACCAGCCATTTTATGTTAGGACAAAACTACTCTCTTTTCTTTAACAAATCTTATCCTACATACTTTAGGTTACCAAAAAGATCTTTGAACTGCTTTTGTATATTCTACAACACAGTTATTTTAATATATCATTTGTCAAAACAATTTTGTTAAACACATACTTACAGTTTTCATCATCTTAAAGCTCTGTAGACATAATGCTAGTTGTTTATTAATACCCATGTAAACATAGGGAGAACATGCCTAAGTAGAATAAAATAGAAACAAGGATAGTTTGTGGAAGAAATGTTTTGTCTTCCTCCATAGGATTAAAAACCTCTTTGCTTCCTTAATATCCTACAATTATGAACAAATTCAAAAGCATACTATCAGGCTCTGGAAAATATACTGCAATTGTTTAATTTGTCCCAAGCATAATTCAGGAAAACCCTTTCCCTAGCTCTCAAGGACATTTTCCTTTACTTATTGAAATTTGGCAGTTAGATTTTATTTAATTACCCCTACTCCAAGGCTATACATGTTTTTTACAAATTCATGAATTCTTTCAGAACCCTACAGCAATCAAGGAATCCACCCACAGCATAAATCTTGCAAAACATGGCTCATTTTGCAGCACTTTCCTTCTGCTCATCACCCCCAAATCCCAGGTCCAGTAGAAATAACTCAAAATTAAACCCAGATCCCTCCTCCCCGCCATTTTCTGCACCCAGCCCTTCCTCCACAGCTTCCCAAAATGGGAAAGCCCTGATGGCAGGGATAGGTAAAAACAGAAAGAATGTGGCCAGAGGCAGCTCTAACTGTACATCAGCTGTAACAAATATAACATCCACATGTAAAAAGATCATTGCTGGGGAAGGGACAAAAGGGTTTGGTGTTGGGTATATGGGAGTCCCCTATATTGTATATGTGACTTTACTGTGAGCTAAAACTTTTTTGAAGACGTAACTTAAAATTTTTTTTAAAAAAGGATGTAGACACTGAGGAAGGAATGGAAGAGAATTCCTTGCCACGGTATGTACAGGGCAACACCAATTACAGTGATGAAAGGCAAAACGTCAAAAAAAGTTTTATGATATTTTTCATTTTTTAATACCCCAAATTATTTTTTACTTTATTTTAGCTTTTTAAAATTATTATGCTCTCTATTTCTAATCTTTAAACCTATCACTACTATTTCATTTTCCTACTAATTGAATTTGGCAGTATATTAGGCTTCATTTTTGAAGAAGTTTGGATCACAGAGGGGTTCAACTATGGCAGGGGAGGAGCACTGGTGTAGGGTGTCACTAATGAGGGATGCATGGGTAGGAGGAGTTCTCCAGGGCATGCATATAGGGTGTATAGATATGTTCGGACATTCATTGGATATTGTCATAGTGGGTAGAGTTACACACGACAACAGAGAATGCTGTGTTCCCATCCTGGGGAGCTCTGTCACATTCCCCAATGGAACAGCAACAATCCCCCAAGTGCAAGGGCAAAGACCAGTGAAGAAGGATGGTCCAATGATGGGTCCTTAATACTGATGACTATGCTTATGAGCCTGGGTGCTTGAAATTTCATCTAGGCCTAGAGCTGCAGGGTGCCTAAGAGTTGCCTCCTGAGAGCCTCCATGTTGCTCAAATGTGGCCACTGTCTAAGCCAAACTCAGCATGTGAATGTATTACCTTCCACCCAGTGTGGGACATGACTCCCGGGGAGGCTGATCCCCCTGATTACTTAATCAAGTAAACCTCTGAATCCAATATAATCTAATATGCTCAGAGGAAAAGATCAGTTTACAAACATAATCCAGTATTTCTTTTTGGAATTCATCAATAATATCAAACTGCTACAGACAGTAACCCAATTCGGGTTATAGTTGGCTGTATCAGTACAATATTATCAAGTAAACTTCTTGTGCCATTCGGGCCTTGAGCCCCCACCCTTGGTGGGTAGGACTCACAGATAAAAGACATGGCAAAAGACAGAGTTGTGGGGTTTTTGATGTTGAAGTTTTGATGTTGGAGTTTGAGGAAGTAAGCACACAAAGAGAAGCAAGGCCCAGGAAGGGAGGAAACCAGGAAGCCTGAACCCTGGCAAATGTCAGCAGCCATCTTGCTCCAACACGTGGAAATAGATATTGGTAAGGGAAGTAACTTAGGCTTTGTGGCCTGGTATCTGTAATCTCCTACCCCAAATAAATACCCTTTATAAAAACCAACTGATTTCTGGTATTTTGCATCAGCATCCCTTTGGCTGACTAATACAGTTGCTAATATTGAAGTGATTAAGCTTTCTGGTTTTTGGGGGTCTTCTCTATCGAGTGGGGTATTATTTTCCCAATTATATAAATCTGATGTGGGGAACAGGATATGCCCATATTCAAATTCTTTTTGGCCTCCCTGCTTATTTACTGTAGGCACTTCCCAGAGGAGTAGATGTTTTGCTGGTGTCTCAGCTGCTGAGTGCCCTGATGGATATGGAAGAGGAAGATTACTTCTATCTCAGGCTCTTTTACATCTGGTAAAGGGGAATAAAAACGAGGAGTTAGTAAAGGCTCTATTGGATTTGAATCAGGGAGGACAGCTTTTATTCCCTCTCATAGTTTTTACAGGTAAAATTTTATATTTTTTCATAACATTAATTTTTGAAAGGGACAAAGGACTGAAAATGCATGATCTCATCCCATCCTGCTTTTTCTGCAGAACAAACCAAATTGTAATACAGTATTCTTTTCTATAGAACCATATTCCTGCCATTTCTCTCCTGATTCTAAATCATAGTGAGGCCAGACTTGGCTAAAGAAATAAAGCATGTACTGCTTTTTCGTAGGGTCATGACTAAAATTTTTCCAGTTTTTCAAAATATAGTCAAAAGGATGACAGGAAGGCTTTTGGAATTAGAATTTCCCATTTTAAAGAATTTTAGTAATTAGTAACCAATTAGGAACAATTCAGTAATACAAATGCAGTAACACCAATTAACAGTTTAAACAGACGCTTAACACTATATTTAAGTAACACATCAATTAACAATTAGACATTGAATGCTTAATTTTACCAAATACCAATTATTTGCTGGGTTCTTTTTTTTCAGGAGTATACTTAATGGACAGATCATAACGAAGTCAGATTCCTCTAGGTTCTTTGCTTTGTTACATAAAAAAATTTAAGAACATGATGGGTTATTTAGGCCAGTAGTTTATTAAGGAAATGGGAGATGAGAATAGAAATGGGAGTAAATACCAGATTACAGGTCCCTAGGTCTATTGGTCAGTCAAAGGGGTGCTGATGCAAAGTACCAGATCTCTTGGCGTTTATAAAGGTTATTTATTTGGAGTAGAAGCTTATAATTACCAGGCCCTAAAGAGTCCAACTCGTTTCCATAATTAGTACTATATAGCATCTGTTGATGCAAGCTGGTGGGTAATGTTTGCTAGGGTTCAGTCTTCCTCCTTCCTCTTAAGGCTCTGTGGTCCCAGCTTCTTCCGTTCTCAGGTGTAGGTTGGCTTAAGGCTCATGACTTTTCCCAGGGCTCATTTTTTTCCAGGCTCAGCTGCTCTGTTCTCTACAAAGTCAGCTATAGACTATCAGGCTCATCTCTCTTTCCTGGGCCGTGTCTATGGTGCCCTCTTTCCTCCTGTGTATCTGCTTCTATGTTCTCCTTCTATGTGTATTTACTGCCCTGTCTTTGACTGAGCATTAGTTTATATAGCCCACAGCTGTAGGCTAGCTGTAGGCAGGGATTGAAACTAAGTCACCCTAATTAGGAGGTCAAATAAAAGCCCTAATCTTGATTTAAGTAAAAGTGAAACCTCTGAGTCTAATACAGTCTAATACACCCAGAGGTACAGACCAACTTTACAAACACAAGCCAAAATCTACTTTGGGAATTCATAAACAATACCAAACTGCTACAGCAGGTATAGGTACAGGCTGCTCCAGGCAGAGAGAGAAGGGAGGAGGGCAGGGAAAGCAGTGGTTCACTGCTTCCATCTGTGAACCAATCGAAGTCTGGGTTTGCTAGAGGTTAGGAATTCCTAAGGCTGGAGGGCTAATTAAGGCCTGTTTTAATTAGAAGGCAACTTTCTGGTCTGGTCCCCATTCTAAGGGATGGTTATCAGCCCCAGCAGTAGCTCTGTACAGTGGCCACACTATTTCACGAAACCAGGTATCCACAGTCTATAGTAATCAGCCATTGCTAGGAGAGCCTGCAATTGTTTGAAGCTGGGGAATACTAGTCATAGTTTGAACTCTTTCTGGGGAGAAAGACCTTTCTCCTAGAGTGAGAAGAAACCCTAAATAGGAGACTTTCTGCTGTTCCTTGGATGCTGATCGATACTCTATAGCCTCTATCAGCTAGACTAAAATGGTGGTGGCACCGGGAACTTCCTTTGTTAGGCTGCAAAGCAACAGAGCGTCCACATATTGCAAGAAGGGGCTCTGAGGCACGTGAAGATTAGCTATGTCCTGAGCTAAGGCACTCCCAAACATCTGGGGGCTGTCTCAGAACCCTTGTGGCAATACGGTTCATGTAAGCTGGACTTGAGGTTTAGAGTTGGACTCCTGCCATTCACCAAAAAAAGGAATTTGGAGTCCAGGTGGAGTGGAATGCAGACAAAGACATCCTTTAAGTCAAGAACGGTAAACCAAGCTGCAGTTTCTGAGACTTAGCATAGTATAAGAGTTGGGTACGCCCACATGAATTGGTATTAAAAAGCTATTGATTGCTCTTAGGTCTCGAACTAGCTGGTAGCTGCCATTGTTTTTTTTTTTTTTACAGGAAGAATGGCATGTTGGAAAGAGATTGGAAGGGAATTAGTAGGCCATTCTCCGAGAACTTTTTAACCATGGGCCAGAGGCCTTTACAGCTTCTTCTTTGAGGGAGTACTGCTTTCTATGAGGATAGGCCTGGTTGGTTTTATAAACAGTGTAAGCTGGGGGAAACAAGAGGGCCCTTCCTGGTATCCTGGTTTCCCAGACCATAGGATTTACTTTACTATTGATTTCCTGGGGTGTAGCTGTTGAGGAGGGATCTAATTATTTAGAATCATGGCTAGGCACAAAGTTCCATATTCTTCCCTTGAGTTCTGGCCTAAAGGGACCTCAGAGAGGTTTATTTATCACTACTAGTTGCATGCATGCTCCCAGAGTACAAAGTGAATCCCATCCCAGTAAGGGGGTGGGGCATTCAGGGACAATTTAAAAATGATGGCTTATGATTAGGTTTCCTGTTTGGCAGAAGAGAGACTTAGTAAAGGATCTAATTTTATTATTTTTTTTATTTACTATTTTTTTAAGGTTTAAATATTTTATTTTTTTAATATACTTTTAATTTTTAAAAGATAGTTAGATTACACAAAATGTTATACGAGAAAATATAGGGGAAAAAATTATATAAGGGATTCCCTTATGCCCCATTCCCCACATCACCCATCCTTCCCCACATTAACAAATTCTTTCATTAGTGTGGTACATTTATTGCAAATGATGAACACATTTGGAGCATTGCCACTAAGCATGGATTATAGTTTACATTATGGTTAACATTGTCTCCCACTCAATGCTGTAGATTCTGGCAGGATATATCATGGCCTCTATCTGGCATTGCAATGTCATTCAGGACAATTCCAAGTCCCAAAAATGCCCCATATGCCTTCAGCACCTCCTATGGCCACTGTCTCCATATCAATGATATAATTTCTTCCTATCTAGAATACCAATAAGTCTATAGTAGAATACCAGTAAGTCCACTCTAGTCCATATAATATTCCTGAATCCTAAGGATTCTGGGATGGTGATGCCCACTTCATCTCTAATTGAGAGGGTGCCTCAATCCCATATGGCTGATTGATGGGACTTTCTTGCTTGCAGTTGTAGACTCTCTCAGTTCCTTGCTATTGTGGTTGTCCTTCCTCACCTCCTTGTTAGCTGTCCTGGCTGAGTCCAGTGAACTGGACAGTAAGTGTCACAACTCCACAGGGCCCAGCTGGCACATGGGCAGCTCAAAGATTCAAGTCTCTTGGATGTATACCTACCAACTGCAGAACCAACTATAGGTTCAAATAGAAGGGACAAAACAGGCAAATGTAGAGAAGTCACAACTGAGTCCAACTCTGTCATACTCAGGAGCACAAACTCTAATGGGGGTGCAACTGGTGAGGCATGAAACCCCAGAGCTATCTGCCATGACCGTAGGACCTGGGTGTCTGCAGAGCCAGTATAGGATCTAATTTTAGATTTACTGCCAACACCCACTACCAGACAGGTTTTGGGGGAAGGAGATTTGGAGTGACTGGTCAGAACTGAATACGTGGCTCCTGTATCAATTTAAAAATCTTACCAGCCACATCAGGGATCACCCAGGGCTCCTCCTGTTTGATGTTCCACAGAGAACTCCAAGGAGCCTCCTTTTGTCCCGGGCTCCATCAGTCCTCCCTGGTGGCCAGTGCCATAAGGGCCCATGGGATGTGCTCTGCCTTCCCTTTGGGATATGGTATACTCCCAAGACCAATGGCCTCTTTTCCTGTATTGGGGCAGGGACCGCGGGTCTCTCTACAGGGTTGCAGTGGTCTAGGGCAGTCTTTCTTCTAGTTTCCAAGCTCTCCACAGTTGAATCAGGATCTTGATGCTTGGGAGCCCAACTAGGAGTGACTTTGACGTGACAGGCTGCCACCCATGGCGACTGCCACAAGGTGAGCCTTTTTCCTGTCTCTCCTTATGTTTGACTCCTCAATGGCCTTATTGCAATTGTCGAAGATGGAAAAGCTGCTTCTAAAAGAGAATTCATTGGGGTTTGGGTCCTCGTGCTAGCTTTTGGTGTTTCCTTCTAATATCTGGGGCTGACTGGCAAATAAAATAGGATTAAAATTTTTTTTAAAATTTATTGAAGTATATCACTCATACCTAAACATACAGAAACAGTAAGTGTATAGTAATAGTTGTGAACTTACAAAACAAACATATATAACATCATACAGGACTCTCATACCTCACCCTACCACCCATACCTTGCATTGTTGTTAAACATTTCAACTAATGATTAAAGAGCATCATCAAAATATTACTACTAACCAAAGTATTTTTCCCCAACCCACCCTATTATTATTATCTTTATATCATTTATATATGAACATACATAAACAATAAGAATATAGTAAACGTTTTGAGTTTACAAAACAAATATGCCTAACATCACACAGGGGTCCCAACACTTGTCATTGTCTTAAGACATTTGTTACAAATTTAAAATAATATCGTCAAAATCTTACCACTAATTATAGTCCTTACGGTTGGTGTATTTTCCCCCCAAACCACCCTATTATTATTTTTAAAATATATTTTTATGACAGAAGTTGTAAATTTACAAAACAGTCATGCGCATGTGCAGAATTCCCAAAAAACACCCCCTTTCAACCCATCACACTGTGGTGGAACATTTGTTACACATTATGAGATAATATCATCCGATATTTACCATGTCCATAGTGTACATTTGACACACGCTTTATACATACAGGCCCATTATCAACACAGTAGATCTTTTGCATAGATGTAAGAATATTACATTATTACTGCTAACCACAGTGCATAGGTCACTCCAGGTGTATTTTTCCTATGTTTCTCCACATTCCCACCACACTGCAATAGTAATGTACATTTTCTCTAGCTCACAAAGGACACTCTTGCATCTGTACCATTAACCACAATTCTCATCCACCTCTAGGTTTACTGTGCTATTTCTAGATTATTCTCTAACAGTCTGTACATTGGCATTTACATCTCTAGACTATTATTTTCAGCCACACCACCAATTATAAGGTAGCTGTTACTCACTATGTGTTACCATTCACTCTATACATTTCCACACTTTTACTTTTATAGTAAAGCTAATTAAAACTTCTACATACATTAAACATCAGTAGTCAATCTCAGTCCTCCTCTTATCTCCTTTAAGAAACCACCACCTTAAACCAGGTCTTGAAGGTATTTTCTTACATTTTCTTCTAGAAGCTTTACAGTTCTTGGTTTTATATTTAGGTTTTTTATTGTTTTGAGTTAATTTTTGGATAAGGTGTGAGATAGGGGTCCTCATTCCATCTTTTTGGCTATGGATATCCTGTTCTCTCAGCACCATTTGTTGAATGGACTCTTCTGCCCAAGCTGGGTGGGTTTGAGAGGCTAGTAAAAAAATCACTTGGCCACACATGTGAGGGTCTTTTCTGAGCTATCAATTTGGTTCCATTTGTCTATGTGTCTGTCTTTATGTGAGTACCATGCTGTTTTTTACCACTGTAGCTAGGTAATACGATTTAAAGTCTGGATATGAGAGTCCTTCAACTTTGCATTTCCTTTTTAAGATATTTCTGGCTATTTAGGAAACCCTTAACCTTCCAAATAAATTTGATAATCATATTTTCAATTTATTTTTAAAATGCTGGTGGAATTTTTATTGGGATTTTGTTGAATCTGTATATCAGTTTGAGTAGAATTAACACCTTAATGATATTTTGTCTTCCATTCCATGAGCATGGAATGTTTTTCAACTATTTAGGCCTTTTTGATTGATTTCTTTTAACATTGAGTTGTAGTTTTCTGAATACAAGTGCTTTACATCATCAATTGAGTTCATTCCTGAGTCTTGGATTTTATCTGTCATATTTTATTTTCACCACTCTTTTCACACTTTCAGTTTCTTTTATTGATATAATCTTCATTATGTCCTCCCTGCCGGAGGTGGGGCTGGGACTGGGGCTTATGCTAGAGCTGCCATCTAGCCTGGATGGAAAGAGGCCGGTCCTTACCAGCACCGTGATTTTCAATCAGCCCTGCTTTCCCTCATGCCTGGTATGGAGTTAAGATAGCCACTACCAGCCTCTTTCTGACTCGGACAGATTCAAAATTTAACTATTCTTAGGATTATACTTTAGCCCTTGAATTTACTAATCAGTAGCTGAAGGTGTTGTTGAACATCTCTTCCTCCTCTGTTTTTGGGAAGTAGAGCTTCCAATTCCAGCCATGGAATAGCTCCCAAGGAGGCTTGTGCCTCCAGCAGAGGATGGGTACCAGCCTCCATGGCATGGAGCACTCTACTTACTAAGTTTCTCTGCAGATGGACATATTCCTCCTTCTATTTCTTCAGTGGTGTTTGCAGGATGCTCTTTTGGTCTCCTGGACCCCCAAACAGGTGCTTCGGATAGCTTTGGGTATTTACTAACTGCCCTATAGCAGGAGCTGACTCTCGGAGCTCTTTACTCTGCCGCCATCTTGCTAGTTCTCAAGAAAATAGGATTTTAACACAATCCGTCCTTCTAGTGTGTCTGGATTAAACAGGGTATACTTTGTTATAGCTTCCACTAACCTCCGTTGGAACAAGGCAGGGTTTCCTCCCTTGGAACAAGGCAGGGTTTTCTTATTTTTTTCTGGGTTATTTCTTAAGTCTTATTGTAGTTAACAGTATTGATGACACACTTTCTCATTCCTTCTAATAAACATGCTATCATATGGCCCCTTTTCCTTAGGTCTGCTTGTTCCCTTTGGTAGTCCCAGTTAGGGTTGGTATCTGGGACTGTCACAACCTCCACAGCACACTGCTGGGGCTGTTGGACTGCCATCTTATTGGCATGTTCCTGTATCTCCTCCCAAATGCCACTTTATTCTTTAGGGTATAGCATGTGGCTAGGATAATCTGCATATCTTCCCATGTTAGCTAAAAAATTAGGGTTAACTGCTAGAATTCCTGGTAAATTTAGCTGAGTCCACTGAAAATTGCACCAACTGTTTTTTACAGTGAGCTAAATCTGCCAGGGAGAAAGGGACATGGACTCTAATTGGTCCTGTGTCTTTATTTGCTACTACCTTAATCGGGTAGAGGCCGTTTTTGGGTCCCCTGGTAGGGTGAAAAGATGCCCCACTCCTGGTGACTCCTGGACTAGATAAGGGCATATGAGGCAGTGGTGTGGAGGCTGGAGGTGAGTCCGGAGGAGCCTTAAGCTTGGGATCTGGGTTACAGTGTGGGAGAGGACTGAGGAGGGGTTCATCTAAGATATCATCCTCCTTCTCAGGGTCTCTACTTTCTAGGGGTTTCACATCCAGAGCATTACGCAACTGGCAAGATCCATTCAAACTTGTGTTCTGAGATAGAGCCATGAAGAATTGGGCATATGGAATCTCTTAACTGCTTCCCTTCCCTTTTTACACAGGAGGTTTAACTGTAAAATAGGGTTATAATTTAGAGTGCCTATAGCAAGCCATCATTGCCCGTTTTCAAGGCTGCACTGTGGTCATGTGGTGTTACAGAAAATTAGTTTCTTATTCCTCAACACTTTGGTAGGCAATGTTGTCTGGTTCTTGAGAATACACCCCAGTGGGGAGTCTGTTGATATGCTAGGAGAAATGAAAAAGTGTTTGTCAGCTGACCTGGCATCCCATAGTCCAAGTGTGACTAAACTTTTACCCTCCAAACTGAAGCATCCAAAAGACATTTTTGGGGGATGTTTGGAGCCACTGCTCTGATGTCAGTGTCCTGAGAACTCAGAGCCATATCGAAGGGCACCCCCTTGGCTGAACTCAGTCTTGGCAGATGCCTGATCTCAGGGCTTCAGACCAAAGCTGCCAAGCTGGGTTTGTGGGAGATATTGGGAGCAGTTATCCTCCAAGAGTAGCCTCCCAAGTATGATTCTTCCTGGGAAAAGGGGCTGACTTACTTATCAAGCAGTCTCACTTTTTGGCTGTACCTGTGAGTTTTGCAGTTAAACCAAATATTAAAAGTTCATTATGAGATTAAAGATCAATTGCTGAGGCTCAGGGCATGGCTGTCACATGGACAGTCCGGAGATTCAGGTCTCCTGAGTATACACCAACCCCAGTGCCAACCACAGGTCCGGTAAAAGTAACAGAAGAGGCATGTGTAGAGAGGTCACATCTGAGTCCCACTCTCAGGAACACAAATTCCAAAGTAGGGCCAAATAACATGGCACTGAACTCCAGAGGCATCTGCCATGACCATTGAACATGTGGATCTCTGTAGCCCTCAGGAGCATCAGTACCTGGGCTTGTATCTACTTTGTCTCTGTGACCCTGCTGAGGCAAGCATAAGCGTGACCCCTCTGATGACCTCCTGACTCTTTTTTGGAGATTCTCAGCTATGTAAATTCATTTGTCCTTTCCATTTTCCCCTTTTATTCAAGGCCAAAAAGCAGTTTTTAACACCTGCTGCTGTGAGTTAACCCTTTCATTCAAGGTCTTTTTCTAGTTACATCATCTGCTGGTGCTTAGTAATAATCCCTCGGCGCCAGGGAGGCTCATCCCTGGTACTGCAGGGACAACTGCTGGACATTATACGTCCTGCCATGGCCCACGGGGTAGACTGGGGGAGAGTGTAAACTACAATGTAAACCATTATCCATGTGGTGCAGCAGTGCTCGAAATGTATTCACCAAATGCAATGAATGTGCCATGATGATGAAAGAGCTTGTTGATGTGGGAGGAGTGGGGTGTGGGGGATGGGGGGTATATGGGGACCTCATATTTTTTGAATGTAACATTTAAAAAATAATAAAGAGAGAGAGAGAGAAACAACAAGATCAATTGTTCCAGCCAACAGCCTTGGAGCCCTGAGGCAACCTTAGAGCCTCCCGGGGCTGGGGAGGAACATTGCCTCCCTGTGCCATGGAGTGGACCAAAACCTCCTAGCAAAGGCATTTTCAGTTTCTAAAAACATTTGAAAGGATTTTACAAAACTGAAATGAGGAATAGGAAGATTAAATGTGGAGTTGAGCTGAATTACATACACAGCCCCGTGGCCCATAAACCCCCTGGGAAAGAGAACACGGACCACCCATAGCCCCTTCCTCGGCTCTGCCCACTGCCGCTCTCCCACCCCATCCCAGACAGGGGAGCTGGGTGTAGTCGGTAGGAAGGCTGGCTGGCAAGGTGATGTCATGTGGGGCAGCCCATGCTTGAGGCTAGGCTCCCCAGGAGGAACCAAGTCCCTGAAGCTCTCTACCATCACACCACTGCTGCGGGGAGCTTGGGGGCAGGTGTTGGACACAGTGGAAGAAGGCTGTGGCAGCCAGCACTGAGGGCAGGGCTGGCAGCTGCTAAAAAAGCCAGGGCTTTAGAGTGGGGTTGCCCCTCCCAGGCCAGAAAAGGTAGCCTTTCTGTGCCTGGAGCTTGGCCCAAGACCTCCATCTCCGCAGGGTGCTGCTTTGTGCACCAGCCTTTCCGACCAGGGACAGGTCTAAGAAGCCTGGGCGCATGGACAGGACATGGAGTGGTCCTGCACCCGGTTCCCTGCCTCAGCCTGGGATTCCTATGGGGGCCAATAGGGGAACCCATTTTAAAATGGGTAACCAAAATAGGCACTAAATAGGCTATAATTCATAGTTTAGACTCACCAGTCCTCCCCGGGATAGGGAAGGTTACCTGGCCCTAGAACTCCTGGCTGCCATGCCAAATGGACTTGGATTCTTATAGGTTCTTGAATATGTTATAATACATAAAAGAATATAAGAATATGCAGGTTTAGTTAGGCCAGAAGTTTTTTAAGAAAATTGAAGAAGAGAATAGAAACGGGAGAAAACAACAGATTCTGGGTCCTCAGGTGTAGGCGCAGGCTGCTCCAGCCAGAGAGAGATTTGGCTCATGTGGTTAGTTTTTTGTTGTTGTTGTTTTAATGTTTTTTTTTTCTTTTTCTTCTTTATTTATTTTAAATGTTACATTAAAAAAATATGAGGTCCCCATATACCCCCCACCCCCTCACCCCCACTCCTCCCACATCAACAACCTCTTCCATCATCATGGCACATTCACTGCACCTGGTGAATATATTTTGGAGCACTGCTGTACCACATGGGTAATGGTTTATATTGTAGTCTACACTGTCCCCCAGTCCACCCTGTGGGCCATGGCAGGACATACAATGTCCAGCATCTGTCCCTGAAGCACCACGCAGGACAACTCCAAATCCTGAAAATGCCCCAACATCATATCTCTTCTTCCCTCTCCCTACCATCTGCAGCTACCGTGGCCACTTGCTCCACATCAATGCTACAATTTCTTCCATTACTGATATGTGGTTACTTTTTAAACCATTAATTATTCTTCATGCTAATGGATGAAATCTGGGTCCAAGTGGAGGATTCTTGTAGGGTTCTTTCAGCAGCCTTCTGGTGGGGTCTTTCCCTCAAGGTTTCCAGGTGGGGTTCCATGGCTGTGTGTTTCACAGCCGTGCTTTTCTGCCAGGTTTTAGGCTCATCTCCCCATTCCCTAAACTAGCCTGCCTCAATATCAGGGCCTCGAACCCCAGAGAGAATGGTACTCAGAACCTAGAAATGTGGAGAGGTCAGAGCAAGGGGCATCAGTCTGGACGCAGGACCCAGGCCTCAAACCCTGGTGCAGGGGCCTTGAACACCTGCATGGACTTCCCGATCCACTTCTACCTTGGTGACCCACTCACCATCAAATGGGCAGACCTGGAGCAGGACCTCTTTCTCTCTTTGAAGTCTTAAAGCACTTAGGGGCCTGGAGAGCCAGCAGGGTAGGGGAAAACCCACATGCCAAGCTTTTTAGACAGCAGGATATAGTGGCTGGAAAATGCTTGGTTATCACAACTACCTGTCCTGATCAGGCTCCAGAACTTTGAGCATTCAGACTCCTTATTTCTAGGGCCCTTTTCCTGACAGAGTTGCCGAATTGTTACCAAGCAAAAGCATGGGGTTGTGGGTTATGATCGTTCTCTGCCTGGTGAGTTCCAATGACTGATTCCTGAGATATCGGGGTTTCAGTGACCAATTCCTGCGAAACATAGGGTTTCAGAGAGAGTGAGTTTATTGCTAAGCAGGAAGCAGGAGATCAGATGGCCTATTGGCCAAAATGTCTCCAGGAGTCTCAGGAGTTGAGGGTTTTTATGGATTCAAACAAGGAAGGGTGGAGTGATTACCATTACAATAGCAAGTGTAAACAAGGGCTGAGACTAGAATAGCCCTCACAATAGTAAGTATAAACAGGCTGAAACTAGTTCAGAAAGGTTCAATAATTTCAGGTATTAATGTTTGGCTATTTTACATTATACTAGAAAGTTAAAAAAGCATCTATGTAATGATTCAGTAATCATAATCACTTGTTAATTCTTAACTCTTGGTTACATTATTATCCCTGTTTTCACTTCCTCAACTCATTTTGCCACCCACTCCAGTATATTTCTTTCTCCTCCTTCCTGAAACTGTACAAGTAGTTAAGTCAGAGGTAACTATTATATTCCTGAATTGTGAGATATCCCATTTCCCCCTTTCCCATGTTTTCATCCTACTTGATTTTTCCATGGTATTGACACAGATTACTACTTGAATCCTCTTACTTGGTTTTCAACACTGCTTGCTCTGTGGTCTCCTCTATTCTCCCAGGGCTTGCTTGCTTCTTTTCTACTCTTTGTCATGTGATACTGGGAAAGGTATTTCATCAACTGTAAAATGGGATAGTGGTCTCTATTGCATAGGTTGTTATGAAGGCTAAATGAGCTATGTGAGTGCTACATAAATATTAACTGTATTGTTTTCTGTAGCAGCTTTTCTTGGTGTTTGGTCTCTCCCTAAGAGACTACGTGTGCCTTGTCCTTACTGCCTCATGTACACTGATGAGTCCCGGATCTCCAGCTTCAGCTCAGATGTGTGAGCATGCTCAGCTCCTATTGGTCATCACTGCTTGGCTTACCAACAGACCCTCCATGTAGAACTCATTTTGAAAACCCCTTTCTCTTCAGACAGTAATTACTTAGTGGAAGGTAAGAAAACTTAGCCAGCTGAATTAGAAAACTAACTTGAGACCTTTTTCTTCCAACTGCCTTCTCAATGGATTTCTGGTAGTCTCATCAGCCTGTTTGTGAAGTTATCTTCTTTATCTGGTCTTCCTTTTTCATCAGTTTATTTGATCAATTAACAAACATTCAAGCCTCATTTCAGGCCCTTGATCTTTTGTCCTTGCCCTTCCAAATAACCTGTGTTCTAGCCTTATTCCTTTTCTTCCCATAAGATTTAATTTAGGTTTCCTTCTTCAGAGAACCTTCTCTAACTGGCCCTAGGCTATTTGGGGCACCAGATCTCTGTTCTCTTCATACTCTACATACAGCTCAATCATTGTTCTTTAATACCACTAGATATTTCAATATTTTCGGTCTTTCTCCCACGAGATTTGCACTCCTTGCGATCATAGGCTGTAGCAGTTATCTTTGTATCCCCAGGACTTGGGAAATAGTATACATCAAAAATGTTTTGCATTAATGTTTCTTTCACCAGTATCTGTACTTTTTCATATGTTCTTCAGAGTGTTCTCTTCCCCCTATGCTGTTTATAAGCCTAGAAAATTCCTATTTCTTCTTTGAACCTGGCTCTAATGCAAACTCTAATGACTTCCCCAAATGGCTAAATATTTCATCTCTTGATGCTTTTTTTTTTGTTTTTTTTTTAAAGAGTACATATTTTATTATTTCTTTTATGTAAAATTCTTGAAAATGAAAACTAAACTATAATGACAGAAAGTACAGTTGACATACAATAAACTACACATATTTAAAGTATAAGCTGATATATTTTGACTTATGTGTGCAACATGAAAATATCGCCATAATCAAGATAATGAACACATGCATCACCCCCAATAGCTTCCTTCTACCCTTTCAAAATCTCTTTCACCGCCTACCCCATCCCACCTTCATCCAAGCTGGCTGCCGGTGATACTTGGTCCTGGGATCCTCTGTCACATTGTACTGTACATGGAGGTCTCTCCTGGTCTGTCCCTTCTCTTCTGGGTTCCATTGACTATAGCTGCTAGCTGCTCCCTCTGGCTTCCACTCCTCTCTCTGAATTTTTTTTTAGGCAGTACCAGGGATTGAATTTAGGATCTCTTACATGGGAAGCAGGCACTCAATCACTGAGCTACATCCACTCCCCAATAAAAGATTGTGTTTTCCTTTGTTTATTTTTAGGAGGTACCAGGGATTGAACTCAGGACCTCATACATGGGATGCAGGTACTCAACCACTTGTGCTACATCTGCTTCCCTGAAGTTTTTAAAATATATTTTTATTACAGAAGTTGTGAACTTATAAAACAATCATGCACATGTGTGAAATTCCCATAAAACATCCCTTCACCACACACTACACTGTTGTGGAACATTTGTTATAGGTTATGAGATAATATCATCAGACTATTACCACTAACTATGGTCCATAGCATACATTTGACATATTTTTCCATACCCCCCCATTAATACAGTAGTACATCTTTGGCATTGATGCAAGAATATTACAGTATTGCTGTTAACTATAGTCCCTTAGTGACATTTATTGTATTTTACCGCTCCTCCACATTCCCACCACCCTGCAATAGTGACGTATATCTGTTCTGGTTCACTGAAGGATATTCTTGCATTTCTAATAGTAACCACAATTCTCATCCACCTCTGGATTCACTGTATTATGCAGTCCCTAGATTATTCTCCAGCTTTCTTTCAACTGACATTTACATCCCTAGACTACCCACAATTCCACTTATAAACCAACCACTACTCACTATAAAGTATTACCATCAATTTTATCCCTTTCCACAGTTTTACACTCAAGCTGATTAAAATTTCTACATACATCAAGCATCATTACTCCTTCAGCCCTCCTCTTATCTCCTAATAACCTATACTCCTGTTTTTCACTCCATGCCTCTATTCTTTGTATGTAGTTCATACTGTGAGATGATAAAATATTTGTCCTTTTGTGTCTGGCTTATTTCACTTAGCATAATGCCTTCAAGATTCATCCATGTTATCATGTGTCCCAATTTAATTTCTTCTTACTGTAGCGTAGTGATCCATCTCATGTATATACTACATTTGTTCATCCATTCATTAGTTGATGGGCACTTTGGTTGTTTCTATCTTTTGGCAAATGTGAATAACGCTGCTATGACCATTCGTGTGCAAATATCTGTTCATGTCACAGTTTTCAGTTCTTTTGAAGTAGAAGAATTTCTGGATCATATGCAGTCTCTATTTAGTTTTCTGAGGAAGCACTAAACTGTGTTCCACAGAGGACGCACCATTTTACAGTCCCACCAACAGTGAAGGAGTGTTACTATTTCTCCACATCCTCTCCAGTACTTACTGTTTTCAATTTATTTATTTATTTTTAATAATGACCATTCTCTCTGGTGTGAGATGATATCTCATTGTCATTTTGATTTCCATTTCCCTAATATCTGAAAATACTGAACATTTTTCTTCGTGCTTTTTGTCCATTTGTTCTTTCTCTTTGGAAAAATGGCAATCCCTTTGGAAAAATCTTTTACCCATTTTAAAATTGGATTACTTACTCTTTTGTTGTTGAGTTGTATGATCTGTTTATAAAGATGGAAATCAAACTCTTAATGGATATGTGGTTTCCAAATATTTTCTCCCATTGAGTGCACTGCCATTTCACCTTCTTGATGAAGTCCTTTTGAATCACAGAAGTGTTTAAGTTTGAGGCGATCCCATTTATCCATGTTTTCCTTCATTACTTGTGCTTTTGGTGTAAGGTTTAAGAATCCACCACCTACCACCAGGTGTAGAAAGTGTTTTCCCACATTTTTTTTCTAGGAGCTTTATGGTTTTAGCTTTTATATTTAAGTCTTTCATCCATTTTGAATTAATTTTTGTATAAGGTGTGAGATAGGGGTTCTCTTTCTTTCTTTTGGGTATGGATATCCCGTTCTTCCAGCACCATCTGTTGAATAACTGTCCTGCCCCAGCTGGGTGGGTTTGACGGCCTTGTCAAATTCATTTTACCATAGATGTGAGGGTCTGTTTCTGAACCATCAATTTGGGTCCAATGGTCTGTGTCTCTCTTTATGCTGGTACCATCTGTTTTGTTGTTGTTGTTGTTGTTGTTGTTGTTTGTTTTACCATAGGTAATATGATTTAAGGTCTGGAAGTCATAAACCACCAACTTTGCTTTTTCTTTAAAGAAGTTTCTGGCTATTTACCAAATAAATTTGATAATTTATCTGGCTATCTACCAAATAAATTTGATAACTGTGTTTTCCAATGGTTTAAAAAATGCTGGGGGAATTTTTAATTGGGATTGCATTGAATCTGTATATCAATTTGTGTAGAATTATCATCTTAATGATATTTAATCTTCCAAACCATGAGTATGGAATTTTCTTCCAATTATTTAGATATATATATATTTATTTATTTAATTTTGCAATACATTGTAGTTTTCTGAATATACGTGCTTTACCTCCTCGGTTAAGTTTATTCCAAAATAGTTGATTCTTTTAGTTGCTATTGTAAATGGATTATTTTTCCTGAATTCCTTCTCGGATTGTGCATTACTAGTATATAGAAATAGCAGTGATTTTTGCATATTGATCTTGTATCCTGATACTACTAGAATAGTTTATTAACTGTAGTAAGTTCATTGTAGATTTTTCAGGATTTTCTAGATATAGGATCATATCATCTGCAAAGAGTGAAAGTTTTACTTCTTCCTTTCCCATTCAGATGTCTTTCATTTCTTTTTCTTGCCTGATTGTTCTAGCTAGCATGTCTATCTCTACATTGAACAGTGGTGACATGAGCACCCTTGACTTGTCCTTGATGTCAACAGGAAAGCTTTCAGTCTTTCACCATTGAGTGTAATGTTAGCCGTGGGTTTTTCATATATGGCCTTTATCATGTTGAGAAAGTTTCCTTCAATTCCTATCTTTTGTAGTATTTTTATCAAGAAAGGATGCTTTATTTTGTCAAATACATTTTCTGTGTCGATCGATAGGATAATGAGATTTTTCTTCTTTGAATTGTTAATGTGGTATATTACAGTGACTGATTTTCTTGTGCTGAACCACCCTTGCATGCCTGGTATAAAACCCACTTGATCATGGTGAATAACTCATTTAATGTATTGTTGGATTTGATTAGCAAGTTTTGTTGAGGATTTTTGCATCTGTATTCATCAGTTAAATGGGTCTGTAACTTTCTTTTTTCATGACATCTGTATCTGGCCATGGTATTAGGGTATAATGGGCTTCATAGAAATAGTTTGGTAGCATTCCTTCTTGTTCAGTTTTTAAGAAGAGCTTGAGTAGGGTTGGTGTTTAATCTTCTTTGAATGCTTGGTAGAACTCACCTGTGAAACCATTTGGTCCTGGGATTTTCATTTTGGGGAGCTCTTTGATAACTGCTTCAATCTCTTTACATGCAATTGGTTTGTTGAGGTCTACTGTTCTAGAGTCAGCGTAGTTGTGCATACATTCCTAGGGACTTTTCAATTTCATCTACATTGTCTAGTTTGTTAGCATAGTTGTACATAGTATCTTCTTACAATTTCTTTCATTTCTACAGGATCAATAGTAATATCCCCGCTTTCACTTTTTGTTTTTTAATTTGCATCCTCTCTCTTTTTTTCTTTATCTGTCTATCTAAGTGTTTGCCAAATTTGTTGATCTTCCTAAAGAACCAATTTTTGGTTTTGTTAATTCTCTCTATTGCTTTTTTTCCTCAATTTCATTTACTTCTGCTCTGATCTTTTTTATTTTATTCCTTCTATTTGCTTTGCGAATAGTTTGCTGTTCTTTTTCTAGTTCCTCCAGCTGTGTAGATATGCCATTGATTTTAGCTCTTTCCTGTTTATTTATTGTTTTTATTTTGCTTATTTAACAATCACTTGTTGAACTTTCTTCTTCCCTGAGATGTCTCTCTTGTCTCTTTGCTTGTTGTTTTTCTTCACTGTTTGTACTCATCTCCTTGTTGTTTTTGATTGTTTGCCATGCTTTGTCTGGTTTTTTTTTTTTTGTTTTTGTTTTTTCCTTCTTCTTTAGGAAGCACTGAGAACCAAATGTAAAACCAGAACTCCCATGTAGGATGTGGACACTCAACTGCTTGAGCCACATCCATTCCCTGCTCATTTGTTTTTGCTCATTGTCTGCTCATTTTCTGTTTATTCTGCTTGTTTGGCTCATCTTCTGCTCATTGTTTTTGCCACTCTGCTTGTTGTTTTTGCTTGATGTCTGCTCGCTGTTTTGATCTATGTCTGCTCATTATTTGCTCATTGTTTGTTGTCTTCTTCAGGAGGCACCAGGAACTGAACCTGGGACCTCCCACTTGGGAGGGGGGTGCTCAATGACTCAAGCCTCATCCACTCCCCTCTTTCTTCTTTTTTAATGTAAGCATTGAAGCCTATAAATTTCCCTTCCAGCACTAACTTTGCTGCAACCCATAGGTTCTGATATGCTGTGTTCTCATTTTCATCTCAAGATATATTTATTTGATTTCTCTTGTAATTTCTTCTTTGACCCACTGATTATTGAAGAGTGTTTGTTTAATCTCTGTATATTTGTGAATTTTCCCTTTTTCTACCTCTTATTGATATCCAGCTTTATTCCATTATGGTCAGAGAAAGTGCTTTGTACAATTTCAGTCTCATTGAATTTATTGATATCTGCTTGTGACCCAACATATTGTCTATCCTGGAGAAAGATCCATGAGCACTTGCAAAGAATATGTATCCTGCTGTCTTGGGGTGCAGTGTTCTATATATGTCCATTAGGTTTAGTCCGTTTATCATATTATTCAAGGTCTATGTTTCCTTATTGATCCTCTGCCCTGATTTTTTAATCCAATGCTGAGATTGGAATCTCCTACTATTATTGGAGAGACATCATTCTCCCTCCAGTTTTGCCAGTTTTTGCCTCATGTACTTTGGGGAATCCTGATTAGATGCATAACCTTTATGATTGTTTTTCCTCCTGGTAAATTTCCCCTTTTCTTGATATATAATGTTCTTATTTGTCTCTAATAACACTCTTGCCTTTAAAGTCTATTTCATCCAATAAGTATAGTACTCTAGCCTTTTTTTGGCTACTACATGCCTTGAATAACTTTTTCCTTCCTTTCACTTTCAATGTTTTGGTATCCTGCAGTCTAAGGTGAGTTACTATTAGAGAGTAAATTGGTGGCTCATATTTTCTTATCCATTCTGCCAGTCTTTGTCTTTTGATTGCGAAGTTTAATCCATTAACATTGTATTTTATTCCTATGAAGGCAGTTCTTATTTCACCCGTTTTGTTTTTTTGGGTTTTATCTGCCATAATTTATTTTCACCACTCTTTTGACACTATCAGTTACTTTTACTAAATATCATCCTCATTTATAGATTCTTTTCCAAGCCTCTCTCTCCTGTCTTTCCTTTCAAGCTGTAGCACTCCCTTTAGTATTTCCTGCAAAGCTTTTCTCTTGGTCACAAACTCTGTCAGTTTCTGTTAATCTGTGAATATTCTAAACTTACCCTCACTTTTCAAAGACAATCTTGCTGGATATAAGATTCTTAGCTGACAGTTTTTCTCTTGCAGTATCTTAAATATATCATATCTCTGCCTTGTTGCCTGCATTGTTTCTGATGAGAAATTGGCACTTATTTTTATTGGGTATCCCTTATATGTTATACGTCACTTTTCCCTCGCTGCTCTCAGAATTCTCTCTTCATCTTTGGCATTTGGCATTCTGATTAGTGTGTGTCTTGGAATTGGTCCATTTGGATTTATTTGGAAGAGAGTACATTGTGCTTGTTGGAGATGGGTATCTATATCCTTCAATAGGCTTGGGAAATTTTCTACCATTATTTCTTCAAATATTACTTCTTCCCCTTTTTCCTTCCCTTCGTGGCACACGCATGACGTGTATGTTTGTGCATCTCTTGTTGTGATTTATTTCCCTGAGGCCCTGTTCAATTTTTTCCATTCTTTATCTGTTCTTTTGCATGCTCACTTTTGGAGACAATGTCTTCAAGCTCATTGATCCTTCTGCCTCCTTAAATGTGTTGCTATATGTCTCCAATAATTTTTTTTTTTTAGGTCCTAGGGCTGGGGACCCAGTACCTCATATGTGGGAAGCCAGCATTCAACCAGTGAGCCACATCAGCTCCCTTGAATATTTTTTTTCTTTGTTTTCTTGTTGTTTGTTTCTGTTTTTCTGAGGCATTGGGCATCGAACCTAGGACTTCCCATGTGGGAAACAGGCTTTCAACTGCTTGAGTCCATCTGGTCCACCTCCAGTGTATTTTTTCTCTCTGAGATGGCTTATTTGTCTGTCTGCTCATTGTTTCCACTCAATGCCTGCATGCTGTGTCTGCTTGTTATTTGCTTGCTTTCTCTGCTCGTTGTGTCTTCTGCTCATTGTATCTGCTTGTTGTCTCCTTGTCTTCTTTAGGATATGCCAGGAACTGAGCTCAGGACCCCTCATGTGGAAGGTGGGTGCCCAACCACTTGAGGCACACTTGCTTCCTGCTCATTGCATCTGCTTTTTGTGTCAGCTCATTTCATCTCCTCATTTTCTTTAGGAGGCACCAGGAACTGAACCTGGGACTTCCCATATGGCAGGCAGATGTCCAAATGCTTGAACCAAATCTGCTTCCCTCCAGTGTACTTTTCATTTCATTCATTATGCTTTTCATTCCCATAAGAGCTGCTATTTTTCTATGTATGCTTTCAAATTCTTCTTTGTGCTCACCCACTGTCTTCTTAATATTTTTAATCTCTTTACCTACCTCCTTGGATTTATTAAGGAGATTTGTTTGAAGATCTATGATTAGTTGTCTCAACTCCTTTAGGTCGTCTGGAGGTTTATCTTGTTCCTTTGGGCAATATCTTCCTGTTTCTTGTGATCGATTGTAATTTTCTGTGGTGTCTTGGCATCTGGCTTACTGATGTATTTATTCTGGGCTCAGTTTCTCTCATTAGTTTAGGATTTTCTTGCCTTTCTCCCTTGCTATTGTGTAGTAGGAGCCAAAGATGTAGTTGGTACTCCAGGTTGTGGAGGCTGAAGCTGCCCACATCACCTCAGGAACTGATAAAGCTTCTCCCAAATTTCTCCTCTGCCAGGGATAGGGATGAATCCACAGCCATGTGTTATAATCCAAGTTGTGCCAGCAAAGACCACCTGTAGTTGCCCAGAGAGACTGATGAAGCTTCACACCCCTTCCTCCCTTATATCAATCAGGGATGGAGCTGCAGGTATGGGCAGCAGACACATGCTGTGTGGGTCCAACATGACCGCAGTTCCCCAGGTAGACAGATGTAGCACCGGCACCCTTCTTCCCCTGCTAGGGGTATGGATGGACCCTCTGGAGTGCCTTACAATCTAATCTGTGTGGGCTGACTGTATCTGCAGTTTCCCTGAGAGGCTGTGGTAGTACTGTACCTTCTGCCTTTAGGGGATGGGGATAGATCCACAGGTGCCCAACAGCTTTGTACGTGTAGTCCCAATGTGCCTGCTGTTGCCCAGAGAGGCTGAGAAAATACCAGCCTCTTCCTATCCTATGTGAGTGGAGGGGTGGAGATGGAGTTGAAGGCATTCAACAACCAGTTCTTTTGGGCCAAAAGCACCTGCATTTGTCCGGAAAGGCTGAAGAAACACAGCTCCCCCCCTGTCCTACTGGGGGCTAGGCATGCAACTACAGGTACCTGGGGAATCCAGTGTGTGTGGGCTGAAATTGTCTGCAATTGCCCAGGGAGACCGAGGAAACACAGCTCCTCTCCTGTCCTATTGGGATGTGGGGATGGAGCCCCAGGTGTCTGACTATTCAGTCTGTGCCATCAAAAGAGCCTGCAGTTGCCTGGAGAGGCTGGTGCAGGTCTCGCCAGCTTCTTCCCTGCTCGAGGTGGGGCTGGAATCCAGGCTAGGGCTGTAGTCTCATCTGGGTAGAAGAAGCTGGTCCCTACCATCACTGTGACTTTCAATCAGCCTGGCTTCCCCTCAAGCTGGGGGTGGATTTAAAATGGTGGCTACTGGCCTCTTTCTGATTTGGACAGTTATCAAACTTTACCTATTCTTAGGGTTATACCTGAGCCAGCCAGATTGGGTCAGATATCACTGCTCCCAGTATGTGCATAAAGTTTACTATGCTCCTTATGGAACAAGGACCATGGATTTGCACAGTGAGCACAGGCAGGTTTACTGCAGAGCCGTTAATGAGCCGGGGGTGGGCCAGCCAGGGCACCATGAGCTTCTACAACATTAAGGTGTTGTTTTCTTGATTCTGTGTTCACCCTGTTCCTGCAGTCCTTTTAAATGTTTTTTGGAATTTTGAGAAACATGGTTTTGTCACTTCTTGCTGGTTGTTCAAAGCTTCTATGGTGATGATGGAACTCTGAACTTCTCACTTTTACATTTTGATTGGGGCAGCACCTTTGTCCATTTTTTTAAAATTTGGTTGTTTGTCTTTTTGTTGTTGAGTTGTAGGAGTTCTTTGTGTATTATGGATATATGGCTTACAAATATTTCTTCCCATTCTGTAAGTTGTCTTTTCACTTTCTTGGCAATGTTCATTACACACATTTTTGTTTTGATGAAGTCCAAGTTGTCCACTTTTTCTTTTGTTGCTTGTACTTTTGATGTGCAGTCTAAGAATCCACTGCCTAATATAAATCCTGAAGATAATTTACTATGTGTTCTTCTAAAAGTTTTATCATTTTAGACCTTATATTAAGGTCTCTCTTCCACTTTTATTAATTTTTATATATGGTATGCAGTAGAGGTCCACTCTCATTTTTTTGTACATGGCTATCTGGTTGTGTCAGCAGATTTTGTTGAAGAAACTGTTCTTTCCCCATTGAGTGGACTTGGCATCCTTATCAGAACTCAGTTGCCATCGATGTGTGGGGTTATTTCTGCACTCTGAATTCTATTCTATTGGTATCTCTGTCCAGTCCTAGTACCATAGTATTTGAATACTGTAGTTCTGTAATTAGTTTTGAAATTAGGAGGTATGAGTCCTTCAACTTTGTTCTTCTTTTACAAGATGGCTTTGTCTGTTTGGGATGCCTTGCTCTTCCATATGAATTTGATGGTATAGTTTTCCACTTCTTCAAAGAAGGCTGTTGGAATATTGATTGAGATTATATTAAATAAATAGGTTGCTGTGGTTAGTATTGACATCTTCATAATATTAAGTCTTCCACATATGAGCATGGACTATCTTTCCATTTATTTAAGCCTGTAATTTATTTCTGTAATGACTTGTAGTTTCTGTGTACAATTATGTGATATCATTTAAATTTGTTCCTATGTTATATCACTTAAGTTTGTTCCTAGATATTTTATTCTTTTAGTTGTTTTGTAGTATAGACATATTTTAAAAGGGAGAGCAGATATAGCTCATGTGGTAGAGCACCTGCTTCCCATGTAAAAGGTCCTGGGCTCAACACCTGGTATCTCCTTAAAACAAAACAAAACAAAAAACTGCGTAGTTGTTATTGTAAATCAAATAGCTTTCCTGATTTCCTTTTTTGGACTGATTATTGCGTATGTACAGAAACACTACTGCTATTTGGTTTTGTCTTGTATTGATCGTGTACCTAAGCCCTTCACCTGATTATATTTATTTAGATATATTTTTTATTTATTTTTAAAAGATCCATAGATCACACAAAATGTTACGTTAAGAAAGACAGGAGATTCCCATATACCCCACTCCCTACATCCCTCACTTTGCCCACATCAACAACTTCTTTCATTAGTGTGGTACATTCATTGCCTTTGATAAACACATTCTGGAGCACTGCTACCCTACATGGATTATAGTTTCCATTGTAGCTGACACTTTTTCCTATTCCATTCAGAGGGTTATGGCAGAATATATAATGTCCTGCATCTGTCCCTGGAAAATCATTCAGGACAACCTCAAGTCCTGAAAATGCCCCCATATCACACCTCCTTTTTCCTCTCCCTGCCTTCAGCAACTCCAGAGGCCACTGTCTCCATATCAATGATATCATTTCTTCCATTGCTAGAGTCACAATAATTCTATAGTAGAATACCTGTAAGTCCACTCTAGTCCATATTTTATTCCCCAATCCCAAGGGCCCTGCAATGGCAATGCCCACTCTACCTCTCAATTGAGAGGGGGCTTCGATCCCACATGGCTGATGACTGGGAAACTCCTGTACATAGCTGTAGACTCTCGATTCTTTGGTGTGGTGATTGTCCATCCTCACCTCCCTGTCAGCTCATCTGGGTAAGTCCAGTGAACTTGAGAGTAGGTGCAGCAACTCCGCTGAGGCTCAGGGCCCAGGTAGCTCAGGGACAGCCCAGAGATTCAAGTCTCTTGGGCATACACCAACCACAGGTTCAATAAAAGGGACAGAAGTGGCATGTGTAGAGAAGTCAGATCTGAGTCTCGGTCATGCTCAGGAGCATAAATTCCAAAGTAGGACCCAGTGGCAAGGACCAAACTCTGGAGCCGTCTGCCATGACCGTATGACCTGGGTGTTTCTGTAGCCCTCAGGAGCACCACTACCTGGTGTGGTATCTACTTTCCTTTGCCTGATTTTAATTGCACTAATCACCCATAATATTCCTTCATTTCTGAAAGATCTTTCCTTTCACAACTTTCTGTTTTCTTCCCTGATTTCTTTTCCACTTACTGGTGTGTTACTTTGAGAGCATCCCTCAAGGTTTAGTTTTCTGGCCTCATTTCTGTAGTCTTTTCTATTAGAGAATTAGATGCTTTTGTGACTTTCTCTAACCCTCAACACAGATGACTCTTTTTTTCAGTAGCCCTGGTCTCTTTCCTAGGTCCCACTTAATTGAATCTTATTAGTCTCCTAAAATTGCTATGTGATGTATCATCTATTGCCCATAATTTTCTTTCCTCATTTGTAGTATTTCAGAAAAAAAATTGAAATAGAATGAATTCAGACCTGTCAGATTTTGGCTGTACCAGACAGTGTATAGAGTGCCTACATAGAGTGATAATGTAAAATTTCAAAACTTTTTATGTTTTTCCTAGAGAACACAATGGTAGGTGAAGACACTTCTCTAAGAAATCGGCTGTCAAAGTCGAGTGAAAATCTTAAGGAAGATGAAGACCAAAAGCAGAATGCTCTAAAGGAATCCCTAGAGACTCAGAATAACGGTGAGTCTTTTAATTTTTCAAAGTGAATGAATGGAATAGAGAACAAATTCAAGCACATGGATTTCCATCTCTTTAGCACTCTCCTTTGTAAATCAATACTGCCTTTAGGCAGTGTAGAGGTACAGAAGAGAAAAAATTAAGTGATAGAGGTTATGGAAAGAAATGTTTTAACTGCCAGTCACAGCTGTGTTTAGAACTATTCATGATACTGATGTGTAAATTGCTAAGCATCTCCTAGAGGTGAGCTTTATTATGTAATTAGACCTTGTAACATACACTTGAGTTTAGATCTATATTACATACGGCTTTATATATCTGGTAACCTAAGAAATTAGAAAATAAACCCCTGTTTATTCAGTGTCTATTCATTGGGTATCTACTATGCCTTAGATACTATTACCATTCATTATTATTTCAACCAACTAACCTATCAATATTTATTGAGGTGCCCTGGTAAATGCTGGGCAGTGATTACGATAGACAGGTGTGCAGACAAGTGTTTGCCCTCATGGAGTAACCAGTTAAATGAAGCACAAATTGCCCTGCCAGATTATACACATAATTAGATCGTTGTAAGTAAGTGCTAGTAATTGCTTTCATAGTAGATATAATGAGTATAATGAGAGAAATTAGCAGGGTCCCTAAGTTAGTTCAGTAGGATAAGAAGGTATTTTACCCATTCAGTACTTGGCTATATATCCCAGGAGAAATTAGTGAGAGATTGGGGAGGTTTATTCTTATATCCAAATTTGCTGAGCGCATGAATACAAAGAAGAGTTTGACAGAGTGTTTTTTAGGGTCAAGGTTTAAGTTCATAGACCTGCAAACCCAGCTCGAACTGATGTCATGTATTGCATCAGGCTATTTATTTTTGCAATGACATTTGTGTAGATTTGATTTCAAAAGGATTTGAAATTTGAGGCTTGTTTGGTTAACACATCAGGGTAGAACTTTCTGAGACAGGTTGTCTTTGGCACTCTGAGACTTCTTTCATGAAGAAACATTCTTTTATTTAAAATAATTGTACATATCAGCAGCTGGATCTCTCTAGGAATGTAGATGTTCCTGCTTTTGCATGATGTTTTGCATAATGAACTTTACTGATTGTTAGACTCTTAATTACCTATTTATACAATATTTATATTGGATATTGTCTAATTTTAATGTAATATAACTGTGAAATTTATGAAAAGGGATGAGCTAATATTGGGAAAATATATTCCCCTTCCATGATTTGGGGATAAAATGTTGTTTCCCTTACCCTCATTCCCACACCTTAGAAGGTGCTAACCCCAGTATTTCAAGGCATAAAAAATACTTTCATTGAAACTTTCTGACACTGAAAATCATTATATGTGTCCCCATTTTACAAAAAGCTTTTAAAGTAATCTAATTTCTATGTATATTCAATACTCTTTGTTATTGTCTTAGTTCATTATTTTTTTAACAAGGATTTGCCTTTTTTCTTAGAGAAATTGTAGGTTTACAGAACAAGCATGTATAAAATACAGAGTTCCCATATAACACCTTATTAGTAATACCTTGCATGAGTGTGGCACATTTGTTACCATACAGGAAAGAACATTTTTATAATTGTGCTATTCATGAAAGAACATTTTTATAATTGTGTTATTAACAATAGTCCATTGTTTACATTAAAGTTCACTCTATTTTTATATAGTCCAAGGTTTTTTGGTTTTTCATTTTTTAAAATTTTCCTCTAGTAACAAATATACAACCTACAATTTCCCCTTAAACCTTGAATGAATAATTCAGTGCAGTTAATTACATTTACAGTGTTGAATCACTATTATGTTTGTGTATATATATACATATGTATGTTTTAAAGATTTATTTCTCCCCCCCTTGCAGTTTGTTTTGCTATCTGTGCTGTGTCCATTTGCTGCATGTTCTTCTGTGTCTGCTTGTCTTACTTCGTTGCATCGTCTTGCTGTGCCAGCTCTCCACGGGGCGCGGGCCAGTTTGCCTTCACAAGGAGGCCCTGGGACGTGAACCCATGGCCTCCCTTATGGTAGATAGGAGCCCAACTGATTGCGCCACAGCTCCTTCCATATATATTTTTTAATATATTTTTTTATTTATTTTTAATGGATGCATAGATCACGCAAAAACATCACTATATTTCAGTCATTCCAGATTTTAGTGCAGATATTAAATTGTACTGTTTAGTTTAAATCAACAAGTTTGGCAGCCTCCTTAATTTAATGTAAGTAATGTTGATCTGAAAAAAGAATGTGCTTCTCCACTTATTTAAACATTTTTACCTTGGGGAGGAAGCAGAATGGTAAAATGTGGCTTTCAAGTAGCAAGGACTTCAGGATACTAAGTTATACCAGTCAGTGCCGTTTACCACCCAGGACCTGCAACACCTGCACCACATGGCAGCTTGTTACAAAGATCCCACCTCAGGTCTAATGAATAAAACTTTCCTTTTAATAATACCTCCAGATGGGAGAGATACAAGTTAAAATTTGAAACATGACTTTTTAGGGGCTGTTCCCATTTCTATGCATGAGAATCACCTGTGCAATGGAAACAAACCATCCATGAACAACTAGCAGCTTTTTGGGCCACATTTAGAGCACCTGCATCAGAATCTCCAGGGGATAGGATACAGGTTTAATCTGAAAAGCTTTTTGGGTAATAGTGATTTGTATCGCTGATTGAAAACCACGGTTATGAAGAACTCTGGGACCCTCCCAACTACCCGATGATGTCATCACTTTTACAAAGCCTAAGCATTTGTTTATGAAAACTTCCTGAATAACTTTGGGATTCTTATTTTGTGGTTTGTAATTCTAGTAAGATGACTTTGTGTTCTTCTTTGCCCAGGTTACTTCTAGTTAGTACTTTCATTCCTTCTTAGAATGGTCCCAATGTTGATGATAAATTATATGGTCATGCAGCTTTTGAGTTATTGAATTACTAGTGAACATCATAGGGACTTGCACACTATTTAGCTCACATTTTCACAAAAACTTTTAAATGTCAGAGTATTTTTAGTTTACAATAGTGCCTATTAGGTGAGATTATGATTCATTGGCTTTCTTGTATTTTTGTTTATTTGTTTGGAGGAATACCAGTTCTGAAGATATAGCTTTTCTTGTTCTAATTGAAAATAATGTGATCATTACCTGATTTTTAAAGTAATATGTGCTCATCTAAAGAAAGCTTTATTTCTTTATCCCAATTCTATTCACTTTTTTATTTTTTATTTATTTCTGTCCCCTTCGCCCCTGCCACTGCCCCGTCCCTGCCCCGTCCCTGCCCCTGCCACCACCTCCTAGTCGTCTGCTTTCTATGTCCATTCGCTGTGTATTCTTTCTTATCAGCAGCAACAGGAATCTGTGTTTCTTTTTGTTGCGTCATCTTGCGTGTCAGCTCTCTGTGTATGCGATGCCATTCCTAGGCCGGCTGAACTTACTTTCGCACTGGGCAACTCTCCTTACAGGGCACACTTCTTGCACATAGGGCTCCCCTACGTGGGGACCCCCCTGCATGGCACGGCACTCCTTGCGTACATCAGCACTGCGCATGGGCCAGCTCCACAGGGGTCAAGGAGGCCGGGGGTTTGAACCGCAAACCTCCCATGTGGTAGGCGGATGCCCTAACCATTGGGCCAAGTCCGCTTCCCCCTAAAGAAAGTTTTAAATTGAGATCTATCATAAATATAGCAAAGTACACAAATCTTAAGTGTATAAGTTGAATGAATTAATTCCAGTATACAGACAAGATTAAAGTATTAACAATAATGACCTGAAATCCTGACAGTGAAAAATGAGTATACATTTTTATACATATATTTCATTCTTATAAATATGTAATATTTTACATATATAAGATAGTTTGCATGTTGTTTAATAACTTGGGTCTCAACAATAAATTGTAGGCATCTTTCTATTGTTAAATAATGAATATCTGCCAAGTATTATATTCTGTATGTCATGCATTTTGCTTTTCTTTTATTATAAACAAACTGTAGCCAACATCTTTGCTTTTTCAGAGTCAAAGGACTCTGCCATTTTTAAATACTTATTCTGATAAATGGTATCATGTTATAACTAATACTTTACACTCTATGAAACTCATCCTGCTGAGTTGTTGTTTCTTAAGTCTGTTTAAAATTTTTAAAGCATTTCTTCTTCATTACCTCTTTTCTTGGCAGTTTCTGTAGTTAGCTGTCATTTCTGCTTTGACTTTCTGATTTGTGTCTCTGGTAATATGCTATAGAATGGTTCACATCTGGAAGTAAACAGAAACTGAATGATGACCCTGAAAGAATTAACAGGAAAAGCTGTTAATTTGGATTCTTATCTAGACTCTTGATTCTGCCATAAACCAGTTCTAATGGGAGTGTGATTTGAATAGAGGTTAGCCAACATGCTTTTTCTTCTTTTTCTCTGCCTCCTCCTTTTCTCCTCCTTTCTCCCTCTCTGTCCTCTTATTCTCTTCCTCTTCTTTTTTCCATTCACTTTTTCCTAGTTTTAAAATTGAGATATAGTACTTCACATATCATAAAACTCATCATTTTAAAATTTCCAATTCCGTGGACACATTATGTTCACAGGATTATGCAACTGTTGGGGATTGAATCATGTACCCTACAAAAGGCATGTTCAGGTCCGATCCCCTGGTCCTATAGGTGTCAACAGATTTGCAAATAGGACCTTTGAAGATGTTATTACTTAAGGTGTGCCCAAAACTGAATGAGGGTGGACCTTAATCTCATATGGCTGAAGTCCCTAGAAGCAAAGGAAATTGGACACAGAAAGAAAAGCCATAGGAGAAGTGAGAACTAGAAGCCAGGAGTCAGTGGAGTTTGGAAGAGAAAGGAGAAGATGCCACCATGTGATTGCATGACCGAAAAGCCAAGGACCCAGAGTTCGCTGGCTGCCAGTTACAGAACACCACCACAGTGTTTGGGAAGAAAGCATCGTCTTGCGGATGCCTTGATTTTGGACTTCCAGCTTCAAAACCTTCAGCCAAAAAACTGTTATTTAAGCCAACCAATTAGAAGGTATTTGTTTTAGCAGCCAGGAAACTAAAACAGCACCATCACCACTATATAACGGGTATGTTTACGTATTTTCTTTATTCCAGAAGGAAACTCTGGACCTATTAGACGTCACTCCCTTTACCTGGCCCCTCCCGCCACAACCCCAGGCAGCCACTAATCTATTTACTGTGTATAGAGTTACTTGTTTTGGACATTTTGCTTAAGTGGAATTATATAATATATGGCCTCTGTGCCTGGCTTATTTCGATTAGCATAATGTTTTCAAGGTTCATCTATTTTATAACATGTATGAGTACCTCATTACTCTTACAGCTGAATAATACTCTTGTGTCACATTTTGTTTATCCGTTCATCAGGTGACAAACATTTGTTTTTTTCCTACCTTTTGGCTATCATGAATAATGCTGTTATAAATTTGTGTACACGTTTTTATATGGCATTTGTTTTTCTTTCTTTGCCTTTTTACCTAGAAGTGTAATTGCTGGATCACATGGTCACTCTATGTTTAACTTATTGAGGAACAGCCAAAGTTTTCCAAAGCAGCAGCACCACTTTGCAGTCCCAACAACAACAATGTGTGAGAATTCCAATTTCTCCACATCCTCACCAGCTCTGTGTTAAAAAAAAAAAAAAAGATTTATTTTTTATTTATTTATCCCCCCTCTCATTGTTTGAGGTCCCTTCTGCTTTCTGTGTCCATTTGCTGTGTGCTCTCTGTGTCTGCTTGTCTTCTCTTTAGGAGGCAATGGGAGCTGAATCTGTCCTTTTGATTATAGACATCATGGTGGATATAAAGTGCATCTTATTGTTGCTTTTATTTACGTTTTTCTGATGGTTAATGGTGTTGAGTATCTTTTTATGTACTTATTGGTCATTTCTATATCTTCTTGGGAGACATACCTTTGCCCACATTTTAATTTGTATTTTTATTTTTGAGTTATAAGAGTTCTTCATATAATCAGGATAGTAGACCCTTATCAGATAAGTGACTAAAATTTGTTTTCTTCCATTCTGTGGGTGGTGTTTTCATTTTCTGATGGTGTCCTTTGAAGCACAAATGTTTTAAATTTTGATGAATTGCTTTTATCCATTTTTCCTTTTCATTGTGCTTTAGATCATAAATCTTTACCCGTTTGTTTTCTTCTAAGAGTTTATAGTTTTAAACCTTAGATTTTTTTATCCATTTTGAGTTACTCTTTGTATAGGGTGTGGAGCAGGGATCCAAATTCATTCTTGTGTGTGGCTGTACTCAGGTGTCCCTGCATGTGTTGAAAAGGCCTTTCTTTCCTCTATTGAATTGTCTTGGCACCCCTGTTGAAATTCAGTTGATCAAATGTGAGTATTTATTTCTGGACTCTCATATCTGTCCATTGATATATATGCCTCTCCTTATGCCAGTACCATCCTATCTTGATTACTGTTGCTTTGTAGTACTTTTTGAAATTGGAAATTGTGAATCCTCAATTTATTTTTATTTTTAAACATTTTTGTTCATAGGTCACTTGAATTTTGATATGAATTTTAGGTTCAGCTGGTTAGTTTCAGCAAAAAAGTCATTTGGAGTTTTGATAGTGGTTACATTGAGTCTCTGGACCAATTCTGGCAGTATTGCTATCTGTAGTATGCTGTGAAAGTTTTGTGCCACTTCCCCCCTGCCCCCAAGACATCCATAATCCCTGCATCTATTAATTACCCTATAAGGCAAAAAAAGTGGGGGACTCTTTGCAGATATGACTGTTTTGGATCATGAGATAGGAAGATTATCTGGGTGGGTCCCAAATGTAATCACATGTATCCTTATAAGAGGGAGGCAGAAGGAGATCTGACCACACAAAGAAGAAGGTGATGTGAAGATGCAGGGAGATTTGTAAATGTTGGCCTTGAAGATGGAGTGATTTGGCCACAAGCCAAGGAATACTGGCAGGTAATAGAAGCTGAGAAGCAAGGAATGGTTTCTACTCTAGAGTCCCCAGAGAGAGTTTAACCTTGCTGACATCTTGATTTTTGGGTTGGTGAAATTGATTTCAGATGTCTGGCCTCCAGAGCTGCAAGAGAATAAATTTGTGTTATTTCAAGACCAGTTTATAACTTATGAATATACACCATCTTAACAATATTAAGCCTTCCAATCCATGAACATGAGACATTTTTTCACTTATTTAGGTCTTCTGTCTCTATGAATTTGCTTATTCTATCTATTTCACATAAGTGGGACCATATAATATTTGTCCTTTTGTGTCTGGCTTATTTTATTCATCATAATGTTTTCCAGGTTCATCCATGTTGTCACATGTATCAGGATTTTATTATTTTTATGGCTGAATAATATTCCATTATATGTATATACCACATTTTGTTTATCCATTCATTTGTCAACGGGCACTTCAGATTTTTCTCCCTTTGGCTATTGTGAATAATACTGCTATGAACACTGCTGTACAAATACACCTTTGAGTCCATGTTTTCAATTCTTTGGGGTATATAACTAGGAGTAGAATTGTTGGGTAATATGTTTGTTTATTTTAAAAGATTTATTTATTTTTTATTTATTTCTCTCCCCTTTGCCTCCCCCTCCCCCCATTGTCTGCTCTCTGTCTCCATTTGCTGTGTGTTCTTCTGTAACCGCTTCTATCCTTATCAGCAGCACTGGGAATCTGTGTTTCTCTATTGTTCTGTCATCTTGTTGTGTCAGCTCTTCATGTGTGCGGCGCCATTCTTGGGCAGGCTGCAGTTTCTTTTATGCTGGGTGGCTCTCCTTACAGGGCAGACTCCTTGTGCATGGGCTCCCCTATGCGGGGAACACCTCAGCGTGGCACGGCACTCCTTGCCCGCATCAGCACTGAGCATGGGCCAGCTCCACACAGGTCAAGGAGGCCTGGGGTTTGAACCGCAGACCTCCCATGTGGTAGGCGGATGCCCTATCCATTGGGCCAGGTCCACTTCCTGGTAATATGTTAATTCTATGTTTATGACCTTTCGAGAAACTGTTTTCCATAGCAGCTTTCCAATTTTACTTTCCTATTAGCTGTACATGAGGGTCTCATTTTCCCGAGTACTCATCAATACTTTTTATTTTCTGTTTCTTTATTAATAGGTACCTCTATGAGTATGTAGGGATATCTTTTTGTGGTTTTGATGTGTATTTCCCTACTAACATAGGAGTATCTTTTTGAGCCTATTGGCAATTTGTATATATATCTGGAGATATGTCAATTCAAGTCCTTATGAGATATGATTTTCTCCCATTTCGTGGGCTTTTCACTTTCTTGATAATACCCTTTGCACAGAAAGTTTTAATTTTGATGAAATCTTATTTATCTATTTTTCCTTTTGGTGCTTATGTTTTTGGTTACATCTAAGAATCTGTTGCCATATCCAGATAGTGAAGATTTTCCCTTATGTTGTCTTCTAGGTGTTTTATGCTTTTAGTTGTTGATCCATTTCAAGTTAATTTTTGTATGTGGTGTGAGACAGAGGTATATCTTCATTTATTTGCATGTAAAATTAAACTTTTCCCAGCATCATTTGTCGAGAGGTTAGTTCCCCTTTGAATAGTCTTTGAACCCTTCTTAAAAATTGAATAGCCTTAGACTTATGGGTTTATTTCTGGCCACTCGATTCCATTCCAATGGTCTTTAGGTCTAACCTTATGTCAGAACCACACTTTTCAAGCTTTTTGTACTTGGTAATAAGATTTGAAATTAAGAGATGTGAGTCTTCTAAGATTGTTTTGGGTATTTGAGGCTCTATGCAATTCCATGTGGAGTTGAGAATCAGCCTTTCCATTTCTGCCTGTAAGCCTGGTGGAATTTTGATAAGGATTGCATCAAATCTGTAGATCGCTTTGGGTAATATTACCATTTTAACAATATTAAGTCTTTCAATTTGTGATTGTGAGATGTTTACTCAAAAATTTAGCTTTATTTCATTTCTTTCAGCAATGTTTTGTAGTTCTCAGTGTAATCAAGTCCTTAACTTTCATTGTGAAACTTTTTTTTTAAAGATTTATTTATTTATTTATTTCTCTCCCCTTCGCGCCCCACCCGGGTTGTCTGTTCTCTGTGTGTATTTGCTGCGTCTTTTTTGTCTGCTTCTGTTGTTGTCAGCGGCGACCGAATCTGTGTTTCTTTTTGTTGCATCTTGTTGTGTCATTCTCCATGTGTGCGGCACCATTCCTGGGCAGGTTGCACTTTCTTTCGCGCTGGGCGGCTCTCCTTACAGGGTGCACTCCTTGCGCGTGGGGCTCCCCTACGTAGCGGACACCCCTGCGTGGCAGGGCACTCCTTGCGCGCATAAGCACTGCGATGGGCCAGCTCCACATGGGTCAAGGAGGCCCAGGGTTTGAACCGCAAACCTCCCATGTGGTAAAGGGACACCCTAACCACTGGGCCAAGACCGCCGCCTCATTGTGAAACTTATTCCTTGGTATTTTATTCCTTTGGATGCTATTTTAAATGGCTTTTTTTTTTTTATTCCTTTTTGGATTGTTCATTGCTAGTGTAAAGAAACAATTGATTTTTGTGCTGATATTGTACCCTGCAACTCTGCTGAATTTGCTAATTAATTCTAGTAATTTTCCATGGAGTCTTTGGATTTCCTATATGTGGGACTGTATCACCTGTGAATAGAAATTGTTTTACTTCTTCCTTTCAATTTGGATACCTTTTATCTCTTTTTCATGCCTAATTGCTCTGGCTAGAACTTCCAGTACCATGTTGAATAGCAGGAGTGAAAACAGGCATCTTTGTCTTGCTCCTGACCTTAGGGAAAAGCTTTCAGTCTTTCATCATTCAGTTAGATGTCAGGTGTAGGTTTTTCATATAAGCTCTTTATCATATACCTAGTTTTCTGAGTATATTCATCTTGAATGGGTGTGAATTTTGAGATAATAACTGATGTTCTTTTTTCTATATTCTACTACATGGTATTTTGCCTGGATGGATTTTTTTTTTTTATGTTGAAGCTCCCTTGCATTTCTGGAATTAATTTCATTTGATCATGATGAAAAATTATTTAATACGTGGCTGAATTCTGTTTGCTAATATTATGCAGAGTATTTTTGCATCTGTGTTAAGAAATATTGGTCTATAATTTTCTTTCTTTTTCTTCCTGTCTTGCTGTCTGGATTAGGTAGGAAGGTCATGAGGCTATGTCACACAATGACTTCCTCCAAATATACTGCAGAAATTCCTAGTCAAAAAACATCTGTTATAGAACTGCTACCATCCATCTTTAGTGGAGCCCTGGTTGGTACCTACCTCCAATCGGCTATTTGGTTGGACCTCTTCCTTGTTTTAGCCTTTAAAATTTTCCGTCACTAGCTCTCAGGGCTGCATGCTAGATAATTTTTTTAAAGTCTATATTCCCATTTATTAGTACTCTCTTCAGAAATGTCTATATTTTAATCTTTTCATCATGTTTAAAATTTTAGCTGTTTATATTTTTCATTTCTAAAATATATTCGATTCCTTTTCAGAGCTGCTTGGTTATTTAGTTTCTTATTCCTGCCTTTGATTTCAAGTTTGAATTTTATTTTCTTTAACACATATATTCTTATTTTTTATTCTCTGATTATTCTCGTTTCTGTGGTTAACATATCTGGTTCCCTTGGCTCTTATTTCTGTTGTTTGTCATTTATCGTGTCTCGTTTTCTTGTGTGTTTAAGGATTTTTGACTATGGACTTCCCTTTTTCATGGAAATTTATGTTAGAATTCTTTAAGGCTTTGGGTGATACAGTGATTTTGGAGGAAATAAGTTTATTTGCACCTGCCAATAATCTGGGGACACAAATAAATTGGGGTTGCTTTAAATTAAATTCACTTCTTGAGGTGTTACAGCCACATAAATGAATTTAGATTGTCAGCTCTACTTGAATTAGGGTTAAGGATGTTCAGGGAAAATTTTTTCACCTTCTAAACAGCATCAAAGACAGGAAAGTGGATTTGGCTCAACAGATAGCCCGTCCACCTACCACTTGGGAGATCCAGGGTTCAAATGCAGAACCTTCTGACCCATGTGATGAGCTGGCCCATGCACAGTGCTGATATGCACAAGGAGTGCTGTGCCACGCAGGGGTGTCCCCCGCATAGGGGAGACCCATGCGCAAGGTGTGCGCCCCGTGCGGGGAGCTGCCCAGCACGAAAAAAGTGCAGCCTGCCCAGGGGTGGCACTGCATACACGGAGAGCTGATGCAGCAAGATGATGCAACAAAAAGAGACCAGATTCCTGGTGATGCTGACAAGAATATAATCGGACACAGAAGAACACACAGCGAATGGACACAGAGAGCAGACAACTGGGCGGGGGGGGGGGGCGGGCGGTGGGTAGGGGGGAGGACAGGAAAGGGGAGAGAAATTTTAAAAAGTAGAGACAGACAAGTTTATTTGCTTTTCATTTCTGTGTGAGGTTTTTTATCTTATACACTGATGGTGTAGCTTTATGGGTTCTCACTTTAATGTGGTGGCATTCTGTTAGACTTCCTATTATCAGAAGGCCCTAGACTTTCTTTCTCACCTTCTGTAATTGTTTTGCTGTCAGGGTAGATACTTGTGGTTTACAGGCATTGACAGAGATCTTTAAGCTTATTGCAGATACCTTAAGATTCTTGTTTCTTCTTCTTTTCTATTTTTGTATGCATGATGTTTTTTTCCTCTATGAATTTATACTAGCTTGGCAATAAGTTTCAATTTTTAAAAGTTTTTAATATTTTATTACAATTTAATAGCCTTATCTGGAGAATCCATTCAGGGCCTCAAGTTTCCCATATTGTTAGATATGGAAGGATCTGTACCAGTGCATCATTAATTTAGTGTGATTACTATGAATTCATACATATAGTATCTTTCTTCCTTAGCTAATATTTTTGTGTAATATTCATTCTAGTTATATTACCTGTGCTTCATTTGAGTCATTGTATAATTTTTTTTGTGGTTGTACGACAGTTTACATAGTTGTCCTTGTATTTACTTGCTTGATTTACATGTTTTTATGTAAATATTGTTCCTTGGTACCTGTATCCATCAATTTTAATGTCACGGGTTTTTCCTCTCATAGGTGAGCTTGACATAAAACAGTTGATATCAAAGAAGATACAGTTGACAGCAGAGGCAGAGGTAAGTAACACCCTCTCACAGGAACAAAAATGCAGAGTTTTAGGGTACGACATTTGCTTAGAAAAATTTCAGTGAGAAATTGCTTAAAGAATTACTAAAATTTCTTTGCAGTTGACATTATTATGCTAGGGTACAGGGAAAACAATGTCTGCTACTCTTTTAGTTTCCTTGGCTGCTCAAGGAAATAAATACCATGCAAGGGAAGTACTTAACCAATGGCAATTTATTAGTTCATGGTTTTAGTCTAGGAAATGTCCAAATCAAGTCATCATCAAGGTGATGCCTTCTTCCCAAAGACTGGCAGTCTGGAGCTGGCTGCCAGCGATCTTTGACCCTGGGCTCTCTCTCATATGGCAATGCACATGGCCTCTCCTGGCCTTTCTCTTCTTTCCAGGTTCCACTGATGTCCACATTCTGGCTGCTTCGTCTGTGGCTTTCTCTCTGTCTGAATTTCATTCTACTTATTAAGGATGCTAGTAATAGGATTAAGACCCATCCTGATTGAGTTTGGCCACACCTTAAATGAAATAACATCAAAAGGTCCTACGTACAATGGTCATACCCACAGGAACAGCTTAAGTTTAAGATGTTTGTCTGGGGGTACATTACTCCAAAGCACTACAGCCACCTTGTATTCTTAGAGAAGAACCCAGATTGCCGTTTTCTCTTCTATTCTATCCACCATGATCATCTTCTGGGGCTTACCATGAATTATATTAAAAGCTGATAACTGATTCTTGTTCTGTAGTAATATAGATTGAGTTGTCAGAGGAGCATGATGTATGCAACCTACTCTCAGATGTTTAGACAATTGGTAGAGAGATATGTTAAATGCCAATAATTGTTAATTCTAGATATCTGGGTTGGAGTTGTGTTAGAATTCTGTGTATTGTTCCTGTATTATATTTGCTACTTTTCTGTAAGTTTGAAATTATTTCAAGATAAAATGTTAAAAAATTAATTGGATAGTTGAATATCCAAATGAGTGCTTTATGAAATCTTCTATCATGTTACATAGTAAATAATAGACTTCTAATACATGTTGACTATGAATATAGAGACAGATTCCATTACAGGGCAATAGAAGAAATAGGATCTCAAAAGACATAACAGTAAGAAGTCACTTCGTGTGGGGGCAACCAATTCTATATGTCATTATTTCCCATGCTCTCAGGAAATTTTGGAGGTCAAGGAACACTGTTATGCTTTTTATGTATCATCTAAGACTGTGTGCCTGAGTGACTTCCAATTGAAACTAATCTCCGTCCCATTTTGCCAATGAGATTTTCACTTCCAGATTTTACTGGCCAACTTCAATATATAATCAAGTTGTAATATAGATGCAATTCCTGTTTTATATACTAACTTACTGAATATATATGCAAGCATACATACATTTATATGGAGTAACTTTAATTTACAAGTACTTTTTTTGTAATCACATTTTCTAAATATATGTATTCCAGATTATTTACATGTTCTTTGATATCAGTGTGTTTGCTACTTTCAGAGCTAGTTTTTCAGACACCTTCCAAGGCTTGGAGCATATCATTTTCACTTTCATCTAATTTGTTGGAGACAGCACTTTTTAAATCCAGGGATATGTTACCATTAGAAATTTGCTTAATATTACCTACCCATTTGCTTAATATTCGATTTTTCCCATCTGTCCTTTAGGTATATTTGTGATTTTACAGTATAATCACTGCGTATTGCTTTTTAAAAGAGATATCTTAGTTTGACAGGCTGCTGTGTCAAATACCACACAATGGGTTTGTTTAAAGAACAGAAATTTATTGTCTCACAGTTTCAGAAGCCAGAAGGCTTGCTTGTTCCTGGGGTTGTAGCATTCTGAATGGCCAGCAATCCTGGTTCTTGGCTTTCCCATCCCGTGGTGATGTCCTCCTCTTTTCTCTTCTGGGATATTGTTGACTTTGTGCTTCTGGCTCTTTCCTGTGACTTTCTCTTAGCCTCCACTAATCAGATTAAAACCCACCCCCATTCATTTGGGCCATACCTTAACTGAAAACAAGCATCTTTCAGATCTTATTTACAATGGGTTCATACACATAGGAGGAAGACAAAAATTAAGAACATGCCTCTTCTGGAACACACATCCTAATATACCACAAGTGGATTCAAAAGGCATATTTATTATGCTTCTAACTTCAACTCCAGATTCCTAGTTCAAAGTGTGCTAAATTTTAATTTGTCTTTTCACTGATTTTATTAAGTTAACTGTGTAAGCCTTCAAAACTACACTGATTTTGATACTTTCTGTTGAATTTCTTTTCAAGTTAACAGTTTCTTTGTCTACTATGAGAGACCATTTATCCACTCGATTATTAGTCAACTTCCATTGATCTGAAGGATAACTTCTAATTTTGACCAAGAAAAGAAAATTTTATTTAATATACAGACATATATGTTATTATAAAAGACCCATTTTTGTGTGCTTAGTGATTAAAATAAAGGATTTGGTTTTACAGTTTACTAGTTGTTTCTGGCCCTTTCTAATCTTTAGCTAGGGAACCACACCTGGGTTTGTCTACCATTCCTTCTACAATTTTTACTTCTTCTCCCCTCCCCAGCAAGAACACAAAAGCTTCTTGCATTCTATTTATGAGGGAAGGGTTTCAAATGGTGAAAGGATAATCTGTTCATGCCATCAGTGCTTTGTATTTTAAAAATCTTAAATAGAAGGGGTACATTTTTCTACTCAGATTCACAAATCCAAAGGCTGGGTGGGGAGGTATGGTGGATTGTGTGGGTAGAAAGGGGGAAATATTGTAAGGATGTAAGTGTAAAAGTTTTGTTTTGCTTTTATTTTTGAAATATTATTCTACTTATCTACTTTACATATTAATCAGTCAATAAAATGATTCAATTCTTTAGTTTGTTAGGAGGTTAGAAAGAAAAACAAGGAAATGAATGAAGTAGGGTTAATAAACTGAGTGAAAAGTGGGTATTTGTTTAGCTAGTATTATTTGTTCAATAATACTGTATTATGCAAGTGACCTGAAGGTTACAGAATTGTGCAAGATTTGTTCCTGGCTACTAAGGCTGGCAATGGCTAGAACAAAAGTTCATGCAGAAAAGTCACCTTGTGTCTTGGGAAGGGCACTTGGCTGGAGTTTGTGCTGCTTTTGGGACCTACTGGAAAGAAAGATAAGGTTGGCAAATTGGTTTTAGACTGTGAAACATTTTTTCCCATCTCCTTCCCCTTGTTCATGCATTTCTATGTTCTCGCTACCTGAAATTTCCTTTAACTTCCTACATTCACCAGTTAAATGATGATATATCCTTCAAATTCTATGCACATGGTGCACTTCTGCAGTTTTCTAAATACTCCAGCTTGAAATTTTACTCTTAAATTCTTAGTTCATACCTCAGTTTATACACTGTGTTTATTAGAAAGTATTTTGTTTGGAATAATCACGAAATTACATTTGAACTTACAGGTGATTTGGCTTAGAATTGTTTGGGGAATCATTTGACATTTACTGAGATTGAACGTTTTATCATTGTTTATTCACTGGACTATTTTTGAGCAAAATATATTAAGAATATTATTCTATGTCAAAGTTCAAAGTTTTGGAAATGGTGACAGCAGATATGAAATTTTTGTAATATTGTTGTATTCTAAAGGGTGTACTCAGAAGAACAGGGAGGAGAAGGGAACTATGTTTAGAAGTACTATTATTGGCCAGGTCTTTTACTGGTGCCTTATTATGTACACAATTTAATTGTCTTAAGTGATCACATTTATTAAAATGACTTCTAAGTGGTCATTTTTTTGTTTCATTTGGCTTTATTTCTTTAAATTTACTAATGTAAAATGACTGTTGAATTACAAGATATGTGAAAATTGTTCAGAACCATGAAGTTCACTTGTAAATTCACAGACTAATCTTTTTTCTCTTTTGTGTGCTATATTTTTGAAACAAAGGAAAACCAGGAATCTTTCTGGTCATTTGTAACTTGGTTTCCTGCTCATCCCAGTTGTCACTCCTCTCCATTGTGTGGGCTCCCCTAATCTTTAATGTGATAGCACTGGAGTAGCTATCTCCAAGGTCGCCTTCAGCTCTAACAGTCTGTGTCACAACTATGTAGCTAACTTAGACTCTTGCTCCTCATTCACTGTTTCCTATTGTAAAAGTGTATGGGTAATCTGTAAATGCTATTGGACACATCTTTAAGCTCCACAGAACTAGAGCTGTCAGATAAGATACTGGATTTCGAATTAGATGTGAATTGCAGATAAACAAAAAATAATTTTTCAGTCTTAATGCAGTATTTGAGACAGACTAAATAAATTATTCATTTCCTGAAATTTAGATTTAAATGGGCATCCTGTATTTTCATTTGGTAAATCTGGCAACCCCACAAAGAACTCCATGAAAGCTGAGGTTTGTAGATAGGGTAGCTCATATTAAGGAAAGGTGTGCAGAAGGTTGTCAAGTGCTGAGAACAAGCCCTTAATCTAAGGAGAAAGAAGAGTGAAGGGGTGGTGGTGATATTAGTGGTTAGAAATTGACTGAATCTATTAAGGTCACTTCCAGGCCTAAAATGATGTCATGATCAATTTTAAGTGTTTACTTTTTATCTGGAGCTAGTTAGGTCATACAGAGTTATGTAATCCTGAGTCATAATCTTTTGAAATCAATACAATTAGGTTGTAAGAAGAGTTTAAAAGATCTTGGCAGAGTCCAAAGATGATTAAACTGATTAAATGCCATCCAACTTATATTAATAGGTTAGTTAGCTTTTGTTTTAACTTGGTACTAGTTGCACTGACACCAAGTGTGTCAGTGTTCTAAATAACAGATCTACCTTGGTTTTCTTAAACATAAACGGGAATGTATTTGAAAGATACTGATGTATCCTTAGCGAAGTTGAATATGTGAGGTTGAGAAAGGATAAGGACAGGGGAATTTAGTAACAAGAGTTCAGAAAATATCTGCCCGGATATTTCATTTGATAAGATTTCCAGTCACTCTGTTTCAAAGCCTAAAAGTTCAAATTTATCGGGGAGAGACCTGTGGTCTCTTGGTTTTTGCCGGCCGGGCAGGTCCATTCAGTACTGCCCTGGCCTGACTTCTGGTTGCTTGTCCTCACCTGTGAGGACAATTTCCAGAAAAGGTGAAAATGTGGAGAAGCTTTCTGGGAAAAGGGAGTGACCTTACTATCAAGATTTGTATAAATTTTATTAATGTATATAAATTGATAGTATTATGGTTAATATGAAAATGAAGGTATGAAAAGATTACTTTCTACTTCTATTTACTAAAAAGACGTATTTATTGCAGCATTTTCCATTTCCTTCTTCTACAGAATTGCAGCACTTTATGCTATTGCCCAGCCATTGGATGAGCAAAGTGTAATGGGTAATAATCAGATGGCGGCTTTTCATCATAGACTATCACTTGTTCAAGTAACCCTTTCTAAAAAAGTTTTTAGATAGAGCTGATCTGTCTGATTTATTGGGACAATGATGGACAGACAAGTCTCATCGTTAAAAACTTAGCACTGTGGCCACACCTAGCTATAAATTTGTTTATTTTGGGTAGTCACATGTCCAAGTAAAAATCAAGGATTCTGTTAATAGTACTAAGGAAAGGGGTAGGGGATGACAGGATTATGATAGGGTTAACAACTAATAGTCTCTACGACAACTGTACAATTTGTTTTCCTCCCTCTTATGGGCAAATTTTATCTTTGCCTATTGGCTAATATAAGTCTGACTACATTTTTCTGGTTTTTCCTTTTCTGTTTTGTCCCATTTAACATAAGTATTTTGTTTTTATGAGTATCCAGTGTTATTTGAAGAATCTTGGGAAAGTTGTTCATCTTACTCTATGATTTTATTACTTACAAAATGTAGTAAGGTACTTGCCCTGTTGTCCTCTTAGGAATATTCAGCAATTCAGGTCGTATCTAATGGGTTCTTATGTTTGTTGGCTTTATGTTAGGTGCTGGGATTCTAAAGAAGTGGTTTCTATCTTCAAGCTAGCTGTGAAGACTGTGTATATAATAGATAACCAAGAGGAATGATGGCTAAATTAGATATCTTAAAAATGTGTTTTGAAAGTTGTAAAGTGAGATATAAATGGAGTAGATATTCCTGATAAGAAATCACATAATTTTAGAGCTGTTGAAAGCCCTTCCAGGTGATATAGTTCTGTTTATTTTACTGTTAATGTAAGAATCGGAAGCACAAAAGCTACTCAAATAGTAGCAATTTGCAGATTATTGACTGAGGAACACAAGTTTTTTTCCAATATATTTTAATATCACTGAGCTTGGAATGTATATTACTATGCTCTAAGAAAGCATAATGTCATCTAGTGTAGTTTAATTGGCAGCCTTTTTCTTTCTTTAATGCTAAACAAAATCTATGGCATGTTAAATTAAATAGATTATTTAGAAGTATTCCCGAGGTTGTTAAGATTATTTTTTTTATGTTGTGCTATTACATAGGATTGCTTCACAATAATAGGAGGAATGTATTTTCTTAGGTAAAATGGTATTTTTTTCTGATTGTAGAAGTAGTAAAGACTTATTGCAGGAAAGTATAAAAAGGAAACAACTATCGAAATGTCTATGACCTAGAGATAACATTTTGCTATATTTTCTTTTAATTGTTTTCCCTTTTTAATCAAACACACATACCCATATAGGTGCATCGATGTATATGCATGCTAGCAAAATCAGCATCAAATTTTACATTCTTTTTATGTATTCTTCGTAACATCATTTTGTACTTTTCCTATGCCATAAATATTCTTGGAAAATGTGATTTCAAAATGACTTCATGATTGTCCTCTGCATGGCTTTACCATCTGTTTAACTAGTAGAAATGTATTTTTGCTATTTTTTGGTTTTCTAACATTTTAACATGGCTAATGAAGTGAAGAAGATAGGTGAATGGTAAGAAAAAGGAAAATAGAACATTTGGATAGATAAGCTAGGCGCACTTACCCTAAGTAGAAGATTAAGTAAGGTAAATGTATTTTGGCTCAGTTTAGACTGATAAGACTGTTGTGCCCCTAATTTAAATTGGAGGGCAGCCGAGGAGGAATTATCTTTTAACTAAAAAGGGGTTATTATTCAGAGCTGTAATTTCATCAGTTGCTGGCTTATCTTGAACTTTAGTTTACATATTCCTTAGTTATATAATAGTTGTATTCAAGACTTATTTCTAAACAAGTATATATACACACATACACACACACAGACACATATATACACACACAGGATGAGTTTATTATAATGTACTATTTAGACTGTATTTCGATATCTTCAAGTAAAATATTTGCAAGGAGGTAAGCTAAATAAGAGCCTACCTTTTATTAGATTACTTGCCATTTTCATGTTGGGTGTTTTGTTTGTTTTTAAGGTTCTGCTTTTTTGGCTTTTAATACTAATCATATAGAAAGTATTACAGAAAAAGTACAAGCAAAAGTAATACTGTGTAATGTGACCTCTAGGGTCAGAGACCTGGGTGTTGTCGTCATTTCTGCCCCCTTGTAAGTTCTGTGACTGTGGACAAGTTAAGCACTAATCTTCTATAAGACCAGGTTTCCCCACGTATAGACAAGAATTTTAATGCTCATTTCAAAGGTTATTTTAAAACTAAAAATAATAAATAGAAACCCCTCTGTTGAGTATTTGGCACCTAGCAGTCACTCAGCAAATGGCAGCCATTACGAACTGTAACAATAATGATCATTAGTCCTTTTTCCATCACATCTTCTAGAAAGAAATGAGAGCCAGTCAGTTTGTAGATAACTATTTTCAGGTTTGTAATAAAGATTGAACTTAGTCATCAGTGGTGTTAATAGGAGTTTCAGTGCCAGGGACTGGGTTGAAAAGCTGTTTGGAAATAATATTTAACATCTGCTGTGTTGCAGCTACTTTTTGGTGTTTGCTGGAGGTTAACAAAACAGGCAAGGTATTTAAAGTCTGGTGGGAAGGAAGACATTAATACACCAAAATGTAGAAATAAACTGTACTAAAAACAATGAAAGAAAGGAATAGGACGTAATACGAGAGAACAACAAGAAGAACTTTGGAGTGAATTGTCAGGGAAGACCTTCCAAAGGAGTCAATTTAGTAAATCTGAACCCGGTGGTACCTCTTCTACTGTATTACTTCTTTTGTCTGTAATAGTCAGATTTATGGTTCCATCTTCATGCCGTTGTGAATTTTAAAGATTCTCTGTGTAAAGCCAGGCAGTGAATCAGAGAAACAAGTAATTAATGAACTAGCAGCATGACCTTGGGCAAAGCATATTTCAATTTTCATATCTGCATGGCAGAAACTTGTGGAGTCGAGAGTAAAATTATGCTTAAAAGCATTTTTAAAGAAATTATTCAAATTTAGTGACCTAAATTTTTGAGAATCTGAAAATGTTATTCCTAGTATATAATGATTGTTTTTCTTTGTGTTTCTTTCTCTCAGCCTACTTTATATCCATGCCCCCGTGCCTTTGAAAAGGTTATCTATTCATGAATGTCTCTGCTTCTTTCTCATTGTAAGACTCAATGGAGTTATCTTCCTAAAATGCAAATCTGAACATGTTTATAAATCTTGTGTTTAAAACTTCAGTGGCTTCCAGTTGCTTTAGGTACCCCAAGATCTGGCCCCTACTTGCTTCTTCAGCAGTGTCTCTGATCACTTGTGACTTCACTATGTGTTCCGACATAGGTTTTTGCTTCATGATTATTGTCCCCATACTAGATAATCTATAGGTTTCTTTGAGCTCCAAAATATAGTGATTTTGTTTAATATCAGATTATCTCAAAACCCTCCTTTTCTAGTTGATTGCCCCTCCTTCCTGCCTTCCTTCCTGCCTCTCTCCCTTCCAGCCATCCTTCTATTCTGATGCTGGGACTATCATGGTCCATGGACTGGATAAGAGTAACGTCAACAGATGTGAGTCCAGGAAGATAAATAAAGTAGAAAGCTTATACCCTTCAACTTTGATGGTGTTTTGGAGCTGTGTAGACTCTGGAGAAATATGCTCTTAAACTTAATTCATTCCTGTGGGTGTAAACCTGTTGTAAATAGGACCTTTGATGAGGTTTTTCAGTATGATATGGCCTAGGATAAGTCTTTTTTTTTTAAGATTTATTTTATATATTTGTCCCCCCTCCCCATTCTTTTCCCCCTATTGTCTGGTTTCTGTGTCCATTCTCTGTGTGTTCTTCTGTATCTGCTTGTATTCTCATTAGGTGGCTCCGGGAACTGATCCTGGGACTTTCTGGAGTGGGAGACAGGCGATTACTCTCTTGTGCTGCCTCAACTCCCTATTCTGCTACATCTTCTTATTTTCTCTCCTCTGTGTCTCTTGTTGCGCTATCTTGTTGCTCCAGCTCTTATTGTCAGCTGGAACTCCTGCACGGTGTGGCTTTTACACGCTGGGTGGCATTCCTATGCAGGAGGGCATTCCTGCCCTTGTGGTATTCCACTGTGGACAGGCACACTGCGTGGGCCAGCTTGCCACATGGGCCAGCTTGCCACATGGGCCAGCTTGCCTTCACCAGGAGGCCCTCGGCATCAAACTCTGGACCTCCTATATGGTAGACAGGAGCCCAATTGGTTAAGCCACATCTGTTTCCCAGGATAAGTCTTAATCCTGTTACTGAGTCCTTTCTAAGCAGAATAAAACTCAGACAGATAGAGGGAAAGCCACAGGAAACCAGAAGCTGAAGGTGTATGGAATGCAGAAGAGAAGGGAAAGGACAGAAAACACACTGTGTGCATTGCCTTGTGACAGAGGAGCCCAGGACCAAGGATCACCGGCAGTCAGCCCCAGAACATCAGACTTAGGGAAGGAAGTATCACCTTGATGTCACCTCAAAACCAGATAATAAATTCTCATTGCTTAAGCTAGTCCATTGCACAGTATTTTCTTGAGCAGCCAAGGAAACTAAAACTACCTCCTTTTTTAAGTAATTGATATAAGGCATTATTCCTATTTATTGTAATCACATTTTGAGGTTTTAATTAATGATTGTTTCATGTGACAAACCTTGGTGGAAGGCAGAAGTAGACCACTTCTTGAACTGTGTTTTCCTATGTTCCCTCTTACTGGGAGTGACATTAGTTAAGTGGTCACTTGTTTTCATAAGTGCTTAGGTACATGAGAGGAGGAGGCTAAGGAAACTTGACAGTGTTGACAATAGAGAGTTCCTTCTTGTGTCTCAGTGACAGAAGCTTCTGTTTAATTCCTTGGAGACAGAGGAGAGAGGCATTAAGAAACAAACAGGAATAGAAACGTTAGGCATCTGGTGGTTATAATACTATGTATGGGAATGTGATAGATTTAAATAGTTAACCTTAGAACTGTTAACAGCACTAAAGGATAGGATTTGCTTTAGTTGCAGTTGTAATTGTACTTTGTTTTGTTGTTTTTTCCTCATAGCTTAGTACAGGCTGAAGGGGGAATGTTAGGAAACATTTATTTGTCTAGAGGTAACTGTCAGGTACTATGGTGGATGCTTTTGCGGGTGTGTTTTTTTGGTCCACACAACCGTTTAGCAATATAGGTATTATTCATCTCAATTTTTTGTGAGTGACTGACCTTTCAGAAAGGTGAAATAGCATACCTGGAGTCAAATTGAAGAGGTGGAGTTGGTTTTAAACCAAGGTCTCTCTGACTGAATGTTCACATTTCTTCACTCCATTATTATAAGCACTGTAGATAAGTTTTTTTCCAAAGCATTGTACTAGCTTGGGTATAGATTCCCGAAATACCTAGATATAAATTTTACTTTTCAGATAGAAAGTTTTTTAGCTTGGCATACTGAAGCAATGTTGTGCAAGTGTTTCAGGTATCAGAGGTTGGGGTCGTGGGTAATGAGTTGTGAATGACATTTACAAGGGTTCCTGCACTCATACTATTGAGAAGCCTGTGATTTCTTTTGTAATCTTGTTAACTTCTATTTCTTTCTGTGTTCTCCTGCCTCTGAACTGTTCTTTTCTTTGTGGCATTCATAGCATAGGTACTAATTTATTTCATGTCTTTCCTCATTGCTGGACAATGAACTCAAATAAATAAACAAGATACCCAAGACTCTTTATGAATCTTGTTCCTCACCTAAACTGCTGAATAATAGAAGTACTTGTTATCTAAATCTGTTTGCTGCCTGAAATCAGATAGCAGATGGGGACATTGAGAGATGCTCTTCTTGTGGACTGACTAGGAAAGAAGAGGTGGGAGTTGTGGAGTGTGGGGAGAAAGGAAAGGAAATAGAAAGAGGAAGAGAAAAGGGTACAATTATTAAGAACGTTGAATTTAAGGAGGTTGCTATAGGTTTTCTTACTCACATGACTGGAAGTTGCTAGTTCTTAGGAATGTATAGCAAAGGCTCTGCTATGGGTTATTAGTGAGTAAGGCTTAAGAGTTTGTGCCGTAAGCATCTGACTTCTCTGTTCAACTTGGAGTAAGTGGTAAGGGACCTAATTTCAGCATCGTTTCCGGACATTTGTGCAACATTCACTACTTTGTTTTTTATCTTGTCTATTTAACCTAATATTTATTTGGGAATGGGGCTCTTACCAGAATATGAGGAGTCCTAGCTAGAAGAAATGAATTGATTACCTTTGCCACACTGGCAGATTCCATTCTCTTATTTTTTTTTTTTTAAGATTCATTTATTTCTCTCTTTCCTCCCTCTGTTGTCTGCTCTCTGTATCCATTTGCTGTGTGTTCTTCTGCATCCACTTGAATGCTCGGTGGCACCACGAATCTGTGTCTCTTTTTGTTGCGTCATCTTGCTGCGTCAGCTCTCTGTGTTTGCGGCGCCACTCCTGGGTGGGCTGCACTTTTTTCCTGTGGGGCACCTCAATGCATGGCGCACTCCTAGTGCGTGGGGCTCCCCTACATGGGGGACACACCTGCATGGGACAGCACTCCTTGCATGTGGCAGTGCTGTGTGTGGACCAGCTCACCACAAGGGCCAGGAGGCCCTGGGTTTGAACCCTGGACCTCCCATATGGTAGACGGATGCCCTATCAGTTGAGCCACATCTGCTTCCCTCCATTCTCTTTTAATGCTGAGCAAAATTGAAAAGGGATGCTATAAGTAGGAGGGAAGTATTAAGGTCTTACATGGTTTAGGAAACCGCCCCCCCCACATTGTTTTCTGATCCCAACTTATATCACTCTCCCCATTGATTTACTTTTCATGTTTTTCTTTATCTTTCCTAAACATGACACAGATATTCCTCCCTCAGGGTTTTTATACTTACCCCTCCTTTCTGGAATGGTTCCCACCGGTGTCTACTAACTTCCCTCAAATCTTCTTACCTCAAGTCTTCTCAGATGTCATCTTACCTTTGAGGCCTCCCCTGACCTCTCTTCAAAAATTAACATCCTCCCCCCTTTCTTCTGCTTTCTTACTTTCCATAACACAGCCTGGCATAGTGTATATCCATTTTGTCCTCACTGCAATTACAAGTTCCAGGAGAACAGGGAAGGGTTTTGTACATTATTGTATGTCCACACCTACTCAGTACCTAGACTGTCCCTGGAACATTATCTAACATCTAGTGGAATGAATGAATCCTTTCCCTTCTTTTCTTTTTTAGTATATTTCTACATGGATAATTTTTTGTAAGCAGATGCTTTGGTAGAATTCACCTGTGAAGCCTACTGGTACTGGTCTCTTCTTAGCTCAGAACTTTTTTGTTGTTTTTTTTTTAAGATTTATTTATTTCTCCCTCATCCTGCCATTGTCTGCACTCTGTGTCCATTTGCTGTGTGTTCTTCTCTGTCTGCTTGTATTCTCATGTGGTTCTGAGAACTGATCCTGGGACCTTCTGGAGTAAGACAGGTGATCATACTCTTGTGTCACATGACCTCCCTGGTCGGCCGTGTCTCCCATTTCTCTCCTCTGTGTCTGTTTTTGTTGTGTCATCTTGGTGCATCAGCTCTCTGCGTGGGCCAGCACTCCTGCATGGGCAGCACTCCTGCACAGGGCAACACTCCTGTGCGGGGCAGCACTCTGCATGGGCCAGCACTCTACATGGGCCAACTTGCTACACAGGCCAGCTTGCCTACACCAGGAGGCCCTGGATATCAAACCCTGGAACTCCCATATGGTAGACAGGAGCCCAATAGCTTGAGCCACATCCACTTCCCGCTAGGAGTCTTTTGATGACTAATTCAATCTTTTGTTTATGATTGGTGTGTTCAGGTCATCAGTTTCTTCTTTTATCAGTGTGGTTGCTTGTGTGTTTCTAGGAATTTGTCCATATCCTCTGAATTATCCATCTTGTTGGCATACAATTTTTCCAAGTATCCTCTTATGATATTCTTTATTTCTGTAGGATTAATGGTGAATCCCCTTCCTCATTTCTTATTTTCTGTGTTTATATCTTCCCTCTTTTTTTCTTTGTTAGTTTAGCTAAGTGTTTGTCAATTTTATTAATCTTCTCAAAGTTGCAGATTTTGCTTTTGTTTATTTTTTCTAGTCCTTCCCTATTTTCAATTTCACTTAGCTCTGCTGTAATCTTGGCTATTTTCTTCTTTCTGCTCCCTTAGGGTTAGTTTCCTATTCTTTATCTAATTACTCCAGGTATACAGTTAGGTCTTTGGTTTTAGCTTTTTCTTCTAATTTAATATCAGCATTTATGGCTATGAATTTCCCTCTCAGTGCAGCCTTTGCTTCATCCTGTAGGTTTTCATACATTGTCCTGTCATTTTCATTCATTTCAAGGTAATTACTGATTTCTTTTGCAATTTCCTCCTTGACCCACTGGTTTTCTAAGAGTGTGTTGTTTAACTTCCATAGCTTTGTGCCTATTCTGCTTCTCTGTCCCTTACTGAATTCCAGCTTCATTCCACTGTGGCCAGAGAAATTACTTTATGTAATTTCTGTCTTTCTGAGTTCATCGAGAGTTGTTCTGTGCCCTAGCATGAGATCTATCCTGGAGAATGAACAGTGTGTACCTGAGAAAACTGCATATCCCTCTGTTATTTGGGTGTAAAGTTCTGTATATATTTATTAAGTCCAGATCCTCTAAAGTATTATTCAAGGTGTTTCTTTATTGATCCTCTGTTGAGATATTCTTTCTAATGGTGATAATGGTGTATTAAAGTCCCCCACGAAAATTGTAGAGGCATCTATTTCTCCACTTAGATTTTCCAGTGTTTGTTTCATGTATTTTGGGGTGCCCCACTTAGGAGCATAAATGTGTATGATTGTTCTTGCTTCTTGATAGATTACCCATTTTATCAGGATATAGTAGCCTTTTTTGTTTCTTACAATAGATTTGCATTGAACGTCTATTTTGCCTGATATGAATATAGCTATTCCCACCCATTTTGGTTATTGTTTGCATATAAAATTGTTTTCCAACCATTCCCTTTCAGGCTCCTTCTGTCCATGGGTCTATGGTGAGTTTCTTGAAGATAGCATATAGAAGGGTCATATTTTGTTATCCTTTCTGCCTATCTCTGTCTCTTGATTCGAGAGTTTAATCCATTAACATTCAGTGTTATTACTGTCAAGGAATTACTTACATTAGCCATATTATTTTTAGGTTTATGTATGCCATATGTTGCCTTTATTTCTCTTTTTGTCTTTTTAGTTATTCTTACACTATCCTCCAACTGTTTCTCTCCAGTTTTTTTTCCATTCAACCTGAAGAACTCCCTTTAGCATTTCTTGAGGGCAGGTTTCTTATGGAGAAGCTCTCTTAATTTCTGTTTATCTGTGAATATTTTGAACTCTTTTATCATTTTGAAAGTCAACTTTGCTTCATAGAGAATTCTCTCCGGATGATTTTTCTTTTAGCACCTTACCTATGTCATACAATTGCCTTCTTGTCTTCATGGTTTCAGATGAGAAATCAGCACTTAATCTTATTTAGCTTCCCTTGTATTTGATGTATCTCTTTTCTCTTGGTGCTTTCAATATTCTTTCTTTGCCTTGAGCATTGGACAGTTTGACAAGTATATGTCCTGGGGTAGTCCTTTTAGGATTTATACTGTTTGAGGTATGCTGTGCTTCCTTGGCATGTACATTCATATTCCTCAATAGAGTTGGGAAATGTTCAGCGGTTATTTCCGCCAACATTCCTTCTGCTGCCTTTCCCTTCTCCTTTAGATCTGAGATCCCTATAATGCATGTTTGTGCATTTCATGTTGTCATTCAGGCCCCTAAGTACCTGCTGGATTTTTTATTCTATATTTTTTCAATCTTTCAACTATCTGTCTGATTTCAGATGTACTGTCTTCCACAACACTAATTCTTTCTTCTGCAAGTTCAAATCTGCTGTTAGGTGATTCCAGTGTATTTTTGATTTTTTGCCTTGTGCCATTCATCACCATCTGTTATCTTTTTATGTTGTTTACAATTTCTTCGGTATTTTCTTCCAGTGTCTTTTTAATATCCTTAATTTCTTCACTTCATTAAGTTGATTCGTGATATTTGTTTGGACATCTCTGATTAGTCATTCCATGTTCTGCATCTCCTCCTTTTTATTGGTTTGCTTATTAGACTGGGCCATCACTTCCTTTTTCTTAGTGTGACTTGTAATTTTTTGTTTGTGTCTAGGCAGCTGTTTGTCCTGATATGTTTATTCAGTTGGCTAGGTTCTCTTTCTACTCTAGGGTTTTATTTTGTTGTTATTGTTGTGTCTGTGGTAAGGTTTCACTTTGACATGTCAGTCCTCCTATTCTGTTTCTTGCTATTGTGTATGTTCACTTGAGAAAAAAGAAGAAGGACCAGATGAAAGGATAGAGATAAGAAAAGGTAAATAATAATAGCAGTAATAATAAAAAAGGTAGAGGTGAAATCATAGAAGGCATAGGAAAATAAATAATTAACACATATTAAAAATCATAAGACATGCAGAGGAGTAAGAATAAAAAATTGAAATAGAAAAATGATATGAGAAACAAAGTAGAAAAATATATAAAAAGAATTAAAATGATGGAATGATAAGAAAAGAGGAAAAGAAAAAAGAATGGAAAAGAAAAAATGTAGAAAAAAAGGATGGAAAACAGAAAAAAGAGAAATTCTTTAAAAATTGAAGACCAAAAAAATATTGAACGAAAGAAAAACATTGCGAAACAGAAGGTAGGAAAATGAAGGAAAGAAAAGAAATAACATAGGTAGAAAAAAATCAGTAAAAGAAAAAAAAACGCAGGAAACCAAGTATGGGGAAACACAAGAAAAAGAAACACAACAGCAGTAACTAAAAAATCAACCACTGAGGCAAAGCAGCCTTCCTTCTTAGGTCTCTAAGAACTTCTCAGATTGCTGCTGTTCATCAATCAGTCACTCAGCACCCTGCTCTCTGAAGGTAATGTACTGCGTACTGGGTTTTGACAAATAAAATAAGGGTGAAAAAAAGAGCAGATCCAAGAAAATCTAAAATAAAAGAAATGTCTATATGTTCCCTGTCATAACATATCAGCTAAATGCTGATAACCCAGTGAATTATTTCTCCTCTTATCTAAAAGACTGGGGAATTGAACCAGGGACCTCATATACACAAGGTGGGAATTTCTCCATTGAGCTAAATTGGCTCCTCAGGCTGATTAGGCTTCAGAGAACAATCTGCCACCTTTCCCGCAGAGCGTATAGACTAGAGGTTGCTAGAGTCCTGCTGATGAGTCCCCTGTCCTGCCTGTTCTCTAATCTAGTTCTTCTCTTTCACTGGGTGCCTGGGCATGACAGCCTGCCTGAACAGATACCCCTTCCCTCTCCCTGTTGGGTTGGGTTCCCTTCTCATAGTCAAAGTTTGGCTCAGCTGGCCAAACTCACTGCGAGGAAACCACTGTCCACCCTCTTTCAAACCCCTCTTCCTTCCAGGGAATGCCTCTTCCCAGTCCATTGGCAGCAGTGAGCCATGGGGCTCCACCAAGGCCACTTGCCCTGAGGGCAGGGTGTATGTGTCAGTTCCAGCCACAGGGGCAAGCAATTCACAGTTTTCCTTTGGCTTTTTTATCTTTCTAGTTTCATCCTAGATGACTCAGACCACCTTCCTGTTCTCTATATATCCAAGGCAGCTCCTTTAGATAGGTCCTTGCCTTCTCTCAGCTTATTTGTAAGAGGGTCAGACTCTGACGATCTACTTTGGTGCCATTTTCCCAGAAGTCTCCTTGAGTATAATAATGTTTTATTATGTTTTAATAATTTTTATTTTTAAAAAGATACTTAGATTATATAAATGATACACAGAATATATAGAGATTCCCATATGCCACATTCCCCATACCTCCCATATTTGCACACGTTGGCAACATCTTTCATTAGTGTGGAAAATTCTTTGCTATTGATAAACATACGTTGGAGCACTGCCACTAAACATGGATTATAGTTTACATTGGAGTTTACACTCACACTCAACTCTGTAGGTTAAGGTAGGATGTATAAGGGCCTGTATTGTCATTGAAATGTCTTTTAAGATGGTATCCGAGTCCCCAAAATGTCCCTGTATTGCACTTGTTTTTCCCTCTCCCTACCCGCAGAACCTTCAGTGGCCACTACCTCCATATCAATGATCTTTCTTCCATTGCTCGAATCACAATAAGCCTATAAGAGAAAACTATAGTATTCTGTAGTAGAATGCTAGTAAGTCTACTTTAGTCCATAGTTTGTTCCCCTATCTTGAGGACTTTGTGATGGTGTTGCCATCTCCACCTTTAATTGAGCGGGTTCTTCAATCCCATATGATGGCTGGGACTGTCTTGCTTGCAGTTGTAGACTTTCTGAGTTCCTTGGTATGTTATTTGTCCATCGTCTCCTCCTTGTTAGTTGTCCTGGCTGAGTCTAATGAACTGGAGAGAAGGTGTTGCAACTCTGTTGAGACTCAGGGCCCAGCTGACACATGGACAGCCCCAAGATTTAAGTCTCATTGATGTACACCTACCAACTCTGGTACTAATTTTAGGTACAAATAGACAGTCAGAAGAGCCATGTGTAGGGAAACCACAGCTGTGTCCAACTCTTATCACACTAGGAAGCATAAATTCCAAAGCAGGTCCCACTGGCAAAGGACCAAACTCCTTAGCTCTCTGCCCTGCCTTTAGTGTCTGGATATCTCCATAGCCCTCAGGAACCCCTCTACTTAGGGTAATAGATACTGTTTTTGTCAATGAGATCCTGCTATGACATGCATAAGCATTATTTCTGGAATGACCTCCCGACTCATTTTGAAGTCTCTTAGCCATATAACTCATTTGTCTTTTCCTTTTCCTCTTTATGGTCAAGGTCTTTTTTTTTTTTCGCCCAGTTGCATTGCTTCTTGGTACTTAAAAGCAATTCCTTGGTGCCAGGGAGGTTCATCCCTGGGAGTCATGTCCCACACTGGGGGGAAGGTAATGCATTTGTATTCTGGCTTTGGCTTAGAGAGAGGCCACATTTGAGCAAGCGGAAGTTTCCCAGTAGGTAACTCTTAGGTACCCTGCAACACTAGGAAAAGTTTCCATTTAAAAAGTCAGGAAGTGAGAGTACTCCAACTTCATTCTTATTTTTAAAGATATTTTTGGAAATTTGGGGGCCCCTTATCCTTTCAAATAATTTTGAATATTGACTTATCCATTTTTGCAGAATGGCTGTAGAAATTGGCTTTCTATTCATCCATCTGTTTATGAGAACCCATTAGAAAATTTTAATGATCCACAAGCATGTGTCAGTTCCTAATATTTTCCTTTATTTGTTTAAAAATTTGGTAGCAATTGAAGCCATTTTTTATGAAGGAAGTTGGCAGCCAATTTGATGAATTTGTGACCAATCTCATTGAAAAATCGGCATCATTAGACATTGGCAGGTGTGCGCTCACATCGTTTTCTGTTCTTGAAGACAAGAAAAACAAGTGTAGTCTTAAGTAAGTATGTGCATTATTTTCTTTTAATATCCTTGCTTGTACTGGGATATCCCTGTAGTGAGAGGGTAAACTCTGAAGCAAGAATGTCTGAAAGCATACCAATTTTTATTTTTTGTGTGTTGCTTGGGGCTAGTTATTGAAAAATTTGAAGGGTCAGTTTCTTCATTTCAAAATGTGGGTTATAACACAATATAAGATTGTTCTGAGTCATAATAATAACAAAGTCAACACTTATTGAGTGCTTACTATGAAAACTCTCAGATATGCTACATGGTTTAACTCATTTAGAATAAGCAAGAACCTATGAGGTAGGTACTTTGTCTGCAAATTACAGATTAGGAATCTGAACCACATAGCAGTTTAATGTTGTCCAAGTTCATACAACTAATATTTGAATGCAGTCTGGCTGTTGAGTCCATACTCTTAACCATTGTCTTTATACTGCCTCTCTATTGTACTCTCTACAATATTTGCAATAAAGTATACAGTGCGATTAGTATTTGTCATTCAGTCATCCAGAGTAGTTGAGGGAACTCTTTCAAAGCTAATATGAGCTTATTTGTCATTCTGTATTTTCTTCAGTTTTATGCCTCTTGCATTCTCTCTGCCAATCTCCTTGCAGAACAGTTTTCACCAGAAATACGTGACAAGTGTGCAAATGAGAGTTCTCACAGCACTGCAAAAAGCCCTATACGAAATGATTATGATAGATGTTAAAATGCAAGATTTCAGTATTTGGAGACAATATAAGGATAAGATTAGGAGAGAGGTGAGGATTTGAAAGTCCTTCCGCATTACCAAGGGTCTCATAAACATCAGTGGAGTTTTGGAGACAGACCAATAAAAGGAATATAAACTGGGATAAAGTATGGTTGTTGGCATGTCATAGGCTCAGGTAATGTTTAGGAGGAGGAAGAGTGGATGTCAATGTGTGATGCCAGGAATGCATCTCCATAGGGACTGGGAGCCACAAGAATTCTTTGCTCCTTCAGGTAAGTATGCCTAGCCCCTCTTCGCACCTAAATAGGTATGCATTGTTCAGGAGTAAATGAGGTAACTCATATAAGACCATCACACAATATCAGTCTCATAGTGAGGAGCAGTTAATTAAGGTTGGTAATCTTCTTTCTCTTGTCCATAGGCATTGATGTCTTCTAACTCTTGAAATACTTATATGTTGTTTTAATTTTTCCTCCACCCAGACATCTGAGGGCATCACCTGAAAAAGGAAAATGTTTTATTGTGAGACGATCTCTCTTAGAGTGAGTATTTTGAGTTGCTTCTGTTAATTTTTAGTTGGAATTAAAAACAAAACACTCCCTTGTTTAATAAAATTATTACACACTTTTGGGTGTTTAATGAGTTTGTTTTGGATACACTTGAATCTTTAATTTTGATATTTTCTGCACATTTCGTGTCTCTTGTTCCTTCTTTCTCATCTTCGGGTTCTGTATCTAGTTTCGAAGGAGGGATTAAGGGTGAGAATGATTATCTGCCTCTGATAAATTTCTTGAAGCTGTGTTTCAGAGAACTGGTTTCCCACAAACTAGGACAAAAGATTTTCAATGAGGTAAACCACATTGAGAGAGTTTTTGGAGTTGCTCTCTTTTTGATATACATTTTTTTTCTGTCTCTTCTTAACTGGCCAGTTTAGAGACTTGCTGGTTTTCTCAGAGATACTTACTTAAGAACTTTAATTTATTTAAATTAATTGTGAACACCTCATTTGTGAACTGAAAATTAAATGTATACTTTAATGAATATTTCTTGTTATTGTCTCTGAACAGATCATTTATTTATTCATTCATGTATTCATTAGAATACTGCTGAAATTTTACCTGCTTTAGTGTTAAATTTTCACCTGCAAAATGTACTTTCTATTAGCCAAATTGACATGTACTAATTAACCTTGACGAAAAGGTCAAAGTTTTCTAAATATAAAATGTAAAGTTCCATTCCATTTTTTCCTCACACTATTGTTTGAAGAGATTTATCTTTTAAAAATTCTGCCTGGAAACAAATAAGGTTTTTGACATAAAAGGGAAAATAAAACAATTATTTTCAGTGTTATAATTAAGATTTAAATGACAGAATTGTACTATATGATTAAAACAAAAAATTAAAATATACTTGAAATTTTTAAAGCAAGGAACTAGAACACATTTTCTGTAGGTCAATTGGTTATTTATTAGAATTTAAAGAGCCCTAATCCAGAGATTTAATCATTTTTTAGATTCCCTGAAAAATTATTTAGAAGGTTGATGTATATATCATTATAAAAACAGATTAAGAAACATTTTTCAGTCAGATTCATAAGGTATTTAGGAAAAGTCACCTAGAACATAAAATCATTGTTATGTTCTGAAAGAACAATAACCTACTCTTAAACAAATAAAAAGATCAATAAGGATAGAGATGGTAAAACCATTTGTAAACAGTTAAGTGTTATAGAAATGTAGGGTCGTAGTTGGCTGTCACCATCAACAGTATAAAATTCATACATGTTAATCTTCACATCTTGAAGACTGATTGTACTAGTTGATAGTACTGGTTGAATTAAATGTAGGGAGTAGAATGTGAGGATAGGATTAAAAAAGAATCTCTGTAGCATTTGGAATGATTTGTTTCCTTTTTTCAGGGAATGTCCTTTTTGCTTACCTAGAAAACTCATTAGGTTTTCAAATTTGCACATCATTTGTTGATATCAGAGTTTTGTATCACTATTGTGTTCTAGGAGCCTCTTCCATTAATTTTTTACTTTGATCGTGTCATTCATGTCCCTACACTTGAGGTTTAATGTGTAAGGTTGTGTGATTACTGTTTTTTGAGACTTTTTGCAGATTAATGAGCATCTTCTGAAATGCTTTAAATAAACCTTATTAACCTTTCTTTGTTAAATATAAATCATTAATTTTGTTTGACCTATGTTTACAGTGACCTGTTAGAGGTGGACCACATCAGAACAGTGTATCACATGTTTACTGCCCTGCTCATTCTCTTTAGCCTCAGCACACTGCTCATAAATTACATTGATGAAGGAAGGTAAGACAACACAAAGGATGTTTGGCTAGTTGATGCCTGAGATGTTGGGAGTTTTCACTAAAGTTTCATTTTGATAAAGGGTAATTTGGTTAAATTTGATCCAGAAAATACCAGAACAGCTGATTGATGGCAATAGTCACTTCTCAAAAGTTTCACCAAAAACAAAATTAGAAGTTTCTTTAAGTTTAGTTTTCATATGGTAAATTTTAGTCAACCCTATCAATTTTCCCATGTGGGAGAATTTTGTATACAGTATATCAATTTTCTACTATGGATACATGTAAGATTAAGTTAGTAAAGATATGTAGCTTATTGGAAATTAAGTTTTGAAAATTTGACTAATTCTTTTTAGCATAAAATAAAATTGTAACCATTAAAACACACAGTGGGAAGTAGATATGGCTCAAGTGATAGGGTTTCCGCCTACCATATGGGAGGATCTGGGTTTGATCCCTGGGGCTAGTGAAGAAGAAGAAAGAGTGTCCTGCATGGCTAGCCAGTGCCCACATGGTAAGTCGAGTTCCCACACGAGTGCCAGCATGGCAAGCTGAGTGCCCGCCTGGTGAGCTGAGTGCTTCTGTGAATGCCCACAAGGTGAACCAAGTGGCCTCGTGATGAGCTGAGTGCCTGTGTGGTGAGCCACTGCCCATGCAAGTGAGTCACACAGCAAGATGATGATGCAACAAAAGAGAGATGAAGGGGTGAGTCCAGGTGAATCACAGAAGAAACCAGGAACTGAGGTGGCACAGATGACAAGGAACCTCTCTTCACATCAGAGGTCCCCAGGACCCAATCCCAGTGAATCCTAGAGGAAAAAAATGAGAAGAGAAGACCAAAAGAGAAATAGATACAGAAGATCACTCATCAAATGGACACATGTGATGGACACAAAAACAGTCAGGAGACAGGTAGGGAAGGGGAAAATAAATCTTTTAAAAAAACACATACTAAGAGTTTTAAACATTTTATTCATTTGAAAATCAACTCTGGGAAGTTCAAAGTCTTTGATCAAATAATCTTAGGGATTTTAGGAAAACAGGTTGTGGAGAAAAAATGTGACATATAATTGTAGATCTTGGAGTTAGAAGGGGGAGTCTATTTAGTAGAACCATTGTATCCATAAGTTCCATGTATTAATATTATAATGTTTCATAATGATGAAAGTTTTAGAGTGCAATATGTATCAAAAATTGACACCTATGTTCTTTCTCTCTGCATTTTCTCCCCAGGTTGGTGCTTGAGTTCGGTCTCTTGTCTTATGCTTTTGGCAAACTTCCTGTTGTTGTTTGCACCTGGTGGGCTATGTTCTTGTCCACACTTTCAGTTCCCTATTTCCTCTTTCAACATTGGGCCAGGGGATACAGGAAGAGTTCTCATCCAACAATGTATTCTGTCTTCCATGCCTCACTTTTCCTATTCTTCCAGATTGGAATTTTATGTTTTGGGCCACTTTATATTATATTTGCATATACACTGCCACCAGCTTCCCGGTTCATTGTTATATTTGAACAGGTAAGTTTTTGAGTTTTGTCCAAAGCAATGCTGTGCTTGGTTAAATAATAAAAATAATACAAACATTCTGGTAATATTAGCTATATTAACTTGGATAAATTACATTTTCAAGTTCTTTATGCCATTATCTATAAAATTACACCATCAAAACTATATCTGTTCATCTCTTAAATTTTATTCACTGTCAGTATTCTCTGAATCATTGCTAATTGAAATAAATTATATTGAACCCTTCTGGGTAAATTAAAATGTTTTTCTTGAAGAATTTTTATAAAATCATCTAAGTTATAGAATTATTTTTAAAATTAAAAACTCGAATTTTGAAGTATCAGATTCTTGTCATAAAACTATTCCCATCTAAATAAATGATTTATTTCAATTTGATTTTATATACTTCATATCTTTCTGATTTATATTGGTTGTCTTGATGTAATCACAGTTTAGAAAGCATGTCTCTTTTAAAAAAATAAACTTTTTTAATGCTTATATATGTAAATAATAGATGAAAAATGAATAGCAGTTTCATTTTTTTTACATCAAATAATGAACATTTTTTACATCTTTTTTTTTTTACATCAAATAATGAACACATTTGATATAAAAGTACAGAGAAATGTTCGTATTATTGGTTTTATGTTTTATGTTTGCCTAAGGGAAAAGACCCTTTCAGGAGACTTTCTATTAAGAGGTGTTTAATTTCTTAATTTCATTACATTATAATAGGTGTGCTGTTAGAAGCACCATAATTTTAGGATATCAACATATCCTTCTATACAGTTAGTTTTTTGGTTTGCTTTATCCTCTAAGAATAAACTTGGATTGGTGTATGCAAAATTGAGTTGTTCTTTTCTGTGGGTGCAATCTAGTGCTGTTCCAGGTCGCTTATAGGAGATTAAACAATGATAAAATATTCATGTTAATTTTTTCCCTCTTTTGTAGCTTCGTTTCATAATGAAGGCCCATTCATTTATCAGAGAGAATGTCCCTCGGGTACTAGATTCAATTAAGGAGAAATCAAGTACGTAATACTATTAGGTCAAAGGATAGGATATTTTAATATTTGGATTTTACTGGGTTGGCACATTATGTTCTGTAGAGCGTGTTTGATTTTAAGTGTATAGGATCCATATTGGTTTGGAAGACTGTGTCATTGTTTCTTGATTATTCCTCTTTCTTAAAAATTGATCATTTGAGTCTTTTGCAACTTTGTGTTACCTTCACCCTCTTTACATCCATGTGTGTTTATTCTTTGGGAAGTGCTGCTTCACACTCTAGAAGTTATCTAGTCAGAGAAATAACTTAGTTTAGAAGGTCTGGCAATATTCAATCAATACAAAAGTAAGAGGAAACGGAGGAAGTTATTTCAGGAGATCAGGACAAATCAACATGAGCAAAGGGAAAGTCTCATTGTTCCCTTTTCTGTACTTCTTTTTTTTAAGGTTTGCTAGAAGAAATCAAAGAGCTCCAGACTGATAAACAGAGCTTTCCTTTTTCAGGCACTGTTCCAATACCCACAGTCAACCAGTACTTGTACTTCTTGTTTGCTCCAACACTCATCTACCGCGACAGCTACCCCAGGTAACAGGCACTCCGAAGTGGAACTAGGATGAGCTCCAGAAGAGTGGCATGAATGAGGTTGGGGAAGTAGGCAAGGGCCAGCTCAGAATGAGTTTTAATTTTCTCTCTGGGATGGGAAGCCCTAGATGGTGATTATAGCAATCTGATTGGACACAGTAGTTCTTGACAGAATTGTATATGTACTTCATATGTTCATAAATCATGTTCTTTGTGGGAAATATTAATTGTGAGGGTATTTGATGTTCAGTTACTTACTTTATTTAGAAAATATATTTTGTTTCTTCCTTTTTAGGACTCCCACTGTAAGATGGAGTTATGTTGCTACACAGTTTGCACAGGTACCTGTTTTTTTTAAAAACTTTCTAATGCCTAAGGTGTGTTGACTGGTGGGAGATGGGAGACTCCTATTTACATATTATAATAACAATTTAATCCATTTAAAGTATTAGTAAATTTGTGTCTACTGTGAGTTCTAGAACTCTTTTTGTTGAGATTCTTTTGAGCTATTTCCTGTACTGTAAATGCTGTTTTTCTTAACATAAAAAGTAAACTTTTTCAAATAAAAAAGTATTATTTTATTTAAAGTAATTTCAATTAGTGCCTACAGTAAGCATCTACAGTTATCCCCTGATCTGCTGCTACTTCCCCATCCCATTTCTTTATGGTTTATGTTGAGTTAGAGGTGTGACCTGGTCTCCCTTTATCTACTCTGATTACCAGAATCTTGAATACCAGAAGATCCCAATTTAAATCCTTGTCTAAATCAAATACCTGTTATGAAATGATATTTTGTTTTCAGATTCATGTAACAGAAAAAACAGGTTCTAAAAGACTCTAATTTAAAAAGAATATGTCATTGGTAAAGGACTGGAAAAGGGTATGGTAGAAACTAGGCTTGAGTAATACTTCTGAAGGCATACGGTTTGTCAACCTTAATGAAAATTTGTAAATGGAATGTATATGTATGTTGGTTCAAGTGTAACGATTACTTTTTTGGAATTTAAAATCATCTTTCATATTTCCTCACCAATCCATCATTATTATAACCATCTCTTTGTTACATTCCAGTGTTTTGCTTGCATTTTTTATGTATACTACATCCTTGAAAGGCTCTGTATACCTTTGTTTGGGAACATCAAACAGGAGCCCTTCAGTGCTCGTGTTCTGGTCCTGTGCTTTTTTAATTCCATCTTGCCAGGTAACGTGGGTACTGGTAACTTCGGTCATTCATACGTTCATAAGGAAAACAAAAAGCTACTGGTTATGATTGCCTTTGGTTTACTTCTTTTCCCCCAAAAACACATCTAAACATCTATATCCACCTTGTCGTCTTTTCCTTCCATATTTAAAATGAGGTGTCATTCTCGTCTCAGACAAATCCTTCCATTTGTCCTTTGTCTTTTGCTCAAGTTTTGCTTTCTCTCAACTGTGGACAGTTCCTATTTATGCCTGCTCTTCCTATTCATTATTTAATTCATGGTAACCTTGTTCCTTAACCCACCAGACCACTGAAATGGCTTTTGTTAAGATCATTAATGAAGTCCTGATTCTAAATGCAGCAGATGGTTTTGCCCTTATTCTGTTTGACCTCCATGAAGGATTGAATGCTGTTAACCAATTACTTGCCTTTTGAAATCTTTCTTGCCACTATTTATTATTCTCTTCCTGTCTTGTTGACTATACCTCAGTCTTCTAATTTCATTCATTCCAATTATTTCTTTCTAGAGATATATGAGTCCCTGATGAGTGCCAGGTATTGAGGATATAGCAGTGAGTAAGACAGATAGTCTTTACCTCCAGGAACTTGTAGTTTAATTATAATTACTGTTTCCTACATTTACTCTTTTTCTTTTCTCTACCCATTAGCTGTTGGTAATGTTTTCTGCCATTGTCTTCCTTCTTCCTTTCCCTCTCATTTTCCTTTTCCTTTTTTCCTTTTCCTCCAGGTGATTCCCTGACTGTCCCCCAAGCCTTATTCCAGTAAACTCTATATGTGACTAAAATAGGATATGTGTTATATATTTGTGTATCCTCCCCTCTAGGCTGCAAATCTTTGAGAGCAGGAGTTGAGTTAATGTCCCTTCAATATGTCTGGCACCAAGTAGATGCTCTATAAATATTTTTTGAATAAACGAATGAAAGAGGTGGACATATAAATGTATATTTTACAATATATTATAGTATATACTATATAGTAGAATAAACAAAATCCTGAGGGACTTTTTTCATATTAAAGATAACACTTAACCAGATATTAAAAAATAGATAGGTATTTGCCCAAGAAATAATAGAAATAGAAAGGTACTTCCAGGTAATGAGATGTATGCAAAGGCATGGAGTATTTTGGAATGACAAAAGTATAGTTACATTTGATGTTTCAAAATTGGGGGTACATTTGTTAGAGATAAGTTTAGGCCAGATTTTGCTGGTCTTGCCCCTATTGACATGTAGAGCTGGGTCATTTTTTATTTTGGACAGCTGGCCTGCGCATTGTAGGGTATTTAGCAGCATCCTGACCTCTACCTAGTAGGTGCCAGTGGGGCCTCCCCAATTTCCCTATTAATGACAACCAAAAATGACTCCAGAATTGCATCCCCGGAGGGACAAAAATCTCCCACATTTGAAACACATTTGAAAACAATTGGTTTAGAGGGATGTTTGTTAATGGGTCTTGGGCACCAAGTTAAGTCATACATCTAAGGATTTATATTAAAAACAGTCTGTCACCTCTAAAACCAATGTGGAAATTATTGCTTCATAAAATTAAAGTAATTAACTTAACAGAAAAGCACCACAATAGATAAGCAGAACAATACCTTTATTTTGCAAAATAATTCCAGCTAATGAATGAAGACATAAAAACTGCTTGTTATGTGAGCTGCTGGTAAAGACTCTTAATACTCTTACTCTTCTTTTTAGGTACGCTGATTGCTTTCAATATTTTCTTTGGCTTCTTTCACAGCTGGTTCAATGCCTTTGCTGAGATGTTACGCTTTGGTGACAGGATGTTTTATAAGGTAATAATATACTTGGACTGATCTCTACTTTTAATTTAATTTATTTCTTCATTGCAGAGTATTTGAGTGCAGTTGATTAAATAACATTACCAGCTTTTTAACATAAAGTTGTGAAGTAATTTTCATTCCACAGGTTTTACCAATTATAGGTTTGAAAATCGGAAAAACATATAACTAGCATAGCATCACCTTTTCTCCTGCCTATAATAGCTGTTCCCCTAATACAACTAATGTTTTCTGCTGCATCCTGTGAGGATATATTGGTGATTAAGATAGGAAAACACTTGTTCACAGGGCATTATGAGGCTTCTTTGTTCATTTCTTTAAATTGGCTGTGTTTACATAGGCACTCAAACAGTTCCAGAGGGAAGAAACTTTTCCCTCTTTTATATTGAAAATCATGAATTCTGCTGAAAATGGTATTCTTATCCTGGAATTAAACTCTAGACAGAATCCAGGGTGGTTCATAGTCTTCTTTAATACTATCTCAAACCCTGTATATTGTTTTGTTTGTTCTTATCTCACTGCAAACCTACCACCTCTTTCTCAAAGAAACAGTGTGAGTTGTGGATTTCAGATGTCTGATTTTATTGTTCTGAACTTAAAACTGGGAGAAAGTAGAGGCATACTTTGGAGATATTGTCGGTTCAGTTATAGACTATCACAATAAAATGAATATCCCAATTAAGTGAGTCACACGAATTTTTTGGTTTCCCAGCACATATAAAAGTTATATTTTACTGTAGCATATTAAATGTTCAATAGCCTTATATCTAGAAAAACAATGTACATACCCTACTTTAAAAAACTTTATTGCTTTAAAGTGCTAAACCATCATCTTCAGCAAGTCATACTCCTTTTGCTGATGAATGGTCTTGCCTCGATGTTGATGTCTGCTGACTGGACAGTGTGATGTTGGTGGCAATTTCTTAAAATAAGACAACCATGAAGTTGGACACATTGATCGACTCTTCCTTTATGCAGATTTTGTTGCTGTTTGATAGCATTTTACCCACAGTAGAACTTATTTCAGAATCAGAGTCAATCCTTTCAAACCCTGCTGCTGCTTTATCAACTAAGTTGATATATTATTCTAAATCCTTTGTTGTCCTTTCAAAAATGTTTACAACATCTTTCTTCCATCCAAGAAACCTCTTTCTTTGCTCATTCATTAGAAGTACTTCCTCATCTGTTAGTTTCATCATGAGATTGCAGTAATTCAGTCACATCTTTAGGCTCCACTTCTAATTCTACTTCTCTTGCTATATCCACAACATTTGCAGTTACTTCCTGCACTGAAGAATTGAACCCCTCAAAGTCATCCATGAGGGTTGGAATCACTTTCTTCCAAACTCCTGTTAATGTTGATATTTTGACCTCCTCCCATTTATCATGATGTTCTTAATGGCATTTAGAATGGGGAATCCTTTCCAGAAGGTTCTCAATTGACGTTGCCCAAATCTATCAGAGTAATCATTATCTATGTCAGGTATTGCCTTAAAACATGCATTTCTTAAATACTAAGACTACAAAGTCGAAATTACTCCCTGATCCATGGCCTGCAGATTGGATATTGTGCTGGTAGAAATGAAAACAACATTAATCATATTCTGTATCTCCTTCAGAGCACTTGTGCAACCAGGTGAATTGTCAAATGAGCAGTATTTTATATATATATATTTATATATATATATATATATATATATATATTTATATATATATATTTTTTTTTTTTTAAGATTTATCTCCCCCCCTGCTTGCTGCTTGTGCTCACTATCTGCTCTCTCTGTACATTCGCTGTGCATTCTTCTGTGTCTGCCAGTCTTCTTGTCTACTCTTTAGGAGGCACCAGGAACTGATGCTGGGATTTTCCACCATGGGAGAGAGGCATGCAATTGCTGAGTTACCTCAGCTCCCTGGTTTGTTGCATCGGTCGTCGTCTTTTTCTCTATGTCTCTTTTTGTTGCATCATCTTGTTGAGTCACCTCTCTGCGCTGGCCAGGTCTCTGCATGGGCTAGCTTGCCTTCACCAGGAGGCCCCGGGAACTGAACCTGGGACCTCCCATATGGTAGATTCAAGCCCAATCAATTGAGCCACATCCACTTCTGAGCAGTAATATTTTCAAGGGAATATTTATTTCCGCAGCAGTAGGTCTCAACAGTGTGCTTAAAATATTCAGTAAACCATGTTGGAAACAAATATGCTGTCATCCAGGCTTTGTTATTCCATTTATAAAGCACGGGCAGAGTACATTTAGCATTTGCAAGGGCCCTAAGATTTTTGGAATGGTAAATGAGCACTGGCTTCAACTTAGAGTCAACAGGTACATTAGCCCCTAACAAGAGAGTCAGTTTGTCCTTTATAGCTTTGAAACCAGACATTAACTTTTCCTCTCTAGCTATGAAAATCCTAGATGGTAATTCACAATATAAGGCTATTTGTCTACATAGAAAATTAGTTGTTCAGTGAAGCCATATTGATCAATACTTTTAGCTAGATATTCTGGATAACTTGGTGCAGCTTCTACCTCAGCACTTGGTGCTTAACCGTACACTTTTTTCTCAGCTATGGAGATGTTTTCTTTCCTTAAACCACATGGATCAACCTCTGCTAGTTTTAAACTTTTCTTCCTCAGCTTCCTCACTTCTGTCAGCTTTCTCAGAATTGAGGAGAGTTAGGGTCTTGCTCTAGATTAGGCTGTGGCTTAGAGAAATGTTATGGCTGGTTTGATCTTCTATCCAGACCACTAAAACTTTCTCCATATCAGCAATAAGGCTGTTTTGCTTTCTTATTACTAGTGTTCACTGGAATAGCACTTTTAATTTTCTCCAAGAACTTTTCCCTTGCATTCACAACTTGGCTAACTGTTTGACTCAAGCGGCTTTGTTTTTTACCTTTCTTGGCTTTCTATATGCCTTCCCCATTAATCTTAAGCATTTCTATCTTTATTTTCCTCATCTTTCTCATCTATTTTTTTTTATTTTGTGGTAACATGAAACAAACCTAAAACTTCCCAATTTAACCATTTTTAAATGTAAAGTTCAGTAGCATTAATTATATTAACAGTTGTGCTACATTCACCAATATTTTTCATCACCCCAAACGAACTGTATACCCATTAAGTATTAACTCCCTAATGCCTCCTACCCCAACCCCTTGTAACCTCTAATCCACTTTCTGTCTCAATGTATTTGCCTAGTCTAGATATTTCTAGAATTTGATTTCAAATAAGACACATGCAACCCTTCCTTTCTATTGAACACCTAGAGGCCATTGTAGGGTTATTAACTGATCTAATTTCAAATTCATTGTCTCTCAGAGAATAGGGAGGAATGAGGAGAGGCAGAGAAATGGAGAATGTCAGATTGGTGGAGAAGTTAGAACACTCAACATTTATTGATTAATTTTACCGTTTTATATGGGCATGGTTCATGGCACCCCAAACACTTACAATAGTAACATCAAAGAACACAGATCACCATAACAGATAAAATAATACTGAAAAAGTTTGAAATACTGTGAGAATTACCAAAATGTAACATAGAGTCTTGAGGTGAGCAAATACTGCTGAAAGAATGATGCTGACAGACTTGCTTAATGCAAGGTTGTTACAAACGTTCAACTTCTGAAAAAAAATACACAATATCTACAAAGCCCAGTAAAGTGAAGCACAATAAAATGAGGTGTGCCTGTACAGAAAGAGGCACCCGGACTTCAAGGTAGCCACCATTTTACTCCTTGTGTAATTTATATTTTGGTATTAATAATACCACTAAACAAGTTTTAAGTGTAAGTATTCTATCTATCTGTATGACCTTAGAATTCTCTCATTTTTAGCATAGTAAAGTGTTTACTGATTTCTATTTAGATGAATGTTAGATTTAAACAATTCTGCATGTTCAGGGTTTCCTTACAGACCTACTGGCAGAGGTTAATAGAATACCATCATAACTTGCTTGATAATGAGACAAAAGGAGCCAACGAAGTTAATATTTAGAATGAGAATTGGTGTCTTATTTAACACTATTACCCAAAATGCCAATTTTTAAAAATTGAAGTGAAATTCATCTAGAATTAAGCATTTTAAAGCATACAATTCTGGGGCCTTTAGTGCATTCTTATGTTCTGCAACCACCACCGCTCTCCAGTTTCAAAACTTTTCACTGCCCTTGAGAATTTCCTATAAATTCCTCCCCATTCCTTCTTCCCTTCATTCCCTGGCGACCACTACTCTACTTTGTCTCTATGTATTTGTCTACTCTTGATAATTTATAGAGGAGGATCATAATGTATGAGATTTTTTGTGTCTGGTTTCTTTCCTTAAGCACAATGTTTTTGTTGTTGTTGTTTTTGGGTTTCTTAATTATATTTTTTAATTATTTTTAAAGGATACTTAGATTACATGAAATTTTACATTAAAAAATATAAGGGATTCCCATATACCCCACTCCCACACCTTCTTTCATTAGTGTGGTACATTCATTGCAATAATGAACACATTTTGGAACACTGTCCCTAAACATGAATTATAGTTTACATTGTAGTTTACACTATCTCCCACTCAATTCTTTAGGTTACGGCCACATATATAATGACCAATATCTGTCATTGCAGTCTCACTCAGGACAATTCCAAGTCCTGAAAATGCTCCTGTATTACACCTCTTTTTCCCCTCTCCCTGCCTTCAGCACCTCCAGTGACCACTGTCTCTACATCAATGATATAATTTCTCCAATTGCTAGAATACCAATAAGTCCATAGTAGAATACCAGTAAGTACACTTTAGTCCATATTTTATTCCCTAATCCTGAGGATTCCAGGATGGTGAAGCCCACTTCACCTCTAATTGAGAGGGTACCTCGATCCCATACGGCTGATGGATGGGACTCTCTCGCTTGCAGTTGTAGACTCCCTTGGTTCCTTAATATGTTGGTTGTCCATTCTCACCTCCTTGTTAGTTTTCCTGGGAGAGTCCAATGAACTGGAGAGTAGGTTTTGTGACTCAACTAAGGCTCAGGGCTGAGCTCCACATGGACAGCCCAAAGAGTCAAGTCTCTTGGATGTACACCTGCCAACTCAGCACCAAGTATAGGTTCAGATAAAAGGGACAGAAGAGGCATGTGTAGAGAATTCATGTCTGAGTTCAACTGTCTCAGTCGGGAGTATAAATTCTGATGTAGAGCCCACTGGAGAGGTACCACCTTCTTCAGCTATCAGCCATGACCACAGAACTTGGGTTTCTCCAGGGCACTCCAGAGCCGCCCATGTAGATTAGTATCTACTCTGGCAGTCTACAAGATCATGCTGAGATGTGCATAAGTGTTTCCTCTTGGAAGACCTCCTGACTCATTTCAAAGTCTCTTAGTCATATAAACTCATTTGTCTTTACCTTTTCCCCCTTTTATTCAAGGTCTTTTTAGAGTTGCATTCCTTGATGGTGTTTGGTGCCAGGGAGGCTCGTCCCCAGGAGTTATGTCCCATGCTGGGGGGAAACATTTATATGTTGAGTTTGGCTCAGAGAGAGCCACATTTGAACAGCATGGAGGCTCTCAGGAGGATAGCTTTTATGCTCCCTACGATACTAGACTACATTCACAATGATGTGCCACCATCACCATCCTCCATCAACAAAATTTTTCATCACCCCAAACAGAAACTCTGCTCTCATTAATCATGGACCCCCATTCTCCTCCCCTGCCACCTTTACTCTACTTTGTTTTTATGGTTGGCTTATTCTATTTAGTGTAAGTAAAATCTTCTGTCTTTTTGTGTCTGGCTTATTTCACTCACCATGATATCTTCAGAGTTCATCTACACTGTAGCATGTATAAGAATTTCATTCCTTTTTATGGGCAAATAATACTCCATTGTATGTATGGACCACATTTTGTTTATTCATTCATGTACTAATGGACCTTGGGTTGCTACTACCTTTTAGATATTGTGAATAATGCCCCAGTAAATACAGTGAACAAATAACTGAGTCTCTGCTTTCAATTCTTTTAGGTATATCATAACAAGTGGAATTGCTTGGTCCTATGATAATTCTATACTTAACTTTTTTACTTTTTGAGGAACAGTTTTCCACAGCAGCTGCTCCATTTTACATTCCCACCAGCAATGTACAGGGTTCCTATCTCTCCCAATTTTTGCCAAGCATTATTTTCTATTGTTTAGATTATTGCCATCCTTGTGGGTGTGAAGTTAAAACTCTTCTGTGGTTTTGAATTTGCATTTCCTTAACAACCTATAAAGTGGGGAATATTTTCATGTGCTTATTGGCCATTTGTATATCTTTGGAGCAATGTCTGTTAAAGTGCCTTGCCCATCTTTTAACTGGGTTTTCTGTTACATTTTAGGAGTTCTTTCTATATTCTGGAAAATAAACCCTGATCGGATATGTGATTTCCAATTCCAATTATTTTCTACCATTCTGCAAGCTGTTTTTGCACTTTCTTGACAATGTCTTTTGCTGTACAAAACTTTTTTACTTTTGATGCAGTCCAGTTTATTTTTCTTTTGTGGTTAGTGCTATTGGTGTCATATCTAACAATTCATCTTCAAATCCAAGGTCATGAACTTTTATCCCTGTCTTCTTTTAATACCTATATAATTTCCGTTCTTATATTTAGGTTACTGATTTATTAAATTTAATATTTATGTATGAAGTGAGATAGGGATCTAATTTCATTCATTTGCTTGTGGTTTCCCTCACTTGGCACCCTTATTAAAAATCGATTGGTGGCGGCAGAATTGGTCCAGTGGTTAGGGCGTCTGTCTACCACATGGGAGGTCTGTGGTTCAAACCCCGGGCCTCCTTGACCCATGTGGAACTGGCCCACATGCAGTGCTGATGCGCACAAGGAGTGCCGTGCCACGCAAGGGTGTCCCCTTCAAAGGGGAGCCCCACGTGTAAGGAGTGCGCTTGTAAGGAGAGCTGCCCAGTGCAAAAGAATGTGCAGCCTGCCCAGGAATGGTGCCACACACACAGAGAAGTGACACAAGATGACACAACAAAAAAAAAACACAGATTCCCATGCCGCTGACAACAACAGAAGCGGACAAAGAAGATGCAGCAAATGGACTCAGAGAACAGACAACTGGGGTGGGGGCGGGGGGAAGGGGTGAGAAATAAATAAATAAATAAATCTTTTTTAAAAAATCAATTGGCCTTAGATGTCTGATTTTACTTGTGGACTTTATATTCTATTCCATTGATCTATATGTCTATCCTTGTGCCAATACCACATGCTTTGATTACTGTAGCTTTGTATTAAGTTTTAAAGTTGGAAAGTGTGAATCCTCTTACTTTTTTAGTATTGTTTTTGGCTATTTTGGGCTCTTTGCAAATCCATATCAATTTGAAGATTGGCTTGTCCATTTCTACAAAAGACCATTGGAATTTTGATAGAGATTGTATTGAATCTATATATCCTTTTGGAGAGTGTTTACATCTTAGCAATGTTAATCCTTCCAAACTATTAACATGGGATATCTTTCCATTTAATTAGGTCATCTCTAAATTTTTTTACAATGTTTTTATGTTTTCAGTATACAAGTGTTTCACCTCTTTGGTTAAACTTATTGCTAGGCATTTTATTGTTTTGTGTGCTATTGTAAATGGAATTGTTTTTAGAATTTCCTTTTCAGATTGTTCCTTGGTGAATAGAAACAAAACCGATTTTTGTATGTCAGTCTCATAGCTTTACAACTTTGCTGAATTTGTTTATTAGCTCTGGTAGTTATTTTGTGGTAACCAAAATGCCTTTTCAGATTTTCTGTAATCACCGTATGGGCTAACAATCTATTATAACATTCTTGGGTGTACTGTGTATGTATATTCTTTGGGACTATGCAGATATTTTGATTGGGTTCTTTATTTTTGTTCCTGTTTCTTTAATTTTTTCTTAGGATTGGTGGAATTCTACATCATTCTCCAGCTATTTCAGGACATGGAATGTGGTGGTCCATGACTGGCTATATTACTATGTTTACAAGGACTTACTCTGGGTAATCAGCAAGAATTATGTGATTGATGTTTAAGAAATAGAGATTCTTTTCCAACATGTATTTGTGTTGTGTAGCTGGAGGAACTTATACTTAATGGCTCATAGATAGAGAATGGTATTATCTTGTGTTTGGTTCTTTTGTGCGATTTTATCTCTAAGAGCCCTCTGCTTTGAATAGTACTGCTTAGAGACATATATATGTATATGTCTTACTGTATATATTAGCAGGTCTAATACCGTATTTTTGCTCTGTATTTTATTTCACATGTTGTCAAAATAAGTATGCCTGGAGACCTTGGAGGAATAGTCAGGATTCACCGATGATAAATCATTTCTTTCAAATGGCATTGCCAGCAAATCATCTCACTCTGGCATTTATTTATTTATTTGGGAAAACTCCTATGCATTGATTTACACTGACATGTCTTTGATACTGATAAAAAGTAATCTTTAATGTGCTGATTGAGTATATCTGGAGTGTCTAGATTTTAATTCTTGTTAGGTAAAGGCACCTTTGGGCTAAGTGACAACATGTTGTGATGCAAAAATCACTGAATTTGATTGCTAGATCTGTCATTTATAAGAGTAGTTTCACATATAGATAAGGCAAGTCCCTTGCCCTTTCTGAGCCTTAGTTTTGTTACCTGGAAAAATGGAGAGAATGCCTGCCTTCTCCATCATACATTGTTACTCTAAAAATTAAGTTCTGATGTATTACAGTTTTATGTGGAAGTGGTTTTGTTCATTATAGTGACTTAAAAATATGTTATTAATATTTTTGGAAAGTTGCCCAGATCACTCAACATTTGTTTTTGAAAAGACTTCATTTTAGCAAAGTAAGATTTAATAAGCTAATATGTTTTTTGAACTTTTTAAAAAACATGTGGGTTAATCCTAGGAGTAGTCTTGGAAAATCAAATATAATAGAAAATGAAATATGTACGTTTAGCGTGTGACAATTATAAGTTTTATATAATCCATATTTAATTGCTTTTTAACATTTTCCTTTTCCCCTAGTTTCTCTCGAAGAAGTTTAAATTTGCCGCCATGTTAGCTACCTTTGTTGGATCTGGTATAGTGCATGAATATATCTTGACTGTTGGTTTCAATTTTTTCTATCCAGTGCTCTTTGTGTTCTTCATCTTCTTTGGAAGTAAGTATCTTGACATGCTGTGAGTACTGGGTATTATGCTAAAAGAAAACAAGACAAAATCGAAACTATAAAATCACTATAGAAAACAAAATAGTAAGTACATGCCAGTGTTTATCAAGTGGCAAGAACATTGACTTTGCATAATTGTATACAACTTGGTTTAAGATATTTACACCTTGAAATAGAGAAATCAACTAGGTAACCTCTAGGAAATGACTGTGTCTCCACTCTGGAAAACTATCATTTTTGAGGTGGGTAAAAAGGGACATGTTAGAATATGAATAATTCCACGAAATGTGTTTTCCCCTATTCTGAATACCATAGGAATTCCTATTAAATGCTGATTAATAAACTTCAGCTCTCAAGTTCCTTTTTTGTTTATAGGAACAGTGACCAGAATTGTTTGGGAACATTTGATGCTCACTGTTATTATTAAATGACAGCTGATATCTGAGGCCACTCATCTCCTGATAGATTATTTTGTTAACTCTCTATATTTTTTTGTTTGTTTTTTGACTGCCAGTTATATATTTCTCTCTTCCTAACAGCACATTTTTTTTTACTGAGGTAAAATTAACATAAAAGAAAACATTAGTCATTTTTAAGTATACAATTCAGTAGCATCTAATATAATCACCACCACCTCTAGTTCCAAGACATTTTTGTTACCCCAAAAGGAAACCCCATACCCATTAAGCACTTCCTCCCCATTCCCCACCTCTTCTTGGCCCTTGGTAACCACTAATCTACTTTCTGTCTCTTTGGTTTTGTCAATTGTGGACATTTCACATAAGTGAAAGCATACACTATGTTACTTTTTGTGTCTGGCTTCTGTCACTTAGCCTAATGTTTTCATGGTTCATCCATGTTGTTGTACATATCAGTCCTTCATGCCTTTTTATGACTGAATAATATTCCAGTATATGGATATACCATATTTTCTTTATCCATTCATCTGTTGGCAAACATTTGGGCGGTTTCAGGCTTTTGGCATTGTGAATAGTGCTGCTATCAATATTAGTGTACAAGTAATTGTGAGAATAACTGTTTTCACTTCCATACGTAAGAGTGGAATTGTTGTGTTATATAGCAATTCTGTTTAACTTTTTGAGGAGCTGCCAGACTGTTTCCCAGAGTGGCTGCACCATTTTATGTTCCACCAGCAATGTGTGAAGGTTCCAATGTATACATATCTTTACCTCCTCACCAAGACTTATTTTCCTTTTTTTAAAAAATTATGGTGTGAAATTGTATCTCACTGTGGTTTTGAGTTATATTTCTGTAATGACAAATGACTCTGAGTTTCTTTTTTATGTTTGTTGGCCATTTCATATCTTCCTCAGAGAAATATCTATTCAAATCCTTTGCCCATTTTTCAAAATTCGGTTGTCTTTTATTTTTGATTTGTGGGACTTCTTTATATATTCTGTATATATGATTTACAAATATTTTTCTCCCATTCTGTGGGTTGTCTTTTTACTCTTTTGTATGTTGCCTTTGCACAATTTTTTTTTATTTTGATGAAGTTCAGTTGTTAACTATATATTTTTTTATCATCTTTCTAACTTTAGTGACCTTAAACTTCATTGTCAATGATAGCAGGAAAAGGCCAATTTGGAATCTTATGCTATGGATTTCTCTCTTCTTGGGCCACGGAATGGTAGTGTGCTTATATTCTCAAGAATGGTATGCACATCAGCATTGTCCTCTGAAAAATGTGAGTCATCAGACTGGCTGGAATAGAAAAATAGCCTATTTGTCCTCTGAATAGGAGGATGGACAATATTGAGAAGGATACTAGTGGAGGGTAAGATGAACTAGTGTAAGGAAGGGAAATAAAGAGTTAAAGCATGATGTTATTTTTAGTCTTACTGCACTGTCCTCGTTCTTGGTTCTCTTCCTTCTCTTTTACTGCTTTTTCTTTAATGTCTTCTCTAATTTTCTTCCTGTTTCCTAAAAATACAGGTATTCTCCAAGGTTTCTCCAATGGAATGTGACCTTTTCCCTGCTCCCACCAGCCTATACTTATGCATTTTTTCACCCTGACCCTTCCAATGTAATTTGCTCTTGGTAAAAATGTCAAACAATGTTGATATACAGGCATACCTTAGAGATATTGCAGTTCAATTCTAGACCACCACAATAAAGCAAATTTCAGAATAAAGCAAGTCACATGAATTTTTTGGTTTCCCAGTGCTTATAAAAGTTATGTTACACAATATTGCAGTCTATTAAGTGGGCAATAGCACTATTTCTAAAGAAACAATGTATATAACTTTATTAAAATGTGACATAGAAACATGAAATGAGCATATGATGTTAGAAAAATGGCACTGATAGACTTGCTCAATGCAGGGTTGTCACAAACCTTCTATTTATAAAACATGCCATAACTATAAAGCATGACAAATTGAAGCACAATAAAACAAGGTATGCCTTTACCTTGTTCCGTTTCCCTTATTGTGTTGTTTTTGTTTTTGTTTCTCTTGTATCAGTCTCAATTAGCCTTAGGGCTTTCATTTTTAGCTACATTTGGATGACTCCTAAATCTAAATCTATAGCACTAAATTAGCTGATGTCTTGATAAATCTGCCACAGTATGTCTCACAAGCACCTTAAACTAAAAGTACCCCAAATCAAATTAATCACTTTCTCTTCCAATGCCTTTCTTTGTACCCTGTTTTTGTTATGCTATCCTAAATATCCCATATTATTTCCTACTAATTCCCTTTGTGAAACTAAAGTAACTGCTCTGGACTCTGGACTCCTGATAATTGTCTCTGGTTATGCCGCTCCTTACACTCAGTTTCCACATGCCAGATTCTGTTCTCCTGTCAAAACCCATTTGGATGGTACATCCCCCATGAAGCTTTTTCAAATTCCTTCTCCTCCCTCTTTCTTGCTTCTGAATTTTCATAGTACTTCATTTCTTCCTTTTTGAGAAATTCAGTAATTTTTAACCATGTATTAATGTAATTTGTACATATATTTTATCATCTTTCATCTTCTACTACCATTTAGATTTTGAGCTGCTAAAAGTAGGGCTCTGCTAAAGCAAACAAGCAAGATAGGAAACAAGAAAGGAAGTTCCTGTTGGGAATTTGGTCAGAAGTCCATGCAGTTGTGTAATTTTGAGTTTACTAGACTTCAGAAATTTTATGCATAATTTCTCAATTGAATAAACCTATATTGTAAATAAAATTACTAAATACCTTTTGAATTAGTGAGCTGCTTATAAGAAGAGGACACTGAAATGCTAGGAGATATTTTAGAGATGTACAGTATATAATTAACACCCCCTAATCTACCACCATACACCTTGTAACACAATGCATACAAATAAAGTATTCCTCCGTTTTTTTTTTCTCCTTTGTAGCCCACGTTTCTGGATTACATTCGGCCACGTTCCTGGACTTGTTATTATGTGTTTTAGAACTTGGGACTGAAAACTGGATGTTCTTCCTAATTGGGGGCCAGCTGCTGTTTCAAACTATTACTGAAGTTATTCATGTTATTGAATAATTCCACGTTTTACAGATGGCTCAGTCTATTGCTGGGTTATATGAAGCTGAGCTGTTGGACATTCACTGGAATCTGACACACTTAAGGACTTTTTTTCCCCTTTTGGGTAAGGGAGCCTGATAGCTGAGATAATAGGTTTTTCTGGGTCATATCTGCTCAAGCCTCAGTAATTATTTCTGTGCATCTTTTGGTACTTCATCCAATCAGAGACTGGATGCCATCATAATTTACTTGGATACTGAATTAGCCAAAACACTTGAAACTATTTCGGGATCTCAGGCTTAGAACTTTTTTTTTCATGTACACTGTTGAAATGGAGGCTAGTTAAAAATGTGATTACAGAAAAATAGAAAATAATTTTATATGGAATGATTTTTTCCTATTTCTAATATAAAGAGAAAAATGTCATCCATTTTCCAAATATAATCTTGTTGTAAATCCTTTTTTTTTAATCTTTACTTGAAGAAAATTTTTATTTCTAGTCAATGCCAATCTTGTTTTCTCTATACCAGGGATTCTTAACCTTTTTTTGTTCTATGGACCCCTTTGCCAGTCAGGTGAAAACCATGGACCCCTTACTAAGTCCACACTATACTGTGATTGTTTAATAAATATATCACCATCGTACCAACACGTCCCCACAAGAATGTTTTTTTGAATTTCATTTCAAATTCCTGAACCCCTGGTTAAGAACTTCTGCACTATATGATATAGGTTATGATATCTGCAAAGCTCTTCTTAAATTTCTTCCTGAATTGAGTTTGCATCCCTAACATTATACACTGAGGGGATCAGAAGTTGGAAGGAAAAAAGAAGAAAGCAGCATGGGAGAAAGGAAAACATATCCTCTTATAACTTCCAAATGTATATGGTTCAAAGGTTTGCCTATCTAATCATGTGTTTAATTATTTTGTTTATAATGGAATTTAGGTGAAAAAAGACATTTTTATATTTTTTTAAGAAGATAGATTACACAAAATGTTACAGAAAAATATAAGGGATTTTCATATGCACCACTCCCCACAACTCCCACCCTTCCACACATTAACAACTTCTTTCAGTAGTGTGGTAAATTCATTGCAAGTGATGAACACTTTTGGAGCATTGCCACTAAGCATGGCATTGTAGTTTACACTGTCTCCCACTCAATTCTGTAGGTTCTGGCAGGATATAAAATGGACTGTATCTGTCATTGCAATGTCATTCAGGACAATTCCAAGTCCCAAAAATGCCCCCATATACACCTCTTTTTCCCTCTCCCTGCCTTCAGCAGTGTTCACTGTCTCCATAACAATGATATAATTTCTTCCATTGCTAGAATACAAATTCTATAGTAGAATATCAATAAGTCCACTGTAGTTCATATTTTCTTCCCCATTCCTGAGTATCCTAGGATGGTGATGCCCACTCCACCTCTAACTGAGAGGGGGCCTCTATCCCATATGGCTGATGGATGGGACTCCCTTGCTTGCAGTTGTAGACTCTCAGTTCCTTGGTATGGCGGTTGTCCATCTTCACCTGTTTGTTAGTTTTCCTGGGTGAGTCCAATGAACTGGAGAGTAGGTGTTGCAACTCTGCTGAGGCTCAGGTCCCAGCTGGCAAATGGACAGCCCAAAGATTCATGTCTCTTGGACATACCCCTACCAACTCCAGCACCAACTATGGGTTCGAATAGAAGGGAGAGAAGAGGCATGTGGACAGAAGACACATCTGAGTCCAACTCTGTCACACTTGGGAGTACAAACTCTGAAGTAGGGTCCACTGGCGAGGCACCAAACTCCAGAGCTATCTGCCATGACTGTAGGACTTGGTCATCTTCAGAGCTCTCAGGAGCCCCACTGTTTGGGGTGGTATCTAATTTGGCAGTCTATGAGATCCTGTTGCGTCATGCATAAACATTACCTCTGGGATGAACTCCCGATCACTTTGAAGTCTCTTGGCCATATAAACTCATTTAATGTCTTTAACTTTTCCTCCTTTTATTCAAGATATTTTTCCAGTTGCATTGCATGTTGAAGTGTGGTAGTAATCCCTCAGTGGCTGGGAGGCTCATCACTGGTAGTCATGTCCCATACTGGGGGAAAGGTAGGGAATTCATATGCTGTTTGGCTCAGAGAGAGGCCACATTTGAGCAACACGGAGGCTCTCAGGAGGTAGTTGTTAGGCACCCTATAGCACTAAGCTAAGTTGCAATTTCAAGAGCAAAGGCTCATAAGCATAATTGTCAATATCAAGGGCCCATCAGTGGACCATCCTTCTTCACTACTCCTTGCCATGTTCTTGGAGGATTGTTGCTCTTTCATTAGAGAATGTCAGAGTCTCCCCAGAATAGGAATTCAATGTTCTTTCAATTATTGTGTGACTCTCCACCCACTGTGACAATGCCCCATGAACATTTGAACACGTTTATATACCTTATATCTATGCCCAGGTGCACTTCCTCCCATGTATTCCCATCCCTGACACTCCACACCAATGATCCTCCCCAGCCACAGTGGACCCTACTGTGGTCCAAAACTTCTTCAAATATAAGTCAAGAATATCACCAAATACAATTAATAGGAAAATGAAATAATAATGATAGGTTTAAACATAAGAAATAAAATATACAATAAATTTGAAAAACTGAAACTAAACTAAATTGGAATATTAAAAATAATGAAAAATATTTATTAAAAATTTTTGACGCTTTGTCTTTCATCACTTTAATATCTGTTTTCTCTGTGCAGTGACATTTTCTTCCATTTCTTTCACAGTGTCTGACATTTTTCATTTTGTCTAGAAAGAGGTTTTAGGTCCCAGTAAAGTTACATATAGAACACAGGGGACTCCCATATATCCAACATCCTCTCCCTTTTCCCTCTTCTCGTGTCAATAACCTTTCTGTATATGGATGGTACATTTGTTACAACTGATATACAAATATTGAAAAATAGCCAGTGACCATGGTCAATGGTTCACATTATGGTCTACACTCTAGACCATTACACTTTTGTAAATTTTAGATGAAATTCAACATGACCTGTATCCATCATTGCAAGATCATGCAGAACCCTTCCACAAAACTTTTAGGTAGTAAGTTTTCTGAATTTATTTAGAAGTATCACTAGGGATAATTATTTCATTATCTAATCATATTGATCTATTTTGAATTTTGTAGATTTGTAAGTCTGTAACATTAGTAATCATCACCTACATTAATATGAAATTAATTAGTAAAGAGCCATAAGCTGGCTTCTGCATTTGCTCAATTATCATAATTTTAATGGTCGTTTAGTTTTTGGTGAGACAAATTAACCTGTTACTGTTTTCAAAGAAATATACCCTGTACATGATGTTTCCATGTTATACATTGCCCATTCCTAGTACATTGTTGTGTGTAGGAATTATTTTGTTTGTATGTATTATGTATGATTTTGTTCCTAAAGATTGAGCATTTTTTTCTTTTAATTATCTTCTTTATCTTTTTTAAAAGATACATAGACCACAGAAAATGTTCATTAAAAAATATAAGAGGTTCCAATAGATCCCACTCCCCATGCTTCTGCACTCCTCCCACATCAACAATCTCTTTCATTAGTGGCACATTCATTGCATTTGGAAAATACATTTTGGAGCACTGCTATGATTCATGGATTATAGTTTACATTGTAGTTTATACCCTCCCCCATTCTATTCAGTGGGTTATGAAGGATATATAATGTCCTGCATCTGTCCTTGCAATATCATTCAGGAGAACTCCAAGTCCTGAAAATGCCCTCATATCACAACTCTTCTTCCTTCTCCCTGCCCTCAGCAACTCCTCAGCCACTATTTCCACATAAATGATACAATTTCTTCCATTCTTTGAATCACAAGAGTTTTACAGTTGAATACCAGTCAGTCCACTCTAATCCATATTTTATTCCTGCATCCTGCAGACCCTGGGATAGCGATGTCCACTCCACCTCTACATCAAGAGGGGGCTTAGCTCCCACATGGCTGATGGATGTGATTCTCCTGCTTGCAGCTGTAGACTCTCGGTTCCCTCATGTGGTGGTTGGCCATCCTCACCTCCCTGTTAGCTGACCTGGGTTACTCAACAAACAAGAGAGTAGGTGTTGCAACTCTGCTGAGGCTCAGGGATCAGCTGGCACATGGACTGTCCAGAGACTCAAGTCTCCTGAGCATACACCAACCCCAGCGTCAAGCACAGATTCAGTAAAAGTGACAGAAGAGGCATGTGTGGAGAGGTCATATCTGAGTCCATCTCCATCACACTCAGGAGCACAAATTCCAAAGTAGGACCCATTGACAAGGCACTGAAGTCCAGGGCCATCTACCATGACCGTAGCCCTGTGTCTTTGTAGGCCTCAGGAGCACCACTACCTGGGGTTGTATCTACTTTGGCTGTCTCTGGGATCCTGCTGAGTTGTACATAAGTGCAATCCCTCTGATGACCTCCCGACTCATTTTGAAGCCTCTTAGCTATATAAACACATTTGTCTTTACCATTTCCCCCTTATATTCAAGGTCTTTTTCTAGTTGGATCACCAGCTGCTGCTTGGTAGAAATCCCTTGTGCCATGGAGACCCATTGCCGGGAGTCATGTCCAACACAGGGGAGAAGGTAATTCATTTGTATCCTGAGTTTGGCTTAAGAGAGTGACCACATTTGAGCAATATGGAGGCTCTCAGGAGGTAACCCTTAGGCACCGTGCAGCTCTAGGCCTACTTGAAATTTCTAGCACACAGGCTAGTCATCAATATGAAGAGCCCTTCACTGACTATCCTTCTTCAATGGTTTTTTGCCTTTGCGCTTGGGGGATTGTTGCTATTCCATTGTGGAATGGGACAGAGCTTCACTCGATGGGACCTCAGCACTCCCTCAGCTGTTGTGTTTAACTCTACCTACTATGACAATACCCAATGAATATCTGAACATATGAGCATTGAAAGAGATATCAGAGGCTGCATAGTTCAACTTCTCACCCAAAGAAATGAGACTTATTTAGTATCCAAATGATCGATACTTAGTACAGACAAATTAAGAGGCTCTCTTGCTATTCTAACTGGCCCATTGTTACCCATAAAAAATTTTGGAACACTTTCTGAAATTCCTTTAAACTCAGTTTATGTATCACAAGAAGATAAGAAGAGTTTCTTAATAGTTACAACTTACTTTAGACGGTAAGTCCCAGTGAAATTTTATTCACCATACATTTCATCTAGATGAAATAAGGCAGATTTAAAAAATCAAATCCATATTCTACAAATCAAAGTGCACTTCAAAGGATGTCATTAAAGCAGAAAAAAAGGTCGCCACATGATCTCAAGCAGTAATGTTCTATACAGTGTTATTTTAATTGCAGTGAAAACAATCTCTTAATGACTGCTTTTTTTAATTTTTTAATTTTTTGGCTTTATTTTTTTTAATGTTATATTCAAAAAATATGAGGTCCCCATACACTCCCCACCCCTCTCACCCCACTCCTCCCACAACAACAACCTCCTACATCATCATGGAAAATTCATTGCACTTGGTGAACACATCTCTGAGCACTGCAGCACCAAATGGTCAATTTCCACATTATAATCTACACTCTCCCCCAGTCCACTCAGTGGGCCATGGGATGACAGACAATGAATGACTGCTTTTAATATATCTTGTAATCTAGGGTATTTTTTAAAAATTTTTTATTGTCTTTGTTTTTCTTCTTTTTATTATCTCCCCACCCCCACCCCCTTGTGGCTTTTTGCGTGCTGTCTGCTCTCTGTGTCTATTCATAGTGTGCTCTTCTGTGTCTGTTTTTTATTTATTTCCCCTCCGTCCCCCTTGTGGTTTGCTTGCTCTCTGTACTCTGTGTCCGTTCACTGCATAAGCTTCTGCGTTTCTTTGCTTTTCTCCCTTTTTTGTTGTGTCAGGTTGCTGAGTTGGCTCCTGCAGCGCTTGTGGGCTGGTGGCAATCCACAACACTTACAGGACTGATGGCACTCCGTGGCACTTGTGGGCTAGGCAGCACTCCACGGTGCTTGCTGTTGGGGCAGCACTCTGTGGTGCCCGGGCCGGCGGCTCTCTGCAGCATGTGGGTGAGCCTGTCTTCACAAGGAGGCCCTGGGACATGAACCCAGGGCCTCCTGTATGGTAGACCAGAGTCCTACTGATTGAGCCACAGCCACTTCCCTTATTGTCTTTTCTATAAAGATACATAGATCACAAAAAGTTATATTAAAAAATATGAGGTTCTCTTATACCCCACACACCACCCACCCCACTCCTCACACATCAACAACCTCTTTCATCATTGTGGCACATTCATTGCATTTGGTGAATACATTTTGGAGCACTGCTGCACTGCATGGATAATACTTTACACTCTCCAGAGTATATTCAGTGGGTTATGGCAGGATAAATAATGTCCAGGATCTTTCCCTGCAATATCATTTAGGACAACTCCAAGTCTCCAAAGTGGCCCCACATCACATCTCTTCTTCCCTCTAACTGCCCTCAGGAACTATACCATGGCCAATTTCTCCACATCAATGATACAATTTCTTCCATTAGTAGTCACAATAATTCTATAGTAGAGTACCATTAATTCCACTCTAATCCATATTTTATTCCTCCATCCTGTGGACCCTGGGATTGTGATGTCCACTCCACCCTGATACTGAGAGGAGGCTTAGGTTCCATATGTTTGATGGATGCAATCCTCGTGCTGGCAGTTGTAGGCACTCTTGACTCCCTGGTGTGGTAGTTGACCATCTTCACCTACCTGTTAGCTGATCGGGCAAGTCCAATGAATAAGAGAGTATATTTGCAACTGTGCTAAGGCTCAGAGTCCAGCTGGCACATAGCTAGTAGAGATATTCAAGTCTCCTGGGATACAACAACACCAATGCCAATGAGAGGTTCAGTAAAAGTGACAGAAAGTAAAATGAATTAGTTACTTGGATTTGTAACTACTTTTTTTTTTTTTTTTTTTTTGATGGGTAGGTGGTGGTAGTGAGGGAGGATTTGTGGACAAGGTAGGCTTTCCCTCACTCCTACCCCAATGTGGCTACCTCATCTGTTTGCTCACTGTTTTTGCTCCTTGTCTGCTTGTTGTCTGTGTGCTCTTTAGGAGGTGCCAGGAACAAAACCCAGGATCTCTCATGTGGGAGGCAGACACTCAACTGCTTGAGCCACATCCACTCCCCTATAACTACTTTTAAAATACAATGAGGGAACTTAGAAAAACAGATTGGTCTAAAACTTGGTTATGAATAAGCCAAACTCTTGAACCAAAATTTATGCTGTGTGAAATTTCAGTTCTGAAGAAGAGTGTCATTCTTAGGCCTATACAGTCATACCTTGGTACTTGACTACTTGGAAACCTATCAAATTTGGTACTTGACGTATTTTGATGTGAAAATTTTGCCCCGCTACTCATCATTTGTTTGGTATTAGACATGGAAGCTAAAACTTGTCAGTGTCTGTTGCCTCAAAACTCGCTACCATTTCCAGCTGAAACACAGGGTTACACACTTGTGATGTCATAGCTCTTGTCCTGTACACATTCCATTACAGTCTTATTTCAGCTTCTGTGGTGATTTTGTGATTTTTGCATTTTTTCTCATTATGGGTCCTAAGAAAATGAGCAGTGATAGCACTGTACAGAAAAGAAAATTGCTTTGCACCACCCTTGAGCAAAAAAATAAATACACAAATATGAGAGCTGACCTTGCTAGCGAATATGGTATGCCTAGAACAAGAGTATCCACCATTATAAAGAATAAAGAAGTAATTAAAAACAAAAAGGCTGTGCATATATCGGTGTATGTCCTTGTTTTCAGTTCTTTTGGGTATATACCCAGCAGAGAAACTGCTGGGTCATACAGCAAATCTATAGCTAGTTTTTTGAGAAACCACCAAACTGTCCTCCAGAATGGCTGGATCCTTCTGCATTCCCACCAGCAGTGAATGAGTGTTCCCATTCCTCCACATCCTCTCCAACACTTGTACTCTTCTGTTTTTGTTTTTTTATTTCTCTACCTACCCACCCCTGCCAGTTGTCTTCTCTCTGTGTGCATTCGCTGTGTTTTCTTCTGTGACCGCTTCTATCCTTATCAGCAGCACCGGGAAACTCTGTCTCTTTTTGTTGCATCATCTTGCTGTGTCAGCTTGCTGCGTCAGTTACTCCACGTGTGTATCGCCATTCTTGGGCAGGCTGCACTTTCTTTTGCACTCTCCTAACAGGGCGCACTCCTAACAGGGCGCACTCCTTGTGCCTCTCCTAACAGGGCGCACTCCTTGTGCATGGGGCTCCCCTATGCAGGGGATGCCCCTGCATGGCACAGCACTCCCTGTGCCCATCAGCACTGCTCATGGGCCAGCTACACACAGGTCATTGAGGCCCAGGGTTTGAACCACAGACCTCCCATGTGGTAGGCAGACACCCTATCCATTGGGCCAAGTCCACTTCCCTCTTCTGTTTTTTTGATAGCCGCCAGTCTCATGGGAGTGAGATGGTATCTCATTGTAGTTTTGATTTGCATTTCCCTAAGAGCTAATGATTTTGAGCTTTTTTTCATGTGCTTTTTAGCCTATTGTATTTCTTCTTTGAAGAAGTATCTGTTCAAATCTCTTGCCCATTTTGTAAATGGGTTGTTTGTCTTTTTATTTTCAAGATATAGGAGTTCTTAATATATGCAGGATATTAGTCTCCAATCAGATATACGGCTACCAAATATTTTCTCCCATTGGGTAGGCTGTCTTTTCACTTTCTTGACAAACTCCTTTGAGGTGCAAAAGGCTTTAATTTTGAGGAAGTCCCATTGATCTATTTGTTCTTTCCTGCTTGTGCTTTGGGTGTGAATTTCATGGAGCCATTTCTATTACAAGGTCCTGTAGATACTTCCCTACCTTGTTTTCCAAGGTCTTTATGGTCTTGGCTCTTATATTTAGGTCTTTTGTCCATCTTGAGTTGATTTTTGTATAAGGTGTGAGTTGGTAATCCTCTTTCACTCTTCTGCATATGGATATCCAGTTCTCCAGGCACCATTTGTGGAAGAGGCCATTCTCCCCCAGTTGAGTGTGTTTGGTCATCCTGTCAAATATCATATGACTGTATATATGAGGATATATATCAGAACTCTCAATTTGGTTCCATTGGTCAGTGTGTCTGTCCTTGTGCCAATAACATGCTGTCTTCACTACTGTAGCTTTGTAGTATGTTTTGAAGTCAGGTAGTATGATTCCTCCAATTTCCTTTTTCTTTTTCATCTCTGGTTATTCAAGGTCTCTTTCCTTTCCAAATAAATTGCATAGTTTTTCTAGTTCATTAAAAATGCTGTGTAGATTTTTATTTGGATTGCATTGAATCTATAGATCAGTTTTGGTAGGATAGACATCTTATTTAGTCTTCCTACCCATGAACAGGGAATATTCTTCCATTTATTTAGGCCTTCTTTGATTTCCTTGAACAGTGTTGTGTAGTTTTCTGTGTATAAGTCTTTCACATCCTTAGTTAAATTTATTCCTAGGTATATGATTTTATTATTTACTATTGTAAATGGTACTTGTTTCTTGATTTCCTCCACAGATTGCTCCGAAATGCTACTGATTTTTGTGCATTGATCTTATAACCTGTGACTTTACTGAACTCATTTATAAGTTCTAGAAGCTTTGTTGTAGTCTTCTCAGGACTTTCTATGTATAGAATCATGTCATCTGCAAATAGTAAACTTTTGACTTCTTCCTTTCCAATTTGGATCCCTTTTATATCTGGGTCTTGCCTCTGTGCTCGAGCAAGTACTTCTAACACAATGTTAAAAAGAAGGGGTCTTGTTCCCGATCTTAGAGGGAAAAGTTTTAGGATTTCACCATTGTAAATGTTAGCTGTAGATTTTCATATATACCTTTTATCAGGTTCAGAAAGTTTCCTTCTATTCCACGCTTTTGCAGTGTTTTTATCAAGAAACTGTGCTGTATTTTGTCAGGTGCTTTTTCTACATCTACAGATGAGATCATGTGATTTTTTTCCTTCAATCTGCTTATGTGGTGAATTACATTGACTCATTTTCTTATGTTGAGCCATGCTTACATACCAGGAATAAATCCCATTTGGTCATGGTGTATAATTGGTTTAATGTGTTGTTGAATACAATGAGCAAGTATTTTGTTGAGGATTTTCACATCTAGGATCATTAGAGAGATTGGTCTGTAATTTTCCTTTCTTGTGGTATCTTTGTTTGGCTTTGGTATTAGGGTAATGTTGCTATCGTACAATGAGTTAGGCAATGTTTCTTTTGTTTCGATTTTTTTGGAAGAGTTTAAGCAAAATTGATGTTAGTTCTTTCCAGAATGTTTGGTAGAATTCACCTGTGAAGCCATCTGGCCCAGAGCTCTTCTTAGTTGGGAGGTTTTTAATGACTCATTCTATCTCTTTACTTGTGATTGGTTTATTGAGATGATCAAATTTTTCTTTTCTTGATGTAGGGGGCTTATCTGTTTCTAGGAATTTGTCCATTTCTTCTAAATTGGCCTTCTCATTGGAATATAGTTGTTCAAAGTATCCTCTTATGATGGTCTTTATTTCTGTGGGGTCAGTGGTGACTTCCCCTTTCTCATTTCTTATTTTGTGTATTTACATCTTCTCTCTTTTTGTCTTTGTTAGTCTAGCTAAGGGTTTGTCAATTCTATGGATCTTTTCAAAGAACCAGCTCTTGAGGTTTTTTTGTTTTTTTTAGTTCTTTCTTATTTTCTATGTCATTTAGTTCTGCTCTGGTCTTTGTTATTTCTTTTTTTCTTCTTCCTTTGAGTTTAGTTTGTTGATTTTTTACTAATTCCTTCAAGTGTACAGTTAGTTCTTCAATTTTAGCTCTTTCTTCTTTTATGATGTATGAATTTATGGCTTTAAATTTCCCTCTCAGTACTGCTTTTGCTTCATCCTATAGGTTTTGATAGGTTATCATTTTCATTAGTTTCAAGGTAGTTACTGATTTCTTTAGAGATTTCCTCCTTGACCCACTGTTTTTCTAAGAGTGTGCTGTTTAACTTCCATATCTTGGTGCCAAATCTGGGAGTATGGCCCTTGCAGATTTCCAGCTTCACTCCACTGTGGTCATATGAATTCTTTTGTATGATTTCAATCTTTCTCAATTCACTGAGACTTTCGTTGTGGCCTAGCATGTGATTTATCTTGGAAAATGATCTATGTGTACTTGAGAAGAATGTATATCCTGTTGTACTTGGGTTTAATGTTCTGTATATGTCTATTAGGTCCAGATCCTCTAACCTATTGTTCAACGTCTTTGTTTCTTTATTGATTCTCTTTTGAGATGTTCTGTCCAATGGTCATCATGGTGTATTAAAGTCCCCCCTATAATTGTAGAGTATTCCTTCACTTAGTTTCTCCAGGGTTTGCCTCACATATTTGGAGGTGCCATTGTTAGGGGCATAAATGTTTATGATTGTTCTTTCTTCTTGAAAGATTATCCCTTTCTCTAATATGTAGTGTCCATCTTTGTCTCTCACAACAGTTTTGCATTTAAAGGCTATTTTGTCTGATATTAAAATAGCTACATATGCTCTTTTTTGGTTATTGTTTGCCTGTAAGATTGTTTTCCAGCCATTCACTTTCAATCACCTTGAATCCCTGGGTCTAAGGTGACTTTCCTGTAGACAACATATGGATAGGTTGTATTTCCTTATCCAATCTTCCAATCTGTGTCTCTTAACAGGAGATTTTAATCCATTGATTTTTAGTGTTATTACTTTCAAGGAATTACTTATATTAGCCATATTTTCTTGGGATTTGTGTTTGTCTTATGTTGTTTGATTTTTTTTCTCTTTTTTGTAGTTTTAGTTGTTCTTACACTCTCCTCCAACTCTGTCTCTCCTGTTTCTTTCTTTCCTCCTGCAGAACTCCCTTTAGTATTTCTTGAAGGGCAGGGTTCTTGTTGGTATACTCTCTTCGTTTCTGTTTATCTGTGAATATTTTGAACTCTCCATCATTTTTGAATGCTAGCTTTCTGGATAGAGTATTTGTGGTTGGAAATTCTTTTCTTTTAGTATCTTAACTATGTCATACCACTGCCTTCTTGCCACCATGGTTTCAGATGAGAGATCAGCACTTAATCTTATGAAGCCTCCCTTGTATGTGATGGTTCTCTCTTCTCTTGCTGCTTTTAATATTTTCTCTTTGTCTTGTGCATTGGATAATTTGACAAGTATATGTCTTGAGGTAGGTCTGTTGGGATTTCTGTTGTTTGGGGTGCGTTGTGCTTCCTGGACATGTACATGCATCTCCCTCAATAGGTTTGGGAAGTTCTCAGCCATTATTTCCTCCAACACCCCTTCTGTACCCTTTCCCTTCTCTTCTCCTTCTGGGAAGCCTACAATGTTTTCTTTGTGCATTTTGCACTGTTATTCAGGCCCCTAAGTCCCTGCTGGACTTTTTCTATCTTTTTATCAATTAATTCTACTACCTGTTTGATTTCAGATGTACTGTCTTCCATATCACTCATTCTTTCCTTTGCCTCTTCAAATCTGTTGTTACTTGCTGAGAGTGTATTTTTTACTTCTTGGATTGTGCTATTGATCCCCATCATCTCCGTGATCTTTTTTTGCATGATTACAATTTCTTCTGTATGCTCTCCAAGTGTTTTCTTAATATGCTGAATCTCTTCCTTCACTTCATTGAATTGGTCCATGATACATGTTTTGAGAGCTTTAGTTACTTGTTCAATGTTCCACTTCTCATACTGGTTTTTAATTTGTTCATTGGATTGGGCCACGTTTTCCTGATTATTGGTATGGTCTATAGTTTTTTGTTGCTGTCTTGTCATCATTTTATCTTCTTGGGTTTATTCTGTTGATTATCTTCTTCATCTAGTCTTAGGGTTTAATTAGGTGTTCTTTTTGTGTGTATGTTAAGTCTTCTCTTTGTCACTTTTTTCTTCTTATTCTATTTCCTTGTTGTTGGCTAAGTTCCCTTGAGCAAACACCAATTCTGTTGCAGTCTCACCAGTTTGATGTCCAGACACCTCCTGCCCTGCAGGTTCCTAAAACAGCCTGCTCCGGTAGGACTCCGTCACCACGCAGCCGGTCTTTTGTAAGAGAGATGACGATGGTGTACATACTCAGATGCCATCTTGCCCTGCCTCCTCAGCACTGACTTCTTATGCTTCAAATCCTTGGCTTTGGTTTGGGGAGGGGCAGGCACTTCCTTCTTCACTTCAGTGTTCTTCACTTTCAATGTTCATTAAAAGCTACCCAATCATTTTAAACAAGATTGTTAAAGGCACTCACACTCATGTTTCCACCTCACCAAAATTTTTTTCAGGTTTATCTGCTTTAGCATTTGGGTAGGAGTGGACAACTCATAGGAAGACATGCATTTCTGCTATTAATTAGGTCCCTAATGTTTAAAACTAATGTGTATACTCTACAGTTGGTTTTAGAATTTATGGAGGGGAATGGAAATAAAGAATATTTCTGTCGGTGTAAAGAATACTTATCCTCTTGGAAGACAGAATTCATTTCCTTAAGGGACAATTTCATACATTTATGAAGAAAATTTAAGCATGACTTGCTTACTAATCTTGTGTAAAACTTCATGTAATGTATGCATTACAGGAGTTCAAATACACATTATATAGACATATATCTAAAAAATACCAAAGAAAGAGCTGTCTTGGATATTTTGTTTCCATATCTTTATTATCTCTATACTTTATGTGTACGGTAAGAAATTAAAGGACCTGGGACATAAATTTTTGAGAAAGGAAAAGAATATTATTAGTAAAGCTTATAGAAGGATAAGTTTCTAAAGTTACTAAAGTTTCTGTGAGGTAATACAATATTGGATCTCTTTGCTCATGTAAAATATAACATGTAAGCCCAGTTTATGAGAGAAAATACAGGTATTCTACTTGAAACAGGGAGAGTGAGCCTGGAGCCTTTCTTGCTTAGTATCCCCATAATAATCCCTCCCTCTAAATTTAATGACCAGTTTAAAAATCAGTAGGCAATAATGATAAAAGTGATTATCTTTGGCTTAGTAGGAATGCTGATATTCTATGTACTCTACTAAATCTTTAGAAGTGATATAAAGAAGAACACTCTAAAACTGCCGTTGTACTCCTTTTCTAAAAAAAAAGGTTTTGCCTTATTTCTGCATTACATTCACATTTCTGCTGTAAATAAGCCCTTCCCAGGGCAGTGCTAACCTTTAACCTAACAGCTATTTCATTCTGCTTTGTGGTGGTCTTTTGTTTAATAAATTTTAAGTGTACTTTGTTTTAACTACCTTTGAAACATGGGGAAACTCATTTTTGCCCAGTAGAGATGTAGTTTAAATTCCATGTGTAAATATGCCAGTTATTGGGGTGAGAGGAGAGCTCAAGCTCCAAGTGAAGCTCTGCTATTTGGGCCAGTGCAACAGTTTCCTGTGCCTGTACTTGTCCAATTTGTGCACTGATCCACAGTACCAGAGAGCAGCAGAAGAGATACATAAATCTGAACATGTTTTAAAGGTTATTCGATAATTGAAGATGTCCACTCTAAAATCTAATGATGTTTGCATTTTCCTTTAATCCTATCACACACACCCCCCAGCAAAGCATGGCTTAAGTAATCACTGGAACCATGACTCTGGTTAGTATGCATTGTATGAGCATTACTTAATTTTTTTAAACTTTAAAATATATGTATATACACAATAGTGAAATATTGCACATATGAATACAGTAAATTGATAAGCTTTGGGGAAAACCTAATTTATTTAACATTAACTGCATTCCTAAATACGAGTTTTTACATTTCATGCTCATAAATGCTTTTCATCATCATATCAAGCAGCATCAGTGTTAAACATAACCCAAAGGGAAAGCAAATAAGAGAACAGGATATTATTGCCTAGGCTATGGATGAGAACCAGGTTACAGATTACAGAGAGATAAATAGCGGGGTCCATTTGTGACTTCTTGCATTTGAATCAAGAAAAGTAGTCACACCGATTCTTTACCCTCCTCTTCCTATTGCAGGTCATAATTCGATGCTTGCTTCCTTCTGCTGTTGGACTTTTAAAACCTATGAATAAGAAACCTCCCCTGCAACTCCTAAAGGATATAAATTGACTTCAAAATCTGGTAAAAGGTAAAAATCTATTGGCCAGGATGTGCCTTTTAAGACAAGACCTGAGTAAATCCATTTTGAGGCAAGATAGCATGTTTCCCCTCCCTGCAAAGACTACTAATAATTGGGACCTATTAAAGTTAGTCCTCCATGTTGCAATATTCTTTTCACAAATGCCACAGTGGTGTTGTTTCATAGACGTTTCTAAAATAGTAACAGTCAAGAAGTACTTTATAGTGGCTTATGGTCTTGCTATACCCACTGTCCACTGCACTGCAAGATTAGTGGAGAGGGGTGCATTAGTCAGGGTTATCGAGGAAAATAGAATCGACCAGAGATATCTGTACACAGAATGAGAATTTATAAAATTGTCTCACATGACCACGGGAATGCACAAGCCCAAATTCCGTAGGACAGGCTGCAAACCAGGGGCTCTGATGAAAACCCTTGCTGAGTTCCCCAGGAGACACTGTCTGTCTGAAGTGGAGATGAGAATTCTCCCTCTGAAATGCTGAAATCATTTCCCCTTTAAAGACGTTCAACTGATTGGATGAGATGTCACTCATTGCTGGCGGTAATCTCAGTTTATTGTAGATTTAACCAGTCATCTATGCAATCAGCACACTGAATGATCGCAGTCCACGAAATGCCCTTGCATTACAATTAGCCCAGTCCTTGCTTGACCAAACACCTGGGAACCATTACCTGGCTGAGTTGACACATTAGCCTAACCATCACAAGGGGCAAATTCTTCCAAAAACTAAATGAACCACTGTTTCTTGGACAAAGTGACTATTCCTTGCCACTGGGGGCACAGTCTCAGTGTGGCATTTTTTTCCTGATCAATTTATGAAAGTTTAATATCTTGTCTTTTTTAGGTTCAGATCACTGTGATTTGTCTCCAAAGGAATTAGGCTCATGCGCCTGATTTATAAAACTAGAAAAATAGCTTATAAATCTACCATGAAAAATCTCACATGTGACTATGATCTCTTTTATTTCCCCCCATTTTCTTCATTAGCAAGGACACCTTTGTAAAAAAAACTACTCATGTAGAGTGGCATGTTTAAGTTGCATGATCCCTGTGTTCATCTTTGTGGAAGACCAACTTATTATACAATGAGAGAAACGAATTTATTCTCCAAGACTGTATTATCACCATGTGCCCAGTACTGTCTTCTGCCCTGAAGATAACACTTGTGAACAAGTCAAAAGCATATTTCTTCCTGTAGACAAACCCACATAGGAGAGTAGTTAAGTCAACTGAAATAATGACATAAAACTATTAGGACAATCTGAGGCATCTTTCCAGTTTTAGGAATGCCCTTTCTCTGAAACCTCACTCGTATTTTACTGTATTCCATTTTCGGGTTCCCTTGGTGAAACTAAAAAATACCATGGGAATTTGGGGAATTTCCCAAAAATTACAATTGTATTCATCAATAGTGATGACCTTATTGTAATGCTTTAATTGATATTCTCATCTAATCTTGTGGTTACTACCTCAGATACTTCGACAACTGCAGCCTAGCTTTGTGAGCTTCAGACTGTGTATGTATAACCAAATGCCTCTCATTTCCAACCAGATGTCTGAAAGGTATTAAAAACTCACATGTCAGGAACTGAACATTCTCCAAAGCCCTCCTCCAATCCTGTCCTCCGCTGTTCCCAGGCTCAATAAGTGGCAGGATCACTACACAGTTGCAGCGAATGGAAAATAAGAAGTAATCTTTAGCTTCTTCTTCACACCACAGATCCAATCACTTCCAAATCCTATAGATTTCACTTTTTGTGTATCACTTAAATATTTTCATTGTCTCTATCTCCTCCTTCAATACCTTACTTAGATTTTTTTCAAACTAGGTAGAACGTGAAAGGTGGGTTACTTTTTTTCTTGTAGTACTTGCAGGTTTGATAAACCACATTTGAAGTGACACTGGAGCTTTGAGACCTCTGAAGTTCAGTATGGTGGTTATGGTTCCAAACTAACATGGACTCGTAAATCCAATGCAGTGTGGAGGAAGAAAGGCAGGCAACAAACTTGGGGTGAAATTACCTTTCATCTACTTATGTATTGCTTTTTCCCCTCATCCGTTTTGATGGTTGCCATTCTTTAAGATCACCTATGGAGTGCTATATGTATGTGTTTCAGTTCTCTGAAAATCTAGAGAAAAGTTAGGGTGATAAGAGATAAGCTGAAGGCTAAAATGCTCAGACACTCAAGGTGGTTTGGCCAGAAGGACAATTAAAATGGGCCACCAGTATCTCTTGTTTTGAACACCTGGCCAATTATTTCTCTTTCATATTACTTGAAACTAGGGCCTTAATAATCAATACAAAAACAACACAACTGTCCACTTGACTTTGTCACTACTTATTGAAGGCGTTTGTGCCAGGCAACGCGTGTCATACTAGGAATATGACTGAAGAAGATAGCCAAATTTTCTTTCAGCTTCAAATCTGCTAGACTAGGGGCATCGATACACTGGAGTTCCACTGGCATTTTGCCATTAATGGTCTGCCTCAATACAAAACGCTCCCAGGTGGTCTTACTTCCTGAGTGCTAATGAGCTTATCGTCATCCTGACAGCAGGTTTATGGGCGAAAAAACCAAATGATTTTCTTGGGGTTGGGTTCACTTAAAGTGGATTCCTTCTCTTCCTCCGGTACCAAAAAATTCGACTTAGGAATGCCCTTGGGGGCTGGGCGAAGGCGATGTTGAAGGGTCCCGGGAATTCAAAATCGAGATAAGGGTAGCACCCTCAAAAAAGCCTCAGTTGTTGGAAACCCGGAATTTTGTATTACCCAATTTCCCCCTGAAATTGACTTTTAGAAAATTATGCAAAGGAATAACAAAAACGAGGTATTAGAATGATAGAAACAACTCTTAACAGACTCTTACTCATACCCGGTCGCGCTTCCCACGAAGAGAAGGAAACGGTGCCCCAGGAACCCAGCCAGCCGTCGCGCGCCTGCGTACTGGCGTCGACCCGCAGCCCGAAGCCCAGGGATCAGGCACTTTCGGATTCCGTCAGAACGGCCTGTTTAGAGGTTTTTATTTTCTATAGCCACTGAACATATGCTGCCACTTAAAAGAAAAAAGAAAAACAAAATATCCAAACTGCAAGAGATTGTAGGGATTTCTTAGCCCTCTCCCTCCGCCGGCACTGCCAAAGGCAGTCCCTATTGATAGTTGCTAGGGCTTGCGGTCCTGGGTTTCCATGACAACACTGAGCGTTCAGGGGAAACGTGAGGAGGGTGATTCCTGGCGGGAAACACAATTTGTGGCTTCGGATTGCAGGTGTCCGTTTCCCATCACTTTTGACAAGAAACGGTGCTAACCTTGCCCAGTTACCGAGTTCGTAGCGCTGGCGTGTGTGAGGGTCCTGCCTGTGGGGGAGGCCGAGAGCGCGAGCTGAGCCGCTCGAGCGTGGGCGCCCCCCGAGGGTGCCCGGGCAGCTGAGGTGGGCCGCCCGTGTCTTACCCGGCCCCGGCGCTGACCCAGTGGACCCTCGGGCTTCCTAGTTAAGTCGATGGCCTGAGAGAACACAGAGGCCTGCCCAAGGCAGAAAAACCCAGCTGAATCAATTCTATACCCCGATTTTAACTTAAACATTTAATTAGTGTCTCTATTTCGCTCTCTCTTCTTTTTTTTCCGTACAGGTCAGTATACATCCCTGACAAATCCCAATTCGCCGCTGTTCAGTTGAACTAAACAGCACTTTTTTGGTACTTTAAAAAATAGTAGACTTAAGAAAATGACATGTAATTTTGTACAACATTTTACCAGATTTTAGTAATTCTTCTAATTGAAATCATTCTTTAAGGTTTTTTCATTCACATACAAATAAATGCAAATCTGTCCTACAATAAGAATCAACTAGACCTGTGGTCATATTCATTACTTTAAAGCTGTCTCTAGGCTCACCTTCAACTTTTGTGTGTGGGGGGGAGATTGTGTTAACCCACTCCCTACCCTCTTTTTTCCCCCTCCATTTCCTCTAATATTCTGACTATATTCAAAGCTCTCAGGAGATATTTGTAGTGCGGACCTTAAAGGTTTTGATGGTTCAAAGCATGATACCTTCTTGGAGAAATTCAGCTAATTTTCTGAATCTTCTGTGAGGGGCAGAGATTAGCAGAGAGTTCTTTAAAAGCAATGACTTCTTAGGACGCCTCTTCCCCTATTAAACCCTACTACCCACCTTTATAACTTCTCTGCTTTAGTCTGGCAGGGAACAGTTTGTACTGTACTTACTCCACCAGTCTGCTCAGATTATTCCACTTTACTCAGAAAATCCTCTCTCTCCATTTTCATCTACCAAAATTCTACACTTAACTTTGAAACCCTACTCGGATCCCATCTACTCTTTAAATGCCCCAACTTTATGCAGTCCTTCTCACCTTTGAACTTATATGTGAAATACTGTGGAGGTTCATCTTTGTACCCGAGTGTCTGAAAGTGTGTCTCATGTAGGGGTGAGTAGATCGGTAATTTGATTTTGTTTTTCTTGGCTAGATGATCTTTAGGGTTTTAAATATTTTTTGTTACTTTTCTTCTGAACTAGAAGCAATGTTTCTCTGTTAGGCATGTAAGTATGTAAGGATGTAAGGGAGATTGATAGAAGCTCCATCTAATGCTCCTGAAAACTACAGTAGGAGATTTTCTATCCGGTAACTTACGTACCTTTGTGGTACCTCCTGAGCTATAAAAGAGAAAACGTTTGGTGGATCACTCAAAACCCCTTCCTATGTCCCTCCAGAGTAAGTTCATCCTTGAGGAAATTCTTCTTTCTCTGACTTATGCATCTAGTGCTGGTGATTGTCCTGAAAATTTACTGCCTCCTAAGAAAATTAAAACGCTAAAGGTGTGTATTTATGTATGTAAAGTATTTAGAAACATTTATCTTTTTGCTATTCAATTCAATAAGTAGTTATTGAGCATATATTATATACTAGAGATATTCTTAAAAACTTTTTTAATAGTAATATCCTAGACTGAAAACAAAAGTCATTTGTTTTTGTGGCAGTTTGACATTATTTTATGAATCTCAAAAAGAGAAAGATTATGTCTGTAAACTAATGTGTTCCTCTAGATGTAATACCGTTTGATTGCATCAGAGCCAGCTTAGGGGCCTTTAATTAGATTACTTGTTAAGATTGCTCTAGGGCAGGGGTTCATAACCTTTTTTGTTCCATGGACCCCTTTGCCAGTCATGTGAAAACCATGGACACCTTACTAAGTCCATACTATACTTTGTATTACTTAATAAATATATTACACCTGCTCCAACATGTCCCCACAAGAATAATGGTTTTTTGAATTTAAATTCAAGGTCACTAACCCCTTGTTAAGATCCTCTCCTGTAGGGCCTTTCATTGGACCCAGTTGAGTCCTCACTCCTTGCTGGGTCTAATATAAATGGATACTCTCTCAGACAGAGGGGTAGAGAAATCTGTCATTTTTTATCCTGCCATGTGAAAGAAAGGAGAAGTCTCTAACAGTTAAGGCCTCAGGGAGAGATGACTCATTTGCCTGATAGCTTACAACTGAAATTGGGAAGAGAACAGAACAGCCAAGACTGATACCATAAGCAGGAAGAGAAAAGCCTTATGCCAGCTTGTAGCTGAAATAGGAAAGAAAGCAGAGCAGTTGTACCACAGAGAGGAAGGCTTGAGGGGAAAGAGAGAGCAGGCAGAGATGGCCTGCCATCTTGCTTCAACACATGGCAGCTGACTTCGGAGAGAAAGCACCTCTTATGGTGCCTTGAGTTGGACTTTTCATGACCTTGAAAGTATAAACTTTTACCTCAAATAAATCCCCTGTAAAGCCAACAGATTTCTGGTACTTTGCATTGTCACCCCTTTGGCAAATCAAGACAGCATGGATGTTTGTTTCCAGTGCAATTGCTTTATATTTCCATTAACCTATTTTTATGTGGATTTACAAAAAAAAAAAAAAATTTAACTATATAATTGTTCTAGTTTCAGTCTATACTCTAGTTTCAGTTTATACTCTATAAAGAAGTATAGAGGAGTGAGGTATATGGGAACCTCTTATATTTTTAATGTAACATTTTGTGTGATCTATGTACCTTTTAAAAAAAAGACAAAAAATTTGCTAAATAAATAAATTTAATAAGTCAGACACACACACACACAAGAATTATGCTATTTTTTTCATAAAGCATCCAAATGCATTTAATATAAATACTCAAAACTATTAACAATAGATTTCTTTTGACTAGAGTACTTACTGTTGTATATGCATATATTTTATTTTTCTCAGGGTAGTCTTCTGCACCCTTTTGATAATGTCTGGCATCAATCTGTTTGAAGGAACAAGATCAAATACCTGATTGACCACCCCATCTCCCTAACAGAAGCTGGAAGGTAAAGAAGGAGAATAATGGGTTAGATGCTCTTGAAGAGTCAGGAAAGGTGTACATATCATTTTCTCTTTCTGTATGATTTCCCGGGGAGGGGCAGGATTAGAAAAATCATAAAATCCAGATTTTAGAGTTTGCAGGATCTTTGATAAATCAGATACAGTCTGAAGAGTACAAAGGACCACCTTTTTTTACATATGATTATTATCATTAGGATGGCTATGGATACTCTTTTCCCATACTTCTCATTTCTTCAAATTTGTTTTTTGAATGGAAAGTTATTTCATGTACTTGTTCATATACTCTTGTACACCTGCTGCACCATACTAAAATGAACAAGACCAGACAGACAGACTACCATTTGTGGGAGCAGATTTGGCTCAACTGGTTGAGTGCCTGCTTTTCACATGGGAGGTCCCATGTTTGGTTCCTGGTACTTCCTAAAAACAACCCCAAGCAAACAAATGAAAAAAATAAGTTATGGGAGCCAATTTGGCTCTGTGATTGAGCACTGTCTTCCCACATATGTGGTCCCAGGTTCAATCCCCAGCCCCTGGTACCTCGAAAAAAAAAAAATACCGTTTGTGCCCCTTTTATCTGTATGTATATCTTTTTTTGGTTTATCTGAGAGGAAAGAACTAAGTAATGTAGCTTCACGATATGGAAAAAAACCTCAAGGAACAAGTGTTTAACATGTAGTTCTCCTCAAAGTGAACCCTTAACTTTTAAACTGTTTCAGATGAAGTTAGCAAATACTATTTGCTATTTTTATATCATTCCTAAACATATTCTAAATGTCAGCATTTTCCTGGTGATGATCATGACCTGCTCATTTGTTAATTAGAGTCTATTTATGAATTTACTACATGTGACCTACTTACTTAAATGTTACTTCATCTGAAATAAGTGTGTAAACTTACCATATTTGGGAAGGTTGATCTTTCTGAAGCTTCATTTTCTCATCTGTAAAAAGGAGTAGTTGCTTCATTTTGTGTACCTCCCAGGGATATTTAAAATATAAATTAGATATGAATACCAGAGCACTTGTAAAACTATAAGGTGCTATTTAAATATAAGTTGTTATTATTCAGCTGGAAAAAGTGGCAGAAACTTGACCTAGTGACTTTAGTGTCCTGGGGCTTTAGTATTTTATATCATGACTTCAGAACATGGTTATTAATAATTAGTAGTTATGAGACATTTTGAAGTACTTTGAAACAGTAGTGAGTTATATTTGAATGTAGCAATAAAATGACATAAAAATTTTAATGTCATGGAATTTCTGGCTTGGAATTTTAAAAATCTCTCTATGGAGGTAGGCAGACTATTGGGTCCCAAGAGATATCTACACCATAAGCCCTGGACCCTGTGAATGTTATCTCACATGGCAAAAGGGACTTTGCAAATGCAATCAAGATTGCATTTGAGATGGGGAAGATTTTCCTAGATTATCAGGATAGGCCTAATCTTTAAAGTCCTTAAAAGTGACAGATAGGGCTGAAGAGCAAAGCCAGAGAAGTGACACAAAAGAAGGAGGAGGTGGGTGAGGAGAGATTCAAAGCATGAGACAGCCTTGAGCCAAGGAGTTACAGTTGCCTACTAGAAACTGGGAAGGGCTTTCAGTGACAACAGCCAAGGAAACAGGATTTCAGTCTTACAACTGAATTCTGCCAATAACACAAATGAACAAGGGAACAGCTCCTTTCTAGTGTCCTGTCAACATATTGATATTAGCCTGGTGAGACCCATGTTGTACTTCTGAACTACAAAACTGGATGATACTAAATTTGTGTTTCTTAAGCCCTTATGCTTGTGGTACTTTATTATGGTAGCAATAGAAAATTACCATACATATACACAATTATTAGCATAATTAATAAGACAACTTATCCAGCAACTTCATCTCTCCAGAATACAACATAAAATAAAAACCAACCATGACAATCTCTTCTGAGTAATGTTTTTGAGAGCTCTACTAATGAAAAGGTTTAGTGCAAGAAATAAAACACTCTAGATATCTTAAGAAGGAAAGGATTGAATACAGGAAATTGGGTATTTACAAAATTGTTGGAAGTGCTAAAGGAGCAGAAATGAGGCAGGACCATCAGGAATGATTCCCAGAACAGGACAGAACTGAGTCCCAGCGAAACTACTGCTGAGATTGTCATAAGAGGATTTCCCCTTTTGTCAAAAGAAGATATACATATGACCAATAAGTACGTGAAAAGAGGCTCAATATCATTGGTCATTCAGGAAACACAAATCAAAACCACAGTGAGATACCACTTTACGCTCACTAGGATACATATAAAGAAAAAAGTTAGTAACAAGTGCTGACTAGCATGTAGAAGAATCAGAACCCTCATACATTGCTGATGGGAATGCAAAATGCTAGAATAACTTTGGAAAATAGTTTTGTAGTTCCTCAAAAATTCAACGAAGAGTTACCATACGACCCAGCAATTCTCCTCCTAGATATAACGTAATCAAAGCAACTTTCTTTACCTGACTAAAGGTCACAAGTCAAAACTATACAAGCAAAACTTATACTTACTGGTGATATCTTAGAGACTTTGCCATTAAAGCTCGGAATAAGATAAGGATGCCAGTTATAAGCCTCTATTCAACACTGTGATAATTATTACAGTGTATGAATGTGATATAAAAGAAAGGAGAAAGAGAAAGAAATCGAGAGAGAGAGAGAGAAAGAGAGGGAGTGAGGGAGAAGAAAGAGAGAAAGCTGTTCTTGTTTGCAGAAAATCTGATTGTCTACAGAAAGAACATAAATTCACAGAGAAATCCCTGGAACTAAAACGTGTTTAGAAGGGTGTTAGATAAAAAAATACACAAAAATAAAAGCCTCCCTGGTGGTAATAACTAACTGAAAAGTATAATAGAAAAAATAATTTTCATGTAGGAACAGAAATTATGTAGCACCCAGGCATTAATTTGTTAAAAGATGTTCAAGACCTCTATGAAGAAAACTATGAAAATATTATTGAACAGTTTTAAGGAAGGCCTAAGTAAACGGAGATATATATCATGTTCACCACTTACAGTACTGAATAACATAAAAATATCAGTTATCTCCACATTGATCTAGAGGCTTGATGCAATTTTAATTTTTAAAAATCCTCAAAATGAATTTGTGTGATTCTAGGCAATTTAATTCTAAAATTCATGGGAAAGGGCGAGGAAATATCAATACAATTTTGAAGAAGAGGGTACTAGAAGTTGTCTTATTGGGTATTTAGATTCATTTAAAACAACTATGGTGGTATTGGCTCAGGGGATAGAAATATAGATGAAAAGAACACAACGAAAGCCCAAAAATAACATATACACATGTTGAAATTCTATTCGACTGTGGTAACATCACAAAGCAATCGAGATAGAATGGTGGGACTGTGACAAGTAGTTATCAATGTGAGAAAAAAGTGAAATTAGATTCCTACTAGCACCAACTAAAGATTAAAGACCTAAATGTGCAAAGCCAAACTCTGCAACTTTTAGAAGAAAATATAGGAAAATACATTTACTTTCACCAAGGAAGGAAAGAATTCTTATACAAGATGCAAACACTGAGAGATAAATTTGATTATATTACAACCAAAAACTTATGCATAAAAAAAGACACTATAAACAAAATGGAAATACAAATTATAGAATGTGAGAAGGTATTTGCAATGCATATACCCAAAAATAGAAGAAAATTTTAAAAAGCAGAAATTGTACAAGCTTCATTCTTTGATCACAGGGCAATAAAACCAGCTATTAATAAAAGAATACAAACAAAATAATTAAATTTTAAGAATAGGACAACAGTTAAGCAAAACAAATATTTAAGTATAAGAACAGAGCAGTGAAAAAATATTTAAAATAGTAACACTCCATTTCAAAAGTTAGGAAATGTTATCAAAGCTAAGCTAAATGCTAAAGTTACAAGCTTGATGTTTTTACTTTTTTCAAGGAAAGGAGAAATGAGAATATTAAACCCAAGGATTTAAAAAAAGAAAAACTACAAAATCTATAAAAAAACCAAGAGAAAGGAAACAATAAAGTAAAAAAGAAAACAATCTCTTAGAATATAGGAAAATGTATAGAATAAATTTAGTTATTTTAAAAAATAAAATAGACAAATCTTCAGCAAATATAAAGAAGAAGGGAAAAAAACTCATGATAATAAAATTAAAGAGATTCAGCACTAGATAAGGAGGATATATTTTAAGTATAAGACAATACTTGGAAAAATTGTACATTATAAATTTGTAAATCTAGATGAAACGTACGATCTTCTGGAAATGTATACATCACCAAAATGAGAAGTATAAAATCTAAATATACCAATCATGATTGGAAAAAAAAAGAAGAGGAGAATTCCCCCCAGAAAAAAGTTTAGGCCTAGAAAACTTTATAGGGAAAATCTTTCAATCCTTAAGGAATAAGCTATCACTATGCTCTGATAATTATTTCAAAATATTGAAAAATATGGAAAATTTATCTATTTTTTTTACAAAGCTATACTTGATATCAAATCCTGAAAAGGACAGCTCAAAAGACAGAGAAAGAAAAGAATAAACCTATGTATCTCAGAAGTTACACAGAGAAGAAAATCCAAACACAGAAAACTTTGAGTCAAAAGAATATTCCAAATAGAGTTTAACCTAGAATGGAAAGATTTTATAACTTAATATTAGAAAAATCCAATAATATAATATATCCCATCCACAGCCTAGAAAAGAATAGCCAAATATTATTCTCGGTAGATGCAGAGAAGATATTAAAATTCAACAGCTACTTCTTGTTCTTAAAATGACTACAAATTTAAGAACTCATTTTTTAGCATAATGAAATTTTTTTTTTAAAGATTTATTTTTATTTATTTAATTCCCCTCCCCTCCCCCGGTTGTCTGTTCTCTGTGTCCACTTGCTGCGTCTTGTTTCTTTGTCCGCTTCTGTTGTCGTCAGCGGCGTCAGCGGCACGGGAAGTGTGGGCGGCGCCATTCCTCGGCAGGCTGCTCCCTCCTTCACGCTGGGCGGCTCTCCTTATGGGTGCACTCCTTGTGCTTGGGGATCCCCTACGCGGGGGACACCCCTGTGTGGCACGGCACTCCTTGCGCGCATCAGCACTGCGCATGGGCCAGCTCCACACGGGTCAAGGAGGCCCGGGGCTTGAACCGCGGACCTCCCATGTGGTAGACGGACGCCCTAACCACTGGGCCAAAGTCCGTTTTCCCGAAAGTTTTTATTTCAAAATATTTTAAGTCAAAAATCATTCCAATGGGAAACGTACTTTGGACCAGTGGTTAGGGCGTCCGTCTACCATATGGGAGGTCCGCGGTTCAAACCCCGGGCCTCCTTGACCCGTGTGGAGCTGGCCCATGCGCAGTGCTGATGCGCGCAAGGAGTGCCGTGCCACGCAAGGGTGTCCCCCGCGTGGGGGAGCCCCACGCGCAAGGAGTGCGCCCGTGAGGAAAGCCGCCCAGTGTGAAAAGGAAGAGCAGCCTGCCCAGGAATGGCGCCGCCCACACTTCCCGTGCCGCTGACAACAACGGAAGCGGACAAAGAAACAAGACGCAGCAAATAGACACCAAGAACAGACAACCAGAGGAGGGGGGGAAATTGAATAAATAAATAAATCTTTAAAAAAAAAAAAAATCATTCCAAGAAAGAAATACTAAGGCAATATTGTTCAAATCAGAGCTTTTAACAGGAGCAAAACAGAGATAATGTTTATTGCCATTTTTATTTAATTTTCATATGGAAGTTCTGACCAATGAAATAGGACACAGATGAAAAATAGAATGCATAAATATTGGGAGGGAGAGACCAGATTTACATTTTTTGTAAATGATATAATTATATACTTAGAAACCCAAAGAATTATTCAGCTAAAAATGATTAGAATCGATATGAGAGTCAAAAAAACTGCTAAATATTCAAGAGATATAAAAGCCAGTAGCTCTCCTGTATACCAATATTATTCTGTTACAAAATGTAATGAAATAAAGAGATCAGATCATAATAGCAAAACTCTGATTTAGACTGTTAAAATGCTGAAAACCTCTAATAAATGCCTTGGAGCAACTTTAATGAGGATGTGAACAACCCATATGATAAAAACTACAAAATATTCCTGAAAAATGTTAAAGCAGACTTGAATATTAAATCCTATCACAACCATGCCAGTTCTTTTCTAACAAATTTGTACACTCAATGTAATTTCAATAAAAATCTCAATAAGGGGAAGCAGATGTGGCTCAAGTGATTAAGCTCCTGCTTGCCACATGGGAGGATCCAGGTTGGGTTCCTGGTGCCTTCTAAAGTGAAGATGAGCACACAGCAAATGGACACAGAGAGCAAGACAGTGAGTGCAAACAATGAGGGGGGAGGGAAATAAATAAATAAAATAAATCTTTAATAAAAAATCTCAATAAGATTATTTTCAGAATTTGGCAGAATCATTCTAATGTTCACTGAAAGAATAATTAGGTATGAACAGTAAACAAAATGTTGAACCTGAAAAGAAATAGCAGGACAGTGGCCCTACCAGGAACAAAACCATTTTTAAAAGCCAGGTATCAATATAACACCGCAGAAATGACAAAAGAACAAATGTACAAATCAGTAGCACAGATTAGATATTCTGAGACCACATTATACATAAGAATTTAATCTGTGGTAAAGAAAATATCATAAATCAGTAGGGAATAAAAGTATTTTTTAAATTGTGCTGGGAGAACTGATTACCGGGGAAAAAAATAGTCTTAAAGTAGTCCTCAAATCAATACATCAAAACTCAAAGATGGTTAAATACATGTAAAATAGAAAACTATTATAATGAAACTAAAATGACATAATAAAACTAGAAGCACATGAAAAGTGTTCAATAACTTTAGTCATTACAGAAATGAAATTTTAAACCATAGCAAGCTACCACTGCACACCCAAAATAATGGCTAAAATGAAAAAGACTGACAACACCAAATGTTGGTGAAAGTATAGAGTAACTAGAACTCTCATGCAGTGTTGATAAGAGTGTAAATTAATACAACCATTTTGGGAAAAAGTCTGACAATTTCTTATAAAACTAAGCATGTGGCTACCCTGTGACTCAGGAATTCTACTCCTAGGCATTTACCCAAGAGAAATGAAAAGGCATATGTCCACACAAAAGACATGTACAAGAAAATCTAGAGCAGCAATTTATAGTTCCAAACTGGAAACAGCCCAGGTGTTTATGAGTAGAAGAATGGGTGCACAATGAAACGTTCCTGTTAACAAAAAGAAATAAACTCCAGAAATACACCACACACAGATGAGTCTCAAAAACATGGTGAATGAAAGAATCCTTACACAAAATAGTTCCGGCTGTATGATTCTGGTTATATAATGTTCCAAAACAGGCAAAACTAATCTACGATGAGAAAACACAAAACAATACTTGCCTCTGGGGGCAGAGTGGGAGTGGGAACTGACAGGGAAGGGACAGCGGGGAACTTTCTGGAGTGATAAGTTCTGTATCTTATCAGGAGCTTAGGTTACACAGGTGTATGCAATTGTCAAAACTCACTAAATGATACACAAGATTTGTGCATTTCAGTGTATGTAAATTTTATCTTTAATTTTTTTTAATTAGAAGAAAATGTGAAATAATTTTCAAAGTTCTATGTGGGAAAGGTCATTCTTTAGAAAGGAAAAGATTGAAGGATTTGACTATTTTAAATCTTAAAATTTCTGTTTCATACACACATACACACACACACACACACACACACACGCAAATATCAAGCCAGGAAAAGATTATTATAAAAACTTATTCTAAATCATTGCAAATGTCACCATAACAACAGATATATGGGCAAAGTCTCTGAACAGAAAATTCATAAACAAAAAATAAAATTTGTTAACAAACATGGGAAATTTCTTGTTTACGGAAATTAGAATTGTAATTGTATTGAGAGCAACATATATCAAAGGCCTAGGATTTGTATACTTTTCGATTTAGCTGTTTATATGTTTAAAGTAAATAAGAATGCCCCTGCACAAAGACTTAGCTGCAAGAATGTTCTCTGTAATATTGACAAATCGGCTACTACCCAAATGTGTAACATAGAATATTGATTAAATAAGTAATAGTCTAAACATTTAATGGACTCCTGCACAACCATTAAAAATGATGTTTTCAGGGAGTGGATGTAGCTCAGTGGTTGAGAGCCTGCTTCCCATGTATAAGATCCTGGGTTCAATCCCCGGTACCACCTAAAAACAAAAAACTCATGATGTTGTAAAAGAATATTTAACGATATTGAGAAGATATTTTCATCTTGAACAATAAAATGAAAAGGTAAAAAAAAACCCTCGATCCTGTTTCTCTCGTCCCTACATGTCTGGGCACACAAAGCATTCAGCTTCTATCAACTTCCTCTCTCCCCTTCTTCCTTGTTTTCCTTTGGAAGCTGTTCCTGTCTTTCACTTCTGGTGAAGTGGAGATAGGTTGGCATTAGAACAGGGGAAAAATTAAACACTTTTAAAAAATGAAAACAAAAGGATTTAAGTGAACCAATTATTATTGGGAAAAAAAGTATATGCACATGACTTAAAATTTTTAAAAGTGTGTCTTTTGAAAAGTATGCCTCGCTACCTTGGCCCCTTAATCAGTTTCTTGTAACTGCTTCCAAATATACTTTTTAGAAAGACTACTATCAAAGGCAAACAAAAAGTACAAGAAAACAAAGAAAAGAGAAGGGAGAGGAGAATAAAGAAAGAAGGACTCATGTGTCATGATGATGGGAATGAGTGTTGCTGGGGGGAAGAGGTGGGGTGGGGGTGGTGGGGTTGAATGGGACCTCATATATATATATATTTTAATGTAATATTATTACAAAGTCAATAAAAAAATAATAAAATAAACTTAAAAAATTTAAAAAAAAATTTATTTTACACATAAAAAAAAAGAAAGAAGGACTCGGGAAAATTTAGCATCACTTTATTCTATGAGGGCTCTGGACAACCCAAGGTTATTTTAGAATGTATGTTAAATACTTCGATCCTTCAGCGATCTGGTACTCACTTAATAATACCATTAAATGAAAATCAAATGATTTAATCTAAAATAAATCAATCGGAATCAAAAGTGAGGTTTCTTAATCTAGGGACTGAATAACACAGGAAACCCAGAGGTGGTGGAGAATTGTGGGTGATGGTACAGATGCAAGAGTGTCCTTTGTGAGCTAGAGCAGATGTCCGTCATATTGCAGGGTGATGGAAATGTGGAGAAGCATGGGAAAACTACAACTACTGTGACCTATGGACGGGGCTAACTGCAGTACTGTAATATTTATGCTTTTATGCCAAAGATGTACTGTGTTGATAATGGAGGAGTATGGCAAAAGTGTGCCAGATATATGCTATGGACCATAATTGGTGGGAAGAGCCTGATGATATTATCTCATAATCTCTAACAAATGTTCCACCACAGTGTGGTGTGTTGGTTGGGGGGGTGTTGTATGGAATTCTACACATGTGCATGATTGTTTTGTAAGTTCACAACCTCTGTAATAAAAATATTTTTAAAAAATAATAGGGTGGGTTGTGGGGAAAATACATCAAATGTAAGATATGGACTATAGTTAGTAGTAAGATTTTGATGATATTCTTTCATAATTTGTAACAAATGTTTCACAACAATGCCAAGTGTAGGTGGAGGGGTGCTATATGGGAGCCCTGTGTATGGGTGATATACTTTAAAAAAATTTTTTTTTAAGTGAGGATTCTTTTTGTTTGGTGCCTTGGGGAACAGTGACAGTGTCATCCAAGCCCAAGTTGGGGTTGCTTGACCTGACAAGCATTAATGTACCTCCAGGAACAACCAAATATGTAACCAGGACTGTCTTGGGCATGCAGCGTTGATGGAAAGAAAGTAGCAGAGAGTAAGAACCTTAGCAATGCCCCCTTCCCAATTCACCCCTCTGTGGAGTTTACCTAGGGCGGAAGCATCAGATGACAGCCAAGCGGGGAGGACACGCTCTATTTTCTTTCCTAGCATCATCCCCAGGTATTTGGGATGTGAGTGCAGATTCTCTTTAACCACCATTATGCACTGATTAGCCATTAATTACTAACTTATATTTACTGCCTGACAATATTATTAATAGGTGGGGAGGGGAGAGATCCTCCTAGTCCACAAAAAACAGACCTGGGCGCCTCAGGCCAGGGCGGATCAGGACTCGTGTGTGTGTCTTTCTCTGCGGCCCTCTCTTCCCCAAGATGCCAGTGTGCAACACTCAAAAGGTGGGCACTGAGGGGATGAAACTTAATCAAATTAATTTTTACTGCATGAACTGCATTATTTTCATGTGTGCTTAGGTGACCACCTTCATATGCAGTTAGTTCCTGCTGTTTTCTTTTTATACCAATATTTTTCAAACTTTTATGGAACACTCGATGTGAGTGACACCTTGCTAGATGCAGTAAGCAAGCTTACAAGATGAAAAGGAATGGTGGGGAGGGCAGTGGCATAGGAACAGGAGCAAGAGGAAGGAATTCACCTAGGGATGGAGAGAGGAAGAACAAGAGGAAAGGGAGACAAGTCAGAGAAGCCAAAGCAGAAACGGAGAGAACAAGAGAACAGTCATCTGCTGCAGAGAGAGGAAGGATTCTGTAAAAGGCTACAGCTATACCTGCAAGCCCTTATCAACTTCTGAAAAACAGTCTTCACATACAAAATCAACTGGATGCTTTTCCCAAAGGAAAAAAAAAAGGCAGAATTACTTTTTAATAATTTCTCCTTTTCTTTTGTACTTCAAATGTGTATCAGAGAGAGGAACTTTTCTAAGGGTTTGTCTAGCCCAGCTACTTACCCTTCACCGACATCACACTGCCTGCCCTGACCCCAGGTTGTTACCACGCCTGCATTGATGGCATCAGGCCAAGAATCAGCAGGTGCAATGAAGCCTGACAGTTTTCCTGATTTACCTCCAACATGCAAATTAAAAGTGCTCTCGCGCTTTTTCCAAAGGAGTGTTTCTCGCGTATTTTCCAAAGGAGCGTTTCTGAGTGAAGTTCGACGTTCACCTGACTTTAGCATTTACTTCTCTAGGACTTCTCTAGGACTAGAGCTAGTGCCTTCAGAAGACGCATCTCCAAGGTGGCGCCCCTCGCGGGCCCCGGCTCTGGGCACAGAGGACAGAAAGAACAAGGAAGAGAAGGAGAGAGCTCTGGTGTTCATGCTCTCCTTCGTCAGTGCTACAACCATGTATCGGGCACCGGTGATGTACGGGCTGCACTTCAGACTCTGGGGGTACTGGGGTGGCAGGACAACAGCGTCACTGCCCTCCAGAGCTCACGGCTCTTCCTCGGAGGTAGGCAGAGCAGGCATTATTAATCTCGTTATGAGATGAGGAAACGGAGGCAAGGAACTAGGACGGGACTGGAGCCCGGGCTTCTCCCCTAACGCCACCCTCGTGAACCCTCAAACTTTCCTCTTCCTAACTCGGCAAAAGAGCTCTCAGAAGGCGTTCACCCTTAAAAGCTGGGGGAAAGGATCTGGGTCCCCATCTCCGCCTTCGAAGCAGCAGCACATTTCTTCATGCAATTTTAGACCCTTATTATAATTCTTGGTACTGGGAATAAATCTGCTTTCAGAAATCATTTGCCAGAGGCTTTAAATACATCTTAGAGCAGAGGAGAACGCAAAATGAGACCTGGGAAAACATTTTTCCTGTGAAATGATAAGACACCCAGGTATTCAGAGAAGACGCTAGACCCGCTCTGTCCCCAGGGAACTCCGAGTCCACCTGCCTTCGTGCCACATCTGAAGCCTTTCGCAGAAGCCGAGAGGGGAGGGCTGCTCTCGGGGAGGGCGTTCTCCTCCTTCGCCCCCTTCAGCCGCCAGCGGCAGCCGATGCCCTCGTGCCTGCCAGCCCGCTGCCTTGTAAACATTCTCCCCAATAGCGGGCATTACTCACAGTTTGAAAATCACTTTGACTCTGGAAACATAAATATGTTCATGTCAGATGAGTCAGCAGGAAGACGGCACGCCACTCCACGGCAGCCTCCTGCCGACCTCCCCACGCCTCCGCGCCTGGGGATTCAAACCTGAAAAAACCAAAGAGTGAAAAAGAGAAGTGCCCCTTTGGTGGGAGGGAACAGCAATCACGCTTAGGGCTCAAAGAACAGCTTTAAAGGGCTGGCCCAATTAGAATCGCCAGCCCTCCCCAGTGGAGCTCCGGGGAGCAGCCGCAGGAGGCGGGAGCTGCTTTAGAGGAGCTGAGCCTCCTCCCCAGGGCTTGCTGAGCCAGGCCCCTCCAGTCCCCACACGGCGGGGAACTGTTCTTTCCAGGGCTCCTCTCCCCGGTTTCTGCACCCAGACCAAGGGATGCCGCTGCCCAGGGAGAGCAGAGTCCAGGGCTCTTATCCCTGGAGTCTCTACAGGAAACCGGACGCTCCTCTGGTTTGCTCCCTCGGCCCCTTCGTTCTGGTTCTGTGCCCACTAGGCGGCACCACCGAGGCCAGAGCTTGTAGCTGCTTTCTGGGCTGCTTTCAGCATCACTTAGGACCTCTTGGCTGCTTCCTCTCCCTCAGCTGCTGGGAAAGGAACAGGAACTGAGCAGGGGTGGTCTGGGTGACCACTCCTCCCAGTTCCTAGCCTGGGTCACACTTCAGCCTGCCCATAACCTCAGCCGTGCTCCTGCCAGCCTGCCTTGCCCACCTTCAAACTCTGAACTCAGGTTCTCCTTTAAGTACACCGACCTCATGCCCAACAACAGGCTTTCAGGTACAGTCCTCACTGAGGTCTGATAATAACCAGTATTCTATAAATGGGAAAACCGATGTCTTTACCCGAGGTCACACAGCGGGTGGCAGAGACAGATGCTCAAACCTGCACCCTTTCTACTCTGCTAACAACAGAACAGCAAACCCACACTTGGAGAGCTAGCGTGTGCCAGGTCAGGCTGGAAGGACCTTAAGTGCACATATTTTTATAGATGAGACAACCAAAATCTACAGAGTGGCAGTGACTGGCCCAAGGTCTCACAGCTCATAAGTGGCAGAACTAGCCTCCAAATAAGGTCCCCTGACTCCCAGTCCAGGGCTTTTTCCTCTAACCTTGTTACTTCCCTCACTCTGGGCTGATTCCAGTTTGGACACAGGAACAGTCAGCTCCCTCCCCATCCAGCACACATCCATTAGCCCCTGCATCTCACATTGCCGATACAAAGCATTCTATTTCCAAAGCACAAGGGTCGCAGAAGAGGCAGAGATGGCCAGGAGGAAAATACACTGAAAGGAGGGGGTTAACCAAATCCAGTGGCATCCTATTATGATGTGACTAACCATTACCCCAAACTGGCTACAGCCCTGATCTGCAGCACTAGCAGGAAGCTGAGGCAACATCACTGCCTGGATGGGGTGCTGATGTGGCCCCACAGTTGCGTAATCTGTGAAGCAGTGAGATCCCTACCCCAACCTAGAGATTCTACAGCACCCAAACTCCAGGCCCTGTCAGTACCTGCCCCTCAGACCACTTCTTTTGGTTCCTTGTAGAACCCAAGAAGCTGGTGCACTGAACTTCTCACTTTCCCACCACCCTGTAGGGTGGTACTGACCCAGCCTGGCCACAGCAGGCATTCCCTCAACTGGAGCCTTCCTCTCCAAACACCTTTCTCCCTTGACATTCCCCAGCTTGACCCCAAAGACAAGGGAGAGAAGAGACTCACATTTTCAGGTGAGGTGCTGAAAATCCTTAGAAAACTGTGGAACATCCTATTTAGAGAGGATTTCTCCTCTTGTCACATCTTCCCTTCTGGTCCCATCCAATTTATCCTGGAGGTATGGCTGGTCAACTAAAGCTGACCCCTCCCCTGACCCCCAAAGCAAGCAACAGCCGCTACTATATTGAGTGGCAAAATGATGCCATATCATAAGTGAGTACCCTGAGGCTTCGCTGCGAGCCATCATCTAATTATGACAATGTTCTATCATCCTGACCTTTTCATGGCAGAAAGCTGAGTGAGGGGCTCAGTGTAGACTCCAGAGCTCAAATCCAGCACCTGTGACTGCAGCTGAGGACACACACCCCCACTCCCCCCACCGACCCAGATTCCCTCCCTAGTAGAAGCACTGTCACCAAAGCAGTTTTCCTCTGCTGACCTGACTTTGAAATTAGAAGCCATTAGAAAGCTGAATAGCCATTAGAAAGCAATGGGGCAGAGGGGTGTATGTGTGTGGATATATTTACCAAGGCAGACATCCCAAGTGCTGGGCTAGACACTGAACATATATTTTTTTCATCTGATTCTCAGAACTCTCCGAGGAACGTATTACAATCCCTGTGGAGTTGGAGAAAGTGAGCTCGGAGGGGTTAAGTAACTTTCCCAAGGTTACAGAGCTGGCCGGTGGTGGGGCTCAGATTCCATACTCCAAAGGGGACTGAACTGTACAGAAAGGTGCTATCACCTCACCTGACCCTACAAACTTCACTCTAGCATGAGTCAAATGGAAACAGAGATGGCCTGCCTGCCTCCAGGACCCCCTTCCCTGCCACCAATGCCAGCAGCCTGGGAACCAGCTCTTCCTCCAGGATCAGCTCCAGCACCAGTCCGGGGCGAGCTCACACCCACCCACCCACTGAACGTCGGGACATTCCCTTCTCCCACGGCACCAACTGTACTCTCCCGTGGGCACCCCCGCCCTGATGCAGCTATTTCTGCGACATCGACGTACTTTCTACCCTCTTACCAATGGGTTTCTCCTTTGTAGTGCACCCACCCATCCTGCAAGTATTTTGAGCATATGCTGGTCTTCAATGGTAAGTCCTTAGAGGACACTGATTGTTCACTTAAGCTTATAAGCGAAGTTACACCCATCACAGCACCTCACCTCCTTAAGATTACTTTATGAGAGGGAGGGGAGGGGCAGACAAAGGCAAAGGTGACAAGGGACTGAAAATAAAATAAGCCTGTGAAGGCATCTGAACAAATGGTAATACAATTACTATATGTTAAATATAAGAATAAACATAAAGAACCCTTATAGCTCTTATATATAACTGTTATATGTTATTTCATATCCATAAATGTTATTATATACATAATTTTATATTATCTCCATGTATCTAATTTAATGCATTTAATTATATTAATCAAAATATGTAGGTATTTTAATATACTCAATATATTTAATTTATTTTATATTTAATTTCTATAATGTCATATTTAAGTCATACATTGACATATTTTAGATATTTACATGTCATTATTAAATAAATATAAATGTTATATAACTACAACTCTTATTCTATAAATAACAAACCTTTTGTTATTATAATAAACCCTTATGCATCACTTTCTGTGTGCCAGGACCTAAGTGCTTTTACATAAATGGTAAATCTACTTGTTGCGTGAAAAGTTTACACAGGCTGAAAGTATAAATAAGGTAAGTTTCAAATAAATTCCTGGAGGCAGATCTATAACAAGTTATTAAAGTGGTGCTAGGAGCAGTCAGGGTGCATTCCTGACCTGAGAACGATGTCATGAAGGGCAAGTGCCATACCCCAACCTGACCACCTTAGAGGCTCTGTCAGGCACAGGTGCCCAAGCAGGTCTGAGCTCAGAAGGTCACTGTTAAGGTGTTACTAGGGAACTGGGTTCAACCAGGGACTCCTGAGCTTTTCCTTATCCAGGGAGCCGGCCAAACGGCTTCTACCCCACCCTTCCACCCAACAGCCCGGCAGCCTGCCTGTGTCGTTCCACGACTGCACAAAAGCCACACTTTGCTTTGTGTCACCCAGTGAGTAACCAGTACAGTCGGGAACAGACCCAGGACTCCTGCTCTTTGGTTGCTGAGGCTGTTCGCCAAAGGGAGATCACAATCCTTCCACATTAGTGGCCGGTTACATTCATGGCTCTTAATAACATTCAATGAGGCTTCTGGGACAGGGAAATGATCAGGAATGTAGGCTGGGGATAAAAAGTCAAAACTTGAAATGTCACACAAGATCTTTATTTCAGAAGGTTTAAAAATGGCAATCCAACTCACCAAGTCCTTCCATTGGGAAATGAGTCCTAGGTCTGAGGAAGACCTAATCAGCTCACCTGTCCTGAAAGAGGATGGGAGTGAGAAGGAAAAAGCGCCTCTTCCCTGTGATTTCATCTCCATGTTTACCTAATGCTGCCATTTTAACTCCCTTCTGTCATGTGTGCCACATGTTACCGTTGACCACGCACATTCACACGCATTGTCCCACCGAGTCTTATAATGGGGATGTGATCAGTGGGCTGGAAATCAGGCCAGCAGGACTCTCGACTACTAACAGGCTGTGTGACCCTGGGGAAGGTCCCTCGTCTGGACTTTGGTTCCCTCATTTATAAAAGCGGCTGGGCTGCTGGAAGCTTCCTTGCCTGTGTGTCCAGCCCCAGTAGAGATGGACAGGCTGCTGCCCGCACAGCCCGGCTGCTCTCTGCCCTAGCTGAGGCTGCCTGGGGATGTCTCACCTCCTGGGGAGCACACCCTTTGGCCACAGGTGCCAGAAAACCTGCGAGAGCAGGAAAAGCGGTTGATGGCTGACAGTGCCTTCATCAGCCTGAGGGGCAGAAGCAGGGGGATACAGAGGTGTGAGGGGAGAGGGGCAGTTCTCCATGCCTCCAAGGAATGGGCTGGGGAAGGAAGGTGCTCCTGGTAGACATGGCATGTGTACACCAAGGGTGGGACTGTGCTACTCACCCAAAGACCAGTAACAATTCTTGGAACACAACAGTGACAGCAGCTCCACTTGCCTCCATTTCCCGTACAGAGACACTACCATTTTGCTCAAACTTTGAGACGTCCTTGTCTCGAATTTGTTTTTGGCACAGACATGCTGTTCCAATAGGACATTTTCTGTCATTTAATAGTTGAGAGGGGATTGCGGTAGAGGAGAAACAAGGTATTTCTCCTGCACTTGAGTCCATCTGGCTGCTGGGGTGCCAGGTAAAGGCTCTTGAAGCCAGATGCCCTCCCTAGATGCGCCTGGACTAGAGTGAGGCAAGTGAGTTGCCTAGGGCGCAAAATTTAAGGGGGCACCATTCTCAGGGTCTCGAGTGAGTGTGATGCCTCCTTATTCACCTCACTCCTCTCCATGCCCTGAGACCTGGTACCTCATTCACTTTGCCATCTTCCGGCATGGAGGCGTTTACTTGTTCAGAGATACCAGGATTGCGTTAAGAGAGAATCAGCATAATCCAGAATTAGACATACATTTAGCAGCCAACTTTACCACCAAAAACATGGACTCTGGAATCCAATGACTTGGGAAAGACTGCCCTTTGTCATTAGCTGTGTAACCTAGGGAAACAATCTCCTGCCTTGTTTCCTTCCTCATCAGAAAAATGGGGGCAATACCACCTACCTCAGAGAGAAGATATGAGGATTAAAGAGGTAGGGGAGGAGATTAGGCCAAGTTCTAGCACATAGGAAACCTCAGTAAACTTCCCTGTGATAGTGCTGAATGATCCAGTGTTGGACAGGGTTTCTGCCTCTAGAAGTCTCGGGAAATACCAATTTAAGAGTTTGGCGACCAGTCCTCACATTACCTACCCAGAGAGACGATGTAACTTGATTCAGGACACACACTAATGACCGAGTTTGAGCCCGCTCAAAAACTGAACAAGAGTTGATCGATTACATAAATATTAAAAACCCACACTCCTCTATCAGCATAGGTGTAAACATATGCTGAGAGACCGCAAGAAAAGAGGTAGGGAGGCAGAGACCGCGGTAAACTCGTCCAGAGTTTTGGGTCAGAATCAGAGGGCAAGTGGGTTTGGGACCAGAATCAGAGCGCCCATTAGTCAAGGAGGGCTTCCAGGAGGAGGTTCAGAGACTTCCGAGGGCACTTCATTGGGGCTCAGGTGCTCTATTTTCCCACTTCCCTCATCGCCATTTTAATAATGAACACTTCCCGGGATAAAGGGTTCTGTCTGATTCTACGGGTGGGGAGTCTTTTCCTCGGCTCTTTCACGACCCTATCCCTGATCTCTTTAAGGCGTAGAAACTCGGCGAACCTTCTAAGGGTGCCCCCGCGACCGCCCCGCCCCGCCCCGCGCATCCACCACCTTTCCGGGAAGGGGCTGACGTCAGCACGTTCTCCGCGGGTGGGGGCGGGGCCCGTGGCTCACCGGGCCCGCGCCTCGCGGCCCTGCCCGGCCGTCCGCCTGTGAGGCGCGCGGTCCTGCGTCTAATCTTAGCTCGGGCCTCCTCCCTGGGGTCCTCGCGAGGGACGTGGCGGGCCAGGGGCGCTGGCCTCGAGGGAGAGCCCAGCCGGAGGGATTGGGCCCGCGGGCGACTCGAGGTGCCGGAGAGCGGGCGCCTGCCGCGGCGGGAGCCGCGGGTCCCCTCCGCCTGTAAACGCAGCCACTGGCTCGGCGCAGGCGCAAAGTAGGTGCTCAGCAAACGAAGCAGGGTTTCCTCCTGGACGGCTACCCGGACTTCCCAGACAGGGGCAGAGTTATGGAAAGTTCTCTGGGGCCGAGGCGCGGGGTGAGGTGAAATCAGGAGCGGGGCCCGACGAGGGCGGGGGCCGCCGGCGTGGAGAGATCCCGCGCGGGTGCCGCTAGCGGCCGGCGGGGGTGAGGGCGGCGGCGACCCCGGACCTGTCCCGTCCCGGGCCGGCGCGTTCGAATTCGGCGTGGAGGTGGGAGAGGCGGTGCCCTGGGTGGTGCGCAGGGCGGTGTCCGCGGTAGGGGCAGGATGGCCGAGCCTGAAGCTCACCGCTCGAGGAGCCAGGGCTGAGGCCACCAAACCCGGTCGCTCGGCCCCACGCCCCGCGTACCGGGGTGACCTTCCAGGAACCAGATCAGGCCTCGTTTGGAAGAAAGGAAGCAGTGCCAAACGCTTGGTAAACCGACGCTCTCCCTGTCATGGGGGGTGGGGACGGGAGACCTGGGAAGACGCTCTGTCAGCGTCAGGCGACCTGCACTTTTGGCCTTGCGGAGTGGCCTGCCCTGTCACGGTGACCCGCAGTCTGTTGGAGTGGCGTCCTCAGGCGTCGCGAGGCTTGTCTCCGTAGGCGGCTTATAAAACAAGGTCCAAAAGCCTTTAACCTCGTTAGGTGAAGGGTATTGGAAATTTTTAAAGAGTATTTGTATGATGATAAACCGGGAGTATCACATGGTGTTATGGGAACATTTCCCAAGGTTGGGTTATTAGAAATTTCTGCTTCAAGTTTTCTTTCAAGCCTATAACCTTAAAATCTTTATTTGCCCTTCAGAAAAAAATGACAGAATGTTACTTGTGGGATAAAGGTAGCATTGGGAATTATGAGGGGATGAATGGCAGAAATCTGTAAACCTGAAGGTGTGACCTTCATTTACTTTGCAAAAATGCCACATTGGGCAGTGTAAATGAGGGGTTTTTCAAATGTGACTCGAACCTGCAGTCGTTTTAGGGCTTTAGTGCGTGTTCAGTATGTGTCTTAAAACCACTTTTAAAAGACTGACCGTTTATAATTTAATGTTGGTATTTGTAATGATTAAATGCGTTCAGATTTATGCAAGTTTTTGTATTGCTCATAAGGCACCAGAAGCCTTTGTCCTAATTTTGTACAGTGTCTTCCACATTTTCCCGTGCAATGCCTGTTTTGGGAGGGTCTTTGAGCAGGTGGGAATGATGAATCATGTTCCTAAACTGAGCTTTTTCCCTTTGTGTGGGTTATTGTTGTGTGTATATAATGCATAGGAACCTTACTATGAAAGTGTTCATATAGAGGAACAAGTGAGTTCATAGTTGAAATTAGATGAGATGAAAGTACCTGAAAAAGAATTTCTTAGGAGTAACATTCCAATAACTTGCTGAGCTGCCTTTTTCTGTTCTTTTATTTTTATGAGTTAGAAATAAAATTTTTAATACTAAAAAAGGAAAGTTGACCAAGATGTTTCCTTGGCACATGACCTAGAAATAATAATGATTGATATTATTAATAATAATACAATAAGGAAGTTGTGTTTTTTTTAAAAAAAAGTGTTCATGTTCAGAATTTAAATGTTTTAGTCCAGAAATTGAATTTTCACTTTAAAAATATTCGGTCCTGGAATGGGCCACCTGCATCCTGTAGGCAGCCTTATCACTTCTGTAAAGCCTTCCCTGCCCCCAGGATGTCCTTGCACACTTTGAGCATACGTCTGTCATTGTTACTGTTCATCACTGTGTTGTGATTGTTTACATGTTTGTTTCTCCTACTAGACTAAGCTCTTGGGGCTATAGCTAGTGTCTTTACCTTTGTATCTCTAGCATCTCGAATAATTGTGCTAGCAGGTAGTAAGAGCTAAATTTTTTGTTTTGGTGAATGAATATAAGCAAATTTTGGGGAGGGAGACACTTCCATAATTGAGAGGAATTGAGCGAGACCTATGGTGCTGCTATAGGGGCTATAGTTTCCTTTTTTCCCAATCTCAGGCTTAACCCACCCCACCCCACCCCCACTTCATACCACCATCACCAACACCCATGAGGAAAGAAAGGAAGGGGGAAGGGAAATAAAACCAACAAACAAACTCTAAATTATTTGGGGATCTAAGTAGTTTGGTGTACTCTTGCTTTCAAGATGGTGCAACTTTGTCAACTCTGCAGGCCATGACTCTATAATCTGCATACTGGCATTGGTCAGCTTCTAGTCACAGCAGAGTTGGCTAGTATTCACTTTCTTGAAAACACAGGAATTTCAGAACCTCTACTTTTTTTGTACATAGTTAAGATTGGTTGCTAAATGAGAGTGTTTTCATTTGAAATAGTCTATCCTTACACAGTGATACCTCATGGCCTGTCCCAAGAGATTTAAGAATAAAAATGAAGAGATTACTTAGGCTCTTCCTTAGTAATTACCTTTGCTAAAGAGAGGGGATTCTTTGCAGTCAAGCTTTACGAGCCAGAACCCTCAGCAAACTGGAGTTGACGTCACACTCAATTTTATGAAGGGCTAATGACAGCCAAATAATTTGCTATCACATTTAGTCTTGAAAACAAAAATATAGCATGTTATAGTGATTACTAATATTTCCGGTGATAAATAACCTAGTGGCTCCAAAATCCTAAATCAGCATGTCCATGATTTTACAAGCACTGTGTTTAATTAAGGCAAGAAATACTGATGTCCATCTGAAAGATTAACAAAATTTGAAGTAGGGCTTTAGAAAGCATTTCAGCTGAATTTTCCCATAGGAAGAATTATATGAGGGTAATAAAACACTTGGAAAGTAGCATTTTTGAATATAGAGAGATGAAAGACCAGAAAAAAAGAAACAAGGGACAACAAGCTGTTAGGTATTATGAGCGTTGACAATTCCTACTCACGTGGTCCCATAAGGAATAATTTATCTCTAGGTCCTGTTTCATCAGGATTTTTGTCAAAATAAGAGTAGTAATGAGAGCTTCCATGTATTGAGCACTATGTACCAGGCCCCGTGCTCTGTTTTATGTACTTATTTCAATTAATTCTTGCTACAGTCCTATGCTATAAGGGCCATTGTCATTTTACAGGTGCAGATTAAGGGCCTTGCTTAAGGTCACACAGTTAAGAAATAGAGACATCATCTGAGCCCAGGTCTGATTTCCAAAGCTCATGCTCTTAAAATTATGTCACAATGTCTCCCTCCCACCTTAGGATGCACAAAGTAATTTTCATTCCCCTCATCTGAAATGTCTTCTCAAAGGACCCTACACTCCCACCCATGCTTGTGGAGCACAGCTAATTAGTGGAGCTATTTGAATGTCAGTAGCCAACTCTGGTTTCCCTTCCCCAACAGCATATACAACATGGCCATTTCCTTCCTTTGAAATGTCCCAGCTCTCTAATTAGACTCCAAGAGTTCTTAATTTCTATTCACGTATCCCTTTGAACTAATTCCATCCACACTAGTAAGTCTTACCTGACTCCTTGTTTGTTCCTCCTCACTGGCCTCTCTGAAGGACACCAAGCCCTGATGGTGTACAGTCCAGCAAGCCCATGAGATTCCTTTCTCTCATCTGCCACCTTAGGACCAACCTTTCTTAGAGCTTAACTCTTTATTTATTTGTTTGTTTATTTACCAGCTTACCTCTTGACTCAGTCCTGCTGCCATCACTGTCGGTGTCATTTTAGAACTCTAACCCCTCAACCCCTCCCCCAACAGAAACAACTGTCATTGCAGGGACTTCACTAGGTTGAGTTCAGAGTTGTGAACCTACATCCCATAGATAGCTTATTCAAAACTACTTCCATGATCTATTTACTTTTACTAAATATTATTAAATTTATTTATTTTGACAATTTTGAAAAGAGTAAAACTTCTTAGTTGGCACTGTTCCTGTACATCCTAGGACACCTTGTATTGATGTCTGGGATGCCATAATGCCACTTCAGCATTTTTTCATGTAGAGCCTCACTACATTTGCAAGTTAATATCCAGAACATGGCCATTCCCAACAAAGTGATGCTTTGAATGTTTTTTTTCCTCCCTTTCAGATTCTTTATGTTGTTTTCATTGCTGTATATTAAAGATAAAGACGTTAGAGACTTTAAAAATTCACATGGAAAAAATCAGATTTTATTGATGCTCAAAAGATATGGTTGAGCCTGTCTAATTTTATAAATGAAATTTTTTAGATGGCTTTCAGAAGGTGGGCTTCAGTGGGGGAGGGCAATTGTTACAGATGGTTCATTTAAGCTATTTTTCATTCTTCTAAACATTAATTTACCAAGCACACTTGAAGGGTATTTTTATTAAAGCCACAATAAAACTACACTTCCATATTAGAAAAAAAATCAGGGCTGTATATTTTGATTGGCAGGTCATAATGCCACAGTCATTGTTTAAATCAAGGCTGAGGGAGTTCTTTCTGATTCTACAATATGATTTGCTCCAGGATTTCAGGCCTTGGAATTTTATTTTACCTCTTCTAATTTAAATTATCTTGGTTGGCTTTGATATAGCCGGTGGAATCAAAACGGAGAGTAGTAAAGAAGCGGTGCATGAAAATCTAAGTTGAGGAGTTTCATGTATAATTTGGTACTGTTTTTACAAGCCAGGTTCCCAGGCAGGAAGGTGACTTTGGTCCTGTATTAATCAGCCAAAGAGGTGCTGATTCAAAGTACCAGAAATCCGTTGGCTTGTATAAAGGGTATTTTTGGGGGTAAGAGCTCACAGTCACAAGCCCCTGTTACTTTTCCTTCTCACTAATCAAAGTTAAGATCCAGCTAAAACAAGGCCAGTGTACAAGGAATGTTTTTAACATTTTTTATTTTACTTAAACTTTTATATTCAAGGAAGTAATTGACTGCAAAGGGGTGAAAGAGAATTTTCTGGGCAAAAGGAAACATTGTTCTCTGTTTCTGCTTGTTCGGTTCTCGCTGTGTCTGCTTGTTGTATCTACTTTCTGTGTCTGCTTGTGTTCTTGCTGTGTCTGCTCATTGTGTCATCTCATCTTCTTAGGAAGCACCAGGTACTGGACCTGGGACCTCCCCTGTGGGAGGCAGGCACCAACCGCTTGAGCCATGTCTGCTCCCCTTGTACTTAAATTGAATTTTATTTTATTTTTAGCTGGGTAGTTAAGATGACAGGCTCTTTTTTTGGTCAGGTTTAGTAAGTTATAATTTATGTGTAAAATTCATGCTGTAAAATTCATGCTTTTTAGGTGTAAAGTTCTATGAATTCCGACAAACTTGTACAGTCATCTAATCACCACTAAAATCAAGACATAGAACATTTCATTCAGCCCAGAAAATTCTTTTACTCCTTTGCAGTCAATTACTTCCTTGAGTATAAAAGCTTAAGTAAAATACAAACTTAAGCTGGATCATAACTTCGATTAGTGAGAAGGCAAATGTAATTGAGCTAAACCTAAAACTTTTGGATATATTACTCCAAAATGATTAAGCTGAAATGTTACAAACAAAACCTAAAGTGAAGAATTGATTTTATTGTTTTGTTTGATCTCCCCATGTTCATTTACCCTCTTAACTCTGCATTCCATCTTCTCAAATATTTGGCATGACTAAGTCATATCCATCCTTAAGCCATTTTCTCTTGCTAGCTTGTATTTTAGTCTTTTCAGTGACTATTAAAAGAATATTGTTTCTGCCCTCCTACAATAAGCAACTTAAGGGCAAGGACCATGTCCTGTTCATCGATTTATAGTATTACCATCTCTTCCATATGAAAGAAACATAAATATTTGTGGAATGAATGAATTTTTGTTGGAATGGTTTCAAGCTGAGCAGAGAATGCTCTGAGAATGACTTGGGTTTTCTCATGTAAACAATGAGTGTTATTAATAGTAGGTTAAAAACCTAGATTTTAGTGTTGTATCTAAATTTGAAAATTGGCTTTTGTCATTTAGTAAGTTCATTTCTCTGAACATGAGTTTTCTTATCTATAAAAACATACACAAAACGATGCCTCATTAGAACTACTGTGAGGAGGAATTTGAGTTGAAAGCATTTGCCACCGTTTCTTGCTTTGCTCATAGTAAATACTCAAGAACCAGTAGCTTCTGGTGTTAAATTATTAGAGTTTACAGCACTGTGTACCTGTCTTTCAGGACTCTGGATTTTGCTTGACAGGGAGATGTAATGCCCAATTTAAAATTCTTTACACGCAGTGCTGATACGCGCAAGGAATGCGCCCCGTAAGGAGAGCCGCCCAGGGCGAAAGAAAGTGCAGCCTGCCCAGGAATGGTGCCGCACACATGGAGAGCTGACACAACAAGATGACGCAACCAAAAGAAACACAGATTGCCGTGCTGCTGACAACAACAGAAGTGGACAAAGAAGACGCAGCAAACAGACACAGAGAGCAGACAACCGGGGTACGGAAGGGGAGAGAAATAAATAATAAAATAAATACATCTTTTAAAATAAAATAAAAATTCTTTATAACTCAAATCTCAATCCAAGCCAGGTACATTTGCCAAAAGAACAAAAAGTCCTGTTTGCCTAATTTCTTTTACCTGAGAGATTTAGAATGCTCTAAAAGAAAGAAATGGAAACAAAATATAACCAATAATCTAAGGAGACACAATAGGACATAATCTTCACACCAACAAATCTAATACCCTTTATTTTCTAATAGACCTTCTGTGCTCCTTCTAAGACAATCCTTTCACTTCCTCACTGAACCGCATCCCTCTTGCTTATTCCAAGTCTTTGCTCCTGCGTTTTTCTCCTATCCTGCTTCAGTAATTTTTTTCTCTGTCATTGCCTCAGACACTCTAACATTGTGGTTTGAAGCTGTTTGTAACCCAGAAAAACAGGTTCTTTAAGTTAATTCATTCCTGCCAGTGTGCATCCATGATGAATAGGTCCTCTTGATGAGGTTAGTCTGATTAAGTTTGGCCCACCTCATTCAGGATGGGTCTTAATCCTATTACTGGACTCCTTTATAAAGAATGAATTCACACTTGAGAGAGAAAGCCATGGAAGCAAGAAGCTGATATCAGCAAATCCTGGAAGAGAAGAGAGAGACCAGCAGATGTTGCCAAGTGCCAGAGGAGGCAAGGATTGCCAGCAACCAGTCTTGTAGAAGAAAGCATTGCCTTGATGATGTCTTGATTTGGACATTTTCCTGGCCGCAACACCATGAGTGAATATTCCCATTGTGTAAGCCAACTCATTTCATGGTATTTGCTTTGAGCAGCTGTTTTAGTTTGCCAAAGTAAAGTACCAGAAATGGATTGGTTTTTATAACAGGAAATTTATTAGGGGTAAAGGCTTTCCGTTCTGAGACTCTGAAATGTCTAAATCAAGGCACCAGCAGGAATGTTTTTTCAGCAAAGTCAGCTATTGGTAATTTGGGGTCCTGCCACTCAGTGAAGATGGCCACCGATCTCTGTTAAAGTCCCTGCCTTCCCTTCCAGTATCTGCCATCTCCCAGAGCTCAGCTGTGGGCAAAGCTTGAGCTATTCCATGGCCTAGCCTCTTGGGGACTTTGTGCTTAAGCTTTGACTGCTGGTGATCCTCGAGTCCTCCTTTCATACTGAAGGGTCAAAACTGGCAGCGCTCCCTCTCCCTGTGTCTCTTTCCCCATTTTTGTCAACTCCAGTAAGAGGGCAAAGTCACACATCACTGACAGAGTCCAATCAAAGGGTCTCACACCCACAGGAATGGATTAATTCAAGAACATAATCTTTTTTCTTGGGGATTCATAAGAAACTTTAAACAGCCACGCTCCACCCTCTGAATCCCAAAAAGGCACGTTCTTTACATATGCAAAATACATTCATTATATCACAATATTTCAAACACCTTAATCATTTCAGTAGCAATGCTAGGTACAAAATCTCATAAAAATCAGTTATAGACATACAATTTGTCTTGGGGCAAAGTTCCCATCTGGCTATAAACCTGTGAAACTTAGAAACCAAGTTATCTGATTCTAATATACAAAGGAGTAACAGTCACAGGATAAACATTTGCATTACCATAAGGAGAAATTGGAAGGGAAACAGGCTTCATGGGTCCCAAACAGTTCTGAAAACCTGCAGGGCATACTCCACTAGATTTCAAAGTCTGAACATCATCTCTCGACTGATGTCTTTTCAGGGCTTCGTGGAGGCCCACCCCTTCCAAGGGCTTGCCAGCAGCAGTCCTCTCCAGTCCACCCTCATCAAGCATCTGAGTTCCTTACAATCAATTGACTGAAGAAGAGAAAACTTGGGCCTGGTTTACAGATGGTTCTGCACAACATGGAGGCATCACCTGGAAGTGGACAACGGCAACACAGGAGCCCCTTTCTGGAACATCCCTGAAGGACAGTGGTGAGAAGAAATCCTCCCAGTGGGCAGAACTTAGGGCAGTGCACCTGGTTGTTCATTTTGTTTGGAAGGAGAAATGGCCTGAGGTGCATTTGTACATGGATTCATGGGCTTTTGCCAGTGACTCAGCTGGATGGTCAGGGACTTGGAAAGAACACAATTGGAAAACTGGGGACAAAGAGGACTGGGGAAGAGGTATGTGGATAGACCTTTCTGAGTGGGCAAAAATATGAAGATAGTGTCCCACATGAATATTCACCAGAGGGTGACTTCAGCAGAGGAAGATTTTAATAATCAAGGGATAAGATGACCTGCTCTGTGGCTAGCACTCAGCCTCTTTCCCCAGCCACACCTGTCATTTCCCAGTGGGCTCACATGCAAAGTGGCCATGGTGGAAGGGATGGAGATTATGCATGGGCTCAGCAACATGGACTTACCCTCACCAAGGTCCACCTGGCTACAGCCACTGCTGAGTGCCCAGTCAGCCAGCAGCAGAAACCCACATTCAGCCCCTGATAATGGCACCATTTTTCAAGGTGATGAGCCTGCTACCTGGTGGTGGGTTGATTACATTGGAACATTTGCATCATGGAAGGGGCAGTGATTTGTTCTACTGGAATAGATTCATACTCTGGATATGGGTTTGCCTTCCCTGCACGCAATGCTTCTTCCAAAATTATCATCTGTGGACTTACCAAATGTCTTATCTACAGCCATGGCATTCCATACAGCATTGCTTCTGAACAATGAACCCACTTCACAGCAAAGGATGTGCAGGAATGGGCACATTCTCATGGAATTCACTGGTCTTACTATGTTCGCCATCATCCTGAAGCAGCTGGATTGATAGAACAGTGGAATGGCCTTTTGAAGACTCCGTTACCATACCAACTAGGTTGCAGTAACTTGCAGTGCTGGGGCAGTGTTCTCCAGGAGGCTGTGTATGCACTAAACCAGTGTCCATTCTGTGATGCTGTTTCTTCCATAGCCAGGATTCATGAGTCCAGGAATCAAGGGGTGAATGGGTAATAGTGAATGGTAATAATGAATGGGAGTAGTGCCATTCACTGTTACCTGTAGTGATCTACTAGTGTGGCAGTTTGCAATTGTTTATGAACCCCAAAAAAGAGAAGGATTATGTTTGTAAACTGGTCTGTTCCTCTAGGTGTGATTAAATCATCTTAGGGCCTTTGATTCAACCACATCAGTAAGGCATGACTCAGGTTAAGTCCCTGCCCCCTTGGTGGGCTGATAGAAACTGACACTCCCTCAAGAAGACACAACAGGAAGAGAGAGAGCTTCATAGATACCAGAGGAGAGAAGGCGCAAACAGCTAAAGCCTGGGGAGAGATGAGCCATTCACTTGATAGTTGGTAGCTAAAAAGTCCAGAGCAGCTGAGCAGCTGATAAGGCCGGGAAAGAAAGGAGCCCTATGCTAGACTGATATAGGAATCCCTGAGAGATGAATCCTATGCCAGCCTACAGCTTAGATCAGAAGAAGCTGGGCCCATGGATCCTTAAGAGGAAAAAGGAAGGAGAGACCTGGCAGAGATCACTTGCCATCTTGCTTCAACATCTGGCAAAAGACTTTGGTGAGAAAGTAGCCTTGACTTGGTGTCTTAAGGGCCAACTGTAGGCTTTTACCCCAAATAAATACCCTTTATTAAAGCCAACAGATTTCTGGTACTTTGCATCAGCATCCCTTTGGCTGACTAATATAACTAGGAAAATTTTTGTTTCCTATCCCTGCAAACTTAAGCTCAACTGGTCTACAAGTCTTAGTTCCAAAAGAAGGAATGCTTCCACCAGGAAATACGATTCCATTGAAATGGAAGTTAAGACTACCACCTGGCCACAATGGGCTCCTCGTGCCTCTGAACCAACAGGCAAAGAAGGGAATTACTGTACTGCTTGGGATGATTGATCCTATCAGGGGAAAATGAGACTGCAACTACACAATGGAATGAAGAATTTGCCTGACTACAGGAGATCCCCTAGGACTTCTCTTAGTACTACCATGCCCTGTGATTGAAGGCAATGGAAAACTGCAACAACGCGATCCAGGCAGGACTGAAAAAGGCCCAGAATCTTCAAGAATGAACGTTTAGGTCACTCCACCAGGCAAAGAACCACGGCCAGTTGAAGTACTTGCTGAGGGTAGAGGAAACATGGAATGAATAGTGGAAGAAAGTAGTGATAAATACAAACTTCAGCCACGTTACCAGTTACAGAATCGAGGACTGTAATGGTCATAAATATTTTCACCCTTGCCTTTCTGCACTACCCAGAGAGGGGTCTATATGGCTGTTTCCCCTTTCCCTTAACTCAAAGAGGAACTTAAACAATGTCCAGAGTCCTTGATGTCCTACAGATGATGGATGAGGATGTCCTCAAATTCCTCAGAGCAGAACCCACTTAGGGGGCACCAACCTTGACTTCCAAATGGAACCGTATATCTCAAAAGGAAAAGTAATGGCATCTGCATCATAAATCTGAAGATGACCTGGGAGAAGCTTCAGCTGGTGGTTCATGTCATTGCTGCCATTGAAAACCCTGCTGATGTCAGTGTCATATCTTCCATGAATACTGCCAAGCAGGCTGTGCTGAAGGTTGCTGTCGCCACTGGAGCTACCCCTACTGCTGGGCACTTCACTCCTGGAACCTTCACTAGCCAGGTTAAGGCAGCCTTCCATGGGCCACGTCTTCTGGTGGTGACCAATGCCAGGGCTGACCACCAGCCTCTCCCAGAGGCGTCCTATGTTCACCTGCCCACCATTGCTCTGTGTGACATAGATTCTCCTTTGTCCTAGGTGGATGCCAACACCGCATGCAACAACAAAGGAGCTTACCCAGTGAGTGTGAGGTGGTGCATGCGTGGCACCATCTCCCATGAGCACCCATGGGTGATCATGTCTGATCTCTACTTCAACAGAGATCCTGAAGAGATTGAAAAGAAAGAGGAGGTTGTGCTGAAAAGGCTGAGGAGCTTCCAGGTGAATGGACCACTCCTGCTCCTGAATTCACTGCCATTCAGCCCACGGTCACAGACTGGTCTGAAGGTGTGCAGAGGCCACCATGCCTACTCAGCAGTTCCCCACTGAAGACTGGGGTGCTCACCCTGCACCTGAAGCCTGGTCTGCAGCTCCCACTGCTCAGACCACTGAGTGGGTAGGAGGGACCCCAAGTGGTCAGAAGCTGTTCTTCACAGGCTCCAAAATAAAGTGGAAATAAGGTTGCCAGAAAATCAGTTTCTATTTTTTAAAATATTTCATCCTTATTTGTTATGAATATGTTTGTACATATACATAAAATGAATATATTTGTTTTATTCCCTGTCTTTCCCCCTTATCATATAAGTTGTATTAGTTTCACGTCATGGTATTAAAGGATATCAAGTTTAAGAGTGAATATTACCCAAAGACTTATACACTATTCTAGAGGGATTTAGTGCACTTACACTTGTATGCAGGACAGTTGAGTAATGTTCTGCAGAAATATTAATGTATACACATGTGTGTAAGTATCTATTGTTTTTTTTTATAAATTAAGTATCTCTAAGTATGGTTTAAGATGCTGTGTATGGCTGCCAAGGTGACAAGGGATGGACTATGATGATCACGTTAATATGTCAACCTGACCAGGTAATGGTGCCCATTTGTCTGGTCAAGCAAGCACTGGGCTAATTGTAATACTAGGGCATATCATAGACTTTAATCATCAGTGAGTTGATTGCATCTATGGCTGATTACATCTTCACTCAACTGAGGAGATTGCCTTCCACAACGAATGATGTCTCATCCAGGCAATTGAAGGCCTTAAAAAGGAGAAATGATTTCAGCATTCAGGGGGAGAATTTCCATCTCTACCTCAGACAGCCAGCATCTCCTGGGGAACTCATCGAGGACCTTAGCCAGAGTCCCTGGCTTGCAACCTGCCCTACAGAATTTGGACTTGTGCATCCCCATGGTTGCATGAGACAATTTTATAAAATCTCAAACTATTTACAGGTATCTCCTGTCAATTCTGTTTCCTTAGAAAAACCTGACTAATACAGCAGCCTAGGAAATAAAAACAATTATCAACCATCTTAAATAAAACTCTCCCTAGATTTCAGGTCCTCCCAGCTACCCTCTCCATTTCTCAGTATCCCTTTATAGGAAAAATTCTCAGGAGGAGTGTCAAAAGATACTCCATATCCTCTCATCCTTGCTTCTTTTATCTCCTCAAATCACTCCAAATGGTCTTTTGTCTCCATCTCTCCACTGAAATTGCACTTGATAAGGTCACTAATGACTTCCACGTTGCCAAATTGAGAAAACTATTCACACCCTTACAAAGAGCCCTGTTCTCTGGGGACACACCTTCCAGAAACTCTGGGGAAAACCTCTTAGAACTGCTTCTGGTCCTTGTCTCAGGGCACACTATCTGGATAGGCTGAGAATTTTCCAAATCATCACTTGCTGAGTTCCTCTTTATCGTTTTGGACATCTTGACAGCATTTGACACAGTTGATTACTCCCTCCTTTTTGAGATATTTTCTTCACCAGGCATCCTGGACACCATACTCTCTTGGTTTTCCTCTTACCACGTTGTGCTCCGTCTTAGTCATTCTCTTTGCTAATGGTCTCTACATGTTGAAGTGCCCAAAACTGATTCTTCTGACCTCTCCTCTGTCTTTGTTTCTTAGGTTATTTATTCTACTCACATGATTTACATTGACAATTCTGAAGTTCACATCTCTAGGCTTTTTTTTTTTTCTGTGAATCTAGACTCTGCCTACTTGGCATTTCCACTTGGATAAATACCACACATTAATTGGCTTAAGCAACAGGAACTTATTGACTCATAGTTTTAGAGGCTGGAAGTCCAAAATCAAGATGTTGGCAAGGCCATGTCTTCTCCAAAGTCTTTCACATTCTTGGGATAGCTTCCTGGCAACCATCCGTCACTTGGTTATTTCTCTCTGGCTTCTCTGTGTCCAAGTGTCCTCTTCGTTATATGGATGCCAGTCATATGGATTAAGCCCACCCTGATTCAATTTGGCTTCCTCTAAATAGTATCTTTGAAGGTCCTGTGCACAAATGAGACACACCTTAACTAATAATAATATTTTAAAGGGTCCTATTTACAAATGGGTTCAGACCCACAGGAACATGGACTAAGACTTGAACATGTCATTTGTGGGGCATATAATTCCATCCCCAACCCCTACTCCTTGCCTCACTTTTCCCAACTAAAATAGGGATGATAATAATAGTACCTACCTAATAGAATTGTTCTATGAAATGCAATAATGTATGTGAGGACAGAGTCCCTTACCTGAGGAAATCTCTTCTGCCCAAACCTGTTTCCAAAGTTCTGCCCTTGAAGTCATTCTTTCAATTCACCCCCATCTCTGTCCCTTTCAGCAGTGTGTCTGCTCATACAAAGTTCTCAAAAACCCTCAGTTTCCTGTGCAATTAAAGTGGGGCCAAGCCATCAGACATCCTTCCTGGAAAACTGCATTTCCAGTTCTGACTTCTTCTGAGATGGATGACTGGATCCATGAGTCATCCACCTGCTGTCCTTAGTGAAGGGCTGTTCTGCCACACCCTTACAAAGAGCCCTGTTCTCTGGGGACACACCTTCCAGAAACTCTGGGGAAAACCTCTTAGAACTGCTTCTGGTCCTTGTCTCAGGGCACACTATCTGGATAGGCTGAGAATTTTCCAAATCATCACTTGCTGAGTTCCTTGTGCTTAACAGTTCAATCTTCAGTTTATCCCTTTCCTCTCTCATTCTGACTTCTACATTTTACTTGGAAATCTCCTCAGCTAAATATCCACATTCATTGCTTACAAGTTCCATATTCAGCCCAACACTAGGACATAATTCATCCAAGTTCTCTGCTACTTTATAACAAGGATTGCCTTTCCTCCCAGTTTCCAATAACACATTGACCGTTTCCTAAGGCCCCACCAGAAGCACTGTTGACATCCATATTTCTACCAATGTTCTATTCATGATAATATATATGCACATTCTAAAATGATTTTTAAAAACTTTCTCTACAGCTCTATTCACAGAAATCTAACCTTTTTCTATCAGGTGCCTCAAAAGTCCCCTAGACTCTACCATTCCCCAATTCCAAAACCACTTCCACATTTTTATGTATTTGTAATAGCTGCACCCCACTTCTCAGTACCAAAAACTGTCTTAGTTTTCCAGGGCTGCTATGACAAATACCAAACACTGATTGGCTTAGACAGCAAGAATTTATTGGCTCATGGGTTTGGATGCTGGAAGTCCAAAATCAAAGTGCTGATAAGACCATACTTTCTCTGCAGTCTGTTGTATCCTGGTGATAGCTTTCTGGTCACCCTCTGTCACATGGTGATCTCTCTCTGGCTTCTCCTACTTCTGGCTTCTCTGACTGTCCGAATATCCTCTGACTTGTAAGGACTCAAGTCATAGGGATTAATTCAATTTGGCCTCATCATTGATGGTCCTATTCACAATAAGTCCTAACTAATATCTTCAAAGGGCCTATTTTTAAAAGGCTCATATCCACAGAAATGTGAAGACTTAAATAGGTCTTTTCTTGGATACATGATTCAATCCCCAACAATGTCCAAAAAGAATTCTTGACCCTTTTCCGCAAACCTACTATCCCCCCATCTATTCAACCTTAGTAATTGACACCAATAGCCACTAGTTGCTCAGACCAAAACTCCAGGAGTCAGTCATTCTAAACTCTCCCTCACACTCCATAGCTCAGCCAGCCAGCTTTTTTTACTCTGCCTGCAAAATATATCCAGAATCCTACCTTTTCTCATCATCTCCACTGCTTCCATCCTAGTCACAAAGACACCATCATCTCAGGTCTAGATTTCTGCATAACCTTCTCCCAATCTTGCCTTGCTACTGTTAATTCTTCACACAGCATCTAGAGAGATTTTTTAAAATACGTAAATCATGTCACTTCTTGTTCAGAACTCTCTGGTGGTTTCCCATCATGTTCAAATTAAAACCCAAAGTCCTTACCCTGCTCCACAAAGTTCTGTATGTTCTGGCCTTTCTCTGACTTAATCCCCTATGACTTTTCTCTTTGGTTCCTGTGTTCTAACTAAATTATCCTTATTGCTCCTAGAACATATAAGTCTTTGCATCTCAGGGACTTTGTACCTGCCTTTCCTCTGCCTAGAATGATCTTCCCACAGAAATGGTTTGATTGGCACTCTCATATTATTCAAGTCTTAGCTGAAATATATTCTCAGAGAAGCCTGCCCTGTCTACATTAAACAGCACTTCCCATCATTCTCATCCCTTTACCTGCTTTCTTTTCCTCCATACATGCGTTACTACCTGACATCACATATATGTTTTTTTTTTTATTCTTCCACTAGTATATAAGCACCATGAGGGCACAGTCTTTGTGTCATACACTGCCATATCTCTGGTGCATAGAACAATGCCATAGTTCATAAACTTTTTTTTTGTTCTTGTTGTTTTTGTTTTTTTGAGGTACTGGGGTGCGGGAATGAATCCCATACCTCATATGTGGGAAGCGGATACTCAACTACTGAGCCACATAGGCTCCCCTGAGTTGGTTTTTTAGTTTCCTTGCTTGTTGTTTGTTTTTGTTTTGTTTTTTGTTCCCACCCCAACCCCAGATGGCTCCCTTGTCTGTTTGCTCTTAGCTTGTTGTCTGCGTGTTGTTTTTGCTCGTTGTCTGGTTGTTTCTTCTTTAGGAGGCACCAAGAACTGAACCCAGGACCTCCCATGTGGGAGGGTGCACCCAGCTACTTGAGCCACATCTGTTCCCTGCTTGTTCATTTGCTTTGCTCACTGCTCATTGTTTGCTTATTGTCTTGCTCACTGTTTTTTCTCATTGTCTGCTTGTTGTTTTTGCTCAATGTCTGCTCATAGTTTGTTTGTCTTCTTTAGGAGGCACCAGAAACCAAACCCAGGACCTCCCATGTGGGAGGCAGGTGCCCAACTGCCTGAGCCACATCCATTCCCGTTTGTTGTTTTTTCGTTGTTGTTTTTTTAGGAGACACCAGGGACCGGACCTGAGACCTGCTGTGTGGGAAGCAGGTGCTCAATCCCTTGAGTCACATCTGCTCCCTATAAATGTAATTTTAATTAAGTAAGCAATGTTTGGGAGAGAATGGGTCTGAAGAGAGACTTGGGATCAGATTCCAAAAGACTTTTAATATCCCACAAGGCTGTATTTTAGGTAATGCGAAGTCACAGAAATGTTTTTGTGATTGAAGAGGAATGCTGAAAGCCATGTTTCAGAAAATGAATTTGGAAGTAATAGGCTAGGCTGGATATGGGAGACCCCAGAGACGGAAGATGAGGGTGCCATTCACCCTCCTACACTGGCTGCTCCTTCTCAGCGCCCAGACAAGTCCGTCTGGAAAGCGCGCTGCTCTGGCCCTTCGGATGGCGGAGCTGCTCCCTGACTCCAGGGCCTTTTCCCTAACGCCCAGTGCTGGTTATTCTGGGAATCTCTCTCCTCCCTTCTCCACCCAGCTTCCGCCCCGGGAGGCTGACCTCTAAGGACTGCAGCCCCTGGGCTCACTTCCTCCCGGTTTCTAGTTGAGTTCATCAACAGGAGGCACTAGCAGGAAACCAGAGAATGGGGCGAGGGAGAGGTGCGGGCGTTCATCGCGCAGCTCCCCCTCTAGACCGCGGTTGGCAGTGCCCGTGTTCCCCCACCCAGGCTCCACCACCAGCTACCCCTGTCGGGCTTCGCAGAAGAGCTCTCTCAGGCCTGGGGGAGTGAAGCCTTCCTCCCCCAACTAGCCCTTGGCTGCTTCCCCATCTCTGGCTGGTGTTTCTTAGCTCCACCCACACTGAACTAGACTGTTTAAATTATACCCGAGGAGTTTGCCATTGTAAGCTGGGCCTGAGAACGTCTCCATCCACGTCTGCAGTTCCACAGGAAAAATTAAATTGAGGACCATGTAACAGTAAAAAGCACTTTAAAAAGAAGAGACAGATAAATGTTTAAATACACTCATATTAGAAAACTAAAAGTAAAGGCTAAAGAAAATGTTGCAAATATGAAAATACAGAATATTGCAAGTCTGTGTAGTGACCATATAAGTGAGGAAGAGAGAAACAAGACAAAGCAAAGAGAGAAAGAAGTAGAAAAAGTGGCATTTACATGAGGTAAAGGGTGAGGAAAAGAGAAGGGGAAAAAATCCCTAATGACCAGGAGGTACTCTAGGTTTTGAGAGGTTAATTTAATGTCTCTTACTGCACCCTGTTCTCACCACCCTTTGAAATGCCATTTAGCCCATTAACTGCTCTTCCTAGTTCTTTCCCTACTTTTTACCCTTAAAATTGTCAGAAGTTACTTTTAAATAGGGTAGCACAACTGTGCATAGTAGAGGAGGGATTTGTCTTTTGGCATGTAGGCTCAAAGGAAATAATTATGCTCCTGATTCCCCTTTTGGGTAAATACAGGTTTTCATACTGGATTTTCCCAGAGGGAGGAAAGAAGGAAGAAACACTGGCAAGGAGGAGAAACAGGATGGGAAAATTGAGAAAGGGAGAGAGGTTTATTGAATGAATGAATAAACCGAAGGGGGAAGCATCACAAAAAGGTAGCAATATTGTCCTACAAACTATAGTATAAGCCACTTCATCATATGATAACTACAGTATAAAAGGGAAAAGAGTAGGAAGTTATGGGAACAGCATAAAAGAAAACTGGGGTCTGAATGTTTTGGAAAATTAAATAATGCAAAAGCTTATTTCCATAGTGTTAACTTGTATGTATTATATAGTAATAAGGTTCAGAAAACTGTGATTCAAAGTTGACTGCTCTGATTTTCTAGAGTTGTTAAGTAATTTGACCAGCACCATGGTATTAGAGCAGCTAAACTATGAACATAAAGTAATGAAACAAAGGTTGACACTTTCTTGCCCAATGAATATAGAAAAGGACTTCTATGGCCAACCAAACTATCAAGCATGAGGCTAGAATAAAGACGATTTCAAACAAGCAAGATCTCAGAAAAATTACTTCTCATTTGCTCTTTCCCAGGAAGCTATGAAAGCGGGTGTGCTCTACAAAGTCAAGGGAATAAATCAAAAAAGAGGAAGGCATGGGTTGCCAAAATTGGGAGCTTCTACTTGTGCAACAAACAAATCATGCTAACTTTCAAAAACATTTATAATATAGAAGATGGAAGTAAAAAGTCGAGGTAGTACCGGTAAAAGAGAAAAACTGGGTAAGAAAATAAAAACTAGTGGTGGGGAAAGAATGTATACTCTAAGCCCATATAATTTCAAGAACTGGATTGTGAGTCTGGGTCTTAAGCTTCCTAGCATCCAAAGCAAAGAGGAAAATAAGCTCAGCTGCAAGTCATATAACATCCTTAAGATAGAAATGAAGCAGTTTTTTCCCAAAAGACACACGGACCTTATGAAAAGGATCCTTTGCCCTTCACTTCATCCTTACAGTAGAATATTGTGCTTCATGCAACTGTTTCTTGTAGTGTGACTTATGACACTACAACATTATTAAGTAAAGGCAATTCTGCAAGGACTAGTTATCACTCCAAGAGGTGGACCAAGGGCATGTGAATGGCTGGGCAGGTTATTAATTCTTTGCTCCCTTTTGGAATGCACCAGACGTGAGGAGAAAGGCTCTTGCACCACACTTGCCCTGCCTGAGCAAAATAAAATTGCCCTAACTGGGCTTGCCCTCCTTAGGAGACTATTTAGCAACTATTGTCACTGGAGTATGTCCATGTGGGGTCTCATGCCTCATCCCAAAAGACTCATCAGACTATGACTTCCTACTTTAATTCTTAAGCAGAATATCAGTAAATGCATTTTTTTCTCTAATGCATTACATTTCCAATAATGTTTTAGTGCCTATATATTGGATCTTCTGGCCCACCCATTAATCTTACTCTGAATTTAACCTAGAGAGAAAACTTTCCGATGGCCCTGTATTTGACAGGTAAAATTCAGCATATCACATCCTTCAGGCAATCTTCCATAAGCATTTATTTCCTACAACCAGACTTGTAGTAATAATTGTGATTGCATACTAATTAAAAACTAGTACGATTGGACAACTACCCAGGACTTTTAGTTGTACATCCCATATCATCCCTCAACCATGGTTGAGAATTTACCATACCACCTGCATAGTTCTCCATTTTGACAAAGTCACCCCCTCTCCTTTTATTTGCTATACTTTCCATTGATAATAGTTCTTAATGGAAAATAAAGTATAATTTTTCTAACCTGTTGAGTATTTGCATTGTTCAACCTATTGTTCACTCATTGAATAAGCATTGGAGAGAGAGATATTTTTAAAGAGCTTTTGAACTAACCTTTAGGAAGTTAAAATTTTGTGCGATTCTTTTGTGGTTACTAGGATGTGTTTATTCACACGAATATAGCAAAGTCCCTCTGGCACCCTGAAATTTAAAACTTTGCAAGTAGACTTCTGTTTATACGGTATTAACTGCTCCTTTCCAGAAAACTTATTGAGTAAAATTTCAAAGTAATAAACTGCCTGTCTGCCTCTTCTAGGCTAGTTATTCCTATGTTAAGATTTCTGCTGTCTTTAATAAAGTCTAGAAATTCTTGAAATCAAAGTCTAGAACATGCCATTGGTAGCTTAATAGCATTCATGCTAACATTTTTATCCGAACCCCAAATAGATTACCATATATGAAATGAAGGTTCAGTGAAAAAATATTACTTCACAATTAAATCTACAGTTAGCACTGCTATAAAAATGTATCTAACCAGTTCTTTTTATTTTTCATGACTAATGTTGTTAACTCTTTTTAAAAAGGGAAAAAATGTTTTTCTCAAACTTGATATGATGTATAAACAATGGTATCTGGAGTAATGAATGATGACTTCCTGTAAATAGAACTGTCGCACATTTAGAAATAATTTGTGAGACTATATTGTAGATGTTTGGGTTTTTCTTTTTTAAAGTTTTTTCCAAATTTAGCAAATTTAGAAACATCTATACGTTAAGAATGGAATTGTCAGTTGTTTGAAGCTTATATTTTCTGCATGCAGAATTTCTTAGGCTCTGTGCCATATAAAACCAAATCACATAAAATAATAAAGATAGGTAACTTGTCAACTTGTATCTAAGAGTAAATCGATAGCCACATGATCTTAATAGCTAACAGCTGTGACTCATTCCTTTCCATAGTTCCATCAGTATTCAGAAGCAAAACTAACACTTCAGTTGAACTAGTGAAAAGTTCTCATACATATTTACGTTATCTAACTATGAAGAGAACTAATAATACTCCTTGTTCAACTGACTTGAGTTTCTTAATGTTGAATTCATTGGGAGAGGGAACAGAAATGAAACATTCTTAAGTGTTTTAGAAACTGGAAAATTGAAGATCTGGTTCAGTAATTTTTAAATCTTTGCTTTCTAAAAATCAACTATCCAATTAACTGTAATATTAGTATGTGACACCAAAGCTGCTTGCCCTCTCTACTTACTCATCTCCTCCCCTTCACTGTGTACTCAAGTGTGGAATTGTCTTTTCGTATTTGAATCCTTAGTCCTTAGGAAACATGGAAAGCACCCAGTAAATTTTTGTTGAGTGAATTTGAATGACTAGCAAAGAGCTACAAAGTTATTATCACCAAAATTTTGAAATGCATCAAATAAGGATCTCGGCTCTTATCCTTTCTCTTACCACTTCTCTTTCCTTCTTTTGAATAGGCATGATCTGCCGTCTGTATGCTTGGTGTGTGTGTGTGAGTGTGTGTGAGTGTGATGTGTTTCCATGTGATACTGCCTTTCCACACCACTTGGTCCATCCTCACAGCCTTGGATCAGAAGTATTTGGGGGACAGTGGTCACTTTCTCACACTTTTGGGGGAAAGGTGAATTCTAATACTGGTGCTTCTCTGCTAGAGCTGGACTGAGTCTCCTCAGCTCTCTCAGTCCCTCCCTCCTCCTCTGTAAAATGAGGGGCTCACTGGCCTTTGAAACTCCTTCCACTTCTATGGGTCTATGCTTTGAATGACTTAAATAACAATACTTGAACTTCCTACATTTAAGCATTAAGCCTCTTTTTTCCCCCATTCTATTTTGCCTTTGCAAATTCCTTTATGAGGTAAATAACAGTTTTTCAGAATTTCCATTTCTCACATGGGAGCCAGAGCCTTCTGCTTCTCTGGCCACCTCATTTTAGGCTGCTTCCTTAGATCATCATATGTTTAGGAGGAGCACAAGCTTGTCTTTTGGGGCAAAAGAGCTTATTCTTCAGCACTATAGTGTTGACCCAATCATTCCCTAACTTTTCCAAGCAAATAAAGTCGAGCATTTTACTTTTCACATCCCCCCCCCCCACCTCTCTATCTTATGCACAAGCAAATCAGTATTGCTATCACAGTCTAGTTTATGTTTTGTTCATTTGTGAAGATGATATCAAATATAAGGAAAAGTAGTTGCCTAAGTATAAAGAAACAGAAGATTTTCCCTTACGGGGATGTGAGAGGAGTTCTTAATTGTCTTTGCTCTGCCTTTGGAGTCTAACTTCCAATTTTTTGGTGGATGTAGGTCACAGATAAATGGAGGTGGAGTGAAACAAAGACTCAAATGTGCAATATAATGAAATTACAGGGATTCGGTTCCTGTTCCTCAATATGAGATCCATTAATTTCTTGGTAGAGCCACTGTGGAGGACTGTTTGGCAGTTCCGAAAGGAGTTGAATATAGACTTGCCACATGACCCGGCAATACCACTACTGGGTATATACCCAGAAGAATGGAGAGCAGTGACACGAACAGACATCTGTTCACCAATGTTCACAGCAGTGTAATTCACCGTTGCCAACACATGGAAACAACCCAGGTGTCCATCAATAGATGAATGGATAAACAAACTGTGGTGTAATCACACGATGGAATATTATGCAGTGGAAAGAAGAAATGAAGTTGTGAAGCATATGACAACATGGATGAACCTGGAGGACATTAAGTTGAGTGAAGCAAGCCAGACGCAAAAGGGCAAATACGGAATGGTTGCGCTATTATGAACTAAATATATTGTGTAAACTCATGAAGTTAATAACTACAATATGGGTAATCAGAAAATAGAAGGAGTTTAGAGAATGGAAAGCTAAGAGTCAACTTGTGAAGCATTAGAAAAAAAGCTGTTAATCTTTGGAAATGACTAGAAAAGGTGAAAGCACATCATAGCTTTTGTAATGAGTAGTGCTACTGTATGGGTATTACAGTGGTTGAAAGGGAAAGTCTAAAGTTATGTATTATTATTAGAAGGAAAGCTAAAACTTTTAACGTGGGACTGTATAGCATATTGAAACCTCATATGAAATATGAATGTGGGTATATTGCATATATGTTTTTCTTTGAAACAACAAATGTATGTTAATGTTACAAGATGTTGCTATCAGGCAAAAAAAAGAATTATGGTAAGTGAAAGAAACCAGACACAGTACTACATATTGTATCATTCCATTTATATAAAATGTAAATATAAATCAATTTTTAAAGATGGAATTAGATTGGTGGTTATGTAGGGCTGGAAAAGATGGAAGTATTAAGAGGTGACTGTTAATGGGGTATGGAGTTTTCTTTTAGGGGTAATGAAATTGTTCCAAAATTTTTTGTGATGAATGCACCACACTTATTATATAAAAGCCATTGGTTGGGAAGCAAAAGTGGCTCAATTGATAGAGCATCTGTCTACCATATGGAGGGTCCAGGGTTCAATCCCCAGGGCCTCCTGACCTCTGTGGTAAGCTGGCTCATGTGCAGTGCTGCCGCCCACAAGGAGTGCCATGCCCTGCAGGGGCGCCCCTGTGTAGGGGAGCCCCATGCGCAAGGAGTGTGCCCATAAGCAGAGCCGCCCTGTGTGAAAAAGTGCAGCCTGCCCAGGAGTGGCGCTGTACACACGGAGAGCTGATGCAGCAAAGTGACACAACAAAAAAGAGATACGGTTCCCAGTGCCCCTGGGTAATGCAAGCGGACACAGAAGAACACACAGCGAATGGACACAGAGAGCAGACAACGGGGGGGGGGGGGGGTATGGAGGAGAGAGAAATAAATAAATCTTTAAAAAAAGCCATTGGTTGACAGTTTGGATAAATTGTATAACGTGACTATTTCTCAATAAAAACTGTTTGAAAATTTTTAAAAAATTGTTTCTTCTTCTTTCTCTTGGTGTACAAAATGTGTTTTGCATTTGAATAAGAAGCGCTTAAGCATAAGAAAAAGTGCTGAACTTGTACATGGTCCTTGTGTCCTAAAACAACTCTGAAACACAAAGATGAATAGTCCAAATACAGAATTGGCTAAGGGACCTAGTACATGATCTTTGCAGGTTTAAGTTTAAACAGAATGGTGTTATCACCCTGAGTCCCGGGTAAGAAGAGTGCACACACACAAACACACACATGTTGTAATGAACACAGTCTTGTCTGTCTGAGGATCCAGTGCTCAGCACTGACAGGGCACAGCCCCTTTCCCTAATCTTGGCTCCAGTAGCTTCCACAATTCTGGTCCCAGGGAAACATTTTGCCACATCTCTTGCTGTAAAGTTTTGTGAGTTACCCTACTACCAACGTCAGAGTCTGACATTGCTTTGGAGTATGGGCAAGATTTGAGTGGATGCCCTGAGGTAAGAGAAAAGCCATAAATTAACCCATCAAATCTTTCTCCAATATCATGAATGCAATAGGTGACTCTGTGAAGAAGTAGCCTTTCTTGGTTATGCTGGGAATGAATTCTCTTGCTTCTCTTTATGCTCCAAATCATAATCCCAGAGACACTTATGAATTAGCATGGCATTCTCAACTGTTGCATATATATATATTTGTATAGATGCAGATTGAGACATTACATGCATCAAGAATGATACTGAGTCTTGACATTGGTGACAATATGGACGTTGAATGCTAGAATTGTGAATAGCTTTATTTTTTTAAGTTTAAGGTTTAGTTAAAATTTAAAACAATAAAAATTCAACTTTAGATCAATTATTTTAAATTTTATATTCATTATTATAATTTATATTTTATTTAACGATGATCACAAATATTTTAGAAGAAAATAACTTTCTGTGAAATGTGTACTCTTTTAATATAATTCTATTTCACTTTGAATCCTAAATATCATTTCTGTCAATTATACATAAATTATGTGAAAATCTTTATTATAGCAATATACCTAATGATCTCACTGAAATAAAGACAATTTTATAATATTTATGAATTATGTATGTCTTTATTTTATTGCTCATCCAACACTGTCAGCTCATCAATAGGTCAACCAGAAATATCCAATGGTAATGAAATTCTGTTGTCTTACATATTGTGTTAATCCCATTTATATAAAAAACATAGCTTTTGCCTATTTACAACTTCAGTGCTATGAAGGTGTATTTGTCAAGGTAGAAGTGGAGAACACGTTTTACTTAATTGTTTGTTAGCTTGATTTATAACATCTATATATTTAGACATATGGTGTGAGGTTCTCCATTTGCACTCTTGCGCTAGACCCCACAAATGTAAGGGGGCAGGCCTGCAAAGTAAGTCTATGCTACAATTAGCAACTAAGAGTGGCTTCCACCAAACCTAGCCCAAGGATTATTAACAGAAGTCATTCAATAAATAAGGCTGTCTTTCAAGGGAATGCTCTATATCATGAGGCAGTAAGTTCCCTGTCATAGGACATGTTAGAGCAGGGGATAGAGAGCAAATGACCGGAAGGTTAGGGAGGCAATTTTTGTGCTGAGTAGGCTACACTAGATGACCGTCAAGAGCCCTCACAACTTTAAAATCTTGTGAACACTGTGTTATCTAGAAGTATGTGCTATTTAGTCTTCTTCCTTAGTTATTCCTTTTGGAAAATATGTTTCTAGGTGCTAAAATCAGAATAATTTCCCCAGGGTACCAAGTTTCCTCTGAACATTTTGCTAACATCTGCATGATCTTTTTCAGCCACAGAAGCTCAGTTTTGGAGTGTTTTCAAAGACAGGCAGACTTTTGTCACCTACTATTTCTGGTCAAACAGTAAAACTGCCACTTTACAACAACAGCCAAACTCCCAAGTACAATGCTTTCTGTAAATGCTGTTTAGGTAATCTCTAACCAAGGTATTTGACTCAGCTATAATTACAATTAGGAAGATATTGCAACAGAATTTCACATTCTCTAGAAGGTCGTTGATGATATGCACACATGTGAGGAGCTTGGAAGTACTAGTTATCAAGATCTAACTGTGGCCAGGCTGGAGGTACCAGTGGAAGTCGTCTTCAGTGCCAGAGTTTTCTTTTAGTAAAGAGGATTTTCCAAGTTTGTATGGGATAGACTCATGGAAAAACGGGGAGAAAGTAGTGAATTGAATTATAAAGTATGAAAGGACTTTAGTGGTAGATCCCCTAATCCTTTCAACTCATTTTACCAGTAAAGAAACAAGCTAGTAAAGAAACAGAGAAGTTAGACAACTTGTCTGAGATCACACAGGTAGGAAAACCCACCCTGGACTAGGTAGGTCTCCCAGCTCCCCATCTAGTGTTTATTTCCATATGCTCTGCTGCCATGGCCAGTTCACTAAACCATTCAGAACCTGAATTCCTAATAACAAGGATCAAAAGCACACCACTGGCTAGAACAATGTCCTTGTTTCTAAACGAAACAAAGTTCACCTAACAAAATACATAATCTTGTGATGATAATTTCAATTTCTGAGTTCTGTTATTCTATGGACTGAAGTCACACGAATAGTCCAGAATTTTCCAACTAGACAGTTATCAGCAGAGGCCATGGATCCTTCTCTCCATGCCTCCAGTGGGATGACGTTCAGTCCCTCTTCTTGCTGTCACTGTTTATCCTTTCTTTAAAAAATCAAACAAACAAAATCCTGTAGATATTCTACAATCCTTTGGAGTAAAATGTAAATACATGACAGCACTTACATGAGAAAACTCTTTTTTGAACTCCAACCCAGTGAGCTCCAAAGAAAACCTCTTTCAGATAAATATATGTGTATCCAAAGAATATAGGAAAACTAAAAAAGCCTCCGTGAAAAGAAGACATCAGCCATAAAAGGTAACTTTGCTTGCTAAACACCGACAACGGAAGTAACTGAAACACCAAGGAAAGGGCACTAAAACTGGAACTTGGGCTGAAAAGAGAGATGAGGCAGGGCAGTGCTGGAGGTCCAGAGTGAGAAACACAGAAAACCCCAAACAGGAAATGAAAGTCAAATGATAAAAGACAAAGGGAAATTAAGAGTTCTTTATTTAAAGGAACTAGAGGAATAAAAAGGAAATATTGCCTTATTAGGTGTTGGAGCTCTGTCAGCACAGAGGCTGTTTGTTCCCTGGGAGCAGGTGGGTGCCCAGCTCCCAAGAGGCCCCCAGCCTGGCATTTGTTACTCGGGGAATTATCTCAAAAAGCCCCAGTTGCCTGAACTGTGAGCTGAAGGCAGTAGGAGTGCCTTCCTAAAAGGATGCTATAAAGATTAAATCAGACAACATTCATAAAGCGTTTAGCTCAATGCCTGGTTCTTATGCTTGAGAAATGGTAGCTGTTATTAATTATTTTTATTTTCTGTTATTAACAAAATTATAAACTTATTCATCCAAGTTTTTATTCTTTCCTTACACTATTATTTATTAGAAACATAGTATGCTCCTTAAAAAATAAAAATTTAAAAAAGAAAAAAGCAGCGTGGGTATAGCTCCATGGCTGAGCACCTGCTACGCATGGAAAAGGTTCCAGGTCCAATCCCCTCTGCCTCCTTAAAAAAATAAAAAAATAAAATAAATTTTTAAAATAACATAGTGTGGTTAGTTATATGACCTTGCGATACGTAGATTGCTACTCTTCCCTTATCTAAGGCCATTGTCTTTAATAATCTGTTTTCATGAACACCCTTGATGATTAGTAGTAGTAAATTATACTATCTCAAATTTATAAAAAGGGAAACAGAGGCAGCCTAAGCAATTTTCCCATTATACAGTAAAATGGCAGCAGAGCTGAAAACAAGGCTTGTATTTCAGAGTCCTGTACTCTAGCCAGGAAATCCTGAGAGGACAAAAAGTGCACCTTAGTTCTTTTACATTCTTATAAATTATATCACTTAACAGTGCAAGGAAGAAAGCATAACCCAAGCAGCAATTTAGACTGATTTAATTATGGAAAATCTGCATTTTCCCTGTGGTATTAAATATTTCTTAAAAGGAATGTCCAAACAATAAAACAGCTTTGTTTAAACAAAAAAGAGGAATGTCTAAAGCACCACTTATATTTGCAAACAAGAGACAGCAAACACTGATGGGACAGAAGCATTTAATATTCAAAATGCATTCATGTTATTACAAACAAATCATTCACACATTAATATACTCATTAGAATAGCCTCCTTATCATCCAAGTTACATTGAAAACTTGTATTTTTTAAATAATTTGGCCTTATTTTCTACCCCTATTAATACCAATGCTAATATGACTGAAATTAACATTAGTCATCAATATTTATTCTGGCTTCCTTCTATACCCGATCCCTTCCTTGCAGGTCCCTGGCTTTCCATCCTAAGACATTATGTAAAAGAAGAATGTAAGTGGGTGAAGAGACTACATAGCAGGCATTCAGCCATCCCATAAACTCCAGTGGGGCCCAAAAATCCCAGGCAGCCAGGTATCATAGTCATCCACATTTAGGACTTAGTATGCAGTAAATTTCCCCCCAAAATGGGATTGGCATTGAGATGCCACCCTTTAATTTGGTCAAGTTAGGACATTTGAAAACAACCTCTACTACCAAATAACAGCAATAGTCTTGCAAAAGAAAGAACACGTTAACTTTAAGAAAAACCTGGTAGGAAGGACAAAAATATCAGAGTAAAGGCAATCAGTAAAAAGTGATAAATGATAACTTCGTAAAATATCTCACATACGTATGTGTGTGTGTACTACATCTAAAAGTTACTTTTCCCATTTGGCTGCAGACCAGTGAAAAGGGACAGGCCTAATTGTGTTCTGGTCTAGAGACTTCCAAAGATTTCTTTTGGAAGCCAGGGAGTGTGAAATACAAAGATGACAAGAGGACTCCTACTGAAGGCTTCCTCTATTCCAGGCCCTAGGCTGTTTCACTCACCCATGGAGTGGCGACCCTCATGGCCATGCTTGGGCAGAGAAGCCTGCGCATCTTTTTTTGACTATCATCACCACAAATACCATTACAACCGAAAGACCTGATGGGTGGGTTGCTCTTTCCAAAACACAATCATGCTATGAAATCACTAAAACACTCCAATATAACAAAGGCCTTGCTGGCCCTTTGGAGATCACTGCAGGATCCAGCCACACTGACCCCTTTGCGGGATTCAATGCTCTTCTTTCAAAAGGGAAAGAATGTTGCCAGGGTTTTTCCACAAGCTTCTGTGCTGCGATAGAGTGTTTTGACCAGTGTGCTGGGCCTGGTCTGAGATGTTGACAACCAGCTAGTTAAGACAAACCAAAAATAGTCCATAGTCTAAATCAAGACACATAGAGAGTGACCGCTCTGAGTCACCCAAACTCATTGGTTACATACTTTGCTTTTGGATAACTTTCGTGGGGACCGAAAGTATTTCTTTTGCTGGTTCTTCTGTCCAAATTAGAGTACAAAGAAAGGAACTGAGTCATGTGGTTTTGTTTAACTTCCCAAGAAGATTGCAGCTGGGGTAGATGATGTGATTCCTCAGCTTTGGAAAGTCCACAGCTAATTGGTTGAGATGATATGTCTCCCTGAACAGACTAAACTGCCAAAAAAGTCTTGGCTCACAATCTGCTGCATAAGAAAATTTTGCTCCCAGCCATTTCAAGAACTCTGTTGCCATTCAGGGTGATAAAACACAAATGAAGGAGAATGTTAATATGGAATTGAATGTAGAGAAGAGATTATTTGCCTTATTAGGCTTATTGCCTGTCTACTTAAGACATGGAGTTCATTTGATCAGTGTTAATAATTTCCATTGTAAATCTTCTATATCTAAATATTTCATCTAAACAAACATATTATTATCCTCTTACCCTTAAAAATAATTCCCATAAGTACATGCCATCCAGATTCCTCACCATCATTAGGCCCTCCTACCATCCTAACCTCATTTCCTATTGTTTTCTTTCCATTCACTATTCCCCAAGCTTTCTTTTGTTCTTCCAAGGTCATTCTCACCTTGGGGCCTTTGTGTTTGCTATTCCCTTCACCATAAATGTTCTCCTAGGACTTCACAAAGCTGGCTCCTTTAGTCACCCAGATCTCTGTCCAAACATCAGTCCTAATAGGAACTTTCTCTAACCACCTTGGCTGAAACAGCCCATTCCCATCAGTTCATTATTAAATCAGAATTTAGTAATTAAATTGTGTATGTCAGCCAAAGGGGTGCTGATGCAAAATATCAGAAACCTGTTGGCTTTTCTTTTATTTTATAATCTTTGTAACACTTACAAATACCTGAAAATACCTTATTCACCCATTTCTTAACTTATTACCCACTGTGGAATGAAATTTCCATGAGAACAGGGACTTTGTCTTGCTAATTCCTATAGCCTGGCGCTGAAAGAGTGCCTGTTACCTAGCAGCACTCAGTATTTGCTAAATTAAATAATCAAAAGATAAAAAGAATTCACTAGATTTTCAAATTCTATCACATTTATCTTAAAGTGTTCATGTCTAAATGGTACATAGGCTAACAGACATTAAACAATTCCCTTGATATTGATAATTTGATGAATATATATAGTCAAGCCAAATGACTCATGATTTATGTTATCTAGCTTGACTTTCTGTAATTAATCATATCCCTGAAGAGTGGCTAAGTCTCCACTTCACCTAGTAGCTCAGTTTGAAGGAGAAATCAGATAAGGGCACAAGTATAAGTAACTATTTCAAACCAACAGCTACCATGATCATTATTAACAGAAAAAAAAACAATAAATGCAACTCTTTCCATTTTTGCAAATTGATCTGGAAGTTCTAACCAATGCAACATGTTAAGAAAAAGAAAAAGAAAATAGAAAAATTATACATTGCAGATGATATGACTACCCAGAAAACCCAAGATTAAAAAAAAAAAGACTAATGGGCTTTGATAAGGTAGAGAGTTGCAAAATAAGCACACAAAAAGGGATAGATTTCTTACAGAGCAATGATAGTCACTTAGAAAATATAAAGGAAAAAAATACCTAATAAATGTTTTTGGTGTCAATATACCACCTACAGTTTTTCTTTTTCTGGTGTTCAACATGGCGTCAATTTAAAACTGCAGAATATTGCTATGGATTTTGTAGCAGTTTGATATTATTTATGAATTCCAAAAATAGATATTGGATTATGTTTGTTAATTGGTCAGTTCCTCTAAGTATATTAGATTGTATTGGATTCAGAGGTTTCACTCTTATTTGATTAAATTATGATTAAGGCATTGATTGGGCCACATCAGTAGAAAACTACATAGTAGAGGAGTTAGTTGGAATTTTTAACTGCTGGAGCCCCAGGAAGTAAATACACAGAGAAGCAGATACATGAGGAAAGAAAGAAGGCTTCATTAGAAACAGCAGAAGTCCCAGGAAGAGAAACAAGCCATTTGCCTGGTAATTTACAGCCAGTCTTGTGGAGAGAGCAGAGCAGTTGAGCCTGGAGAGAAATGAGCCCCAGGAGAGAGACGAGACTTATGCCAGCCTCCAGCTGATAATGGGAGAAGCTGAGACCATGAAACCTTAAGAAGAAGACGAAGGCTGGGTGCTTGCAGACATCAGTCATTTTGCTCCAACATGTGGCAACAGACTATGGTGAGGGAAGCAAATTATGCTTTATGGTGTGGTAGCTGTAAGCTTCTTCCCCAAATAAAAACCCTTTATAAAAGCCAACAGATTTCTGGTATTTTGCATCAGCACCCCCTTGGCTGACTAATACAGAATTTAATTTAATATTGTGTTTATCTAGTGAAAACTAACTTTTCACTTGTTCATGTTGCTGAGATTTATGCATCTCCTCTATCTATAGTTCTGTACTAAAAACTATAGAGAAAACAAAGGGGAAAAGAAGAGAAGACATGCTCCTGCTCTTTTTTTTTTTAAGATTTTTAAAAAGATTTCTTTCTTTCCTTCTCCCCTCCCCCCCATTGTCTGCTCCTGTCTCCATTCACTGTGTGGCCCAACCATGCCACCCCACATGCTCTGTTATGATATGATCTTGCCATTTCCCTACTAAGAGGGGGAGTCTAATTTCTCTTCCTTTAAATCTGGGTTGGCCTGATGACTTGTGATAGAAGTCACACTGGGTGACCCTGGAGGCTTGGTGAGAAGCAGCTTCCACTTGGTTATCTTGGGATGCTTGCCCCGAGGTCAGTCTATACCATCATGTTGGAGAAACCTCGTCTAGACATTAATGTAGGCGATCCCAGCTGAACCCTGCCTTCCAGCCATTCCCCTGGCTGGCACCGGACAGGGCAATAAAGCTAACTCATATCCCCCAGACCAGCCCAAGCCGCAGTAAAGTATTACTGATCAACCTCACTTGGCTTATGAGGAACAGAAGGACCCAGCTGAGCCCTGCCCAAATTCCTAGCATAGAAGAATTTAAGAGATAAAAGAAAATGGTTGTTTTAGGTCACCAAGTTTTGAGATAGTTTGTTTTAAAGCAAATGATACTGGAATATGGTAGTCGGAGGGGTTTAAGAAAATAATCTCCCTTACCTCATATAGTAATGAAAAACCCTTAAAATGTATAAACAAGATTCCAGAGTCCTGTGAACTTTTGAAGATAATTTGGAAGCCAATCTTTACTTTTTCACATCATTAAAAAACTACCTTCTGGTGTCATGTCCCACGCTGGGGGGAAGGCATTGCATGCTGAGTTTGGCTTCGAGACTGGCCACATTTGAGTAACATGAAGGCTGTCAGGAGGAAATTCCCAGGCACAGTGCTGCTCTAGGCCTTGTTCTTATTTCAGGCATATGGGCTCACAAGCATAGTCATTAGTATCAGGGGCTCACTGTTGGACCCTCATTCCTTCCCGGTCTTTGCCACTGCACCTGGGGGACTGCCGCTGCTCTCCTAGGAACCACGACAGAGCACCCCCGGCCAGGAACCCAGTACCCCCCCAGCTGTAGTTTTTAATTGTTGCCACTATGAGTATATCCAATCATTACCATGCACCCTGGACATATGCCCTGTAGCTCCCTGTCAGCCATATATCACCTGTCAATAGTATCCTATACCAGTATTCCTCCGCTGCCATTGTTGAACCACTCTGTGATCCAGAACTTTCTGAAAATTGAAGCCCAATATAATGTCAGGATCCCTTACTAGCAAAATGGCATATAGCGATGGGTCTAAATGTTAGGTATAGAATACTTGTTGACTTGGAAAAATTCTACATACATGAGCCTCCCTGGCACCGAGGGATCACTATCAACTACCAACTGATAATGCAACTGAAAAATGACCTTGAATTGAAGGTTCGATGCGGATCAGCAGAATATCCCTGTCTACATATAATAACATGACTTTAAAATGCTGTTTGACCTAATGTAAGGGGGAAAAGGAAAGGAGAAATGAGTTTATATGGCTACGAGTCTCTAAAAAAGAGTCTGGAGGCTGTCAGAAGGATTGCCCTTATGCACAACTGAGCAGAGTCTAAGAGACAGATAAAGTAGATACAATCCCCAGGTATTGCTTCCTTGGAGGGCTAAAGAGACCCACGGGTTCTATGGTCATGGCAGAAGGGGTTCACTGCCATGTCAGATGGCCCTTCTTTGGAGCTGGTGTTTCTGCGTGATGAAACTGGACTCAGATGCGATCTCTTTTCATAAGACTTTCATGCTACTTTACTGGAATTGTAGTTGGTGTTGGGGTTTAAAATATAATTAGGGGATTTGAATCTCTGGACTGACAATATGATAGCCAGGCCCTGAGCCTCAACAGACCCCAGCTCCTACAATCGGATTTATTGGACTCACCTCACTCAGCTAAGATGGAGTTGAAGAAGGACAACCACCACACCATGGAGCCTAGAGAGCCTACAACTGAAAGCAGGAGGATTGCATCCAGTATCCATGTGGAATCTGAGCCTCCTCTTGACATAGAGGTGCAACGGACACAACCAATCCAAGGTCCACAGAGAAAAGGTGGCATTGGAGTGGGAAAAGTGGACATGGTGGCTGATGGGTATGGGGAATGGCAGGAAGAGATGAGATGTGGAGGTGCCTTTGGGACTTGGAGTTGCCCTGGACGGTGCTTCAGGGGCAATCACCGGACATGGTAAATCCACTCAGGGCTCACTGGATGGAATGGGGGAGAGTATGGGCTATGATGTGGACCATTGACCATGAGGTACAGAGATGTACCAAATGCAATGGATGTGTCATGATGATGGGAGTGAATGTTGCTGGGGGAGGGGGAGTGGTGGGGTCAGGGTGGTGGGGTTGAATGGGACCTCATATTTTTTTTAATGTAATATTTTTACAAAATCAATTTTAAAAAATTTGAAAAAAAAACAAAAACAAAACTACCTTCTATAAGTCACCATATTATATTTTTTAAAGTATATTTTATCAATTTAGAGAAAGAGAAAAGTACTATATTTCAACAGAATGATTAAAATGAAAGAGATGAACAATATCAAATAGTGGTAAGGATATGGAACAAACCTCTCATACTTTGCTGGTGGGAGTTTAAAATGGCACAACCACTTCGGAAAAGAGCTATCTGCTAAAGCTGAGCATATGCATATGCTCCATTCCATTCCAAATATATGTCCCCCATCCCAAATTTCTGTACATTTCACTAAGAGATCTGTATAAAAATGTTCAAAGCAGAAATATTCTTAATAGTTCCAAACTTGCAATAACCCAAATATCCATCAACGGTAGAATGAATTAAAAAATTGTCATATAGTCACAAAATGGGATGCGGTATAGTAATGAGGACAAATGAACTATGGCCACAAAATCAAGGACAAATCTCATAAGTATGTTGAGTGAAAAAAAACAGGCTCAAAAGAATACATGCCTTGTGATTCCATTTACATAAAGTTGAAAAGGAGGCAAAATTCATCTGAGGTGTTAGAAGACAAGATAGGAGTTAATCCCATGAGGTCCCTTCTAGCCGTGGTCCCGGTTACGTGGTGCTGCTCGCTTCATGAAGTGTCATCGCGTGGTGTACTTATGCTAGCCTCATTTTTCTCTAAGCATGTTACAATTCAAGATAAAACATCAAAAACAGGAAGAAGGATCTGATCTTGGAAAAAGGACAGATCTCTAAACAGCTTACAATATTTTCCTTATCCTTCTCATTTTTCCTTGAAGTTGTGTAAACTGCATTATGATAGGATTCTGGGGCTCCTGAACTACAGACGGGGACTGGAGAAATGTCAGTGGGAAAAGACAGCAGTGGTGACATGGCCAGCATCAGCTGAAGCTGTGGGGAGCAGCCAGCTCTCCAAGGAAGGTGCTTCTCAGGTGCCTCTTTCTGGCCACGCTCATCGTCCTTGCCCCAACAGCATGATGTGCATGTGTGCGCATGTCTAGAATGATGATTCCAAGCATTTGCAGATCGTGGCACACTTAGAAAATGGCATTGGAATGGTCAAGGGGTACCAGGTGGGTCTCCTGGCAGCCAGAGTCAACTGGTCTCAACCTCCAGCCAGGCCCAGGCTGAGGGGCGTCCATACCTAGAGCCCCTCGACACAATGTGGAGGTCCTGCTTAGAGAGTGTGTGGGAGGAAACCAGCAAAGGGGAAGAGTCTGGGCCTCCTTGTGCTTTTATTCCTGCAAAACCCAGCTCTGCATGTCCCTCAACTCCTGGATTACAAGTCCCGTCTACAGTCATGAAGCTCATGGGGTCCAGGGGAGATATGCAGCATTCCAGATCTCTCCTCTACCTCCCCAGATGCCTGGCTGTGCCCACATAGCTTCTACACAGTGCCCCGAAAGCCCCCACCACACACTTCCATTTACATGACCATTGAAAGTGTGTGAAACCGTCATGGCCCCTGACTTCCTTTCTTGACCATAGTGGGTGCTCAACAACTGTTTCCCGAATGACTTCCAGGCCACAGAGGTCCCTGACACTAACGCCAAGCCCACCCCCATTCTTGGCAGGCATTCACCCTCCCCTTGGAAAGGAGCCTGCGGCCTCCCGGGGGACCTTTCTTGTGGCCACCCCACATTCTCCCCACCAGGGGCTGGAGCCATGGAGCCTGCACCCCTTACCCCCAACTGCTCACACCTCTGGCTGCTCTCAGCTGCAGCGACAGCTCCCTTGAGGGACTGGGCTGACTGCCAGTGAGTCAGCAGGAGGCTAATTGTGGTGTGACAAAGGGAAAAGGCAACTGTGACTCAGCCTCAGGCTGGCTCCTCTTTCAATTGCCAACCTGCAGTAACAGCGTGTGGCCACAAGGGGCTCTCCCGGGCGCGGTGGAGAAGTGGACCTGGGGGCGCATGGCAGATAGATGGGCAAAGGAGCATTCAAGCGGTCTCTCCTCTCAGAGATCTCCAGGTGCAGAAACCCCCAGTACCCCATGGTTGCCTTACCCTGGTGTTTTACCCGTTAGCAGTCTTCAAGCTGCTGTTTTTTACCTAACACGTTTCTTCTTGCTTCCCCGTGAGCCTCTCCTCTTGATTACAGACAAGCCTTCCAAAATAAGGGAAAAACACCTCCACTTTCCTTAGTTCCCCTCCTTTAGTACTCGGCCTAAACCTTGAGCTCCCTGTCTTCCAGGATGTGGGAAAGAGTATTGTCCTGTTTCATCTGCAAGTCTCCTGGCCTGCCCCGCTCATGCTGCCCTGCCCCCCGCCCAGGTTCAGGTTGAGCTTCTCTTCCTGGAGGACTCCTTGCCCTTTACGTCTCCACTCTGCAGCCAGAGAGCTCCCCCCATCCGGCGCTGGCCTTCAGTGTTCCCAAAGTCCCAGCCTTTCGCACAGCACCTCAGATGCCCCAAGATCCAGCCACATGATTCTCAGCCTCGTGGCCTTCCTTTCCTTTTGTTCTCTGACCAGCTCTACTGAAACACTTGTAACTGTCCTAAACAAGCCGTGATGTTTCAAGCCTTTGTGCTGTGGCCTGGGACCCTCTCCCCATCCCTGCCCCAGTACCTCCTTCAAACTACCCCCTCCCCAAACTTCCTTCACCTGGAAAAGCCCTATTCATCCTTCAAAACTGTCCTTCTGGGAAGCATTTCCTGACCCACTATCCTTTTCCATGCCACTCCTCTGAGCCATTCCTGTTCCTGAGCATGCCCCTCTCATTGCATCCAGGAGTTGTAATGAGTCTGCACACGCCTGTCCTATCTCTGCCACCAGCTCCGGCCCCTGTGGCCCCAGGGCAGGCATGCAGGAAGTGCTTCCTGAGTGAAAGGTGTTGAACTGGAGTTGCTCCCTCTTGGGTTTCTTGGCCCAGAGGCTCCTGCTGAAGGCTTGCCCACCAGTCCATTTCTCCCATGCCTGTGCCTTGGCGCCATTGCTCCTGCTTCATCATCTGGTGAAGTTCTCTTCCCCGGAAGAGTACAAGGGGGTGAGCTGGGCAGGAGCACTGACTCCAGTACCAGCAAATTCTGCACCATCACCTCTTAACCTTGGCTAAGTCTTTTCAAAGCTCTCCACTCCATTTGCTACTCTTCAAAATGGAGAGCTGTGGGTATCAGAAGAGAGCACATACATTAAAAAATGACATAAACTGTCAAGAGCTATGCAGATGTTTTTTATTGCAGTTTTTTCTTCCAGACTACATTTTACTTATACTTGTCTCTGTGGAAATCTTATGATCAAAGGAATGTGATGTGGTCTTTTGTAATTACCCCACCTCGAGTCAAGGGAAAAACTGGTTGAGAGTAAACCATTAATTCTGTCTCCCAGCAGGCCCCCATCTTCTCCCAAGCCCTGGGTTAATGATTCTAAGATTGTTTTCCTCCCAGGGACGATTCGCATCTTATCTTTGGCATGTTCCCTCTTCATTAATAGCTTGTCTCACTCTGATAATTCTCCATCTTAGGAGCAGGTCTCAGGCCCTCTTCTCAACAGTGCCCCCTCCCCATGCCCACAATGCCTTCCACCAACAGGAGAGCATCACCCAAACTCCCTTGAATTAGTCTGAAGCTTTACCCAAAGTGGCTTTAGGCATTAACTGTGAATGTCAAGCAACAAGCATGCTGGACAAGATCCTACCTCAGAATCTTCTCCCTGACATGGGCCATAAGGAATTGATGGAACCACAAAAGAAAGTTCCTGAAGCTTTGGTGTGTAGAAACCATTCTGAGCTTGGCTTTCAAAAGTTTAATTAGTGGCTGGGGGAGGGCTGGGCTCTGTCAGGAGTGGTCCCTGGTGGGGAACAAGGCCCTGGAAATCCAGGTGGGAAGTCTCTGTATAACCGCAGTGAGCTCACACCCGGGGGGGGGGGGAAGCTCCTTAGATAAAGTAGCTAAGGACTTTGCGCTCACTCAAGTTCAAAAACCAAGAGCAGTGGCTCACTGCCAGGAGTTCCCTCAGCTCCCCAGCTCCTCTCCATCCCGTCAACATTAATAGCTGGTGTTTTGGCATTCATCTCTGTAGATTTCTGGATCATGGTGTGAGAACACAGATGTCTGGTTCCTATGGTGCCCCCTGTCTCCTTAGTTTGCTTTGCCTCCCCCCTTGCCTCAGTCAGGGCTTTGCATAAAGCGATGGGCTGGTGCCTCCCTGCTCGACAAGATCCCACTGTGGCACAAGCAAGATAATTTCTGTGAGCCTCAGTGTCCTCACCTATGAAATGAGGAGGTTGTAATAAAAAATGGTAAATGTTATTTACCATTTTTCAAAAACGTCAATTTTTGTCATGTATCCCTTGTACGTACAGTCACTAGTGCATACATAATGGTGAAAACATAGATGCATACATAATGGTGAAACATAGGGAAAGACTATGTCTGAGATAATAGGACCTTGCTTAAGAAATGTCACAGGTCAACCCTCTTGAGGTCCTTGTCTGCCCTCCTCCTTGGCCCCATCTCCCACCTTCCATCCTAGAGCGAACCACTGTCCTGAATTTTGTGTTTACCATTCCATCATTTTGACCTGTGGTTCTGCTAAACATGTGTCTTCTGTGAATGTACAAGCAACAAGCATGCTGGACAAGATTTTTTAACTGTTCCATAAGTGAAAAAAAAATTTTTTTAAGGAAATACCAGGGTTGAAACCAGTACCTTGTACATGGGAAACAGCTGCTCAGCTACTTGAGCTACATCTGCTCCCCACAAGTGAAATTATATCATTCAGAATGATATTTTTCTTAAAATATTTCTTTATTTCTACTCCCGTCCCTATGCAGGGGACACCCCTGTGTGGCATGGTGCTCCTTGCACAGCAGCACAGCACATGGGCCAGCTCATCACGTGGGCCAGGAGGTCCTGGATTCGACCCTGGACCTCCTATATGGTAGGTGAACAGTCTATCAGTTGAGCCACATCCACTTCCCTGACTTGCTGTTTTTTAACAGGAGTGGAATTGTCTGATAGCAACAAATGCTGCTGACCAGCCCCTTCCCGGAATATCCGAGGAAGTCTGAGTGCTGGTGTTGCTTTGCTGTGGACCTTCAGAAGGAACAAAAGTTTGTAACAAGGAGAGGGAGACAGAGGTGGAGCTTCACAGGCCCCAGCCTGACTTTCATCCGTAGCCTTGAGAAGCCAGTACCAGAAACGGGCTGACAATCTGGAGAGCTCCCAAGTGCACCATGTGGTTCTGCTGAACCCGGGCGAAGTGGGGCTCCTGGGCACTGCTGCAGCACAGGCAACATCACAGCCCACTGTGAGGTCACTCCCGGGCGCAGGGTGTGGACAATCAATCACACAGCACACAATGGGCCATTCTGACTTTGTATGGTTCTTTATTTAGATGGCTCTCTATTTAAACTGCACTAAGGAAAGGTGGCATAGGCTCTCAGGGGCTACTCCCCGGAGCCCCAGTCTTTACAGCTTCTGGCTCCTGGTTAATGGGCTTCAAAGGTCACCAATTCCACCGTGTCCAACATCCGGGCACCAATAATCGCCTCCTGGTCACACTCTGTGGTCTGCAGGATGGCCTCCCTGCTGCTCCTCTCCACCCTCTTAGACACGATGTCCACATCTCTGGGGCTGCGCTGGGCTGCTGACTTGGTACTAAGGCTGGCTTTGAGGTTCCTCAGGAAAAAGCTGGTGCTGCTGAGCCGCTTGCTCGTGGAGCTCGAGCTGACCGTGGACAGGCTCCTCCCCGACTGTCAGACAGACGTCAGGGACACCCTCGCGAAGGGCTTGCGGCTGAGGCCCTTGTGCGCGGAGCCTCGCCTGCTGCTCCCTCAGCGGCCGCGGCCTTTTCCTTTTGCTCCTCTCTTGGGGATCTGCGGCTGGTTAAGGACCCGCCCGAGGATTGTTCGCTGACCTTGTGGGACCCTGACTTGCGACGGGACAGTCCCCTGTCCTGTGGCGGCGCGAGCTCTGCCCGCTGGGAGCGCGGTCCTTGCCCCGCAGTTCCCGCCTCTCCCTCCTCTCCTTCCGGGCCTCCCGCTTGGTCCGCTCTTGGGGTCCTCGGGCGGCCCCGCCGAGTCCTGAGCGGTCTCTGCACCAGGCTGCTTGACCGCTGCTGCGCCGGGAACGCCACGCTCCGGCTGCTCCCTGGAGAGAGGGGTGGAGCCCTCGGTGCTGACAGTGCGCTCCGTGGTCTGGCTGGCAGCGCCCGCCACGGCCACCTTGATGTTCTTCGAGGGCACGGTGGCGACACCCGCGACCGCCAGGCTGCTTTTGCTGTGCCGTGGGCCCTTGGTGGCCGCTCGGGCCACGGCTCTGCTGTGCTCGGTGTCTGCCCCGCTCACGGCACCTGCCACGGCGCCCTTGGCCACTGTCACCGCGATGGTCCCAGCTGCAGCCCCTTTGGCAGGAGATGTGGGTTTGGCGGTGTCGGGCGTGGTCGTAGGTTTGTGGGGGGCATATTTGATCCCTTCCCCGCCCCCAGGATAAGCGGAAGAGGAGGCCCCAGACACCTGCGAGACTATGTGGAGGCTTCTGATGCTCCCCTGGTCATGGTCCCCCTTGCCCTGGCAGTCGGCCGCAGCTGGGCCCGTCCCGGCCTCTTCCTCCAACCCAGGCATGCATAGCGTGTCCCCAGAGGAATGGCGTGGGTGCTGCTGTTAGTGTCCACTGGCAGGTGCAGGAGATACATGAGCTTTTCCTGGTAGGTAAAGAGGTCTTCCTTGGCATGGAGGGGAGGACACAGCTGCAGGTTGCAAGACCGGCAAAATTCAGCCGCAGCTGCTGTTTCTCCAGCTCGTGAACAGAGATCCTAACAAACTTCACGGTCAGGAACCTGGTGAGCTCCAAGGTCTTGGTAGCCTTGTGGCCTCTTCCTTTGATGGCCTGGCCCTGTACAACGTGGTCCTCACAGCAGGTGGCCGGGCTGGCAAGCAGCATGACATCAGGGAGCGGGAGGGTGGGGCTGGTGCAGGCGATGTGCAGGGTCACCATCCCCACACGGTTGTACTCATCAGCCACCTCCCCCCTTCTGGAGATCTGGATAGAGTCGCTTTCAAGGATGGGCGCGTACTTGAAGTTGTCATACTCTCCCTTGTACAGCTGGCACAGCAGCTTCCCATGGTGGTGTTGAACATGCCCATGGCAGAGCTGATCTGTGCCTTGCAATAGGGGGAGAGGCAGTCGCTGCCCATGGCCAGCTGGGGTTGCGACGATGCCAGCGCTGGCAAGGCGGGTCGCTGGGTCTTCCCTGCTCAGCTGGCAGATGAGGGACCAGCAGCGCTGGGTCACCGAGGTGGCTCCCCAGCCGGTCAGCACTGCTCCACTCCACAAGCCCCCGTATGCCTCAGAGCCTCCCAAAGGGGAGGGTATCGGCCAACGGGGGGCATGCCTGGGGAGTCTGGACCCCAGACCAAATCTCTTCCAAGTTGTAGAGATGTCGGTTGAGCTAATGACAGGCCTTCAACAGTCCTGGCAAGAGGAGTAACCACTCTCAGCCCACACCCCCTGGGCAGCTGTATTTTGTCCTCTGCTGCCCTTTGTGAGCTGTCAGCATCACAAACCCCTTTGTCCTCCTCCCCCAGCTGCCCCCTCAGGGCAGGGCCACCATCCTCCCCAATCTGCCCCCCCCAAGACATCCCATTGCCTCCACAGGGGGCAGGCTCACCCTGCTGGGGATACCTGCCCTTGGTGCCAAAACAAAAGGGGAATATTTCGTGTGGGTGCTTTTTTTCCTCCCAAATTAAAAAGATTCAGCAACTAAAGAAAGGCTGTAGGAATGCATGATGAAGGGACACATTTGAACCATTTGAGCTCATGATTTAATTTTATTGAAGATCCTAGAGTTGGAAGTCTTGGCCCCTAGCCCGTCCTTCCATAAAATCTCAATGATGACCTCTAAGAAAAATAACATTGAAAGTTGCTTCTCCCAGGCACCACTATTTAGGGTCTTCACTATCGTAAGAATTCATTGGGTTTGATGATATCATCACTGCCCCCACTTTACAGGTAAAGAAACTGAGGTGGTATCACTTACCCAGAGTCACAGAACTAACAGGGGGTGCAGGCAGTATGTGAATTCCGGGCTAGTGGCTCTAAAGCCTGTGCTCTAAACCTCTGTAGTGCTTGGCCTTGCAAAGAAGACTTGGGCCATCCGAATGTTCTCAAACTGGACTGATTGTGAACTGTCTTCAAGAAAACCAACTCGATGTTTTATGGGGGTTCATATAATGAATTCTCTCCCTGTGTGTCTCAGGACCCAGGACAATCCCTTCAGACAGCCTCTCTCCTCAGTGGCTGGGCTGAATTGGGATTAAATTTTCCAGGTGACCACCTCTGTTCCTCCCTTCTATTATGCTTGTACAAAGAGCCTGTGTGTGTGGCACTAGTTAGTTTTGTACAACCCCCAGTTTTCAGTGGAACCGGGGGACACTTGTCAAATGACCCCCTCCCCGCAGCAGAGGTGTGGGAGCCATTTACATCTGTGGGGGCATGTGCTAGTACAAGTCCAGCTAGTCCCTCCCACAACCACAGAATAAATGATTTCAAGTTACTTGAAAGTTCTGAGGAGGACCCCCTATTCCCAAATCTTGCTTCTTTCAGTTTGTTATACCTAAAATCCCACCTGAGAGATTCATTCCTTGAGGGTAAACACTATCAAAATACACATACCTGTTCATCAGCAGGTGAGTAGATAACAAGATGGGTAACCATCCAAACAATGGAATATCATTCAACCATGAAAAGGAGTGAAGTATCGATATGTAGGACAACGTGGATGAACCTAGAAGCCAACGTGCTAAGTGAAAGAAGACAGTCACAGAAGACCTCATATTTTATGATTCCATCTATAGGAAATATGCAGAATAGGCAAATCCATACAGACAGGAGGCCAGTGGTTGCCAGGGGCTACAGGAAGTGTGGAATAGGGAGTGACTGCTGACAGGTGTGGGGATCTCATTTGGGGACATGAAAATATTCTGGAAGCAGAACATTTGCCCAACATTGTGAGTGTATTTAATGCACTGAATGGACCTTTAAAATGATTTAAAAGGTAACTTTAATGTTAAGTGTATTTACTTAGCACACAAAATATGCACACCTACTTGGAAATACTATGGTTAAAAAACATCTTCAAAAAAATACAATTTACCAAAATGATGAGGGTGGGGGGTGGGGAGTGGTTCATATGGGAACCTCTTTTGTTTTTTAATGTAAAGTTCTTTGTGATCTATTAACTTTAAAAAAAAGTGTTAAAAAAAAAAACAAGTCTCAAGCCAGCCACTCACCCCCCACTTCCTCATCTGTAAGATGGGGATAGTAATGCAGGTCATGAGGAGTAGATGAGATAATGCCTGTGGGTACTTGCATAGTTCCTGACTGGTAAGAGTTAGCTGCTTTAGCATTACTCAACACTCCTTTTAACCACTGGGAATTCATTCCTGAGACTAGTTTCTGAAAAGAGAAAATAGGGCAGCTTCTGGGGATAGAGCCACCAGGAGAACACAGAAGGCTGCTCAATGGGTGAACTTGGCCTGCTCTGAGGTTTGACCTCAGGCACACCTTGACTGGAAATGCCTGTTCAGTCCACAGAAAACAGTGCTTGGAGAACCCAAACCAGAGGACATGTGACCAGGAGAAGAGAACACTTGGTATGTGTTTGGGTTTCCAAACCCTTGAAGAATAATAAGGATAAAGGTAGAAAACATTTAGCATGTTACTTCTGGATGGAAGGAAAGGATTCCATTCCAGAACCTGTCCTGGGCCAGAACCCTTCAAAACTCTTTATTCTGAAGTATATGTCAGGAAAGGTGGCAGGATGAGGGCAGGAGAGGGGAGAGAGAATGGAGTTTCCACTTGTGCATTGAGAAGTCACCCCCCCAGCGGGGACTGCACAATGAAAAGACATGTCAGACTGGATGCTTGACCCCCAAAACCCCATCGAAGTTCATTCTCTTGAAATCCCCATGCTCCCTGTTACTTTAAATGTGAACCAAGAAAATCAAATAGTAAATACATTATTTATCCTTTTTTATTTTATTAAAGTATCGAAACATAATATGCTTGATAGAAAACAGAACTGTTTTATTGCATTTTAAAAAGAATTTACACTAACCATACACAGTGCATTTTTCGGGTCAAAATATTCTTGCCACATTGCCCTCCCCTGCCCCCCACTTCCTCATCCACTGGTGCCCATGGCAGCTTAAAAATTGTGTTGTTTCATAAAGGCCAATTGGCGGCACCTGAACCCACAGCCAGAGGGCAAGTTATTCAAGGGAGGTTTTCCCCTCCACCAAGACAAGGGTAATAGACTGTCTGAAAGCAGTGGTGAATGGTACCAATGCCACGTGGCCTCTACAGATTAGGAAGTATCCCTGAAGGGTAATTAAAGCAGCAAAATTAGGACACCTATGCCACAGGTGATTCAGTTTAAAGTGACCATACGCAAGTTCGAATGGGCTCAGCGCCCACTGGTCAGGAGGATTCCAACATTCCGGGAAGCCTGTATCTGTGAAGAACGGCGCTGGCAGCAGAGTGGCCCATTTTGACTTCTGACCAGTGAGCGTCATCTATAGGCACAGGCAAAGAGCAAGGGAGCCTGGTTTGATTCCAGACCGGAAGAATCATATGCACTGGAAATTCCAGAAAAGTCAGCAGAACATGTCTTTGAATTATCACACGCTTCCTGTCTAAAATATCTTTCTCCCTGACCCCTAATTCTCTTTTGCTATTTGAAATACATATTTACAATAATGAGACACACAGTTGGTCACAATAACCACTTTAAATCAGACAAATAATACTTTCAGAGGAGTTCTGTGGTAGAACATCAGGTGTCAATAGCTGTGGTGGAATAGGTGCACACTTTAGGTGTTCCTACAGTCAGAGAAACTGATAGCCGAGATATTTAGCAATTCAGGTTTTATAGCAAAACCCCATTCTAACACTTCACGAAAGACCCATGGGATATACTCGGCACTGTGCTGCAGGGTTTCTCATTGAGAAACTGAGCACTTAGGGGCCATAGCCTGAGGAACAGAATTCAAGATCAACTAGCCTAGCTAACAGCAACCCAAAGAACAAAGGAGGACACTTTGAGGCTATTTGAACACCCCAAATTAGAGTGGGGTGGGGAGCAGGGAAGGACTAGATCTCAACAAGCAACAGATTTGAAAGAACAGAAACCAGCACAACACTTAGGTTTACAATATCTTGGTTCCAATATTTATTATATTGACTGGTTAAAGATATTAGAATAAATAAGCAATATTTTCTCTTACAGAAAATTGCAATGATAATACTGAATAGGTTAAAAAGTCTGAGGATTTCACAGAAACATCAGAGTTTAAACAGACAATGGCCAGAGTCCTTGGGACCACGGCATTTTCTCACGGCTGCAAATGCTCTGGGTCAGACTTTTAAAAAATGATCTAAATGGCATAAATGGGGCCACTAGTACCCAATAATGCTAACGCCTTGACACCACCAGGCATCAAGTGTGTCTCTCCACTGACTGTGGTTTTACCCACAAGGAAAGGAAAATGGAATTCCCTGGCCCTTCGGCCTAGAAATAACTCCTGACCTAAGTCACGAAGCAGAGAGTCGAACCCCTTGGAAGGTGGACTTTTCTTACTGCTTTCTTTTGTCATATAGCTGAGTTTGCAACAGAGGATCTGCAGTCATGCCCCCAGAGTTGGCATTAACACCTGGGTGCCAAGGGAAACGGCCTTCTGTCTGCACGAAGCCCCTGCCATCCCCCAGTGCTGACAAGCCCTTCTCTCCATTTGACCATGGTGTAGGCTGCTGCACCTGATGACAGCTCCCCAGACTCTCAGAAACCAGGTCTGAGAACAGTCCTAGAAATGTCACGCCAGTGTTGCATGAAGCAAACATCAAAAGAGCACAATGCCTAGTTTTGAAATGAAGGCCTTGTAAGACGCACGTCCGGTAACTAACAGCACATTTGCTAGAAAGCCAGTGCAAGACTCTACTAAAGCTATTCTCACTCCATTTCCCCTGGAGTGGTGGTGGCAGCAGCGATGAAGGAAGTGGCCCCTCCCACCCAAGGTACAGCACTTCTGTGTGAACCCTAGCAGTGGGAGTCCTGGGCAAAGGCAGGCAGGACCCTAACGGGGACAGTGGAGCATCTAGGCATGGCCAATGTGGTAAGGGCTGAACCTGGAGTTGAGCCAAAAGACTCACTGGTCCAGGTCCCAAGCCCACTCTGGGGCAGAGCGGAAAGGCCCAGCTGAGTCACCGCGGGCTCTCCCTCCTCAGGCGTCTCTGCTGCTGGGATCGTGGACATGAACAGGAAGTCAGATCTCCAATGGCTTCAAGGTGTTGGGTGTAAAAGAATGCAACGAGGACTCTCCAGGTGCCCCCAGACCACAGCTTCTTAGCTCTGCAATGCTCCTTCTTTTAGCTGTTGGATAAAGAGGTTTCTCTCATCTTCCGGAGTCCACCCATTCTGAGCCCGGATGATACACGTGAGCATGTATTCAAGAGCTGCTTCTCATTCTTGAGCTCCTCAATCTGGGCTTTTGGTTCAGTGTTCACACTCTCCAGCTTCCCTGACTCCTGGGGGACACATACAGGGGTGTCAGAAAGGGAGCCAAAGGCCAGCGAGGAGGGGATGGCCTGAGGGAGCACCTGGGACACCTCAGGCTGGTCAAGCTGGGAGAGGTTTGGCTCCCTGATACAATGCCCCACACAGCTCGGAAAACGGCTCCAGGTTTGGGATGACACAGGCCCTAGAAAAGCCTTTGAACTTGGGGCTGCTTCAGAGTGGCCCTTGAGTTTCCACCACAAGGAGGCTGTGACCCTTGAGTGTTCAGAGAGCTCCGCCTCCAGCTCATAGCCCACGTGCAGGTCTTCTGGACCTGTGAGGCCAGGGGACTGGGGAGAAACCCAGACTCGAGGTCCTTATCCTTTGTGGGTCACTGCCTGGTGGCTGCCTCCCAGTCCCCCCCTCCTGCCTGCAGATGCTGGTCTCCTGGTGCACCCCTCTTCAGGAAGGGAAGCGGGCTGGACTTAGCCTGGAGCTCAGGCTATTGCGTGAGCTGGAAGAAGGGCTGAGAAGCCAAGAACTAGACAGCAGCTTGAAAAAAGCACAACCACTGCTTGTGGATTAAGGAAATAACTTGTTTGAAGAGATTAATCAAAGGCTTTTCATTGAGAGCCAAACGAGAGCTGGCAGCTTCATTTTCCTGGGAAAATGGATGAGTGAAGCCTCTGTAACTGGGCTGACATACCCTGCAGCCTGGAAGCTGCTGGACATGTTCAGACTGGCTGAGGCTGCTGGGAATCTGGGCATCAGACACCCTGTGGTTTTTAATGCCCACACCTGCCATTTATACATCCAGAGTTGCATTCATTGTGCCAATGGATTTAGCACCTCTTCATTCTGCAAATGCATTTCTACTTCCAACTACTAGGTCCTTCTTAGGAAATGTTCAGGTAGGGTCTGGAGTTGGATATTGTTTATGAATTCCAAAAAATAGATATTGGATTATGTTTCTGAACTGGTCTTTTCCTCTGGACACATTAAATCTTATTGGATTCAGAGGTTTCACTTTTACTTGATTAAATAATAACTAAGGCTTTGCTTGGTCCACATCAGTAGGACCAAGGGGGTGGGGACTCACAGAACAAACCATGCAGCAGAGAAGGGAGGTTGGAGTTTTGATCCTGGAGCCTGGGAAGTAAATACCTAGAGCAGCAGATATGGGAGGAAGGAGAGAAGGCTCAGTTGGACACAGCAAAGGCCCCGGGAAGAGAAGAGCCATTTGCCTGATACTCTACACTGGCCTTGTGGAGGGAGCAGAGGAACTGAGCCTGGAGAGGAACGAGTCCTGGGAAGAGAGGAACCCAGGAAGCCTGAACAAAGGCAGATGTTGGTAGCCTACTTGCTCCACCATGGGGCAACAGCTTTTAGCCCAAATAAATGCTCTTTATACAAGCAAACAGATTCCTGGTGTTTTGCATCAGCACCCCTTTGGCTGACTAATACAGGGGCACTTTAACTCCCTTTCTGCTGGGGCCACGAGGGTGGGGTAGGTGGGGAGGGGAGGCATGAGCGAGCTGGAGGGGCTGGAAGGCACTCACTTTCTACAGGCGCCCCGTCTTCTCCTTCTTCTTGTTTCAGCACTTGGCCACGACAATCTTATTCCATTCCCATTGCCTCTTTTTCCTTTCATCTTCTTCAGGGGCTACGTACACAATCCAAAAGTCACACGCTTAATGGAAGGCAAAGAATGCCAGCCATCAGCTGCCACGTCAAACCCACTACATTTTACTACCACAGAAACTGGCAAATAGGGCATCCCTAGTGATAAGGGACCTGGAGGCAGGGCGGGTAGCTCTAGATTTTGGGTGAAACCCTTCTGCACACACATACATGCTGGAGAATGAATAATGAAGATATCAAAGAACTGTTTGTTGAGATTACGTTGGCGGGAGTGTAAGTGGAACAAGTGGTTGGACTCTCGCCTCCCACATAGAAGGGTTCAGTTCCAGGTGCCTCCTAAAGAAGACAAGCCTGTGATGAGCAGGCAGACGAGGGAACCATTGGGCCAGCAGGGGGCGTAGGAGGGGAATAAAAATAATAATTTAAAAATTCTTTTAAAAAGTTATATTGGAGATACTAGGCAATCAAAATTTATTTTATTCCAAAAATGCTTTTGGATGTTGAAATGAGTTTGATAATTCAAGCTGATGACTATGGGTACTAACCGTGATCAAGAGCAGGAAACAATGTGTGTGTGAACATGTCCTTGCCCCAGAACCAGGAATGTCCTCCGGAGCATCCCCTAGCCGGCCTCCGCCTGCCTCTTGCTTGGCTGAGGTTTCTGCTGTGAGCCAAGGACAACCCCGTTTGCCGCTCTCCTCCCCTGGCATGTCACGGCACCTTCTCCTTCAATTCTGGTGAAGCCCAAGCAGCTCCTGAGGACCAGAAACCCAAGCCCATCCCCAACCCAGGGCCTGGGTGCCCCTGGGCTGGTGAAGTCCACCACCCATTGTCTCATCTAACAATACAGAGTGATCCCCTCCCCCATGCCCCACCTGAGGATTCCTGGAGGTCCTCAGAGAACAGAGCCCTGTCCTGCTGTAGGATCTGGTCCTCCATGGAAGTGCATCAGGTCCTGAACTCCCCTGAGGCTAATGGGGACTCAGATACCACCATCACCTCCGGAAGGACTGTTTTGCTTCTCTTTTGAATTAGACAGTGACACTGTCTTTGCCTGGATGGAGGTGGAAGCCTTGCAGTTTAGAGAAACAAGGTCCTGGGGAAATACGGTGAGAGGATTCTACCTTTGACATCTTGGATCCAGACCCATACAAGGCATATGTCTGGAACTGAGACTCAGCTGGCCTTGAATCTCAGCCTCAGTACTTGTTAGGCACCGAGGCAAGTTCCCAGACACTTCTGAGTCTGTTTCCTCCTCTCTAAAATGGGAATCGATAATGTGACCTACATCGTACGGCTATAGTGAGGATCAAATCCGTTAATATGCTTTGAAGCATGTCTAGCTTATAGTGAGTGCAATATAAGTGTTACTCATTATTATTATTATTAACATAACCATCAAAATCTTCATCCAGAATTCAACTCCAGCATTTCCTTTGCAACCCTACAGGTATTCAAGATAGGAGGAAGGTGGCATAGGGTTTTCTCTCATGAGACAGTGCTTGACCATAGAGCAAATCTCAGAGTCACAGACTGTCAGATTTGGAAAAGGCTTTCTGAAGACCATCGAGTTCAACTTCCTCATTTTACAGCTGAGGAAACTGAGGCACAGAGAAGGCAGTGGTAACGTGCCAGGGATGCCCCAGGAATCACCAGCCCATGGCCATGAGGCAAGCAGGCTACAAAAGCAGGATGTACAGCCAGGCCTTCGGCTCCTCTTCCTGTGTTGTCTCCACGCACCACTCCCCTCAGCCACCTCCCCCTTCAGAGCTAGCCCTTCCATCCTGTCAGCCTCCTAGAGGTGACAGGAATCTGGGAAACTGGCTCGTGTCAGCCACCCTCCCCCTTCAGAGCTAGCCCTTCCATCCTGTCAGCTTCCTAGAGGTGACTGGAATCTGGGAAACTGGCTCGTGTGGCCCAAATGGCTGCCAATGGGTTTCAGGGCTCAGTGTTTTACTTTATTTATTTATTTGTTTTATTTCTCTCCCCTTTCCCGCCCTCCTCACCCCCAGGTGTCTGCTCTCTGTGTCCATTTGCTGTGTGTTCTTCTGTGTCCGCTTACATTCTTGTCAGTGGCATCGGGAATCTGAGTCTCTTTTGGTCGCGTCATCTTGCTGGGTCAGCTCTCCGTGTGTGCAGCGCCACTCCTGGGCAGGCTGCACTTTTTTCGCGCTGGGTGGCTCTCCTTACGGGTGCACTCCTTGTGCATGCCTGCATGGCATGGCACTCCTTGCGCACATCAGCGCTGCGTGTGGGCCAGCTCATCACATGAGTCAGGAGGCCCTGGGTTTGAACCCTGGATCTCCCATATGGTAGGTGGATGCTCTATCCATTGAACCAAATCTGCTTCCCTCAGTGTTTTGCTTTAAAATGAGAATTATGGCAAAAGGTGAGGAGAATATTCAAGTAGGTCAGTGGGAATGTTCGCTTCCCAATAGGAAAAGCCACTTACTAAACTCACTTAAAATCACAAGATCACGGGAGCGGATGTGGCTCAAGAGGTTGAGCTCCCACCTCCCACATGGGAGGCCCCAGGTTTGGTTCCTGCTGCCTCATAGTAAAACAACAAAAAACCGGACAATAAACAAAAAAACCAACTCAGGGAAGCCAATGTGGCTCCGTGGTTGAGTGCCAGCTTCCCACACACCAGGTCCCAGTTTCAATCCCCGGCCCTGGGTAGCTCAAAAAAATATAAATAAAAAATTACAAGGTCACTTCGGTGAACACAGAATCAGAGCCATTGGGTTGGATGGCTTTAAGGAGTGTTTCCATGAAGTGGGCCACCCACTTCTTCCTCTGGAACCCTCCAATTATCCTTCCAAAATGCTTTCCCTCCTTCTATGGGAGCTTTCTATTTCTAATGTGTCCTGTTATCTCAACACATATCATTAGAAAATTGAAATCTGAGTGCCCCGTGGTATGTCGGGCACTGTCCCTCTCTGGACATATTGTAGGGAAGTCTGTCTCCTCCATGATCTCCTCTGAAGTTAGATGGGACACAGCTAATGCCCATAATGATGCCTTATGGATACGGCATCTTTAGGTCACCCCAGCTACCATACATCGAGGGCTAACTACCAGCCAGGTCCTTTGCTAGACTCTTAACAAATATCTCACTTAACTCTCAGGTTGATCCTATGCTGGAGTCATTACTACTGTCCTCTCCCCCCTCCCATAGGATCATAAAGTTGCTTAACCACACTCCTTTAAAACTCAGTTCTTTTTGGCCATTCCACTCCCCATTGTCCAAAATGCACCTGTCTTTGAACCATCTTATATGCATCTTCAAGTTGAAATCATGAAGGAAAGTCCAAGGAAATGACTGAGAGCTCAGCTCTGGCCACCCTTGAGATGACAGCATCACCAGCAGCCACCTCCCTGACTCTGTCACTCGTGGGGGTCTTAGGAAGGTGCCGAGTGGGAAGACTGCAAGCACCAGACATGGAACTGAAGGTGGAGCAGCAACGGCACTGAGGCCGTGGGCATCGCTGCAGGGCGAGCGGGGCTGCTGGGCACCCGGGTCCTGGTAGTGATGAAATCATCACCACGCTCCTGCTGCTTCAGAACCAGGCCCAGAAGGGGTTCTCATCCAGTGCCCTGGTTCGAAGTACACGCTGATGGCCTCCAGCTTTGCATCTTGGGCCCTGATTCTCCTCTGAATTGCACACCCACATACCCAGCTGCGCCCTGAAAGCCCTCCTGAGGGGCTGGACAGATGGAGTAGGATGGCACTCCTGCTCCAGCCCCCACCCAACTCCCTACTGTCCTCCCAAGCTTGGCAGCAAATGGGCTTCATCCTTACTGTTGCTCAGGCCATCAACCTGGCAGTCACCCTTGAGTCCTCCCTTTGCCTACCCTATGCCCAGTCTATCAGTAAATCTGCTTCACCTGCAAGAGCTCCGAATCCACCCCTTCTCAGCACCCCTACTGCTCCCCTCCTGATCCACAGCCCTCTTGTCTCCTGCCTGGATCACTGAGATGTCTCTGTGCACTCCCCACTGTCTATTCTCAACACGCCAGCCAGGGCAACCCATGCAAAATATAAATCAGATCATGCCACCACTTGCTCCAAACTGCTGCAATGGCATCCTGTCTCACTCTTAGTAAAGAGCCGAGTCTTTACACTCTACAAGATCCAGCATGATCAACCCCCACTCACAACCTCAACTCGTACCTGGTTGCCCATCCTACGCTCCCCCCAGCCACCTGCTGCCCTCCATGTACTCCGCCCCTACCCCACCTCAGTGCCTTAGTTTCACTCTTCTGCCAGGCACCCACCTGGCTCCTTCCCTCTCTCTGCTCAGATCAAGGGTCACTGTCAGTGAAGCTTTCCCTGGCCTCCTGCCTCACCTCTACCCCACTCTCCCTGCCCCCTCCCCTGCTTTATTTTTCTCCTGTGCACTGGTCTCTCTTGTCGTGCATTTATTTACCTCATGTATTGTCTGTCTCCTCCCAGTAGAAGGCAAGCTTCCTGAGGGCAGCGATTTAGTTTTATTCACCAGCACCTCCCCCCACCTGGCACGTGGTGGGTGTGCACCTGGTGGGTGTGCAATCGATATGTGCTGAAAGATCGGACCCCGGCCATGGAACCGACCTCAGCCTTCAATACGGACATCTCGAGGGGCCTGTCACTGACAGTGCCCGACTCCAGTGCAGAGGACAGCCGGTGGCAAAGGTGCTTGTTCTGGATGGTGAACCTCAGCTCTTCCTTGACAAAGGGTGCCAGGTTGGCAAAATCCTCTAATACCAGTGACGCAGGAGGGGACAGTCAGGGCACGATGGCAGAGACCAGGCCTGGGTGTTGAAGCACCATTTTGCTGAATGACACATCAAAACCCAAACTGCTTCAGGGGTTCTGAGGCATGGGCTCAGGTCCCCCTGCCACCCCCAGCCACAAAGGGAAGTCCCATCAGCCCCCAGGGCTGGTTTGTTTCCTCATTTCATGCCATCCTCATCTTGAGGGAAACAGGTTCTTAAAACACTCAGCTCAGCCACATGGATAAAATGCCTGATTGAAGTTTATGAGAGTTGGCATTTTAGGCTATGCTGAACTCACAAGGGCTATTAGTTATGGCTGTGTCTAATTCTGTAAGTTAAAGGTATAAACTTTAGAGTCAAACAAACCTAATTCCCAATCCTGGCACTGCTTCATATTAGCAGTATGGCTTTGGGCAAATTATTCAGCTTGTCCAAACCTGTTACCTCATCTATAAAATGGGGCTAGGAACTAACGCATTGGGCTCCGGTGAGGATCAAACGAGGTAATGCACATGAGGTTTTTGCTGCAAAGGGGCAAATGCCAGCGACTCGCCAGAGGGCTTTCTGCATGGCTAGATTTAGCTAGTGAAATGCAGGTCCCCAGGCACGAGGGTCTCTCCAGTGGATTGTCTGCCCAGACAGTCCCCTCACTCTCTGCCTCTTGAGAACTACAGGGATGAGGGGGAATGGGCACTTCTGGCCTCACTAGACATATATATGAGTGTGTGTGCCTGTGTGTCTATATATGTGTGTGTCTATATATTGATTTTTAAAGAAGTTTTATATTGCATAAATGTTACTTCAAAAATATAGGGAATTCCCATATACCTCACCCCCCCCCCACTTTTCCACATTAATAACATCCTTCATTAGTGTGCTTCATTTGTTAGAATTGGTGACACATACTGATGCATTGTATTAACCAAGGACTATAGTTTACATTATAGATTACACTTTGCCCCGCACAATTTTATAGGTTTTGACAAAATGTATAATGGCCTGTATCCATCACTGCAATGCCACACAGGACAATTCCAGTGTCCCCAAAATGAGCACCTCTTCATTTTGAAGGTGTACCTGGCAGGGGGAAATTTTTGGGTGCCTCTTTTGAACAGATAGCATGGAACTGCTACGATCTCTACCTTTACTTTCCTTTTATTGTTCGTTTGGGTTCCTTGAGCCACAGCACGATAGAGGTAGACGGGAGCTCAGAGCCTTTGTGACTGGGCCACAAAGAAACAATACACCAGAGCAAAATAACTCTGGAGCAGGAGCCAGGTATGGGGAGGTAGGAGGCCTGGAACTGAATCCATGGGGGAGAGAGGGAAGGAGAAGCAAAGATCCCCAAGGAAACGTGACCTCTGTTTAACGACTTGCCAACCTTTACATCAAGGTGCACACTCGGGCGCTGCTGCCTGCGTTCCGGGGTATGCTGAAGTGGGTCTTTCATCCACAGGGTTCCTAGACTGGGGTTAGGAGACACAGCTCTGAGGCCCGCTTCCTCACTATGTGTCCAAGGACCCGGAATCTTACCCTTCATTGGCTTCTCTTTTCCCTCTGCTAACAATGGCTAATAGCAACCATCCGATTTTCCCAGAGAGTTGGGTCAGGAGTTGAAATAACACATGAATGTGCTCTGGAAAGCCTTGTGCCAATAGGCGAGTGTTATTACTGGCCCTCCCAGGGATCTCTCCAGCCTGTGGCTCCAGCCTGTGGCTCGTGGCTCCAGGGTGGCCAGTCACCCTCTTTGATCTTCCAAAGGGAACCTCTGACCTCGAACTCCCCTTAATATCTGAGACACACTGAGGGAGGCAAGAATTCCAGGCCAGTGAATACTAGTGACCATTCAAATAACCCGGAAATTAGACGCAATTCTCTTCCCAAAGCCTCCTGTTGAGTCAGTTGAAGTTCTTCTGTCAATTTAATCCTTTAATCTTAGGATGCTGGGTGGATACTCATCTCTGCTAGGTGATAAATTCCTTTGAGAAACTAGCCTTCTAAAGCCAGAGTCTCACAACTCTTCTCTGCTTTCATGTTTTCCTTCCCATCCCCACTTTATTCAAAACCAAATAGTCCAGAGACAGCATTCAAAGCTACCACTGTGCTGGCCTTTGCTTGGAGGACTGGCTGGCTGCCTTCTACATGGGTAGCTGGAGTTCCACTGCAGTCAAGTATAGTTCAATTTCTCCCAACTAAGAGTACTAAAAGACCATCTGGACTTGGGGTTTACTGTTTGGGATATTTTCCCCCCTTCTCAGTGGAAAGTTTGCAGTCTCGATGAGAGAAACTGAAGAATATCAGCAATGTTTTTATGAGAAGCATCGGGTATGCTTATTTAGAGCCAGAAATGGATTGTAAAACTGTTAAAAAGCCTTTCAGAAAATAAAGCAGTTGTACCTAAGACTTGGGCTTTCTCTGCACTAGGCCAAAGCTTAGCCTTTTGGGATACTTTCTAGTGACTTCTTTTCTCTTAAAATATGATTCAGCCCAAACTCAGACTGTATCTTCACATGGAAAACAAAGTTAAATATTCAGACAATTTTTCAGAAAATTGAGGCCCTCCAACATACCCCGCATTGAAGAAAAAAAGCAATGTTTGGGAATCTTAGATTTTCTGAACTGAATTTCTTTTTAAGGAATTGCAGGGAATGAAAAAGAAAATCAGCTAATATATCAAAACACTATCCTACTTCACATTGAAATTAGCTGTTTAAGAATTTCTCTTACGTTGACTTTCTCCATTGATCTTAAAGTTGCTCAGACCTGCTACAAAGAACCTGCATTTTACTTCTACTTCATTATCTCCAATCAGAAATGTGTCATATCATTGGCAGTTTCATCGTTTGTAAAAAGTGAAACTTTACTCATGCATTTCTTTAACTGGAAATCCAGCTCCCAAATTGTATTTCCTAGTGGCTACAACTACACTGAATTTTCACTTTTAATTCCCATCCCTTTCCACTAAGCACTACTCATGAAATCTTACAGTTCTGGGAAACCAATGCTGGGCCTGCACTCACCCCGTAACCCAGCCTTTCTCCCAGGCCCCTCGAAGGCTGGAGAAGTAAGGCTTCAGGACCAGAGATGCTGGCGGGCCTCTCACCACCACGCAAACCCAGTGCCCACTGACAGGGGCTCACCCTTCCTGGGCCTCAGTCTCCTCAAGTGTAAAATAGACCAGTACCGCCTGGCCCAGCTCCCTCCAGGCTGTCGTGAGGATCATGTGAGATTTGTGAAGGTGGATTTACACCCGCACACTGGCAGCCATTATTCCTGGGGTTCTACTTTCCCCACTTCAGGGGAATGCTTTCTTTTGGTTTCAATGCAATTTAGTCCCATTACTCAGTAATTAACTGGATCCTTCAAGAAATCCTGGTCAGTTCACAGCCTCTTTTGCTCTTCGATGGTCCTCCAGGTTCCTGGCACACCAGGTTAATCCCCACCCCACCCCACCATCTGCATGATCCTCCTTGTGTTACCCTATTGAGAGAGCCCCTTTCTCACCCAGTAAACCAGTTCTCCCTTAAAAAGTTTCTGTGGTGTCCCCCGCTACATCCTTGCTCCTCCTCTGCCCTCCTCCCCTGCCTGGGCAACACTTGAAGCCAGTGACTCTGTACCGTACTCAGCCAATTGTAAAAGGAAGGGATCACTGTATCAATCCTACAGTCATCTAGGGCAGATCCTAGGTCAGATCGGAAAACTGAGGCCCGAGGCAGTGACTGGCCCCAGGCCCTAAAGCTGGTGAGTGGCCCAGCCCAGGCTGAGCAGCTAACTACAGTCTTTCCTTTCACCCACTAGCAGGGACCCAGCATGGTGAGAGGTCCACCAGCAAGGCAACCAGGGAACAGAGTCACTGGCCAGGTAAATGAGGGTCCACAACCCTCGTCACCCGGTGCCCACATCAGGGGAGACTTTGGCAGCACTAAGGGACCATGGAAAGGCAGGGAGTTTACCAGTGGCTGAAAGGGAGGGGGGAGAGCAGACTTGTGACGGGCAGGGCCCGAAGGCTCCCACAGCTCACGTGGCCCTGGCTGTATCTTATGCCGCTGGAGGCCTGGTGCTACTTTCCATGCTATCTTTGAAGCCATCCAGGTAACAAGTGCAAGCCTCCCAGACACCCCCCACCCCCTCCCCAGCCCCTCTGCCCCCCTTGGTCTAGAACGGCATCAAAGTAAGAGCCTATAAGTTGTAGCATTCCTCTACAACAAATGTTAAATGCAAAACAAGGGAGACAGTAATTCCAATTTCTCCTTCATTTCAAGTTGGGGAGACAGAGACCCCAAATAGGCGAGGTGCCTTTCACCCACAGTGAAATAAGGTGCGTTGGGACACTACCCAGGTTTTCTAGCTCCCAGTTCTGTTTTCTTTCTCTGGCTTCATCAGGGATTTAGCACTTCTTTATTTGTAAGGAAGCAGATGTGATTTAGGCAATGAAGTTAGGGAAAGGAAACCGGTTAAGGCAGAGGAAATTCAGTAAATGGGAGATGGAAATGGAGAGAGGCGGGGAAGGAGAGAGGGAGCAGATGGGTGCAGAACCAATCCAGTGGAAAGAAAGGGAAAAGGGAAAAGTGCTCTACAGAGACGTCCCCTTTCCCCACTGCCTCTGAGGCTGGCCAGTGCCATCAGATAGAGACCCCCAATTCTAGTCCCCTCACTGACCCCCTTTCCTTCCCTGACACCACTCTAGAAGCTGAGCATCTTCAGAGAGAAAGGTCCTTAGTGGCTATCCCGTCCAACAGCAGCACATCGTCCTCGCCGACAGGCAGAGGGGGTCGGCAGAGTATAACGTAACCACATTTCCCAGCTGGAGATGCGGGGGTTCCAGGACATCAAATGCAGTAGAGGCTCGCAGGGTACTGGCCACTGGACCATAAAGCCGTTCCCTCAATTATCTGAACAACCGGCCCCACGCAGTCGCTTCCCCGTGGTAGGCTCCACGGGCGCAAGGCCGAGAAATACGAGGACCCCTGAGAGGGAAACCCAGAAGCCAGAGTCACCGGTAGGAGAGAAACGCGTGCGAGAGCCTTGAGACAGGAAGTCCCAGGCCCCGGGAGCCCGACCCCAGCCTGTCCCTGGAGCCCTCTCTGCCTTCCTCCCGGGGACAGTGACACGAGCGCGCACCTCTTCCAAACGGATCCCCGCTAACTTTCTCTCCGGGTTCCCCGCGTGGTCCTGCCACCCAGCGCTGCGGAGCGCTCAGGGCGACCCCCAGCGGCAGCGCCCGCGGCCCCGGCGGGCTCGCCCCTTCCCCATTCATTCCTCTCGGAGCCTGCAGACGCGCTCCGGCGAAGCCCTGGTCCGCACGCCGGGCTCCGAGCCTGGAAAGCATCGGCCCCAGAGCGGCGGGGCCCCGGCACGCAGCGAGGAACGGAGCCAGCCGGCGATACGAGGAACCTTGGCTACACCCGTGCACCCACCTGCCCTGGCCAGCAACCAGCCGGGGAGGCGAACCCCAAGGCCGGAGGGCCGCGGCGTCCCGAGATCGGCTGCGGGCCAACCGCCCGCCCTCCCCGTCACCAGGAACCTCTCACAGCTCAAATCAAAAGAGAAAGTTCTGTCATTTTCCAGAAACTTTCGGAAGCTCCGAGAAGCGGCCGTGGCTGGGAAAAGTCCCCCCAGCGTTCTTCCCAAGCCGAGGTTGGGGCCGCGGGGCAGGGGTGTGCGGTAGGGTGGGGGACAGTTTCCAGAGGGGCGCGGAGGCAGGGGGCGCGCCGCGCTCCCCGCGCTGGCTGCGGGCGCTCACCTGCTGCCTCCGCTGGGGGCTACGGGGCTGCGGGGCTGCGGGGCTGCGGGGCTGCGGGGCCAGGGCGCGGTGAGTGGCAGTTGGTCCCGCCGGCGATGGCGGCGGAGGCACCGCCGCGCGCCGCCCGCCTGGTGCGCTCCGGCGGCGCTGCGAGAGCGCTGTGCTGCGCGCCTCGCTGCGTGCTACTGTGGCTCTGAGCCCGTTGCATCACCCTTTTTATAGCCCGGGCCTGGCAGCGCGCCCCTTTACTCCGGGTTACCAGGCCCCGGCTGACGTCAAACTATTAATAGTGCCCCCCCCCCCCCCCGCCCCCGGGCCAACCAGCCCAAAGAGCCCAGAAGCGCGGGCTGGAGGAGCGGCCGGGGCGTGCTCCCGCGGCGGGGAGGCCTGGTGATGCGAGAGGCCAGAGCAGCCGCCCGCGCCCCGGGCTCCCACGCACCTGCGCGCCGGCTCTCTCCATAACCCGCCGGGAGCCGCCCGGGCCCGCCGCCAGAGGTGCGTACTCGCCGCTGCGTGTTCCAGGCATGAGCCAATGATGCCCAAGCCAGCGGCATGACCCCACCGCGCTGGCATCTCTCCCTCCGCTAGGACACCGGGGCCGGCGCGGCGGGGCGCCGGGGGGAGGCGGGGAAGGGGGGCGCAGCCTTTCTCTCCAACGAGGGCTGGCTTTCTGGAGCTTCAAGAAAACGCCCCGCGTGCACCGGCCCTCTCCTCAAGGAGGGTGCAGGGTGGGGCGGGGACAGGAGCGGTCAGTCTCCCGGGTGGGACAGGTGCCCGAAGTCACCACGCCGTGATCCTCCACCGTTACCCGCCGGGTGTGACCTCTTGACGGGGACCGCGGGAAGCCGGCCCGTTCACGCAACCACTGAAGGTAGCTCGCTGGCCCCTGGGCGTCGCCAGGCCTAGCACACCGCACGCAAGTTCCCAAGCAGAAACGCCTCCCTGGTACCCGATTCCGAGGTGAAGGCGAGTGGTAGGGCGGGGTCGGTTAGGATTTTTCTGTTTTAACCACAAAGCGATTGAAACCGACAGCGAGCTTCTTGGTGAACAGCACAGGAGCTTAGAAAGATAAGGGACAGGGCAGAGGGGAGAAGGACAAGGAGCCTCGGATCCTCACTGGCCAGGCGGGGCCGGGGGTCACCCCGCAAGCGGCCAGCGATTAGGGAAAACCCACTGTCACCTTTCTAGGGGGCTTCTGCGCCCAGAGCGGCTCTGGAAGGGACTCGCCCGGAAGCACTGGCCGCAGACAGAGTGGGCCACGGGATCCCGGCCGGGACTCGGGCCGAGGCCTCGGCAGAACTGGGTCTGAACTTTGAACCGGTTTCCCAGTTCCGATTCCACTGCCCGGCCTTCTCGGACCCCAGCGCGGAAGGACCAGGGACCTTCTCGACCCTCACAGACCACTAATTGTGGACGTGTGCAGGGCCCCGGACTTTCCCAACGTGCCCTGCAGGGAGGCCAAGTCAGTCGGGCGCGTTGGGGCACGGCGGGGGACAGAGACACCTGCTTGCACCTGCCCCCGGGAGGAGGCGGTCGCGGGTCAGAGCTTGGTAGTTTGGCAAAGAACTCGAGAGGTCGCGGAGCCGGGGCTCGCCCGCAGCCCCACCCCACCCGGCCTGCACACACTCGGCTGCTAATGGTCGTGGAGGACCCGGGATTCCGGCCTTGGGGTGCAGGAGGGCCCAGCCTGTCACTCACGCACACACCCACACGCACACGCACACGCCCCTCCTCCCGACTGTCCCCCAGGAATCAGCGCCCCTCTTCCCAGCCCCGCTGACTGCGGAGCAGCCCGGCACAGAGACCCCCTAAAGCTGCAGATAAAACCTAATCCCCCGCACCCGGGTTCCTCGCCTCCACACGGAGCCTCGCCCCAAGTCCCCCCTCTTCTTCAGAGCGTCGTCGGGCCGGAGACCACGCGGAGGGTGGCCGTGCGAGACTCCTGGGCGCGCCGCGAGTGCGTCCCGTAGCCCTGAGGTTCCACGCGGGAACTCCGGAGATGCTGCCCTGGAATTGACCGTGTTTCCAGGCGCTGTCGCGCGGGAAGCATAAGGCGGGTGTATTTGCTGGACTCTTCCTCGGGGTAACGGCTCTCCCGGCCGCGTCCTCCGCCCACACCCCCGCACACCCGCTGCACCAGCCGCCCGCGCCCAGCCCTCCCGCCGACGCGCGGGCTGGTGAATCCCGGGCGTGGCGTGTCCGCGCAACCCCGAGAACGCCCAGCGAGATCACATGGAAGGAAGTTAGCTGGGATTCTCTACTTACCGGACCAACCTACCCTGGAATATATAGCGCCGTGATAAAGTGCATCAAGGAGGTGCAGCGTCCACGTGAGAGCTTACTTCTCCATCGCTGCGAAACGCCTGCAGAACTCTTTAACCAGATCACATTTTCAACTATGATTCCACTAATACACGCAAACCAGAGCTGTTGGGGGTTTGACCCGTCCTTAAGGGGAATTCAGTGTAGGAGGCAGAGAACACAAAGAAACTAGAGTTCACGAAACAACGCGAAACGAGGGCAATTACGGCGGGAGAAGTTGGCCACACACTGTTGGTTATTTTTTACTACCTCCTTGTTTCATTCTAATAATTCTTGCTTTAGACTTTCCAAGTTACACCTGGACAGAAATGCTGCTGCCAGCGCCCACGGAAGTCTGAGCCCGGCTTTCTCTGCCTCTCCTACTGAAAAAGCGATAATTTTGCCAAGTGAATGAAACGCTTATCCAAGGAAAACAAACCTGCACCTGGCTCCCTTCTCCATCCCCCACCCCCCCACCCCCAGCCCCCGTTTCCAAGAGATCAGCAAAATGCCTGCTGAATAGTAGAGGAACTGGAAAAGAGCAGCCCAAGGGAAAACTCACCCCACCCCACCCCCGAGCTCTCTGCTACGTGGAGGGATGCTTGATACCCGGGTCCTGGGCGTCGTCGTTTCGCACTGATTTGATTTAATGCCACCAGTGGGCACAGTGCACTCTTATCACGCATGCAGGCCATCCCGTCGTCTACAGGAGGGGCAAGAATGCTTCTCCATGCAAAAGCAAAGAATGCCTGCCCTGCCCTAGAAGGGAGCTCTGGCCAGAGATATTTCAGGGGTTAACCCCCAGTGAAAGAGGGTTAAGCAGAGACTTGAATATTGCTGAGATTTTCCCAGGGAATACCGCCTGGGGAATCCACTTTACATATATATGTGTGTGTGTATTTATATATGTATACATATGTGTGTATATATAGTTTTTTAGAAAAGGTTTATATTACATAAATATTACTTCAAAAATATGGGGGATTCCCATATACCCCACCCCACCCCCTCCGTGCATCCCACATTAACAACATCCTTCATTAGTGTGCTACATTTGTTACAACTGATGACACACACTGAAGCATTGTACTAACCAAGGACTATAGTTTACATTATAGTTTACACTTTGCCCCACACAATTTTATAGGTTTTGACAAAATGTGTAATGGCCTGTATCCACCATTGCAATGCCACACAGAACAATTCCAGTGTCCTCAAAATGAGCACCTCTTCATTGTGAAGGCGTACCTGGCAGGGAGAGATTTATGGGTGTCTTTTTCACAGGCACTGTGGATCTGCTGTGATCTCTATCCTTACTTTCCTTTTATTGTCCCTTTGGGTTCCTTGAGCTATAGCACGATAGAGTTAGATGGGACCTTGGAGCCCCTGAGACTCAACCGCCTCCCTCTCCTCTTGATTTGGTCAGACCATCTCCAGGCTCAGTAGGTACTGTGAGCTGGGGATGGGCCAGGCTTTGGCATAAGGTGTTGGAGGAGACTCAAGCCTGATGCTGAAGGAGCTCTCAGCCATCTATCAGGTGACTTCTGAGTCTCAGGTCTCTCGGATAGGTGGTCTAAGTCACACCTCTCCTAGTGTCAGAACCAGGCTTGGGTATCCCTTCTGTTCCCAGTCCAATCCCTGCGCCCCAGGCTGAAAAATACTCCCCAAAATGCTGATCCTTGGCTCCTTATTTTTCCTTACTCTGAAGCCTTTGCTTCACCAACGTTAACCTTAAAAAGGGGCTGTTATGGAAAGGACAAGTGAGTCTATATGGGTGAGTCTCCAAGAGTCAGGAGGTCATCAGAGGGGTGATGCTTATGCACACCTCAGCAGGGTACTGGAGAAGCATGCCTGGGTCCACAGGGAGCCGGAGCTGGTGGCAGAGATAGGACAGGCATGCGGATTCATTACAACTCCTGGATGCAAAGAGAGGGGCATGTTCAGGAACAGGAATGGCTCAGAGGAGAGATTCTGGGGCATGGAAAAGGATAGTGGGTCAGGAAATGCTTCCCAGAAGGACAATTTTGAAGGAAGAATAGGGCTTTTCCAGGTGAAGGAAGTTTGGGGAGGGGGTAGTTTGAAGGAGGTACTGGGGGAGGGATGGGGAGAGGGTCCCAGGCCACAGCACAAAGGCTTGAAACATCACGGCTTGTTTAGGACAGTTACAAGTGTTTCAGTAGACCTGGTCAGAGGACAGAAGGAAAGGAAGGCCACGAGGCTGAGAATCAGGCGGCTGGATTTGGGGCATCTGGGGTGCTGTGCGAAAGGCTGGGACTTTGGGAACACTGAAGGCCAGCGCCGGATGGGGGGAGCTCTCTGGCTGCAGAGTGGAGACGTAAAGGGCAAGGAGTCCTCCAGGAAGAGAAGCTCAGCCTGAACCTGGGCGGGGGGCAGGGCAGCATGAGCGGGGCAGGCCAGGAGACTTGCAGATGAAACAGGACAATACTCTTTCCCACATCCTGGAAGACAGGGAGCTCAAGGTTTAGGCCGAGTACTAAAGGAGGGGAACTAAGGAAAGTGGAGGTGTTTTTCCCTCATGGTGGATGGCTGGTCTGTAAGCAAGAAGGGAGGCTCACGGGGAAGCAAGAAGAAACATGTTAGGTAAAAAACAGCAGCTTGAAGACTGCTAACGGGTAAAACACCGGGATAAGGCAACCATGGGGTACTGGGGGTTTCTGCACCTGGAGATCTCTGAGAGGAGAGACCGCTTGAATGCTCCTTTGCCCATCTATCTGCCATGCGCCCCCAGGTCCACTTCTCCACCGCGCCCGGGGGAGCCCCTTGTGGCCACACGCTGTTACTGCAGGTTGGCAATTTAAAGAGGAGCCAGACTGAGGCTGAGTCACAGTTGCCTTTTCCCTTTGTCACACCACAATTAGCCTCCTGCTGACTCACTGGCAGTCAGCCCAGTCCCTCAAGGGAGCTGTCGCTGCAGCTGAGAGCAGCCAGAGGTGTGAGCAGTTGGGGGTAAGGGGTGCAGGTTCCATGGCTCCAGTCCCCTGGTGGGGAGAATGTGGGGTGGCCACAAGAAAGGTCCCCCGGGAGGCCGCAGGCTCCTTTCCAAGGGGAGGGTGAATGCCTGCCAAGAATGGGGGTGGGCTTGGCGTTAGTGTCAGGGACCCTCTGTGGCCAGGAAGTCATTCGGGAAACAGTTGTTGAGCACACACTATGGTCAAGAAAGGAAGTCAGGGGCCATGACGGTTTCACACACTATCAATAGTCATGTAAATGGAAGTGTGTGGTGGGAGCTTTCGGGGCACTGTGTTGAAGCTATGTGGGCACAGTCAGGCATCTGGGGAGGTAGAGGAGAGATCTGGAATGCTGCATATCTCCCCTGAACCCCATGATCTTTATGACTGCAGACGGGACTTGTAATCCAGGAGTTGAGGGATATGCAGAGCTGGGTTTTGCAGGAATAAAAGCACAAGGAGGCCCAGACTCTTCCCCTTTGCTGGTTTCCTCCCACACACTCTCTAAGCAGGACCTCCACATTGTGTCGAGGTGCTCTAGGTATGGACGCCCCTCAGCCTGGGCCTGGCTAGAGGTTGGGGCCAGTTGACTCTGGCTGCCAGGAGACCCACCTGGTACCCCTTGACCATTCCAATGCCATTTTCTAAGTGTGCCACTGCGGCGGCTTGCTCGGTCGGTAGAGGTGGGGTCTGGCTGCAGACGAGGGGTCGGTCCAGCTTTGGACGAGGGGTCGGTCCCGCTTGGGACGAGGAGTCGGTCCCACTTGGGACGAGGGGTCAGTCCGGCAGCAGACGAGGGGTCGGTCTCACAGGGGTTGCGCGGTTCGGCTGACGGGGTCGCCCGGCAAAGCCGGCGACGAAGGGGTCGCCCGGAGAAGCCGGCGACGAACTGGGGACAAGGGAGGCCAGGCCCTTGTCGGGGGCTCTCAGGACTGGAGGGCGCACGGCAGAAGAACTACCGTGGAGACAAGGTAAACACGCAAGTCCACTTTATTGAGGGAGAGGCAACAGTTTTATAGGGGCTGGGGAAGGCTGATTGGTCGAAGCCATGCCCTGTTCTGATTGGTTGCCGGCGAAAGGTCAGTGGGCGGTACTGGATGGGGGAGGGGTGGTGGTTAGGGATTGGCTGTCGCTGTTGCTGGGGGAAGGGGCAGGATTTAGGGATTGGTGGCTGCTGTTGCTGGGGTGGAGGGCAGACTTGAGTTTCCTGCCCATGCCTGGCTGTTGCTGCTGTCGGGGGAAGGGAAAAGGGCAGACTGGATTTTTCCGCCCATGCCTGGCTGTTGCTGCTGTCGGGGGAGGGGAAAAAGGCAGACTGGAATTTTCCGCCCTGCGCCTGCGCAGGGAGAACGAAGAAGAAGGGTGCCACCCCACAGGCATCGTGTGGCGCCACCCGGGAGGAGGGGCGGCCGCGGAAGCATGGCTGCTGAGAAGGGGAGACCTGAGGGCACTCTGCGCCCATGCCGAGCTTCCTTCAGGGGTGGCGGTGAGTCCGACCAGCCACCCTATTATGGGGGCAGCGGCTTGGCCTGCCGCGGCCGCTCCCCCGCCAGGCCAGCAAACCACACTTCAGCCCAAGGGGTGACCACATGCCATGATCTGCAAATGTTTGGAATCATCATTCTAGACATGCGCACTCATGCATATCATGCTGTTGGGGCAAGAACGATGAGCGTGGCCAGAAAGAAGCACCCGAGAAGCACCTTCCTTGGAGAGCTGGCTGCTCCCCACAGCTTCAGCTGATGCTGGTCATGTCACCACTGCTGTCTTTTCCCTCTGACATTTCTCCAGTCCCAGTCTGTAGTTCAGGAGCCCCAGAATCCTATCATAATGCAGTTTACACAACTTCAAGGAAAAATGAGAAGGATAAGGAAAATATTGTAAGCTGTTTAGAGATCTGTCCTTTTTCCAAGATCAGATCCTTCCTCCAGTTTTTAATGTTTTATCATGCATTGTAACATGCTTAGAGAAAAATGAGGCTAGCATAAGTACACCACGCGATGACTTCATGAAGCGAGCAACACCACATAACTGGGACCACAGCTAGAAGGGACCTCATGGGATTAACTCCTATCTTGTCTTCTAACACCTCAGATGAATTTTGCCTCCTTTTCAACTTTATGTAAATGGAATCACAAGGCATGTATTCTTTTGAGCCTGGTTTTTTTCACTCAACATATTTATGAGATTTGTCCTTGATTTTGTGGCCATAGTTCATTCATCCTCATTACTATACAGCATCCCATTTTGTGACTATATGACAATTTTTTAATTCATTCTACCGTTGATGGATATTTGGATTATTGCAAGTTTGGAACCATTAAGAATATTTCTGCTTTGAACATTTTTATACAGATCTCTTAGTGAAATGTACAGAAATTTGGGATGGGGGACATATATTTGGAATGGAATGGAGCATATGCATATGCTCAGCTTTAGCAGATAGCTCTTTTCCGAAGTGGTTGTGCCATTTCAAACTCCCACCAGCAAAGTATGAGAGTTCTGTTTGTTCTATATCCTTACCACTATTTGATATTGTTCATCTCTTTCATTTTAATCATTCTGTTCAGATATAGTACTTTTCTCTTTCTCTAAATTGATAAAATATACTTTAAAAAATATAACATAGTGACTTATAGAAGGTAGTTTTGTAGTGATGTCCTTAATGTGAAAAAATAAAGATTGGCTCCCAAATTATCTTCAAAAGTTCACAGGACTCTGGAATCTTGTTTATACATTTTAAGGGTTTTTCATTACTATATGAGGTAAGGGAGATTATTTTCTTAAACCCCTCTGACTACCATAGTCCAGTATCATTTGCTTTAAAACAAACTATCTCAAAACTTTGTGACCTAAAACAACCATTTTCTTTTATCTCTTAACTTCTTCTATGTTAGGAATTTGGGCAGGGCTCAGCTGGGTCCTTCTGTTCCTCATAAGCCAAGTGAGGTTGATCAGTAATACTTTACTGCAGCTTGGGCTGGTCTGGGGGATATGAGTTAGCTTTATTGCCCTGTCTGGTGCCAGCCAGGGGAATGGCTGGAAGGCAGGGTTCAGCTGGGATCGCCTACATTAATGTCTAGACGAGGTTTCTCCAACATGATGGTATAGACTGACCTCGGGGCAAGCATCCCAAGATAACCAAGTGGAAGCTGCTTCTCACCAAGCCTCCAAGGTCACCCAGTGTGACTTCTATCACAAGTCATCAGGCCAACCCAGATTTAAAGGAAGAGAAATTAGACTCCCCCTCTTAGTAGGGAAATGGCAAGATCATATCATAACAGAGCATGTGGGGTGGCACGGTTTGGGCCACACAGTGAATGGAGACAGGAGCAGACAATGGGGGAGAGGGGAGAAGGAAAGAAAGAAATCTTTTTAAAAATCTTAAAAAAAAAAAGAGCAGGAGCATGTCTTCTCTTCTTTTCCCCTTTGTTTTCTCTATAGTTTTTAGTACAGAACTATAGATAGAGGAGATGCATAAATCTCAGCAACATGAACAAGTGAAAAGTTAGTTTTCACTAGATAAACACAATATTAAATTAAATTCTGTATTAGTCAGCCAAGGGGGTGCTGATGCAAAATACCAGAAATCTGTTGGCTTTTATAAAGGGTTTTTATTTGGGGAAGAAGCTTACAGCTACCACACCATAAAGCATAATTTGCTTCCCTCACCAAAGTCTGTTGCCACATGTTGGAGCAAAATGACTGCTGATGTCTGCAAGCGCCCAGCCTTCCTCTTCTTCTTAAGGTTCCATGGTCTCAGCTTCTCCCATTATCAGCTGGAGGCTGGGATAAGTCTCATCTCTCTCCTGGGGCTCATTTCTCTCCAGGCTCAACTGCTTTGCTCTCTCCACAAGACTGGCTGTAAATTACCAGGCAAATGGCTTGTTTCTCTTCCTGGGACTTCTGCTGTGTCTAATGAAGCCTTCTTTCTTTCCTCATGTATCTGCTTCTCTGTGTATTTACTTCCTGGGGCTCCAGCATTTAAAAATTCCAACTAACTCCTCTACTATGTAGTTTTCTACTGATGTGGCCCAATCAATGCCTTAATCATAATTTAATCAAGTAAGAATGAAACCTCTGAATCCAATACAATCTAATATACTTAGAGGAACTGACCAATTAACAAACATAATCTGATATCTATTTTTGGAATTCATAAATAATACCAAACTGCTACAAAATCCATAGCAATATTCTGCAGTTTTAAATTGACACCATGTTGAACACCAGAAAAGGGAAAACTGTAGGTGGTATGTTAACACAAAAAACATTTGTTAGGTATTTTTTTCCCTTATATTTTCTAAGTGACTATCATTGCTCTGTAAGAAATCTATCCCTTTTTATGTGCTTATTTTGCAACTCTCTACCTTATCAAAGCCCATTCGTCTTTTTTTTAATCTTGGGTTTTCCATGTAGTCATATCATCTGCAATGTATAATTTTTCTTTTTCTTTTTCTTTTTCTTAACTTATTGCATTGGTTAGAACTTCCAGATCAATTTGCAAAAATGGAAGGAGTTGCATTTATTGTGATTTTTTTTCTGTTAATAATGATCATGGTAGCTGTTGGTTTGAAATAGATACTTATATTTGTGCCATTATCTGATTTCTCCTTCAAACTGAGCTACTAGGTGAAGTGGAAACTTAGCCACTCTTCAGGGATATGATTAATTACAGAAAGTCAAGCTAGATAACATAAATCATGAGTCATTTGGCTTGACTATATATATTCATCAAATTATCAATATCAAGGGAATTGTTTAATGTCTGTTAGCCTATGTACCATTTAGACATGAACACTTTAAGATAAAAGTGATAGAATTTGAAAATTAGTGAATTCTTTTTATCTTTTGATTATTTAATTTACAAATACTGTGTGTTGCTAGGTAACAGGCACTCTTTCAGTGCCAGGCTATAGAAATGAGCAAGACAAAGTCCCTGTTCTCATGGAAATTTCATTCCACAGTGGGTAGTAAGTTAAGAAATGGGTGAATAAGGTATTTTCAGGTATTTGTAAGTGTTACAAAGATTATAAAATAAAAGAAAAGCCAACAGGTTTCTGATATTTGGCATCAGCACCCCCTTGGCTGACATACAGGATTTCATTATTAAATTCTGATTTAATAATGAACTGATGGGAATGGGCTGTTTCAGCCAAGGTGGTTAGAGAAAGTTCCTATTAGGACTGATGTTTGGACAGAGATCTGGGTGACTAAAGGAGCCAGCTTTGTGAAGTCCTAGGAGAGCATTTATAGTGAAGGGAATAGCAAACACAAAGGCCCCAAGGTGAGAATGACCTTGGAAGAACAAAAGAAAGCTTGGGGAATAGTGAATGGAAAGAAAACAATAGGATATGAGGTTAGGATGGTAGGAGGGCCAAATGATGGTGAGGAATCTGGATGGCATGTACTTATGGGAATTATTTTTAAGGGTAAGAGGATAATAATATGTTTGTTTAGATGAAATATTTAGATATAGAAGATTTACAATGGAAATTATTAACACTGATCAAATGAACTCCATGTCTTAAGTAGACAGGCAATAAGCCTAATAAGGCAAATAATCTCTCCTCTACATTCAATTCCATATTAACATTCTCCTTCATTTGTGTTTTATCACCCTGAATGGCAACAGAGTTCTTGAAATGGCTGGGAGCAAAATTTTCTTATGCAGCAGATTGTGAGCCAAGACTTTTTTGGCAGTTTAGTCTGTTCAGGGAGACATATCATCTCAACCAATTAGCTGTGGACTTTCCAAAGCTGAGGAATCACATCATCTACCCCAGCTGCAATCTTCTTGGGAAGTTAAACAAAACCACATGACTCAGTTCCTTTCTTTGTACTCTAATTTGGACAGAAGAACCAGCAAAAGAAATACTTTCGGTCCCCACGAAAGTTATCCAAAAGCAAAGTATGTAACCAATGAGTTTGGGTGACTCAGAGCGGTCACTCTCTATGTGTCTTGATTTAGACTATGGACTATTTTTGGTTTGTCTTAACTAGCTGGTTGTCATCATCTCAGACCAGGCCCAGCACACTGGTCAAAACACTCTATCGCAGCACAGAAGCTTGTGGAAAAACCCTGGCAACATTCTTTCCCTTTTGAAAGAAGAGCATTGAATCCCGCAAAGGGGTCAGTGTGGCTGGATCCTGCAGTGATCTCCAAAGGGCCAGCAAGGCCTTTGTTATATTGGAGTGTTTTAGTGATTTCATAGCATGATTGTGTTTTGGAAAGAGCAACCCACCCATCAGGTCTTTCGGTTGTAATGGTATTTGTGGTGATGAGAGTCAAAAAAAGATGCGCAGGCTTCTCTGCCCAAGCATGGCCATGAGGGTCGCCACTCCATGGGTGAGTGAAACAGCCTAGGGCCTGGAATAGAGGAAGCCTTCAGTAGGAGTCCTCTTGTCATCTTTGTATTTCACACTCCCTGGCTTCCAAAAGAAATCTTTGGAAGTCTCTAGACCAGAACACAATTAGGCCTGTCCCTTTTCACTGGTCTGCAGCCAAATGGGAAAAGTAACTTTTAGATGTAGTACACACACACATACGTATGTGAGATATTTTACGAAGTTATCATTTATCACTTTTTACTGATTGCCTTTACTCTGATATTTTTGTCCTTCCTACCAGGTTTTTCTTAAAGTTAACGTGTTCTTTCTTTTGCAAGACTATTGCTGTTATTTGGTAGTAGAGGTTGTTTTCAAATGTCCTAACTTGACCAAATTAAAGGGTGGCATCTCAATGCCAATCCCATTTTGGGGGGAAATTTACTGCATACTAAGTCCTAAATGTGGATGACTATGATACCTGGCTGCCTGGGATTTTTGGGCCCCACTGGAGTTTATGGGATGGCTGAATGCCTGCTATGTAGTCTCTTCACCCACTTACATTCTTCTTTTACATAATGTCTTAGGATGGAAAGCCAGGGACCTGCAAGGAAGGGATCGGGTATAGAAGGAAGCCAGAATAAATATTGATGACTAATGTTAATTTCAGTCATATTAGCATTGGTATTAATAGGGGTAGAAAATAAGGCCAAATTATTTAAAAAATACAAGTTTTCAATGTAACTTGGATGATAAGGAGGCTATTCTAATGAGTATATTAATGTGTGAATGATTTGTTTGTAATAACATGAATGCATTTTGAATATTAAATGCTTCTGTCCCTTCAGTGTTTGCTGTCCCTTGTTTGCAAATATAAGTGGTGCTTTAGACATTCCTCTTTTTTGTTTAAACAAAGCTGTTTTATTGTTTGGACATTCCTTTTAAGAAATATTTAATACCACAGGGAAAATGCAGATTTTCCATAATTAAATCAGTCTAAATTGCTGCTTGGGTTATGCTTTCTTCCTTGCACTGTTAAGTGATATAATTTATAAGAATGTAAAAGAACTAAGGTGCACTTTTTGTCCTCTCAGGATTTCCTGGCTAGAGTACAGGACTCTGAAATACAAGCCTTGTTTTCAGCTCTGCTGCCATTTTACTGTATAATGGGAAAATTGCTTAGGCTGCCTCTGTTTCCCTTTTTATAAATTTGAGATAGTATAATTTACTACTACTAATCATCAAGGGTGTTCATGAAAACAGATTATTAAAGACAATGGCCTTAGATAAGGGAAGAGTAGCAATCTACGTATTGCAAGGTCATATAACTAACCACACTATGTTATTTTAAAAATTTATTTTATTTTTTTATTTTTTTAAGGAGGCAATGGGGATTGGACCTGGAACCTTTTCCATGCGTAGCAGGTGCTCAGCCATGGAGCTATACCCACGCTGCTTTTTTCTTTTTTAAATTTTTATTTTTTAAGGAGCATACTATGTTTCTAATAAATAATAGTGTAAGGAAAGAATAAAAACTTGGATGAATAAGTTTATAATTTTGTTAATAACAGAAAATAAAAATAATTAATAACAGCTACCATTTCTCAAGCATAAGAACCAGGCATTGAGCTAAACGCTTTATGAATGTTGTCTGATTTAATCTTTATAGCATCCTTTTAGGAAGGCACTCCTACTGCCTTCAGCTCACAGTTCAGGCAACTGGGGCTTTTTGAGATAATTCCCTGAGTAACAAATGCCAGGCTGGGGGCCTCTTGGGAGCTGGGCACCCACCTGCTCCCAGGGAACAAACAGCCTCTGTGCTGACAGAGCTCCAACACCTAATAAGGCAATATTTCCTTTTTATTCCTCTAGTTCCTTTAAATAAAGAACTCTTAATTTCCCTTTGTCTTTTATCATTTGACTTTCATTTCCTGTTTGGGGTTTTCTGTGTTTCTCACTCTGGACCTCCAGCACTGCCCTGCCTCATCTCTCTTTTCAGCCCAAGTTCCAGTTTTAGTGCCCTTTCCTTGGTGTTTCAGTTACTTCCGTTGTCGGTGTTTAGCAAGCAAAGTTACCTTTTATGGCTGATGTCTTCTTTTCACGGAGGCTTTTTTAGTTTTCCTATATTCTTTGGATACACATATATTTATCTGAAAGGGGTTTTCTTTGGAGCTCACTGGGTTGGAGTTCAAAAAAGAGTTTTCTCATGTAAGTGCTGTCATGTATTTACATTTTACTCCAAAGGATTGTAGAATATCTACAGGATTTTGTTTGTTTGATTTTTTAAAGAAAGGATAAACACTGACAGCAAGAAGAGGGACTGAACGTCATCCCACTGGAGGCATGGAGAGAAGGATCCATGGCCTCTGCTGATAACTTTCTAGTTGGAAAATTCTGGACTATTCGTGTGACTTCAGTCCATAGAATAACAGAACTCAGAAATTGAAATTATCATCACAAGATTATGTATTTTGTTAGGTGAACTTTGTTTCATTTAGAAACAAGGACATTGTTCTAGCCAGTGGTGTGCTTTTGATCCTTGTTATTAGGAATTCAGGTTCTGAATGGTTTAGTGAACTGGCCATGGCAGCAGAGCATATGGAAATAAACACTAGATGGGGAGCTGGGAGACCTACCTAGTCCAGGGTGGGTTTTCCTACCTGTGTGATCTCAGACAAGTTGTCTAACTTCTCTGTTTCTTTACTAGCTTGTTTCTTTACTGGTAAAATGAGTTGAAAGGATTAGGGGATCTACCACTAAAGTCCTTTCATACTTTATAATTCAATTCACTACTTTCCCCCCGTTTTTCCATGAGTCTATCCCATACAAACTTGGAAAATCCTCTTTACTAAAAGAAAACTCTGGCATTGAAGACGACTTCCATTGGTACCTCCAGCCTGGCCACAGTTAGATCTTGGTAACTAGTACTTCCAAGCTCCTCACATGTGTGCATATCATCAACAACCTTCTAGAGAATGTGAAATTCTGTTGCAATCTCTTCCTAATTGTAATTATAGCTGAGTCAAATACCTTGGTTAGAGATTACCTAAACAGCATTTACAGAAAGCATTGTACTTGGGAGTTTGGTTGTTGTAAAGTGGCAGTTTTACTGTATGACCAGAAATAGCAGGTGCCAAAAGTCTGCCTGTCTTTGAAAACACTCCAAAACTGAGCTTCTGTGGCTGAAAAAGATCATGCAGATGTTAGCAAAATGTTCAGAGGAAACTTGGTACCCTGGGGAAATTATTCTGATTTTAGCACCTAGAAACATATTTTCCAAAAGGAATAACTAAGGAAGAAGACTAAATAGCACATACTTCTAGATAACACAGTGTTCACAAGATTTTAAAGTTGTGAGGGCTCTTGACGGTCATCTAGTGTAGCCTACTCAGCACAAAAATTGCCTCCCTAACCTTCCGGTCATTTGCTCTCTATCCCCTGCTCTAACATGTCCTATGACAGGGAACTTACTGCCTCATGATATAGAGCATTCCCTTGAAAGACAGCCTTATTTATTGAATGACTTCTGTTAATAATCCTTGGGCTAGGTTTGGTGGAAGCCACTCTTAGTTGCTAATTGTAGCATAGACTTACTTTGCAGGCCTGCCCCCTTACATTTGTGGGGTCTAGCGCAAGAGTGCAAATGGAGAACCTCACACCATATGTCTAAATATATAGATGTTATAAATCAAGCTAACAAACAATTAAGTAAAACGTGTTCTCCACTTCTACCTTGACAAATACACCTTCATAGCATTGAAGTTGTAAATAGGCAAAAGCTATGTTTTTTATATAAATGGGATTAACACAATATGTAAGACAACAGAATTTCATTACCATTGGATATTTCTGGTTGACCTATTGATGAGCTGACAGTGTTGGATGAGCAATAAAATAAAGACATACATAATTCATAAATATTATAAAATTGTCTTTATTTCAGTGAGATCATTAGGTATATTGCTATAATAAAGATTTTCACATAATTTATGTATAATTGACAGAAATGATATTTAGGATTCAAAGTGAAATAGAATTATATTAAAAGAGTACACATTTCACAGAAAGTTATTTTCTTCTAAAATATTTGTGATCATCGTTAAATAAAATATAAATTATAATAATGAATATAAAATTTAAAATAATTGATCTAAAGTTGAATTTTTATTGTTTTAAATTTTAACTAAACCTTAAACTTAAAAAAATAAAGCTATTCACAATTCTAGCATTCAACGTCCATATTGTCACCAATGTCAAGACTCAGTATCATTCTTGATGCATGTAATGTCTCAATCTGCATCTATACAAATATATATATATGCAACAGTTGAGAATGCCATGCTAATTCATAAGTGTCTCTGGGATTATGATTTGGAGCATAAAGAGAAGCAAGAGAATTCATTCCCAGCATAACCAAGAAAGGCTACTTCTTCACAGAGTCACCTATTGCATTCATGATATTGGAGAAAGATTTGATGGGTTAATTTATGGCTTTTCTCTTACCTCAGGGCATCCACTCAAATCTTGCCCATACTCCAAAGCAATGTCAGACTCTGACGTTGGTAGTAGGGTAACTCACAAAACTTTACAGCAAGAGATGTGGCAAAATGTTTCCCTGGGACCAGAATTGTGGAAGCTACTGGAGCCAAGATTAGGGAAAGGGGCTGTGCCCTGTCAGTGCTGAGCACTGGATCCTCAGACAGACGACTGTGTTCATTACAACATGTGTGTGTTTGTGTGTGTGCACTCTTCTTACCCGGGACTCAGGGTGATAACACCATTCTGTTTAAACTTAAACCTGCAAAGATCATGTACTAGGTCCCTTAGCCAATTCTGTATTTGGACTATTCATCTTTGTGTTTCAGAGTTGTTTTAGGACACAGGGACCATGTACAAGTTCAGCACTTTTTCTTATGCTTAAGCGCTTCTTATTCAAATGCAAAACACATTTTGTACACCAAGAGAAAGAAGAATAAAGAAACAATTTTTTAAAAATTTTCAAACAGTTTTTATTGAGAAATAGTCACGTTATACAATTTATCCAAACTGTCAACCAATGGCTTTTTTTAAAGATTTATTTATTTCTCTCTCCTCCATACCCCCCCCCCCCCCGTTGTCTGCTCTCTGTGTCCATTCGCTGTGTGTTCTTCTGTGTCCGCTTGCATTACCCAGGGGCACTGGGAACCGTATCTCTTTTTTGTTGTGTCACTTTGCTGCATCAGCTCTCCGTGTGTACAGCGCCACTCCTGGGCAGGCTGCACTTTTTCACACAGGGCGGCTCTGCTTATGGGCACACTCCTTGCGCATGGGGCTCCCCTACACAGGGGCGCCCCTGCAGGGCATGGCACTCCTTGTGGGCAGCAACACTGCACATGAGCCAGCTTACCACAGAGGTCAGGAGGCCCTGGGGATTGAACCCTGGACCCTCCATATGGTAGACAGATGCTCTATCAATTGAGCCTCTTTTGCTTCCCAACCAATGGCTTTTATATAATAAGTGTGGTGCATTCATCACAAAAAATTTTGGAACAATTTCATTACCCCTAAAAGAAAACTCCATACCCCATTAACAGTCACCTCTTAATACTTCCATCTTTTCCAGCCCTACATAACCACCAATCTAATTCCATCTTTAAAAATTGATTTATATTTACATTTTATATAAATGGAATGATACAATATGTAGTACTGTGTCTGGTTTCTTTCACTTACCATAATTCTTTTTTTTGCCTGATAGCAACATCTTGTAACATTAACATACATTTGTTGTTTCAAAGAAAAACATATATGCAATATACCCACATTCATATTTCATATGAGGTTTCAATATGCTATACAGTCCCATGTTAAAAGTTTTAGCTTTCCTTCTAATAATAATACATAACTTTAGACTTTCCCTTTCAACCACTGTAATACCCATACAGTAGCACTACTCATTACAAAAGCTATGATGTGCTTTCACCTTTTCTAGTCATTTCCAAAGATTAACAGCTTTTTTTCTAATGCTTCACAAGTTGACTCTTAGCTTTCCATTCTCTAAACTCCTTCTATTTTCTGATTACCCATATTGTAGTTATTAACTTCATGAGTTTACACAATATATTTAGTTCATAATAGCGCAACCATTCCATATTTGCCCTTTTGCGTCTGGCTTGCTTCACTCACCTTAATGTCCTCCAGGTTCATCCATGTTGTCATATGCTTCACAACTTCATTTCTTCTTTCCACTGCATAATATTCCATCGTGTGATTACACCACAGTTTGTTTATCCATTCATCTATTGATGGACACCTGGGTTGTTTCCATGTGTTGGCAACGGTGAATTACACCGCTGTGAACATTGGTGAACAGATGTCTGTTCGTGTCACTGCTCTCCATTCTTCTGGGTATATACCCAGTAGTGGTATTGCCGGGTCATGTGGCAAGTCTATATTCAACTCCTTTCGGAACTGCCAAACAGTCCTCCACAGTGGCTCTACCAAGAAATTAATGGATCTCATATTGAGGAACAGGAACCGAATCCCTGTAATTTCATTATATTGCACATTTGAGTCTTTGTTTCACTCCACCTCCATTTATCTGTGACCTACATCCACCAAAAAATTGGAAGTTAGACTCCAAAGGCAGAGCAAAGACAATTAAGAACTCCTCTCACATCCCCGTAAGGGAAAATCTTCTGTTTCTTTATACTTAGGCAACTACTTTTCCTTATACTTTGATATCATCTTCACAAATGAACAAAACATAAACTAGACTGTGATAGCAATACTGATTTGCTTGTGCATAAGATAGAGAGGCGGAGGGGGGGGATGTGAAAAGTAAAATGCTCGACTTTATTTGCTTGGAAAAGTTAGGGAATGATTGGGCCAACACTATAGTGCTGAAGAATAAGCTCTTTTGCCCCAAAAGACAAGCTTGTGCTCCTCCTAAACATATGATGATCTAAGGAAGCAGCCTAAAATGAGGTGGCCAGAGAAGCAGAAGGCTCTGGCTCCCATGTGAGAAATGGAAATTCTGAAAAACTGTTATTTACCTCATAAAGGAATTTGCAAAGGCAAAATAGAATGGGGGAAAAAAGAGGCTTAATGCTTAAATGTAGGAAGTTCAAGTATTGTTATTTAAGTCATTCAAAGCATAGACCCATAGAAGTGGAAGGAGTTTCAAAGGCCAGTGAGCCCCTCATTTTACAGAGGAGGAGGGAGGGACTGAGAGAGCTGAGGAGACTCAGTCCAGCTCTAGCAGAGAAGCACCAGTATTAGAATTCACCTTTCCCCCAAAAGTGTGAGAAAGTGACCACTGTCCCCCAAATACTTCTGATCCAAGGCTGTGAGGATGGACCAGGTGGTGTGGAAAGGCAGTATCACATGGAAACACATCACACTCGCACACACTCACAAACACACACCAAGCATACAGACGGCAGATCATGCCTATTCAAAAGAAGGAAAGAGAAGTGGTAAGAGAAAGGATAAGAGCCGAGATCCTTATTTGATGCATTTCAAAATTTTGGTGATAATAACTTTGTAGCTCTTTGCTAGTCATTCAAATTCACTCAACAAAAATTTACTGGGTGCTTTCCATGTTTCCTAAGGACTAAGGATTCAAATACGAAAAGACAATTCCACACTTGAGTACACAGTGAAGGGGAGGAGATGAGTAAGTAGAGAGGGCAAGCAGCTTTGGTGTCACATACTAATATTACAGTTAATTGGATAGTTGATTTTTAGAAAGCAAAGATTTAAAAATTACTGAACCAGATCTTCAATTTTCCAGTTTCTAAAACACTTAAGAATGTTTCATTTCTGTTCCCTCTCCCAATGAATTCAACATTAAGAAACTCAAGTCAGTTGAACAAGGAGTATTATTAGTTCTCTTCATAGTTAGATAACGTAAATATGTATGAGAACTTTTCACTAGTTCAATTGAAGTGCTAGTTTATGCTTCTGAATACTGATGGAACTATGGAAAGGAATGAGTCACAGCTGTTAGCTATTAAGATCATGTGGCTATCGATTTACTCTTAGATACAAGTTGACAAGTTACCTATCTTTATTATTTTATGTGATTTTGTTTTATATGGCACAGAGCCTAAGAAATTCTGCATGCAAAAAATATAAGCTTCAAACAACTGACAATTCCATTCTTAACGTATAGATGTTTCTAAGTTTGCTAAATTTGGAAAAAACTTTAAAAAAGAAAAACCCGAACATCTACAATATAGTCTCACAAATTATTTCTAAATGTGTGACAGTTCTATTTACAGGAATTCATCATTCATTTCTCCAGATACCATTGTTTATACATCATATCAAGTTTGAGAAAAACATTTTTTCCCTTTTTAAAAAGAGTTAACAACATTAGTCATGAAAAATAAAAAGAGCTGGTTAGATACATTTTTATAGCAGTGCTAACTGTAGATTTAATTGTGAAGTAATATTTTTTCACTGAACCTTCATTTCATATATGGTAATCTATTTGGGGTTCGGATAAAAATGTTAGCATGAATGCTATTAAGCTACCAATGGCATGTTCTAGACTTTGATTTCAAGAATTTCTAGACTTTATTAAAGACAGCAGAAATCTTAACATAGTAATAACTAGCCTAGAAGAGGCAGACAGGCAGTTTATTACTTTGAAGTTTTACTCAATAAGTTTTCTGGAAAGGAGCAGTTAATACCGTATAAACAGAAGTCTACTTGCAAAGTTTTAAATTTCAGGGTGCCAGAGGGACTTCGCTATATTCGTGTGAATAAACACATCCTAGTAACCACAAAAGAATCGCACAAAATTTTAACTTCCTAAAGGTTAGTTCAAAAGCTCTTTAAAAATATCTCTCTCTCCAATGCTTATTCAGTGAGTGAACAATAGGTTGAACAATGCAAATACTCAACAGGTTAGAAAAATTATACTTTATTTTCCATTAAGAACTATTATCAATGGAAAGTATAGCAAATAAAAGGAGAGGGGGTGACTTTGTCAAAATGGAGAACTATGCAGGTGGTATGGTAAATTCTCAACCATGGTTGAGGGATGATACGGGATGTACAACTAAAAGTCCTGGGTAGTTGTCCAATCGTACTAGTTTTTAATTAGTATGCAATCACAATTATTACTACAAGTCTGGTTGTAGGAAATAAATGCTTATGGAAGATTGCCTGAAGGATGTGATATGCTGAATTTTACCTGTCAAATACAGGGCCATCGGAAAGTTTTCTCTCTAGGTTAAATTCAGAGTAAGATTAATGGGTGGGCCAGAAGATCCAATATATAGGCACTAAAATATTATTGGAAATGTAATGCATTAGAGAAAAAAATGCATTTACTGATATTCTGCTTAAGAATTAAAGTAGGAAGTCATAGTCTGATGAGTCTTTTGGGATGAGGCATGAGACCTCACATGGACATACTCCAGTGACAATAGTTGCTAAATAGTCTCCTAAGGAGGGCAAGCCCAGTTAGGGCAATTTTATTTTGCTCAGGCAGGGCAAGTGTGGTGCAAGAGCCTTTCTCCTCACGTCTGGTGCATTCCAAAAGGGAGCAAAGAATTAATAACCTGCCCAGCCATTCACATGCCCTTGGTCCACCTCTTGGAGTGATAACTAGTCCTTGCAGAATTGCCTTTACTTAATAATGTTGTAGCGTCATAAGTCACACTACAAGAAACAGTTGCATGAAGCACAATATTCTACTGTAAGGATGAAGTGAAGGGCAAAGGATCCTTTTCATAAGGTCCGTGTGTCTTTTGGGAAAAAACTGCTTCATTTCTATCTTAAGGATGTTATACGACTTGCAGCTGAGCTTATTTTCCTCTTTGCTTTGGATGCTAGGAAGCTTAAGACCCAGACTCACAATCCAGTTCTTGAAATTATATGGGCTTAGAGTATACATTCTTTCCCCACCACCAGTTTTTATTTTCTTACCCAGTTTTTCTCTTTTACCGGTACTACCTCGACTTTTTACTTCCATCTTCTATATTATAAATGTTTTTGAAAGTTAGCATGATTTCTTTGTTGCACAAGTAGAAGCTCCCATTTCTGGCAACCCATGCCTTCCTCTTTTTTGATTTATTCCCTTGACTTTGTAGAGCACACCCGCTTTCATAGCTTCCTGGGAAAGAGCAAATGAGAAGTAATTTTTCTGAGATCTTGCTTGTTTGAAATCGTCTTTATTCTAGCCTCATGCTTGATAGTTTGGTTGGCCATAGAAGTCCTTTTCTATATTCATTGGGCAAGAAAGTGTCAACCTTTGTTTCATTACTTATGTTCATAGTTTAGCTGCTCTAATACCATGGTGCTGGTCAAATTACTTAACAACTCTAGAAAATCAGAGCAGTCAACTTTGAATCACAGTTTTCTGAACCTTATTACTATATAATACATACAAACTAACACTATGGAAATAAGCTTTTGCATTATTTAATTTTCCAAAACATTCAGACCCCAGTTTTCTTTTATGCTGTTCCCATAACTTCCTCACTCTTTTCCCTTTTATACTGTAGTTATCATATGATGAAGTGGCTTATACTATAGTTTGTAGGACAATATTGCTAATTTTTGTGATGCCTCCCCCTTCGGTTTATCCATTCATTCAATAAACCTCTCTCCCTTTCTCAATTTTCCCATCCTGTTTCTCCTCCTTGCCACTGTTTCTTCCTTCTTTCCTCCCTCTGGGAAAATCCAGTATGAAAACCTGCATTTACCCAAAAGGCGAATCAGGAGCATAATTATTCCCTTTGAGCCTACATGCCAAAAGACAATTCCCTCCTCTACTATGCACAGCTGTGGTACCCTATTTAAAAGTAACTTCTGACAATTTTAAGGGTAAAAAGTAGGGAAAGAACTAGGAAGAGCAGTTAATGGGCTAAATGGCATTTCAAAGGGTGGTGAGAACAGGGTGCAGTAAGAGACATTAAATTAACCTCTCAAAACCTAGAGTACCTCCTGGTCATTAGGGATTTTTTCCCCTTCTCTTTTCCTCACCCTTTACCTCATGTAAATGCCACTTTTTCTACTTCTTTCTCTCTTTGCTTTGTCTTGTTTCTCTCTTCCTCACTTATATGGTCACTACACAGACTTGCAATATTCTGTATTTTCATATTTGCAACATTTTCTTTAGCCTTTACTTTTAGTTTTCTAATATGGGTGTATTTAAACATTTATCTGTCTCTTCTTTTTAAAGTGCTTTTTACTGCTACATGGTCCTCAATTTAATTTTTCCTGTGGAACTGCAGACGTGGATGGAGACGTTCTCAGGCCCAGCTTACAATGGCAAACTCCTCGGGTATAATTTAAACAGTCTAGTTCAGTGTGGGTGGAGCTAAGAAACCAGCAAGAGATGGGGAAGCAGCCAAGGGCTAGTTGGGGGAGGAAGGCTTCACTCCCCCAGGCCTGAGAGAGCTCTTCTGCGAAGCCCGACAGGGGTAGCTGGTGGTGGAGCCTGGGTGGGGGAACACGGGCACTGCCAACCGCGGTCTAGAGGGGGAGCTGCGCGATGAACGCCCGCACCTCTCCCTCGCCCATTCTCTGATTTCCTGCTAGTGCCTCCTGTTGATGAACTCAAGTAGAAACCGGGAGGAAGTGAGCCCAGGGGCTGCAGTCCTTAGAGGTCAGCCTCCCGGGGCGGAAGCTGGATGGAGAAGGGAGGAGAGAGATTCCCAGAACAACCAGCACAGGGCGTTAGGGAAAAGGCCCTGGAGTCAGGGAGCAGGTCCGCCATCTGTAGGGCCAGAGCAGCGCGCTTTCCAGACGGACTTGTCTGGGCGCTGAGAAGGAGCAGCCAGTGTGGGAAGGTGAATGGCACCTTCATCTTCCGTCTCTGGGGTCTCCCATATCCAACCTAGCCTATTACTTCCAAATTATTTTCTGAAACATGGCTTTCAGCATTCCTCTTCAATCACAAAAACATTTCTGTGACTTCGCATTACCTAAAATACAGCCTTGTGGGATATTAAAAGTCTTTTGGAATCTGATCCCAAGTCTCTCTTCAGACCCATTCTCTCCCAAACATTGCTTACTTAATTAAAATTACATTTATAGGGAGCGGATGTGACTCGGGATTGAGCACCTGCTTCCCACACAGCAGGTCTCAGGTCCGGTCCCTGGTGCCTCCTAAAAAAACAACAACGAAAAAACAACAAACGGGAATGGATGTGGCTCAGGCAGTTGGGCACCTGCCTCCCACATGGGAGGTCCTGGGTTTGGTTTCTGGTGCCTCCTAAAGAAGACAAACAAACTATGAGCAGACATTGAGCAAAAACAACAAGCAGACAATGAGAAAAAACAGTGAGCAAGACAATAAGCAAACAATGAGCAGTGAGCAAAGCAAATGAACAAGCAGGGAACAGATGTGGCTCAAGTAGCTGGGTGCACCCTCCCACATGGGAGGTCCTGGGTTCAGTTCTTGGTGCCTCCTAAAGAAGAAACAACCAGACAACGAGCAAAAACAACACGCAGACAACAAGCTAAGAGCAAACAGACAAGGGAGCCATCTGGGGTTGGGGTGGGAACAAAAAACAAAACAAAAACAAACAACAAGCAAGGAAACTAAAAAACCAACTCAGGGGAGCCTATGTGGCTCTGTAGTTGAGTATTCGCTTCCCACATATGAGGTATGGGATTCAATCCCGCACCCCAGTACCTCAAAAAAACAAAAACAACAAGAACAAAAAAAAAGTTTATGAACTATGGCATTGTTCTATGCACCAGAGATATGGCAGTGTATGACACAAAGACTGTGCCCTCATGGTGCTTATATACTAGTGGAAGAATACAAAAAAACACATATATGTGATGTCAGGTAGTAACGCATGTATGGAGGAAAAGAAAGCAGGTAAAGGGATGAGAATGATGGGAAGTGCTGTTTAATGTAAACAGGGCAGGCTTCTCTGAGAATATATTTCAGCTAAGACTTGAATAATATGAGAGTGCCAATCAAACCATTTCTGTGGGAAGATCATTCTAGGCAGAGGAAAGGCAGGTACAAAGTCCCTGAGATGCAAAGACTTATATGTTCTAGGAGCAATAAGGATAATTTAGTTAGAACACAGGAACCAAAGAGAAAAGTCATAGGGGATTAAGTCAGAGAAAGGCCAGAACATACAGAACTTTGTGGAGCAGGGTAAGGACTTTGGGTTTTAATTTGAACATGATGGGAAACCACCAGAGAGTTTTGAACAAGAAGTGACATGATTTACGTATTTTAAAAAATCTCTCTAGATGCTGTGTGAAGAATTAACAGTAGCAAGGCAAGATTGGGAGAAGGTTATGCAGAAATCTAGACCTGAGATGATGGTGTCTTTGTGACTAGGATGGAAGCAGTGGAGATGATGAGAAAAGGTAGGATTCTGGATATATTTTGCAGGCAGAGTAAAAAAAGCTGGCTGGCTGAGCTATGGAGTGTGAGGGAGAGTTTAGAATGACTGACTCCTGGAGTTTTGGTCTGAGCAACTAGTGGCTACTGGTGTCAATTACTAAGGTTGAATAGATGGGGGGATAGTAGGTTTGCGGAAAAGGGTCAAGAATTCTTTTTGGACATTGTTGGGGATTGAATCATGTATCCAAGAAAAGACATGTTTAGTCTTCACATTTCTGTGGATATGAGCCTTTTAAAAATAGGCCCTTTGAAGATATTAGTTAGGACTTATTGTGAATAGGACCATCAATGATGAGGCCAAATTGAATTAATCCCTATGACTTGAGTCCTTACAAATCAGAGGATATTCGGACAGTCAGAGAAGCCAGAAGTAGGAGAAGCCAGAGAGAGATCACCATGTGACAGAGGGTGACCAGAAAGCTATCACCAGGATACAACAGACTTCAGAGAAAGTATGGTCTTATCAGCACTTTGATTTTGGACTTCCAGCATCCAAACCCATGAGCCAATAAATTCTTGCTGTCTAAGCCAATCAGTGTTTGGTATTTGTCATAGCAGCCCTGGAAAACTAAGACAGTTTTTGGTACTGAGAAGTGGGGTGCAGCTATTACAAATACATAAAAATGTGGAAGTGGTTTTGGAATTGGGGAATGGTAGAGTCTAGGGGACTTTTGAGGCACCTGATAGAAAAAGGTTAGATTCCTGTGAATAGAGCTGTAGAGAAAGTTTTTAAAAATCATTTTAGAATGTGCATATATATTATCATGAATAGAACATTGGTAGAAATATGGATGTCAACAGTGCTTCTGGTGGGGCCTTAGGAAACGGTCAATGTGTTATTGGAAACTGGGAGGAAAGGCAATCCTTGTTATAAAGTAGCAGAGAACTTGGATGAATTATGTCCTAGTGTTGGGCTGAATATGGAACTTGTAAGCAATGAATGTGGATATTTAGCTGAGGAGATTTCCAAGTAAAATGTAGAAGTCAGAATGAGAGAGGAAAGGGATAAACTGAAGATTGAACTGTTAAGCACAAGGAACTCAGCAAGTGATGATTTGGAAAATTCTCAGCCTATCCAGATAGTGTGCCCTGAGACAAGGACCAGAAGCAGTTCTAAGAGGTTTTCCCCAGAGTTTCTGGAAGGTGTGTCCCCAGAGAACAGGGCTCTTTGTAAGGGTGTGGCAGAAAGCCCTTCACTAAGGACAGCAGGTGGATGACTCATGGATCCAGTCATCCATCTCAGAAGAAGTCAGAACTGGAAATGCAGTTTTCCAGGAAGGATGTCTGATGGCTTGGCCCCACTTTAATTGCACAGGAAACTGAGGGTTTTTGAGAACTTTGTATGAGCAGACACACTGCTGAAAGGGACAGAGATGGGGGTGAATTGAAAGAAGAATGACTTCAAGGGCAGAACTTTGGAAACAGGTCTGGGCAGAAGAGATTTCCTCAGGTAAGGGACTCTGTCCTCACATACATTATCGCATTTCATACAATTCTATTAGGTAGGTACTATTATTATCATCCCTATTTTAGTTGGGAAAAGTGAGGCAAGGAGTAGGGGTTGGGGATGGAATTATATGCCCCACAAATGACATGTTCAAGTCTTAGTCCATGTTCCTGTGGGTCTGAACCCATTTGTAAATAGGACCCTTTAAAATATTATTATTAGTTAAGGTGTGTCTCATTTGTGCACAGGATCTTCAAAGATCCTATTTATGGAAGCCAAATTGAATCAGGGTGGGCTTAATCCATATGACTGGCATCCATATAATGAAGAGGACACTTGGACACAGAGAAGCCAGAGAGAAATAACCAAGTGACGGATGGTTGCCAGGAAGCTATCCCAAGAATGTGAAAGACTTTGGAGAAGACATGGCCTTGCCAACATCTTGATTTTGGACTTCCAGCCTCTAAAACTATGAGTCAATAAGTTCCTGTTGCTTAAGCCAATTAATGTGTGGTATTTATCCAAATGGAAATGCCAAGTAGCAGAGTCTGGATTCACAGAAAAAAAAAAGTGTAGAGATGTGAACTTCAGAATTGTCAATGTAAATCATGTGAGTAGAATAAATAACCTAAGAAACAAAGACAGAGGAGAGGTCAGAAGAATCAGTTTTGGGCACTTCAACATGTAGAGACCATTAGCAAAGAGAATGACTAAGACGGAGCACAACGTGGTAGGAGGAAAACCAAGACAGTATGGTGTCCAGGATGCCTGGTGAAGAAAATATCTCAAAAAGGAGGGAGTAATCAACTGTGTCAAATGCTGTCGAGATGCCCAAAATGATAAAGACTAAGAATAGCTTTCTCAATTTGGCAACGTGGAAGTCATTAGTGACCTTATCAAGTGCAATTTCAGTGGAGAGATGGGGACAAAAGCCCATTTGGAGTGATTTGAGGAGATAAGAGAGGCAAGGATGAGAGGATAAGGAGTATCCTTTGACACCCCTCCTGAGAATTTTTCCTATAAAGGGATGCTGAGAAATGGGAGGGTAGTTGGGAGGACCTGAAATCTAGGGAGAGCTTTATTTAAGATGGTTGATAATTGTTTTTATTTCCTAGGCTGCCGTATTAGTCAGGATTCTCTAAAGAAAGAGAATTGACAGGAGATACCTGTAAATAGTTTGAGATTTTATAAAATTGTCTCATGTAACCATGGGGATGCACAAGTCCAAATCCTGTAGGGCAGGTTGCAAGCCAGGGACTCTGGCTAAGGTCCTCAATGAGTTCCCCAGGAGATGCTGGCTGTCTGAGGTAGAGATGGAAATTCTCCCCCTGAATGCTGAAATCATTTCTCCTTTTTAAGGCCTTCAATTGACTGGATGAGACATCATTCGTTGTGGAAGGCAATCTCCTCAGTTGAGTGTAGATGTAATCAGCCATAGATGCAATCAACTCACTGATGATTAAAGTCTATGATATGCCCTAGTATTACAATTAGCCCAGTGCTTGCTTGACCAGACAAATGGGCACCATTACCTGGTCAGGTTGACATATTAACGTGATCATCATAGTCCATCCATTGTCAACTTGGCAGCCATACACATCATCTTAAACCATACTTAGAGATACTTAATTTATAATAAAAACAATAGATACTTACACATGTGTATACATTAATATTTCTGCAGAACATTACTCAACTGTCCTGCATACAAGTGTAAGTGCACTAAATCCCTCTAGAATAGTGTATAAGTCTTTGGGTAATATTCACCCTTAAACTTGATATCCTTTAATACCATGACGTGAAACTAATACAACTTATATGATAAGGGGGAAAGACGGAATAAAACAAATATATTCATTTTATGTATACATATTCATAACAAAATAAGGATGAAATATTTTTAAAAAATAGAAATTGATTTATTTTCTGGCAACCTTATTTCCACTTTATTTTGGAGCCTGTGAAGAACAGCTTCTGACCACTTGGGGTCCTTCCTACCCACTCAGTGGTCTGAGCAGTGAGAGTGGCAGACCAGGCTTCAGGTGCAGGGTGAGCACCCCAGTCTTCAGTGGGGAACTGCTGAGTAGGCATGGTGGGCACCTGCACACCTTCAGACCAGTCTATGACCTTGGGCTGAATGGCAGTGAATTCAGGATCAGGAGTGGTCCATTCACCTGGAAGCTCCTCAGCCTCTTCAGCACGACCTGCTCTTTCTTTTCAATCTCTTCAGGATCTCTGTTGAAGTAGAGATCACATGATCACCCATGGGTGCTCATGGGAGATGGTGCCACGCATGCGCAGAACTTCCCGGGCCAGCATCCACCACCTCACACTCACTGGGTAAGCTCCTTTGTTGTTGAATGTGGTGTTGGCATCTACCTAGGGCAGAGGAGAATCTATGTCACACAGAGCAATGGTGGGCAGGTGAATATAGGACGCCTCTGGGAGAGGCTGGTGGTCAGCCCTGGCATTGGTCACTACCAGAAGACGTGGCCTCTGGAAGGCTGCCTGAATCTGGCTAGTGAAGGTTCCAGGAGTGAAGCACCCAGCAGTAGGGGTAGCTCCAGTGGTGACAGCAACCTTCAGCACAGCCTGCTTGGCAGCATTCCTGGAAGATATGACACTGACATCAGCAGGGTTTTCAATGGCAGCAATGACATGAACCACCAGCTGAAGCTTCTCCCAGGTCATCTTCAGACTTATGATGCAGATGCCATCACTTTTCCTTTTGAGATATATGGTTCCATTTGGAAGTCAAGGTTGGTGCCCCCTAAGTGGGTTCTGCTCCAAGGAATTTGAGGACATCCTCATCCATCATCTATAGGACATCAAGACTCTGGACATTGTTTAAGTTTCCCTTTGAGTTAAGGCAAAGGGGCAACAGCCATATAGACCCCTCTATAGTGCAGAAAGGCAAGGGTGAAATATTTATGACCATTACAGTCCTCGATTCTGTAACTGGTAACATGGCTGAAGTTTGTATTTATCACTACTTTCTTCCACTATTCATTCCATGTTCCCTCTAACCTCAGCAAGCACTTCAACTGGCCGTGGTTCTTTGCCTGGTGGAGTGACCTAAACCTTCATTCTTGAAGATTCTGGGCCTTTTTCAGTCCTGCCTGGATCGCGTTGTTGCAGTTTTCCATGGACTTTAATCACAGGGCATGGTAGTACTAAGAGATGTCCTAGGGGATCTCCTGTAGTCCAGGCAAATTCATCTCCATTGTGTAGTTGCAGTCTAAATTCCCCTTGATAGGATCAATCACCCCAAGCAGTACAGTAATTCTCTTCTTTGCCTGTTGGTTCAGAGGTACAAGGAGCCCATAGTGGCCAGGTGGTAGTCTTAACTTCCATTTCAATGGAATCGTATTTCCTGGTGGAAGCATTCCTTCTTTTGGAACTAAGACTTGTAGACCAGTTGAGCTTAAGTTTGCAGGGACAGGAAACAAAAATTTTCCTAGTTATATTAGTCAGCCAAAGGGATGCTGATGCAAAGTACCAGAAATCTGTTGGCTTTAATAAAGGGTATTTATTTGGGGTAAAAGCCTACAGTTGGCCCTTAAGACACCAAGTCAAGGCTACTTTCTCACCAAAGTCTTTTGCCACATGTTGAAGCAAGAAGGTGAGTGATCTCTGCCAGGTCTTTCCTTCCTTTTTCCTCTTAAGGATCCATGGGCCCAGCTTCTTCTGATCTAAGCTGTAGGCTGGCATAGGATTCATCTCTCAGGGATTCCTATATCAGTCTAGCATAGGGCTCCTTTCTTTCCCGGCCTTATCAGCTGCTCAGCTGCTCTGGACTTTTTAGCTACCAACTATCAAGTGAATGGCTCATCTCTCCCCAGGCTTTAGCTGTTTGCGCCTTCTCTCCTCTGGTATCTATGAAGCTCTCTCTCTTCCTGTTGTGTCTTCTTGAGGGAGTGTCAGTTTCTATCAGCCCACCAAGGGAGCAGGGACTTAACCTGAGTCATGCCTTACTGATGTGGTTGAATCAAAGGCCCTAAGGTGATTTAATCACACCTAGAGGAACAGACCAGTTTACAAACATAATCCTTCTCTTTTTTGGGGTTCATAAACAATCGCAAACTGCCACACTAGTAGATCACTACATGTAACAGTGAATGGCACTACTCCCATTCATTATTACCATTCACTATTACCCATTCACCCCTTGATTCCTAGACCCATGAATCCTAGCTATGGAAGAAACAGCATCACAGAATGGACACTGATTTAGTGCATACACAGCCTCCTGGAGAACACTGCCCCAGCACTGCAAGGTACTGCAACCTAGTTCGTATGGTACAGAGTCTTCAAAAGGCCATTCCACTGTTCTATCAATCCAGCTGCTTCAGGATGATGGGGAACATAGTAAGACCAGTGAATTCCATGAGAATGTGCCCACTCCTGCATATCCTTTGCTGTGAAGTGGGTTCATTGTTCAGAAGCAATGCTGTATGGAATGCCATGGCTGTAGATAAGACATTTGGTAAGTCCACAGATGATAATTTTGGAAGAAGCATTGCGTGCAGGAAAGGCAAACCCATATCCAGAGTATGAATCTATTCCAGTAGAACAAATCACTGCCCCTTCCATGATGAAAATGGTCCAATGTAATCAACCTGCCACCAGGTAGCAGGCTGATCACCTTGAGGAATGGTGCCTTATCAGGGGCTGAATGTGGGTTTCTGCTGCTGGCTGACTGGGCACTCAGCAGTGGCTGTAGCCAGGTGGACCTTGGTGAGGGTAAGTCCATGTTGCTGAGCCCATGCATAATCTCCATCCCTTCCACCATGGCCACTTTGCACATGAGCCCACTGGGAAATGACAGGTGTGGCTGGGGAAAGAGGCTGAGTGCTAGCCACAGAGCAGGTCATCTTATCCCTTGATTATTAAATTCTTCCTCTGCTGAAGTCACCCTCTGGTGAGTATTCATGTGGGACACTATCTTCATATTTTTGCCCACTCAGAAAGGCCTATCCACATACCTCTTCCCCAGTCCTCTTTGTCACCAGTTTTCCAATCATGTTCCTTCCAAGTCCCTGACCATCCAGCCGAGCCATTGGCAAAAGCCCATGAATCCATGTACAAATGCACCTCAGGCCATTTCTCCTTCCAAGCAAAATGAACAACCAGGTGCACTGCCCTAAGTTCTGCCAACTGGCAGGATTTCCTCTCACCACTGTCCTTCAGGGATGTTCCAGAAAGGGGCTGCTGTGTTGCTGTTGTCCACTTCCAGGTGATGCCTGCATATTGTGCAGAACCATCTGTAAACCAGGCCCAAGTTTTCTCTTCTTCAGTCAATTGATTGTAAGGAACTCAGATGCTTGATGAGGGTGGACTGGAGAGGACTGCTGCTGGCAAGCCCTTGGAAGGGGTGGGCCTCCACGAAGCCCTGAGGAGAAGACATCAGTCGAGAGATGATGTTCAGACTTTGAAATCTAGTGGAGTATGCCCTGCAGGTTTTCAGAACTGTTTGGGACCCATGAAGCCTGTTTCCCTTCCAATTTCTCCTTATGGTAATGCAAATGTTTATCCTGTGACTGTTACTCCTTTGTATATTAGAATCAGATAGCTTGGTTTCTAAGTTTCACAGGTTTATAGCCAGATGGGAACTTTGCCCCAAGACAAATTGTATGTCTATAACTGATTTTTATGAGATTTTGTACCTAGCATTGCTACTGAAATGATTAAGGTGTTTGAAATATTGTGATATAATGAATGTATTTTGCATATGTAAAGAACGTGCCTTTTTGGGATTCAGAGGGTGGAGCGTGGCTGTTTGAAGTTTCTTATGAATCCCCAAGAAAAAAGATTATGTTCTTGAATTAATCCATTCCTGTGGGTGTGAGACCCTTTGATTGGACTCTGTCAGTGATGTGTGACTTTGCCCTCTTACTGGAGTTGACAAAAATGGGGAAAGAGACACAGGGAGAGGGAGCGCTGCCAGTTTTGACCCTTCAGTATGAAAGGAGGACTCGAGGATCACCAGCAGTCAAAGCTTAAGCACAAAGTCCCCAAGAGGCTAGGCCATGGAATAGCTCAAGCTTTGCCCACAGCTGAGCTCTGGGAGATGGCAGATACTGGAAGGGAAGGCAGGGACTTTAACAGAGATCGGTGGCCATCTTCACTGAGTGGCAGGACCCCAAATTACCAATAGCTGACTTTGCTGAAAAAACATTCCTGCTGGTGCCTTGATTTAGACATTTCAGAGTCTCAGAACGGAAAGCCTTTACCCCTAATAAATTTCCTGTTATAAAAACCAATCCATTTCTGGTACTTTACTTTGGCAAACTAAAACAGCTGCTCAAAGCAAATACCATGAAATGAGTTGGCTTACACAATGGGAATATTCACTCATGGTGTTGCGGCCAGGAAAATGTCCAAATCAAGACATCATCAAGGCAATGCTTTCTTCTACAAGACTGGTTGCTGGCAATCCTTGCCTCCTCTGGCACTTGGAAAGGCACATGGCAACATCTGCTGGTCTCTCCCTTCTCTTCCAGGATTTGCTAAATCAGCTTCTTGCTTCCATAGCTTTCTCTCTCAAGTGTGAATTCATTCTTTATAAAGGAGTCCAGTAATATAATTAAGACCCATCCTGAATGAGGTGGGCCAAACCTAATCAGACTAACCTCATCAAGAGGACCTATTCATCATGGATGCACACCCCCAGGAATGAATTAACTTTAAGAACCTGTTTTTTCTGGGTTACAGCCAGCTTCAAACCACAATGTTAGCGTGTCTGTGGCAGTGACAGAGAGAGAAATTACTGAAACAGGATAGGAGAAAAACACAGGAGCAAAGACTTGGAATAAGCAAGAGGGATGCGGTTCAGTGAGGAAGTGAAAGGATTGTCTTAGAAGGAGCACAGAAGGTCTATTAGAAAATAAAGGGTATTAGATTTGCTGGTGTGAAGATTATTGTGTCCTATTGTGTCTGCTTAGATTATTGGTTATATTTTGTTTCCATTTCTTTCTTTTAGAGCATTCTAAATCTCTCAGGTAAAAGAAATTAGGCAAACAGGACCTTTTAGTTCTTTTGGCAAATGTACTTGGCTTGGATTGAAATTTGAGTTATAAATTATTTTATTTTATTTTTAAAGATGTATTTATTTTATTATTTATTTCTCTCCCCTTCCGCACCCTGGTTCTCTGCTCTCTTTGCTGCGTCTTCTTTGTCCACTTCTGTTGTTGTCAGCGGCACGGGAATCTGTGTTTCTTTTGGTTGTGTCATCTTGTTGTGTCAGCTCTCCATGTATGCGGCACCATTCCTGGGCAGGCTGCACTTTCTTTCGCGCCGGGCGGCTCTCCTTACGGGGCGCATTCCTTGCGCGTATCAGCACTGCGTGTAAAGAATTTTAAATTGGGCATTACATCTCCCTGTCAAGCAAAATCCAGAGTCCTGAAAGACAGGTACACAGTGCTGTAAACTCTAATAATTTAACACCAGAAGCTACTGGTTCTTGAGTATTTACTATGAGCAAAGCAAGAAACGGTGGCAAATGCTTTCAACTCAAATTCCTCCTCACAGTAGTTCTAATGAGGCATCGTTTTGTGTATGTTTTTATAGATAAGAAAACTCATGTTCAGAGAAATGAACTTACTAAATGACAAAAGCCAGTTTTCAAATTTAGATACAACACTAAAATCTAGGTTTTTAACCTATTATTAATAACACTCATTGTTTACGTGAGAAAACCCAAGTCATTCTCAGAGCACTCTCTGCTCAGCTTGAAACCATTCCAACAAAAATTCATTCATTTCACAAATATTTATGTTTCTTTCATATGGAAGAGATGGTAATACTATAAATCGATGAACAGGACATGGTCCTTGCCCTTAAGTTGCTTATTGTAGGAGGGCAGGAACAATATTCTTTTAATAGTCACTGAAAAGACTAAAATACAAGCTAGCAAGAGAAAATGGCTTAAGGATGGATATGACTTAGTCATGCCAAATATTTTAGAAGATGGAATGCAGAGTTAAGAGGGTAAATGAACATGGGGAGATGAAACAAAACAATAAAATCAATTCTTCACTTTAGGTTTTGTTTGTAACATTTCAGCTTAATCATTTTGGAGTAATATATCCAAAAGCTTTAGGTTTAGCTCAATTACATTTGCCTTCTCACTAATCGAAGTTATGATCCAGCTTAAGTTTGTATTTTACTTAAGCTTTTATACTCAAGGAAGTAATTGACTGCAAAGGAGTAAAAGAATTTTCTGGGCTGAATGAAACGTTCTATGTCTTGATTTTAGTAGTGATTAGATGACTGTACAAGTTTGTCGGAATTCATAGAACTTTACACCTAAAAAGCACATAAATTATAACTTACTAAACCTGACCAAAAAAAGAGCCTGTCATCTTAACTACCCAGCTAAAAACAAAATAAAATTCAATTTAAGTACAAGGGGAGCAGACGTGGCTCAAGCTGTTGGTGCCTGCCTCCCACAGGGGAGGTCCCAGGTTCAGTACCTGGCGCCTCCTAAGAAGATGAGATGACACAATGAGCAGACACAGCAAGAACACAAGCAGACACAGAAAGTAGATACAACAAGCAGACACAGCGAGAACCGAACAAGCAGAAACAGAGAACAGACAATGTTTCCTTTTGCCCAGAAAATTCTCTTTCACCCCTTTGCAGTCAATTACTTCCTTGAATATAAAAGTTTAAGTAAAATAAAAAATGTTAAAAACATTCCTTGTACACTGGCCTTGTTTTAAGCTGATCTTAACTTTGATTAGTGAGAAGGAAAATGTAACAGGGGCTTGTGACTGTGAGCTCTTACCCCCAAAAATACCCTTTATACAAGCCAACAGATTTCTGGTACTTTGAATCAGCACCTCCTTGGCTGATTAATACAGGACCAAAGTTACGTGCCTGCCTGAGAACCGGCTTATAAAAACAGTACCAAATCATACATGAAACTCCTCAACATAGATTTTCATGCACCGCTTCTTTACTACTCTCTGTTTTGGTTCCACCGGCTATATCAAAGCCAACCAAGACAATTTAAATTAGAAGAGGTAATATAAAATTCCAAGGCCTGAAATCCTGGAGCAAATCATACTGTAGAATCAGAAAGAACTCCATCAGCCTTGATTTAAACAATGACTGTGGCAGATATGACTTGCCAATCAAAATATACAGCCCTAGTTTTTTTTCTAATATGGAAGTGTAGTTTTATTGTGGCTTTAATAAAAATACCCTTTAAGTGTGCTTGGTAAATTAATGTTTAGAAGAATGAAAAATAGCTTAAATGAACCATCTGTAACAATTGCCCTCCCCCACTGAAGCCCACCTTCTGAAAGCCATCTAAAAAATTTCATTTATAAAATTAGACAGGCTCAACCCTATCTTTTGAGCATCAATAAAATCTGATTTTTTCCATGTGAATTTTTAAAGTCTCTAACGTCTTTATCTTTAATATACAGCAATGAAAACAACATAAATAATCTGAAAGGGAGGAAAAAAAACATTCAAAGCATCACTTTGTTGGGAATGGCCATGTTCTGGATATTAACTTGCAAATGTAGTGAGGTTCTACATGAAAAAATGCTGAAGTGGCATTATGGCATCCCAGACATCAATACAAGGTGTCCTAGGATGTATAGGAACAGTGCCAACTAAGAAGTTTTACTCTTTTCAAAATTGTCAAAATAAATAAATTTAATAATATTTAGTAAAAGTAAATAGATCATGGAAGTAGCTTTGAATAAGCAATCTCTGGGATGTAGGTTCACAACTGTGAACTCAACCTAGTGAAGTCCCTGCAATGACAGTTGTTTCTGTTGGGGGAGGGGTTGAGGGGTTAGTTCTAAAATGACAGCGACAGTGCTGGCAGCAGGACTGAGTCAAGAGGTAAGCTGGTAAATAAACAAACAAATAAATAAAGAGTTAAGCTCTAAGAAAGGTTGGTCCTAAGGTGGCAGATGAGAGAAGGGAATCTCATGGGCTTGCTGGACTGTACACCATCAGGGCTTGGTGTCCTTCAGAGAGGCCGGTGAGGAGGAACAAACAAGGAGTCAGGTAAGACTTACTAGTGTGGATGGAATTAGTTCAAAGGGATACGTGAATAGAAATTAAGAACTCTTGGAGTCTAATTAGAGAGCTGGGACATTTCAAAGGAAGGAAATGGCTATGTTGTATATGCTGTTGGGGAAGGGAAACCAGAGTTGGCTACTGACATTCAAATAGCTCCACTAATTAGCTGTGCTCCACAAGCATGGGTGGGAGTGTAGGGTCCTTTGAGAAGACATTTCAGATGAGGGGAATGAAAATTACTTTGTGCATCCTAAGGTGGGAGGGAGACATTGTGACATAATTTTAAGAGCATGAGCTTTAGAAATCAGACCTGGGCTCAGATGATGTCTCTATTTCTTAACTGTGTGACCTTAAGCAAGGCCCTTAATCTGCACCTGTAAAATGAAAATGGCCCTTATAGCATAGGACTGTAGCAAGAATTAATTGAAATAAGTACATAAAACAGAGCATGGGGCCTGGTACATAGTGCTCAATACATGGAAGCTCTCATTACTACTCTTATTTTGACAAAAATCCTGATGAAACAGGACCTAGAGATAAATTATTTCTTATGGGACCACGTGAGTAGGAATTGTCAAAGCTCATAATACCTAACAGCTTGTGTCCCTTGTTTCTTTTCTTCTGGTCTTTCATCTCTCTATATTCAAAAATGCTACTTTCCAAGTGTTTTATCACCCTCATATAATTCTTCCTATGGGAAAATTCAGCTGAAATGCTTTCTAAAGCCCTACTTCAAATTTTGTTAATCTTTCAGATGCACATCAGTATTTCTTGCCTTAATTAAACACAGTGCTTGTAAAATCATGGACATGCTGATTCAGGATTTTGGAGCCACTAGGTTATTTATCACCGGAAATATTAGTAATCACTATAACATGCTATATTTTTGTTTTCAAGACTAAATGTGATAGCAAATTATTTGGCTGTCATTAGCCCTTCATAAAATTGAGTGTGATGTCAACTCCAGTGTGTTGAGGGTTCTGGCTCGTAAAGCTTGACTGCAAAGAATCCCCTCTCTTTAGCAAAGGTAATTACTAAGGAAGAGCCTAAGTAATCTCTTCATTTTTATCCTTAAATCTCTTGAGACAGGCCATGAGGTATCACTGTGTAAGGATAGACTATTTCAAATGAAAACGCTCTCATTTAGCAACCAATCTTAACTATGTACAATTATTCTAGATGCTAGAGATACAAAGGTAAAGACACTAGCTATAGCCCCAAGAGCTTAGTCTAGTAGGAGAAACAAACATGTAAACAATCACAACACAGTGATGAACAGTAACAATGACAGACGTATGCTCAAAGTGTGCAAGGACATCCTGGGGGCAGGGAAGGCTTTACAGAAGTGATAAGACTGCCTACAGGATGCAGGTGGCCCATTCCAGGACCGAATATTTTTAAAGTGAACATTCAATTTCTGGACTAAAACATTTAAATTCTGAACATGAACACTTTTTTTAAAAAAAACACAACTTCCTTATTATTGTATTATTATTAATAATATCAATCATTATTATTTCTAGGTCATGTGCCAAGGAAACATCTTGGTCAACTTTCCTTTTTTATTATTAAAAATTTTATTTCTAACTCACAAAAATAAAAAAACAGAAAAAGGCAGCCCAGCAAGTTATGGAAATGTTACTTCTAAGAAATTCTTTTTCAGGCACTTTCATCTCATCTAATTTCAACTGTGAACTCACTTGTTCCTCTATATGAACACTTTCATAGTAAGGTTCCTATGCGTTATATGCACACAACAATAACCCACACAAAGGGAAAAAGCTCAGTTTAGGAACATGATTCATCATTCCCACCTGCTCAAAGACCCTCCCAAAACAGGCATTGCACGGGAAAATGTGGAAGAGACTGTACAAAATTAGGACAAAGGCTTCTGGTGCCTTATGAGCAATACAAAAACTTGCATAAATCTGAACGCATTTAATCATTACAAATACCAACATTAAATTATAAACGGTCAGTCTTTTAAAAGTGGTTTAAGACACATACTGAATAGGGACTAAAGCCCTAAAACGACTGCAGGTTCGAGTCACATTTGAAAAACCCCTCATTTACACTGCCCAATGTGGCATTTTTGCAAAGTAAATGAAGGTCACACCTTCAGGTTTACAGATTTCTGCCATTCATCCCCTCATAATTCCCAATGCTACCTTTATCCCACAAGTAACATTCTGTCATTTTTTTCTGAAGGGCAAATAAAGATTTTAAGGTTATAGGCTTGAAAGAAAACTTGAAGCAGAAATTTCTAATAACCCAACCTTAAGAAATGTTCCCATAACACCATGTGATACTCCCGGTTTATCATCATACAAATACTCTTTAAAAATTTCCAATACCCTTCACCTAACGAGGTTAAAGGCTTTTGGACCTTGTTTTATAAGCCGCCTACGGAGACAAGCCTCGCGACGCCTGAGGACGCCACTCCAACAGACTGCGGGTCACCGTGACAGGGCAGGCCACTCCGCAAGGCCAAAAGTGCAGGTCGCCTGACGCTGACAGAGCGTCTTCCCAGGTCTCCCGTCCCCACCCCCCATGACAGGGAGAGCGTCGGTTTACCAAGCGTTTGGCACTGCTTCCTTTCTTCCAAACGAGGCCTGATCTGGTTCCTGGAAGGTCACCCCGGTACGCGGGGCGTGGGGCCGAGCGACCGGGTTTGGTGGCCTCAGCCCTGGCTCCTCGAGCGGTGAGCTTCAGGCTCGGCCATCCTGCCCCTACCGCGGACACCGCCCTGCGCACCACCCAGGGCACCGCCTCTCCCACCTCCACGCCGAATTCGAACGCGCCGGCCCGGGACGGGACAGGTCCGGGGTCGCCGCCGCCCTCACCCCCGCCGGCCGCTAGCGGCACCCGCGCGGGATCTCTCCACGCCGGCGGCCCCCGCCCTCGTCGGGCCCCGCTCCTGATTTCACCTCACCCCGCGCCTCGGCCCCAGAGAACTTTCCATAACTCTGCCCCTGTCTGGGAAGTCCGGGTAGCCGTCCAGGAGGAAACCCTGCTTCGTTTGCTGAGCACCTACTTTGCGCCTGCGCCGAGCCAGTGGCTGCGTTTACAGGCGGAGGGGACCCGCGGCTCCCGCCGCGGCAGGCGCCCGCTCTCCGGCACCTCGAGTCGCCCGCGGGCCCAATCCCTCCGGCTGGGCTCTCCCTCGAGGCCAGCGCCCCTGGCCCGCCACGTCCCTCGCGAGGACCCCAGGGAGGAGGCCCGAGCTAAGATTAGACGCAGGACCGCGCGCCTCACAGGCGGACGGCCGGGCAGGGCCGCGAGGCGCGGGTTCGGTGAGCCACGGGCCCCGCCCCCACCCGCGGAGAACGTGCTGACGTCAGCCCCTTCCCGGAAAGGTGGTGGATGCGCGGGGCGGGGCGGGGCGGTCGCGGGGGCACCCTTAGAAGGTTCACCGAGTTTCTACGCCTTAAAGAGATCAGGGCTAGGGTCGTGAAAGAGCCGAGGAAAAGACTGCAGTTCCCCACCCGTAGAATCAGACAGAACCCTTTATCCCGGGAAGTGTTCATTATTAAAATGGCGATGAGGGAAATGGGAAAACAGAGCACCTGAGCCCCAATGGAGTACCCCCTGAAGTCTCTGAACCTCCTCCTGGAAGCCCTCTTTGACTAATGGGCGCTCTGATCCTGGTCCCAAACCCACTTGCCCTCTGACCCAAAACTCTGGGCGAGTTTACCGCGGTTTCTGCCTCCCTACCTCTTTTCTTGCGGTCTCTCAGCATATGTTTACACCTCTGCTGATAGAGGAGTGTGGGTTTTTAGTGTTTATGTAAACGATCAGCTCTTGTTCAGTTTTTGAGTGGGCCCAAACTTGGTCATTAGTGTGTGTCCTGAATCAAGTTACATCGTCTCTCTCTGGGTAGGTAATGTGAGGACTGGTCGCCAAACTCTTAAATTGGTATTTCCCGAGGCTTCTAGAGGGCAGAAACCCTGTCCAACACTGGATCATTCAGCACTATCACAGGGAACAGTTTACTGAGGTTTCCTATGTGCTAGAACTTTGCCTAATCGCCTCCCCTACCTCTTTAATCCTCATATCTCCTCCATGAGGTAGGTGGTATTGTTGTAGAGAAATCGGGTATGTGCGGTATCGAAGGCCAGGACATGAGAGTACCGAGAACGAAATTGGTTTATTTCGACTGGCCGGGCTCAGCGGACTCTTGTCCTAATAAAAACTGAGCCCCGAATAGAATTTTGGGTTCCCTTTTATACAGAAAAGATATAAGGGTAGGGAGTTAAATGGTGCTTTTGTGAAAGAAAATGACTTTTCTTGTTAGTTAAGTGTTTGTCTGAGTGCCAGATAAGTTTTGAATTATAGTACCCCCATATTTTAGGTGAGCCTGAATTAGCATATCCCTCACATCTCTGGTGAGCTTGAATTAGCATATCGCTCACATCTCAGGTGAGCTTGAATTAGCATATCACTCACATCTCAGGTGAGCTTGAATTAGCATATCACTCACATCTCAGGTGAGCTTGAATTAGCATATCACCCACATCTCAGGTAAGCTTGAATTAGCATATCCGGATGCAACCTTGAATACACATTTGTCTCACATCCTTTTTGAATATTCAGAGACTATAGGGCCTATATTACTTATTTGGCCATCTTGGGGACTAGGTACTCTTGGAAACAATTTTGAATTTATGCACAGGCTATATCATATTCCCCCCTTTGAGGCCAAGCTTAAGTTATTAAGCTTCGGCACCACTATTGTCTGAGTTCCTCTGGACTGACTGGTATGTATATAGAGCCATGAGATGGGCAGCTGTTTGCCTTTTTACTACACTATTTATTAGGGTGCGCATTCTGTTTATGATGAAAGGAAGGAGGCATGGAAGGATGGTGCATGCTCCTATGAAGAAGGCAACTATTCCCAGTAGAAGCTTGAAATTGTCTACTATTGACTGCCAGCTTCCAAAGGGATTATTTAAATTCCAACCATTCCAGGTTTGCACTGGGACATGAGCAATTTTTACTATATTGCTTGTAATTTCATCAATAACCTTTCCAGTGTTATCTAATTCAAGGTAGCAGTTAGAGAGATTGAATTTTCCACAAACGCCCCCTTCAGCCGCTGAGATAGTCTAGGGCAAGACGGTTTTGGTAGATAGCATTTCTGAATTTAGTTTGCTGTTGGGCTAGTAAGTTTAGTGCATGGGCAGTTTCATTAGTTATTATCTCTACCACAGCTTGTAGGTGGATGATTCAGTTTAGCATATAGACAGGGGTTCGGTAACCCCACATGCCATCCTCTGCCCAAATTGCTGGCCCATAGTATTGGATTATACGCTCAGGGGGCCATTCTTCACCTCCCCAGGTAATGACAGCCCTTTTTTCCCTTATATTTTGATATACTGGCTGGCTTAGCTCTTTCCCTTCTGTTAAGGGAATGAGGAAGAAGGAGGAGTTTATTGTACCAAGCATACAAGTTCTACACCAGTTTCGCGGCAGTTTTCAGAATGCAACCTTCCCACAAATCTAGTACAAACCATTTGGGGCAGTAAAGGGGCCCTTTGCGGTGGAGTTCTACACTGTGACTAATTTGGGGAAAGTACGATTTATGAGAACGAGGTCCGATTTGTTCCATGTTCCCCAAGGCTCTGTTGTATTTGTGGTATAATTTTGGAATTTTCCCCCTGTACATGTTAGGTTTCCAACAGCTATAGAGGAGCTTAGGCAGGCCCTTGAAGCACAATATTTTCCTATGACAGAAGTTTGTAAGGGCCACATACTATCTCGGGGGACAGCTGGGAGGTTAGTTGCATTATATGGTTGGCTGTAATTGTATTCCCTGGTTTCCCATGGCCATTGGTTTCCCATATTAGTACCACCACATACATAGCATGAGGAGACATTTAAGGCTGCCCCCACTACTTCAGCCAGGCTTATAAAGAGGGTTCTTGCTGCTTGTGGGATGGAAAAGGGCTTTTCCATTTCTTCATAAAAGGAGTGGAACACAGAATGGGCCTTACTTGTGAGTGGGTATTCTCTATACCCAACCCAGATGTAGGCTCCTGGGTTTATTCCTTTACCATCAATGCGGAGGCCCATTTGGACTCCCTGAGTCTGCCAGGATTCAGGTTTAAGGGTGGTGAGATTTAAAGGGTTACACTGACCACGTGGACAGTTAGCCGGGGCCATACCCTTGGTGAGGATAGCTGTCTGTTTAGCTATGTCTGTGTTTCAGGTGGCCCAGGTGACACAAGACCAGTAGGGGCAGTAGTATGCACCTATGTATTTGCACTAAAAGCTCCCCCCTTGGGCTGCACTTTCCATTTCTGGAGCGCACATGTACTTATTGCTATGAGTATACGTTTGCTCCCAGCTGAGCCCTCCACAATCTGTGTTCCATGGTATCCCAGAGTCTATAACCTGACATGCATTAAATAGGAGGGACACTCGTTGGTTCTGGCTCATGACTGGGGTGGAGGAAAGTAGATCCCCATTTTGATTAAGCACTCTTATTTCCCATTTACGGGAGACTGTTGGGGGTCTAGGGTCATAGCAGGTTATTTGGCCAGCTGCATTACAGTCACTATAGGAGGTTTCCTGAAACTGACAGGTGGTTACCTTGCCCTTGCAGGTGTAATGCCTATGATATATTAATATGGTGTTGACATGGGCCCCTGTACGCACCTTTTGAATACATGGCTCACATTTTGTGGTGTCGACTTGGGACCAGGGGAGGGTTAGGGCTAGAAATAGGAAAAATAGGCAAAGGGGCATTGCAACAGATTAAACTGGATTTCTAATCTTCGGCTGTGCATAGACCAATCAGCTTCCAGGATGTGATTGGAGCAGAGCTCGGTGTTCCGTCCTCAATTTTTAGCCATGCGTGGTCTAGTTAGCTTCCGGGGTGTGACTGGAGCAGGGCTCGGTGTTTCCTCCTCAATCTTCAGCCGTGCGTGGACCAATCAGCTTCTGGGGTGTGACTGGAGCAGGGCTCGGTGTTCCCCTTTTTCGCAAGATGAGTTTGGTTGGGCTGTGGGTATCTGGAATACAGGTCCAGGACTCTGGGGCAGCTCGCTTGACTCGGCTATGGTGTATCCACGGGATGATTTCAGCTACTTTAACTGCAGTGGGGGGTGGATAAAATGACAAGATAGGGCCCTCGCCATTGAGGGGTTAGTGGAGCTTTCAGTCCTTGACCCAAACTGCATCTCCTGGCTTGTACTGGTGTACAGAGCTGCTTAAGCTAATGGCGGCCCTTTCTTGGACCCAGTGATGCAGGTTATGTAGGGTTTTTCCTAAGCTTATCATCTGCTGAGCTATTGATAAGTTTCCTCTTTCTCCGAGATCCCCCTCTATATTTCTGATTAAGGGAGGAGGCCTCTCAAAGAGGATTTCATAAGGGGTTAGGCTTAGTTTTCGGATTGGGCTGGCTCAAATTTGTAGGAGAGCACCCATGTTAGCCCAGTTTCTTGGCAAATCTTGGCAATATAAGTCTTTATTGTACGGTTCATTCGCTCTACCTTTCCTGAGCTCTGAGGATGGTAAGCGGTGTGCAGTTTTCATTGGATGCGCAGTGCCTTTGCAATCTTTTGAGTGATTTTAGAGGCGAAGGCAGGTTCGTTGTCAGAGCCAATTGAGAGTGGTAGCCCATAGCGAGGGATGATTTCCCTGAGGAGAACCTTGGCTACTTCTTCAGCTTTTTCTGTTTGAGTGGGGAAGGCTTCCACCCAGCCAGAAAACGTGCAAACAAGGACTTGGAGATATTTATAGCCTCCAGATCGTGGCATTTCAGTGAAATCAACTACTAGATCTTCAAGGGGCATACTACCAATTCTCTGGACCCCTGGGGCTGTTGTGGGCCCCTGGCGAGGGTTATTCTTTGCACACATTACACACTGTTGGCATACAGCATGGGTGATATTGACTAGTCTTGGGATGTAGAAGAATCTTTCTAACACTTCCTTAAGATGGGTTTTTCCCAAGTGTGTGTTCTCATGGTAGTCTTGAACTACAGTTGCTGCTAATATTTGTGGCACAACTATTCTGTGATCAGGCAATGTCCACCATCCATTTTCCCCTTGTGTCCCACCCTTAGAGAGTATCCACTCTCTCCCAGCTTGAGTATATTGTGGCTCTCGGTTACTCAAAGGCTGCAGGGCAAGAACAGGCAGTGTATACTGGAGTTCTGATAATTAAGGGGTTGAGGAATGAGAGCAGCGGCCAGGTTTTCAGATAGGGATCCCTCCTGCACCACTCTTTTTGCTTCAGCATCTGCCCTCCAGTTTCCCTGAGCAATGGGGCTGTGGCTTGTCTGGTGTCCCTTACAGTGCATTACAGCTACTTTGGCAGGCTCCCAAACTGCATCTAGTAGCTCCAGAATCTGTGTGCCATATTTAATGCTCTTCCCTCCTGAGTTAATGAGTCCCTTTTGTTTGTATAAGGCTCCATGCACGTATAGGGTAAGAAAGGCGTATTTGGAGTCTGCATAGATGTTAACTTTGGCTCCAGCTGCAAGTTGCAGGGCTCGGGTGAGGGCAATGAGTTCAGCTTTCTGTGCTGATGTGTTATCTGGGAGGCATTGCACCTCTACTGTGGTTTCAGATGTTACTACAGCATATCCTGCTCGCTGATTGCTGCCCTGCATAAAGCTACTCCCATCTGTGAAGAACTCCATGTCAGGATTTGCCAGTGGCTGGTCTTGGAGGTCTGTCCGGCTGGAATACACTTCTTGCAATGTTTCCAGGCAGTTATGGGCTGGAACCCCTGGCTCCACGGGTAGCAGGTTGGCTGGATTTAGGGTTTTTACAAGTTCCAGCTGGATGGATGATTTTCACATAATAGGGTCTGATATTTAACAAGGTGGCTGTTAGTAAGCCAATGTGTTTCTTTGGCTTCTAAGATTGTGACTACTGCATGTGGAACCCGGACAATAATAGCTGCCCAAGAGTTAATTTTATAGCTTCTACTGTAAGCATGGCTGCATCTGCTACAGCTTGCAAACATGAGGGCCATCCCTGGGCTACAGTGTCCAGTTGTTTAGATAAATATGCTACAGGTTTTTGCCAGGAACCGAGGTATTGAGTGAGTACTCCTACTGCTATGCTTTGGCGGTTGTGAACATAGAGATAGAATGGCTTACTGAGGTTTGGAAGTCTGAGACTCAGTGCTTCCATTAGAGCTTGTTTGAGAGCAGTGAAAGCATTTTTCTGTGGGGTTTCCCAGAGCAGGGGATCCCGATTTCCCCCCTTTGTGGCTTCATATAAAGGGCGCGTGAAGACCCCAAAATTGGGGATCCAATTGCGGCAGAATCTAGCTGCCCCAAGGAACTCTCGCAGCTTCCGGCGAGTGTTGGGCTCAGGCAGACTACAGATTGCTTTCTTTCTTTCAAGTCCCAAATCACGGCGCCCCTGTGTTATTTTGTAACCTAGATATTTGACCTGAGGTGGGCAGATTTGGGCCTTTTTCTTAGACACCCGATAGCCCTTTTGCTGTAGATGTTTTAAAAGCGCATGGGTTCCACTAGCACAGTCTTGATAGGTGGAACTTCCGAGAATGAGGTCATCTACATACTGGAGAAGAAAACAGTTACGGCTTTCTGCCTTAAAGGATTTGAGATCACTGGCCAGGGCTTGTCCAAAAATAGTGGGTGCATTTTTAAATCCCTGAGGCAATCGCGTCCATGTTAGCTGCTGCTTTTCATCTGAGTTTGGATTTTCCCATGTAAAGGCAAAAATCGGCTGACTCCTGGGTGCTACCCTAATGCAGAAGAAGGCATCCTTAAGATCTAGGCATGAAAAGTAGATTGCCGATGTGGATATTAAGCTGAGAAGAGTATAAGGATTAGAAACTGCAGAATGAAGGGTATTACTGCCGAATTAACTGCTTGTAAGTCCTGGACTGGGCGGTAATCTCCATCAGGCTTTTTAACTGGGAAGAGAGGGGTGTTTCACGGAGACTGGCACGGCTTCAATATGCCTTCACTCAGCAATCTCTAAATATGTAGCTGGACCCTTTCTTGTGCTTCGTGTGGAACTGGATACTGCCTTATGCTTACTGGACTGACTGTAGGCTTTATTTCAATAATAATTGGAGGAATGGCATGTGCCATCCCCATTGGGTTACCCTCTGCCCATACTTCAGGCACATCTTTAAAGGGGAGCTGCATGGCCATGGATTGGCCAGTCTCACTGAGGCAAAACAGTCTCCATTCCTCCTGCAGAGGAAGGGTTAGCGCTACCTTCGGAGGGTTTTGTCCATCAGGTACAAACTTTTGTACATAGAGTGAAACACTACTTAGCAATAAAAAGGAATGGACTATTGATTCACACAACAACATGGATGAATCTTAAATGCATTTTGCTAAGTGAACAAGGCCAGATCCCAAAGCCTATATGATGTATGATTCCAATTATTTGATGTTCTGGAAAAGGCAAAATTTTAGGGACACAAACAGATTATTGATTGTCAGGAAAAAGGAAAAAGGAATTGACCATGAATGGACCACACAAGGGAATTTTGGGGATAATATAACTGCTTTGTGTGGTATTGTGGTGGTGGATACACTTACTCTGTGCATTTGTCAAAACCCATAAAAACGTACCCTGCTAAGAGTGAACTTTACTGCACACAAATAAAAAAATCAATTAACCGGGTTAACAAGGGAATTCCAGTGTGGAATGAAGACTGTATCAAATGAATCAAACTGTTACACAGGCATGACATGGCCTTTCTGAAAGGGAGGGAAAAAGGATGTGTCACAGATCAGAGCCACTAAGGGGATACCAACTAAAGGAAATGTGGTCTCCTGGATTGGCTCCTGGAAATGCTGATGGGGACAGTAACAGGAAAACTGGTAAAATATGAATGGAGTCTGGAGTTTAGTTAATAGTAATATACAAGTGTTGTGTTCTCAGTTTTGGCAAATATACTACCGTAATGTAAGGTAATAGCATGAGGTCACTGAAACTGGCTGAGAGTTATATGGGAATGCTCTGAAACTTTTTCTATAAATCTAAAATTACTTCAATATTGAAAGCTTAAATAAATAAATCTACTGATATAAATGATTGAATAAACAAATGAATGATGGAGAATGGACAAATCTTCCTTACAGAAGAATTTCAAATAATAAATGTAGAAGCAATAAGGGAAGTATAAAATTGTTGTTAGAACACCAGAGTAAAAACTGCTGCAGGCAAAGTCCATTGATGAATGCTAAAATGAGTGGACCAGATTTTAAGGAGAAACAATATTTTCATAACTTCAAAGTCTCTCTCCCAAATATTTGTTAAATTACTGGGGTGGTTTTGACATATATCACCAAATTCTTTGATAGTCCTCCCTCTAGGATATGGAGCTTTGTTTCCGACCTCTTTGTGTGTATATTGGATTTAGTCACTTCCTTCTAGTGAATCTAGTATGGAAAGGGAGAAATAGTTAACTTCACAATGGAGAGACATGGAAGAGATCACCTTAACCAAGTAATAAGCTATGTTGAAATCACACTCTCCCTGATACAGTGTGATGAAAAAGGTACTTCATCTCTGTAATCTTCCTCTCCAAGCAGTGGGGAAGAATAAAACAAAACAAATGCAGGGATATTGGACAAAATCCCTGAAGAGTACTCTTCAAATATGTCAAGGTCATGGAAAACAAGGAAAGCCTGAGAAACTATCACAGATTGGAGGAGAATAAGAGACATAACTATGTGCAACATTGTACCCTGGGTTGGATCCAAGAACAGAAAAAAGACATTAGTGAAAAAATTGAAAACCTGAATAAAATCTGTGTTTAGTCAATAGTTTTGTACCAATATTAATTTCTTGTGTTGATAAATGGTCTGTATATAACATTAATATATATAACATTACACATTAAGGTATAATGTATAATGTGTAGAACATTAAGGCAAACTGTATGTAGGGTTGGTGGGAAGTCCCTGAACTATCTTTGCAACTCTTGCATAAATCTAAAATTATTTCAAAATAAAAAGTTAAAAATAATCACAGGAAGTATTTCTAAAGTTATTGCTTTGGAATATTATTGCAAATAATGTGTTTCACTAAAACATATTACTAAAAGTATCCCAGTAAAATAGTAGTTAAGATTGAAAGCTTCACATTTTGACTGAATGAAAATCCTAGTTCTCTTTCATTGGCTATATAGGCTTGGACAAGTTATTTAACTTCTCTGAACCTCAGTTTTCTTATCTATAAAATGGAAATAATATTATTCAGCCCGTAAATTTTTTGAGGTGTAGAGAAGATAATGCACAATGAGGGTTTAGCACAAAACTGCTCAATGTGTTTAGCTATTAATGCTAAAACTTATTACCATTGTGTTCTTTATAGCAGCTTAATTTAATTTCTGCCTAAATAACTAAATGTAAATAAATAACATCTTACATGCTGAGCTTATTCACCTTGGCTTACAACTATGGAGATAATGCATTTTGAAGCTATCATTGCTATTGGCAAAAGAGCTCACAGTCATGGCTGGTGTTAAGCTTGGGGTGGGGGATGCTGACTTTTATTGGAGACAGGGATTGCAAGCAAAGGCTTAGCAGACTATGTCTCAGATGCTGAAATTTCCTGCCAGTTGTTTAGCACAAGAGTGGTACAGGAGACATCGTGGTGCTCTCACCCAAGCTGTTTTTGCATTCTAAGTTCCTGACTCACTTCTTATTCCCTTCAGACATGAGAATTGGTGACCAACTTCTTTAAATTGCTGCAGTCAATTTTCACCCAGTAAGAGGCTCTGCTGACTCGAAATAGCTTTGGTAATTTTATAACACTATCAGAGCCAAGTGTGCTATGTTACCTACCCTGAAAATGTTGATCCAGGTTGTAGTCATGAATATGGTGTAGTTGGATGCAGTCCATGAAATCCTACCCTCTCCCGTGCCTCTCTTAGTCACAGCTAGGTAACTGTGACTATTTGTGCCTGAGTGAGTGATTGCCAGGGCTTGTCTCATTAAAACCAGCAAAACCAATTTATTGCCCCAATGTTCCCCAAAGCCCTACTTTCCTGTTCCTTCACAAAAATACAGTTACATATGTACATCTTACCTATGAACAGGGCTTTTCCATGGGCACAGCTATTTGGCAGCAGCATAGCTCACAGATCACTATTATTTAAGGTTTTCCATTTGAGACCCAGGGGACAATAGAACAGCTGGTGTTTTTCTCCTCATGCCTCCTGATTTTCCTTACCTTCCTTTTCTACTTGGAGCAGGATTATTTGCTGCCTCGAACTGCCTTATTCTCCACAGCTCTTAATTTTATTATAGCATTTAGCAGTTATTTAACTTGTTCTAAGCATTAACTTTATTAATCCTCCTTAAACCCCATGACTTGGGTATCTTTAATACATATATTTAGAGATGAGGAAGCTGGGTGGCAGGGCAAGGGAGATTTGGTTTGAGAAAGGTTGCTCTCCCCATGCCACCCATCCTACAGCCTCCCTCTGACTCTAACACTGGGCTCCACCACCAGACGACACACACCTGCCATGTGTCTTATTAGCTCACTTAGAGATTCGTCCTTTGGAACAAAATATAATCTCTTTAAGCATCTTCCTTTACAATGAAAATACTCCCTAGGCATATTAGTAATTCAACTCCTCAGGGCAAAGACTGTCTTATATATCATTTGTATCATTTCCTACAGACTCAGTTCATGGAATATATGTGACTGAAACACATTTTTCTCCACTGACTGGGCAAGTAGAATTAAAAAAAATTTTTTTTTTTTTTACTAGAGAAGTTGTGGGTCTACAGAACAATCATACATAAAATACAGGGTTCCCACATACCACCCTACCACCAGCACCTTGCATGGGTGTGGAACAGTTGTCAAAATTAATGACAGCATTTTAAAAAATAACAATGAGATTCCTTCCAAGGCAAGGCTATGTGGTGGGCTATTGAGAACAATGGTTTGCAGGTACTTTCAGAAAACTACAAGAAGTGGGAAAAGAGTAAACCTCACTCATTTCTTAGTTTTGTTTCCTGCTAGCTCTGATGGTAGAGAGTAGCTGTTCAGGTGCTAGCATTCACAGAGAGCTTCACAAAGATTTTTCACACATATTTTCTCATTTAAATTCTCATAACTAGTGAGGGAGAAGGAAAGGATTCTCAGAGAGACCAGGATCAAGTTAAAATTTGAATTTCTAAACCCGGGGTTGGTTTTTATTCCCCCTCCTAGAAGCTAACATACTTAGGAATGGGTTTGAGGAGGATGGTTTCTTTTCTTTTCTTTTCTTTTCTTTTCTTTTCTTTTCTTTTCTTTTCTTTTCTTTTCTTTTTTCTTTTCTTTTCTTTTCTCTTTTCTTTCTTTTCTCATTTATGCTGAAAAGATCAGAGGAAGCTTGTATTACTTGATGACTCAGAACTAGAAAGCACTGCCACGCACATCCACCAGGAGATCTGTGTTATGAAGACACATAGATTTTTCACTCCCTCAGACCCTGGGTGGGAATCGATAGTTAGACAAGGCTCTCCATCTCATTCTGGGCCATATGTCTGTTCTTCCTCACTGAGTCAATCAGGAGAGACTCAATTTAAGGCCTTTGTCAATAAGATACTTCACCAGCTCAGTGCAGGGTTAGAACTGATTTATCACTTATTATTATCTTGTAAAATTTTGAAAAAATCTCAAACTTACAGAAAAGTTGTAGGGTAAGTTGCTGACCAGATACCCATGTGCATTGACATGCACCTTAAGCATGTATTTTTTGTTTTGTTTTTAAAATATAAATCCTTAATTATATTTAGTTTTTTGTCTTTATTTATTTTTTGAATATTACATTAAAAAAATATGAGGTCCCCATATACCCCCCAAACCCCATCACCCCACTCCTCCCCCCCCCATAGCAACAATCTCCTCCATCATCATGAGACATTCATTGCATTTGGTGAATACATCTCTGAGCACCGCTGCACCTCATGGTCAATGGTCCACCTCATAGCCCACACTCTCCCACAGTCCACCCAGTGGGCCATGGGAGGACATACAATGTCCGGTAACTGTCCTGCAGGACCACCCAGGACAACTCCAAGTCCCGAAAATGCCCCCACATCTCATCTCTTCCACTCCCTACCCCCAGCGGCCACCACGGCCACTTTCTCCACACCAATGCCACATTTTCTTCGATCACTAATCACAATAGTTCATGAATAGAATATCAGTAAGTCCACTCTAATCCATGCTCTATTCCTCCATCCTGTGGACCTTGGAATGGGTGTGTCCACTCCACATCTATATCAAGAGGGGGCTTAGATTCCACATGGCAAGGCATTCTACTCTATAACCACAAAACAACTATCAAAATCAGTACATTAACACTGCTACATTTCTACCATCTTATTTTAAGCCCCCACTGAAAATTTCATCAATTGTACCAGTGTTATTTTAGGAAAAGGATTCAGTTCAAAATCATACATTGCATTATTTGCTATGCTGCCTTAGTTAGTTTTCTTCCATCTTTGGTCTTCTCTCTTTGGCTTTCATGATCTTGGCACTTTGGAAGATTACAGGTTTAATATTTTGTTGCATGTCTCTAATTTGATTTTGTCTGATGGTTCCTTTTGATTAGTTTCAGGTTATTCATCTTTGGCAGAAATAGCACGGAAGTGATGCTGTGTTCTTCTCACTCTTTCCTATCAGGGTGCACACAATTGTGATTTGTTATATTACTGATGACATTAATTTGGTCATTTGATTAAGTGCTGTCATCCAGATATTCTTTTTTGTTTGTTTTTTAAGGACAGTCAAGTTTATGTTATTTTGAAATTGTCAATACCAAACAAAACAGTCTAGATTCAGTCCAGTCTAGATTCAGACCCTCAGGCTGCTAGTTTGCTACTTTTGTAACACAACAAGTCAGACTAATTTTGTCTCCCAGCTCTTTACTCTTCAATGCATTTTTAATGTTTTCACATATAACCTTAAGCCTTTGGAGTATAATTAAGTCATTGTCTCCTTGAACTTGTCTCTGCTTCTTTTCCCTTCCAAAATTCATAGATGTGGTACACATGAGCATAGTGTTCTTGAAATGTTTGTCTGCCCACACCAGAAGCCAGCCTCATGGCTGTATTACCTCAGAGTATGGATTTCCAGGATTGAGTTAATTTGATAAAGACTAGAAGTTCATAGGAGTATTCTGCTGTTTGCCAGTCCTCAAATTAGGACCAGACCTAATACGTTGCTTCTTTGCACTATACATATATAAACAAATAATTTAATGTGTATGACTAGAATAATTTTTCCACACATATTAAGGCAACAGTGGACTTTTTAGTACCAATTAAATGAAGCTTGAAAAACTGTTATATGAAAGTCAACCGTTACAAAGGTAGAACTCAAAAGCAGACCTGACTTTTCTTGGGTGACTGTTGAAATCAATCTCAGTTGTTTGTAGTCACAATACATTTTAGAATGGTTTAATAGCAGAAGGACTTAATATGTCTGTCAAATGTCCACAAAAAAATAGGTTTACAGCCTCAAGAAAAAGGAGGTTTCTCTAATTGTTTATGAATTACTTTGTATCTACTGTATCATTCAGAAAATATATTTTGTGTGCTTATAATGTGCTGTACAAATATCTGTAGAGCTATTGATTCTCATTTTCTTTTTAATATGTGTTTAGGTTCAGCTGAGAAGCAAGAAAATAAGTAAACATTTCAAGTCAAATCAGAAGAGACCCCTAACTAGAGCCTTTACCTGTAGTAGGAGGATCTTTACAAATAGTAGCATAAAACTCATGGTTTCTAATCCTCCACAGAGGTGGGGTCTCTGCTGCAATCTAACTATGGACCATGAATCAAACATGTCTTAAAAAGTATAAAAGCAACTAACAAGATGGCAGCAGAGTAAGGAGCTCCTAGAGTCAGCTTTTACTACAGGACAGTTAGTAAACATCCAGAGCCATCTGGAGCTAGCTGGAGCAACTGTTTGGGGGATTCCAGGAGACTAAAAGAACATCCTGGAACATCCTTAAAGGAATGGAAGGAGGAGACTGCCCATCTGCAGAGAAGATTCGTAAGTAGAGTGCTCCACACCACGGAGACCAGTGCCCATCCTCTACTGCAGGCACAAGCTGCCTTGCGAGCTGTTCCATGGCTGTAATTGAAAGCTCCACTTCCCAAAAATGGGATAGGAAGAGATGGTTGGGCACCAACTTCAGCTACTGATGAGTAAATTCAGCAGGCTAAAGTATAATCCTGAGAACGGCTGAAATTTGAACCTGTCCAAGTCAGAAAGAGGCCAGTAGCCACCCTCTTAACTCCACTCCTGGCATGAGGGGGAGCAGGGCAGACTGAAAATCACAGTACTGGTGGGGACTGGCTTCTTTCCATCCAGGTTAGATTGCAGCTCTAACCTAGGCCCAGCCCCACCTCTGGCAGGGAGGAAGCTGGGCGGACCTTCACCAGCCTCCCTGGGAAACTACTGGCAAAGCCCCAAGGCCAGTGATTGTCTTACTTTGGCAGCACAAGCCGCCCCAGGAGCTATTTTATGGCTGAAATTTGAAGCTCCATTTACCAGAAACAGGGGAGAAGGAGGAGATAGTTGGCCACCATTTTCAGTTACTGATTAATAGATGTGGCTGGCTAAGGTATAACCATAGGAACAGCTAGGGTGTGAATCTGTCCAAGTCAGAAAGAGGCTGGTGGTCACCATTTTGACTCCACCCCAAGCCCCAGGGGAAGCCTGGCTGACTGAAAATCACAGTGATGGTAGGAACCAGTTTCTTTCACCCAGATCAGCCTGCAGCCCTAGGCTAGGCTTCAACCCCACCTCTGGCAGGGAGCAGGCTGGTGGGCCTTGCACCAACCTATCCAGGTAAATGCAAGTACCTTTGGCTGGCACAGACTGAATAATGGAAGTCTACAAGGGCAATGGCAGTCATCTTGGATCCACACTGAATAATTGCTGCCCGCCTCTGAAGCTCCATCCCTGCCCAGGCAACTACAATCTAGGCCTGCACAATTTGGATTATTCCACATAGCTATGAATCTGTCCCTACCCCTGGCAAAGGAGAAAGTTGGGAGAAGCTTCATGTGTCCCTGGGGCAATGAGGGTAACTTGAGCCTCAACAGCTTATAGCACCAAGTACATTCCTGGCTCCTCTGCACAACCAGCAAGGGAGAAAGGGTAGGAAGCCCTAAACTAAAGAGGAAAACTTCACCCAGAATAAATACTCTAGTAAGTCAAATGCCAAGACACCAACAAAAAAATTACAATCTAAACCAAGAAACAGGAAGCTATGGCCCTGTTAAAGGAACAAGATAAGCCTCCAGATGACATAAAGCAGTTGAGACAACTAATCATAGCTGTTCAAGCAATTCTCCTTAATAAATTCAATGAAATGGCTAAAGAGATTAAGGATATTAAGAAGACACTGGATGAGCACAAAGAAAAATTTGCAAGCATACATAAAAAAATAGCAGATCTTATGGGAATGAAAGGTTCAATAAAGGAAATTTAAAAAACACTGGGATCATATAATCACAGATTTGAGGGGACAGAAGAAAGGATTGGTGAGCTTGAAAAAATGGCCTCTGAAAGAGAACATGCAAAAGAACAGATGAAGAAAAGAATGGAAAAAATTGAACAAGGTCTCAGGGAAACAAATGACAGCAAAAATAATGCAAGCATACATATCATGGGTGTCCTAGAAGGAGAAGAGAAGGGAAAAGGGGCAGAAGGAATATTTGAAGAAATAATGCTAGAAAATTTCCCAACCCTATTGAAGGACATGGATATCTATGTTCAAGAAGCACAACATACTCCCATCCAAAAAAATCCGAACAGACCAACTCCATGACACATACTCATCAGAATGTCAAATGCCAAAGACAAAGAGAGAATCCTGAGAACAGTAAGAGAAAAGCCATGCATAATGTATAAGGGATACCCAGTAAGATTAAGCACTGATTTCTCACCAGAAACCATGGAGGCAAGAAGAGAGTGGTATGATATATTTAAGATACTACAAGAGAAAAACTTCCAGCCAACAATATTATATCCAGCAAGACTGTCTTTCAAAAATGAGGGTGAGATTAGAATATTCACTGATAAACAGAAACTGGGAGAATTTCTAAGCAAGAGACCAGATTTTCAGGAAATACTAAAGGGTATGCTAGAGCCTGAAAAGAAAAGACAGGAGAGAGAGGCCTGGAAGAAAGTCTAGAAATGAAGATTATATCAATAGCAGTAACAAAGTCTCAAAAGACTGGTGAAAAAATAAAGTATGACAGATAAAACTCAAATAGTCAGGAATAAATTTAACCAATGATGTAAAGCACTTGCCTTCAGAAAACTGCAACTCAATGTTAAAAGAAATTTAAAAAGCCCTAAAATAACTGGAAGAAGATTCCATGTTCATGGATTTGAAGACTAAATATCATTAAGATGTCAATTCTACTCAAATTGGTATACAGATTCAATGCAATCCTGATAAAAATTCCACCAGCATTAAAAAAAAATTGAAAACACAATTATCAAATTTATTTGGAAGGGTAAGGGGTCCTGGATAGCCAGAAACATCATAAAAAGGAAAAGCAAACCCTCATTTCCAAACTTTAAATCGTATTACCTAGCTATAGTGATAAAAAACAGCATGGTACTGGCATAAAGATAGACACATAGACCAATGGAACTAAACTGAGTTTTCAGAAACAGACCCTAACATGTGTGGTCAAGTGATTTTTGACTAGTCTGTCACACCCACCCAGCTCAGGTAGAACAGTCCATTCAACAAATGGTGCTGAAAGAAGGAAAGAGGATCCCTATCTCATACCTAATCCAAAAATTAACTCAAAGTGGATCAAAAACCTAAAAATAAAAGCAGGAACCATAAAGCATCTAGAAGAAACTGTAGTTAAATATCCTCAAGTCCTGATGGTAGGTGGTGGATTCTTAAAGGAAATAAGAGGAGAACTGAGATGGACTACTGATGTTTAATGTATGTAGAAGTTTTCATTAGCTTTACTTTAAAATTTTGGAAATGTATAGAATGGATGGTAACAAATAGTGATTAACAGCTATTTTATAAATGGACATGTGCCTGAAAATGGTAGTCTAGGTATATAAATTCCAACTGACAGAAATGCTAGAGAATAATCTAGAAACTGAAAAGCACAGTAAACCCAGAGGTGGATGAGAATTGTGGTTGATGGTTCAGATGCAAGAGTGTCCTTTGTGAGCTAGAGCAAATGTATGTCACTACTGCAGGGTGGTGGGAATATGAAGCATGGGAAAAATACAACTGGAGTGACCTATGGACTGTGGCTAGCAGTAATAATATAATATTCTTGCATCTATGCCAAAGATATACTGTGTTGATAATGGGGCAGTATGGAAAATGTGAGCCAAATATACACTATGGACATGGTAAAAATCAGATGATATTATTTTATCTGTAACAAATGTTCCATCACAGTGTGGTGTGTTGATAGAGGGGTGTTGTTTGGGAATTCTGCACATGTGCATGATTGTTTTATAAGTTTACAACTTTTGTCATAAAAAATATATTTAAAAAATATTAGGGTGGGTTGGGGGGAAAACACACCAAATGTAAGATAAGGACTATGATTAGTAGTAAGATTTTGACAATATTCTTTCATAATTTGTAACAAATGTCTCACGACAATGCAAGGTATTGGTAATGAGGGTTGATGAATGGGATCCCTATATGATGTTATGCATGTTTGCTTTGTAAGTTCACAACTTTTACCATACACTTATTGTTTATGCATTTTCATATATAAAGGATATAAAGATAATAAGAACAGTGTGGGTTGGGAGAAAAATACTTCGGTTAGTAGTAATATTTCAACAATGTTCTTTAATCATTAGTTAAAAAGGTTTAACAGCCATGCAAGGTAATAGTGGTAGGGTGACTTGTGAGAGTCCTGTATGATGTTATATATGTTTGTTTTGTACGTTCACAACTATTACTATACACTTATTGTTTATGCATGTTTATGTATGAGTGGTATACCTCAATAAATTTTAAAAAAGATTTTAAAAAGTATAAGAGCAAATAAAAGTTGTTTTTAGATACAGGAGTAATGGAAAAAGAATGATTTAGAGGTCTCACATTGCCTTGGCAATGTGATAGTAACTGTTTTTGGTGATTACTCTTGGCCTACTGTGAATCCATCATGCATTTGCCCCAGACCAATCTTTCTGCAATTCATCACATTATGCCACTCCCTTTTACTGCATGTCTTTCTTTCTTTCTTTTTTGCCACTTTCAACCACTGTTTATTGTTGTAGTTTGATATTATTGAAGAATTCCAATATTGGAATATGTTTGTAAACTGGTCTTTTCCTCTGGGCATATTAGATTATATTGAGAAAATGATATGGCAGAAGAGATAGTTGGACTTTTTGAGCTGAAGCCCAGGAAATGAACACACAGGAGAAGAACACAGAGGAATAGAGATGGCTCTTTAGATACTGCAGAAGCCCTGGGGAGAGCGACAGAGCTGTTCACCTGATAGTCTACAGCTACCCTTGTGGAGAAAACAGAGTAGCTGACCCTGGAGAGAAATGAACCCTTGTAAGAGAGGAACCCAGGAAGCCTGAACCCTGGCAGACGTTGGCAGCCATCTTGCTCTAACACGTGGCAAAAGACTTTGGTGAGCAAAGTAACTTATGTTTTATGGTCTGATAACCAAGCTTCTACCCCAAATAAATACCCTTTATAAAAGCCAATAGATTTCTGGTATTTTGAATCAGTACTCCTTTGGCTGACTAATACAAGTGTCCTTTCTTTTCAGTCTGAAGAGCTCCCTTTAGCATTGCTTGTAGGGTATGTCTAGAGATAATGAACTCCCTCAGTTTTGGTGATCTTGTAATGTCTTAATATCTTCCTTATTTTGAAAGGAAAGTCTCACCAGATAACAAATTCTTGGCTTGCAGTTTTCTTTCATAACTTGAAGTATTTCAACCCACTGCCTTCTTGTTTCCATGGCATTCAATCTAATTGGGACTCCCTTTTACATAACATGCTGGTTTTCTCTTATAGCTTTTATTTATTTATTTATTTATTTATTTATTGACTTTGTAATAATATTACATTAAAAATATATATGTGAGGTCCCATTCAGCCCCACCCCCCACCCCCCCTCTCCCCCCCCAACAACACTCGTTCCCATCATCATGACACATCCATTGGATTTGGTAAGTACATCTTTGGGTACCTCTGCACCTCATAGTCAATGGTCCACATCGTGGCCCATACTCTCCTCCATTCCATCCAGTGGGCCCTGTGAGGATTTACAATGTCCGGTGATTACCTCTGAAGCACCATCCAGGGCAGCTCCATGTCCCAAAGACGCCTCCACCTCTCATCTCTTCCTGCCTTTCCCCATACCCATCGTCCACCATGTCCACTTTTCCCAATCCAATGCCACCTCTTCTATGTGGACATTGGATTGGTTGTGTCCATTGCACCTCTATGTCAAGAGGAGGCTCAGATTCCACCTGGATGCTGGATGCAATCCTCCCATTTTCAGTTGTAATCACTCTAGGCTCCATGGTGTAGTGGTTGTCCTTCTTCAACTCCATCTTAGCTGAGTGTGGTAAGTCCAATAAATCAGATTGTAGGTGCTGGAGTCTGTTGAGGCTCAGGACCTGGCTATCACATTGTCAGTCCAGAGATTCAAATCCCCTAAATATATCTTAAACCCCAACATTAACTGCACCTCCAGCACATTAGCATGAAAGTCTTATGAAGGGAGATCCCATCTGAGTCCAGATTCATCACACATAAACACCCTTTCCAAAGAGGGGCCATCTGCCCTGGTAGTTAACCCCATCGGCCATGACCATAACTCCCATGGGTCTCTTTAGCCCTCACAGGAACCAATATCTGGGGGTTGTATCTGCTTTATCTGTCTCTCTGACTCTGCTCAGTTGTGCATGAGGGCAATCCTTCTGCCAGCCTCCAGACTCTTTTTTAGAAACTCGTAGCCATATAAACTCATTTCTCCTTTCCATTTCCCCCTTACTTTAGGTCAAACAGCATTTTAAAGTCATGGTATTTCTTATAGCTTTTAGAACTCTCCCCCTGTTCTTTGTGTTTGATAGTGTAATCAATACACGGTGGGGTGTATTTTTCTTCATGCTTGTCCTGTTTGGTGTACTCTGCTCTTCTTGGATGTGCATATTCATGTCTTTTCCTAACTTTGGGAAATTCTCTGTCATTATTTCTTTGACTATTCCTTCTTCCTTTTTCTCTCCTTCTTCTGGGACACCCATTATGCATATGTTGGTACATTTGATGGTGTCTCAGAGGTGACTTAGGTTATTTTTGCTTTTTATAATCCTTTTTTCTTTCTAATCCCCACCTTGTCTCATTTCAAGTGCATTGTATCTAGGTCCAATGATTCTTTCTTCTGCCAGTGCCAGTCTCCTCTTGAAATGCTCCTGGAAATTTTTCATTTCAGTTATTTTGGTCTTAAACTCCAGAGTTCTGTTTGGTTCCTTTTTTAAAATTTTATCTCTTTATTAAGATTGTCATATTATTTTTCATTATTTTGATATCCTTTAGTTCTCTCTCTGTGTTTTCCTTCATCTACTTGGGCATTTTTAAGCTCATTTTTTAAAAAGACTTCATTTGGTCTTCTTCATTGATGTTTTCTGAATTTTAATCCTCTTCTTTGGGATGGGCCATCATTTCTTATTTCTTTGTTTGTCTTGTACTCTTTTCTTGCACACAGTACATTTTAATATATTAAAATGTTAACTCTGAGATTTACTCCCTGAGATGTCTGTTTCCTGATTTTGTGAAAAGCTGGTGATAAGACACAGATTTTAGGAAGTGAATGTGACTTAAGTGATTGGGCTCCTGTCAACCATAGGAGGTCCTGGGTTCAATATCCAGGGCCTCCTGGTGAAAAGCAAGATGGTCTACATAGTGTAGAGAGCTGGCTGGCCCACATGGCATGGAGAACTGGCACAACAAGATGATACAACAGATATACAACAGAAAGAGACAGAGGAGAGACAGTGAGAGACACAACAAACCAGGGAGCTAAGGTGGTGTAAGCAATTGATTGCCTCTCTCCCATGTTGGAAGTTCCCAGGATCAGTTCCCAGTGCCTCCTGAAGAGAAGACAAGCAAACACAGAAGAACATGCAGCTAATGGACACAGAGAGCAGATAGTGAGTGCAAATGGCAGGAAGTGGGGGAATAAATAAATAAATAAATCTTATGGGAAAAAAGATATTTTCTTGAGCTTCAGCCTTCCTATCAGGAAGGCCTCCCCAAGGCAAATGCAATGTGCAGAGTTTTCTTTCTTCTTGGTCCTGTGTCTTGACCTAGGCTTTTGCCTGTTATTTGTTTTGGAATTCCCATTTATAGGAATTTACTGCCTTCTCTGTTTCCCAGAAGACAAATCTCTCTCTCCCAGGTGTTTGAAACTGTCAAGACTTGTAGTAGTTATTATGGTAGAAGGACCTTCCTGGAGCTCCCTCTTTCAATATCTTCCCACAATGTTCCTTCAAGAGCTAAAGTTACTCTTTTTCTCTTTACAATATGTAATATTTTCTGAGAAAATGCTTTGCGGCTATGTATATATCCCATCTGTCACTAAACTTTCTATTTATACTTTCATTTATATCAATATAGACTGATGGATTCATATTTTATGCAATGGATTCCAATGTGTTACTACCATTACTTATTTGTATGTTTAATTTGTCTTAAATTTGGCCACTGGGAGCTCCTTCAATCTGACTTCCACATCCTTCTGACATTTTCTTGCTTTCTGAGCATTTTCTTGCTTTCTAGCACAAGAAGATGTTCTAGGATTGTTTTGTACTTGATCTACACCCAGTAGGTGAATCAGATGTTTCCCAAGGATTCCTAGTAGCTTTTAGTAAAGAATGTTATTTAGAAACCAAGTTCTTGGTGCTAGATGTACTCATTGTTCTTGGGAATTCACTGCTCCTAAACCTTTTCAGTAGACAGATCTAGGGAGATTTGTATGTGTGTACATGCATGTGTGTGTATACACACATTTTCATCTATACTTATTTCTTAAACTCCATGTTTTCACATCAATACCTATAATTCCAATCCAACACCACATAGTTCATTCTAATGTTTTTTCTTTCTACATGTGTAACTATTTTCTAACAGTGAGAAATTAGGGTCCAATTATCCTTTATATGCTTCTTATTTCCCATCCAAATACTAACCAGGCCCGACCCTGCTTAGCTTCCGAGATCAGATGAGATAGGGCGCGTTCAGGGTGGTATGGCCATAGACTATATGCTTCTTATTTGAGCAACCTCCCTGTAGGTAACCATTCTCCCGTTGCCACTGTCTAGGCTCTTGAATGGAGACCCTCCTAACACTCCCTGAGTTCACAGATCCTGTACCTGGCCACATCCTCAAGTTGAAGCCCTTCTAGTGCCTCATAGGCTCCCAACACCCCCAACAGAGCTGCCCTCCTCATCTGTCAGTTTGCAACACTTCACACTGGGCTGCTCCCCTTTACCCCATTTGGGCTTAAACACCCTGTACAGGACCTCCCACCTATGTAGATGTCTTTATCACCCAGCTTATTATACTCCAGCACCTATACCTTTCATGTAGATGCCCTCCTCACCCACTTGGGCTCCAACACCTACAACATTGTCCTCCCTGTGGGTACTTTCCGCACCCTTCTTGGGCTTTGGGCACATCAAGACCCCTCGGACCCCTGCATGGATGTCCAAATCACATGCCTGAGAAGGCACCCCCTCACTATGCCAGAGTGTGACACCCTCCACCGTGAAAGCGTTCCTAACTACATTCAGACCCCTGCACCCGCCTCACTCTTTCTTGAGATAGGACTCTTATGTGGACACCACCTTTGCTACTCATGGGCTCCAATGACTTGAGCTAAGCTGCCTGTACTCCCCTACTTAGATATCTATCAATCCCACTTCATGACTTTTAGATTACATTACTCAGGGAAAGAAGGGGAAAGAGAAGAGGAAGAGGACTGTTTTATTTTTGAGATTTTTTTTTTTTACTGTTCCTTATTTCAAGATTATATTGCTAGAGGAAGAACCTGGACTCCACATAGAGAGAGATAACTGAGCATAAAGTCAAGTAAATTGATAATTAAAGTTTCTAAAGATTTGGTAAGGAAAATAAAATTGGGTTTGTATTAGACAGAATTCTCCAGGGGAACAGCAACTGAGAGTGTATATGGTTGCGTGAGCCTCACAACCATGGTGATTGTCATGTCCAAATTCCGTACGCTGGACCTGAGTTCCCTTTCTAACTCCAGTAAAGATTTTGATGAATTCCCCAGAAGAGGGTGGCTGGCTGAAGTGGAGATAAACATTTTTCTTTCTGATTGCCAAAATCATCAGTTCTCCCTTTTAAGGCCTACAACTGATTGGATTTGACTTTTCTCAGAGCCAAAGACAATCTCCTTTGTCAATTGTAGATGTAATCATCCATAACTGCAATCAGCTGACTAGTGATTTAAATCCATTTATGAAGTATACTCACAGTAACAATCAGGCCAGTGCTTGCTGGACCAAACAACTGGATACCAAACCCAAGCCCAGTTGAGACATGAACTTAACCATTACAAGTTAAAGCCTAAAATGAAATGACCTTTGAAAACTCAAGAAACTTCAAGTCCCAATGTATTTCTCCAAGCTCTTTAAGACATATGGATATCTGTACCCTGCCTGTCAAAATAATTTCCAATTTCAAAGCAAATTAAACTCTTCTTTATATTCTAATCCATACTGATGACTCAAAGCTAAAACTCTGAATCATTTGATTGTACCTGACCTTGGATAATAAAATGCCCTATGTTGTTCTCTAGTTGTTTTGCATGTGTAGATATAGACTGCCTCACAATTTTTTGAAGTTTTGTTTTTAACTCCCCACATGGTCTACCAGAAGTTTAAGTTCACAGACAGTGCTCACAAATTTGGGTTTCATGCAAACTACTGCAGAAAGAAAAAAAAAAAAAAATTGTTCTCAGTGTCAGGAAGGGGATTTCCCTTCCTATCGCCCTTTCTCTCTCCCCCTTTGTTACCTGACCTCATCCCCACCCCCAACCTCTGCCTTCATCTAGATGCATTTTATTGTTATTGTCTTAGGCATAAATGAGGCTGGAGACCTTTATTTTTAAAGGTATTACATGCTGAGTAATACCTGGAGAAATACTTGGGTTTCTGACATAGTCACCAGGGAACCAGCAAGTTCTACCACATTCAATGTACTCATCTTTGGTCAATGACACAGGAGAATATTGGAATTTCCCTGTGCTTCTGAGAGGAATGGAAGAAGTTGAGGACAAGCTGAGGGGAGAGAAATGCATTTTCAAAGGTACAAACCCCACGGGCTCTATGGTCATGGCAGATGGGGTTCACTGTCATGTCAGATGGCCCTTCTTTGGAGCTGGTGTTTCTGCATGATGAAACTGGACTCAGATGGGATCTCTTTTCATAAGACTTTCATGCTACTTTACTGGAATTGTAGTTGGTGTTGGGGTTTAAGATATATTTAGGGGATTTGAATCTCAGGACTGACAATATGATAGCCAGGCCCTGAGCCTCAACAGACTTCAGCTCCTACAATCTGATTTATTGGACTCACCTCACTCAGCTAAGATGGAGTTGAAGAAGGACAACCACCACACCATGGAGCCTAGAGAGCCTACAACTGAAAGCAGGAGGATTGCATCCAGTATCCATGTGGAATCTGAGCCTCCTCTTGACATAGAGGTGCAATGGACACAACCAATCCAAGGTCCACAGAGAAAAGGTGGCATTGGAGTGGGAAAAGTGGACATGGTGGCTGATGGGTATGGGGAATGGCAGGAAGAGATGAGATGTGGAGGCGCCTTTGGGACTTAGAGTTGCCCTGGATGGTGCTGCAGGGGCAATCACCGGACATTGTAAATCCTCCCAGGGCCCACTGGATGGAATGTGGGAGAGTATGGGCCATGATGTGGACCATTGATCATGAGGTACAGAGATGCCCAGAGATGTACTTACCAAATGCAATGGATGTGTCATGATGGGAATGAGTGTTGCTGGGGGGGGAGTGGTGGGGTGGGGGTGGTGGGGTTGAATGGGACCTCATATATATATATTTTTTAATGTAATATTTTTACAAAATCAATTAAAAAAAAAGATTATCTTAAGATGACAAAAGATGTTAGCTTTGGTTTTCCATTTGGGTGTTGCATTATAGAGAAATGCTTATTTCATTGGCTATGTATGTGCCAAAAGGAGATTTGTCTTTTCTGATATGACTGCCTATTTTGGCCTCACTGACAATGTCTTGAAGTTCAGTAGACATACGTGTGAATGTATGTCAAGGAGTCAAAGTCCTTGTGGTTTGACTCTTTGTAAATCCCATTTCTTTTAAAATCCATAATGGAAATGCACAATCGACTGGAATATGATGTTGCCTTTGCAAAAATCATGGCCTTGTTTTATTTATTTTTTAAACTTTATTATTTCAACTTCAAAATATAAAATAACAGACAAAAGGCAGCTTAACAAATTATGGAAACATTATTTTTAAAAATCCTGTCCAGGCACCTTTCTTTTATTTAATCCTAAAGACAGACTCAATTGTTTCTTATATATATATATATACACACACACACACAATTTACAGCATATATGTTATGACACTATTATATCAATATGTTATATAATAACACATTTATTATGTTATTCTCAAATATTATATCCATTCTCATATGTTAATATGTTAAACTGTACCTGGTGTTTTGGTTGACTATGATGTTATTGAGATATATAGAAAATTTTTTCTGTAAACAAATGAAATTTCTATTTTTCGAGGGCTTTTTTCCCAAGTTGCAGTGACTAAAGTCAACCATGAATAAAAGAGAACATGGAATTTAGACACAATCCTGTTTCACAATTTAAACCTGAATATGAAATATAGCAAATTTACCCGTTGTGTATATTTAATTCAAAAAATGTTTATTAATTACCTACGATGTGTAAATCACTAGCTTGGGGCTGGGAACAGAAAAGAGAACAGAAGCATAAGAAAAACTCCCTGTCCCTAGGGACCTTTTAATTCAGTGTTGGGAGGAATACAATTAAATATAAAAATAGAAAAATATAATTAGTACTAATTAGAGGACTTTTGAATTGGGAGAAAATAGGGAAAAGAAATCAACTCTTCCTGAGAGAACAAAGTGTCCCAAATAAGACTGATTCACAAGTTGGAAAGTGTAAGGATATAAATATTTAGGAAATGGTGAACAGTAGGATGGAGCTATAGCACAGGATTCATGGGGGAATGTGGTGGGAAATCATTCTGGAAAGGAAGTTTGAAATTAGTTCTAAATTAAGGAGTTCAGATTTTATCCTGATGGAGGAATGGAGAGTTTAGGAGTGAATGCCATGAACTGATTAGCAGTTTGGGAACAGAATGTGGAATGGATGAGGGTATATGTCATAAAGTAAATTTCATTATTTCATTAGGGCTCATTCATTTATTTATTCCATAGATATTTGCTGAGCACCCACAATGCACCCATTTAATAAAATCTAGCAATATACAACTTCTGACATTTAAATTTATGGTGTAGTGGGGGCAGGCAGTGCCATGTAACCAGTGCCTCAATATTGGTAGCACAGGATTGGAATTGGTGGGGAGGGGTGGGGATAAAAGAAAGCCATCTGAGTAGGTGACATTTGAACTGAGTTTTGAAGGAGAGGTGCACATTAGCTAGACTTGTATCAGATGGCTGGATGGGTATGTGTGAGGCTGGTGGTGGGATGTTTGTGGGAAGTGGGAACTCCATCTAGGGAGACTCTCTCGTATGATGCATAGATGCATGGACACATGATACATGTTCATAGGGAACAAGCAGAAGATTATTTCATGTGACTGAACTGACTGTGGTGGGAATGGAAGAAAATGAGCCTAGAGAAGTAGGCAAAAACTAAATCATGAAGGGGCTTGGCTAGCTAGTGAAGGATTTTTACTTTTATACTGAAAGCTGTTGAAATCTATTACAGAAATTTAGCTAAGGTAATGTCATACACAGATTTGGGCTTTAGAAGAATCATTTAGGTATTTGTGAAGAGACTAGCCAAACCAGAGGCAGAAAGGCCAGTTGGTTTACAATACCAGCAAGACTGATGGCTTGTTTTACTTAGTTTAGAGTGAAAATACTTTGCTTTTTTTTCCTTCAGCTTAGACTTACCTATTCTTTGAAAGAAAAAGTAATTCAGAGGACTGCTGCATTCTAGGGCTGAGCTCTTCTATTAATGTTCCTAGTTTACATTGGTGCAACCAAAATAAAGTGACTTTATTTTTTAAAAAAATGCTCAGGCAATAGTGGTATAAAGGAGTAAAGAAGGTAGATTGAAGTGATTTGAGGGGATAAAGGTCTAGAACCCAAAGTTAGGTTAGGTCTGAATGCTGAATGAAAGGGAGGAGTCAATCAAGATGCTTAGTGTTTGGCCTTGAAGAAATAGAAAATCAGAGTGTCATGCATTGGGATAAAAAATGGAGAAAAAAGAAGTGAAGGTTTTGGAAGAAAGGTAAACATTTAGATTTGGACATTACAGATTTTGGAGATACTTGTGGGTCATAGTTTTAGAGCAATAGATGGAGCCCTGGGAAACGTCAGTATTTAAGAGTGGAAGAAGGAAAGTAGATGTGGCTCAACTGATAGAATGTCTGCCTACCATATGGAGGGTCCAGGGTTTGATACCCAGGGCCTCCTGGCCTGTGTGGTGAGCTGGCCCAAGTGCAGTGCTGCTACACGCAAGGAGTACGGTGCCATGCAGGGGTCTCACATGCACAAGGAGTGCACCTTGCAAAGAGAGCCGCCCCATGTGAAAAAAGTGCAGCCTGCCCAGAAGTGGCACAGCACACAGGAAGAGCTGATGCAGCAAGATGGTGCAACAGCAAAAAAAAAGAATGCAAGCAGACACCGAACATACAACAAATGGACACAGAGAGCAGACAATGGGGGGAAAGGGGAGAGAAATAAGTAAGATAAATCTTAAAAAAAAAAAAAAGAGTGGAGGAGAAGGGAGTCTGTGAAGGAGGGAAAGGAAGAAAATCACATCACAGTTGAGGAAGTATGGTTTCAAGAATGTGGCAGTAATCAGTGGCTTCAGATAACCGGAGAACAAGTGAGAAGAGCAGCAAGCTTGTACAATTCTGGCAATGTGGAGCTCATTGGCAACCTGAGGGAGATGAGTGGTGGAGACAGTTATCAGGTTGCTGTTAACTGAGAAGTGGTAAGATGTGTAACAGAAAGGAAGAGGTGGTCACAATTGTTCATTTTATTTTAAGATGTTTGGACTCTTCAAACAAACAAACAAAGTCAATGCCATTTCTTGTCAATGGTGTCTGATTCTCCATTATTCATGTGAAATCCATGCCCCTTTTGCAGGGTGATGTTGAAATACATAACTGCTGATACAGAGCTATGGCCATGGCAGCCTTCCTAACCTGAGTTTCTCTCTCTTCTCTGATCTTCACATGCAGGACAGTCAGGTGAGACCTGCTGGGAGACATTGCAACCTGGATGAGGCTGGGTCACAGGAATGAACTAAGCACTTGGAGAAGGCAGTGAAAGTAGATAAATGTTTTATTGCAGGCAGAACAAAGAACACGATATGGGCAACTGGACATTGTTTAAGCAGTTGGTCCACATCAGGAACTCCATGAAGAATGGATAGATAGAGGAATCTAAAGACAGGCAACATTTTCAGACTTAGACCAAATGGACCAAAAATGTCCAAAGGCTTTTGAGATTAAGAGCTAGCTCATGTCTGTGTAAAGCAAAACCAGTAGTCTGTGACTTGCATGGGGCATCCTTCTTATGTAGAAATTCTGGGAAAGGAAAAACCCCAGGGGTTATCTCTTTGAGAATGCCCACAGACATGCAAACAATAAAGATGTTTAGTCTTCTGCACAATCACTAAAATATAAGTTTCTGGATGCCAGGAAACCTAAGAGAGCCGGGTTTGTTTCTTCAAAAAAAGAAATCATATTTTTTGATAATAGCAGAGACAAGCTTATTGGAAAAAATTTTAATTACCAAAATGTGAAGAAAGTGAAAGTTTCCTGTAATCGCCCACCCCATAACCACTGTTAACTGTATATCTATGTAATTAATTTTGTTTTTACAAAAATGAGGTAAATACCATATATACTGTTTTATAAATTGGTGATGCAATTAACAGGCAAAGAAACTGAAGCACAGAGGGGCTTAAGCTGCCCAGGGTCACAGGACCAAGCCAACTGTGTAGCCAGGCTGTGACTCCACAGTCCTGCTTCAGGGCCTATGTGCTTCAACACTCCGATAAGTCGGATTTCGGAGAATTGTGTTTGGATATGCGATATGGTGACGTTAGTTCTTTAGCTGGTCACTCTGACTTCACAGTGGGCCTGAGAAATAAGATTCCATATCTGTACCTCTGCCTGCTCTGTTGATGGAAATTTGGGGCAAAGGGGTCCACCAAGAGATCACAGACTCCCTCTTTCTGAACATAATATGTATCCTTACAAGCACAGTGATTCTCATTCATTCATTAATATAGTCAGTCCACAAATACTCTGAGCCCCTAGGGTACCTGGTGCTTTCCCAGGCACTGCGGATGTTGCAGTCAATCGGAAAGACGCAGTTCCTGGCTTGGCTTCCTGGACCTTCCTGAGGAAAGTGAGACCAAAAGAAAAAAAAAAGCACCTGCCATCATACCCACAGAAACAAACAAGGTAATTTTATAGAGAGATAAGTGCTATGAAGACAGTTCAGAAGGGTAATGGGATAGAGAGTGACACTGGCAGAGGCAGGAGATGAAGCCACTTCAGTTGGATGGCCAAGGAAATCTTTATTGCCCAGTGACGCTTGCATGAGACCACAGGGATTTCGAGGGAAGAGCACATCATAGCCAGACGTCTGGATCCGTGAAGTTAATTGTTGAGGCAGGATAGAGTCCTGGGAGCGAAGAGTGGGCCCCTTTCTGAGGAAGGTTACTGATCCACTGGTGAAAGAATGTGCTTTGAGTCATCTCCCCCTACACACGCTCAGCAGGAATTTCTCACCACCAGAGCCAGTGTCTATGAAATGCTACAGTTCCAAGTGCCTTTGGGGAGCAACAACTTGTGCCTCTCTTTCTTTAGCTCTCTGCTTTAACCACTTTGCCCCTTGTTAGCAGAATGTTTATGTCTGTACATATTTTCAAGTTGCTCTTCCCTCCCCCAAGGACAGAGGGAAGAAACACCGGGAAGGAAACAGATTCTGCCCATTACAGAAAACGACAATACACTGTCACCCAAAAACAGGCAGACTCATCTCCAGAAAAGTGAGTCTGTCCACAGTTTTGAGTTTCAGTTCTGTTATGTTGTCTCACCACTGACCAATTTTATGCCAAATGAGGGTGGATTGGCTTTAGTGAGTACTTCTACTGCTAACCTAAGACAATCAGAATGAAAAGTACAGACTGAAAGAGACTTCTAGGGGAGAAATAAAATCAGGGTGGCATGAGCATGGCCGGAACTCATAAAACCATGAGTAAAGTCTTCAGGTGCTGAGGGAAGAAGCGCTGAACAGCTCAGGAGAACACACACTGAAGGGGTTCACACCATTGCCTGGGGGTACCCTGAACAAACTGATGGTGAAGACACCGACTGTCTGTGGTTCTTGAAATCCTCAAGGCAATTTTCAAAGGCAAAGGGAGTTCCACCCTAGGCCTTAAACTAATTTGAATCTGGGTAACATCAGAATCATTTCTGCCTTTCTAACATAGAGTGAAATCCCCTCTTCCCACACAGACTTTTGTATGGTCATCTTTACACTCTTTACGAAATGGTTGTCCATGACTGAAGTCAATTTTATTTCTGGCAATATGGTGCTTTTGGAATATAACACCCCTGGCCATTTCCATCTGCTCCAGAATTTACACATAGGGCAGTTTAAATATGGGAAAGACTTCACTGAAATCCCCCACTCTTCTCTCTGCTCAAACCAACCTAGCTTGCCTCTTGACTCCTACTTGAAATTTGTTAGATTTGGGGCCTGGATGGATAGAAACCTTTATTCATAATTAGAAGGAGGCCTAATTTACAAATATTGCAGAAGGAGGAACTTAAAAGTTGACAGTGAACTGTATAATTTTTCTTTTTTTTTTATGGGGAACAGGCTTTGAGAGTGGGGAGGGAAGGGCTCAGAGAGCTAAACAGGTCACATACTAAGTAGGAGGAGAAGGTGCTATGAGATGAGTCAACAAGTCCTAGAAAAGCTGAGGATCCAGAGTACACAACCTGCCCATTTCAGAATTTGCTTGTTTTAAAAATCCCTTCTAACTAGACAGGATGCTCCTACTTTGTTTCCTTTCCATCCATTTTTGTGTAGTCAAATCCCCCTCAACTATGTAAACCAGTCTTGATCTCCTTAGAAAAGGTTGAAAAGTTATCTGATTAAAAAAGTAAGGTCATTGGGTCAGTGATACTGAATTTTTTTGTTTGTTTGTTTTTTGTTGTTGTTTTTCTTCTTTATTTTCTTTTAAATGTTACATTAAAAAAATATGAGGTCCCTATAAAGCCTCCCACCCCATCCACCCCACACCTCCCACATCAACGACCTCTTCCATCATTGAGGCTATCTAATAAATACTTGTTTACTGATGAAGACCAAGAAAAAAATTTGAATACATAGATCTTGAAGTGTTGAGACTGTTAAATACTCTTTTAAGATTTTGTTAAGTGCTTGTTACCAGCTATACTATATCTGTGTTACCTGCAGGAACCATGGCTATACCCTGGTGATATTTTGATTGTTTGCATTATGTGCCACATTAATTTGTTTAGGCAGTAAACTTTTTTCCTGAGCCTTAAATCAAATTAATGGGCTAAGTATAGCTAGAGATTCCTCAGACAACAGGTCAGGTACATTTTTTTTTTTTTCTTCAGAATATCTGTTTTAGCATGGTGCTGTTCTCTGGTGGCCTAAGATTCCCCCAGAGTGTAGCTTTTCTTCTCCTCCCTTGCTGGCTGTGCCAGCCCAACCTCCTAGTTCATGTATTCTTGGACCTCTAAAGTAAACAGGACAGCCTCTCAGTTTTGGTCTTATATTTATGTTGGCAGTGAACTGTTCACATCCCAAATTCCTTCCATTTTTCCTATCATATTTCAGAATATAGAAATGTAGTAAGGGCAGTGGCATTTGATACTTTTCTACTGAACTAGACACTAGCTATTTTCCCAAGGGAATAATCAAATGTGAATTTATCAGGCTAGACTAAGACCTACGCAAAACTGTTACCCAGCATGTAATTATGTCTGACAGCACAAGGCAAATCTTTTATCCAGTGCTTAGCCCATAGACCACTCTTAAATGGACTGAAATGCCAACATCTTTTGAAGGAGTCTATAATATAAGCCTAAATTCAAGTGGTCACTGATGAAACACCAAATAAAACCAAAGAGAAGAGTTTTAAAAATTCACGAATACTTCATACAGGCAGGCAAAGGAAAATTCAAAACTGCAAAAAAAAAAGCCCTATTAAAAATAAGAATTTATTAGAAATGCTGCCAGGAAATTAAAAAGAACAACAACAACATTATTTGGTGAGTCTGTATTAAAATAATGAGGTTTAGCAGCAAATCTAAGATGGTCTATGTATCATACAATGTTGGAGAAAAGGCAGTGCTCACTGGGACACAGAGACTGATGATTGCAGTCAAAAAGTTTATTGGGAAGCTCTCCCAATGGATGGAGTCTGAAGAATAGACTTCAGCTGGCCCCTGGAAGGGGGAATATGAATTTATACAGTACATTCCTAGGCGGGGACATGACAGTCAGTGGAGGGGGTTGAGAATCTGAGTGAGGTGCAAGGGCCATTAGGAAGCCCTAGAAGTGAAAATTTTCCCTTGTATGACTAGAGGGTATTGGGTTAGAGAGTTATGTTTTCTTGGAATGCTGGACAAAAAGGTGGTGCTTTGATCTGGAAGAGGTGATGGTCTCTATCTCACTTTACTTTCATCTTCACGTGGTTTCTTTGTTTAACCTTTGGGCAAGGGCTGTGCTTTCAGACATGTAGGCTATGGGGGGGACAGTCTTTCTTCAATGCATGTCAGGGGGAACTGAGTCATAGCTAGGTTGCAAATTATTACAAACCTAGTGAGGGGGAACCTCTAACATGCAACATAACAAGAAAAAGAAGATGCCAAATGAGTTTTATCTGTTATTTGGAAGAATAGAAGGAAATGGAAATACTGGTTTGTAAACTTGCTAAATAAGAACCATAGAATGGAAGAGCTGGAAAGGGCTTTTGAGATATTTTTGTCAATCCCTTTAATTTATTGATGAAAAATGGAGGGTTAGGGAGCTTGAATGACTTACTCAGGTTACACAGGGACTTTGTGGCAGACCAAAATAAGAATTCTCACTCTGGCTCAGGTCCCTTACTGAATATGTTACCTACCAGAGCATCTACTACATACCACATGCTCAGTGTATGTTTGGTGGCTTCATTTAAATTAAATTCGGAGTCAAAGATCTGATCTGCATCTAATCAATTGTATGTCTTTGGGAGACTCACTTCAATCCTTTGGACTACAAGTAAATGTTCAATAAATTTGTAGAACTTGTAGAATTAAATTTTGCAGATATATTTAAAATACATTAAAGGTTCATTGATTATTATTAAATAATACCTAAGATCAAATTAATGATTTATGTATCGTTTAATTTTTGACAGCCTTATTAAAATATAATTAACATTAAAAAACCCATTCAAAGTGGACAACTGAATGATTTTTAGTATACTTTCTAATTGTAATATACTAGTATATACTTTATATCTTATTTTCATATATTTTGATATTTAATAAATATTTTACCTTATTTGCTAATGATAATATAGAGTTGTGCAATCATTAATACATTCTAGCTTTAGAACTTCTCATCACTCCAAAAGAAAAGTCCGTACCCATTAGCTGTCACTCCTTGTTCTCCCCATTAAGCCTTGCCAACCACAAATCTACTTCTTTTCCTTATGCACTTAGCTATCATAATAGACATTCCATATAAATGGAATCATACAATATGTGGTCTTTCGCGATTACTTTCTTTCAGTTAGCATTTTTTTAAAGGTTAATACATGTTGTTGTATATATTAGTATTTCATTTTTTTTTATTGCTGAATAATGTTCCATTGTATTTGTTTCTGTGTTCTGGTTGTTATAAAAAATGCTGCTGTGAATACAATCATGTACACATTTTTGAGTGGATATATATTTTCATTTCTCTTGGATATATACACAGGGATGAGAATGTTGGGTCATATAGTAACACGTGTTTAAGAATTTGAGTGATTGCTAAGCTGTTTTCCAGAGTGGCTGTCCCATTTTACATTCCCAAGTATAAGGGTCCTAATTTGCCCACATCTGCTATACTACTTGGTTTTAGCTGTCTTTTTGATTATAGCAATCTTAGAGGATGAGAAATGGTATCTATTGAGGTTTTGATTTGTTTTTCTTGACAAATGATGTTGAGCATCTGTTCATGTGCTTATTGGCTGCTGTTGGTATATCTTCTTTAGATAAATGTCTACTCAAGTCTTTGTGCATGTTTTAATTGTGCTGTTTGTCTTGAGTTACTGAGTTTTAGCAGTTCATTATATATTCTGGATATTAAAGCCTTGACATTTGCAAATATTTTCTCCCACCCTGTGTGTTGCCTTTTTGCTTTCTTGACTGTATTATTTGCAGCACAAATGTTTTAGTTTTGATGTAGTCCATTTACTCTATTTTACTTTTTGGTTCCTTGTGCTTTTGGTGTTAAATCTAAGAAATCACAGCTAAATCCAAGGTTATGAAGGTTTCCCCTAAGTTTTCTTCTAAGAGCTTTAAGGTTTTAACTCTTATATTTAGTCCTTGATACATTTGGAGTTAATTATTTAATATGGTATGAGATAAGGGTCCAATTTAATTATTTTAAATTTGGATGACCAATTTTCCCAGAACCATTTGTTGAAGAGACTATTCTTTCCCCATTTAATATACTTGACACCATTGTCAAAAAAAGTAGGCCATAGATATGTGGGTTCATTTCTTGATTCTTGTTTCTATTCCTCAGTTTATATGCCTATATTTATGCCAGTACCACACAATTTTGATTAGTGTGGCATTTTAGTAAGTTCTGAGATTGGGAAATGTGAGAACTTCAACTTTGTTCTTCCTTTTCAAAATCGATTTATTATTTGGGGACTATTGTAATTGTATATGAACCTGAGGACCAATTTTTCCATTTCTGCAAAATAGGCTGCTGGGATTTTTATAGGAATTGCATTGACTCTCTTTATCACTGTGCATAGTACTGAAATCTTAATAATATTAAGTATCCAATCTATAGATTCAGGAATTCTTGCCATTCATTTAAGCTCTCTTTAAATTCTTTCAGCAGTTATTTGTAGTCTTCAGAGAGCAAGTATTTCAAATCCTCAATTAAACTTATTCCTAAATGTTTTATTCTTTCAGATGCTATTGTAAACAGAATTGTTTTCTTAATTTCCATTTTGGATGGTTTGTTAGTGGTATACAGAATCGCAATTGATTTTTACATGTTAATCTTGTGCCCTGCAACTTAGCTGAATTCATTTATTCACTTTACTAGTTTTATTGTGGAATCTTTAGGATTGTCTATATAAAAGATCATACCATCTATGAAGAGAGATAGTTTTACTTCTTCCCTTCCAATTTCATTGCCTTTTTTTTCTTTTTCTAGCCTAATTGCTCTGGTTTGAACTTCCAGTGTAACGATGACTAGCACTGGTGAAAGCGGGCACCCTTGTTTTGTAGCTGATCTTCAGGGAAAAGCTTTCAGTTTTTTGCAGTGGATGTTCAAATATGCCCTTTATCATGATAAAGAAGTTCCCTTTTCTTCCTATTTTTCTGAGTGTTTTTATCATAAAATTGTTGGATTTTGCCAAATGCCTTTTCTAAGTAAAAGTTAATGTGGTGTGTTACATTGGTTGATTTTCTTATGTCGAACCATGCTTAGCCTCTTCGTTTTTCTTCATTACTTTTTCTCTCTGTTCTTCAGATTGCAAAATCTCTGTTGATTTATCTTTAAATTCACTGATTCTTTCTTTTGTCTGCTCATATCTACTAGTCCTTCTAGGGAATGTTTCATTTTGGTTATCATATCTTTCAACTTCAGAATTTCCACTTAATTCTTTTTACAAATATATTTATCTATTTTCTATTGAATGAGACATTCCCATCATATTTTTCTTTAATTCTATAGAAATAGTTTTATTTAGTCCTTCAAACATATTTATAATTACTGTTTTGAAGTTATTGTCCTCTAAGTTCACCAAATGGGCCCCTTCAAGGTAGTTTCTACCGCTTGCTTTTTATCCTTTATATTGGTCTCAGTTTTCCTGTTCCTTCCATGTCTCATAATTTTTTTTGCTGAAAATTCTACATTTTTAATAATATTTCCTAGCATCTCTTGATACCAATCTCCCAATCTCTGGGGGGTTGATCTTGTTTTTTGCTTATTAATTTATTTATTTAGTGACTGGATGAATTAAGTCTGAGAATTCTATACTTCCCTCTTCACCCCTCAACTGCATTGTGCAGCCCCTGACATCTCCCCTCAGATTTTTTTTTCTTGCTTTTGTCTTTTAGTCTGACTACCCTGGAGTATGGCTCAGCATAAGACATCTATTGGTGAAATGTTGTGCGTAAGCCACCTTGGACAGTTAGATTTTCACCCTGTACCATTGGATAAGCATATGGCTTAGAGGCTGTTATCACAGTTTAAAAAATTTACATTTTTTCCCTATATATCCCAGGGATTAGTAGCTTGGCTTTTTCCTCTCCAATCATCCTCTAAAGAGTATAGCCTTGGGTATGCATGTAGACTTTCAGACTGCCAAAGGTGCATGTGATTTTATTTCTAAACCTATAGGAATTGCCTCTGGGTACAAAGTAGCTTATTGTTCAGCCAGTGTTTGATGAGAGGTTGTGTTTAAGACTCTACTTCCAGTGAGGCTTCTGTTCTTTGTTAATTGATCTGTGTGCAGCTTGGGGAGTGTTTTTAAGTCTGTCTCACGTCCTGCTCTGATTGCAGTCAAAAGAGTGCAACCTGACACTTGGCACAGTTTTCCTGACCCTCAGAGTTGACTGTGATCCCTGGAGGGTTCTCCTTTCCCTGGTCTCTCTAATTTCTGGTAGATTTGCCATTCCATTTATTGCTACTTCTATCATGGACCTAGGGGTACTCTTTTAATTGCTCTCCACCAAGACCACCATTGTTTCCCACAATGCCCAAAGGCACGGAATTCTCCAACTCTATTCTAATATCTGTCATTCCCTTGGAGCAATGCCCTCCCTCTTTCTCCTTGAGTGACATCTATGCTTTTCAAGCTGGCGCTGGGAGAAGTTTTATCCTCTGGTCTTCTTGACTTGCCCTTCCTGGCATGGAAACTCTGCCCTAAAAGGCCGTTGATGTGGGTGTCAGGGGGCCCCAGTAATTTTGGCCTGCCATTCCTGTAATAGAGCTTTCACCATATGAGTGGGGCTAGGTGAGGGAAAGAAGCCTCAGTTTTCAGCTATGGCAGCCTGAAATAGAGCTTCTTCATAGTGAAGTTAAGGGGCATGAGTAATACCTGCAGCCTGCCCTGCCAGAGTAAAAGGGAGCTCTGTCTCTTTGGTGGCACATTGCCCAGGGTAGCGCTTGTATAATGCCTATCTAGGAAGGGAGCAATAATGGAGTGGGTCCTGGCTCAGAGGCCACAACTCTCACTGTTCTCATTGAGATTTAGCAGACTTTCTTGAATGAACATTTCTCCCTTTGCTATAGGCTCTTAGGACAGTTTTCAGAGACTTTAAATAATTTTTTAAAAATAAAGTTCTCCAATTTATGCTTGTTTTGCCTGGGAGAAAGTCAACTGTACCCCTCATTCAACCATTCTGGAAATTGGTCCCTGTCATTTTATTTTTTAATTAAATAAATGTGTTTTAACCTTTTGTTATTACTATTAATTTCCATGGGTAAATGATTTCTCTGTGCCTCTACTGAGTGGAAATTTTCTTTAGCTGACCAAAGTAGTCTAGGTCACCTAGAAAAATCAGTTCAAAGGTTTCTTTCATGCAAGAAATACAGAAGTAGGAGATGTTCACGGTTGGTTAAGACAGTGACTCAAAGGTGTCATCAAGGACCCAGGTTCTTTCAGTCTTTAAGTTTTCCTATCCTCAGACTTTGTCTTTTCCTATTAGGTTAACTCCTTCAGGGCCCAAGATGGCAGCTCCAGTTCTAGGCAACAAATGCAGATTATAACGTCCATAAATTGAAAAGGGTATGTTTTTTGTTTCCTTTCAGGAAGAAAGAAAAATCTCCCAAGAAGTTGGTAGGAGGAGAGCAGATGTAACTCAAGTGCTTGAGCACTCATTGGGGAGCAGATGTAGCTCAGTGATTGAGCACTTGCTTCCCATGTGTGAGTTCCTGGGTGCAATTCTGGTATCTCCTAAAAAAGTAAAATAAAAGGTCTCTAGGATACTTGTGCTCTGTATTCAATAGCCAGAATTGTGTACATGCTCATTTTAATCTATCTATTAGATATTCAGCTTCCCCTAAAATGCCTGGTATAATTAGGTTTCTAAAAGCAAAGAAGAAGAGCAGAGGGATTTATTTATTTATTTATTTTTATTGATTTTGTAAAAATATTACATTAAAAAAAATATGAGGTCCCATTCGACCCCACCACCCCCACCGCACCCCTCCCCCCCCCAGCAACACTCACTCCCATCATCATGACACATCCATTGCATTTGGTAAGTACATCTCTGGGTATCTCTGCACCTCATGGTCATTGGTCCACATCATGGCCCACACTCTCCCCCATTCCATCCAGTGAGCCCTGGGAGGATTTACAATGTCCGGTGATTGCCCCTGAAGCACCATCCAGGGCAACTCCAAGTCCCAAAGGCGCCTCCACATCTCATCTCTTCCTGCTATTCCCCATACCCATCAGCCCCCATGTCCACTTTTCCCACTCCATTGCCACCTTTTCTCTGAGGTCCTTGGATTGGTTGTGTCCGTTGCACCTCTATGTCAAGAGGAGGCTCAGATTCAACATGGTTACTGGATGCAATCCTCCTGCTTTCAGTTGTAGGCACTCTAGGCTCCATGGTGTGGTGGTTGTCCTTCTTCAACTCCATCTTAGCTGAGTGAGGTGAGTCCAGTAAATCAGATTGTAGGAGCTGGAGTCTGTTGAGGCTCAGGGCCTGGTTATCATATTGTCAGTAAAAAGATTCAATCCCCTAAATATATCTGAAACCCCAATACCAACTACAATTCCAGTAAAGTAGCATGATAGTCTTATGAAAAGAGATCCCCTCTGGGTCCAGTTTCATCACGCAGAAACACCAGCTCCAAAGAAGGGCCATCTGTCATGGCAATGAACCGTATCTGCCATGACCATAGAACCCGTGGGTCCCTTTAGCCCTCAAAGGAACCAATACCTGGGGATTGTATCTACTTCATCTGTTTCTTAGATTCTGCTCAGTTGTGCATAAGGGCAATCCTTCTGACAGCCTCCAGACTCTTTTTTAGAGACTCGTAGCCATATAAACTCATTTCTCCTTTCCATTTCCCCCTTACATTAGGTCAAACAGCATTTTAAAGTCATGTTATTATATGTAGATAGGGATATTCTGCTAGATCCGCATTGAACCTTCAATTCAAGGTCATTTTCCAGTTGCATCATCAGTTGGTACTTGATAGTGATCCCTCGGTGCCAGGGAGGCTCATCCCCGGGTGTCATGTCCCACGCTGGGGGGAAGGCATTGCATTTAGATGCTGAGTTAGGCTTCGAGACCGGCCACATTTGAGTAACATAAAGGCTGTCAGGAGGAAATTCCCAGGCACAGTGCTACTCTAGGCCTTGTTCTTATTTCAGGCATATAGGCTCACAAGCATAGTCGTTAGTATCAGGGGCTCACTGTTGGACCCTCATTCCTTCTCGGTCCTTGCCGCTGCACTTAGGGGAACTGCCGCTGCTCCCCTAGGGACCACGGCACAGCACCCCCAGCCAGGGACCCAGTACCCCCCCAGCTTTAGTTTAATTGTTGCCACTATGAGTATATCCAAACATTACCATGCACCCTGGACATATGCCCTGTATAGCTCCCTGTCAGCCATATATCCCCTGTCAATAGTATCCTATACCAGTATTCCTCTGCTGCCATTGTTGGACCACTCTGGGATCCAGAACTTCCTGAATATTGAAGCCCCAATATCATGTCAGGATCTCTTACTAGCAAAATGGGATATAGCGATGGGTTTAAAGGTTAGATATAGAATATGTGTTGACTTGGAAAAATTCTACATCCTATCTTTTTCTTTTCCTATTTTTTTCCCCCTACTTATTGATCTTCTCTTCACAAGAGCCCTAGACCACAGCAATTCATGTATGCAATATACAGCACTCCCACGCATCCACCCCAAAACCTTTTCCCTTCCACAGCAATACTCTAACAGGCTATTCACAACATATTTACTTAAAGTGATGTACAGAGTCTGAGACAATAGCTTTCAAACCAGGTGACATCTGTGCTTACATTGTGGTGCATACTTTAGGACACGCAGTTTTCTAACATTTTTAGTTATCCTATGTTTTACATTATGGTTTACATTATCATTCTGTCGTCCCCTATATGTTTATGATGTAATATTACATATTTTATATCCATCCTTGTGTACTCTCACGAAACTCCTCTCTTACCCCACCTTTATCTTGGTTACACACATTTAACATCCGTTTTCCCATCCCCTTTGTGCCCACAGTGACAGCCAACCTCCGTTTCCCGAGGAGCCACATCCAGAGATACTTGCAACAGTGTTCAGGTCCTAAATTGCTCAGCTGCCCCAATGCCCTGGGAGCCACCCTTTCTCTCGAGAGATACAGTTCCCTCTATTTGATGGCATTAGTCCTCCCCAGGATGTGGGTCCACCCCCACTCTCACTACTTGGGTCTCTACCCAATGGTATCACCCACTCTGGCAAAATGAGCATTCAGACATTCCCCAGGAGCCCGTCCCGCATCGGACCCTCCCTTCCGAGCATCCTAAACCGGTAACCCTCTTAATTATATTTTGATACGATTTTCTCAGCATTTTACTCTCAACCAACACCTAACACTCTCCTGTGTTCGTATGCTACCCCTCCCTCCCCCCACTTTTTGGGCAATATTACCCATCCGCCCATCCCCAGCCCCCCTCAAACCCGCAAAGCCCCACCCAAAGGCAACCCCTTGCCCCCATTTTATCTCTTCTTTGTGTTCATACTTACCGCCAGCTCATCATAAATTCCACCCCGAGCAGAGGGATTTAGATAGAACTGTATCTGCTGTATCTGAGTTAGGGATTATGGGAATTGTAGAGATGAATAAAATACCTTATTCTCAAGGAAATTACAGTTTATTAATAATGTCATTACTACAATTATCCATGATAACCAGTGCATTGCCCTGTTAGTGTCATAAAAGCTATGGGTTTAAAATAAAATGAGACATTAGTCAAATTCATTGACTCTCATACAAAGTCATCTCATCCCTTCATTCTGACCAAGAAGTTCTGTTTAGTCAGTACTGTTAATCTAATCCATGAAATTGGTTAAAAATAAGGTAAATTTGAAAAGTATCTCTTGAAGAGGGGAAAGTATCACCAATACCTAGAAAAGCTATGTTTATCTTATCTGAAAGGGAAAATAATTCATGTTATTTGAAACATCATCAACTGATATTCTAGGCTGTTTTGAAGGCTCACTCAAGACTACATAGTAGCTCAGACCTTCCTAATTTCTATCCACGGAGGAATGTGCTCTATCAGGACATTTGAAAGTTTTACAGACTTTACAGAAAAGAGTAGTGTGGATTTAGTTGTTTTAAATGAACACCTAAGGAAATATGTTCTTTACTAGAGTTAAGGTTATACAGTGGGTTTAATTTTAAGATATCAGATTTGGTAGTGGGAGGAAGGAGAAGATAGGTCCCAATATCTATATTTTTATATCATATATTGTCCATATTTCCTGTGAATATACATTAAAATGCCTACCTCAGGATCTAATATATGTTTATGTTTGGGAAGGAAATGAACCTCAAGAAGGTAAAACTCTTCAAGAACCTTAATAGAAATAAATCATTATAATACAAAAAAGCAAGTGATAAAACAGTTTCTGCGAAGAACTTCTGTGAAAGGAAACAATGTGGCTGCCACAAGGAAAGATAAGAAAGGTACAAGCAGAAAAAGGTTACAAAGCATACATTTAGACACATTTTTATCAAATATTTATTGAATCCTTACTACAAAGGAGACCCTGTGCTAAAAAGATATAAAGAGGATGTGACCGTCACCCAGTGTTCTTGAGGGTGAGGCCTAGAGCTCAGCCACCACCAGATGCTTGATGAGTGTGGAGCTGAGAAGATGGGTGAGCTCTTGAAAGGTGTGGGGCTCCTGTTCCAAGCTCTAAGAAGAAACCATCATTCTACAGATGATGCTCAAACTTTGAAATCTAATGGATTATGCCCTGTAGTTTTTCAAATCTGTTTAGGACACATGACTTCTGTTTGCCTTCCAATTTCTCTCTATAGAAATGGAAATGTTTATTCTATGACTGTCCCTTCTTTGTATATTGGAAGCAGATAACTTGCTTTCTAAAGTTTACAGGTCTTCAGCTGGAGGGGAATTTGCCCCAAGACAGACTGCATGTCTATAACTGATTTTTATGATATTTTTTCCTATCATTGCTTTTGAAATGTTTTAAGGCTTTTGAAATAATATGATGGAATGAATGTATTTCCATATGGAAAAAACATGTATTTTTGGGGTCCACAAGGTGAAATGTCCTCGTTTGAGCCTTTTATGGCTCAAATCCAAAAAATTATGTTCTTAAGTTAATCTATTTCTGTGCACGGAAATCCATTGTATGTGGCATTCTTTTAGTTAGATTCAATTAAAGAGCTTTTTGATTAGCTCACTTTGGATTAGATTGCAGGACCCAGGGTGGGTCTTAATAGCTAACAAGAAAACAACACATATATACATAGTGGTTATTATGTGTCAGGAACTGCTCTAAGCAGGTTACATATATTAACTCATTTAACTTTTACAAAAATCCATTAAGGTAAGTAACATTATTATCCCCATATCACAGAGCAGGAAACTGAGACACAGGAATTACTAGCCCAAGTTTGCATAGCTAGAAAGTGATGGAGCAGAGAGTCCTACCTGGGCAATCTAGCTTCAGACTCTATGCTCTACATTGCACTGTGTACTTAATGTGTATGGTAACTTGGCAGGCTTTATAAAGATATAATATTTGATATTACAATGAAGATGTAAAGAAAATATTATGAGACCTTAGAGAAATGAGATTTTTTAGCTGAGGGATGAAATGCAATTTATTTGGAAGAGAGCGTTTGGAGGATATGTAGGATTTAGGCATGACAGACTTCCACGGGGACAACCTTTGGGGAAGTAAGAGAATGGAAAGAAGGTTTTTGCAGTTGAGGTGCAGTTATGTGCAAGAGATTAAATGAAGGTAAAACTGGAAAATAGAATCCTTAACTATTATAACCTACTCCTTAACTATCATTTAATGTAGCTCCTCATTTTACTGACAAAGAAATTGAAGCCCAGACAGGTGCGATGGTTGAATCATGATTCCATTGGGGCCATTGGGTGGCAGATCAGAACTGGAACTCTAGTTTCCTGACTTCCAGACCAGAGGTTTTCATATTCTATCAAATTGTATGATTAGATCATGGAGATCCTTTATATGTAAACTACTAAAGGATTTTAAATGGGTATGGAAGACCTGGATTTGAATCCCAACTCCTTAACCTGACAGTTGCAAGATTTGAGAGGATTTTACTTAACCTGTGCCTTCATCTGCAAAATAAAATAATGACTATAATAAAGTGCCTATCTCGAAGGGTTGCTGTAAGAAGTTGAAGAGGTGCCCTGCTCATAGTAGATCCTAAGCAGTGAAATAATTTTTCTCTTCCCCTTTCCTTTATTTATTTTTGTAAAGTTTTTTCCTTCCCCTTCTTCCTCTTGTTTTTTCTTCCTCTAGGTGAACATTGTCCCACCCTGCCAGAATTTGCATCTCTTGGCCTGAGGGTTTCCTCTGAAGCCCTGAAAGGCTGCTCTGCCAAAATTCAAGAGATGCCAGAAGTACCAGAATATCCAAGCCCCCTCTCCTTGCTCTTCCTCCCTTCTCCAGCAGCCCTCACCAGGGGCTGGAGGAATTTGGCTTGTGAATCCCTCAGATATTTCCTTAACACGCTGGGAGGATTTCTCTGAGGTGTGTGTTCCACACTGTTTCCTAGGGGTTTTCCACAAGATTAATCTCCAATCTTCTGTGTTCACATACCCTTTATTGGCTGCCTTTCCTTCCCTGCCTCACTTCTCCACTCCCCCTAGTGACCGTCCTTCCGAAAAAACTACTGCAGCAAGAAGCTTCACCTCAGGGTGTGCTTTTGAGGAAACCCACACTAAGGTGGGGTGGGATCCTAAATGACAGAACCCAATCCTAGAAAAGCAGAGAGGAATGAGAATATAAGCATAGATTGAAAAACTTATCCAGGGGAAGGAGAGGACACTCTAAAGTTCAGAACTGGCAGGTTACTGCCTGCTTAAGCTAGCTTTCTCACCGATGTCTTCCTGCCCTCTTGTTTCTGAACATTCTAGGTCCGAACTAAGCAACGTAATCTCAAAAACCTCGATATCAGGTGTACTTGGAAAAATCCTGTCTGACCTGGCTCCTTGGGCTTCCCAAGATTTAAAACCTCTTTGGTTTCTTAATAGTAGAATAAGGAGGGGGGCAACACCAGCACTAAAATGCACTGTGATTCTGGGAACAAGGGTATTCCCAAAGCACAGAGACACCCATAACTGTCATTTTCAGTATTACTGTAGGGTCACAGTTGATTAAAGCAACCCAGAGTCATTGTCTCTTTATCTAGGGGCTTTGCAGTTTCTGGAATCATGGATGGAGAGGGGCCTAGGTCAGGAAGATGCTTTATGCTTTATTTTCTCTGAGATTGCATGAACTTTGCCAACAAAAGCAGAAAACTCTTACATCTTAGCCTTAACTTTGCACCTTGAACTTGGCAAGGCTGTCTGACTCCTTGCCCATTGTCTCTTGTTTCACTCACCCATCTCCTAAATCAGCTTTCTTGGTGTGACAATGCAGAATCCCACAGTGGTGCAAAAGGCTAATGAGAAGAGAGATCTTTAGTAGACTCCCAAGACAATATCTTTTAAAGTGTACAGAACTAGGAGAATGAAACAGACTGGTGTTCAAAGGGTAGCATTCTAGGGAAACAGAGACACCCACATTTCACTGATGTTTAAAACTAGATTTTCTGAGATTATCACTAAAATTGCCTCATGACTGCATGACTATGACAGCCTTTTCATGTAGTAGCACATAGACTACAGCAATAATGTGAGAAATAGTTTTGAAACATTTTGGGGCTTGGGGTATGCTTTGTGTGTTTGAAATTTAAAATAAATATGGGCAGGTTGGAGGCAGAGGATTTTCTAAAATTAATTAGTTGAAAACAGTTATTGGAATCAGGATAGTGGTCAAAAGTGGTTATTTGCAGCCCCTGCAGTTTTTCATGGAATGATGCTTACCACTTGTTTATAAAAATCACTTGTTCACAAAAAAAAGAATAGCACTAATCATGTGTTAAGTATTTAGGGTGAGTATACAATAATGTCTATTGTTATTAGAAAGCTAACTTAATAAGAAAAGATCTAGAAAGTATTTCCAATCTATTTTCCATTCATGTGCTAAACAATGTTCTAATTCATTATATTCTGTTCAGAAATATCTGACAAAAAGGAAGGAAAGAAAATAAAATGAGACATGCATTTGTTTGTTTCGGGGTTATATTTTTTGTTTATAAAGAATGGCTTGCCAGCTAGACTAGGTGCTGGGAACATTAGGGTGAAATACCATGGTCTGTGTCAAGTGACCACTGCTCTCCTCTGGCTCTAAGGTAGGAGGGACTAGAACTGACACAGTAGGTCAGGATAAAAAGAGGACAGAAAAAGAAGAATAATGAGTCAATCAAGGGTTTAGGAATGTATAAGCATTGGCAGAAAGTGCAGGTCCACTTTAAAAGCATGAAATCTTGGACTATGAAAAAACCAAAGACAGCTTTTTTCAGTCTGGGCATTGTACAGTTACCTGACTGAGCAGCCAGGGGGACTGAAATTAAAACCCACTTTCACTCATCCAATTGGTGCCCTGGTAGGAGCTTTATCTACTCCTTCAAACAGGAATATTTTTTAATTTGCAGTAAGGCACTGCATAGGCTATCTGTAGTCCTGGATCCAAGGAAGGTATGCCTTTAAAACTAAAAAAAAAATTAAGGAGAATGAAAGTTGATGGTACCAGTACTTTGCACTCAAGCAAGTGTCTTTTAACAATTTTCTCCAGTGTACAGAGCTCAAGGGTATATTTTCAAGATTCTCTGGTATATATCTTATGGCTGATAATAAAGCTATAGTAATAGGCTTTATTTTTTTATTTTTTAAAGATTTTATTTTTTTATTTATTTCTCTTCCCTTCCCCCCTTCCCAGTTGTCTGTTCTCTGTGTCTATTCGCTGTGTGTTCTTCTGTGTCCGCTTCTATTCTTGTCAGCGGTCTGGGAATCTGTGTCTCGTTTTTGTTGCGTCATCTTGTTGCGTCAGCTCTCCGTGTGTGTGATGCCACTCCTGGGCAGGCTGGACTTTCTTTCATGCTGGACGGCTCTCCTTACAGGGCGCACTCCTTGCACGTGGAGCTCCCCTACGTGGGGGACACCCCTGTGTGGCATGGCACTTGTGGCGTGCATCAGCACTACGTGTGGGCTATCTCCACATGGGTCAAGGAGGTCCTGGGTTTGAATCATGGACCTCCCATATGGTAGGCAGACACTATCTGTTGAGCCAAGTCTGCTTCCCAAGTAATAGGCTTTAAACATGTCACTTAAGTTCTTTAGCTACTTTAACAGCTCAATATTTGTTATGTAATATGTTAAATAAAACAACAAAAAAAAACTTTAGAAAGAAGAGAGTGGCTTGTTACAATTCCTTATGATACAAAAAGTCATAAAAATGTTATTAAATATCAAATAAAGTGGACAAAATGGCTTTTAAATTGTGTTTTTAAAAGTTCTAAATTACTTTAGCATGCTTAAAAATTAATAATATGTGAACAATTGGTTGGGCACTTTAAATTTTTAACAGTCTGTTTAGTGTGATTTATTTAGAGAGAAACAATAATTTTATAATTTCTGAAAATATCACCAAACAACCAGAGCAGGCATAATTAGTTTAAATGATTTTAAAACAATTTTCTTAGATTTAAAATCAAGTAAAAATACTAAAATATAAACTAATATTTGTAGAAAAGATGTAACAAAAATTACCCAAACCAAATACTTTCTGAAGAAAAAATTTAAAATTAATCATAGGATTAAAAGTTGTAAACTGACCTCATGGTACACACAAATTGCAAATATATTTAAAAACAAAAGGCAGTGAGAAGAAATATTTTCATTTTCAACCATTTGGTGATTTTACTCACTTTAATTTTGAGCAATTCACTTGGATGGAGAAACTTTAGTCATAAAATCTAGGCAGGGCTCATTTTATCCAATGTTGCAACAAGATCAAGTGACTTTCATATACATGAGTTCCAAATTGACTTAATGAAACTAGAATAAACACTCTTGGGGTGTTGATTGACTAGTAGATGCAAGTCTTCACTGTCTCATCAAGTGTTCTGTGCCTTTGGATGTCCCTGTTTATTAGGGCAGTATATGCAGTATCTGTATGTGTGGCATATTGAATTATGTACCCAAATTTAAACATGCTCTTGGTCTTGATCTGCATTCCTGTAGGAGTGAGCCCATTGTGAAAAGGATCTATTGAAGATGCTATTTTAGTTAAGGTGTGGCCCAACTGAATGAGAGTGGACCTTAATCCAGGTTCCTGGAGTTCTTTAAAAATTCAGACACAGAGAGTGAAAGCCACAGGGAATTGCCAGAAGCTGGAAGTCAATGGGAACCTAGAAGAGCAAAGAGAGGACTTGCCCTGTAAAGGGAAGCAAAGATGCAAGATAAACAACTCCAAAGATTGTGGCATCCTAACGACTTTGGGAGGAAGAAAGCTCCCAGCCTCCAAAGCCGTGAGCCAATAAATTCCTATTGTTAAGCCAACACATTGTGTGGTATTTATCTTAGCAGACTGGCAAACCTAGACTGCATTTGATTACTCTGATGTTGAGTACAGTGTGCTTGGAATATGGGAAACTACATAGTGGAGAGACATTCCTCAAAGGGATGCTCTTAGAGATGATTTCCTGCTTTGGGTTGTACCAGGCCAGGTATGGACAATGTAAGGGTGACTCTCTTATATACTTCACTATTAAATATTTTGATACAGTGGGGTTGTTGGCTGAAGGATAGTTGTAATGTAAGCCATAATAAAGTACTGTAATGAACAAAATAGTGCCCACACAAGCAGCATAACTGAATAGCATTTGTCATAAACACTATCCTATAATTTGTTTTTCCTTGGTGGAGACAAAGGTGCAAATATACCAACCTTAAAAAATGAGACCAAAAAACAATACTAATGAGACATGTATACTTTATGAAAATGTTAAGGACACGTTTATTTAAAAAGATCATCGTGATATTAGTCACCCCAAGTTTGGTAACAGCAAAGCTTGGAAAGGACCCCTGATCAAATTCTTTGCAAATTCTGAGTTGCAAGAAAATTTTCAAATGTAACATTGCATATATAACATTTCATATTACTAAATTAGAGCCTAGTGGAGATTTTATATTATTGGTTCTTAGTGAAAAGAGAGACTGTCTTTTAATCTGCCAGTGCTCCCTGAAAAGGCAGTAGATTTTTATGCACAAAGGCAACTGGCTGAGCCATATATATTTTCTGAAGCGTGGCTTTGACAGTTGAAAGTGAAACTGGGCTTCAGAAGCCTAGAGGCATCCGGTGAAAAACAATCTGTAAACTGTGAAACTGTAAAACAATTTTGTGGATTATTCAATGAAGTCATTTCTTGATCTGATCTCCTTCTTCAATAGCGTTATGATATTGACCAAACTGCTTTATTGGGGAGTGTTTAATCTGCTAGGCTGCTGAAAGCCCTATACCAGAAATGCCTTGGCTTTTACTATGGAGATTTGTTAGCTTACGAGCTTATGGTCTAGTAGCTTTGCTCTGTTGATTTTTCAGAACTTCCCATATATCTAATCATGTCATCTGCAAATAGTGAAAGTTTCATTTCTTCTAGTCAAATTTGGCTGCCTTTATTTCTTTTTCTCGGTGAACTGCTCTAGCTAGAATCTAGCACAATGCTGAATACGAGGGGTGACAGTGGACATCCTTGTCTTGTTCTAGATCTTAGAGGCAAAGTTTTCAGTCTTTCAATATTAAGTATGCTGTCGGCTGTGGATTTTAATATATGCTTTTTGTCATGTTAAGGAAATTTCCTTCTAATCCTATTTTCCTAAGTGGTTTTCTTAAGGAAGGATGCTAGATTTTGTCAAGTGCTGTTTCTGCATCAATGGCAATGACCATGGGTTTTTTTTTTTATCCATCATTTTGTTACTGTATGTAGTGCATTAATTGATTTCCTTATGTTGAACCACTTGCCTAATGGATAAAAACCCATTTGATCATGATGTATACTTTTTAAATGTTCTGGTGGATTCTATTTGTAAGTATTTTTAGAGGAGTTTTGCATCTATATCCATAAGAGAAATTGGTATGTAGTTTTCTTTTCTGTGGTGTCTTTATCTGGCTTTGGTATGAGGGTGATGTTGGTCTCTTAGAATGATGACATTTTTTTTGCAAGAGTTTGAGGATGATTAGTATTAATTATTCCTGGAATGATTGGTAGAATTCCCCTCTGATGCCATCTGGTCCTGTGTTTTTAATTGTTGAGATTTTTGATGACTGATTCTATCTCTTTGCCTGTAATTCATCTGTTGAGGTCTTCTGTTTCTTCTAGAGTCAGTGTAGGTTGTTTGTGTGACCAGATCATTTAAGTTTTTGAATTTTGTTGACATACAGTATTTCCTAGTATTTTCTTATGATGCTTTTTACTGCTTGGGGTCAGTAGTGTTCTCCCTCTCATTTCTGATTTTATTTATTTGTGTCTTCTTTTTAACTGTTCTTTATCAGTTTAGATAAAAGTTTGCCAATTTTACTGATCTTTTCAAATAACCAAATTTTTACTTGGTTAATGCTTGCTATTGTCTTTTAATTATCAATTTCATTTAGATCCTTTCTAATCTTTATTAATTCTTTCCTTCTCCTTGCTTTGGAGTTAGTTTGCTGTTATTTTTCTATTTCCTTCAGGTGTACAGTTAGGTCATTGGCTTGAGCTCTTCCTTCTTTTTCTAATGTCAGAATTTAGAGCTAAAATTCCACTCTCAGTACTGCCTTCATTGCATGCCATGAATTTTGATATGTTGTATTCTTGTTTTCATTCATCTCAAGATATTTACTCATTTCCCTTGCAATTTTTTCTTTGACCCACTGATTGTTTAAGAGTATGTTATTTAACTTACATATATTTGTGGATTTTCTCATCCCCTGCCTGTTATTGATTTCCAGATTTATTCCATTGTGGTCAGAGAAGATGCTTTGTATAATTTCATTTTTTAAAAATTTATTTAGACTTGTTTTGTAATGACCTAACATGTGCTCTATCCTGGAGAGTGATCTCTATGCACTTGAGAAGAATGTATATCCTGCTGTTTTGGGGTGCAAGGTTCTGTATATGTTTGTTAAGTCTGGTTCATTGATCATATTATTCAAGTTATCTGTTCCTTATTGATTTTCTGTCTAGATGTTCTATCTTTTGATGAGAGTGGTATATTAAAGTCTCCAAATATTACTGTAGAAGTGTCTATTTCTCTCTTCAGTTTTGCCAGTGTTTGCTTCATGTATTTTGGCCACTGTGCTTAGATGCATAAATATTTATGATTGTTATTTCTTCTTGGTGTCCTTCTTTGTCTCTTAAAAGAGCTTTTGACCTAAAGTCTATTTTGTCTGTTATAGCTACACCAGCTCTTTTTCCTTTACTATTTGTGTGTAATATCTTTTTCCAATCCTTGAATTTCAATCTATTTGTATCTTTGTGTCTAAGCTGAGTCTCTTATAAACCAATATAAATTCAGTCATGCTTTTTGTTAATCCATTTTGCCACTGTGTGTCTTTTGATTGGGGAGTTCAATTCATTAACATTTGGTATTATTACTGTAAAGGTAGTTCTTACTTTAACCACTTTGATCTTTGGTTTTCTATATCCTATCTTTTTTTTAATTTTTTTTTATCTCTTTTCCTTTATTTGACCTCCTTTTCTGTGTCAGTGATCTTTTGTGACGTATCTAACTGATTCTTTCCTCATTTGTTAATATATATTTTTAACATACTTTCTTTAAAATTACCCTGAGGTCTATATTACACAATCTACAATTGTAATCTATTAATTTGAAAACGGTAACAAGGTAGCTTCAATAGCACGTACAATCTCTGCTGCCAGATCCCTCTGTTTCCCCTCTTTATATGTGTATTTTTTCCCCTCACTTTACCATTTCATATTTTGCATGTCCATTGTCAGGAAATATGCCTTTGTCTTGTTCAATTGTATTCTCACTCATATAGGAATTAAGGAGTTGTATACGGAGAATACAGCACTATTGGGTTTTACATTTACCCTTTTAGTTATCCTTAATGATGAGCGTCATTTCTTCACACAACTCCAAGACGCTCTCTACTGTTTTTTCCTTTCAACCTGCAGAAACTCCCTTTAGTAACTCTTGTATGTCAGGTCTCTTGATGAATTCTCTTAGATTCTATTTTAAATTCTCTCTCATTTTTGAAGGACAGTTTTGCTGGAGAAAGAATTTTTGTCTGGAAGTTTTTGTCTTTCAGTACCTTAAATATATCATACCACTGCCTTCTTGCCTTCTTGGATTCTGATGAGAAATCCGCACTTAGTTTTATTGAGGATCACTTGTATGTGATGAATGACTTTTATCTTGCTGTTTTTAGAATTCACTCTTTACCTCTGACATTTGACATTCTGATGAGTATGTCTCTTGAATAGGTCTACTACTTTATGATTTCAATTGTCCTGTCTTCTAGTTCACTGTTTATTTCTTATGCCTGTTCAGATTTGCTATTGTATACCTCTTGTGTATTTTTAATCTCTATTTTTGTGCCTTTCAATCCCATAATTTCTATTGCTTCTTTTTATACTTTCAAATTCTTTCGATGCTCACATGTTGTCTTGCTCTTTGTGCATATTTTCCTTCATTTTCTTGAGCTGATTTGGAGATTTGTTTGAACTTCTTTGATTATTTGTTCCAAATTCTGTGTTTCCTCTGAGGTTTTAATCTGATCCCTTGACTGAGCCATATCTTCCCGTTTCGTAGTATGGTTTGTAATTTTTTGCTGATGATTAGGCATCTGATTATCTTGGTGAGTTATCTCTGAATGTCAGTTTCCCCCTCTTGTCTAGGGTTATATTTTTGTTTAGTTTTCCTTAAGGCTCTTCTTTGATGATTTGTCCAACTTAGTTTAGATCTTTAGATTAGCCCATGTTTAACTGATCAGATTTTATCAGTTCTTCTTCATCTGATTATTTCCCTGGATATTTGTTACAGTTTTTAAGAGTGTGCTTTTTGTGTAGTTGTTTCATGATTGTTTCAATTCAATTTATTGAAAAGAATATGATTTTCCACACTTGGTGGAAATCAGGTTATCATATAAGTATCTACTAGCCCCATAATTCTTAACTGCCTGGTGAGTTCTCTAAGACCATCACGTAGATTCACATTTTTTTCTTCTTTACGGTTTGTTCTCAATGGAAAGGTTGGTACAAATTTCCTAGTCTGCCAATATGACAAAGCTTATTCTTAATTAGTTTGGTTCTTTGCTCTAGGATTTATATTATTCTTTTTCAAATTTGCTGATTAAAAAATAAATCCAAGTCTTTGCTAAAATTCTCTAAAGACAAAACTCCTTGTCTTTTACCTCCTTAAAAATAACAAGTGGATTATTTTAAAGTTGCATCTGATAATCTTAGTATCTGGAGCCCTTGTGGGTCTATTTCTATATCTGTTATTTCTACTGGTTCCCACTTTTATTACCTTGTCTCTCAATGTGTATGATTAATTTTTATTGTCTGTGAGGTGTTGTATTTGAAAAACTGCTTGTAAAAATATTTGTAGCCTAGGTTAATATCATCTTTCTCCAGGGAGATTTAAAATTTTCTCCTGCTAAGCCCATGAGGAATTTGCAACCTGGGACCATTGAAATATAATATCAGACACTAATCTGATTTTAATCTTAAGTGTATGCTTGTAAGTACAGGTCTATTTCTACTTCATTCTCACTTCTAAAGTGTGCTTTGGAGGTCTCTTCCCTAGCAGGGAGTTCACAGATACTATTCCCTGGTGAGCCCGGGAATGCTAGTGAGACTCCAAAGAAATAAAATTACTCTACACCATGACTTTCAAAACAGAAACAAGAAAAGGTAAATCATGTGGAAACCCCAAACATAAGATAGATAAAAGCAACACACTTTTGGTTGAAACCTGATGGTAGGGCCTGGAGCATGGAATTATACCTCCTTAACCATACCAGGTCTTCTATGATAGTTCCCTAAGTAACTCCAAGAAAATCAACTCTTCTACATCTTTTTAAAAACGTTAACTTTGACCATAGTTCTTAGAAGTGAACACTTGGATCTGTTTTTATAAAGCTAGGTTGGCTATCAAAAAGGCTCAAACCATACATATAAGCCCCTTATGTACAATTAGCTTTTTTTTTTTTTGCATCTATATTAATTGGCTGCATTCTTAAGTTTAGGTTTCAATGAATAAAATTTGAACCAAGGGTGATGGAGCCAGTGGGTGCATCAGTTCAACAAAAATCAACAGTAGTCAAATGGCCCCAAAATTCATGCCCTTTGTAGATGGAGAGATTTTTAAATTATTCATTTATTCATTAATTCACAAAATATTTTTAGGGTACTTAAAATGCTCTAGACTTGGAAGATATCATGATAAGAATGCAGGCAATGCATTTTTAATCTTACAGTTCTCTTAAATTATGTGGGGATGCTACTTCCATAATATGTTTTAAGATTATGTTCAAGCATTGTGCTTTCCGTAAGTCTGTATTTTCATCTCTTCAATAACGCCTACGCTTAAGTGGTATCTACATTTTTCACCTTTTATCTGGAATCTCTATTCATCTCTTTTATCAGTGACACCACTTCTTTTGAAATACCCTCAAATAGAAACATACGTTTTGCCATAGCCCCTTCCCTTGAGCTGGGAGACTGGGCCTGCTTTATTTGCCTGCCCACATATTTTTTTCTGATAAAATCCTTAGCTCACAGCTTTCATCCCATTTAACTGTACTATTTTTTTCTCATAAGCTTCAAGTAGTACCAATTTCATACCCTCTGACATTTAAGTAATATGTGATTTTTGGCAATTTGATGCTGCCCCTTTCTAATCTCTTTGTTGTCATTTGCCTAACCAAGGCTAATTCCCCAGAACTGATTCAGAATCTAATAACTGGTCCATAACTGATCCTCAAACCCCCATTCTATGCTTTACTGTGATGGTTTATATAACACCCTCACATTTACTTTATTTTTCTTCTCCAATTATCCCTTCCTCTCCACTTCACCAACATACTTATTTATGTGGCCGTGACCTAGACTAGGTCAACACCTAGAAGAGCAAGACCTTTAAAGTCTTGAACTCTGAAATTTCCCTTCTGACCACAACCTCTTATCCTTCTATATTTTTCTCCCCCTCAGTCCCACTAGATTTTATCAAAGAAATAATTTTGAATGCTAAATAGTTTATTAGGCTAATTTTCCAAGTTTATTTGCCCTTTCTTTGTGTTACTTCCCTTCGCTTCCAAACACACCATCTCTATAGCCCACAATTTTTCTCATCTTCTCATTATTCTGACAAAAGAAAACATCCAAATTTTGACTTAATGCTCTGATTCTTCTTCAGGACTCCTGTAATCTCCTAGAGAAAAATTGCATAATGCCATTTAACGATTTAGTTACAAATGTATTATCTCAAATCTCAGTCAACTTTGCTCAACAATTTCTTTATTCTTTCCTGGAAGTCCCTCTTCCAATTCCACCCAGGAAATACACCAGAGTTTTCTACTTTGCTCAAACTCTCAGACCTCTTACACAACAGATGATCCAGGTATCTATGGCATGGAGAAAAACAACAACAACTAAAAACACAACACTGTCAAGTAAAAATTCTTGCAGGTTATACCTATACTTTTTCCTTCTACAGAACTGGAAGAAACATTTCTTCTGAATTGTTCTTGGTTCCTTTTCCTCCTGAATTCTCAGGAATTTTGCCCCATCAGTTAGTTTCATTCTTTGCTTCTCCATTTTTTTCTCTCTCAGCATGGGTTCTTCACACACAACCCCTTTCTGAAAAAAACCATACACCACTCAACTTTCTCCTTCCCTTTACTTGGGAAGGAGAAAGCTGAGTGCTGCAAACCCACCAATAAATGGGGTGGAGAAGAATTTATTGAAATAATAAATCTTTCTTTCCAACTCTACTTCTTTGTCATTCAAATGTCATTGCCCACTAAAAGCTGACCTCTGTCCCTTCAGTTCAGAGCTTCTCGAAGGTCACCAGTGAAAAATCCTATTTTGCAAAAGCATGCTGTCCTCTTAATATGCCCCCCCACCTCAAAAAGGCCTATTTTTCTTCTTGCAGTCTTTTCCTCTACTTTCTCTATGTCTGCTGCCTCATTTCTTCCATCATTCAAGCTGGAAACTCCAGAATCACCCTGACTCCTCCTCCTCCTTTACCTTATAGGTGCCCTCTGTGAGCTCTGCCTCTCTTCACTCTAGAGTTTCTTCACTCTTACCTCCAAGTTATACTTTTCCACAACCTGACCCGTGTGATGCTCAGTTACTCTGTACTGGAAAGAATGCTTACCTAAATAGGAAGTGTTGTTTTCTTCCATTAATAAATGAGTTTCTAATGTGCAGATGTCACTTGATTTAAATGGTATAATTACCTTTCAGAACTCCTTTTAGACCTCTGAAATTAGTGGTGGGTTCATTAAGGGCACTTTGATGTCTGCAAGGCATAAAATAAGGATGGGTTAGTGTGATAAGTAAAACTCCAAAATCAACTGCGATTCTGATTATAATCATTTTTCAGTCCTCTTTTTCATCAAAATTTCTTCAGTCACTTATAAAGGGAAGGGAAAGCAAAAGAACTATGTGCAAAACAAACTAGATTTTCAAGAGCTAACTGTCTTCTTGGAAAGCTTCTAGATATCCCAGCCTTCTGCTTTGTTCTTCTTGTTTTTGTCTAGAGACTTCTGCAACTATGTCCCTGATCATGAAAAAATTTAATTAAAAATGTAAAATAAATTAAAAAATGAAATAGTCAATTTCGCTACTTACTAGCAGTACCAACTGATATAAAATTTAGGAGAAGGGTAAAATAAATATATAACAGGACTTGAGATTTTAAGTATATGCTAATTATAAAGAGTCATTCACTACTAGTATCAATAATTAATAGTCAACAGTTGTACTGATAAATTTTTGACTTTGATACATAATCTGCATAGACAAAGTAGAGCAGTAGAATTGCTCTTGGTTGCTACTAAATATTTCTAAAAGCATGTTTCAGGTGAAAAAACCCGAGAATGTTTAACAATGAGTGAATTATAGAATCAGCTTCAAATTCAGTATTCATAATTTTGAATTCTCTATTGAATAAAAAAGTAGTCAGCATTCTACATTGTTGCCTCACCTTGGATCACAATAAAATCAGGGCAAAGAATATAGTGAAAAAGGAATTTAATTTATTATGAGGAGATTTAAGATCAAGGCTGGAACTGACTGTGTCAGTTTGGCTATGTTCCTTAATCTGTGTACATGTGTGTTTCTGTGCTTGTATATATTATGAGGTATGTATATCTCAAATTAGTGAATGTAAAAATTATTTTAAATGCCTTTTAAAGTACAGATCAGGATTTACACAATGCTTTGACATTTAGAACTGGTTCTATAGGATTTTAATATAGATAGCTAATGTCTTCTCTAAAATATATGTCTGACATGCTTCAGCTTAGAAAGAAAGTAATTTTGGATGTTCCACAAACTACTAGCAGAATATCGACATCAAAATTAGGTCATTTAGTTTCTCTTCTGTTATAATTAAATGTCATGATGAAAACTTGGTGCATCACCGACCTTACAGAGACTTGAGAATACTGTGCCTGTGGTAAAATTAAACAAACCTCTATTGTTTCAGACTGGGTTTCAGGATGCACATTAGCTAATTTTAAGATTCAATGACTAATGCTGTTATTAATGCATTAATGTATTAATGCATGCCTACTAGTGACATTGTTAGTCATTAATTATTGGACGTGTTAGTGAAAAGAGACATATAGAAGCTGTAGAATTTTTGTGAAACCAAATGTGGCAATACCAACTCATAACACAGTTGGCATTTTCAGTTTGGCATTTTATTTGATTCTCCTAATTATTCATCAGACTCAACCTGTGCAAATGCCACATCATTTTCTGACTCTGTGATCGTGACTTTCCTGAGTTAATGGAGCAAAACGAGTTGCTTTTCATAAACTGTATTTCATTACATTGAGATGGTGGTCACCTTTGAAAATGAGTACATTATATAAGAAAATGTCACGATTCACTCAATACAAAAATGTCTAAAGATACTTCCTACTCCTGTCTTCTGCAGGTCATATAACATCTGAGATTTGAAAGCTAACTCAAGTTCACTGGCTCAGAACCTAAATGAAGTCAACCCAGACTCAAAGATGTTGATTGGCCTCATAATTTCTGGAACAGAATTGAAAACTAGACCTATAGTTTTGTCATAGTTCCCCTGGGAACAACTGCCTTCCTGCCCAACTATGGCAGTATGCTGATAGAGTAAGCTAGTTAAGCTAGAGAATAGATAATGTACTTTAATATTAACATTAACCCAGTAAGGTTTTATATTTAGCAAGGAGAAAAGTACACCAATATGGCATTTGGCCAGCAATGAAAAGCAACCCTAAAGTTCAGGAAATAGAGATCTTAGGTGAATCTTGCAGGAAAGTCTCAATTGTGGGGTGAAGTATGCTGGAGCTTTCTAGGATGGTAACTAACTAGAAAAAGAGTTGGGAGTGGATGAGACAGATGCAAACAAAGAAATCTAAAATTTGGATAAGGATCTTAAGTATCTTTGAATAAAATTGTATTTTATTAACATATCAATTAAGCCAGACATAAATTAGAAATGAAGGCAATTCTAAAACTATGTAGAGGGATCTCTGTGTTTTCTTGACATTTTTATAAGCGGTTGTTTTTGATCATTGCCACAATAGATTTGGGCATACAGATAGACAGATAGTGATGGTGAGTAGTAAATTCAGCAGATTCTAACATCAGGACATCTGTGGAATGGCATCTCGGTGTGATGAACTAGAAAGAAACCACGGCAATGGAAAAATCAGTTTTACATAGTTGCACACTCTTGGATTCTCAAGGTACTGGTGAGAAAGCTAGCTTCTCCCCATTAGCTATAAGATTTGAATGAGATAAATGAATGCTATGCCTACTAAATGTGCTGAGTTCCCTTTGCCTTAGCTCTTGAGTCATTGCTGATCTTTCCACATCCCCACCACATTGGCACTTACCCATGGGAAGACTAAATATTGAATCTCTCTTCTGCTTTTGGATAGCTTAGTGCCTACAAGGGCCAAGGTTCATTTATTTCTTATCGGTTTTCAGAAACTGCCATTTCCTTTTCTACCAGTAAGGCCTAATAATCACTCTTAAAATCATTGCTTCCTTTGTGAATTCACCACACATCCTGCCCTCAGATGTGGGACCTGAAAGCTTGCTGAGAACCTGCCTCCAATTTTGGTCCCTTGACTTTCACTGTGGAAAGAATCTGAAAGAAGTTGGGCAACACCCTTTGATGAAAAGACAAGTAACTAGATAAAGTGCTGGCTCTGAATAAGCTTTCAGATGTTTAAAATGTACAGTCAACCTAGAGAAATAAAAATGAGAGATAGGCTTTAGCAAAGCTTCTTATGTCATTGAAGTTTTTTGTTTTGTTTAGCTTTTTGTTTGTGTGTGTATGTGCTTTCTTTTTGTTTGCTTGGTGTTTTGTTTTGTTTTTTGCATTTGAATTTGCATGTGCTATAATCATTTTCATTTAGATACTTAATCAAACAGTCTCTGTGGTGGTGAGGCAGATCCCCAGGATTTTCCTATATAATTTCTGTAGTGGCTTTCACCTGGTAGGAATCAATTGCTATAGGAATGGGGATTTGTAATTCAAATCCAGGCTGCAAAATATTTATAGAGCTGGAAAATATTGGGGGTGCCAGGCCAGGGGTGGGAAATAGAAAAGGAGTCTACTACTTTTGGTTCATCACCTCAATAGGAATGTGAATTCAGTGTATTTAGTTAATAGTGGTGCCGAAAAGGAGGGTTTTCACTGACAGCAAAAATCTTAAATTATAATTCACTGAGGATTAGTAAAACAGTTAATTCAAGCCAGGAGTGACTGGTGATAAAATGTGATTGTGTTAACTTTATCTAGTGGTGTTGAAGAGCTAAGCCTCAGAAGTCCAACTTAGTAATATTTGGACAAAAGAGGTCCAACCCCACATCTTCCAAGAAAAGAGCAAGAAAAGAGAGATCTCTGTGGTGAAGGAAAATAGGTAACCATGGTGCCCTGTCCCAGGAGTCTAGAGGGACATTCCAAATCCACAATTGACTGCACTTGCCATAGCTAGGAACCAGGTTGTCAAAGCTTATGCCAGAAACTCAGAAAGAGCAGCTCCCTTCTTGAACTCCCACGGAAACCCCCACTCAAAAATCTTGATCTTTGCATTTTCATGTTGAGAAATACTTCACTAAGTGCAGAGGACAGTACCTTTCCTTACTCTTTCCTCATTCTCCTCCTCGTACACCAAGGCCCTGCTCAGCACTAGAGAGAATGTTTGTTCCAAAGCTGCCCATTGTGTGAGCTCACTGGTACCAGGACTATTTCATTTACGTCTCTGCAAAGGGTAGTGCAGCTGACCAGCTGGCCTGGGCACGGCTATAGCTTTCATTGGAAAGTACTGAGAAGCGTGCTAATTCTGCCCTGCTCAGGCTAAGGCTGCAGGCTTCCTAGCCCAGGTTTATCGTCAACCTCACCTCTGAGCTATGTTTAGAGAAGCCTGTTGCCGTTAAGAATGCTCACAAGGTACCTGTTGCTGTTTTTATTGCTTTAGAATGAAAACTCTCAGCAGAGTGTCCACATAACAGAAGGAACATGTTGTCAAGATAGGTCTAGGCATATATGTCTTCAGTTGAATCATAATTAACTTCATCCACGGAATGGAAAAGTCATATTGTTATGCCATGGAGAAGTAGATGTGGTTCTGGACCTTTTGGCTAAAACAAAAGTGAACCAACTAACAACTAGTGGTTTCCACTTGTTCCCTAATACACACCAATATTTCTCCTTACTCTTGCCCTCATACCTTAGACTCAATCATTTTATTCATCTTCTTTTTTTTTTCAAAGATTTTTTAAAAATTTATTTCTCTCCCCTTCCCCACCCCCTGCCGGTTGTCTGCTCTCTGCTCTCTGTGTCCATTCCCTGTGTGTTCTTCTGTGACCGCTTCTATCCTTATCAGTGGCACCGGGAATCTGTATTTCTTTTTGTTGCGTCATCTTGTTGTGTCAGCTCTCCATGTGTGCGGCACCATTCTTGGGCAGGCTACACTTTCTTTCCCACTGGGCAGCTCTCCTTACAGGGCACACTCCTTGTGTGTGTGGCTCCCCTATGCGGGGGACACCCCTGCATGGCACAGCACTCCTTGCGCGCATCAGCAGTGCACATGGGCCAGCTCCACACGGGTCAAGGAGGCCCGGGGTTTGAACCGCGGACCTCCCATGTGGTAGGCGGATGCCCTATCCATTGGGCCAAGTCTGCTTCCCTTATTCATCTTCTCGATATTGTTTATACAGATTCTTCTTGGGTTCCCCATTACATGCCAACTCCTATAGTTTCTGCTGTAAATGAATCCAAATCCTACTTATCTTCCAAGCTGTCTCATGTTTCTTTAGTTTTGTTTTGTTTTTTTCTGAATAAAGAAATCTTAGTTTTTTGTATTATCAAACTTAGTCTTTTCCTTTAGGTTTCTGGGTTTTGAGTTTTATTTGGCAGGGCCTACACTTATGAGAAAGTTTACTTTTTTTTCTTTTCTCTGGTAGTACTATATATATGTGTGTGTGCTATATGTGTGTGTGTATTCCAAATCTTTGTCACATCTGGGCTTACTTTGGATTTATTTTGATATCAGGAATGAAATAGTAATCTAGCTTTATTTACTTTTTATTTCTCCAAATGGCTAGTTAATTGTCCCATCATCATTTATCATATAATTCATCTTCCTTCTACTAATTCAAATACCATCTTTATCTAAAACTGATTTCCCATGTGTATTTAGGTTATGTCTCTAAATTCTTTATGCTATTACATAGACCTTTCTATTGCCACCATTACTGCACAGTTTTCATTATTCTGGGTTAAATTTATTTTTTTATGCCTTCATCCAACATGTCTACTGAGTGTCTACTGTGTAATTGGCATTATTGTTTGTATTGGGAATACAGAAGTTATCATCACACATTTTAGTATCTAGTTATACTAATTATCTCTCATTACTTTTGTGATCAGAAATTTTCCTATTGTTCACTTTTTGTTGTTTTCATATAAATTTTAGAATTGATTTGTTGTGTTAAAGAAAATCCTCCTGATATGTTATTGGGATTGCTTCAACTTTATAACTTAATTTAGGGGAGAACTGGTATCACTTAAATATTGCATATTCCTATCCAAATAAGAATTATCTTCCATTGATTCACGTTCTTTTATATGTCCCTCCGTAGTGTTTTAAGCTTTCTTTAGATAAATCCTGCATATTTCTTAAGTGTGTTTCTAAATATTTCTTGCTTTGGTTTTTGTCATGACATTTCCTTGTCTCATTGATTTTTAAATTGAAATGCTACTTATTGTTTGAATTATTTAACCAATCACTCTGCTGATTTCCGTTGGTGTTGGCAATAGTTTCTTAATTAATCCTAAGGTTTTCCAGATATTCACATCTATCTATAATCTGCAAGTAATTATAAATTTACTTCTTCCTTTATGATTTTTATATGTTTTATTTATTGTACTTGCCTAATCAAATGAGCTGGTAATTCCAGAATAATCTTTAGTGATAATGGTGATCATGATTAGCTTTGTCTGGTTTCTGATTATAATAGGACTACTTCTAGTTTGCTGTGATGGTAGTTCTAGATTTCAACTGTAAAACTTTTTCTCATATAGGAACATTAGTTTGTATTTTGAATTTTGTCAGCATGAAGATTATTCAATTATTTTTCTCTTATGAAGTTATTAATATAGTCACATTTTTAGACTACTTATATAAACTAACTTACATTTTAGAAAAACTGTCCACTTTGCCTGTTACATTATTTTCTAATATACTGGTAAATTTTATTTGCAAACATGTCAATTTTTATTTTGCATTAATAGTCATTCATGTATCATTGCATCAATATTAATCAGAATGGTTTTCCTTTTCTTTGTAAGCTTTGGTATTAATGTTACTATGGTTTTCCAAAAAGAAATTGGAAGTTTTCCTTCTAATTTAAAGTTCTTGAACAGCATTAAAATCACTCTTCCTCTTATTGTGATTTGAAGTTATCACACTTAGTCTTATATTTCTCACAAAAAAAATAAAAATTTTAGTCATCACATTTTGAGATGTATTTTTAAATAAGAATTAATATTAATCTGTTGTCTTTGTTATACATTATTACATTCAAATGTGATTTATAATATTTATTATAATATTTATAATATTGAATATTAAATAATATTAAGTGTAAGGAATTTAAGAATTATCTGCTGTGATATAGTGAGAGAGAAACAGAAATAGGAGTCTTGTATTCTAATTAGACTTCCCAATTATGTGACCTTGGGCATGTCATCTAATTTCTCTGAGCCTTGATATTTTCATGTGCAGCATAAGTGAAGATTATCTTTAAATCCTTTCTCAGCTACAATATGTCTAGTTTATTTTAAAAATCCTATTTTCTCCTTTCAATTATAATGATATTTTAGGTAAAATCAGGGAGTGATTTAGCTAGGTGGCTGCTACTAATCTTATTTTGAGTTTGTCAAAGCTGAGTCTGGAATGTTGGCCAGGGAGTCGAATATCACTACTCACCTCATTTGACTTTCTCACATCCAAGGTAGGAAAAAGGAATGTGGTGGAAAAATAAGAGAATAGTTCATGTGTGTGTGTGTGTGTGTGTATCATTAAAGTTTATATTTGTATGCATATATATATATATCCTTAAATTAGTAATAAAATTAAAATAAAAAATTCACAGTAAAACATATGTCATCTCATAAGTTTGGTATTTCTAAAACATCCCATTGGAAAGAATTCCTCAGGACATCTGATTCAAAGTTGACTCCCCTACACTAAAAATCAACAGTTGAGCACAGGCATTTCAAACGGTTTCTATGAATATTTAATCAGTGTAAAAATAGACCAGCTTGGGAATAGAAAATAGTACAGTCATTTTGGAATATAGTCTGGCTGTTTCTCACAAAGGTAAAACATAGCCTTACCATACTAACTTGCAATGGCACTCTAAGGTATTTATCCAAATGAGTTGAAAACTCAGATCCACACAAAAATCTACACATCAATGTTTATAGCAGCTTTCCTCATAAGTACCAAAAATTGGAAGCAACTAAGATGTCCTTTAATAGGTGAATGGATCAACAAACTGTGTTACATCTATACAATGTACCACATTCAGCATAAAAAGAAATGAGCTATCAAGCTACAAAAAGACATAGAGGAAACTTAAATAGTTACTGCTAAGAAGCCAGTCTGTTAAAGCTACATACTGTATGATTCCAATTAAAAGACATTCTGAAAAAATCAAAACTATAGAGACAGTAAAAAGGTCTGGCTGTCAGGGGGAAAGGGAGAGAGATGAATAGGTGGATGAATATGTGGGTCTTTTTAGGGAACTGAAATTATTGTGTATGATACCATAATGGCATTTATCAAAACCCATAGAAATGTACAACCCAAACAGTGAACTCTAATGTCAACTAGCTTCTAACAAGGTAACAATATTGGTTTATTAGCTGTAACAAATGTACCATGACTAATGCAAGATAGTGATAATAGGGAAACTGTGTACAAGGTGGGGTGGGGTGGTAGGGGAAGGTGAGGACTGGTAGGTGCAGCAGAGGGTATATGGGAACGCTTTGTATTTTCTGTGCAATTTTTCTGTAAACCTAAAACCGCTGTATACAATAAAGTCTATTTAAAAAAACAAACAAACACAATAAATAGACCAGCTGGTTCAGGTCTTAAGCCAAGTCATTACAGTTGACACTTCCAAAGAATCATCTAATTCCTAAAACCTTGATAAACTTGTAAAACTACTGAGGTCTAGAGTGGAGTAAGAGATTCTTTGCAGGGCATCATACAATAAACTCCCTAAATTCTTCCTTGGTCATGTCTTTCTAGTCCCCAGAGTTCACCTATGGGATTATTAAAAATCAGTCCTTTGCTCCAATTTCCCTTCTTTTGCACAAGATCTATATAGGGTGTGCTCTCCACTTGGCTTCTCCTTGCCAGTCTGACTCAGCAGCCCTTTCATTGTTCTTTCTAAAAGCCTACACTAGGAGAGGTGAAAATTCCCACTGATCTTTGAAAAGACAGGGTTTCTCAAGAGGGATTAACTGACTCCATAGTTCGCGTGAATAAAATCTTTATCTTTGATCACTTTAGAATTATACTGCTATTATTGCATCCATATTCCTCAGAACTTAATGATGAAACATTCCACCCCATAGGAATGAGTTATCAAAGGGAAAGAAATTCTTTGAATCATTAAGGAGGAATTTCATACAAACACCTACTCATGCTCCTACCTTCCTTGGAGTAACAAAAAGTTTTCAGAAGCAATGTTTCCATGTTTATCTGTAAGGAAATTATTCTAAACACATAAAAGCATTGTTTCTATATGCTACTCACTGAGACAAGGACATAGCTTTATAATGCAACATTCTACTTATTGAGTTTTTCAACTCACTGATGAATCCCTTGCATATTAATGCTACTTGTACGCAAATGAACATACGATTTTTCCAAGATTTATGAACAATCTATTTGGAAATTCCTAGTGGAGGTCTCTGAATTCTAAATGAAACGTGTAGTTTCTGAGACTATATGAACACGTGGACATTTAATTAACCTACTTACTTTCCTATCAGGAATGTATAATAAAGGATAAAAGAAATTACAGAAGGGAGCCAACTTGGGGTTTCTGCAGAGTATGAAGAATGCTGAGGTAGGGAAAAAAAAAATAGGATGAGGAGTTGGACTGGGAGGGACAGGGGGAGAGTAATAACTTCCTTGGTGGTTGAGCTCAGCAATTAGCTGCCCGTGAGCAATTTCTAAACTCAGCAGCCTCCTTTGCCTTCTCACTGGAATTTGGTTTCTAAGGAAAGAGACTTCCTAAGCAAGTAGCTCACCTCCCCTTTCCCGTGAGTGATCTCTTTTAAGGAAAGACCTTCCATTACTGTCACAACAGGCTTACTAAAACAATGACAAGAAACGGTTTATTATTGCAAAATGAAACTGAGGTATTCAGAGGGAGACCTCAAAGTACAAACTTGGCTTTTTGTCCAGCTATTTTGTTTATCCCCCAATGGGAGGCATCTATTTCTATAGCTCCATCAAGGAAGTGAGAATCAGGTATTACCCTAAATAGGGCTGTTCTCACACTTGACTGATTTAAAAATAGAATCATAAAAATTGAAAGGACTTCTAGGGTTAGGGAATTTTTTTTTTAATTCTGATATTCCCCTATTTAATGGGTAGCCCTTCCTTAATCCTTCCTCCAGTATATCCTGTCTGCCAAGACACTAAGGAAAAAATATCCCACAGACTGTTTTAGAATTTGACCTTATTTGGGTCATTAACTCAGATTTCCAGTCAACCTGGGTGCACTCAGTTCAAGTTCTTAAATTTTCAGTGTCTGTGGCATAATGTGAAATTTGAGAAATTAATCGTAAATCATAAAATCTTAGAGTAAGGTGCAGCCTTAAATGTCCTTCAGGGCAGTTATTCCCAACCAGAATTGTACTTCAGACTGGTAAAAGAATGGGGGAAAAAGTGTTCCCATCCTACGCTTACTGTGTAATAAAATCTGCTGGGAAGTTACAAAGGGCGTGTCCCATCCTCTTCAATGATTGTAAAAGCTCTTGTGTAAGATCAAGAGGGAAACTCCCCTGAGAGGTTCTGTGACTGCCAGATGCAAAATTGACGCTGTTCCTCCTCAGCCAGCATAAGAATCTAAGAAAGAAAGGACCTTGCTTAAGATAAAGTGAGTGGTGAGGAGCCCATCACACCTTTTACAACGACTTAATCATTTTATAGCAAATATCTACTCTACTGCCAGGGATGCTCTCACTGATAAGACATCAGTGACTCAGAATTTAGCACAAAAGAAAGTGACTAACATAACATGCATCTAATTGTCTGTTACCTTCAGGAGATGTGAACTTATTTTAAGAAGATACCACATCTGAGAGCCTGCTAGGAGCCTTTCTTTTGGATTGCCTTCAGAGCCAGATTATGATAAAGGGATGTTTATTTTATTATTTCATAACTTAAACCTTGTTTTGGACTAAAAGAGACTCTCCCAGACTCTGAACTTGCCTTATTCATCAGTTGCGGCTACATAAACTTTTTAACAATATCCTTTATAGACCAAGATTTGCCACCGTTGGGGATGTTCAAAACAGTATTTCACAAATTTGGACCAGCTTAGTAGGCCTTACTTAGTCTCCCCCCACCTACCCTCTGCCGCCTCTTGCCCAGTTCTTCCTTGGTGCCCTGCACTGCAAGTAACCCTCTGCTTTTGCATATAGTGTTTGCTCAACTTGGGATGCTCATCTCTATTCTCTTCACCCACCTGTCTTTTCTAACTTTTAAAACCTAACCTGAACACCACTTTTCAAGGGACGAGTTTTACCACAGGGCTCCAGCTCTTGTTGTTAAACATGTAGTGTCAGACTATCTTCTGAAACTTATGCCACCGTATGGTCCCTTAGATTAGTTTCATGGCTTTGTGCCTGAGTGGACTTTAGATCCCATGACGTTCTTCACTCCTGCCCATTGGGACCTGAACTGCATTACAACTCCCGAAGTGGTAGTTTTTACCCAGGAATGAACAGCACAACCTTTATTTTTTATCAGTATTGTTCCATCTCCTCTCTTCTTTGCCTAACTTTTATCCCTTTCATATCTGATCATAGATAACACCTTCTTTAAGAATCTTCCTTTGCCCTCAATGCTGATGAGGTTCCCCTCCCCATGCACCTGTTAACTCTGTCGTAAGAGCCACCACATAGCATGGAAAATCTCCTGTGTCGTTGTCTGGTGGGTTGTCATTATATTATAAATCAACTCCTTGAGGACAGGAAAAGTGTCTTGTTCACTTCTGCACCACACCCAGGCACCTGGCAACTGCTCAGTAAATAAGTAATTAAATGGATGGATGGATGCGTGGGAACTTTACAACAAAACAAATTGTTGACTTTAAGCCCTGACTGATAGAACAGTTCCTAAAGAAATATTTAATGGAATGTGGATTTTACCTTGCCCCTTCACATTTTGGGTCATTTCTTAGTTTTTTCTCAAAAGTGGTTACATTATAGGTCTCCAGCTTTGCTGTGAGGGGGTGCTATTTTCTTTTATTTCTTCATTTCCTCCAAGCCTGGAGACTCTCAGGGAATACTGACAGTAAATTCCCTAAGCTGAAGGGAAAGGGTCCCCACTTACCCTAGAGACTGAAAGTTGTCCTAATTTTTAGTTGGTAGATAGGTTGGGAAATTTTAAAAGCTTATTCAAACCTTGCTCTTATCATGCCTTGCCTTAAGGAAATATTGCAAAGGCTCCTATCTCCTGGGAAAGTGTGTTCACTGGAAGCAGCCTCAAATTTCTATGATCGAGAGATATGCAGCCTTCCTTCCAATCATGCATTGCCTTCTTCTGCTGCATAAAGGAACCTGGTATATTCTCATTGGCAAGTATTCTCCCTTCAGCATGTGCTTTCCAGAGAATTGCATTCTTCTTTTATGAATCCAGCATTCTTTTGATCATGTTCTTTCCGTGAGTCATATGGACCCAACACAGTGTAGGCGAAAGGTCCAAAATGAAATTATGTGGTTCTAAATACATGGACTCACATTTGTTTTGTGACTAAACGGACTCAGGGCACATTTCAGCAGAAGACACATCCGCATTCTATTAAGGGCAAGTTTCTATCAATAGAACCCTGAAGAAAGAAAAGGGGCATGCGCCTTTTCAATTTATTCATACCTGTTATTTCTCTTTAAAAGTGACTTTCATGCAGGCTAATACTCAAATGACTGCGTAAATTACAGTTTAAGGGTAATTTAAGAGAAGGAATATTTATAAGCAGGAAAATGACACATACAGGGAGATTACGATTATGAGGTAACGAGTAATTCCTTGGGTGGTTTTTGGGACAGGTCTTATTACTTTGCAGTCTTACCTCAGTCATTCTCATTCGTTAACTCAGAAAATAATCAAATCTTTACAAACATCTCTGATTTTACTTCCTGGCTGTTTTTTGGGGGGGCTAGGCAACACCAAATCCTTGAAAGAATCCCTATTTTTTCATCACACTAACTGGGTCGACATTATTACAAATCCTGATTTTACCACACTAACTGGGTAAATTTAGGGAACTATTCAACTTTATCAAGCCTACTCTTTCTCAGGTATCAAACAGACCTAATACCTATCTGAAGAACTATTGTGAGGATTAAATGCTATAAAATGTCCTGATACATGATCTCATAGCACATTGTTCTCTGTCTTTACAGATAATGTCACTATTGGCCATAATGTGTTTTTTTGATTTACTTACATTATAAATGCTGGTCTCCACATGAAACTCTAATACTCATGAGGACAGGGGCTATTTCTGTTTACCCAGAGCCTAGTACAGTGATCTGTACATTGTAGGCTCTCCATTAAATAAGCGATAAATGAATAAAATCAATTATTAACACCTCCTTCATTGAAAGGGAACCCAAAGCTTCTCATGAAATGAAGTATTGAAATGAAGCCCACAGAACTCTATATGTTTCTACAGAGACCCTCCCTTCCTCAGCTCCCCAATAATAGACCTCACCACTACAAACAAAGGACTAAACACACGAAGGAACTGTGGTTAGAAATTAGTCATCTGCCTCTACCTAAAAACACCAAGGACTACCCTCGTGTTATCCCACCCCTTTTGTCCTCACATTTCTCCATATGTTTCCTACTTTGATCCCGCATCTTTCCAATAAGATCCACTGAGCCCTTCCCCCAACCCTCCAGTTATCAGTCAGGTTTCAGCAAAATCTCCTGTATATGAACCTCTATTCTCATTGCTCTCTTCATTAGATTGTCTTAATTGAAACAGGGAGTTCCTTTAAAAATGCTTCTCCCACAGCCCTTTCAAGTGAAGGCAAATGTTTTCTCTCATAACCCTTAAACCACAGGCCTGGAGATGAGGTCCTTGATTCTCATTGCATCTTCTAAACATTGTCATCTTTTAAAAAATCTCTGAAACACATACCATTAGATGCTACTGTTCATCATCCACCCATCTCCTAACCTCTGTGTCTCTCCCTCTATTTTCAATAAAAATTTTAACCTCCAGCTCATACTCTTTTCTCACCACTCACTATTCTTGTCACAATTTTTGATGATCTCAGCATCCACAGAGAGAATCCATCCTGTACTCAATCTCTCAGTTCCTTGATCTCAATTCCAATCCTCTTGTCCTCTACCCTGCCTCACCTCAGTTACCTACGACTGTGATTATATCCGTAGGCAATATCATTTGCAATAACTGAATCTTCCTCAAAACTCTCTAATGAGCACTCCTGTTTCCAATTCAGTTTCCCTAGCAACGTGCCCCACCCCCATGGAGCCTCCACCTATTTTCCCTCTTTCCTTTTACTACCCTTTATGAATCCCATGGCTTTCCTTCCCTCCTGACCCAGCTTAGCTCATTGGTCCATCCCATAACTATTCCCTTGCATACTCTCAAATCCTGTTCACTATCTTAGCTTGTTTAAATTTAATATTCACCCATTTTTTTTCACACCTGAGAAGTTGAATGGGGCTAGGGGAGGAGGGGGATATAAAACTAGAGAGAGACTAGTACATTTGAAATTCATGAGAACAAACTTCAAGTGATAGCAATCACAGTGCTCATCAGCTAGCCGCTCTCTCACTTCTTAAGAACTCCAGTTCACACCTTCTTCTCTCTCTTCAAATCTCCATCAGCCCCACACTTTCTCCCTCTCTTCTGCTAACTTCTTTTCTTCGTATTTCACTGAGGAAATATGAACAATTAGAAAAGTACCTCCTCATCTTTCCACCACAAAACTTTCAACCTCCTGCACCAGTACCCACAGGGTCTACCTCTCTTCTTACTGGAATGGCTGAATTTTCTTTGCCCCCTACGTGAGATCAGTCCCTTCACTTGTGCTGTGGGCTCTGCCCCAAATTCCTTCCTCAAGGAGAGTGAGCAAGGAGAACACCTAGGGAGACCACATAGCAGCTATAGTGGTCGTTTTAAAAGTACATTTGATCATAGAACACACTTTTTCAAAATCATCCACTGATTCTTCTTACTCTTAGAATAGAAATAAACATTTTTATGGTTGGTTAGAGAGAGATATGGTTCTAATTAGAAAAGGGAAGAGTAAAATATTTTCTGGTCATCCAGACATTTGAAACATCAGAAAAAAAGGAAAACCTAAAACAGCACATTTTTCTCATATTTGCAAGTCTGACTGCCTGATCGATACTTTGTTATCTTTGGAGGGGTTAGCCTTCATTTGAAACTTACAGGTTTCAGCAAAGAAGAGTTTTAGAAGGAAAACCCCCATGTGGCATGGGGGAGAAGCTATTTAAGCAGTGCTCACTCTGACAATCTGAGTTTTATCTCCTCCTTGAGAACGTTTTTCATGCTTGTTCTTTTCAACTACGACTTCATTCTGTAATTAAAGCTACACTGCTCCCCTTCTACTATACAAGTACTGCCACGACCCAAATCAATTTTGGTCTTTTCCTTGGCATTACTGAGGCAGAGTAGGATTTCCCAAAGGCATTTTACTAGAATCTAAAGAACACTTTGGTGTGTTGGGGCCCAGCTTGTGTGTAGAGAAGATCCAATTTTTCATTCATTTTTTCATTAATTCCTCAAATATCTATTGAGTGTCTCCTATTTGTACTATGCTCAAAGCTGGGGGTAAAGGCAGAGGTTTTATATAGTACCTGTTCTGTGCTCTTAGGGAGCATAGTGGGGGAAATGTAAGCCATTCATTGCAACTGGAATATCGCCATGAAGTAAGGAAGAGGTAGAGGAAGAGACTAGGTACGTAGATAGTGGCTTGATATTGGATGAAGTTTAATGCTATGCTAGAATATGGACTTCATCTTGAATGCAATGAGGAGCTTTTGAAGGAGTTTAAGCATTTAGTTGTACATTTTAAATGGTTTTCCGTGGCAGGGAGGCCATATAGAAAGTCCATGAGAGAGAAGGCGAGGACCTAAACTTAAATAGAGAGTGGGGGATGGAGATGGAATCTCTTTAAGATAGGCATTAAGGAGAATGAAACATTAGGTCTTAATGATCAGATGGGTGGAGAACAGGGATGGAAACAAGGAGATGAAGTGTACTTACATGTCTCTAATTCAGTTGTTTAGAAGGATGGGAGAAGAAACAGGGTTGAAAGGAGTTTAGTTTTAGTTCTGGAATGTTCACATCTTTGGTGAGATTAGTAGTAAAAGTTAATTCTTGTCTGCAAAATAGTCCTTTTTGAACTTTTTCCTAAACTAGATTGATGATTGATATGACCTAAAATTCATTGTTTGTGTTATGGTTTTTAAATACTAAACAAAGGTATTTGCAGGTTTACAGATCTATCCTTATCTGCACCCAGCACTTAATGAAGATGTCCTGGAGAATCTTTCCAGAGCTCACACCCAATTATGTTTAGAAAAATTATATTCAAATTCATTCCTACCTATCTTAGTTTAATAAGATCCACCGTTTAACTCAGTACTCCAGCAAAGTTACTGTAGCAGTTTGATATAGTTATGAATTCCAAAAATAGATGTTGGATTATGTTTGTAAACTGGTCTTTACCTGGCATGACTAAGCTTTGACTGGGCCATGTCAGCAGGGCATTGAGTCCCTGTCCTTTGGTGGGTGGAGACTCACAGATAAAAGACATGGCAAAGGACAGAGTTAGAGCTTTGATTCTGGGGTTTTGATCCTGGCACCCAAGAAGTAAACACAGGAGAAGAACAAGAGGAATAGAGATGGCTCCTTAAACAGGGCAGAAACCCCAGGGAGAGAGACAGAGCTGTACACTTGATAGTCTGCCGCGGGCCTTGTGGAGAGAAGCAAAGCCTAGAGAGCCTCATAGTCTACAGCTGACCTTGTGGAGAGACTAGAGGAACTGAGCCAAGAAAGAAATGAACTCGAGAATAGAGGAACCCAGGAAGCCTGAACCCTGGCAGATGTCGACAGCCATCTTGCTCCAACACGTGGCAAAAGACTTTGGTGAGGGAAGTAACATACACTTTATGGCCTGATATCTGTAAGCTCCTAATATAGTCATCATAGCCAGGTTTGTGTGAACATGGTGAAACACAAAATGCTAAGAGTGTCAGTCTTTCTGAATTACCAGTTGGATGGTTCTATGATCTCAGGACTATTATTTCCAACAGGGAAAATCAGACCATCCCAAAGATTTTAGTGTGTCTACCATGATTATATACATTGAGCCCATGTACTTAGTCATATGACTACTGACCTTGATTCACCTAACTTAAATCTGATAAACAAGCATATGCTATATTTCTATCAGTTTTTTTAAAAGAACTTCATATACTAGTATATATCCAAGCATTTGTATGACATATGCATTCATTCATTTATTCATTTATATTTATTATCCTCACTATATTTGGGAACACAGGAGTCCCTTTTTTCCATGGGACCTAGATTCTAAGGGACAGAAGACAGACAAAAAAAAGCAAAACAATGAGTAAATAAATAAATACATTTACTTATCTAGTTATAAGTGCTATGAAAAAGGTAATGATAGTGACTGCGCGGGGATTGCAAATGTAGAGTAGGTGCTCATGTTTCTTAGAGAAGGTAGTATTTGACCTAAGACCAAAATGATCAAAAGGGGCCATCCAAAATAGGATGATGATCCTTCTAGGAAATGGGAATGGCAAGTGCAACGATCCTACAGTGAGAAGACTGACTTTTTGAGGAGCAACAAGACCTCTGAGACCAGAGCCTTGGGAGTATGGAAGAAGAAAGTAGTGGTAGAGGAGGCAAATAAGGACATAGGGACCAGATCATGGAGATTTTTGTATTTAAAAATTGAATTTTATTTCAAATGCAATTTGAAACCACTGGAGACTTTTAAAGAAGGAGATGATGGAATAAGATTTCCTCTTTTGAGAGAATTTTTTTGGGGGGTGGGGTTTGTGTAGCAAGTAGATTTGAAGGAGGCAAGTAAAAGCCAGGAGATGGGTTAGTAGGCCATTCTGGACACAGACATTTAAAAATAAAAATAAATCAAAATGCCCTAATGAAAATGCTAAGCCAGTTGTTAACGTCTACCATAATAAAATATAAATAAGTATTTGTTGATGAATTTAAAGCACTTGAGACTAAAGCCCAGTCCCTTGTTCTTTCCATGAACTGTGACATTTTGTTTTGTTTTGTTTTTCATTTGGATCCCAGATAACGAACTTAAAAGCACCGTGTATACATTCATAGTTTGGAAGACTTGAGAGTTGCTACCTTGTAGGAAGAAAAATGTTCTAAATGTCTTTAGGATATGTGTATCCTTAACAATTACCACTGAACTGAAAGAGAATGATTAACACAGAAGAGATTAGTGGGAAACACAGCAGGGAGAGACTCAAGGGTTAGGGTCCCTTAAGCCCCCTGCTGCAAATACCGTCTATGTCACTGGAGTTATTTAACCTAAAGGTGGCTCTGTCCCAGCGTCAGCTCTAAAGCCTCTGCCCTCCTCCTGTCCTCTCTGGTTGGCCTTGAGCATCTCAGCAGAAGGCAACTGTTGTCTCACAGATGCCCAGAGCTGTAGTTCCCAAGCATTAGCCTGCATCACAATTCTTGACACAGCATCACAACATTAGCAGCATCACAACTCTGGACCCAATTCCCAGAGTTTCTTATTCAGTGCTCTGAGGTGGGGCCTAGTAATCTGGATTTCTACATACTTCCAGGTGATGCTGATGCCACAGTTCTGGCACCCATGCTTTGAGAATCACAGCCCATAGTGTTAGGATGAGAGGTGAGGAGCGGCAGAAGATATGGTGATTAACTCAAACCCCTGCTTGCTACACATGTACAATAGTTTTATAAAGATAAAACCAAGGTAACTTGAACTTCACAGGCATCTTAAAAGGGAAAAATATCAAAATGAGAAATTACAACTGAAACAATTCCACTCTTTGCTTGGGGATGCTGCTTGGGGATTCTGAGATGGTTGTATTGTAGTCAGATTTTACCTAGGTCCTTGGCTAAACTACAGGAAACGAATTTCGAGAGCCTGCCGTATTAGACCAGTTATTTATTATGGTAGGGAGGGAAGAGAATTGGGAGAAAAGAACAGATCCTAGGTCCCAGGTAGAGAGGAAGGGGCTGAAAAGTCATAAAGAGGACCAATTTACAGACTACAATTGCCCATTATAGATTGTAAATGCCCAGGTTTTAATTGTGTGTTGATTCATGTTGGGGAGGAGGGGGCACCACAGTGAAAGCAGGGTGCAAAAGGCAAGAACAGGCAAGAGAGCAAAAGGCCTTTGTGCTTGTTTTTTATTTATTTAGTTTTTGCCCTTGCTTTTTAAGCCATTAATTATTCTACCCCTTTGCTAATGGCATGGGAGGAGTTCCAGCTGTTTGCTGTTTTTTTTTTTTTTTTTTTTTTTTTAAAGATTTATTTATTTATTTAATTTCCCCCCCTCCCCTGGTTGTCTGTTCTTGGTGTCTATTTGCTGCGTCTTGTTTCTTTGTCTGCTTCTGTTGTCGTCAGCGGCACGGGAAGTGTGGGCGGCACCATTCCTGGGCAGGCTGCACTTTCTTTTCACGCTGGGCGGCTTTCCTCACGGGCGCACTCCTTGCGCGTGGGGCTCCCCCACGCGGGGGACACCCTTGCGTGGCACGGCACTCCTTGCGCGCATCAGCGCTGCACATGGCCAGCTCCACACGGGTCAAGGAGGCCCGGGGTTTGAACCGCGGACCTCCCATGTGGTAGACGGACGCCCTAACCACTGGGCCAAAGTCCGTTTCCCTGTTTGCTGTTTTAATTGATTACCCCACCCATCCACCCCCTGGGAAGGTTCAACGATAAGGCCCCTGGAGAATATCCAGGGCTTCTCCTGGCTTCCAGAGGAAATCTCGTTCTGAATGAGATTTCTCACTAGGGCCCCCAGCAGCCATCTTGGGGGTATTGATGTCCACGTGAACTTCTTGCCAGGTTCCAGATTCGTCTGTTGATTCCACATCTAGTCTCTTCTTTACGGAACACAATTTCATGTGTCTTTGTCTAGATGTTAAGAGCAACTTTCTCTTTCCTCTGGTCAAGTGGTTCTCAAGCAAAGCAGTTCACTGGAACCACTTGAGTTTTAAACAATAATGATTCTTAGGTCCATACCCTGGGATTCTGATTTAATTGGTTAAGGATATGGCCTTGGTATCAGGATGTTTACATGTTTCCTAGATCATCCTGTTGTGCAGCTATTGCTCTAGCCCCTGCTTCATTTTGTTAAAATCACTAGCTTTCTCTAAAGTCAGTTCTTTAGTTCCTAATGTTGGTCACAGTGGGCTGAACAGAAGTGACAATTGTGAACTTCTCAGGGCTCCTGCTAGAATTCACTGTCAGTCTAAGAACTTAAGAAAAAAGCCAAGGAGAGAAAATCAGGTGCAATCAGATAGTTGGACCAGAAATGGTTCCTAGCTAGTGGCTTCAGGAAGAAAGATACTTTTAGATACTGGGCAAGGGAGGGATGTCACCACATCTTTTTACTTTAAACAATTTAACATTTTAAGAAATCATTATTATTTTGTAAAAACTAAAGTAGCATAGAATTTTTAAAAAGTAATTAATTAGGTTTTGATGCTCATGAAGCTCATTTTTTAAAAAAATCATGAAATCCATAGAACTGTTTATATGAAGATTGAAACCTAAAGTAAATTATGAACTGTAATTACCAATAATATAGTAATATTGGTTCATCACTTGTAACAAATATACCACCTTAATGCAAAATAATAATAATAGGGCAGCCTGTGGGTGGCAGCAGGGTGGAGGGGAATGGTGTATGAGAACTCCATATTTTCTGTACACTTTTTCCATCAACCTAAAACTACTCTAAAAATAAAGTTAATTATTTAAAAAAAAACAAAACTAAAAACAGATAAGCCTGTGGCAAAAAAATAAAAAACAAAACTTTCAGTTGCCTTCATAAACCTTGTTTTCAGATTGCTTCTCACTCCATTGGAATAGAAAGAGGAGGCTTGGCTCATGCACTTGTTTTTGTTTTTCCTGTGACATCACTTTTTCCAGCTACCCATTTAGAACATTTAAATATTGTTAGCCTGCCGTTATCAGAACTCGGGCTGCTTGAGGGATGGAGGTAGGTGAGAGAGAGACTTTAAAGACCAGGTACTCTCATAGGTGTAGACTATAGTGAGGGCACTTGCTACAAACACGCCATGGGTTGGAGGTGAGTCATAGCCAGCCTAAGACATGTTCGCCAGATAGCTATCAAAAGGATGTCCTGATTGCCATTGAGAGACACAGAAGAAAACCTTTTTCCCCTCAAATTTGGCCTTTGTGTTGCAAATGATTCCAGAGATGGTGTATTCTTTGCCCCCGGTCAAAACTATCTTGCTGTGTTCTCCCAAATACAGAAGGATGGGTCTCAGAATCCTGAAATAAATCCACCTCTTAACGGGTGAGTTTGGCAAAGATGTTTAGCCCCCAAGTGGACAGGATTGCTAGGCTTCCCGTGTGCAGTACCTGGAATGTACCTGGAAGAGTGCATTGTGCACTTGCTCTGGAACCAGAGAATCCAGATGACGGTGTCTTAGTGTGCCAGAGCTGCTATCACAAATACCATACAATGGGTTGACTCAAGCATCTGTTTATAAATGTTGTTTATAAATATAAATATTTAATATAAATATTTACAAAATATTTTTCTTTATTTCTAGTCATAATTTTTTTCTAAAAGTCTATTTTGTGTACTATTTGTATAGCCACTCCAGTTCTCTTTTGGTTACTGCTGACATGACGTACTTTTCTATCCTTTTACTTTTGACCTATTTATCTTTGAATCTAAAGTTGTAGACAGCATAGATTTGGATGGTATATTTTAAATCTATTCTGCCAATCTCTGCCTTTCTGTTGGAATGTTTGATCTATTTGCATTTACCTTTAATAGAACTACTGATAAAGTAGAATTTACAGGTCGTTATATTTGTTTCCTATATGTCTTTATTGTTCTACTATTCTTCCATAACTCTCTTCTTTCATTTTAAAGTATTTTCCTTGTCTTTTTTGTACTATATATTTTTAAATTATTTCTTAATATTTGCCCTGGGAATAACAGTTAAAATAATTTATAACAATCTGATTTATATTAATATCAATTTATTTTCAATAATATACAAAAAACTTTGCTCCTCTATAGTTCTGTTCCCTCTCCCTTCCCTTGTGCTCTTATTGCCATACAAATTACATCTTTATACATTGTATGCTCATCAATATGGATTTATGATTATTGCTTTAGAAAGTTGTCTTTTAAATCATATTTTAGTAAACAAAGAGTTACAAACAAAAATACAATTGTACTGTCATTTATATTTATCTATGTAGTTTATTTTACCAGTATTCTTTATTTCTTTATATGGATTTTATTTATTGTCTCATGCCCTTTATTTCTTTATATGGATTTTATTTATTGTCTCCTGCCCTTTTAATTCAGCATAAAAGGTCCCCCTTGGTATTTTTTATACACCAGCTCTGCTAATAATAAATTCCCTCTATTTTATTTATCTGAGAGTGTCTTAATTTCTTTCACTTTTGAAAGATAGTTTGCAGTGTTATAGGTCAGCACATCTTTCTTTTTTATTTTTAAAGATTTATTTTATTTATCTATTTCTCCCCTTTTTTTGGTGCTTGTTGTTTGCTCTCTGTGTCTTCTTTTGTGTGTTCCCTGTGTCTGCTCATCTTATTTTTAGGAAGCACTGGGAACCAAAACTAGGACCCCCCATGCTTTAGGGACGTGTCCAATCACTTGAGCCACCTCTGCTCCCTGCTTGTTGTGTCTCTAATTGTTTCCTCATTGTGTCTTCTCATTGCATCATTGCATGGTGTCATCTTGTTGCATCATTTCATTGTGTCATCTTGTTGCATCATCTCATTTCCTCACCTTGTTGCCTCATCTCACTGTGTAATCTTGTTGAGTCATCTCATTGCATCATCTTGTTGAGTCAGCTTGTTGTGACAGCCTGTTGCATCAGCTAACTGTCTTGCTTGTCTTCTTTAGGAGGAACTGGGAACCGAACCCAGGACCTCCCATGTGGTAGGCAGATGCCCAACTGCTTGAGCCACATCTGCTTTTCAGCATATCTTTCTTTAGATTTATTTCTATAGAATAAATCTATATATAGAAATATATATATATTAGATTCCTATAGAATAAATCTATATATAGAAATATAGAATGTTTTGGCTTTGTTGTAAATATTATCAGTTTTCTTTTGTTGTTTCCTATTTGCTTTTGTTGATGGTATATAAAGATACAGGTGATTTTTGTTTATTTATCCCTTTAGAATCTGCATTTTTTGTTTTGCTTACCTATTAGGTGCACACATATTTAGGAATATTATGTCTTCCTGGTTAATTTCTTCTTTTATCATTCTGAAATGTCCTTTGCCTTTTGTAATATTCTGTCCTGAAATCTGCTTTGCCTGAGTGTAGTCACACCAGCTTCCACATGCTTGCTGTCTTCAGAATACATATTCTTTCATCCTTCAACTTTCTCTCTGTGTATTTATCTTTAGCAATCCATCTCCTGTCAATAGCATATAATTTAGTCTTCCTTTTTAATCTTGTCAAATAATATCTACCTTTAATTAGAGTATCTGGTCTATTTGTAATTTAAGGTAATTATTTATATAGTTGTATTTATATACCATCACATTTTTGTGATCTATTTGCTACTTTTCTCTTTTGCTTCTCTGTTATGTCATTTTTACCTTTTTGAGCTAATAGAGGGTGATTTTTTGTCTTCCATTTTATCTCATCTATTATATTCTTAGCTCTATCTCCTTTATTATGTTACAGAGATTTTTATGGGGCTACTAATATGCATCTGTAATTTAACATATATTTTCATAAGATACATAATTCTTGGTTGATAGTTTCTTCCCCCATCTTCAGTGCTTTTAATATGTTAGTCAATTTTTCTGCTGTCTTTCTTTGTTTTTGATAAGGAGTAAGCAATCATTATTGAACCATTGTTCTGCAATATTCAATCTGCTATTTCACTCATCCATTGACCATTTATTTTAAACATTATATATTTCAGTTCTAGGATGTTCTTTTCATTTTTTAAAATAATCTTTCTCCATTCTTGTATCTATTTTGTTACATATATATTTAATTCTGTTGAAGTATATCATTTATACATGAGCATACATAAACAATAAGTGTGTAGTAAAAGTTGTGAACTTTAAAAACAAACTGCATAACATCATATAGGGGTCGCATACATTAACCTACCACCAACATCTTGCATTGTTGTGAGACACATCACAAATTATGAAAAAATATCATCAAAATCTTACTACTAGCTGTAGTCCATATCTTACATTTGGTGTATTCTCTCCCCCAAACCCGCTATTATTATTTTTAAATGTATTTTTATTACAGAAGTTGTGAACTTACAAAACAATCATGCAGATGTGCAGACTCCCCATACAACACCCCTTCATCAACACACCAAATATAATGGAACATATTTTCAGATTATGAGATAATATCATCAGACAATTACCACCAACCATGGTCCATAGCATACATTTGGCATACTTTTTCTGTACTCCCCCATTATCAACACAATACTTCTTTGGCATAGATTCATGAATATTATAGGATTGCTATTAATCACAGTCCATAGGTCACACTGGTTGTATTTTTCCCATGTTTCTCCACATTCCCACCACCCTGCAATAGTGAGGCATATCTGCTCTAGCTCGCAGAAGGACACTCTTGCATCTGTACCATCAACCACAATTTTCATCCACCTCTGGGTTCACTGTGTTATTTGGTCCCTTGATTATTCTCTAGCTTTCTTTCAATTCATATTTACATTCCTAGACTACTCTTTCCAGCCACATTCTTATTTATAAACCAGCTGCTTCTCATTATAATGTGTTACCATCAACTCTATACATCTCCACACTTTTACAGTAAAGTTAATTAACACTTCTACATACATTAAACATCAGTAGTCCTTCTCAGCCCTCCTATTATCTCCTTTAAGAATCCACCACCTACCACCAGGTCTTGGTGATGTTTTCCTATATCTTCCTCTAGGAGCTTTATGGTTCTTGCTTCTATATTTAGGTCTTTGATCCATTTTGAGTTAATTTTTGTATAAGGTATGAGTAGGGGTCCTCTTCTTTCTTTTGGTATGGCTATCCAGTTCTCCCAGGACAATTTGCTGAATAGACTGTTCTGCCTGAGCTGGGTGGGTTTGACAGGCTTGTCAAAAATCACTTGACCATAGATGTAAGGGTCTGTTTCTGAACCATCATTTCGGTTCCATTGGTCTATGTGTCTGTCTTTATGACAGTACCAAGCTGTTTTTACCAATGTCGCTAGGTAATATGATTTAAAGTTCAGAAGTGAGAGTCCTCCAACCTCACTTTTCCTTTTTAAGATGTTTCTGGCTATGCAGGACCCCTTACCCTTCCAAATAAATTTGATAATTGTGTTTTTCATTTGTTTAAAAATGCTGGTGGGTGGGAGTGGATATGGCTTAAGCGGTCAAGCACCTGCCTCCTACATGGGAGGTCCCAGTTTTGGTTCTCAGTGCCTCCCAAAATACAAAAACCAATAACAAGCAAAACAAATGAAAAAAATAAACCCAGGGAGTTGATGTGGCTCAGTGGTTGAGCACCAGCCTCCCACATGCAAGCTCCTGGTTTCAATCCCAGCCCCCACTCTCTTGAAAAAAGTTGGTGGAATATTTATTGACATTGCATTGAATCTGCATATCATTTTGGGTAGAATTGACATCTTAATGATATTTAGTCTTCCAATCCATGAACATGGAATGTTCTTCCATTTATTTAGGCCTTTAGGCCTTTTAAAATTTCTTTTAACAATGCATTATAGTTTTCTGAATACAAGTGCTTTACATCCCTGGTTAAGTTTATTCCTAAATATTTGATTTTTTTAGTGACTATTGTAAATGGATTTTTTTTCCTGACTGCCTCTTCAGCTTGTGCATTACTAATGTCTTTTAAAGTCTATTTCATCTGCTATAGGTACAGCTACTCTGACTTTTTTTTTTTGTTACTGCATGCATGGAATATCTTTTTCCACCTTTCATTTTCAATCTATTGGCATCCTTGGGCCTAAGGTGAATCTCTTCCAGACAGCATATAGGTGGCTCATATTTTATCCATTCTGCCAGTCTGTCTTTTGATTGGGAAGTTTAATCCATTAATATTCAATGTTATTATTGTAAAGCCAGTTCTTATTTCACTCATTTTGACCTTTGAGTTTTATCTGTCATTTTATTTTCACTACTCTTTTGAGAATTTTAGTTAATTTTACTTGATATAATCTTTTTTCCAGACTCTATTCCAAGCCTCTCTATCCTGTTTTTTTTTCTTTTCAGACTATAGCACACCCTTTAATATTTCCTGTAAAACTGGTCACTTTGTTATAAATACTCTCAGTTTCTGTTTATCCGTGAATAGTCTAAACTCACCCTCATTTTTGAGAGACAGTCTTGCTGGATATAAGATTCTTGGCAGGAAGTTTTTCTCTTGCAATATCTTAACTACATCATACCACTGTCTTCTTGCCTCCATGATTCTGATGAGAAATTGACACTTAATCTTATTGGATATCCCTTATATATTATGCATTGCTTTTCTCTTGCTGCTCTCAGAATTCTCTTTGTCTTTGGCATTTGACATTCTGATTAGTATGTGTCTCAGAGTTGGTCTCTTCAGATTTACTTGGATGGGGGTACATTGTGTATCTTGGACATGGATATCTATGCTCTTCAGTAGGGCTAGGAATTTTCCATGATTATTTCTTCAAATATTCCTTCTGCCCCTTTTCCTTTCTTTTCTCCTTCTGGGACACCATGAACTTATGTTTGCATGTCTCTTGATGTCATTTAGTTCCCTGAAAACCTGTTCATATTTTTCAATTTTTTCTTCATTTGTTCTTTTATATATTTGCTTTCAGAGACCTTGTCTTCAAGCTCGCCAATTTTATTCTGCTTTCTCAAATCTGTTGTTACATGTCTCCAGTGTATTTTGAAATTCATTTATTGCACCTTTCATTCCCATTGGATCTGCTATTTTTCTATGTATGCTTTCAAATTCTTCTTTGTGCTCATCCAATGTCTTCTTAATATCCTTAATCTCTTTAGACATCTCATTGGATTTATTAAAGAGATTTGTTTTAACACCTGTAATTAGTTGTCTCAATTCCTTTATGTCATCTGGAGGATAATCTTGTTCTTTTAACTGGGCAATAGCTTCCTGTTTCTTGGTATGGATAGTAATTTTTTGTTAGTGTCTTGGCATCTGGCTTACTAGATGTATTTATTCTGGGTGCAGTTTCTCTCTTTAGTTTAGGAGTTTCTTGCTCTTTCTCCCTTACTGGTTGTGTAGTAGGGACCAAGGATGTACTTGGTGCTGTAGAGGCTGAAGCTGCCCTCATTGCCCCGGAGACCAATGAAGCTTCTCCCAATCTTCTCCTTTTCCAGGGGTAGGGGCAGAGCTGCAGCTGTGTGTAATAATCCAAGTCATGCAAGCCAAGACATTCTGTAGGTACCCAGAAAGACTGATGAAGCTTCAAGCCCCTTCCTCCCCTGCCTGGGGTAGGGATGGACCTTCAGGTGTAGGCAGCAATCAATGCTGTGTGGGTCCAAAATGACTGCAGTTGCACAGGTAAACTGCTGTAGTACTGGGCCCTAGCTCCCTACTAGGTGTGGGGATGAACCCTCTGAACTGCCCAACAATCTAATTCATTTGGATGAATAAGCCTGCAGTTGCCCTGAGAGGTTGAGGAAGTACTGTCCTTTCTCCTCTTTAGGGGGTGGAAATGGAACCACTGATGCCCAACAGTTCAGTCTGTGTAGGCTGAGAGTGCCTCTGTTGCCCAGAGAGGCTGAGGAAATACCAGCCGCTTCCTATCCTATTGGATGTTGGGGGTGGATCCATAGGCATGCAGGCAGAGAGGCTGTAGGCAGAGAGGCTAAGGCTATACTGGCACACTCCTATCCTATTGGGAGGTGGGGGTGGATCCACAGGTACCCACCAGTCCAGGCCTTGCAGGCCAAAAGTGCCTGCCATAGCCCAGAAAAGCTGAGGAAACACAACTCCCCTTCCACCTTATTTGGGGACAGGGATGGAGCTATAGGTATCTGACTATTCAGTCCGGGTGGGCTGAAACCACCTGCAGTTTCCCAGAAAGGCTGAAGAAACTCCAGCCCTCTCCTATCTATGGGGTTGGAGGGGTGGAGATAGAATCGAAAGCACTCAGCAAATCAGTTTGCATGGGCTGAAAGTGCCAGTGGTTGCCTGGAGAGGCTGAGAAAACACAGCTCCTCTTCTATCTTATTGGGGTGCAGGGATGGAGCCTCCAGTGTCTGACTATTCAGACTGAGCTTACTGACTGTACCGACAGTTACCTGGAGAGGGTGGTCCAAGTCCTATCCTCTTCCTCCCTGCCAGAGGTGGGGCTGGAGCTTATGCTAGGGCTGCAGTCTGATCTGGGTGGAAAGAAGCTGGTCCCTACCTTCACTGTGATTTTCAATCAGCTCCACTTCCCCTCCAGCCAGAGTCAGAGTCAAAATGGCAGCTACCAGACTCTTTCCGGACTGGACAGTTTCAAACTTTAGCTTTTCTTAGGATTATACTTTAGTCAGCCAAATTTACTAATCAGTAGCTGAAGTTGGTGGCCAACCATTTCTTCCTCCTCTGTTTTTGGGAAATGAAGCTTCCAACTTCAACAAGAGAATAGCTCCTTTACAGTGTAGCCTCAGTTTCCTGGAGAGACTGGTGCAGGTCCCTCCAGCTTCCTCCCTACTGGAGGTGGGGCTGGGGCTTAGACTACAGCTGCAATGTGATCTAGGTGGAAAGAAGCTGCCCTACCAGCACTATGATTTCCTGTTACCTATATATATTTCATTGCATTAATCACTTATTTTAAAGACTGTATCTGCGAACTCCAGTATCTGGATCATATGGAGATCTATTCCTATTCTTTTGATTTTCAACAATATTTTCTTACTTTGTCATCGGTTCAGTAATTTGTACTTTATGCTATATGTTATATATAAAAGAATCATAGATAATTAGACAGTGTATTTCACCAGAACGACTTGCTTTTTTCTCTGTTGAGCGGTGACTTTAATCACTAAATGCAGTCATGGGTTGGACTTCAGTTTTATCAAATCTCCGTATATCTCTGGTTCCCCCTGTTTCTAAGGGATGACCCTCCAAGGTTCTGACTGAGAGTCAGGTGTGCCTATATCTCCACAAACCTGAAAGACTTCAAGATCACAGAGTCTCCCATCCCAACTTCCCAGACTCCCATTCCTTGGCAGATTTAATCTCCAGCAAATGTTTTCAGGGGGAAATCCTCCATGTGTATGTGTATGAGTCAGGCCTCCCTTCTCTTGTTCTTTTTAAGTTCCATGAGATGGTAGGAGATTTAACTCTGCTTTCAGAGGCTTTAGGTCCAACTCTGCCTACTCTTTGTCAGTTCTACAATTCAGTAAATGTTCTGTAGGGAAATTAAATGTCCTCTTTACTTCTACATATATCTGATAATTTAAAATGATTTATTGTACTGTCCAGCTTTTCCTCTTACAGTGGAGGTTTTATCCTGCCTTCATTTACTACCTGGGTCTCAGAAGCAGAAGTTCTCAGTTCACTTCCCCACCCCCCCCACATCTTCCTCATCTGTTTGCTCATTGTTTGTGCTTGTTTTTTGTGCTCATTGTCTGCTTGTTGGTTTGTTGGTTTGTTTTTATTGCTTGTTGTCTGCTTGTTGTTTTTTGCTCATTGTCTGCCCATTGTTTTTGTTTTTTCTTTAGGAAGCACTGGAAACCAAACCTGGGACCTCCCATCTGGGAGGCAGGTACTCAACTGCTTGAGCCACATTTGCTCCTGCTCATTTTTGTTTTTCCTCATTGTCTGTCCATTGTTTTGCTCATGGTTTTTGCTTGTCTGCTCATTCTTTGTCTTCTTTAGGAGGCACTGGGGACCAAACTCAGAAACTCCCTAGTAAGAGGCAGGCACTCAACTACTTGGCCACATCCCCTCCGCCTCAATTCACTTTTGAGGCTGTATTGGTATCCCTCATGTGGAATGATCTATGATCCAGGGGAGTTTCCACTTCAAATATAAATGTCATGTCCTACTTTTATGTGATGTGTCTTCATCTAGGTGTGAAAAATGTGGTTCTTCTACTTTTACTTTTTGTAAGCAAGACTTTCCTCTTACTGCTTTTTCCTGAAAGCTATAGAAGATAAAAGACACCTCCTTTCCTGATTCAGAAATACATGATTTAAGGGGAGCTCTAACACATTCCCCAATGGAAAGCAACAATCCCCCAAGTGCAACAGTAAAGACCAACAAAGAAGGATGGTCCATCAATGAGCCCTTGATACTGATGACTATGCTTATGAGTCTGTGTGCTTGAAATATGAGCTAGGTCTAGAGCTACAGAGTGCCTAAGAGTTACCTCCTGAGAACCGACAAGTTGCTCAAATGTGGACACTCTCTAAGCCAACTCACCAGGTAAGTGTATCACCTTCCCCCCCACCATGGGACATGACTCCTGGGGTTGAGCCTTCCTGGCATTGAGGGATTACTACCAAGCACCAGCTGGTGATGTAACTAGAAAAAGACCTTGAATAAGAGGGTCAACTCAGACCAGCAGACTATCTCAACCTACATGTAGGATCATGTGTTAAAAACTGCTTTTTGACCTTGAATAAAAGGGGAAATGGCAAAGACAAATGAGTTTATATGGCTAAGAATCTTCAAAAAGAGTCAGGAGGTCATCAGAGAAGTCGTGCTTACACACACCTCAGCAGGACCCCAGAGACAGTCAAAGTAGATACAATCCCAGGTACTGGTTCTCCTGAGGGCTACAGAGACCCACAGGTTCTATGGTCATGGCAGATGGCTCTAGAATTCAGTGCCATGTCAGTTGGCCCTACTTTGGAATTTGTGTTCCTAAGTGTGATGAAGTTGGACTCAGATACGACCTTTCTACACATGCCTCTTCTGTCACTTTTACTGAACCTGTGGTTGGTGCTAGGGTTGGTGTATACTCAGGAGACTTGAATCTCTGGACTGTCCATGTGCCAGCTGGGCCCTGAGCCTCAGCAGAATTGCAGCTCTTACCCTCTGGTTTGTTGGAATTACCCAGGTCAGCTAACAGGAGGTGAAGATGGTTATCCACCACACCAGGGAACCGAGACTGCCTACAACTGCAAGCAGGAGAATTATATCCATCATCAATGTGGAATCTAAACCCCCTCTCAATATAGAGGTGGAGTGGATGTCACCATCCCAGGGCCCACAGGAGGAGGAATAAAATATGGACTAGAGTGGACTTACTGATATTCTACTATGGAACTATTGTGACTAGTAATGGAAGAAATTGTAATGTTGATGTGGAGTAGTTGCTGAGGGCAGGGAGAAGGAAGAAGAGATGTAATGTGGGGTCATTTTTGGGACTTCAAGTTGTCCTAAATGATATTGCAGGGACAGATGCTGGACATTATATATCTGGTCATAACCCACTCAATGTATTAGGGAGAGTGTAAACTACAATGTAAACTATTATCCACATGGTACAGCAGTGCTCCAAAATGTATTCACCAAATGCAATGAATGCACCACATGATGAAAGAGGTTATTGATGTGGGAGGAGTGGGGTGAGGAGGGGTGGGGGGTGTATGGGAACCTCTTATATTTTTTGAATGAAACATTAAAAAAAAAAAGAACTACATTAATTTTTAAAAAGAAAAAGCAAGCTATTGGGAAGCAGATGTGGCTCAAGCAATTGGCCTCCCATTTACCATATAGAAGATCAAGGGTTCAATTCTTGGGGCTTCCTGGTGAAGAAAACCTGGCCTGTGTGACAAACTGACCCAAGAGTAGAGCTGCACCGTGTGGTGTGCTGGCCCACAAAGGAATGGTGGCCTGTGCAGGAGAGGTGGCCTGCACAGAGTTCTGGCCCACTTGGAGAGCAGGTGCAGCAGGATGATGCAACCAAAAGAGACACAGAGGAGAAACAATAAGAGATCCAACAAACCAGGGAGCTGAGGTGGTGTAAGAGATCGAGCACCTCTCTCCCACTATGGAAGGTCCCAGGATCAGCTCGCAGTGCTGCCTAAAGAGAAGACAAACAGACATAGAAGAGCACACGGTCAATGAACATAGAAAGCAGACATCGAGTGCAAAAACAATGGAGCAGGGTGGGAGGGAGATAAATAAATCTTTTTTTAAAAAGTACACTATTATCATGTCTAAAAGAAACTTCAATGTATTGCAATTATTTTGCTTTAAGCATGTAATGTCATTAATACAAAAGTGAAATTAGTTTCTGACCACAGAAATCTTCAGAATGCTTTAAAGTATTGCCTTCCAACATCCACAATTATTATAATTAAATATGACTATATTAATTATTCCTGAAATGTGTTAACATAGTCAAAGTATTGCACCTTTTCATAAAGGTGACATTTTATATATGTGATAAATTCACAGGAAAGTGACCATGGATTAAGTATTTTATCAATAACGTCATAGCCTCCCATTGTTAGACAGTAAAGTGTGACAGCACGAAAAAGATATTATTAGAACTATGTTGAATTTAGGGACATGATATAAACATAGTCATAAACGTGGGTTAAGACTAATACTGAAATTAGGCAGAATTAGTAACAATTCACTTGCTCTGTATGTAAGCCAATAGTTAGTCGTAACACATCAGAGCTCCCTTGGAATTGAAACTATACTATTCCAGCTTGATAGACACCTTACAGATAAGCCCAGTACTCTAAAACTTTCACTATGAAATATTTTAGATTCCAGACATTTTCATTTAATATGGCAATCCTTGAATCTTTGCTAATTTCAACTTCTAAGTGGTCAACAGTTTTAAGTAGACATTGTTTTCCATTCCAAGTTATAATATAATCTGGTGCCTTTTCAAATGCACATCTTGGTCAGTTGATTAGAAATATTTACCATGTAAAATGTGTCAACACTTTCTTATCAAACATGTGTTTTTTTCCTAATCTGTATTAATAAAACAACATGAAAAATATATATGATTTAATCATTCTTAATTTTTGTGCTTTTTAGGTTATAAAATCCATAAGTCCTAGACTATTCAAAACATAATTTTTCTTCTCAGTAAATAAAGAAAGCTACAGGAGATGCCTTTTTTTTTAATTTTTAGAGAGGTTTTAGATTACAGAGTAGTTATATAAAAAAACTAGGGGATTCCCATAACCTACCCCCTCCCCCTGTCACATTTTCCCCTATTAATAGCATCTTACATGAATGTGGTTCATTTGTTCCAACTGATGAATAAATATTGAAACATTGTTATTAACCATGGTCTATAGTTTACATTATGGTTTATGATTTGCACTGTAAAATTTTATAGATTTTTGACAAAATGTATAATGGCCTATCATTGCAAAATCATGAGAACAATTCTAGTGCCCTACAAAAACTGTATTTTCCACCTATTCTTCCCTTCCTCTCCCCTCAGAGGCCCTGGTAACCACCATATTTATATCAGTGCTGCAAGTTCTCCTGTGATTACAACAACAATTCTACTTTGGTCCATGCTTGCATTTCCTCTGTATATTTGTTCAGGCCTCAATCTTGAGGATTTTGGAATGGTGATGCCCACCCTGCTTCAGGCTGAGAGGGCTTTTAGACTTCATGGAGCAGATGGAAGAAACTGTTTTGCTTGCAGTTGTAGATATTCTTTGCTTTTTGGGATGGGGTTGTCCATTATCATCATTTAGTTGTTGTCCTCAGTGAGTCTGATGAAATGGAGCGTATGTGTTGGCCACTACTTTGCTGAGACTCAGGGCTCAACTGCCATATGAACAGACTGAAGATTTAAGTCTTGGGGACATATATTTAACAGGTATAGCTCTAATTGTAGGTTCAAATAAAAGGGGTAGAAGAATCATGTGTAGGGAAGTTATAAATGAGTCTAATTCTGTTACAGTAGGGAATAGGTTATCATACATTCCAAGGTAAGGTCCACAGATAGGGTGCTGATTTTATAAGGTTGTATGCCTTGCCCATAGTGTCCAGATGTCTCTAGAAGCCTTGGGAGCAACTCTGTTCGAGACTTTGTTTACTGTGGCAGTTAGTGAGATCCACCTGAGATGTGCACAAGTGTAACCTCTGGAATAACCTCCCAAACTCACTTTGAAATCTCTTAGCTGTAAAAACACTATTGTATTTAATTACGCCCTTTTGGTCAAGGTCCTTTTCCAAATGCATTGCTGGTCGGCACTTGGCAATATTACCTCAGAGCCGGTAAGGCTCTGTCCCATGCCAGAGGGAAGGTACTGAGTTTATTAGCTACATTTGACTTAAAGAGAAGTCACATTTGAGTAACAAGAATATTTTCAGGAGGTAACTCTGAGACTATAGATATTATTCAAAGTTTTGATTTTATAAGAATATGGCTCATAAGTACAAGCATTAATATTGAGGTCTTGGTGTATTGGTCTGTTTTCTTTTATTGGGCTCTGCCTCTGTACTCTAGAGATCCTTTCCACTCTATTAGAGAATGTAGCAGACTCCCCAGGATGGGAAAATCATTGACCCCATTTACATTGCTTCGCTGCAATTACCCTCATTCAGTGTCAAACCTCCACCATCCACCTTATTATAGAGTATACCCAGATTGAACACCAGTTTACTACTTTCTGCTAGCTTTCTAAGGAGATGCCATTTTCATTCTGAGATTAATTTTCCTATGCCCTATGTTTTCTTCTATTCTTTTCCCCATGAAGGAATCATAATTCAACAGCAAGATTTGAAGATGCTATTTAATGTGTGGAGAGTTTGCAATGTGCTGGATATAAGTAAGTCCTTCCATTCTTCTGATCACCCGAAAATACATTTTTAAACAGGCTAAATTCTGGAAATCTCCATAGGAGGAACAAAACCCCATTATTTCTTATTATTTGAGTTTCATTTTTGAATTCAAGTATTTTCCCTTCAATTCCTCTAATGACATTCAAATAACATGACAAAGATAGATAATATACTTAATCAATAGAGTTGTTAATTTATTGGATTATTCCAATTCATTCATTCATTCATTTATGGATGCATGCATGCATTTACTCAATAAATATTTATTGAGTGCCAGCCACTGAGCTAGATAGTTGTGCCTACAAAGAGTTCAAAATTCAGTGAGGCAAACAGACACAAAATAAACATATTATATGTTAAAATAATACAGCAAAGTCAACGATAGTGTTGTAGAGAAGTGGGGTGTGCACAGTATTGAAGGCCAGGACACGAGAACTCTGAGAAGGAAGTTCGTTTATTTCAACCAGCCGGACTCGGCAGACTCTTGTCCTAATAATAACCGAGCACCGAATAGCATTTTTGGGGTCCTTTTATACAGAGGTTTAAGATTAGGGAGACAAAGGGTGATGGTATGCAAACAGACCTTTGGTTAGTTTCTTCAGTGTTTGATCTGAGTATCAATAGGTTATTTCCTCCAGGTGAGTTGCATATTCCCCACATTCCAAGCCAGCTTGGATTTAGCATATCTTCCACTTTCCATTTGGATGCAACCTTGAATATACCTTCAGTCTTACATCCTTTCTGAACATTCAAAGACTGTAGGGCCTATATTACTTATTTGGACTTTTAGGGACTAGGAATACTTGGAAACAATTTTGAATTTATGCACAGGCTATATCATATTCCCCCCTTTGAGGCCAAGCTTAAGTTATTAAGCTTCGGCATCACTATTGTCTGAGTCCCTCTGGACTGACTGGTATGTATATAGAGCCATGAGATGGGCAGCTGTTTGCCTTCTTACTATACCTTTTATTAGGGTGTGCATTCTGTTTAAGATGAAAGGGAGGAGGCATGGAAGGATGGTGCATGCTCCTTGAAGAAGGTAATTATTCCTAGTAGAAGCTTGAAATTGTTTACTATTGACTACCAGCTTCCAAAGGGATTATTTAAATTCCAACCATTCCAGGTTTGCACTGGGACATGAGCAGTTTTCACTATCTTGCTTGTAATTTCATCAATAACCTTTCAAGTGTTATCTAATTCAAGGTACCAGTTAGAGAGATTGAACTTTCCACAAACTCCCCCTTCAGCTGCCAAGGGATAGTCTAGGGCAAGACGGTTTTGATAGATAGCATTTCTGAATTTAGTTTGCTGTTGGGCTAGTAAGTTTAGTGCATGGGCAGTTTCATTAGTTATTATCTCTACCACAGCTTGTAAGTGGATGATTCAGTTTAGCATATAGATAGGGGTTCGATAACCCCACATGCCATCCTCTGCCCAAGTTGCTGGCCCATAGTATTGGATTATACGCTCAGGGGGCCATTCTTCACCTCCCCAGGTAGTGACAGCCCTTTTTCCTCTTATGTTTTGATATACTGGCTGGCTTAGCTCTTTCCCTTCTGTTAAGGGAATGAGGAAGGAGGGTTTTATTGTACCAAGCATACAAGTTCCACACTGGTTTCGCGGAAGTTCTCGGAATGCAACCTTTCCACAAATCCAGTATAAACCATTTGGGGCAGTAAAGGGGCCCTTTGCGGTGGAGTTCCACACTGTGATTAATTTGGGGAAAGTACGATTTATGAGAACGAGGTCAGATTCGTTCCATGTTCCCCAAGGCTCTGTTGTATTTGTGGTATAATTTTGGAACTTTCCCCCTGTACATGTTAGGTTTCAGACAGCATAGAGGGGCTTAGGCAGGCCCTTGAAGCACAATATTTTCCTATGGCAGAAGTTTGCAAGGGCCACATACTATCTCAGGGGACAGCCAGGAGGTCAGTTGCATTATATGGTTGGCTGTAATTGTATTATTCCCTGGTTTCCCATGGCCATTGGTCTCCCATATTAGTACCTCCACATACGTAGCATGAGGAGACATTTAAGGCTGCCCCTACCACTTCAGCCAGGCTTGCTGCTTGTGGAATGGAAAAGGGCTTTTCCATTTCTTCATAGAAGGAGTGGAACACAGAATGGGCTTTATTTGTGAGTGGGTATTCCTGATACCCAACCCAGATGTAGGCTCCTGGGTCTATTCCTTTATCATCAATGCAGAGGCCCATTTGGACTCCCTGAGTCTGCCAGGACTCAGGTTTAAGGACGGTGATGTTTAAGGGGTTACATTGACCACGTGGACAGTTAGCCAGAGCCACACCCTTGGTGAGGATAGCCGTTTGTTTAGCTATGTCTGTGCTCCAGGTGGCCCAGGTGACACAAGCCCAGTAGGGGCAGTAGTATGCACCTATGTATTTGCACCAAAAGCCCCTCCTCCCCCACCTTGGGCTGCACTTTTTATTTCTGGAGCACACAAATACTTATTGTTATGAGTATACGTCTGCTCCCAGCTGAGCCCTCCACAATCTGTGTTCCATGGTATCCCAGAGTCTATAACTTGACATGCGTCAAATAGGAGGGACACTCGTTGGTTCTGGCTAGTGACTGGGGTGGAGGAAAGTAGCTCTCCATTTTGATCAAGCACTCTTATTTCCCATTTATGGGAGACTGTTGGGGGTCTAGGGTCATAGCAGGTTATTTAGCCAGATGCATTACAGACACTATAGGAGATTCCCTGAAACTGACACGTGGTTATCTGGCCCTTGCAGGTGTAATGACTATATATTAATGTGGTGTTGACATGGGCCCCTGTATGCACCTTTTGAATACATGGCTCACACTCTGTGGTGTCAGCATAGACAAAGGGACATTGTAACAGATTAAACTGGATTTCTAATTTTTGGCTGTGTGTAGACCAATCAGCTTCCAGGGTGTGATTAGAGCAGAGCTCAGTGTTCCGTCCTCAGTCTTCAGCCGTGCATGGACCAGTCAGCTTCTGGGGTGTGACTGGAGCAGGGCTTGGTGTTCCCCTTTTTTGCAAGATGAGTTTGGTTGAGCTGTGGGTATCTGGAATACAGGTCCAGGACTCTGGGGCAGCCTCGCTTGACTCGGCTATGGTGTATCCACAGGGTGATTTCAGCTACTTTAACTGCAGTGGGGGTGGATAAAATGACAAGATAGGGTCCTCACCATTGAGGGGTTAGTGGAGCTGACTTCCAGTCCTTGACCCAAACTGCATCTCCTGGCTTTTACTGGTGTACAGAGCTGCTTAAGCTAATGGGGGCCCTTTCTTGGACCCAGTGATGCAGGTTATGTAGGGTTTTTCCTAAGCTGATCATCTGCTGAGCTATTGATAACTTTCCTCTTTCTCTGAGATCCCCTTCTATATTTCTGATTAAGGGAGGGGGCCTCCCAAAGAGGATTTCATAAGGGGTTAGGCTTAGTTTTTGGCTCAGGCTGGCTCTAACTTGTAGGAGAGCACTTGGAAGTACTGGCACCCATGTTAGCCCAGTTTCTTGGCAAATCTTGGCAATATAAGTCTTTATTGTACGGTTCATTCGCTCTACCTTTTCTGAGCTCTGAGGATGGTATGCGGTGTGCAGTTTCCATTGGATGTGCAGTGCTTTTGCAATCTTTTGAGTGATTTCAGAGACGAAGGCAGGTCCATTGTCAGAGCCAATTGAGATGGGTAGTCCATAGCGAGGAATGATTTCCCTGAGGAGAACCTTAGCTACTTCTTCAACCTTTTCTGTTCAAGTGGGAAAGGCTTCCACCCAGTCAGAAAATGTGCAAACAAGGACTAGGAGATATTTATAGCCTTCAGATCGTGGCATTTCAGTGAAATCAACTACTAGATCTTCAAGAGGCATACTGTCAATTCTCTGGACCCCTGGGGTTCCTGTGGGCCCCTGGCAAGGGTTATTCTTTGCACATGTGACACACCGCTGGCATACGGCATGGGTGATAGCGACTAGCCTTGGGATGTAGAAGAATCTTTCTAACACTTCCTCAAGATGGGTTTTTCCCAAGTGTGTGTTCTCAAGGTAATCTTGAACTACAGTTGCTGCTAATATTTGTGGCACAACTATTCTGTGATCAGGCAATGTCCACCATCCATTTTCTCCTTGTGTCCTGCCCTCAGAGAGTATCCATTCTCTCTTGGCTTGAGTATATTGTTGCTCTTGGTGACTCAGAGGCTGTGGGACGAGAGCAGGCATCGTATATTGGAGGTTCTGATAATTAAGAGGTTGAGAAATGAGAGCGGTGGCCAGGTTTTCAGATAGGGATCCTTCCCATGCCACTCTTTTTGCTTCAGCGTCTGCCCTCCAATTTCCCTGAACAATGGGGCTGTGGCTTGTCTGGTGTCCCTTGCAGTGCATTACAGCCACTTTGACAGGCTCCCAAACTGCTTCTAGTAGCTCCAGAATCTGTGTGCCATATTTAATGCTCTTCCCTCCTGAGTTAATGAGTCCCTTTTGTTTGTATAAGGCTCCATGCACGTATAGGGTAAGAAAGGCGTATTTGGAGTCTGCATAGATGTTAACTTTGGCTCCAGCGGCAAGTTGCAGGGCTCGGGTGAGGGCAATGAGTTCAGCTTTCTGTGCTGATGTGTTATCTGGGAGGCATTGCACCTCTACTGTGGTTTCAGATGTTACTACAGCATATCCTGCTCGCTGATTGCTGCCCTGCATAAAGCTACTTCCATCTGTGAAGAACTCCATGTCAGGATTTGCCAGTGGCTGGTCTTGGAGGTCTGTCCGGCTGGAATACACTTCTTGCAATGTTTCCAGGCAGTTAAGGGCTAGAACCCCTGTCTCCACAGGTAGCAGGGTGGCTGGATTTAGGGTTTTTACAAGTTCCAACCCGATGGATGGATTTTCTCATAATAGGGTTTGATATTTAACCAGGTGGCTGTTAGTAAGCCAATATGTTCCTTTGGCTTCTAAGATTGTGATTACTGCATGCGGAACCTGGACAATTATATAGGCTGCCCAAGAGTTAATATTATAGCTTCTACCGTAAGCATGGCTGCAGCTGCTACAGCTTGCAAACATGAGGGCCATCCCTGGGCTACAGTGTCCAGTTGTTTGGATAGATATGCTACAGGTCTTTGCCAGGAACCGAGGTATTGAGTGAGTACTCCTACTACGATGCTTTGGCGGTTGTGAACGTACAGGTAGAATGGCTTTGTGAGGTCTGGAAGTCCAAGGCATAGTGCTTCCATTAGAGCTTGTTTGAGAGCAGTGAAAGTATTTTTCTGTGGGCTTTCCCAGAGCAGGGGATCATCCCCCCTTTGTGGCTTCATATAAAGGGTGCATGAGGACCCCAAAATTGGGGACCCAATTGTGGCAGAATCCAGCTGCCCCAAGGAACTCTCGCAGCTTCCAGCAGGTAATGGGCTCAGGGAGACTACAGATCACTTTCTTTCTTTCAAGTCCCACTTCACGGCACCACTGTGTTATTTTATAACCTAGATATTTGACCTGAGGTAGGCAGATTTGGACTTTTTTCTTAGACACCCGGTAGCCTTTTTGCTGTAGATACTTTAAAAGAACATGGGTTCCACCAGCGCAGTCTTAGTAGGTGGAACTTCCAAGAATGAGGCCATCTACGTATTGGAGAAGAAAACAGTTATGGCTTTCTGCTTTAAAGGATTTGAGATCACTGGCCAGGGCTTGTCCAAAAATAGTGGGTGCATTTTTAAATCCCTGAGGCAATCGCATCCATGTCAGCTGCTGCTTTTCACCTGAGTTTGGATTTTCCCATGTAAAAGCAAAAATCGGCTGGCTCCGGGGTGCTACCCTAATGCAGAAGAAGGTATCCTTAAGATCTAAGCATGAAAAGTAGATTGCCAATGAGGGTATTAAGCTGAGAAGAGTATATGGATTAGAAACCACAGAATGAAGGGTTATTACGGCCGAATTAACCACTTGTAAATCCTGTACTGGGCGGTAATCTCCATCAGCCTTTTTAACTGGGAGAGTGGGGTGTTCCATGGAGACTGGCACGGCCTCAATATGCCCTCATTCAGTAATCTCTGAACATGTAGTTGGACCTTTTCTTGTGCTTTGTGTGGAACTGGATATTGCCTTATGCTTACTGGACTGGCCGTAGGCTTTATTTCAATAATAATTGGAGGAATGTCATATGCCATCCCCATTGGGTTACCCTCTGCCCATACTTCAGGCACATCTTCAAAGGGGAACTGCATGGCCATGGATTGGCCAGTCTCACTGAGGCAAAACAGTCTCCATTCCTCCTGCAGAGGAAGGGTTAGCGCTACCTTCAGAGGGTTTTGTGGCCCCAGGGTCAGTGTGGATTGCCCTGTGGCATTAAAGGTAATTTGAGCCTGTAGTTTAGACAGCAGGTCTCGACCCAGGAGGGGAACTGGGCATTCCAGAAGACAGAGGAATTCGTGAGTGACCTCCTTTCCCCCAATGTTGCAGGTCCTGGCTTGAAGGAAAGGCCGTTGGGCACTTTTGCCAGTTGCCCCTACGATAGTGGCTTGTCTTTTTGATAGAGGCCCAACTGGCTTGATCATTACAGAATGTTGAGCCCCAGTGTCAACCATCATCTGTATGGTGCAGCCCCCAATTTGGACTCTGACCATAGGCTCTTCGGGGCCAAGGGAATAGGAGCCTGGTCTGTCCTAATAGTCTCTATCAGAGTCCTCCATTCCTGCCAGCCCAATGATCTGATCTGCAGGTTTCTTCCCTGAAACTTTACGGACCCAGCGTTTGGTTTGTGATGCCCCACTGGCCTTTCTGGCTAATGCTTTGGCTGCAGAGGCCGGGTCAAGTGGCCAGCTAGGACACTCTTGCTTCCAATGCCCATCCTCTTTGCAGTATGCACACTGATTTCGCCCTAGACATGGGCCTTTCCCTCTCCTTGGGGCTGGGGCTTGCCAGGTTACCTTCCTTGTCACAGAAATGGACTTTTCCACTATGGCCGCTGCCAGAAAATCTGCCTTTTTCCTCATCTTCCTAATTTCCTCCCTTTTTGTTTCTTCATCACGGTTGGCATAGACCTTAGTAGCTACTTCCATGAGCTGAGAGATATTCATTCCAGCAAACCCATCTAATTTCCGCAGCTTTCTCTGGATGTCAGCCTGTGACTGGGCAACAAATGCTGCATTTACTATTGTTTGGCTCTCAGGAGCATCTGGGTTAAAGGGTGTGTATACACTGAAAGCCTCACACAGTCTCTCATAGAATTGAGCAGGACTCTCATTTAGAGCCTGTAGAATTTGACTGATCTTTGCCATATTCACTGCCTTGAGGCTCCCCGCCTTGAATCCTTCGACTAATGCCCTATGGAATGTCTCTAGTCGGTTGAGCCTGACAGCGCTATTCGGATCCCACAGGGGGTCCTCTGGGAACTGCAAGCGGGCATATTGATCACTGTCCAAAGTTCCCTCAGGTGGGTGCTCTCTAAGCCAGGTTAGTGCTCCCTGTGTGACATGCACTCTCTCCTCAAAGTTCAATAAAGTCATTATAAGTTGTTTACAATCAGCCCAGGTGGGTCTGTGGGTCTGTATGATGGACTGGAAAAGGTCTGTCATGGCCGGAGGCTTCTCCAAAAATGGTGGGGTGTGGCTTTTCCAGTTAAAGAGATCTGTTGTGAAGGGCTGATGGATGAATGTCTGGCTTCCCCCCTGAACCTGGCCATCTGCATTGTAAAAGATTGGGGCCCGGGTTTCATGGAGCAGTAACTGGAAAGCAGCCTTTTTCATTGCTCCCTCTGTCCCCGGGGCTCCCTGTGGTTTGAGCTGCAATCTCTTAGCGTCTCCTCCCTGACTGACTGGCAGCGATGCAACGGCGTTGCCAGGGGCAACCAGCTGTAAAAGCAGCTGGTCTGCATTTTTCCTTGCCGAAGTTGCCAAAGACTGCTGTGGAGACGGTAAAAGCTGCTGTGGGGATGGTGTAGGGCTCTCAGGTGCAGATGGCAATAAAGGCAACTGCGGGGATAGTATAGGTGCCCTCTCTGATGGTGACAAAAGCAGAGGCGGGGGGTGGTGATAAAAGCAGCAGCGGGGATGGTGTGGACATCGCACTTCCCTGAGCGGATGACAACAGTGGGGCACTGCCTAGGGAGACTAGCTCATTTTCATTCCTTAGTATCGCCAGGGCGGGAGTCATCGCATAAGGCGGTGGAAATTCAAATTCATCTGGCCCTTCCAAAATGGGCGGATTAGCACTGGACTTGGGACGCACTTTCTCTGTGCCCTTTGCACGGTGATTGTTTGGTTTGATCCCTGGGACGGCACTCCTTGGTTTCTGCATTAAGCAAATTCTAGCTTCCTTAGTCACGCACTTCCTTAACCAAGGTGGGTTTTGGCTCACAGTGTTTTCCCAAGCATCAATGTAGGGGAATTGGTCTGGATGCCCTGGATTTCCAGTCACTGCATCGTGGACATTACGGATAATCTGGGGATCCAAAGTGCCCTCCTGGGGCCAGCCCACGCCAAAACTTGGCCATTCTAACTCACGAAGCATCCTAAGCTTTCCTGGCTGAAACCTTATGCTGTACATATCTCCCTGGAATGCACGGGGGAAGTTTTCCAGCATACAACTTAACGGGGTTTTACTGTGTGTGTTTCCCATTTCCACCCTGTGCCGACGGTGCACAACAGTCACTCAAGCCTTTTGCTTCGTCCGTCTCCGGCCGCGTCCCTCACGGGAGCTTTCGGCGCCTCTTAACCTTAGCGGATCGGTATAAGCCCCCGATATGGAAGAGGGTCCCTTTGCAGGGACCCCCCAGACCGCCCTTGATCGTATGAGGTCGCCACGGAACCGGGGATCGGGACTCCGCACTCGCACCGCAAAAGTGATTTTCTGCGTCTCACTCAGTCGCCACAAGCACACGCACACAACCACCCCCCTTTCCTTTCCTAGGACCTGGAGAGGCAACGGCTTCCTCCTGTATTCTCAGGAGTACTAGGGCCTCCTCTTTGAGAGTTGATCAGACTCCCTCCTAATTTTAGAATTAGGCCTTCCCTGCACTATGCCCCCGGGGGTCTTACCAATCCGACTTGTGGAACTCCTTGCTTCGTTCTCAGGGTCTCTCAAACCTTCTGGTGTCCCCGGCTCCTCCGGGAGGGCTCCAGCGAAGACGGCAACCTCTTTCTGGACTCAAATGGGGTGTCCAGGGGTGCCCAGGGCTGGGTTTCGCCCGGGCCCTCCCGGCCTCCCCGAAGACGTTCGAGAGGGGCAAAAAACTGTTACCACCTCTGACCTTCTCAGCGCATCCCGGCGGAGTCGCCAAAAATGTTGTAGAGAAATCAGGTGTGCACGGTATCGAAGGCCAGGACACAAGAGTACCGAGAACGAAGTTGATTTATTTCAACCGGCTGGGCTCCGCGGACTCTCGTCCTCATAAAAACCGAGCCCCGAATAGAATTTTGGGTTCCCTTTTATACAGAAAAGATATAAGGGTAGGGAGTTAAATGGTGCTTTTGTGAAAGAAAATGACTTTTCTTGTTAGTTAAGTGTTTGTCTGAGTACCAGATAAGTTTTGAATTATAGTACCCCCATATTTTAGGTGAGCCTGAATTAGCATATCCCTCACATCTCCGGTGAGCTTGAATTAGCATATCGCTCACATCTCAGGTGAGCTTGAATTAGCATATCACTCACATCTCAGGTGAGCTTGAATTAGCATATCACTCACATCTCAGGTGAGCTTGAATTAGCATATCACCCACATCTCAGGTAAGCTTGAATTAGCATATCCAGATGCAATCTTGAAAACACATTTGTCTCACATCCTTTTTGAACATTCAGAGACTATAGGGCCTATATTACTTATTTGACCATCTTGGGGACTAGGTACTCTTGGAAACAATTTTGAATTTATGCACAGGCTATATCAGTATTGCCCCCATTTTACTGATGAAGGAAACAAGGCAGGAGATTGTTTCCCTAGGTTACACAGCTAATGACAAAGGGCAGTCTTTCCCAAGTTACTGGATTCCAGAGTACATGTTTTTGGTGGTAAAGTTGGCTGCTAAATGTATGCCTAATTCTGGATTATGCTGATTCTTAACACAATCCTGGTATCTCTGAACAAGTAAACACCTCCATGCCAGAAGATGGCAAAGTGAATGAGGTACCAGGTCTCAGGGCATGGAGAGGAGTGAGGTGAATAAGGAGGCATCACACTCACTCGAGACCCTGAGAATGGTGCCCCCTTAAATTTTGCGCCCTAGGCAACTCACTTCCCTCACTCTAGTCCAGGCGCATCTAGGGAGGGCATCTGGCTTCAAGAGCCTTTACCTGGCACCCCAGCAGCCAGATGGACTCAAGTGCAGGAGAAATACCTTGTTTCTCCTCTACCGCAATCCCCTCTCAACTATTAAATGACAGAAAATGTCCTATTGGAACAGCATGTCTGTGCCAAAAACAAATTCGAGACAAGGACGTCTCAAAGTTTGAGCAAAATGGTAGTGTCTCTGTACGGGAAATGGAGGCAAGTGGAGCTGCTGTCACTGTTGTGTTCCAAGAATTGTTACTGGTCTTTGGGTGAGTAGCACAGTCCCACCCTTGGTGTACACATGCCATGTCTACCAGGAGCACCTTCCTTCCCCAGCCCATTCCTTGGAGGCATGGAGAACTGCCCCTCTCCCCTCACACCTCTGTATCCCCCTGCTTCTGCCCCTCAGGCTGATGAAGGCACTGTCAGCCATCAACCGCTTTTCCTGCTCTCGCAGGTTTTCTGGCACCTGTGGCCAAAGGGTGTGCTCCCCAGGAGGTGAGACATCCCCAGGCAGCCTCAGCTAGGGCAGAGAGCAGCCGGGCTGTGCGGGCAGCAGCCTGTCCATCTCTACTGGGGCTGGACACACAGGCAAGGAAGCTTCCAGCAGCCCAGCCGCTTTTATAAATGAGGGAACCAAAGTCCAGACGAGGGACCTTCCCCAGGGTCACACAGCCTGTTAGTAGTCGAGAGTCCTGCTGGCCTGATTTCCAGCCCACTGATCACATCCCCATTATAAGACTCGGTGGGACAATGCGTGTGATGTGCGTGGTCAACGGTAACATGTGGCACACATGACAGAAGGGAGTTAAAATGGCAGCATTAGGTAAACATGGAGATGAAATCACAGGGAAGAGGCGCTTTTTCCTTCTCACTCCCATCCTCTTTCAGGACAGGTGAGCTGATTAGGTCTTCCTCAGACCTAGGACTCATTTCCCAATGGAAGGACTTGGTGAGTTGGATTGCCATTTTTAAACCTTCTGAAATAAAGATCTTGTGTGACATTTCAAGTTTTGACTTTTTATCCCCAGCCTACATTCCTGATCATTTCCCTGTCCCAGAAGCCTCATTGAATGTTATTAAGAGCCATGAATGTAACCGGCCACTAATGTGGAAGGATTGTGATCTCCCTTTGGCGAACAGCCTCAGCAACCAAAGAGCAGGAGTCCTGGGTCTGTTCCCGACTGTACTGGTTACTCACTGGGTGACACAAAGCAAAGTGTGGCTTTTGTGCAGTCGTGGAACGACACAGGCAGGCTGCCGGGCTGTTGGGTGGAAGGGTGGGGTAGAAGCCGTTTGGCCGGCTCCCTGGATAAGGAAAAGCTCAGGAGTCCCTGGTTGAACCCAGTTCCCTAGTAACACCTTAACAGTGACCCTCTGAGCTCAGACCTGCTTGGGCTCCTGTGCCTGACAGAGCCTCTAAGGTGGTCAGGTTGGGGTATGGCACTTGCCCTTCATGACATCGTTCTCAGGTCAGGAATGCACCCTGACTGCTCCTAGCACCACTTTAATAACTTGTTATAGATCTGCCTCCAGGAATTTATTTGAAACTTACCTTATTTATACTTTCAGCCTGTGTAAACTTTTCACGCAACAAGTAGATTTACCATTTATGTAAAAGCACTTAGGTCCTGGCACACAGAAAGTGATGCATAAGGGTTTATTATAATAACAAAAGGTTTGTTATTTATAGAATAAGAGTTGTAGTTATATAACATTTATATTTATTTAATAATGACATGTAAATATCTAAAATATGTCAATCTATGACTTAAATATGACATTATAGAAATTAAATATAAAATAAATTAAATATATTGAGTATATTAAAATACCTACATATTTTGATTAATATAATTAAATGCATTAAATTAGATACATGGAGATAATATAAAATTATGTATATAATAACATTTATGGATATGAAATAACATATAACAGTTATATATAAGAGCTATAAGGGTTCTTTATGTTTATTCTTATATTTAACATATAGTAATTGTATTACCATTTGTTCAGATGCCTTCACAGGCTTATTTTATTTTCAGTCCCTTGTCACCTTTGCCTTTGTCTGCCCCTCCCCTCCCTCTCATAAAGTAATCTTAAGGAGGTGAGGTGCTGTGATGGGTGTAACTTCGCTTATAAGCTTAAGTGAACAATCAGTGTCCTCTAAGGACTTACCATTGAAGACCAGCATATGCTCAAAATACTTGCAGGATGGGTAGGTGCACTACAAAAGAGAAACCCATTGGTAAGAGGGTAGAAAGTACGTCGATGTCGCAGAAATAGCTGCATCAGGGCTGGGGTGCCCACGGGAGAGTACAGTTGGTGCCGTGGGAGAAGGGAATGTCCCCACGTTCAGTGGGTGGGTGGGTGTGAGCTCGCCCCAGACTGGTGCTGGAGCTGATCCTGGAGGAAGAGCTGGTTCCCAGGCTGCTGGCATTGGTGGCAGGGAAGGGGGTCCTGGAGGCAGGCAGGCCATCTCTGTTTCCATTTGACTCATGCTAGAGTGAAGTTTGCAGGGTCAGGTGAGGTGATAGCACCTTTCTGTACAGTTCAGTCCCCTTTGGAGTATGGAATCTGAGCCCCACCACCGGCCAGCTCTGTAACCTTGGGAAAGTTACTTAACCCCTCCGAGCTCACTTTCTCCAACTCCACAGGGATTGTAATACGTTCCTCGGAGAGTTTTGAGAATCAGATGAAAAAAATATATATTAAGTGTCTAGCCTAGCACCTGGGATGTCTGCCTTGGTAAATATATCCACACACATACACCCCTCTGCCCCATTGCTTTCTAATGGCTATTCAGCTTTCTAATGGCTTCTAATTTCAAAGTCAGGTCAGCAGAGGAAAGCTGCTTTGGTGACAGTGCTTCTACTAGGGAGGGAATCTGGGTCGGTGGGGGGAGTGGGGTGTATGTGTCCTCAGCTGCAGTCACAGGTGCTGGATTTGAGCTCTGGAGTCTACACTGAGCCCCTCACTCAGCTTTCTGCCATGAAAAGGTCAGGATGATAGAACATTGTCATAATTAGATGATGGCTCGCAGCGAAGCCTCAGGGTACTCACTTATGATATGGCATCATTTTGCCACTCAATATAGTAGCGGCTGTTGCTTGCTTTGGGGGTCACGGGAGGGGTCAGCTTTAGTTGACCAGCCATACCTCCAGGATAAATTGGATGGGACCAGAAGAGAAGATGTGACAGGAGAAATCCTCCTCTAAATAGGATGTTCCACAGTTTTCTAAGGATTTTCAGCACCTCACCTGAAAATGTGAGTCTCTTCTCTCCCTTGTCTTTGGGGTCAAGCTGGGGAATGTCAAGGGAGAAAGGTGTTTGGTGAGGAAGGCTCCAGTTGAGGGAATGCCTGCTGTGGCCAGGCTGGGTCAGTACCACCCTACAGGGTGGTGGGAAAGTGAGAAGTTCAGTGCACCAGCTTCTTGGGTTCTACAAGGAACCAAAAGAAGTGGTCTGAGGGGCAGGTACTGACAGGGCCTGGAGTTTGGGTGCTGTAGAATCTCTAGGTTGGGGTAGGGATCTCACTGCTTCACAGATTACGCAACTGTGGGGCCACATCAGCACCCCATCCAGGCAGTGATGTTGCCTCAGCTTCCTGCTAGTGCTGCAGATCAGGGCTGTAGCCAGTTTGGGGTATTGGTCAGTCACATCATAATAGGATGCCACTGGATTTGGTTAACCCCCTCCTTTCAGTGTATTTTCCTCCTGGCCATCTCTGCCTCTTCTGCAACCCTTGTGCTTTGGAAATAGAATGCTTTGTACCAGCAATGTGAGATGCAGGGGCTAATGGATGTGTGCTGGATGGGGAGGGAGCTGACTGTTCCTGTGTCCAAACTGGAATCAGCCCAGAGTGAGGGAAGTAACAAGGTTAGAGGAAAAAGCCCTGGACTGGGAGTCAGGGGACCTTATTTGGAGGCTAGTTCTGCCACTTATGAGCTGTGAGACCTTGGGCCAGTCACTGCCACTCTGTAGATTTTGGTTGTCTCATCTATAAAAATACGTGCACTTCAGGTCCTTCCAGCCTGACCTGGCACACGCTAGCTCTCCAAGTGTGGGTTTGCTGTTCTGTTGTTAGCAGAGTAGAAAGGGTGCAGGTTTGAGCATCTGTCTCTGCCACCCGCTGTGTGACCTCGGGTAAAGACATCGGTTTTCCCATTTATAGAATACTGGTTATTATCAGACCTCAGTGAGGACTGTACCTGAAAGCCTGTTGTTGGGCATGAGGTCGGTGTACTTAAAGGAGAACCTGAGTTCAGAGTTTGAAGGTGGGCAAGGCAGGCTGGCAGGAGCACGGCTGAGGTTATGGGCAGGCTGAAGTGTGACCCAGGCTAGGAACTGGGAGGAGTGGTCACCCAGGCCACCCCTGCTCAGTTCCTGTTCCTTTCCCAGCAGCTGAGGGAGAGGAAGCAGCCAAGAGGTCCTAAGTGATGCTGAAAGCAGCCCAGAAAGCAGCTACAAGCTCTGGCCTCGGTGGTGCCGCCCAGTGGGCACAGAACCAGAACGAAGGGGCCGAGGGAGCAAACCAGAGGAGCGTCCAGTTTCCTGTAGAGACTCCAGGGATAAGAGCCCTGGACTCTGCTCTCCCTGGGCAGCGGCATCCCTTGGTCTGGGTGCAGAAACCGGGGAGAGGAGCCCTGGAAAGAACAGATCCCCGCCGTGTGGGGACTGGAGGGGCCTGGCTCAGCAACCCCTGGGGAGGAGGCTCAGCTCCTCTAAAGCAGCTCCCGCCTCCTGCGGCTGCTCCCCGGAGCTCCACTGGGGAGGGCTGGCGATTCTAATTGGGCCAGCCCTTTAAAGCTGTTCTTTGAGCCCTAAGCGTGATTGCTGTTCCCTCCCACCAAAGGGGCACTTCTCTTTTTCACTCTTTGGTTTTTTCAGGTTTGAATCCCCAGGCGCGGAGGCGTGGGGAGGTCGGCAGGAGGCTGCCGTGGAGTGGCGTGCCGTCTTCCTGCTGACTCATCTGACATGAACATATTTATGTTTCCAGAGTCAAAGTGATTTTCAAACTGTGAGTAATGCCCGCTATTGGGGAGAATGTTTACAAGGCAGCGGGCTGGCAGGCACGAGGGCATCGGCTGCCGCTGGCGGCTGAAGGGGGCGAAGGAGGAGAACGCCCTCCCCGAGAGCAGCCCTCCCCTCTCGGCTTCTGCGAAAGGCTTCAGATGTGGCACGAAGGCAGGTGGACTCGGAGTTCCCTGGGGACAGAGCGGGTCTAGCGTCTTCTCTGAATACCTGGGTGTCTTATCATTTCACAGGAAAAATGTTTTCCCAGGTCTCATTTTGCGTTCTCCTCTGCTCTAAGATGTATTTAAAGCCTCTGGCAAATGATTTCTGAAAGCAGATTTATTCCCAGTACCAAGAATTATAATAAGGGTCTAAAATTGCATGAAGAAATGTGCTGCTGCTTCGAAGGCGGAGATGGGGACCCAGATCCTTTCCCCCAGCTTTTAAGGGTGAACGCCTTCTGAGAGCTCTTTTGCCGAGTTAGGAAGAGGAAAGTTTGAGGGTCCACGAGGGTGGCGTTAGGGGAGAAGCCTGGGCTCCAGTCCCGTCCTAGTTCCTTGCCTCCGTTTCCTCATCTCATAACGAGATTAATAATGCCTGCTCTGCCTACCTCCGAGGAAGAGCCGTGAGCTCTGGAGGGCAGTGACGCTGTTGTCCTGCCACCCCAGTACCCCCAGAGTCTGAAGTGCAGCCCGTACATCACCGGTGCCCGATACATGGTTGTAGCACTGACGAAGGAGAGCATGAACACCAGAGCTCTCTCCTTCTCTTCCTTGTTCTTTCTGTCCTCTGTGCCCAGAGCCGGGGGCCCGCGAGGGGCGCCACCTTGGAGATGCGTCTTCTGAAGGCACTAGCTCTAGTCCTAGAGAAGTCCTAGAGAAGTAAATGCTAAAATCAGGTGAACGTCGAACTTCACTCAGAAACACTCCTTTGGAAAATACGCGAGAAACACTCCTTTGGAAAAAGCGCGAGAGCGCTTTTAATTTGCATGTTGGAGGTAAATCAGGAAAACTGTCCAGCTTCATTGCACCTGCTGATTCTTGGCCTGATGCCATCAATGCAGGCGTGGTAACAACCTGGGGTCAGGGCAGGGCAGTGTGATGTCAGGTGAAGGGTAAGTAGCTGGGCTAGACAAACCCTTAGAAAAAGAAAAGTTCCTCTCTCAGATACACATTTAAAGTACAAAAGAAAAGGAGAAATTATTAAGAAGTAATCCTGCCCTTTTTTTCCATATGGGAAAAGCATCCAGTTGATTTTATATGTGAAGACTGTTTTTCCGAAGTTGATAAGGGCTTGCAGGTATAGCTGTAGCCTTTTACAGAATCCTTCCTCTCTCTGCAGCAAATGACTGTTCTCTTGTTCTCTCCGTTTCTGCTTTGGCTTCTCTGACTTGTCTCCCTTTCCTCTTGTTCTTCCTCTCTCCATCCCTAGGTGAATTCCTTCCTCTTGCTCCTGTTCCTGTGCCACTGCCCTCCCCACCATTCCTTGTCATCTTGTAAGCTTGATTACAGCATCTAGCAAGGTGTCACTCACATCGAGTGGTCCATAAAAGTTTGAAAAATATCTGTATAAAAATAAAACAGCAGGAAGTAACTGCATATGAAAGTGGTCGCCTAAGCACACACGAAAATGCAGTTCATGCAGTAAAAATTAATTTGATTAAGTTTCGTCCCCTCAGTGCCCACCTTTTGAGTGTTGCACACTGGCATCTTGGGGAAGACAGGGCCGCAGAGAAAGACACACACACGAGTCCTGATCCGCCCTGGCCTGAGGCGCCCAGGTCTGTTTTTTGTGGACTAGGAGGATCTCTCCCCTCCCCACCTATTAATAATATTGTCAGGCAGTAAATATAAATTAGTAATTCATGGCTAATCAGTGCATAATGGTGTTTAAAGAGAATCAGGATCTGCACTCACATCCCAAATACCTGGGGATGATGCTAGGAAAGAAAATAGAGCGTGTCCTCCCCGCTTGGCTGTCATCTGATGCTTCCGCCCTAGGTAAACTCCACAGAGGGGTGAATTGGGAAGGGGGCATTGCTAAGGTTCTTACTCTCTGCTACTTTCTTTCCATCAACGCTGCATGCCCAAGACAGTCCTGGTTACATATTTGGTTGTTCCTGGAGGTACATTAATGCTTGTCAGGTCAAGCAACCCCAACTTGGGCTTGGATGACACTGTCACTGTTCCCCAAGGCACCAAACAAAAAGAATCCTCACTTAAAAAAAAATTTTTTTTAAGTATATCACCCATACACAGGGCTCCCATATAGCACCCCTCCACCTACACTTGGCATTGTTGTGAAACATTTGTTACAAATTATGAAACAATATCATCAAAATCTTACTACTAACTATAGTCCATATCTTACATTTGGTGTACTTTCCCCACAACCCACCCTATTATATTTTTAAAATATTTTTATTACAGAGGTTGTGAACTTACAAAACAATCATGCACATGTGTAGAATTCCATACAACATCGCCCCCCCCCCCAACACACCACACTATGGAGGAACATTTGTTAGAGATTATGAGATAATATCATCAGGCTCTTACCACCAATTATGGTCCACAGAATATATCTGGCACACTTTTGCCATACTCCTCCATTATCAACACAGTACATCTTTGGCATAAAAGAATGAATATTACAGTACTGCAGTTAACCCCCATCCATGGGTCACACTAGTTGTAGTTTTCCCATGCTTCTCCACATTTCCATCACCCCGCAATATGACATACATCTGCTCTAGCTCACAAAGGACACTCTTGCATCTGTACCATCACCCACAATTCTCCACCACCTCTGGGTTTCCTGTGTTATTCAGTCCCTAGATTAAGAAACCTCACTTTTGATTCCAATTGATTTATTTTAGATTAAATCATTTGCTTTTCATTTAATCATATTATTAAGTGAGTACCAGATCACTGAAGGATCCAAGTATTTAACATACATTCTAAAATAAACATGGATTGCCCAGAGCCCTCATAGAATAAAGTGATGCTAAATTTTCCCGAGTCCTTCTTTCTTTATTCTCCTCTCCCTTCTCTTCTCTTTGTTTTCTTGTACTTTTTGTTTGCCTTTGATAGTAGTCTTTCTAAAAAGTATATTTGGAAGCAGTTACAAGAAACTGATTAAGGGACCTAGGTAGCGAGGCATACTTTTCAAAAGACACACTTTTAAAAATTTTAAATCATGTGCACATACTTTTTTTCCCAATAAAAATTGGTTCACTTAAACACTTTTGTTTTCATTTTTTAAAAGTGTTTAATTTTTCCCCAGTTCTAATGCCAACCTATCTCTACTTCACCAGAAGTGAAAGAAAGGAACAGCTTCCAAAGGAAAACAAGGAAGAAGGGGAGAGAGGAAGTTGATAGAAGCTGAATGCTTTGTGTGCCCAGACATGTAGGGATGAAAGAAACAGGATTGAGGGTTTTTTTTTACCTTTTCATTTTATTGTTCAAGATGAAACTATCTTCTCAATATCATTAAATATTCTTCTACAACATCATGAGTTGTTTGTTTTTAGGTGGTACCGGGGATTGAACCCAGGATCTTATACATGGGAAGCAGGCTCTCAACCACTGAGCTACATCCACTCCCTGAAAACATCATTTTTAATGGTTGTGCAGGAGTCCATTAAATGTTTAGACTATTACTTATTTAATCAATATTCTATGTTACACATTTGGGTAGTAGCCGATTTGTCAATATTACAGAGAACATTCTTGCAGCTAAATCTTTGTGCAGGGGCATTCTTATTTACTTTAAACATATAAACAGCTAAATCGAAAAGTATACAAATCCTAGGCCTTTGATATATGTTGCTCTCAATACAATTACAATTCTAATTTCCGTAAACAAGAAATTTCCCATGTTTGTTAACAAATTTTATTTTTTGTTTATGAATTTTCCGTTCAGAGACTTTGCCCATATATCTGCTGTTATGGTGACATTTGCAATAATTTAGAATAAGTTTTTATACTAATCTTTTCCTGGCTTGATATTTGCATATGTGTGTGTATGGAACAGAAATTTTAAGATTTAAAATAGTCAAATCCTTCAATCTTTTCCTTTCTAAAGAATGACCTTTCCCACATAGAACTTTGAAAATTATTTCACATTTTCTTCTAATTAAAAAAAAATTAAAGATAAAATTTACATACACTGAAATGCACAAATCTTGTGTATCATTCAGTGAGTTTTGACAATTGCATACACCTGTGTAACCTAAGCCCCTGATAAGATACAGAACTTATCACTCCAGAAAGTTCCCCGCTGTCCCTTCCCAGTCAGTTCCCACTCCCACTCTGTCCCCAGAGGCAAGTATTGTTTTGTGTTTTCTCATCGTAGATTAGTTTTGCCTGGTTCGGAACATTGTATAAACAGAATCATACAGCCGGAACTATTTTGTGTAAGGATTCTTTCATTCACCGTGTTTTTGAGACTCATCTGTGTGTGGTGTGTTTCTGGAGTTTCTTTCTTTTTGTTAACAGAAATGTTTCATTATGCGCCCATTCCTCTACTCATAAACACCTGGGCTGTTTCCAGTTTGGAACTATAAATTGCTGCTCTAGATTTTCTTGTACATGTCTTTTGTGTGGACATACGCCTTTTCATTTCTCTTGGGTAAATGTCTAGGAGTAGAATTGCTGAGTCACAGGGTAGCCACATGCTTAGTTTTATAAGAAATTGTCAGACTTTTTCCCAAAGTGGTTGTATTAATTTACACTCCCGTCAACACTGCATGAGAGTTCTAGTTACTCTATACTCTCGCCAACATTTGGTATTGTCAGTCTTTTTCATTTTAGCCATTATTTTGGGTGTGCAGTGGTAGCTTACTATGGTTTAAATTTTCATTTCTGTAATGACTAAAGTTATTGAACACTTTTCATGTGCTTCTAGTTTTATTATGTCATTTTAGTTTCATTATAATAGTTTTCTATTTTACATGTATTTAACCATATTTCAGTTTTGATGTATTGATTTGAGGACTACTTTAAGACTATTTTTTCCCTGGTAATCAGTTCTCAAAGCACAATTTAAAAAATACTTTTATTCCCTACTGATTTATGATATTTTATTTACCACAGATTAAATTCTTATGTATAATGTGGTCTTAGAATATCTAATCTGTGCTACTGATTTGTACATTTGTTCTTTTGTCATTTCTGGGGTGTTATATTGATACCTGGCTTTTAAAAATGGTTTTGTTCCTGGTAGGGCCACTGTCCTGCTATTTCTTTTCAGGTTCAACATTTTGCTTACTGTTCATACCTAATTATTCTTTTAGTAAACATTAGAAAGATTCTGCCAAATTCTGAAAATAATCTTATTGAGATTTTTTATTAAAGATTTTTTTTATTTATTTATTCCCCTCCCTCCTCATTGTTTGCACTCACTGTCTGCTCTCTGTGTCCATTTGCTGTGTGCTTGTCTTCACTTTAGGAGGCACCAGGAACCCAACCTGGGTCCTCCCATGTGGCAAGCAGGAGCTTAATCACTTGAGCCACACCTGCTTCCCCTTATTGAGGTTTTTATTGAAATTACATTGAGTGTATAAATTCGTTAAAAAAGAACTGGCATGGTTGTGATAGGATTTAATATTCAAGTCTGCTTTAACATTTTTCAGGAATATTTTGTAGTTTTTATCATATGGCTTGTTCACATCCTCATTAAAGTTGCTCCAAGGCATTTATTAGAGGTTTTCAGCGTTTTAACAGTCTAAATCATAGTTGAGTTTTGCTATTATGATCTGATCTCTTTATTTCATTACATTTTGTAACAGAATAATATTGGTATACAGGAGAGCTACTGGCTTTTATATCTCTTGAATATTTAGCAGTTTTTTTGACTCTCATATCAATTCGAATCATTTTTAGCTGAGTAATTCTTTGGGTTTCTAAGTGTATAATTATATCATTTACAAAAAATGTAAATCTGGTCTCTCCCTCCCAATATTTATGCATTCTATTTTTCATCTGTGTCCTATTTCATTGGTCAGAACTTCCATATGAAAATTAAATAAAAATGGCAATAAACATTATCTCTGTTTTGCTCCTGTTAAAAGCTCTGATTTGAACAATATTGCCTTAGTATTTCATTCTTGGGATGATTTTTGACTTAAAATATTTTGAAATAAAAACTTTCATTATGCTAAAAAATGAGTTCTTAAATTTGTAGTCATTTTAAGAACAAGAAGTAACTGTTGAATTTTAATATCTTCTCTGCATCTACCAAGAATAATATTTGGCTATTCTTTTCTAACCTGTGGATGCGATATATTATTGGATTTTTCTAATATTAAATTATAAAATCTTTCCATTCTAGGTTAAACTCTATTTGGAATATTCTTTTGACTCAAAGTTTTGTGTGTTTGGATTTTCTTCTCTGTGTAACTTCTGAGTTATATAGGTTTATTCTTTTCTTTCTCTCTTTGTCTTTTGAGCTGTCCTTTTCAGGATTTGACGTCAAGTGTAGCTTTGTAAAAAAAAATGAGGTAAATTTTCCATATTTTTCAATATTTTGAAATAATTATCAGAGCATAGTGATAGCTTATTCCTTAAGGATTGAAAGATTTTCCCTATAAAGTTTTCTAGGCCTAAACTTTTTTCTGGGGGGAATTCTCTTCTTTTTTTTTTCCAATCATGATTGGTATATTTAGATTTTATACTTCTCATTTTGGTGATGTATACATTTCCAGAAGATTGCACATTTCATCTAGATTTACAAATTTATAACGTACAATTTTTCCAAGTATTGTCTTATACTTAAAATATATCCTCCTTAGCTAGCGCTGAATTTCTTTAATTTTATTATCATGAGTTTTTTCCTTCTTTAGATTTGCTGAAGCTTTGTCTATTTTATTTGTTTAAGTAACTAAATTTATTCTATACATTTTCCTATATTCTAAGAGATTTTTTTTTACTTTATTCTTTCCTTTCTCTTGGTTTTTTATAAATTTTGTTGTTTTTCTTTTTTTAAATCATTGGGTTTAATATTCTCATTTCTCCTTTCCTTGAAAAAAGTAAAAACATCAAGCTTGTAACTTTAGCATTTAGTTTAGCTTTGATAACATTTCCTAACTTTTGAAATGGAGTGTTATTATTTTAAATATTTTCTCACTGCTCTGTTCTTATACTTAAATATTTGTTTTGCTTAACTTTTGTCCTATTCTTATAATTTAATTATTTTGTTTGTATTCTTTTATTAATAGCTGGTTTTACTGCCCTGTGATCAAAGATTGAAACTTGTACAATTTCAGTTTTTTAAAATTTCTTCTATTTTTGGGTATATGCATTGCAAATACCTTCTCACATTCTATAATTTGTATTTCCATTTTGTTTATAGTGTCTTTTTTAATGCATAAGTTTTTGGTTGTAATATAATCAAATTTATCTCTTAGTGTTTGCATCTTGTATAAGAAATCTTTCCTTCCTTGGTGAAAGTAAATGTATTTTCCTATATTTTCTTCTAAAAGTTGCAGAGTTTGGCTTTGCACATTTAGGTCTTTAATCTTTAGACTAGTTGGTACTAGTAGGAATCTAATTTCACTTTTTTCTCACATTGAGAACTACTTGTCACAGTCCCACCGTTCTATCTCAATTGCTTTGTGATGTTACCACAGTCAAATAGAATTTCAACATGTGTATATGTTATTTCTGGGCTTTTGTTCTGTTCCTTTCATCTATATTTCTATCCCCTGAGCCAATACCACCATAGTCTTTTTAAATGAATCTAATTACCTAATAAGACAACTTCTAGTACCCTCTTCTTCAAAATTTTATTGATATTTCCTGGTCCTTTCCCATGAATTTTAGAATTAAACTGCCTAGAATCACACACACTCATTTTGGGGAGTTTTAAAATTTAAAATTGCATCAAGCCTCTAGATCAATGTGGAGATAACTGATATTTTTATGTTATTCAGTACTCTAAGTGGTAAACATGATATATATCTCCATTTACTTAAGCCTTCCTTAAAACTGTTCAATAATATTTTCATAGTTTTCTTCATAGAGGTCTTGAACATCTTTTAACAAATTAATGCCTGGGTGCTACATAATTTCTGTTCCTACGTGAAAATTATTTTTTCTATTATACTTTTCAGTTAGTTATTACCACCAGGGAGGCTATTTATTTTTGTGTATTTTTTTATCTAACACCCTTCTAAACACGTTTTAGTTCCAGGGATTTCTCTGTGAATTTATGTTCTTTCTGTAGACAATCACATTTTCTGCAAACAAGAACAGTTTTCTCTCGTTCTTCTCCCTCACTCCCTCTCTTTCTCTCTCTCTCTCGATTTCTTTCTCCTTTCTTTTATATCGCATTCATACACTGTAATAATTAGCACAGTGTTGAATAGAGGCTTATAACTGGCATCCTTATCTTATTCCTAGCTTTAATGGCAAAGTCTCTAAGATATCACCAGTAAGTATAAGTTTTGCTTGTATAGTTTTGACTTGTGACCTTTAGTCAGGTAAAGAAAGTTGCTTTGATTACGTTATATCTAGGAGTAGAATTGCTGGGTCATATGGTAATTCTTTGTTGAGTTTTTGAGGAACTACAAAACTATTTTCCAAAGTTATTCTAGCATTTTGCATTCCCATCAGGAATGTATGAGGGTTCTGATTCTTCTACATGCTAGTCAGCACTTGTTATTAACTTTTTTCTTTGTATGTATCCTAGTGAGGGTAAAGTGGTATCTCACTGTGGTTTTGATTTGTGTTTCCTGAATGACCAATGATATTGAGCCTCTTTTCACGTACTTATTGGTCATATGTATATCTTCTTTTGACAGAAGGGGAAATCCTCTTATGACAATCTCAGCAGTAGTTTCGCTGGGACTCAGTTCTGTCTTGTTCTGGGAATCATTCCTGAAGGTCCTGCCTCATATCTGCTCCTTTAGCACTTCCAACAATTTTGTAAATACCCAATTTCCTGTATTCAATCCTTTCCTTCTTAAGATATCTAGAGTGTTTTATTTCTTGCACTAAACCTTTTCATTAATAGAGCTCTGAAAAACATTACTCAGAAGAGATTGTCTTGTTTGGTTTTTATTTTATGTTGTGTTCTGGAGAGATGAAGTTGCTGGATAAGTTAAGTCTTATTAATTATGATAATAATTGTGTATATGTATGGTAATTTTCTATTGCTACCATAATAAAGTACCACATAAGGGCTTAAGAAACACAAATTTAGTATCATCCAGTTTTGTAGTTCAGAAGTACAACATGGGTCTCACCAGGCTAATATCAATGTGTTGACAGGACACTAGGAAAGGAGCTGTTCCCTTGCTCATTTGTGTTATTGGCAGAATTCAGTTGTAAGACTGAAATCCTGTTTCCTTGGTGGTTGTCACTGAAAGCCCTTCCCAGTTTCTAGTAGGCAACTGTAACTCCTTGGCTCAAGGCTATCTCATGCTTTGAATCTTCTCCTCACCCATCTCCTCCTTCTTTTGTGTCACTTCTCTGGCTTTGCTCTTCAGCCCTATCTGTCACTTTTAAGGACTTTAAAGATTAGGCCTATCCTGATCATCTAGGAAAATCTTCCCCATCTCAAATGCAATCTTGATTGCATTTGCAAAGTCCCTTTTGCCATGTGAGATAACATTCACAGGGTCCAGGGCTTATGATGTAGATATCTCTTGGGACCCAATAGTCTGCCTACCTCCATAGAGAGATTTTTAAAATTCCAAGCCAGAAATTACATGACATTAAAATTTTTATGTCATTTTATTGCTACATTCAAATATAGCTCACTATTCTTTCAAGGTACTTCAAAATGTCTCATAACTACTAATTATTAATAACCGAGTTCTGAAGGCATGATATAAAATACTAAAGCCCCAGGACACTAAAGTCACTAGGTCAAGTTTCTGCCACTTTTTCCAGCTGAATACTAACAACTTATATTTAAATAGCACCTTACAGTTTTACAAGTGCTCTGGTATTCATTATCTAATTTATATTTTAAATATCCCTGGGAGGTACACAAAATGAAGCAACTACTCCTTTTTACAGACGAGAAAATGAAGCTTCAGAAAGATCAACCTTCCCAAATATGGTAAGTTTACACACTTATTTCAGATGAAGTAGCATTTAAGTAAGTAGGTCACATGTAATAAATTCATAAATAGACTCTAATTAACAAATGAGCAGGTCATGATCATCACCAGGAAAATGCTGACATTTAGAATATCTTTAGGAATGATATAAAAATAGCAAATAGTATTTGCTAACTTCATCTGAAACAGTTTAAAAGTTAAGTGTTCACTTTGAGGAGAACTACATGTTAAACACTTGTTCCTTGAGGTTTTCCATATCATGAAGCTACATTACTTAGTTCTTTCCTCTCAGATAAACCAAAAAAAGATATACATACAGATAAAAGGGGCACAAACGGTTTTTTTTTTTTTCAAGGTACCAGGGGCTGAGGATTGAACCTGGGACCACATATGTGGGAAGACAGTGCTCAATCACAGAGTCAAATTGGCTCCCATAACTTGTTTTTTTCATTTGTTTGCTTGGGGTTGTTTTTAGGAAGTACCAGGAACCAAACATGGGGACTTCCCATGTGAAAAGCAGGCACTCAACCAGTTGAGCCAAATCTCCTCCTACAAATGGTAGTCTGTCTGTCTGATCTTGTCCATTTTAGTATGGTGCAGCAGGTGTACAAGAGTATATGAACAAGTACATGAAATAACTTTCCATTCAAAAAACAAAGTTGAAGAAATGAGAAGTACGGGAAAAGAGTATCCATAGCCATCCTAATGATAATAATCATATGTAAAATAAGGTGGTCCTTTGTACTCTTCAGACTGTATCTGATTTATCAAAGATCCTGCAAGCTCTAAAATCTGGATTTTATGATTTTTCTAATCCTGCCCCTCCCCAGGAAATCATACAGAAAGAGAAAATGATATGTACACCTTTCCTGACTCTTCAAGTGCATCTAACCCATTGTTCTCCTTCTTTACCTTCCAGCTTCTGTTAGGGAGATGGGGTGGTCAATCAGGTATTTGAACTTGTTCCTTCAAACAGATTGATGCCAGACATTATCAAAAGGGTGCAGAAGACTACCCTGAGAAAAGTAAAACATATGCATATACAACAGTAAGTACTCTAGTCAAAAGAAATCTATTGTTAATAGTTTTGAGTATTTATATTAAGTGCATTTGGATGCTTTATGAAAAAAATAGCATAATTCTTGTGTGTGTCTGACTTTTTAAATTTATTTAGCAAATTTTTTGTCTTTTTTTAAAAAGGTACATAGATCACACAAAATGTTACATTAAAAATATAAGAAGTTCCCATATACCTCACTCATCTATAATTCTTAATATATTCCCTGGGGAGAAAGACTGAAACTAGAACAATTATATAGTTAAAAAAATTTTTTTTTTGTAAATCCACATAAAAATAGGTTAATGGTAATATAAAGCACTTGCACTGGAAACATACATCCATGCTGTCTTCATTTGCCAAAGTGGTGACAATGCAAAGTACCAGAAATCTGTTGGCTCTACAGGGGATTTATTTGAGGTAAAAGTATATAGTTTCAAGGTCATGAAAAGTCCAACTCAAGGCACCCTACGAGGTGCTTTCTCTCCGAAGTCAGCTGCCATGTGTTGAAGCAGGATGGCAGGCCATCTCTGCCTGCTCTCTCTTTCCCCTCAAGCCTTCCTCTCTGTGGTACAACTGCTCTGCTTTCTTTCCTATTTCAACTACAAGCTGGCATAAGGCTTTTCTCTTCCTGCTTCTGATATCAGTCTTGGCTGTTCTGTTCTCTTCCCAATTTCAGTTGTAAGCTATCAGGCAAATGAGTCATCTCTCCCTGAGGCCTTAACTGTTACATGGCAGGATAAAAAATGACAGATTTCTCTACCCCTCTGTCTGAGAGAGTGTCTGTTTATATTAGACCCAGCAAGGGGTGAGGACTCAATTGCGTCCAATGAAAGGCCCTACAGCAGAGGATCTTAACAAGGGGTTTCGTGAGCTTGAATTTAAATTCAAAAAACCATTATTCTTGTGGGGACATGTTGGTGCAGGTGTAATGTATTTATTAAATAATACAAAGTATAGTGTGGACTTAGTAAGGTGTCCATGGTTTTCACATGACTGGCAAAGGGGTCCATGGAACAAAAAAATGTTATGAACCTCTGCCCTAGAGCAATCTTAACAGGTAATCTAATCAAAGGCCCCTCAGCTGGCTTTGATGCAATCAAACGATATTACATCTAGAGGAACACATTAGTTTACAGACATAATCTTTCTCTTTTTGAGAGTCATAAAATAATGTCAAACTGCCACAAAAACAAATGACTTTTGTTTGCAGTCTAGGATATTACTATTAAAATACGTTTTTAAGAATATCTGTACTATATAATATATGCTCAATAACTACTTATTGAATAGCAAAAAATAGATGTTTCTAAGTACTTTATATACATAAATACAACCTTTAGCGTTTTAATTTCCTTAGGAGGCAGTAAGTTTTCAGGACAATCACCAGCACAAGATGCATCGGTCAGAGAAAGAAGAATTTCCTCAGGGATGAACTTATTCTGGAGGGATGTAGGAAGGGGTTTTGAGTGATCCACCAAACGTTTTCTCTTTTTTAGCTCAGGAAATACCACAAAGGTACGTAAGTTACCGGATAGAAAAGCTCCTACTATAATTTTCAGGAGCATTAGATGGAGTTTCTATCAATCTCACTTACATGCCTAACAGAGAAACATTGCTTCTAGTTCACAAGAAGAGTAACAAAAAATATTTAAAACCCTAAAGATCATCTAGCCAAGAAAAACAAAATCAAATTACCGGTCTACTCACACTTACGTGAGACACACTTTCAGACACTCAGGTACAAAGATGAACCTCCGCAGTATTTCACATATAAGTTCAAAGGTGAGAAGGACTGCATAAAGTTGGGGCATTTAAAGAGTAGATGGGATCCGAGTTGGGTTTCAAAGTTAAGTGTAGAATTTTGGTAGATGAAAATGGAGAGAGAGGATTTTCTGAGTAAAGTGGAATAATCTGAGCAGACTGGTGGAGTAAGTACAGTACAAACTGTTCCCTGCCAGACTAAAGCAGAGAAGTTACAAAGGTGGTAGTAGGGTTTAATAGGGGAAGAGGCGTCCTATGAAGTCATTGCTTTTAAAGAACTCTCTACTAAGCTCTGCCCCTCACATAAGATTCAGAAAATTAGCTGAATTTCTCTAAGAAGGTATCATGCTTTGAACCATCAAAACCTTTAAGGTCCTCACTACAAATATCTCCTGAGAGCTTTGAATATAGTCAGAATATTAGAGAAAACGGAGGGGGAAAAAAGAGGGTGGGGAGTGGGTTAACACAATCTCCCCCACACACACAAAAGGTGAAGGTGAGCCTGGAGACAGCTTTAAAGTAATGAATATGACCACAGGTCTAGTTGATTCTTATTGTAGGACAGATTTGCATTTATTTGTACGTGAATGAAAAAACCTTAAAGAATTATTTCAATTAAAAGAATTACTAAAATCTGGTAAAATCTTGTACAAAATTACATGTCATTTTCTTAAGTCTACTATTTTTTAAAGTACCAAAAAGTGCTGTTTAGTTCAACTAAACAGCGGCGTACTGGGATTTGTCAGCGATGTCACACTGACCTGTACGGGGAAAAAAAAAGAAGAGAGAGCGAAATAGAGACACTAATTAAATGTTTGAGTTAAAATCGGGGTATAGAATTGATTCAGCTGGGTTTTTCTGCCTTGGGCAGGCCTCTGTGTTCTCTCAGGCCATCGACTTAACTAGGAAGCCCGAGGGTCCATTGGGTCAGCGCCGGGGCCGGGTAAGACACGGGCGGCCCACCTCAGCTGCCCGGGCACCCTCGGGGGGCGCCCACGCTCGAGCGGCTCAGCTCGCGCTCTCGGCCTCCCCCACAGGCAGGACCCTCACACACGCCAGCGCTACGAACTCGGTAACTGGGCAAGGTTAGCACCGTTTCTTGTCAAAAGTGATGGGAAACGGACACCTGCAATCCGAAGCCACAAATTGTGTTTCCCGCCAGGCATCACCCTCCTCACGTTTCCCCTGAACGCTCAGTGTTGTCATGGAAACCCAGGACCGCAAGCCCTAGCAACTATCAATAGGGACTGCCTTTGGCAGTGCCGGCGGAGGGAGAGGGCTAAGAAATCCCTACAATCTCTTGCAGTTTGGATATTTTGTTTTTCTTTTTTCTTTTACGTTGCAGCATATGTTCAATGGCTATAGAAAATAAAAACCTCTAAACAGGCCGTTCTGACGGAATCCGAAAGTATCGGATGGGCTTCGGGCTGCGGGCCGGCGCCAGTACGCAGGCGCGCGACGGCTGGCTGGGTTCCTGGGGCACCGTTTCCTTCTCTTCGTGGGAAGCGCTACCGGGTATGAGTAAGGGTCTGTTAAGAGTTGTTTCTATCGTTCTAATACCTCGTTTTTGTTGTTCCTTTGCATAATTTTCTAAAAGTCCATTTCATGGGGAAATGGGGTAATACAAAATTCCGGGTTTCCATCAACTGAGGCTTTTTTGAGGGTGGTACCCTTATCTCGATTTTGACTTCCCAGGACCCTTCAACATCGCCTTCGCCCAGCCCCCGAGGGCATTCCTAAGTCGAAATTTTTGGTACCGGAGGAAGAAGAGAAGGAATCCACTTTAAGTGAACCCAACCCCAAGAAAATCATTTGGTCTTTTCACCCATAAATTTACTGTCAGTATGATGAGAAGCTCATTCGCACTCAGGAAGTAAGACCACCTGGGAGCGTTTTGTATTGAGGCAGACCATTAATGGCAAAATGCCAGTGGAACTCCAGTGTATCGATGCCCCTAGTCTAGCAGATTTGAAGCTGAAAGAAAATTTGGCTATCTTGTTCAATCATATTCCTAGTATGACACGCGTTGCCTGGCACAAACGACTTCAATAAGTAGTGACAAAGTCAAGTGGACAGTTGTGTTGTTTTTGTATTGATAGTTAAGGCCCTAGTTTCAAGTAATATGAAAGAGAAATAATTGGCCAGGTGTTCAAAACAAGAGATACTGGTGGCCCATTTTAATTGTCCTTCTGGCCAAACCACCTTGAGTGTCTGAGTATTTTAGCCTTCAGCTTATCTCTTATCACCCTAACTTTTCTCTAGATTTTCAGAGAACTGAAACACATACATATAGCACTCCATAGGTGATCTTAAAGAATGGCAACCATCAAAACGGATGAGGGGCAAAAGCAATACATAAGTAGATGGAAGGTAGTTTCACCCCAAGTTTGTTGCCTGCCTTTCTTCCTCCACACTGCATTGGATTTACAACTCCGTGTTAGTTTGGAACCATAACCACCATACTGAACTTCAGAGGTCTCAAAGCTCCACTGTCACTTCATATATGGTTTATCAAACCTGCAAGTACTACAAGAAAAAAAGTAACCCACCTTTCATATTCTATCTACTTTGAAAAAATCTAAGTCGGGTATTGAAAGAGGAGATGGAGATAATGAACATATTCAAGAGATACACAGAAAGTGAAATCTATAGGATTTGGAAGTGATTGGATCTGTGGTGTGAAGAAGAAGCTAAAGATTACTTCTTATTATCCATTCTCTGCAACTGTGTAGTGATCCTGTCACTTATTGAGCCTGGGAACAGCGGAGGACAGGATTGGAGGAGGGCTTTGGAGAATGTTCAGTTCCTGACGTGAGTTTTTAATATCTTTGAGACATCTGGTTGGAAATGAGAGGCATTTGGTTATACATACACAGTCTGAAGCTCACAAAGCTAGGCTGCAGTCGTCGAAGTATCTGAGGTAGTTACCACAAGATTAGATGAGAATATCAACAAAAGCATTACAATAAGGTCATCACTATTGATGAATATAATTGTAATTTTTGGGAAATTCCCCAAATTCCCATGGTATTTTTTAGTTTCACCAAGGGAACCCTAAAATGGAATACAGTAAAATACGAGTGAGGTTTCAGAGAAAGGGCATTCCTAAAATAGGAAAGATGCCTCAGATTGTCCTAATAGTTTTATGTCATTATTTCAGTTGACTTAACTACTCTCCTATGTGGGTGTGTCTACAAGAAGAAATATGCTTTTGACTTGTTCACAAGTGTTATCTTCAGGGCAGAAGACAGTACCGGGCACATGGTGATAATACAGTCTCGGAGAATAAATTCATTTCTCTCATTGTATAATAAGTTGGTCTTCTACAGAGATGAACACAGGGATCATGCAACTTAAACTTGCCACTCTAAGTGAGTTGTTTTTTTCACAAAGGTGTCCTTGTAATGAAGAAAATGGGGGGAAATAAAAGAGATCATAGTCACATGTGAGATTTTTCATGGTAGATTTATAAACTATTTTTCTAGTTTTATAAATCAGACACATGAGGTTAATTCCTTTGGAGACAAATCACAGTGATCTGAACCTAAAAAGACAAGATACTAAACTTTCATAAATTGATCAGGAAAAAAAATGCCACACTGAGACTGTGCCTTCAGTGGCAAGGAATAGTCACTTTGTCCAAGAATCAGTGGTTCATTAATTTTTGGAAGAATTTGCCCCTTGTGATGGTTAGGCTAATGTGTCAACTCAGCCAGGTAATGGTTCCCAGGTGTTTGGTCAAGCAAGGACTGGGCTAATTGTAATGCAAGGGCATTTCGTGGACTGCTGTCATTCAGTGCGTTGATTGCATAGATGGCTGGTTACATCTACAATAAACTGAGATTACCGCCAGCAATGAGTGACATCTCATCCAATCCGTTGAACGCCTTTAAAGGGGAAATGATTTCAGCATTTCAGAGGGAGAATTCTCATCTCCACTTCAGGCAGACAGTGTCTCCTGGGGAACTCAGCAAGGGTTTTCATCAGAGCCCCTGGTTTGCAGCCTCCCTTTGGAATTTGGGCTTGTGCATCCCCATGGTCATGTGAGACAATTTTATAAATTCTCATCCTGTGTACAGATATCTCTGGTCGATTCTATTTCCCTCGATAACCCTGACTAATACACCCCTCTCCGCTAATCTTGCAGTGCAGTGGACAGTGGGTGTAGCAAGACCATAAGCCACTATAAAGTACTTCTTGACTGTTACTATTTTAGAAACATCTATGAAACAACACCACTGTGGCATTTGTGAAAAGAATATTGCAACATGGAGGACTAACTTTAATAGGTCCCAATTATTAGTAGTCTTTGCAGGGAGAGGAAGCAAGCTATCTTGCCTCAAAATGGATTTACTCAGGTCTTGTCTTAAAAGGCACATCCTGGCCAATAGATTTTTACCTTTTACCAGATTTTGAGGTCAATTTATATCCTTTAGGAGTTGCAGGGGAGGTTTTTTATCATAGGTTTTAAAAGTCCAACAGCAGAAGGAAGCAAGCATCGAATTATGACCTGCAATAGGACGAGGAGGGTAAAGAATCGGTGTGACTCTTTTCTTGATTCAAATGCAAAACGTCACAAATGGACCCCGCTATTTATCTCTCTGTAATCTGTAACCTGGTTCTCATCCATAGCCTAGGCAATAATGTCCTGTTCTCTTATTTGCCTTCCCTTTGGGTTATGTTTAACACTGATGCTGCTTGATATGATGATGAAAAGCATTTATGAGCATGAAATGTAGAAACTTGTATTTAGGAATGCAGTTAATGTTAAATAAATTAGGTTTACCCCAAAGCTTATCAATTTACTATATTCATATATGCAATATTTCACTATTGTGTATATATATATATTTTAAAGTTTAAAAAAATTAAGTAATGCTCATACAATGCATACTAACTAGAGTCATGGTTCCAGTGATTACATAAGCCATGTTTTGCTGGGAGTGTGTGACAGGATTAAAGGAAAATGCAAACATCATTAGATTTTAGAGTCGACATCTTTAATTATAGAATAACCTTTAAAACACATTCAGATTTTAATATCTCTTCTGCTGCTCTCTGGTACTGTGGATCAATGCACAAATTGGACAAGTACAGGCACAGGAAACTGTTGCACTGGCCCAAACAGCAGAGCTTCACTTGGAGCTTGAGCTCTCCTCTCACCCCAATAACTGGCATATTTACACATGGAATTTAAACTACATCTCTACTGGGCAAAAATGAGTTGCCCCATGTTTGAAAGGTAGTTAAAACAAAGTACACTTAAAATTTATTAAAAAACCACCACAAAGCAGAATGAAATAGCTGTTAGGTTAAAGGTTAGCACTGCCCTGGGAAGGGCTTATTTACAGCAGCAATGTGAATGTAATGCAGAAATAAGGCAAAAAACTTTTTTTTAGAAAAGGAGTACAAAGGCAGTTTTAGAGTGTTCTTCTTTATATCCCTTCTAAAGATTTAGTAGAGTACATAAAATATCAGCATTCCTACTAAGCCAAGATAATCACTTTTATCATTACTGCCTACTGATTTTTAAACTGGTCATTAAATTTAGAGGGAGGGATTATTATGGGGATACTAAGCAAGAAAGGCTCCAGGTTAAGTCTCCCTGCTTCAAGTAGAATACCTGTATTTTCTCTCATAAACTGGGCTTACATGTTATATTTTACATGAGCAAAGAGATCCAATATTGTATTACCTCACAGAAACTTTAGTAACTTTAGAAACTTATCCTTCTATAAGCTTTACTAATAATATTCTTTTCCTTTCTCAAAACATTTATGTCCTAGGTCCTTTAATTTCTTACCGTACACATAAAGTATAGAGATAATGAAGATATGCAAACAAAATATCCAAGACAGCTCTTTCTTTGGTATTTTTTAGATATATGTCTATATAATGTGTATTTGAACTCCTGTAATGCATACATTACATGAAGTTTTACACAAGATTAGTAAGCAAGTCATGCTTAAATTTTCTTCATAAATGTATGAAATTGTCCCTTAAGAAAATGAATTCTGTCTTTCAAGAGGATAAGTATTCTTTACATTGACAGAAATATTCCTTATTTCTGTTCCCCTTCATAAATTCTAAAACCAACTGTAGAGTATACACATTAGTTTTAAACATTAGGGACCTAATAATAGCAGAAATGCATGTCTTCCTATGAGTTGTCCACTCCTACCCAAATGCTAAAGCAAATAAACCTGAAAAAAGTTTTGGTGAGGTGGAAACAGTGTGAGTGCCTTTAACAATCTTTTTTTTTTTTTTAATTTTATTTTATTTATTCATTTTAAAAGATATATTACATTAAAAAAATATGAGGTCCCCATTCACCACCACCACCCCCACCCCACCTCTCCCCCCACAGTAACACTCTTCCCCATCATCATGACACATCCATTGCATCTGGTGAGTACCTCTCTGGGCATCGCTGCATCCCATGGACTGTGGTCCACACCATAGCCCACACTCTCCCACATTCCATCCAGTGGGCCAAGGGAGGACATACAATGTCCAGCAATTGTCCCTGCAGCACCAGTCAGGACAACTCCAAGTCCCAAAAATGCCTCCACATCTCATCTCTTCCTCCCATTCCCCACACCCAGCAGCCACCATGGCTACTTTTCCACACCAATGCCACATTTTCTCAATTATTAACCACAATAGTTCATGAATAGAATGTCATTAAGTCCACTCTAATCCTTACTGTATTCCTCCTTCCTGTGGACCTTGGCTTGGTTGTGTCCATTCCACTTCTATGTCAAGAGGGGACTTAGATTCCACGTGGATACTGGATGCAATCCTCCTGCTTTCAGTTGTAGGCACTCTAGGCTCCATGGTATGGTGGTGGACCTTCTTCAACTCCATGTTAGCTGAGTGGGGTGAGTCCAATAAATCAGAGTGTAGGAGCTGAAGTCTGTTGTGGCTCAGGGCTTGGCTATCATATTGTCAGTCCAGAGATTCAAATCCCCTAGATATATCTTAAACCCCAGCACCAACTACAATTCCAGTAAAATAGCATGAAAGGCTTGTGAAAAGAGATCACATCTGAGTCCAGCTCCATCCCGCAGAAACACCAGCTCCAAAGAAGGGCCAACTGAAATGGCAGTGAACCCCATCTGCCATGACCATAGAACCTGTGGGTCTTTTTAGCCCTCAAAAGAACCAATACCTGGGGTTGTATCTACTTCATCTGTCTCTGAGACTCTGCTCAAGTGTGCATAAGGGCAATCTTTCTGAAAACCTCCAGACTCTTTTAGAGACTCATAGCCATATAAACTCATTTGTCCTTTCCATTTCTCCCTTACTTTAGGTCAAACAGCATTTTTAGCTCCTGTTATTACATGTAGACAGGGATATTCTGCTGGTCCGCGTTGAACCTTTAATTCAAGGTCATTTTCTAGTTACATCATCAGCTGGTATTTGGTAGTGATCCCTACAGGGAGGCTCATCCCCGGGTGTCATGTCCCACGCTGGGGGGAAGGCATTGCATTTACATGCTGAGTTTGGCTTCGAGACTGGCCACATTTGAGTAACATGGAGGCTGTCAGGAGGGAACTCCTAGGCACAGTGCTGCTCTAGGCCTTGATCTTATTTCAGATGTATAGGCTCATAAGCATAGTCATTAGTATCAGGGGGTCACTGTTGGACCCTCATTCCTTCCTGGTCCTTGCCGTTGCACCTGGGGGACTGCCGCTGCTCCCCTAGGGACCACGACAGAGCCCCTCCCCCCCGGCCAGGAACCCAGTACCCCCCCCAGCTGTTGTTTTTAATTGTTTCCACTATGAGTATATCCAAACATTTCCATGCACCCTGGACACATGCCCTGTTTAACTCCCTGTCAACCATATATAGCCTGTCAATAACATCCCATACCAGTATTCCTTTGCTGCCATTGTTGAACCACTCTGTGATCCAAAATTTCCTAAAAAGTGAAGCCCAATATAATGTCAGGTTCCCTTAATAGTAAAATGGAATATAGCGATGAGTTTAAAAGTTAGATATATAATACATACTGATTTGGAAAAATTCTACATCCTATCTTTTTCTTTTCTTTTTTCCCTAATTATTGAGCTTCTCTTCACAAGAGCCTTAGATCACAGTAATTCATATATACAATATACAGTACTCCCACATATCCATTATAAAACCTTTTCCCTTCCACAGCGATAATCTTTTAACTTATTCATATCATATTTACTGAAACTGATGTACAGATATTGAGACAATAGCTTTCAAACAAGGTAACATTTGTGTTTACATTGTGGTTTATACTTTAGGCCATACGGTTTTCTAAATTTTTTAGTTATCCTATGTTTTACATTATGGTTTACATTATTAGTCTGTCGTCCCCTATATGTTTTTTATGTAATAGTACATGTTTTATATCCATCCTTGTGTACTCTTGTGAAACACTTCTTTTGCCCTCACATTTACTTTCGTTCCATCTATTCAATATCTATTTCCCCCTTCCTTTGGGGCCCACAGTGACAGTCAATCTTCATTTCTTGAGGAGCCATGTTCAGAGATACTTGCAACAGTGTTGAGGGCTTGACTTGCTCAACTGCCCTAATGCCCTGGGAGCCATCATTTCTCTCGAGAGATACAGTTCCCTCTATTTGATGGCATTAGTCCTCCCCAGGTTGTGGGTCTACCTTCACTCTCACTATATGGGTCTCTACCCAATGGTATAACCCACTCTGGCAAAATGAGCATTCAGATATTCCCTAGGAGTCCTGCGTCAGATTATCCCCTTTGACTATCTTAAACAGGTAACTTTCCTAATTATATTTTGAAAACGTTTTCTCAGCATTATATTCTCAACCAACACCTGACAATCTCCTATGTTCATATGTTGCCCCACCCTTCCCCCAATTTCTTGGGCAATATTACCCATCTGCCCGTCCCTAGCCCCCTCAAACCCCCAAAGCCCCACCCAAAAGTAACCCTATGCCCCCATTTTATCCCTTCCTTGTACACATACTTACCTCCAGCTTATCATAGATTTCACCCATGTAGATGTCAGCTTACATCCTTCCTCTACCCCCTGATTTCCTGTGAGCCTATCTTCCAGTCTCTAGCTCTCTGAGGTACCTCATATCATTGAGGTCATGTAGTATTTGTCCTTCAATGCCTGTCTTGCTTCATTCAACATAAGGTTCTCAAGATTCATCCATGTTATCATGTGTGTTTGTAGTGTATTTGTTCTTAAAGCTGAGTAGTATTCCATTCTATGTATATACCACATTTTATTGATCCACTCATCTGTTGATGGGCATTTGAGTCAATTCCAACTTTTGGCGATAGTGAACAATGCTGCTATGAACATCGGTGTGCATATATCGGATTGTGTCCTTGTTTTCAGTTCTGCTACCCAGCAGAGGTATTGCTGGGTCATATGCCAAATCTATGGTTAGTTTTTTGAGAAACCGCCAAACTGTCCTCCAGAATGGTTGGATCCTTCTGCATTCCCACCATTTCTTCACATCCTCTCCAGCATTTGTATTCTTCTGTTTTTTTTTCATAGCTGCCAATCTTATGGGAGTAAGATGGCATCTCATTGTAGTTTTGATTTGCATTTCCCTGATAGCTAAAGATTTGGAGCATTTTTTCATGTGCTTTTTAGCCATTTGTATTTCTTCTTTGGAGAAGTGTCTGTTTAAATCTTTTTCCCATTTTATAAATGGGTTTATCTTTTTATTTTCAAAATATAGGAGTTCTTTTTATATGCAAGTTACAAGTCTCTTATTGGATATATGGTTGCCAAATATTTTCTCCCATTGTGTAGGTTCCCTTTTTACGTTCTTGACAAACTCCTTTGAGGTGCAGAAGGCTTTAATTTTGAGGAAGTCCCATTTATCTATTTGTTCTTTTGCTGCTCGTGCTTTTGGTGTGATGTTCATGAAGCCATTTCCTATTACAAGGTCTTGTAGATATTTCCCTACACTGCTTTCCACGGTCTTTATTGTCTTGGCTTTTATATTTAGGTCTTTGATCCATCTTGAGTTGATCTTTGTATAAGGTGTGAGATGGTAATCCTCTTTCATTCTTTTACATATGGCTATCCAGTTCTCCAGGCACCATTTGTTGAATAGGCCATTCTCTCCCAGTTGAGAGGGTTTGGTGGCTTTATTGAATATTATATGGCTATATATATGAGGTTCTATACCAGAACTTTCAATTTGATTCCATTGGTCTGTGTGTCTCTCCTTATGCCAGTACCATGCTGTTTTCACTACTGTAGCTTTGTAGTATGTTTTCAAGTCAGGTAGTGTGACTCATCCAATTTCATTTTTCTTCTTCAATATGTCTTTGGCTATTCGGGGCCTCTTTCCTTTCCAAATAAATTTCATAGTTAGTTTTTCTAGTTCCTTAAAGAAGGCTGTGTTGATTTTTATTGGGATTGCATTGAATGTGTAGATCAGTTTTGGTAGGATAGACATCTTAATAATATTTCATCTTCCTATCCATGAACAGGGAATATTCTTCCATTTATTTAGGTCTTCTTTGATTTCCTTGAACAGTCTTGTATAGTTCTCGGTGTATAAGCTTTTTACATCTTTAGTTAAATTTATTCCTAAATACTTGATTTTTTTATTGACTATTGTGAATGGTATTTGTTTCTTGATTTCCTCCTGATCTTGCTCATTATTGCTGTACAGAAATGCTACTGACTTTGCACATTGATCTTATAACCTGCAACTTCACTAAACTCATTTATGAGTTCTAGAAGCTTTGTTGTAGACCTCTCAGGGTTTTCTATGTATAGGATCATGTCATCTGCAAATAATGAAATTTTGACTTCTTCCTTTCCAATTTGAATGCCTTTTATATCTGGTTCTTGCCTCAGTGCTTGAGCAAGTACTTCTAAGACAATGTTAAATAGAAGGGGAAAGAGTGGGCATCCTTGTCTTGTTCCTGACTTTAGAGAGAAGGATTTTAGGATTTCTCCATTATAAATGATGTTGGCTGTGTGTTTTTCATATATACTCTTTATCATGTTCAAAAAATTTCCTTGTATTCCGATCTTTTGGAGTCTTTTATCAAGAAAGGGTGCTGTATTTTGTCAAATGCTTTTTCTGCATCTATAGATATAATCATGTGATTTTTTTCCTTCCATCTGTTTATATGGTGTATTACATTGATTGATTTTCTTATGTTGAACCATCCTTGCATAACTGGAATGAATCTCACTTGGTCGTTGTGTATAATTCGTTTAATGTGTTGTTGAATACGATTAGCAAGTATTTTGTTAAGTATTTTTGCATCTAGGTTCATGAGAGAAATTGGTCTGTAATTTTCCTTTCTTGTGGTGTCTTTGTTTGGCTTTGGTACTAGGGTAATGCTGGCATCATAGAAGGAGTTAGGCAATGTTCCTTCTGTTTCGATTTTTTGGAAGAGTTTCAGCAGGATTGGTATTCTTTCCGGAATGTTTTCTAGAATTCACCTGTGATACCGTCTGTCCCTGGGCTCTTCTTAGTTGGGAGGTTTTTAATGACTGATTCTATCTCTTTACTTGAGATTGGTTTGTTGAGATCTTCAATTTCTTCTTTTATCAATATAGGCTGCTTATGTGTTTCTAGGAATTTGTCCATTTCCTCTGAATTGTAGTTTTTGTTGGAATATAGTTTTTCAAGATATCCTCTTATGGTAGTCTTTATTTCTGTGGGGTCAGTGGTGATATCTCCACTCTCATTTCTTACTTTGTGTATTTGCATCTTCTCTCTTTTTTCTTTGTTAGTCTAGCTAAGGGTTTGTCAATTTTATTGATCTTCTCAAAAAACCAGCTCTTGGTCTTGTTTAACTTTTCAAGTGCTTTCTTATTTTCTATTTCATTTAGTTCTGCTCTTATCTTTGTTATATCCTTCCTTCTTCTTCCTGTGGGATTACTTTGTTGTTTTTTTCCTAATTCCTCCAAATGTGCAGTTCTTCGATTTTTGCTCTTCTTTTTTGATGTATGAATTTATGGCTATAAATTTCCCTCTCAGTACTGCTTTTGCTACATCCCATAAATTTTGGTATGTTGTGTTATCATTATCATTTGTTTCAAGGTAGTCATTGATTTCTTTTGAGATTTCCTCTTTGACCCACTGTTTTTCTAAGAGTGTGCTGTTTAATTTCCATATCTTGGTGTGAAATCTGGGCCTCTGGCCCTTGCAGATTTCCAGCTTCACTCCACTGTGGTCAGAGATATTATTTTGTTTGATTTTGATCTTTCTGAATTCATTAAGCCTTTCCTTGTGGCCTAGCATATGGTCTATCTTGGAGAATGATCCATATGCACTTGAGAACAATGTATATCCTGCTGTGTTTGGGTGTAATGATCTATATATGTCTATTAGATCCAGCTCCTCTAATATACTGTTCAAATATTTTGTTTCTTTAGTGATTCTCTTTTGAGATGTTCTGTCCAGAGCTGACAGTGGTGAATTAAAATCCCCCACTATAATTGTAGATGCATCTATTCTTTCACTTAGTTTTTCCAGTGTTTGCCTCATGTATTTAGAGGCATCCTTGTTAGGAGCATAAATATTTATGATTGTTCGTTCTTCCTGAGAGCTTGTCCCTTTCACTAATATGTAGTATCCTTCTTTGTCTCTCACAATTGTTTCGCATTTAAAGTCTATTTTGTCTGATATTAATATAGCTACTCCTGCCTTTTTTTGGTTATTGTTTGCTTGTGAGATTGTTTTCCAGCCATTCACTTTCAGCCTCCATGAATCTCTGGGTCTAAAAATGTGTCTCTTGTAGACAGCATGTAGATGGGTCATATTTCCTTATCCACTGTCCCAGTCTGAATCTTTTCATAGGTGAGTTTAATCCATTGACATTCAGTGTTACTACTTTCAAGAAATTATTTATGTTAGCCATACTTTGATTGGATTTCTGTTTGTCATATTTTGTTTGTTTGTTTGTTTTTTTCTTCTCTTTTTGTCTTTTTTGTTGATCTTACACTCTCCTCCAACTCTGTCTGTCCTGTTTTTTCCTTTCTTCCTTCAGAACTCCCTTTAGAATTTCTTGAAGGGGAGGTTTCTTATTGGCATACTCTTTCAATTTCTGTTTATCTGTGAATATTTTGAACGCTCTCTCATTTTTGAATGCTAGTTTAGCTGGATAGAGTAATCTTGGTTGGAAAATTTTTTCTTTTAGTACCTTGACTATCTTATACCACTGTTTTCTTGTCTCCATGGTTTCAGATGAGAAATCAGCACTTAATCCTATGGAGCTTCCCTTATATGTGATGGTTTTCTTTTCTCTTGCTGCTTTTAGAATTTTCTCTTTGTTTGAACATTGGATAATTTGAAAAGTATATGTCTTGGGGTGGGCCTGTTGGGGTTTATGATGTTTGGGGTGCGTTGTGCTTCTTGGATATGTACATCTGTCTCTTTCAGTAGATTTGGGAAGTTTTCAGCCATTATTTCCTGCAACACTCCTTCTGATCCCTTTCCCTTCTCTTCTTCTTCTGGGATGCCTATAATACGTATGTTTGTGATTTTGCATTGTCATTCAGGTCCGTAAGTCCTAGCTGGATTTTTTCTATCTTTTTATCGAACAATTCTACTCTCTGTTTGATTTCTGATGTACTGTCTTCCACATCGCTAATTCTCTGCTCTACCTCTTCTAATCTGAGGCTATTTGCTGCGAGTGTATTTTTGATTTCTTCAACTGTGGTGTTCATTCCCATCATATCTGTTATCTTTTAGCGTATGTCTGCAATTTCCCCTCCAAGTGTTGTCTTCATATTGTTAACCTCTTCCTTTACTTCATTAAATTTGTCTGTGATGTATGTTCTGAGATCTTTAATTACTTGTGCGAAGTTCTGCTCCCCTTCCTGGTTTTTATTTTGTTCATTGGATTCAGCCATGTTTTCCTGATTACTGGTTTGGTTTGTAGATTTTTGTTGCTGTCTGGTCATTTTATCTTGACGGGTTTAATCAGTTCCTTAGCTTCTTTGTCTAGTCTTGGGGATTAATTAGCTGTTGTTTTTGCATAAGTGTTTTATCTTCTCTTTGTCACTTTGTTCTTCTTATTCTAATTTATTATTGTTGACTGAGTTCACTTTGAAGGAAAGTATTAGGGCCAGGGAAAGGCAATTGTGTAAGAAAGGAAAATGTGTAAAGTAGTATTGGTAATAAATGTTAACATAGCAACAATATGAGATCTGGGAGAATGGATATTAGATTCATGTAAGTTGTGTAGAGTTATAACAGTAAGTAGAGTACCTATAATGAGGTAGTCGACTGAATATGGGAGGAATATGGTATTAACTAAAAAGCTAGTGTTTTCGTGAGAGAGGGAAAGAGAAAAGAAAGGTAATAGTTTCAAGAGTGGCTAACAGACAGAAAACAGAACAAAGGTATTAGAAATTAAGAGTTAGACAATTTGTGGATCAGAGAAAGGGAGGTGGAATATAGGAGAGACAGTAGATGATGGAGGATATCAAGATGTGGGGGAAAGGGGATAGTGTAGGTAGCCAAAATCAATTCACAAAGAAATGAGGCAATAAAGGATGAGGAAACCCAGCAACTGTGAGGTGTTCCCTGCAGCACCTATTGTATAATTAAGATAAAATAAAATAAGAATAAAATAAGGGACAAGAGAAAAGAGAGAAAAAAAAAAAGAGAAGAAAGAAAAAGGGGGCGGGTGTGGGAAAAGAAAAGGGAGGGGAACAAGTAAGGAAAAGAAAAGAAGATATAGAACACCAACAACAGCAACAACGAAAAACCCCTAAATAAATGAAAAAAAAAAAAGACCTTGGGGGATACAATGGAAGAAAAGACTAGGAAATAATGCAATATTAGCAACCAGGACAATAAAAAATTAAAAATTAAAAAATTTTTAAAAAGTACAAATGTTGAGGGCTAGGACAATCAAGGACCTCAGATGGGCCTCAGGGCGTGGTGGATTCAGGGATGGAAAGTCTGTGATGTTGCAGACTCAAGAGGTGTGAGTCTCTGGGGTGTGGGCCACCAGGGTTTAGGGGACACAGACCTGGCAACCTCAAATCCGGTTAACAAGGAGCCTGGGAGCACCACAGTGCATCACAGTCTTCAGGGATCCCCGCATCTGGGTGCCAGCCCTATGGGAGAGGTCACATCGCAAACTCTGACCTATGTGTCCGAAACCCGCAATTCCCCCTTTCACTAGGGTCTCTTCTGTGGCTGTATCACCAATTCAACTTCGGGACACCTCCCGCCCTGCAAGCCCCCGAAACAATCAGTTGGGGGCGCCTCTATATTGCAGCCAATTTAAGGACGCTGCAGATCCGCAGCCAGGCCTAGGAGGCCGGGCTCTACCCGGAAGTGCTGTATCAGTGTCTGAAACCGAAAATCCCATGCCTTGCAAAAGATTCCCCTAATCGGCTTCCAGCTGCCTCCCACCCTGCAATCCCCCGAAATAGACTCGTGGTGATGTCTCTTTACTGCAAGTGATTTAAGGCCGCTGCAGATCAGCAGCCAGCCTTGAGGGCGGGGCTCTAGCTGGAAGCGCTATTATTCGTGTCAGAAATCAAAAATTCCCTGCCTCGCAAATACCTCCCATCTGTATCACCAAAACAGTTTACGGAGGCCTCCTGCCCTGTTAGCCCCTTAATAGCGCACTCAGGGCTTATGAATCCCCCAGTACTGCAGAGCCTCCAGGAATTGCCGCCACGGTGCCAGTGCTGCAATTCCGCCCACCCCAGGGGGAAGCATCCCACGCGCAGCCCCTAACTCCATGTAAGAGAGCCTCAATTTTATCTTTAACACAAATTTCCTCTGTTACCTTCCCACGAAATCGATGTCCAGACACCTCCTGCCCTGCAAATTCCCGAAACAGCCTGGTCCTGAAGAATTTCTAACGCTGCCCAGACACTTCTTTGCAGGAGAGACTATCAGATGCACTCACTCAACCACCATCTTGCCCCGCCCTCCATTTAACAGTCTTGTTTAAAATGATTGGATAGCTTTTAATGAACATTGAAAGTGAAGAACACTGAAGTGAAGAAGGAAGTGCCTGCCCCTCCCCAAGCCAAATACAAGGGTTTGAAGCATAATAAATGACTGCTGAGGAGGCAGGGCAAGATGACATATGAGTAAGTACACCATCATCATCTCTCTTGTAAATGACTGGCTGTGTGGTGATGGAGTCCTACCAGAGCAGGCTATTTTAGGAACATGCACGGCGGGAAGTGTCTGGACATCAAACTGGCGAGACTGCAACAGAATTAGTGTTTGCTCAAGGGAACTTAGCCAACAACAAGGAAATAGAATAAGAAGAAAAAAGTGACAGGAGACTTAACACACACACAAAAACAACACCTAATTAAACCCTAAGACTAGATGAAGAAGATAATCAACAGAATAAACCCAACAAGATGAAATGATGACAAGACAGCAACAAAAAACTACAGACCATACCAATAATCAGGAAAACGTGGCCCAATCCAATGAACAAACTAAATACCAGGACGAGAAGTGGGACATCGAACAAGTACCTAAAGCTCTCAAAACATGTATCATGGACCAATTCAATGAAATGAAGGAAGAGATTAAGCATATTAAGAAAACACTTGGAGAGCATACAGAAGAAATTGTGATCATGCACAAAAAGGTCACAGAGATGATGGGGATGAATAGCACAATCCAAGAAATCAAAAATACACTCTCAGCAAGTAACAGCAGATTTGAAGAGGCAAAGGAAAGAATGAGTGATGTGGAAGACAGTACATCTGAAATCAAACAGGTAGTAGAATTAATCGATAAAAAGAAAAAGTCCAGCAGAGACTTAGGGGACTGAATAACAATGCAAAATGCACAAAGAAAAACAATATAGGCATCCCAGAACGAGAAGAGAAGGGAAAGGGTACAGAAGGGGTGTTGGAGGAAATAATGGCTGAGAACTTCCCAAACCTATTGAGGGAGATGAATGTATATGTCCAGGAAGCACAACCCACCCCAAACAACATAAATCCCATCAGACCTACCTCAAGACGTATACTTGTCAAATTATCCAATGCACAAGACAAAGAGAAAATATTAAAAGCAGCAAAAGAAAAGAGAACCATCACATACAAGGGAGGCTCCATAAGATTAAGTGCTGATCTCTCATCTGAAACCATGGAGGCAAGAAGGCAGTGGTATGACATAGTCAAGATACTAAAAGAAAAGAATTTCCAACCACGAATACTCTGTCCAGAAAGCTAGCATTCAAAAATGATGGAGAGTTCAAAATATTCACAGATAAACAGAAACGAAGAGAGTATACCAACAAGAACCCTGCCCTTCAAGAAATACTAAAGGCAGTTCTGCAGGAGGAAAGAAAGAAACAGGAGAGACGAGTTGGAGGAGAGTGTAAGAACAACTAAAACTACAAAAAAGAGAAAAAAAAATCAAACAACCTAAGACAAACACAAATCCCAAGAAAATATGGCTAATATAAGTAATTCCTTGAAAGTAATAACACTAAAAATCAATGGATTAAAATCTCCTGTTAAGAGACACAGATTGGAAGATTGGATAAGGAAATACAACCCATCCATATGTTGTCTACAGGAAAGTCACCTTAGACCCAGGGATTCAAGGTGATTGAAAGTGAATGGCTGGAAAACAATCTTACAGGCAAACAATAACCAAAAAAGGGCATATGTAGCTATTTTAATATCAGACAAAATAGCCTTTAAATGCAAAACTGTTGTGAGAGACAAAGATGGACACTACATATTAGAGAAAGGGATAATCTTTCAAGAAGAAAGAACAATCATAAACATTTATGCCCCTAACAAGGGCACCTCCAAATATGTGAGGCAAACCCTGGAGAAACTAATTGAAGGAATAGATGCCTCTACAATTATAGGGGGGACTTTAATACACCATGATGACCATTGGACAGAACATCTCAAAAGAGAATCAATAAAGAAACAAAGACTTTGAACAATAGATTAGAGGATCTGGACCTAATAGACATATACAGAATATTACACCCAAATACAGCAGGATATACATTCTTCTCAAGCACACATAGATCATTCTCCAAGATAAATCACATGCTAGGCCACAAAGAAAGTCTCAGTGAATTGAGAAAGATTGAAATCATACAAAATAATTTATATGACCACAGTGGAGTGAAGCTGGAAATCTGCAAGGGCCAGACTCCCAGATTTGGCACCAAGATATGGAAGTTAAACAGCACACTCTTAGAAAAACAGCGGGTCAAGGAGGAAATCTCTAAAGAAATCAGTAACTACCTTGAAACTAGTGAAAATGATAACACAACCTAACAAAACCTATAGAATGAAGGAAACGCACTACTGAGAGTGAAATTTATAGCCATGAATTCATACACCATAGAAGAAGAAAGAGCTAAAATTGAAGAAATGCACACTTGAAGGAATTAGTAAAAAATCAACAAACTAAACCCAAAGGAAGAAGAAAGAAATAACAAAGACCAGAGCAGAACTAAATGACATAGAAAATAAGAAAGAACTCAAAAACAAAACAAAACAAAAAAAAAAAACAAGAGCTGGTTCTTTGAAAAGATCCATAGAATTGACAAACCCATAGCTAGACTAACAAAGACAAAAAGAGAGAAGATGTAAATACACAAAATAAGAAATGAGAAAGGGGATATCACCACTGACCCCACAGATATAAAGACCATCATAAGAGAATACTTTGAACAACTATATTCCAATGAGAAGGACAATTTAGAAGAAATGGACTAATTCCTAGAAACAGATAAGCCCCCTACATCGAAAAAAGAAAAAATTGATCATCTCAACAACCAATCACAAGTAAAGAGATAGAATGAGTCATTAAAAACTTCCCAACTAGGGAAACGGACTTTGGCCCAGTGGTTAGGGCGTCCGTCTACCATATGGGAGGTCCGCGGTTCAAACCCCGGGCCTCCTTTACCCGTGTGGAGCTGGCCATGCGCAGCGCTGATGCGCGCAAGGAGTGCCGTGCCACGCAAGGGTGTCCCCCGCGTGGGGGAGCCCCACGCGCAAGGAGTGCGCCCGTGAGGAAAAGCCGCCCAGCGTGAAATGAAAGAGCAGCCTGCCCAGGAATGGCGCCGCCCACACTTCCCGTGCAGCTGACGACAGCAGAAGCGGACAAAGAAACAAGACGCAGCAAATAGACACCAAGAACAGACAACCAGGGGAGGGGGGGAAATTAAATAAATAAATAAATAAATCTTTAAAAAAAAAAAAAAAAAAAAAAAACTTCCCAACTAAGAAGAGCTCTGGGCCAGATGGCTTCACAGGTGAGTTCTACCAAACATTCTGGAAAGAACTAACATCAATTTTGCTTAAACTCTTCCAAAAAAAGCAAAACAAAAGAAACATTGCCTAATCATTCTATGATAGCAACATTACCCTAATACCAAAGCCAAACAAAGACACCACAAGAAAGGAAAATTACAGACCAATCTCTCTAATGATCCTAGATGTGAAAATCCTCAATAAAATACTTGCTCATTGTATTCAACAACACATTAAACCAACTATACACCATGACCAAATGAGATTTATTTGTGGTATGCAAGCATGGCTCAACATAAGAAAATGAGTCAATGTAATTCACCACATAAGCAGATTGAAGGAAAAAAATCACATGATCTTATCTATAGATGTAGAAAAAGCACCCTGACAAAATACAGCACAGTTTCTTGATAAAAACACTGCAAAAGATTGGAATAGAAGGCAGCTTTCTGAACATGATAAAGGGTATATATGAAAACCCACAGCTAACATCATTTACAATGGTGAAATCCTAAAACTTTTCCCTTTAAGATCGGGAAGAAGACAAGGATGCCTACTATCACCCCTTCTATTTAACATTGTGTTAGAAGTACTTGCTAGAGCACAGAGGCAAGATCCAGATATAAAAGGGATCCAAATTGGAAAGGAAGAAGTCAAAATTTCACTATTTGCAGATGACATGATTCTATACATAGAAAGCCCTGAGAAGACTACAACAAAGCTTCTAGAACTTATGAGTTCAGTAAAGTCACAGGTTATAAGATCAATGTGCAAAAATCAGTAGCATTTCTGAGCAATCTGTGGAGGAAATCAAGAAACAAGTACCATTTACAATAGTAAATAATAAAATCATATACCTAGGAATAAATTTAACTAAGGATGTAAAAGACTTATACACAGAAAACTACACAACACTGTTCAAGGAAATCAAAGAAGGCCTAAATAAATGGAAGATATTCCCTGTTCATGGGTAGGAAGACTAAATATTAATAAGATGTCTATCCTACCAAAACTGATCTATAGATTCAATGCAATCCCAATAAAAATCTACACAGCATTTTTAATGAACTAGAAAAACTAACTATGAAATTTATTTGGAAAGGAAAGAGGCCTTGAATAACCAGAGATGAAAAAGAAAAAGGAAATTAGAGGAGTCATACTACGTGACTTCAAAACATACTACAAAGCTACAGTAGTGAAGACGGCATGGTATTGGCACAAGGACAGACACACTGACCAATGGAACCAAATTGAGAGTTCTGATATAGACCCTCATATATACAATCATATGATAGGTGACAGGATGACCAAACACACTCAACTGGGGGAGAATGGCCTGTTCCACAAATGTGCCTGGAGAACTGGATATCCATATGCAAAAGAATGAAAGAGGATTACCATCTCACACCTTATACAAAAATCAACTCAAAGATGGACAAAAGACCTAAATATAAGAGCCAAGACCATAAAGACCTTGGAAAACAAGGTAGGGAAATATCTACAGGACCTTGTAATAGAAATGGCTCCATGAAATTCACACCCAAAGCACAAGCAGGAAAGAACAAATAGATCAATGGGACTTCCTCAAAATTAAAGCCTTTTGCACCTCAAAGGAGTTTGTCAAGAAAGTGAAAAGACAGCCTACCGAATGGGAGGAAATATTTGGTAGCCGTATATCTGATAGGAGACTAATATCCTGCATATATTAAGAACTCCTATATCTTGAAAATAAAAAGACAAACAACCCATTTACAAAATGGGCAAGAGATCTGAACAGATACTTCTTCAAAGAAGGAATACAATAGGCTAAAAAGCACATGAAAAAAAGTTCAGAATCATTAGCTCTTAGTGAAATGCAAATCAAAACTACAATGAGATACCATCTCACTCCCATGAGACTGGCGGCTATCAAAAAAACAGAAGAGGGAAGTGGACTTGGCCCAATGGATAGGGTGTCTGCCTACCACATGGGAGGTCTGTGGTTCAAACCCTGGGCCTCAATGTCCTGTCTGGAGCTGGCCCATGAGCAGTGCTGATGGGCACAAGGAGTGCTGTGCCATGCAGGGGCATCCCCTGCGTAGGCGAGCCCTATGCACAAGGAGTGCGCCCTGTAAGGAGAGCCACACAGTGCGAAAGAAAGTGCAGCCTGCCCAAGAATGGCAGTACACACATGGAGAAACTGATGCAGCAAGCTGACACAGCAAGATGATGCAACAAAAAGAAACACAGTTTCCCAGTGCCGCTGATAAGGATAGAAGCGGTCACAGAAGAAAACACAGCGAATGCACACAGAGAGAAGACAACTGGCAGAGGGGTGGGAGGGGAGAGAAATAAAAAAAACAAAACAAAACAGAAGACTACAAGTGTTGGAGAGGATGTGGAGTAATGGGAACACTCATCCACTGTTGGTGGGAATGCAGAAGGATCCAGCCGTTCTAGAGGACAGTTTGGTGGTTTCTCAAAAAACTAGCTATAGATTTGCTATATGACCAGCAATTTCACTGCTGGGTATATACCCAAAAGAACTGAAAACAAGGACATACACCGATATATGCACAGCCTGTTTGTTTTTAATTACTTCTTTATTCTTTATAATGGTGGATACTGTTGCTCTAGGCATACCATATTTGCTAGCAAGATCAGCTCTCATATTTATTTATTTTACTTGTTTATTTGCTCAAGGGTGGTGCAAAGCAATTTTCTTTTCTGTACAGTGCTATCACTGCTCATTTCTTATGACCCATAATGAGAAAAAAATGCAAAAATCACAAAATGATCACAGAAGCTGAGATAAGACTGTAATAGAATGTGTACAGGGCAAGAGCTATGACATCACAAGTGTGTAACCCTGTGTTTCAGCTGGAAATGGTAGTGAGTTTTGAGGTAACAGACACAGACAAGTTTTAGCTTCCATGTCTAGTACCAAACAAATGATGAGTAGTGGAGCAAAACTTTCACATCAAAATATGCCGAGTACCAAATTTGATGGGTTTCTAAGTAGTCAAGTACCAAGGTATGACTGTATAGGCCTAAGAATGCCACTCTTCTTCAGAACTGAAATTTCACACAGCATAATTTTTGATTCAAGAGTTTGGCTTATTCATAACCAAGTTTTAGACCAATCTGTTTTTCTAAGTTCCCTCATTGTATTTTAAAAGTAGTTATAGGGGAGTGGATGTGGCTCAAGCAGTTGAGTGTCTGCCTCCCACATGAGAGATCCTGGGTTTTGTTCCTGGCACCTCCTAAAGAGCACAAAGACAAGAAGCAGACAAGGAGCAAAAACAATGAGCAAACAGATGAGGTAGCCATCTTGGGGTGGGAGTGGAGGGAAAGCCTACCTTGTCCACAAATCCTCCCTCACTACCACCACCTACCCATCAAAAATAATAATAAAAGTAGTTACAAATCCAAGTAACTAATTCATTTTAATATCTGTCACTTTACTGAACCTGTCGTTGGCATTGGTGTTGTTGTATCCTCAGGAGACTTGAATATCTCTACTAGCTATGTGCCAGCTGGACTCTGAACCTCAGCACAGTTGCAAATATACTCTCTTATTCATTGGACTTGCCTGATCAGCTAACAGGGAGGTGAAGATGGTCAACCACCACACCAGGGAGTCAAGAGTGCCTACAACTGCCAGCACAAGGATTGCATCCATCAAACATATGTAACCTAAGCCTCCTCTCAATATCAGGGTGGAGTGGACATCACAATCCCAGGGTGCACAGGACGGAGGAATAAAATGTGGATTAGAGTGGAGTTACTTGGTATTCTACTATAGAATTATTGTGACTACTAATGGAAGAAATTGCATCATTGATATGGAGAAATTGGCTATGGTATACTTCCTGAGGGCAGTTAGAGGGAAGAAGAGATGTGATGTGGGGCCACTTTTGAGACTTGGAGTTGTCCTAAATGATATTGCAGGGAAAGATCCTGGACATGATTAATCCTGCCATAACCCACTGAATATACTCTGGAGAGTGTAAACTATTATCCATGCAATGCAGCAGTGCTCAAAATGTATTCACCAAATGCAATGAATGTGCCACAATGATGAAAGAGGTTGTTGATGTGGAAGGAGTGGTGTGGGTGGTGTGTGGGGTATAAGAGAACCTCATATTTTTTAATATAAGTTTTTGTGATCTATGTATCTTTATAGAAAAGACAATAAGGGAAGTGGCTGAGGCTCAATCAGTAGGACTCTGGTCTACCATATGGGAGGCCCTGGGTTCATGTCCCAGGGCCTCCTTGTGAAGACAGGCTCACCCACATGCTACAGAGAGCCGCCGGCCCGGGCACCACAGTGTGCTGCCCCAACAGCAAGCACCATGGAGTGCTGCCTAGCCCACAAGTGCCACGGAGTACCATCAGTCCTCCAAGTGCTGTGGATTGCCACCAACCCACAAGCACTGCAGAGAGCCAGCTCAGCAACCTGACACAACAAAAAAGGGAGAAAAGCAAAGAAACGCAGAAGCTTATGCAGTGAATGGACACAGCAAAGAGCAAGCAAGCCACAAGGGGGAGGGAGGGGAAATAACAAACAGACACAGAAGAGCACACTGTGAATGGACACAGAGCAGACAGCAGTCAAAAAGCCACAAGGGGGTGGGGGGGGGTGGGGAGATAATAAAAAGAAGAAAAAGACAATAAAAAATTACAAAAAAAAATACCTTAGATTACAAGATATATTAAAAGCAGTCATTCATTGTCTGTCCTCCCATGGCCCACTGAGTGGACTGGGGGAGAGTGTAGACTATAATGTGGAAAATTGACCATGTGGTGCAGCAGTGCTCAGAGATGTGTTCACCAAATGCAATGAATGTTCCATGATGATGTTGGAGGTGGTTGTTGTGGGAGGAGTGGGGTGAGAGTGGTGGGGAGTGTATGGGGACCTATATTTTTTTAATGTAACATTAAAAAAAATAAAACCAAAAAATAAAAAAAATTTTAAAAAGCAGTCATTAAGAGATTGTTATATCTTGAAAATAAAAAGATAAACAACCCATTTAAAAAATGGGAAAAAGATTTAAACCGACACTTCTCCAAAGAAGAAATACAAATGGCTAAAAAGCACATGAAAAAAATGCTCCAAATCTCTAGCTATCAGGGAAATGCAAATCAAAACTACAATGAGATACCATCTTACTCCCATAAGATTGGCAGCTATGAAAAAAACAGAAGAATACAAATGCTGAATAGGATGTGAAGAAAGGGGAACACTCATCCACTGCTGGTGGGAATGCAGAAGGATCCAACCATTCTGGAGGACAGTTTGGCGGTCTCTCAAAAAACTAACCATAGATTTCCCATATGATCCAGCAATACCCAGCAGTGGTATATATCCAGCAGAACTGAAAACAAGGACACAAACCAATATATGTACACCAATGTTCATAGCAGCATTGTTCACTATTGCCAAAAGTTGGAATCAACCCAAATGCCCATCAACAGATGAGTGGATCAATAAAATGTGGTATATACACACAATGGAATACTACTCGGCTGTAAGAACAAATACACTACAAACACATGTGACAACATGGATGAATCTTGAGAACCTTATGTTGAGCGAAGCAACCCAGGCATTGAAGGACAAATACTACATGACCTCAATGATATGAAATAAGCAAGCTGCCTCAGAGAGCTAGAGACTGAACGATAGGCTTACAGGAAATTGGGGGGTGGAGGAAGGATGTGAGCCGACGTCTGCAGGGGTGGAATTTATGATGAGCTGGCGGTAAGTATGAACACAAAGAAGAGATAAAATGGGGGCAAGGGGTTGCCTTTGGGTGGGGCTTTGCGGGTTTGAGGGGGGCTGGGGACGGGCGGATGGGTAATATTGCCCAAAAAGTGAGGGGAGGGAGGGGTAGCATATGAACATAGGAGAGCATCAGGTGTTGGTTGAGAATAAAATGCTGAGAAAATCGTATCAAAATATAATTAAGAGGGTTACCTGTTTAGGATGCTTGGAGGGGATGGTCTGATGTGGGATGGGCTCCTGGGGAATGTCTGAATGCTCATTGTGCCAGAGTGGGTGGTACCATTGGGTAGAGACCCAAGTAGTGAGAGTGGGGGTGGACCCACATCCTGGGGAGGATGAATGCCATCAAATAGAGGGAACTGTATCTCTCGAGAGAAAGGGTGGCTCCCAGGGCATTGGGGCAGTTGAGCAAGTTAGGCCCTGAATACTGTTGAAAGTATCTCTGGACGTGGCTCCTCAGGAAACGGAGGTTGGATGTCACTGTGGGCACCAAGGGGATGGGAGAATGGATGTTAAATGTGTGGAACCAAGGTAAATGTGGGGTAAGAGAGGAGTTTCGTGAGAGTACACAAGGATGGATATAAACCATGTAATATTACACCATAAACATATAAGGGACGACAGACTGAGAATGTAAACCATAATGTAAAACATAGGATAACTAAAAATATAGAAAACTGTTTGTCCTAAAGTATGCACCACAATGTAAGCACAGATGTCACCTTGTTTGAAAGCTATTGTCTCAGACTCTGTACATCACTGTAAGTAAATATGATGTGAATAGATTGTAAGAGTATTGCTGTGGAAGGGAAAAGGTTTTGTGGTGGATGTGTGGGAGTGCTGTATATTGTATATATGAATTGGTGTGGTCTAGGGCTCTTGTGAAGAGAAGTTCAATAATTAGGGGGAAAAAAAAAGGAAAAAGATAGGATGTAGAATTTTTCCAAGTCTACACATATTCTATATCTAACCTTTAAACCCATCGCTATATGCCATTTTGCTAGTAAGGGATCCTGACATTATATTGGACTTCAATTTTCAGGAAGTTCTGGATCACAGAGTGGTTCAACAATGGCAGCAGAGGAATACTGGTATAGGATACTATTGACAGGTGATATATGGCTGACAGGGAGCTATACAGGGCATATGTCCAGGGTGCATGGTAATGTTTGGATATACTCATAGTGGCAACAATTAAAAACTACAGCTGGGGGGTACTGGGTTCCTGGCCGGGGGTGCTCTGTCATGGTCCCTAGGGGAGCAGGAGCAGTCCTCCAGGTGCAGCGGCAAGGACCGGGAAGGAATGAGGGTCCAACAGTGAGCCCCTGATACTAATGACTATGCTTGTGAGCCTATATGCCTGAAATAAGAACAAGGCCTAGAGCAGCACTGTGCCTGGGAATTTCCTCCTGACAGCCTTCATGTTACTCAAATGTGGCCAGTCTCGAAGCCAAACTCAGCATGTAAACGCAATGCCTTCCCCCCAGCGTGGGACATGACACCCGGGGATGAGCCTCCCTGGCACCGAGGGATCACTATCAACTACCAACTGATGATGCAACTGGAAAATGACCTTGAATTGAAGGTTCGATGCGGATCAGCAGAATATCCCTGTCTACATATAATAACATGACTTTAAAATGCTGTTTGACCTAATGTAAGGGGGAAAAGGAAAGGAGAAATGAGTTTATATGGCTACGAGTCTCTAAAAAAGAATCTGGAGGCTGTCAGAAGGATTGCCCTTATGCACAACTGAGCAGAGTCTAAGAGACAGATAAAGTAGATACAATCCCCAGGTATTGGTTCCTTGGAGGGCTAAAGAGACCCACGGGTTCTATGGTCATGGCAGATGGGGTTCACTGCCATGTCAGATGGCCCTTCTTTGGAGCTGGTGTTTCTGCATGATGAAACTGGAATCAGATGGGATCTCTTTACATAAGACTTTCATGCTACTTTACTGGAATTGTAGATGGTGTTGCGGTTTAAGATATATTTAGGGGATTTGAATCTCTGGACTGACAATATGATAGCCAGGCCCTGAGCCTCAACAGACTCCAGCTCCTACAATCGGATTTTTGGACTCACCTCACTCAGCTAAGATGGAGTTGAAGAATGTCAACCACCACACCATGGAGCCTAGAGTGCCTACAACTGAAAGCAGGAGGATTGCATCCACTATCCATGTGGAATCTGAGCCTCCTCTTGACATAGAGGTGCAACGGACACAACCAATCCAAGGTCCACAGAGATAAGGTGGCATTGGAGTGGAAAAAGTGGACATGGTGGCTGATTGGTATGGGGAATGGCAGGAAGAGTTGAGATGTGGAGGCGCCTTTGGGACTTGGAGTTGCCCTGGATGGTGCTTCAGGGGCAATCACCGGACATTGTAAATCCTCCCAGGGCCCACTGGATGGAATGGGGGAGAATATGGGCCATGATGTGGACCATTGACCATGAGGTGCAGAGATGCCCAGAGATGTACTTACCAAATGCAATGGATGTGTCATGATGATGGGAGTGAATGTTGCTGGGGGGGGGGGGGGGGGAGTGGTGGGGTGGGGGTGGTGGGGTTGAATGGGACCTCATTTTTTTTTAATGTAATATTTTTACAAAATCAATTAAAAAAAAAAAAAAAACACTGTGGGTTGAGGGGGCAAGATAGTGGCTGAGTGAACTTGCCTGATAGTATCTCCTGCAGGGAAGTGGCTGGGCAGCGTTGGAGCCTCTTCGGGACCAGGCTGTTTCAGGATTTTTGCGGGTCAGGAGGTATCTGGACAACGATTTGGTGGGAAGGTAACAGAGAAAATATGTCTATAAAATAAACACAGAGGTCCTAGCTGCGAGCGGAAAGTTCCCTCCTTGGGTGGGCGGAGTGGCGGCTTCGGGTGCTGCCGCGGCACCAGGCGCTGCCACGGCAGTTTTTTTTTTTTGAGTCTCTGCAGTACTGGGGAATTCATAAGCCCTGAGCGGCCTATTGGGGGGTTAATAGGACAGGAGGCGCTTGCAGACCGATTTGGGGAGACAAAAGGGAGCTTTATGGCAAAGCGGGGGGAATTTTGGATTGCGGGCACAAACAATAGTGCTTCCGCCTAGAGCCACGCCCCCCCCCCAAGCCCAGCTGCCGATCTACAGTGGACTTAAAGTGATAGCAATAAAGAGATGCCACCAGGATCTGGTAGGATGGGAGACGTTTGGAAGCTGATTAGGGGAATATTTTGCGAAGCGTGGGAATTTTGGGGTTGGACTCTGTTATTAGCGTTTCCGGCTGGAGCCCCTCCCCAGACCTGGCTATTGATCTGAGTTATTAAATTGGCTGCAGCCTAGAGGCACCCCCAGATGGCCGTTCCAGGGGATCACAGGGTGGGAGGGGTCCTGAAGTCAATTGGTGATATATCCACAGAATAGACCCTAGTAAGTGAGTGAATTGTGGGGTACAGAACACAGGATAGAGCTTGTGGATGTGACCTCACCCATAGGGCTGGCACCCAGCTGCAGGGATCCCTGAAGGCTGTGATGCACTGTGGTGCTCCTAGGCTTCCTGTTAACCTGACTTGAGGTTGCCAGGTCTGAGTCCCCTAAACCCTGGTGGCCCACACCCCAGAGACACACACCTCTTGAGTCCTCAATATCTCAGACTTTCCATCCCTGAATCCATCACGCCCTGAGATCCATCTGAGGTCCTTGAATGTCCTAGCCCTCAATGTTTGCGGGGTTTTTTTGTTTTCTTTTGTTTTGTTTTTATTTTTACTGTATTTTAATTTTTTATTTCATTTTTTTAATGTTCTAACTGCTAACATTGCATTATCCCCTAGTCTTTTCTCCCAGTGTATCCCCCAAAGTCTTTTTTTTTTTTCCTCTCTCTCTCTCTCATCCCCCATCATCTTATTCTGTTTTATCTTAACTATACAATAGGTGCTGCAGGAAACACCTCACATTTGCTGGGTTTCCTCATCCTCCACTGCCTCATTTCTGTGTGAATAGATTTTAGCTATCTACACTATCCCCTTTCCCCTACATCTTGATACCTACCATCATCTACTATCTCTCCTATATTACACCTCCCTTTCTTTGATCCACAAAGTGTCTAACTCTTAATTTCTAATACCTTTGTTTTGTTTTCTGTCTGTTATCCTCTCTTGAAACTATTACCTTTCTTTTCTCTTTCCCTCTCTCATGAAAACAATAGCTTTTTAGTTCATACCATATTCCTCCCATATTCAGTCGTCTACCTCATTATAGGTACTCTACCTACTGCTATAACTCTACACAATTTACATGAATCTAACCTCCATCCTCCCAGATCTCATATTGTTGCTTTGTTAACATATATCACCAATACTACTTTACACTTTTTCCTTGCTTACACAATTGCCTTTCCCCAGCACTAATACTTTCCTTTAAAGTGAACTTAACCAGCAATAAGAAATTAGAATAAGAAGAACAAAGTGACAAAGAGAAGATATAACACTTATAGTTTCGATTTTGTCTTGTTTTCTTTTAGCATAATACCCAGTACTCACAGCGTGTCAAGATACTTACTTCCAAAGAACATGAAGAACACAAAGAGCACTGGATAGAAAAAGTTCAAAGCAACAGTCAAGATATATTCATGCACTATACCAGATCCAACAAAGGTAGCTAACATGGCGGTAAATTTAAACTTCTTCGAGAGAAACTAGGGGAAAAGGGAAAATATTAAAAAGCAATTAAATATGGATTATATAAAACTTATAATTGTCACACGCTAAAGGTACTTATTTGATTTTCTATTATATTTGATTTTTCCAAGACTACTCCTAGGATTAACCCACATGTTTTTTAAAAAGTTCAGAAAACATATTAGCTTATAAAATCTTTGCTAAAATGAAGTCTTTTCAAAAACAAATGTTGAATGATCTGCGCAACTTTCCAAAAACACTAATAACATATTTTTAAGTCACTATGATGAACAAAACCACTTCCACATAAAACTACAGTACATCAAATCTTAATTTTTAGAGTAACAATGTATGATGGAGAAGGCAGGCATTCTCTCCATTTTTATAGGTAACAAAACTAAGGCTTAGAAAGGGCAAGGGACTCGCCTCATCTATATGTGAAACTACTCTTATAAATGACAGATCTAGCAATCAAATTCAGTGATTTTTGCATCACAACATGTTGTCACTTAGCCCAAAGGTGCATTTAGCTAACAAGAATTATAATCTAGACACTCCAGAGATACTCAATCAGCACATTAAAGATTACATTTTATCAGTATCAAAGACATGTCAGTGTAAATCAATGCATAGGAGTTTTCCCAAATAAATAAATAAATGCCAGAGTGAGATGATTTGCTGGCAATGACATTTGAAAGAAATGATTTATTATCGGCGAATCCTGACTATTCCTCCAAGGTCTCCAGGCATACTTATTTTGACAACATGTGAAATAAAATACAGAGCAAAAATACGGTATTAGACCTGTTAATATATACAGTAATATATATACTTATATGTCTCTAAGCAGTACTATTCAAAGCAGAGGGCTCTTAGAGGTAAAATCTCACAAGAGAACCAAACACAAGATACTATCATTCTCTATCTATGAGCAATTAAGTATAAGTTCCTCCAGCTACACAATACAAATAATTGTTGGAAAAGAATCTCTATTTCTTAAACATCAATCACATAATTCTTGCTGATTACCCAGAGTAAGTCCTTGTAAACATAGTAATATAGCCAGTCATGGACCACCACATTCTATGTCCTGAAATAGCTGGAGAATGATGTAGAATTCCACCAATCCTAAGAAAAAATTAAAGAAACAGGAACAAAAATAAAGAACCCAACCAAAATATCTGCATAGTCCCAAAGAATATACATACACAGTACACCCAAGAATGTTATAATAGATTGTTAGTCCATACGGTGATTACAGAAAATCTGAAAAGGCATTTTGGTTACCACAAAATAACTACCAGAGCTAATAAACAAATTCAGCAAAGTTGTAAAGCTATGAGACTGACATACAAAAATCGGTTTTGTTTCTATCCACCAAGGAACAATCTGAAAAGGAAATTCTAAAAACAATTCCATTTACAATAGCACACAAAACAATAAAATGCCTAGTAATAAGTTTAACCAAAGAGGTGAAAGACTTGTATACTGAAAATATAAAAACATTGTAAAAAAAGTTAAAGATGACCTAATTAAATGGAAAGATATCCCATGTTAATAGTTTGGAAGGTTAACGTTGCTAAGATGGAAACACTCCCCAAAGTGATATACAGATTCAATACAATCTCTATCAAAATTCCAATGGTCTTTTGTAGAAATGGACAAGCCAATATTCAAATTGACATGGATTTGCAAAGAGCCCAAAATAGCCAAAAACAATACTGAAAAAGTAAGAGGATTTACACTTTCCAAATTTAAAACTTAATACAAAGCTACAGTTATCAAAGCGTGTGGTATTGGCACAAGGATAGCCATATAGATCAATGGAATAGCATATAAAGTCCACAAGTAAAATCAGACATCTAAGGCCAATTGATTTTTTTTAAAAGATTTATTTATTTATTTCTCACCACTTCCCCCGCGCCCACCCCAGTTGTCTGTTCTCTGCGTCCATTTGCTGCATCTTCTTTGTCTGCTTCTGTTGTTGTCAGCGGCATGGGAATCTGTGTTTTTTTGTTGTTGTTGTGTCATCTTGTTGTGTCACTTCTCTGTGTGTGCGGCACCATTCCTGGGCAGGCTGCACATTCTTTTGCACTGGGCAGCTCTCCTTACAAGCGCACTCCTTGCACGTGGGGCACCCCTATGAAGGGGACACCCTTGCGTGGCACAGCACTCCTTGTGCGCATCAGCACTGCATATGGGCCAGCTCCACATGGGTCAAGGAGGCCCGGGGTTTGAACCATGGACCTCCCATGTGGTAGACAGACGCCCTAACCACTGGGCCAATTCCGCCACCACCAATCGATTTTTAATAAGGGTGCCAACTCAGGGAAACCACAAGCAAATGAATGAAATTAGATCCCTATCTCACTTCATACATAAATATTAAATTTAATAAATCAATAACCTAAATATAAGAACAGAAATTATATAGGTATTAAAAGAAGACAGGGATAAAAGTTCATGACCTTGGATTTGAAGATGAATTGTTAGATATGACACCAATAGCACTAACCACAAAAGAAAAATAAACTGGACTGCATCAAAAGTAAAAAGTTTTGTACAGCAAAAGACATTGTCAAGAAAGTGCAAAAACAGCTTGCAGAATGGTAGAAAATAATTGAAATTGGAAATCACATATCTGATCAGGGTTTATTTTCCAGAATATATAAAGAACTCCTAAAATGTAACAGAAAACCCAGTTAAAAAATGGGCAAGGCACTTTAACAGACATTGCTCCAAAGATATACAAATGGCCAATAAGCACATGAAAATATTCCCCACTTTATAGGTTGTTAAGGAAATGCAAATTCAAAACCACAGAAGAGTTTTAACTTCACACCCACAAGGATGGCAATAATCTAAACAATAGAAAATAATGCTTGGCAAAAATTGGGAGAGATAGGAACCCTATACATTGCTGGTGGGAATGTAAAATGGAGCAGCTGCTGTGGAAAACTGTTCCTCAAAAAGTAAAAAAGTTAAGTATAGAATTATCATAGGACCAAGCAATTCCATTTGTTGTGATATACCAAAAAGAATTGAAAGCAGAGACTCAGTTATTTGTTCACTGTATTTACTGGAGCATTATTCACAATATCTAAAAGGTAGTAGCAACCCAAGGTCCATTAGTACATGAATGAATAAACAAAATGTGGTCCATACATACAATGGAGTATTATTTGCCCATAAAAAGGAATGAAATTCTTATACATGCTACAGTGTAGATGAACTCTGAAGACCTCATGGTGAGTGAAATAAGCCAGACACAAAAAGACAGATGATTTTACTTACACTAAATAGAATAGGCCAACCATAAAAACAGAAAGTAGAGTAAAGGTGGCAGGGGAGGAGAATGAGGGGTCCATGCTTAATGAGAGCAGAGTTTCTGTTTGGGGTGATGAAAAATTTTGTTGATGGAGGATGGTGATGGTGGCACATCATTGTGAACGTAGTCTAGTATCATAGGGAGCATAAGAGCTATCCTCCTGAGAGCCTCCATGCTGTTCAAATGTGGCTCTCTCTGAGCCAAACTCAACATATAAATGCATCACCTTCCCCCCAGCATGGGACATAACTCCTGGGGATGAGCCTCCCTGGCACCAAACACCATTAAGCAATGCAACTCTAAAAAGACCTTGAATAAAAGGGGAAAAAGGTAAAGACAAATGAGTTTATATGACTAAGAGACTTTGAAATGAGTCAGGAGGTCTTCCAAGACGAAACACTTATGCACATCTCAGCATGATCTCATAGACTGCCAGAGTAGATACTAACCTACATGGGGGGCTCTGGAGTGCCCTGGAGAAACCCAAGTCCTATAGCCATGACAGATAGCTGAAGAAGGTGGTGCCTTTCCAGTGGGCTCTACATCAGAATTTGTACTCCCGAGTGAGACAGTTGAACTCAGACATGAATTCTCTACACATGCCTCTTCTGTCCCTTTTATCTGAACCTATAGTTGGTGCTGAGTTCGCAGGTGTACATCCAAGAGACTTGACTCTTTGGCCTGTCCATGTGCCAGCTCAGCCCTGAGCCTTAATCGAGTCGCAAAAACCTACTCTCCAGTTCATTGGACTATCCCAGGAAAACTAACGAGGTGAGAATGGACAACTAACATATCAAGGAACCAAGAGAGTCTACAACTGCAAGCGAGAGAGTCCCATCCATCAGCCGAATGGGATCGAGGTACCCTCTCAATTAGAGGTGGAGTGGGCTTCACCATCCTTGAATCCTCAGGATTGGGGAATAAAATATGGACTAAAGTGTACTTACTGGTATTCTACTATGGACTTATTGGTATTCTAGCAATTGGAGAAATTATATCATTGATGTAGAGACACTGGTCACTGGAGGTGCTGAAGGCAGGGAGAGGGGAGAAAGAGGTGTAATACAGGAACATTTTCAGGACTTGGAATTGTCCTGAGTGAGACTGCAATGACAGGTATCAGTCATTATATATATGGCCATAACCTAAAGAATTGAGTGGGAGATAGTGTAAACTACAATGTAAACTATAATCCATGTTTAGGGACAGTGTTCCAAAATGTGTTCATTACTGCAATGAATGTACCACACTAATGAAAGAAGGTGTTAATGTGGAGAAAAGTGGGAAGTGTGGGAGTGGGGTATATGGGAATCCCTTATATTTTTTAATGTAAAATTTTATGTAATCTAAGTATCCTTTAAAAATAATTTTAAAATATAATTAAAAAACCCAAAAACAACAACAAAAACATTGTGCTTAAGGATAGAAACCAGATACAAAAAATCTCATACATTATGATCCTTTTCTATAAATTATCAAGAGTAGACAAATACATAGAGACAAAGTAGAGTAGTGGTTGCCAGGGAATGAAGGGAAGAAGGAATGGGGAGGAATTTATAGGAAATTCTCAAGGGCAGTGAAAAGTTTTGAAACTGGAGAGCGGTGGTGGTTGCATAACATAAGAATGCACTAAAGGCCCCAGAATTGTATGCTTTAAAATGGTTGATTCTAGATGAATTTCAGTTCAATTTTTAAAAATTGGCATTTTGGGTAATAGTGTTAAATAAGACACCAATTCTCATTCTAAATATTAACTTCGTTGGCTCCTTTTGTCTCATTATCAAGCAAGTTATGATGGTATTCTATTAACCTCTGCCAGTAGGTCTGTAAGGAAACCCTGAACATGCAGAATTATTTAAATCTAACATTCATCTAAATAGTAATCAGTAAACACTTTACTATGCTAAAAAGGAGAGAATTCTAAGGTCATACAGATAGATATAATACTTACACTTAAAACTTGTTTAGTGGTATTATTAATACCAAAATATAAATTACACAAGGAGTAAAATGGTGGCTACCTTGAAGTCTGGGTGCCTCTTTCTATACAGGCACACCTCATTTTATTGTGCTTCACTTTACTGGGCTTTGTAGATATTGTGTATTTTTTTCAGAAGTTGAACGTTTGTAACAACCTTGCATTAAGCAAGTCTGTCAGCATCATTCTTTCAGCAGTATTTGCTCACCTCAAGACTCTATGTCACATTTTGGTAATTCTCACACTATTTCAAACTTTTTCATTATTATTTTATCTGTTATGGTGATCTGTGTTCTTTGATGTTACTATTGTAATTGTTTGGGTGCCATGAACCATGCCCATATAAAATGGTAAATTTAATCAATAAATGTTGAGTGTTCTAACTTCTCCACCAATCTGACATTCTCCATCTCTCTGCCTCTCCTCATTCCTCCCTATTCTCTGAGACACAATGAATTTTAAATTAGATCAGTTAATAACCCTACAATGGCCTCTAGGTGTTCAATAGAAAGGAAGGGTCACATGTGTCTTATTTGAAATCAAATTCTAGAAATATCTAGACTAGGCAAATACATTGAGACAGAAAGTAGATTAGAGGTTACAAGGGGTTGGGGTAGGAGGCATTAGGGAGTTAATACTTAATGGGTATACAGTTTGTTTGGGGTGATGAAAAATATTGGTGAATGTAGCACAACTGTGAATATAATTAATGCTACTGAACTTTACATTTAAAAATGGTTAAATTGGGAAGTTTTATGTTTGTTTCATGTTACCACAAAATAAAAAAAAAAATAGATGAGAAAGATGAGGAAAAAAAAGATAGAAATGCTTAAGATTAATGGGGGAAGGCATATAGAAAGCCAAGAAAGGTAAAAAACAAAGCCGCTTGAGTCAAACAGTTAGCCAAGTTGTGAATGCAAGAGAAAAGTTCTTGGAGAAAATGAAAAGTGCTATTCCAGTGAACACTAGTAATAAGAAAGCAAAACAGCCTTATTGCTGATATGGAGAAAGTTTTAGTGGTCTGGATAGAAGATCAAATCAGCCATAACATTTCTCTAAGCCACAGCCTAATCTAGAGCAAGACCCTAACTCTCCTCAATTCTGTGAAAGATGACAGAAGTGAGGAAGCTGAGGAAGAAAAGTTTAAAACTAGCAGAGATTGATCCATGTGGTTTAAGGAAAGAAAACATCTCCATAGCTGAGAAAAAAGTGTAAGGTTAAGCACCAAGTGCTGAGGTAGAAGCTGCACCAAGTTATCCAGAATATCTAGCTAAAAGTATTGATCAATATGGCTTCACTGAACAACTAATTTTCTATGTAGACAAATAGCCTTATATTGTGAATTACCATCTAGGATTTTCATAGCTAGAGAGGAAAAGTTAGTGTCTGGTTTCAAAGCTATAAAGGACAAACTGACTCTCTTGTTAGGGGCTAATGTACCTGGTGACTTTAAGTTGAAGCCAGTGCTCATTTACCATGCCAAAAATCTTAGGGCCCTTACAAATGCTAAATCTACTCTGCCCATGCTTTATAAATGGAATAACAAAGCCTGGATGACAGCATATTTGTTTCCAACATGGTTTACTGAATATTTTAAGCACACTGTTGAGACCTACTGCTGTGGAAAAAAATATTCCCTTCAAAATATTACTGCTCAGAAGTGGATGTGGCTCAATTGATTGGGCTCCAGTCTACCATATGGGAGATCCCAGGTTCAGTTTCCAGGGCCTCCTGGTGAAGGCAAGCTAGCCCATGTGGAGACCTGGCCAGCGCAGAGAAGTGTCTCAACAAGATGACGCAAGAAAAAGAGACATAGAGGAAAAGACGACGACCGATGCAACAAACCAGGGAGCTGAGGTAACTCAGCAATTGCATGCCTCTCTCCCATGTTAGTAAATCCCAGGATCAGTTCCTGGTGCCTCCTAAAGAGTAGACAAGAAGACTGGCAGACACAGAAGAATGCACAGCGAATGTACACAGAGAGCAGATAGTGAGCGCAAGCAGCAAGTGGGGGGGAGATAAATAAATCTTGAAATATATATATATATATAATACTGCTCATTTGACAATGCACCTGGTTGCACAAGTGGTCTGAAGGAGATATAGAATATGATTAATGTTGTTTTCATTTCTACCAGCACAATATCCAATCTGCAGGCCATGGATCAAGGAGTAATTTCGACTTTGTAGTCTTAGTATTTAAGAAATACATGTTTTAAGGCAATACCTGACATAGATCATGATTACTCTGATGGATTTGGGCAACGTCAATTGAGAACCTTCTGGAAAGGATTCCTCATTCTAGGTGCCATTAAGAACATCATGATGTGTTCATCAAAAGTTTAATGGCATAGGAGTATAAAGGGCATATAGATCATGGTCTCTGCATTCAAGATTATTAGAGTTTAGTGAAAAACTCAGGCGTGTTTCTAAAGCAATTGTTAGTTCCTGGAGCACATAACCTCAAACATGACCTGAAATATGTTGAGAAAATAATTCTGAAATGAATAAAGAAAATGTATGCAAGATTGAATGACTGGATGACATAGTTTTATAACATATAGGTTTTCAGAAGAGTGAAGGGGACATATGGTTGAAATGATCAAAGGAAACTTCAGATAAAACCAATATTTTACAGTGTTGTAGGAATGGTAGAATTTGTGATGTGGACAAGATAATGGTTGGAAGAAAAGGCAATGTGTTACACTTGCAAAATCTCTTCTCCATCAGTAATTCAGCACATTCTAAAAAGGCTAAATAATTCAATTTAATGAAATAATATCTGAGAAATAATGAACAATCGTTATGTATCTAAATATATTTTCCAGTAAGACTGCTGAAGAGATGACTCAGAAAGCAATACTATTCTTAAAGTAGAAGTTATAGTACAACAGAAACTTGGCTTCTGTTCTGGCTTGTTTAATTTAAGTCATGTTTAATGTACTAGGTGTTTAATAAATATTCATCAAATTAAAATTTTGAATGAAAATACATTGTACATCAAGTAATACTTGACCACTATTGTTTCTTTAGAATTGTATCTTACACTGAGTAGAAAATACATAAAATTTTGTTGAATGAAAAAAAAAAAAAAAAAAAAAAGAACATCATGATAAATGGGAGAAGGTCAAAATATCAACATTAACAGGAGTTTGGAAGAAAGTGATTCCAACCCTCATGGACGACTTTGAGGGGTTCAATTCTTCAGTGCAGGAAGTAACTGCAAATGTGGTGGATATAGCAAGAGAACTAGAATTAGAAATGGAGCCTAAAGATGTGACTGAATTATTGCAATCTCATGATGAAACTAACAGATGAGGAAGTACTTCTAATGGATGAGCAAAGAAAGAGGTTTCTTGGATGGAAGAAAGATGTTGTAAACATTTTTGAAAGGACAACAAAGGATTTAGAATAATACATCAACTTAGTTGATAAAGCAGCAGCAGGGTTTGAAAGGATTGACTCTGATTCTGAAATAAGTTCTACTGTGGGTAAAATGCTATCAAACAGCAACAAAATCTGTCATAAAGGAAGAGTTGATCAATGTGTCCAACTTCATGGTTGTCTTATTTTAAGAAATTGCCACCAACATCACACTGTCCAGTCAGCAGACATCAACATTAAGGCAAGACCATCCACCAGCAATAGGAGTATGACTTGCTGAAGATGATGGTTTAGCACTTTAAAGCAATAACGTTTTTTCAAGTAAGGTATGTACATTGTTTTTATAAATATAATGCTATTGAACATTTAATAGGCTACAGTAAATATAACTTTTATATGTGCTGGGAAAACAAAAAATTCATGTGACTCACTTAATTGGGATATTCATTTTATTGTGATAGTCTACAGCTGAACCCATAATATATCCGAGTTATGCCTCTACTTTCTCCCAATTTTAAGATCAGAACAATAAAATCAGACATCTGAAATCCACAACTCACACTTACCATTTCTTTAAGAAAGAGGTGGTAGGTTTGGAGTGAGATAAGAATAAACAAAACAATACAGGGTTTGAGATAGTATTAAAGAAGACTATGAACCACCCTGGATTCAGTCTAGAGTTTAATTCCAGGATAAGAATACCATTTTCAGTAGAATTAATGATTTTCAATACAAAAGAGGGAAAAATTTCTTCCCTCTGGAACTGTTTGAGTGCCTATAGAAACACAGCCAATTTAAAGAAATGAACAAAGAAGCCTCATAATGCCCTGTGAACAAGTGTTTTCCTATCTTAATCACCAATATATCCTCACAGGATGCCGCAGAAAACATTAGTTGTATTAAGGGAGCAGGTATTATAGGCAGGAGAGAAGATGATGCTATGCTAGTTATATGTATTTCAGATTTTCAAACTCCATATTGGTAAAACCTGTGGAAAGAAAATTACTTCACAATTTTATGTTAAAAAGCTGGTAAAGTTATTTAATCAACTGCACTCAAATACTTTGCAATGAAGAAATAAATTAAAAGTAGAAATCAGTCCAAGTATATTATTACCTTATAAAACATCCTGTCACCAAAGCGTAGCATCTCAGCAAAGGCATTGAGCCAGCAGTGCAGCAAGCAAAAAAAAACAGAGAAAACAATCAGCATACCAAAAAAGAAGAGTAAGAATATTAAGAGTCTTTACCAGTAGCTCACATAACAAGCAGTTTTTATGTCATCATTCATTAGCTGGAATAATTTTGCAAAATAAATGTATTGTTCCTGCTTATTTATTGCAATGCTCTTTTGAAAGTTAACTACTTTAATTTTATGAAGCAATAATTTCCATGTTGGTTTTACAGGTGACAGGCTGTTTTTAATATAAATCCTTAGATGTATGACTTAACTTGGTGCCCAAGACCCATTAACAAACATCCCTCTAAACCAATTGTTTTCAAATGTTGTTTCAAATGTGGGAGATTTTTGTCCCTCAGGGGATGCAATTCTGGAGTCACTTTTGGTCGTCATTAATAGAGAAATTGGGGAAGCCCCACTGGCACCTACTATGTAAAGGTCAGGATGCTGCTAAATACCCTACAATGCACAGACCAGCCGCCCAAAATAAAAAATGACCCAGCTCTACATGTCAATAGGGGCAAGACCAGCAAAATCTGGCCTAAACTTATCTCTAACAAATGTACCCCCAATTTTGTAAACATCATATGTAACTATACTTTTGTCATTCCAAAATACTCCATGCCTTTGCATACATCTCATTACCTGGAAGGACCTTTCTATTTCTATTATTTCTTGGGCAAATACCTATCTATTTTTTAATATCTGGTTAAGTGTTACCTTTAATATGAAAAAAGTCCCTCAGGATTTTGTTTATTCTGCTATATAGTATATACTACACTTAATTGTAAAATATACATTTATATGTCCACCTCTTTCATTCGTTTATTCAAAAAATATTTATAGAGCATCTACTTTGTGCCAGGCATATTGAAGGGACATTAACTCAACCCTTGTTCTCAAAGATTTGCAGCCTAGAGGGGAGGACACACAAATATATAACATATATCCTATTTTAGTCATAGATAGAGTTTACTGGAGTAAGGCTTCGGGGACAGTCAGGGAATCACCTGGAGGAAAAGGAAAGACAAAGGAAAAGGAAAATGAGAGGGAAAGGAAGAAGGAAGGCAATGGCAGAAAACCAACAGCTAATGGGTAGAGAAAAGAGAAAGAGTAAATGTAGGAAACAGTAATTATAATTAAACTACAAGTTCCTGGAGGTAAAGACTATATCTGTCTTACTCACTGCTCTATCCTCAATACCTGGCACTCATCAGGGATTCATATATCTCTAGAAAGAAATAATTGGAATGAGTGTAAGAAGACTGAGGTATAGCCAACAAGACAGGAAGAGAATAATAAATAGTGGCAAGAAAGATTTCAAAAGGCAAGTAATTGGTTAACAGCATTCAATCCTTCATGGAGGCCAAACAGAATAAGGGCAAAACCATCTGCTGCATTTAGAATCAGGACTTCATTAATGATCTTAACAAAAGCCATTTCAGTGGTCTGGTGGGTTAAGGAACAAGGTTACAATGAATTAAATAATGAATAGGAAGAGCAGGCATAAATAGGAACTGTCCACAGTTGAGAGAAGGCAAAACTTGAGCAAAAGACACAGGACAAATGGAAGGATTTGTCTGAGACGAGAATGACACCTCATTTTAAATATGGAAGGAAAAGACGACAAGGTGGGTATAGATGTCTAGATGTGTTTATGGGGGAAAAGAAATAAACCAAAGGCAATCATAACCAGTAGTTTCTTGTTTTCCTTGTGAACTTATGAATGACCAAAGTCACCAGTACCCACGTTACTTGGCAAGATGGAATTAGAAAAGCACAGGATCAGAACACAAGCACTGAAGGGCTCCTGTTTGATGTTCCAAAACAAAGGTATACAGAGCCTTTCGAAGATGTAGTATAAATATAAAATGCAAGCAAAAAACTGGAATGTAACAAAGAGATGGTTATAATAATGATGGATTGGTGAGGAAATATGAAAGATGATTTTAAATTCCAAAAAAGTAATCATTACACTTGAACCAACATACATATACATTCCATTTACAAATTTTCATTAAGGTTGACAAACCGTATGCCTTCAGAAGTATTACTCAAGCCTAGTTTCTACCATACCCTTTTCCAGTCCTTTACCAATGACATATTCTTTTTAAATTAGTCTTTTAGAACCTGTTTTTTCTGTTACATGAGTCTGAAAACAAAATATCATTTCATAACAGGTTTTTGATTTAGACAAGGATTTAAACTGGGATCTTCTGGGATTCAAGATTCTGGTAATCAGAGTAGATAAAGGGAGACCAGGTCACACCCCTAACTCAACATAAACCATAAAGAAACGGGATGGGGAAGTAGCAGCAGATCAGGGGATAAATGTAGATGCTTACTGTAGGCACTAATTGAAATTACTTTAAATAAAATAATACTTTTTTTATTTAAAGAAACTTACTTTTTATGTTAAGAAAACAAACATCATTTACAGTACAGGAAATAGCTAAAAAGAATCTCAACAAAAGAGTTCTAGAACTCACAGACACAAATTTACTAATACTTTAAATGGATTAAATTATTATTATAGTATGTAAGTAGGAATCTCCCATCTCCCACCAGTCAACACACCTTAGGCATTAGAAAGTTTTTTAAAAAAACAGGTACCTGTGCAAACTGTGTAGCAACATAACTCCATCTTACAGTGGGAGTCCTAAAAAGGAAGAAACAAAATATATTTTCTAAATGAAAAAAGTAAGTAACTGAACATCAAATACCCTCACAATTAATATTTCCCACAAAGAACATGATTTTTGAACATATGAAGTACCTATACAATTCTGTCAAGAAATACTGAGTCCAGTCAGATTGCTATAATCACCATCTAGGGCTTCCCATCTGAGAGAGAAAATTAAAACTCATTCTGAGCTGGCCCTTGCCTACTTCCCCAACCTCATTCATGCCACTCTCTGGAGTTCATCATAGTTCCACTTCAGAATGCCAGTTACCTGGGATAGCTGTCGCGGTAGATGAGTGTTGGAGCAAAGAAGAAGTACAAGTACTGGTTGACTGTGGGTATTGGAACAGTGCCTGAAAAAGGAAAGCTCTGTTTATCAGTCTGGAGCTCTTTGATTTCTTCTATCAAACCTTAAAAAAAAGAAGTATAGAAAAGGGAAGAATAAGACTTTCCCTTTGCTCATGTTGTTTTGTCCTGATCTCCTGAAATAACTTCCTCCGTTTCCTCTTATTTTCGTATTGATTGAATATTGCCAGACCTTCTAAACTAAGTTATTTCTCTGACTAGAAAACTTCTAGAGTGTGAAGCAGCACTTCCCAAAGAATAAGCACACATGGATGTAAAGAGGGTGAAGGAAACGCAAAGTTGCAAAAGACTCAAATGAGCAATTTTTAAGAAAGAGGAATAATCAGGAAACAATGACACAGTCTTCCAAACCAATATGGATCCTATACACTTAAAATCAAACACGCTCTACAGAACATAATGTGCCAACCCAGTAAAATCCAAATATTAAAATATCCTATCCTTTGACCTAATGGTATTACGTACTTGATTTCTCCTTAATTGAATCTAGTACCCGAGGGACAGTCTCTCTGATAAATGAATGGGCCTTCATTATGAAACGAAGCTACAAAAGAGGGGGAAAAAATTAACATGAATGTTTTATCATTGTTTAATCTCCTATAAGCGACCTGGAACAGCACTAGATTGCACCCACAGAAAAGAACAACTCAATTTTGCATACACCAATCCAAGTTTATTCTTAGAGGATAAAGCAAACCAAAAAACTAACTGTATAGAAGGATATGTTGATACCCTAAAATTATGGTGCTTCTAACAGCACTCCTATTATAATATAATGAAATTAAGAAATTAAAAACCTCTTAATAGAAAGTCTCCTGAAAGGGTCTTTTCCCTTAGGCAAACATAAGCATAAAATCAATAATACGAACCCTTCTCTGTACTTTTATATCAAATATGGTCATTATTTGATGTAAAAAAAAATGATGTAAAAAATGTTCATTATTTGATGTAAAAAATGAAATTGCTATTCACTTTCATCTATTATTTACATATATAATCATTAAAAAAGTTTAGTTTTTTAAGAGACATGCTTTCTAAACTGTGATTACATCAAGACAACCAATATAAATTAGAAAGATATGAAGTATATAAAATCAAATTGAAATAAATAATTTATTTAGATGGGAACAGTTTTATGACAAAATAAGAATCTGATACTTCAAAAGTCGAGTTTTTAATTTTAAAAATAATTCTATAACTTAGATGGTTTTATAAAAATTCTTCGAGAAAAATATTTTAATTTATCCAGAAGGGTTCAATATAATTTATTTCAATTAGCAATGATTCAGAGACTACTGACAGTGAATAAAACTTAAGAGATGAACAGATCTAGTTTTGATGGTTTAATTTTACAGATAATGGCACAAAGAACTTGAAAATGTAATTTATCCAAGTTAATATAGCTAAAATTACCAGAATGTATGTATTATTATTATTATTTAACCAAGCAGGGCATTGCTTTGGACAAAACTCAAAAGCTTACCTGTTCGTATATAACAATGAACCAGGAAGCTGGTGGCAGTGTATATGCAAATACAATATAAGGTGGCCCAAAACATAAAATTCTAATCTGGAAGGATAGGAAAAGTGAGCCATGGAAGAGAGAATGGATCGCTGGATGAGAACTTTTCCAGTATCCCCTGGCCCAACGTTGAAAGAGGAAATAGGGAACTGAAAGCGTGGACAAGAACATAGCCCACCAGGTGCAAACAACAACAGGAAGTTTGCCAAAAGCATAAGACAAGAGACTGAACTCAAGCACCAACCTGGGGAGAAAATGCAGAGAGAAAGAACATAGGAGTCAATTTTTGATACGTATTGCACTCTAAAACTTTCATCATTATGAAACATTATAATATTAATACATGGAACTTATGGATACAATGGTTCTACTAAATAGACTCCCCTTCTAACTCCAAGATCTAGAATTCTATGTCACATTTTTTCTTCACAACCTATTTTCCTAAAATCCCTAAGATTATTTGATCAAAGACTTTGAACTTCCCAAAGAGTTGATTTTCAAATGAATAAAATGTTTAAAACTCTTAGTATGTGTTTTTTAAAAGATTTATTTTCCCCTTCCCTACCTTCCCCCTGATTGTTTTTGTGTCCATCAAATGTGTCCATTTGATGAGTGATCTTCTGTATCTATTTCTCTTTTGGTCTTCTCTTCTCATTTTTTTCCTCTAGGATTCACTGGGATTTGGTCCTGGGGACTTCTTATGTGAAGAGAGGTTCCTTGTCATCTGTGCCACCTCAGTTCCTGGTTTCTTCTGTCATTCACCTGGACTCACCCCTTCATCTCTCTTTTGTTGCATCATCATCTTGCTGTGTGACTCACTTGCATGGGCACTGGCTCACCACACAGGCACTCAGCTCACCACGAGGCCACTCGGCTCGCCATGTGGGCATTCAAAGAAGCACTCAGCTCACCAGGCGGGCACTCAGCTTGCCATGCTGGCACTCATGTGGGAACTCGACTTACCATGTAGGCACTGGCTGGCCATGCAGGACACTCTTTCTTCTTCTTCACCAGTCCCAGGGATCAAACCCAGATCCTCCCATATGGTAGGTGGAAACCCTATCACTTGAGCCACATTCGCTTCCCACTATGTGTTTTAAAGGTTACAATTTTATTTTATGCTAAAATGAATTAGTCAAATTTTCAAAACTTAATTTCCAATAAGCTACATATCTTTACTAACTTAATCTTACATGTATCCGTAGTAGAAAATTGATATACTGTATACAAAATTCTCCCACTTGGGAAAATCGATAGGGTTGACTAAAATTTACCACATGAAAACTAAACTTAAAGAAACTTCTAATTTTGTTTTTGGTGAAACTTTTGAGAAGTGAATATTTCCATCAATCAGCTGTTCTGGTATTTTCTGGATCAAATTTAACCAAATTACCCTTTACCAAAATGAAAATTTCGTGAAAACTCCCAACATCTCAGGCATCAACTAGCCAAACATCCTTTGTGTTGTCTTACCTTCCTTCATCAGTGTAATTTATGAGCAGTGTGCTGAGGCTAAAGAGAATGAGCAGGGCAGTAAACATGTGATACACTGTTCTGATGTGGTCCACCTCTAACAGGTCACTGTAAACATAAGTCAAACAAAATTAATGATTTATATTTAACAAAGAAAGGTTAAAAAGGTTTATTTAAAGCAGTTCAGAAGATGCTCATTAATCTGCAAAAAGTCTCAAAAAACAGTAATCACACAACCTTATACATTAAACCTCAAGTGTAGGGACATGAATGACACGATCAAAGTAAAAAATTAATGGAAGAGGCTCCTAGAACACAATAGTGATACAAAACTCTCATATCAACAAATGATGTACAAATTTGAAAACCTAATGAGTTTTCTAGGTAAGCAAAAAGGACATTCCATTAAAAAAGGAAACAGAAATCATTCCAAATGCTACAGAGATTCTTTTTTAATCCTATCTTCACATTCTACTCCCTACATTTAATTCAACCAGTACTATCAACTAGTACTATCAGTCTTCAAGATGTGAAGATTAACATGTATGAATTTTATACTGTTGATGGTGATAGCCAACCACGACCCTACATTTCTATAACACTTAACCATTTACAAATGCTCTTACCATCTCTATCCTAATTGATCTTTGTATTTGTTTAAGAGTAGGTTATTGTTCTTTCAGAACAACAATGATTTGATGTTCTAGGTGACTTTTCCTAAATACCTTATGAATCTGACTAAATGTTTCTTAACCTGTTTTTATAATGATATATACATCAGCCTTCTAAATGATTTTTCAGGGAATCTAAAAAATGATTAAATCTCTGGATTAGGGCTCTTTAAATTCTAATAAATAAACAATTGAGCTACAGAAAGCGTGTTCTAGTTCCTTGCTTTAAAAATTTCAAGTATATTTTAATTTTTTGTTTTAATCATATAGTACAATTCTGTCATTTAAATCTTAACTATAACACTGAAAATAATTGTTTTATTTTCCCTTTTATGTCAAAAACCTTACTCATTTGTTTCCAGGCAGAATTTTTAAAAGATAAATCTCTTCAAACAATAGTGTGAGAAAGAAATGGAATGGAACTTTACATTTTATATTTAGAAAACTTTGACCTTTTTGTCAAGGTTAATTAGTACATGTCAATTTGGCTAATAGAAAGTAAATTTTGCAGGTAAAAATTTAACACTAAGGCAGTAAAATTTCAGCAGTATTCTAATGAATACATGAATGAGTAAATAAATGATCTGTTCAGAGACAATAACAAATATTCATCAAAGTATACATTTAATTTTCAGTTCACAAATGAGGTGTTCACAATTAATTTAAATAATTAAAGTTCTTAAGTAAGTATCTCTGAGAAAACTAGCAAGACTCTAAACTGGCCAGTTAAGAAGAGACAGAAAAAAAATGTATATCAAAAAGAGAGCAACTCCAAAACCTCTCTCAATGTGGTTTAAATAATTGAAAATCTTTTGTCCTACTTTGTGGGAAACCAATTCTCTGAAACACAGCTTCAAGAAATTTATCAGAGGCAGATAATCATTCTCACCCTTAATCCCTCCTTTGAAACTAGATACAGAACCCAAAGATGTGAAAGAAGGAATAAGAGACACGAAATGTGCAGAAAATATCAAAATTAAAGATCCATGTGAATCAAAAACAAACTCATTAAACATCCAAAGAGTGTGTAATGATTTTATTAAACAAAGGAGTGTTTTGTTTTTAATTCCAACTAAAAATTAACAGAAGCAACTCAAAATACTCACTCTAAGAGGGATCGTCTCACAATAAAACATTTTCCTTTTTCAGGAGATGCCCTCAGATGTCTGAGTGGGGGAAAAATTAAAACAACATATAAGTATTTCAAGAGTTAGAAGATATCAATGCCTATGGACAAGAGAAAGAAGATTACCAACCTTAATTAATTGATCCTCACTATGAGACTGATATTGTGTGATGGTCTTATATGTGTTACCTCATTTACTCCTGAACAATGCATACCTATTTAGGTGTGAAGAGGGGCTAGGCATACTTACCTGAAGGAACAAAGAATCCTTGTGGCTCCCAGTCCCTATGGCGATGCATTCCTGGCATCACACATTGACATCCACTCTTCCTCCTCCTAAACATTACCTGAGCCTATGACATGCCAACAGCCATACTTTATCCCAGTTTATATTCCTTTTATTGGTCTGTCTCCAAAACTCCACTGATGTTTTAATGAAACCCTTGGTAATGTGGAAGGACTTTCAAATCCTCACCTCTCTCCTAATTTTACCATTATGTTGTCTCCAAATACTGAAATCTTGCATTTTAACATCCAGCATGATCATTTTGTATAGGGCTTTTTGCAGTACTATGAGAACTCTCATTTGCACACTTGGCAGCTATTTCTGGTGAAAACTATTCTGCAGAACAGGAGATTGGCAGAGAGAATGCAAGAGGCATAAAACTGAAGAAAATACAGAATGACAAATAAGCTCATATTAGCTTTGAAAGAGTTCCCTCAACTACTCTGGATGACTGAATGACAAAATAAATACTAATCGCACTGTATACTTTATTGCAAATATTGTAGAGAGTACAATAGAGAGGCAGTATAAAGACAATGGTTAAGAGCATGGACTCAACAGCCAGACTGCATTCAAATATCAGTTGTATGAACTTGGACAACATTAAACTGCTGTGTGGTTCAGATTCCTAATCTGTAATTTGCAGACAAAGTACCTACCTCATAGGTTCTTCCTTATTCTAAATTAGTTAAACCATGTAGCATATCTGAGAGTTTTCATAGTAAGCACTCAATAAGTGTTGACTTTGTTATTATTATGACTCAGAACAATCTTATATTGTGTTATAACCCACATTTTGAGATGAAGAAACTGACCCTTCAAAATTTTCAATAACTAGCCCCAAGCAACACACAAAAAATAAAAGTTGGTATGCTCTCAGACATTCTTCCTTCAGAGTTTACCCTCTCACTACAGGGATATCCCAGTACAAGCAAGGATATTAAAAGAAAATAATGCACATACTTACTTAAGACTACACATGTTTTTCTTGCCTTCAAGAACAGAAAATGATGTGAGAGCACACCTGCCAATGTCTAATGATGCCGATTTTTCAATTAAATTGGTCACAAATTCATCAAATTGGCTGCCAGCTTCCTTCATAAAAAATGGCTTCAATTGCTACCAAATTTTTAAACAAATAAAGGAAAATATTAGGAACTAACACATGCTTGTGGATCATTAACATTTTCTAAATGGTTCTCATAAACAGAGATGGATCAATAGAAAGCCAATTTCTACAGCCATTCTGCAGAAATGGATAAGTCAATATTCAAAATTATTTGAAAGGATAAGGGGCCCCCAAATTGCCAAAAATATCTTTAAAAATAAGAATGAAGGTGGAGTACTCTCACTTCCTCACTTTTTAAATGGAAACTTAGCCTAGTGTTGCAGGGTACCTAAGAGTTACCTACTGAGAAATTTCCGGGTGCTCAAATGTGGCCTCTCTCTAAGCCAAAGTCAGAATACAAATGCATTACCTTGCCCCCAGTGTGGGACATGACTCCCAGGGATGAACCTCCCTGGCACCAAGGAATTGCTTTTAAGTACCAAGAAGCAATGCAACTGGGGAAAAAAAAAAAAAAAAAAAAAAGACCTTGACCAAAAAGAGGAAAAGGAAAAGACAAATGAGTTATATGGCTAAGAGACTTCAAAGTGAGTCGGGAGGTCATTCCGGAAGTAATGCTTATGCACGTCATAGCAGGATCTCATTGACAAAAACAGTATCTATTACCCTAAGTAGAGGGGTTCCTGAGGGCTATGGAGATATCCAGACACTAAAGGCAGGGCAGAGAGCTAAGGAGTTTGGTCCTTTGCCAGTGGGACCTACTTTGGAATTTATGCTTCCTAGTGTCATAAGAGTTGGACACAGCTGTGGTTTCCCCTACACATGGCTCTTCTGACTGTCTATTTGTACCTAAAATTAGTACCAGAGTTTGTAGGTGTACACCAATGAGACTTAAATCTTGGGGCTGTCCATGTGTCAGCTGGGCCCTGAATCTCAACAGAGTTGCAACACCTTCTCTCCAGTTCATTAGACTCAGCCAGGACAACTAACAAGGAGGAGACGATGGACAAAAAACATACCAAGGAACTGAGAAAGTCTATAACTGCAAACAAGAGAGTCCCAGCCATCATATGGGACTGAAGAACCTCCTCAATTAAAGGTGGAGATGGCAACACCATCACACATTCCTCAAGATAGGGGAACAAACTATGGACTAAAGTAGACTTACTAGCATTCTACTACAGAATACTATAGCTTTCTATTATAGGCTTATTGTGATTCAAGCAATAGAAGAAAGATCATTGATATGGAGGCAGTAGCCACTGAAGGTTCTGTGGATAGGGAGAGGGAAAAACAAGTGCAATACAGGGATATTTTGGGGACTCGGATACCATCCTAAATGACATAGCAATGACAATACAGGCCCTTATACATCCTACCTTAACCTACAGAGTTGAGTGTGAGTGAGTGTAAACTACAATGTAAACTACATGTTTACTGGCAGTGCTCCAACGTGTGTTTATCAATTGCAAAGAATTTACCGCACTAATGAAAGATGTTGCCAACGTGAGCAAATATGGGAGGTACAGGGAGTGTGGAATATGGGAATCCCTATATATTCTGGGTATCATTTATATAATCTAAGTATCTTTTTAAAAATAAAAAAAATTATTAAAAAATAATAAAACATTATTATACTCAAGGAGACTTCTGGGAAAATGGCACCAAAGTAGATTGTCAGAGTCTGACCTCCTTACAAATAAGCTGAGAGAAGGCAAGGACCTATCTAAAGGAGCTGCCTTGGATATATAGAGAACAGGAAGGTGGTCTGAGTCATCCAGGATGAAACTAGAAAGATAAAGAAGCCAAAGGAAAACTGTGAATTGCTTGCCCCTGTGGCTGGAACTGACACATATACCCTGCCCTCAGGGCAAGTAGCCTTGGTGGAGCCCCATGGCTCACTGCTGCCAATGGACTGGGAAGAGGCATTCCCTGGAAGGAAGAGGGATTTGAAAGAGGGTGGACAGTGGTTTCTTTGCAGTGAGCTTGGCCAGCTGAGCCCTCTTTGAATATCAGAAGGGAACCCAACCCAACAGGGAGAGGGAAGGGGTATCTGTTCAGGCAGGCTGTCATGCCCAGCTACCCAGTGAAAGAGAAGAACTAGATTAAAGAACAGGCAGGACAGGGGACTCATCAGCAGGACTCTAGCAACCTCTAGTCTATACGCTCTGGGGGAAAGGTGGCAGATTGTTTTCTGAAGCCTAATCAACCTAAGGAGCCAATTTAGCTCAATGGAGAAATTCCCAGCTTGTGTATATGAGGTCCCTGGTTCAATTCCCCAGTCTTTTAGATAAGTGGAGAAGTAATTCACTGGGTTATCAGCATTTAGCTGATACCTTATGATAGGGAACATATAGACATTCCTTTCGTTTTAGATTTTCTTGGATCTGCTCTTTTTTTTACCCTTGTTTTGTTAAAACCCAGTACGTTACCTTCAGAGAGCAGGGTGCTGAGTGAGTGACTGATGAACAGGAGCAACCTGAGAAGTGCTTAGAGACCTAAGAAGGAAGGCTGCTTTGCCTCAGTGGTTGATTTTTTAGTTACTGCTGTTGTGTTTCTTTTTCTTGTGTTTCCCCATACTTGGTTTCCTGCTTTTTTTTTCTTTTACTGATTTTTTTCTACCTATGTTATTTCTTTTCTTTCCTTCATTTTCCTATCTTCTGTTTCTCAATGTTTTTCTTTCACTCCATCTTTTTTTGGTCTTCAATTTTTAAAGAATTTCTCTCTTTTTTCTGTTTTGTATCCTTTTTTCCTACATTTTTTTCTTTTCCATTCTTTTTTCTTTTCCTCTTTTCTCATCATTCTAGCATTTTAATTCTTTTTATATATTTTTCTACTTTGTTTCTCATATCATTTTTCTATTTCAATTTTTTATTCTTATTCCTCTGCATGTCTTATGATTTTTATATGTGTTAATTATTTATTTTCCTATGTCTTCTATGATTTCACCTCTACCTTTTTTTATTATTACTGCTATTATTCTTTATCTTTTCTTATCTCTATCCTTTCCTCTGGTCCTAATTCTTTTTTCTCAAGTGAACATACACAACAGCAAGAAACAGAATAGGAGGACTGATATGTCAAAGTGAAACCTTACCACATACACAACAATAACAACAAAATAAAACCCTAGAATAGAAAGAGAAGCTAGCCAACTGAATAAACCCATCAGGTAAAACAGGTGCGTAGACACCAACAAAAAATTAAAAGCCACAATAAGAAAAAGGAAGTGATGGCCCAGTTTAATGAGCAAACCAAAAAAAAAGGAGGAGATGGAGAACATGGAATGACTAATCAGAGATGTCCAAACAAATATCATGAATCAACTTAATGAAATGAAGAAAGAGATTAAGGATATTAAAAAGACACTGGAAGTAAATACAGAAGAAAGTGTAAACAACATAAAAAGATAACAGATGGTGATGAATGGCACAAGGCAAGAAATCAAAAATACACTGGAATCACCTAAGAGCAGATTTGAACTTGCAGAAGAAAGAATTAGAGTTGTGGAAGACAGTACATCTGAAATCAGACAGATAGTTGAAAGATTGGAAAAACATAGAAAAAAAATCCAGCAGGTACTTAGAGGCCTGAATGACAATATGATATGCACAAACATATGCATTATAGGGATCTCAGATCTAAAGGAGAAGGGAAAGGCAGCAGAAGGAATGTTGGTGGAAATAACGGCTGAATAATTCCCAGCTCTATTGAGGAATATGAATGTACATGCCAAGGAAGCACAGCATACCCCAAACAGTATAAATCCTAAAAGGCCTACCCCAGGACATATACTTGTCAAATTGTCCAACACTCAAGGCAAAGAAAGAATATTGAAAGCACAAAGAGAAAAGATATACATCACATACAAGGGAAGCTAAATAAGATTAAGTGCTGATTTCTCATCTGAAACCATGAAGACAAGAAGGCAATTGTATGACATAGGAAAGGTGCTAAAAGAAAAATCATCCAGAAAGAATTCTCTATGAAGCAGAGTTGACTTTCAAAATGATAAAAGAGTTCAAAATATTCACAGATAAACAGAAATTAAGAAAGCTTCTCCATAAGAAACCTGCCCTCAAGAAATGCCAAAGGGAGTTCTTCATGTTGAATGGAAAAAAAACTGGAGAGAGACAGTTGGAGGATAGTATAAGAATAACTAAAAAGACAAAAAGAGAAATAAAGGCAACATATGGCATACATAAACCTAAAAATAATATGGCTAATGTAAGTAATTCCTTGACAGTAATAACACTGAATGTTAAAGGATTAAACTCTCGAATCAAGAGACACAGATAGGCAGAATGGATAACAAAATATGACCCTTCTATATGCTGTCTTCAAGAAACTCACCATAGACCCATGGACACAAGGAGCCTGAAAGGGAATGGTTGGAAAACAATTTTATATGCAAACAATAACCAAAATGGTTGGGAATAGCTATATTCGTATCAGGCAAAATAGATATTCAATGCAAATCTATTGTAAGAAACAAAAAATCCTACTATATCTTGATAAAAGGGGTAATCTATCAAGAAGCAAAAACAATCATACACATTTATGCTCCTAAGTGGGGCACCCCAAAATACATGAAACAAACACTGGAAAAACTAAGTGGAGAAATAGATGCCTCTACAATTTTAGTGGGGGACTTTAATACACCATTACCACCATTACAAAGAATATCTCAACAGAGGATCAATAAAGAAACACCTTGAATAATACATTAGAGGATCTGTACTTAATAAATATATACAGAACTTTACACCCAAATAACAGACGGATATGCAGTCTTCTCAGGTACACACAGTTCATTCTCCAGGATAGATCACATGCTAGGGCACAGAACAACTCTCGATGAACTCAGAAAGATAGAAATTATATAAAGTAATTTCTCTGGCCACAGTGGAATGAAGCTGGAAATCAGTAAGGGACAGAGAAGCAGAATAGGCACAAAGCTATGGAAGTTAAACAACACACTCTTAGAAAACCAGTGGGTCAAGGAGGAAATTGCAAAAGAAATCAGTAATTACCTTGAAATGAATGGAAATGACAAGACAATGTGTGAAAACCTACAGGATGAAGCAAAGGCTGCACTGAGAGGGAAATTCATAGCCATAAATGCTGATATTAAATTAGAGGAAAAAGCTAAAACCAAAGACCTAACTGTACACCTGGAGTAATTAGATAAAGAACAAGAAACTAACCTAAAGGGAGCAGAAAAAGAAAATAGCCAAGATTACGGCAGAGCTAAATGAAATTGAAAATAGAGAAGGACTAGAAAAAATAAACAAAAGCAAAAGCTGGGACTTTGAGAAGATTAATAAAATTGACAAACACTTAGCTAAACTAACAAAGAAAAAAAGAGAGAAGATGCAAACACATGAAATAAGAAATGAGGAAGGGGATTCACCCTTAACCCTACAGAAATAAAGAATATCATAAGAGGATACTTGGAAAAATTGTATGCCAACAAGATGGATAATTTAGAGGATGTGGACAAATTCCTAGAAACACACAAGCAACCCACATTGATAAAAGAAGAAACTGATGACCTGAACACACCAATCATAAACAAAAAGATTGAATTAGTCATCAAAAGACTCCTAGTGGGAAGTGGATGTGGCTCAAGCAATTAGGCTCCCATCTATGATATGGGAGTTCCAGGGTTTGATATCCAAGGCCTCCTGGTGTAGGCAAGCTGGCCTGTGTAGCAAGTTGGCCCATGTAGAGTGCTGGCCCATGCAGAGTGCTGCCCCGCACAGGAGTGTTGCCCTGTGCAGGAGTGCTGCCCCATGCAGGAGTGCTGGCCCACGCAAAGAGCTGATGCACCAAGATGACACAACAAAAACAGACACAGAGGAGAGAAATGGGAGACACGCCAGACCAGGGAGGTCATGTGACTCAGGAGTATGATTACATCTCTTACTCCAGAAGGTCCAAGGATCAGTTCTCAGAACCACATGAGAATACAAGCAGATAGAGAAGAACACACAACAAATGGACACAGAGAGGAGACAATGGCAGGATGAGGGAGAAATAAATAAATATTTAAAAAAAAAACAAAAAAACTTCCAGCTAAGAAGAACCCAGTACCAGAAGGCTTCACAGGTGAATTCTACCAAAGAATTCTGCTTACAAAAAATTATCCATGTGGAAATATACTAAAAAAGAAAAGAAGGGAAAGGATTCATTCATTCCACTAGATGTTAGATAATGTTCCAGGGACAGTCTAGGTACTGAGTAGGTGTGGACATACAACAATGTACAAAACCAAGTCCCTGTTCTCCTGGAACTTGTAATTGCAGTGAGGATAAAATGGATATACACTAGGCCAGGCTGTGTTATGGAAAGAAATAAAGCAGAAGAAAGGGGGGAGGATGTTAATTTTTGAAGAGAGGTCAAGGGAGGCCTCAAAGGTAAGATTACATTTGGAAGACTTGAGGTAAGAAGATTTGAGGGAAGTTAGTAGACACCTGTGGGAACCATTCCAGAAAGGAGGGGTACGTATAAAAACCCTGAGGGAGGAATATCTGTGTCATGTTTAGGAAAGATAAAGAAAAACATGAAAAGTAAATCAATGGGGAGAGTGATATAAGTTGGGATCAGAAAACAATGTGGGGAGGGGCGGTTTCCTAAACCATGTAAGACCTTAATACTTCCCTCCTACTTATAGCATCCCTTTTCAATTTTGCTCAACATTAAAAGAGAATGGAGGGAAGCAGATGTGGCTCAACTGATAGGGCATTCGCCTACCATATGGGAGGTACAGGGTTCAAACCCAGAGCCTTCTGGCCCATGTGGTGAGCTGGCCCACACATAGCACTGCCACATGCAAGGAGTGCTGTCCCATGCAGGTGTGTCCCCGATGTAGGGGAGCCCCACGCACTAGAAGTGCACCATGCATTGAGGTGACCCACAGGAAAATATGCAGCCCATCCAGAAGTGGCGCCGCAAACACAGAGAGCTGATGCAGCAAGATGACGCAACAAAAAGAAACACAGATTTGCGGTGCCACCGAGCATTCAAGTGGATGCAGAAGAACACACAGCAAATGGATACAGAGAACAGACAACAAAGGGAGGAAAGGGGAGAGAAATAAATAAATCTTAAAAAAAAAAAAAGAGAATGGAATCTGCCAGTGTGGCAAAGGTAATCAATTCATTTCTTCTAGCTAGGACTCCTCATGTTCTGGTAAGAGCTCCATTCCCAAATAAACATTAGGTCAAATAGACAAGATAAAAAAAAAAGTAGTGAATGTTGCACAAATGTCCGGAAAAGATGCTGAAATTAGGTCCCTTACCACTTACTCCAAGTTGAACAGAGAAGTCAGATACTTACGGCACAAACTCTTAAGCCTTACTCACTAATAACCCATAGCAGAGCCTTTGCTATACATTCCTAAGAACTAGCAACTTCCAGTCATGTGAGTAAGAAAACCTATAGCAACCTCCTTAAATTCACCCTTCTTAATAATTGTACCCTTTTCTTTTCCTCTTTCTATTTCCTTTCCTTTCTCCCCACACTCCACAACTCCCCCCTCTTCTTTCCTAGTCAGTCCAAAGGAGAGCATCTCTCAATGTCCCCATCTGCTATCTGATTTCAGGCAGCAAACAGATTTAGATAACAAGTACTTCTATTATTCAGAAGTTTAGGTGAGGAACAAGATACACAAAGAGACTTGTGTATCTTGTTTGTTTATTTGAGTTCATTGTCCAGCAGTGAGGAAAGACATGAAATAAATTAGTATCTATGCTATGAATGCCTCAAAGAAAGAACAGTTCAGAGGCAGGAGAACACAGAAAGAAAGGTCAGTCACTCACAAAAATTTGAGATGAATAATACCTATATTGCTAAACGGTTGTGTGGACCAAAAAAACACACCCACAAAAGCATCCACCATAGTACCTGACAGTTACCTCTGGACAAATAAATGTTTCCTAACGTTCCCCCTTCAGCCTGTACTAAGCTATGAGGAAAAAACAACAAAACAAAGTACAATTACAACTGCGACTAAAGCAAATCCTATCCTTTAGTGCTGTTAACAAGTTCTAAGGTTAACTATTTAAATCTATCACATTCCCATACATAGTATTATAACCACCAGATGCCTAACGTTTCTATTCCTGTTTGTTTCTTAATGCCTCTCTCCTCTGTCTCCAAGGAATTAAACAGAAGCTGCTGTCACTGAGACACAAGAAGGAACTCTCTATTGTCAACATCGTCAAGTTCCCTTAGCCTCCTCCTCTCATGTATCTAAGCACTTATGAAAACAAGTGACCACTTAACTAATGTCACTCCCAGTAAGAGGGAACATAGGAAAACACAGTTCAAGAAGTGGTCTACTTCTGCCTTCCACCAAGGTTTGTCACATGAAACAATCATTAATTAAAACCTCAAAATGTGATTACAATAAATAGGAATAATGCCTTATATCAATTACTTAAAAAAGAGGGAGTTTTAGTTTCCTTGGCTGCTCAAGAAAATACTGTGCAATGGACTAGCTTAAGCAATGAGAATTTATTATCTGGTTTTGAGGTGACATCAAGGTGATACTTCCTTCCCTAAGTCTGATGTTCTGGGGCTGACTGCCGGTGATCCTTGGTCCTGAGCTCCTCTGTCACAAGGCAATGCACACAGTGTATTTTCTGTCCTCTCCCTTCTCTTCTGGGTTCCATACACCTTCAGCTTCTGGTTTCCTGTGGCTTTCCCTCTATCTGTCTGAGTTTTATTCTGCTTAGAAAGGACTCAGTAACAGGATTAAGACTTATCCTGGGAAACAGATGTGGCTTAACCAATTGGGATCCTGTCTACCATATAGGAGGTCCAGAGTTTGATGCCGAGGGCCTCCTGGTGAAGGCAATCTGGCCCATGTGGCAAGCTGGCCCACGCAGTGTGCCTGTCCACACTGGAATGCCACAAGGGCAGGAATGCCCTCTTGCATGGGAATGCCACCCAGCATGTGAAAGCCACACCGTGCAGGAGTGCAGCTGACAATGAGAGGTGGAGCGACAAGATAATGCAACAAGAGACACAGAGGAGAGAAAATAAGAAGATGTAGCAGAACAGGGAGTTAAGGCAGCACAAGAGAGTAATCGCCTGTCTCCCACTCCAGAAAGTCCCAGGATCAGTTCCCGGAGCCACCTAATGAGAATACAAGCAGATACAGAAGAACACACAGAGAATGGACACAGAAACCAGACAATAGGGGGAAAAGAATGGGGAGGGGGGACAAATATATAAAATAAATCTTTAAAAAAAAGACTTATCCTGGGCCATATCATACTGAAAAACCTCATCAAAGGTCCTATTTACAACAGGTTTACACCCACAGGAATGAATTAAGTTTAAGAGCATATTTCTCCAGAGTCTACACAGCTCCAAAACACCATCAAAGTTGAAGGGTATAAGCTTTCTACTTTATTTATCTTCCCGGACTCACATCTGTTGACATTACTCTTATCCAGTCCATGGACCATGATAGTTCCAGCATCAGAATAGAAGGATGTCTGGAAGGGAGAGAGGCAGGAAGGAAGGCATGAAGGAGGGGCAATCAACTAGAAAAGGAGGGTTTTGAGATAATCTGATATTAAACAAAATCACTATATTTTGGAGCTCAAAGAAACCTATAGATTATCTAGTATGGGGACAATAATCATGAAGCAAAAACCTATGTTGGAACACATAGTGAAGTCACAAGTGATCAGAGACACTGCTGAAGAAGCAAGTAGGGGCCAGATCTTGGGGTACCTAAAGCAACTGGAAGCCACTGATGTTTTAAACACAAGATTTATAAACATGTTCAGATTTGCATTTTAGGAAGATAACTCCATTGAGTCTTACAATGAGAAAGAAGCAGAGACATTCATGAATAGATAACCTTTTCAAAGGCACAGGGGCATGGATATAAAGTAGGCTGAGAGAAAGAAACACAAAGAAAAACAATCATTATATACTAGGAATAACATTTTCAGATTCTCAAAAATTTAGGTCACTAAATTTGAATAATTTCTTTAAAAATGCTTTTAAGCATAATTTTACTCTCGACTCCACAAGTTTCTGCCATGCAGATATGAAAATTGAAATATGCTTTGCCCAAGGTCATGCTGCTAGTTCATTAATTACTTGTTTCTCTGATTCACTGCCTGGCTTTACACAGAGAATCTTTAAAGCTCACAACGGCATGAAGATGGAACCATAAATCTGACTATTACAGACAAAAGAAGTAATACAGTAGAAGAGGTACCACCAGGTTCAGATTTACTAAATTGACTCCTTTGGAAGGTCTTCCCTGACAATTCACTCCAAAGTTCTTCTTGTTGTTCTCTCTTATTACGTCCTATTCCTTTCTTTCATTGCATTTAGTACAGTTTATTTCTACATTTTGGTGTCTTAATGTCTTCCTTCCCACCAGACTTTAAATACCTTGCCTGTTTTGTTAACCTCCAGCAAACACCAAAAAGTAGCTGCAACACAGCAGATGTTAAATATTATTTCCAAACAGCTTTTCAACCCAGTCCCTGGCACTGAAACTCCTATTAACACCACTGATGACTAAGTTCAATCTTTATTACAAACCTGAAAATAGTTATCTACAAACTGACTGGCTCTCATTTCTTTCTAGAAGATGTGATGGAAAAAGGACTAATGATCATTATTGTTACAGTTTCTAATGGCTGCCATTTGCTGAGTGACTACTAGGTGCCAAACACTCAACAGAGGGGTTTCTATTTATTATTTTTAGTTTTAAAATAACCTTTGAAATGAGCATTAAAATTCTTGTCTACACGTGGGGAAACCTGGTCTTATAGAAGATTAGTGCTTAACTTGTCCACAGTCACAGAACTTACAAGGGGGCAGAAATGACGACAACACCCAGGTCTCTGACCCTAGAGGTCACATTACACAGTATTACTTTTGCTTGTACTTTTTCTGCAATACTTTCTATATGATTAGTATTAAAAGCCAAAAAAGCAGAAACTTAAAAACAAACAAAACACCCAACAGAAAATGGCAAGTAATCTAACAAAAGGTAGGCTCTTATTTAGCTTACCTCCATTGCAAATATTTTACTTGAAGATATCGAAATACAGTCTAAATAGTACATTATAATAAACTCATCCTGTGTGTGTATATATGTGTCTGTGTGTGTGTATGTGTGTATATATACTTGTTTAGAAATAAGTCTTGAATACAACTATTATATAACTAAGGAATATGTAAACTAAAGTTCAAGATAAGCCAGCAACTGATGAAATTACAGCTCTGAATAATAACCCCTTTTTAGTTAAAAGATAATTCCTCCTCGGCTGCCCTCCAATTTAAATTAGGGGCACAACAGTCTTATCAGTCTAAACTGAGCCAAAATACATTTACCTTACATAATCTTCTACTTAGGATAAGTGCACCTAGCTTATCTATCCAAATGTTCTATTTTCCTTTTTCTTACCATTCACCTATCTTCTTCACTTCATTAGCCATGTTAAAATGTTAGAAAACCAAAAAATAGCAAAAATACATTTCTACTAGTTAAACAGATGGTAAAGCCATGCAAAGACAATCATGAAGTCATTTTGAAATCACATTTTCAAAGAATATTTACGGCATAGGAAAAGCACAAAATGATGTTACGAAGAATACATAAAAAGAATGTAAAATTTGATGCTGATTTTGCTAGCATGCATATACATCGATGCACCTATGTGGATATGTGTGTTTGATTAAAAAGGGAAAACAATTAAGAGAAAATAGCAAAATGTTATCTCTAGGTCATAGACATTTTGATAGTTGTTTCCTTTTTATACATTCCTGCAATAAGTCTTTACACTTCTACAATCAGAAAAAAATACCATTTTACCTAAGAAAATACATTCCTCCTATTATTGTGAAGCAATCCTATGTAATAGCACAACATAAAAAAAATAATCTTAACAACCTCGGGAATACTTATAAATAATATATTTAATTTAACATGCCATAGATTTTGTTTGGCATTAAAGAAAGAAAAAGGCTGCCAATTAAACTACACTAGATGACATTATGCTTTCTTAGAGCATAGTAATATACCTTCCAAGCTCAGTCATATTAAAATATATTGGAAAAAAACTTGTGTTCCTCAATCAATAATCTGCAAATTGCTACTATTTGACTAGCTTTTGTGCTTCCAATTCTTACAGTAACAGTAAAATAAATGAACAGAACTATATCACCTGCAAGGACTTTCAACAGCTCTAAAATTATGTGATTTCTTATCAGGAATATCTACTACATTTATATCTCACTTTACAACTTTCAAAGCACATTTTTAAGATATCTAATTTAGCCATCATTCCTCTTGGTTATCCATTATATACACAGTCTTCACAGCTAGCTTGAAGATAGAAACCACTTCTTTAGAATCCCAGCACCTAATATAAAGCCAACAAACATAAGAACCCATTAGATATGACCTGAATTGCGGAATATTCCTAAGAGGACAATAGGGCAAGTACCTTTCTACATTTTGTAAGTAATAAAATCATAGAGTAAGATGAACAACTTTCCCAAAATTCTTCAAAGAACACTGGATACTCATAAAAACAAAATATTTATGTTAAATGGGACAAAACAGAAAAGGGAAAATCAGAAAAATGTAGTCAGACTTATATTAGCCAAAAGGCAAAGATAAAATTTGACCATAAGAGGGAGGAAAATAAATTGTACAGTTGTCGTAGAGACTATTAGTTGTAAACCCTATCATAATCCTGTCATCCCCTACCCCTTTCCTTAGTACTATTAACAGAATCCTTGATTTTTACTTGGACATGTGACTACCCAGAATAAACAAATTTATAGCTAGGTGTGGCCACAGTGCTAAGTTTTTAACGATGAGACTTGTCTGTCCATCATTGTCCCAGTAAATCAGACGGATCAGCTCTATCTAAAAACTTTTTTAGAAAGGGTTACTTGAACAAGTGATAGTCTATGATGAAAAGCCGCCATCTGATTATTACTCATTACACTTTGCTCATCCAATGGCTGGGCAATAGCATAAAGTGCTGCAATTCTGTAGAAGAAGGAAATGGAAAATGCTGCAATAAATACGTATTTTTAGTAAATAGAAGTAGAAAGTAATCTTTTCATACCTTCATTTTCACATTAACCATAATACTATCAATTTATATACATTAATAAAACTTATACAAATCTTGATAGTAAGGTCACTCCCTTCTCCCAGAAAGTTTCTCCACATATTCACCTTTTCTGGAAATTGTCCTCACAGGTGAGGACAAGCAACCAGCAGTCAGGCCAGGGCAGTACTGAATGGACCTGCCCGACTGGCAAAAACCAAGAGACCACAGATCTCTCCCCGATAAATTTGAACTTCTAGGCTTTGAAACAGAGTGACTGGAAATCTTATTAAATTAAATACCCGGGCAGATATTTTCTGAACTCTTGTTACTAAATTCCCCTGTCCTTATCCTTTCTCAACCTCACATATTCAACTTCGCTAAGGATACATCAGTATCTTTCAAATACATTCCCATTTATGTTTAAGAAAACCAAGGTAGATCTGTTATTTAGAACACTGACACACTTGGTGTCAGTGTAACTAGTACCAAGTTAAAACAAAAGCTAACTAACCTATTAATATAAGTTGGATGGCATTTAATCAGTTTAATCATCTTTGGACTCTGCCAAGATCTTTTAAACTCTTCTTACAACCTAATTGTATTGATTTCAAAAGATTATGACTCAGGATTACATAACTCTGTATGACCCCAACTAGCTCCAGATAAAAAGTAAACACTTAAAATTGATCATGACATAATTTTAGGCCTGGAAGTGACCTTAATAGATTCAGTCAATTTCTAACCACTAATATCACCACCACCCCTTCACTCTTCTTTCTCCTTAGATTAAGGGCTTGTTCTCAGCACTTGACAACCTTCTGCACACCTTTCCTTAATATGAGCTACCCTATCTACAAACCTCAGCTTTCATGGAGTTCTTTGTGGGGTTGCCAGATTTACCAAATGAAAATACAGGATGCCCATTTAAATCTAAATTTCAGGAAATGAATAATTTATTTAGTCTGTCTCAAATACTGCATTAAGACTGAAAAATTATTTTTTGTTTATCTGCAATTCACATCTAATTCGAAATCCAGTATCTTATCTGACAGCTCTAGTTCTGTGGAGCTTAAAGATGTGTCCAATAGCATTTACAGATTACCCATACACTTTTACAATAGGAAACAGTGAATGAGGAGCAAGAGTCTAAGTTAGCTACACAGTTATGACACAGACTGTTAGAGCTGAAGGCGACCTTGGAGATAGCTACTCCAGTGCTATCACATTAAAGATTAGGGGAGCCCACACAATGGAGAGGAGTGACAACTGGGATGAGCAGGAAACCAAGTTACAAATGACTAGAAAGATTCTTGGTTTTCCTTTGTTTCAAAAATATAGCACACAAGAGAGAAAAAATACAAGTCTGTGAATTTACAAGTGAACTTCGTGGTTCTGAACAATTTTTACATATCTTGTAATTCAACAGTCATTTTACATTAGTAAATTTAAAGAAATAAAGCCAAATGAAACCAAAAAAATGACCACTTAGAAGTCATTTTAATAAATGTGATCACTTAAGAAAATTAAATTGTGTACATAATAAGGCACCAGTAAAAGACCTGGCCAATAATAGTACTTCTAAACATAGTTCCCTTCTCCTCCCTGTTCTTCTGAGTACACCCTTTAGAATACAACAATATTACAAAAATTTCATATCTGCTGTCACTGTTTCCAAAACTTTGAACTTTGACATTAGAATAATATTCTTAATATATTTTGCTCAAAAATAGTCCAGTGAATAAACAATGATAAAACGTTCAATCTCAGTAAATGTCAAATGATTCCCCAAACAATTCTAAGCCAAATCACCTCTAAGTTCAAATGAAATTTCGTGATTATTCCAAACAAAATACTTTCTAATAAACACAGTGTATAAACTGAGGTATGAACTAAGAATTTAAGAGTAAAATTTCAAGCTGGAGTACTTAGAAATCTGCAGAAGTGCACCATGTGCATAGAATTTGAAGGATATATCATCATTTAACTGGTGAATGTAGGAAGTTAAAGGAAATTTCAGGTAGCGAGAACGTAGAAATGCATGAACAAGGGGAAGGAGATGGGAAAAAATGTTTCACAGTCTAAAACCAATTTGCCAACCTTATCTTTCTTTCCAGTAGGTCCCAAAAGGGGCACAAACTCCAGCCAAGTGCCTTTCCCAAGACACAAGGTGACTTTTCTGCATGAACTTTTGTTCTAGCCATTGCCAGCCTTAGCAGCTAGGAACAAATCTTGCACAATTCTGTAACCTTCAGGTCACTTGCATAATACAGTATTATTGAACAAATAATAGCAGCTAAACAAATTCCCAATTTTTACTCAGTTTATTAACCCTACTTCATTCATTTCCTTGTTTTTCTTTCTAATCCTCCTAACAAACTAAAGAATTGAATCATTTTATTGACTGATTAATATGTAAAGTAGATAAGTAGAATAATATTTCACAAATAAAAGCAAAACAAAACTTTTACACTTACATCCTCACAATATTTCCCCCTTTCTACCCACACAACCCACCATACCTCCCCACTCAGCCTTTGGATTTGTGAATCTAAGTAGAAAAACGAACCCCTTCCATTTAAGATTTTTAAAATACAAAGCATTGATGGCATGAGCAGATTATCCTTTCACAATTTGAAACCCTTCCCTCATAAATAGAATGCAAGAAGCTTTTGTGTCTTGCTGGGGAGGGGAGAAGAAGCAAAAATTGTAGAAGGAATGGTAGACAAACCCAGGTGTGGTTCCCTAGCTAAAGATTAGAAAGGCCCAGAAACAACTAGTAAACTGTAAAACCAAATCCGTTATTTTAATCACTAAGCACACAAAAATGGGTCCTTTATAACAACATATATGTCTGTATATTAAATAAAATTTTCTTTTCTTGGCCAAAATTAGAAGTTATTCTTCAGATCAATGGAAGTTGACTAATAATCGAGGGTATTAATGGTCTCTCATAGTAGACCAAAAAACTGTTAACTTGAAAACAAATTCACCAGAAAGTATCTAAATCAGTGTAGTTTTGAAGGCTTACACAGTTAACTTAATAAAATCAGTGAAAAGAAATTAAAATTTAGCACACTTTGAACTAGGAATCTGGAGTTGAAGTTAGAAGCATAATAAATATGCCTTTTGAATTCCACTTGTGGTATATTAGGATGTGTGTTCCAGAAGAGGCATGTTCTTAATTTTTGTCTTCATCCTATGGGTATGAACCCATTATAAATAAGATCTGAAAGATGCTTGTTTTCAGCTAAGGTATCCCAAATGAATGGGGGTGGGTTTTAATCCGATTAGTGGAGGCTAAGAGAAAGTCATAGGAAAGAGCCAGAAGCACAAAGTCAACAAGATCCCAGAAGAGAAAAGAGGAGGACATCACCACGGGATGGGAAAGCCAAGAACCAGGATTGCTGGCCATTCAGAATGCTACAACCCCAGGAACAAGCAAGCCTTCTAGCCTCTGAAACTGTGAGACAATAAATTTCTGTTCTTTAAACAAACCCATTGTGTGGTATTTGACACAGCAGCCTGTCAAACTAAGATATCTCTTTTAAAAAGCAATACACAGTGATTATACTGTAAAATCACAAATATACCTAAAGGACAGATGGGAAAAATCGAATATTAAGCAAATGGGTAGGTACTTGTAATGAAAATTTCTAATGGTAACATATCCCTGGATTTAAAAAGTGCTGTCTCCAACAAATTAGATGAAAGTGAAAATGATATGCTCCAAGCCTTGGAAGGTGTCTGAAAAACTAGCTCTGAAAGTAGCAAACACACTGATATCAAAGAACATGTAAATAATCTGGAATACATATATTTAGAAAATGTGATTACAAAAAAAATACTTGTAAATTAAAGTTACTCCATATAAATGTATGTATGCTTGCATATATAGTCAGTAAGTTAGTATATAAAACAGGAATTGCATCTATATTACAACTTGATTATATATTGAAGTTGGCCAGTAAAATCTGGAAGTGAAAATCTCATTGGCAAAATGGGACGGAGATTAGTTTCAATTGGAAGTCATTCAGGCACACAGTATTAGATGATACATAAAAAGCATAACAGTGTTCCTTGACCTCCAAAATTTCCTGAGAGCATGGGAAATAATGACATATAGAATTGGTTGCCCCCACACGAATGACTTCTTACTGTTATGTCTTTTGAGATCCTATTTCTTCTATTGCCCTGTAATGGAATCTGTCTCTATATTCATAGTCAACATGTATTAGAAGTCTATTATTTACTATGTAACATGATAGAAGATTTCATAAAGCACTCATTTGGATATTCAACTATCCAATTAATTTCTTAACATTTTATCTTGAAATAATTTCAAACTTACAGAAAAGTAGCAAATATAATACAGGAACAATACACAGAATTCTAACACAACTCCAACCCAGATATCTAGAATTAACAATTATTGGCATTTAACATATCTCTCTACCAATTGTCTAAACATCTGAGAGTAGGTTGCATACATCATGCTCCTCTGACAACTCAATCTATATTACTACAGAACAAGAATCAGTTATCAGCTTTTAATATAATTCATGGTAAGCCCCAGAAGATGATCATGGTGGACAGAATAGAAGAGAAAACGGCAATCTGGGTTCTTCTCTAAGAATACAAGGTGGCTGTAGTGGTTTGGAGTAATGTACCCCCAGACAAACATCTTAAACTTAAGCTGTTCCTGTGGGTATGATCATTGCAAGTAGGGCCTTTTGATGTTATTTCATTTAAGGTGTGGCCAAACTCAATCAGGATGGGTCTTAATCCTATTACTAGCATCCTTAATAAGTAGAATGAAATTCAGACAGAGAGAAAGTCACAGACGAAGCAGCCAGAATGTGGACATCAGTGGAACCCGGAAAGAAGAGAAAGGCCAGGAGAGGCCATGTGCATTGCCATATGAGAGAGAGCCCAGGGTCAAAGATCGCTGGCAGCCAGCTCCAGACTGCCAGTCTTTGGGAAGAAGGCATCACCTTGATGATGACTTGATTTGGACATTTCCTAGACTAAAACCATGAACTAATAAATTGCCATTGTTTAAACCCTTCCCTTGCATAGTATTTATATCCTTGAGGAGCCAAGGAAACTAAAAGAGTAGCAGACCTTGTTTTCCCTGTACCACAGCATAATAATGTCAACTGCAAAGAAATTTTAGTAGATCTTTAAGCAATTTCTCACTGAAATTTTTCTAAGCAAAAGTCGTACCCTAAAACTCTGCATTTTTGTTCCTGTGAGAGGGTGTTACTTACCTCTGCCTCTGCTGTCACCTGTATCTTCTTTGATATCAACTGTTTTATGTCAAGCTGACCTATGAGAGGAAAAACCCATGACATTAAAATTGATGGATACAGGTACCAAGGAACAATATTTACATAAAAACATGAAAATCAAGCAAGTAAATACAAGGACAACTATGTAAACTGTTGTACAACCACAAAAAAATTATACAATGACTCAAATGAAGCACAGGTAATAAAACTAGAATGAATATTACACAAAAATATTAGGTAAGGAAGAAAGATACTATATGTATGAACTCATAGTAATTACACTAAATTAATGATGCACTGGTACAGATCCTTCCATATCTAACAATATGGAAAACTTGAGGCCCTGAATGGATCCTCCAAATAAGGCTATTAAATTGTAATAAAATATTAAAAACTTTTTAAAAATTTGAAATTTATTGCCAAGCTGGTATAAATTCATAGAGGAAAAAAACATCACACATACAAAAATAGAAAAGAAGAAGAAACGAGAATCCTAAGGTATCTGCAATAAGCTTAAAGATCTCTGTCAATGCCTGTAAACCACAAGTATCTACCCTGACAGCAAAACAATTACAGAAGGTGAGAAAGAAAGTCTAGGGCCTTCTGATAATAGGAAGTCTAACAGAATGCTGCCACATTAAAGTGAGAACCCATAAAGCTACACCATCAGTGTATAAGATAAAAAAACTCATACAGAAATGAAAAGCAAAGAAACTTGTCTGTCTCTACTTTTTAAAAGTTCTCTTCCATTTTCTGTCTTCCCCACCCCACCCTACCCCCGGTTGTCTGCTCTCTGTGTCCATTCGCTGTGTGTTCTTCTGTGTCCGATTATATTCTTGTCAGCAGCACCAGGAATCTGGTCTCTTTTTGTTGCGTCATCTTGCTGCATCAGCTCTCCGTGTATGCGGCGCCACTCCTGGGCAGGCTGCACTTTTTTCGTGCTGGGCAGCTCTCTGCACGGGGCGCACACCTTGCGCATGGGTCTCCCCTATGCGGGGGACACCCCTGTGTGGCACAGCACTCCTTGTGCACATCAGCACTGTGCATGGGCCAGCTCATCACATGGGTCAGGAGGTCCTGTGTTTGAACCCTAGACCTCCCAAGTGGTAGGTGGATAGGCTATCCGTTGAGCCAAACCCACGTTCCTGTCTTTGATGCTGTTTAGAAGGCGAAAAAATTTTCCCTGAAAATTCTTAACACTAATTCAAGTAGAGCTGACAATCTAAATTCAATTATGTGGCTGTAACACCTCAAGAAGTGAATTTAATTTAAAGCAATCCTAATTTATTTGTGTTCCCAGATTACTGGCAGGTACAAATAAACTTATTTCCTCCAAAATCACTGTATCACCCAAAGCCTTAAAGAATTCTAACAGATAAATTTCCATGAAAAAGGGAAGTCCATAGTCAAAAATCCTTAAACATACAAGAAAACGAGACACGATAAATGATAAACAACAGAAATAAGAGCCAAGGGAACCAGATATGTTAACCACAGAAACGAGAATAATCAGAGAATAAAAAATAAGAATATATGTGTTAAAGAAAATAAAATTCAAACTTGAAATCATAGGCAGGAATAAGAAACTAAATAACCAAGCAGCTCTGAAAAGGAATCGAATATATTTTAGAAATGAAAAATATAAACAGCTAAAATTTTAAACATGATGAAAAGATTAAAATATATACATTTCTGAAGAGAGTACTAATAAATGGGAATATAGACTTTAAAAAAATTATCTAGCACGCAGCCCTGAGAGCTAGTGATGGAAAATTTTAGAGGCTAAAACAAGGAAGAGGTCCAACCAAATAGCCGATTGGAGGTAGGTACCAACCAGGGCTCCACTAAAGATGGATGGTAGCAGTTCTGTAACAGATGCTTTTTGACTAGGAATTTCTGCAGTATATTTGGAGGAAGTCATTGTGTGACATAGCCTCATGACCTTCCTACCTAATCAAGACAGCAAAAAAGGAAGAAAAAGAAAGAAAATTATAGACCAATACTTCTTAATACAGGTGCAAAAATACTCTGCAAAATATTAGCAAACAGAATTCAGCCACGTATTAAATAATTTTTCACCATGATCAAATGACATTAATTCCAGAAATGCAAGGGAGCGTCAACATAAAAAAAAAATCCATCCAGGCAAAATACCACGTAATAGAATATAGAAAAAAGAACATCAGTTATTATCTCAAAATTCACACCCATTCAAGATGAATATACTCAGAAAACTAGGTATATGATAAAGATCTTATATGAAAAACCTACACCTGACATCATACTCAATGATGAAACACCGAAAGTTTTTCCCTAAGGTCAGGAACAAGACAAAGATGCCTGTTTTCACTCCTGCTATTCAACATGGTACTGGAAGTTCTAGCCAGAGCAATTAGGCATGAAAAAGAGATATAAAAGTATCCAAATTGAAAGGAAGAAGTAAAACAATTTCTATTCACAGGTGATACAGTCCCACATATAGGAAATCCAAAGACTCCATGGAAAATTACTAGAATTAATTAGCAAATTCAGCAGAGTTGCAGGGTACAATATCAGCACAAAAATCAATTGTTTCTTTACACTAGCAATGAACAATCCAGAAAGGAATTTTTTTTAAAATGCCATTTAAAATAGCACCCAAAGGAATAAAATACCAAGAAATAAGTTTCACAATGAGGTGGCAGTCTTGGCCCAGTGGTTAGGGCGTCCCTCTACCACATGGGAGGTTTGCGGTTCAAACCCCAGGCCTCCTTGACCCATGTGGAGCTGGCCCATGCGCAGTGCTGATGCGCACAAGGAGTGCCCTGCCATGCAGGGGTGTCCCCTACGTAGGGGAGCCCCATGCCCAAGGAGTGCGCCCCATAAGGAGAGCCGCCCAGTGCAAAAGAAAGTGCAGCCTGCCGAGGAATGGTACCGCACACACGGAGAACCGACACAACAAGATGCAACAAAAAGAAACACAGATTCGTGTGCCTCTGACAACAGAGGCAGACAAAGAAGACGCAGCAAATAGACACAGAGAACAGACAACCCGGGTGGGGCGCGAAGGGGAGAGAAATAAATAAATGAATAAATAAATCTTTTTTAAAAAAGTTTCACAATGAAAGTGAAGGACTTGATTACACTGAGAACTATAAAACATTGCTGAAAGAAATGAAATAGAGTTAAATTTTTGAGTAAACATCTCACAATCACAAATGGAAAGACTTAATATTGTTAAAATGGCAATATTACCCAAAGCAATCTACAGATTTCATGCAATCCTTATCAAAATTCCACCAGGGTTACTGGCAGAAATGGAAAGGCTGATTCTCAACTCCACATGGAATTGCATAGAGCCTCAAATACCCAAAACAATCTTAGAAGACTCACACCTCTTAATTTCAAATCTTATTACCAAGTACAAAAACCTTGAAAAGTGTGGTTCTGACATAAGGTTAGACCTAAAGACCATTGGAATGAAATTGAGTGTCCAGAAATAAACCCATAAGTCTAAGACTATTCAATTTTTAAGAAGGGTTCAAAGACTATTCAAAGGGGAACTAACCTCTCGACAAATGATGCTGGGAAAAGTTAAATTTTACATGCAAATAAATGAAGATATACCTCTGTCTCACACCACATACAAAAATTAACTCGAAATGGATCAACAACTAAAAGCAGAAAACACCTAGAAGACAACATAAGGGAAAATCTTCACTATCTGGATATGGCAACAGATTCTTAGATGTAACCAAAAACATAAGCACCAAAAGAAAAAATAGATAAATAAGATTTCATCAAAATTAAAACTTTCTGTGCAAAGGGTATTATCAAGAAAGTGAAAAGCCCACGAAATGGGAGAAAATCATATCTCATAAGGACTTGAATTGACATATCTCCAGATATATATACAAATTGCCAATAGGCTCAAAAAGATACTCCTATGTTAGTAGGGAAATACTCATCAAAACCACAAAAAGATATCCCTACATACCCATTGAGGTAGCTATTAATAAAGAAATAGAAAATAAAAAGTGTTGATGAGAACTTGGGAAAATGAGCCCCTCATGTACTGCTAATAGGAAAGTAAAATTGGAAAGCTGCTATGGAAAACAGTTTCTCGGAAGGTTATAAACATAGAATTAACATATTATGAGGAAGCGGACCCGACCCAATGGATAGGGCATCCGCCTACCACATGGGAGGTCTGTGGTTCAAATCCCGGGCCTCCTTGACCCGTGTGGAGCTGGCCCATGCTCAGTGCTGATGCAGGCAAGGAGTGCCCTGCCACTCAGGGGTGTTCCCTGTATAGGGGAGCCCATGCACAAGGAGTGTGCCCTGTAAGGAGAGCCACCCAGCATGAAAGAAACTGCAGCCTGCCCAAAAATGGCGCCAGACACACGAAGAGCTGACACAACAAGATGACACAAAAACAGAGAAACACAGATTCCCCGTGCTGCTGATAAGGATAGAAGCGGTCACAGAAGAATACACAGCAAATGGAGACAGAGAGCAGACAATGGGCAGAGGGGGAGGCAAAGGGGAGAGAAATAAATAAAAATAAATAAATAAGTCTTTTAAAAAAAACAAACATATTACCCAACAATTCTACTCCTAGTTATATACCCCAAAGAATTGAAAACATGGACTCAAAGGTGTATTTGTACAGCAGTGTTCATAGCAGTATTATTCACAATAGCCAAAGGGAGAAAAATCTGAAGTGCCCAATGACAAATGAATGGATAAACAAAATGTGGTATATACATATAATGGAATATTATTCAGCCATAAAAATAATAAAATCCTGATACATGTGACAACATGGATGAACCTGGAAAACATTATGATGAATAAAATAAGCCAGACACAAAAGGACAAATATTATATGGTCCCACTTATGTGAAATAGATAGAATAAACAAATTCATAGAGACAGAAGACCTAAATAAGTGAAAAAATGTCTCATGTTCATGGATTGGAAGGCTTAATATTGTTAAGATGGTGTATATTCGTCTTGAAATAACACAAATTTATTCTCTTACAGCTCTGGAGGCCAGACATCTGAAATCAATTTCACCAACCCAAAAATCAAGATGTCAGTAAGGTTAAACTCTCTCTGGGGACTCTAGAGTAGAAACCATTCTCTGCTTCTCAGCTTCTATTACCTGCCAGTATTCCTTGGCTTGTGGCCAAATCATTCCATCTTCAAGGCCAACATTTACAAATCTCCCTGCATCTTCACATCACATTCTTCTTTGTGTGTTCAAATCTCCTTCTGCCTCCCTCTTATAAGGATACATGTGATTACATTTGGGACCCACCCAGATAATCTTCCTATCTCATGATCCAAAACAGTCATATCTGCAAAGACTCCCCCACCTATTTTGCCTTATAGGGTAATTAATAGATGCAGGGATTATGGCTATCTTGGGGGTGGGGGGGGGAAGTGTCACAAAAACTTTCACAGCATACTACAGATAGCAATACTGCCAGAATTGGTCCAAAGACTCAATGTAACCACTGTCAAAACTCCAAATGACTTTTGTGCTGAAACTAACCAGCTGAACCTAAAATTCATATCGAAATTCAAGTGGCCTATGCACAACAATGTTTAAAAATAAAAATAAATTGAGGATTCACAATTTCCAATTTCAAAAAGTACTACAAAGCAACAGTAATCAAGATAGGATGGTACTGGCATAAGGATAGGCATATATATCAATGGAACAGATAGGAGAGTCCAGAAATAAATACTCACATTTCATCAACTGAATTTCAACAAGGGTGCCAAGACAATTCAATAGAGGAAAGAAGGGCCTTTTTAACACATGCAGGGACACCTGAGTATAGCCACACACAAGAATGAATTTGGATCCCTGCTCCATACCATATGCAAAGAGTAACTAAAAATGGATCAAAAATCTAAGGTTTAAAACTATAAACTCTTAGAAGAAAACAAACGGGTAAAGATTTATGATCTAAAGCACAGTCAAAAGGAAAAATGGATAAAAGCAATTCATCAAAATTTAAAACATTTGTGCTTCAAAGGACACCATCAGAAAATGAAAACACCACCCACGGAATGGAAGAAAACAAATTTTAGTCATTTATCTGATAAGGGTCTAGTATCCTGACTATATGAAGAACTCCTATAACTCAAAAATAAAAATACAAATTAAAATGTGGGCAAAGATATGTCTCCCAAGAAGATATAGAAATGACCAATAAGTACATAAAAAGATATTCAACATCCTTAACCATCAGGAAAATGTAAATAAAAGCAACAATAAGATGCACTTTATATCCACCATGATGTCTATAATCAAAAGGACAAATTCAGTTCCCATTGCCTCCTAAAGAGAAGACAAGCAGACACAGAGAGCACACAGCAAATGGACACAGAAAGCAGAAGGGACCTCAAACAATGAGAGGGGGGATAAATAAATAAAAAATAAATCTTTTTTTTTTTTTAAACACAGTGCTGGTGAGGATGTGGAGAAATTGGAATTCTCACACATTGTGACTGCAAAGTGGTGCTGCTGCTTTGGAAAACTTTGGCTGTTTCTCAGTAAGTTAAACATAGAGTTACCATGTGATCCAGCAATTACAATCCTAGGTAAAAAGGCAAAGAAAGAAAAACAAATGCCATATAAAAACGTGTACACAAATTTATAACAGCATTATTCATGATAGCCAAAAGGTAGGAAAAAAACAAATGTTTGTCACCTGATGAACGGATAAACAAAATGTGACACAAGAGAATATTATTCAGCTGTAAGAGTAATGAGGTACTCATACATGTTATAAAATAGATGAACCTTGAAAACATTATGCTAATTGAAATAAGCCAGGCACAAAGGCCATATATTATATAATTCCACTTAAGTAAAATGTCGAAAACAAGTAACTCTATACACAGAAAATAGATTAGTGGCTGCCTGGGGTTGTGGCGGGAGGGGCCAGGTAAAGGGAGTGACGTCTAATAGGTCCAGAGTTTCCTTCTGGAATAAAGAAAATACGTAAACATACCCGTTATATAGTGGTGATGGTGCTGTTTTAGTTTCCTGGCTGCTAAAACAAATACCTTCTAATTGGTTGGCTTAAATAACAGTTTTTTGGCTGAAGGTTTTGAAGCTGGAAGTCCAAAATCAAGGCATCCGCAAGACGATGCTTTCTTCCCAAACACTGTGGTGGTGTTCTGTAACTGGCAGCCAGCGAACTCTGGGTCCTTGGCTTTTCGGTCATGCAATCACATGGTGGCATCTTCTCCTTTCTCTTCCAAACTCCACTGACTTCTGGCTTCTAGGTCTCACTTCTCCTATGGCTTTTCTTTCTGTGTCCAATTTCCTTTGCTTCTAGGGACTTCAGCCATATGAGATTGAGGTCCACCCTCATTCAGTTTTGGGCACACCTTAACTAATAACATCTTCAAAGGTCCTATTTGCAAATCTGTTGACACCTACAGGACCAGGGGATCGGACCTGAACATGCCTTTTGTAGGGTACATGATTCAATCCCCAACAGTTGCATAATCCTGTGAACATAATGTGTCCACAGAATTGGAAATTTTAAAATGATGAGTTTTATGATATGTGAAGTACTATATCTCAATTTTAAAACTAGGAAGAAGTGAATGGAAAAAAGAAGAGGAAGAGAATAAGAGGACAGAGAGGGAGAAAGGAGGAGAAAAGACGGAGGCAGAGAAAAAGAAGCAGCAGCATGTTGGCTAACCTCTATTCAAATCACACTTCCCATTAGAACTGGTTTATGGCAGAATCAAGAGTCTAGATAAGAATCCAAATTAACAGCTTTTCCTGTTAATTCTTTCAGGGTCATCATTCAGTTTCTGTTTACTTCCAGATGTGAACCATTCTATAGCATATTACCAGAGACACAAATCAGAAAGTCAAAGCAGAAATGACAGCTAACTACAGAAACTGCCAAGAAAAGAGGTAATGAAGAAGTAATGCTTTAAAAATTTTAAACGGACTTAAGTAACAACAACTCAGCAGGATGAGTTTCACAGAGTTGAAAGTATTAGTAATAACGTGATAACATTCATCAAAATAAGTATTTAAAAATGGCAGAGTCCTTTGACTCTGAAAAAGCAAAGATGTTGGCTACAGTTTGTTTATAATAAAAGAAAAGCAAAATGCATGACATATATGGAATATAATACTTGGCAGATATTCATTATTTAACAATGTAAAGATGCCTACAATTTATTGTTGAGACCCAAGTTATTAAACAACATGCAAACTATCTTATATATGTAAAATATTATATATTTATAAGAAAGAAACATGTATAAAAATGTATACTCATTTTTCACTGTCAGGATTTCAGGTCATTATTGTTAATCCTTTAATCTTGTCTGTATACTGGAATTAATTCATTCAATTTATACACTTAAGATTTGTGTACTTTGCTATATTTATGAGAGATCTCAATTTAAAACTTTCTTTAGGGGGAAGTGGACTTGGCCCAATGGTTAGGGCATCCGCCTACCACATGGCAAGTTCGCGGTTCAAACCCTGGGCCTCCTTGACCCCTGTGGAGCTGGCCCACGCGCAGTGCTGATGTACGCAAGGAGTGCCGGGCCATGCAGGGGGGTCCCCACATAGGGGAGCCCTATGTGCAAGGAGTGCGCCCTGTAAGGAGAGTCGCCCAGCGCGAAAGAAAGTTCAGCCTGTCCTGGAATGGCACCGCACACACGGAGAGCTGACGCACAAGATGACGCAACAAAAAGAAACACAGATTCCTGGTGCTGCTGATAAGGAAGAATACACAGCGAATAGAAACAGAAAGCAGACGACTGGGGGGTGGTGGCAGGGGCAGGGACGGGGCAGGGACGGGGCAGGGGCAAAGGGGACAGAAAGAAATAAAAATAAATCTTTAAAAATAGTGAATAAAATTGGGATAAAGAAATAAAGCTTTCTTTAGATGAGCACATATTACTTTAAAAATCAGGTAATGATCACATTATTTTCAATTAGAAAAAGAAAAGCTGTATCTTCAGAACTGGTATTTCTCCAAACAAATAAGCAAAAATACAAGAAAGCCAATGAATCATAATCTCACCTAATAGGCACTATTGTAAACTAAAAATACTCTGACATTTAAAAGTTTTTGTGAAAATGTGAACTAAATAGTGTGCAAATCCCTATGATGTTCACTAGTAATTCAATAACTCAAAAGCTGCATGACCATATAATTTATCATCAACATTGGGACCATTCTAAGAAGGAATGAAAGTACTAACTAGAAGTAACCTGGGCAAAGAAGAACACAAAGTCATCTTACTAGAATTACAAACCACAAAATAAGAATCCCAAAGTTATTCAGGAAGTTTTCATAAACAAATGCTTAGGCTTTGTCAAAGTGATGACATCATCGGGTAGTTGGGAGGGTCCCAGAGTTCTTCATAACCGTGGTTTTCAATCAGCGATACAAATCACTATTACCCAAAAAGCTTTTCAGATTAAACCTGTATCCTATCCCCTGGAGATTCTGATGCAGGCGCTCTAAATGTGGCCCAAAAAGCTGCTAGTTGTTCATGGATGGTTTGTTTCCATTTCATAGGTGATTCTCATGCATAGAAATGGGAACAGCCCCTAAAAAGTCATGTTTCAAATTTTAACCTGTATCTCTCCCATCTGGAGGTATTATTAAAAGGAAAGTTTTATTCATTAGACCTGAGGTGGGATCTTTGTAACAAGCTGCCATGTGGTGCAGGTGTTGCAGGTCCTGGGTGGTAAACGGCACTGACTGGTATAACTTAGTATCCTGAAGTCCTTGCTACTTGAAAGCCACATTTTACCATTCTGCTTCCTCCCCAAGGTAAAAATGTTTAAATAAGTGGAGAAGCACATTCTTTTTTCAGATCAACATTACTTACATTAAATTAAGGAGGCTGCCAAACTTGTTGATTTAAACTAAACAGGACAATTTAATATCTGCACTAAAATCTGGAATGATTGAAATATAATGATATTTTTGTGTGATCTATGTATCCATTAAAAATAAATAAAAAATACATTAAAAAATATATATGGAAGGAGCTGTGGCGCAATCAGTTGGGCTCCTATCTACCATAAGGGAGGCCATGGGTTCACGTCCCAGGGCCTACTTGTGAAGGCAAACTGGCCCGCGCCCCGTGGAGAGCTGGCACAGCAAGACGATGCAACGAAGCAAGACAAGCAGACACAGAAGAACATGCAGCAAATGGACACAGCACAGATAGCAAAACAAACTGCAAGGGGGGGAGAAATAAATAAATATTTAAAATATACATATGTATATGTATACACACACATATATATAGCGATTCAACACTGTAAATGTAATTAACTGCACTGAATTATACATTTAAGGTTAAAGGGGAAAATTTAGGTTGTATATTTGTTACTAGAGGAAAATTTTAAAAAATGAAAAACCAAAAAACCTTGGACTATATAACAAACAGTGAACCATAATGTAAACAATGGACTACTGTTAATAAGACAATTATAAAAATGTTCTTTCATGAATAGCACAATTATAAACATGTTCTTTCGTGAATGGTAACAACTTTGCCACACTCATGCAAGGTATTACTAATAGGGTGTTATATGGGAACTCTGTATTTTATGCATGATTATTTTGTAAACCTACAATTTCTCTAATAAAAAAGGCAAATCCTTGTTAAAAAAAATAATGAACTAAGACAATACCAAAGAGTATTGAATACACATAAAAATTAAATTACTTTAAAAGCTTTTTGTAAAATGGGGACACATCTACAATGTTTTTCGGTGTCAGAAATTTTCAATCATAGTATTTTTTATGCCTCGAAATACTGGGGTTAGCACCTTCTAAGGTGTGGGAATGAGGGTAAGGGAGACAACATTTTATCCTCAAATCATGGAAGGGGAATGTATTTTCCCAATATTAACTTATTCCTTTTCATAAATTTCACAATTATATTACATTAAAATTAGACAATATCCAATATAAATATTGTATAAATAGGTAATTAAGAGTCTAACAATCAGTAAAGCTCATTATGCAAAACATCATGCAAAAGCAGGAACATCTACATTCCTAGAGGGATCCAGCTGCTGATATGTACAATTATTTTAAATAAAAGAATGTTTCTTCATGAAAGAAGTCTCAGAGTGCCAAAGACAACCTGTCTCAGAAAGTTCTACCCTGACGTGTTAACCAAACAAGCCTCAAATTTCAAGTCCTTTTGAAATCAAATCTACACAAATGTCATTGCAAAAATAAATAGCCTGATGCGATACATGACATCAGTTCGAGCTGGGTTTGCAGGTCTATGAACTTAAACCTTGACCCTAAAAGCCACTCTGTCAAACTCTTCTTTGTATTCATGCACTCAGCAAATTTGGATATAAGAACAAATAAACCTCCCCAATCTCTCACTAATTTCTCCCAGGATTTATAGCCCAGTACTGAATGGGTAAAATACCTTCTCATCCTACTGAACTAACTTAGGGACCCTGCTAATTTCTCTCATTATACTCATTACATCTACTATGAAAGCAATTACTAGCACTTACTTACAACAATCTAATTATGTGTATACTCTGGCAGGGCAATTTCTGCTTCATTTAACTGATCACTCCATGACGGCAAACACTTGTCTGCACACCTGTCTATCGTAATCACTGCCCAGCATTTACCAGGGCACCTCAATAAATATTGATAGGTTAGTTGGTTGAAATAACAATGAATGGTAATAGTATCTAAGGCATAGTAGATACCCAATGAATAGTCATTGAATAAACAGGGGTTTATTTTCTAATTTCTTAAGTTAACCAGATATATAAAGCCCTATATAATATCGATCTAAACTCAAGTGTACGTTACAAGGTCTAATTACATAATAAAGCTCACCTTCAGGAGATGCTTAGCAATTTACACCTTAGTATCATGAATAGTCTTTAAACAAAGCTGTGACTAACACTTAAAACATTTCTTTCCATAATTTCTATCACTTAATTTTTTCTCTTCTGTACCTCTACACTGCTTAATAGCAGTGTTCACTTACAAAGGAGAGTGCTAAAGAGATGGAAATCCATGTGCTTGAATTTGTTCTCTATTCCATTCATTCACTTCAAAAAATTAAAACTCACCGTTATTCGGTGTCTCTAGGGATTCCTTTAGAGGGTTCTTCTGCTTTTGGTCTTCATCTCCCTCAAGATTTTTACTTGACTTTGACAGTCGATTTCTTACAGAAGTGTCTTCACCTACCATTGTGTTCTTTAGGAAAGACGTAAAAAGTTTTGAATTTTTACGTTATCACTCTATGTAGGGAACATGAAAATTGATGACATACATATTCTCTTTCTTTTATTTCAATCATGTTTTAAAAATATCTGAGTCAAGCGACTACAACAAATATAAATTAACTCCTATAAACTGACTGGCTTCAAGGTTTTTATTTAAACATAAACCCCTATATTAAAGAAAAATTTAATTGAACAAACAAGGTAGAAATAGTTGAACCATTGCCCATAAGGGAAATATAAGGTTAGGTATTTTTTTTGTCTTTATTTTTTTTAATATTACATTCAAAAAATATTAGGTCCCCATATACCCTCCACCCCCTTTACCCCACTCCTCCCCCCATAGCAACAATCTCCTCCATCATCATGAGACATTCATTGCATTTGGTGAATACAGCTCAATGATATGAAAGAAGTAAACCAAGCTGCCTCAGAGAGCTAGAGACTGGATGATAGGCTTACAGGAAATTGGGGGGTAGAGGAAGGATGTAAGCTGACATCTACATGGGTGAAATCTATGATAGGCTAGAGGTAAGTAATTGTACAAGGAAGGGATAAAATGGGGGCATAGGGTTACCTTTGGGTGGGGCTTTGGGGGTTTGAGGGGGGCTAGGGATGGGCGGATGGGTAATATTGCCCAAGAAATTGGGGGGAGGGTGGGACAACATACGAACATAGGAGATTGTCAGGTGTTGGTTGAGAATATAATGCTGAGAAAACCTTTTCAAAATATAATTAGGACAGTTACCTGTTTAAGATACTTAAAGAGGATAATCTGATGTACGACAAGACTCCAAGGGAATATGTGAATGCTCATTTTGCCAGAGTGGGTTATACCATTGGGTGGAGATCCATATAACAAGAGTGAAGGTAGACCCACATCCTGGGGAGGACTAATGCCATCAAATAGAGGGAACTGTATCTCTCAAGAGAAATGGTGGCTCCCAGGGCATTAGGGCAGTTGAGAAGTCAAGCCCTCAATACTGTTGCTAATATCTCTGAACATGGCTCCTCAAGATATGAAGATTGACTGTCACTGTGTGCCCCCAGGGGAGGGGGAAATAGATATTGAATAGATGGAACCAACGTAACTGTGAGGGCAATAGAAGTGTTTCACAAGAGTACACAAGGATGGATATAAAACATGTAATATTACACCAAAAACATACAGGGGACGACAGACTAATAATGTAAACCATAATGTAAAACATAGGATAACTAAAAATTTAGAAAACCGTATGGCCTAAAGTATAAACCACAATGTAAACACAAATGTTACCTTGTTTGAAAGCTATTGTCTCAATTTCTGTACATCAGTTTCAGTAAATATGATATGAATAAGTTAAAAGATTATCGCTGTGGAAGGGAAAAGGTTTTATAATGGATATGTGGGAGTACTGTATATTGTATATATGAATTACTGTGATCTATGGCTCTTCTGAAGAGAAGCTCAATAATTAGGAAAAAAGAAAAGATAGGATGTAGAATTTTTCTAAATCAATATGTATTCTATATCTAACCTTTAAACTCATTGCTATATTCCATTTTACTAGTAAGGGAACCTGGCATTATATTGGGCTTCACTTTTCAGGAAGTTTTGGATCACAGAGTGGTTCAACAATGGCAGCGGAGGAATACTGGTATGGGATGTTATTGACAGGCTATATATGGTTGACAGGGAGTTATACAGGGCATGTGTCCAGGGTGCATGGAAATGTTTGGATATACTCATAGTGGAAACAATTAAAAACAACAGCTGGGGGGGTACTGGGTTCCTGGCCGGGGGGGAGGGGCTCTGTCATGGTCCCTAGAGGAGCAGCGGCAGTCCCCCAGGTGCAATGGCAAGGACCAGGAAGGAATGAGGGTCCAACAGTGACCCCCTGATACTAATGACTATGCTTATGAGCCTATACATCTGAAATAAGATCAAGGCCTAGAGCAGCAGTGTGCCTAGGAGTTCCCTCCTGACAGCCTCTGTGTTGCTCAAATGTGGCCAGTCTCGAAGCCAAACTCAGCATGTAAATGCAATGCCTTCCCCCCAGCGTGGGACATGACACCCGGGGATGAGCCTCCCTGTAGGGATCACTACCAAATACCAGCTGATGATGTAACTAGAAAATGACCTTGAATTAAAGGTTCAACAAGGACCAGCAGAATATCCCTGTCTACATATAATAACAGGAGTTAAAAATGCTGTTTCCCCTAAAGTAAGGGGGAAATGGAAAGGACAAATGTGTTTAAATGGCTATGAGTCTCTAAAAAAGAGTCTGGAGGTTGTCAGAAGGATTGCCCTTATGCACACCTGAGCAGAGTCTCAGAGACAGATAAAGTAGATACAACCCCAGGTATTGCTCCTTTTGAGGGCTAAAGAGACCCACGGGTTCTATGGTCATGGCAGATGGGGTTCACTGCCATGTCAGTTGGCCCTTCTTTGGAGCTGGTGTTTCTGCGTAATGGAGCTGGACTCAGATGTGATCTCTTTTCACAAGCCTTTCATGCTACTTTACTGGAATTGTAGTTGGTGCTGGGGTTTAAGATATATCTAGGGGATTTGAATCTCTCGACTGACCATATGATAGCCAGGCCCAGAGCCTGAACAGACTTCAGCTCCTACACTCTGATTTATTGGACTCACCTCACTCAGCTAACATGGAGTTGAAGAATGTCAACCACCACACCATGGAGCCTAGAGTGTCTACAACTGAAAGCAGGAGGACTGCATCCAGTATCCATGTGGAATCTAAGCCCCCTCTTGACATAGAAGTGGAATGGACACAACCAAGCCAAGGTCCACAGGAAGGAGGAATACAGTAAGGATTAGAGTGGACTTAATGAGATTCTTTTTTTTTTTTTTTTTTTTTTTTTTAATTTCCCCCCCTCCCCTGGTTGTCTGTTCTCGGTGTCTATTTGCTGCTTCTTGTTTCTTTGTCCGCTTCTGTTGTCGTCAGCGGCACGGGAAGTGTGGGTGGCGCCATTCCTGGGCAGGCTGCACTTTCTTTTCACGCTGGGCGGCTTTCCTCACAGGCGCACTCCTTTGCGCGTGGGGCTCCCCCACGCGGGGGACACCCTTGCGTGGCACGGCACTCCTTGCACGCATCAGCACTGCGCATGGCCAGCTCCACACGGGTCAAGGAGGCCCGGGGTTTGAACCACGGACCTCCCATATGGTAGACGGACGCCCTAACCACTGGGCCAAAGTCCGTTTCCAATGATATTCTATTCATGAACTATTGTGGCTAATAATCGAGAAAATGAGGCGTTGGTGTGGAAAAAGTGGCCATGGTGGCTGCTGGTTGTGGGGAATGGGAGGAAGAGATGAGATGTGGAGGCATTTTCGGGACTTGAAGTTGTCCTGAGTGGTGCTGCAGGGACAATTGCTGGACACTGTATGTCCTCCCATGGCCCACTGGATGGAACGTGGGAGAGTGTGGGCTATGGTGTCGACCACTGACCACGAGGTACAGCGATGCCAGAGATGTACTCACCAGATGCAGTGGATGTGTCATGATGATGGGGGAGAGTGTTACTGTGGGGGGAGTGGTGGGGTGGGGGCCGTGGGGGTGAATGGGGACCTCATATTTTTTTAATATAATATTTTTTTAAATGAATAAAATAAAATAAAATAAAAAAAGAAATGCTACTGATTTTTTCAAATTGATCTTGTATCCTGCCACTTTGCTGAACTTATTAGCTCAAGTACCTTTGTTGTAGCTTTCTCAGGATTTTCTAAATATAGGATCATGTCTTCTGTGAATAGTGAGAATTTTACTTCAATATTTTCCAATTTGGATGACCTTTATTTCTTTTTCTTGCTAACTGCTTTGCCTCGAACTTCTAGCACAAGGTTGAATATCAGCAGTGACAGTGTGCATCCTTGTCTTCTTCCTGATCTTAAAAGAAACGGTTTCAACCTCTCTCCATTGAGTATGATGTTGGCTATGGGATTTTCTTTTTTCTTTTTTCCAATTATTTATTTATTTTTTAAAAATTACTTTAAAAAAATAAGGTCCCATTCAACCCCACCGCCCCCACCCTCCACTCCCCCCACAGCAACACTCTCCCATCATCGTGACACATCCATTGCACCTGGTAAGTACATCTCTGAGCCTCACTGCACCCCATAGTCAATGGTCCACATCATAGCCCACACTCTCCCACGTTCCATCCAGTGGGCCCTGGGGGGATCTACAATGTCCCGTAATTGTCCGTGAAGCACCACTCAGGACAACTCCACGTCCCAAAAACGCCTCCACATCTCATCTCTTCCTCCCATTCCTCAAACCCAGCTGCCACCATGGCTACCCTTCCCACACCCATTCCACATTTTCTCTGTGGACATTGGATTGGTTGTGTCCATTGCACATCTATGTCAAGTGGGGGCTTAGATTCCACATGGATACTGGATGCAGTCCTCCTGCTTTCATTTGTAGACACTCTAGGTTCCATGGTGTGGTGGTTGACCTTCTTCAACTCCATGTTAGCTGAGTGGGGTAAGTCCAATAAATCAAAGTGTAGGAGCTGAAGTCTGTTGAGGTTCTGGGCCTGGGTGTCATATTATCAGTCCAGAGATTCAAATCCCCTAAATATATCTTAAACCCCAGCACCAACTACATTTCCAATAAAGTAGCATGCAAGTCTTGTGAAAAGAGATCCCCTTTGAGTCCAATTCCATCACGCAGAAACACCAGCTCTTAAGAAGGGCCATCTGCCATGGCAGTGAACCCCATCTGCCATGACCATAGAACCCGTGGGTCTCTTTATCCCTCAAAAGAACCAATACCTGGGGTTGTATCTACTTTATCTGTCTCTTAGACTCTGCTCAGTTGTGCATAAGGGCATTCCTTCTGACAACCTCCAGACTCTTTTTTAGAGACTCATAGCCTTATAATCTCATTTCTCCTTTCCATTTCCCCCTTACATTAGGTCAAACAGCATTTTGAAGTCATGTTATTATATGTAGACAGGGATATTCTGCTGATCCGTATTGAACCTTTAATTCAAGGTCATTTTCTAGTTGCATCTTCAGCTGGTATGTGGTAGTGATCCCTCGGTGCCAGGGAGGCTCATCCCCGGGTGTCATGTCCCACGCTGGGGGGAATGCACTGCATCTACATGCTGAGTTTGGCTGTGAGAGTGGCCACATTTGAGTAACATGAAGGTTGTCAGAAGGAAACTCCCAGGCACAGTGCTACTCTAGACCTTGTTCTTATTGCAGGTGTATAGGCTCAAAAGCATAGCCATTAGTATCCGGAGGCCACTGTTGGGCTCTCCTTCCTTCCTGGTTCTTGCCGTTGCACCTGGGGGACTGCTGCTGCTCCCCCAGGGTCCACGACAGTGAACCCCCAGCCAGGAGCCCAGTAACCCCCAGCTGTTGTTTTTGTTTCCACTATGAGTATATCTATACATTACTATATACCCTGGGCATCTGCCTTGTATAACTCGCTGTCAACCACATATATCCTGTCAATAACATCCTATATCAGTATTCCTCCGCTACCATTGTTGAACCACTCTGTGATCCAAAACTTCCTGTAAAGTGAATCCCAACATAATGTCAGCTTCACAAGAGTCTTAGATCACCAAAATTCATACATACAATATACAGTACTTCCCCAGATCCACCATAAAACCTTTTACCTTCCACAGCAATAATCTTTTAACTTATTCATATCATATTTCCTCAAACTGATGTATAGATTCCGAAACAATAGCTTTCAAACAAGGTGACATCTGTGCTTACTATGCGGTCCATACCTTAGGTTGTACAGTTTTCTAAATTTTTTAGTTATCCTATGTCTTGCCTTATGGTTTACATTATTAGTCTGTCGTCCCCTATATGTTTTTGGTGTAATATTACATGTTTTATATTCATCCTCGTGTACTCTCACAAACCTCCTCTCTTGCCCCCATATTTACCTTGGTTCCATCCATTCCACATCCATTTTCCCCTCCCCTTGGGGCCCACAACGCCAGCCAATCTCCATTTCCCAAGAAGCCATGTCCAGAGATACTTGCAGCAGTATTCAGGGCCTGACTTTCTCAACTGCCCTAATGCCCTGGGAGCCATCCTTTCTCACAAGAGATACAGTTCTCTCTATTTGATGGCATTAGTCCTCCCCAGGATGTGGGTCCACCCCAACTCTCACTTCTTGGGTCTCTTCCCAATGGTACAACCCACCTTGGCAAAATGAGCCTTCAGCTATTCCCCCAGAGTCTGTCCCACATCAGACCATACCATACCCCCTGAGCATCCTAAACTGGTAACCCTCCTACTTATACTTTGATACGATTTTCTCAACATTTTGTTCTCAACGAACACCTGACACTCTCCCATTTTCGTATGTTGCCCCTCCCTCCCCCCAATTTTTGGACTATATTGCCCCTCTGCCCATCCCCAGCCCCCCTCAAACCCACAAAGCCCCCCCAAAGGCAACCCCTTGCCCCCATTTTGTCCCTTCTTTGTGCTCATACTTACCGCCAGCTCATCACAGATTCCACCGCTGCAGACGTTAACTCTTATCCTTCCTCCACCCCCTGATTTCCTGTAAGCCTCTTTTCCAGACTCTAGCTCTCTGAGGCAGTTTGCTTATTTCATATCATTGAGGTCATGTAGTATTTGTCCTTCAATGCCTGGGTTGCTTCACTCAACATAAGATTCTCAAGGTTCATCCATGTTATCACGTGTGATTGCAGTGTATTTGTTCTTACAGCCGAGTAGTATTCCATTGTGTGTATATACCACATTTTATTGATCCACTCGTCTGTTGATGGACATTTGGATTGATTCCAACTTTTGGCAATAGTGAACAATGCTGCTATGAACATTGGTGTACATATATCGGTTTGTGTCCTTGTTTTCAGTTCTGATGGGTATATACCCAGCAGTGGTATTGCTGGGTCATATGGCAAATCTATGGTTAGTTTTTTGAGAAACCGCCAAACTGTCCTCCAGAATGGTTGGATCCTTCTGCATTCCCACCAGCAGTGGATGAGTGTTCCCCTTTCTTCACATCCTCTCCAGCATTTGTATTCCGTTTTTTTCATAGCTGCCAATCTTATGGGGTTAAGATGGTATCTCATTGTAGTTTTGATTTGCATTTCCCTGATAGCTAGAGATCTGGAGCATTTTTTCATGTGCTTTTTAGCCATTTGTATTTCTTCTTTGGAGAAGTGTCGGTTTAAATCTTTTTCCCATTTTTTAAATGGGTTGTTTATCTTTTTGTTTTCAAGATATATGAGTTCTTTATATATGCAAGTTATAAGTCTCTTATCAGATATATGGTTGCCAAATATTTTCTCCCATTGTGTGGGTTCCCTTTTTACTTTCTTGACAAACTCCTTTGAGGTGAAGAAGGCTTTAATTTTGAGGAAATCCCATTTATCTATTTGTTCTTTTGCTGCTCGTGCTTTTGGTGTGATATTCATGAAGCCATTTCCTATTACAAGGTCCTGTAGATGTTTCCCTACACTGCTTTCCAAGATCTTTATGGTCATGGCTCTTATATTCAGATCTTTGATCCATCTTGACTTGATCTTTGTATAAGGTGTGAGGTGGTAATCCTCTTTCATTCTTCTACATATGGCTATCCAGTTCTCCAGGCACCATTTGTTGAATAGGCCATTCTCTCCCAGTTAAGAGGGTTTGGTGGCTTTATCGAATATTATATGGCTATATACATGTGGTTTTATATCTGAACTTTCAATTTGATTCCATTGGTCTGTGTGTCTCTCCTTATGCCAATACCATGCTGTTTTCACTACTGTAGCTTTGTAGTATGTTTTGAAGTCAGGAAGTGTGATTCCTCCTATTTCGTTTTTCTTTTTCAATATGTCTTTGGCTATTAGGGGTCTCTTTCCTTTCCAAATAAATTTCATAGTTAGTTTTTCTAGTTCCTTAAAGAAGGCTGTGTTGATTTTTATTGGGATTGCTTTGAATGTGTAGATCAGTTTTGGTAGGATAGACATCTTAATAATATTCAGTCTTCCTATCCATGAACAAGGAATATTCTTCCATTTATTTAGGTCTTCTTTGATTTCCTTGAACAGTCTTGTATAGTTCTTGGTGTATAAGTTTTTTACCTCTTTAGTTAAATTTATTCCTAAGTATTTGATTTTTTTATTTACTATTGTGAATGGTATTTTTTTCTTGATTTCCTCCTGATCTTGCTCATTATTGGTGTACAGAAATGCTACTGATTTTTGCGCATTGATCTTATAACCTGCGAATTTGCTGAACTCATTTATGAGTTCTAGAAGCTTTGTTGTAGATCTCTCAGGGTTTTCTATGTATAGGATCATGTCATCTGCAAATAATGAAATTTTGACTTCTTCACTTCCAATTTGAATGCCTTTTATATCTGGTTCTTGCCTCAGTGCTCGAGCAAGTACTTCCAAGACAATGTTAAATAGGAGCGGAGACAATGGGCATCCTTGTCTTGTTCCTGAGTTTACAGGGAAGGATTTCAGGATTTCGCCATTGTAAACAATGTTGGCTGTAGGTTTTTCATATATACTCTTTATCATGTTCAAAAAATTTCCTTGTATTCCGATCTTTTGGAGTTTTTTATCAAGAAGGGGTGCTGTATTTTGTCAAATGCCTTTTCTGCATCTATAGATATAATCATGTGATTTTTTTCCTTCAATCTGTTTATATGGTGTATCACATTGATTGATTTTCTTATGTTGAACCATCCTTGCATACCTGGAATAAATCCCACTTGGTCATGGTGTATAAATCGTTTAATGTGTTGTTGAATACGATTAGCAAGTATTTTGTTACGTATTTTTGCATCTAGGTTCATTAGAGAAATTGGTCTGTAATTTTCCTTTCTTGTGGTGTCTTTGTTTGGCTTTGGTACTAGGATAATGTTGGCATCATAGAAGGAGTTCGGCAATGTTCCTTCTGTTTCGATTTTTTGGAATAGTTTCAACAGGATTGGTGTTAGTTCTTTCCGGAATGTTTTCTAGAATTCACCTGTGAAGCCATCTGTCCCTGGGCTCTTCTTAGTTGGGAGGTTTTCAATGACTGATTCTACCTCTTTACTTGTGATTGGTTTGTTGAGATCATCAGTTTCTTCTTTTGTCAATATAGGCTGCTTCTGTGTTTCTAGAAACTTGTCCATTTCTTCTGAATTGTCATTTTTGTTTGAATAGAGTTTTTCAAAGTATCCTCTTATGATAGTCTTTATTTCTGTGGGGTCAGTGGTGATATCTCCTTTCTCATTTCTTATTTTGTGTATTTGCATCTTCTCTCTTTTTTTCTTTGTTAGTGTCACTAAAGGTTTGTCAATTTTATTGATCTTCTCAATAAACCAGCTCTTGGTCTTGTTTATCTTTTCAAGTGCTTTCTTATTTTCTATTTCATTTAGTTCTGCTCTTATCTTTGTTATTTCCTTCCCTCTTCTTCCTGTTATATTACTTTGTTGTTTTTTTTTCTAATTCCTCCAAATGTGCAGTTAGTTCTTCAATTTTTGCTCTTTCTTCTTTTTTGATATATGAATTTATGGCAATAAATTTCCCTCTCAGTACTGCTTTTGCTGTGTCCCATAAATTTTGTTATGTTGTGCTATCATTATCATTTGTTTCAATGTAGTTATTGATTTCTTTTGAGATTTCCTCTTTGACCCACTGTTTTTCTAAGAGTGTGCTGTTTAATTTCCAAATTGTGGTGTGAAGTCTGGGCCTCCGTCCCTTGCAAATTTCCAGCTTCACTACACTGTGGTCAGAGATATTGTTTTGTATGATTTCTATCTTTCTGAATTCATTAAGCCTTTCTTTGTGGCCTAGCATATGGTCTATCTTGGAGAATGTTCCATGTGCGCTTGAGAAAAATGTATATCCTGCTGTGTTTGGGTGTAATGATCTATATATGTCTATTAGGTCCAGCTCTTCTAATGTACTGTTCAAATGTTTTGTTTCTTTAGTGATTCTCTTTTGAGATGTTCTGTCCAGAGTTGATAGTGGTGTATTAAAATCCCCCACTATAACTGTAGATGCATCTATTTTTTCACTTAGTTTTTCCAGCGTTTGTCTCACGTATTTAGAGGCACCCTTGTTAGGAGCATAAATATTTATGATCATTCGATCTTCTTTACAGATTGTCCCTTTCACTAAAATGTAGTATCCTTCTTTGTCTCTCACAATTGTTTCGCATTTAAAGTCTATTTTGTCTGATATTAATATAGCTACTCCTGCCTTTTTTTGGTTGTTGTTTGCTTGTATGATTGTTTTCCAGCCATTCACTTTCAACCTCCATGAGTCTCTGGGTCTAAGATGTGTCTCTTGTAGACAGCATATAGATGGGTCATATTTCCTTATCCAGTGTCCCAGTCTGAATCTTTTGATAGGTGAGTTTAATCCATTGACATTCAGTGTTATTATGTTCAGAGAATTATTTGTGGTATCCATATTTTGGTTGGATTTGTGTTTGTTATATTTTGTTTGTATTATTTTATTTTCCCCTTCTATTTTTGTCTTTTTTGTTGCTCTTACACTCTCCTCCATCCGTGACTGTCCTGTTTTTTCCTTTCTTCCTGCAAAACTCCCTTAAGAATTTCTTGAAGGGGAGGTTTCTTGTTGATATACTCTTTCAGTTTCTGTTTATCGGTGAATATTTTGAACTCTCCATCATTTTTGAAAGCTAGTTTAGCTCGATAGAGTATTCTTGGTTGGAAATTTTTTTCCTTTACTAACTTGACTATATCATACCACTGCCTTCTTGCCTCCATGGTTTCAGATGAGAAATCAGCACTTAATCTTATGGAGCTTCCCTTGTATGTGATGGTTTTCTTTTCTCTTGCTGCTTTTAGAATTTTCTCTTTGTCTTGAGCATTGGATAATTTGACAAGTATATGTCTTGGGGTGGGCCTGTTGGGGTTTATGACCAGTGGAGTGCGCTGTGCTTCTTGGATATGTACATCTGTCTCTTTCAGTAGATTTGGGAAGTTTTCAGTCATTATTTCCTGCAACACTCCTTCTGACCCCTTTCCCTTCTCTTCTCCTTCTGGAATGCCTATAATATGTATGTTTGTGCATTTTGCATTATCATTCAGGTCCCTAAGTCCTATCTGGATTTTTTCTACCTTTTTATTGACCACTTCTACTATCTGTTTGATTTCCAATGCACTGTCTTCCACATCACTAATTCTCTGCTCTGCCTCTTCTAGTCTGCTGATATTTGCTGCAAGTGTATTTTTGATCTCTTGAATTGTGGTGCTCATTTCCATCATATCTGTTATTTTTTTGCGCATGTCTGCAATTTCCCCTCCAAGTGTTGTCTTCATGTTGTTAACCTCTTCCATTACTTCATCAAATTTGTCGGTGATAAATGTTCTGAGATCTTTCATTACTTGTGCGAAGTTCTGCTCCCCTTCCTGATTTTTAGTTTGTTGATTGGATTCAGCCATGTTTTCCTGATTACTGGTTTGGTTTGTAGATTTTTGTTGCAGTCTGGTCATCATTTTTTCTTGAAGGGTTTAATCAGTTCCTTAGCTTCTTTGTCTAGTCTTGGAGATTAATTAGCTGTTGTTTTTGCGTAAGTGTTATATCTTCTCTTTGTCACTTTGTTCTTCTTATTCCAATTTCTTATTGCTGGTTAAGTTCACTTTAAAGGAAAGTATTAGTGCTGGGGAATGGCAATTGTGTAAGGAAGGAAAAAGTGTAAAGTAGTATTGGTGATATATGTTAACAAAGCAACAATATGAGTTCTGGGAGGATGGAGGTTAGATCATGTAAATTGTGTAGAGTTATAGTAGTAGGAAAGTACCTATAATGAGGTAGACAACTGAATATGGGAGGAATATGGTACGTACTAAGAAGCTATTGTTTTCGTGAGAGAGGGAAAGGGAAAAGAAAGGTAATAGTTTCAAGGGCGGATACCAGATGGAAAACTAAACAAAGGTATTAGAAATTAAGAGTTAGACACTTTGTGGATCAAAGAAAGGGAGGTGGAATATAGTAGAGATAGCAGATGGTGGAGGATATCAAGCTGTAGGGGAAAGGAGATAGTGTAGATAACCTAAATCTATTCACAGAGAAATGAGGCGGTGGAGGTTGAGGAAACCCAGCAAATGTGAGGTACTTCCTGCCGGACCTATTGTATTGTTAAGATAAAATAGAATAAGAAGAAGACGGGGACAAGAAAGAGAGGATTGAAAAAAAAAAACAAAAAAGAAAAAGAGACTTTGGGGGATACGCTGGGAGAAAAGACTAGGGGATAATGCAATGCCAGGAATCAGAACATTAAAAAACTAGAATAAAAAATAAAAAATAGAAAGAGAAAAAAAACTAAAAACAAAACAAAATAAAACAAAGAAGAAAAAACGTGAACGTTGAGGGCTAGGACATTCAAGGGCCTCAGATGAACCTCAGGGCGTGGTGGATTCAGGGATGGACAATCTGAGGTATTGAGGCCTCAAGAGGTGTGAGTCTCTGGCGTGTGGGCCGCCAGAGTCCAGGGAACTCAGACCTGGCAAACTCGAGTCCAGTTAACAGGAAGCCTGGGAGCACCACAGTGCATCACAGCCTTCAGGGATCCCTGCAGCTGTGTGCCAGCCCTATGGGTGAGGTCTCATCCACAAGCTCTATCCTGTGTTCTGTGTTCTACAATTCACTCACTTACTAGGGTCTATTGTGTGGATATATCACCAATTCACTTCAGGAACCCTCCCACCCTGTGGTCCCCGGGAACGTCCACCTGGGGGCTCCTCTAGGCTGCAGCCAATTTAATGACTCAGATCAATATCCAGTTCCGGGGGAGGGGCTCCAGGCAGAAATGCTAATAACAGAGTCCAAACCCGAAATTCCCACGCTTCACAAAATATTCCCCTAATCAGCTTCCAAACGTCTGCCACCCCGCGAGGCCCTGGTAGCATCTCTTTGTTGCTATCCCTTTGAGACTGCTGTAGGTCAGCAGCCAGGCTTGGGGGGAGGGGCATGGCTCTAGGTGGAAACACTATTGTTTGTGTCCGCAATCAAAAATTGCCCCCACTTTGCCCTAAAATCCCATCTGTCTGCCCAAATGGGTCCGCAAGCACCTCCCTTCCCACCAAACCCAATAGGCTGCCCAGGGCCCACGGACTCCCCAGTATTGCAGAGCCTCCAACAACAACAACAACAAAAGAACAGTAACCCCGCCGGGCTCGGCCCGGCTCCCCCGGCCGCCGCCGCCGCTCGGTGCTCGGCCTGGCTCAGCCACCCCCAGCCGCCGCTCGGCGCTCGGCCCGGCTTGGCCCCCCCCACCGGCCGCTGCCGCCGCCACTCGGCGCTCGGGCCCCCCCGGCCGCCGCCACTCGGCGCTCAGCCCGGCTCGGCTCCCCCCGCCGCCGCGGCGCCAAACGCCTCGGCTCCGCCTACCCAAGGAGGGAATCCTCCACACGAAGCTGGGATGTCCGTATATATTTCACAGATGGATCCTCTCTGTTACCTTCCCTCCAAATCGATATCCAGACACCTCTGGACCAGCAAAAATCCCGAAACAGCCTGGTCCCAAAGAGTCTCCAACGCCGCCCAGCCGATTCCCCGCAGGAGCTAGTAACCGGGAAGTTCACTCAGCCGCCATCTTGCTCCTTCCTCTCGGCTATGGGATTTTCATACATGCCTTTTAGTATGTTGAGAAACTTTTCTTTTATAACTGTCACTTTTTTTTTTTAGGAGTTAGTGGGAAATGAATCTGGGGCCTTGTACATGTGAAGCAGGTGCTCAACCACTGAGCTACACCTGTTCCTTTTACCTATTTTTTGAAGTGTTTTCATCAAGAAAGAATGCTGGATTTTGTCAAATGCCTTTTCTGCATCAATCAAGATGATCATGTGCTTTTTTCCCAGATTTGTTAATGTTGTGTATTATATTAATTGATTTTGTTATGCTGAACCACCCTTGCATAGCAGGAAGAAAACCCACTGATTGTGATATATAATGGGTTTTTTTGTTTGTTTTTTAAAGATTTATTTTTTATTTATTTCTCTCCCCTTCTGTCCCATTGTCTGCTGTATGTGTCCACTCACTGTGTGCTCTTCTGTGTCCACTTGCATTCTTGTCAGGCGGCACCAGGAATCTGTGTCTCTTTTTGTTGCATCATCTTGCTGTATCAGCTCTCTGTGTGTACAGTGCCACTCCTAGGAGGTCTGTGCTATTTTCACACAGAGCAGCTCTCCTTGCAGGGTGCACTCCTTGCACATGTAGCACCCCTATGCGAGGGGCAACCCTACGTGGCACGACACTCCTTGCACATGGCAGTGGTAAATATGGGCCAGCTCAGCACACAGGCCAAGAGGACCTGGATATCAAACCCTGGACCTTCCATATGGTAGGCAGATGCTCTATCAGTTTAGCCACATCCACATCTGTGTAAAATGGTTTTTATATGCTGTTGGATTATATGTGCAAGTATTTTGTTGAGAATTTTTGCATCTGTGTTCATTAGTTTTTTGTTTTCTTCCGGTAACTTTATCTGGCTTTGGTATTAGGGTAATGTGGGCATCATAAAATGTGTTGGGTACTTTTCCCTTCTTTTCAATATCTTGGAAGAGTTTAAACAAGATTAATTCTCAAAATGTTTGGTAGAATTCACCTGTGAGGCCATCTGGTCTTGGACTTATCTTTGGAAGATTTTTGTTGACTGATTCAATCTCATTGCTTGTAATTGGTTTCTTGCATTCCTGTACTTATTGTATTGGTGATGTAGGTTGTTTGTCCATTTCTAGAATTTGTCCATTTTGTCTAGGTTGTCTAATTTGCTGTCATACAGTTTCTCATAATATTCTCTTATGACCCTTTTTATTTCTGTGGGGTCAGTCATAATGCCCCACATTTGTTTGTAATTTTATTTATTTGCATCTTCTCTCTCTTTTTTTTGGTCTTCCTAAGGGTCTGTTTATTGCATTGATAGTCTCAAGTAACTAACTTTTGATTTGTTGATTCTCTTGAGTTTTTTATTCCAAAATTCATATATTTCTGCTCTAATCTTTGATATTTCATTTATTCTCCTTCCTTTGGGGTTGGTTTGCTGTTCTTTTCCTAGTTTCTCCAGTTGTTATTTCTTTGATTTTTGTTTTCTCTTCTTTTTTTTTTGTTTATCTCCCCACCCCCCAGCAGGTTGCTTGCTGTCTGCTCTCTGTGTCCATTCACTGTGCATTCTTTTGTGTGTATATATTTTTTTATTTATCCCCCACTTGTGGCTTGCTTGTTGTTTGCTCTGTGTCCATTCACGGTACAATTTTCTGTGTTTTTACTTGTCTCCATTTTTGTTGCATCACCTTGCTGAGTCGGCTCTTTGTGGTGCTTGTGGGCTGGTGGCTCACAACAGCGTGCAGGCGAGCCTGCCTTCACAAGGAGGCCCCGGGATGCAAACCCAGGGCTTCCCATATGATAGACGGGAGCCCAAATGATTGATCCACAGCTGCTTACCTCTTTTCTTTTTTAATATAGGAATTAGGCCTAGAAATTTCCCTCTCAGCACTGACTTCCCTCTACATCATAAATTTTGATACTTTGTGCCCTCATTTTCATTTATCATGGGATATCTATTAATTTCCTTGCCATTTCTTCTTTGGCCCACTGATTGTTTAAAAATGTGTGCTTTACTGTCCACATGTTTACAAATTTTCTCTTTTCCATCTGTTATTGATTTCCAGCTTCATTCCATTATGATGTAAAGGTGCTTTGTATAATTTCAATCTTTTTATATTTATTGAGTTCTGCTTTTTTGACCCAGCAGATAGTACAGTCAGCAGATGTCTGTCCTGGAGAAAGATCAATGAGTTCTTAATAACATATAACCCACTGATTTGGGATGCAATGTTCTCTATATATGTATGTTTGGTCTATCTCATTTACAGTATTGTTCAAGTCTATGTTTCCTTTTTGATCATCTGTCTAGTTGTTCTATCTAGTGATGTGAGTGGCGTGTTCAAGTCTCCAACTATTATTGTAGATACAAATATTTTTCTTTTCAGTTTTCCCAGAATTTTCCTCATGTGTTTTGGGGCATCCTGGTTAGATACATAGATATTTATGACTGTTACTCCTTTATGGTGGTTTGTCTTTTTTTATTAATATAAAATGACCTTTTGCATCTCATAACTTTCTTGCATTTAAAGTCTGATTTGTCTGACAAAAGTATAGCTACTCCTGCACTCTGTTGGTTACTATTTGAGAGAAATATCTTTCTCCAACCTTTCCCTTTCAGGCTATTTGCATCCTTGGGTCTAAGATCAGTCTTCTGCAGACAGCATACAGATGACTCATGTTTTCTTATCCATTCTGTCAGCCTATGACTTTTGAGTGGAGAGTTTAATCCATTAACATTCAATATTATTACTGTAAAGGCATTACTCACATTGGCTTTCATACATTATATCTTGTTTTTGCTCATCTTCTTACCTTTCTGTTACCCTTTCTGACAGTCTTCAGTTCTACACTCTCCTCCAAGCCACTTTCTCATCTTTTCTTTTCTGGCCACAGAACTCCCTTTAGTGATTCCTATAGAGGTCGATTCTTATTTATGAACTCCTTGGTTTCTCTTTATCTCTGAATATTTAAAACTCACCATCACATGTGAAGGACAGTTGTGCTGCTAGAGAATTATTGGCTGAGAGTTTTTCTCTTTCAGTACTGTAATTATATCATACCACCTACCTTCTTGCCTCCATGGTTTCTGAAGAAAAATCTACACTATGTCTTATTGGACATCTTTTGTATGTGATGTTTTGCTCTTCCCTTGGTACTTTCAGATTTTCTCTTTATCTTTGGATTTTGGCATTCTGCATATTAATAGTCTTTGGGTAGGCCTATTTGGATTTATTATAATTGGAGTATATGCTGCCATTCCTACACATGTATAGTCATGTCTTTTATGAGAGTTGGAAATTTTTTGGCCATTATTTCCTTAAATACTGTTTCTGCCCTTTTGCCCATTCATGTCCTTCTGGAACTCCCATAACACATATGCTGAAAGTGTTATCATTCAATTCCCTGAGCCCCTGCTCAGTTTTTCCCATTCCTTTCTGTCAAAGTCCTTCTTTCTCTTCAAATTCACTTTTTTCCCCCTCTGTCACTGATTCTTTCTTCTATGATTTCAAATATGCTGTAGTGTACCTCTAATGTATTTTTTTAAAGATGGATTTATTTATTTATCTCCCCATCCCACCCCCCCTCCACTGTTGTTTGCTTTCTGTGTCCCCTACCATTCTTGTTAGCAGCTCTGGGAGTCTCTGTCTCTTTTTGTTGCATCATTGTGCTGCATCAGTTCTCCATGTGTGTGGCACCACTCCTGGGTAGGCTGTGCTTTCTTCACATGGGGCAGCTCTTCTTGTGGGGGTGCACTCCTTGCATGTGGGGCTCTCCTACATGGGGGACACTCCTGCATAGCACAGCAGTCCTTGTGAGCATCATCACCAGGTGTGGACCAGCTCACCACATGGGTCAGGAGGCCCTGGGTTTGAACCCTGGGCCTCCCATTTGGTAGTCAGATGCTCTATCAGTTGAGTCAAACATACTTCCCATAATGTAGGTTCAATCTCACTTATTGTGTCTTTCATTCCTATAAGCTCTATTATTTTTCTATCCAAGATTTCATTTTTTTCTCTGTGCTTACCTGCTTCTTAGTATCTTTTATTTCTTTAGCCACATTGTCTTTCAACTCCATGATTAGATTTAGGAGATTCATATGAACCTTACTGATTAACTGTTTGAAGTCCTGTGTCTCACCTGGACTTTGGATTGTTCGTTTGCCTAAGTCATATTTTTCTTTTTCTTTGTATGGCTTGTAATTTTTTGTTGACATCAAGGAAAACTCTGGTGCTGAGTTTACTCTAATGTTCAGTTACTCTCTCTTACTTAGGGATTTCCCGTTAAGTAGCTGTGTTACCACTGTTCACTGACACTTGGTATAACTTGTTCTAATGGGGTGCAGGCCAGTTTCCAAGGGCCTTGGAGAGGGTGGTAATAAAGGTACCTGCTTTCCTTTAACTTATTATTTTTCCTTTTTTGTGCACTTTTCTGGTACAGCCAGCAGATGGCACTCTGTGGCACACCTTTTAGCTCAGATCCCAGGTGGTAGGGGGAATGCATTCAGAATAACTCCTCCCATAGGTGAGTGGTGCAGAACCAATGTCCTCAGAGCTGGCCAAGCCTCACAAACTTTCTCAGAGGCTGTTCTCCACCCTTGGCCAGCCACACCCTCCTCCCTCTACCTCTTCAGAAACCAGCACAGGGCAGTAGGGGGGTGTTTTAGAAAGCAAAATTATCATCAGCTCCTTGCTGGCTCTCAGGGCAAACAATGCCATGGTCCCACCCGATCTGGAAGTTACTGACCCTTCCAATGCATTAGACCAAGTTCACCTGACACAATCTGAATTTGCTGTAGGCCGTGTCCGTCCCTCTCCCCTTTCCTGGGGAAGAGGACCCCTGCAACCCCCTCAGTCCTCAGCCACTGCAGTCCAAAGACTGCTTTTTGCTCTGTAGGTAGAGGGAAGGTCTCCCACTGCTGCTTTTGCAGCTCTGTCTATGGAAGTTTTCAGGCAGCTCAGATGCCTTTCCTTTGTCCTTCTCTCTTCTGGGTGATATCACACCTTCCCCTGGTATCCTGAGCCCCAGACCAGCCTTCAAGACAGTCTCTGCCTGTCCTCTAGCTATTTTTTCTCGGGAGAAGTACGCCTCTGCCTCTCTCATTCTCCCTCTTACTGTACGTCAAAGTGACCCATTTTCTTGTTTAACATAATGTTCCAACCCAATAACTTTTGATACTTTGCCTTCTGAAAATCAAATCCTAAAGGATAAATTTTTATTTCAAACTTTTGTAAAGGATTTGTTCTTTCACATTATTAAAGTGAAATGCTAAAACAGTTCATTTAATATTACGTGGGAAATATTTGGTGTTATAAAAATTAAAAGGGATTTTCTAATATTCTGTTAGTTAAGTATGTATCGATAAAATGTTATTCATAAATTTAGAGACTGTATAAAATTCCTAAAATTCAACAATTTTCTCTGTGTGCATGTTATGTCCTGATATTGATCTACATGACGCTGGACAACAAAATGATGTTGTTGCCCATAGTTTTAGTTATTCTTGGGGGAAAGTTACATGTCATGGAAACAATCAAAGTCCTTCTCAGTTACCCTGTTTTTCTCTAATACTTCTTTAAAAGTACATGGAACCAACTACTAGTCAGAACTTCTTCTTCATCAAAAGGGGACTTTTAAAGAAAAGCAAGGCAAGTCTATAAAATTATCTTCTTTCTGTTAATTAATATAGTCCAGGTAAAAGTGTGTCGGTTAGACAGGACAAAACTCCTGCTATGGTCTGTGCCTGATGAACTCGCTAGAAATTAATTGCCAAATGTTTTAGTTTAGGAAATAGTTTCATTTGGAATATGCTCATGGAATTAGGGCCCAGATTGTTAGATAGGGCTAGATAGAAAGAAGATAGGGCTTTAACTGATTTCTAAACTGTGAAGTACTTTGCTCCTTAGGTGTATGACCTGGCAATTACTTGGCTCTTTGGGTGTCTGTTTAATACCTGATCCTCAGAGCTACAGTTCTCCAGCTCCAAAGGTGCTGAAGAAGCAGCATCGATTCTAAAAGACCATTCCATTTAACACTTACTAAAGGAGCTAAAGAAAGGATCAGACTTCAATTAAAAGGTGAATGGAACTGATCTAATAAAGACTAAGGTGAATAAGAATACAAGGTAAAAAGTAATATCATCTGCATTTTAAAACTTTATTTTCTATTGAGGACCAAAAAAGAGAATTTTATTTTGTCAAAAAAATGAAAAATTTTTTAAAACTTTCTGTGGGACACTAATTTATCCTCTCAAGTCAGTGCATTTGAACAACTGAATTCAGCTTTATTTGACTTGGAACCTAGACTAGGGAATGAGATTTTGGACTTCTGTATAGGTTAATAGAATACCCTGATGCATTTCCAGTTGCTTTTGAGCACAAAATAAAAAGGATTTGCAAGATCTCTTAAGGGACTGGGGAAGGAAAGCATAAAGTAATAAGCTTCCCCATTGGGGAAATACTTGCCATTCTCTCGAGCAACAGGGGCTCTCAATTTACTAAAACTGTAAATAAAGAATTTTGCAAGGTACAAATCTAAGATCTACTCCTTTTTAGAAAACGCTAATCATCTCCATTTAAACTTATAAAAGTGAGACCTCTGAGAATAAACTCTAAAATATGAGGGCCTTATCTAATAAAATGAAATGAGCTAATAAGCCAAACCCTCAGTCTTGAGGCTTGCACTTACGAAATTTATTTCTGTGATGGTGAAGCAACGTGTAACTATAATTAATGCTTAAGAGTCACTCCTTGAAAATCCTCTTTGTTGTCAGATGTGGTCTCTAAGCCAACTCTAAATAAACTCACTACCTTCCCCCCTACATAGGACATGACTCCCAGTGGTAAATCTTTCCCTGGCACTTTAGAAAGACCAGTTCTTTCTTGACCAAAAGGGGGGAAAGAAATAAAACAAAATAATGTTTTAATGAGCTAAAAGATTTCAAAGATTTGGAAAGTCACTGTGGAGGGTATTCTTATGCTGGTTTCTGCCAGATAGTGCACACTGCCACAGTACACAAAGCCCCCAGCAACAGTGATTCTGAAATCCCTAAGGAATACTCCAAGCTATATCTAAAAATCTATAAAAAGTATTTCCTCAATGTAACATATTTTTACTTCATTTATCTACACCTATAATTTTCTATTTACTTATTACTTTATCTTTCAGACTGAAAGCCCACAGATTGTTTATACGCTAGTTAAGCCCTGAAACACAGGAGTACTAGTCTCTTCAAGAATGACAGCCAGGTTCATTCCTCTATCGCATAATTCTATGCCCCATTTTAGCAAGAAGAAGTTCAAACAGCCATCAGCCAGGTATCCATCAAGATTGAGAAAATGAAGAAATAAGAGGGGGGAGTTGTAACCGAGAATTAAGAATTAACAAATAATTATGATTACTGAGTCATAAAAATGCTTTTTTTACTTTCTAGTTGTGGAAGTTTGATATTATTTAGGAATTCCAAAATGAGATATTGATTATATTTGTAAACTGGTCTATTCCTCTGAACATGACACCTGTTGATAGACTTAAGTTCAAACGCTTTACATTTACTTGTTTAAATCAATATTAGGGCTTTGATTCGACCATGTCACTAGGGCAAGCAGGGTTGAGTCACTGCCCCTTTGGCGGTTGATAAAACAAACTCTCACACAGAAGTAGATAAACAGAGAAGTAGAAACACAGAGAAGATACATAGAGGATCCTGCAGCCCTGGGAAGAGAGATGACCTCATAGTTTATAACAGAAGTTGTGAAGAGAACAGAGCAGCTGAGCAAGGAAAGAAATAAGCCCCAGAGGAAGAGAGACAAGTCCTATGCCAGGCTACAGCTGAGATCAGAAGAAGCTGGCACCACGGAGACTTAAGAGGAAAGAGGAAGGCTGAACCCTTGCAGACAATGCCTGTCATCTTGCTTCAACATGTGCCAACAGACTTTGGGTGAGGAAGCACCTCTTATGGTACCTTGAGTTGGACTCTTTAGGACCTTGTAACTGTAAGCTTTTATCCTAAATAAATACCCTTTATAAAAGCCAGCAGATTTCTGGTATTTTGTATCAGCACCCCTTTGGCCAACTAATACACTAGTATATGGTAGAACAGCCAAAAGTTAATACCTGAAATTATTGAAATTCACTGAACTAGTCTCAGCCCTTGTTTATATTTACTATTGTGAAGGTTATTTTAGACTAGTCCCAACACTTGCTTACACTGCTAATGTAATGGTACAACTCCAGCTTCCCTTGCTTGAATCCATAAAAACCCTAAACTTCCTAGATATGTGGAGACAGATTTTTGGGTTGATAGACCATTTGATCTCCTGCTTCCTGCTTAACAATAAACTTGTACTTTCTTTGAAACCCAGTGTCTCAGGAATTGGTAATTTGAGCACATTAGGCAGAGTACCTCCCTGATTTCACTAGGTAAAAATAAGACAAATCTCTGAGGAAGTGCAGCAGTGAAGGAACCTAGCACTAATTTTACTGAGGCAGTAATTTTTACAATGCCAGTGCAGCACCATCAGTGCATCACATAACTCATTTAATATTTCCATTTTAAAAGATGTGGACAATTCGGAAATGCTTACTTGAGGTCAAAAACACAGAGAGAAAGGTCAGGGGAAATATTTACATCTGAGGGGTCATAAAGCTATGACTAGATAGCTACTGAAAAGTACAATGACATGAAAAAAAACAAAATAAAATACAATGGTATACTGATTGAACAAGAATTTCTTAAGAATCTAATCTGGTCATTGTACTTTTTTAATGTACCATTGTGACAGTATCTAATTTGCTATAGAAGAGGAAAACAAAATTTTAAAAAATGGTTTGAGAAAAAAAACATGTTGGAAAGAAATGCCACTTTAGCCCAATTTATTGTGTTATGATTAATAAAGTTTCTAATAAGAACCTAAAAACCCATGAAACAAACAAATATTGATCTCCAACTCTGGCAAATGAAATGTGTGCTATATTGACACTAGGTTTAGTGGGGGAAAAGAGAAATAATGCAGATGGAATTTACAATCCAAAACATAAAATATCTCCCTCTTCCCTCCTTAGGTTTGCCCACTATAAACCTCCAACTTCTTACATGCCAAAAAAACAGATGTCAAGTCAACCAGAAAAACTAAACACCAGGAGAAATATCTCATTTACATCTGTGTGGTTAGTATAATCATTAACCTTATATGATAAGTTCAAAAACAAAAGGCCCCACATTTAACATGTCAAATTTGACTGGCTTTTGTAAAAACGTTTTCCATTTCTTTCCCACAAGATACAGTACTCTTCAAGAACACAAAATGTTTTTCCCCAGGTAATATTTCCCATTTCAAAGTTCCTTCATCTGTCCTCCAAGTCATTCACTCTTTCATTGTGCCAGGGTCTGCCCAGACCCTGAGACAAATACAACTAGCCCAACCTTCATGAAACTTACATGCTAGTAGAAGAAACAAAACATCGAATTAACCAACTCAACTCATTACCACTGCTGATTAACTTCTGCTAAGGAGAATACAGAGGTAGGAGGACTTAACCATGGGGTGGCTTGCCTGGGGAGGTAGTACCTGGGCTAATATATTTGAAGAATGTATAGGAGATTAGGAAAAGGGAGAGAATTGACATTGGAAGTGGAGGAAATCCCTCAAAACCAAAATATAAGAAAGAGTCTTTCCTCTTTCTTAATAAAGCCAGTGCAGCTTGAACCCAGAAAGCCAGGAGGAAAGTGACCCAAAATGAGCTAGACAGGAAAAGGGAGGGAATCACTGAATATTTTGGTCTTTATCCTAAGAGAATGTGAAAACTTTGATGGGTTCTAAGCACAAGAGTTATGGAGACAGACAGCAAGAATCCCCGGAGTGCAAGGGCAGTGCCCAGTGGAGACAGAGCATTACTCCAGGCCCTTGAAACAGATGACTGTATTCATGAACGTTTTCTTGTGAGATTGAAACCTAGCCTAGTATTATATACTGCCTGAGAGTGTCCTCCTGAAAGCCTCCTTGTTGCTCAAACGTGGCCTCTCTCTAAGTCAAACATTTTTAAACAATTACTCTTAAATGTATCAAAATCTTTTCAGAAGCACATTCTCATACCTTAGAGGACACATAAATTTCCCTAACAAGACATGTATCAACATTACCCAACTTAGAGCAAACAAAAAAGAATGTGTCGGGGTAAGCATTAAGGGAGAAAAAGAGAAGTATTCTGTAAAGGGGGGTTAGTTTAAACAGATGGCAGCCACTGAAATATTAAGAAAAGACCAATGAACTTACCCTATGTATAAATAATGGAGAGGCAGTAAGGCTTATAGTTGTTTCCCAGTTACGAATAAGTTCTAAATTGTGTGTGGAGTGTGTACACAGATAACTTAATTGTACGACTATTAATTTTTAAAGGCAATGGCAGGAAGTTAACGGCTACATTCTAACATTCAAAAATAAATTCAGAGTCTGGTTAAAGGCTTTGGTATCCAGATCAACAGATTTCGACGTGCTGCAAAGATAAGCTTTCCCTCCTCGCTTTTATCCCAAATCAGTGAGAAGCTGACTTGCTGAGCGCCAGTTATCCTAACTCTCCTCACTGCCGCCTTGAGAGATGCCACAGGACGTGAAGGGCACATAACAAGCGCCCAAGGTTTACCAGGCTGCCGGGCGCCCGGGCGCCCGCGGTACCTTTCCGCGCGTCCACACCGCCTCCCACCCCCGGGACACGCAGAGCCTGCGCCCTCAGCGCGGGGAGCCGGGCGGGAGCGGGAGCTGCAGGGGCCTCTTCCCCTCCGTGGAGGCGGGTGGACCTGCGCGGGACGGGAGAAGGTGGGGGCACCGCCGTTACCTGGGGCCGGACCCCGCTGAGGGAACTCGGCGACGCGGCAGAGCCGGGAAGACGCCGCAGCTCTGCCCTGAGAGAGGCGCCCGCAGCCGCGTTCCCGAGGCCCGAGGCGCGCAGGGCTGAGCCGCGGAGCGCGGAGATAAAGCGCGCGGGCAGCGCGGGCTCAGCGTGGCATTGGAGGGCCCCGCGGCCAGGCCCCGCCCCCAGCCCCCAGCCCCTCCCACCACCCCCCCACCACCCCCCACCCCCCCCCACCGCCCAGCGGGCCCCGGCGTCCAGGGAGGGGAGCCCCACGCCAGGAGGCCCTGCTCCGGTGAGAACCGCTTGCTTCCCATCTCCACCCCAGCGATGGAAGTCGCGTCGGAAACGGACACAGGCAGTTTGGACAGAAAACCTTCCTGCAAGTGGAAACAGCCCCCGACGCAGTAGGACAGGACCGGGGAGTGTGGCAGTTCTTCTAGAGGCTCCCAGAAGCCGCTTCAGGAGGTGCGGTTCATTGCGTTAGAGCTGACCCTCGAGGAAGAAAACAGAAGCTCGGGTGCTTTATGCCTTGTAAACCATACAGGACTCTGTCCCTAAACGACGTACGAACTAGATGGGGCCGCGGTAGGAAAACCCATGAAGTGATGGGGCATTTAAGTAATTTAAAAGAGGCTTTTCCTACTCTTGGGGGCTTCGTAACCACCGAAAAATTAACGATGCAAGGAGATTTCAGACATAGATTAGATACCACAGTTAATCGTGAGATGTCAGGATGGCAAAGTTAGCTGATTTGGGGATAGAGTAGGTGAAACGGCAGGGATGACAGGAGCCGAGACTGAAGAGCCCACTCAGCCTGCAAAGTAGTCAAGGCGTCCTCCAAACAGGTTGCAACAGCTACCCTTGACCCGGTGCGTCTTCCCTGAGCCAAATGATTGGATGTACCTACCCTGACCCCACTCTCTGGACCTTCTCACAGAATGGATTTCTTAACAACGTTCACTGCGCACCAAACAGGCAGCACTGGTCACAAGGCAAAAGAGGCCTCAGCATAAAAGTTGAGTTAATATCGCTCAGTTTTGCCCCCTCTGCAATGAGTGTGCTTGCTGCTTTTGCCAACTGGATGGGGAGAGGATCCTATCTGTCCCAACATCTTTTGTACTTCACCTCACTGCAATAGAAACGCAGTCACCCTTTGCTATTGGAACTCTGCTGGCCAACTTTTATATATACAAGAAGACACTTGCTTTTTTACTGTTTCATTTATTTACTCAAAACTACTGATTGTGTGTTGTTCTGGGTACTAGGGATACAACACTGAATAAAACACAAGAGGGCCCTGCCCTTAGAAGCTTATGTTTCTAGTGAAAAATATAAATAATAAAGGTAAATGACGTGAAGCAGATGTGTCTGAAGTGATTGAGCTCCCGCCTACCACATGTGAGGTCGGTGGTTTGGTTCCTAGTGACTCTCTCTTTTTTTTTTTAGATTTATTTATTTTTTTATTTATCTCCCCTTCCCCCCTCCCCACCCCGGTTGTCTGTTCTCTGAGTCTATTTGCTGAGTCTTCCTTTTCTGCTTCTGTTGTTGTCAGCGGTATGGGAATCTGTGTTTCTTTTTGTTGCGTCATCTTGCTGTGTCAGCTCTCGGTGTGTGTGGCACCATTCCTGGGCAGGCTGCACTTTCTTTTATGCTGAGCGGCTCTCCTTACAGGGCGCACTCCTTGGGCATGGAGCTCCCCTACGCAGGGGACACCCCTGCATGGCAGGGCCCTCCTTGCGCGCATCAGCACTGCGCATGGGCCAGCTCCACACGGGTCAAGGAGGCCTGGGCTTTGAACCACAGACCTCCCATGTGGTAGACGGATGCCCTAACCACTGGGCCAAGTCCAACACCCCTAGTGCTTCTTAAAGAATTCAGTGAGCTGGCACAAGGGCAGGTGTGGCAAGGTGACACAACAAGAGACACAAGAAGAAAAACATCATGAGAGATACAACAAAGCAGGGAGCTGAGTTCCTCGTGCCTTCTAGAGAAACAAGGAAGACAAACAGATACAGCAAATGCAAACAGTATAGGAGTGGGGAGAAATAAATAAATCTTTTAAAAAGTAGTAAATGAAATCATCTTAGATAACGGTAAGTGCTGAGAAGAAACCAACCAGAGTGGTCCAGGAAAGACTTCCTGAGAAGGGGATCTGAGCTAAGCTCTAAATGCGGAGGAGACAGTCGTGCCAAGCATGGGGAGGAAGAACACACTGAAAAGAACAACTGGTACAAAGGCCCTGAGGCTGAATGGGTTTGGCTTGTTTGAGGAGACCTGGGTATGGTAAGTGAAGGATATGAGATTGATGGTACACAGCTAATCAGGAGCCAAATGATGCTGTTTGGATTTTTGTTGTTCTTGTTGGTAAATGCAAAGGAATGACAATAAAAAGACTTTTGGATTTTTTTGTTTTTGCTTTTTGTTTTTATTCAACCTGTTTTATAGAGAATGTCTTAGCGAGAAGCAGGGGTGGAAGCAGGGAGAATCCAGAGAGCAATAATAACTTTTAGACAAGTCCATGGACAGGTGGTGGTAATCTAGGTTACAATATTTGCCGTGGAAATAGAACTGGAAGGGTTTCAGAATATATTCTTGAGGTGCAGATGTGAAGAAAGGCAGTAAATCACGTGACTCCCTTAAGCAACTGGGAGAATGGCAAAGCCATTTAGTGCAAGAGGGAAGAACCTGCTGTGTGGCCAGAGAGACCCTGAAGACCTCTGCCCAGATTCTAAGCCTCTCCCACCAATAGCCCGAAAATCTCACAATCCTTGAGCCTTGGGGTAAAGGCTCAGTAAAAATGCATTTATGAAGGGATGGGAGATGGCCACTGAGTGTTTCTCTGACTTCCCTGGCAATGTGGTATATCTATACAATGGAAAATTATACAACAGATAGAGAAATGAAGTTCTGATACATGCTACGACATGGATGAATTTTGAAAATATTGTGCTAATTGAAAGAAGCCAGTCAAAATGGCCACATATCATGTTTCCATTCGTATGTCCAGAACTGGCAAATCCATAGAGACAAAAAATATATTGGTGGTTGCCTAGAGCTGGGAGAATTGGAGAGAATGGATTGTGGCTGCTAATGAATACTAAGACAGTTTTTGGTACTAGAAAGAGGGGTACTGTGTTAACAAATACCTTAAAATGTGGGAGTGACTTTGGACTTGGGTAACAGGTCGAAGCTAGAAGAATTTTGAGGTGTTAGGCATATATATTTCCATTTCATCCCCCCTCATACACACACACATGCACACATGAAATACTGTAAAACTCTTCAAGAACAGAGGTAGTCTTACCCAATTGTGATTCATCCATACAGTATCTGTCACAGTGATTTATGAACCCAATAAATATGTTTGAAATTAAATTGTATTACTTATATAGAAAGTAGGAGGTACAACACAAGAAATAAATATGGTAGATTTTAAAAATTCAAAACAGGCAGGAGTGATAGCCATGGAGACCAAAGCCATTTGCCTTTAACGCCTATAAAACATAAGCAGAAGAAAACGAGCTTACCCAATCCACTTCACTAATGTGCTCCTTTGGCACAATGAACAATTTATTTACATGTCAGGTTTATGACCCAAGTTAGACTGGCCAATGTGTGGTTATAAGACATATAGCTCCTAGGTGTGTTTTTTTATAATGATAGGTAGGAAGACATTAAATTCCACACTCCGGGGTGGGGGGGGGGGGGGCCACGCCCTAGAGATAAATTCCTCTTTGCAATATTCTTTAAATCCACCAGAATCTATGTAGAAAATACCAGCAAAAATTCTAGTAATAATTTTGGTGGCTTTAACAATATAATAGCCATCGACTAAGAATTGAACTAAGAATCTCTGAGAGGCTACTGGAGTTATATAAATTCCTAATAAATAATGAGATATCATCTTACACCTATTAGACGGGTGGCTATTAAAAAAGAGAGAAGAGAGAGAGAACTACACGTATTGGAGAGGATGTGGAGGAAAGAGACTGCTTATCCACTGCTGGTGGGAACATAGAATGGTGCAGCCATTCAGGAGGATGGCTGGGCAGCTCTTGGGAAGCTAATTATAGAATTGCCATATGATCCAGCAATCCCACTGCTGGATATAAACCCAGAAAAACTGAAAGCAGGAACATGAAGAGATAAATACACCAATGTTCATAGCAGCATTATTCACAATTGCCAAAAGTTGGAAGCAACCTGAGCGTCCATCAACAGATAAATGGATAAGCAAGATATGGTAGATATATACAGTGTATGTATGTACAGTACTCAACTGTAAAAAGGAATAAAGTATTGACACACACAACAACATGGATGAATCTTGAAGCCCTTATGTTGAATGAAGTAAGGCAGTCACTAAAGGACCAATCTTGCATGACCTTACTGATATGACCTAAGAATATTGAGCAGACTCACAGAGATAGAGTCTGGAAGACAGGTAACCAACCAATAGAAAGGGTTATAAAGGAATAGAAAGGCGTAGAATGTGGTGAGCTGATACTTAATATGGGCAGACCTATGATGAGGTGGAAAGGGGTGATTTGACAATGGATGGGGATGCAGAGATGTGAGTGGGGTAGATGGTGCTGGAATGTGAGGGTGAGCAGGGTGGTGGGGGCTGGGTTGGACCATCCATGGAACTGGAAGGAGGGCTGGAGGATGTAACAGGTGAACTCTGGGGATTGGTAGGTCTGCGGTTGAACTACAATTGCTGAAATGTTCTTTAGGCAAATATGGCAGGAGAGGGTCACTGAAGCAAGGTGTCAGTGGTGGGGGATATGTGGGAAAGGGTGCACCTGAGGCATGCTTCAATGGAATGTGAATGTGTTCCTCTTGTCATAGGGTGTTATCTCAGTGGGTGGAGACCCACACAATAAACAAGAAAAGATTAAACTCCCAACCTGGGGAAGAGGGGCAAGAATCTCTTGAGTACATAGCAGTGCCTAATAAAAGGAAACAGACCAGTGTGTCAAGCCTCAATATTAATGTTTGTATCTATGAACCTTATTCTTGAAAAATCGAAATCTAGTTGTTACCATAGATTCCAAGGGGAGGTGGAGGGAAGAATAGTTGAAACACAGCATAGTTTTAGGGCACTGGAATTGTTCTGCCTGCTTTACAATGACAGATACAGGCCACTATACATTTTGTCAAACGCTATCGAAGTGTGCAGCGCAAAGTGTAAACCATAATGTAAACCGTTGACCATGGTTAGTAGCAATGCTTGAATATTTGTTCATCAATTATAACAAGCGTACCATACTCATGTAAGCTGTTTTGAATAGGGGACAATGTGAGAGGGGGAGGGAGAGGATGAGGGGTTTATAGGAATCCCATATATATGGTTTTTGGTGTTTTGTTTTTTTTTTTTAGGTACTGGGACTGGGGATTTAACCTGGGACCTTCTATGTGGGGAACTGACACTCAGCCACTGAGCCACATCGGCTCCCCTGTGTTGGTATATGCATTTGTTTGCTTGTTGTTTTTTTGTTTTTAGGGGGCACTGGGGACCAAACCTGGAACCTCCCATGTGGGAAGCAGGTGCTCAACTGCTTGAGCCACATCTGCTCCTCTCTCCATATATTATTTTTTATTGAAGTATATCACTCATACAGAAACATACAGAAAAAATAAGTGTATAGTAATAGTTGTGAACTTAAAGAACAAGCATACTTCACATTGTTCTTAAACATTTTTACCTTGATTAATGATTAAAGAGCATTCTCAAAATATTACCAACCCAGCCTATTATTATTATTTTCTTTATATCATTTATATATGAATATACATAAACAATAAGTGTATAGTAAAAGTTGTGAATTGACAAAGCAAACATGCATAGCATCATACATGGGTCCCAACACCTGGCATTGTCTTGAGACATTTGTTACAAATTATGAAAGAATATTGTCAAAATCTTACTACTAATTATAGTCCTTATCTTACATTTGGTGTATTTCCCCCCAACCCACCCTATTATTACTTTTGAAATATAATTTTATGGCAAAAGTTGTAAACTTACAAAACAACCATGCACATATGCAGAATTCTCAAATAACACCCTCTATCAACATACCACAAGGCAGTGGAACATTTGTTACACATTATGAGTTAATATCATCTGATCATTACCAGGTCAATAGCATACATTTGGCACACATTTGACATACTGCTCTATTATCAACGCAGTACATCTCCTTTTTAAGGCTGATATTCCATTGTATGTATAAAACACTTTTTGTTTATCCTTTCGTTTGCTAATGGGCATTTGAGTTGTGTCAGCTCTCCTGTGTGGGGCAGCACTCCTGCACGGGGCAGCACTCTGCATGGGCCAGCTCACCACACTGGCCAGCGTGCCTTCACCAGGAGGCCCCAGGTATTGAACCCTGGACCTACTGTATAGTAGATGGGAGTCCAATTGCTTGAGTCACATCTGCTTCCCCATTTGTTTTTGCTCATTGTCTGTTTGTTATCTTGCTTGTTGTTTTGCTCAATGTCTGTTCATTGCTTGTTTGTCTTTTTTAGGAGGCACTGGAAACCAAACCCAGGACCTCCCATGTAGGAGGTGGGTGCTTACCTAATAGAGCCACAACCATGCCCTGTATGTATTTTTATCGTTAACCACAATAAAAGTTGTTTTTAAAAAGTAAAATCATGACAGAATAGCATATTTTAATCAGATTAATAAGTTTTGCTTTTGACTCTGTCATAACGTTACTTTTGTGAATAAGTAGATTGAAACTCCAAGGCAAACTTCTAGAAAATAGTACTCTTCCAATTAGCAACATTTACCTACATTTCTCAAATCGGTTCCTTCACTCAAACTATCGAGTGGTTCCTATGTGCCCAACACTGGGTTAATGCTGTGTGCAATAAAAGAAATGATGAAAGCTATAGTTCCTGTCCTCAAGTAATTTATAAACAAATCTAGGAAACATTTCTTGTACACAAAAATTACTACTAAAGCAAATTATGCAAAGTGCCAAATGAATGGTGAGAGTTCAGAGAGCTGCACAAGTTCAAAGTGGGGAGCAGTCATCCAGCTGCAGTAAAGTGAACAACTGTCCTAATTTGCCAGGAAGTGTGGAATTTCCCTGGATAGAGGACTTTCAGTGTGAAAACTGGGAGAGTCCTTGGCAAACCAGGATGGGGGATCACCCTAACAGCAGCAGGGATGCAGGGAGAGTCAGAGCAGATTCCATGCAGAATAGGAGATGGAAATCGAAGATGACCTTGTACAACTCATTTAATTGGACTGCACACTTTATTAATAACTTTCACAAACAGCAACCTAACCCCCTTCTCCTGCCCTTACCATTAGGGATCCTAGCAACTTTGTAATGATTCCACGTTTTATAAATACTCTCTCTTTTCATTTTTTCTCTTTTACTTTTTCAATGTTTTTGAATACTATCTTTTGCTGACACATGGATTGAAATCTTTTATTTCAATACTAGTGCTTTCATTACTGCACCTATGTGTCCTAGATAGTTTGCACTTTCCAGTTTCCATTCTTCCCTTCATGCTGTGTTAAAAGAAGCTTTTCATACTATTCCTCCTCTCCAAATTTATTAAACAATAATGTCTTTATGAGTGGCAGTTATGTCCTTGGGTTAATAACAAAGGCTGTTTAGAAACATTAAAAGACCTTAAACTGAAGAGGCGAGAAAATGTTCACCTGTGTGGATAGTATAAACCAGCACTACTCAAGCTCACCTGCGCTTACTAACTACCACTGCCTCCTCCCATCTTGTCAAAATGCAGATTCTGACAACTAGGACTGGGATAAGGCCTGAGATTCTGCATTTCTAAATGCCAAAGTTTCTGGACCTAAGACCGCACTTTGAGAAACAAGGCTCTAAAGCAAAAGGCCCTTTTCTATTTTACTTTGCTGCTGAATCTGAAATTCCACCAATCATACTTTAGGGAAACAAGGTGTGGATTTATTCACAACAATATTAATTCATTTAATCAGAGAGATTTCCTTATCATACTCACTGAATTAGCAACTTGGAGAATTATCATTAATTTTTATGGATTAATATGAAGGAATTTTGAATTATGAGGCACTGTATGAAAGGATGAACATACACATAGGGTATTAGGACATTAAGGAGGAATGGACTTTGAGCAGCTGCAGCGTATTATGCAAGCAGGAACACCTGGTGTCAGGGCACTGGCTGTAACAGGAGGTTGAGGAGGTGAAGAAAGAGACGTGGGAGGCTACCAATAACAAACCTGTAGCCTTTCCTGGTCTTTGAAGCCATACCTCGGGCCAGTCTAGGGAAATCTTAACTAATAGAATCAGTAATATATTTCTTACTTTCTATAGAAAGATAGTATGAAATCTATTTATGTCAGCAATGGTTTATTGTTTTCTCTTCATTTACTTATGAAGTTGTGAAATGTAAAGAAGTCTTCCCTACAAAATGCATAAACTGATTAAGACTGTTTAGGAAATGTCCTTTAATAAAAATGGAATATTGCAAGTTAGGATTTAGGATCACCATGTGATCAGTGATTTTCAACACAGAATGATGGAGTTCAATGGAGACAGAGATCACCACCCAACGGGTATAGGTAAATGAGAAACCTGAGAACAAGCCGGTTTAGGAGGATTGCTCAGCATCACTCTGGTAGTTAAGTAAATAGCCTGAATTTGAATCCCAAGACTTTTGCATCTTACTCAAGTGCTTTCTTTATTACTACACAGTACTTCAAAAATCCAGGTTAATGGCTGCAAAATGGATCCAAACTTTAATTTCAATAAGTTCTTTATATATGGAAGGACTTTTGTGCCTAATGATTTTGTACTTAATGGTTCAACTAATTTTGACTAGTTTCCATTTTTTTAATGAATTTGTTTTCATTTCTAGGAGAGTTGTACAATTTATTGTGTACAGAGCTAAAACTGAGATAAATACATTTATTTTCTGAACATATTTAAGGTGTTACCAAGAGCCCTCATTTTGAAAAAGCAACGAAACCTGGTCTCCTTCCTAAAAATAAGCTTATTTTTCTTCTGTAATTCCTCCACCTAGTACACACATGAATAAACACACACTCACTCACTCCAAATCAGCTTTTGGAAGCCAAAGACAGATGTGAAATAGAAGTTAGAGCCAAATGAGATAGGCCTGTGAGTCCTCCCCTGACTCTACTGCACCTGCCAGCTTGGCCTTCGTGGTCAGCACACAACGAGAAGCATTCAGAAGGCAGATTTTGCAAATAAAACTGGCACTACTTTACCTGGTAGGCCAGAAGGCAGTGAAATGTGTCACCAAAAATGGTGCAGACCCCTTCCCACACTCCATCTTTGCCTTTATCAAAGGCACCCTGAAGGCAGACATTTACAGTCCAATGTGAATTTAATGAAATTTATTGCATTTTCTAAAACAATTGGAATCTTCTATCTCAGTGCTACTCTAAGCAGGGGTGGCAAAAAGGTGAATTCTTCAGTTTTATCTGTTGTTGGCATCAGTACAGGGCAAGAAAGCATTGTTTCGGTAGAGAAGCTTTCCAGAACTCCTAAAATCACACACGGTAGACAACGCACTATTGTGGTATTATAATTACAGGCATAGAAATCGATTTAGTACATTCCTAGATTATATTTCCAAGAGGTTACTAAGAGAATTAGAATACCACAGTAGGCTCTCATGATCTTCTTGAAGGTGGAGTTAGGAAAGGAAAGTGCTCACAAAATATCATATGCCGTCAATATTAGACTCAAACCTGGCCTTGATGAATGACAAATAAAATCATAGAATGGTAGAGATCACCTAATAACTTACATTGTTGTTTTTTTTTCCTCTGTAATTCTTTTTTTTATTCATTTTTTTAAAATATTACATTAAAAAAAATGAGGTCCCATTCAACCCCACCGTCCCCACCCCCCACTCCCCCTACAGCAACACTCTCTCCCATCATCATGACACATCCATTGCATTTGGTAAGTACATCTCTGGGCATCGCTGCCCCTCATGGTCCATGGTCCACATCATAGCCCATACTCTCCCAAGTTCCATCCAGTGGGCCCTGGGGGGATCTACAATGGCCCGTAATTGTCTGTGAAGCACCACCCAGGTCAACTCCAAGTCCCAAAAACACCTCCACATCTCATCTCTTCCTCCCATTCCCTGCACCTAGCAGCCACCATGGCCACTTTTCCCACACCAATGCCACATTTTCTCTGTGGACCTTGGATTGGTTGTGTCCATTGCAAATCTATGTCAAGAGGGGGCTTAGATTCCACATGGATACTGGATGCAATCCTCCTGCTTTCAGTTGTAGGCACTCTAGGCTCCATGGTGTGGTGGTTGACATTCTTCAACTCCATGTTAGCTGAGTGGGGTAAGTCCAATAAATCAGAGTGTAGGAGTTGAAGTCTGTTGAGGTTCAAGGCGTGGCTATCATATTGTCAGTCCAGAGACTCAAATCCCCTAGATATATCTTAAACCCCAGCACCAACTACAATTCCAGTAAAGTAGCATGAAAGTCTTGTGAAAAGAGATCCCTTAATTACTTTGTTCTTGTATTGAGGTAACAAGCATGCTTCCATCGTTGGGCAGGCCCAGCACGTTGAGATGAGGCCTTGTCTCCTGCTGGGTGAGTGCTTGGCGCGGGTAGATTGTCGCCCCCCTGCTACTCTTGCCCTAAACGGCTGCCTCCTCTATCTCCACCCAGCATCCGGTCTCCATAGGGGCCGCCCTAGGGTAATCGGCCTGCCTCTCCCGCGCCTCACCAGAACCCAACCCACAACTTCCCCTTATCTTCTGCCCTAGCCCCCATATACCCCCCGCCAGAATGATAACCTCACCTCTGCCCCTTTACCTAGCAACAGCCTCCAACAACCAATCAGAGGTCGCCTTCAGCTGAAACCAATCCGCACCCCACACGTCGCCCCTTACCCTCGTACCTCACCCCCAACCGTCCCCCAGCCAATTAGCGGCCTCCCCTCACATACATTGCCTTAATTGGCTTAGCCTTGCTACCGCCAGCACCCTAGCCTATATAAACGCTTGTCTTCCTTAATAAAGCAGACACGTTGCCACCACTCTCCGTCTCCGCAGCATTCTTCGTGCCGCTGTGCGTCCGCCCTTGACACCGCCCGCTGTCCGCCCTGCGCCCTCATTGTATAGTTAACATCCTATCACTAATGAAATAAGAGGTGAAAATATTAAATACAAAAACACCATAAGAAAGAAAAGGAAGTCAGAGTTCAGAGAAAGATTCTAGTTTTTGCATTCCATGTTTATCACATCCCTATAATCCTTTTCATCCTATAAATTTCTATAGTCTTTTATAATCATTTAATGCAAAGACTACTTTCATTCTTTCCTGTATTCAGGTTCACATGAATTAAAATACCTTAAATCTGAATTTGCTGCACATAAGTCAACTGTGCCTCACTGTAGTGAAAGGGGAGTATCAATAAAGTAAGTAATCATAACCACCTGCAGATACTTGGACAAATAAGAATATTATTCACATTGAAATTCATTGACATCATTTCCTAAGAAATCACAATTGTAGGATGAGCCAAAGTGTTCAATAAAAAGTAAACTCACTGTATTTAAAAGTTTATTCTGGGTGAGGGATGTGGCTCAAGCCGTTGGGCTCCTGTCTATCATATGAGACGTCAAGGGTTCTCCCTGCACAGTTGTGATGGCTGACAGAGAGAGCTGGTGTAGCAAGATGACACAACAAAAAGAGACACAGAGGGGAGACAGTGGGAGACTTAGCAGAGCTGGGAGTTGAGGTGGCACAAGAGAATGATTGCCTCTATCCCACTCTGGAGGGTCTCACCTAATGAGAATACAAGCAGACACAGAAGAACACATGGTGAATGGACAGAGAGCAGACAATGGTGTGGTGTGGAGCGAGAGAAATAAATAAATGAATCTTTAAAAAAGAATGTATTCTGGGAAGCAGATGTGGCTCAAGCAATCGGATGCCTGCCTACCACACAGGAGGTCCCAGATTTGGTTACTGGTCCCTCCTAAAGAAGAGGAACAAGACAATGAGCTGATGCAATGGGCTGGCTCCGCAAGCTGACACAACACGATGATTCCATGAAATCACACAAGGAAGAAACACAACGAGGAAACACAATGAGAGAAACAAGAAGTGAAAGTGGAGATGGTTCAAGCAATTGGTGCCCCTTCCCACATAAGAGTTCCTGGGTTCAGTTACCAGTACCTTCTAAAAAAATGAAAGAGAACACAAGCACACAACAAACACACAGAAGCAAGACAGGAAGCACAAACAATGAGGGAGATGGGGATAAAAATAAATAAAATCTTTTGAAAAAATTTGTGCAGAGCAGTGGAGGTAGCTCAAGTGGGTGAGCTCCTGCCTCCCATGTACGAGGTTTTGGGTTCAATCCCTGGTACCTCCAAAAAATAAAGGATAAAAATCACTCTTTTCTCTCTCTGTTTCAGTGAGTAAACTTTAAAAAAAAATTATATTAGAGCACTAGCAGTTTCATAAAAACATCATGGAGGAAGTAGAAAGTTTATCATAAACCCAGTCCCCTCACACAAAATTTCCCCAATTATTTACATTTTGTATTAGTATGGTACCTTTCTATCAATTCATGAAACAGCACTATTATATTTACGCTATTAACTTTAGCACACTGTTTACATTTTTGTTTTACATTTCTATGACTTTTGTGTATGTGTGTGAGTGTGGTAACTTATATACAACCTAAAACTTACTTTTATTCCCCTTTCTCATGTATGCACTTCAGTGGTAATGATTACATATACAAAGCTGTACCTCCATACCCATAGTTTATTGTCAAAATTTTCCATCACCCCACACAGAAACTCTACAAAAACTAAACATTAACTACCCATTATCCTTCCCTCTTGGTGCCTGGGAACTCTGTATTCTAGTTTTTGACTTCATGTTATGTTTATTTTGCTCATTTCATATGAGATCATACAGTATTTCTCCCTGTCTTTCTGTCTAGCTTACTATACTCAACATCGTATCTTCAAGGTTCATCCACATTGTAGCATACACCAGAACTTCATTCCTTTTTACACCTGAAAATATTCCCTTGCTTATATGTTTTCTTTATCCAATCATCTTTTCATGTGCACTTGTAATACTTCCACCTTTTCACATTTCTGGAATGAAGCCACTAAGAACATTGGTGTACAAGTGTTTTCAATTTCTTTGGGTACACAGAAGTGGGATTGCTGTGTCATATGATAATTTTATATTTAAATTTCTGAGAAATTGCCATATTGTTTTCCACAGTGGTTGCGTCCATTTATATTCCCACCAACAGTGTACAAGTGATCCTATTTCTCCACATCCTTTCCAGCACCTGCTTTTCATTTTTATTTGTTTGTTTGTTTTTTTTAATGGTAGCTGTTCTAGTGGGTGCTGGGTTGTATTTCTCTGGTGGCTAATAACTTTGATAATCTTTCCATGCATTTATTGGCCATTTGTATATCTTCTTTGGAGAAATGTGTACCCATGTATTTGGCCCTTTTAAAAAAAATTGGGTCATGTGTCTTCTTATTTTTGAGTTATAGAAATTATATGTACATTTTGTATATTAAACTGTAATCAGTTATATGGTTTCCATTTTTTAGGTTGTCTTTTTACTTCCCTGATAAAGTCCCCTCATACACAACAGTGTTTTTAGGGTAGGCAAGGGAGTAAAGAGTTTACTAAAAAAAGAAAACAAGAAAAGTACACAATCGGAGACATGGACTGTGGGTTTGCCGCAGGATGTGTCTCACAATAGTGTTTAATTTTGATGAGGCCTCGTTTATCTATTCTTTCTTTATTTGCTCATGCTATTGCTGTAAAGTCCAAGACACCATTGCCTACACAAGGTCCAGAAAATGTTCCCTGCATTTTCTTCGAAGAGTTTTGCAATTTTGGTTCTGATATTAAGGTAATTAATCCATGCTGAGTTAACTTTTGCATTTGGTATGAGGTAGGGTTCCATCTTCAGTTTTCTCATATCACTGTCCATTTTTTTCCAGCACCATGTCTTTTTTTTATAATCTTTCTTTAAAGAACATAGATCACACAAAACGTTACCTTGAAAAATGTAAGAGGTTTCCATATACGCTCCCATACCCACCACTCCTCCCACATCGACAACTTTTTTCATTACTGTGGTACATTCATTGCATTTGATGAACACATTTTGGAGCACTGCTACACAGCATGTAGTAGTTTACACTCTCTTCCAGTCCTTTTAGCCAGCACCATTTCTTGAAGAGAGTATTCTTTCCCCACAGGGTGGATTTGGCATCTTTATAAAAGATCTGCTGGCTAAAGGTGTGAGGATTTCTTTCTAAATTCTCTGTTCAACTTCATTGGTCTATATATCTCTTTTTGTGCCAGGACCACATATTTTGATTACTATAGCTTTGCAATAAGTTTTAAAATCAGGACATGGAAGCTCTCCCACTTTGTTCTTATTTTTCAAGAAGGCTTTGGAAATTTATGGTCATATATCCTTCCATATGGATTTAATGATGTTTTTGTCCATTTCTGTGAAGAAGTCTTTTGGAGTTTTGATTGTGATTACATTGAATCTGTATATTTCTTTGGGTAGAATTGGCATCTTAAAAATATTTAGTCTTCCAAACCATGAACATAGAATATCCTTCCATTTATTTAGATATTCTTTAATTTCTTTCAGTAATATTTTGTAGTTTTCCAAATACAAATCCTTTACATCCTTGGTTAATTTATTTCTATGTACTTGATTCTTTTAGTTGCTATTGTAAATGGAATTTTTTTCCTTCATTTCCTCTTCAGATGTTTTTATTACTAATGTGTAGAAACACTACTGACTTCTGGGAAGATAGAGGATTAGAGACACACAACTCACTTCACACCCAGAAAAATAGTTAAAGGACAGGCAAAAAAATATTCTAAGGCTTAGGAAGTGAGGGGAAGACTTGACACTACCCAGAAGAGAGAGGGACAAAGAAAAAGGAAAAGATACTTGATGGGAAAAGTTGTGAGTAAAAGCTACAGCTGCAGGTCTTGTCACTTGTCCCCCAACCTTGGAACAGTCAGCATTGAGTCTTCCAGCCCCTGGCTGGTAGCTATGGACAAACGGGGCTGCAGGGACTACTTGCCCAAGGAAAGGGAAATAGAGGGATGCAACTTAAGGCAGATTCAGCTTCTGGCCAACAAATTTGGTCTGCTGTGTCCCAAAAGCCCTTAGAGGCTGGGTAGGGTTGGTACAGGCTGGGTAGGACTACACCACTGTTTGCCTGAGATTCAGCAGGAGTAGAGATCCAACCCTCTAAAACACCTTCCCTAATGACTAGGACTAGTCTGAGAGTGCAGGGGGGAGTAGAATTATTTCCTACTTGGGTAAAGAGAAAGGGCTGCCTGAAAAGGGAGGAGAACACTTCTGAGAAAGTTTGATTTGAGATGCTCTGAATAGCCCTGAAGCAGGATCTTATGTCACACTGGTCCAGTCAGGGTTACATTGAACACAGTCCAACCAAGTTTTGGGTTGAGCAGTGTGGCAAAGAGTGCCATCTGCTGGTAGGCCAAGGAAGTGCCTGAAAGGAAAATAAAAGAACATGAAAGGTCCTTTTTTGGGCATTGATAGCCTCCCTCCCCAAGGCCTTTGGAAGCTCATCTGCAACCCATTACTGGACCCACAGACCAGATTTGAGCAAATGAACAGGGGCAATCCTTAAGAGCTAAACAGGTTGAACCAAGAGTCAGAGAACATCAATAACACACAGCCTCCTACCACTAAATCCATACGTAAGAGAGAAGTTGAGCATCACCGTAAGCAGATACCTAGACATCAGCAAAAAATTAGAAGCCATATTAAGAAAAAAGGAAGCTATGTGTCAAGCAAAAGAACATATCAAAACCCCAGATGAAGCACAGGATTTGAGACAACTAAAAAAAGGTTCATATAAACCTCTTAAATAAAATCAATGGTTTGAAAGACAAAATGGCTACAGAGATAAAGGAGTATCAAAAATACTCTGAGCGAGTATTATACAGAATACTGTGACAGTTTTGAGATTGTTTATGAATCCCAAAAGAGTAAGAATATGTTTGTAAACTAATCTATTCCTTTGAGTGTGATGCCTTTGATTGGATCAAATTCAGTTGAGGGTCCTTTGATTACATTACATATTAAGATTGCTTTTAGGGCTTTTTAATTCAACCATGTCAGTAAGGCATGAGTCTGCTTGAGTCCCTGCCTGCTTGGTGGGTCTGATGGAAACAGATTCACAACAGGAAGAGAGAGTGTTGTCATTTTTTATCCTACCATGTAACAGAAAGGAGAAGGCTCAAACAGCTAAGGCTGGGGAGACATGACCCGTTTTGCTTGATAGCTTACATTTGAAATCAGGAAGAGAGTAGAACTGCCAAGACTGAAATAGAAGAGCCAGAAAGAAATAATCAAATAATCAAAGACCCAGAAAGAAATAAGCCCTGTGCCAGAAGAGAGAAAACTACAGGATCACTCAAGCACAAAGCCTCAAGAGGCTGGGCCCACAGAGCTCAAGAGGAAGATGGGGCCCAGAGGGACAGGAGAGGCCAGGCAGAGATCACCCACCATCTTGCTTCAACAGGGGGCCCCTGGTTCTGGTGAGAAAACACCTCTTATTGTGCCCTCAGTTGGACTTTCCTTGGCCTTGGGACTGTTTGCTTTTACCCCAAATAAATTCCCTTTATAAAAGTCAACCAATTTCTGGTACTTTGCATTCCACTCCTTTAGCAGACTGATAGCGATACTGAAAGAGAAAAATTTGCCAGCTAAGAAATCTTCATTTATCCAGAAAAATTGTCCATCAAATATGATGGCAAGTTTAAAATATTCACAAATAAACAGAAACTAAGAGAGTTTGTAAATCCAGGTCTGCTGGGAACACTTAAGGGAGTCATACAGCCCAAAAGGAAAGAGAGAAGAGGCTTGGAGGAGACTGAAAAAGTGAAGACTATCACACAGGAGTATCAATAGGGTAATATGACAGGTGAAAAGCAGATATGACGTATGAAAGCCAAAGAATAAATTGGTGGAAGTAAATGAGCATTTAAAGTAATATCTTTGAATGTGACTGGAATAAACTCCCCAATCAAAAGATATAGTGTGGGAAAGTAGCTTGAATTTGAATGCGGGAACATGGCTTGAAGTTGAAACATTTCCATAACACAGATAGAGAGTGTGGGCTTAGGAACAGTGGACCTTGACTAGACAGAACACTGGTCAGTACAAAAATTGTTTGCCTGAGGATACATTTGAACTTTGTATGACCTGTTCCTTATTATTGCAGATGTTGCACCTGTTCTCTGTTATTGTAGATGTCACAGTTCTGATAATGAACAACTGCTTGGTAGTTTCCAAATAAGTACAAAGTGGAAACTAGGGCTGAGGATCTCAGTTCCAGAAGCTGTGAGTCCCCCTGTCCCATCTTTATTTTCTCTCTTGTGTCTTTCTTTCTGTCCTTTATTTCTTAAGTTCTGCATTGCCTTTCCTTTGAGCCAACCTATTACTGAGCTGGTCTCAGCAATATAGATTACAGAAGGGATTAAAAAACATGAGTCACCCATACACTGTCTAGAAGAGACTCACCTTAAGCCCAGGGATACAAATCAAATAAAAGTGAAAGGTTGGAAAAAGATAACCCATATAAATAATAACCAAAAAAGAACAGGGGTAGCTATACTAAATCTGGCAAAACAGACTTTAAGTGTAAAAAAATTATAAGAGATTCAGAAGTTAATTGTGTATTGATGAAAGGGACAGTCCACCAGGAAGGAGTAACAGTCATACACATGTATGCACCTAATGAGGATGCCCTAAAATTCATAAGGCAAACTCTGGCATAACTGATGGGAGAAATAGATGTCTCTACAATAGTTGGAGGCTTCAACATACCACTCACATCATTAGGTAGAACAATCAGACTGAAGAGCAACTAGGAAACACAGAACATGAACAATAAGATAAAGAAGATAGAACAGATATATATGGGACATTGCATCACGAAATCAGCATGTTATATATTCTCCTCAAGTGCTCATGGATGTCTCTCAAGAATAGACCACATACTGGGGCACAAAGTCGGACTCAATACAGACGAAAAGATTGAAATTACCCAAAGCACCTTCACATCATAATGGAATGAAGCCTGAAATCAATAATAAATGGAAAAAGGGTAATTTCACAAATGTGTGGAGGCTAAACAATAGACACCTAAACAAATAAAAGGGAAAAGAAGAAATTTTAAGATAAATTAGTAATTATCTTGAGATGAATGAAAATGAAACCACAACTTTTGAAAATTTATGGGATACAGGGAAGGCAGTGCTCAGGGGGAAATTTATAGTCCTAAATGCCAATATTTAAAAAGAAGAAAGAACTATAATCGAAGACCTAACTGTATACCTGGAGGAACTAGAAAAAGAACAGCAAACCAATCCCAAACCAAAGAGAAAGAAAGATATTAAAGAAAATTGAAAACAAAAACAATAGAGAGAATTAAAAAAAGAAAAACTGGTTCTTTAAGAATATCAATATAATTGGCAAAACCTTAGTAAGACTAGCAAAATAAAAAGAGAAGATGCAAATAAATAAAATCAGAAATGAAAGAGGGGGACAATATGACTGACCCCACAGAAATTAAAAGGATCATCAGAGGATATTATGAGGGAAGCAGCTGTGGCTCAAGCAGTTGAGCTCTGGTTTACCATATGGAAGACCTGCGCTTGATCCCTGGAACCTCCAGGTAAAAAAAGAAAAAAAGCATCCCAGACCTCTGTGGGGAGATGCAAGGCACCAGTGCCTTGTAGAATGGCACAAGGCCACATGTGGCAAAGCAAGGCACCAAAAAGATGATGATGCAACCAGAATTTTTTTTAAAGAAGATATTTTGAGAAACTGTATACTAACAAATTAGACAAACTAGATGAATGGACAAATTCCTAGAAATGCACAAACAACCACATGGGCTCTCCAGGAATACAGGAACTCAAACACACACACACACACACACACAAGAAACAATCACACTTGAAGAGATTAAGTCAGTCATTAAAAATCTCCCAACAAAGAAAGTCCAGGAGCAGATGGCTTCACAAGTGAATTCTACCAAATATTTTAAGAAAAATTAACATCAATCATGTTTAAACTCCTCCAAAAAATTGAAGAGGAGTAAAATTACCCAACATATTTTATGCATCCAACTTCACCTTAATACCAAAGGCAGATAAAGATACTAAACAAAAAGGAAATTACAGATCAATCTCTCTACTGAACTTGGATGCAAAAATTCCCAACAAACACAAAGAAAATCCAAAAGCATATTAAAAGAATTATACACCTCATTATACACCATAATTAAGTGGGATTTATTCCTGGTATTTAAGAATGGTTCAGCACAGGAAAGTCTATTAATGTGATACACCACATTAAAACCACATGATCACCTTGATTGATGCAGAAAAGTCATTCAACAAAATCCAGCATCCTTGCTTGATAAACACACTTCAAAAGAAAGGAATAGGATGAAAGTTCCTCAACATGCTAAAGGGCATATATGAAAAACCCAGCACCAACATCATACTCAATGGGGAAAGGTTGAAAGCTTTTCCTCTAATATCGGGAACAAGACAAGCATGCCCACTGTCACCACGTTATTCATCATTGTATTAGAAGTTCTGGCTAGAACTTCTGTAGGGTGGCACCATGTGGGAGCGCGGCGACAGCAAGGGTCGGCTCGTCTCCAGGCGCCAGTGCGAGTCAGACCTGGGTGGCGGGAACGGGCTTAAGGCCCTCCGCTTGGGGTTCGGGCGTACTGCCCGCCCCTCTGCCCAGCTGCACCCGCTTCCCCCTCGGTGGCCTAACCCCGCCTCTCCCCCGAGGGCCACCGCCGCGCCATGACAGCTCGCCTCGCTGCCGCCAAGAACCCTGGATACCCCGTCTTCTGCCCGCAACCAGTGATGCACCCCTGCACGAACCTATCAGCCGTCTGCTGCCCCCCGGCCACGCCCCTGCCCCTCCCCCATCTTCGCCCTATATTAACCGCTGTACTTCCTGAATAAACCAGACTTGCGCACAGATCCTGGTCTCCTCGGTAGTCTTCCTACCGCGCGTCCTCCGCACCTTGCCGGCCCCGGAGCGCCTTCTCGGAAGGCCCCTCCGTGTGTTGCAGCCCTCCGCCTGAGCCCACACCGCCCCTGCAGCGGCCCTCCGGGCGAGCCCACACTGCGACAAACTTCTATTTGTAAATGACATGATAATACAGTTAGAAAATTCTGAAATGTCTATGACAAAGTTACTTGAGCTAATGAACAAGTTCAGCAAAGTGGCAGTATACAAAATCTACATGCAAAAATTAATAATTTTTCTGTACACTAAAATTGAACAATCTGAGGAGGAAATCAGGGGCAAAAATCTATTTATAATAGCAAGAAAAAGACTTAAATACCTAGGAATCAATTTAACAGAAGATGTAAAAGACCTGTATTTGGAAAATGACAAAACACCGCTAAAAGAAATCAAAGAAGACCTAAATAAAGGGAAGGAAAAACCATGTTCATGGATTGGAAGACTAAATATCATCAAGATTTCAATCCTATCCAAGGTGATTTACAGATTCAATGAAATAGCACTCAAAATCCCAACAACCTAATTCACAGAAATAGAAAAGTCAATTATCAAATTTATTTGGAAAGGAATGGAGTTCTGAACAACCTAAAACATCCTAAAAAAGAAGAGTGAAGTTGGAGGATTCTCACTGCCTGACCTTACTATATACTACAAAGCTATAGTTGTCAAAATGCATGGTAGTGGCATAAAGATAGACAGATATATTGATCAATGGAATAAAATTGAGAATCCAGCAATAGACGCTCACCTCTAACGCCAACTGGTTTTGACAAACCTACCAAATCTACTTTACTGGGACAAAACAGTGTTAGAGACAAAACCGTCTCTCTAACCCAAACTCAGCATTTCAGCACACTAACTTCCACCCAGCATGGGACATGACTTCCAGGGATGACTCTCCCTGGCACCAAGGGATTAGTACCAAGTGCCAAATAGCAATGCATCTGGAAATCACCTTGAAAATCAATTAAAGCAGCAAACAGTGGGAAGCCCTCATCTGCCATTAGCAAAGGGGTGAAATAAGTAACAGTTTAAAAGCCAGACACGGGTCTGAGCACATGCTTGCTCTCTTCTTCTCTCATTTCTGGACCCATTCCTGAACCTCTATGCACCACTCTTGTCATTTTTCCTCTGCCACATGGCTACAGAAGTAAAACATGACATTTATGACCAGTAATAGGGAATTGTAGCTTGTAAATCAGCCCTCTTTATCACTTTTCAGCCCCTTCCTCTCTACCTAGGACCCCTGCTCTGTTATTTTCTCCCATTTCTCTTCCCTCTCTACCTGAATAAATTACTAGCCTAATTCACCCAGTGTGCTCTTGAAATTAATTTCTTCAGCATAACCAAGAACCTAGATAATATCAGGTTACAAAAGGAGTGAAAGAGGACCCCTGTCTCACTCCCTATATAAGAACCAATCAAGATGAAACAAAGACCTAAGCATAAAAGCCAGGACCATAAAACTCCTAGAAGATAATGTAGAGAAACTTTTTCAAGATTGTCCATACATCCGTATGTTACTGTTACAAGATATTAATAGCAGGAAAAAATGCAACCAAAGCAAACTATGGACAGTAGTGTTTATCAATTTACTAATAAGCTTCCATTACACAAAAAAAGGAAATATACTAAGTGGAAGAAACTAGACAAAAGGTACTACATATTGTTTGACTCCATCTATACAATATAAAAATACAAATAAATTAGAGAGACAGAAATAGAATAGCACCTATGTATGGCAGGGATTGATAGAGAGATTAAGAGGTGATTATTAAGGGGTAGAGTTTGTTTTTTGTTTGTTATTGTTGTTGAGTAATGAAAGTGCTCTAATATTGAATGAAGTGATGAATGCACAATTCTATGATTATACAAAATACCACTGATTGTACACTTTGGATGGATTTATGCTTTATGAATATGTATCAATAATCTTGATTAAAGAAAAAAATCTTCCCAGTTAAAAAAGAAACCAATAAAAAGACTGCGGTCACCCCTCGGGCTGAAGTGTGGTTTGCTGGCCTGGCGAGGGGAGCGGCCGCGGTAGGCCTAATTCCACTGCCCCCATAAAAGGGTGGTTGGTCGGGCCCACCGCCACCCCTGAAGGAAGCTCGGCATGGGCGCAGAGTGCCCTCGGGTCTCCCCTTCTTGGCAGCCATGCTTCCGCGGCCACCCCTCCTCCCAGATGGCGCCACCTGATGCCTTGTGGGGCGGCACCCTTCTTCTTCCTTCTCCCTGCGCAGGCGCAGGGCAGAAAATTCCAGTCTGCCCTTTTCCCCTCCCCCGACAGCAGCAACAGCCAGGCGTGGGCGGAGAAATCCAGTCTACCCTTTTCCCCTCCCCCGACAGCAGCAACAGCCAGGTGTGGGCGGAAAAATCCAGTCTGCCCTTTTCCCTCCCCCCGACAGCAGCAACAGCCAGGCGTGGGCGGGAAACTCAAGTCTGCCCTCCACCCCAGCAACAGCAGCCACCAATCCCTAAACCCTGCCCCTTCCCCCAGCAACAGCGACAGCCAATCCCTAACCACCACCCTCCCCCATCCGGTACCGCCCACTGACCTTTCGCCGGCAACCAATCAGAACAGGGTGTGGCTTCGACCAATCAGCCTTCCCCAGCCCCTATAAAACTGTTGCCTCTCCCTCAATAAAGTTGGACTTGCGTGTTTACCTTGTCTCCGCGGTAGTTCTTCTGCCGTGCGCCCTCCAGTCCTGAGAGCCCCTGACAAGGGCCTGGCCTCCCTTGTTCCCAGTTCGTCGCCTGCTTCTCCGGGCGACCCCTTCGTCGCCGGCTTCGCCGGCTGACCCCGTCAGCCGAACCGCGCAACCCCTTGTGAGACCGATCCCTCGTCTGCTGCCGGACCGACCCCTCATCCCAAGTGGGACCAACCCCTCGTCCCAAGCGGGACCGACCCCTCATCCAGAGCTGGACCGACCCCTCGTCCGCAGCCAGACCCCACCTCTACCGACCGAGCAAGCCGTCACAAAGACACTACTGATTTTCACATGTTGATCTTGTACCCCACCACCTTACTGAATTCATTTATTATCTCTAGTAGCTTTACTGTGTTTTTTTTTTACAAATTTATATGTATAGTGTCATGTCATCTGCCAATAGAGAAAGTTTCTTTTTTTTTATTTTCAGTTTTATTGTTTTGATTTTTAACTACAAAAACTGATTTCACAGTCTACTAGAAAAAAATGGGTTGCCATGAAACAGTATTTGGTTCCCTATTTAACAAAGTAACCTAGTAACAAGTATATAAGATCAACATAAACATCAACATGGAGGTTACTCTGATATGATACAGACTCTGTCTTCTAGACAGAAAACAGATGGTTAAGAAAACTTTTTATAACCTTTCATTAAGAGCTGACCAACAATCTGAGAAAATTTCATTCTTTAACGAGAGAAAACGAAACTCCAGTTTTGTAAGAATAGGCAGATTTATACAAAAGCACTTAAAAACCTTTTTGAACACGTTTTTCAAATTTTAGTCAGCATTGACAATGACAAACAATTCACTTCCACAAACCATCTACAACTTTCCATACCCATTCAGGTCTTGTCCTATGCATTCCCACCTCTCTTTCTGTGAAAATCAGCCATTTTATGTTAGGACAAATCTACTCTCTTTTCTTTAACAAATCTTATCCTGCATACTTTAGGTTACCAAAAAGATTTTGAACTGCTTTTGTATATTCTACAATACAGTTATTTTAATATATCATTTGTCAAAATAATTTTGTTAAACACATACTTACAGTTTTCATCATCTTAAAGATCTGTAGACATAATGCTAGTTGTTTATTTTATTTTATTTTTTTTAACTCAGGAATTTCATTTTATTTTTTTTCTACTCAATTTATTCATTTTTTAAAAAGATATTACGTTGAAAATATATGACAAAAAATATATGACATTCACCCCCACCGCCCCCACCCCACCACTCCCCCACAGTAACACTCTTCCCCATCATCATGTCACATCCATTGCGTCTGGTGAGTACATCTCCAGGCATCGCTGCACCCCATGTCCCGTGTTCCACACCATAGCCCATACTTTCCTACGTTCCATCCAGTGGGCCATGGGAGGACATACAACATCTGGCAATCGTCCCTGGGGCACCACCCAGGACAACTCCAAGTCCCGAGAATGCCTCCACATCTCTTCTCTTCCTCCCATTCCCTGCACTTGGCAGCCACCATGGCCACTTTTTCCACATCAATGCCACATTTTCTCGATTATTAACCACAATAGTTCATGAATAGAATATCATTAAGTCCACTCTGATCCTTACTGTATTCCTCCTTCCTGTGGACCTTGGCTTGGTTGTGTCCATTCCACATCTATGTCAAGAAGGGGTTTAGATTCCACATGGATATTGGATGCAATCCTCCTGCTTTCAGTTGTAGGCACTCTAGGCTCCATGGTGTGGTGGTTGACATTCTTCAACTCCGTGTTGGCTGAGTGGAGTAAGTCCAATAAATCAGAGTAGGAGCAGAAGTCTGTTGAGGCTCAGGGCCTGGCTATCATATTGTCAGGCCAGAGATTCAAATCCCCTAGATATATCTTAAGCCCCAGGACCAACTACAATTACAGTAAAGTAGCATGAAAGGCTTGTGAAAAGAGATCACATCTGAGTCCAGCTCCATCACGCAGAAACACCAGCTCCAAAGAAGGGCCAACTGACATGGCAGTGAACCCCATCTGCCATGACCATAGAACCTGTGGGTCTCTTTAGCCCTCAAAAGGACCAGTACCTGGGGTTGTATCTACTTTATCTGTCTCTGAGACTCTGCTCAGGTGTGCATAAGGACAATCCTTCTGACAACCTCCAGACTCTTTTTTAGAAACTCATAGCCATATGAACTCATTTGTCTTTTCCATTTTCCCCTTACTTTAGGTCAAATAGCATTTTTAACTCCTGTTATTATATGTAGACAGGGATATTCTGCTGGTCCGCGTTGAACCTTTAAGGTCATTTTCTAGTTACATCATCAGCTGGTACTTAGTAATCCCTCGGTGCCAGGGAGGCTCATCCCCAGGTGTCATGTCCCACGCTGGGAGAAGGCATGCATTTACATGCTGAGTTTGGCTTTGAGACTGGCCACATTTGAGTAACACGGAGGCTGTCAGGAGGGAACTCTTAGGCACAGTGCTGCTCTAGGTCTTGTTCTTATTTCAGGTGTATAGGCTCACAAGCATAGTCATTAGTATCAGGGGCTCACTGTTGGACCCTCATTCCTTCCTGGTCCTTACCGTTGCACCTGGGGTACTGCTGCTGCTTCCCTAGGGACCATGACAGAGCCCGCCCCTGGCCAGTAACCCAGTACCCCCCCCAGATGTTGTTTTTAATTGTTTCCACCATGAGTATATCCAAACATTTCCATGCACACTGGACACATGCCTTGTATAACTCCCTGTCAACCATATATCTCTTGTCAATAACATCCCATACCAGTATTCCTCCACTGCCATTGTTGAACCACTCTGTGATCCAAAACTTCCTAAAAAATGAAGCCCAATATAATGTCAGGTTCCCTTACTAGTAAAATGGAATATAGCGATGAGTTTAAAGGTTAGATATAGAATACATATTGATTTGGAAAAATTCTACATCCTATCTTTTTCTTTTCTTTTTTCCTAATTATTGAGCTTCTCTTCACAAGATCCATAGATCACAGTAATTCATATATACAATATACAGTACTCCCACACATCCACCATAAAACCTTTTCCCTTCCAAAGTGGTAATCTTTTAACTTATTCGTATCATATTTACTGAAACTAATGTACAGACTCCGAGACAATAGCTTTCAAACAAGGTGACATCTGTGCTTTCATTGTGGTCCATACTTTAGTCTATACCGTTTTCTAAATTTTTTAGTTATCCTATGTTTTACATTATGGTTTACATTATTAGTCTGTCATCCCCTATATGTTTTTGGTGTAATATTACATGTTTTATATCCATCCTTGTGTACTCTCACGAAACTCCTCTCTTGCCCCCACATTTACCTTGGTTCCATCCATTCAACATCCATTTTCCCCTCCCCTTGGGGTGCACAGTGACAGCCAATCTCCATTTCCCGAGGAGCCACGTCCAGAGATACTTGCAACAGTGTTCAGGGCCTGACTTGCTCAACTGCCCTAATGCCCTGGGAGCCACTCTTTCTCTCGAGAGATACAGTTCCCTCTATTTGATGGCATTAGTCCTCCCCAGGATGTGGGTCCACCCCCACTCGCACTACTTGGGTCTCTACCCAATGGTACAACCCACCCTGGCAAAATGAGCATTCAGACATTCCCCAGGAGTCCATCCCACATCAGACCATCCCCTCCGGGCATCCTAAACAGGTAACCCCCCTAATTATATTTTGATACGGTTTTCTCAGCATTTTACTCTCAACCAACACCTGACACTCTCCTATGTTCATATATTGCCCCTCCCTCCCCCCAATTTTTTGGGCAATATTACCCCTCTGCCCATCCCCAGCTCCCTTCAAACCCACAAATCCCCACCCAAAGGCAACCCCTTGCCCCCATTTTATCTCTTCTTTGTGCTCATACTTACCGCCAGCTCATCATAGATTCCACCCCTGCAGACGTCAGCTCACAGCCTTCCTCCACCCCCCCGATTTCCTGTAAGCCTATCTTCCAGTCTCTAGCTCTCTGCGGCAGCTTGCTTATTTCATATCATTGAGGTCATGTAGTATTTGTCCTTCAATGCCTGGGTTGCTTCACTCAACATAAGGTTCTCAAGATTCATCCATTTTATCACATGTGTTTGTAGTGTATTTGTTCTTAAAGCTGAGTAGTATTCCAATTGTATGTATATACCACATTTTATTGATCCACTCATCTGTTGATGGGCATTTGGATTGATTCCAACTTTTGGTGATAGTGAACAATGCTGTTATGAACATTGGTGTGCATATATCGGTTTGTGTCCTTGTTTTCAGTTCTGATGGGTATATAACCAGCAGTGGTATTGCTGGGTCATATGGCAAATCTATGGTTAGTTTTTTGAGAAACTGCCAAACTGTCCTCCAGAATGGTTGGATTCTTCTGCATTCCCACCAGCAGTGGATGATGCTCACATTTCTTCACATCCTGTCCAGCATTTGTATTCTTCTGTTTTTTTCATAGCTGCCAATCTTATGGGAGTAAGATTTTATCGCATTGTAGTTTTGATTTGCATTTCCCTGAGAGCTAGAGATTTGGAGCATTTTTTCATGTGCTTTTTAGCCATTTGTATTTCTTCTTTGGAGAAGTGTCTGTTTAAATCCTTTTCCCATTTTTTAAATGGGTTGTTTATCTTTTTGTTTTCAAGATATATGAGTTCTTTATATATGCAAGTTATAAGTCTCTTAGCAGATATATGGTTGCCAAATATTTTCTCCCATTGTGTAGGTTCCCTTTTTACTTTCTTGACAAACTCCTTTGAGGTACAGAAGGCTTTGATTTTGAGGAAATCCCATTTATCTATTTGTTCTTTTGCTGCTCGTGCTTTTGGTGTGATATTCGTGAAGCCATTTCCTGTTACAAGATCTTGTAGATGTTTCCCTACACTGCTTTCCAAGATCTTTATGGTCTTGGCTCTTATATTTAGGTCTTTGATCCATCTTGAGTTGATCTTTGTATAAGGTGTGAGGTGGTAATCCTCTTTCATTCTTCTACATATGGCTATCCAGTTCTCCAGGCACCATTTGTTGAATAGGCCATTCTCTCCCAGTTGAGAGGGTTTAGTGGCTTTATCAAATATTATATGGCTATATATTTGCGGTTCTATATCAGAACTTTCAATTTGATTCCATTGGTCTGTGTGTCTCTCCTTATGCCAGTACCATGCTGTTTTCACTACTGTAGCTTTGTAGTATGTTTTCAAGTCAGGTAGTGTGACTCCTCCAATTTCATTTTTCTTTTTCAATATGTCTTTGGCTATTCGGGGCCTCTTTCCTTTCCAAATAAGTTTCATAGTTAGTTTTTCTAGTTCCTTAAAGAAGGCTGTGTTGATTTTTATTGGGATTGCATTGAATGTGTAGATCAGTTTTGGTAGGATAGACATCTTAATAATATTTCGTCTTCCTGTCCATGAACAGGGAATATTCTTCCATTTATTTAGGTCTTCTTTGATTTCCTTGAACAGTCTTGTATAGTTCTCAGTGCATAAGTTTTTTACATCTTTAGTTAAATTTATTCCTAAATACTTGATTTTTTTATTGACTATTGTGAATGGTGTTTGTTTCTTGATTTCCTCCTGATCTTGCTCATTATTGGTGTACAAAAATGCTACTTCTTTTTGCACATTGATCTTATAACCTGCGACTTTACTAATTTATGAGTTCTAGAAGCTTTGTTGTAGACCTCTCAGGGTTTTCTATGTATAGGATCATGTAATCTGCAAGTAATGAAATTTTGACTTCTTCCTTTCCAATTTGAATGCCTTTTATATCTGGTTCTTGCCTCAGTGCTCGAGCAAGTACTTCTGAGACAATGTTAAACAGAAGGGGAGAGAGTGGGCATCCTTGTCTTGTTCCTGACTTTAGAGAGAAGGATTTTAGGATTTCTCCATTGTAAACAATGTTGGCTGTAGGTTTTTCATATATACTCTTTATCATGTTCAAAAAATTTCCTTGTATTCTGATCTTTTGGAGTTTTTTATCAAGAAAGGGTGCTGTATTTTGTCAAATGCTTTTTCTGCATCTATAGATATAATCATGTGATTTTTTTCCTTCCATTTGTTTATATGGTGTATTACATTGATTGATTTTCTTATGTTGAACCATCCTTGCATACCTGGAATGAATCCCACTTGGTTGTGGTTTATAATTCATTCAATGTGTTGTTAAATACGATTAGCAAGTGTTTTGTTAAGTATTTTTGTGTCTAGGTTCATTAGAGAAATTGGTCTGTAATTTTCCTTTCTTGTGGTGTCTTTGTTTGGCTTTGATACTAGGGTAATGTTGGCATCATAGAAGGAGTTAGGCAATGTTCCTTCTGTTTCAATTTTTTGGAAGAGTTTCAGTAGGATTGGTGTTAGTTCTTTCCGGAATGTTTTGTAGAATTCACCTGTGAAGTCATCTGGCCCTGGGCTCTTCTTAGTTGGGAGGTTTTCAATGACTTATTCTACCTCTTTACTTGTGATTGGTTTGTTGAGATCATCAATTTCTTCTTTCGTCAATAGAGGCTGCTTCTGTGTTTCTAGAAACTTGTCCATTTCCTCTGAATTGTCATTTTTGTTCGAATAGAGTTTTTCAAAGTATCCTCTTATGATAGTCTTTATTTCTGTGGGGTCAGTGGTGATATCTCCTTTCTCATTTCTTATTTTGTGTATTTGCATCTTCTCTCTTTTTTTCTTTGTTAGTGTCACTAAAGGTTTGTCAATTTTATTGATCTTCTCAATAAACCAGCTCTTGGTCTTGTTTATCTTTTCAAGTGCTTTCTTATTTTCTATTTCATTTAGTTCTGCTCTTATCTTTGTTATTTCCTTCCCTCTTCTTCCTGTTATATTACTTTGTTGTTTTTTTTCCTAATTCCTCCAAATGTGCAGTTAGTTCTTCAATTTTTGCTCTTTCTTCTTTTTTGATATATGAATTTATGGCTATAAATTTCCCTCTCAGTACTGCTTTTGCTGTGTCCCATAAATTTTGTTATGTTGTGCTATCATTATCATTTGTTTCAATGTAGTTATTGATTTCTTTTGAGATTTCCTCTTTGACCCACTGTTTTTCTAAGAGTGTGCTGTTTAATTTCCATGTCTTGGTGTGAAGTCTGGGCCTCTGGCCCTTGCAGATTTCCAGCTTCACTCCACTGTGGTCAGAGATATTATTTTGTATGATTTCAATCTTTCTGAATTCATTAAGCCTTTCTTTGTGGCCTAGCATATGATTTATCTTGGAGAATGATCCATGTGCACTTGAGAAAAATGTATATCCTGCTGTGTTTGGGTGTAATGATCTATATATGTCTATTAGATCCAGCTCCTCTAATATACTGTTCAAATATTTTGTTTCTTTAATGATTCTCTTTTGAGATGTTCTGTCCAGAGTTGACAGTGGTGTATTAAAATCCCCCACTATAATTGTAGATGTATCTATTCTTTCACTTAGTTTTTCCAGAGTTTGCCTCACGTATTTAGAGGCGCACTTGTTAGGAGCATAAATATTTATGATTGTTCGCTCTTCTTGAGAGCTTGTCCCTTTCACTAATATGTAGTATCCTTCTTTGTCTCTCACAATTGTTTCGCATTTAAAGTCTATTTTGTCTGTTATTAATATAGCTACTCCTGCATTTTTTTTTTTTTTTTTTGGTTGTAAGATTGTTTTCCAACCATTCACTTTCAGTCTCCATGAGTCTCTGGGTCTAAGATGTGTCTCTTGTAGACAGCATATAGATGGGTCATATTTCTTTATCCAATGTCCCAGTCTGAATCTTTTGATAGGTGAGTTTAATCCATCCACATTCAGTGTTATTACTTTCAAGGAATTATTTATGTTAGGATATTTTGTTTGTTTGTTTGTTTTTCCCTTCTCTTTTTGTCTTTTTTGTTGCTCTTACACTCTCCTCCAACTCTGCCTGTCCTGTTTTTTCCTTTCTTCGTGCAGAACTCCCTTTAAAATTTCTTGAAGGGGAGGTTTCTTGTTGGCATACTCTTTCAGTTTCTGTTTATCTGTGAATATTTTGAACTCTCCATCATTTTTGAATGCTAGTTTAGCTGGATAGTGTATTCTTGGTTAGAAATTTTTTCTTTTAGTACCTTGACTATATCATACCACAGACTTCTTGACTCCATGGTTTCAGATGAGAAATCAGCGCTTAATCTTATGGAGCTTCCCTTGTATGTGATGGTTTTCTTTTCTCTTGCTGCTTTTAGAATTTTCTCTTTGTCTTCAGCGTTGGATAATTTGACAAGTATATGTCTTGGGGTGAGCCTGTTGGAGTTTATGACGATTGGGGTGTGCTGTGCTTCTTGGATATGTACATCTGTCTCTTTCAGTAGATTTGGGAAGTTTTCAGCCATTATTTCCTGCAACACTCCTTCTGACACCTTTCCCTTCTCTTCTCCTTCTGGGATGCCTATAATACGTATTTTTTAGCGTTTTGCATTATCATTCAGGTCCCTAAGTCCTAGCTGGATTTTTTCTATCATTTTATCGATCAATTCTATTATCTGTTTGATTTCCAATGTACTGTCTTCCAGATGACTAATTCTCTGCTCTGCCTCTTCTAGTCTGCTGATATTTGCTGTGAGTGTATTTTTTATTTCTTGAACTGTGGTGCTCATTCCCATCATATCTGTTATCTTTTTGTGTATGTCTGTAATTTCCCCTCCAAGTGTTGTCTTCATGTTGTTAACCTCTTCCTTTACTTCATTTAATTTGTTGGTGATATATGTTCTGAGATCTTTAATTACTTGTGTGAAGTTCTGCTCCCCTTCCTGGTTTTTAGTTTGTTCATTGGATTCAGCCATGTTTTCCTGATTACTTTGGTTTGTAGATTTTTGTTGCTGTCTGGTCATCATTTTATCTTGATGGGTTTAATCAGTTCCTTAGCTTCTTTGTCTAGTCTTGGAGATTAATTAGCTGTTCTTTTTTTTTTTGCATAAGTGTTATATATTCTCTTTGTCACTTTGTTCTTCTTATTCTAATTTCTTATTGCTGGTTAAGTTCACTTTAAAGGAAAGTATTAGGGCCATGGAAAGGCAATTGTGTAAGCAAGGAAAAAGTGTAAAGTAGTATTGATGATAAATGTTAACAGAGCAACAGTATGAGATCTGGGAGGATGGATATTACATTCATGTAAGTTGTGTAGAGTTATAGCAGTAAGTAGAGTACTTATAATGAGGTAGTTGACTGAATATGGGAGGAATATGGTATGAAATAAAAAGCTAGTGTTTTTGTGAGAGAGGGAAAGAGAAAGGAAAGACAATAGTTTCAAGAGTGGATAAAAGACAGAAAACAGAACAAAGGTATTAGAAATTAAGAGTTAGACACTTTGGGGATCAAAGAAAGGGAGGTGGAATATAGGTGAGACAGTAGATGATGGAGGATATCAAGATGTAGGGGAAAGGGGATAGTGTAGGTAGCCAAAATCAATTCACACAGAAATGAGGCAGCAGAGGATGAGGAAACCCAGCAAATGTGAGGTGTTCCCTGCAGCACCTTCCCACCAAATCGATGTCCAGACACCTCCTGTCCTGCAAAATCCTGAAACAGCCTGGGCCGAAGAATTTCCAATGCTGCCCAGCTGCTTATTTGCAGGAAAGAATCTCAGGTGCGCTCATTCTGCCAACATCTTGCCCCACCTTGAGAAAGTTTCAATTATTCCTTTCCTATTTGAATGCTCATTATTCATTTCTTGCCTAACCACTCTGGCTTGAACTTCAAGTAAGGTGCTGAATAACAGTAGTGGCAGAGGATATCCTTGTTTTGTTCCTGATCTTAAGCAGAAAGCTTTTAGTCTTTACAATGTAGTATGATTTTAGCTGTGGGTTTTTCATGCATGGCCATGATCATGTTAAAGATGTTTCTATTCAAAGTTTTCTGAATGTTTTTTGTCAAGAAGGCTGCTCAGTTTTGTTAAATGGATTTTCCACATTAGTTGAGACCATCATGTGTGGGGTTCTTTTTCATTTGATATATTAATTTGCTGTATTATATTAACTGATTTTCTTATTTGAACTACTCTTGCATACCTAGTATAAACTCAATTTGACCGTGTTGTATAATCCTTTCAAGGTGTTCTAGTTTTCAGCTTGCTTGTAATTGTTGATGATTTTTGCATCTATACTCAAGAGAGATGTTCTGTAATTTTCTTTTCTTGTAATGATTTTATCTGGCTTTGGAATTACAGTGATGCTGGCTCATAGGAGAGTTGGGAAGTGTTTCCTCATCTCAATATTTAAAAGATTTTGAACAGTGCTGGTGTTAATTCTTTGAATGTTTGGTAAAATTCACCAGTAAATCTGTCTGGTCTAGGGCTATTTGGTTTGGAGGTTTCTGATTACTGATTCAAACACTTTCATGTTATTGGTCTGTTGAGATCTTCTATTGCTTCAAAAATCAGGCTGTCTGTGTGTTTTTTATTTTCATTTTAGTATCATTTATACCTGAACATACATAAACAATAAGTACATAGTAAAAGTTGTGAACTTCCAAAGCAAATATGCATAAAGCCATACAGGGGTCCCATACATAAACCCTCCACCAATACCTTGCATTGTTCTGAGACATTTGTTACAAATTATGAAAGAATATTGTCAAAAATATGACTACTAATCATATTCCTTATATTACATTTGATGTGTTTTAAACCCAAACAATCCTATTATTATTTTTTAAATATATTTTTATAGCAGAAGTTGTAAACATACAAAGCAATCATGCACATGTGCAGAATTTCAAAAAAAAACAAAAACAAAACACACCCTTCTATCAACACACCACACCATGGGTGGAATATTTGTTACAGATTGTGACATAATATCATCTGATTACTACCAGGCCCATAGCATACATTGGGCACACTTTTTCCATACTACCCCATTATCAACACAGTACATCTTTGGCATAGATGCAAGAATATTATATAATTCCTGTCAACCACAGTTCACAGGTCACTCCAGTTGTATTTTTCCCATGCTTCTCCACATTCCCACCACACTCTAATAGTGATGTACATTTGCTCTAGCTTACAAAGGGCATTCTTGCATCTGTACCATCAACCACAATTCTCATCCACCTCTGGGTTTCCTGTGCTTTTCAGTCCCTAGATTATTCTCTAGCATTCTGTCAATTGGTATTTATATCCCTAGACTAGCATTTTCAGCCACATCCTGATTTATAAACCATCTGTTACTGATAACGTGTTACCATCAACTCTGTACATTTCCATACTTTTACAGTAAAACTGATTAAATCTTCCACATACATTAAACATCATTAGTCCAGCTCAATCCTCCTCATATCTCCTTTAAGAATTCACCACCTACCACAAGGTCTTGAAGATATTTTCCTATATTTTCTTCTAGAAGCTTTATGGCTCTTGCTTTTCTATTTAGATTTTTTATTCATTTTGAGTTGACTTTTGTATAAGGTATGAGATAGAGGTCCTCTTTCCTTCTTTTGCCTATGGATATCCAATTCTCTCAGCACTACTTTTTGAATGGACGGTTCTGCCCAAGTGGGTGGAATTGACAGGCTAGTAAAAAATCACTTGACCATACATGCAAGGGTCTGTTTCTGAACCATCAAATCAGTTTCATTGGTCTATATGTCTATCTTTATGCCAGAACTGTAGCTACATAACCTGATTTAAAATCTGGAAATGAGAGTCTTCCAATTTTGCTTTTCCTTTTTAAGATGTTTCTGGCAATTCTGGACCCCTTACCCTTCTATATAAATTTGATAATTCTGTTTTCCATTAATTTTTAAAATGCTGATGGAATTTTTATCAGGATTGCACTGAAACTGTATATTGATTTGGCCAGAATAGACATCTTAATGATATTTAGTCTTCCAATCCATGAATGTGGAATGTTCTTCCAATTATTTAGGCCTTTTAAAATTTCTTTTAACAATGAGCTGTAATTTTCTTAATACAAGTCCTTTACATTATTGGTTAAGTTTATTCCTGAATATTTGGTTTTATCTATCATATTTTATTTTCACCACTCTTTTGACATTTTTAGTTACTTTTCTTTTTATAATCTTCATTACTAGACTCTCTTCCAGGCCTCTTTCTCCTGGCTGTAGCATACCCTTTGGTATTTCCTACAAAGCCAGCACCTTGGTTACAAATGTTCTCAGTTTCTGTTAAGCTGAGAGTATTCTAAATTCACCCTCATTTTTGAAAGATAATATTGACAGATATAACATTCTTGGCTGGACGTTTTTCTCTTGCAGTATCTTAAATATATCATACCACTGTCTTCTTGACTCCATGGTTCCTGGTGAGAAATCAGCACTTAATCTCATTGGGTATCCCTTATATGTTGTGCATTGCTGTTCTCCTTTTGCTCTCAGAATTCTCTCTTTGTCTTTGTCGTTTGAAATTCTGATTGGTATGTGTCTTGGAGTTGGCCTATTCATGTCTTTTCAGATGGGAGTACATTGTGCTTCTTGATCATGGATATCTATGTCCTTCAATAGGGTTGGGAAATTTTCTACCATTATTTCTTCAAATATTCCTTCTGCCCCTCTTCTCTTCTCTTCTTCTGGGACACCATTGACAAGTATGTTTGTACATCTCTTGCTGTCGTTTAGTTCCCTGAGATGTTGTTCAATTTTTTTCCATTCTTTTCTTCATCTGTCTTTTGTATGTTCACTTTCTTTTTGTTCTTTTTGATATTAAAGAAATATTTATTGTAACTTGCACATGAGTCCTAATATACATGTAGGCAAACACCTCAAATCTTACTCAGTGTTATATTAAACTTACATTTGTTAAGTTATAAATTTTTTCCTTTATTTTCTTTTAAATGTTACATTCAAAAAATATGAGGTCCCCATATATCCCCACCCCATCCATGCCACTCCTCCCACATCAACAAACTCTTCCATCATTGTGGCACATCCACTGCACCCAGTGAATACATTTCGGAGAACCACTGCAGCACATGTACAGTGGTCCACATTGTAGTCCAAACTCTCCCCCAGTCCACCCAGTGGGCCACAACAGGACACACAACATCCAGCATCCATCCCTGAAGCACCGCCTAGGACAATTCCAAATCCTGAAAATGCCCCCACACGATATCTCTTCTTCCCTCTCCCGATCATCAGCAGCCACCGTGGCCACCCTCTCCACATCGCAACTATAATTTCTTCCCTTACTAATCAAAATATTTCCCCAGCTGAACACCAGTAAGTCCACTCTAACCCATACTCTATTCATCCATCTTGTGGACCTGGGATGGCCATGTCCAGTCCCCCTCTACATCAAGAGGGGGTTTAGATTCCACATGGATGATGGATGTAATTCTCCTGCTTGCAGCTGTAGGCACTCTTGGCTTCCTGGTATGGTGGCTGACCCTTTTCACCTCCCAGTCAGCTGGCCAGGGTAAGTCCAAGAAACCAGAGGGTAGTGTATGTTCACTTTCAGAGGCCGTTTCTTCAAGCTCACCTATCCTTTCTTCTGCCTTCTCAAATCTACTATTATATGATTCCAATGTATTTTTAATTTCACTTATTTTTCCTTTCATTTCTATAAGCTCTGTTATTTTTCTATTTATGCTTTCAAATTCTTCTTTGTGCTCATCTAATGTCTTCTTAATATCCTTAATTTCTTTAGCCATCTCACTGAATTTGTTAAGGAGATTTGTTTGAACATCTATGATTAGTTGTGTCAGCTCCTTTATGTCATCTGGAGACTTATCTTGTTCCTTTACCTGGGCCATATCTTCCTGTTTCTTGGTGTGGACTGTAATTTCTTGTTGGTGTCTTGGCATCTGGCTTACTAGAGTATTTATTCTGGGTGCAATTTTTCTCTTTCATTTAGGACTTTCTACTCTTTCTCCCTTGCTAGTAGGAAGCAAGGATGTATTTTGTGGTATAAGCTTGGAGTCTCAAGCTTCCCTCATTGCCCAGGGACCAGTGAAGCTTCTCCCAACTTTCTCCTTTGCCAGGGGTAGCTACAGAGTCATAGCTGCATGGAATAATCCAAGTTGTGCAGGCCTAGATTGTAGTTACCTAGAAATATTGATGAAGCTTCACACCCATTTCTTTCCTGCCTGGGATAGGGATGGATCTGCGGGTGTTGGCAGCATTCTATGCTGTGTTTATCTGAGATGACCACAGTTCTCCTGGTAGACTTCTTCCTTTCACTTATTTTTATTTATTTCTCTCCCCTTCCCACCCCTACCCCATTGTCTGCTCTCTGTGTCCATGTGCTGTGTGTTCTTCTTTGTCCTCTTGTATTCTTGTCAGTGGCATTGTCTCTTTTTGTTGCATCATCTTGCTGCATCAGCACTCCATTTGTGCGGCACCACTCCTGGGCAGGCTGCACTTTTTTTGCCTTGGGCAGCTCTCCTTATGGGGCGCACTACTTGTGCATGGAGCTCCCCTATGCAGGGAACACTTTTTTGTGGCATGGCACTCCTTGAATGCATCAGCACTCCATGTGGCCCAGCTCACCACATGAGTCAGGAGGCCCTGGGTTTGAACACTGGACCTTCTATGTGGTAGCCAGACATCCTACCAGTTGAGCCAAATCTGCTTCCCTGGTAGATTTTGATTATTCCATCTATGCCAGCTGAATGTACCTATAGTTACCTGGATGGGCTGGTGCAGGGACTGCTAGCTTCCTCCCTGTTAGAGGTGGGGCTGGAGCTTAGGCTAGGGCTGCAGGCCAATCTGGGTGAAAGAAACTGGTCTCCTCCACCACTGTGGTTTTCAGTCAGCCTAGCTTCCCCTCATGCTGGGAGTGGGGGAAATAAGTGGTGACTACCAGCCTCTTTCAGACTTGGACTGGTCCAAACTTTATCTGTGCTTAGGGTTATACTTTAGCCAGTCAAGTTTACTAATGAGTAGCTGTAGTTGGTGGCCAACTGTCTCTTCCTCCCTGTCTTTGGGAAATGGAGTTTCCAACTCCAGCCACAGAATTACTCCTGAGACAGCTTGCGTGCCAGAGCAGGATGATCACAAGCCTCTGTGATGTGGCTTGTATTTTCCTGGAGAGGTCTGGTGTAGGTCCCTGCAGCTTCCTACCTGTGGAAGGTTGGAGCTACAATCTGATCTTGATGGAAAGAAGCCAGTCTTTCCTACCAGCAGTGTGATTTTTCAGTCCGCCCCGCTTCCCCTTGTGCCAGGCACAGAGTTAAGATGGCAGATACCAGCCTCTTTCTGTCTTAGACAGGTTCAAACTTTAGCTGTTCTATTTTTTTAAGATTTATTTCTTTAATTTCTCTTCCCCTCCCTGCCCTCCCTCCCCCCAGTTGTCTGCTCTCTGTGCCCATTCACTGTGTGTTCTCCTGTGTCCGCTTGTATTCTTGTGAGTGGCACTGGGAATCTGTGTCTCTTTTTGTTGCATCATCTTGCTGTGTTGGCTCTTCATGTGTGTGGCACCACTCCTGGGAAGGCTGCACTTTTTTTTGCACTGGGTGGCTCTCCTTATGGGGTGCACTCTTGTGTATGGGGCTCCCTACACGGGGGACACCCTGCATTGCACAGCACCCCTGTGTGCATCAGCACTGCACATGGGCCAGCTCATCACATGGGTCAGGAGGCCCTGGGTTTGAACCTCCCATATGGTGGGCGGATGCTCTATCCATTGAGCCAATTTCACTTCCCTTTAGGTGTTCTTAGGATTAAACTTTAGCCCACTGAATTTACCAATCAGTAGCTGAAGTTGGTACCCACCTGTCTCTTCCTCCCCCATTTTTGGTAAGTGGAGTTTCCAATTCCAGCCAAAGAATATTTCTCAAGGAGGTTTGTGCCATGGGTGGAGGTGGACACTGGCCTCTGAGGCATGGAGTGCTCTATTTATTAATCTTCTCTACAGATGGACAGACTCCTGTTTCCATTCTTTCAAGGATGTTGCAGGATGTTCTTTTGTTCCTGGAACCCTGTAGAGGTGCTTTAGATAGCTGTGGGTGATTACTAACTGCCCTATAGCAGGAACTAACTCTAGGAGCTCCTTACTGTGTCACCATCTTGCTGGTGGTTGTTTGTGTGTTTTAAAGAATTTGTTCATTTTTTCTAGAGAATATCATTTGTTGGCACACAATTGTTCATAGCATCCTCTTATGATACTTTTTGTTTCTGTGGGTTTGATAGTAATGCCCCCCTTTCCTATTTTGTTTTAATTCTTTGTGTCCTCTCTTTCTCTTCTTTGTTAGTCTAGCTAAAGATTTGCTGATTTTATTGATCTTTCCAAAGAACCAATTTTTGGTTTTGTTAATTCTCTCTAATGTTTTTTTATTCTGTATATCATTCCAGTCCAATCTTTGTTATTTCCTCCATCTGTTTGTTCTGGGTTTATTTTGTTTTTCTTTTTCTTGGTTTTCTTCATATGTAGATTTGAACTCTTTATTCTTTTTTAATGTAAATATTTAGGACTATCAATTTTCCTCTAACACTGCCTTAGCTACATCCCATAAGTTTCAATACCTTGAGTTCTCATTTTCATTCATCTTAAGATAGTTTATGATTTCTCTTGTGATTTCTTCTGTGACTCATTGATTGATTGTGTTGTTCAACTTCCATATATTTGTGGGTTTTCCAGTTCTCCATCTGCTTCTCATTTCTGGCTTCTGTTGTTGTCAGAGTAGATGTTTTGTATGATTTCAATCTTTTAAAATTTATTGTGGGGTGGCGAGTGGGTTATATGGGAATCTCTTATGTTTTTCAATGTAATATTTTGTGTGATCTATTAACTTAAAAAAGGCAATTAAAAAATAAAGAAAAAAATACTAAAATTTTAAAAAAAGAAATTAAAAAATAAAGTAAAATTTACTGTGAACTTCTTTTGTGACCCAACATTCAGTCTATCCTGGAGAATGATCCATGTGCACTTGAGAAGAATGTGTACTCTGCTTTTTCTGCATGCAATGTTCTGTATATGTCTATTAGGGCTAGTTAATTTCTTATATTGTTCAAGTTCTCCATGTCATTACTGATCTTCTCTCTAGATGTTCTACCCATTGAGGAAAGTGATGTATTGAAGTGTCCAAGTATTACTGTGGAGGTATCTATTTCTCCCTTTAGTTTTGTCAGTTTGCCTCATGTGTTTTGGAGCACTGCCACTATGTGCATAAATGTTTATGATTGTTATTTCTTCTTGGTGTATTTAAACTTTTATTTGTGTATAATGTCCTTCTTTGCCTCTTACTAAAGTTTTTTTTTTTTTTTTACTTAAAGTATTTTATGTCCAGTATTAGTATAGCTACCAGAGCTGTCTTTTGGTTCCATTTGCATTAAATATATTTTCCCCTCATTTCACATTCAATCTATTTGTGTCTGAGTTTAGATAAGTCTCTTATAAACAACACACAGATGGATTGTGCTCTTTAAAATCCCTTTTGCCAATCTGTGTCTTGAAGTGTTCAATCCATTTACATTTAGTATTTTTTTAAAAGATTTATTTTGTTTATTTATTTCTCTCCACCCACTCATTGTCTGCACTTGCTGTGTCTGTTCATCTTCCATATTTCCTGAGGAGGCACTGGGAACGGAACCTGGGACCTCTGATGAGGGAGGGAGATGCCCAATCACGTGGACCACTCCACTCCCCACCTTGTTGTGTCTTTCATTATATTTTCCTTCTGTCTCTTGCTGCATCATCTCGTTGCATTAGCTCACCATGTCCACCTGCCACAACAGTTCACTCTCTTCTTTAGTAGGCACCAGGAACCAAACCAAGCACCTCCCATGTGGTAGGTGGGAGTCCAATCACTTGAGCCACATGCACGTTCCTACATTCAGTTTTATTACTGATAAGGCAGCCATTTTGTCTTATATGTTTTGTCTCTCTTTTCTGTATTGTAGCCTTCTTTTGTGTATATTTAATTCTGTGATGTAACTAATGGATTTTATTTTTCATTTTCATTTCTATATATATTTTAAATACTTTCTTAGTGGTTACCCTGGGGTTTGTATTAAACACTAAGTTTATAACCTACAAGCTTGAAAAAATGCCAACTTAATTTCAATAGCATGTGTAGTCACTGCACCTGTATCCCTCCATTTCCCCTCTTTATGCTGCTTTTGTCACACATTACCTCAAAATATTTTGTTTCCATTACATGGAAATATGATTATTTATTACTAAATTACAGTCTAAGTCATATAGAAAATAAAGAGTAGAATTATATGCTCAGGATACAGTACTATTAGGATTTGCTTTCACTGGAGATCTTCACTTCTTCATACTGCTCCAAGCCAGGATCTCTTGCTCTTTCCTTTCAAGCTGAAGATTTCCCTGCAACACTTCTTGTAATGCAGATCTTTCCATGATGAACTCTCACAGTTTTTATTTGTCTGTGAATGTCTTAAATTCTTCCTCATTTTGGAAGAATAGTTTTGTTGAATAAAAGCTTTTTGTCTAGCAGTTTTTCCCTTTCAGTACCTTAAATATGTCATACTACTGCCTTCTTAGCATCAATGTTTCTGATGAGAAATCAACACTTAGTCCTATTGAAGATTTCTTGTATGTGACTAATCACTTTTCTCTTGCTGTTTTCAGAATTCTGTCTTTATCTTTGGTATTTGATATTTTAATTAGTATGTCTTTGAGTAGATCCATTAGGGTTTATCCTGTTGAATATACATCAGGCTTCTTAGACATGTATCTTTATGTCCTTCATAAGAATTGAGAAATGTTTAGCCATCATTTCCTCCAATATTATTTCTTTCCCTTTTCCTTCTCTTCTCCTTCTGGGACTCTCATAATGCATTTGTTGGTATGCTTTATGGTTCATTGTTTCCTTGGGTTCTGTTTACTTTTTGAAAGTTTTTTCTCTATCTGATCTTTTGACCTTATGATTTTGATTGTTCTCTCTTCTAGTTTACTAATTCTTTTGCTGTTGTTTTGCTTTTGTGTGTCTCTAGTGTATTTTTATACTCCATTCTTGTGTTTTTCATCACCATAAGTTCTGTTATCTTCTTTTTTAGGCTTTCTAATTCTCCTTTTTTTTTTCACATGTTGTCTTATTATCCTCTAGCTCTATATCCATATTTAGTTTATATGTATTCATATTTCCCTTTAGCAGCTCCTTGAATTGATTTAGGAGATTTTATTGGGCTTTGATTAGTTGTTCTCATGTCTGTTTTCTCTGAAGTTGTAATCTCTTCCCTTAAACGAGCCATACTTTCTTATTTCTTTGTATGGCTTCTGTTTTTTTGCTAATGTCTCAGCATCTGATTATTTTGATGTGCTAGCTCTGGAGTAGGTTTCCCCTCTTGCTCACAGTTTGACTATAGATTGGATGTGTGGTAAGGCTCTTCTTCAACCTTTGTTCCAATTTATACTTAATCTTTCAGCACCCTGTATTAATCAGCCAAAGGGGTGCTGATGCAAAATACCAGAAATCAGTTGGTTTTTCAGAAAGGTTTTTTATTTGGGGTATAAGCTTACAGTTACCAAGCTGTAAAGTGTAAGTTACTTCCCTTACCAAAGTCTATTGCCACACATTGGATCAAGATGGCTGCCAATATCTGCAAGGGATTAGGCTTCCTGGGTTCTTCTCTTCCCCGGGCTCATTTCTCTCTGGGCTCAACTCCTCTCTTTCTCCATGAGGTCAGCTCTAGACTATGTGGCTCTCTAGACTTTGCCTCTCTCCATAAGGCCAGCTGTAGAAGACCAAGCGATGGCTCTGTCTCTCTCCCTGGGGCTTGATTCTCTCTGGGTTCAGCTGCTCTGCTCCTCTGCATGCTTACATCCTGGGCTCCAGCTCACAACTCCAGCACCAAAACTCCAACATCCAAACTCTGACTAACTCCTCTGCTCTGCCACATAGTTTTTTATGTGTGAGCATTGGCTCAACATCCTAGAGATGTGCCCCAATCAAAGTTGTAATCATAACTTAAGCATGCCCAGGTACAGACCAGTTTATAAACATAATCCAATATCTATTTTTGGAATTCATAAACCATATCAAACTGCTACACAACCCATGCTTAACAGTTCAAAATCTCTCAAGTCTTTGTACTTGTCTCTTGCCCTAGGCATGTCCTGCAACTTTTTAGATTACCCTATTATGTGCACCTGGTTCACTTTCAGGAGATTTACTTTCTGCTGTTCCTTCTCCAGGAGTGCTCAGTTGTTCTGTTTGCTTTTATGCACACTTTCCTCCCCAGCAGTTCTGATTTGCTCAACTGCTCTCCCATTCTTAGGGCAGCCCTTCCACTATAGCTGTCAGTCCTCTGTTTACTCTGCCTTACAACAGTTCAGTTTTCCCCTTTTTCCTGTGTGGTCTTTCTGCCAACCTTAACTCCCATGTAAGGGTATTCCACCCCAGGGAACCAGAGGGGTTTGGCATTCAAAATGTCTTTTAGATGCATCTTTTAGATGCACCAGCAATTAGCAACAGTGCTGGGAGTGTGCACTGTTTGCCAACAATTCTGCACTAAATGGCTCTTGTTTCCTGTATCCTGGAGGCGGCTTTGCATGTGTGTGCTCATGGGCTGCTAGGGTTCGGCATTGGGCCGATGTGACCTTGGGTTCCTGTGCATAAATGTGTATGGTGATCTAAGTTGCTGCCATAATTGATGCTGAGGTCAGAGACTATGGCAGTAGGTACCCAAGCCAGAGTACTGTCACTGTGACTCTTAAACTCCACACAACCACGTGTCTGGGAGGCGTCCAGACTGGCAGGTCCAAGTTTCAGATCTCCTATCTTCTATTTTGGTTGGTATTCTTTTCATTCAATTCAGCACTCGTGGAGTCTTTCTCCAGTCTCTATTGTCCTACAAAGTTCCAAGAGAGTGGAACGTACCCTTTTATTTAGTTGTTTCTATGGGGCAAGTTTCCTGGGGATGTATATACCACCATTTAATGATGTCACTTCCCTTTCTTCATAGCCACTGGAAGGTATTTCTACTTGAAGATAATACCTAAGAAAGAAGAAGTCAAAAGAAGAGATGCAGATGTGTGCTCTGGGAGGGTCGCAAATGCAAGCTTCCCTGTCCTCTCCACATCACCATCCCTTACAAAAAAACAGTGTTTTCTCAATCATGGAAGCTCTTCTTTCCTCACTTTGATAAGGGCTTTCTTTAGTTAATTTTGCATAGTGCTTATACTGCCTTGAGTCCAATTCCGGGAAACGGACTTGGCCCAGTGGTTAGGGCATCTGTTCAAACCCCGGGCCTCCTTGACCCATGTGGAGCTGGCCCATGCGCAGTGCTGATGCGCTCAAGGAGTGCTGTGCCACGCAGGGGTGTCCCCTGCATAGGGGAGCCCCACGCGCAAGGAGTGCGCCCTGTAAGGAGAGCCGCCCAGTGCGAAAGAAGAGCAGCCTGCCCAGGAATGGTGCCGCCCACACTTCCCGTGCCGCTGACAACAACAGAAGCGGACAAAGAAATGAGACGCAGCAAATAGACACAGAGAACAGACAACAGGGAGCGGGGGTGGGGGGGAATTAAATAAATAAATAAATCTTTAAAAATAAAAAGAGTCCAATTCCCAGGAATCTTAAACTTCAGGAGCAGAATTCAAATAGAAAAGAAAAATGCAGCATTCTTGCCAATCCCAGTTTTGCTTTCTAGGTACAATGATTAAGGTTCATGTTGGCTCAGGGAAATATTTTATGCTGATTTAAGAAATTGGATTTATTTGGAGATTTCTGTTGAATAATTTAAACAGGAAAAACAGATGCGAATTTTTAGAGATTACTTTATTTTTAGTTGGTCAAATCCCTATATAGCAAACTAATTTGCACTGTTCAACTGAGGTAGATCATTATAATAATGGATCCCAAATATCATAGTCTCTGTTTCCATATACCTTTGCAATGGCATGTTGCCTCTCTTTCTATCCAGAAAAGATGGAGTAATAGATTCCCATAGAATCTAGGTGAGCCTTGTGACTTCCATTAACAAGAATGTGGCAGAAGTGACATTGTGTGGGCTCTAGAACCTATGCTTTAAGATGTCTGTCCGATTCTGAACTTCACTCTCTTGGAACAAACCTGCCTTGTAAGGAAGCAAACTGGCTACTGAGTGCTAAGAAACTACATGGAGAGAAAAGTCCCAACCTTCCAACTATCACCAGCCTCAGAAAAAAAATCATATTATAAGCCTTAATCACTTTCTCCACATTATGTTACTTTCTAAATGTGAAATAACTGTACTGTAGAATAGACATGTAAATAGAGAGTAGATTTTTAACAAAATCCTAGAATGGAATGCCTATGGTAATATAATTGAGCCTGAATGTAACATTATCATTTGAGCAGAGAGCAAAAATCAACCAGAATATAGAATCATCACTTAAAGTCCATCAATTAATTGCATATAAAATTTAACCATGCCTAACTACTGACCTTTAATAACTCTGCAAGAGATCAGAAGAACCAGCTCTTTAGGTCAGGTCACAGTTGTGCATGTTAGTGATGCAAGGAGCTAGTTTGGAAATAACTTACTTTCCTGGGAGGAAATGAAAATAGATTTTGTTTGTTTCATTTTGTTCTTTTAAGTTATAGAATTTTTCCTGACTGAATGCTATTTTTTTAACTACAATTAAGTATTTTGTTTTTGACATCAATTTTTATGAGAATTAAAGGGAAGTAAATACTCAGAAATCATAATAATGAAATGCCTCTTCCAAAGTGTAAACTAAGCTACATAATCATTTGGGGTTTCTGACTTTCTCATTTAGGTTCTTCTTTCAAGGTCTAAGTATGAAAACCATGTGCCTATGCCTGAAGGTTAACATGCTGGGTAATTGAGGACAAAATTTATAGTTTGTATATTAGGTGAGTGCAATATATTGGGTTCAGAATTCTGAACCCAATATATTCTACTCTTTTGAAACCTGAAGCATACTTTTTTTTTTTTTTTTTTGAGGTACGGAGACTGGAGATTGAACACATATCTGTTTGCTAGTTGTGTTTGCTCATTGTTTTGCTTGTGTTTTTGTTTTGTTTTGTTTTGTTTTTGCACATTGTTTGGCTCATTGTTTTTGCTCATTTGTTTGGTCATTGTTTGGTTGGTTGTTTATTTTCTTTGGGAGGTGCTGCGACCCTTGCAGCTGAACAGCTTCTTGAGGTGGGATGAGTGTGAGGCTGAGAAATGAAAGACACAAAATAGCGCAGGCCAAGTGGACCATGAGGAGTTCGCAACTCCCCTCAGTCACTTGGTTTGAACACACAGTTTATTTTATATCATAAGGGAAAACAGCACATTCAGAAGGTTTCCATTTCTAGGTTACTACAAACACAAAAGTTATTCTTTTATTCATAAGCCTACAGATAACACAGTCTCTTTCTTATCCACACTCAGCAAATTTAGCTCAGCACATGACCTTGGCCAGTGGGCTCCTCCTATTTTATTTCCAGACTCCCCAGGTGCACTTTGTCTACATTTTTACTGTGAACCTTGGAGGCTGCTTTGCAGGCTTCTGGGGACCCTTCTTTGCAGAGCTCCCCATCTCTCCCCCTTTTTACTATAGAAAAAATCTGCCAGCTATGACTGTGCCTGTCTTAGGTTGGCCCCCTCTGGGACTCTCACCCATCATTGACTACCAGCCAGTGAGGACAAGAACCTTGTCCCAGGCAGCTCTTTTTCAAGAGAGCTGTTCACATCTCATTGTGCCTTAAGGCCTTTTGAGTCAGACATAACTGGGTGTTTTCTGTTTGTATGTGGTGCATCTGCTGTTGTAACTGTAGTGAGCACCAGAGAAGTAGCAGAAGACAGGCAAAAGCCAAAAAATATCATAAATTGTAATGGAGGAGGTCCCAAGGGGCAAAATTTTGTAAACTGGTTAGCAGACTGTTAGTGGTAGCTTCAGGATTTAATGTAGCAAGATGAGCTGTTTGGAGGGCCAGGATTTCATCATGTAGGCTCTGTAAATCTAAAGTAATATTTTCATGATTTCAAATTCCTTGCAAATGGAGATGGACGGCACTCCAATTCCATTTCATATTATTGAACAATATGGGGTAACACAAACAAAAGTATTCCAAGGATGGCACTGTAGGTGCATCTGATATTGTAAAGTATCTAGTTGATTACCCAAAGAGATAAGAGTTTTCTCCAAAGCATTTAATTTTTGTTCTAATTTGTGATCAATGGGTTCTTGGTCCCGTAGGGCTAGGGAAGTATTTTGTGCTAAAGAGGTAACAAACTGCAGTTTGAATACATTGAGAAAGTGCAAGTCTAGCAGTAATAGAGGACGAAATGACTGTTATGACTGTGATAATGCTGGCTACAATTAAACCTAAGGCTTGAGGGCATGGGGCGGGGGGCAGCTAGTTGTAGTTGGATAATTTGCAACAAGCTTTCCTGGTGTCACTATACCAAGGGGTATATAAACATACAGGGAACATAACAAAAGTGGGCTGTCGAACTATTAAATACAGTTAATTAAATTATAATGCAAACAATGTACATAAAAATATCCTTTCACCTTAGTTATGTTAACCATTTCTGCTACAATAGCATAAGGAGAGGGCACACAGGCCCAAGTTCATAAGCAGATATAAGCTGCAAATTTGCAGTTCTAGGATTTGAAAAGTTAATATGATGTGTGGCAGCTACCAATAGCCAAAGGTCTCAGTGAAGTATTTTAACCTCCAGCCATATCTCCACATTTCCCCTTTTCTGTTTTTGTAAAGTACTGAATACAGCTCAGGTGGTTTCTTGTTGTATTACTCCCTCGAGGGTTTCAGTGTACATCTGAGGGCTCATCCCTCTCCAGAGCAGGAGGGATCTGATGTCACAGTCATTGAGGTAAGCTTGAAGGAATTTATGGAGGATGTCTATGAGCTGTTGGGAGTAACAGGCAGCCGGAACTGCTGGGCTAGGCAACACAAGGTCTAGTACTCACGATGTTTGCCTTTTCAGTGGAGCCACTTTGCCTTTTCTCAGGTTTCAGTGGTAGGGCCCTGGATCTTCACAAAGGTATCTGTGTCAACAGCCCTAAAAGGGATGTTAGAGGAGTGGGTGGGGACATGACAGTCAGTCACCTGTTACTACTAGTAGGTATCCTGGATGTTTTTCCATAGATCTGAGGGCAATTTACAACAGTCTATCATTTCTGTTTTGCTTTTAGTATTTGCAATCCACCCCTGGATAGGATGGGCAGTCTTCAGAGTGACCAGCACTAATGGATTGCGTCTTTCACTTTTAGCAGGGCCTCCCATGCTGCACACAATTGCTTTTTAATATTTTACTCTAGGCCTCCTTCCAGAATTGTGATTAAAACCCAAGGGGTACTTTTTAGAATTTTGCCTTTGCCACAAACTCCACCCAAAACCAATATTGGTGCTTGCCACATCCAATTCACAGGCTGTTAATGTCCACAGTTTCCCTCCCTTTTATTATCATTTAAAGCAGCTTGCTGGAGGTTTTCCTACTTCCATGAAGGACATTTCCCAATTAATACATACAATAGTTTTAATATTTGAGCTAAATGAGGGATGAAAGATTTTTTAGTATTTTAACAATATTACAAACTCTAGTAACAGGAGAAAATATTGTACTTCATTAATTACAACAGAGGGTATAGTTTGTTTTACCCAACCAAATAACATTCAAGAATTTGATAGAGCGGTAGGGACCATGCAGCCTGTTCTCATTGTTTGCCTATTTTAGGCTTTTAAGATAGGATACTGCTATTTCTGATGTTTCTTTTAACTTTTGGAAAGAGGATTACTGGTTAAAGTAACGTCATCAGTAGAGTATCAGCCACAGATTTTTTCTTCGCAGCCAGATTATTATCACCATGCCAGGACAGATGGTTGGGCTATGCACATAGCTTAGGGGAAGCACTACAAAAGTTCATTGTTGGGTTTTCCACAGGTAGGGGCATGCAGGCTGGCTTGACTGTTTAAGAAACTGCTAAAGAAAGTTTTAGTAAGTTTTAAAACAAAGTGATAGTGACACACTTGGGTATTAATTTCTTGCAACAAATTAGCAGAATTTGGGATTGCTGAATACTACAGTGTTGTTACTTTAATTGATGATAATTGGTTGTTTCTGTGACACATACTTTTTTATAATAATTAAAACCATAATTAACCATCTTGTACTTTTGTTTAACATTATGCCGAAATATTGGTAAATTTATACATTCTTAAGTATTCATGTGAAACTTTTACTCACACAATTTTAATTAACAAAGGGTTAAAAAATCCTGTTAATTTCATAACACTTTTAAACACCTTCCATTTAACTTGTAACATATTAAATGAACTCAACAATTTTATAACTTTAATTTTTCTTTCAAGATAAAAGAACACATTTTTTTGTAACCAGTTTGAAATAAAAAGCTACTTTTTAGGATTTGGTTTTGAGAAAGCAGGTTTGACAATTATGTTCCTTTAAAAGAGATAAGACATTTTCTTCTTCCAACATGGAGGATATGATAAGGTTAAAGCACAAGAAGCTATTTTGATAAAACAATCTTTCTTTGTATACTGATTATTCAGGATAAAAACATTTTATAAACTTTTACTGAAACAGACTAATGACTTGAGAAACTTTGAGAAAGAACAAAGTTGTAACTTTGCGTTAGTATACTACTTGATACTAAACCTTTTAAAACTTTATTGATAGATCCATCAAATCTTACTTAACTTTAACCATAAAAATTTCTTTTCCACGAAACTTTTGCACATCCTGCATTTGTTCAGGTTTAGTTTCCCACATGTTACCTTTTCTTAAGAGCCAATCATTTTATTTTAGGAAAAAATTATTTTTTCTTAATAATAAAAACACAGCCTATACATCCCACATACATAAATTACCAGGAAAACTTCTTATAACATATAATTACCATCAACACTAAACAAACTTGTTAAATGATGAACTTTTTTTCACTTTAAATACTTAGTAGCATGCAATACTAAAAGAAACAGTCTTTCAGAAACAAGTTAGTAGGGGAGGGTGGCTGCCAAAGTTTTCCTGTTATAAAATTACCTTTTATTATTATTATCAATTCAGGTTTTGTTTAATAATGACTTTTTGGAATTAGCTATTTAGATACCTTAATTTAAGCAATGCTTCTTTAAATCTTTTATAATTATTTATAACTATATAGACTATAATTATATTATTTTGAGACAAATTTTACTGATGTGGGCTATCGTGGGAGGCTTTTCCCTCTCTTCATAGATAACCTAAGTTGTATGTGTCCTGACTTGTGGGTGTGGGACAGTAAGAGGCTGCAGTCCTGCCCTTGGTGACCATGGCAATGACTCCAGTCCCAGTAGGTAATTTAGCAATGCAAACTCTATGTACATACCAGCCAGTCCAGGGAGACTCTGATGGTGGTGATACCGAAGATTAAGGGGACTTGGACTTGGCCTCAAGTGGGAAATATAATATAGCCTGTGCATAAATTCAAAATTATCTAATTCTGTATCCAAGTGTGCCAAGTCCCTAGGAATCCAGTTAAGTGATATAGGCTCTATGGGCTTTGAATGTTCAGAAAGGATGTAAGACTGAATGTGTATTCAAGGTTGCATCCAGACAGAATGTGGGGGAGATGCTAATTCAAGCTCACGTGAAATGTGGGCAATATGTTAATTCAAAACCTATCTGGTACTCAGACAATCATTTAACTAACAAAGAAAGTCATTTTCTTTCCTAAAAGCACCATTTGACTCCCCACCCTGTATAAAAGGAACTTGAAAATCTTGTTTGAGGTTGGAAACAGAAAGCTCCTGAGTCAGGCCAGCCATCAATAAATCATTTTTTCCCTCTCAAAATCATTCCTGAGTCCTGTCCTTTCTGTGCACAAATAATTGAACCTTTCTCGGCTTCTACAACATTACCTTCACAGAACACATTCCCTTACTTTACATTACCACAATACCTTCGACAACTTGCCACATGCATTTTAGTCCTGTCCTGCATATATTTATTTTTATTTTGAGTTTATGAAAATTAGCCATATTATTTCAGGACAAAACACACTCGTTTGAACAAACCTATTAAATTTTTGTTAGCACTCCCACAAACCTTTTACCTTTTTAAATATACATTTAAGTTTTACATTATTTTGTGAAGAAAAATAAACTATTCATTTCAATTTAGGCAAGAACCATTTCTTATGAAGAGAATTATAATAATTTCATTAATCAAGACATACAATTTTTAATCATTGTAGAAATCTCACTAACATTTAATATAGAGTATTAAGATAAGCACTTATTTAATTTTTTGCCATTTGAATAGACCTCTTTTAGAATTTTTTATTTATTAATTTATATTACCATCTGGAGGTATTAAAATATACACTGACATTGAACAAGCAGACAAACACAAAACACGTACAACACACCAAGAGAAACAAAGTTTACAATTTGACTCATAATTCTTACTTTCTTATTTTTTGGTATTGATGTAGGCTATGAGTGGGGGGTATATTCATAGATAACCCGAGAGGTGTGTTTTCTGTGTGATGTTCGTTTGGGACAGTGAGAAATGCAGCCCTGCCCTTGGTAACTATGACAACAATTCCAGTCCTGGGGAAACAATTTAGGAATGCAAACTCTATAAAAACGCAGACCAAATGTGCTAAAAGCTTATCTAGAATGTATGAAATCCGTGCTAAAAGCTTGCCTAGGATGTGGAAGATATATGCTAATTCAAACCTATTGAGCACTGAAACAGAGAACCATTTGGCCGTTCCTCTCTGTATAAAAGTAACTCAAAAATCTTGTTCAAGGCTCAGGTTTGAAACAGAAAGTTCCTGAGTCTGGCCGGCTGACAATAAATCATTTTTTCCTTCACAAAATCATTTCTGAGTTCTGGCCTTTCTATATGCAAATAATTGAACCTCTCTCATCTTCTACAATATTTTTGGGGGCTCTTCAAGGATTGCAAATGAAAGCCAGAGACGGTAGCATTTTTCCTGCTCCTTCCAGATCCCCAAGAAAGCCGGGAGGACTTGGGTGAACCCCAAACATCAGGGCACACCTAGATTATGTTTAATCCGGAAAAGATGTGGCTCCACTGAGTCTTTCCAATGAAAATCGAGGGCAATGGAAGGTCTGAAGAGAAAGATTCTGAGAATGAAAAAGAATTCTGGATGCAGAGGAAGGTAAGACTCCCTGGGGGAGCACAGTCTGGAGAACCCTAGCTTTAATTGCTAGGGAAAGAGGCTGCTCACCTCTGGAGAGAACCCCAGCAGCCTCAGAAATTTGGGGGGAAGCCATTCTCTCTAGGTCTGGAAAAAGGAGAAAAACAGGGGAAAAGCCTGGTGTTTCGGGTTTGTCTAACTGCATGTTGGAATCTGGAAACTGGTCTTGTCTCCACTGAAAAGAGTGGAGGCTTGATTATAATAAGAAAGGATGTTTATAGGTTCGAGTCCTAACATCCTGGAAATTGGTCTGGATTTTGAAAACCTTGGTTACAGAAAAATGAACCAGCTTTTCTAGTGAAGCTTGGGCTGGGTGTAAAGTTAAACAATGAAAAAGTCTAGCTGGACTCTTTCATTGTGGTGCTGAATTGGGAATGAATTCGCTTTATATCAGATATTAATGGTAAGTGTTCTCTCTTTCTAACGTTTGTGATGGCTGCAGGGGCAGCCATGCTGAAACAGATATATATGGAACTTCTGGGTCAGATTAATGTCTTTTGTGCTTCTGTCTGTGTCAGCTCAGTGCTCAGAGTTGTGTCGTTCTGTAAGTGGTGGAATTTGGTTGAGCTGGACCCCTCCCTTGCCATTGGCGAGGGGGTGAATTGATTATGGGGCAAAACTGCAGAGTCTGGATGTTTCCCCATGCTCTGCTGTCTCATCTCTGGTCCACCCCTTTGCCGGGGCTTGGAGGCCATCAGTGTCCACACCACACACTGGGTTTGTTGAGGCTGCCCCAGTCAGGGTGGCTGGGTCCCCAGGCAGGGCAGCCAATTCGAATAGGTTCGTTAGTTCTATTTTGGAGGAAAGCTGGCAAGGGGGGAGCAGCTTGCCCCTTTCCAGTGAGTCCTCACCTTCTATTCATGGCAGCACTCCTATTTGATCGCTGTGCACTGACTGTCTGCAAGGGGGGAGGTGAAGGGGATGAAAAGCAGGATCAAAATAAATGCAGTAAAGTTCCCTCCCTAGGGTGTCAAAGACCAAAATAAATTTGCATTCTGCCCAGGTTCTTCTGCTTTTCCAAATATCTCTCTCTCAGTGAGACTATGTAGAAATGCTTTGAAGTGTTTTAGAACTGTAAACTTGTCTGAAGAAAGGAGGCTATCTCTAGAAACAATAGACCTCTAATCACTTGATAGCCTTTTTAATAGTCTGGCTGGGAACTTCAGGGTTGTGAAACTACAGAGGAAGTAAAAAAAAAAAGGAATGAAACTGCACTTTAAAATCTGTGTTTGGCTTCTGTCAGTTGCTGGCACCTAAGAATTCAAGGTAGAATGTAGTTTACAAATGACTCTTTAAATGCCAGTACTCTCTTGCTGGTTAATTAAATGCATAACTTGCAGATGAGAATTTGTTCTGTTACTAGGAAAAGGCAGAACTTCATAGGATTCTTACTAATAAAATTCTTCTAGCTTAATTAATAAAGGTATCCAATTCACCTTAAGTTTAAAACTTAATGAAAACTGTAACTAAAAGTTAAGATCATTTATAAATGCATTTATATTATAAAACAGCAGAAGGATAATAACTGAAATTATAACTGGGTGAGTTTGGTCTAAACCTACTGTGGTAAGTGTGAATTCTAGGCTAACCTTACCTTTGCTTATGGTCATTTCAAGCCTAGCCTCACCCCTTGCCTTTGCTTATGGTTATTTCATAACTGCTTCTGCACCTATAGTCCAGGGAAAAGCAGATGTGAACATCCTTGTCTCCTGTCCTATTGGTATTAGTAACCCTGCTTTCTCTCATGAAATTCAAAGTAAAATATAAGGTTCTGAAACAAAAGAAAATTGTGTTAAAGCATTGGGAACATTTTGGTTACAAGCCATTAGTTAAGAAACAAAATTCTTGTGCAAAACTTCATGGTCATACTGCAAATTAAGAAAAAGTTTCAGGAGTCTTTGAAATGTTTTGCAGTCACACTTATTTTGTAAAAATGAAAGTTATAAGTAAATAAATTATGTTTCTGTGTCAAACTATTCATGTCTGCCTATTTGCTCAAATTGTTGGGGTTAAATATGCAGTTATATAAGTAATATATATTTCCGGAACCCAATTAAGCGAAATAGTATATAAAATAATGCAAATTATAAGTAACATCAATGAGTTGTGTTTCTGTCTAACTCTGTTTGTGTCTGCCTATTTGCTCTGTGTATATCTTTATACATCAGGATAATATCAAATTAATAAATGAAAATCTTTAAAAACCTCTATTAAATTGTTAAAAATTAAACACGCAGTTATGTATGTGAATAAATATTCCTAGAGACCAAATTAAACTAAGCAGGATGGAAAGGTCATATAGAAATCTGATTATAGGAACTATTGGGAAAGGGCCTTATCTTTGCAAGAGCTCTGAGGGCAGGACTAGGTGTGGCAGATTAAACCTATATATTAGGTTTGGGGAATTAAGAATCAGTTTGACCTATAATATCCCAGTTTAAACCTTTTGACAGCCTTAAATAAGAGTGGTTAGTGGTTCTGTTGCTGAAATTCAGTAAGTAAAGGAAGATCCATAAAAGCTATGGAAAGCTCTTTCCTGGATTACAATTAAATTATGCAATTGTAATGTGTTTAGGAAACTGATAGTCAGTATGCTTTAAAATCATTCATAGTTTCAGAACTTAAACAAAAAAAGGAAGTTTTGGCTTCCTGTGGGGAAAGGAGGGAGAGTGTTCCTTGCATAGACTATAATGGTTTCAGTTTTATTTAGCTTGTGTGTAATCTTCCTTAGTTTATAAATTACCCATTAAAGAAATTAACATATATACAAAATCTTTGGAGTAATGAAAATTGTAAGTTCATGTTAATGAAATTAAGCTAAAGAAAAAAATTGTAGATACACTCTCTAAAATAAATAAAACTTCTTTGGTTGGTAATTGTAATTTAATAAGTTTATTTATTTATTTATTTATTTAAAGATTAATTTTTATTTATTTAATTCCCCTCCCCTCCCCCGGTTGTCTGTTTTCTGTGTCTTTTTGCTGCGTCTTGTTTCTTTGTCCGCTTCTGTTGTCGTCAGCAGCATGGGAAGTGTGGGTGGCGCCGTTCCTCGGCAGGCTGCTCCTTCCTTCACGCTGGGCGGCTCTCCTTATGGGTGCACTCCTTGCACGTGGGGCTCCCCTACGCGGGGGACACCCTTGTGTGGCGCGGCACTCCTTGCGCGCATCAGCACTGCGCATGGGCCAGCTCCACACGGGTCAAGGAGGCCCGGGGCTTGAACCGCGGACCTCCCATGTGGTAGATGGACGCCCTAACCGCTGGGCCAAAGTCCGTTTCCCAATAAGTTTATTTAAATGTATAGTAACTAGTCTATGTGGTTGTGGTCAATTATAAAAAGGTTGTAAAAACATCTTCCAAACTGAAAATGTTTAAATGGTTCTAGTTCTAGAAGTCATTATTAACTAAAAACCTGGATTGATATTAGTAGCAAAGAATAACTTTGTGATAATAAAACCTGTCTGAGGCCACCGCAAAGTGCATATTTAATTAAATGGTAATGAAAAGTTATCTTAATTCTATTGGGAATCTTCCATTTTCATTTTAACAATGAAAAATAGTTTTTTCCTCAATTACTAAAGTAAAATACCTAATATTATCTCCATGGTAAAATTGTATAAGTAAACAAAGTCATTCATATATGATGTGTTGCATTAAAATGTTTAAAATATATAAAAACAAGAAATAAACTTTAACATCGTCAAACTTTTTTGTGCATTCAAACCAGGCCTTGAATACATTAGAGTTTGCCTCTCCATGTGAGTTACTGGCTAGGCTGGTCACTGACCCCTCAAATAGAATTATTTGCTATATCAGCCTCTGGTTATGCTCCTGAAGTCGATGGAAACTACGTTGCAGTTTCAAGCTCCTGCAGCAGCCAATGATGACTCGGTACAGCCAAGTGTACAATGGATATGCCTCCAGACTGGCGCTGTTCCATACTGCCAGAGAGCACTATGTACCAGGCTAGTAAAACACTGAAAACTCTCTCTAGGATCAACGATGCTGTGACTTACTCACTTTGTGAAGAACATGCTAAGTGGAGCCATGATTACCAAGATACTGTAAATAAAACATAAGCACAATTGGCATTATGGCCGGCTCCCATGGAGAGATAACATGTCAAGTATTACAAACCTGAAACTTAAAACTATTAATTGCAACTCAGAATCCTTTTGCATTAAGTAATACATTAATTAATATTAAGTGCTGTACTTTTGTCCTGTACGAAATATATGTCTAATAATTATAACTTTATCTTTTCTATTCTGGATCAGGTACAAAAGTATATTAGACATGTTAAATTCCTGGTAACTTCATTTTCTAAATTATAAATAAACATGTCTATAAAATAAGGTAGCAGTCTTAGCCAGGCTCATTCAACTTACTCTTCTACTGTACTCTACTGTGTAGCAAAAATGAGGCTTGCTCTCTCTTAATGGGTCATCTATTGAACAGTCAAAATTACCAGAAATTGTACAATTAAAACCAAAATTTTAAAAAACTTTATTCTGTAGTTCTGATCACTCCCACAGCTAAAATTAAGAAGATTTCCAACTTGGTGCACTAATTTGAATGAAACCAACTGCCCAAAAGATTCCAGTTCACCAGGAGCATCTAACAGAGCACCTGAGTGCTAATCATTAAACAACCTGAAGTGCATCTTCAAAATAAAGCAAAGTATCTGTTGCAATTTCTCTCTGAAAACATATAACTTTATATATATATATATATATATATATACTGTTCCCACCAGCTTTTTCAAAAAGGGTGCTATCTTCATAAATACCTAACCTTATCTACCTCTGTAATCCAATGTCCTCTTTTAAAAACCAGTATTCCAAAATTTTAATTAAGTTTGTTTCTTTCAGAATGAACATCTTATTAAACATTTGAAAATTTCATCCAGCTTCGTACAGAAAGCCAGATCCATCTTCCTCCAGTTAAAATAAAATAAAAGTTTTATACCTTGTTAGGCAATGACTACAGTCTGTGGCCAGCAGGAAGCAGTAACAGAAAAGAGATCATCTCCCCTCACCACCCCTTCAAGATTAAAGGTGTAAAGTCTTTAAGAGTAAGATAAATTAATACATGGATCTGGAGCCTGCCTGGAAATCCACGTGAGCACCAGTGGCCCCAAGATAACTGCAGGGGGTCCCACACACACGATTCTTCTGTCCAGAATGAAAACTTCCAAAAACAGGATAAACCCTAGATGCTTTAACAGGAAATTTGTCTTTAGATCCTCACTAAAAAATTGATAAGTAGAGTAATCAAACAAAACAACCACCCACCTCATACCTCCAACAATAATTATGCCAAAGCTTAGCAAGTTAAGTTTCAGCATAAGGGGGGAAATGTTGTAGGCTGTGAGTGGGGGGGCTGTACATATATTCATAGATAACCCGAGTGGTATGTTTTCTGTGTGATGCTCCTTTGGGACAGTGAGAACTGCAGCCCTGCCCTTGGTAACTATGACAACAACTCCAGTCCTGGAGAAACAATTTAGCAATGCAAACTCTATAAAAATGCAGACCAAATGTGTTAAAAGCTTACCTAGAATGTATGAAGTCCATGCTAAAACCTTGCCTAGGATGTGGAAGATATATGCTAATTCAAGCCTATTGAGCACTGAAAGTAAAGAACCATCTGGCCTTTCCTCTCTGTATAAAAGGAACTCAAAAATCTTGTTCGAGGCTTGGGTTTGTCCAGCCATCCTTCAATAAAGCATTTTTTTCTTCTCAAAATCTTCCTGAATCCTGGCCTTTCTATATGCAAATAATTGAACCTCTCTCATCTTCTACAACAGTATAGCTGTTTTGAAGTTCTCCATCATTTCACATCTTATATTTCACTGGTTTTAAGATTTCTTCTGGGATCCATGTTGCCTGGAACATGCAAGCTTGTTCTTGGAAACATTTTTATTAGCAATCAGTTAAGATAACTTGAGCAGCATAAATGTAGTTTTTTATTTAGCAGTTTAGACAGGTCCGTTAACACACATTTTTTGGATTACTGCTCTTTAAGACTACACTGAGACTTGAAGTGCAGGAGTAAACTATTGATTTAAAACCAAAAATTCCTTTTAAAACCTTGGTAAAAATTTTGTGTTTATTTTATTACTTTGATTAAATAGGCCAAATCAGAATTAGCATGGAAACAAAACAGAATACCAATGTTGCCATCATTTTCTCCTTTTCCAGGGGCTTAATTCTATTAACCCCCACTAGTCCATTATCATGTAGACAGCAGGGTTTGCAGAGTTGCTGCTAGAGTAATTTTCTTATCTTAGTTAGCACTTTAACAGAGTTTTCTTAAAGCCTGATTTCACTAACAAGGGCTTTATTTAGCACTTTTGCCTGTGTGGGACTTGGCACTTGTTTCAAAGGCTCATAGGCTTCAGTGCCCATAAGTATGTCCAAGGTAATAGCAATACTGTGAGCCTGATTACATTTAGCCAGAGCACTGCATTCTTTCTACCAATTACTTTTCCATAACAAATAGTGGCCTCCCATCAAGCAAGCTTTAGCTAAAATCATCCAATCTTTGGGACAAAGAGGATTTTAACTTACTGATTCTATTAAGGAGAAAGTGAATGGGGCAGTGGGCCCATATGTGCTACAAATGTATTTCAATTCTTTTAAGAACTTAAAAGGAATGGGTTCAAGCAGACGTACATATTGGGCAGGGTTATTGGAATCAAGGTGCTTTATGACAGGAAAAAGATTAAATGCAGAAATGTCCTCGCCCTCCACCCAGGCAGACCTGAGACCAGCTTACAAAGGAGATAGAACAGAGAGGGCCATAGCTACAGGAAACACTAGGGAAGGAGAACCCATGTTAGGGGGAAGGCACTGCTGACCGACAGAGGTTGCTTTCTGCAGCACTTGTTGATCCATTAAAGATAATTGTGACAGCTACTACTGGATAGCTATAGGAAGACTCCCAGTTGTCCTCCTCACCTTTCCTATCAGTCTCTAAGTCTACCTGAGGAGCAGAAGGCCATTGTAACAAAGTTTCCTTACTATGCATAGTGTGGCCGGAGAAGTAGAAAAAGGAACAGTAGCACCTCTTTCACTTTCACAAACTGGATCCAATGGATCATGAATCAAAGACCACGAAGGAAAAGTAGTTACTGGGATATTACTTGGACCCTCGGCAGCATAGCGGGCTCTTAAGTCCTGACCCACCTATTATCCCTATTAACCATACTCTCCTCTGGAAACCAAGGACAAGTCTGCTGGACAAAATCTAAAAACTGTTCTAACTGTTGGGTGGTGACCTTGGAACCTCGGTCAGACAACAGTGCCTTTAACTTTTGAACATACAAACTGTGTTGAGAAGAACTGCTATTCCCCATGCTTCACACCTGGCACTTCTATCCCCCTTACCAGTTTTGCTGCAGCCGACAACCTTCCCAGGGATAGGACCTCACACCTGAATTGATTCCGTCTTGCTCCTGTGAGGCTCCTGTGCATATGATGTCGTAAAATGAGTGAACTCCTTGTATAATCCAAACTCTGTGAAGTGGGTGCACTCCTTCCCCATGCCTCAGGTCCCTGTTCGGGTGCCACTTTCTGTGACCCATGCAGTTGAACAGGTTCCTGTGGTGGGAGGACTGTGAGGCTGAGAAATGAAAGACACAAAATAGCGCGGGCCAGGTGGGCCATGAGGAGCTCGCAACTACCCTCAGGCACTTGGCTTGAAAACACACTTTATTTTATATCATAAGGGAAAACACATTCAGAAGGTTTGTGTTTCTAGGTCAGGACAAACACTAAAGTTATTCTTCTATTCATAAGCCTATGGATAACACAGTTTCTTTCTTATCCACACTCAGCATATTCAACTCAGCACATGACCTTGCCCAGTGAGCACCTCCAATTTTATCTCCAGTCTCTCCAGGTGCACTTTGTCTACATTCTTACTGTGAACCTTGGAGCCTGCTCTGCAGGCTTCTGGGGACCCTCCTTTGCAGGGCTCCCCACAAGGAGGCACCAGCAACCAAACCCAGAACCTCCTATGTGGGAGGCAAGTGCTTAACTGCTTGAGCCACATCCATTCCCAGCATATCTTTTTATTTTTATTTTTTTATTCCTCCCCCCCTCATTGTTTTGTTTTTGCTGTCTGTTCCCTGTGACCATTCACTGGGCTCTCTGTTTCTGCTCATCATCTCTTTTTAGGAGGCACCAGGTACCAAACCTGGGACCTCCCATGTCGGAGAGATGTGGTCAATCTCTTGAGCCACCTCCACTCTCTGCTTTGCTGTGTCTCACTGTGCTTCCCCTTTTGTCTTCTTGTTACATCATCTCGTTGTGTCATCTTTTTGTGTCGTCTTGTTGCATCAGGTCACTGGGCCAGCCCGTTGCACCAGCCCTTTGTGCCAGTTCTCTGTCTTGCTCCTCTTCTCCAGGAGGCACTGCAAACCAAGCCAGGGACCTCCCATGTGGTAGGTGGGAGTTCAGGCTCTTGAGCCACATCTGCTTCCCCCAGCACACCTTTTTAAAAGGCTTCCCTGAAGACAGTTGGAGAACTGAAGTTTGTATTCCACCAGCAGAACTTTCTTCCTGCCTTGGTGTGGAAAATTTCTTTCAAAGGATGATAGCACTTTTTTGTAATTGAACATTTTTTTTTAACTGCAGTTACCTTTGTTACAAATGATGAAAGATTATTAAAACAATACTTTCAACTGCCATCCATAGTTTACTTTAGGTGTATTTTCACCCATATATCACCCTATTATTAACACCTTTTTAGTGTCATGTATTTGTTCTAATTCATGAAAGAACATTCTTATACTATTAGCTATAGTCCATCATATATAATAGGGTTCACTGTCTTATACAGTCCTATGCTTTATCCTTTTTTTTAACAAAGCAATTTTCTTGTAAATATTAATAAAGCATAAATCCATCTAAATTGTACAATCAATGATATTTGGTAAAATCACATAGCTGAGCATTCATCACTTCAGTCATTTCTAGAGCATATTCATTATTCCAGGAATAATAATAACAATAATAATAATAAACAAAAAAAAACCAAACGAACAAAACTGATCACCTCTCAATCTCTCTATGCCACCCTTGCCATACAGAGCTGCTATTCTGCTTCCTTCTCTCTAGTTTATTTGTATTTATATCTTGTTAAAACAGTCTTATATATGCAGTATCACCCATATTTTTATTTTACATGAGGTTTCACTGTTTTACAGTCCCATGTTACATTTTTTAGCTTTCCTTCTAGTAATATATATGTCCTTAGACTTTCTCTTTCAATCACTGTCATATTCATATAATAGCTCTGCTAGTCACATACACCCTAAAGTGCTCTCATCATTTCCATTCATTTCCAAATATCTACAAACAACATTTTAACCAATTCTGCACAGAATAACCCTCAGCTTTCCATTCTCTACCCTCATTCTACTTTCTAATGACCAAATTCTAATTACTAATTCCATGAGTTTACATAATATATTCAGTTCTTAATAGTGCAATCATACAGTATTTGTCCGTCTGTGTCTGGCTTGCTTTACTCAACATAATATTCTCCAGGTTCATTCATGTTGTCATATGTTTCACAACTTCATCTCTTCTAACCACTGCATAATATTCCACTGTGTGTATATACCACAATTTATTTATCCATTCATTGCTTGATGGACACCTGAGTTGTCTCCAACTTTCAGCAATTGTGGATAACACCACTATGAACATTGGTGTGCAGATGTCTATTCGTGACATTGCTCTCAGTTCTTCTGGGTATATACCTAGTAATGGTATTGCCAGGTAATATGGTAAGTTTATGTTCTACTTCCTTAGGAATTACCAAACAGACCTCCACAGAGGCTGAGCCATCTACATTCCAACCAACAGTGCATAAGTGTTCCTATCTCTCTACATCCTCTGCAACATTTACAGTTTTATGACTTTTTAATAGCAGCCAGTCCAAAATGTGTGAAATGATATCTAATTGTAGTTTTTACTTGCATTTCTCTAATCACTAGTGATGTTAAATATTTTCATTGCATTTTTTTCATTTGTATTTCTTTAGACAAATGTCTATTCAAGTCGATTGCCCATTTTTTAATCAGGTTATTTGTCTTTTTATTATTGAGTTGTAGCATCTCTTCATATATCATAGATATTAAGCCCTAATCCAACAGGTAATTTGCAAATATTTTCTCTCATTGAATCGTCTGCCATTTTACCCTCTAAACAAAGTCCTGTGTTGTGCAAAAGTGTTTAATTTTGAGGAGGTCTCATTTATCTATTTTTTCTTTTGTTGCTCATGATTTCGGTGTAAGGTTTAAGAAACTACCACCTATCACAAAATCTTAAAGATATTTTCCTACTTTTTCATGTAAGAGTTTCATGTAGGTTGTTGCTTTTATAATTAGGTACTTGATCCATTTTGAGTTAATTTTTGTATAAGGTGTGAGATTGGGGTCCTCTTACTTTCTTTTAGCTATGGATATCCAGTTCTCCTAGCACCATTTGTTGAATAGACTGCTCGCCCAGCTGGGTGGGCTTAACAGCCTTGTCAAAGCTTACTTGACTGTGGATGTGAGGGTCTATTTCTGAGTTCTTGATCCAGTTCCATTGGTCAATCTAACTGTTTTTATGCCTGGACCATGTGGTTTTACCACTGTAGCTAAGTCATATGCTTTAAAGCCACGAAGTGAGAGTCCTCCAACTTCACCCTTCTCTCTGAAGACATTCTGGCTATTCAGGACGCTTATCCTTCGAAATAACTTTGGTTATTGGCTTTTCCATTTCTGCAAGAAAGGCTGTTGGGATTTTTATTGGGATTGTGTTGAATCTGTAAATCAGTTTGGGTAGAATTGACATCTTAATGATATTTAATCTAGCATTCTGTAAACATGGGATGTCCTTCCCTTTACTTAAATCTTCAATTTCTTTTAGCAATGTTTTGTAGTTTTCTGAATACAGGTCCTTTATGTCCTTGGTTAAGTTTATTCCTGTATGTTTGATGTTTTTAGTAGTATTATAAATGGATTTTTTTCTGATTTCCTCCTCAGATTGTACATCAGTAGTGTGTAGAAATGTTATTGATTTTTGCATATTAATTTCATTTCCCCCCACTTTGCTGAACTCATCTATCAATTCTAGTATTTTTGTTCTGAAATTTTCCATATTTTCTAGATATAGGATAATATCATCTGCAAATAGTGAGTTTTACTTCTTCCCTTCCTATTTGGTTCCCTTTTATTTTTTTATCTAGCCTAATTGCTCTAGCTCAACTTGGAGCAAAATATTGAATAACAATGGCGATAGTGGGCATCCTTGTCTTCTTCCTGATCTCAGCAGGAAAACTTTCAGTCTTTCACCATTGAATGCAATGCCAGTGGTAGGTTTTTCATATATTCACTTTACCATATTGAGAAAACGTCGTTCTATTCCAATCTTTTGGAGTTTCTTTATCAAGAACGGTCCTGTATTTTGTCAAATGCCTTTTCTGCATCAATTGAGAGGATCATGTGATTTTTATTCTTTTTTATCAATGTAGTTTATTAAACTAATTGATTTTCTTGTATTGAACCACCCTTGCATATCTGTAATAAAAACCACTTAATCGTTGTGAATAATTTTCTTTTAATGTGCTTTTGAATTTGCTTTGCAAGTGTTTTCTTGAGTATTTTTGCATCTACATTCATTAGAGATATTGGTCTCTAATTTTTTTTTCCATTGTGTGTCTATCTGCTTTTGGTATTAAGGTGATGTTTGGTGTTCTTCCTGTTCAGTCTTCTGGACAAGCTCTTGCAAGATTGATGTTAGATCATCTCGAATGATTGGTAAAATTCACTTGTGAAGCCATCAGATCCTGGGCTTTCTGTCTTTGAGAGGTTTCTTTTTTTGTCGTTTTGTTTTTTGTTTTGAGGAACCAGGGCCTGGGACTTCACCCAGGACCTTGTATGTGGAAAGCCAGTGTTCAACCACTGAGCTATATTAGCTCCCCTGAGTTGGGATTTTCATTTTTTTTCCTTGTTGTTTTAGTTTTTGTTTTTCAGATGCACCAGAACTGAACTCAGGACCTCTTATGTGGAAAACAGGTATTCAACCACTTCAGCCAGATTCACCCTTTTGAGAAGCTGTTGAAGACTTTCAGTCTCTTAAACTGTGATTGGTTTGTTGACGTCTTCTATATCTTCTAGAGTCAGTGTAAGTGGTTTGTGTGTTTCTAGGAATGTGTCCATCTTGTCTACATGTCTAGTTTTTTGGCATACAGTTGTCCTTAGTATCTTCTTATAATCTCTCTTATTTTTTCAAGGTCAGTGGTAAAGTCCCCCCCTCCATTCCTGATTATATTTATTTGTTTTCCTCTGTCAGAGTAGCAAAGTGTTCGTCAAATTTGTTGATCTTCTCAAAGAACCAACTTTTGGTTTTGTTGATTCTTTCTATTGATGTTTGATGTTGTTCTTGTCCTCAGTTTCCTTTATTTCTGCTCTGATCTCTACTCTTCCTTTCCTTCAGCTTCATTTGGGAATGGTTTGTGTTCTTTTTCTAGTTCCTCCATGTGGAGGAACTAGATCTTGAATTTTAGCTCCTTCTTCTTTGTTAATGTTAGCATTGAGGGCTATAAATTCGCTCTCAGCACTGACTTTGTGGTATCCCATAGGTTTTGATATGCTGTGTTCTCATTTTCCTTTGTCTCAAGATATTTGCTGAACTCTCCTACAATTTCTTCTTTGACCTACTGATTGTTTAAAAGTGTGTTGTTTAATCTCCATGTACTTATGAATTTTCTAGTTTTCCATCTTATTGATTTTTAGCTTCATTCCATTATAATCAGAATGGTGTTTTGTTTAATTTCTATCTTTTAAAATTTATTGAGACTTGTTTTGTGACCCATCATATTGTCTACCTTGGAGAAGGATCCATGAGCACTTGAAAGAATGCACATCCTCCTGTTTTGGGGTTCAGTGATCTATAGATGTCTGTTAGGTCTAGTTAATTTATGATATTATTCAAGCACTGTTTCTTCATTTTCCTCTGCCCAGATGTTCTATCCAATATTGACAGTGTTGTATTGAGGTCTCCAACTATTATTATGAAGACATCTATTTCTCTCAGTTTTGCCTGTGTGTGCTTCATGTGTCTTGGGGCACTCAGGTTAGGTGCATAAATACTTAGTAGAGTTATTTCTTCCTGGTGAATAGCCCCTTTTATTAATATATAATGATCTCCTTAATCCCTTTTTTTCCCATTTTAGTACCACTACTCCAGCTCTTTTTTGGTTACTGTTTGCATGGAATTTCTTTTTACAACCTCTCACTTTTAACCTGGTTGTGTCCTTATCTCTGAGGAGAGTCTCTTATAGACAACATATAGATGTCTCACATTTTTTAGCTATTTTATTAGTCTATGTCTTTTGGTTGGGGAGTTCAAATCATTATCATTCAATGTTATTACTGTACAGGCATTACTTACTTCATCCAATTTGTCCTTTGGCTTTCTGTTTTGATATCATATTATTGTCTGCCTTCTTATCCTTTAATTTACATGACCTAATAATCTTCATTTCTACACTCTTCTCCAAGTTTCTTACCCCTGTTTTCTCCATTCAGGCTGCAGCACTCTCTTAAGTATATCTTGTAATTCTGGTCTTTTGGTAACATATTCTGTGATTTGTTGGTCTATGAAGATATTGAGCTCATCTCCATTTTTGAAGGACAGTTTTGCTGGATACAGAATTCTTGTCTGGCAGTTTTTTTCTTTTTCAGTAGCTTAATTATATCATACCACTTTCTTCTTGCCTCCATGATTTCTGATGTTGCCTCCATGATGTTCTTCTTGCCTCCATGATGTTCTGATGTTCAAAAGTGATGTCAGCACTTTTATCGATGTTCCCATGTATGTGATGAGTTACTTTTTCTCTTGCTGCTTTCAGAATCCTCTCTTAATCTCTGATGTTTGTCATTCTGAATAGTAGATTTATCAGGGTAAGTCTATTTGGATTTATTCTGTGTGAGGAATGTTGTCCATGGATATTGATATTTATGTCTTTCATAAGGGTTGGGAAGTTTTTGGTCATTATTTCCTCAAATATTCTTTCTGCAACTTTTCCATTCTCTTCACCTTCCGGGATTCCAATAATGTGTATAGTTTGTGCATTTCATGGTGTCATTCAATTCCCTGAGACCCTTTTCCGTTTTTTCCATTATTTTCTCTGTCTGTTATCCTGTCTTTTCCAGTTCAGATGTTCTATGTTTGAAATCATTGTTTCTGTTTCAAGCAATTCAGATTTGCTCTTATGTGCCTCTAAATTTTTTTTCACCAATCAAGTTTACTCTAATGTATTCTTAATCTCATCCATCATGTTTTTCATTCCCATAAGATCTGTTACTTTTCTTTACAGGCTTTCAACTTATTCTTCATGCTCATCTACTGTCTTTTCAATACTCTTTAAGTCTTTTGTCATAATTTCTTTTAATTCTTTGAATTGATTTAGTAGAGAGTGTGATTATCAATGATTAATTCTATTAAATCCTGTACCTTTTCAGGATATTTGGTGTGTTCCTTTGGCTGGGCTATCTCTTCCTGTTTCCAAGTATGGCTGGTAATTTTTTTTTTATGGATTGTAATCTTTTGCTGATGTCTAGGTATCTGAATATGTTGGTGAATTTACTCTGATGGCCAATTTCTCTCTCTTGCCTATTGTTGTTTTGTTTTGTTTGTTTTTTGTTTTAGTTTTTATGCTTTTCTTTGATATTTGGTTCAACTTCTTCTGAGTATTTAAAATTGCCCAGCTCAAGTTATCAAAATTGGGCCAGGGCCCAGACTTTCTCCCAGGAGTTAGGGTACAGAAAGAACCAAAAGCAGATGTTGCTTGCTGGCACAACTTTCCATGGAGGTGTTTCAATCTCTGATTTCCTGTATTTGGACAGGAGCTGAGATTCAAAGTGAGCTCCGCTGGCTGAATTCACTGAAGAAAACTCCCCCAACTCCACCTTCCTTTTCCCCTGTAACAGCTGAGAGGGAGAAAAATATCTCTTTCACTCTCAATCATCTGCAGTGAGCCAGGAGTTTTACCCCAGCTTAATATCTTGGGGGGGCATGGGGGGTGGCAGGAAGAGGGTGTAGTTTGGTAACTCACATTTGTTGTTATGGGTTCTTCATCTCTCTGTCCCTCACCCTCCTGTGAGTTTCGTAGCATTGGACTGGTTTACTGATACTCAAAGCAGATCCCTGGGACAGCTTTTAGCTCTTTCTCCATTGTTTTTGTGAGTGTTGAGCCCTGTCTGCCTAATCCAATGCCATCTCCCCCAATTCCCTAAGCTTTAACTTTTAATTTTTTCTAGTAACATATATGACCTAAAATTTCCCCTTTTAACCACTGGATTAATCAGGATCCTCTAGAAAAACAGAATCAACAAGAGATATCTGTAAATAGTATGAAATTGTATAAAATTCTCTCATGTGACCATGGGGATACACAAGTCCAGATTCTGCAGGCAGGTGGCAAACCAGAGGCTCTAATGAAAGTCCAATGAAAGTCCTCTATGATTTCCTGGGAGACATTGACCGTCCGAAGACAAGCTTAGAAATTCTCTCTGAAAGCTGAAATCACTTCCCCTTGTAAGACATTGGACAAAACATCACTCATTGCTGATGGCAATCTCCCTGGTTGATTGTAGGTATAATCAGCCATCTATGCAGTAAACTCGCTGATGACTAAAGTCCATAAGTGTCCTTGTATTACAGTTAGCCCAGTGCTTTCTTGACCAAACAAATGGGCACAATTACTCGGCTGAGTTGACACATTAGCCTAACCATCACAACCACATTCACCTCTCTAATTCAGTGAGGTTAATTATACACACAATAATGTGCTACCATCACCATCATCCATTTCCACACTTTTTCAATCAACCTAAATAGAAATTCTGTTTAAATTAAGCATCAGTATCACAGTCTCTAACCCCAATTTATTTCTTTGTAACCCATATTTCAGATTCTAATTCTATGACCTTGCTTATTATAATCAGTTCATATCAGCAAGATCATACAATATTTGCCCTTTTGTGCCTGTCTTACTTCACTCAGCCTAATGTCCTCAGGTTCATCCATGTTTCCACACGCATTCCTTTTTATAGTTGAATAATATTCTATCATATCACATTTTCTTTATTCATTCATCGTTTGATGTACTCTCGGATTGCTTTCATCTTTTGGCAATTGTGATTAATGCTACTCTGGATATTGGTGTGCAAATAATTTTGAGTCCCTGATTTCAGTTCCTCTGGATATATACCTTGTAGTAGGATCGTCGGCTTATATATATTTAGCTTCCTGAGGAACTGCCAAACTGTGTTCCACATTGGCCATACCATTTTACATTTCCACCTGCACTTTATAAGTGTTCATATTTCTCAACATCTTCTCCCATACTTGTAGTTTTCTGTTTTTTTAATAGTAGCCATTCTAGTGGGTATGAAGTGATATCTCACTGTGGTTTTGAAATGCGTTTTCCTAATAGCTAGTGATGTTGAGCATCTTTTCATGTGCTTTGTAGCCATTTGTATATCCTCTTTGGAAAAATGTATTTTTTAAGCTTTTGCCCATTATTGATTGGAATGTTTGTCTTTTCCTTGTTGAGTTGTAGGATTTCTTTGTATGTTCTGGGTATTAAACCTTTATCAGATACTGTTGTTTCCAAATATTTTCTTCCATTGAGTAGGTTGTTTTTCACTTTTGTGAAAAGTCTTTTGATGCACAAAAGTTTTTAAATTTGAGGAGGTCCCATTTATCTGCTTTATCTTTCATTGCTTGTGCTTTGGGTGTAAAGTGTAAGAAGCCATTGCCTAACACAAGATCCTGAATGTGCTTCCCTAAATTTTTTTAGGTTGACTTCCTCTACTGTGTTTCTTTGAGAGAGCTGCAGTGAATTTGCACAGGACTTCTCTTGTCTTTCCCTGGAGTGTGCTAAAAAGTGCATCACTACTATGTGTTATAATGAAGCCAAACGTACTATCATCCAAAAGTAGCACTGTAAAAGCCTCTGTATGGAATTTGTTGTCAAACAAATACAATGAATGTATTAATTCACTTAAAAGCCTTAATTCAATGTTGACTTTCTTTTCCTTTCCTTCTTCTATTACAATTGTTCCACAAGAAAACACCAGACCATTTGGAAGTACTTTGTTACAAAGTTTGAATCTTTGTTGTATGTATGTAATGGGTCCCAGGACTGAAAGTTGGTTTGCTTCTGACTTAATGTTAGATGCAGTTCCAAACTCATCTGCTAACATTTTTGCTAATCATGAAATCTCGTCTTTGGCAGGAATGATCAACAATATCATGCTTGTGCCAGTGCTATGGGCCACTTCCAAGCTTTTGATGAACTTCTTGAACTTCCAGATCTCCATGTTCCTGTTGGCAGCACTGGGGTTGTCCACCATCTGCTCATCTCCTTCTCCCTTCAGGCCCAGGCCTGGGCAGCAGTGGCTGCTCCTCCCCAGCAGTGACTCTGCTGCAGCAGAGGCTCTTGCCAGTTTTTTTAAAAACTAATTTTAAAGAAGTTTAGGGTAACTTTTACAGAAAATTATATGGGAAGTATAGGGAATTCCCATATAACTGCCCTCCTGCCCACACACACATAATTACACTTAGGTAACCCTATTATTGACCTCTTAGATTAGTGTGGAACATTTGTTACAGTTGATGAGCCAATATTAAAGCATTCCTACAAACCAAAGTCTACAGTTTATACATTTTTATACTTTGTACTGTACAGTTCCATAGACCTTGACAAATCTGTAAGGTGATGTGTCTGTCATTGCAGTTATTAAACAGAAGAATCTCATTGCCCCAAATACGCTCTGTTCCACCCATTATTTTCCCCATCCCCACCCACTCCCATCAGAAACCTTGACAACAACTATTACTGTATCGATGTTACAGGGTTTTCCACCAACGCAAGGTAACATCCACAATAACAAGAAATCTATTTTGGCCCACAGTTACACCCACCCTCTCCCTGCCATAACTGTTCATCCCCCAATCCCTGCTGACCCAGGACCATGTCTTCTCCAACAGCCGCAGGCTGAGAAGGGGCCCAGATATCATGGGGCAATGGAAGGAATTATCCTGTCCTCAGTGCAAACACTCCCTATTTTTTAGGATGGGACCTGTCCATTATCGTTGTTTTGTTAGTTGCCCAGGGCAAGACCAAAGAACTAGAGAGTAGGAGCTATCTGCTACTTTGCTGGAATTCAGGGCCCAACCAGCATTTGAACAGTCCAAAGGTTTAAGTGTCTGTGAAATATATTTAACAAGTACATTGAAAATTATAGGTTAAAAAAAAGGAGTAGAAACACCATGATTAGGGAAATTATAGATGAGTATAACTATGTTATATTGGGAAAATAGATTATCATATATTGCTGAAAGGACCTGCCAAAGGGGTGTTAATATCAGGTGCTGTGTGCCTTGACTCTGCTGTCCAGATGTCTGTAGAGACCATTGGGAGCACTCTTGTTTGAGGCTTTGTTTATTGTGACAGTTTGTGAAATCTGCCTGTGTAACCTCCAGAATGACTTCCTGACTCAATTTGAAATCTCTTAACCATAAATACTCTTTTTATTTAATGTTTCCCCGTTTGGGTCAAGGTCTATTTTGAAATGCATCATTGATTAATGCTTGGTAAGCATTCCTTGGTGCTAGGGTGCTCATCCTCAATAGTCATATCCCACACCTGGGGGAAGGCAGTGTGTTTATTTGCAGAGTACACCTCCATTAAATCTAGTTCCTCTAATGGATTATTCAAGGGCTTTTGTTTCTTTATTGATCTGCTGTCGAGATGTTCTGTCTGTTGTTCTGAGTGGTGTATTGAATTCTGCCACTGTGATTGCACAGATGTCTATTGCTTCCCTTAGTTTTGCCAGTGTTTGTCTCATGTATTTGGGGCACCCTGGTTAGGTGCATAAATATGATTGTTCTTTCTTTTTGTTACACCACCCTTTATATTATTATATAGTGTCCCTATTTGTCACTAACAACAGTTTTACATTTAAATATTTTGTCCAATATTAGTAATAGCTATCACCGATTGCATGGAAACATATCATCCAGCATTTCCTCGCAACTTATTTGTGTCCTTGGGTCTAAGGTGAGTCTCCTGTAAACACTGTATAGATAGGCCATATATTTTTATCCATTCTGATCATCTGTGTCTCCTAATTGGGGAGTCTAATCCATTAACTTTCAATATTATTATTGTAAATGCAATACTTACTTCAGTCATTTTTGTTTAGGCTTATATATGTCATATTTTATTTTTGTTTCTTTATTTTTTTAGTATCCTTGCTAATAGTCTTCCTTTTCTATACTTTTCTCGAAACTTCTGTTTCCTGTCTTTTTCTTTCAACCTGCAGAACTCCCTTTAGTGTTTCTTGAAGAGCAGAGCATTTGTTGACAAATTCTCTTAGTTTCTGTTTATATGTGAATATTTTCATCTCACCCTCATTTTTAAAAAGATATATTTATTTACTTTATATTTTTAAATTTACCCCGCACACACACACAAACACACTCCTCCAGATATTCTCTTGTTTGTCTGCTCATTGTTCACCCACCTTCTCCAGAAGACACCAGGAACTAAACCCAGGACCTCCATACGGGAGGTAAATGCCCGACAGCCTGAGCCACATCAGCTCCCTGTGGGCTGCAGCATCTTTTGGCTTGCTGCATAGCTTGTTTAGGTGTCTTCTTGTTGCAGTGGTGCAGCATCTGGCTCATTTCAGTGGCTGCAGCACCTGGGTCATTGTGGCAGGTGTGACATCTAGTTCATTGCGGCAGGTGCTTATGGTTTTGTATTTTTTGTTTGACATTGTGTTAAGGGTCTTCTTGGCACTTGTTTTCTCTTATTTCAAATCTTTAGAATTGACCATTTTTAACTGAGAAAAAAAAGAGAAATTATGGAAAAGAAATAAAGTATATAAAAATTTTTTACAAAACAGAAAACGATAGAAGAAGAAAAGAAATTTAAATATCCAAATTTCTAAAGAGGAAAAGATAAGAGATGCAGGAACAGAAATAAGAAAGGAAGAAAAAAGGAAAGGAGAGGAAGACATAAAGGGAAGAGGAGAAGAGAAGGGAAAGGAATGGGAGAGAATTAAAGAAGACCTCTCTCTCAGGTCACAGGCTTCTGGCTAAGCTCCACTCCCAGGTGCCAGTGCCTGTCAATCAATCACCCCACAGCCTACTTCTCTGCAAGTAAGAAAAGGGAGAAGAGAAAAGACAGGGGAAAAAAAGAACCAGCCCAGTGCCTGACTGCCCTATACCCTAAAGCCACCCTCTCCAACCACTCCCACTGCCCCATGGCTTCCCCTGTGCCTGCAAGCCTGCCTGTCTTTCTGCAGTTTCTGGAGGAAGAGTGCAACCTGCCCTTTCCTACTCCACCATCTTGGACCTTTCCTGGGCAGAGATCTTTTAAAAGTCATTCTAACCCCTTGGTTTGTAGTAAGGTTTGTTTCATTTGTTTTGTTTTGCCTTTTACTCAGCTTTAAAAGGCAATATATCCCCTATAGGAGAAGGTCTATATTCCTCTTTTTCTGTTCCACTATCCTTCTAGGATAATTTTCTTTTGATAAGGCTACAAGTATACTCAACTGGGAAAGAATAGTTTCTTTAACAAAATGTTCTGGGAAAACTGGATCTCTCTATGCAAAAGAATATAAGAGAAACCACATCTCAAAACATATACAAAAATGAATTCAATGTGAAGCAAAGCCCTGAATATAAGAAGCAGAACTATAAAACTCAATCAGTTTTGCATTTTGCCCTTTTAAGGTTGAAAAAATGATGTAAATATATTGAGAAAATATCTGAGATTGCTGGGAAACTGTTCATTTCTAGAGACAAAGTAAATGTGGCTGTCTCATTCTTGGTAGATCAGCTGACTCTAAACTGGAATTAAGGAAAGCAGACTTGGCCCAGTGGATAGGGCGTCCATTTACTCCATGGGAAGTCTGCGGTTCAAACCCTGGGCCTCCTTGACCTGTGTAGAGCTGGTCCATGTGCAGTGCTGATGCACACAAGGAGTGCCCTGCCACACAGGGGTGTCCCCTGCATAGGGGAGCCCCATTCACAAGGAGTGCACCCCACAAGGAGAGCCGCACTGCACCAAAAGAGTTCAGCCTGCCAGGAGTGGCGCCGCACACATGGAGAGCTGACACGGCAAGATGACGCAACAAGAGACAGATTCCTGTTCCACTGACAACAGCATAAAGTGTACAAAAAAGAACATGCAGCAAATGGACACAGAGAACAGACAATGGGGCGGGGGGGGGGGGGAGGGGAGAAAAATGAATAAAAATAAATCTTCAAAAAATAAAATAAAATAAACAGAATTAATTATATCTGATATGTTTGATCAGAAGTTGCCATCAAAAGTTTTAAAATTTGTATTTATCACCTATGTTCATGAAAATTGATTCAACCAAATCATTGACTTCTCTATTAAAGTTCTCTTCAATGTGAAATTTACTCAAGAGAAGAAAATAATAGCACAATATTTTGATGAAATTAACCAGGACTTAGGGTAAGTACTGTTTTGGAGTTGAAGATATACAAAAGGCTTTGGAAATGGGAGTTGTGGAGATTCTAATAGTCTGTAAAAATCTGGATATAATGAGATATATTCTTCATTGCCAAGGCACAGAAGAGGAGAAAATTCTTTAACTCCAAAACAAGAGAAGGATAAGTCTCATTTCAGAGACAAAGAGACAGGACAGGAACCCAAGCTGATTGAGAACAAGCCCTGTTTGAATGGAAAAAAAAAATTAAAATTTGGGGCTACCCTGGAAATTGTGACAGATTAGTCACAAGAAGGAAACCATTTTGTGTATGGATTTCGTAGAATTGGAGTTATCTATGGTACAGAGTAGATGTCCAGAGTATGGAATGCCAAGGAGTTGACAATGACATTTTTTACCTTGATGACTACTAGGTAGTCAACATGGGTCCAGCAAACTGTGCCTCACCCCCCAGCATCCAACCCAAGTTGCATATCTATGGTGGAATCCTAAAAGATCCCTGCCTTATAACTGGGACATTTCCAGAACTTTATCTATGAGCACTATATAGTGAAAAACTAAACTAAACTAAACTAAACCCTACATTTTGGTTTACCATGATGTCAGTGCAGCAGCCTATATCTAAATTCCTAAATACCACTTGGGTCTAATTTTATAAAAAATCCAAGTTTTAACTTTCATTTAATGGTGAAATTGGTCGCTCTTGAATTTTATGGGAAAAAATGATTTTTTAACTTTCATAGAAGCAAAAATACTTTTACTGCTATAAATCTTCAAAAATTAATAGACATGAGATCATACTGTTTTTTTGTTTTTTTTTTAACTTTGATTGGAGAAAATTGCTGCATTTTTCTGTCACCCATTTACGTGACATTCTCACCTTAGACTGAATAAGAAGAAATATATGTGGTGCAATGTTAGGGGGAAAATCAATTCGCCATAGATATGATGGTCTATTTCTGAACTCTCAGTTTGCTTCATTGAGTAATTTGTCTATCCTATGCCAATACCACGCTGTTTTGACCACTGTAGCTTTGTAATATGCTTTAAAGTCAGGAAGTATGAGTTCTCCAACTTCACTGTTCTTTTTCCAGGTGATGTTGGCTATTCAGTTTCCCTACCCTTTCAAATAAATTTTATAATTGACTTTTCCACTTCTGCAAAGAAGGCTGTTGGAATTTTTATTGGGATTGCATTGAATCTCTAAGTCTTTGGGTAGAACTGACATCTTAATGATATTTATTCTTCCAATCAATGAATATGGAATGGGCTTCCATTTATTTAGGTCTTCTTTGATTTCTTTTCACAATATTTTGTAAATTTCTGTGCACAAGTCCTTTACACCTGTGGTTAAATTTATTTCTAGATATTTGACACTTTTTGTTGCTATTGTAAATGGAATTTTTTCTTGATTTCCTCCTTAGATTCCTCATCACTAGTGGATAGAAACATTACTGATTTTGAGGTGTTGATCTTCAACCTGATCACTTTGTTAAATTCACTTATTAGCTCTAGAATGTTGTTGTAGATTTTGGGGGGACTTTCTATATTTCTATTCTATATATCTATTGCAGTATAATGTCATCTGCAAATATTGCAAGTTTTCCTTCTTCCTTTCCATTTTGGATGCCTTTTATTTCTTTTACTTTCCAACTGGTCTGGCTAGAACTTCTGGTACAATGTTGAATAATGGTGTTGACCAAGGGTATCCTTGTCTTGTTTCAGATCTTAGGGGAAAGTTGTCTGTCTTTTAGCATTGAAATCATGTTAGCTGTGTGTTTTCAATATATGTCCTTTACCACGTTGAGAAAGTTTCCTACTATTCCTATTTTTCTAAGTGTTTTTATCAAGAAAGGATGCTGGATTTTGTTAAATGCATTTTCTGTGTTAATGGAGATGATCATGTGGTTTATTCCCTTCATTTTGCTGATGTGAAGTACTACATTAATTGATTTTCTTATGCTGAACCACCCTTGCATACCTGGGATAAAACACACTTGATCATGCTGTGTAACTATTTTACTGTGCTGTTGTATTCAATTGTCAAGTATTTTGTTGGGGATTTTTGTTCTTATATTCATAAGAGAAATTTTTCTGTAATTTTCTTTCCTTGCAGTATTTTTATCTGCCTTTGGTATTTGGATGATGCTGGTTTCAAAGAACGAGTTAGGTAGTGCTCCTGCTTCTTCCATTTTTTGGAAGAATTTGAGCAGGACTGGTATGAATTCTGCTTGAAAGGACTGGTAGATTTACTTTTGAAGCCCTCTGCTCCCGGGCTTTCCATTGTTGGGAGGTTTTTGATGACTGATTCAATTTCTTGACTTTAAGTAGTGTTTGAGGTCTTCTATTCTTCTAGAGTCAGTATAGGTTGTTCATGTGATTCTAGGAATTTGTCCATTTCATCTAAGTTGTCTGATTTATTGGCATACAGTTGTTCATAGTCTTCTCTTATGATCCTTTTTTATTTCTATGGAGTCAATAGTAATGTCCCTCTTGGCATTTTAAAATTTTATTTATTTGCATCTTCTCTTTTTTCCTTTGACTGCCTACCTGAGGGTTTGTCATTTTTATTGCTCTTTTAAAAGAAATAAGTTTTGGGTTTGTAAATTCTCTAAAGTTTTAAAATTGTTAATATCATTTTTTTCTTCTCTAATCTTTGTTATGTCTTTCCTTCTGCTTGCTTTGGGGTTAGTTTGCTGTTCTTTTCCAGTTTCTCCAAGTGTAGAGTTACGTCTTTGATTTTAGCTCCTTTATAATGTAAACACTGAGGGCTATAAATTTCCCTCTCAGCACTGCCTTTGCTGCATCCCATAAGTTCTGATATGTTGTGTCTCATTGTCATTCATCTCAAGATATTTACTGATTTCCCTTACGATTTCTTCTTTGACCACTGATTGTTTAATAATGTATTATTTAACTTCCATATATTTGTAGATTTTCCAGCTCACTGTCTGTTGATTTCAGCTTCATTTCATAATGGGCAGGGAACATACTTTGTGTAATTTCAATGTTTACAAATTTATTGAGACTTGTTTTGTGACCGAATACGTGGTCTATCCTGGAAATGACTCAAGTGCACTTGAGAAGAATGTATATCCTGGTGCAATATTCTGTATATATCTCTTAGGTTTAGTTCAGTTACCATATTTTCCAAGTTCTCTGATTTTTTTAAATTGATATTCCATCTAGATGGACTATCTGTTGATAAGAGCAGTGTATTGAAGTCACTAACTATTATAGTAGATGTGTCTATTTCTCCCTTCAGTTTTGCCAGTTTTCGCCTGATGTATTTTGGGGCACCATGTTTAGGGACAAAAATATTTTAAAATGTTATTTCTTCTTGGTGGACTATGCCTTTCATTAATATATAGTGCACTTCTTTATCTCTTATAACAGCTTTTGACTTAAAGTTTACTTTGTCTGATATCAGTGTACCAACCCCAGATTTGTTTTGATTACTATTTGCATGGAGTATCTTTTAGCATCCTTTCACTTTCAACTTATTTGTGTCTGTGGATCTAATGCAAGTCTATAGTAAACAACATATAGCTGGATCACACTTTTTTAATCCACTTTGCTACTTTGTGTCTTTTGGTAGGGCAGTTTAATCCATTAATATCCAGTATCATTACTGTAAAGGCAATTCTTAGCCTTTTTGTCCTTTGGTTTTTATATGTCATAGCTTTTTTCCTTTCTTTCTTTGCCTTTATTGTAACCTCCCTTTCTGTGTAGATGATCTTGTTTGATATATCTGATGGGACTCTTTCACTTGTCTGGATGAGGGTTTAAAACCAGATATGTCTGACTCCAGAGCCTGTGTTTTTCATTATTTCACATACTACTTTATTCACAATCATAAAAGAATATGATGTAAAACATACCAACAGAAATCAACTTTAGGATGTTTTCAGCTACTATATTATATTTTACCATAGAAAATATAGTATATATGCAATAAGATTCTCTATGTATCTTTGTTACTTTCTCAAAAGCAGATATAATCACAATTCTATAATTAAAAGGAAAGTAGACTACTCCAATAAAAGCTCTAATCTCATTTGGGATAGACATTCTCTATCTTCACAGTCCTCACTGACTTGTTGAATAACTTCATGAAATATTGTATTTGGGAATCAGATGTGGCTCAAGTGACAGAGCTTCCACCTTCCATATGGGAAGACCTGGATTCAATCCCTGGGGCCTCCTGGTGAAAAAGAAAAGGCATACCTGTGCAGTGAGCCTGCATGAGTGCCCATGTGGTGAGCTAGTGCCTGTACAATGAGTCACACAGCAAGATGATGGTGCATCAAAAGAGAGACAAAGGGAGAGTCAAGGTGAAGCACAGCAGAAACCAGGAACTGAGGTGGCACAATGGACAAGGAACCTCTCTCCATATCAGGGATCTCCAGGATCTGCAGAGAAAATGAGAAGACCACACAGATAGCCAAAACAGCACGGTGGGAGGAAAGGAAGGGGGACAATAAATAAATAAAATAAATCCTTTTTTAAAAATTGTATTACACATGTTTTGTTCCTTCTTCAGTACATGTAGTAGTTTGTGCCTCTGGCAGAAGATAAAGAAGATAATCAACACTTACTACAGTTTTAACAATAAAGCCATTTTAGGGTGTGTAGTGGACTGAATTGTGTATCCATGTGTGGACATATTCTTGGTCTTGTTCTGCATTCTGGTGGGTGTGGCCCCATTATAAGTAAGATTTCTTCAAGATGTTATTTCAGTTAGGTGAGGCCCAACTGAATAAGCTTGGGCTTTAATCTGGATTACTGAATCCTTTATAAGTAGAATAAAATTCAGACAGAGTGAGCCAGAATGCCCCATGAAAAGTCAGGAGCTGAAAGTCAACTGAACCCATAAAGGAAAGGAGAAGACACCACCATGTGCATTGCCATGTGAGAGAAAAGTCAAGGACCAAGGATCACTGGCAGTAAACCCCAGAATGCCACAGTTTTTGGAGAGAAAACATGGCCTTGCTGATTCTTCCATTTGGGTCATCTCCTAAATTAAAAACTGTGACCCAAAAAATCCCCGTTATTTAAGTCACCTCATTATATAGTATTTGTTTAACTGTTAAGAAACTAAAACAGAGGTAAATACTCTGAATTTAAATAACTTAAAAATGCCTTGATTAATTTATTTCATTTACATTTCCTTTACACACACATACATACACACAAAAGTGATATATGATTTTTAAAAAATGATGTCACAACATTGCCTCTGAGGTTTATCTGCCAAAAATACAAAACCAGGGTCTGATATATCCTAATCATGAGGATATATCAGAAAATCCAAACGGAGAAATATGCTACCATATAACTGGTTTGTACTCATCGAAATAACAAGATAAAGAAAAACAAAAAAGACAGGAATTATTTCAGGTTGAAGATGTCTACAGGGATGTAGCAACTAAAAGCATTGTTTGATCCTGGAATCCTGGACTAGATGAGAAAAGGAGATATAAAAAACATTTTGAATGATGAAATTTGAACTATGGGCATTTGAATATGGACTAAAGTAGTTAATGCTAGCATAACAACATAAAATTTCCTGGTTTTGATAACTATATTATGGACATGTAAGGGAATGTCCTGTACTTGTCATAGCTAATAAATAGCAGATCCAGAATTCTAATCCAGGCATTCTGCCTCCAGGGTACATGCTCTTAATCACTATATTATATTGATCTTTGCAGTTACCTTGGTTGGCCCTGTGTATTTCTTATTTTCCATACCAGTCATTTCTACCACTGTATCTATCACATTATTCAGCTGGACCATTGTACTCTTTTACTAGGTATCAGAGAATATTAAGGCGGCAGGATTACGTGATTACTGTTACAATAGCTCATCCTCAAGTGGCATAAAGAATATAATGTGTGAAAATATAAACTGTATATGCTATGCAATATTAATGTGATTTTTTTCTCCTCCTTCCCCTTCCACCCTGCTGTTTTTGCTGTGTCAATTTGCTGTGTGATCTTCTGTGTATTTCTCTGTTTTGAGTACTCTCTTCATGTTTTCTCCTCTAGGATTCACTGGGATTTGATCCTTCGGACATCTGATGTGGAAAGAGTTTCCCTGTCACTTGTGCCACCTCAGTTCCTGGTTTCTGTTACACCTCACCTTGACTCTCCCCTTTGTCTCTCTTTTTGTTGGGTCATCATCTTGCTGTGTGGCTTTCTGCATGGGTCTGGCTCACCATATGGGCACTGGATCTCCACACGGGTCACACACAGGCACTGGCTCGCCATGCCAGCACTGGCTTGCCACACAGGAACTTGGCTAGCTGCACAGGTGGGCACTGGCTTGCATGGGTCATTATGTGGGCACTGGCTCGCTGTGTGGTCACTGGCTCACTGCACAGGCATGCCTTTCCCAGGAAGCCCTGGGGATCGAAGCTGGGTCCTTCCATATGGTAGACAGAAGCCCAATCACTTCAGCCACATCTGCTTCCCTATTAATGTTATTTTAAAGCATTACCCCTGGATATAATGTCCTAGTAGGAGGTCAGTATTTTCAGTGGAAAAATGAAGTGTCAGAAAAATACAAATAGCATGATTCTCTTTTAGAAAAGAAAATACCCCCCCACCAAATTCTTGTGTAGGATTTTAAGAATGTAAACATAGATGTGGAGAGATAAAACCATGCTACTAACACTGGTTACCTCATAATACAAGAAGAGAAAAAGGGTGAAGGAAAGATAAGAAAAAGACACTGCAGAAGAATAGAGAAAAACTAGGAGTTAAATATAAAATATAAAAGTATTTTATAGTACTTAAATATTATTACAAATATGTAAAAATTGAATAAGTGAAAGCACTTATTAGATGACAGAATTGTAGGCAATTATTTTCTTAGGTCTCTGGTATAATTTTAGTATTTTTGAGTAATAAATTATCAATAAAAAGACATATGTATGTAATTATTCTTTCTGAGAAATACCATAGAAAATAAATTGTACTTACATGAATGAGAAGAGCAATAGCCTGTTTTTACTATATGCAAGCAGTGTAGTGTATTTGCTACAATAAATAACACATGTAAATATTATTTTAAGAAAATTTTCTGGCTTATCACACATCACAGCATGATAAATTTACAGCTTCTGAAGCTAGGGGATGATCAGAAAGGTCCATCATTTTGCACTCAAGATCATACCAAGATATCCATAAACACCTACAGATAAAGATGTAACTACATTCACCATATTTGAAACTTATTTTAGGAAAAAAGCTTTAATCACTTTCCTCAAAATATTTCTTTAAAATTTCATTCATTAAAGAAAAACAAATTTTCAAAGATGAAAGGACATTCTAAGTACACTGCCAACAAAGTTAAGTGACTAGCCAAGTTATAATACAAGTAAGAAGCAGAGATGAAACTAGAACCATGACTCCTAACCATACCTGCCCTCTGAAAGTGCTTATTTACACCTAAATGAGCATCGCCATAAAACTGGTTCCATCAGCCACCTGGTAATCCTTTAAAATCATTATTAATCAGTATTATTTTTCTATATTTTTTCTTCCCCTAGTTAATAAATAAGAATTTCCTTTGGTTCTTCCCTAACTGGAACATGATTATTAATAAGGTGCTTATACACTGACTTTATGTCAGTACCCAGTCTCCTGGGAATATAAAGATGAAAAAAAAAAGTTTCAAAAATGTGCATGAGAGAGTGACTCAAAGCACTGATACCCTAAGGAGCAATGAGCACATCTGGCACCCAGATCCTGGTTTAGTTGAAGACCATTCTCCACTAAAAGGAAACAGGATTCTTTGGAGAAGTGAGTAATGGCTCACTCTGTGGCTGGAGTTGGGAGGTACAGGATGAACCTGGAAATTTTATTGGGCCAGAAAATAAGGAAGTGATCAAAGAATGATGGTAACATTCAAAGAACACAAGAGGCTGCTCAAAGGAGCTGCCATTGGCTCAATCTGAGACATTCTCAGCACTAAAATAATGATAGTCAAGAATTCTAACCCACTGAATAAAATAGAAATCCATAAGCCCATATGGTTAAATACCAACTAGTAAATATATTGGAGTAATGATGACAGTGTTTAAAAAAAAATCTCCAAACGGTCTATGACCAGCAACTGAAAGGTTAATGAAGGATATTGATATAGTCTCAAAGTATCTTTCCACAGCATACTTACTCCTCAGAAAGGGAAAAATAATAATTTTACAGTGGAAAACTTGGTGGGAACCAGCCAATGTAAGCTAGTTTCACTAATATTAAGATATGCTAACATAAGGTCTTGCCTGATGTGATGCCCTGAGCTTACAATATCACTTCTGTGATATGTATTCCTGACCAAAAAATGCATAATCTGAATCTTAATATGAGAAATTCATACTGAGAGACAGTGACACAGTGGCTGGTATATGCTCTTTGAAATTTCAGGGCCAAGAAAGAAAGAAAGGGACATAGCTAATGTGGGATCCTGGATTGGAATATGGCATTATGTGGGAAAAAAAAAGCTATTAAAAATTACTCCAATTGATTAAAAAATTTATCAATTGGGGTAATTGATAAAATTTGATCGATTTTGAATCTATACTATTTGTTAGATAATATTGGACCAACATTCCTGATTTTGATGTCTTCTGATTATATGAGAATGCCCATGCTGTTTATAAAATATATGCTAAAGTATTTGGTGGTAAAGAGCCATGATGTCTCCAACTTATCCTTCAATGGTTAAAAAAATGAGTGTTTGTGATGCATCTCTGACAGACCTGGAGCAGTTAATGTCTACTGCAAAGGTTTCCACTACAAATGCAAGAAAAAGAAGGTCCTCGCGCTTTCTGTCTGTCTTGTTGTGGCAGACAAGATTGAATGGGGGAATACAGGAAATTCTAGAAACATGGGAAAGGGAAAATAATCTTTACAACTTAGTGATAAATTTTAAAACTCCAAAAAAAGGGTGTATACATATGTATGGATTTATGTGTGTATATACATACATACACATATATATGATAAAGCAAATGAGGCAAAATGTAAGCAATCATTACATCAGGATGAAAGTTTCTTGTCTTATTTTTGCAAAATTTTTTGTAAGTTTGAAATTATGTAACAATGAAAAGTTACCCCCCCAAAATGAGTTCCATTTAGTTCACTTAGGCAAAATATTGCTCTGATCCCTACTATCTTAAGGAAATCCCTTTTAAGATATGCACAGGACAAGGTTAAAAGAGTGATAGTCTCTGGATTTTTTATTATAAAACCTTATCACAAAGGTCTAGATTTATTAAACTATAAATATTTCAAGAGTTTTCTCAAAAAATAAACAGCAATTCCATAAACAGGAGTCAAAGACCATTAGAGATAACTAATCTACAGTTTAGAGCTAAGCCCTTGAGCATGTGGTCTGAGATTCAAGCTTAGTGGGTGCTACTTTTCTTTGTCTCCATTCCCAAAGAGACATAGTCAGGTATTCAGAACAAAGTCCCCCCCTTTTTTTTTTTTAATTCAAAATTAAGTAGCAGGAAAAGAGAGGCAACAATTTAATCGCTAAAATCCCAAACTCTTTTAAGACTTTTTCATTTATTTTTGGACATCTTAAATTTATCTTAATCTTAATTTTATCAATTTTATTTTGACTTTTATTAGGATGGCTAACAAAATGTTTCCTCATTTCAGTCTTGATTTTGCCTAGGAATATGAGTACACCACTGTCCTCAGTTTTTCCTGTGTATGTGGGAAGGAGGAGGCAGTTACACTAGTCAGTTAATCAGTATATATTACAGTGCTCACTCATCGTAACACACCAAACCTGAAACTCCTGTACTTGACACAACATGAAATTCTTCAGGAATCAAAGCATTTGTTAGTCTCTTTCACTTAAAAAAGAAAAGAATGAATACATTAATATATGAAAAATAGAGTTGCATAAATCCTAACTTTTATGCCAAATGGGCACTATTTATTAGGTTGAGAGATTTTGATTAGAGAAATAATACCATTAGTAATGTGGTTCACGGATGTGTGAAAACTCTTTAGTAGAGAACACTTACCAAAAAAAACACTTTGGTTGTAGTATTAGCTACAAATGTCCCACATATTCAGAAATCAACTGACTCCTCTTAAGTGAAATTAAAAATTCATACTAGGATGGCATCAAAAAGAAGAATTCTACAATTTCTGAGGGAAATAAATCTAATCTCCTCTACTTCATTCTTGGGATTAAAGCAGATAACTGTGATTTAGAAAATGACTTATAATATCTTTGATCTTTTCTTGTTAAATATACTTTTCTAGAAATAGAAAGTGCTATAAAGATTGATATATAATGGAGTTTGTTGTTACAGTAAGGCATTGGTTTTCCTTACAATATTTAAAATTAGAGGGAGAAAAAATGATTTGTCAAATTCTTTACCTGCTGAGACACAATGACACCGTCTTGTGACTCTAATGAACGATCATCATGTGGGGGCCAAAATGCGTTTTCCCTAATCTTCCCTTTAAAATATTTAACATTGTATAGAAAAGGTATATCCCTAAAATATGAGAAAAATATCTTCAACAAAATATTAGCAAATCAAATCCAACAATATATAGATATAATTATTCCAGGAGGATTGTGGGAAGATGGCAGCAGACTAACAGACAGGGCTGAATGCTCTCACAAAAACAATAGAGAAAGAGCCAAAAGCTGTCTGAGGGGCCTGTTTTGGGGGTCAGCTGACCAAGACAGTGCAACACAACTCCCAGGAGGGTGAGAGACAGAGAGAAGAAGCCAACATAACAAATATGAGTTACCAAGTCCCTGTGGAGACCAGGATGGGCTCCCCTCCCCCACCCCCAAGATATAAAGCTGGGGTAAAACACCGGGCTCATTGCAGCCACCTCAAAGGGGAGCAGACATCTTCCTCCCTGTAATCTGTTTCAAGGGAAAAGTAGGGGAGGTTGGGGTGGTTTTTGTCAGTGAATTTAGCCAGCAGAGCCCTCTTTGAATCTCCAACCTAGAGATTCAACACAGGAACACAAGAAAGCCAAGACAGGAGCACCTCTGAGGAAAGGTGCATTGACTAGCGCCACCTGCTGGCCTGTCTGGAAATTGCATAAACAGAAACTCCTCTTCTTGGTTCTTTCTGTATCCAACCCCTGGGAGAAAATCTGCCCCTCCACTAACGAGCCCCTGGCCTGATTTTGATAACTTATCCTCGGCAATTTTAAAGACTGAGAATAAGTTGAACCAAATATCAAAGAAGAGCTTTGAAAGAAAGAAAAAACAGGCAAGAGAGAGAAATTAGCCATCAGAGTAAATTCACCAACATATTCAGATACCTAGACATAAGGAATAAATTACAAGCCATACTAGGAAACAGGAAAAAATGGCCCAGACAAAAGAACAAACCAAATACTTTGAAGAGATACAAGATTTCATACAATTAATCAGTCATACTCACACAACTCTCCCTAAATCACCTCAAAGAATTTAAAGAAAATATGACCAAAGAAATAAAGGATATTGAGAAGACACTGGAACACATCTCTGACAGACCTGGAGCAGTTAGTGTCTCCTGCTAAGGTTTCCTCTATAGATGCAAGAAAAAGAAAGTCCTCGCACTTTCTGTCTGTCTGGTTGTGGCAGCCAAGATTGAATGGGGAATATAGGAAATTCTAAAAACAGGGAAGAGGAAATAATCTTTGCAACTCAGAAATGAACTTAAGAACAGCAAAAATCTCTTTGAAAGGCTGCAAAGAAAAGTAACAGACCTTATGGGAATGAAAGACACTATGGATGAGATTAAAAATACATTAGAGGCACATAAGAGCAGATTTGAATTGCTTGAAGACAGAACATCTGAATGGAAAATACAGGCAAACAGAAAGGGATGAGAATGAAAAAAACAGAACAGAGTCTCAGGGAATCGAATGACCATGTGAAATGCACAAACATTTGCATTATTGGTTTCCCAGAAGAAGAAGAGAATGGAAAAGGGGCAGAAAGAATATTCGATGAAATATGACAGAAAACTTCCCAACCCTTATGAAGGACATAAATAATAATATACAAGGACAACTGTTATAGATATGTCAATGTAAGTAAGAAATGGATTAAGAATTGTGGACCAACAGTAAAGAATGTGCAGGTGCCTGGAGTCGTCTTCCCACAGGCACCAAAGAATGTTACCTGGGGTCTGGTGGGTGGGAGGATGTACTTGAAAGCCATACCTGCAAGCACACAGATAGCTAAGTCCAAACTTTCCCATGAAAGGAATAGGGCACTTCTGAGATTTCAGGTCTTTCTTTGGGGGAGCAGATCACTCCCCTGCAGATGGGTTTTGTTATTTCGGAATGTGCTAAACACACACGAGGTGCAAAGGGAAGATTTCTGAGATTCAGAATCCCTTAAAAGGGACAGCCCCAAAACCGCTGGCTGAAGTACCACCCTGAAGAAGATGCTTCACTCAGGTGTGATTTTTTTTACCCTGAGAGGGGACGCATAACCCAAGTGTTGTTTCCAACAGTTGGCTATTGAATGGGACTTCCCAGCCTCGTGAAAGATCAAATGTTGAGTTTTCCCCCAGTTCAGTAAGTGATTGTACATATACTTTCAGTTTTCCTCTATGTTATCTAATTAACCCATTTCTCTTTGTTTTACTGTTATTACTCAACTACTGTGATTGTTTAATCTAAATTCTTACAACCATTGTTCATTTAACCAAATAAATCTCTCTTTTCATTTGTATTCTGGGATTCTGCCTCTTCCTAAGCAGAACAAGCAATTTACCTCAAAAAAATAAAATAAATCCGAATAGACCCCCTGAGATACCTACTATTCAGAATGACAAATACGAGATAAAGAGAGGATTCTGAAAGTAGCAAGAGAAAAGCAAAGTATCACATACTAGGGAAACTTGATAAGATTAAGTGCCAACCTCTCATCAGAAGCCATAGAGGAGAGAAGAAAGTGGCATGCTGTATTTAAGGTATTGAAAGAGAAAAACTGCCAGCCAAGAATTCTGTATCAGGCAAAGGTGTCCTTCAAAAATGAGGGTGAGTTCAGAGTCTCCTCAGACAAAAACAAAGAACAAAAAAACTGATAGAATATGTTACCAAAAGACCAGATTTTCAAGAGAAACTGAAGGGGGTGGTACAGCCTGAAAGGAAAAAAACAGAAGTGAGAGATTTGGAAAAGAGTTTAGAAATGAAGATTATTAGGAAGGGTAAACTGAAGGATAAAAAGACAGACAATAGAATGATATGACAACAGAGAACCAAAGGACAAAATGGATGAAGTAATGCCTTTACAGAACTAACGTTGATGTTAATGGAGTGAAGTCCCCAATCAAAAGACATAGACTGATAGAATGGATAAATATATATATTTATCCAGAAAGATGAAGGCAGAGTAAGGCACTCCTAGAGGCAGCTTGTGCTACAGGACAGTTAGTAATCACCGGCTCTCTGAAGCACCTCTTTGGGGACTCCAACAGACCATAAAAGCATCCTGCAACATTCTTGAAAGAATGGGAGGAGACTGCCCATTTGCAGAGAAGATTCGTAAGTGGAGCATTCCACATCCTGGAGGCTGGTGCCCATCCTCCATCTGGTGGCACAAGCCACCTTGGTAGCTATTTCACAGCTGGAATTGGAAGCTCCGTTTCCCAAAAACAGGAAAGAAAGAGATGGCTGGGCATCAACTTCAGCTACTGATTAGCACATTCAGCAGGCTAAAGTATAATCCTAAGAACAGCCAAAGTTTGAACCTGTCCAAGTCAGAAAGAGGCCAGTAACGGCCATCTTAAATCTGCCCCTGGCAAGAGGGGAAGTGGGCCGGACTGAAAATCAGTGCTGGTAGGGATCAACTTCTTTTCATCTAGATCAGATTGCAGCTCTTACATAAGCCCAACCCCATCTCTGGCAGGGAGGAAGCTTGAGGGGACCTCCACCAGCCTCTCAAGGAAACTACAGGCCAAACTGTGGAGACCGCAGATCATCCTACTTTGGCAGCACTAGCTGCTCCAGGAGCTATTCTGTGGCTGGAATTGGAAGCTCCATTTCCTAAAAACAGGGGAGAAAGAGATGGTTGGCCACCAATTTCAGCTAATATTCAGTAAATATTATCCTAAGAACAGCTAAAGTTTGAACCTGTCTAAGTTGAAAAAAGGTAGCAGCCATTTTTACTTCACCCCCAGCATGAGGGGAAGACAGGCTGAATGAAAATCAGTGACAGTAGAGACCAGTGTCTTTCACCCAGATCGGCCTGCAGACCTAGCCTAGGCTTCAGCCCCACCTCTAACAGGGAGTAAGCTGACAGGCTCTGTACCAGCCTCTCTAGGTAACTGCAAGTACATTCAGCTGGCACTGACTGAATAATCAGAGGCCTACCGGGGCAACTGAGGTCATTTTGGACCTACACAGCATAGATTGCTACCTACACCTGCAGCTACCTCCCAGCCCCAGGCAGGGGAGAAACAGCCATGAAGCTTCATACAGTTCCTCTGGGTAACTACAGTCTAGGCCTGCATAACTTGGATTATTACACATGACTGTGGCTCTGTCCCTACTCCTGGCAAAGGAGAAGGTTGGGACAAGCTTCATTGGTCCCTGGGGCAATGAGGGCAGCTTGAGCCTCCACAGCTTATAGCACCAACTACACCCTTGGTTCCTTCTATGCAACCAGCAAGGGAGAAAGGACAGGAAGCCCTAAACTGAAGAGAAAAACTGCACCCAGAATAAAATACTCTAGTAAGCCAGATGCCAATACACCAACAAAATATAACAATCCACATCAAGAAACAGGAAGATATGGCCCAGTTAAAGGAACAAGATAAGTCTCCAGATGACATAAAGGAGCTGAGACAACTAATCATACATGATCAAATCTCCTTAATAAATTCAATGACATGGCTAAAGAGTTTAAGGATATTAAGAAGACATTGGATAAACACAAAGAAGAATTTGAAAGCCTAAATAGAAAAATAGCAGATATTATGGGAATGAAAGCAACGATAAATGAAATAAAAAATACATTGGAATCATATAATAGCAGATTTGAGGAGGCAGAGGAAAGGATTGGCAAGCTTGAAGAAATGGCCTCTGAAAGCGAACTTGCAAAAGAACAGAGGAAGAAAAGAATGGAAACAATTGAACAAGGTCTCAGAGAACTAAACAACAGCAAGAGATGTGCAAACATACATGTCATGGGTGTCCCAGAAGAAGAGATGGGGAAAGGGGCAGAAGGAATATTTGAAGAACTAATGGTAGAAAATTTCCCAACCCTATTGAAGGACATGGATATCTATGTCCAAGAAGCACAGCATACTCCCATCTGAATAAATCAAATAGACCAACTCTGAGACACATACTAATCAGAATGTCACATGCCAAAGACAAAGACAGAATTCTGAGAGAAGAAAGAGATAAGCAATGCATAACATGTGAGGGATACCCAGTAAGAGTAAGTGCAGATTTCTCAACAGAAATCATGGAGGCAAGAAGGCCATTGCCTTCTGGATATGATATATTTAAGGTACTGCAAGAGAAAAACTTCCAGCCAAGAATCTTATATCTGGCAAGACAACCTTTCAGAAATGAGGGTGAGTTTAGAATATTCACAGATAAGCAGAAAATGAGAGACCAGCTTTACAGGAAATACTAAAGGGTACGCTACAACCTGAAAAGACAGGAGAGAGAGAAGCCTGGAAGAGCATCTAGAAATGAAGATTATATCAATGAAAGTAACTAAAAGTGTCAAAAGAGTGGTGAAAATAAAATATGACAGATAAAACCCAATATTCAGGAATAAACTTAGCCAGTGGTGTAAAGCACTTGTATTCAGAAAACTACAACACAGTATTAAAAGAAATTTTTAAAAGACCTAAATAATTGGAAAAACATTCCATGCTCACAGATTGGAAGATTAAATATCATTAAGATGTCAGTTCTACTCAAATTAATATACAGATTCAATGCAATCCCAATAAATATTCCACCAGCATTTTTTAAAAAATAAGTTGAAAACATGATTACCAAATTTATTTGGAAGGGTAAGAGTCCTGAATAAACAGACACATCTTAAAAAGAAACTGCAAAGTCCAGGAACTCTCCCTTCTGGACTTTAAATCATATTTCCTAGCTACAGTGGTAAAAAAAAAACATGGTACTGGCATAAAGACAGACACATAGACCAATGGAACCTAACTGATGGTTCAGAAACAGGCCCTCACATCTATGGTCGAGTGATTTTTGACTAGCCCATCAAACCTACCTAGCTTGGGCAGAACAGTCCATTCAACAAATGGTGCTGAAAGAATTGGATATCCATAGCCAAAAGACGGAAAGAGGACCTCTATCTCACAAGTAGCAGATTAATATTGTCGATGAATTCCAAAAAGAAATATTGGATTATGCTTGTAATCTGATCTGTACCTGGGCATGATTGAGTTATGATTAGGGTGTTGAGTCCCCATCCCTTGGTGGGTGGGGACTCGAAGATAAAAGGCATGGCAAAGAACATTAGAGGTTTCTGATGTCAGAGTTTTGATGTTGGAATTTGATGCTGAAGACTTAAACTGGAGCCCTAGGAAGTCAGCAAATGGAGGAAAGAGAAACCAGCCCCAGGAAAGAAAGAACCTTGAACCCAAAAAGCAAGCCCTAGGAACGTAGGAACCCAGGAAGCCTGAACCCTCGCAGATGTCGGCAGCCATCTTGCTCCAAATAGACTTTGGTGAGGGAAGTAACTTATGCTTTATGGCCTGGTATCTGTAAGCTGCTACCCCAAATAAATACCCTTTATAAAAACCAACCAATTTCTGGTATTTTGCATTAGCACCTCTTTGGCTGACTAATACACACACCTTATTAAAAAATTAACCCAAAATGAATAAAAAACTTAAATATAAAAGTTAGTACCATAAAGCCTCTGGAAGAAAATATAGGAAAATATCTTCAAGACCTAGTGGTAGGTATTGGATCCTTAAAGGAGATAAGAAGAGGACTGAGATGGACTACTGATGTTTAATATATGCAGAAGTTTTAATTAACTTTACTGTAAAAGTGTGGAAATATACATAGTTGATGGTAACACATTATAGTAATTAACAACTGGTTTATAAATGGGGATATGGCTGAAAATGGTAGTATAGGGATGTAAATGTCAATTGAAAGAAAGCTAGAGAATAATCTAGGGACTAAAAAGCACAGTAAATTCAGAGGTGGATGAGAATTGTGGTTAATGGTACAGATGCAAGAGTGTCCTTTGTGAGCAAGAGCAGATACTCATCACTATTGCAGGGTGGTGGGAATGTGGAGAAGCATGGGAAAAATACAACTGGAGTGACATAAGGACTGTGGTTAGCAGTAATGATGTAAAATTCTTGCATCTATGCCAAAGATGTACTGTGTTGATAATGCAGGAGTATGGAAAAAGTGTGCCAAATGTATGCTATGGACCTGGTAATAATTGGATGGCATTATGTCATAATCTGTAGCAAAATGTTTCACTATGGTGTGGTGTCTTGATAGAGGGCTGTTGTTTGGGAATTCTGCGTATGTGCATGATTGTTTTATAAGTTTACAACTTCTGTCATAAAAGTATATTTTAAAAATAATAATAGAGTGTGTTGGGCAAAAAATACACTAAATGTCAGATAAGGAATATAATTAGTAGTAATATTTTGACAATATTCTTTCAAAATTTGTAACAAATATCTCACGACAATGCAAAGTGTTGGTGATGGGTTGATATATCAGACCCCTGTATTATGTTATGCATGTTTTCTTTGTAAGTTCACAACTTTTACTATATATTTATTGTTTTCATATATAAATGATATAATAATAATAATAGCATGGGTTGGGGAAAAATACTTTGGTTACTAGTAATATTTTGAGGATGCTCTTTAATCATTAGTTAAAAATGTTTAACTACAATGCAAAATATTGGTAGGGTGAGGTATGACAGTCCTGTATGATGTTATGTATGTTTGTTTTGTAAGTTCACAACTATTACTGTACACTTATTGTTTACCTATGTTTATGTCTGAGTGATATACTTCAATAAATTTTTTTAAATTATAATTTAAAATAATATATGAGCAGTCTACATGTTGTCTGCAGGAGACCCACCTCAGATGTAAGACACAACCAGGTTAAAAGTGAAAGTTTGGTAAAAGGTATTCCATGCAAATAGTAACCAAAAAAGAGCTGGGGTAGACCAGATAAGTGAAAAATAACATTATAGTATATAAATAATAATTACTCAGTGCAACTGGCAAATTGTTTCTGAGATCAGTATTTTGTAAATTTTTTTCATATAAAATAAACACTTGCTTTTCATTGAGGAGGACTGGCAAAAAGGTATTTTTTGGATACTTTATTTTTCTTTCACCCTTTCTTATTCATACTCTTTAACTAAAATAATCTATCTGGATCTATGATTTAGCATGACCACTGTTGAAGAAGATTTGGAATTTTTCTGCCACATAAAATTATGAGCTGGCAAATTGTTACCTGTTGTAATTCATTTCAATAAGATGTGAAGAATTCCCAAATAGGAATTTGATTTTCTAGAAAGAATTATGGCCTAAATGGAAATTAAATACTTAAACCAATATTTTATTTCATTCTTAGAGATTATTATGTCCAATACTTAGAGCTATAATATAAAAATTAGAATTATATTATACATAATTTCTATTATATTTGAATTATTATTTACATTTATAAATGTTGCTATGCTATCTATTTTTTATAATTGTCACATTAAATCTAGGCTGGCATTGCACTCTCATTTAAAATTTGTAATTTCTTTCAACCTATTTTTCTATTTATTTTACAATTTTACAATAAAAGACTTTTAACAGCTAAAAGAAGCCTATGATTATACACTTTCAATAGAGCATGTGGTATGTGGTGAATATATCTCAATAAAAGTGCTTACTAAACAAATAAACAAGTGTGCAAGAATAGACAGATATAGCAGCTATGTACACCAGGGGAAACAGATTGAGAAGTGAGGAATTTTTTTATTTGCTTGTTTATCTGGTTTTTTATTACTATTATTGAAATAATGAAAATGCTTTAATAATGATTGAAGTGATAAACGTGCAAATATGAGATTATACCAAATACCATCAACTGTACACTTTGGATAAATTGTATGCTTTATTAATATGTATCAATAAAATTGATTTGTTTAAAATATATATATTATTCCAAGGATGCAAGTTTGGGTCAACATTTGAAAAATCAAAGTAATTAACCACATAAACAAACTAAGGAAAAAACATACGATTATATCTATAGATACAGGAAAGTCATTTGCCAAAATCCACACCCACTCCTGATAAAAACTCTCAGCAAACTAAGAATAGAGGGGAACCTCCTCAACATGATAAAGAACATCTACGAATCACCTATAGCCAACATCACAAGTAATGGTAAGAAACTAGATGCTTTCCACATAATATTGGAAATAAGACTAGGATGTTTCCTCTCACTACTCCTGGTCAACATTGTTCTAAAAGTCCTAACTAAAGCAACAAGGCAAGAAAAGAAAGCTAGGGAAAGAAGAAATGAAAGTGACTTTGTTCACAGATGATATGACTGTCTATGTAGAAAACCCCAGAGAATCAACAAAAAAACTCCTAGAACTAACAAACATTTATAGCAAGATTGTAGGATAGAAGGTTAATATACAAAAGTCTATTGATTTACTATGAAAAGTTGTCATTTGAAATTAAAAACACAGCACCATTTACCTTAACACACACAAAAAAACAATGAAACCTAAGAAAAGTATATTTACAAAATAAATTTTCCAACTAGCTACTGGTTAAGAATGGAAAGGTCAATACACATCCTCTAGTGGATAAAAATGAGCACTTATGTCAGCAAAATTGATCTCCACACCTCATGCTTTACTAAGACTGGGCATTTTTTAGGAGGTACCAGGGTCTGAGCAGGCACTCAACCACTGAGCTACAACCACTCCCCAAGACTGAGTATTAGATGTAAGATACTCACACATTATACGTCTTCCTCACCTGAAAGTTTCCTTTCACTTCATAAATTCTTTCCTTTCCTTCCATCTCAGGTTAAGATGTATTCTTCCCAAATTTATCCCTTCTACTTATATCCTTGATTCCATCTTTGCCCACATCCTCAGAGATCTTATTTACTCAATTATAACTTGTGTATCTGCCTCTCTATTGGACACTTCCCCTTGGTATATGACTCAACTTTTCCCCCCACTTAAAAATCTGCCTTGAGCATGCAATCTTGTGCAATGTCCTCATGACATCATGGCCTACCTACCTACCTATTACCTCCCCCCTCATCAAACTTCTTGAAATTTCCCCAAAATCTCATTTCCCCATCATCTCTCTTCTAAAACTATTCTCCAGAAGCTGAGGATGAATTCTTACTATCAAATTTTAAAACTTCTTATCAGTTTTTATCTTCCACTACTTCCAAGGAATATTATCTATTGTTGGTGCCCTCTTCTTTAAAAGTCATTTCCTTTTTTTCCTAGCTGCTGAAATAAATACCATGCAATGGGTTATCTTAAACAATGGGAATTCGTTAGTTCACAGTTTTGAGGCTAGAAGAAGTCCAAATCAAGACATCATCAATGGAAAGCAGATGTGGCTCAAGTGACTAGGTGCCCATCTACCATAGGGGAGGTCCAAGGTTCAATTCCCAGACCCTGCTGGTGAAGGCAAGCTGGCCCATGTGCAAGCTGGCCTGAGTAGAGTGCTGGCCCACGCAGAGTGCCAGCCCACACAAAGTGCTGACCTGTGCAGCCTGCTGGCCCATGCAGGAGTGCTGCCTGCACAGAGTGCTGGCCCACACAGACAGCTGGCGCAGCAAGAAGATGCAACACAAAGTGACACAGAGGAGAGACAACAAGAGACATAGCAGACCAGGGAACTAAGGTGGCACAAGAGATTGAGCACCTTTCTCCACCTTCAGAAGGTCCCAGGATAGTTTCTGGTGCCACCTAAAGAGAAGACAAGCAGACACAAAAGAACACAGAGAGCATGGACACAGAAAGTAGACAGCAAGCACAAAACAACAAGGTGGAGGAGAAATAAATAAATCTTTTAAAAAAAGACATCATCAAGTGATGCTTTGTCTCAGAAGACTGTGGCATTCTGATGGCTGGCTGACCATTATCCTTGGTCCTTGTCTTCCCTGTCACATGGCAATATGCATGCCTTCTCTTTTCCTTTCTGAGTCCATTGACTTTCAGCTTCTGGCTTCTCCCTCTGGCTTTCTCTCTCTGTGAACTTCCCTATAAGGCCTTCAGCAATAGGATTATGGACCATCCCGATAAAGTTGGGTCACATCTTAACTAAAGCATCATCCTCAAAAGGTCATATTTACAATGAGTTAATACACATAAGAATGGAGTAAGAGCAAGAACATGTTTTTCTTGGCTACATATCTCAAAGCCACCACAGTCTGCCCTCTTCACCCCCAAAAAAGACATGTTCTTACCACAGGCATAATGCATTCATTCTATCACAACATTCCCAAAGCCTTAAGTCATTTCAGTAACAATGCTAAGTACAAAGTCTTAAAATCTCAAAATCAGTTATGGATGTGGTCTGTTCTGGGGCACAATTCCCCGCTATCTGTGGGCCTATTAAACTTAGAAAATAAGTTATCTGCTTCCACTGTACAATGATGGAACAGACATGGGATAGACAGAAAGAAGAAAATGGAAGTAAAACAGGAGTCATGGGTCCCAAACAAGTCAGAAACCTAATAAGGTAAACTCTATTAGATTTCAAGTTCTGGGAGTCATCTATGGATTGATTTTTGTCCTCCAAGCCTGATAGAGTTGTAATCCCATCCCTTCCCAGTATTCATGTTGTGGTCATGCTCTCCCCCAAATGCTGGAGTAAAGACTCCACCTCCTCTAAGCTTTGGGATGCTGGGCAGGTTCTCCACAAATGTTGAGACACCCAAGCTCCACTCTCCCTGGGCAATGGAATGGTGGCCAGGTTCTCCACAAATGCTGGGGTGCAGGCCCAACCATATTTGAGCACTGGGGTGGTAGCACTCTCCCTAAACAATGGGACACAATGCCCACCCCTCAAAGCACTATGGCAGATGACCTGCCCCCTCCAAATGCAGTGATGAACTTGCCATTTCCACACACATGGAAGTCTTTAGTTCAGACCTGAGCTTCCATGGTTCTACTGGATCATATGGTTCAAGTGGCAGAGCAGATTGCACAGCATCCTGGTACTGATTAAAAACTATAGTTCTATGGGACTCTTTTCTCCCAGGAAAAAAAACTAAAGGACAGGCAGACATAGCCTGGAAATGTCCTCTACAGTTTAGGATACCAGGGGAAGGCTGGACACCACCCAGAAGAAAGAGGGGCAAAGGGAAAGAATAGTGACTGCAAAACTGTGAGTTTAAAGCTGCAGCTGCAACTGCTGGCATCCTCCCCTGCCCTATAGACACGTTTGAATTCCCAGGCCTTGGGGCCAGCAGCTATAGACAAAGAAGGATCCAGGAATCCACCTCCCCAGGAAGAGGGAGAGAGAGACACAGGCTAAGGCTTACTCACCTTTTGACCCACAAGCACTTCCAGGCCAGGTGGAGTTGTATCATGGTTTGCCTTGGGAGCTGGCAAGCTAATGAGATCTGACCTTCTCAATATCCCTCTCTACTAACCCAGACTGGTTTTGAGGAAGCAGTGGGGAGTGGAATTATTTCCTACCTTGGAGAATGGAAGCAGTTGATGGAAAATGTTGGAGAACAGCCTCTGAGAAAGTTTGAATTATGAGATTCTTAGCCTCCAGGCAGGATCCTCTATCACATTGATCCAGTCTATGTCCCAGCAAAGACACACAGACCAGCCTTTGAATGGAGAAGTCTGCCAAATAGCAGCATCTGCTGGCAGACCAAGAAGTGCATGTGAAGAAATTAAAAGTAAATAAGTAAGAGAGGCTTTTTTTTTTTTTTTTTTTTTTGGCCTTTAAGCCTCCCTTCCCAAGGCCCTAGGAAGCAGGTCTGCAACCTGTCAGTGGGTGCACGGCCTGATTTGAGCAACTAACAGGACAATCCTAAAGAACAAGAGCAGATTGAATGAAAAATCAAAGAACAGCAGTAACACACAACCTCCCGCTCTAAATCCCTATGAAAGAGAGAGAAATTGAGCATCTGAGTAAACTCATCACCCTAATCAGATGCCTAGTCATCAGCAAAAATTACAAGCCATACTAACAATGTGGAAGAAAAGGTCCAAGAAAAGGAGTATCTCAAAGCCACTGAAGAGACACAGGATTCGAGACAACTAATCAATAAGGTACACACAAATTTCCAAAATCAAATGAATGAGTTGAAAGAAAATATGGCTAAAGAGATAAAGAACATCAAAAAGACACTGAACAGTGAGGTGGGCAGGCACCTGCAGGAGGTAAACCTGCGGTAGGAACTTAGTGGAGAGCTGACACATTTGTTGGAGCAACCTCTGCCCCTTCCTCCAGCTGCAGACTGTGGGAAGTTTCTCCAGAACAGACTCAAAAACTGTCATTATTTTTCTAAGTCATATGATTGAATGACTGAGGAAGGTTGCAGCCCTGGCTTCCCAAATCTGTGAGAAGCATAAAAGGCATGTGGCAATGAAGGAACTGCAAGCAAATGACCAGCCTGGTCAATAAATCTTATGCCAACTTTTCAGGTCCCAACCCATACAAAAGAGCAGAAGGAGTTCATTTATGAGGCGGTGCCCCCAGGAGGAGTCCAGGAGTCACTGAATATTCAGCTCCAGGCAACTGAGATCCAGCCTCCAAGTGCCTCTCCATTGGATGGAGGAAAAAGCCTCTACCACTAAGTGTAGTCCTACTCCCAAACTGCCACAAAGATCTAATGATGTTGGAGCAGATCCAGAGAAAGGCAACTCTACTGTTCTTCCTCATCTTTGTACTGTGACTGGGGATTGAACCTAGTACCTCGAATGTGGGAAGCTGGCACTCAACCAATGAGCCACATCTGCCTCCCTGTGTTATAATTCTTTATCTGTGCTAATATGCAGTAGTTCACAAACCAGGACATTGCTATCTTCTATTATGCATTTGGAAATGTGTTATGTTTGAGGGCATTTTGGTTGTTACAATGACTGGGGTGTGGAACTTTAATTTTGTGGTTGGAATCCAGAAATTATATTATATTATATTATATTATATTATATTATATTATATTATATTATATTATATTATATTATATTATATTATATTATATTATATTATATTATATTATATTATATTATATATATTGTATTGTATATATATAATAGTGTGGACAGAATGATAGTATATTGTAATATGCTGTATTGTATTATATATTATAAAATAAGGGAGTGGGTGTAGCTCAGTGGTTTGAGTGCCTGCTTCCCATGTATAAGGTCTCAGGTTTAATCCCTGGTACCCCCTAAAATAAGTAACTAACTAACTAAATAAATAGTCCTTATATATATGTATATATAAAGAAAGAATCGTTTCAACCAAAATGCCAGTAAAATCCCTTTTTGGGAATCATTGAACTAAAAAAGGGGAAATATTTATAACCCAGAGAGCTGAACAACTAATATGTTTATTAAAGAAAATAAACTAAAGTTGCAAGTAAGACTGTACTTCTATTCTCTATCAAAAGTAACATATTTCTTGGATCAAGATGGCTGAATGAGATTCTTCAGGGCTCTGTTCCACAGACGCTTTCAACAACCAGCAAGAACTGAAAGAAACAACTTTTTCAATGCTCCAGAAAACACTTAGGGAAGTGGACTTGGCCCAGTGGTTAGAGCATCTGTCTACCACATGGGAGGTCCATGGTTCAAACCCTAGGCCTCCTTGACCCGTGTGGAGCTGGCGCATGCACAGTGCCGATGTGCACAAGGAGTGCTGTGTCACACAGCAGTGTCCCCCACATAAGGGACCCCCACGCGCAAGGAATGCACCCCATAAGGAGAGCTGCCCAACGTGAAAGAAAGTGCAGCCTGCCCAAGAATGGCACCGCACACAGAGAGAGCTGACACAACAAGATGATGCAACAAAAAGAAACACAGATTTCTGGTGTCACTGATAAGGATAGAAGCGGTCACAGAAGAACACACAGTGAATGGACACAGAGAGCAGATAACTGGGGAGGGGTGAAGGGGAGAGAAATAAATAAAAAATAAATCTTTTAAAAAAAAAACACATTAGAGAGGAGTGGATGTGTCTCAGTCGTTGAGCACCAGCCTCCCACATATGAAGTCCTGGGTTTAATTCCTGGCCCCCAATACCTCAAAAAAACAAAAAAAACATTGGAGTTATACAAGACCAGAATCAAATGATAGAAGAAAGAATAAGTGATACAGAAGACAGCATAGCTGAAATTGAAGAGAGAAGAATGAAAAAATTTGAGCAGGGTCTCAGGGAGTTGAATGATAACATGAAATGCAACAACATATACATCATGAGAGTTCTGGAAGAAGAGAAGGGAAAGGGGGCAGAAAGAGTATTTAAGGAAATAATAGCTGAAAGTTTCCCAACTCTCATGAAAGAAAAAGCACACAACATACCCCAATCAGAATAAATGTGAATAGACCTACTCAAGGACACATACTACTCAGAATGTCAAGCATCAAAGATAAAGAGAAAATTCAGAGAGGATCAAGGGAGAAGCAAACCATTACACACAAGGGATGCCCTATAAGATTTAACGTGGATTTCTCATCAGAAACCACAGGGGCAAGAAGCTTTGCAGAAAATATTAAAGTAAATCTTAATCCTGCAAGAAAAAGACAGGAGGGAGAGGACTGGAGGAGAGTATAGAAGACAGGAATAGCAAAAAGGCTAACTGTAGCAGTTTGATATTATTTATGAATTCAAAAAAGAGATATTGGGAAGCAGATATGGTTCAGATGACTGGGATCCTGCCTACTACATGGGAGGTCACTGGTTTGGATCGCTGTGCCTCCTAAAGAAGACAACAAGCTGGTATGACAGGCAGGTACAGCAAACTGACACAAGAAGAGACATAGGAAGAAAAACATAATGAGAAACACAACAAAGCAGGGAGCAGAGGTTCCCAGTGCCTCCTAAAGAAGACAGCAAGCTGACACAACTGGCAGGCATGGCAAGCTGATGCAACAAGATGATGCAACAAGAGACACAGGGAAGAAAAACATAATGAGAAACACAACAAAGCAGGAAGTGGAGGTAGCTGAAGTGATTAGGCACCTTCGTCCCACATCAGAGATCCTGGGTTCAACTCCAGTGACTCCTAAAGAAACAAGGAAGATGAACAGACACAGCAAGTGAAAAACAACAAGGGAGTGGGGCGAAATTAATGAAAATTTTTAAAAAAATATAAAAAGAGATATTGATTATGTTTGTAGATTGGTCTGTTCCTCTGGTCATTATACCCTTTGATTAATTTAAAATCAAAGGCTTTACATTTGCTTGATTAAATCAAGATTAGGGCTTTGACTTGACGACATCATTAGGGCAACTCAGGTTGAGTCCCTGCTCCCTTTGTGGGCTATATAAATGGACACTCAATCAAGGAGACACAAGGAAGTAGATACAAAGAGAAGATACACAGAGGAAGAGAGACAGCACCATAGACATGGCAGAGGCCCCAGGAAAGGTGATGAGCCATTCACCTGATAGTTTGCAGCTGAACAGACCAGAGCTCTGAGCAGCTGAGCCCTGGGAGGAGAGACAAGCCTGAATGCCAGCCTACAGCTGAAATCAGAAGAAGTTGGACACATGGAGCCTTAAGAGGAAAGAGGAAGACTGAACCATCGCAGACATTGCCTGCCATCTTGCTTTCAACATGTGGCAACAGACTTTGGGTAAGGAAGCAACCTTGAGTTATACTCTTTAGGGTCTTGTAACTATAAGCTTCTACCCCAAATAAACACCCTTTATAAAAGCCAACATATTTCAGGTACTTTGCATCAGCACCCCTTTTGGCTGACTAATACAGTAACCAAAAGAGGAAAAAGACAGATGAAAACAAGATATGACATATGAAAACCAAAGAATAAAATGGTGGAAATAAATAATGCATTTACAATAATATCATTGAACGTGAATGGATTAAACTCCCCAGTTGAAAGATTTAGGCTGACAGAATGGCATTTGTGTCACCCATAGGTTGCCTTTAAAAGACTCAGGTTAGACCCAGGGATACAAACAGGCTGAAAAGTGAAAGGTTGGAAAAAGATAGTCCATGCACAGAGTAACCAAAAAAGATCAGGGGTAGCTATATTAATATCAGACAAAACAGATTTTAAATGCAAAAAAAAAAAGAAAGTTATAAGAGATTTAGAAAGACATTATATATTAATAAAAGGGATCATCCACCAGGAAGGAATAACAGTCATAAATATCTATGCACCTAACCAGGGTACCCCAAAATACACAAGGCAAACCCTGGCAAAACTGAAGAGAGAACCAATATTAGTTGGAGACTTCAACACACCACTTATATCATTAGATAGAACAATTAGACAGAACATCAACAAGGAAAAAGAGAACTTGAACAACATGATAAAAGACCTAGACCTAGCAGACATATACAGAACGTTGCACCCAAACATGGGTTATACATTTTTCTCAAGTGCTCAGGGACTTTTCTCCAGGATAGACCACATGTTAGGTCACAGAGCAGGTCTCAATAAGTATAAAAAGATTGAAATTGTACAAAGCACTTTCTCAGATCTTAATGGAATGAAAGTGGAAGTCAATAATAGATGGGAAAGAGGTGAAAATGCAAATGTGTAGAGGCTGAACAACACACTGCTAAATAATTAGTGGGTCAAAGAGGAAATTTTAAGTGAAATTAGTAAATATATTGAAACAAATAAAAATTAGAACAAAGGGAAGCGGCTGTGGCTCAATTAGATGAGCTCCCATCTACCATATGGGAATCCCTGGGTTAACGTCCCGTGGCCTCCTTGTGAAGGAAGGCTTGCCCGCCTGCTGTGGAGCAGCACTCTACCCACAAGCGCCACAGAGCACTGCCCGGCCTGCAAATGCCATAGAGAGCTGACTCAGTAAGTGATGCAACAAACAAGGGAGACAAGCAAGAACACAGAAGAGTGCACAGCAAATGGACACAGAGCAGACAGCAAGCAAGCCACAAGAGGGGAGGGGAAATAAAACTTTTTAAAAAATTAGAACACAACTTCTAAAACTTAGGGGATACAGTGAAGGCAGAGCTGAGAGGGAAACTTACAGCCCTAAATGTCTATATTAAAAAATGAAAAAGAGCTAAAATAAAAAATCTAACTGAACAACTGAAGAAACAAACAAACAAGAACAGCAAACCATTCCCAAAAAAAGTAGAAGGAAAGAAATAACAAAGATTAGAGCAGAAGTAAATGAAATTGAGAACAAAAAAAAAAAAAAAAGAGAGAGAGAGAGAAAATCAACAAAACTAAAAGCTGGTTCTTTGAGAAGACAATTAAATTGAGAAATCCTTAGCTAGACTAACAAAGGAAAAAAGAGAGAAGATGCAAATAAAATCAGAAATTAAAAGGAGGGAGAGTTACTACTGACACCACAGAAATAAAAAGGATCATAAGAGGATATTATGAGAAACCATATGCCAACAAATTAGATAACTTAGATGAAATGGACAAATTCCTAGAAATGCACAACCTATATTGACAAGAACTTAACAAACCAATCACCTTTAAAGAGACTGACTCAGTCATTAAAAATCTCCCATGAGAGTGTATAAGATAGTAAAACCTTATGTAAAACGCAACTATAGGTGATATTGCATATGTAAGACTGTTTCTATAAAATATGAATATAAATATACTAGAGAGAAGGAAGAGAATAGCAGCTATGTGTAACAGGAAGCATAGAGAGATTGAGAGATGAGTTTTGTTTGTTTGTTGTTTATTGTTATTATTGGAATAATGAAAGTGCTCTAAGAATGATTAAAGTGATAATGTACAAATATGTGATTACACTGGTTAGCGTTGATTGCACACTTTGGATGGATTTATGCTTTATTAATATGTATCAATAAAATTGATTTGTTTAAAAAAATCTCCCAAGAAAGAAAAGCCCAGGACCAGATGTTTTCACAGGTGAATTCTATCAAACAATTCTAGAAGAATTAACTCAAATCCTGTTGAAACTCTACCAAAAAAATTGAAGAGGAAGGAAAATTACCCTATACATTTTATGAAGCCAACATCACCCTAAAACCAAAGCCAGATAAAGAGACTAAAAGAAAATTACAGCCAATCTCTCTAAGGAGCATAGATGCAAAAATTCTCAACAAAATATTTGCAAATAGAATCCAACAGCATATTGAAAGACTTATAAACCATGGCTAAGTGGGATTTATTCGTAGTATGCAGGGTGTTTCAGCATAAGAAAATCAATTAAAGTAGTACACCACATTAACAAATTGAAGGAAAAAGAAAACATGATAATCTCAATCAATGCAGAAAAGAGATTCTACAAAATCCAGCATCCTTTCTTGAGAAAAGCAATTTGAAAGATAGAAAGGGAAGGAAAGTTCCTCAACATAATAAAGGACATATATGAAAACCCCACAGCCAACATTGTCCTCAATGGGAAAGATCTGAAATCTTCCCCTCTAAGACTGGAAACAAGACAAGGATTCCACTGTCACTATTTTATTCACTGTTGTTCTAGCAAGAGCAGTTAGACAATAAAACAAAAAACAAAAAAAAAAATCCAAATAGGAAAAGAGAAAGTAAAACTTTCATTATTTGGAGAGGACATGATCCTATATTTAGAAAATTCTGACATGTCTACAACAAAGCTACTTGAGCTAATAAGTGAGTCAGCAAAGTTGCAGGATCAACACACAAAGATGACTAATGTTTCTGTACACTAGTATTGAAAAGTCTGAGGAGGAAAGCGGGGAAAATAATTCCATTTACAATAGCAACAAAAAGACTCAAATACCAAGGAGTCAATTTAACCAAAGAAGTACAGGATCTATATTCAGGAAACTACAAAACAAAGTGAAAAGAACTCAATGAAGACCTAAACAAATGGAAAGACATTCTATGGATTGGAAGACTAAATATCTGAAGATGTCAATCCTACCCAAACTGATTTATTGACTCAATGCAATACCAATAAAAATTTCAACACCTGCTTTACAGAAATAGAAAAGTCAATTACCAAATTCATTTGGAAAAGAAGTGGACCTGAATAGCCAAAAGCATTCTAAAAATGAAGAGCAATGTGTGAGGAATTTCACTGCCTGACCTTGAAATACATTCCAAAGTACAGTAGTCAAAATAGCATGGTATTGGCATAAAGATAGAGACATCAATCAGTGGAATAGAATTGAGAGTCAAAAGAAGTAAACTCCCACCTCTATAGTCAACTGGTTTTCAACAAACCTACCAAATCCACGTTAATGGGTCAAACAGTCTCTTCAACAAATTGTGCTGGGAGAACTGGATATCCATAGTCAAAAGAATGAAAGAGGATCCCTATCTCATTCCCTAAACAAGAATCAACTAAAAATGGATCAAAGGCCTAAATATAAAAGCCAGGACTACAGAAATACTAGAAGAAAATGTAGGGAAACATCTTCGAGATCTTGTGGTATGTCATGGTTTCTTGGACCTTACACTCAAAGCATAGGCAACTAAAGAAAAAAAATAGATAAATGGGACCTCCTCAAAATTAAACAGTTTTGCACCACACAGGACTTTGTCACAAGGGTAAAAAGGCAGCCAACTCAAAGGGAGAAAATATTTGGAAATCACATATCTGATAAGGGTTTAATATCCATGATATATAAAGAGATGCTACAACTCAACATTATAAGACAAATGACCTGGTTAAAAAATGGGCAATAGACTTGAATAGACATTTGTCCAAAGAAGAAATGCAAATGACAAAAAAAAAAAACATGAAAAAATGTTCAACACCATTAGCAATTAGGGAAATGCAAATCAAAACTACAATGAGATATCATTTCACACCTATCAGAATGTCCGCTATTAAAAAGACAGAGAACTACAAGTGTTGGAGAGGATGTGGAGAGATAGGAACACTTGTTCACTGTTGGTGGGAATGTAGAATTTTACAGCCACTGTGGAGGATGATTGGCAGTTCTAAATAAGTTGAATACAGATTTGCCACTTGACCCAGCAATACCGTACTGGGTATATACCCAGTAAACTGAGAGCAGTGATACCAACAGACATCTGCACACAGATGATCATAGAGTCATTATACACAATGTGGTTAAAAGGGGGAATTTAAGGTGGTATGTATGTTGCTGGACTAAAATTTTTTAAAACCAATAGGATTGTACTCAACAAAGAGTGAACCCTAATATAAACTATGGATTATAGTCAATAGTACAAGTATAATGATAATTTTTCATTAATTGTAAAAAGGTACCATACTTATGCAAAATGTTAAAAATGGGGAGTTTGTGGGAACTCTGTATTTTCTGCATCTTTCTGTAAGCCTACAACTTATCTTATAAAAACAAATGAAATTTTGAGCCTTTGCTCTTGAAATTGAGGCTTAGCCTAGTGACATATTTGCATAAGAGTTACCTATGTGAAGCCTCCTTGTTGCTCAAATGTGGCCTCTCTCTAAGCTGAACTCAGCATATAAAAGCAATAACTTTCCCCCAGCATGGGACATGACTCCAGGGGATCAGCTCCCCAAGTTTGTATGACTAAGAGAATTCAAAGGTGTGAAATGATATCTCATTGTAGTTTTGATTTCCATTCCCCTAATGGAAATGAACATTTTTTCATGTGTTTCTTCATAATTTGTATTTTTATTCGGACAACTGTCTTTTCAAGTCTTTTGCCCATTTTTAAAATTTGGTCATTTGTCTTTTTGTAGTTGAGTTGTATGATCATGAATGTACTACAGGGAGCACAAGTGGCTTAAGCCATTTGGTGCCTCCCTCCCACATGGGAGTTGTATGATCTTTTTGTATATCATGGATTTTAAACCCTTATCAGATATGGTTGTCAAATATTTTCTCCCATTGAGTGATGGCATGTGTTTTTTGAGGACCTGGGGTTTTCAGGGGGAAGGGAGGAAAATAATCTAGAAGTGTTCATGAGAAAGTAATGATACCTGCTCTAAGTTCTTAGTTCTGGCATGGACAAGGAAATTCATTTCCAAGATCCTCCTCAAGAAAGCCTTGTTGCCCCATCTGCTTGTTGTGCTGTCTGCAGATAGCCTTCAGCTAGGGTTGCTGGATAAAATACAAGATGTCCAGTAAAATTTGAATGTTAGATAAAAATGCATAATTTCTTAGTATACATAGGTCCTAAACATTGCATGGATTTGATAACCTGGCAATCATATGTTCAGCTATCAGCCTGTGCATCCATCTCTTCAGCAGTAGAAAGCTTTCTTCCCTATACCTATTGATTGGTGGAGGCAGGATTTTGAAGGTATTGGCTCAACATAGAACAATTCTGATGGACCATTTTAGCTCCAGAGCACCCCATCCAGGGTGCTGAGGCTGTCAAATCTATATCAAAACTCAACTTTTCCCTCTGCCCAATTGATTCCAAGGACAAAGCCCAATAAGTATCCTACACATTAAACTCTATCTCATAATCTGCTTTTCAGAAAATGCAGTCTGTAATAAGTAATGCCAGGAGTTGTACAAGAAATCAGATGATAAGATGGAGTTTTGGAGCTGTATTATCATTGGTGGTGAAGCACAGATAGCCCCTGGTACAAAGTTGCAATCCAAATGTTAAAATTTTCACCAATGGTGAATTGGATTGGGATGCTGGTAGAAAAGAATGCTCTAGATGGTGCAGTACATCATGCATTTGAAAAATACAGTGAAAATAGTAACTAGAAAATAATAAGTTTGGCTGGTGCATTGGTTATCTACTGCTGAGTAACAAATCGCCCCCAAACTTAGTGGCTGAATACAACAATAATCATTTATTATATCTCACAGTTTCTGTGGGTCAGGAATCAAGGAGCAACTTGGCTAAATGGTTCTGGCTTAGGGTTTCTTATAAGGTTACAGTCACATGATGGTCCTGGGTTAAGTCATCCAAAGGCTTGACTGGGATTGGAAGATCCACTTTCAAGGTGGCTCACTATCTCACTGGTAAGATAATACTATCTGTTATCATTTACCAGTCAGATAGGTTACTAGCTGTTGGTAAGAGGCCTTAGAATCCCTATACATGGATCTCTCCATAGGGTGTCTTGAGAGTCATCATGGCATGGCATCTGGTTTCCCCAGAGCAAGTGATTTAAAAGAGCCCAACAAGAAGCCACAATGTCTCCCCCACCCTCACCCCTGAAATGGCTTCTTTGTCTGTTTGCTTGTTGTTTTTGCTCATTGTTTGTGCATTGTTCTTGCTTGTTGTTTGAATTCTTTAGGAGTCACTGGGAACTGAGCCCAGGACCTCCCTTGTGAAAGGTGGGCACTCAACTGCTTGAGTCACATCCACTCCCCACAATATCTTTTATGACTTCCCCTCTGAAGTCACTTGCATGCACTTTCAGTTACCCAATATCCTACTGATCACACAGGTCAGCATCCATTCATGTGGGAAAGGACTAACACAAAGGTGAGAATAACAGCAAGCAAAGAACACTGGGGACCATCTTGGAGGCTGGGTATCAGAGATGGATATTGCTAAGTTCAAGTGCTGCTCTAGGAAGGAGTCATAAAAGACTGGGAGGAAAACGGACTTTGGCCCAGTGGTTAGGGCGTCCGTCTACCACATGGGAGGCCCGCGGTTCAAACCCCGGGCCTCCTTGACCCGTGTGGAGCTGGCGATGCGCAGTGCTGATGCGCGCAAGGAGTGCCATGTCACGCAGGGGTATACCCCGCGTAGGGGAGCCCCACACGCAAGGAGTGCGCCCGTGAGGAAAGCCGCCCAGTGTGAAAAGAGAGAGCAGCCTGCCCAGGAATGGCGCCGCCCACACTTCCCGTGCCGTTGACGACAACAGAAGCGGACAAAGAAACAAGACGCAGCAAATAGACACCAAGAACAGACAACCAGGGGCAGGGGGGGGGGATTAAATAAATAAATAAATCTTTAAAAATAAATAAATAAATAAAATAAAAGACTGGGAGTGAAGTTATTATCATGGAACTGAAAACCAAGTTTGAAAGCCAAAAAGTGTTCTTGATACCACACAAAGAGGATCACATTTCCTACAGAGAAATGGCAGAGAAACTGAGGACCAGGCCCAAGACTTAATCATCAGAGGACTGGTGCTCCAAAGGTTAAATTCCTAATTGAGGCAAGTCAGCTATGCCAAGGTCAGGGACCTGGTAGAAAAAGAATGAGAACCTGAAATTGGGGGGAGGGTGGGGCAACATATGAACATAGGAGATTGTCAGGTGTTGGTTGAGAGTATAATGCTGAGAAAACCTTTTCAAAATATAATTAGGAAAGTTACCTGTTTAAGATACTCAAAGGGGATAATCTGATGCGGGACAGACTCCTAGGGAATATCTGAATGCTCATTTTGCCAGGGTGGGTTATACCATTGGGTAGAGATCCATATAATGAGAGTGAAGGTAGACCCACATCCTGGGGAGTACTAATGCCATCAAATAGAGGGAACTGTATCTCTCAAGAGAAAGGGTGGCTCCCAGGGCATTAGGGCAGTTGAGCAAGTCAAGCCCTCAACACTGTTGCAAGTATCTCTGAGCATGGCTCTTCAAGAAATGAAGATTGACTGTCACTGTGGGCCCCAAGGGGAGGAGGAAATAGATATAGAATAGATGGAACCAAAGTAAATGTGAGGGCAAAAGAAGTGTTTCACAAGAGTACACAAGGATGGATATAAAACATGTAATATTACACCAAAAACATATAGGGGACGACAGACTAATAATGTAAACCATAATGTAAAACATAGGATAACTAAAAAATTTAGAAAACTGTATAGCCTAAAGTATAAACCACAGTGTAAACACAAACATTACCTTGTTTGAAAGCTATTGTCTCAATATCTGTACATCAGTTTCAGTAAATATGATATGAATAAGTTAAAAGAGTTTCACTGTGGAAGGGAAAAGGTTTTATAATGGATATGTGGGAGTACTGTATATTGTATATATGAATTACTGTGATCTAGGGCTCTTGTGAAGAGAAGCTCAATAATTAAGAAAAAAGAAAAGAAAAAGATAGGATGTAGAATTTTTCCAAATCAATATGTATTCTATATCTAACCTTTAAACTCATCGCTATATTCCATTTTACTAGTAAGGGAACCTGACATTATATTGGGCTTCACTTTTCAGGAAGTTTGGGATCACAGAGTGGTTCAACAATGGCAGCGGAGGAATATTGGTATAGGATGTTATTGACAGGCGATATATGGTTGACAGGGAGTTATACAGGGCATGTGTCCAGGGTGCATGGAAATGTTTGGATATACTCATAGTGGAAACAATTAAAAACAACAGCTGGGAGAGTACTGGGTTCCTGGCCAGGGGGGGCTCTGTCGTGATCCCTAGGGGAGCAGCGGCAGTCCCCCAGGTGCAATGGAAGGACCAGGAAGGAATGAGGGTCCAACAGTGAGCCCCTGATACTAATGACTATGCTTGTGAGCCTATACACCTGAAATAAGAACAAGACCTAGAGCAGCACTGTGCCTAAGAGTTCCCTCCTGATAGCCTCCATGTTACTCAAATGTAGCCAGTCTTGAAGCCAAACTCAGCATGTAAATGCAATGCCTTCCCCCCAGCGTGGGACATGACACCCGGGGATGAGCCTCCCTGGAACCAAGGGATCACAACCAAGTACCAGCTGATGACATAACTAGAAAATAACCTTGAATTAAAGGTTCAATGTGGACCAGCAGAATATCCCTGTCTACATATAATAACAGGAGTTAAAAATGCTGTTTGACCTAATGTAAGGGGGAAATGGAAAGGACAAATGAGTTTATATGGCTATGAGTCTCTAAAAAAGTCTGGAGGTTGTCAGAAGGATTGCCCTTATGCACACCTGAGCAGAGTCTCAGAGACAGATAAAGTAAATACAACCCCAGCTATTGGTTCTTTTGAGGGCTAAAGAGACCCACAGATTCTATGGGCACGGCAGACGGAGTTCACAGCCACGTCAGTTGGCCCTTCTTTGGAGCTGGAGTTTCTGCGGGATGGAGCTGGACTCAGATGTGATCTCTTTTCACAAGCCTTTCATGCTACTTTACTGGAATTATAGTTGATACTGGGGTTTAAGATATATCTAGGGGATTTGAATCTCTGGACTGACCATATGATAGCCAGGCCCTGAACCTCAACAGACTTCAACTCCTACACTCTGATTTATTGGACTTACCCCACTCAGCTAACATGGAGTTGAAGAATGTCAACCACCACACCACGGAGCCTAGAGTGCCTACAACTGAAAGCAAGAGGATTGCATCCAGTATCCATGTGGAATCTAAGCCCCCTCTTGACATAGATGTGCAACGGACACAACCAATCCAAGGTCCACAGAGAAAATGTGGCATTGGTGTGGGAAAAGTGGCCATGATGGCTGCTGGGTGCAGGGAATGGGAGGAAGAGATGAGATGTGGAGGCGTTTTCGGGACTTGGAGTTGTCCTGGGTGGTGCTGCAGGGACAATTACTGGACATTGTAGATCCTCCCAGGGCCCACTGGATGGAACGTGGGAGAGTATGGGCTATGATGTGGACCATTGACCATGAGGTGCAGCGATGCCCAGAGATGTACTCACCAGATGCAATGGATGTGTCATGATGATGGGGGAGAGTGTTGCTGTGGGAGGAGTGGTGGTGTGGGGACAGTGGGAGTGAATGGGGACCTCATATTTTTTGAATGTAATATTTTTTAAAAATGAATAAAATATATATATATATCTATATTTAAAAAAATGTATCCACCAAATGCAATGAATGTTCCACAATGATGAAAGAGGTTGTTGATATGGGAGGAATGGGGTGGATTGGGGTGAGAGTGGAGTATTTTGGAAACTCATATTTTTATTGTAACATTTTTGTGATATATGTATCTTTTTTAAAAAGACAATTAAATAAAAAATTTCAAAAGAAAAAAAAAAAGAATGGGAACCTGACACTAGACCTCTGGATTGATGCCCTTAAAAACCTGAATTCTCAGAATTCACTATACCTCCAAATTCAGATTCCCCTCTTCCTCCAAAAACAAAACCATCAAGAGCTGGTCAAGTCTCTCTCACACTTGGAATCTCTCTTCTTCCTATCCTTCTTCTTCAGAGACTTCTCTCTGAGCCACTCTTCTGTCTCCCTTTACCACTTTTCAAAGGGCTTAATGTGATTATATTGGCCCACCCTGATAATCCAGGATAATCTTCCCCATCCCAAAGTCTATAACCTTGATCATATTTGCAAAGTCCTTTCTCCATGTACGATAATCTTCACAGTTTCAGGGGATTATGTTAAGGATGTCTTTGGGAGCATATTATTCTGCCTTCTACAATACCGATCTTCACATTTTAAAAATTCCAAGCCAAAAGTCATTTGACATTAAACATTTTATGTCATTTTATTGCCACATTCAGATATTTTGTATTTTTAATAGTGCTTCAAAAATGGCATAACTACTAATTTTTTTAAAAAATTTATTTCTCCCCCCTCCCTCCATTGTCTGCTCTCTGTGTCCATTCACTGTGTGCTCTTCTGTGTCTGCTTGTATTCTCACTAGGTGGCTCTGGGAACCGATCCTGGGGACCTTCTGGAGTAGGAGAGAGGCAATCTTTCTCTTGCACCACCTCAGCTCCCTGATCTGCTGTGTCTCTTATTACCTCTCCTCTGTGTCTCTTTTTGTTGCGTCGTCTTGCTGTGCCAGCTCTCCATGTGGGCCAGCGCTCTTGTACAGGGCAGCACTCTGCGTGGGGCAGTACTCCACACAGGCCAGCATTCTGTGCAGGCCAGCTCACCACATAGGCCAGCTTCCCTTCTCCAGGAGTTATATTTAAATAGCATGTTATAGTTTTACAAGTGGACTATATCCATTATCTCATTTGTGCTCTCCAATATTTCTGAAAGGTAGATAAAATGGAGCAAATCTATTACTACTCCCTTTTTACAGATAAGAAAATGAAGTTTCAGAAAGATCAACCTTCCCAAGTATGGTAAGTTTAAACTTTATTTCAGATGAAGTAACATTTAAGTAAATGACATGCATGTAATAAATTCATAAATCAACTCTAATTTGCTAATGAGCAGGTCACAGGGAAAATGCTGACATTTAGAATATTTTTAGAAGTAATACAAAAACAAGAAAAACTATTTGCTAACTTCACCTGAAACAATTTAAAAGTTAAGTGCCCACTCTACAAAGAACCAAGAATTAAGCACTTATTCTTCAAGGTTTTCTGTATCATGATGCTATGTTACTTAGTTCTTTCCTTTTAAACATACAAAAAAGATACACACACATACAGAGGGGGCACTATAGATAATCTACCTTTCTGATCTTGTCCATTTTAGTAGGGTGCAACAAGGTGTATGAGAGTATAGAGGCAAATACACAAATGGCATGCAAAAAGTGAATTTGAAAAAACAGAAGTATGGAAAGCCAGCATCTTTTGCCATCCTATTGATAATAAATATTGCAAAAAGGTGATCCATGTCCTTCAAAATGTATTCTGATTTATCAAAAATCCTGCAAGCTCTAAAATCTTGATTCTATGATTTTCTAATCCTGCCCCTCCCAAGGAAATTACACAGAAAGAGAACATGATACAGTATGTCTTTCCTGCTTCTTTTCATCCTTATCTCCCCCCTCTCCTTCTTTATTTTCCAGCTCCTGTTAAGGAGACAGGATGGTCAATCAGGTATTTGAACTTGTTCCTTGGAACAGGGTGATGCCAGACATTTTCTATAGGGCTCAGAAAACTACGCTGGGAGAACAAAAACACATTAATACACAGTAGAGGGAGCTCTAATCAAATGAACTCTAAACACTTTTGAGTATTTACATTAAGTGCATTTGGATACCCTTAGAAAAAAGAGAAAGCAGACTTCTCATTCAATATTATTCCTATTCCCAGGGGATAAAGACCGAAACTAGAACAATTATATAGTTAAAGAAAAAAAATGTTGGTAAATCCCCATAAAAACAGGCTTATGGAAATATTAACACATTTGCATTGGAAAGATACATTCATGCAAAAGATTTTTGCTTTCAACATAAGAAAGTACTTTTAAAACATGTTTTTAAAAATATCTGGATATTGAAGTAATGAATGTGCAAGTTGGTGATTATACCCAATGCCATTGCTTGAACACTTTAGAAAAAATATATGGTTTATGAACAAAAATATAATAGTGTAGTTTGAGGGAAAAATACACCAAATATAAGACACAGACTATAGTTAGTTGTAATATTTTGATGATGTTCTTTCATAATTTGTTACAAATGTTTCACAACAATACAAAATATTTGTAGTGGGGTGATATATGGAAGCCCTGTATGATGTTATGCATGTTTGTTTTATAAATTCACAATAATACACTTATTGTTTATGTATGTTCATGTACAAATAATATACTTCAGTAAATTGTTAAAAACATTTTTAAAGAATGCATGGGAACTATACTACACAACATGTAAAGTTAAACCATGGACTTTAACAGTACAACTATTAATAGTACCACTATAAAAATGTACTACAGGGAGCACAGGTGGCTTAAGCCATTTGGTGCCTCCCTCTCACATGGGAGGTCCCAGGTTCGGTCCCCTGTGGCTCCTAAAAAGAAGACAAGCACACAATAAACAGACACAGAAAGCAGACAGCAACTACAAACTAGGAAGTGAGGGGGGGAGGAGAGGAAAAAAGAAATAAAATAAATCTTCAAAAACAAAAGGTGCTGTAAAGAATTGTAATAAGGGAAACGGACTTTGGCCCAGTGGTTAGGGCGTCCGTCTACCACATGGGAGGTCCGCGGTTCAAGCCCCGGGCCTCCTTGACCCGTGTGGAGCTGGCCCATGCGCAGTGCTGATGCGCGCAAGGAGTGCCGTGCTACCCAGGGGTGTCCCCCGCGTAGGGGAGCCCCACGCGCAAGGAGTGCACCCATAAGGAGAGCCGCCCAGCGCAAAGGAGGGAGCAGCCTGCCGAGGAATGGCGCCGCCCACACTTCCCGTGCCGTTGACGACAACAGAAGCGGACAAAGAAACAAGACGCAGCAAAAAGACACAGAAAACAGACAACCGGGGGAGGGGAATTAAATAAATAAATAAATTTAAAAAAAAAAAAAAAAGAATTGTAATAAATGTTCCACAACAACAATGCAATGTGCTGATGTATGAGAATCCTGTATTTTATGAATGATTATTCTGTAAACCTTCACTTTTCCAATAAAAAAAAAACAGGTATTTGTTCACAAACTCTCAGGAGGATAATGCTTAAAAGTTTTGAAATCTCTTGGGGCTGCACACAGAAACAATTCAACTAAGGCAAGGGATTTTGAATAAAACCTGCTTCCTCTCCATTGTCTCATGCTAAACAAATTCTCCCCAAAGTGAACCTTGATGGAACCCAGATCACAAGCCAGCTTCCAAACTTGGATGTAGCTTTTCTGAGCATAAAAGAACCTATAAATTTAGTCTTGGCTTCTTTTAGGGTAGAAGGGCTTGTAATGTGGGAACTTCCCCAAACACAGGAAGATGATTTAAAAGATGACCAAATTTGATGGATGTCTACCACAAAGTATGACTTATGTTTTGGTGAAGATGGAATATAGGATGATACAGGCTACAATTAAAAAGGAATAGTTTGTGGATATTTGTACTAATATGGCATTGTAGGGACCAAACTACAAAATCAGTGTTTTGCTGGCTTTTATCCTTGAGTTATTTGAAGAAGTTGCTTCTTCTGTTTTTCATGTGGAATTAACCAAGCTAATGATATGTCAAGGTGTAACCACTGACTATAGTGTTATTTTAGCCTAGTTCCATTTTGTGTTTATAATTGCTTTAGCTAGTTCCAGTCCTTGTTTATACCTGTTATTTTAATGATAACTCCACCACCCCTTGTTTGAATCCATAAAAAACATAAACTCCTATTACTCAAGGGAAGAGATTTTAGGCTGATAGGTCATCTGGTCTTCTGCTTCACACTTAGCAATAAACTCATTCTTTCTTTGAAAAAAAAAAGAATAACTGGAGTATATAATATATGCTCAATAACTACTTATTGAACCAAATAGCAAAAATATTAGCATTCCCTGGTACTTTATATACATAAATACGCACCTTTGGGGTTTTAATTTTCTGAGGAGGTGGTAAGTTTTCAGGATAAGCATCAGTACTGGATGTATAGGTCACAGAAATTAGAACTTTCTCAAGGATGAACTCATTCTGGAGGGAAGTAGGAAGGGGTTTTGAGCAATCCACCATATTTTTTTCTTTCTCTTAACTCAGGAAGTCCTACAAAAGTAAGAAAGTAACCAGAAAGAAAATCTCCTACTGTAGTGTCTTGGAGCATTAGATGGAGCTCCCAGGCTCACCTAATCCCATCCATATGTTTCTAACAGAGAAACATTGCTTCTAGTTCACAAGAATGAGGCAGGCTAGCACAGGGACTTGAAGGAAAACTTGCTGTGGGAAAGCACTAGGGTGATAAGGACAAATCAGTCAGCTCTGTGTAAACCTCTTGCTTGCGGTGGCCATCTCTGCCTGTGCCTGAGAGCAGAAAGTCCTGCCAACAAGGGAGGAGCCAACCACCCAAGGCCAAATACCTGAGGACAACAGGTAAGGAAAAGCCCTGGCCCGCACTCAGGAAGGCAGGAACCCATGAAGATGTTGTTTCCAATCCTTCTTCTGCATACTCAGAACTCAGAACCAAGGAGAATGTTATAACTCACAAGTCTTCATTTACATGGAGGAAGGAAGGCAGGAGGCCAGCTTTACATAAGGTTGCAGCCCCAGCCCCAGTGCACGTCTCTCTCTTGAACAGGCCTCACCGTTGTCTCAAGTGTGTACTTTCTCTTTCTTCCACTTTACAATATAAACTATTTACTTGCTTGCTTAAAATATGGTGCATCCTTAAATTCCTTTCTGCAACATGGCCGAGAATCTGGAAACCGACCCCTGACAACATTTTTGGTGAATCAGCCAGGAGAACTAGTAACACTCCCCATCACCCAACCAAGACTGGTGAGTCTAAGCTGTTAATCAGAGCCTGTCTGTGCCATCTTTTGTCTGTCCACCATTTCCTCCCATCATTTCCTTCTCCCATTTCAAACATGTTTCTGGATTGGCTCCCACAGGACATAATCTCAGTCTACCGAGAGATTTTTGGCTCCGTCTTTGGAGGTGGCAGGGGGTAGACCTGTGCCATGCAGATTCAAGGAGGCTTTCTGTGGCAGGTGAATCTATCCTTGAGGCCTGTCTGGGGCTATTCCCCAATAGTGGAGGAGTGCACTGGGAGTCCACCAGGCCCTCAAGTCTCTCCTCACTGCTCAGTAACATTCTCCAACACAACTTCTGGTGCTTTCTGTCATTTCTCTTGTGCCCTCACTTCTCTAAGCCTACTGGTTCTAACTCTAGAGTCTTGGGAACAATCTCCACAGGGTATAATCTCAGCCTGACTAGATTTCTCTGCTTCCTCTTCAGAGGTGGCAGGGACTAGTCCCCATGCCATGCAGATTCAAGGAGAACCTGGATGATGGGTAAAACTGCCCTGAGGCCTGACTAGGAATGTGACATGAGTCATGTAGGAGCCCAGAGGAGAGGGTCCATAATTACACTGTTACCTCATACCCCATCTTCCTGCCCTTCTCTCACTCCCTCCCCTGCCTTCTCTATGATTCCTTTCTTCTTTCCTTATGCCTTCTCTCAGAATATGACTACCACCTGTTGTGCACCTCCTCAGGCCAACAGTTAACCCCTTTAATTAAGCACCTTCAATCTTCTGTCTACTGCTTCCTCAATCTTAAAGTCTCTCACATGGTACTTTTGAGGACCTCTTTGAAAGTGGATGGAAGATTCCCTAGCCAGCCCCTTTCCTAAGGAGGAAGTCCAGCTTGGTATCTTTGGTCTGGGAACCAGACCCAGATGTTTCCTAAGAAATTGAGGGCCCTGGGGATGCCTAGCTGCAAGGGCTTGCAAGCCCCAAGATGCTGGGATGGTGAGCAATCTCTCCTTGGTCAGATCTAGGAGTGGGATGCCGCTAAGACTGATGAACACATTCACCCTCCTCTACAATAATGGGAGGCTCCTCCAGCATTCCTGTAGATTCCCACTGGGTGTCTCCTCAGGAACTGAGACAACCTGCCTACTGATGTATAAAAAGAAAGATACTAGTCTTTTTCTACAATACCATGTGGCCACAATACAAATTAGAGGACAGCCAAGCGTGGCTGCTAAATTACAACCCCATACTCCAGTTAGACCTACTGTGTAAGAGGGAAGGAAAATGGCTAGAAATACCTTATGTCCAACTTTCTATGGTTCCACATATCAGATTAAGAGCCTGAAGGACTCTTGTTGATTGTGCTATGCAAAAGGGAACCCTGGAGCTAACGGGGATGCAGGAACCATTAGGGTGCGTGCCCCCTTCTTCATGACCAATCTGGCACAATGCAAAAAAGAAAAAAAAGGGTTGATTCCCTAGGAACCCTTCTAAATTTACTGAGAAGTTCTAGCACTTCATACTGGCCTTTGAATTAGGATGGGGTGAGATATACCTTGTTCTCTCAACTTGCTGCACCCTGGAGAAAAAGCTCCACATCTGGACTGAGGCACAAGGGCACACTGATAGACTGACCACCCAACAGCCTAACCAGTATGTGATGGGGCAAGTAGCAATCCTGAAGGCAGATCGTGGGTGGAACCATCAAAGGGAAGAGGTAGATCTGAGGGCCAGAGACCATATGGTCACATGTCTCCTCAAAGGGATGACAAAGTGCTCTACCAAAGTGGTAAACTATAATAAACTCAGGGAAATTACTCAGAAGCAGGATGAAAACCCAGGCTTGTTTCAAGGTAGGCTGGTAGAGGTAATGAAAAAATACATTCTGGTAGATCCTGAATCACCTCATTAACCAATCTGCCTTGGATATCCATAGGAAGCTGTAAAAGCTTTCCATGGGTCCCCAAACTTCCTTGAACTCCCTTTCAGAAATAGCCTCAGTTTTCAACAACCAAGACCGCACAGCCAAGGAGGAACAGGTAAGGAGGGGCAAATGGTGGAAGGGGGAACAAGCTCACCTTTTAGCTGCCGCTGTTAAAAGCATCCTGTCACCTTGGGGCCACCCAAACCCAGCCTGCGTGTCAGCATGAACCTGCTTCAAGTGTGGAGAAGCAGGCCACTGGAAACGTGACTGCCCCCAGCTGCCTCACCACTGGGACCCACCAGGGCCTTGCCCCAAATGTGGAATGAATGGGCCTGGGCCTGGGAATGCACTGCTCCCTAGGGAGGTAGTAGGACTCTGCCATGAACCCTGCTCACCACGACCAAGGAGGATTTAAAAGGCCCGAGGCCAGGCATGACTCCTTGTAAAACACAGCAAACCATCACCCAGGAGGAGCCTCAGGTGACCCTTGACATGGCAGGTAAGATTGTTAATTTTTTAATTACATGGGAGCCACTTCCTGAACCCTGACCTGCCCTTCTGGACTTCTCTCATCTCGGTTGTGCCTATTAAGGGGGTTGGAAGGGGGAATGAAGATCTAGGCAGTTTACTAAACCTCTCCCCTCTAGAATAGGAAATCTCACGATTCATCAGTTCCTCGTTATTCCAGAATGCCCAGTTCCATTACTGGGATGAGATCGTCTCCATTCCCTAGGAGCCAGCATCCAATTAATAGACTCCAGCCTATACTTTGGAGTTTGTGTTCCTGAGTGTGATGGAGTTGGACTCAGATGTGATCTTTGTTCATAAGCCTTTCCTGTCACTTTTACCGGACCTGTGGTTGGCGCTGGGGTTTAGTGTATACTCAGGGGACCTGAATCTCTGGACTGTCCATGTGATAGCCAGGCCCTGAGCCTCAACAGACCTGCAACTCCTACCCTCTGCTTTAATGAACTTACTCCAGCCAGCTAACAGGGATGTGAAGAAGGTCATCCACCACACCAGGGAGCCAAGAGTGCCTACAACTGCAAACAGGAGAATTGCATCCATCATCCAAGTGGAATCTAAGCACTCTCTCGATACAGAGGTGGAGCGGACATAAACATCCCAGGGTCCACAGAATGGAGGAATAGAGTATGGATTAGAGTGGACTTACTGATACTCTATTCTGGAACTAATGTGATTAGTAATGGAAGTAAATGTTGCACTGAGATGGAGAAAGTGGCCATGGTAGCTGCTAAGGGTGGGGAGTTGGAAGAAGAGATGTGATGTGGGGACATTTTCAGGACTTAGAGTTGTCCTGGGTGATACTGCAGGGACAGTTACTGGACATTGTAGGTCCTGCCATGGCCCACTGAGTGGACTCGGGGAGAGTGTAAACTATAATGTGGACCGTTGACCATGTGGTGCAGCAGTGCTCAGAGATGTATTCACCAAGTGCAATGAATGCCCCATGATAATGGAGGAGGTTGTTGTTATGGGAGGAGTGGGGTAAGGAGGGTGGGGGGTTATATGGGACCTCATATTTTTTTAATATAACATTAAAAAATAAATAAAGACAAAGAAATTTTAAAAAATAAAACCTTTGAGGACAAAAAATATATATATAGACCCCAGCCTGAACCCCCAAGTGTCTGGTGCCTCAGAAATGAGAGCTTGAGAACCTGGATTTGAAACCATTTGTCTGGCTATAGAGTTCACATCAGACCTGGGGACCCACCCAAGCACAGTCTCCCAAGAACCCCTCAGATTTTCCCAGTCTCCATTGCTTATATTATAATACCAACGAACTATATCCCCATAGGAAGCAGTATCTCCTCAAGGAGGAAGCTGTTAAAGGCCTCTGGCACATGATTTCCTGGAAAATGGCCTCCTAGTTCCCTGCCAATCCCCTTGAAACACTCTAATCTTTCCAGTGAAAAAACCCATAGGACTTTACCCCTTGCAAGAGATAGTTAGTGGGGATGTAGTCCCAGGGCAGCCACGATTCATGCCTCGTCATCTGCAGGGCTTCCCTGGATCCCCCAGCTCCATGCTTAGCAGCTGCCTAGAGATTTTCCTGGAGAACCAAAGCTGGAGGATCCAGGTGAGTTTCCTGCCATGGGCAGACACTGGGCACTTTGTGTGAAGGTGATTCTAAAACTGGGTCTTTCCCTATGCTAAGTATGTATGTAAAGCACAAATTAGAACCAAATAAAGAATTTAATTTTGTCAGTCTGCTTGTGCATAGAAGCTTGTCAATAAGACTTGGGATTTATCTGTTAATTTTATATTTTGAGTTAGGGAAAATGTTGTCTTTCAGGAACCCCTGTTCTTGATGTTCTACTTTGTGACTTCTGTTGTGTTGCCTCATGAGAAACTCTCAGAATGTGCTGGCTGTATCTCCTTTGGGTTGTATACTGGATAATTGACCTAAACTTGGAGGGAATCTATGATGGTTAGGCTATTGTGTCAATTCAGCCAGGTAATTGTGCCCAGTTGTTTGGTCAAGCCAGCACTGGGCTAACTGTAATACAAGGGCATTTATGGACTTTAGTCACCATTGACTTTACTGCAGTGGTAAATCATAGATAGCTGTTTATAATTACATCAATCAGTGAGATTGCCATCAGCAATGAGCGACACTTAACCCAATCAGTTGAATGCCTTAAAAGGGGAAATGATTCCAGCATTGAGAGAGAATTTCCCAGCTTGTCTTTGGACAGCCAACATCTCCCAGAACTCGTCAAGAACCTTCATTGAACTTTCATTGTAGTCCTTGGTTATGCATTCCCATGGCTGCATGAAAGACTCTTATAGAATCGCATACTATTGACAGATATCTCTTGTTGATTCTGTTTCCCTAGAAAATGCTGACTAATACAGGACCCCCTTGAAAAAAAAAAAGAAATTGGTTTTCTATTGCAACACTGCCTGGCCACAGTATAAATTAGATAAGGGTGAAAAGTAAATCTAAAGATGTCTTTAAATTTCAATACTACCTTGCAATTGCATTTGTTTTGCAAAAATGAAATCACAAATAGAATTAATTCAACTGTTGGAAAATTGGAAAAACTTAGCAAGATTAATGTTTCTAATAAAATAGTTTTAGTCACTGAGTCGATAAATAAAAGTGCCCAATTTGTTTTGAAGTGAAAATTTACTAGAAACCATAACTAAGAGTTAAGATAAAATCATTGTATAGATGCCTTTATATTATATAACAGCAAAAGGATAATATCTGAAATTGCTGAAACTGGCTGGATTTAGCCTAGTCTTGCTATTGTGATGATAATTCTAAACTATACTTACCTTTGCTTATGCATATTTCAAGACTAGCCTTGCCCTTATCTATACTTACTATTGTGATGGTAATTCTAGACTAAACTTATCTTTGTTTATGGTTATTTGAAGACTAGCCTCACTCTTACGTATACTTGCCATTGTGATGGTGACCATTCTATTCTCCCCTGTTAGAATCCGTAGAAACTTCTGCTTCCCATGATTCAGGGAACTGCAGATATGAGACATCCCTAACTCCCATCCTTCTACCGGCATTAATAAACCTGCTTTCTCTCATGACCTTCCCAGTGTGGACTCCAATTCATCTGCTCTGGGCAAGAACCCAAAGGGACCCCTGCAAGGTTTCCTTCAACTTGGCACACCAATGGGACCTCATGACCTTTGAGGAGATTCCTGCCTGGTGGAATTCTTGATTCTTAGTGTGGGCGTCCACTCTTCCAGTCCAGCAGCTTCCAGAGTCCTGTTATCTCTGAGGACTGGGGAGTGGGGAAGATGGCTGACTAGGAAGACATGAGACTCTCTTCTCCCCCAGAAAAATAGAAGACAGACAGAAATGGCCTTAAAAAAAATCTAGGATTTAGGACACCAGGGGAAGGCTCGACACTGCCCAGAGGAGAGAGGATCAAAGGAAAAGAATTGTGACTGCCAAACTGTGAGTTAAAAGCTACAGCTACAAATGCCAGCATCCTCTCTACTGTATAGACACTTTTGAATTCCCAGGCCTTGGGATTGGCAACTGTAGACAAAGAGGGCCCCAGGAACACATCTTAGCAGGAAAGAGGAGAAAGATTGACACAGCCAAAGGGTGACATAGCTTTTGATCCACAAATTTGGTTTGCTGTGTCCCACATGCCCTTACAGCTTGGGTGGGACTACACATTTGTTGACTTTGGGAGCTGGCAAGGATCTAAAGAGATCCAACCCTCTCAAACTCCCTCTCCACTAGCTGTAACTAGGATGCAGAGGAGAGTGGAATTATTTCCTACCTGGGAAAAGGTTGGGAGCTGCCAGCTAGAATGGAGTTACCGCTGAGAAAGTTTGAATTATGAGGTTCCTAGCCTCCAGGCAGGTGCCTCTGTCACATTGATCCATATTACATCAAACATATGCTGACCAGGCATTGAACTGAGAGGGCTGCCAAAGAGGAGCTTCTGCTGGCAGACCAAAGAGGTGCATATAAGGAAATTAAAATAAATAGAGAGGGAAGCTGCTGTGGCTCAATCAGATGAGCTCCCGTCTACCACATGGGAGGCCCTCGGTTTGCGTCCCATGGCCTCCTTGTGAAGGCAGGCTTGCCTGCACGCTGCAGAACGCCATCTGGCCCACAGGTGCTGCAGAGTGCTGCCCGGCCCATTACTGGGTATACACCCCAAAGAACTGAGAGATGTGACACAAAGAAACATCACACTGATGCTCATAGTGGCATTATTCACAATTGCCTAAAGTTGGAAACAACCCAAGTGTTCATCAACCAATGAGTGGATAACAAACTCTGTTGTATACATATGATGGGATATTATACAGTGGTAAGAAGAAATGGAGTTATGGCAACATAGATGAACCTGGTGGACATTATGTTGAAAGAAGCAAACCAGACAGAAAAAGACAATTATGGCATGATTGCTCTACTATGAACTAAATATATTATATTCGTGGAGTTAATAACTTGAATATGGGTCACCAGAAAATAGAATGAGGTTACAGAATGGAAAGCTGAGGGTTAACTTGTGCAGAATTGGTAAAAAAAAAAAAAAAAAAAGTGTTAATCTTTGTAAATGAATAGGAAAGGTGAAAGCACAGGACAATTGTTGTAACTAGCAGTGCTATTATAAGGGTATGACAGTGGTTGAAAGAGAATGTCTAAGGTCATGTATGTAATTACTAAAGGAAAGCTAAAAAATGAAACATGGGAATATATAACATAGTAATACCATAGGTGAAATATGAATATGGGTAAAATTGCATTATAAGACTGTTTTTCTTTAAAAATGAACTAATATATTAATACTACAAGACGTTACTATCAGACAAAAAAATTACAACATGTCAAAGAAACTAAACACAAAGTACTACATATTGTATGATTCCATTTATTAAAATATAAATCAATTTATAAATATGGAGTTAGATTAGTGGTTATGTAAGGCTGGGGAAGATTAGAGGAATTTAGAGGTGATTGTTAAGGGACATGGGGGGGTTCCTTTTTGGAGTAATGAAATGTTTCTAAAATCTTTTGTGGTGATGAATGCACAACATTGTGATAATACTAAAATCCATTGATTATAGCCTTTGAATAGATCATATGATATATGAATATATCTCAATAAAACTCCTTAAAAATAATGAAATGTGTAAAAATAGCCTGAAATAGCAGCTATGTATGGCAATGGAAGCATAGAGAGAATGAGAGATGAAGAATTTTCTTGTTTGTCTGCTTTTACCAAATACCATTGATTGTACACTTTGGATGAATTGCATGCTTTATTAATATATAGCAATAAAATTTATTTGTTTAAAAACAGCTCTGCCTATTAGGCTGGAAAATTAAGAATAAGAAGGACAGAGGAAATGTTACAGAATAAATCTTGGTTTGCATAATTTGTCCTGTAATTCCCCAATTTAAATATTTTAACAGTCTTAGAAAGAGTTTGATAATTAATAATCCAATTGCCAATTTCCAGGAAATTGTGTTTGAAAGCTATGGAAAGATTTTTCTAAATTTTGATTAAAACAAATTAAACATAATATATCCCAGAATCTGGCAGACAAAATGTTTTTAAGGTTATGCAAAGTTTAGCATATTATAGACAAGAGAGATTTTAGCCTCTAGTGGAAGAATGGGAAAAGGAACATTTCTTGCATAAAGTATAATTGATTCAATTTTATTTGGCTTGGGCGTAATCTCCCTATGTTTATATAATACTAATAAAAATAATAAATTAGCCTTGTATTTAATAAATCTTTAAGATGATGAAAATTGTAAGTTTATGTTTAATAAAATTAAATTACAGAAGAAAATACAGATCTGTCCTAAAGCGAAAATGACTAGTTTTCACAGAACAGAATGAGGGACGTAAGACAAGACTTAAATGGATAAAAATAAATTTCATTCGTTGCTAACTATAATTTAATAAGGCTATTTAAAGGTGAAGTAACTAGTCTATGTGGTTATGGTTGATTATAGGATATCTGTAAAAGCACTTTCTAAACTGAAAGTATTTCAGTGGCTAATTCTAGGAAGCCACAATTAAGTAGAAACCTGAATGGATAACAAAAAGTAACTTCACAATAGAGAAACCTGTCAGAGGCCACCTCAATCTGCATATAGAGATGGTGGTAGGGAGAAAATTATCTTGATTCCATTGGTAATATTAGGTTTTCCTAAAATAATTGAGAAAGTAGTTTTTTTCCTGTACTGCTGAAATAAAATACCTGTTAATGAAATCATGGTAAAGGTATAAAAATAAAAAGTAGAATACTAAAAATAGTTAAGTTCATTCAATATGTTATACATTGCATTGAAAGTATTTAGAAAGTATAGAAAAATTAAAAGGGATAGACTTCATTGTTGTCAAAGTCTCTTGTGCATTTAAACCATGTCCCCCCATATCCTACATGGTGCCTCACCATTTGAGTTATTGGCTAGATTGGTCACTACAACCCCTAAAACAATAAAAGTACCACATCTCCTGGTCATGCTCCTGAAGTAGATGGAAATAAGCTGATTCCTGTGGCAGCCGGCGATGGCTCAATATCACTATATTTAAAATGGGCATTGCCTCAACTGGCTGTTTCATGGTGCCAAAGGGCACTATGCACCAGGCCAGTGAAACACTGGAGCTACCTTTCCTGTTCTCTCCAGAAACAATGGTGCTGTAGCATGCTGGTTTTGTGGAGGATATACCAAATGGAGCAATAATTACCAGCATAATGTGTGTAGAACCTAAACAGACACAATTGGCATTAAGTCCTTCTCCCATGGAGAGACAACATGTATGGTATTGCAAACCTGGAACTTAAATATTAACTGAAGCTCAAAAAGAAACTTGTGCATTGATTAGTATTAAGTGCTGTACCTATATACCTGATGAATATGATAACATCTCCTCTATTCTAGATCATAAGCAGGGGGATATTGAATATATTAAGTCTTGGCAATCCATCCTTCAGCTGTGTGGGATCACAGCCCCCTCTTAATTAGAGGTGAAGTGGGCATCACCATCCCAGAATCCTCAGGACTGGGTAATAAAATATGGACTAGAGTGGACTTACTGATACTTTACTATAGACTTATTGTGATTCTAGCAATGGATGATATTATATCATTGATGTGGAGACAATGGCCATTGGAGGTGCTGAAGGCAGGGAAAGGGAAGAGGAGGTGTAGCAGTTTGATATGGTTATGAATTCCAAAAATAGATATTGGATTATGTTTGTAATCTAGTCTATACCTGGGTGTGATTAAGTTATGATTAGGGTTTTGATTGGGCCACATCATTATGACACTGAATCCCCACCCATTGGTGTGGGGAATCATAGATAAAAGGCATGGCAAAGGACAGAGTTGAGGGTTTTTGATGTTGGAGTTTGATGCTGAAGCCTTAAGCGGGAGCCCCAAGAAGTAAGCTCACAGAGGAAACAGAAGCAAGCCCCAGGAAGAGAGGAAGCCTGAACCCAAGAAGAAGCAAGCCCTGGAAAGAGAGGAACCTTGAACTCAGAGAGAAGCAAGACCCTGGAAGAGACAAACCCAAGAAGCCTGAATCCTCACAGACGTTGGCAGCGATCTTGCTCCAACATGTGAAAATAGACTTTGGTGAGGGAAGCAACTTATGCTTTATGGCCTGGTATCTGTAAGCTCCTACCCCAAATAAATATGCTTTATAAAAACCAACCAATTTCTGGTATTTTGCATCAGCACCTCTTTGGCTGACTAATACAAGAGGTGTAAGATAGGGGTATTTTTGGGACTAGGAATTGTTCCGAATGGCATTGAAATGACAGATACAGGCCATTATATATGTTGTCATAACCTACAGAATTGAGTGTGAGAGAGGGTAGACTACAATGTAAATTATAGTCCATACTTAGTGGCAATGTTCCAAATATGTTCAATTGCAATGAGTGTACCACACTAATGAAAGAAGTTGTTAATGTGGGGAAGGGTGGGAGGTGTGGGGAGTGGGGCATATGGAAATCCCTTATATTTTTTTGTGTAACATTCCATGTAATCTAAGTATAATTTTTAAAAATTTTAAAAAATATTTTAAAAAGTCTTGGCAAACTTGATTCATTTTCTAAGTAATTAATGAACGTGCCTGTAAAATAAAAGAATAGCTCTCTTTAGTACTGTATTTTGCTTGCCATATGCTTGTCTTGTTATTGCCTATATTTTCTTTGTGAGTTTATGTCTAGGGCATCCTCCAAGATGATATGAAGATTTTCCTTGCTCCTAATCAGCAGGAAGTAACTACAGAAGATGAAACCCTCACCCATTCTCATATTTGCTGCTACTTTAAACTAACAAACTAGAATTTTCTTTCTTTGCAGAGACAAGGCTTATCTCTCTTTACCTCCCCTCTGGGCAGGCTTATGCTCACTAGTGTATATCGCTCCCTCCAAATCCTTTGGATCCAACCTAACCCTCCCATTTCCTGTGTTCCTAACCTTTCTTGGCTCATACCACTTTTAGTTCCACTCTCAACCTTTCTCTTTATTCTTCTAATGGGCCCTTGTGTTTACACTTTTTTTTTTTTTAAGATTTATTATTTATTTATTTCCTCTTCCCCGCCCCCTGCCCCATTGTCTGCTCTGTGTTCTTCTTTGTCCACTTGTGTTCTTATCAGCAGCACCAGGAATCTGTCTTTTTTTTTTTTCATCATCTTGCTACATCAGCTCTCCGTGTGTGTGGCGCCACTCCCACTCCTGGGTAGGCTGGGCATTTTTCATATGGGGCAGCTCTCCTTGCAGGGCACACTCCTTGTACATAGGGTTCCCCTACACAGGGACACCCCTGCATGGCATGGCACTCTTTGCATGCATCAGCACTGTGTGTGGGCCAGCTCACCACACAGGCCAGGAGGCCCTTGGTTTGAACCCTGGACCTCCTATGTGGTAGGTGGACGCTCTATCAGTTGAGCCAAATCTGCTTCCCCCCTTGTGTTTTTAAAGCCCTAGTCAAGTTTATCTCTTCGAGGTTGGACACTTTACAAAGCAAATTAATGATTGTGTGAGGATTCCAGCCAGTTCCAACTACCATCCCAAGCACACCACCCCTCAACTTCAACTGAACAGCCCAGAGAATTTTTCACCCTATCAGGCAGGGACTACTGCCCCTCCCCAGCAAGAAGCAGCTACAGAAAAATGACCATCACCCTTCTGCTTCCCCTTAAGAATAAGGGTGAAAACTCTCTGAAGTGAATGTTGAGGCAGGCTAGATCAGGAACGGAGGGGAAAAAAGTTCCATAGGAAAACACTAGGGTGAAAAGGACAAAACAGTTCAGTACAAAACTCCTGCTCACAGGCATCCATCTGCATGCACCTGACAGCTGGAAGTCCCTCCAACAAGGGAGGAGTCAACTGACCAAGGTCGAATACCTGATGATAACAGATAATGAAAAGCCCATTCATAGCCCTACCCCTAACCCCCACTTAGGCAAAGTTTCCAATCCTTCTTCTGCATACACAGAACCAATGAGAATATTATAACTCATAAGCCTTCATTTACATGGAGGAAGGAAGGTGGGGGGAGGCCAGCCTTAAAAAAGTCCTAAGCCACAGCCCTGGCGTGTGTCTCTCCCTTGAGCACACCCACACCCTTGTCTCACATGTGTACTTTCTCTTTCTTTTACTTTACAATAAACTCAATTTCCAAAAAGTTGTTTGGAAATGTTTGGAAATGAATAGAAATAGTGAAAGCATATACAGAATTTATAATGAGTAGCACTAACATGGGTATGACAGTGGTTTGTTTTCTGCTAGTTTTTTGGATGTTTTTTGAGTAATGAAAATGCTCTAATATTGATTGAAGTAAGGAATGCACAACTCCATGACTATATCAAATGCCACTGATTGTACACTTCAGATAAACTGCATCATTTATGAACAAAAAAATAATAGGGTGGGTTGGTAGAAAAATACACCAACTATAAGATACAATCTGTAATTAGTAGTAATACTTTGATGATGTTCTTCCATAATTTATTACAAATATTTCACAAGAATGCAAGATAATTATGGGAGCCTTTTATGATGTTACGCATGTTTGTTTTATAAGGTCACAACTTTTATTATACACTTGTTTATGTATGAATGATATATTTCAATAAGTTTTTAAAATGAAAAAAAGAATTTTTTAAAAATAAGAATATGGTACATGAATATAAAAACCGCTTTTTAAAAAGTTTTTAAAAAGTCATATTCCCTCTCCCTGGTCTACTCACACATCAGACACAAGTTTAAAAGCTCAGGTACAAAGATTAACCTCCATACTTTTTTTGCTATGGAGGATTGAATAAAGTTGGAGCATTTGAGTTGGGTTTCAAAGTAAGTGAGAGTTTTGAGAGATGGATATGGAGAGGGAGGACATTCTGGTAAGGTGTAAAAATTTGAGCATATTGGTAGAATAAGAACAGTACAAAGTATTGTCACACTGACTAAGACAGAGGAGTTATAACGTGGGTAATAAGGTTAATAGGGAAGAGGGCTTCTATGAAGTCAGTCGTTGTTTTTAAAGAACTCTCCACTAATCTATGCCCCTTACATAACATGGCTTACCTGAATTTCTGCCAGAAGGCATCATGCTTTGAACCATCAAAACCTTTAAAGGTCCTATCAATTATCTTTTGAGAACTTAAAGTAGTCAGAATGTCAGAGGAAAGGGGGAGGGTAGGGGGGCCGAGTGGGTTAACAATCTCTCCTAAAATCCAGGTAAAAGTGAATCTGGAGTAACAAGCATGTTAGAAAAGTTTAATTAAGGATATTGAGACAAGTCTAGTTGATTCTTATTGTTACAGATCTGTATTTATCTGTACATGAATGAAAAAGGAATGATCTCATTTAGAAAAAATAGGAAAACCTGGTAAAATTAATATGTTGTACAAAATTGCATGTCAATACCTTTACTATTTTTTAAAGTACAAAAAAAAGTTCTGTTTAATACTATTATTTAAAACAGGATGAATTTAAAATAATATAATTTTAAAGCACAGTCCACGAGCAATGAAAGAACTCCGACTCAAAATACTGCAAAAGGAATGGCTTTGGTTTTATTTAAACAAACAACAAACACGATAGAAAATTTTAGCTCCATATTCAGAATCTTGGATTAAGGAAAACGGTGACTGGATTGCGATTTCTGCCATGGCCACGATTATTTATATTCCTGGTTACTCGAAAATAATTGCGTCATCTCTTCCTTGGCTGCAGATACTTCTAATTTTTTGCCCTCAAGCGTTGACGCAGTTTGGCAACGTGGAGGACATTTCGGGAATAATATAATAAATAATGGCTCCTATCATTCTTCGGGAAAGCTAACCGAGAAATAGATTAGCAGCGTATTGGAACTTGTCAGAAATGCCACGCACGGTAGGCTAAATAAATATTTATTAATCGTTTACATTAAAATCGGGGTACAGATTTCATCCAGCGTGGGCTTTTCGTGTTACGGAGACTTCTGTGTTCTATGAAGTCATCAGGCGCGACCAAGAAGCCTGACGGCGCATTTTGGTCATCGCCCAGGCCTGGAAAGACACGCTCGGCCCTCAGCAGACCGCGGGCACCCTCTGGTGGGCGGCCTCGCTCTAGGCGGGTCAGTTCGTGCTCTCGGCTTGCCCCACGTGCCCTCACGCACGCCATTTCCAAGGACTCGGGAATTTGGCAAGATTAGCATAGTTTCTGGATTGGAAGTAATGGGAAACAGATACCTACAATCCGTAACCACACATTGTATTTCCCATCAGGAATCACGCCTCCTCGCCTCTTCTCAGAGCGCTCACGTGTCGTCATGGAAACCCAGGACCCTAAATTCAAGCCGCCATCAATAGGGACTGCCTTCAGCAGTGCCGGCGGAGGAGAGAGACAGCTAAGCAACAAACCCTACAATCCTTCTGAGTTTGACTTTTTAAATTTTCATTTAAATCGCAACATATAGTCAATGTCAACAGAAAATAAAAAGTTCTATCAGGCAGTTCTCACGGATTCCAAAAGTGCCTAATCTAGGGGCTTTCGGAGGCAAGCGGGCGCCAGAGGCAGCCGCTCATGTCATTGAATTGCTTCCAGGGATGCCTGTTTCCTACCCTCTATGTAAGGCGTAAGGCACAGCTGGTTGAGTTAGGATCTGTTCAGCTGTTCCCGTCGCTTTAATCTCTTTGTTGTTCTATTTTTTTTTAAGATTTTTTTTTTTATTCATTACTCTTCCCTTCCATCTCCCCACCCCGGGTTGTTTGCTCTCTGTGTCCATTCGCTGTCTGTCCTTCTGTGACCGCTTCTATCCTTATCAGCAGCCCGGGGAATCTGTATTTCTTCTTTTTGCTGCATCTTCTTGCTGTGTCAGCTCTCCATGTGTGCAGCACCATTCCTGGGCAGGCTGCACTTTCTTTCACGCTGGGCGGCTCTCCTTACGGGGCGCACTCCTTGCGCGTGGGGCTCCCCCACACGGGGGACACCCCTGCATGGCATGGCACTCCTTGCGCGCATCAGCACTGTGCATGGGCCAGGTCAAGGAGGCCCGGGGTTTGAACCACGGACCTCCCATGTGGTAGACGGACGCCCTACCCACTGGGCCAAGTTCACTTCCCTGTTCTATTTTCCTAAAAGCCAATTTCAGGGGGGAAATTGGGTAATCAAAATTATGGGTTCCCATCAATTGAGGCTTTGCTGTGAATGCTGCCCATGTCCTTGGCATCTTGATCCCTACTTCCCTGGACCCTTCAACCACACCGTCCCCAGGTCCGGAACAACCGGAAGGCCTTCCTGACGTTCTTTCTTTCAGCAGGAGACAGAAAGGGAGGATTGCACTTGAAGCGAGGCAAACTATTAAAATCGTTTGGTCTTTTCGCCTGTAAACCTACGCTCAGGAAGGAATGCGATAAGCTCCTTCGCACTTAGGAACTAAGACCCACCACTCCTACTTTCCACCTGGGAGCATTTTGCATTAAGACAGAACCTTAATGCCACATAATGAATGCCAATGGAACCCCAGCGTGTAGAAGGCTTTAGTGTAACAAATTTCCAAATGAAAGAAAATTTGCCTATTTTGTTCAGTCATGTTCCTAGTACTAGTCATGCCACTGGCAAAAAACTTTTTCAATACATGGTGATTGAAATTTAATGGATAGTTGTTTTGTATTTATAGAATTAAGGCCCTGGTTTCTAAGCAACAGCAAAGAGAAATATGGGCAGTGTTCAAAACAAGATACATGGCTCATTTTAATTGTCCTGTGACTCAAATACCTTGAGTGTCTGAGCATTTTAGCCTTTAGCATCTCTCCCATCACCTTAACGTTTCTCTAGATCAGGGGTTCTTAACCATTTTTGATCCATGGACCCCTTACTAAGTCCACACTATACTGTGTATTATTTATAAATATATCACACTTGCACCAACACGTCCCCAGAATAATGCTGTTTGTGAAATTCAGTTCAAGCTGAAGGATCTCTTAAGAACCCTGCTAGATTTCCAGGCTTTAAACACATACAGATAGCATCGCATCTTAAGGACTGGCAACCATTGCCCCCTAAATTTTTGCCTGTCTTCCTCCACACTGCACTGAATTTGTGACTGCATGTTAGTGTTGAACCATAACCGCCCTACTGAACTTTGGAGGTCCCAAAACTCCAGTGTCAGTTCATACATGGCTCATCAAACCTGTAGGTATTGCAAGAAAAAAGTAACCCAACTTTCAATATTCTCATCTAGTTTGAAAAATCTAAGTGAGGTATTGATGGTTCAAAACTATTTATTCTACCTTTATAAATCAGATGCATGAGCCTGTTTGCTTTGGAGCCACATCAAGCTATCTGCCTGAAAAGACAGGACCCTAAACTTTCATAAATCCATCAAGAAAAAAATGCCACACCAAGGCTTTGGCCTTAGTAGCACTTAACAGTCACTTTGTCCACAAAATGTGGAACATTTAATTTCTGAAGGCACTTGCCCCTCCCCATTCATCTTGCATTGCAGGGGAGAGTGGGATAGCAAGGCTGTTGAGTGTTATTATACAGGCTTCTATGAAATGCCACCATTCTGTTATTTCTGGAAAGAATGTTGCTGGATGGAGTACTAGCCGTGCTAGGTCCCTACTATCAGTAGTCTGGGGGGAAAGGAAGAAATATATCTTGCTTAGAAATAGATTTACTCAGGTCTTGTCTTAAAAGGCACATTCTAGCCAACAGATTTTTTCACCTTATTTAGACTTTGAAAGTCAATATATACTTTTTGGGGCAAGCAGGGGGAGCTTTCTTACAAAGATCCATTATTCAAAGGTTTTAAAATTCCCAACAGCTGGGGAGTGGATATAGTTCAGTGGTTGAGCGCCTGCTTCCCATGTGTGAGGTCCTGGGTTTAATCCTTGGTACCACCTTAAACAAAAAGTCTAACAGCAGAATAGCAGAAGGAATCAAGCAACAAATAACTTACAATAAGAAACTAGAAGAAATTTTAAGACTAAGAAAAAAATATTTGTTTAAAGAACAAAGTCAGTTTAACTGCTTTTCTTGATGTAAATACAAGTCACAAATGGACCCCACTATTTTTCTCTTTGTAACATGGTTCCCTTCCACTAGCCTAGACAAGAATGTCCTGTTCAATTATTTTCCTTCCCTTTGGGTTATATTAAGCATTTGAAGCTGCTTGATATTAAGAAAAAAAGCATTTATGAGCATAAAATGTAAAAACTTGTATTTACAAAGAGATATTGAATAAACTTGTTTTCCACCAAGTATATTTACCATATTCTTCACATATGCATTATTTTAATACCTCTTGTACACATGTTTTTAAAAATTAAAATTAAAAATAACACAAGGCATACAAACCAGAATCATGGTTCCAGTGATTAGATAAAGGATGGGGCACACTTGTGGCAAGAATTCAGGAAAATGCAGACAACTTTATATTTTAGAATAAACATCTTTATAGAATAACCTTTAAAGCAACTTCAGATTTAAGTGTTCTGCTGTTCTCAGGACACCATATCAGTGTACAAATTGGAAAACTACAAGCCCAGGAAACTGTTGCAATGGCCCAAATGCCAAAGCTTGACTGAGCTTGAGCTCTCTTGCCACCCAATAACTGGTATATCTGCACATGTAATTTAAACTCTCGAAACTACTGGGCACATGAGGCAGTTAAAGTACACTTTCCATTTATTAAACAAAAGACTACCACAAAGCATGATGAAGTAGCTGATAGTTAAAGGTTAGCATTGTACTGGGAAGGGCATATTGACAGCAGAAATGTGAATGAAATAATGTAGAAATAAGGCAAGAAGCATTTTTTAAAAAAAGAATACAAAGGCATTTTAGAGTGTTGTGGGGTTTTTTTTTAAAGATTTTTCTTTCTTTCCAGTCCCCCCACTCCCTTCCCCGCCCCCCCCCCTCAGTTGTCTGCTCTCATTGTCCATTCGCTGTGTGTTCTTCTGGGTCCGCTTATATTCTTGTCAGTGGCACCAGGAATCTGTGTCTTTTTGTTACATCATCTTGCTGCATCCGCTCTCCGTTTGGGCAGCGCCACTCCTGGGCAGGCTGCAATTTTTCGTGCTGGCAGCTCTCTTTACGGGGTGCACTCCTTGCACGTGGGGCTTCCCTACGCAGGGGACACCCATGTGGCACAGCACTCCTTGCGCGCATCAGCACTGCGCATGGACCAGCTCATCGCACAGGTCAGGAGGCCCTGGGTTTGATCCCTGGACCTCCCATGTGGTAGGCAAGCGCTCTATCCATTAAGCCAAATCCGCTTCCCAGAGTGGTGTTCTTTACATCACTTCTAAATATTTATAGACTACACAGATTATCAGCATTCCTACTAAGCCAAAAATATTCAATTTTATCATTGTCTACTGATTTTCAAACTCATCATTACTCAAGAAAGGCTCCACGCCCACTCTGCCTATTTCAACAAGAGTACCTATATTTTCTCTGTTATTTTTAAGCTGGACATATGTATAATTTTTTTACTGTAATGAAACTTATTACAAAATGGCTTATCAACAGAGATTGAGGCTTTTGTCAAACTTTATATTGTTTTCTCTCATTTTTGTAATAAAATTTTTTAGAGATGTTTTAGATTTACAGAAAAATTACACTGTATAGGAAATTCCCATATAATCCCACACACACATATCCAGTTTCCCGTTAATAACATCTTACATTAATGTGGTATGTTTGTTAAAATTGATGATCCAATAGTCAAGCATTGCTACTAACTGAAGTCTATAGTTTACATTATGGATTACGTGTTGTGTCGTGCAGTTTTATAGGCTTTGACATGTATAACACCGTGTGTTCATCACTCCAGTACCATAGAGAACAATTTCACTCCCTAATTTTGCCCTGTGTTCCATCCATTCATCCCTTCCCTTCCCTTCTGAATCCCTGGCAATCATTTATCTTTTTATCAATGTTACAAGTTCTTCCATTAACACAATATAATAACTACAATAACAATCTACTTTGGTCCATGGTAATACTCCCACCTTACGTTTGTTCATTCCTCAGTCTTGAGGGATTTGGGATGATGTCTGCTCTGAGTGCTTCAGGCTGAGAGGGAACTTAGATATGGGGCAGGTGGAAGGAATTATTTTGCTTACAGTTGTAGATACTCCATTTTATTTTAACAAAGGGTTCCACTACTGTATTACCTCATAAGAAAATTTAGTAATATTAGAAACTAATTCTTCTATAAGCTTTATTAATAATATTCATTTTATTCCACAAAACGTTTATGTCCCAGTTCCTTCAACCTCTTAGCCATAAACATAAAGCATAGAGATAATGAAGATACAAAGACAAAATATCCGAGACAGATCTTTCTTTGGTATTAGATATATGTTTGTATTTGAACTCCTGTAATACATAAATTACATGAAGTTTTACAAAAGATTAGTAAGTAAATCATGCTTAAATTTTATTAATAAACATATGAAACCATTCCTTGAGAAAAATATTATGTCTTCCAAAGGATAAGTATTCTTTACACTGGCAAAAATATTCCTTATTTCCCTTCCCCTCCATAAATTCTAAAACCGAAGTAGAGTATACCATACTACTTCTACACATTTAAGTACCTAGGTAGTAGTAGAAATGCATGCCCACTTATGAGTTTTCCACCCCTCCCTAATGATAAAGCAAGTAATTATGAAAATTTTGGTGAGATGGAAATAAGAGTGAGGGCCTTTAACAATCTTGTATAAAATGTCTTGGGTATTTTAATGAAGATGTTGCTGCAAGTGAAGTAAGCCCCTGCCAAAGTTGGTTCTTTGTGAAGATTAACAAAATTGACACTTAGAAAAGAAAAAAAGAAAGAAGATGCAAATAAATCAGAAATGAGAGGCAGGATATTTTACAGTGGTAAAAAAAAAAAAAAGACCATGGTATGGCACAAAGATAAACATTATGTACAAATAGAATCATATTAAGGGAAGTGGATGTGGCTCAAATGATTGAGCATCCATCTAACATATGGAGGGTCCAGGGTTTGATCCCCAGGGCCTCCTGACCCATGTGGTGAGCTGGCCCATACACAGTGGTGATGTGAGCAAGGAGTGCCGTGCCAGGCAGGGGTGCCCCCGCACAGGAGTGTGCCCCGCAAGGATAGCCGCCCCATGTAAGAAAAGTGCAGCCCGTCCAGGAGTAGCACTGCACACATGGAGAGCTGATGCAGCAAGATGACACAACAAAAAAGAGACTCAGTTTTCCAGTGCCACCGTATAATGCAAGAGCAGAACAACACACAGCAAATGGAACAGCAGACAATGGGGGGGAAGGGGAGAGAAATAAAAAATTAAAAAAAAAAATACTAAGAATTCAGAATCAGACCCACACAAGTGATTTTTGACAAAACTGTCAAACCTACCCAGCTGGGTCAGAAATGTCTACTCAATAAATGGTATTGGGAGAACTGGATATCCACAGCTAAAAGAAAGGAGGAGGACCCCTATCTCATACCTTATTATAAAATTAACTCAACATGGATCAAGGACCTTAACACAAAAGCCAGAACCATAAAGCTCCTAGAAGAAAATGTAGGAAAACATCCTTAAGATCTTGTGGTATGTGGTGGCTTTTTAAACCCTATACCCAAAGCATTGACATTGAAAGAAAAAAAAGATAAAGGGACCTCCTCAAAATTAAACACTTCTGTGCCTCAAATGACTTTGTTAAGAAGGTGAAAAGACAGCCTACTTATTGGGAGAAAATTTTGGGAAACCACATAGCCAATAGGGTTTAATCTTCATGCTACATAAAGAGATCATACAACTCAAAGATAAAAAGACAAGCACAACTATGTGTTTATACCAAATACCTTTGATTGTATACTGTGGATGGACTGTATGCTTTATTAATATGTATCAATGTAATTGATTTGCTAAAAAAAAATCAGTTGGCCATTAAAAAAAAAAGAAAGACAAGTAAACCAATTACAAAATAGGCAAAAGACTTCAACAGACATTTTTCCAAAGAAGAAATTCAAATGGCCAAAAAACACATGAAAGGATGCTCAACATCACTAGCTATTAGGGAAATGCAGATCAAAACTACAATGAGATATCATTTCACACCTTACAGAATGGCCATTATTAAAAGGCAGAAAACTACAAGTGGTGGAGAAAATGTGGAGAAATGGGAACACACTTCTACTGGTGGTGGAAATGTAAACTGGTGCAGCCTGTATGGAAGACAGATTGGAGGTTTCTCAGGAAGGAAAATACAGAACTACCATATGATCTGGCAATCCTGCTAAAAGGAATATATTCAGAAGAGTTGAAAGCAAGGACAGGAATAGACATTTGCATACCAATGTTCATAGTAGCATTATTCACAATTGTTAAAAGATGGAAACAACCCAAGTATCCATCAACTGATGAATGGATAAAGTATAATATATACACACAATGGAAGCTTATTCAGCTGTAAGAAGAAAGAAACCTGGGACAACACAGATAAACTGTGATATCATGTAAACTTTGAAGACATCATGTTGAGTGAAATAAAGCCAAACACAAAAGGACAAATATTACATGGTCTTGCTCATATGAACTAAATATGATGAGTAAACTCACGGAGTTAAACTAAAGGTTACTAGGAGATAAAATGTGGGTTAAAAAGGGCAAGCTGATGCTGAATGTATATAGAATGTTTAATACGGGGGACTGTATTGTGAGGAAATGGTTAGAGTTGGTGGTAACACATTATAATGAGTATAATTAACACTGTTGACTTAAAAATGTGATTGTACCTGTTAGGGGTAGTCTATGAAGGTTAATGCCAATTGAAAGAAAGCTAGAGGATAATCTAGGAACTATATAGCACAGCGATTATAGTGGTAGATGATGATTTGGTTAATAGTACAAATACAAGAATATTCCTCTATTACAAGATGTGAAGAATATGGAGATACATGGGGAAAATATAATTAAGGTAATGAACAGACTATAGTTCATAGTAATATTGTAATATTTTTACAGCAATGGCAAAGAAGGTCAATGCTAAGAGTCAATAATGGGGTATAGATGAAGGAATGTGATTTTTTTCCTTTTGGATTAATGAAAACATTCTGAAATGGAATGAGCTGATGAGAGCACAACTCTGTGATGAAAATGAAAGCCAATGAGTGTACACTTTGGATAGCATGAACAAAGCAGGGGACCATATAACACAGAGAAGCCATTGGTGAATGATGTACTGTGGTTAACAGTACAATTATGAGAATGTTCTCCGATGAATTATAACAAATATACAATACTAATACATGGTATTAATAAAAGGATGGTTTGTAGGAAAAATACACCAACTATAAGCTATGGACTATAAATAGCCATAATATTATGATGATGTTCTTTTATCATTTGTAGCAAATATATCACAACAATGTCAGATGGTGGAGGTGGGGCAATGTATGGGAATCCTGTGTGGTATGCATGATGTTTTGTAAACTCACAACTTCTCAACTAAAAAAATTAATGAATTTTTTAAAAATGTAATTAACAAATCCAAATGATTGACATTTTAATTTTTAAGAAAAATACAGACATACAAGAGATTATAAAAGCAGTTTTGTTAGGACTTTATGGTTCCATTACAATTACAATACCGCTCTATAAAACTTTTACTGCTTGAGAACATGTGGCAAACTTTTTTAAAAAAACAATCTCCTTTGAGGTGCACTTTCGTTTGTTGAAGTTGGATTTCATTTTTTAAATCTGCCTCAATTCACATATATCAAAGGTATGGTGAATAAAATTTTCCTGGGTACTTTTGGACCAAATTAAGTTGTGACTATTAAGAAACGTTTCTTATCATCTTGTGATAATCAGTGTAAGTTTAAAACAATTCCAAAATAGTTTCCAAACTTTTTTGGGTGACAGTGGGGCAGGTAGAATAGCAAGATAGCTTCATAAGTTAGCTATTCAAAGTAACATTGATCATTTGGTTAATAAATGTTTCATTTCTGTGGGTGGTACATACTACATGGCTGTGGTATCCCTTTAAATGCTCGATACTTATGAACATAATCACACCTAATATACACAAACAAAAGGATTATGACACACAACACTATATTAGAAATGGGTATCTTAAAATGTGGAGACATCAACCACAGGGTACATTTCATTGAAAACAATCACATGTTCATTTGTTTCACCTAAAAGTAAACTACCATTGAAAGTATCATAATCGAGCAAATACAGAAGCCAGCTTCTGGATCTTTAATAATCATTAATTTTATTATGAATGAAGGTGATTAATACTTAGGTTACAGACTTACTGGTCTGCAAAATAATTCAAGATAGGTCAATATTATTAGACAATGAAATAATTATACCAAATGATACTTCTAAAAAACTTTGGAAAAATTATTACCTTAAAAAAAATTTTTTTTAAGTCCTTTTCCACCTAAGTTCCATTGTAAACAAAATAACTTAAACATATGATTAGCCCTGCAAACCTTTAAACAAATTACTTTTGGAAGTTATATCCCTCAATATATAATGTTACAGATGCAAACTCCAGAATTCAAGAAGAAAAGCATGTTTGCTTCATAGAAATCATAATTTATACTATATAGAGAAAACAAGGTAAACATTGAATAGAACTGAAGTTTTTTCAAAATCTGTCATTATCTCAACTATTAAGTATCCCTGTTCCAAAAGGGAAAAAAAGTCCTGATCAGGTGTACCAGATACCAGTGAACATCCAGCTGCTCATGACCTGGGAAGAGAGTAAGCCATCTGTAAAACCTGGAGTGGTCCAAATAACATAGGTAACTTCAGTAACAGCCTGAAACAACAGCTGGCCCCAAACTGGAAAGAACACCCAATCCTGAGTCCAAACTTCTAAAACACATAACGACAAGTCCAGGAACGTGGCCGAACATAATCCAGAAATGTGGGCTACAAAGGAGAAAAAAAAAAGGGTGGAAGAATACTTAATTTGTGTGCACTGTATGTTTGGAGAATGGAGAATGGAGGTAGATTAAGGGGTGTTAATTATATACTGTACATCTCTAAAATGTCTCCTAGCATTTCAGTGACCTTTACACTATAAGCAGCTCACTAATTCAAACATGTTTAATAATTGTATTTACAATATTTATTCAACTTAGAAATTATGCTTAAAACTTCCAAAGTCTAGTAAACTCAAAATCACACAACTGCATGGACTTCCAACCAAATCCAAACAGGCACTACCTTTCCTGTTTCCTGTCTTGCCTGTTTTTTAGCAGAGCCCTACTTTTAGCAGCCAAAATGTAAATGGTGGTAGAAGGGGGAAGATGATAAAATATATACATAAATTACATTAACACATGGCTTAAAATTACTAAATTTCTAAAGAAAGAAGAAATGAAGTACTATGAAACTTCAGAAGCAGGAAAGAGGGAAGAGAAAGAATTTGAGAAAGCTTCATGGGAGACATGTCATCCAAATAGGTTTTAACAAAAGAACAGAATCTGGCATGTAGAAGCTGAGTATAAAGAGCAGCATAACCAGAGACAATTATCAGGAGTCCAGAGTCCAGAGCAGTTACTTTAGTTTCACAAAGGGGATAAGGAGGAAATAACATGGGATATTTAGGGTAGCATAACAAAAACAGGGTACAAAGAAAGATGAGAGGCTTTGGAAGAGAAAGTGATTAATTTGATTTGGGGTACCTTTAGTTTTAGGTGCTTGTGACATAGCCTGGCAGATATATGAAGAAGCCAGGTAAAAATGAAAGCCGTAAGGCTAAATGGATGAATAGATGAGAAAGAAAAAGAAGAAAAACAAAAATAAGAATTAAGATAGTTAACAGTAATATTGTAATATTTTGCAACAATGCAAGAATATAATATTTCCAATACTAAGGGACAACAATAGGGGGTGTAAGGGGATATGGGATTTTCCTTTTTTGAGTAATGAATGTTCTAAAATTGAGGTGATGACAGCATAACTCTGTGATGAAAATGAGAGCCACTGAGTGTACACTTTGAATGGTTTATACAAAGCATGACTGTATAAGACAGGGTATCTAGTGGTGGATAAGGAATTATGGTTAACAGGACAAATATGAGAATGTTTTCTCCTAAATGATAAATATATAATACTAATATAGGGTAATATATAATTGGGAGGGTTGGGTGAAAAACATACCAAATGTAAGGTATGGCCTATAGTTGCAATAATTTTTTTTTAAAGATTTATTTTATTTACTTTATTTAATCCCTCTACTCCCCCAGATGGTTCTCTTGTCTGGTCACTGTTTACTCGCCTTCTAGAGAAGGCACCTGGAACCAAACAAGAGAGGTGAGTGCCCAACAGCCTGAGCCACATTTGCTCTCCACAGGCTGCAGCTTATGCTGACTTCTGGCATCTGTTTGTTGTGGCAAGAGGCAGCATCTGCTCGTCTTCTTTTAGGAGGCACCAGGACCCAAACCTGGGAACTCCCATGTGGTAGATACCCAAGGGGGTTGAACCACATCCCCTTCACAGTAGTAATATTTTGACAATTCTCTTTCATAGTTTGTAACAAATGTTTCACAACAATTCAAGGTGATGCTGGTGGGGAGATGTATGGGAGCCTTGTATGATGATATACATGTTTGTTCTGTAAATTCAAAAATTTTACTATACACTTATTGTTTATAGTATGTTCATGTATGAATGATATACTTTAACAAAATTTTATTTAAAAAAAAAAAGAATTAAGAGAAATGGATCCCTAGGTGAAGGCATACCTAATTTTATGGTGCTTCTCTTTATTATGCTTCAAAATATTGTTTTTTTACAAATTGAAGATTTGTGGCAACCCTGCATTGAGCAAGTCTCTCAGTGCCATTTTTCTAACATCATGTGCTCACTTCATGTCTGTCACATTTTAATTAAAGTATATAAACTGTTCCTTTAGACATAATGCTATTGCATAGTGTAAACATAGTATAGTATAAACCTAACTTTTATATAAATATAGTTTGATATTTACATTATTCTGGTGGTCTGCAACCAAACCTGTAAGATCTCTGAGGTTTGCCTGTATATCAGCATTATGTGACATTTTTACCCAGAGCAAATTACATTGGGGGAGTGGACTGGCTCAAATCCACCTGCTTCCCACATGGCAGGTCCTGGGTTTGGTTCCTAATACCTCCTAAAAATAAAATAAATCAAACAAGCAAACTAACAATAAAACCAACTCAGAGGAACCGATGTAGCTCAGCAACTGAGCACTGGCTTCCCATATACGAGGTCCCAGGTTCAATCCCCAGGTTCAATATCTGGTACCTTTAAAAAAAAAAAAAATTATATTGGAAGGGCCAGGGAGAAAAAATACATAGGTATAGGTTGGTGGGAGCAGGGGGAAGGGCACATGCCATTGGAGAAAATCCTGGAGAATATCTACATTTTTAGGAAACAGAAAGAAAATTAGAGAAAATGCCAAAGAAAAAGCAGTAAAAGAGAAATAAGAACTTGGAGAATTCAATGTGAAGAAACCAAAGAACAAATTTCAAGGACAGTTCTATAAGACCATATAATAAAATTATGCTGGTATTCCTTATTTCCCTTCCTTATACTAATTCATCTTATCCTCCACTACTAGCCTTTCCAATAATGTCCGCCCTCATAATCAGGGGACAAACAGGCTACTTTTCCATTCCAACCTGACTGATGACTCACATTTTTCAGAGGACAATGCTGACGTGCATACCATTCTTGAGAATAAAAGCACACAATTATTCCTTGGCCCAAGAAAAGAGAAGTCCACATCATAACATTCCAAATTGGCCTTTTCCGGCTATCATTGACAATGAAGTTGAAAGCCACTAAAGTTAGAAAGATGACAAAAACACATACTTAACAAAACAACCTATTAGGAGATGAGTAGCCTCTGCCATCTGCCATCATTATTTAATAATCACAGTGAGCATCAACTGTTCACGTACAATTCTGGCCACTGTTCCTAGAAATATAAGTGGAACTTCAAAGTTGAAGTTTATTAATCAGCATTTAATAGGAAATCAGAGAATATTAAGAAAAGGTGAAAATAAATTTCATGGAATTACTCATATTCTAACTTGTCCCTTTCACCCACCCAAAAATGGTCCGTTTTCCAGGGTATACCCACTAAATGGGACAATGGTTTTCAAGAGGTTACATAAGTGCATAATCATTGGCTTTTAGAATAAATGCAATATTGTGCATTCATCACCAAAAAAATTTTTAGAACAATTTGGATAGATTATATGGTATATGAATACATCTCATTAAAACTGCTTAAAAAATAAGTAATTTTGCAAGAATAGCCAGAAATAGCACCTACGTATAGCAGAGGAAGCACAGAGATCAAGGGGTGAAGAATTTTCTTTAGTTTGCTTTTTATTCTTTTTATTATTATTGAAATAATGTAAATGCTCTATGATGACTGAGGTGATGAATGTACAACTATGATTATACCAAATACCACTGATTGTACACTTTGGAAGAATAGCATGTTTTATTAATACGTCTCTCTCTCTCTCTCTCTCTCTCTCTCTCTCTCTCTCTCTCTCTATATATATATATATATATATATGAGGTTACCTAGTTCACTTTCCTATTTGAAGGTGTAAATATCTTAAACCAAGTTGTGTGTATAATTATACAAAGTCAATGTTCTTACCACTTGATAAACGGTGGTTTGTACTTACTACCTAATTTTCTACAGTAATTTTAGTTTTTGTTTGGTTAGTTGTTTTGGGGCTAGTTTTCTCTTTTAGCATAATACACAATACTCACAGTATGTCAGATACTTACTTCCAAAGAACATGAAAAGCACAAAAAGCACTGGATAGAAAAAGTTCAAACAAACAGCCAAGGCATATTCATGTACTATAGCAGACACAGCAAAGACAGCTAACATGGCAGCAGATCTAAACTTCTTAGAGAAAAACTAGGGGAAAAAGGAAAATATTAAATAGTAATTAAACATGAGTTATATAAGACTTAGAATTGTCATATGCTAATTGCACCTATTTGATTTTATATTAAATTTTATATTCCATAACTAATCCTTGGATTAATCCAAATGTATTAAAATATTTTCAAAAAATCATATTAGCTTATAAAACTTCCTTTTGCTAAAATGAAGTCTTTTCAAAAAAATTAGTTAAACTATCTAAGCATCTTTCCAAAAATATTAATAACACATTTATAAGACACTATGAGGAACAAAACCGTTTTACATATAACTGCAACACATATCTCAATTTTTAAAGTAACAATGTATAGTAGATAGGGCAGGCATTCTCTCCATTTTTATAGGTAACAAAGCTAAGGCTTAGAAAGGGTAAGTTCCCCATCTATATGTGAAACTACTCTTATAAATAACAGAACTAGCAATCATATTCAGTGTTTTTTGCATCACAACATGTTGTCACTTAGCCCAAAGGTGGCTTTACCTAAAATTAACAGCTGTAATCTAGAGACTCTAGAGATTCTCAATCAGCACATTCAAGATTACATTTTTATCAGTATCAAATATATCACTGTAAATCGACACACATGAATTTTTCCAAATATACAAATAAATGAATGCCAGAGGGAGATTATTTGCTGGCAATGAAATTCAAAATAAATTATTCATTATTGGTGAATCATTACTACTCTTCCAGGGTCTCCATGTAAACTTACTTTGAATATGTAAAATAAAATCTAGAGCAAAAATATGGTATTAGACCTAGTAATATTATGTGGTGATATATATATATACATACATGTCTCTAAGCAGTACTATTCAAAGCAGAGGGCTCTTAAAGGTAAAATCTAATAGGAAAACCAAACACAAGATGCTATCGTCTTCTATCTATGCACAGCTAAATATAAATGCACAATTAAGTATAACTTCTCCCAGCTGTACAATATAAATATTTGTTGGAAAAGAATCTCCATTTCTTAAACAAAAGTTAAATAATTTTTGCTGCTTACCCAGAGAAAGTCCTTGTAAGCATAGTAGTATAGCCAGTCATGAACAACCACATTCCATGTCCTATAATAGTTGGAGTATGATGTAGAATTCCACCAATCCTAAGGAGAAATTAAAGATACAGTAATAAAAACAAAGAACCAAAACAAAAAATCCTGCATATTCACAAAGAATAAACATATAGTGTAGTACTCAAAGCATGTTATAATAAATTGTTAGTCCATTCACTGATTTCAGAAAATCTGAAAAGGCATTTTGGTTACCACAAAGTAACTACTAGAGCTAATAAATTCATCAAAGTTGCAAGGTATGAGAATGACATACAAAAACCAGTTGTGTTTCTATCCACCAACAAGGAATAATCCAAAAAAGAAAATTTAAAAACAATTCCATTTACAATAGCATACAAGACAATAAAATACCTAAGAATAAATTTAACCAAGGAGGTCAAAGACATATGCTGAAAACTACAAAACATTGTTGAAATAAATTAAAGATGACCTAACTAAATGGAAAGATATCCCACATTCATAAATCAGAACAATTAATACTGTTAAGACAGCAACACACCCCAAAGTGATCTACAGGTTGAATACAAACTCCATCAAAATCCCAGTGGTCTTTTTTGCAGAAATGGATTTGTAAGGGGCCCAGAATGGCCAAAACAATATTGAAAAGGAAAATAAAGAGGACTTACTCTTACCAAATTTAGAAGTTAATACAAAGCTACAGTAATCAAAACAGCATGGTACCAGCACAAGGAGAGACATATAGTTCAAGGGAATAGAATTGAGAGTCTACATACAACTACAAACATCTAAGCTCAACTGACTTTCAACAAGGGTGCCAAGACTATTTAATGGGGAAAGCAACTTAACAACTGATACTGAATAGCTGGATAACCACAAGCAGAGGAATGAAGTCAGACCCCTATGTCACTTCATATACAAAAATTAACTCAAAATTAATCAACCTAAACATATGAATTGAAACTATAAAACTTTTAAAAGAAAACATAGGAATAAATATACATGACCTTGGATTTGATGACGAATTCTAATATATAACACCAAAAACACTAACAAGAAAAGAAAAATAAACAAGTTTATTAAAATTAAAAAAATTTTTATACATCAAAAGACATTATCAGGAAAGCAGATGTGGTTCAGGTGATTGGGCTCCCGCCTACCACATGGGCGGTAGCCAGTTTAGATCCCAGTGCCTCCTAAAGAAAAGAGTGAGCTGGCCTGACAGGCAGGCGTGGCAAGCTGACACAACAAGCAACACAACAAAGCAGGGACCAGAGGTTCCCAGTGCCTCTAAAAAAGACAGCAAGCTGACACAATGGGCAGGTGCGGTGAGCCACTGCAACAAGATAACACAACAAGAGACAAGGGGAGGAAAAATATAATGAGAGACACAACAAAAGTAGGGAGTGGAGGTGACTCAAGTGATTAGGTACCTCCCTCCCACATCAGAGGTTCCAGGTTCGGCTCCCAGTGCCTCCTAATGAAACAAGGAAGACAAACAGACACAGCAAGTAAAAAACAACAGGGGGTGGGGAGTAATAAATAAATAAACTCTTAAAAAAAAAAAGACTGTCAAATTTATGATTTAAGAACACATAAATCACAAACCTAAGAATTCTATTTTAATATTTGGTAGTTAATCACCACAATTTAATCCAAAGGTACATATAAATTGCCAATAAACACATGCTCAACTTCACTGCTTATTAAGGAAATTCAACTCAAAACCACAAGGAGTTACAACCTCACACCCACCAGGATGGCAATAATCAAAACAATAGAAAATAATGATTGGCAAAGATAGGGAGAGATAGGAAGCCTGTACATTGCTGGAGGGAATGTAAAATGGGGCAGCTGCTATGGAAAACTGCTTCCTGTTCCTCAAGAACTTACGTATAGAATTACCATATGACCCGGCAGTTCCACTTCTATTAGTAGTTATATAGCTAAAAGAACTGAAAGCAGGAACTCAATCAGTTATTTGTTCACTAGTGTTCATAGGAGCATTATTTACAATATCCAAAAGTTAGAAACAGCCCAAGTGGCCATCGGCATATTAGTGGAAAAACAAAATGTGGTCTGTACATACAATGGAACATCACTTACTCATAAAAAGGAATGAAAATTCTGATACATACTACAACATGGATAACTCTTGACATCATGGTGAAGTAAGCCAGACACAAAAAGACAGATATTGGATGATTTTACGTACACCAAATGAAAAGAATAGGCAAACCATAGAAACAGAAAGTAGAGTAAAGGTGGCAGGGAAGGAATGGGGAGTGCATGCTTAATGGGTACAGAGTTTCTGTTGGGGTGATGAAAAATTTTGTTGATTGAGGGTGCTGATAGTAACACAACATTGTGAATATAATCAATGCCACTAAATTGTATCCCTGAAAGTGATTAAAATGAGAAATTTTCTGTTGTATATGTTACCACATTTTTTTAAAAAATGAAGTTCTGATACATGTTACAATTTCAATGAACTCAAAGACATTGCACTTAATGAGAAAAACGATGCAAAAAGTCGCACGTATTATGATCCCTTTTACATAAATTATCAAGAATAGACAAATCCATAGAGACAGAAAGTAGATTAGTGGTTGCCAGGGAATGAAAAGGAAAAAGGAAGGGGGAGGAATTTACAGAGTGTTGGTCTTGGATGATGAAAACGTTTTGAAACGAGAGAGAGGTGGTCGTTGCACAATACTGTGAATGCACAAAATGCCAATGAAATACACTTTAAAATGGTTAATTCTAGGTGAATTTCCCCTCATTTTTTTTAAAAATTGGCATTTTGGATAATAATGTTCAATAAGATATTAATTCTAGTTCTAAATATTATTAAGTCTATTGTTTCATTTTGTCTCATTATCAAGTAAGTTATGATGGTACTCTATTAACCTCTGCCAGTAAGTCTGTAATGAAAATCTGAACATACAGAAATTTAAAACTAACATTCAGCTATAGTAATCAGTAAACCCCTTACCTTGCTAAACATAAGAGAATTCTAAGGTCATATATACTAGATAAAATGCTTACACTAAAAAGTTGTTTAGTGTTATCATTAATGGCACAATGTAAATTATATAAGGAGTAAGATGGTAGCTACCTTCAAATCCAGTTGTTCCTATACATTTTATTGTACTTCACTACATTGTGCAGATATTGCTTTTTTTTTTTTTCACAAACTGAATGTCTGTGGCAACCCTGAACCCTGTGTAGACCAACTCATTCTTGCATCATTCTTCCAACAGTATGCGTACTTCATGTCTCTAATGTCACATTTTGGTAATTCTTATAATATTTCAAACTTTTCATAATTATTATATCTGCTTTGGTGATCTACAATCTTTGATGTTACTATTGTAGTTATTTGGGGTGTCACGAACTGTGCACATATAAAACAAAAATTAAACGATAAATGTTGTAAGGGTTCTAACTGCTCCACCAACTCCACCAACCTGGCATTCCCCACGTCTCTCCCTCTCCTCAGGCTTTCCTTTCTCTAAAAGCAAAATAGACTTATTGCTGATATGGAGAAAGTTTTGGTGGTCTGGATAGAAGATCAAACCAACCAAAACATCCTGAAAGCCAAAGCCTAATCCAGAGCAAGGCCCTAATTCTCCTCAATTCTATGAAAGCTGAGAAAGGTAAGGAAGCTGCAGAAGAAAAGCAGCAGTTGGTTCAAGAGGTTTAAAGAAAGATGCCATCTCAATAACAGAAAAGTGGAAGGTGAAACAGCAAGTGCTAATGTAGAAGCTGAAGCAAGTTATCCAAGAGATCCAGCTAAGAGAATTGATGAAGATGGCGCCACAAAACAAAATAGTTTCTATGTAGACAAAATACCTTATATTGGGAGACACCAGGCATTTTGATTCAAGTCAATGCCTGGCTTAAAAAAGTCAGTTTGACTCTCTTGCTAGGGGTAAGGGTGCTGGTGATTTTAAGTTGAAGCCAATTCTAATTTATCATTCCAAAAACCTAAGTGCCCTTACAAATTATGCTACTTTGCTTGTATTCTATAAATAGAACAAAGCCTAGAATAACAGGATATCTGTTTACAACATGGTTTACTGAATATTTTAAGTATACTGTTCACACTTATGGCTCAGGGAAAAGATTCCCTTCAAAATATCATTGCTCATTGACAAGGCACCTGGGTACCCAAGAGCTCTTGAAAGAGATACACAATGAGATTAATGCTGTTTTCCTGCCTGTTAACATAACATTCATTCTGCAGACCATGGATCAAGGAGTAATTTCAACTTTCAAGTCTTATTATGTAAGAAACACATTTCAGGGAAACAGATGTGGTTCAAGCAATTGGGTTCCCATCTACCATATAGGAGGTTCTGGGTTTGACGTCCAGGGCCTACTGGTGAGAGCAAGCTGGCCCGCACAGCAAGCTAGCCCACGTGGAGTGCCGCTCCATGTGGGAATGCCGTCCAACGTACGAGTGCCACCCCGCACAGGAATGCTGCCCCCCGCAGGAGTGTTGGCAGATGCAAAGAACTGGTGTAACAAGATGACACAAGAGACACAGAGGAGAGACAATAAGAAGATGTAGCAGAACAAGGAACTGAGGTGGCACAAGAGAATGATCGCCTCTCTCCTACTCCTTAAAGTCCCAAGATCAGTTCCTGGAGTTGCCTAATGAGAATACAAGCAGACACCGGGGCGGGGGGGACGGACACAGATAAATAAATCTTTTAAAAAAAAAAAAAGAAAAATGTTTCATATAGGTATAGCTGCCATAAATAATGATTACTCTAAAGGATATAGACAAAGTCCATTGAAAACCTTCTGGAAAGAATTCACCATTCTAGATGTCATTAACAACATTCATGATTCATGAGAGGAACTCAAAATATCAACATTAACAGGAGTTTGGAAGAAGGTGATTCAAAACCTCATGGATAACTTTGAGGAGCTGAAGACCTCAGTGGTGGAAGTAACTGCAGATGTGACGGAAACAGCAAGAAAACAAGAATTAGAAGTGCAGTCTTAAGGTGTGACTGAATTACTACAATCTCATAAAAAAACTTTAATGGATGAGGAGCTGCTTCTAATGAATGAGCAAAGAAAGCAGTTTCCTGAGATGGAATCTGCTCCTTGTGAAGATGCTATGGACACTGTTGAAATGACAAAAAACAATTTAGAATATTACATCAACTTAGCTGATAAACCAGCAGCAGGGTTTGAGAGAATTGACTCCAATTTTGAAAGAAATTCTACTGTGGGTAAAATGCTATCAAACAGCATCACATGCTACAGAAAAATCTTCCATGAAAGGAAGAGTCCATCAGTGTGCAAACTTCATTACCGTCTTATTTTAAGAAATGGTCACAACCACCACCCTGGTCAGTCACCATCAACACTGACGCAAGACCTTTCACCAGCAAAAAAGATCAAACTGGGAAGCAGGTGTGGCTCAAGGGACTGGGCTCCCATCAACCATATGGGAGGTCCAGGGTTTGATTCCCAGGGGCTCCTGTGAAGGCAAAGCTGGCCCATGCAGAGTGCTGGCCCGTGTAGGACTGTTCACCTGCACAGCAGCGCTGGCCCATGTGTAGAGCTGACACAGCAAGATGATGCAACAAAAAGACACACAGAGGAGAGACAATGAGAGATGCCGCAGACCAGGGAGTTGAGGTGGCACAAGAAATTGAGCACTCTCTCCTACTCTGGAAGGTCACAGGATTGGTTCCCAGTGCCGCCTAAGGAGAAGACAAGTAGACACATAAAGGAGACAGTGAGTGTTAAAAAAAAAAAAAAAAAAAAACACGAAGGGGAGGGCGATAAAAATTTTTTTTAAAAAAAGATCAACTTGCTGAAAATAAGTTAGCATTATTTAGTATTTTTAAATTAAGGTACAAGCATTGTTTTCCTAGACATAATGCATCTGGACACCTTATTATACTACAGTATAGTGAAAAAATAACTTTTAATGCACAGGGAAAACAAAAAAACCTGTAATTTGCTTTATTGCAATATTCACTTTATGGCAGTGGACTGGAATTAAACCCCAATTCCAAGGTATGCCCATACTTATTCACAATTTTAAGATCAGAACAATGAAAGAAGATTATCTAAAAGACACAATTCACATTTATTGTTTCTTTGAGAAAGAAGTGGTAGATTTGGAGTGTTAACAAGATAAGAGTAAACAACCAAAACTATACAGGGTTTAAGAAGGTATTAAAGATGAGTATGAACATACACTCTGGCTTGACTTTAACTGACTTTAAAATTGTCAACTGACTTTAATTCCAAATCCTGGGAGTATATCATTTTAAGTAGGATTAATGATTTTCAAAATAAAAGAGGGAAAAGTTACTTCGCTCCTGAACTGCTCAACTGCCTTAAATGGAGTAATTCACTGAGAAGGCTTCTACAGAATAAGAGCCAACTTTAAAGGAATGAACAAAGAAGCCTCTTAATGCCCTGTGAACAAGTATTTTCCTAACTTAATCACCAATATATCCTCACAGGATGCAGAAGAAAATATTAGCTGTATTAAGGGAGCAGCTATTACAGACAGGAGAAAAGATGAAGCTATGTCAGTTATGTATGTTTCAGAATTTCAAACTTAATATTGGTAAAACTTGTGGAAAGAAAAATACTTCACAATGTTTACGTTAAAAGCTGGTAATGTTATTTAGTCAACGGCATTCAAATACTTTGCAATGAAGAAATAAATAAAATTAAATTAAAAATAAAGATAAGTACAACTACATTATTATTACCTTATAAAACATCCTGTCACCAAAGCGTAACATCTCAGCAAAGGCATTGAGCCAGCAGTGCAAAAACGCAAAAAAAGAAAGGAAAAGAATCAGCACACCTAAAAATAAGATTAACAGTATTAAGAGTCCTTCCAGTAGCTCACATAACAAGCAGTTAATTAGGTCATCATGCATTAGCTGGAATTATTTTGCAAAATAAAAGTATTATTCCTGCTTATCTATTACAGTGCTCTTTTGAAAGTTAATTATTTTAATTTTATGAATAATAATTTCCATGTTGGTTTTAAAGATGACAGGCTGTTTTTAATACATGTATGACTTAACTGAGTACCTTACTAATACGACCTAAGAATACTGAGCAGACTCATAGAGAGAGAGTCTGGAAGATAGGTAAGCAGCCAATAGAAAGGGTTATAAAGAGGCAGAAAGGCAGTAGCACGTGGTGAGCCAATACTTAATATGGGCAGAACCTATGATAAGGTGGAAGGGGGTGATCTGACAATAGATGGGGATGCAGAGATGTGAGTGGGGTAGGTGCCGCTGGAATGTGAGGGTGAGCAGGGTGGTGGGGGTTGGGCTGAATATCCATGGACCTGGGAAAACGGCTGGAGAAAAGAACAAGTGAATTCTGGGGATTTGTAGATCCGTGATTGAAACTGCAATTGCTGGAATGTTTTTTGACAAATATGGCAGGGGAGGGTCACTGATGCAATGTGTCAGTGATGGGGGGAAATGTGGGAAAGGGTGCATCTGAGGCATGCTTCAATGGAATATGAATGTGTTCCTCTTGTCATAGGATGTTATCTCAGTGGGTGGAAACCCACACAATAAATAAATAAACTCCCAACCTGGGGCAAGAGGGGCAAGAATCTCTCGAGTACATAAGAAGTGCTTAATAAAAGAAAACAGACCAGTGTGTCGAACCTTCAATATTAATGCATGTAACTATCAACTTTATTCTTGAAAAACTGAAATCTATTTGTTACCACAGATTCCAAGGGGAGGCGCAGGGAAGAATAGGTGGAACACGGGAGTTTTAGGGCACTGGAAGTGTTCTACATGATTTTGCTATGATGGATACAGGCCAATATACATCTTGTCAAACCCTATAAAAGCGTGCAGTACAAAGTGTAAACCAAATGTAAACCACTGACCATGGTAAGTAGCAATGCTTCAATATTTGTTCATCAATTGTAACAAAAGTACTAGACTTTTTTTTCTTTTTTTTTAATTAATTTATTTTTAATTCATTTTTTTATATTACTTTCAAAAAATATGAGGTGCCCATGTATCCCCCACCCCCCTCACCCCACTACTCCCCCCATAGCAACATTCTCCTCCATCATCATGAGACATTCATTGCATTTGGTGAGTACATCTCTGAGCATCGCTGCACCTCATGGTCAATGGTCCACATCATAGCCCACACTCTCCCACGTTCCATCCAGTGGGCCTTGCGAGGACCTACAATGTCCGGTAACTGTCCCTGAAGCACCACCCAGGAGAACCCCAAGTCCCGAAAACGCCTCCACATCTCATCTCTTCCTCCCATTCCCCACACCTAGCAGCCACCATGGCCAAAAAGTACTACACTAATGGAAGATGTTACCTGGGTAAAGTGTGGAGGGAAGATGGGTATATAGATAGCCCCTATATTTTCGATGTACCTTCTATGTAATCTAAAACTTTTCATATCCTCAATACCTGGCACATATAAGGCACTCACATATCCCTAGCAAGAAGTAAGTGGAATGAATGAAGTTAGAGAGTGAAGTATGGTCAATAAGACAGGAAAAGAATAAGAAATAGTGGCAAGAGAGATTTCAAACAGCAAATAAGTGGTCAACAGTATTCAATGCTTCATGGAGGTCAAAGAGAATAAGGGCAAAACAATCTGCTGGATTTAGAATTGGCAAATATTATTAGTAAATATTTATTAGCAAAGACTATTTCAATTGTCTGGTGGGATAAGGAACAAAGTTACAATGAACTGAAATGTGAATGGGAAGAGTAAACATAAATATGTACTGTCCACAGTTCAGAGAAAGCAAAACTTGAGTGAAAGACACAGGACAAATGGAAGGATTAGTCTGAGACCGGAAGGACACCTCATGTTAGATATGCATGGAAAAGGACAAGATGCATACAGATGTGAAGGTGTGTTTATGGGGAAAAGGAGGTTAAACCAAAGGCAATCATAACCAGTAGCTTTTTGTTTTCCTTGCGAACTTATGAATGACCAGAGTAACCAGTACCCACGTTACCTGGCAAGATGCAGTTAAATACACACAGGACCAGAACACGAGCACTGAAGGGCTCCTGTTTGATATTCCGAAACAAAGGTGAACAGAGTCTTTCAAAGATGTAGTATACATAAAAAAGGCATCCAAAAACCTGGAATGTAATAGAGATGGCTTGATAAGAAAAGATGGAAGAGGATTTCAAATTCCAAAATAAACATGACCCTTAAACCAATATTCATATATATTCCATTTAAAATTTGTACTTCTTTTGTTTTTTATTCTTTTTCTTGTAAAGGAAGAAAAAAGAAAAAAGAAGAAAAACGTACATTTAAAAATATCAAAATAATTTTTAAAAATTGTATATTAAGCCTGTCAAACTATAATCCTTCAGCGGTATTACTCATGCCTAGTTTCTATGATACTCTTTTCTAACCCTGACCAAATTTACATTTTTAAAAGAGCAGAGTCTTTTAGAACCTGTTTTTTCTGCCAAATGAACCTGAAAACAAAATAACTTCTTTTGTAACAGGTTATTGATTTAGACAAGGATTTAAAGCAGGAAAATCTGGGATTCAAGATTCAGGTAAATGGGGCAGATATAGGGAGCTCAGATCTCAACACTACCCCAACACAAACTACAATGGGGTGAGGAGGTGGCAGTGGAAATGTAGATGCTTACTGAAAACACTCGTATTATGTTTTTATTTGAACAAAATTACTTTTTATGTTGGCCAAAGAAACACTACTTACAGTACTGGAAATAATTGAAAAGACTTCATAGTCTAAACAAAAAGAGTTCTAGAACTCACAATAGACACAAATTTACTAATACTATAAATGGATTAAATTATTACTGTAGGGGAATGGATGTAGCTCAAGTGGTTGAGCACCTGCTTCCAATGTACAAGGTCTCAAGTATGATCCTGAGTACCTCCTAAAAACAAAAACAAGCAAGCAAACAAATGAAAAAAACAACTCAGGGGAGCCAGTGTAGCTTAGTGGTTGAACACTGGCTTCCCACTTACGAGGTCCCAGTTTCATTCCCTGGTCCCAGTACCTAAAAAAAAAAAAATTATTATTGTAAATATGAATCTCCATCTCCCACTAATCCACACACCTTACACATTAGAGGTTTTTTTTAAATATACCTGTGCAAACTGTGTAGCAACATAACTCCATCTTACAGAAGCAGTCCTAAAAAGAAACAAAATGTTTTCTAAATAAAAAAGTAAATAATTGAACATTAATACCCTCACAATTAACAATTCCCATAGAGAACATAATTTACAAACATTTGAAGAACCTGTAGAATTCTGTCAAGAATTACGATGTAAAATCAGACTGCTATGATCACCATCAAGGGCTTCCCATTCCAGAGAGAATATTAAAACTCATTTTGAACTGACCCCTGCCAACCTCCCCAACCTGACTGATGCCACTCTTCTGGAGCTCACCACATTTCCACTTCATGGTGCCATTACCTGGGATAGCTGTCACGGTAGATGAGCGTTGGAGCAAACAAGAAATACAAGTACTGGTTGACTGTAGGGATTGGAACAGTGCCTGAAAAAAGGAAAGTTATGCTTAGATCAAACTAGGGCTCTTTGATTTCTCCCAGCAAACCTAAAAAAAAAAAAAAAAAAAAAAAAAAAATGAAAATAAGAATAGAACAGGGAAGAATAAGACTACCTCCTTTTGCTTATGTTGTTTTGTCCTGATCTCCTGAAATTACTTCCTCCTATTCCTCTTATTTTTACATGAATTGAATAGTACCAATCCTTCTAAACTAAGTTAGTCCTCTAACTAGATAACTTCTAGAGTGTGAAGCAGCACTTCCCAAAGAGTATTATAAGCACACATGGATGTAAAGACGGTGAAGATAAAGCAAAGCTGCAAGAGAGTCAAATGATCAATTTTTTAAAAACCAGAGGTACAAAGGCAAAAGAGGAATAATCAGGAAACAATGAGTTAGTCTTCAAAATCAGTATGGATCCTATACACTTAAAACCAAACAAGCTCTACAGAACATAATGTTCCAGCCCGTTAAAATCCAAACATTAAAATATCTTGTCAATAATCCTTTGACCTAATGATATTACATACTTGATTTGTCCTTAGCTGAATCTAGTACCCGAGGGACATTCTCTCTGATAAATGAATGGGCCTTCATTACCAAACGAATCTAGAAAAGTGGGGAAAAAAATAACATGAATTTTCTGTCATTGTTTTATCTTCTATAAGCAACCTGGAACAGCACTAGATTGTACCCACAGAAAAGAATTACTTCATTTTACATGTACCACCCCAAGTTAATTCATACAGAAGCAAATTTTAAAAATTAATGCTAAAGTAAGAAATGTTAATACTCTAAAGTTATATACCTCTAACAGCACTACCTCTTAAAATATATCGCAAATTAAGAAATTAAAAACCTGTCTATAGCTGCTATTTCTGGCTATTCTTACAGTTACTTATTTATTACGGAGTTTACTTAAGATATTCAGATACAATACAATCTATCCAAAGTGTATAATCAATGGCTTTTAGCATAATCACAAGGTTTTGAGCAATTTCATTACTACAAAAAGAAAAACTCTACACCCCTTAGCAGTCCTTCCCCAGCAATGTAGAGCAGGGGGAGCATAGAGAGATGGAGAAGTGAAGAATTTTCTTGTTTATTTGTTTTTTATTATTATTGAAATAATGAAAATGGTCTAATGATGACTGAGGTGATAAATGCTCAACTATGTGATTATACCAAATACCACTGATAGTATGCTTTGGATTAATTGTATGCTTTATTAATATGTACCAATAAAATTGATTTGTTAAAAAAAATACTAAATAAAAAAATGAATAAAAATTAAAAACAAATTTAAAAAAACAACGGGAAGCAGACTTGGCCCAGTGGTTAGGGCATCCGTCTACCACATGGGAGGTCCGCGGTTCAAACCCCGGGCCTCCGTGACCCGTGGGGAGCTGGCCCATGCTCAGTGCTCATGCGCGCAAGGCGTGCCCTGCCACGCAGGGGTGTCCCCATGCAGGGGAGCCCCACGCACAAGGAGTGCGCCCCATAAGGAGAGCCACCCAGCACGAAAGAAAGTGCAGCCTGCCCAAGAATGGCGACGCCCACATAGAGAGCTGACACAACAGGATGACCCAACAAAAAGAAACACAGATTCCCATGCAGCTGACAACAACAGAGGCAGACAAAGAAGAACACGGAGCAAACAGACACAGAAAATAGACAACCGGGGTGGGGGGGAAGGGGAGAAAAATAAATAAATAAATCTTAAAAAAAAAAAAACCTGTTCAAAAAAGTCTCCTAAAACAGTCTTTTCCCTTAGTCAAACAGAACAAATAAAGATAAAATCAATAAATACAAACACTTTTCTGTATTTTTACATCAAATTTGTTCACTATTTGAGATTTTACTATTTGAAATTTGTTTCGAAAACACTATTCATTATGCAAGCATTCAAATGTTAATTCAGTTTAAAAGGCGAAGGTTTTCTAAACTGTGGCTACATCACATAACCAATAAAAGTCAGAAAGTTCTGAAAGGTATAAATAAAATCAAATTAAAATAAACTATTTAGATGGCAATCGTTTCATTATAAAATAAGAATCTGATACTACAAAAATTGAGCATTTTAATTACAAAAATATTTTTAATTTAGTTGTCTTTTATAAAACTATTCAGATAAACCTTTGTTACCCAGAAAGTTCAGTTTAATTTATTTCAATTATCAACAAATCAAAGAACATTGACACCAAATAAAATTTAAGAGATGAATTTATCTAGCTTTAATGCTTTAATTTTAGAGATAATGGCACAAAGAACCAGAGAAGACAATTTATCTCAGTTAATATAGCAAAAAATAACCAGAATATCTGTATTATTATTATTTAACTAAAGAGAGCATTGCTTTGGGCAGCACTCGAAAGCTTACCTGTTCTAATATAACAATGAACCGGGAAGCTGGTGGCAGTGTATATGCTAATATGACATAAGTTGGTCCAAAACCTAAAATTCCAATCTGGAAGAACATGAAAAGTAAGCCATGGAAAAGGGAATGGATCGCTGGATGAGAACTCTTCCTGTATCCACTGGTCCAACGATGAAAAAGGAAATAGGGAATTGAAAGCGTGGCCAAGAACATAGCCCACCAGGTCCAAACAACAACAGAAAATTTGCCAAATGCATAAGACAAGAGACTGAACTCAAGTACCAACCTGGGAAGAGAAAGCAGAGAGAAAGAATACAGAAGTGAATTTTTGATATATATGACGTTCCAAAACTTTCAACAATAAGAAGCATCATAAGATTAATACAGTAAACTCGTGAATGTAATGGTTGTACTAAATAGACACTCACTTGGAACTCTAAGGTCTAGAATTCTGCATCACAATTTCTCTCCACAACAAATTTTCCTAAAAGCCCTAAGATTATATGATCAAAGATTTTAAACTTCTCAAAGATTTGATTTTCATATTAAAAAAAGTTTAAAACTCTTACCATGTGTTTTTAAAAGTTACAATTTGATTTTATGCTAAAAAGAATTAGTCAAATTTTCAAAACTTATTGTAAAGATACAATAAGCTATGTATCTTTAGTAACTTAATCTTACATGTACCCATAGTAGAAAATTAATATACTGTAAAAATTCTCCCACTTAGAAAAATTACCTAGAATCTACAAGGAAAGTCAACTAAAATTCATCAGATGAAAAATAAAATTAAAGAAACTTCTAATTTCCTTATCAGTGAAACTTTTCAGAAGTGACTATTACCCTCAACTAGCTGCTTTAGTATTTTCTGGAGCAAATTTAACCAAATTACCCTTTACCAAATTTAAATTTAGGGAAAACTCCCAACATCTCAGGCATCAACCAGCCAAACATCCCTCCCCCCAACTTTTTTTTTTTTTTTTTTGAGGTACCAGGGCCAGGGTCTGAACCAGCCTGGGACCACATATGTGGGAAGCTGACATTCAACCATTGAGCCACATTGGCTCTCCTGAGTTGCTTTTTTCATTTGTTTGCTTGTTGTCTGTTGTTTTAGTTTTTAGGAGGCTCCAGGGAACAAACCCAGGACCTCCCATGTGGGAAGCAGGCGCTCAACTGCAAGAGTCACATCTGCTCCCAGCCGAACGAACATCCTTTGTGTTGTCTTACCTTCCTTCATCAATGTAATCTACAACCAGTGTGCTGAGGATAAAGATAATGAGCAGGGCAATAAACATGTGATATATTGTTCTGATGTGGTCCACCTCAAACAGCTCACTGTAAATATAGTTCAAACAAATAAAATTAATAATTTATATTTAATCAAAAAAGGTTAAAAACTTTTCATTACAGCAGTTCAGAAGATGTTTAATTCACCCTCCACAAAGTCTCAAAAAAAAAGTTATCACCACTGTATACATTAAACTTGAAGTAGAGAAATTAAATGACACAATGAAGGTAAAAAAATGATGACAAAATAAAGGTAAAAAAATGAACAGAAGAGCTTTTCCCAATTAAATGATAGTGCCTCCTTGTAGACGTTTGATATTATTGATGAATTCTAAAAAGAAATATTAGATTATGTTTGTAAACTGATCTTTTCATCTAAGTATATTAGATTATATTGGATTCATAGGTTTACTTGATTAGGTAATTATGTAAACCTTTTGTGCCCTATGGTGGGTGGGGACTCACAGATAAAAGGCATGGCAAAGTAGAGAGTTGAGGGTTTTTGATGTTGGAGTTTGATGCTGAAGCCTAAAGCTGGAGCCCTGGGAATTAAGTTCATAGAGGAAAGAAAAGCAAGCCCCAGGAAGAGAAGAACCCTGAGCCCAAGAAGAAGCAAGCCCTGGAAAGAAAGGAACCTTGAACCCAGAGAGAAGCAAGACCATGGAAGGGAGGAACTCTGGAAGCCTGAACTCTCGCAGACATCAGCAGCCATCTTGCTCCAACACGTGAAAACAGTCTTTGGTGAGGGAATTAACTTATGTTTTATGACCTGGTATCTATAAGCTCCTATCCCAAATAAATACCCTTTATGAAAACCAACCAATTTCTGGTATTTTGTATCAGCATCCCTTTGGCTGGCTAATACACTCCTAGAACACAATAAGGATACCAAACTCCTATCAACAAATGATGTGCATTTTTGAAAACCTAAGAAGTGTTTTCTAGGTAAATAAAAAAGGACATTCACTGAAAGTACGAAACAGAGAAATCATTTCAAATGCTACAAGGATTTTTTAATCCTATCCCTACATTCTTTTCCCTACATTTAATACAACTAGTATATTAGTACTATCAATCTCCAAGATGTGAAGAATTACATATATGAGTTTCTATACTGTTGATGGTGATAGCCAACCACCACCCTATACTTCTATAAAACAGCCATTTATAAATGCTTTTTACTCTCTATCCTTATTGATCTTTGCATTTGATTAACACTAGGATACTCTTCTTTCAGAACATAACAATGATTGATGTTCTAGAGTTTACAAAGTACCTTATGAATCTGACTTTTAAAAAGTATCTTAACCCTATTTTTGAAAAGATACATAGCAACCTTCTAAATGATTTTTCAAGGAATCTAAAAGATTATTAAATTATCTTAGGGCTCTTCAAATTCTAATAAATACCCATCTAAGATACAGAAAGTGTGTTCTATTTACTTGGTTAAAAATTTTAAAGTACGGAAGCAGATTTGGCTCAACTGATAGAGCATCTGCCTACCACATAGGAGGTCTAGGGTTCAAACCCAGGTCCTCCTGACCCATGTGGTGAGCTGGCCCAAGCAAAGTGCTGATGCGCGCAAGGAGTGCCATGCCATGCAGGGGTGTCCCCCGCATAGGGAAGCCCCACACACAAGGAGTGTACCCCACAAGGAGGCTGCCCTGTGCGAAAAAAGCAGAGGCTGCCCAGGAGTGGTGCCACACCCACAGAGAGCTGAAGCAGCAAGATAACGCAACAAAAAAAGAAACACAAGAGCTGACAAGAATGCAAGTGGACAAAGAAGAGCACAAAGCAAATGGACAGAGAGTGCAGACAATGGGGGTATGGGGGAAGGGGAGAGAAATAACTAAAAAATAAATCTTAAAAAAAAAATTAAGTAGGGGAAACGGACTTTGGCCCAGTGGTTAGGGCGTCCGTCTACCATATGGGAGGTCCGCGGTTCAAACCCCAGGCCTCCTTCACCCGTGTGGAGCTGGCCGTGCGCAGTGCTGATGCGCGCAAGGAGTGCCGCGCCACGCAAGGGTGTCCCCCGCGTGGGGGAGCCCCACGCGCAAGGAGTGCGCCCGTGAGGAGAGCCGCCCAGCGTGAAAAGAAAGAGCAGCCTGCCCAGGAATGGCGCCGCCCACACTTCCCGTGCCGCTGACGACAACAGAAGCGGACAAAGAAACAAGACGCAGCAAATAGACACCAAGAACAGACAACCAGGGGAGGGGGGGAAATTAAATAAATAAATAAATCTTAAAAAAAAAAAATTTTAAGTATATTTTAATTTTCTGTTTTAATCATATAGTACAATTCTATCATTAAAGTCTTAACTATAATGCTTAAAATAATTATTTTACTTTCCCTTTTATGTGGAAAGCCTTACTCATTTTCTTCCCCAGACAGAAATTTTAAAAGATAAATCTCTTCAAACAATTGCATGGAAAACACTAGGATGGAATTTTACGTTACGTATTTAGAAAACTTTGGCCTTCTCATCAAGGTTAATTAGTACATATCAGTTTGGCTAATAGAAAGTAAATTTTGATAAGCATAAGATGCATTTTAAAGGAAAAGTACATGAAGAAACTTCTTAAGAAAACTTTTCAACAACACAGGTGAAAATTTAACCTGCCTACACTAATGCTGGTAAAATTTCAGAAGTGATTGAATACGTAATTGAGTAAATAAATGATCTACTCAGAGAACATAGAAAGAAATATTCATCAAGTATACATTTAATTTCAGTTCACAATTGAGGTGTCCACAATTAATTTATATTAATTAAGGTTCTTAAGTAAGAATCTCTGAGAAAGCTAGTAAGTCTCTAAACTGGCCAGCACCAGAGATGAAAAAAAAAAAAATTGTGTATCAAAAAGGCAGCAACTCCAAAACACTTTCTAAGTGATTTAGGTAATTGGAAAACTTTTGTCCTAGGTCTATGGGTAACCAATTCTCTGAAACACAGCTGCAAAAAATTTATCAGAGGAACATTCACATCCTTAATCCCTCCTTTGAAACTAGATACAAACCAGAAGATAAGAAAGAAGGAACAAGAGACAGTAAATGCAGAGAATACCAAAATTAATGATTTATGTCAACCTATTACAAACTCATTCAACATCCAAAGAATGTGTAGTGATTTTATCAATCAAGGGAGTGTTTTATTTTTAATTCCAACTAAAAATTAGTCAAAGCAATTAAAAATACTCACTCTAAAAGAGATCGTCTCACAATAAAAAGCTTTCCTTTTTCGGGAGGTGCCCTCAGATCTCTGGGTGCAACAAAAATTAAAACAACATATAAATGTTTCAAGTGTTAGAAGACATTAAAATCTATGGCTTTAAGAAAGAATATTACCAACATAATTAAGTACCATATCACTATTAAGACTGGTATGGTATTGTGTGATGGTTTTTTTATGTGTGTTATCTCATTTACTCCTTCTGAAAATGAATACCTATGTAGAAGGGAAGACAGGTAAGGCACACTCAACTGAAGCAGCGCCCAAAAAGTTCCTGGGTCCCTAGAGTTCCCAGTCCCTATGGAGATGCATTCCTGGCATCACACATTGGCAACCACTCTTCCTCCTCCTAAACATCTGGAGCCCATGACATGCCACCAGTTGCACTTTATCTCAGTTCATATTCTGTTATTGGTCTGTCTCCAAACCTACACTGATGCTTATGATACCCTTGGTAATGTGCAAGGACTTTCAAAATCCTCAGCTCCTATTCTTACCCTTAAGTTGCCTCCAGTTACTCAAAACTTGCATTTTACCATCTATCACAACCATTTTCTGCAGGGCTTTTTGTAGTACCATGAGAACTCTCATTTGCACTCTTCTCAGCTATTTCTGGTCAAAACTGTTCTCCAGAACAGGTGAGATTGGCAGAAAGACCATGAGAGGCATAAAACTGAGGAAAGTACAGAATGACAAATTAGCTCATATTAGCCTTTGATAGCTTTCCCTCGACTGCTCTGGATGACTGAAGGATGACAAAAATAATCACACTGTACTTTATTGCATGTGTTGTAGAGAGTACAATAGAGAGGCAGTATAATGACGCCATTAAGAGAATGGACTCTACAGCCAGACAGGGTTCAAAATCCAGCTGTATGAAGTCGGACAACAATAACCCACTCTGTGTTTCAGTTTCTTTTCTATAATTTGCAGAGGGTTAAAGTACCTACCTCAAGTAGTACCTGCTCTTTGTATATGTGTTAAACCATGTAGCGCATCTAAGAGTTTTGACAGTATGCACTCACTCAATAATTGTTGATTTCATTATTATTCTGAATCTGCATAGTCTTATGTTATAATCTACATTTTGAGATGAAGAAACTGATTGTTCAAATTGTGCAACACACAACCAATAAAAATTGGTGCTGGAGTATGAACTCAGACTTTCTTGCTACAAAGTTTAACCTTTGACTACAGACAGAGCTATCCCAGTACAGATTTGCACATCAAAAGAAAATAATATACATACTTACTTAGCTCTATGGTTGTTTTTCTCGCCTTCAAGAACAGAAAACGATGTGAGAGCAGACCCACCAATGTCTAATGATGCCGATTTGTCAATGAGATTGGTCACAAACTCATCAAATTGACTGCCAACTTCCTTCATAAAAAACAGCTTCAGTTGCTATGAAATTTTAAAACAGATAAAGGAAAACATTAGGAATTAACACATGCCTGTGGATAATTAACATTTTTAAAAGGGCTTTCTTAAACAAAGACGGATCAAAAGAAAACCATTCTAAGTGAGTTCATAAGAATAAAAGGTAAAAAATGATTTCTATATCCGAACTGTATATAGTTTCAGAAATGGGTAGTAAAAAAAACAGTACAGTGGATTTACACCCTTTTAAAATTCATATCCTTTTAAGTAGAAATCAAAGTAATGACCTACTAAATGAACTCCTACAAATGATATACAAAAAGCAAAATAGCAAATATGATAAAAATGGGACTTACTTTATTCACATTTTTTAAAAAACATCAAGTAAAATTCAGCATTTCCTCACCATCATATTAAAGACATAACTTTAAATCCATTTTCTTCGCAAGTAATCCTTCTACCCAATGTACCCACTGATTATATTTTAAGGCATATTATTTCTCTATGACACCTACATTTATACAATAATACTTATTCCTACCTCCATAGTTATCTTTATCTAACCATAAATATATAAGTAGATACACACATATATTTTCATAAGATAAAACTGTTATATACTTTGGTCTCATGACTATCCTTAACATCTTAAACTTGCACATCCATCCTTTTTTGTAAAAGTATGAAGCAGAAATATTTCTTCAAGTTATAGGCACCTACTATAGAGCCCCAAATTATAAATCTGGATACTTTAAAATTGACAGGACAAGAGCGGACATGCCTCAAGTGATAGGGCTTCCATCATACCATATGAGAGGACCCAGGTTCAGTCCCTGGGGACTCCTGGTGAAAAAGAAAAAGAGAGAGCATGCCTGAGTGGCAAGCCGAGTGGCAAGCCAAGATAATGACACAAACAAAAGAGATGAAGGGGAGGTTAAGGTGAAACACAGGAACTGAGGAGGCAGGCGCACCTGACAGGGAACCTCTCCGTCACCGGGATCAAATCCCCTTGAGTCCTAGAGGAGAAAAGTGAAAAAGAAAAGACAGAAAGTGATGCTGAAGATCACACAGCGAATGGACACAGACAGCAAAAATAGTAGAGTGGCGGGAGGGGGGGGGGAAGGGGAAAAATAAACATCTTTTTAAAAAAAAAGAAAGAAAAAATTGGCAGGATTTTCAAATAAAGGAAAACAAAATGTTAATTACTAGTATTTCAAGAAAAAGATATTCTTGTCCTCTGACAATGTTTTTAAGTTGAACCTAAACGATCTGAAGCACCATTCTTTTAAGACAGAAAAAGTTCTTTATAGGTAAACACCCAAAAATATCAAAGTATCTAACAGAACTACATGAAGGCTTTTTAAACTGTGCTCTGTGCTCTCCCACAGTTCTTGAATGCCTACTGAGTCCTGAGCAGTGAAAATACACGAAGGTCCCAGTTCTCACAGGACAACTGACAGAGTTGGAAAATAAAATATATACACATATAAACAATATACAGAAGACTACTTAAGTGTCACATGAGCAGTATGACCAACAATAAAGACTCAAATAATATAGCAGAAAATAAAAAATAACATAGCAGAGTTTAGCAAACAAAGAAAAGATGTCTTCTTTGTTTGGAAATGTCTCTTCCAAGCTGGAAATTGAGCTGAAACCTCCAGGGGCCACTAGGACTTGGATTAAGTGAAAATGTGGCAAGAGGAGAGGGGAGATTAAAAGAAAAGAAAAAAAAAAAAAAACCTAGGGAAATAGGAATATATGGTTAGTTTTAGCCAAAACAGAAGACCCCTGCCATAGAACAGTAAAAGAGACAAATGAGGAGATAGGTTTAAGGGCCTTTGGTGTCCAGAGAAAAAAGAATAGAGTTTCTATAAAATCATTTTTTCCTGTTAAGCTTATCTAATAGTATTTAATTATAGTTCCTTTTGCTTATTCTATCGCAGTTTTAGGCTCACCTTCATTTTGCCATTTGTTTTCAAAAGGGGGGCAGGGAACAAAAAGATAAAAGGTTCTGTCACTAAATCTCTAGAAATAGATGAATTAATAAAGGTTTTTCTTTCAATTACAAAAAAAAATTGTACAATGTAGAAATATACTAAAAAAGAAAAGGGGAAAGGATTCATTCATTCCAGTACATGCCAGATAGTGTTCTAGGGACAGTTCTAGGTACTGTTCTAGGTACTGTATAGGTGCTGGACATACAACAATGTACAGAACCAAGTCATGGTTCTCCTGGAACTTGTAATTCCAGTGAGTGAAGACTGAATACGTAGTATGACAGACTGTGTTATAGAAAGAAATAAACATAGTAATGGAAGGGGGTGTTATTTTCTACAGAGAAGTCAGGGAAGGCCTCAAAGGTGAGATAACATTTGAGAATATTTGAAGTAAGAGGGCAAGTTAGTAGATATCTGGGGAACCACTGCAAAAAGAAGGAGATGTAAGTATAAAATTCCTAAGGAAGGAATATCTTTGGCATGTTCAAGAAAGAACAAGGAGATGATCAAAAGTAAATCAAAGGGGAGTGGGTGAAGCTCAGTTGCTGAGTGCCTGCTTCCCACAGGGTCCCAGGTTCAACCCCTGGTGCCTCCTTAAAAAAATTTTTTTTTAAGTAAACTAAAGGATGAGTGATAAAAGCTGGGGTCAGAAAATAAGGCAGCATGGGTTGCTAAACCATACAAGGCCTTACTTAATACTTTACTCCTACTTTATAGCATCCCTTTTCAATTTTACTCAACATAAAAAGAGAAGCATAGAATTTGGCAGTGACAAAGGGAATCAATCCATTTCTTCCAGCTAGAGCTCCCCACATTCTGGTACTAGCGCCACTCCCAAATAAACATTAAGTTAATTAGACAAGAACCATGAAAAAAAAGTAGTGAATGTTACACAAATGTCTGCAAAAGATGCTAAAATTAGGCCCTGAACCACCTATTCCAAGTTGAACACAGAAGTCAACTTCTTATGGCACAAACTCAAGCCTTACTCACTACAGACTCACAGCTGAGCCTCTACTATACATTCCTAAGAACTGGTAACTTCCAGTCATGTGAGTAAGAAAGCCAATAGCAAGCTCCTTATATTCATTCACCCTTCTTAATAATTGTACCCTTTTCTTTTCCTCTTTCTCCTATTCCCTTTCCTTTCTCCCCACACTCCACAACTCCCACCTCTTCTTTCCTAGTCAGTCCACAAGAAGAGCATCCCTCAATGTCCCAACCTGCTATCTGATTTCAGGCAGCAAACAGATTTAGATAACAAGTACTTCTATTACTCAGCAGTTTAGGTGAGGAACAGGATACACACAGAGTCCTGGCTCCTGCTTTTTTGAGCTCACTGTCCAGCAATGAGGCAAGAAAATAAATTGAGTGCTTATGCTATGAATGCCACAAAGAAAGCACAGTTCAGAGGCAGGAGAACTCAGAAAGAAAGAGAAGTAACAAGATTAGAAAAGAAATCACAGGCATCTCGATAGTGTGAGGGCAGCACCCCTTGTAAATTTCTTTCACAACTCATTACCTATGACCTCAACCTCTGACACCTCAAACACTTACAAAATCTTGCTTGAGTATGGCGAGCTAAAAAGGTTCCTATCTGAAAAAATAATGATTAATTCATGTCTTCTTTTCCTGCAATACAACTTCTATCTAGCTAGTTCAGGAGTCTATATCTGAACTAGTACAATGCTAAGAAAAAACATCTATAGTACTTATAATAATGGAGTAAAAATATGAACTTTCATATTTCAGCTAGGCAAACCTTGGTTCAAAGTTAACTCTACCACTTGAGTGTGACCACAGACAAGCTTTTTCACATTTCTGAAAGGTCAATTACTCATGCAAAATTGAGATGAATAATACTTATCTTGCTAAACTGCTGTGTGGACCAAACAAACAAACAAACAAAACAAACAAAAAACACATCTGCAAAAGCATCCACCATAGTACCTGTCAGTTACCCCCTTCAGGCTGAGCTAAGCTATGAGGAAAAAACAAAACAATGTATAATTACAACTGCAACTGTTACCTGTTCTAAGGTAACTACTTAAATCTACCACATTCCCTTACATAGTATTATAACCACCAGATGCCCAATGTTTCCACTCCTCTGTGTTTGATTCTTAATACCTCTCTCCTTTGTCTCTGAGGAATTAAACAGAAGCTGTGTCACTGAAAGACAAGAAGGAACTGTCTATTGTGAACACCATCAAGTTTCCTTAACCTCTTCCTCTCATTTTTCCAACCACTAATGAAAAGTGACTACTTAATACTGTCACATCCAGTAAGAGGAAGCATAGGAAAACACAGCTCAAGACGTGGTCTACTTCTACTGTTTTCCAAGGTTTATCATATGAAATTGTCATCCCTAGAACTTCAAAATGCGATTACAGTAAATCTGAATAATGCCTTATATCAGTTACCAGAAAAAAGATTGTTTTCATTTCTTAGGCTGCTCAACCAAATAAGGTGCAATGGGTAAGCTTAAACAATGGGAATTTACTAGCTCATTGTTTCAAGGCAACATCAAGGTGATGTCTTCTGTCTGAAGACTGGTGTTCTGGGGCTAACTGCCAGTGCTTCATGATCTTGGGCTCCACTGTCCCATGACGATGCATGTGGCACCCTCTCTGACCTCTGCCTTCTCTTCTGGATTCTGTATACCTTCAGCTTCTTGCTTCCGGTGGCTTTCTCTCTTAGTTTCATGCAGAAATAAAATTAAGCACCGTACCTTAACTGCAGTAACCTCATCAAAAGGTTCTATCTATAAAAGGTTCACACACACAGGAATGGATTAAGTTTAAGAGCATGTTTCTCTAGAGTACATACAGCTTCAAAACACCATAAATGTTGAAGGATATAAGCTTGCAATTTCACTTATCTTCTCAGACTCACATCTATTAACATTAATTTCTTCCAGTCCATAGACCATGATAGTCTCGACATCATGATGGAAGGATGGCTAGAAGAGAGGGAGACAGGCAGGGAGGTAGGCAGGCGAGCAGCAAGAGGTGGTAATTAACTAGAAAAGGAAGGTATGGACATAATCTACTATTAAACAAAATCACTTTAGAGATCAAAGAAACCTAGAGGTTATCTGGCTCAACTCCTTTTATTTTAAGTAAGTAGCTGAGCTAAATAATATTCCATTAATGGGGAACAACAAACATAAAGCAAAGACCAAATTATGGTTGAACAAATTATGAAGAACTAAGAGATCAGAGAGCTGAAGAAGCAAGTAGGGGCCAGATCTTGGCAGCTGGAACTGGAAGCCTTAAATTATAAGCACAAGATTTATAAACATGCTCAAATTTGCATTTTAGGAAGATAACTCCATTGAATCAAAATGAGGAAAGGTCAGGGACACTCATGGAAAGATAAAATATCCTTTCAAAGGCACAGGGGCATTTAAAAAAAAAAAGTAGGCTGAGAGAAAGAAACATAGAGCAAAACAATCATTATATATTAGGAATAGCATTTTCAGTTCTCAAAAATTTAGATTAATTCATCCCAGTTTCTTTAAAAATAGCTTTAAACACAATTTTACTCTTGACTCCACAAATTTCTGTCCGGCAGATAAGAAAATTGAAATAGGTTTTGCCCCAGGTCACATTGCTAGTCCCTGAACTACCTGTTTCTCTGATTCGGTGCCTAGCTTTACACAGAGCATCATTTTTTTTTTAAAGATTTTTTTTTTCTCCCCTTCCTGTTGTCTGCTCTCTGTGTCCATTCCCTCTGTTCTTCTGTATCTGCTTGCATTCTTATCAGCAACACTGGGAATCTGTGTCTCTTTTTGTTGTTGTTGTGTCAGCTCTGTGTGTGTGCGGAGCCACTCCCGGGCAGGCTACGCTTTTTTGCATGAGGTGGCTCTCCCTGCAGGGCACATTCCCTGTGCGTGGGACACCCCTGCATAGCATGGCACTCCTTGCATACATCAGCACTGGGCGTGGGCCAGCTCATCACACGGGTGGGGGTCCCTGGGTTTGAACCCTGGACCTCCCATATGGTAAGGAGACACTCAGTCAGTTGAGCCAAATCCACTTCCCATACACAGAGCATCTTTTAACTTCATAACAGCATGGGATGGAACCATTAACCCAACCATTCTGGGCAAAACAGGAAATACAGTAGAACAAGTAATCCAGGGTTTAGGTATTTAACTAAATTGACTCCTCAGAGAGGTCTTCCCTGACAATTCACTCCAAAGTTCTTCCTATTGTTATCTCTTATTATGTCTTCTTTTCCTTCACTGCACTTAATACAATTCGTTTTTACATTTTGGTTTCTTAATGTATTCTTTCCCACTTGACTTAAACACCTTGTTTGTTTTGTTAATCTCCAGCAAACACAGAAAAGTGACTGCAATACAGCAAATGTTAAATATTATTTCCAACAGCTTTTGAACCCAGTCCCTGGCACTGAATTCCTACTCATACTACTGATGACTTAGTTCACTCTTTATTATTACAAAATAGAAAATAGTTACCTAAAACTGACTAGCTCTGATTTCTTTCCAGAAGGTATGATAGGAAAAGGACTAATGATCACTATTGTTATAGTTCATAATGGCTGCCATTTACTGAGTGAATACTAAGTGCCAAACACTCAAAAAAGAGGCTTCTATTTATTATTTTGAGTCTTAAAATAACCTTGAAATGAGCATTATAATTCTTGTTTTATACATGAGGAAACCTAGTCCTATAGATTAGTGCTTAACTTGTCCAAGGTCACAGAACTTGTACGGGGCAGAACTGAGATCAACACCCAGGTCTCTAGGACCCCAGAGTTCACATTACACAATATTGCTTTAGCTTGTACTTTTTTCTGCAATACTTTCCATATGATTAGTATTATAAGCCAAAAAAGCAAAACCTAAAAAACAATAAAAGACCATGAAAATAGCAGGTAATCTAATGAGAAGTAAGCTCTTGTTTAGCTTACTTCCACTGCGAATATTTCACTTGAGGACATTAATGTAGAAGAGGTTTGCAATCCTAAACAGTACGTATAATAAACTCATCATATACACACACACACACATACAAATTTGTATGGACATGTCTTGATACAACCGTTAGATAACTAAGGAAACCTAAAGCTCAGGGTAAGTCAAAAACTGATGAAATTACAGCTCTGAATAACAACCCCTTTTTATTAAAAATATCCTGGGCTGCCATCTTATTTAAAGTGGACTACAATAGTCTTATCAGTCTAAACTGAGCCAAAAAACACCTAACAATCTTCTACTTAGGTGAGTTGCCCATAACTTATCAAAATCTTACATTTTACTTTTTCTCACCATTTACCTATCTCCTTTATAACCATGTTAAAATGCCAGAAAACCAAAAAATAGTAAAAATACTTTTCTACTAGCGAAACAGATGATATATTCATACAAACGAAATGAAATAATTTTTTAAATCACATTTTCAAAGAGTATTTATGACACAGGGAAAGCACAAAATAATGTTAAGAACAACACACAAAGTGAACATAAAATTTGATGCTTATGGGAGCCCTGTATGTTTTACACGTTTATTTTATAAGTTCACAATGTTTTATAAGTTCACAATACGTTTACGTATGCTCATATATGAATGATAAACTGATATTCTTCATTAACATTTTTTAATTTTATTAAAAACTAAATTAAATATGCATGTGCTTATGTAGATCTGTGTGTGTGATGAAAAAGGGAAAGCAAACTATTGGGAGCCAATTCACCAAAATGTTATCCGTAGGGCATGGGCATATAAATAGCTGACTCCTTTTTATACTTTGTCTTTTATGAATTTCCTATAAGGACTCTGTACTATTATACTGCTATAATAATTTTTTTTAAAACTTATTTTATGTAAGAAAACATATTCCTCCTATTATAGTGAAGCAATTCTATGTAGTAGCAAAACATTAAAGTAAAATCTTAACAAACCTTGGGAACATTTTTAAATAATGCATTTAAGATGCCACTGATTTTGTCTGGCATTAAAGAAAGAACAAGGTGCCAATTAAACTACACTACATTATACTTTCTTGGCATATAGTAATATACATTCCAATTTCAGTGATATTAAAATATTTTTTGGAGAAAATGTGTTCCTCAATCAATGAGCTGCAAATGGCTACCATTTGACTCTCTTTGATATTCTGGATTGTCATATTAACTGTAAAATAGAGGACAACTCTATCATCTGTAAGCACTTCAATAGCTTTAAAATAACGTGATTTCTAATAAGGAATACCTACTAACATTTAAATCTCACTTCACATCTTTCAAAGCACATTTTTAAGATACGTAATTTGGCAACTGATCCTCTTGGTTATCCATTTTATATAATCTTTTTTAAAAATATTTTTAAAAGATACATAGAGCATACAAAATGTTACTTTAAAAAATATAGAGGTTCCCATATGCCCCACTCCCTACACCCCCCCAATTTTCCCACATCAACAACTTCTTTTATTAGTGTGGTCATTTTATATAACCTTACAGCTCAATGATATAAAGCCCTACTTTAGAATCCCAGCCCCTAACATAGTGCCAACAAACAATGGAACCCAGTATAAAAGAAATGAGTTGCTGGGCATTCCTAAGAGCACAATAGGGCAGCTACCTTTCTGTATTCGTAAGTGATAAAATCATTGAGTAAGATGAACAGAATTTCCAACAAGGTTCTTCAAAGTACTTTGGATACTCATAAAAACCACATATTTATGTTAAATGGGACAAGGTAGGAAGGGAAAAATCAGAAGAATGGTAGGGAGAGGGAAGAAGAGATACGATGTGGGGGCATTTTCAGGATGTCCTGGGTGGTGCTGCAGGGACAGATGCTGGACATTGTGTGCCCTGCCATGGCCCACTGGGTGGACTGGGGGAGAATGAAGACTACAGTGTAGACCACACCACTGTCCATGTAGCGCAGCAGTGCTCCAAAATGTATTCACCAGGTGCAGTGAATGTGCCACAACAATGGAAAAGGTCGTTCATGTGGTAGGAGTGGGGTGGGGGGGTGGGGGGTATATGGGGACCTCATATTTTTTAATGTAACATTTAAAAGAAAATAAAGAAAAAAATAAAAATTTAAAAATTTAAAATTTAAAAAATTTAAAAAAGAAAAATCAATTTTGAGAAACAAAGAAGGCACATTGAACACTTTTGAGTATAGTGTTTGTAAATTTACAATCTCATTATACAATTTTTTAAATAAAATGGGATCTTACTACTTAAAAAAAAAAAGGAAGAATGTAGTCAGACTTATAACTAGCCAAAAGAAGATAAAACTTGACCAGAAAAGGGAGGAAAATAAACCATTTGTAGTAAAGACTGTTAGTTGTCAACCCTATCATAATCCCACAATACTATAATAGAATCCTTGATTTTTACGTGGCAAGTGAATGTCCAGAATAAATTTACAGGTAGGTGTGGTCACAGTGCTAGGTTTTTAACAATGAGACTTGTCTGTCCATCAGTGTCCCAATAAATCAGGTAGATCAGCTCTATCTAAAAACTTTTTTAGAAAGGGTTAGTTGAATAAGTGATAGTCTGTGATAAGAAGTCACCATCTGATTATTACTCATTACGGTTTGCTCATCCAATGGTTGGGCAATAGGATAAAGTACTGAAATTCTATAGAAGAAGTAAATGGAATATGCTGCAATAAATCAGTATTTTTAGGAAGTAGAAGTAGGAAGTAATCTTTTCATCCCTTCATTTTCACATTAACCATAATGCTTCTTCTATAAAGTTACATACATTAATAAAATTTATACAAATTTATCTTTTTATTTTTATGTTACTATTTTATATATACAAATCTTGATAATAAAGTCACTCTGTTTTTCCAGAAACCTTCTCCACATAACCACTTTTTCAGGAAACTGTCCTCACAGGTGAAGACAGGCAACCAGTAGTCAGGCCAGGGTGGTACTAAATGAATCTACCCTACTGGCAAAAACCAAGTGACTGCAGTTCTCTCCATTCTCTCTACAATAAATCTGAACTTCTAGGTTTTGAAATAGTAAAAATCTTACTAAATTAAATATCCAGGCAGATAGTTTCTGAACTCTTGTTACTAAGTTCCCCTGCTCTTAATCCTTTCTAAAGCATAAGTGTTGAACTTCTCTTCGGATTCTATGAGATACATTAACATCTTTCAAATACATTCCCTTTTATGCTTAAGAAAGCCAAAGTAGATTTATTACTTATAATCAAGAGACTCAGGTTAACTAACACAAAGTTAAATCAAAGCTAATTACCTATTAATATAAGTGGGATAATTATTCATTTGAATCTTCTTTGGACTGTTCCAAGTTCTTTTTGAGTCTTGTAACAACGTAATTGTAATGATTTCAAAAGGTCATGACTCAGGATTACACAATTCTGTATGACCCAACTAGCTCCAGATAAAAAGTAAATACTTAAAAGTTCCTTATGACATCATTTTAGGCCTGGAAGTGACCTTAATAGATTCAGTCAATTTCAAACCCCTAATATCACCACCCCATTGACTCTTGGTACTCCTTAGATTAAGGGCTTGCTCTCAGCACTTGCCAACCTTCTTCACATCTTTCCTTAATATGACCTACCCTAACTACAAACCTAAACTTTCATGGAGAGTTCTTTGTAGGGTTGCCAGATTTAGCAAATGAAAATATAGGATGCCCAGTTAAAAATTTGAATTTCACATAATGAATAATTTATTTAGTCTAACTAAGTACATATCAAATATTGCATGAAGACTGAAAAATTATTTGTTTATCTGAAAATTCACATCTAATTAGGCAGTCTGTATTTTATCTGCCAACTCTAGTTCTGTGGAGCTCAAAGATGGGCCCAACAGCATTTAAAGACTACCATATTCCTTTTACAACACGAAACAGTGAATGAGGAGCAAAAGTCTAAGTTAGCTACACAATTATGACACAGACTGTTAGAGCTGAAGGCGACCAGGGACATAGCTACTCCAGTGCTATCATAGTAAAGATTAGAGGAGCCTACACAATGGACAGGAGTGACAACTGGGTGAACAGGACACCAAGTAACAAATGACTAGAAAAGATTCCTGGTTTTCCTTTTTCTTTTTTTAAATCAATTAACGAAAACATTCTCTTTTGTAGAATACACATTGATACTGAAACAGTTTAAAGAAATAATGGCCATGTACAAAAAAAATAGTTTTGATTATTATATTCCCCCCATTCTTTTTTTTCAGCTTTTTGTTATATATTGATATATATTGATTATATAGTGATATATTGAAATATATCACTCATACATAAACCATAAACAATAAATGTATAACAGTTGTGAATTTAAAAAACATATAACATCAAACAAACATATATAACATCTCACCCTACCACCAATAACTTACATTGTTTTTAAACCTTTTTAACTAATGATTAAAGAACATTCTCAAAATTATTACTACTAAACAAATTATTTTTCCCCTAACCAATCCATTATTATCTTTATATCATTTATATATGAACATACATGAACAATTAAGTATATAGTAAAAGTTGTGAACTTACAAAGCGACTATGCATAACGTCATACAGGGATCACACATATCAACCTTCCACCAATATCTTGTATTGTCATGAGACGTTTGTTGCAAACTATGAAAAAACAGCTGTCAAAATCTTACTACTAACCATAGTTCTTATCTTAAATTTGGTGTGTTTTTCCCCCAACCCATCCCTATTATTATTTTTTAAATATATTTTTTTATGACAGAAGCTGTAAACTTATAAAACAATTACACATATGTGCAGAATTCCCAAACAACACACCCCTCTGTGTCATTTGCTACAAATAAAAAAACATCATCTGGGAAGCGGACTTGGCCCAGTGGTTAGGGCGTCCGTCTACCACATGGGAGGTCCACGGGTCAAACCCCGGGCCTCCTTGACCCCTGTGGAGCTGGCCCATGCACAGTAATGATGCACTCAAGGAGTGCCCTCCCACGCAGGGGTGTCCCCCACGTAGGGGAACCCCACCCGCAAGGAGTGCACCCCATAAGGAGAGCCGTCCAGCACCAAAGAAAGTACAGCCTGCCTAAGAATGGTGCCACCCACACAGAGAACTGACACAACAAGATGACACAGCAAAAAGAAACACAGATTCCCGGGCCGCTGACAACAACAGAAGTGGACAAAGAAGACGCAGCAAATAGACACAGAGAACAGATAACTGGGGTGGTGGGGAAGGGGAGAGAAATAAATAAATAAATCTTTAAAAGAAAAAAACATCATCTGATTACTGCCATGTCCATAGCGTACATTTGGCTCACTTTTTCCATACTGGCTCAGTATCAACACAGTACATCTTTTGCATAGATGCAAGAATATTATATTATTACTACTAACCACAGTCCATAGGTCACTCCAGCTGCATTTTTCCCATGCTTCTCCACATTCCCAACACCCTGCAGTAGTGATTTACATTTGCTGTAGCTCACAAAGGACACTCTTGCATCTTCACCATCAACCACAATTCTTACCCACCTCTTGGTTTACTGTGCTATCAAGTTCCTAGATCATTCTCAAGCATTCAGTCATTCTCAACTGGCATTTATATAATGAGACTACCATTTTCAGTCACATCCCCATTTATAAACTAGCTGTTATTCACTGTGTGTTACCATCTGCTCTATATACATTTCCACAATTTTACAGTAAAGGTAATTAAATCATCTATATACAAACATCAGTAGTCCACTCAGTCCTTCTCTTATCTCCTTTAAGAATCCACCACCTACCACCAGGTCTTGCAGATATTTTCCAATAATTTCTTCTAGGAGTTTTGTGCTCTTGCTTTTATTTTTAGTTTTTTCATCCATTTTGAGTTAATTTTTGGATAAGGTATGAGATAGGCGTCCTCTTTCCTTCTTTCAGCTACAGATGTCCAATTCTTTCAGCACCATTTGTTGAATGGATTGTTCTGCCTGAGCTGTGTGAGTTTGACAGGCTAGTCAAAAACCATTTGACCATACCTGCGAGGGTCTGTTTCTGAACCATAAATTTGGTTCCATTGGTCTATGGTGTCTGTCTTTAGGCCAGTACCATACTGTTTTTACCACTATATGTAGGCATTATGATTTAAAATCTGGAGATGAAGATTCACTTTTCCTTATTATGATGTTTCTGGCTATTCAGGACTCCTTACCCTTCCAAATAAATTTAATGATTGTGTTTTCAATTTTTTCTTTAATGCTGGTGGAATTACCGGGATTGCCATAAATCTGTATATCAATTTGAGTAGAATTGACATCTTGAATGATATTTAGTCTTCCAATCCACGAGCATGGAACATTCTTCAGTTACTTAGGCTTTTTTGATTTGTTTTAACATTGAGTTGCAGTTTTCTGAATACAAGTGCTTTACATCATTAGTTAAGTTTATTCCTATTTGAGTTTTACCTGTCGTATTTTATTTTCACCACTCTTTTGACACTTTTAGTTACTTTTATTGATATAATCTTCATTTCTAGACTCTCTTCCAGGCCCTCTCTCCTGTCTTTTCTTTTCAGGCTCTAGGACACCCTTTAGTATTTCCTGAAAATCTGGTCTCTTGCTTAGAAATTCTCTCAGTTTCTGTTTATCTGTGAATATTCTAATTTCGCCCTCATTTTTGAAAGACAGTCTTGCTGGATATAAGATTCTTAGCTGGAAGTTTTTCTCTTTTAGTTTCTTAAATATATCAGATCACTGTCTTCTTGCCTCCATGATTTCTGGTGAGAAATCAGCACTTAATCTTATTGGATATCCCTTATATGTTATGCATTGCTTTTCTCTTGCTGCTCTCAGAATTCTCTCTGTCTTTGGCCTTTGGCATTCTGATGAGTATGTGTCTTGGAGTTGTTCTACTTGGATTTTTTCAGGTGGGAGTATGTTGTGCTTCTTGGACAGGGATATTTATGTCCTTCAATAGGTTGGGAAATTTTCTACCATTATTCCTTTTAATATTCCTTCTGCCCCTTTTCCCTTCTCTTCTCCTTCTGGGACACCCATGACGTGTATGTTTGCATGCCTTTTGCTGTCATATATTCCCTGAGACCTTGTTCAATTGTTTCCATTCTTTTCTTCATTCCTTCTTTTTTATGTTCACTTTCAGAGACTATTTCTTCAAGTTCACCAATCCTTTCTTCTGCTCCCTCAAATCTGCTATTACATGATTCCAATGTTTAATTTCATTTATTGCACCTTTCATTCCCATAAGATCTGCTATTTTTCTATGTATGCTTTCAAATTCTTCTTTGTGCTCATCCAATGTCTTCTTACTATCCTTAATCTCTTTAGCCATCTCATTGAATTTATTAGGGAGATTTGTTCGAATATCTATAATTAGTTGTCTCAACTCCTTTATGTTATCTGGAGGCAGATTATCCTGTTCCTTTAACTGAGCCATAGCTTCCTGTTTCTTGGTGTGGATTGTAATATTTTGTTGGTGTCTTCACATCTGACTTACTAGAGTACTTTTTCTGGGTACAGTTTATCTCTTTACTTTAGGGCTTCCTATCATTTTTCCCTTGCTGGTTATGCAGTAAGAGCTAAGCATGTAGTTGTTGCTGTAAGCTGTGGAGGCTCAAGCTGCCCTCATTGCACCAGGGACCAATGAAGCTTCTTCCAACTTTCTCCTTTGCCAGTGATAGGGACAGAGTCACAGCTACATGGAATAATCCACGTGCAGGCCTAGACTGTAGTTGTCCAGAGAAACTGATGAAGCTTCATATCCCTTTCTCCCCTGCCTGGGGCAGGGATGGAGCTGCAGGTGTGGGCAGCAATCTATGCAGTGTGGGTCCAAGATGACCACAGTTGCCCTGGTAGACTTCTGATTTTCAGTCTATGCCAGCCAAAATTCCCTGCAGTTCCCTGTATAGGCTTGTGCAGGGCTCCTCAGCCTCCTCCCTGCCAGAGGCAGGGCTGAAGCCTAGGTTATGGCTGCAGGCTGATCTGAGGGAAAGAAACTGGTTCCTGCTGACACTGAGAGTTTCAGTCAGCCTGGCTTCCCCTCAGACTGGGGGCAGAGTCAGAATGGCGGCTACTGGCCTCTTTCTGACTTGGGCTGGGTCTCACTCCAGCTGTTCCCAGGGTTATCTCTTAGCCAGCCAAATCTCCCAATCTGTAGCCGAAATTGGCAGCCAACCTTATCCTCCTCCCTTTTCTGGGAAATGGATCTTCGAATTCCTGTCACAGAACAGCTCCTGGGGAGGCTTGTGCCGCCAGAGCAGGATAATCACCGACCTCCGAGGCTTGGCCGGTAATTTCCTGGAGAGGCTGGTGCAGGCCCCCACAGCTTCCTTCCTGCTGGAGGTGGCACTGGGGCCTAGGCTAGACATGCAATCTGGATGGGAAGAAGCCAGTGTCCACCAGCACTGGGATTCTCAGTCTGTCCCGCTTACCCTTGTGCCAGGTGCGGAGTTAAGATGGCAGCTCCCAGCCTCTTTCTCAAACCTTAGCTGTTCTCAGGATCATACTGTAGCCCACTGAATTTCCTCATCATAGTTTAAACTGGTGCCCAACCATCTCTTCCTTCCCCATTTTTGGGAACTGAGGTTTCAATCCCAGCCACAGAACAGCTCCAGAGGCAGCTTGTGCCTCCAGTGGAGGATGGGCACGGGCCTCTGTGGCGTGGAGCACTCTACTTACGAGTCTTCTCTGCAGGTGGACAGTCTCCTTCCACTCCTTCAAGTATGTTGCAGGATGCTCTTCTGGCCTCCTGGAGCCCCCAGACAGGTGCTTCAGCTAGCTTCAGAGAGCTCTGAGTATTTGCTAACTGCCCTGTAGAAGGGCTGGCTCTAGGAGCTCCTTACTCTGCCGCCATCTTGCTGGTTCTCTATTCCCCTCATTCTTAATGTGTCTGCACACATTGAAGAAAATAAAATTTCTCAAACATTTTATATTCGGTAATTTTAAGCAGTATACTGTTTTCCACTGTTATAATCTTTATAAAGGATTGGATTTAAACTTTCAAATAAAAAAACTGTGGTACTAGGGTAACTTTGCTGTATCTTTTAACATCACACCCCCACTCCCACCCCGACCCCCACAGCTCCCTTGTCTGTTTGCTCAGTTGTTTTTGTTAGTTTTTTTTTTTTTGCTCATTGTTTGCACTAGTTGTCCACTCATTGTTCTTGTCTGTTTTCTGTCTGTTTGTTTTATTTAGGAAGCATGTGGGAGGCAGGTGTTCAACTGCTTGAGCCACATCCATTCCCTGCTTGTTTCTGCTCTTTGTCTGCTCATTGTCCCTGCCCCTTGCCTTTTCTCATTGTCTGCTCATTGTTATGTTTTTCTGCTCAATGTCTGCTTGTTGTTTTGTCTTCTTAGGGGGCTGAACCCAGGACCTCCCATGTGGGAGATGGGTGCTCAACTGCTTGAGCCACATCCACTTCCTTTTAACAACATTTTTATATAGAACAATAAGTTTGCGTGCCAGCAACTACTCATGTTGTCACATACCTGTACATAGGGAAAATTACACCCATTTTACAGAAAAATCCCAATACGTATACTAGCGTATACTCAAGCTATGTTAAAAAAAGATCAGTGTGATGAATGTCACACAAAAATCATATTTTTATAATTATTTCACTGTAATTCCTGATCATGAAGTCGGCACAAAGAGATCCTGTCCTTAGGGCCTTCCTCTCTGGAAGAACATCTTTAAGTAAGTTTTTAAGAACTTTAGCATCAGTCTGCTGAAGTGCCTGACAAAATTCCTGAATTATTTCTGGAGCTAGTTGCAAGGACGGCAGGTATTCTTATTGAAGATACTAAATACATTCTGGGTCCCATTTGAGATGAACTGTTGTCAGTATCACTGTACACATAGATAAAACCAATACTGTTTGTGCACCTGCCAGGTCATAGGTTTGTTTTAAAGGTCTGAGGAAACATGCAGGGACAATGTGCTTACAAACAACATCAGCAAATTCCTCTGATCCATCTTTACCTCTCCAGAGTTCCACCAACTCTGAGAGGATGATAAATATGTTCTCTGTGCATACCGGTCCTTGGATGACAGTAACCAATACCTGTTCTACATTCTCTGCACCTTGATTTGCTATGACTTAGCTTTTTCCACTCCCCATGACATTGTGCAGGAAAGCAAAATAAATTCTATAATATTTGCTTTTCTAAAGCAGAGCAGACTGGCTGTTTTCTTCTGCTGGATGAAGCAGCACTTCAGAAATTGCATGTAGGAGAGGCATGAACATTAGTTGTAAAAATGGGAATATCTGTATTTGAAATTAGACTGTAATGTGGTTGATAAGAGGAATGAACTCTTGGAAATCTTTTGCTTCACTATCTTTGAGCATATGCTCTGAAGCAAATGGAATATACAAAAGAACTTCTTCGTCTGGGCATATAATCATGCAATTAAGGAAAGTACAAACTCCACTTCTGAGAATATTCTTTTGTAAGGGAAAACTGAGAGAAGCAGACTTGGCCCAGTGGTTAGGGCACCCGTCTACCATATGGGAGGTCCATGGTTCAAACCCCGGGCCTCCCTGACCCGTGTGGAGCTGGCCCACGTGCAGTGCTGATGCATGCAAGGAGTGCTGTGCCACGCAGGGGTGTCCCTGCATAGGGGAGCCCAATGCACAAGGAGTGCGCCCCATAAGGAAAGCCGCCCAGCACAAAAGAAAGTTCAGCCTGCCCAAGAATGGCACCGCCCACAAGGAGAGCTGACACAACAAGATGACAAAAAGAAGATGACACAACAAGATGACAAAAAGAAACACAGATTCCTGTGCCGCTGACAACAACAGAAGCGGACAAAGAAGAACACGCAGCGAATAGACATAGAGAACAGACAACTGGGGCGGGAGAGAAGGGGAGAGAAATAAATAAATAAATAAATAAATCTTTTAAAAAAAAGGGAGAACTGTGGACTGTCAAAATGTCTGTATGTACACCTATCAACCCTAGTACTAATTATAGGTTCAAACAGAAGAGTCAGAAGAGCCATGTTTAGGGAAACCACTGAACAGTCCAGATAAATTTCAGAACAGTCACAAATTGTTTTACAATTTGCTTGTTGCTGAAAGCTTTGCTGGTTTAACTGGCAAATCCAACAGCATGGTTGAAGCTGTCTACTAAGAGATGCCTGCCTTTTTTTCATCTTGTGCCAGCACCAATTTTTCCAACATAATTTTAAAATTCTCCATTAGTGGAGTCAACAAACTCCTCATTAATTCTTGCTGCCTTTCTGCTGGGTCTTCACTATTAACAGTCAGTACTCCAGCTGTCTCATAAATAAATAACTGAACATCACTGCTCAACAAGGACTGGTTAACTATTCTCAGGTGAAGAAAGCTCTAATAAGTCTTGTATTCTATTTAGAATATCCTCAGTGAAAGAATCAATTTTTTTTTGAGAGATTTGACAAATCAAGAAAGCGATTCTGCTCCATACTTTTGTACTAGAATGTTGCAGACCTCTGTGACCTAAGAAAGCCATTAGAACACATGGAATGTGTTGAGGTTCAACTGTGAAAAACTTTTCATATCTAATAACAGTTTCAAAGAATTCCAAAGTCACAGATGTATGCTGGTAAGAACTGCTGACATTACCAAAGTTCGCATCAGAAACCTCACCTGAGAAGAGAGGACCATGAGATACTGAAGAGCTTCTGCCAACATATACAGCAATCTTACTGCTACTGCAACTTCCATTAACCATGTAGTCTGTCAATTCCACAGTGCTGAACTAAAAACTCTGCAAACAGAAGCCAGCAGTATTTCTGGTGAGACTTGAGCAAGCCTGTCCAACAATAACTACAGCTGTTTTCTGTATTCTATAAACATGACTTTGTTGTCACCATCATTTTCAAAGGTATATTGTTCATCATAAGTCAATTTTTTCGTAAATGCCAAGATGATTGTCTCTACATTACCTGTTTTTTTTAATTTCTTTGTCCTTATTTTTTTAATGTTACATTCAAAAAATATGAGGTCCCCGTATACCCCCCACCCCCTCTACTTAGCTTTTAGCTGATCCTGGAGCACTGTAAGCTATTTCAAAATATGAAGATAATCATAAAACCCAATAATGTTAAAGGAGATGTGATCATCCTCATGAATTAATAGCTGCAACAAGAGTGCTACTTTTGTTTCAATAACTTGTAGCGCCTCTAATGCATTCTTGATATCTCCATTCTTTAATAATTTAGTCCAGCTAACTATCAATGACTTTACCATTCCACTTACCATCTTAGAAAATCTGGCCAGAAAGTCAACATCATCTTCCCAGTAAATGCTGAAAAACCCAGCAGACTATAATACTAGTAAACACAAAAATTCTACTAGCTTCATTTTATCAACAGGGTCCATTCTTTTAATTACAATTTCAAATAAACAGTCACATGCTTCTTCTCATAGAACTTCTATCAACAGATGACCTAGCAGCATATTTATAAACCTAGCATTGGTTGTAAGGAATAAGTCTATCTAATAGGCGTAAGCCCCACCTACTTCAATGCACTGACATGCCACTTCTGAATTAGTATATTGATAATTCTGTAAGCTTTGGTACCATTATTTCACGAGATTTGCAATGCACTGCTCCCTCATGGTATCTAAGACTGTTCCTATGAGCCGACTCTGTTGCATGCACCACATCACCATGCAGCAATTCTGAATCAAGTCATAATGATTCAGAGGTACAAATCCACTCTCCCCAGATTTAGGTCTCCTACTGAGAGAATGTAAAAAAAAAACAAAACAAAACTTGAGCCATGTAGTGAGATATTTTGAAACAAAGAGAAAGGCAAAGACTTGGGCTGCTTTATTTCGTATAAGTCTTCTCTGGTTGGGGATTCAGCATCTGAGCTTGAAGCTACAATAGGAGCATCTCCCTAATAAGCTGTTTTTGAACAGCAGTTAGTTCTGAGTTTTGTATTTAACTTGATGTTGTAGTACTTGAAAGTAGAAAAACTTCACGGTGATCATCACCTTTGTCTAAAGTCTGAATCAGCATTTGAAAGGGCCTGTTAATCCATTCCTGCTGCTATGCAAAGTTTTCTGAAGACAATAGGCAAGTCCTCTGATCACTCAGAAGCCACAAACATCTTCCCTATATCTCCATCCTGCCTCTCTATCTGCACTCCTGAGGGCTGGTCAGCAGAGGGAGCGGGCAGGGTGTCCCCTGCTCTTCTCGCCCAACTCCTCCACCAGGGCGACACACTAACTCCTGTGACCAAGCTGGCTGTGGCCACGTGCCTCTTGCTGCTCTGTGGCCCCTGGCACCTTGTCTTGTGTGGTACAGAGCAGGCAAGCAAGCCAGCAGGCTGACTGGGTTGGGGCCCCAGGAAAGGAAAAAGAGGGAGGGCCAGGGCCGTGCTGGCCAAGACCAGCGGCTTCAACGAACGCACAGATGGAGCCTGGTTTTCATTTTGCAAAAAATATAATGCACCAAAAAGATTAATCTGTGAATGTACACGTATCTGGTAACTCAATAGTCATTTTACTTAGGAAATGTCACAAATAAAGCAAACAAAACACAAAAATGTGACCAGTTAAGAGACTGTTCTTATAAATGGGATCATTTAAGTAAATTAGATTATGTATATAAAAAAGGCACCTAGTACAAGACCTGGCCCATAAACTTCTAAACATAATTCCCTTTTCCTCCCTGCGCTTCTGAGTACTCAGTCTAGAGTACTAAAATATTCAATAGCTGCCTATCTGGCCTCATTGTTGCCAAAACTGTGAACTTTGACATCAGAATCACATTCCCAGTATATTTTGCTCAAAAATATTCCAGTGAATAAACAATGGCAAAATGGTCAATCTCATTAAATGTCAAATAATTCCAAAAAAAACTTCTAAATCAAATCACCTATAAATTCAATTGGAATTGAGAGATTATTCCAAACAAACCACTTTCTAAACCACTTTCTAATAAAACCAGGGTTTACACTAAGGGTATAAGCTAAGAATTTTTTTTAGAGTATACATTTAAGCTAGAGCATTTAGAAAACTGCAGAAGCAGCAGCATTTGAGAAGAATTTTAAGGATATATCATATTTTGACTGGTGAAAGTAAGGAGTTAAAGGATATTTCAGGTAAAGAGGATGGCATTGAACACAGGAATGGAGATGGGAAAAATGCTTTACAATCTAACCCCGATTTTCCAACCTTATCTTTCTTTCCATTAAACCCAATAAGGGCACAGACTTCAACCAAGTGACATTTCCAAGATTCAGGATAAGTTTTCTACGCCCACACCTTTATTGAAGCCATTCCCTCCCTTAACATCAGGGAACAAGTCCTGCACAATTCTGCAGCTCTCATATCACCTGCATAACACAGTCAAATAAATATTACTAGTTAAACAAACGTCTACCTTTCCCTTAGTTTATTAACCCTTACTTCATTCATTTCTTTGTTTCTCCTTCTAATGCTCCTAACAAACCAAACAATTGAATCATTTTATTCACTGATTAATATGCAATGCATATAAGTAGAATAATCTCTCTCCAAAAAAAAAAAAAGCAATATTTTTATACTAAATCCTTGGAATATTTCTCCCTTTTCCCCCACTCAACTCACCATGACCCTCCCCACTAACGTTTGGATTTATGATTCTGCACAGAAAAATGTTCCCATCCCATTTAAGATTTGTTTAAATACAAAGCAATGATACCATGGACAGATTATCCTTTCACCTATTTGAAATCCTTACTTCACAAATAGAACACAAGAAGGTTTTGTGTTCTTACTAGGAAAGGGGTGAAGAAGCAAAGAAGGCAGAAGGAATGGTAGACAAACCCTGATATGGTGCCTAACTGAAGATTAAGAAGGGCCAGAAACAACTAGAAAACTGTAAAACAAATGCTTTATTTTAACCACTAAACAAGCAAAAACGGGTCCTTAAAACCATCTATGTCTGTATATTAAATAAATTTTTATTTTCTTGGCCAAAATTTTTCTCTCTCAGCTAAGTGGAAGTTGCCTAATAAGCCTTTAAATGGTCTCTCATAATAGACCAACAATTTGCTAACTAGAGAACACATTCACCAGAAATGACCTTAATCAGTGTGATTTTGTAGGCTTACGCAGGTAACTTAATGGAATCAGTACCTAAAATAAAATAAAATTTAACACACTTTGAACTAGGAGTCTGGAGTCAAAGTTACAAGTATAGTAAATATATCCTTTGAACTCCACTTGTGGTATATAGGTGTGCGTGCCCCAGAAAAGACATGTTCTTAATTTTGGTCTACATTCCTCTGGGTATAAATCCACTGTAATTAGGACCTCTTGAAGATGCTTTTTTCAGTTAAGATGTAGCATAACTGAATGAGGGTGGGTCTTAATCCAATTTCTGGAGGCCTTAAAAAGAGAAAGCCATAGGAAGGAGTCAGAAGCAGGAACCTGAAGATAAAGAAGAGCACATAGCCACATGATGAGAAAGCCAAGAAACCACAGGATTATTGGCCAGTCAGGATGTTAACACCCCAGGAGGAAGAAAACCTAGCCTCCAAAACCAAGAGACAATAAATTCCCATTGTTTAAGCCAACACACTGTGGTATTTGTCATAGCAGCGTGGAAAACTAAGACAGTTTTTGGTACCAGAAAGTAGGACACTGCTACTGCAAATACCTAAAAATATGGAACTGACTTTGGAATTGTTGGCATTGGTAGATGCTGAGAGAATTGTGAAGCACTAGGTACAAGCTACCTGGATTGCTCTGAAGGGACTATTCATAGAAATATGAATGATAAAGGTAATTCCAGTGATGCTTTAGGAGGAAATGTTGAACGTATTACTGGAAAACAGGAAAGTTGATTCTTGTTATGAAGTGGGAGGTAATTTGTTGAAACTGTGTTCTGGTGTAGGATGAAGAGCAGAACTTGTAAGCTATGACTATGGATATTCAGCTGAGGAGATTTCAAAGATAAGTGTGGGGGAGTGGATGTAGATCAAGTGGTTGAGCGCCTGCTTCCCATGAACGAGGTCCTGGGTTCAATTCTTGGTACCTCCTAAAAAAAAAACAGTTAAGTGTAGAAGGTGAAGTCTTAATTCTCCTTGTAGCTTATAGTGAGATAAGAGAGGAAAGAGATTTACAATTGAACTGCTAAGTACAAAGAAACCTGCAATGAATGATTTGGGAAATTCTCAGCCAATCCAGAGGATATGCACTGAGAATAAGGCCAGAAATGGCTCTATCAGGGACGTCCCTATATCTTGGGAATTGAACCTCCAGACAACGAAGCTTCTCATGAGGGTAAGGCAAACAACCCTTTGCTAAAGTGGGTATAGCTGTGTATGGATCCATTCAGCAATCTCTGAGGAAGTTGAGATGGGAAATGCAGTTATCTAGAAAGGATGTGGAAAATCCTTGAAATATACAGAAACTGACAAGATTTTTTTACAAGTTTTGATGAACACAGGCTGTCAACCAGGACTGTAAAGAACAGAGATGAGAGGAATTGAAGGGAAAATGACTTCAAAGACAGAACAACAGAAGTCAAAGTCTCAACAGAAGAAATCCCCTCAAGTCAAGAAAGCAGACCCACACATGAGTATGGCAAGGGCAAGTCCGCCCCTGCCACTGGAGAGAGCAGGCCATCTGCCCTGGTTATTGGAAGGTATGCTCCCACCCTGATTTCAGGAGAGTTGGGCACCACCCCAATAATTACAGAATGGAGTCCATGCCCAGGTGTTCAGGGAAAATGGCCATACACCCCTGTTTAGAGAGAGTGGGGCCTAGGCCCTAGCATTCACAGGAGCATGTCCCCCATACAAGTTCTTAGAAAGGTTGGGGCTGCCACTCCAAAAGACACAAGAGGACAAAGCATTTATCCACAGATGATACTCAGCCTTGAGATCCAATGGACTTTTCCCTGCTGAGTTTTGGAATGCTTAGGACCCATGATCCCTGTTTTCCTCCCAATTTCTCCCTTCTGGAATGGATGTGGCTCTCCTATGCCTGTCTGATCATTGTGTTTTGGAAAGAGAAATTTATTTTATAGGTTTCACAGACCCACAGGCAGAAAAGAACTTTGCCCCAGGACACATCAGTCATAAAAGTGTCTGATGTCACTTTGTGCTCAGAGTTGTTACTAAAAGATTTAAGGCTTTTGGGATGTTGTGATGGATGAATGTATTCGGCATGTGGGAGAACATGTCTTTTTGGGGTCCAGCAGGTAGAATGTGGTAGACTAGGTTATGTACCACAGGAAAGCCATGTTCTTAATTTTGGTCAGTGTTCCTATGGGTGTGAACCCATTGTAAATAGGACCTCTTGAGGATGTTATTTTTAGATAAGGTGTGGCCCAAATGAATGAAGGTGGATGTTTATCTAGATTACTGAACCATTATAAAGAAAAAGCCACAGGAAGCAGCTGGAACCAAGGGAGTCAGAAGGAAACAAGAAGAGAAAGGAGAGGGCATCTCCAGTGACAGGAAAGTCAAGGAACCAAAAGGAATGCTGGCAGGCCAGAATCCTGCCAACATCTGGAGGAAGCAAGCCTTTTAACCTCCAAAACTGTAAGACAAACCCATGCTGTGGTATTTGTCACAGCAGCCTGTCAAACTAAGATACCACTTTAAGAAAGCAATACAGAAAGTGGTTACAGTGTACAAATCACAAATATACATAAAGAACAAAAGGGGGAAGTGGCTGTGGCTCAATTAGTTGGGCTCCCATCTACCATATGGGAGGCCCTGGGTTCGCCTCCTGGGACCTACTTGTGAAAGCAGGCTCACCTGCACACCGGCGGAATGCAGCCCAGCCTACAAGCACCACGCACGGGGTGCCGCCCCTGCCCACTGGCCGCAGAGAGCTGACTCAGCAAGGGAGACAAGCAAAAACACAAAAGAGTGCACAGTGAATGGACACAGAGAGCAGACAGCAAGCAAGCCATGACGGGGAAGGGGAAATAAAATAAATAACAGACACACAGAAAAAAAACAAAACAAAACAAAAGGGAAAAAAAACTCCTAATGATAAGTAAATGGGTAGGTACTTGTAATGAAAGTTCTAGTGACAGCATCATAGCTGGATTTAAAAAGTGCTGTCTCTTCAGTGAGTTATTAAGGATATATAATGTCCTGCATCTGTCCCTGCAATATCATTCAGGACAACTCCAAGTCCCAAAAATGCCCCCACATCTCTTCTTCCCTCTCCCAAAACCCACTGAATGAACTGGGGGAGACTATAAATGACAATGTAAACTATAACCTATGTGGTGTAGCAGTGCTCCAAAATGTATTCACCAAATGTTTATCTGAATGTGCCACAATGATGAAAGAGGTTGTTGAAGTGGGAGGGGTGGGGTTGGATGGGGTGTGGGGTATATGGGAACCTCTTATATTTTTCAATGTAACATTTTTTGTGATCTATGTATCTTTAAAAAAAAAGACAAAAATTTAAAAATTAAATAAAAAATTAAATAAAATAAAGATTTCAAGTTGGCCAAAAATTCTGGAAGTGAATATCTCACTGGGAAAATGGAAGGGGGTATGCTTTGAATTTGAGTTCAATTTACATTCAGGTACAGTATTGGATTAAAAATAAAAAACAAAAAAAGGGTTATTTGTCCTCCAGAATTTCATGAGGGCACTACTGAATTCTGACATATAAAATGGTTTGCCCCACTTGTAATGACTTCTTACTGTTACATCTTTTTTTTTAACACTGCTTTACATGTTTTATTTTGTCATATATTCTTGTAAAACTAGGTTCATTTTTCCAGTTTTGTAGAAAAATAGATGTTCCAGCCCTCATTTACTGAACTATCTAGTCTTTAAAACCAATCAGTATTTCCCTGGAAAGATGAATAAGTCTCATGGCTTATGAGATTTTTCTTAAAATTTTCTTAAAATTCTTTAAGACAAAGAAATAACTTTTCTTTTTACTTCCAAAGCACATATTCAAAGCAGAAGCCAACATGGGGTTTTAGCGGCTTAACTTTACCCGCTAAATAAAGCTTTGTATAAACCAGTGATTTTACTAAAAAACACTATCCTTGAAAGGAGTGGTAGTCAGACATCAATGCAAAACTTGGATTAGGTCATAAACATAGCACTTATATAAAAGTAGTTTATTAGAATAGTCCAGTTAAGAAGTGGTTACTTTTTTTTTTTTAAAGACAAAAGGTTTTTATTCAAAAATAATAATAAGATCTCTTTTATTCCCCTATATAGGATTTCACTCATAAAACCAGCAGACTACATGCTGCTCAAAACAGCCCCAGAGAGAACCTGGAAGGCACACCACCCAGAACTGCTTTTCATGAATCTATCCTCTACACACGAGTCAGAAACACCTTTCCCCCATCATCCACAGAACCCAGACCCACTTGGGTAAGTGGGTGGGGGGCCCCATGGCAGTCAGGGAGCTGCAGCAGCTGTCCTGCCCGAGTTCCATCACCCCACAAACAGAGTAGGCGTCACGGCCTTCCCCCAAAGGTCCCCAAGCCAGAGGAGGAAAGAAGGAACAAAAACTAGGACAGCAGGCCTGGAAGCTTGGAGAAGGAAGGGAACCAAATATATAAACAAACACATAACACTGACCTCCAGGCTAGAATGCACATCTTTAAAAACAAAAACAAAGAAACAAACAAAAAACAGGTAAAATAACTTAAAAGCCAAAAATCAAGAAAAATTAGATCAACAACAATCCTTTGTACACTACCATGTCAACTGTACACATATTTAGTTTTTCTGTCGATTTGTACAGTTTGTGCACTTGCGTGTGAGGTTTTGGCTTCAAACAGTTAAGTAAAAACCAAAAAGGAATATCAGTTCACTTGGAGTTTTACTAAAGGAGGCAGAAAAAGGGCAGGTGCCTCAACATTTGGCCCTGTAGCTTCTTCCAAGGCACCTTTCATATAAAGGATGGTGGAAGAAGAGAGGCAGAGAAAGAGAAACCCAGGCAGGTTTTTAGAAAAGTAGCAGGTAAAAAAGGCAAGGTTAAGTATTTGGTTACTTTTCAATCCCTCCTTTATACCCTCAAAAACAAAACAAAATAAAAACTTTTTTAAAAGTTTCCATCTAAGTTTACAAAATTTCAGAAATGCCTTATACCCAAAACAAGGGCTTTAAAAAAAACAAAAACTGTACAAACAACTCTTACAATTCAGTTATGTTTTTATAATATCTAAGACTGCAAGAGTTCTTATATTCAGTATCTCTCTGGTTTAACATGACCTCCATCTTCTTCACTTACAAAATGCTTTCTGTCCCTTGAAGGACAAAGATCTCTGAGTTATTTGGAAATTATTCCAGCCTGAAAACATTCTTCAACAAATCACTCAAGCACAGAGTATGAATATGGGACATCCAGATTAAAGTCTGGAATTTCACTGTAAATTCTTTCATCACCTCTTTTCGTTTGGCCTATAGTAATGGTAGAAGACTTCCAAAGAAATTTTAATAAATCCAAAATCATTTTAAATGTACTTTCTCCAGTTGACTAAAACCAGCACAAAAGCGTCAAAGGCAAGTTCATGGTGAAAATGAGGTACTTCCAGTTCCTTAAGGCAATGTTCAGCTTCAGATATGTCTCCTGAGAGTAATTACTCTTTCAGCAGAGTATCAATCTCTTTGACAAGGTGATTAACAGACTGCTGCCCACCTCTAGAGCCCCCACACGCTATTTTTATGCTTTTTACCTTTAGACGTATTCAGGAACACTGTAGCCTTGTCAAATGCTGCTCTAGCCTGCACACAATCTACAGTTCCTTTGTAACTATCAATATAGGTATTACATAAAATTCCATCTCCAACAGCTCTAGCAATAAACTGTCCCACCAACTGTGAGGCTCTAGGAGTATACAGTGCTAATTCGGTAGTTCTTTCAACAACTTATCAAATGATTTTTCATTTATCACTTATACTCATTACTGACCCAAAAAGGTCAGAAAGAAGCTGAGATGTCATTTCTCTATGACTAGCCTTCTTTTCCAATGCCAAAGACACTGCCAACACTGGTTCTCCACTTTTCAATTCACCAAGATTTAAACTCTTAGCATTTCCACAACTTCAATAGTGTCTCCATGCTCAAAATATTCCTGGATAATTGGTTTAAAGTCTTTTCAAATGCCCTCTCATCCAAAGGCAGAAATAGTTTCATAAACACAGTTCTACTGGTCATCATCACAGAATCTTTACATCTATCTCCTCCACATCATATACCTGTCCAGGTGTACCCCAGACACCTTTGCTTCTTGCATCACCTTTCTTTAGCCATTCTCTTCCTTTCCAAGATCTGAACTGCCTATCTAGCAACCTTCCTTTGCTCCAGAACACATCTTTAGGAAGAAAGCATCACTTTGATGATGACTTGGTTTAGACCTGTCCTAGCCTCAAAACTGCAAACTAAAAAACTCCCACTTTGAGGCATACCCATTGCATGGTATTTAGTTGAGCAGCCAAGGAAACTAACACAGTGGCAGACCTTGTTTTCCCTGTACCATAGCATGATGTCAACCTACAAGAAATTTTAATAGTTCTTTAAGCAATTTCTCACTAAAATTTTTCTAAGCAAAACCCTCACCCTAAAGCTCTATATTTGTTCCTAGGAGGAGTTACTTACCTCTGCCTCTGCTGTCAGCTGTATCTTCTTTGATATCAATTGTTTTATGTCAAGCTGACCTATGGGAGGAAAAAAATGTGACATTATAATTGAAAGATATGGGTACCAAGCAGTACTATTTAATCAAGAAGATGAAAGCCCAGGCAAGCAAATCAAAATCAAAGGAAAGCTATGTAAACTATGGCACGACCACAAAACATTACACAATTATTAAATGAGGCATAGGTAATATGAATAGAAGAAAATTTATTCCAAAAAAATTAGGTAGAACATAAAGATACTATGTGTATACATACTAATTACACTATCTTAATGATGCAGTAGTACAGATCCTTCTACTTCTGACAGTATGGGAAATCAGAGTCCCTGAATGGATCCTACAATTGAGGATACTAAACTGGTGGTAAAATATTAAACACTTAAAAAAAAAAGTTTCTATCTTACTGCCAAATGTTTCAAATCTACAGAAGCAAAAAAAGAACAGAAATGAAAAAGAAACAAGAATCCTATGGAATCTGCAAAAAACTTAAGGATCTCTGCCAAAGCCTATAAAACATAAGTTTCCATCCTAACAGCAAGACAAGAATAGAGGATGAAAGAAAAAGTCTAGGGTCTGCCCAAGATAGGAAGTCTAACAGAATACCACCTATAAAATAGGAAACTTATAGTACTACATCATCAGTGTACAAGATAGAAACTCACAACAAGAGAAAAAGTAAAGAAATATGTCTGTCTCTACTTTCATGATATACTGACAGGAAAACAAATTTTTTGCTGAGAACTGAACCTCAAGTCAAGTTGACAATCTAAATTCATCTATCGATGTGGTCTGAAATACCTCAACACGTGAATTTATTAATATTTTAAAGCAATCCCAATTTGTTTGTGTCCTCAGAATACTTCCTCCCTGAAAGATCATAATATCAAGTAAGACCTTAAAGAATTCTAACAGATAAAGTTCCAAGAAAAAAGAAATTTCATAGTCAAAACTCATAAATCACACAAGGAAATTAGACAACATAAATGACAAACAACAATACAAGGGCCAAGGGAATCAAATTTGCAATCCACAGATTCTAGAGTTATCAGTTACAGGATGAAAAATAAGAATATATGTGTTCAAGTCAAACATGAAAATACAAGAAGGAACAAGAAACTAAATAACTGAGCAGATCTAAAAATGAATCAAACATACTTTAGAAATTAAAAATATAAACAACAAATTTAAAAACCAATGAATGGATTAAACAGCAGAATAAACACGTCGGAAGAGAGTAATAGCAAATGGAAATACAGATTGGAAGAAATTATTCAGAATGCAACCCGGAGCAACAGTGATGGAAAATGTTAAAAGCTAAAACAAGGAACAGATCCAAACAAATAGGCAATTGGAGATAGGTACCAACCAGAGCTGCTCTGGAAATGGATGGTGAGTTGTTCTACAATAGAAGTTTTTTTGACCAGGAACTTTTGCAATCTACTTGGAGGAAGTCATTATGTTGGACAGTCCCATGATGATACTTTATGAATATTCATGATAACACAAAAGGTCCCTGAAAAAAGCACACGATCCCTTGAAATCAGCACCCTGTTAGTGGGCCTTACCTTGAAATATATGACACCCTATTTCCCTAATGTAACTGAGTTAGATTCATTGATAATTTCCCTACACATGACTCTTCTACCCCTTTTATTTAAGCCTGTGGTTAGTATTATACCCATTACATATATTTCAGAGACTTCAATCTTTGGTCAGTTCATATGCCAGTTGAGCCCTGAATCTCAGAAGAGTTGCAGCCAATACCTACTCTCCAGATCATTGGATTCACCCAGGACAACTAACAAAATAATGATGGACAAACACCATTTCCAAAAAACAGAGTATCTATAACCAAACAAAACAGTTCCATCCATCCGCACATAAGATCTAAGTCCCCTCTCAAATGGAAGCAGAATAGACATCACCATCCCAAAAATTTCAAGTTTGGCGAAATGTACAAACATAAAGAGGGGAATGAAACCACGGACAAAGCAAACTTATTAATATTGTAGCAATAGAAAAACATGCAATAATGTTAAAAAGATAGTAATTACCAGAGGTTCTGAGGGGAAGAGGAGGGAATAATAGGTGGAACATTGGATATTTTTAGGGCATTGGAATTAAGTGTAAACCACAATGTAAACTACAGACCTTGGTTAACAGCAAAGCTTTAATATTTATTCATCAATTATAACAAATGTACCACACATTTGTAAATATTATTAATAGGGGAAGACATGGGAGGGGGTAGGGTATATGGGAATCCCTTACACTTTCATTTTAACTTTTCTATAGTCTAAAACCTCTTTAAATATAGTTTATTAAATGAAAAAAATAATAAAATAACTCTATAGTCTCTATATACTGTGATCAGATCATGGTTTCATAAACAAGATACTATTTCACAAGCAAATAAATACAAAAACTTCTTCAATTAATTCAACTACTATGAGAAGGATGGGAAGGAGACATATTAAGACTAGATCTCACTACTTGTTTATGACTTCCAAAAAAAGAATCTTTCTACCAACAAATAACATGGTAACTATCATCACAAATTGGCTTACAAATTCTCAATTTTGCTCATGCTTAAGATAAGTACTTCTGAAGATCTGGCAAAAATGACATTAAAGTTTCATAAGTTGAAGATAAATATATGAAAAGAGCCAATTCAATTCATTTCCCTTCACTTTAAAAAAGTCTTTACACAATAAAAAATACTTTCTTGCTAATTAAAAGTCTGAAATTTTTAAATATCATAAAACCTAAAGAATTATGCCCTAAAAGCTAATGATTTAAAGAACTATGAAATATGAACTAAAACTCAGCCACGTAAGTCAACTCAAGGCTTCTAAATTTCTCAAACATTGACCCTGAAATAGTGATAAGCCAAGACTGAAGGTTATGTTATTTCTGAAATATCTGCCTACTTAATAATACTAACAACACTAGTAGTAAATTATTTTCTAACTGAAACTTAAGAGACCCTAATGATAAATCCTTAAGGAAAATGACACAAGATATTCTTTGTTTTTTACTCCGTGCACAACTCTGATATGCAACGAAATCAAGCTTGCAACAATCTCCTTGAAAAAATGTTATATGGGGAAACGGACTTTGGCCCAGTGGTTAGGGCGTCCGTCTACCACATGGGAGGTCCTCGGTTCAAGCCCCGGGCCTCCTTGACCCGTGTGGAGCTGGCCCATGCGCAGTGCTGATGCGCGCAAGGAGGGCCGTGCTACCCACGCGCAAGGAGTGCACCCATAAGGAGAGCCGCCCAGCGCGAAGGAGGGAGCAGCCTGCCCAGGAATGGCACCGCCCACACTTCCCGTGCCGCTGATGACAACAGAAGCGGACAAAAGAAAACAAGACGCAGCAAAAAGACACAGAAAACAGACAACCGGGGGGAGGGGAATTAAATAAATAAATAAATAAATCTTTTTTAAAAAAAATGTTATATGACCCTTGTAAGGACTACTACAGTAATAACTCATTTACCTAGAATATTGAAAATTTATGCACTGCAATGTCAAAAATATTATTTTAAACAGATTTGATGTCTATCTTCATAAAATCTTTTATGCCTTACTAGTTTAAAAGAGACCATACTATACATAGTTTTAGAGCAAGTAACAGTGATCATTTATTATACTGTATTACAAAACATTTCCATGAGGATCTCAGAAGAAAAATATGCAAACATTGATACTTAAAATAAACATAATACTGTGGGAGCAAGGGGGTAGGAGCCTTTGCAAAAGAAGTCAATATTTAATCTGATTCTCAAATAATAAAGGAAAATATTTTGAATAGGTGCTGTAAAGAATATGCCAGGCACAAAAAACAGCATAAAGACTTGAGAAGACTTGGGTTTCCTGGGACATGAACCTAGGTCAAATGTCTCCATACCAGGCTTTTTGCTTTACAATGGAACATTTTATCAGAGGTATTTACCTAACAGAAGCTTTTATCTATTCTCTTTCCAGGTTACCAGTGGCATGCTAGAACAGTTCTATCCATTGGAAATATATTAATAACCACATGTGTAATTTTAAATTTTCTAGGTGCTACATTAAAAGATAAAAACAGGCTGAGACTGATGTCAGCAAGATAATGGAATAAGCTACACCAAACTCCCATCCTCGAAGAGAAACAAAAACTAGCAAAAACTTTCAGAACAAACTTTAGAGAACTCTGCAAAACAGACTAAAGTTTACAGCAACCAAGTAAATGCTGAACCAAAAAAAGGCAAGTAAATGCTGAACCAAAAAAAGGGAAGCAGATGTAGCTCAGGCAACCGAACTCCCACCTACCGCTGGGAAGTCCGTGGTTTAGTTCCAGTGCCTCCTCAAGAAGACAGAGTTGGCGTGATGGGTAAGCACAGCAAGTTGATACAACAAGATGACACAATAAGAGACACAAGAAGAAAAACATAATGAGATACAACTAGGCAGAGAACAGAGGTTCCCAGTGCCTCCTAAAGAAAAAATGAGCAAGACAGTGAGCTGACACAATGGGCAGGCACAGCAAGCTAACGCAACAAGATGACACAAGACACAAGAAGAAAAAACAATGAGAGACACAACAAAGCAGGAAATGGAGATAGTTCCAGTGATTAGGTACCTCCCTCCCACATTGGAGGTCCCGGGTTCAGTCCCGGACCACTTAAAGACACAGCACACAGTAAGTACAAATGAGGGGGGTGGGGAGAAACAAAATCTTAAGAAAAAAAACCCAGCATGAAAGCTTTGTGTTGCTTTATCCACCCTTGCCCCAACCATTCCTAGTACAGCAGCAGTACGGAAGATGGCAGTACTGATTCATACATGGCACCGGCACCAGATGTACCTGATTGCAGATGGAATAGAGCACACCTAATTTGTAAATTAGTGTGTATGTCTAATTCTAACTTCGCTGGTATATACCTGAAAGACTGATCCAAAGCATTTGTTTGTTTCACCTATCTTGAAAATCAGTCAGGGTAGAAAAATGGCAGGCATTGTTGAAAACACTGTAAGGAAACAATCAAAATGTAATTACCTAAGGCATAAAATTATAGTTAAGACGTACAATAGAGTGTCTGGGATCTGAAAGGAAAAGCTGGAGACAGTATCCTTAGTAAATCAGGGTGTTCAAAAGAACCCATGTATACACGGTTATTTAAAAGCCAGGATGCAATCCTTGCGCCAGGATGCAATCCTTGGGAAAGACAAATGCTTAGAAAAGACATAAAAGGTACCTAAGCTTTCAACTCAGGGAGATCTCTAGGCTCAGTGCAAGCCTAACTAAGCATTGATGGAGAGTTGCAGCAGTCAACGTGCTAAGATTAGGAAAGGTGGCTTTTATTTGTTTATTTAGGGGTATGATGTCTTTTCAGCCCTTGGCAATCATTGAAATCTCTGCCAAAACACAGCTGAGTAGATGTGTTTTTTTTTTTCAGTTAAACTCTTCCTAACTTTTTTTTTTTTTTGAGTAGATGTTAAAGGATTTCATTGACCACAAATAACAAGGAATAAAGTCATTGCAAACATAATTAATTTTCAAAAAATTAGCTAGGCAAAATGACTAAACAAATGAACTACAATAGCCATCAACAATTAAAAAACAAAAAACCATGGAAAGGTTGAGAAAATGATTTCCAGAATTTATATATTATCATTTTCAAATGTCCAAATTTCACACAAAAAAAGAAAAATCACACAAAGAAACAGCAAAGAATGGACCATTACATGAACCAGAGAAGCGGATTTGGCTCAATGGACAGAGCATCCACCTACCACATCGGACCTTGTGTGGTGACCTGTGTGGTGAGGTGGCCCACGCGCAGTGCTAATGTGCGCAAGGAGTGCCGTGCCATGCAGGTGTGTCCCCCATGCAGAGGAGCTCCATGCGCAAGGAGTGCAACCCGTAAGGAGAGCCACCCAGTGCGAAAAAAGTGCAGCCTGCCCAGGAGTGGCGCCACACACACAGAGAGCTGACGCAGCAAGATGACACAATAAAGAGAGACACAGATTCCTGGTGCCACTGACAAGAATACAAGGAGACACAGAAGAACATAACAGCGAATGGACACAGAAATCAGACAACTGGGGGGGTGGGGAAGGGGAGAGAAATAAAATAAAAATAAGTATTTAAAAAAATAATAATACATGAACCAAATCATCCCTGAGAAGCAAAGACACTGGACATACTACATGAAGATTTTAAAACAGCCTTAAAAGTATATTAAAATAATATACTAAAATAAAAACATGGGCAAAGAATAAAAAGAAATCAGAAAAACAATACATGAACAAAATAAGAATATCAATAGTGTCAAATACTATAAAAAAGAAACAAACAGAAATTCTGGAGCTGAAAAGTACAATAACAGAAATGGAAATTTTACTGGAGGGGTCCAAAAGCAAATATAAGCAAGAAAAAGAAAGATTCAATAAACTTGAGAAAAGAACTATTGAAATGATCCAGTCTGAAGAGAAGGAAGTAAAAGGAATAAAGTGAAATGAACATAGCCTAAAGACCTATAAGATACTTTCTTGAGAATATCAACATATGCATTGAAGTCACAGGGGAAGGAGAGAGAAAAGAAAAATTCCATGCAAAAAATAACCAAGAAAAAGAACTCAGACGGCTATATTAATATCACATAAAATAGGCCTTACATCAAAATTATTACAGGAGGGAAGTGGATTTGGCTCAACTGATAAAGCCCACTCTATGGGAGGTCCAGGGATGAAACCCAGGGCCTCCTGACCTGTGTGGTAAGCTGGCCCATGCGCAGTGCTGATGCACGCAAGGAGTGCCCTGCCACACAGGGGTGTCCACTGCTTAGGGGAGCCCCACGTGCAAGGAATGTGCCCTGCAAGGAGAGTTGCCCCATGCAAAAAAAGCGCAGCCTGCCCAGGAGTGGCGCCGCTGATACAGCAAGATGACGCAACAAAGAGACACAGATTCCCGTGCCACTGAGAAGAATGCAAGCAGACACAGAAGAACACACAGCGAATGGACACAGAGAGCAGACAATGGGAGGGGGAAGGAGGGCGCGGTGGCAGATGAGCAGAGAGAAATAAATAAATCTTAAAAAAAAAAACTATTACAGGAAACCAATGACACAGTGATAAAAGGGTAAATTCATGGAGAAGCTATAACAATTATAAACATACACACGTCTAATAACAGAGTCTCAAATATATATAAGCAGACAGTGACAAAACTGGAAAGAGAAATAGACAGTTCTACAATAATAGCTTGATACTTCAATAGACCACTTTTAATTATGGAAATAATACCTTCACAGCGTATCGAAATAGAAGACATGAACAATACTGAACTAAAAGACATATACATAACAACCAACAATGGCAGAACACACACTTATGTGCATACTGATCATTGCCCAAAATATGAGCAACTGAAGAAAAAATAAGATAAATGGGACCAACTCAAAATTAAGCACTTTTGCACATCTAAGGATGCTGTCAAAAGGGTGAAAACGCAGCCACTCAATGAAAGAAAATATTTGAAAATCACATATCTGATAAAGGTATAATATCCATGATATATAAAGAGATGCTACAACTCAACAATAAAAAGAAAAATGACCTGATTTAAAAATGAGCAAGAGACTTAAACAGACATTTGTCCAAAGAAATACAAAGGGCTTAAAAAAACACATGAAAAAATGTTCAACATCATTTGCAATTATTAACAAGCAGTTAATAATTTAAATATGGATGACCAAAAAACAGAATGATTAGAGAATAGAGAGCTGAGGGTTAACTTGTGCAGAATTGGTTAAAAAGAATGTGTTAATCTTTGGAAATGAATAGAAAAGGTGAAAGCCCAACATAATGTTTGTAACTAGCAGCTCTATTATGTAGGTATAGAAGGGGTTTAAAGGGAAAGTCTAAGGTCATGTATATTACTGAAAGGAAAGCTAAAAAAATGTAACACGGAACTGGATAGCATAACAAAACTGCATGTGAAATATGAATATGCATAAAATTGCACACACAAGAATGTTTTTCTTTGAAATTAAACAAATGTCAATGTTACAAAATATTAATCAGACAAAAAACATTATGCTAAGTGAACAAAACCAGACACAAAGCATACATATAGTATGATTCCGTTTATATAAAATATAAATATAAATCAATTTACATTAATAAGATGGGAAAAAAGGCAAGTTACACCAATGAAGAAAAAACTTAAAATTTTTTTTTTCTTTTTTCACTAAATCCCACAGTAAATATTGCTTCAAATAGTGGGGTTCCTAACGGCTCTGGAGAATCCAGAAACTATAGGCAGGGCTGACAGCTCAGGAGTTTGGCGCCCTGCCAGACCCGTGTGGCACTGGCCCATGTGCAGTGCTAATGCACACAAGGAGTGCCCTGCCACGCAGGGGAGCCCCACGTTCAAGGAGTGCACCCCGTAAGGAGAGCTGCCCAGCACAAAAGGAAGTGCAGCCTGCCCAGGAGTGACCCTGGGCACACAGCGAGAGCTGATGCAGCAAGATGATGCAACAAAAAGAAACACAGTTTACCGGTGCCGCTGATAAGGATAGAAGCGGTCACAGAAGAACACACAGCGAGTGCACACAGAGAACAGACAACTGGGGGGGAAGGAGGGAAAGGAGAGAAATAAATAAGTCTTTAAAATAAATAAATAAATAAAATAGTAGGCATTATAATGCTGGAGACTAAGGCTGAAAAGGTATCGGGATGGAAACAAAGAGAGAAGAGAGAAAGAAAGAGAGAGAGCTGGGATGAGGGGGTCTGTGAGTGAAGACTCATCAGACAAATTTATTGCCTCAGAGGGGCTTCTATATATACCCCAACATACATGCAAACAAGCAGCTTCATGTAGTTAAACATTAATATTACCTATAACCTACAGAATTCAATCGACTATTGTCTCAAGTTACCCATCCATCCTAAGAAACTAAAAAGTCTTATCTCAGGGTACAAAATCTAGATGTTCTATATAACTACGAAGTACAAATGTTCATTATTCTTGTAGCCCATGACAGCTTTGTCCTGCTTGAGTGTTCTTTCCCAACTGCCAAACTTCTTACATTGCAAGCGTTACCAGGCAAACAGCCTGTTTATCCATAGGAGATCATTATGTCTTTCCAACACCATAATGTTGAGAAAACTCTTTAGACAATATAATAAGGAAGGGTTACTGGTTTAGGGTGTTGGATATGGGGCATTTGGCACAGGGTGCACCTGGGGCTGGCTTTTAGGGAGTCTGTGGGTGCTCATCTTGTCATAGTGTGTTATATCAGTGTGTGGAGACCCATACAATGAGTGGGAAGGCATTGTACCCCCATCCTGGGGAGGCCACATGTTCTCAAACATAGGGAGGGTATCTCTCAAGAGTATGGGTAGTTCATAAAAGGGGAGGACAGACTAGTGTTTCAAGCCCTCAGCATTGCTGCAAGTCTCCATGAACCTCTTCCTTAAGGAGTGAAGCCTAGTGGTTGCTGAGGAGGGGAGAGAAGAATATAGTAGATGGAAAAGGGGGACAATGAAAGTGTTCTGCATGATCTTGCAATGATGGATACAGGCCATGTTAAATTTCACCAAAAATTTATAAAAGTGTACAGTCTAAAATGTAAACCATAATGTAAACTACTGACCATACTCAGTAGCTATGTTTCAATAGTTGTACATAAGTTGTAGCCAATGTAACATCCACATGTAAAAACATCATTGGTGGGGAAAGGGGAGAAGGGGGAGGGTATTGGGTATATGGGAGTCCCCTATATTCTGTATGTTACTTTACTAAAACTTCTTTGAAGACATAATGGAAAGAAAAAAAAAAAGAGGTAAGACACTGAGGAAGAAATGGAAGAGACTGCCTTGCCACTGTACATAGAGGATAACACCTATTACAGTAATGAAAGGCAAAACATGAAAAAAAAAATTTTAACACTATTTTTTTAATACCCCAATTTTTTTTACTTTATTTTACTTTTTCTAAATTATTATGTATTTTATTTCTAATGTTTCAACCTATCATGACTATTTTATTTTCTTTTTAATTGAATTTGGCAATATATTAAGCTTCATTTTTTAAAAAGTTTTGGATCACAGAGGGTTTCAATCATGGCAGGGGAGGAGCACTGGTGTGGGGTATCATTGACAGGGGATGCATGGGAGGGAGTTCCCCTGGGAATGCACATAGGGTATATAGATATGTTTGGACATTCAATGGATATTGACACAGTGGTGAGAGATTCACACAGCAAATAAGGGAATGCTGGATACCCATCCTGGGGAGCTCTACCACGTTCCCCACTAGAAGAGCAACAATCCCCCAAGTGCAAGGGCAATGACCAGTGATGAAGGATGATCCAATGATGGGCCCTTGCTACTAATGTCTATGCTTATGAGTCTGTTGTGCTTGGAATTTCAACTTAGCCTAGTGTTGCAGGATGCCTAAGAGTTACCTGCTATGAGCCTCCATGTTGCTCAAATGTGGCCACTCTCTAAGAAAAACTCAGCATATAAATGTATTACCTTCCCCCCAGGATAGGACATGACTCCAGGGATGAGCCTCCCTGCACTGAGGGATTACTACCAAGCACCCACTGGTGATACAGCTGGAAAAAGACCTTGAATAAAAGGGGGAAATGGTAAAGACAAATGAGTTTATATGGCTAAGAGACTTCAAAAGGAGTCAGGAGGTCATCAGAAGGTTTGCGCTTCTGCATGTCTCAGTAGGATCTCATAGACAGTCAAAGTAAATACAACCCCAGGTAGTGGTTCTTCTGAGGGCTATGGAAACACCCAAATCCTACGGTCATGGCAGATGGCTCCAGAGTATGGAGACTTGACAGTAGGACCTACTTTGGAAGCAGTGCCCCTGAGTTTGATGGAGTTGGACTCAGATTGACCTCTACTCATGCCTCTTCTGTCTCTTTTATTGAACCTATGGTTGGTATATGCCCAGGAGACTTGAATCTCTGAGCTGTCCATGTGCCAGCTGGACCCTGAGCCTCAGCAGTGTCACAGCACCTCTCCAGTTGTTGGACTTATCTGGGTTAGCTGACAGGGAGGTGAGGATTGACAACCACCACAAGGAACCAAGTCTACAGCTGCAAGCACGAGGGTGCTATCCAGCAGCCATGTGGGATCAAAGCCCCCTCTCAAATGAGAGGTGGAGTGGGCATCGCCATCCCAGGGTCCTCAGGATGGAGGAATAAAATATGGATTAGAGTGGACTTACTAGTATTCTACTATAGAATTATCGTGACTCTAGCAGTGGAAGAAATTATATCATTGATGTGAAAACTGTGGCCACGGGAGTTGCTGAAGGCAGCGAGAGGGAAAAGAGGGTGTGATATGGGGGCACTTTTGGGACTTGGAGCTGTCCTGAATGCTGTTGCCAGGACAGATGCAGTACATTATATATCCTGCCATAACCCACTGAATGGACTCGGAGAGAGTGTAAGCTACAATGTAAACTATAATCCATGCTGTGTAGCAGTGCTCCAAAATGTATTCATCAAAAGCAATGAATAGCACAGAGCTCCTGTGCCTTGTCAGAGAGCCCTACTTTGGAATTTGTGCTCCTGAGTGTGATGGAGCTGGACTCAGATGTGACTTTTCTACACATGCCTCTTCTGTCACTTTTACTGAGCCTGTGGTTGGTGCTAGGCATAGTCCATACCCAGGAGACTTGAATCCCTGGACTGCCCATGTGCCAGCGGGGCCCTGAGCATCAGCAGAGTGGCATCTCCCTACTCTCTGGTTCATTGGTCTTACCCAGGTCAGCTAACAGGAAGGCGAAGATGGTCAACCATCACACCAGGGAATGAGGAGTGCCTGCAACTGTAAGCAGAGGAATTGCATCCATCATCCATGTGGAATCTAAGCCCCCTCTTGATCTAGAGGTGGAGGGGACATCGCCATCCCACGGTCCACAGAATGGAGGAATAAAATATGGAATAGAGTAGACTTACTGATATTCTACTGTAAAATTATTGTGACGAGTAATAGAAGAAATTTTAGCATCGAGGTGGAGAAAGTGGCCACAGTAGTTGCTGAGGGCAGAGAGAGGGTAGAAGAGATGTTATACGGGAGAATTTTTGGGATTTTGAGTTGTCCTTAATGATACTGCAGGGTCAGATGCTGGACTTTATATACCCTGCCTTAACTCACTAAATGTACTGGGGGAGAGTGTAAACTACAGGGTAAAGTATAATCTGTGTAGTGCAGCAGTGCCCCAAAATGTGTTCACTGAATGCAATGAGTGTGCCACAATGATGAGGGAGGTTGTTGGTATGGGAGGAGTGGGGTGGGGGGGTTATACAGGAACCTCTTATATTTTTTAATGTAACTTTTTTTGTGTGATGTATGTATCTTCAAAAAAATACAATTTATAAAAATGATGTGGTGGGGGGTGGGGAGTGGGTTATATGGGAACCTCTTATGTTTTTTGTTTTTTTTATGTTTTTTTAATGTAACATTCCTTGTGATCGATTAACTTTAATTTAAAAAATTTTTTAATTAAAAATTTTAAAAATGTAAAAAGCAAGGAATATAGCACACTAATGAAAGAAGCTGTTGATATAGGAGAAGGGGGGTGCATGGAGTGGGGCATATAGGAACCTCCTATATTTTTAATGTAATATTTTGTGTGACCTATATATCTTTTAAAAATAAATTTAAAAAATTTTTAAAAAATAGCATGCAAAGGAATAAAATACCTAGGACTAAGTTTAACCATGAAAGTAAAAGACTTGATTACACTGAAAACTACAAAGCACTTCTGAAAGAAATTAAATAGAGCTAAATATGTGGGGAAACACCTCACATTCATGGATTGAAAGGCTTAATATTGCTAAAATGGCAATATTACACAAAGCAATTTACAGTTTTTAAGCAATCCTTATCACAATTCCACCAGTCTTACTGGCAGAAATGGAAAAGCTGATTCTCAATTCCATGTGGAACTGCAATATGCCCCAAATACCCAAAACAATCATAGAAGACTCACACTTCCTGATTTATTTTACTACCAAGCTCCAATAATTAGAACAGTGTGGTTTTGTCATAAGGTTAGACCTAAAGACCAATGGAAAGAATTGAGAATCCAGAAATAAACCCATAAATATGGCCATTCAATTTTTTTTTTTTAAGATTTACTTTTTTTATTTCTCTCCCCTTCTGTCTGCTCTCTGTGTCCATTCACTGTGTGTTCTTCTGTGTCATCTGCTTGTATTATCCGGCAGAAGTGGGAAACTGCATTTCTTTTTTGTTGCATCATCTTGCCATGTCAGCTCCCCATGGGTGCAGCACCACTCCTGGGCAGGCTGCGCTTTTTTCACATGGGGCGGCTCTCCTTACGGGGCACACTCCTTGTGAGTGGGACACCCCTATGCAAGGGCGCCCCTACATGGCACGGCACTCCTTGCACGCAGCAGCACTGTGCATGGGCCAGCTCACCACACAGGTCAGGAGGCCCTGGGGATCGAATCCTGGACCCTCCATATGGTAGACAGATGCTGTATCTGTTAAGCCACGTCCACTTCCCTGGCCATTCAATTTTCAACCAGGGTTCAAAGACCATTCAAAGGAAAAATAATAGTCTCAAAAAATTGACCTGGTAAAAGTGAATTTCCATGCACAAAAGAATGAAGGTATACCTCTACCTCACACCACATACAAAAATTGACTCAAAACAGCTGAACAACTAAAAACATAAAAGTCTTAGAAGACAACATGAGGTAAAATTTTAATTATCTGGATATGGAAACAGATTCTTAGATGTAACCAAAAACACAAGCAGCAAAAGAAAAAATAGGTAAATTAGATTTCATCAAAATTAAATCTTTGTTTGCAAAGGATATTATCAAGAAAGTGAAAAGAAATCTACAAAATTGGGGAAAATAGTTACAAATCGTATCTGGTTAAGGAGCTAAATAGACAAATCTCTAGCATACACAAATGGTCAGTAAGCTCATAAAGATATTCAACATAAATTACTAAGGAAGTGCAAATCAAAACCACAAAGAGATACCACTACACACCCATAGCAGTGGCTATTTTTGTTGTGATGAATGCGCAACACTGTGATGATACTAAAAGTCAGTGATTGTACACTTTGGATAGATTTGATGTATGGTATGTGAACATACCTCAATTAAACTGCTTTTAAAAAGCACCAAGGAGGAAAATGGCTACAGTGATGGAAAAGAACAGGGGACAGTTACTTCTTTTGGTGATGTGAGGACTCTGTGAGGACTAACAATGAAGTGACACCTGAGGGATAAGAGTGGGCATGTCATGATGAGCTAGAGGCAAGTGTTCTAGGCAGAAATAGCACAAAGGAGACTCCCAGGGAAACAGAGAGCCTGGCATCTTTAAGGGCAATCAGAACCTCAATAACATCCTTTCCAAGCACTGAGAACTGATGTCTCCAGGGTCAAGCTTGGGGATTAGAGGGACCATCAACCTTCTACTTCTTGCAGGGCTGACAGCTCAGCTCCACTCACTGCCTAAGGAACTTTCCAGCAAGCAGCTTGGGGTTTAAACTGGCCAGAAACCTCTACCCAAACACAAGACCTATTTGTAGGTGTGTAATCCATATCCAGAAGAGGCAGAAGACTCACTGCCTCCATAAGAAGCTTTTTGGGCTGCCCCAAGCCATAGGCCTGTGCTTCCAAACTTCTGCACTTCCTGGAGGGTGACTTGGTGGGCTGGAGAAGCCAGTCTTTGAAGAGCCACATGCCTGTACCCTTAGGTCTGTTCCACCACCAAGGAAGGGGTCTGACCAATTCACTCAATAGACACATTGAGCATTAGTGACTTTCTGAAAACATTTCAAATCTGGGATACATACCATAATCTCCTGAGGTTCATGTTAGAAATAAAATAAACCATATAGTTTCCCAGGTGTGTAAGACAAGTCACTTATGTAGCCTACTATAAGACAGTGTTCAAGGTAAAAGTGAATTTGCAGGCTTGGCGATAAACCCATTGGTCCAGCAAAAATAGTCTTGGGTTAGGCTGTTGAACACTCAAGCTCTAGTCATCACACTAGCCATCATCTGCAGCATTGCCCTAGCATGCTGCCTCCCCTCTTTACGGTCTCAGCTTTCCAGTCTATAAAGTGGATATTAAACTCTGCCATGTCTTTCGGCTTCAAAGCATCGCGCAAGGGGTCCAAGAAGCTAAAAGACTTTGTGAATTGCTTAGTAGGGTGTGCTGCCATCACACACAGAAGGACCCATGACTGATGATAACAGTCTCTGATTTCCAAGTTTCTCCCCCATCTCACCCTCCACCCTTTTGGGCAATGGAGCTGAGCCCATGACTGTCCAGGGACCTTCAGCTCTGGTGTGTGCTACAATCTATCCCAATACTCCCTACCGTCTTCCCTGCTTTATTGTTCTCCAAAGCACTTAAAACCACCACTTCACCTAAATATTTCATTTATTTATTTTACTAGTTGCCTGTATCTCTCCCAGGAGAATGTAAGCTTCTTGAGAACAGGGATTTGTTTGTTTTGCTAATTCACTGCTGTATCCCCAATGCTTAAGGGAAAATAAAACAAAAACAAAAACAAAAACAAACTAATGAGATACTACTGCACACCCAGAGAAGTGGTTATTATTAAAGAAGCAGAAAATAAAAACTGTTGATGAGGATGTGAAGAAAATGGACTGTTCACACACTGCTATGAGGGGAAAGCAAAATGGGCAGCTGCTATGCAGAACAGCTTCACAGTTTCTCAAAAGGTTATAAAGGTAGAACTACATATAACCTGAACATTCCACTCATAGGTATATCCCAAAAGAATTAAAAGTTGAAAAAGAATTATTCACAATAGCAAAAAGGTAGAAACAACTCAAGTGTCCACTGAAAAATGAATAGATAATCAAAATGTGGTATATGCATACAATGGAATATTACTCAACCGTGAAAAAGAACGAAACCCTGATAATGTGACAACATGGATGAACCCTGAAAACTCTTTAATGAGTAAAATAAGCCAGACGCAAGTGAACAAATATTACATGATTCCCCTTATATAAAATATCTAGAATAAGCAAATTCATAGAGACAAAGTAGATTAGTGGTTGCCAGGGTCTGGGGGAAGTGCAAGGGTAACAGGAGTTAATGATTAATAGATACTGAGTTTTCCTTTGGATGCTGAAAAGGTTTTTATAAGGGATGGTGGTGATAGTTGCACAAAATTATTAATGTAATTAATGCCACTGAATTTTCAATGTACATATGAAAATGGTTAAAACGGCAAAATTTTTGAAGAAAAATAAAATTTAAAAAGAAAAATTAAACATGTAAAATCATGTGAAAGTGTGTATATTCTGTGAAATCTGGTGTGTATTTTATACTTAGAGTACACCTCAATTCAGATGTGTCACAATTTAAGTGCTCAGCAGCCACATGTGGTTATAAGCTACCATATAGAATATAGTTCTAGATCAGGGGCCAGCAAACTTTTTCTGTGAAAGGCCAGATAGGAAGTATGTCAATGGGCCATATGGTCTGCAACTACTTTATAATTATTCAACTATGCCTAAACTATGCTGTCATAGCATAAAAGCAGCATTTATACCAAAAACCAACTATGGGCAGTGAAATGTGGATTTCTATAATTCTACAAAGTAATAATCTTTCTTTTCTCAACTACTTTAACATGTAAATCCATTCTTAGCTTGTGAGTTGGCAGCAGGCCAGCGGCAGGCCAAATATAACTCGTGAGCTGGAGTTTGCCAACCTCTGTTCTAGATGGCTAAATTTACTATAAAAGTAGCTGGCAAATATAACTGACATGTACACACTATTTTATCATCTATCATAACTATGGTGAGCATGTTCCTTGCTTCTCCAGCAAAGGTACGTGTTTCATTTCCCTTGCCAGTAACTGAATTATGAATGAGTATGTGCATCAATGTACGGGCAGCCTAAAGATGGCCCACTCAAGTTGGCTTATTGGTAGAAGTTTTTTAAAAAGGTCCTGTCTATAAATGTGTGGGCAGAGTTTAAGAAAAGAAACAGAAGATGGTGTGGAATTCCAGGAATAGTACAAACTTAAGGAAAGCTATTACTTTTCTTAAGCCTGCAAGAGCAAGGAATGGAAATGGTTACCAGAACCCAGAGAGAACTTCTTGGAGAGAACAGGAGTAATGGGGAAGTGGATGTGGCTCAACTGATAGAGCTTCCACCTATCATATGGGAGGAACTGGGTTCGATACCTGGGGCCCCCTGTCAGAAAGAAGAGAAAACAGGCCCATATGGCAAGCCAGAGCCTGCGTGGTGAGTCAGGGCTCACATGAGTGCCCCCGTGGTGAGCCAGTGCCCTTCGCAATTGATTCAAGATGATGACGCATCAAAAGAGAGACAAGGGGAGAGTCAAGGTGAAGTACAAGAAAAACCAGGAACTGAGGAGGTGCGGTTGACAGGGAACCTCTCTCCTAATCAGAGGTCTCCGGGACTGAATCCTAGAGGAGAAAAAATGAGAAGAAAAGACAACACAGACAGCAAAAACAAAAGGGCAGGAGGAGGAGAAGGGGGGGAAATAAATAAAATCAATCTAAATTTAAAAAAACAAAACAGGAGTAATGCCACCTAGCAGGAAGGGAGCCTAAGTTATAAATATGCCCACTTCACTTTCTACCCTGGGATCTCTTGCCCTAGCCCCCCATTGTCCATGCCCTATCAGACACGAGATACTACGGAACCCTATAGATACAGTCCATAAGGTCAGCCTGCCAGGGCACAAAGTAGGGTAGAACGGCAAAAATCAACATATCTAGCAAAACCTGTCACCTATTTCTGGCCAATGAGACATGACAATCTTTTTGGGGAATCTCTAAGAAAGGTTTCATTACTCTGAACAGAAACATAAGAAAAGAAAGTTTCTCTTCTGAAGGAAATTATTTTGGTACCAATTCTCCTTATCAAGACTAGATTTACCAACTCTGTATTTTTTTTAAATATTACTATTTTTTTTTTTTTAAAGATGTATTTATTTCTCTCCCCTTCCCCCCAACCCCCCAGCCCCGGTTGTCTGTTCTCTGTGTCTATTTGCTGTGTCTTCTTTGTCCACTTTTGTTGTTGTCAGCGGCACAGGAATCTGTGTTTCTTTTGGTTGCGTCATCTTGTGTCAGCTCTCTGTGTGGGCAGCGCCATTTTTAGGCAGGCTGCACTTTTTTTCACACTGGGCAGCTCTCCTTATGGGGCGCACTCCTTCTGCATGGGGTTCCCCTACGTGGGGGACACTCCTGCGTGGCAGGGCACTCCTTACGTGCATCAGCACTGAGCCTGGGCCAGCTCCACACGGGTCGAGGAGGCCCAAGGTTTGAACCGCAGACCTCCCATGTGGTAGACGGATGCCCTAACCACTGGGCCAAGTCCGCTTCACAACCTCTCTTTATTTCTATCCCATCCTCATCACCACCATTTTCTAAACCCACCACGCCACACCCAACCCCAGACACTGCCTATCTATGAGCTTTCTCTAATTCCAAATGGCCATGCACTGCTGAAATACTTAGAAATATGGGACTAAATTGAGATGAAATGTCAAGCCTTGGCCAGACTCCCACAATGATAAAATGCAATGTGTGTCTGTACCTCTTGACAAATTTCTGCAATGTTCTTCACAACCATAGTTCCAAACCCCTTCCACCCTCCTAAACTCAAGGACTACCAAACAACCTTTAGTTGTTAACTTTTGGTACCAACTCCTTGAATGTCTTCTAGTACTCTTAATTTTTATTACCTTTAATCCTCTTCTACACTGTTCCTGTCTAGAGGAAGGTGTAACATATCTTTTTTTCAAGGATAATCCTTCAGTTATTCTTGATTCTTCCCACATCCATTGAGAAACTATTAAAAAAGTTCTTCCCTCACTGAATCATTTATATGTCCACATTTATATTCAGATACAACCTATTCTCTACCAATGATGTTTCTGAAACTATGACATAAATGTCATTAGTGGTATTAAAGTTAAATCTGTGGTACCACCAACATTAATTGTTTAAATGTTATGTATCTAATATTTTAGAAAAAATGTAAGAGACCATCAAATCCAAGACTTCTTAGAACTTATTGCTTAAGATGACACTAAGCTGTTTTTTAAAGTGATTAGATTTTTGTAATGTTCCATAATAACAATGTGATATATAGATACTGGCAAAAATAATGAATAACTGAACATTGGGATACACTACTATAAAACAAATAACCCACTCCAATGATCTTTTTACTCCTCATGGGCGCCTACAATTCTGTTCTATTCCTTTATCATAAAAAGCTCTCATAAAGTGGCCTACACTTTCTATCTTCACTTTATCACTACAGTTCATTCCCAACTCCTTTCTTTTTTCTTTTTCAAATTTATTTTTATTTTTATTTATTTCTTTTCCCCCTTCCCCTCTGCCTGCCCTGCTGTTTTTGCTGTCTATGCTGTCTTCTCATCTCATTTTCTCTCCTGTAGGATTCACCGGGATTCAATCCTGGGGACCTCTGATATGGAGAGAGGTTCCCTGTCAACTGCACCACCTCAGTTTCTGGTTTCTGCTGCACTTCACCTTGACTCTCCCTTTGTCTCTCTTTTCATGCGTCATCATCTTGCTGCGTAACTCACTTGCCTGGGCACTGGCTCACCACGTGGGTACTCGCATGGGTACTGGCTCACTGCATGAGCATCCTTTCTCTTCTTTTTCACCAGGAGGCCCCAGGGATTGAACCCAGGTCCACTTATATGGCAGGCAGACGCTCTATCACTTGAGCCACATTTGCTTCCCCCAACTCCTTTCTGCAATCCTTCTCTCTGTATGGTCACTATAGCCACCAAATTTCTAAATCCTCATGCTCTTTAAATATGCTACAGAATGGGAAGCAGATTTGGCTCAACTGATAAGAGTGTCCGCCTACCACATGGGAGGTCCAGGGTGCAAACCCAGGGCCTCCTGACCTGTGTGGTGAGCTGGCCCACGTGCAGTACTGATGTGCACAAGGAGTGCTGTGCCACACAGGGGTGGCCCCGCGTAGGGGAGCCCCACACACAAGGAGAGCGCCCCATAAGGAGAGCCGCTCTGCACAAAGAGTACAGCCTGCCCAGGAGTGGCACTGCACACATGCAGAGCTGACACAGCAAGATGACACAACAAAAAGAGACACAAATTCCCAGTGCTGCTGACAAGAAAACAAGCAGACACAGAAGAACACAGTGAATGGACTCAGAGAGGAGACAACTGGGGGAGAGGGGAGAGAAATAAATAAATAAAAACATACATAAATAAAATAAATCTTTAAAAAATTAATTTGCTACAGAAATTTTAACATTTATAAAGGAATTACCATATATCATTTCCATTTATTCATTGTAACAACCCACTGAAATAAGCAGGGTAGTTATTATTATTTTATAAATAAAGATGCTAAGATTCAAAGAAATAAAACATTTTGCACACTGCAACATGACTGATAAATAACATATCTTCTAAACCCTAGCCATGTACTATAAAGTATTGAAAAATGAATGCCTATTAATAGGGAATGGATTAAAAAAAATACATGATCCATATATAGGCTATCTATAAGAGACATACCTTAGACCACAGGTTCTTAACCTTTTTGGTTCCAAGATCCACACGCCCCTTACTAAGTCCACACTATACTGTATATTATTTAATAACTATATCACACCTCTACCAACACATCCCCACAAGAATAATGTTTATCTGAATTTCAATTCAAGCTCATGGACTCCTTCTTAAGAACCCCTGCCTTAGACTCAAGACACAAATAGGTTTAAAGTGATAGGTTGGAAAATGTTATTCCAAGCAAATAGTAACCAAAAAAGAGTAGGAGTAACTATACTAATATACGAAATAGACTTTAAATGCAAAATTCTTACAGGAGACAAAGAAGGGCACTATTATTGAAAGAAGCAATCTACCAAGAAGAAAGAACAATTACAAACATTTATGCAACTAAATAAGGTGCCCCAAAATACATGAGGCAAACACTGACAAAACTGAAGGAAAAAACAGACTTCTCCACAATAGTAGGGAACTTTGATACACAGCTCTCAGCGGAAGATAGACTATCTAGACAGAAAATCAATAAGGAAACAGAGCTGTCAAACAATATTATGAATGAACAAACATATACAGAATACCACACCCCAAAACACCAGGATACACATTTTTCTTGAGTGTTCATGGATCATTCTCCAGGATAGATCATATGTAAGATCACAGAACAAGTCTCAATGAACTCAGAAGGAATGAAATTATATAAAACACTTCTCTGACCACAATGGAATGAAGCTGGAAATCAATAAAATCAATAATGGGCGGAGACTGGAAAACTCACAAATGTACAGGATTTAAACAACACAATATTAAACAACCAGTGTTTAATAAACAGTGTTTGGTAACCTACTCTCTCATTTTTCATTTGTCTGTGAACTTTAAACTTACCCGCATTTTTGAAAGACAGTTCTGCCAGATAAAGAATTCTTGGCTGGCAGTTTTTCTCATTCAGTACCTTTAACACATCATACCACTTTCTTCTCTTCTCCATGGTTTCTGTTGAAAGATTGGCACTTAGTCTTACTGAGGTTCCTTTGTATGTGATGCATTGCTTTTCTCTTGCTGCTTTTGGAATTCTCTATCTCTGGTATTTGTCATTCTTAATAATAGGTGTATTCGAGTAGTTCTATTCAGATTTATTCTGTTTGGGGTATGCTGTCCTTGGATATTAATATTTATGTCTTTCTTAAGGGGAGGGAAGTTTTTGGTCATTATCTCCTCAAATATTCTTTCTGCCCCTATTCAGTTTTCTTCTCCTTCTGGGACATCTGTAATGCATATGTTTGTGCATTTCGCATTGTCAATCAATTCCCTGAGACTCTGTTCCATTCTTTCCATTCTTTTCTCCTTGTCTTCCTTTCTTTCCAAGTTCAGATATTCAGTCCTCCAAGTCACTAATTCTGTCTTCCATCAATTCAAATGTGCTGTTACATGCTTCTATTGCATTTTTTATCTCATCCATTGTGTCTTTCATTTCCATATGTTTTGCTAGTTTTTTCTGCAGACTTTCTAACTGTTCTTTATATGCACCCAGTGCCTTCTTAATATTCTTTACCTCTTTAGTGATATTTCCCCTAAACTCCATGAACTAATTTTGGAGATGTGTGTGATTATCACTGATAAGTTGTCCTAAATCCTGTGTTTTGTCAGGATTTTTGGTGTGTTCCTTTGGCTAGGTCATCGCTTCCTGTTTTACAGAATGGCTTATAATTTTTTGTTGATGTCTAGGCATCAGAATATGGTTGTGAATTTACCCTGAAAGGAATTTATAGCCCTCACTGCTTACACAAAAAAAGAAGAGCTAAAAAGAAGCCCTAACTGCACAACTGGAGGAACTAGAAAAAGAACAGCAAACTAATCCCAAACCAAGCTAAAGGAAAGAAATTTAATAAAGACCAGAGCAGAAACAAATGAAACTGACCCTGCAGAAACAAGAAAAATCATAAGAGGATACTATGAACAACTATTTACACCAAAATCTAGACAACATGGATGAAATGGACAAATTCCTAGAAACACACAAACAACGTCCAATGACCCTAGAATAAATAGAAGACGTCAACAAACCAATCACAAGTGAAAAGATTGAAACAATCATTAAAAACTTCCCAAAAATGAAAAGCCCAGGACCAGATGTGAAGGTGTGGAAATGAAATAGAGTTAAGAGTAATACATTACGAGTATAACAAACACTGCTGATTTATAAATGTGACTGTGGCCGAAAGGGGTAGAATGTGGGCATAAATGTCATGGAAAGGACACTAGGGAATAATCTAGGGAATGTATAACATAGTGATTCTGGTGGTTTATGAAGACTGTGGTTAACAGTATAAATATAAGAATGTTCTTTTACCAAGTGCTAAGAATATGGAGATACATGGGAAAATTAAACTAATGTAACTTAAGGACAATCAATAATTTTATAACATTTTGCAGCAATGGCAAGAAGATATTATTTCAATACTAAGGGATAACAACAGAGGCATGGGGGGGTATGGGATTTTGCCTTTTGGAGTAATAAAAACATTCTAAAATTGACTGAGGTGATGACAGCACAACCCTGTGATGAAATTAAGAGCCAGTGAGTGTACACTTTGAATGGTTTGTACAAAGCATGGGACTTATAACACAGAGAATTCAGTGGTGGATGAGGGACTGTGGTTAACAGGACAAACAGAACATTTTCTCTTGAACAACAGCAAATAATATATTAATACAGGTGTTACTAATTGAGTGGGTTCAGGGGAAAAAACACACTAAGTGAAGGATATGGGCTATAGTTATATTGATGACGCTCTTGCAGAGTTTGTAACAGACGTTTCACAACAATGCAAGGTTTTGGTGCAGGACTGATGTATGGGAACCCTGTAGGATGATATGCAAGTTTGTTCAGTAAGTTTACAACATTCAGTGTACACTTGTTTGTTACACTTATACCCTTATGCATGTTCATGTGTGAATGATATACTACAGTAAAATTTTATAAGAACAAACAAAAACACAGGAAACTACAACTGCTGAAAAGGGTATGAAGAAATAGCAACACTCATTCACTGTTGGTGGGAATGTAAAGTGGTGCGGCTGCTGTGGAAGACAGTTTGGAAGTTCCTTAGAAAGGTAAGTATATAACTATCATATGATTCAGAATCCTAGTTATATACCCCAATGAACTGAAAGCAGGAACATGAACAGATATACACACACCAATGTTCACATCAGCATTATTCACAAAATTTGAAGCAACCCAAGTTACAGCAACTGGGAAGTGGATGTGGCTCAACTGAGAGCATCCGTCTACCATATAGAGGGTCCAGGGTTCAACTCCCAGGGCTTCCTGACCCATGCAGTAAGCTAGCCCACATGCAGTGCTGCCATGCACAAGGAGTGCCATGCCATGCAGGGATGCCCCCACATAGGGGTGCCCCACGTGCAAGGAGAGCCGCCCCACGTGAAAAAAGCACAGCCCACCCAGGAGTGGTGCTACACATATGGAGAGCTGACGCAGCAAGATGACCCAACAAAAAAGAGACGAAGTTTCCCAGTACTACCAGACAATGCAAGCAGACGCAGAAGAACACAGAGCAAATGGACACAGAGAGAGCAGAAAATGGGGGGGAAGGGGAGTGAAATAAATAAAATGAATCTTAAAAAAAAAAAAAAGTTACAGCAACAGAGAACTGACAAACAAAATGTGGTATATATGCATAAGATGGAATATTATTCAGCTGTTAAGAAGGAATGAAGTACTGACACCACAACATGAATGAACCTCACAGGTCTTATGTTGAATGAAATAGGCCAAACACAAAAGAACAAATATTGTTTGATCTCACCAATATGAATTAATTATAATAATTAAACTCAGAGGTAGAATCTAGAAGATAGTTTACAAGGAAACAGAATGGGGGTACAGAATGGGGAACTGATACTTAATTCTGTGCAGAATATAAAATTAAGTTGATTGTAATTCTTTGGAAATGGACAGCAGTGATGGTAGCACATTATTGTAATTATAATTAATAACGCTGAAGTATGTGCGTGTTGTTGAAAGGGGAAGTTTTGTATTATATGTTACTAGAAGGAAACCTAGAGGATAAAAAAAGCTTTCTATAACACAGTGAACCCTAAACCAGTAAACCTTGACCTTAATAAGAAACACTGTGTCAACTTTTGTATTCATGCACTCAGCTAATTTAGATTTAAGAACTAATAAAACTCCCTCATCTCTCCCATTATCCCAAAATTTTTAGTCCAGTTGAATGGGTAAAAAGCTTTCTCTATCCCACTTAACTAAGTTAGGTACACTCTATTTCTCTTGTCATACTCATTAAATCTACTATGAACAATCAGTAGCACTTGTAGTAATCTAATTCTGTGTGTAGTTTGGCAGAGGGGTTTCTCCTTCATTTAACTAGTTATTCCATGAGGAAAAACACCTGCCTATCTTGATCACTGCTGTACCCTCAGCACCTAGCAGGTCACCTCAATAAATACTGATAGGCTAGTTGACAATTAATAAAAATGAATATAGTATCTGTGATCATTTGAATTTTGTGAATCCCAGAAAACATATTCTTGAACTAATCCATTCCTATAGGTATGGGGTCCTTTGATTGCATTACATTCAGCTAAGGGACCCTTGATTAGATCATTTTAGGGTTTTTGATTGGACTAAGTCAATAAGGTATGACCCAGGTTGGTTTCCATCCTCCTTTTGGGTCTTATATAAACTGGGAACACAATGAAAGAAAGAGATACAGAGAAAATTCATAGTGGCATTATTCCCAATTGCCAAAAGTTGGAAAACCACCCAGATGTCCATCAACTGATGAATGGATAAACAAACCGGTATATACACAATGGAATATTGTGTATAAGAAAAAATGAAGTGATAAAGCATATGACAACATGGATGAACCTGGAGGACATTATGTTGAAACAAACCAGACACAAAGGACAAATACTGTATGATTACACTACTATGAACTAAATATACTATGTAACATATTATATAATTCATTTACATAAAATGCAAATCAATTTATAAAGATGAAATTTGATTAGCAGTTACATAGGGCTAGGGAGGGCATACTAAGGGGTGTGGAGTTTTTCTTTTTGGAATAATGAAATAGTTCTAAAATTTTTTGTCATGATGAATGCACAACATTGATTATACAAAAAGCCATTGATTATTCACTTTAGATAGATCGTAGGGTATGTGAATATATCTCAGTGAAATAGCTTAATAAATAAATAATTGTGGATAACCAGAAATAGCAGCTATGTACAACAGGGGAAACAGAGATTGAGAAGTGAAGCGTTTTCTTGGTGGTTGTTTTTTTTTTTATTGGATTTTTTTTAATTCCCTCCCCACCTTGTGGCTTGCTTGCTGTCTGCTCTCTGTGTCCATTCACTGTGCATTCTTCTGTATGTCTGTATATATTTTTATTTATCCCCCCCCTTGCACTTGCTTGTTGTCTGTGCTCTGTGTCCATTCACTGTGCACTCTTCTGTGTTTTTAGTTGTCTCCCTTTTTGTTGCATCACCTTGCTAAGTTGGCTCCCCACAGCACTTGCAGGCTAGGCAGCACTCCACCAGCGTGCAGGTGAGCCTGCCTTCACAAGGAGGCCCCAAGACACGAACACAGGGCTTCCCGTATGGTAGACGGGAGCCCAAATGATTGAGCTACAGCCACTTCCTCTTGGTTGTTTTTATTTATTATTGAAATAATGAAAATGTTCTAATAATGACTGAAGTGATGTATGCACAACTATGTGATCATATCAAATACCATTTATTGTACACTTTGAATGAATTGTATGCTTTATTTATACGTATAAAATTGATTTAAAATAAAAATCTTTTAAAAGGTGAAAAGAATTTACATGTCACAGAAACAAAATTCCTTCTCAATCGCATTATTTTTATTATGAACTTTCATCAGAACTTTTACTATTCTAAAACAGTAATAAGTTAACAATGACTCTTATAAGTCTTTTGTCATCAACAGATGGTTTTTTTTATGATGCTTCCCTAAAAACACTTGCAATCAGCTACAGGCCAGATGCTTCGTCTCCAACAAAAACAACTGTCTTGGAGACCCACAGAAAGGACTATGCCAGTACTTTGGGGCACAGACTTCTCTTAACACAGCTTAAATAACTTTAAGACCACACTACTGGGCTGAGTAAAGATTCCAGAAGTCTAGTGAAGAAGCCAATTGGTTATGAGATTGCTAACACAAGACTGAGTGGACCAAGGAAATTTCCCAGGACTGAATGAATTGATAAAGAATGAGGGAAAAAAAAAAGAGAGACAGAGACAGAAAAAAGGAGTTCTGCCCTGACCCTGCCATAAGACAGAAAAGACTCCAGGTTCACCTACAGTTCAAGAGAATCCCCAAGAGGCTCAAGGGGAAGATGCCCAAGGAGAAATGCCTGCTCACCCACAGCTGGGCTCAAGGAGAAAGTAAAAAGCAATCGAGAGACCCATGGCAGTACTCCAGAATCTGCTGGCAGCCACCCTTTGGTGAGAAAACACCCCTGATGATGCCTTGATTTGGATATTTTTGCAGCCTTGGAACTGTAAGCTTTTACCCTATAAAAATCCCATTATGGGAGCAGATGTGGCTCAAGCAGTTGAGCTCCCACCTCCCACATGGGAGGTCCCAGGTCCAGTTCCTGGTTGTCTCCTGGGAAAAAACAAACACAAAAACAAGCAAAACAAATGAAAAAAACCAGCTTAGGGAATCCATTGTGGTTCAGTGGTTGAGCACTGGCTTTTCATATAAGAGGTCCCAGGTTCATTCCCCAGGCCCTAATACTGCAAAAAAAATAAATAAATAAAATAAAAATCACCCTTAATAAAAGCCAACCATTTCTGGTATATTGCACTGGCAGCCTTTGGCAAATGAAAACAGTATCTAAAGCAGGGGTTCTTAACAAGGGACCAACAAGCTTGAATTTAAATTAAAAAAAAAACATTATTCTTGTGGGGATGTGTTGGTGCAGGTGTGATATATTTCTTAAATAATACAGAGTACAGTATGAACTTAGTAAGGGGTCTGTGGTTTTCCCCTGACTGGCAAAGCAGTGCATGGAACAAAAAGGTTAAGAACCCCTGATGTAAAGCATAGCAATATGCACTAAATCCAATAAATGTTCACTGATTTAACAAGAGTTTTGTTTTTCTAAATTTTCTTTTTTAGATTCAAAGATGGCCTTATATTTACAACAACAATGGATTTCTTAACAATGAAATTCAAAATTGCATTTACCCATTCAGCCACAGGCAGAGTTGCATTATCTCAGACCTCCCCAAATGATACTGGTGTATCTATGAAATGCAGACAATGGAGAGGCAAGCACTGGAGAAAGTGTGCATTAAATGGCAGGTGGATTACAATAAGAGGGTGGAACGGGAGACACTGAACTTTTCATGACCAGATTCATTCTCAAAATTTACATCCAGATAATTCATTCAACCTCTACGGAGGGAACTAAAAGATGAAGCACGTCTAATTTTTTTAAGTTATCAGATATACAGAATGCTATGTAATATAGATCCTAAACTGAAATTATGTTACAAAGTCAACTTAAGTCAACTTAAGTAATAAAGTTCACCTCTAGGAGATGCATAGGAATTTACACACCAGTATCACCAACAGTATCTAAACACAACTATGAATGGCAGTTAAATTATTCCTTTCCACTATCTCTATCATAGGTAGTATCTCTACACTACCTAACGGTAGCACTCTTTTATAAAAGACAGAGCTAAAGAGATGGCATTTCCTGTGCTAGAAAAGTAAATTTTATCTTCATTCCATTAATTCACTCCAAAAAATTAAAAGTCTCACCATTATTAGGAATCTTTAGGGACTCCTTTATGGCGTTTTTCTGGTCTTCGTCCTCCTCAAGATTTTCACTGGACTTCAACAGTCGATTTCTTAGGGAAGTCTCCTCACCCACCATTGTGTTCTCTAGGGAAGATATAAAAAGTTTTAAACTAAGCACTGGGTTGAGTAAGTTTTACAATTATCACCATACGTAGGGAATGTGGAAATTAATGACATACATATTCTCTTCCTTTTCTTTTAATCATATGTTTAAACATATTCTGGGAAGTGGATGTGGCTCAACTGATAGAGCAGCCACCTACCATACGGAGGGTCCAGGGTTCAAACCCAGGGCCTCCTGACCCGTGTGGTGAGCTGGCCCACGCGCAGTGCTGTTGCACGCAAGGAGTGCCTGCCACGCAGGGATGTCCCCACGCACAAGAAGTGTGCCCTGCAAGGAGAGCTGCCCCGGATGAAAAAAATCACAGCCCGCCCAGGAGTGACACTGCACACAGGGAGAGCTGACGCAGCAAGGTGACCCAACAAAACAGAGACACAGTTTCCCAGTGCCGCCTGATAATACAAATGGACACAGAAGAACACAAAGCGAAGGACACACGGAGCAGACAACGGGGTGGGGGGGGAAGAAATAAATAAAAAATAAACAAACAAAATAAACATATTCTGAGTGAAGCAAATACGAATTAGCCCCTATAAAGAAATGGCTGGCTTCAAAGGTATTTATTTAAACACAACCCTCATTTTAAAGAACAATTTAGATGAACAAGCAAGGCATAAGGTATAATCAATACTATAAAGTCATTGTAAATCATTGTCAACAGAGGACGACATACAGGGATTGGTATTAGAGCAACATTTAAACAAAGACTCAGAACGTAAGTTTAAGCAAGTTTAACCATAAACTGCACTGGGGGGAGCAGATTTTTGGAGCCCATTAAATAAGGTGCTGATTCATTAACAGTGATCTCACAGTCAACAGCACTAAAATTCAAGCCTGAACCAAGCTTATCTAATACTTGCATTTTTTCTGAAAGGCTCGTCACAGCCTTCTGGGGCTCAGCACTACAGCAATACAATTGGGGGCCATTTTAAACAGCAAAACCTCCAACAAAAAACACCCGAGTTAGGTGCCTGGTGCCTCCTAAAACCAAGCAAACAAACAAAAAAAACAACTCAGGGGAGCCAGTGTGGCTCACTGGTTGAGCATGGGCTTCCCATATACGAGGTCCTGGGTTCAATCCCTGACCACAGTACCTCAAATAAAAAGAAAAAAGAAAGAGGGAAAAAAAAAAACACACACACACACACAGCAACACCTTGTTTGAACTAAGGTGGGTGGAGCAAATGAAGTTTTTCACCACTCCACACAACCAGGAATGATGTGAAAGCACCCTGTATTAGTCAGCCAAAGGGATGCTGATGCAAGATACCAGACACTGGTTGTTTTTTTTAAAGGGTATATATTTAGGGTAGGAGCTTACTGATACCAGGCCATAAAGCATAAGTTACTTCCCTCAACCAATGTCTATTTGGAGAAAAATGGCTGCCGACTTCTGCAAGGGCTCAGGCTTCCTGGGTACCTATGTTCCTGGAGCTTGCTTTACTCTGGCTTCAAGATTCCTTCCTTCCTGGGGCTGGCTTCTCTTTCCTCTGTGAACTTACTTCCCCGTGGCTCCAGTTTAAGTCTTCAGCATCAAACTCCAAAATCAAAACTCCAACATTAAAAGCCCTCAACTCTGTTCTACGCCATGCCTTTTATCTGTGAGTCCCCACACTCAACACCCTAATCATAACTCAGTCATGCCCAGGTTCAGATCAGATTACAAGCATAATCCAATATTTCTTTTTGGAATTCATCAATTACATCAAACTGCTACACACTGCTACACACTGCTCAAGTGTAGTGTTACAAATAAATTTTAGCAAGGGGGTAAATTAGCAAATACGCAATCTGCAAATAAAGTTCAAACTGTATATAATAAATTAAGAATTACAAAAATATAACTCAAAAAAAGGCACAAGGTAAAGTGTTACTAAGAGCCAAATTAACAGGCAGCTGAGTGTGCATACAAATCTGGACACTGGCTAGAGATCTGGGATTCATCAGCATACATGAGGAAGTTAAGGACAAGACACAGCAAGTTCCTCAGGGAAATCACACTTCAAGAAAAGATGCTATAGAGGAAATAATACAACTAACATTTATATACCACATGCTATAGCTCAGTTAGTCCTCATAAAAGCCTATGCAATAGAGCCTATTACCTCACTTTACAGGTAGTTAAGTAACTTTCCCTGTAACATATTGCAAACAGGAAAAAAGAGGCACGTAAAAGGCCTAGTAGAGAATAGAGGAGAATCAGGAGCAAGGAGTGTTGAACCACAGCAATTTAAACCCAACCCGGGAAACAGATGTAGCTCAACCAACTGGGCACCCATCTACCATATAGGTCCAGGGTTCAATGCCCAGGGCCTCCTGGTGAGGGCGAGTTGGCCCACACGGAGTGCCGGCCCACACGGGAATGCTGCCCTGTGCAAGGAGTGCTGCCCTGTGTGGGAATGCCGTCTAGCACAGGAGTGCCAGCCAACGTGGAGAGCTGGCACAGCAAGATGATGCAACAAGACACACAGAGGAGAGAAACTAAGAAGATGTAGCACAACAGGGAGTTGAGGTGGTGCAAGAGAGTAATCACCTCTCTCCCACTCAGGAAGGTCCCAGGATCAGTTCCTGGAGCCACCTAATGAGAATACAAGCAGATACAGAAGAACACACAGTGAATGGACACAGAGGGCAGACAAGGGGGAATGGGGGTGTAGGGGGGAGAAATAAATCTTTTTTCAAAAAATTTAAATTCAGTCCCACTTTGCTTTCTGCAAACACCTGGGTCTTGAATGACGCAGTCCTGTCCTCCATAACCTAACATTAAAATACTTTTAGTTGCTTAGGTGATAAACAAAAGTGTCCAGTTTGTTTTGAAGTGAAATGGGGCCTGAAGTGTAACTAAATATTAAGAATTAACAAATAATTATGATTACAAAATCATTATATAGATGCCTTTGTTATTATAAAATAGCAAAAGGTTAGTATCTGAAATTGCTGAAACTGGCTGGATTTAGCCTCGACTTGCTATTACCATAGTCATTCTAAACAGGTCTCAGCCCTGGTTATGGTCACTCTAGACTTAATCTTACCCTTGAGTAAACTTACTGTTGTGGTGGTTATTCTAAACAGAACCTACTTTTGTTTATAGTTATTTCAAGATTATTCTCACCTTTGTGTATACTTGCCATTGTGATGGTAACCACTCTACTCTCCTGTTTGAATCCTTACAAATTCCTGCTCCCCATGGTTTGGGGAAGGCAGATTTAACACACCCCCATCTCCTGTACTTCCACCTGTGTCAATAAACCTGCTTTCTCTCATGACAATCCAGTGTGGACTCCAATTCATCTGCTCTGGGCGATAAGCCAGAGGGATCCCTTTGGGGTTTCCTTCAAAAAGATTCAGGAGGGAAGCAGACTTGGCCCAATGGATAGGACGTCCGTCTACCACATGGGAGATCCGGGGTTCAAACCCTGGGACTCCATGACCCATGTGGAGCTGGCCCATGCGCAGTGCTGATGCGCGCAGGGAGTGCCGTGCCATGCAGGGGTGTCCCCCGCATAGGGGAGCCCCACGCACAAGGAGTGCGCCCCATAAGGAGAGCCGCCCAGCGCGAAAGAAAGTGCAGCCTGCCCAAGAATGGCGCCGCACACACGGAGAGCTGACACAACAAGATGACACAACAAAAAGAGACACAGGTTCCCATGCTGCTGATAAGGATAGAAGCAGTCACAGAAGAACATACAGTGAATGGACACAGAGAGGAGACAACTGGGGGGAGAGGGGGAAGGGGAGAGAAATAAAATAAAACATGTTTGGGAAAAAAAAAAAGATTCAGGAAAAGGTAATCTGTGGCCAATACTACAGCAAAGTCAAGTAGGATGAAAAATGGATGAAAGGGCAACATGGGATATTTAGCAATTTGAGGTCCTAACAATTACCATTTACAGTTTCAATAAAGAGGAGAGGGATATATTGGAGTGGGTTGCAAGATGAGTTGAGGAAGTGAAAACAGTGATCATAAGACTAATCTCTGAAGAGGTCAGGCAGTAAAGGAACCCGGAACTAATATTTACTGAGCCAGTAAGATTTACAGTGTCAAGAAGCACAGTCAGTGCATCACATATACTTCATTTAACATTTCCATGTTAAAAGAAGTGGGAGATTTAGAAATGCTAACTTACTCCAAGTCAAACAGCAGTAAAAGGCAGTGGAAATATTTACACTGGAGGTGGCATAAAACAAAGTATAGATAGCTATTTAAAAGTACAATGACATACTGACTGAACAAGAATTTCTTAAGAATCTAATCTGGGTGTTGTAATTTTGTAATATTCAGTTGTGACAATATCAAATTTGCCTTAGGAAAACAAAACAAACATGTTGGAAAGAAATGTCTACTTTAGCCTGCCAGCAGTGTTAGTGTTTCCAAAAAGAACCTATAAATCATAAAACAAATAGTGATCTCCCACTCTGGAGAAGGAAATGAGCGCTACATCTCCCTAAGGTTTGGGGAGGGGGGGGAACATAAAATTTCTCCCTTTTCTCTCCTAAGGATTGCTCTAGTACAACCTTCCAACTTCTTCAAACCAAAAAAGTGGGACATCAAGGCAACCATTAAAACCAAAGTACAAGGAGAAATTCTCATTTATATCCCTACGGTTACTGTAACCATTGAGCCTATGTGCTAAGTTACAAAACAAAAGGTCTCACATTTAACATATCAAGCGTGACTGGCCTTTGCTAAAAACTTTTTCCATTTCTTTCACAGAGAAAGCAGCACTCTTCCAGAACACTGAGTGTTTTTTCTTTAAGTAATATTTCCTATTTAAAAGTTCCTTCATCTGTCCTCCAGTCATTTATGCTTTCATTGTACCAGGATCTGCCAAGACCCTGAGAAAAATACAACTAGCCCAACCTACTTACATAGTAGTAGAGGAAACAAAACATCTAATTAACACAACTCATTACAACTGATGATTAACTTCTACTAAAGAGAGTACAGTGTTAGAACTTAACCACGGTGTGGCTTTCCTGGGGAAGTAATACCTGGGCTTATATATTTGAAGAATTTATAGGAGACTAGGAAACCGGAGAGGACCAAGCATTGGAAGTGGAGGGAATCCCTCAAAACCAAAGGATAAGAAAGAGAAAGAGCTTTCCCAGGAACAAAAATAAAGCCAGGGCAACCTGAACACAGAAAGCCATGAGGAAAGTGACCCAAAACGAGCTAAAGGACTCACTGAGTATTCTGCTCTTTATCCTAACAGAATGTAAAATCTTTCACGGGTTCTAAGCTCGTGATGCATGGAGATAAACACATTTCTACAACAATTACTCTTAAATGCGTCAAAATTCCGTCAGAAGTACATTCTCATACCTAGAGGGCACATAAACTTCCCTAACAATCCATTCATCAATCTTTCCCAACTTCGAGAAAGCAAAAAAGAATGCTTCAAAGGTTAAGCATTAAGAGAGAAAAAGACAACCAGTCCGGAAAGAAAAAAAAAGTTTTAAACAGATGGCGGCCACGGAACTATTAAAAGAATAAAAAGACCAATGATTTCAATGAACTTATCCTATACGTAAATAATGCAAAGAGAGAGCAAAGCTTGTTGTTTCCCATTTACAAGTTCAAAATGAGCCCTCCGTGTGGAGGGTGTGTATACATAATTTAATTGTACGGCAATTTAAATATTTAAGGGCAACGACAGAAACTTAGTAACTACATTATAACATGTAAAAATAAATTCAGGGCCTACTTAAAGGCTTTGGTGCCCAGATAAATTTCGATGTTTTGCAGAGCTCTGCTTCTTTCCTCACTTTTCCGAACTTCGTAAGAAGCTGACTTGCTGGGTGCATTTTTTCGCTTCGCTTTTTAAAGAATAAAATGTCCCTTTACTCATTACTGTCTTCACTGCCAGCTTGAGAGATGCCTCAGGATGTGACGGGCACCGAACAAACGCCCAAGGCTTACAAGGCTGCCGGGAGCCCGGGCGCCTGCCGGGACCTTCCCTGCGCTCTCCGCACAGCCTCCCACTCCCCGGGACCCGCAGGGCCTCCGCCCCCCGGATGCGCCGCCGCCCCTCGGCGCGGGAAGCCCGGCTGGAGGCGGGTGGACCCGGGCGGGAAGGGAGAAGGCGGGGGGCACCGGCGTTACCTGGAGCCGGGACCCGCCCGAGGAACTCGGCGAAGCGGCAGGGCCGGGGAGACGCCGCAGCACTGCCCGCGGGAGAGGCGCCCGCAGCCGCTCTCCGGAGGCCCGAGGTCCGCACTGCCCGCGGCCGCGCAGCGCGCGAGCACAGCGCCGCCTCGCGGCGCCCCCGCCCGCCCCCAGCCCCCCGCCACGTCACGCGCCGGCGAGCGCGGGCTCCGCGTTCCATTGGAGGTCCCGGCGGCCGGGCCCCGCCCACCGCCCGGCCCCGCCCCCCGCCCCGCTCCCCCTCCCCCTCGCCCTCCGGCTGCCGGGGCCTGCCGCCCGAGACCCCCAGCCCCCGCCGGCCCCCGTCGGCCCCCGCGTCGCGAGAGGCGAGTTGCGCGCGGGAGACCCGGCTCCGGCGAGACCACGGCTTGCTTTCCGTTTCCACCCCAGCGATCGAGTTCGCGGCAGCAACGGGACCCGGGCGACCGGAATGGAAAAACTTCCTGCAAGTCCGACAGCAGCCGCGCACGTGGTAGTGCCCGCCTGGGGAGTGTGGCAGTTCTTCCGTGGACTCCCAGAAGCCGCCTCAGGAGGTGTGGATCAGGACGGGAGAGCTGACCCTGTAGAAACAAGCTCGAAGCCGTGGTCAGAGAATTGTGTGAGCGGCAGTAGGAAGCCACATGAAATGATGAGGCACTTAAGTAACTTAAGAGTCCTTTCCGGCTCTTTGGGACTTCACGATCCATGAAAAAATAACGATGCAAGGAGATTTAAGACGTAGATTAGATACCACAGTTAATCGTGAGATGTCATGATGGCACAGTTAGCTGATTTAGGGATGAGGTAGGTGAAAAGGCAGGATGACTGGAGCCGAGACTGAAGAGCCTCACTCAGCCTGCAAACCAGTCAAGCTCACTGGCAGCCTCATCACTCCATCCCTCCTTCAAACCGGTTGGGACGGTGCCCCTTGACCCTGTCAGTGTTCATGAAACAGTGGGTCACACTATTACCTAACCTGACACTCTCTGTGCACCTTTTAACAGAATGGATTTCTTAACAATTTCTCCTGGGAGCAAAGCAAGCAGCACTGGTTACCCCAAGGCAGAACAGGCCTAAGTTGAGTTAATACCGCCCAGTTTTGCCTCTTCTGATTGCTGCTTCTGCCAACTAGATGGGGAGAAGATCCTGTCCATCCCAACATCTTTTGTGCTACACCTCTCCCCTCCCACCAGTTAAAGGGCAATGGGAACACAGTCATTCTTTGCTATTGGGACTCTGCTGGCCACCTTTTATATATACACGAAGACTCTTGCTTTTTTACTGTTTCATTTATTTTTTCAAAAACTACTGATGGTGTGTTGTTCTGGTGCTAGAGATACAGCAGTGAATAAAACAGAAGAGGCCCCTGCCTTTAGAAGCTTGTTTCTAGTTGAAAATATAAATTATAAAAAAGTAAAAGATCATTTGAGATAATGTAAGTGTTGAGAAGAAAAAGAACAGAGTGGTCAGAAAGGACTTTCTGAGGAGGGGATCTGAGCTAAGATCTAAATGAAAAGGAGCCAGTCATGCCAAGCATTGGGAAGAAGAACATTCTAAACAGAGGATAACAGGTAAAAATGCCCTGAGGCTGAACAAGTTTGGATTGTTTGAGGAGGCCTGGGTATGGTAAGTGAAGGGTATGAGATTGATGTTACACAGTTAAGCAGGAGCCAAATCATGTGGTTTGGATTTAAAATTTATTCCACCTGTTTTATAGAGAACGTCTTAGAGAGGAACAGGGAGAATCTTGAGAACAATAGTGAACTATTAGTCAAGAGCATGATACAGATCGTGATAATCTAGATAATCTAGGGTATTTGTCATGGAAATAGAACTGGAAGGGTTTCAGAATATTTTCTTGAGGTGCAGATGTGAAGAAAGGCAGTAAATCAGGTGACTTCCTTAAGCAACTGGGAGAAGGCAGTGCCATTAAGTGCAAGAGAAAAGAACATACTGTGCGACTGGAGAGACCTTGAAAACCTCTGCCCAAATTCTGAGCCTCTCTCACCCACAGCCTGAAAATTTCACAATCCTTGATCTTGGGATCAGGACTCAGTTAAATGTTTCATCTTATTCCAAACAAACACGGGGTAGAGAACCTATACTAGGTACTGGGAATATAAAAATAAGAATATCTCTTCTTCTGGATACTTCTGCAAGAGTAGGGATTTAGTTTCGGACAAGGGGGAAGGCACATTCCAAGCAAAGGAAAAAAAATGAGGTAAAAGAACACAAGACAAGGAACCAGAACCATTTAGAAGACATGATGGTAGTAGAGTAGTGTTATGGTGTAGGGTACCAACTTAGGGTGACAAGAGGTAAATATGGAGTTAGGGCTTAAAGTGTTTGTCAGCCATGCTGTGACACTCTGACTCAGACTCTGCTAGGCAATGTGGAGCAGTGAAGGATGTTAAGCAGGGGAGAGTCATGATTTAGGAAACTATACTAGAGGATGATGTAATTGCAGGTAGTTAGATCAATTAGAAGGCCGTTGCCTTAATATAGGTGAGAGATAAAGGCCTAAACTAAGGCAATGGCATGTGAGATGGAAAGTAGGGGGCAAAGTTGAGAGACATTTAAAGGGACCATTACCAGAATTAGATGTTTGGCTGTATTATGGATTTTTTTTTTTTAATGGTTTATTGAAGGCCGGCCGGACTTGGGAGCTTTTTGTTTGAATCCCGAACTTGTATTATGGATTTTGGGTTTATCAGCATGGGTGGCTGGAGTCAATGTTGACTGAAGACTATATATTCTGGAGAAGGAGCAAAAATAAGTTTTACTTGGGTTAATATGTAAGATGAACTAGTCCATCTTCTACTGAGACATGAAGGAACTGTACAAGTAGCAATCAAGTTTTGTGTTGTGTTTTTTTCAGTGAAAAAAACTTTTAACATTTTTTTCTGTTTATGTCAATAATGCATGTTTATTGGGAGCGAATGTAGCTCAGTGGTTGAGTGCCTGCCTCCCTCATAGGAGGTCCTGGGTTCAATCCCCAGTACCTCCTTAATAATAATAATGATGCTTATTGCAGACAAAAAATCAAATACAGAAAAACACAAAGATAAAAACCATATATTATCCTGCTACCCATAGATGCAACTAAATTTGGCCCTAGGAAAAGAAAAAGTGACCTGAGCCTGGGGACTGAGCTGCACTGCCTGAAGGCACAGGGTTGGACCAGGAGCTGGAGAGGGAAATGGAACATGAAACCAAGCCAGGTTTTAAAACATAAGCATCTCAGCTTGAAAGAGTCACATCTCTCTTAACTGTTCAAAATAAGCAATAAATCTTTCCTTTGTTTTCTTTTTCTTTTTTATCAATAAATCTATCTCATCCCGTTAAGTGTAATTTTAGTATTGGCATCCAGGCATAGGGAAAACAAAATACTTGGATTCATCTAGGGTTTTGTGATTAAGATTAAAGACAGTGGAGCAAAGGTGTGTATCAGGATAAACCAGGCAAACCAGGACATTGGTAATTGGTGTGTCCATGAAAACTCAGGGACAGCTGGAGTGCTGTCTTGTTTATGTTTTCCTAAAGCACATACCTAAGAGTTACCTGATAAGTGTATTGGCTGAATGAATGAAGCCAACTGAAGGCCTAAGTCCCCAGACTGTGGGAAGATCCCAAAGACACTAGGGATGAGTCTCAATTACATTTCTTCTCTTAGCGATTCAGTCATCTTCCATGCTATGTAATCACTTGTTTTTCTGCAAACGGAAATCTTTATATACAAAAGAGACAAAGATCTATCCAAGTTAGTAGGCTGCCAGCTTGACTCCATGGATTCTCTAGCCCTAAATATTTTAAGTAACAAACTACATTCTAGACACCACCGTAGACGTAGAACAACTCAAGGGATGTGTGTGCATGAGGAAACACCAGTAATTGGGTGCTATTACTGTCCCATGGAAGAAGAGAAGAGGGCCACACAGCTGCTGCTGACCCAGTTCATCTTCTCTGGCATCAGTGAGGCAGGCTAGATAGGGACTCATAGGGGAATCTGGAACCTGGCAGAAAAACTGCTGCCATTAAGCATGTGGCCTTTGGTACCCCCAAGACAGCTGCTGGAAGACCTTTCCGAGAACTTACATTTGGAACAGGATTTCTTCTGGAAGTCAGGAGAAGCCATAGATATTCTCCACAGGCCTTATCACTGGCCCTTCCTAGGGATTGTGCCCCACAAACAACTGGGACTCCTCCCCTGTCATTAGCAATGGAGCAGAATCATTCATGGTTTAGAAAGCAAGGGAAGAAGAGATATGATATGGGGGCATTTTCAGGATTTGGAGTTGTCCTGGGTGGTGCTGCAGGGACAGATGCTGGACATTGTATGTCCTGCCATGGCCTGATGGGTGGACTGGGGGAGAGTGTAGACTGCAATGTAGACCACACCATTATCCATGTGGTGCAGCAGTGCTCCAAAATGTATTCACCAGGTGCAGTGAATGTGCCACGATGATGGAAGAGGTTGTTGATGTGGGAGGAGTGGGATGAGGGGGTTGGGGGGTATATGAGGACCTCATATTTTTTGAATGTAACATTTAAAAGAAAGTAAAGAAGAAAACACACACAAAAAGCAAGGGGGACATCAAATTGGCCTTGTTCTTGCTTTATACCCCCTGCTCTTGCCTTCTTCCCCCCTGCCTGGGATGGGATGCAAGTAAAACCTAGGCATTTATAATCTGTAATGGAGAATCATTGTCTGTAAATCAGCCCTCTTTTATCACTTTTCAACCCCTTTCTCTCTACCATGTCTACTTTCTACCCATGATCTGTTATTTTCTCCCATTTCTCTTCCCTTCCTTCCTTAATAAATTAATAAATTACTGGCCTAACTAACCTGGCTTGATCTTGAAATTCATTTCTTGTAGCCAAGAACCTAGAGAAAAATCCGGCAACATTAAGTTCTTTCGCCAAAAGGAAGGGCTAGCTTCCTTTAATAGAAAGTTTTTCAATAAGCTTGTATTATTTATCTAATAAATCTATTCCTTCATGGAACTTTAAAAATCCACATTCAAACAATATAAAAAAGTATATTGGGAGACAGAAAAATCACATGAAATTCCACCACCCTGAGTGAACCACAGCAATTTAAATCTAGCTCCATTTTGGTTTGTTTGGTTGATGGACAAAAGTGTAGTTTTGAAGTGAAAATAAGCCTGAAAGTGTAACTAAAAGTTAAGAATTAACAAATGATTATGACCATAAAATCATATAGATGCCTTTATATTTAAACAGCAAAAGGTTAATATCTAAAATTGCTGAAACTGGCTGGATTTAGCCTAGACCTATTATCGTAGTCCTTCTAAACAGGTCTCAGCCCTGGTTCTGATTACTCCAGACTTAGCCCCACTCTTGTGTCTACGTACTGTTGTGATGGTAATTATAGACTGGACTTAACTTTATTTATAGTTATTTCAAGACTAGCCTCACCCTTGTGTATACTTGTCATTGTGATGGTATCTACTCTACTCTTCCCTGTTTGAATCCATAAAAACTCCTGGTCCCTGTGGTTCTGGAAAGGCAGATTTGTGGCACCCCCATCACTTTTCGTCTGCTGGCATTAATAAACCTGCCTTGGGATGTAGCTCAAGCAATTGGGCTCCCATCTACCATATGGGAGGTCCAGGGTTCGATTCCTGGGGCTTCCTCGTGGAGGCAAGCTGGCCCATGCAGAGTGCTGGCCCGTGTGGAGTGCTGGCCCGCACGGCACTCGTGGTGCGGCAAGATGATGCAACAAAAAGAGACACAGAGGAGAGACAATAAGAGGCGCAGCAGACCAGGGAGCTGAGGTGGTGCAAGAGATTGAACACCTCTCTCCCACTCCAGAAGGTCCCAAGATCGGTTCCTGGTGCCACCTAAAGAGAAGACAAGCAGTTACCTAAGAACACAAGAGAAAGGACAGCAAAATCAGAGAGTGAATGCAAAAATAAAAAAGGGGGGGGGGGGGGGAGAGAATAAATAAATAAATAAATCTTTTTAAAAAATAATCCTGCCTTCTTTCATGACCTTCCCAGTGTGGACTCCAATTCATCTGCTCTGGGCAAGAACTCAGGGGGACCCCTGTAGGGTTTCCTTCAATTTGGTACCCCAGGTGGGACCCCACAACCTATGAAGAGATTGCTGCCTGGTGGAATCCTCAACCCTCGGGGTTGGATGTCTACTCTTTCAGTCCAGCAGCTACCAGAGTTCTCTTAGCTCTGAGGATTGAGGATCTTGAAAGCAGCAGGTCATGAGGGAAAACAGTTTACCCTGAGACTTCAGTGACCTCAGTGAGTATAAAATTAAGTTGGTTTTGGTCTTGGTTTTGGTTTTATGGTAGTGGTTTCTTTGGTTTTAGTTTTGGGGTGATGGGTTAAATCCTCTGCCAAAACTGTAAGTGGCAAGCCCACTCTTGGTTTTTAGGCTTCTAGATTTCTAGTTTTGGGGATGGAATAGTTCTAAGGACTGTGGGTTGGAGTCCCGCCTGGAGACCTCTTGCCATCCGTGGGGAGTAGTCCCTAGGTATGAGATCTCACCATTGGGCTGGAGCAGTATCCTCAGCAGCACAATAGCTCCTGTCAAAGCTGTAAGTGATTTTTTTTACCACGCCTAGTTTAATAGGGAAGGGAGCAGCCCTGGCATAAGGAAGCGTTGCTGAGTTTGGTTGCCTAGGTCTTGGTTTCTGTCTTAAAGAAAATATACTGGAATTGGTGTTACTCATCCAAGGTTTGTCTGAAAGCTGAGAAGGTAAATAAGCAGAGTTCTGAAGTAAAGGAAAATGTTGTAGATTATATTTTAAAGCATTGGGAACAATTTGGTTATAACCAATGACTTAAAAAGAACAAAATTTTTGTGCAAAACTGCATGGCCACAGTGCAGATTAGAATAATCAGAAAGAGCCTTCAAAAAGATCTCTCGAATATGTTATTTTACAGTTAAACTTACTTTGTAAGAGAATGAGAATTAAAAGTCAAATTAGTGAGTTTTGTGTTTTTGTTCTAACTCTATTTGTGCCTATTTATTCAGTGTATATTTTCAAACCTCTGGATGGTAATATCAAATTAACAGATAAAAATTAAGAGTACTCGAATCAAATTGTTAAAAATTAAATAAGTGCATGTATATGATATTCTAATGCTCTTTTAAAACTTATGGTCTAGATCCTCAAACCTTGAAGAGTGAGTGTTTTGGAGATAAACAAGTCACAGAAATCTGACTGGAGACACTATTTAAAGGGAAAAAAAAACAAAACATTGAAAACTAAAAGGTTGTCCTGAATTCCTCCACAGTCTTTCTGTGGCCTATCCAATCCCCAGCGTTTTCTCCTAAACTTGACTGAATTTGAATGACTCATAAAACCAGTTTTAGAGACTATGGGGGAGATGTGAATATAGCTTAGAATATAGCTTAGGCCTAAAAATTAAAAATGATAGGGACAGGGAAGTGGATGTGGCTCAAGTGATTGAGCTCCAGGTGAAGGCAAGCTAGCCCATGTGGAGAGCTAGCCCGCAGAGTTCTGGCCCACACGGCAAGCTGGCCCAAGCAAAGTGCTGGCCCGCACAGCAAGCTGGCCCGAGCACACAGCTGGTGCAGCAAGATGATGCAACCAAAAGAGACACAGAAGACCAGAGAGCTGAGGTGGTACAAGATATTGAGCACCTCTCTCCTACTCCAGAAGGTCCCAGGATTGGTTCCTAGTGCCACCTAAAGAGAAGACAAGCAGACACAGAGCAGACATTGGGGGGCTGGGGGGTGGGGGGGGTAAATAAATAAATCTTTTTAAAGAATGATAGGGACAGGAAAATGGATGTGGCTCAGGCAACTGGGTTCCTGCCTACCACATTGGAGGTCACTGGTTTGGATCCCAGTGCCTCCTAAAGAAGACAGTGAGCTGGCACGATGGACCAGCACAGCAAGTTGATACAACAAGAAACATAAGAAGAAAAAATATAATGAGGGATACAACAAAGCAGGGAGCGGAGGTTTCCAGTGCCTCCTAAAAAAGACAGCAGGTGACATGACAGGCAGGCATGGTGAACTGACACAACAGATGATGCAACAAGAGACCCAGTGAGGAAAAAAAATGAGAGACACAATAAAAGCAGGAAGCGGAGGTGGCTCAAGCAATTAGGCATATCCCTCCCACATCAGAGGTCCTGAGTTTGGCTCCCAGTGCCTCCTAAAGAAACAAGGAAGACGACAGACACAGCGAGTGAAAAACAACAAGGGGGTGGGGTGAAATAAATAAGAATAGATCTTTTTTAAATGATAGGGACAAAGGAACATAACAAAATACACTTTGTTGTGCAAAGTTTGTCTTGTATTTCCACAATTAAATTTTAACAACCTTGAGATGAGAGTAACTAATAATCCAGTGGCCAAATTTTAGTAAGTGAAAGAAAATGTCCTTGGAAACTAGGGGAATGGTTTTTTTTTCCTAAATCATGATTAAACAATAAAACAATTATATTTTTCAAAGTCTGATAGTCAGTATGCTTTTGAGGTTATTTATAATTTTAAGGTATTATGAAAACAAGTTTTAAACTTTGGAGGAAAAAAAAAAAAACTTTTTTTTAAAGATTTATTTTTTTTTATTTATTTCTCCCCACCCCTTGTTGTTTGTGCTTACTGTCTATTGTCTGCGTCTGTTCATTGTGTGCTCTCTATGTTTCCCCATCTTCTTTTTAGGAGGCACTGGGAACTGAAGCTGGGATCTCTGAGGTGGTACGCAGGAGTTCAACTGCTTGAGCCACATCTGCTTCCTGAAAGAAAATATTTCTTATATAAATATCATTATTTTAATTTTATTCTATTCAGGTATAATATCCCTAGGTTTATATGAATACTAATAAAATAAGGTAGCATGAAGTCTGTTAAATCTTTAAGATGATGATGCTGAAGACAGGGAGAGGAAAAAGGAGGTATAATTTTGGGGTATTTTCGGGACTTGGAGTTGTCCTGAATGATACTGCAGGGACAGATGGATGACATTATATATCCTGCCGTAACCCACTGAATGGACCGAGAGAGTGTAAATTACAACCTAAACTAAAATCCACGCTATGGAGCAGTGCTCCAAAATATATTCTCAGATGCAATCAATATATAACACTAATGAAGGAAGTTTTGACGTGGGAGGAGCGAGGGGTGTGGGGAGTGGGGTATATGGGAACCTCTTATATTTTTTAATGGAACATTTTATGTGATCTGTGTATCTTTTTTTAAAAAGATAATTAAAAATGAAAATTTTAAGTTTTTAACTAATGAAATTATTGTTTTTAGAAATGTTTCAAGGGGTATGGAGTTGTTCTTTTTTGAGTAATGAAATAGTTCTAAAATTTTTTTTGTGATGATTAGTATACAACATTGTCATTATACTAAAAGCCATTGATTGTACACTTTGGATAGATTGTATGGTATGTGAATATATCTCAGTGAAACTGCTTTCAGAACAAAACAAAAGCAAACAAATAAACTAATTGTTACCTAGAGTGAAATGACTAGTTTTTCACAGGACAGAATGTGGGATGTAAGATGAGACTTAAATGGATATGGAAAGAAGTAGAATGTTTATGATAGCTTGTAAAAGGGAGTGTGCTTTGTCCTAAGACAAGATAGCTGGTTTTCAGAAAATCAGGGTGGAAATATGTAGGATAAGACTTGAATGGATATGGAATGTTGTAGAAGGGTTGTGAAAATAGATTTTCCTTGTTGCTGACTGTAATTCAGTAAGCTTATTTAAAAGTATAATTTGTCTTGAGGCGAAGTAAGTAGTCTGTGTGGTTATGGATGGTTATGAGAAGTTTGTAAAAGCGTTTTCTAAACTGAAAGATTACAATGTAAATGACTGATCTGGGAAATCTAGGAGTTGATAATGAGAACAAAAAGTAACTTCATAGCAGAGAAACCTATCAGAGGCCGCTTTAATCTATTATGATCTACTTTCTCTCTCTGTTAAAGTAACAGTTTTCTTAAATTGTTCATCTGTTTTAAGTGAAAAAATATATATATATATATGTCCTTTTGAAATGATGAATATATATGTCCTTTTGAAATGATGAATATATAAAGCACAAAGAGTCTGTACGTTATCAGAATGGCTTCATGTACTCCATGCTGCCCTTACCACATCCTTAATGGTTTTAACAAACATACAGAGCCACTTCTATTATGGAAGTTAAGTCTATTCCTAACTATTTTACTAATTTATTTGTCACTGTGCTAAATAGAGGCCTGTTTAAATATGATGTTCAGAGCTGGTGACTTTTAATACTCTAACAAAATGCTTAAGAATATCTTTAATTATAAACTGTTACAAAAGAATTTGTTCTTTCACTTTGTAAAAAAGTGAGGTGATAAAATATATTTGTCTATGAAAATTAACATTATCAATATATTTGTATTTTAATTAACAATGGAAAAATATATTCCAAAACTGAAAACTCATAATGTTTGTGTAAACTGTGGAAAAGTGTAAATGGGATTTTATTTTAGTCACATAGTATTCTGACCAAAATTTTGATCAAGGTGTTAAACTTCCTTTTAAATTAAAAAACAAACAAACTGGTTTGTCATAAAATACTGTGCATAATCACAGTATTTATGTCCTAAAACTATTGTGAATGTATAGAATTATATTTACAGCTAAAGGAAATATTACTTATAAAATTATATCAAATCGAGTATTAACTGCCTATTTCAGACACTTAATACTTATAAGGATCTGTTTTACATTTACCACTCTGAAATTCTAAAGAATCATAGCTGAAAGTAATATATTCTTAGGGTGGGGATACTTATATTCCAATAAGCATATAATTATATTAAGGTGGTGATAACAATGATAATAGGAAGATAATCTTGATTCCATTAGCAATCTTAGGTTTTTGGGAACTTAATAGAAAAAAAATAGTTTTCTTCTGGTACTGCTGAAGTTTCTTTGTGGTAAACAGTTTCTTTCTAAAAGAGAAAACATGAAGGAAAAATTAAATGTAATTTACATATATATGTTGGGATTATATGAAAATTCTTAGAAACTTTAAAGTTCTCACTGCCTATTCTATCCTAATACTGATCTACATGATATTGTTGGTTATAGTTTAAGTTATTCCTAGAAAATTGTGGTATTATGAAAACAACCAAAATCTCCTATCTGTTACACTGGTTTGCTCTGATGCTTCTCTAAAGGAGCATGCAGTCGGCTCATCTTCAACAAAAAGGGACTTTAAAGGAGAAGCAGGGCAAGTCTATAAGTTGTGTTTTACCTGTTGATTAACATAATCTTGGTAAAAATGTAAAAATAAAATGAAACAAAATTCTTACTATGGCCTGTAGTTAATGATCTCTAGTAACAGCTTTATTTTAAATGCTCATAAAGAAATTAAGACCTAGATTGTAAGCTCTTGTAACAGTCATATATACCTGAGCTCTGTTCTCTAATTTTATTTCTAAGCCCTAAGGTGCCTTACTCTTGGGATATAACATAATAGCTCCTAGAATTTTTAAGGGCTTGTATGACATCTGGAACTCAGAGCTAAAGTTAACCAGCTCGAAAGGTGCTTAAAAAGCAGCATTAATTCTAATAGACCATGCCAATTAAAGAAGTTAAAAGAAATCAGATTTCAACTAAAAGGCAAATGGAGGGGCAGCGGATGTGGCTCAAGCAATTGTGCACCTGCTTCCCACATGGGAGGTCCTGGGATTGATTCCCAGTGCCTCCAAAAACACACACACACAACTAATAACAACCCAGGGGAACTGATGTGGCTCAATGCCCCCACCCAGTACTTAAAAAAAAAAAGGCAAATGGAGGAGATTTCTGGGAAGATAGAGGATTAGAGAGGCAGAGAGATCACTTCTCTCCCAGAAAAAAAATAGCTAGAGGACAGGCGGAGACAGTCTGGAGGACTGTGCTGGGGCTCAGGACACCAGGGAAAGATGAGACACCAATCAGGAGAAAGGGGCAAAGGAAATACATCTCAACTTGCTGAAAAATCCCATGAGGAGAACTGAAAAAGCAGCACTGGGCAACCATTCCCCCACCTAGGAAGCAGCTAGCAGTCTGCGTACTGCAGTGGCTATGGACTGAGAGGGTTGCAGAGGTCCTTTTCCCCTAAAAGGGGAGAGGGAGGGACACAGCCTACAGCAAATTAAGATTTTGGCCAGTGAACTTGGTCTACTCTGTGGGAGGAGTCCCATACTTCCAGGAGGGGCTGTGACGTCTGACAAACTAAGATGACTTCTTATACTCTAGGCCAATCCTTCTTTTAAAAAATTTCCCCTATATCTTGAAAACAAAGGTCATCTTTGCCTAAATTTAATAAAGTTTGTGGGTTGTTACATGCCAAAATTGGAGATAAATATTACTTTGTAGTACTGAAAAGGCTTGAGCGTCAAAGTGATTAACAAAAAACACTTAAGTTGTCTTCTCAGATACAGCGAATTCAATAGATTATTTAATCACACAGTATTATTTCTCAATAATGTCAAGCATCCATTTTCTCATTTCTCTACATGTCCCCAATTTACAGTACCACATGATGGTATTTGTAATAGTGTCATATGGCACCTGAGATAAATTTTGCAAAATTAAACAATTCATATTACTCTTAAATTTATATACATGTAAATCTAAATGTAAATTGTGTGAAGCATACTAATTCTTTTTATTGACAACTAGATGGACTCCAAAGGCTGGAAATGTAAGTTCTTTTTTTTTTTTAAGATTTATTTTTTTTATTTATTTCTCTCCCCTTCACCCACCCCCAGTTGTCTGCTCTGTGTGTCCAACGCTGTGTGTTCTTTTGTGACCGCTTCTATCCTTATCAGTGGCACCGGGAATCTGGGTTTCTTTTTTTGTTGCATCATCTTGTTGTGTCAGCTCTCCGTCTGTGCAGCGCCATGCTTGGGCAGGCTGCACTTTCTTTTGCGCTGGGCAGCTCTCCTTACAGGGCGCACTGCTTACATGTGGGGCTCCCCTTCACAGGGGACACCCCTGAATGGCAGGGCACTCCTTGCATGCATCAGCACTGCTCATGGGCCAGCTTCATCCGGGTAAAGGAAGCCCAGGGTTTGAACCACAGATCTCCCGTGTGGTAGGCGGATGCCCTATCCATTGAGCCAAGTGCACTTCCCTGTAAGTTCATTTTTTAAAAGATACTTATTAAGATTTAACTTCTCAAAAACTTAAAAAATTTCAGCTCTATTTTAAATTATTTTAATAATGCTTTCTTCCTAAGGCTGGGGACAAGACAAGGATGTCCACAGATACCATTTCTATTTAAGATTTTATTGGAGATTCTAGAGTGTGAAATAAGGCAAGGAGAAGAATAAAAAGTATAAAGATTGGAATAGAAAAAGTAAAAATTATTTGCAGATGACATATTGGATATGTAGAAAATTCAAAATATTCTACAAACAAACTATGCAAAAGATGTTGCCCTCATAGAATGAGGAAGGGGCTGTCCCCACCTCTTAAATTTTTTGCATTTAAGCAGGATTGGTGTTAATTTTTCTTGCAATGTTGGGCAAAATTCACCAGTGAAGCTATCTGGGCTTGGGCTTTTCTTTGTTGGCAGGTTTTTCATTACTGTTTCAATCACTTTACTAGTTAATGCTTTGTTGAGATCTTCTATTTCTTCTTCTTCTTCTTTTTTGACAGCCAGATCTTTAGTGATACATAACAAGGTAATTTTTGTCAAAATTTCAGAATTAAAAAAAGCCCTTCCTTAAATTAGCCTTTTAAAAATCACAGGCAGCAGAGCTGGGCCAGTGGTTAGGGCGTCCGTCTACCATATGGGAGGTCCACAGTTCAAACCTCGGGCCTCCTTGACCCATGTGGAGCTGGCCCATGCGCAGTGCTGATGCACGCAAAGAGTTCCCTGCCATTCAGGGGTGTCCCCTGTGAAGGGGAGCCCCACATGTAAGCAGTGCGCCCCGTAAGGAGAGCCGCCCAGCGTAAAAGAAAGTGCAGCCTACCCAGGAATGGCACCACACACACAGAGAGCTGACACAACAAGATGACACAACAAAAGAAACACAGATTCCAGTGCAGCTGACAACAACAGAAGCGGACAAAGAAAATGCAGCAAATAGACACAGAACAGACAACCAGGGTGCGGGAGGGAAGGGGAGAGAAATAAATAAATAAATCTTTAAAAAATAAAAATCAAGAGACAGTTCATCACTGCTCAGGCTTTCAGATGAGCTCTCATTGGTGACAAGTTCACCAAGTGACTCTGATGATCAGCAAGATATGAATCTATACAAAGCTATGATTGGGACTTGATTCTGGGAAAAAAAAGTTTCTTTTAATTGTTTCTGGGTAGTCCTTGAAAAAACACTGTGTCTATTATCCCATTTGACCCTCAAAACTGGTAGGTAGATAGTTATTACCAAAACTCAGAGAAGATAGTTCATTTACTCAAAAGTACAAAAAAAAAAAAAAAAACAACCGACAGCAAATTATACGAGCTACACTTATACCCATCTTAGGTCTAAGGAATTTGCCAAAATAAATTTATTTAAAAATTTACAACAAGCTAAAGGGATAGATTTTCTTATCACCATTAAGTAGAAAATGAAATCAAAGCACAGACAGGTTAAGGTAACTTGTCTTGTCTCAGACCTGAGTTCAAACAGAAATTGTGTATAAAACTGGCTTCTATTTCTTCTTGAATCAGAACAGGTAGTTTGTGGTTTGTGTCTTCTAAGAATTTGTCCATTTCATCTAAGTTATCTAATTTATTGGCAAATCCTCTTTTTTTCTCTCTCTCCCCTTCCCCACCCCCCAGTTGTCTGCTCTCTGTGTCCATTCACTGTGTGTGTTCTTCTGTGTCTGCTTGGCTTCTTGTCAGCAGCACCGGGAATCTGTGTCTCTTTTGGTTGCATCAGCTCTCTGTGTGTGCGGTGCCACTCCTGGGCAGGCTGCTCTTTGTTTGTACTGGTCAGCTCTCCTTATGGGGCACACTCTCAGAGGAGGGCAACCTAAGACAGGCACAGTCACCTCGACAAAAACAAAAAGGGGGAGATGTTGGAAACTGAGGCACAGTGGCCTCTCAAGGATGTCTCCATGGCTACGCTTGCAATCTAAGGAATGTGGTAATTAAGAGTTCCCAGCAAACAGGATGAAGCTGTGAAAGGCTGAAAGAAAAGATGAGCAGATAACATTTGTGTAGCAAATAGAACACTTAAACTTTGTACCTTGGGATAAGATTTTTTTATTTCCTTCGACTTTGAGTAATGTTGATGGTTAACTGCATGTTGCTGCTTCTACCCATGTGGACTGGGGTATATATAGAGCCCCTTGTGAACAATAAAGTTATCTGATGAGTCTCTACTCGCAGACCCCCTGATCCCAGCTCTCTCCTTCTTTTTCTCTCACTCTTTCTTTCTCTTTGTTTCCTTCTCTCTTCTCTCTTTCTTTCATTCCCGATACCCTTCAGGTCCAAATCTCCAACAGAAAAATATGCAACAGTTCTATACTAAAATTACAAAACACTGAGAAGAGCAATTAAAGAACACTTACAGAAATTGAGGGATATACCATATTCATGAATTGGAACACTCAATAATGTCCAGATGCCAGTTTTTCCCAAATTAATCCATAGTCTAAAGGGATGCTATAAAGTCTGAGCAGGATATAAGTATTTGTGTGTGTGTGCATGTTTGTGTGTGTAAATTGTAAACTGACAGCCAAAGCAATCTTTTAAAGATTTATTTTATTTATTTCTCTCCCCTCCTCCCCACCCCCCCTCAGTTGTCTGCTCTCTGTGTCCATTTGCTGTGTGTTCTTCTGTGTCCGCTTGCATTCTTGTCATGCAGCACTGGGAAACTGTCACTTTTTTTGTTGTTGCATCATCTTGCTGGGTCAGCTCTCCATGTGTGTGGAGCCACTCTTGGGGCAGGGTGTGCTTTTTTCACGCAGGGTGGCACTCCTTGCACATGAGGCACTCCTATGTGGGGGACACCCCTGCATGGCATGGCACTCCTTGCACCTGGCAGCACTGTGTGTGGGCAAGCTCACCACATGGGTCAGGAGGCCCTGGGTATTGAACCCTTGGACCCTTCATATGGTAGGCGGATGCTCTTTCAGTTGAGCCACAACTGCTTCCCACCAAAGCAATCTTGAAGAACAAAGTTGGAGTATATAAACTACTAGATATCAAGACTTAATACAAAGCTATTATAATTATGATAGCATGGCAATGTTACAAGATGAGACAAATAGACTAATGAACTGAATAGAAAGCCCAGATACAGACCACTCACATACAAAGAGACCTCTGCCATTCAGGGGTGCTAAAAAATGGTCTGGGAAGCTCAAGAATTTGACAACCCATCAGTGGGCCTTACTTTGGAATTAATGCTCCCTAGTGGGGAGCTACCCGCTGTGAGGTCTGTTTACAGCCTCCAACAACATGGCGGATTTCATAATTACTACAGCCCTGCCCCGCCATTTCCTTCTTCTTCTTCCTCTTTGTTTCTTTGTTCTCCCCTTCCCACCACAACTCTGGTGACCACAGCAGCACGCATACGCAAGGCGCGAAACTCTGCAGACCCAGCACAAACTTTCAGCCAATCCCCTCCTTGGATGTCTGCCACCCACAAGACCAGCCTATCACCTATGGACATGTTCCCTTCCCTCAGTATAAATTCCCATGTTCTACCCCCAATAAATGAGACTTGATCAGAATCCTGTCTTGCCTCCATTCTTTCTCGTCTCCTGTCCCCCACTTCTTCCCACAGGCCCCTGGAATCCGCCCCCGCCGGCTCAGGACACCTAGTGTAACAAAGTTAGATTCATCGATAGTTTACTTACACTTGGCTCTTCTGCCCCTTTTATTTGAATCTATAATTAATACTATACTTGTTAAATATATGTCCCAGAGACTGAAATCTTTGGTCTATTTATGTACTGGTTGAGCCCTGAATTTCAGCAGAGTTGCAACACCTACTCTCCAGTTCATTGGACTCGCTCAGGACAACTACCAAGGAGGTGATGATGGACAATGCCCATCCCAAGGAAGTGTCTGCAACTGCAAGGAATATCATCCCATCCATCTGCCCCACTGAATCTAAGCCCCCTCTCAATTAGAAACAGAATGAGAATCACCATCCCAAAATCCTCAAGACTGGGGAATTAACAATGAGGTAAAGTAGACATTATTCTAACAATGGAAGAACTTTTATCATTGATATAAAGGTTCTTAGGGGAGGGAAGGATTCTTAGGGGAGGGAAGGGGAAGAATAGGTATAATATGGGGGCATTTTTGAAACATTGGAATTGTCCTGCATGACATTGCAATGGTGGATACAGGCTATTATACATTTTGTCACAACCTATAAAATTCTGTGGGCAGAGTGTAAACTATAATGTAAACTATAGTCCATGGTTAGTCACAATGCTTCAATATGTGTTCATCATTTATAACAAACGTACAACACTGATGAAAGATGTGTTGTAAAATGTGGGAGGGAAGAGGGTGTGGCATATGGGAATCCTCTATATTTTTATGTAACATTTATATAATCTAAACCTTCTTTAAAAAAATGATCTAGGTCTATTGTGTGTAATGTATATCAGGGTTTTCCAAAGAAACAGAATCAACAGGATATATATGATTTATTATAAAGAATTGACTTTACAATTGTCAGACTGGCAAGTTCAAATCTGTAGGGCAGGGCAGAGGCTGAAAATTCAAATGACAATGATGTTGAATTCTTGAATCCAAATCCATTAAGATGGGAATGGAGTAAGGACTGAAGGGTGTAATCTTGAAGCAGAATTCCTTCTTATCACCGGAATACTCAGTGATTGCTATTAAGACCTCCACCTAGTTGGACAAGGCCTGTAGTAGTTTGATATGGTTATGAATTCCAAAAATAGATATTAGATTATGTTTATAATCTGATCTATACCTGGGCCTGGTTGAGTTATGATTAGAGCTTTGATTGGGCCATGTCATTAGGGCATTGAGTTCCTGCCCCTTGGTGGATGGGGACTCACAGATAAAAGGCATGGCAAATGACAGAGTTGAGGGTTCTGAATATTGGAGTTTTGATGTTGGAGTTTGATGCTGAAGTCTTAAGCTGGAGCCCTGGGGAAAGAGACAGAGCCGTTTGCCTGAGAATCTACAGCTGACCTTGTGGAGAGAGGCAAAGCCTAGAGAGCCTCATAAACTACAGCTGACCTTGTGGAGAAAACTGAGGAGCTGAGCCCAGAGGGACCCAGGAAGCCTGAACCCTTGTGGATGTCAGCAGCCATCTTGCTCCAACACGTGAAAATAGACTTTGGTAAGGGAAGTAACTTATGCTTCATGGCCTGATAACTGTAAGCTCCTACCCCAAATAAATACCCTTTATAAAAACCAACCAATTTCGGTATTTTGCATTAGCACCCCTTTGGCTGACTAATACAAGGCCCATCCACTTTACGAAGGGTAATCTTCCTTACTTAAGGTCAACAGCTTGTAGATGTTACCATACCTGTGAAATATCTCCACAGTAACACCTAGGTCCATATTTGACCAAACAGCTATAAACTATAAACTAGGTAAGTTGATACGTGGTATTTACCATCACAATGGGGGGAAAAAATTAATTCCAACCTCTACTTCAAACCATAAACAAAAATTATAGTTCTAAATGTGAAAGTAAACCAACAAAGCTCTGGAAAAAAATTATTAAAAAATACTATCTTCATGACATTGGGATAGACAAAGCTTTCTTAAACTTAAAAACTCAGAAAGCATACTAACCATAAAAGAAAATATCAATAAACTGGACTTCATTAAAACTGTTCATGAAGATCTGCTCATGAAAATACAGCATTCTTAGAGTAAAAAGGGAAGGCACCAATTGAGAAAAGATATTTGAGATATATAAAGATACATGTATAGAGAAAATAAGAAATCCTAAAAATAAACTGTCTACCCAATTTTTAAAAAAGATTTATTTTATTTATCTCCCCTCCCCGCTTGTTGTTTGTGGTCACTGTCTATTCTCTGTGTCCATTTGCTGTGTGCTCTCTCTGTCTGCTCATCTTCTCTTCAGAAGGCACTGGGAACTAAGCCCATTACCTCCTATGTGGAAGAGAGGCGCTCAGTCACCTGAGTCACCTCAGCTCCCTGGTTTGTTGTGTCTCTCATTGTCTTTCTTCCTTGTGTCTCTTTTGTTGCATCAGCTCACTGCACCTGCCAACCATGCCAGCTTGCTTTCTCTCGGAGGCACCAGGAACTGATCCTGGAACCTCCCATGGTAGACAGAAGCCCAATCACTTGAGCCACATCAGCTCCCCCATCCAATTTTTAAAATGTCAAGAGATGATATAAGCATTTCACAAAAGAGGAAATCTTACTGATTAATAAGTATATGAAAAGGTATCCAAAATCACTGGTCAGCAGAGAAATGCAAATTAAAATCACAATGACGTAGTAACACACCTCACCAGAATGGTGAAAAGTAAAAGAACTGGTGAAGATGTGGAGCAATTTAAACTCACATATATTGCCAGTGCAAATATTAATTGGTACAACTGTACAATATTGTACAAATATTAATTGGTACAACATCTATATAGGTAAAGATAAATATATCTTATTATTCAGCAATTATATTCCTGGGTTTATACCCAAGAGAAATGAGTGGTTTTGTTCAACAAAAATCATGTTTAGAATATTTGTAAGAGCACTGTTCATGTTCTCCAAAAACTCATATAACCAAAATGACTATCAACAAAAGTCTATTATACTCCACTTATAAAATGGAATACTACAAAGCCATGGAAAAGAACAAACTTCTGAGACACATCGCAGTGTAGGTCAGGGTTTCTCATCTTCAATTCTGTTGCCATTTTTGGACAGATAATTCTCCATCCTGAGGGAGCTGTCCTGTGCCTTGTATGAAGCTTAACAGCATCCCTTCTCCTACCTACTAGATGGCAGTAACACACTTCCCCCAAGTTTGGAAATAATAATATCTCCAGACTTTTCCAAATGTCCCTTGGGGAGCAAAATCATTTGTAGTTGAGAACCCCCGAGGTAGATGAATCTCAAAAACAATCTTGAGCAAATAAAGCAAGATACATACAAAAGACTATATACTGTAGGTTCAAAACAGGCAAAATGAGTCCATTTCCAGGCATGGCAGTGTTGGGAGCTCTATTGACCCATTCTACAGCAAATCAACCGTAACTAGTAAAAACTATATATTTTTTAAAAATTGAAGTCTTGGGAATTTGTCCTAAGGATATACAGCAAGTGAAGAGACATTTGTTCAAGAAAATATACTAAAACTCCATAAAAACAGCAACAGTCTGTGGCATTTGGACCATGGCCCATTTTCTTCCTCATGTTTCCTCCCAACTCAATTCATGGACGTTCCTCTAGGAGATTGTGGCCAAGAAGATGGTGCTCCCAATCAAGGGATATGCTCTCTCACTGAGAAGGTCAAAACACCACCATTACCATCCCTCCAACTCTCAGTTGAGAGGCTAAATGCCTGGTAAAGATAGCCAAGAACTCAGGATTCCCTTCTTCTACACAGTCTCCACTTATAAGACAAAAGCTTTATCCTAAGCTTAGCAGGACAAGAATGCAGGGGGCCTGAGTGCCCTCACTTTTGCTTGCTCATAGGACAGAGCTTCCACTCTAGAAGAGGTAAACTAAGAAGACCAGAGGATACAGCCCTACTCAACATCTGGAGTAGTGACTCAGAAATTTTTCCCAGATGGAATCGCAGAGCATACGAATAGATTATTCCGATGCTCTTCTCAAATAAACATACTTTATTTAGACAGTGTGAAGGAATGTGAAGCCAGTGTGCTCTCAAAAAATAATAGAAGGGAAGTGGATGTGGCTCAACTGACAGAGCATCCACCTACTATATAGGAGGTCCAGGGTTCAAACCCAGGGCCTCCTGGCCTGTGTGGGGAGCTGGGCCATGCACAGTCCTGCCGCATGCAAGGAGTGCAATGCCACACAGAGGTGTCCCCGTGTAGGGGAGCCCCACGTGCAAAATGATGCAACAAAAAAAGGCACAGATTCCCAGTGCTGCCAAGAATGCAAGTGGACACAGAAGAACACACAGTGAATGAACACAAGACAGCAAACAACTGGGGGGAGGAGGGGAGAGAAATAAATAAAAATAAATCTTAAAAAAAAAAAAATAGAACCTCTTAAGAACAAGAAGCTAACTTATAGACCAGTGAGTTCATGAGAAAGAAAGAGGAAAAGAGACAGTTAATAAGAAAACTTCAGGAAGCAGATTTGGCTCAACTGATAGAGTGTCTGCCTACCACATGTGAGGTCCAGGGTTCAAACCCCGGGCCTCCTTGACCCGTGTGGTGAGCTTGCCCATGTGCAATGCTGATGCGTGCAAGGAGTGCCATGCCATGCATGGGTGTCCCCCACAAAGGGGAGCCCCATGTGCAAGGAGTGCACCCCATAATGAGAGCCGCTCTGCATGTAAAAGGTACAGCCTGCCCAAGAGTGGCGTCGCACACACGGAGAGCTGATGCAGCAAGATGATATAACAAAAAAGACACACAGATTCCCAGTGCCGCTGACAAGAATGCAAGTGGACACAGAAGAACACACAGTGAATGGACACAGAGAGCAAACAACTCGGGGCAGGGAAGAGAGAAATATATAAAAAATAAAAATAAATCTTAAAAAAATTATTCTATTAAAAAAAAAAAAGGAAGAGAAAACTTCTGGCATCAGAAACGAAAACTTGAACTCTGGCCTCAAAAACCACTCTGGGTGAACTTAATTGGATCAGGCTGTGGGACAAGTTTTGCTTCAGGGCCTGGTCTAAGACAGTAGAGCAATTAGTGGAGCCTAAAAGCTAAGTGTGATACTAGCAGGCAGGCAGCTTAACAGAGTGATCAGAAAAGAGATGGCCAAAGAGTATCCTGCTAAAATCACTGTCATCCTAGGGTAACTGTCTGTATACCTAATAATGCATCCTCTATGGAGTGAAGCCAAAGGCATAAACTGCAAAGAAATAGACTTCACTAAAATACTCTAGGCAAGTCAACTAAAAAAATAAGCAAACAAAAACAAGATCTATACAGGAAGAGGTAGAATCAGTATACAGAGTTACTACAATAAATTACCTAAAATATCCTGTTTTCAACAACAAAAAAGTATTAACACAGAAGAAACAGTGAAAGAGGAATAGAGACAAAATAAAAACATGGTACATGTCTTGGTCAGCCAAAGGGGTGCTGATGCATAATACCAGAAATTGGTTGGTTTTCTAAAGGGTATTTATTTGGGGTAGCTTACAGATACCAGGCCATAAAGCATAAGTTACTTCCCTCACCAAAATCTATATTCACATGTTGGAGCAAGATGGCTGCCAATGGCTGAGAGGGTTCAGGCTTCCTGGGTTCCTCCCTTCTTGGTCTTGCTTCTCTTTGGGTTCAGGGTTCCTCTCTTCCCAGGGCTTGCTTCTTCCTGGGCTCAGTGTTCCTCTCTTCCTGGGGCTTGCTTCTCTTTCCTCTGTGGGCTTACTTCCTGGGGCTCCAGCTTAAGGCTTCAGCATCAAACTCCAGCATCAAAACTCCAACATCAAAAACCCTCAACTCTGTCTTTTGCCATGCCTTTTATCTGTGAGTCCCCACCCACCAAGGGGTGGGAACTTAACACCCTAATGATGTGGCCCAATCAAAGCCCTAATCATAACTGAATCATGCCCAGGTATAGACCAGATTACAAACATAATCCAATATCTATTTTTGGAATTCATAACTGTATCAAACTGCTACAGTATAAATAGAAAAGAAAAAGTAAAGTGACAGTACAAATCCAACTATATGAATAATAGAAATACAATGAATGGATTGAACAATTCATTGAAAAGGTAAAGATTATCAGACTGAATAAACAAGATCCAGCTATATGCTATCTAATGGAGACGCAATTTCAGTCCACAGTTCTAACAGGTTGAAAGTAAAAGGAAAGAAAAATATATATCATGCAAAATGCAATCATAAGAAAGTTTCAGTGGCTATACTAATATCCAACAAAATAGACTTTAAAATATTGAAATACTGAAGTGGTATAGCCAGAGAGACCATCTACTCTGGTCAGGGTTGGTTGGTGGCAGCTCTGGAGACCACGTTTTGTGTTGGAAATGAAGGACCTTCAATTGCTGGGTTTTTATGCACCCCAGCAGGAGTTGTGGGGATCCTGACACTGAGCAAAAAACATGTATCAAGAAATCTTGGGAAGCGGATGTGGCTCAACTGATAGGGCATCCACCTACCATATAGAGGGTCCAGGGTTGGATCCCCAGGGCCTCCTGACACGTGTGGTGAGCTGGTCCATGCACAATGCTGCCACATGCAAGGAGTGCCATGCCATGCATGGCATGTCCCCACATAGGGGTACCCCACATGCAAGGAGTATGCCCCGCAAGGAGAGCTACCCCATGTGAGAAAAGCACAGCCCACCCAGGAGTGGTGCTGCACACACAGAGAGCTGATGCAGCAAGATGACACACACACAAAAAAAGAGATGCACTTTCCCAGTGACACCTGATAATGCAAGTCGATGCAGAAGAACACACAGTGAGTGGACACAGAGAGCAGAAAATGGGGGAGGGGGGCATGGGGAGAGAAATAAATAAAACTTTTAAAAAAGAAGAAATCTTTGTACAGGGCTGCTTATGCCATTTTCAGGTTCAAGGTATATTCAGGCTGTTCTATTTCTGGGTAACTTGTTCACAGTTGAGATTTAATGTCTCCCCTGAGCTGCAAAATGGAAACATATCAAAACATCTGTATGCAAACAAGCAAGGGGGGAAGAGGAGCAGGGTAGGTAAGGGCTGGGAAATGGCCACTGATTATGTCCATGACTTCCCCAGCAATGTGGATATCCGTACAATGGAATATTAGTCAACCTACAAAGAAATGACGTTCTGATATATGCTACAACATGGATGAATCTTGAAAATATTGTGCTAGTTGAAAAAAGCCATTCACAAAATGGCCACATATATTATTCCATTTATATGTCCAGAAATGGCAAATCCATAAAGACAGAAATTATACTGATGGTTGTCTGGATCTGGGAGGACTGGAGAAACTGGGGTGTGGCTGCTAATGACTACTTAAGACAACTTTTGGTACCAGGAAGTGGGGTGTTGCTGTAAAAAATACCTAAAAATTTGGAAGTGGCTTTGGACTTGGGTAATTAGGTGGAAGCTAGAAGAATTTTGAGGTGCTCAATAGGAAAAGCCTGAATTCCTGTACTAGTCAGCCAAAAGGGTGCTGACGCAAAACACCAGAAATCGGTTGGTTTTTACAAAGGGTATTTATTCAGGATAGGAGCTTACAGTTACCAGGCCATAAAGCCTAAGTTACTTTCCTTACCAAAGTCTACTTTCACGTGTTGGAGCAAGATGGCACAGCTCCTCTGTTTTCTCCACAAGGTCAGCTGTAGACTATCAGGTGAACAGCTTTGTCTATCTCCCTGGGGCTCCAGCTTCAGTATCAAACTCCAACATCAAAAACCCTTCGCTCTGTCCTTTGGCATGCCTTTGGTGGGTGGGAACTCAATGCCCTACTGGCACAAGAGGTTTACATAATTACTTAATGAAGTAAACCTATGAATCCAATATAATCTAATATGCCCAGAGGAAAAGATAAGTTTATAAACATAACCCAATATTCCTTTTTGGAATTCATCAATAATATCAAACTGCTACAATTGCCTTGAAGAGACTATTATTATAAATATGTAAATTGAATGTTTTTCTGGTGAGGCCTTAGAAAAAAATGGTAAATATGTTACTGGAAACTGAAGATGATCCTTGTTATAAAGTGACTAAGAACTTGGCTAATTTATGTCCTAGTATTAAGTTGAAATTTGAACTTATAAATGATGAGTTTGGATATTTAGCTAAGGAGATTTCCAAGCAAAGTGTGGAAAGTGCAGGCTAGTTTTTTCTTTCTGCTTATAGTAAAATGTAACAGGAAAAAGATAAATTGAGGAATGAACTTTTAAGCAAAAAGGAACCAGCCTTGATGATTGGAAAATTCTCAGCCTATCCCAGATAACATGCTCTATAATCAGGGCCAAGTGTGTGACTTGACAGCCTTTTGCAAAAGAGATTAGAAGAACCAAGCAACAGAAAAGTGCTGCACTAAGTCAGCAATCGGTTGCCTCGAAGAGAAGGCAATGCAGAACTCTACAAAATAGAGAACAGAGTGAGAGCCACAAGAGAGGAGATAAAGATAGGACCAGGGGACTCACAGCTTCTGGAACTGAGAGCCTCAACCCTAGTTTCCACATCATATTTATTTAGAAACTAACAAGCAGCTGTTTGCTATCAGAACTGCAACATCATGTACAATAGCAGGAAACAACTGCAACATCTAAAATAAGGCAACAGTTACAACAGAACAAGTGCAACATTATACTATAATAAGGTACAGGTTATACAAAGTTTAAACGCTTCCTCACACAAACATTTACCCGTGCTGACCAGACGGTATTCCATCGGATGTAGGCTGTGGGTGGGGGCTGTTCATCTCTTCATGGATAACTTGAATGAGCTGTGCATTTGGGACAGCGAGAACTGCAGCCCTGCCCTTAGTAACCATGACAACAACTCCAGTCCCAGAGAAACCCTTTAGCAATGCAAATTCTATAAACTTTAAATATTCGGAAAAAATGCAAACCAAATGTGCTAAAAGCTTATCTAGAATGTATGAAGTCCATGCTAAAAGCTTACTTAGGATGTGAAAAATATATGTTAATTCAAGTTTCTTAAGCACTGAAACAAAGAAGCATTTGGCCCTTCCTCTGTATAAAAAGAACTCAAAAGCTTGTTCAGGGCTCGGATTTTGAATGAGAAGCTCTGAGCCCGGCCAGTCATAAATAAATCCTTTTTCCTTCCCAAAATTATTCCTGAGTCCTGGCCTTTCTATATGCAAATAATTGAACCTCTATCGACTTCTACAACATTTTTGAGGGCTCTCCTGGGATTTGCAAATGAAGGCCAGAGAAAGTAGCATTTCACTGCCCCTTCTGGATCCCCAAAGAAGCAGGAGGACTCAGGTAAACCCCAAATCTGGGTTCCCTTGATTAAATTTAGTCCAGAAAAGATGTGGGCTCCACCGGAAGCTTCCCGATGAAAATCGAGGGCAATGGAAGGTCTGGAAAAAAAAATTCTGGGAACAAAAAAGACACCAAACATGGAATAAGGTAAGACTCCCCAGGGAGCATAGGAAAACCCTTTTTTTAATTGCTAGGTAGGGGAGCCCAATCACCTCCCAAGAGAGAGCCCCAGTACCTCCAGAGATTTGGGGGGAAGCCATTCTCTCTAGGTCTGAAAAAAAAAGGAGAAAAAAAGGGGAAAAGCCTGGTGTTTGGGGTTTGTTTAACTGCATGTTAGAATTTGGTACTGGTCTTGTCTCCACTGAGGTAATAAAGGCTTAATTATAATAGGAAGGGATGTTTATAGGTTCGAGTCCTAACATCCTGAAAATTGGTCTGGATTTTTGAAAACCTTGGTTGCAGGAAAATGAATCGGCCTTTTTTTAGCAGAGTTTGGTCTGGGTGTAAAGTTAAACAGAGAAAACGTCTAGATGGAATCTTTTGTTGTGGTGCTGAATTGCAAATGAATTAGCTTTATATCAGATGTTAAGAGTTCTATATTTCTAGTTTGTAATGGCTGCAAGGGCAGCCGTGCTGAAGAAGATATATGTAGACCTTGTGGGTCAGATTAATGAGTTTTGTGCTTCTGTCTGTGTCAGCTCACTGCTGGTGTTGGAGTTGTGTGGTTCTGTAAAGTGGTGAATTTGGTTGAGCTGGAGGAGCGAGTTGATTGTAGTTTGTGAAGCGAAACAAACCACTGCTTAGTTTGTGAAGCAAAACAAACCACTGCGTGAATGTGTGTGCGCATGCTTTGCTGTCTTGCTTCTCTGGGTCGGCCCCATTTGCAGGAACTCAGGGATTGTCTGTGTCTGTGCCCGTGCCACAACCCTGAGTTTGTTGGAGCTGGTCCAGTCTGGGTGGCTGGTGGAGCCAGTGACTTGAATCATAGCCCTGCCAGGACAGGGAGTCCCCAGGAAAGGTGCTGAATTTGAAAAAGTTCTTTTGGGCCAATTTTAGCAACCTAGAACTCACCACCATTATCTTGGGAAGGGGAGTGCCTTGCCCCTTTCCAGTGTGTCCACGCCTTCTATTCATAAGCCACATTCCTAGTTAATCGCTATGCACCTGACTGCCTGGAAGGGGGGAGGTGAAGGGGAAGCAGAGCAGAATCAAAATAAATGCAGTAAACTTTCCTCCCTAGGGTGTCAAGGCCAAAATAAATCTGCATTCTGCCCAGGTTCTGCATTTCCGAATCTCTCCCTCTGTGTGAGTCTATGCAGAAATGCTCTGAAATGTTTTAAAGCTGTAAACTTGTCTAAAGGAAGGAGGCTATTGCTTGAAAACAATAGACCTCTAATCACTTGATAGCCTTTTTAATGGTCTGGCTGGGAATATCAGCAGTAAGGGTAGTAAAACTGCAAAAAAAAAAAAAAAAAAAAAAAGGATAAACCTCAACTTTAAAATCTGTGTTTGGCTTTTGTCAGTTGCTTGTGCCTAAGAATTCACCATAAAAGGTAGTTTAAAAATAAATCTTTAAATGTCAGTACTCCCTTGCTGGTAAATTAAATGCATAACTCGCAGATGAGAATTTGTTCCATTACTAGGAAAAGGCAGAACTTCACAGGATTGTTACTAATAAAATTCTTGTAACTTAATAAAGGTGTCCAATTAATCTTAAAGTAAAACATACTAAGAACTATAGCTAAGAATTAGAATGATTGTATAAGTACCCTTCAGTCTGTGTGTGTGCATGTATATATATGGTGGTAACTGGGGCTATTGCAATGGAGTAAATGTAGCCTGGATTTCAGCTATTGTGATGGTAATGTAGACTTCATTTACTTGTGATTCCTGGATATCTAGTCCACCCCTTAACAATTCACCTTAAGGTAAAAACTTAATGAAAACTGTAACTAAGAGTTAAGATCATTTATAGGTGCATTTACATTATAAGACAGCAAAAAGATAACTGAAATTATAACTGGGTGAATTTAGCCTGAACCTATTATTGTAAGTTTATGGTCACTTCAAGTCTAGCCTCACCCCTTGCCTTTGCTTATGGTTATTTTTTTTTTTTTTAATTTTTATTTATTTCTCTCCCCTTCCCCCCAACCCCGGTTGTCTGTTCTCTATGTCTATTTGCTGCATCTTCTTTGTCCGCTTCTGTTGTTGTCAGCAGCATGGGAATCTGTGTTTCTTTTTGTTGTGTCAGTTCTCCGTGTGTGCGGCACCATTCCTGGGCAGGCTGCACTTTCTTTCGCGCTGGGTGGCTCTCCTTACGGGGCGCACTCCTTGTGCGTGGGGCTCCCCTATGCGGGGGACACCCCTGTGTGGCATGGCACTCCTTGCACACATCTGCACTGCACATGGGCCAGCTCCACACGGGTCAAGGAGGCCCGGGGTTTGAACCGTGGACCTCCCATGTGGTAGACGGATGCCCTAACCACTGGGCCAAGTCTGCCGCCTGCTTACGGTTATTTCATAACAGCTTCTGCCCCTATAGTCCAGGGAAAAGCAAACGTGAGACATCCCTGTCTCCTGCCCTACTGGTATTAGTAACCCTGCTTTCTCTCATGATTCCAAGTATGAACTAAATTGCTGCCTGGTGGAATTCTTAACCCTCAAGGTTAAACGCCCACTGGAGTTTTTTCATCTCCAAGGATTCAAAATTAAAGGAGGCCTCCTGCCTTGACTGTCAGGGTTCCTAAGAGCGGCAATTCATGAAAGAAACCAGTTTCCCTGAGGCTTTGATAGCCTCAGTGAATAGACATAAAATTAGTCCTGCTCATCCAAACATCTACTAAAGTCAAAGTAAAATATAAAGTTCTGAAACAAAAGAAAATTGTATTAAAGCATTGGAAACATTTTAGTTACAAGCCATTAGTTAAGAAACAAAATTCTTGCTTAAAACTGCATGGTCATAATACAAATTAAAAAAAAAAAAGAAATTTTTAAGTAAGTAAGTTATGTTTCTGTATCAAACTATTCATGTCTGCCTATTTGCTCAATTGTTGGGGTTAAATATGCAGTTATATAAGTAATATATATTTCTAGAACCTAAATTAAACTAAATGGTATATAAAATAATGCAAATTATAAGTAACATCAATGAGTCATGTTTCTGTGTCTAACTCTATTTGTGTCTGCCTATTTGCTCAGTGTATATATCTTCATACATCAGAATGATAATATCAAATTAACAAATGAAAATTCTTAAAAGAACTCTATTCAAATTGTTAAAAATTAAATATGCAGTTATATATGTGAATAAATATTCCTGGAGCCCAAATTAGACTAAGCAGGATGGAAAGGTCATATAGAAATCTGATTATAGAAACTATTGGGAAAGGGCCTTCTCTTTGCAAAAGCTTTGAGGGCGGGACTAGGTGTGTCAGATTAAACCTATCTACTTGGCTGGGGAATTAAGAATCAATCTGCCCTGTAATTTCTCAGTTTAAACCTTTTGACAGCCTTAAAATAATTGTGGTTAATAATTCTAGTACCAAATTTCAGTAAGTAAAAAGAGTCCATAAAAGCTATAAAAAAATCTTTCCTAAATTATGGTTAAACAAATCATACACCTATAATATATTTCAGAACATAGTAGTCAGTATGCTTTCAAAATTATTCACAGTCTCAGAACTTAAATGAAGAAAAGAGGTTTTAGCCTCCTGTGAAAAAAGGAAAGAGAACATTCTTTGCATAAACTATAGTGATTTCAATTTTATTTAGCTTGGGTGTAATCTCCCTTGGTTTATAAATACCAGTTCAATAAATTAACATTATATGTACAAAATCTTTGGAGTAATTAAAATTTTAAGTTCATGTTAATGAAATTAAGCTAAAGAAGAAAATTGTATATATGCTCTCTTAAATGAATAAAGTAAACCTCTTTGGTTGGTAATTGTAATTTAGTAAGTTTATTTAAATATAAGGTAACTAGTCTATGTGGTTGTGGTCAATTATAAAGAGTTTGTAAAAGCATTTTCCAAACTGAAGCATTTAAACAGTTCTAGTTCTAGAAGCCATTGACTAAAAAACCTGGATTGGTATTGATGGCAAAGAATAACTTTGCGATAATAAAACCTGTCTGAAGGTCACCGCAAGGTAGATAGGTAAGTAAATGTTAATGAAAAGTTACCTTAATTCTTTTGGGAATCTTCCATTTTCATTTTAACAATGAAAAATAGGTTTTTTTCCTTCTACTGCTAAGGTAAAATGCCTGCTAGTATCTTCATGATAAAAGTGTAAAAAAATAAACAAAGTCATTTGATATATAATATGTTGCATTAAAAATGTTTAAAATATATATAAAATCAAGGGATACACTTTAACATTGTCAAACTCTCTTGTGCATTCAAACCAGGCCTTGAATACATTTCAGGTTGCCTCTCCATATGAGTTATTGGCTAGGCTGGTCACTGACCCCTCAAATAGAAATATTTGCTATTATCAGCCTCTGGTTATTGCTCTTGAAGTTGACAGAAACTACGTTGCAGTTTCAAGCTCCTGCAAGCAACCAATGATGGCTCAGTGCAGTCAATGATGGCTTGGTACAGCCAAGCATACAATGGATATCACCTGAGACTGGCACTGTTTCATAGTGCCAGAGAGCACTGTGCACCAGGCCAGTAAAATACTGGAAACTCTCTCCAGGAAATGATGCTGCAACTTGCTCACTGTGTGAAGAACATGCTCTTAAGTGGAGCCATGATTACCAGGATACTGTAAGTAAAACAAACAATTGGCATTATTGCCTGCCCCCATGGAGAGATAACATGTAAGGAATTACAAACCTGAAACTTAAAACTATTAATTGCAACTCAGAGTCCTTATGCATTAAGTAATACATTAATTAATATTAAGTGCTGTACTTTTATCCTGTTCTAAATATATGCCTAATAAGTATAATGTTATCTTTTCTATTCTGGATCAGGTACAAAAGTACATTAGACATGTTAAATTCCTGATAACTTCATTTTCTAAATAGTTAATAAACATGTCTAAAAAATAAGGTGGCGGTCTTAGCTGAAAACAATGGGGCCATCAGTGGCTTGCATGTAGTGGTTAACTGGTGCCAGACACAGCCACCCTATTACTCTACTATACTATACTGTGTAGCAAAAACAAGGTTTGCTTGATAGTGATGGGTCACCTATTGAACAGTCAAAATTACCAGAAATTATTCAATTAAAGTGAAAAAAACTTTATTCTGTAGTTCTGATCACTCCCACAGCTAAAAAACGTAAGGAAATTTCCAACTTGGTGCACTAATCCTGAATGAAACCAACTGTCTGAAAGGTGCCAATTTACCAGAAGCACCTGCCGGAGCACCTGAGTGCCAATCATTAAACAGCCTGAAGTGCATCTTCAGAACAAAGCTAAGTACCTAATACTGTTATCTATTACAATTTCTCTCTGAAAATAAATAAAATATATATATATACTTTAAAAATATATATAAAATATATATAAAGTTCCATCTTTATAGGCCCCTAACCTTGTCTACCCCTGTAATCCAATGTCCTCTTTTAAAAACAGGTATTCCAAAATTTTAATTAAGTTAGTTTCTTTCAGAATGAACATCTTATTAACCATATGAAAACTTCATCCAGCTTCGTACAGAATGCCAGATCCATCTTCCTCCAGTCAAACTAAAGTAACAAAGTTTTTACACCTTGTTAGGTAATGACTACAGCCCATGGCCAGCAGGAAGCAGTTACAGAAAAGAGATCATCTCCCTTCAGCACCCCTTTAAGATTAAAGGTGTAAACTCTTTAAAAGTAAAATAAAATTAATAGATGGATCTGGAGCCTGACAAGAAATCCACGTAAGTGCCAGTAGCCCCCAGGATGATTGCGGGGGGGGCGGGGACCCCAGGATTCTACTGTCCAGGACAAGAACTTCCTCTGAAAACAGGACAAACCCCGGATGTTACCCAGGAACTTTGTCTTTGGGCCCTCACTGGGAAATTGATAAGTGGGATAATCAATCAAAACAACGAACTACCACCCACCTCATAATTCCAACAATAATTATGCCAAAGCTTAGCAAGACAAGCTGTCATAAAGGGGGGAAATGATGTAGGCTGTGGGTGGGGGCTGTTCATCTCTTCATAGATAACCTGACTGAGCTGTGCATTTGGGACAGTGACAACTGCAGCCCTGCCTTTAGTAACCATGACAACAACTCCAGTCCCAGAGAAACCGTTTAGCAATGCAAACTCTATAAACTTTAAATATTCGGGAAAAATGCAAACCAAATGGTGCTAAAAGCTTATCTAGAATGATGAAGTCCATGCTAAAAGCTTACCTAGGATGTGAAAAATATATGTTAATTCCAGCTATTAAGCACTGAAACAAAGAAGCATTTGGCCCTTTCTCTGTATAAAAAGAACTCAAAAAGCTTGTTCAGGGCTCAGATTTTGAATGAGAAGTCTGAACCCGGCCAGTCGTGTAAATACATCCTTTTTCCTTCCCAAAATTATTCCTGAGTCCTGGCCTTTCTATACGCAAATAATTGAACCTCTCTCGACTTCTACAACAAATCTAGTCAAGGCCCAGTGTTCCTAAGCCGCACTTTTGTCTGCCTTATAGAAATGTTTTAACTTAAAACCATGTCCTACAACATTTTCCCCTTTTTGGTTTTACAAAACAGTGATGACAGATTTGGTGATTTCTTGCTGCTTGAAGGGCAATGAAAGATTTTGAGTATTCCAACAACATTATAAGTCTCATTAACATAAGAAAACATTGCACTTTATCAATTACAGTAAATAATAAAGTGTTGTTTTTCCCAACTAAACATCATTAAAGAATTTGATAGAGTAGCAGGGACCTGACAGCTTGTTCCAATTGTTTGCCTATTCCAGACCCTTAAGTTACCATTGTCTCTGATGTTTCTTTTAATTGTGAAACAATAAATTTACTTGTTGACATAATGTCATCAGTAGGGTCACTGCCACAGGTTTCTTCTATGCAGCCAAATTCATTGCCATCAGGCCAGGGCAGAAAGCCTTGAAGAACTGCAAAAGTCCATTGTTGACCTTCTCACACAGTTTTTGTACTTTTTGTATTCATTCCACCTTATTTTCCTTTTACAAAACACGTCTCACTGAATGCTACCACAATACTTTTACAACTTGCTATATGCATACTAGTTCTGTCCCACATATCTCCATTTTAGATTTTATAAAACCATTTTAAGACAAAATACACCTTAAATATTAGTTAGCATTCCCACAAACATTTTACCTATTCCAATTCCAATATTCATTTAACTTTTACATCTTCCATTTTATTCTATTAAGAAAATAAATTATTCACTTCAAATTAAGCAAGAACTATTCTTTATAAGGAGACAGAGTAATTCTATTAATCAAGACTTACAATTATAGAGATCTCATTAAACTTCTAAATTTGGGTAATAATGTAAGTGCTTATTTATTTAATTTTTGGGGCCATTTGCATAGAGCTCTTTCAGAACCTTTTATTTATCAAATTATATCACCATCCAGAGGTATCAAAATATACACTGACAATGAACAATCACTACAACACACACTGAAACAATTACAACACACACACTGACATTGGGGAGACAAACACAAAAGCAGTTCCAAATCTACTATCCTAGAATTAATTTCTTCATTGATTTTAATTTGACTTCCCCAAGCCGTACTTGCTTTATGATACCATGCTTGAACAAATTCTGTAGTTCAGATACTTTGATGTAAAGCCACCCTAGAAACCACAGCTACTCATAAGGGCAATAATGCCTATAATAGTTGCTATTAATAATCCTTTTTTGTGCATTTCTTGTGCACTTAAACACCTTTTGAAGAATAATAGCAAAGCATGCATATCAAGCAAAAACTCAATCCTGATATTGTTGTAGAAGACGAGAGAGGTTCAATTATTTGCGTATAGAAAGGCCGGAACTCAGGAATGATTTTGAGAAGGAAAAAATTTCTTGACAGCTGGCTGGACTCTGGAGCTTTCTGTTTCAAACCCAAGCCTTGAACAAGATTTTTTAGTTCCTTTTATACAGAGAGGAAGGGCCAAATGTTTCTTCTGTTTCAGTGCTCAATAAGCTTGAATTAGCATATATCTTCCACATCCTAGGTAAGCTTTTAGCATGGACTTTATACATTCTAGGTAAGCTTTTAGCACATTTGGTCTGCATTTTTATAGAGTTTGCATTGCTAAATTGTTTCTCCAGGGCTGGAGTTGTTGTCATAGTTACCAAGGGCAGGGCTGCAGTTCTCACTGTCCCAAACGCATCACACAGAAAACATACTGCTCAGGTCATCGAGGAATATATGAACAGCCCCGCACTCATAGCCTACATCAATATAAGATTGGAGCAGTAACTGGCAATCCTCCCTTTCCAGCTGTTGTTCAGCTTCTTGACTCAGATGTTTAATTCACCTCCAGGTGGGAGGTGAAGCTGCTCTAGTCTTTGGAGTGGGATCCAGCCATGTAGTTTCCAGCGTCAATCTCTCTCGAGGTTGACTGGAAGTTCTGGGTTCCATGGGATCGTTCGTCGTCTTTTTGCAGTCATGATGGTTTTATTTGATGATCTGGGACACAAACAGGACTTTCTCCATCTCCTGGGGAAATACAAGCAAACCCTCTTCCCCAAGTTAACAGCTTCCCTGTAGACCATTTATTAGTCAGCGGATCATTCCACCAAATGAAAGGTTTTTCAGACAGAGTTTGGGTTTGAGTTTTAGAATTAGTTTGGAAATGTCTTTCAGCTGCTGTCCTTCCAGGGGTGTGCCACAGTTAAGAAAAATAAGGAAGAAGACTTGACCCAGTGGATAGGGTGTCTGTCTACCACATGGGAGGTCTGCGGTTCAAACCCCGGGCCTCCTTGACCCATGTGGAGCTGGCCCATGCGCAGTGCTGATGCGCGCAAGGAGTGCCGTGCCACACAGGGGTGTCCCCCACGTAGGGGAGCCCCACGCGCAAAGAGGGCGCCCCGTAAGGAGAGCCACCCGGCGTGAAAGTGCAGCCTGCCCAGGAATGGCGCCGCACACAAGGAGAGCTGACACAGCAAGATGATGCAACAAAAAGAAATGCAGATTCCTGGTGCCGCGTAAGGATGGAAGCAGTCACAGAAGAACACGCAGCGAAAGGACACAGAGAGCAGACAACTTGGGGGGAGGGGAAAGGGGAGAGAAATAAATAAAAAATAAATCTTTAAAAAGAAAAAAGAAAAGAGTGAATAATGCTTTGTGTAACTGCACCTGTGGTGTCTCCCTGTCTCCCCCTTTTTGTTTTGTAGCATGAGTTTAAGGGTTTGATTTGCTAGCTCGGCAATAGCTTGCCCTCTAAGTAGTGTGTGAAATACTCCAAGTACCTAGAAACCTTTTAAGGGAGACACTGGTATAAGCAGGAGCATTGTCTGTTTTTAGCCCCTGGAAGCAAGATAACAGGTTCGGCCATAGGGATATCTATGGCTGCGCTTCCTGCTATGACGGGGATAAATGCAGGACACTGCTGCGGAGTGCTGGGGAGTGCCGGGGTTGCTCCACTGAACCGGGAAAACGCCCTTTTGGAGCAGGCCTGGGAGCAGGCCCTGTTGGAAGTTTCCCAACTAGGGGGTGCCATTCTTATGGTATTTAGACCAACATAGGTTAGACCAATGATATCCTTTACCACAATGGGACACAGCTCAGGTCGTTTCTGAGCTGAAATATTCTGTTTTAATGGCGTTGTTTTTCCCTCAGATCTTTTCCAACAATCTTTTTTCATATGACTAGTTTTTCCACAATTAAAGCATTTTCCAGAAAACCTCTTATTGATTTTCATCCCTGCCATGGCCTGAGCCATCGCTGTTGTATGTTGACCCTCCATCCCTACATCCTGGCACAATTTAATATATCCAGTCAAATCTACTTTACCCTTCATAATCCCTATAGCTTTCTGACAATCCTGATGAGCATTGTCATAAGCCATTAGCTGCAAAATAGTATCTGCAGCTCCTAAGTTACTGACCTGTCTTTTGATAACCTCTTGTAACCAAGCAATAAAGTCAGGGTAGGGTTCTTTAGGCCCCTGTAGTATTTTTTGGAATGACACCAGAGGCTTGCCTTTAGCCTCAGTCTTTTCCCAGGCTCTTAAGCAGCAGCGTCAAACCTGTGCAATGCCTTGATCATTCATCGCTATTGCTGATCTACTCCTGCCCAGTTCCCCACCCTCACTAACTGATCCAAGAAAATGGGGATATTATGGGCTTTATTATGAGCAGCCTGAATCTCTGCATGATCTGTCCACCAGGTTTTGAACAGTAAAAACTCTCCAGGCCCTAAGGTGATGCATACTAATGCAGACCAGTCAGCTGGAATCAGCCTAGAGCCTTCAGCAAGCCCTGCACTTCTCCATAGGTAAAAGGAGAATTTGGACCATACTGTTGTACTGCTGCTTTTAACTCTTTCAATCTTTTAAATGGGAAAGGTTCATGGGTGAACTCATAAACCCGACTTGGGTTTTGAGGATCTACTCCAGGAGCTATTCTTTCTTGTATGTTAACTGAAAAGCCATTTGAAATGCCTCCAAATTACCCTCCCTTCTAGCCTGTAAGATGCCCTGTTGTAAAGCAGACAACTTTGGCTGAGTGTCTCCAGATATGGAAAGAGCAGAGGGAGTTGGTGGAGGAGAAACTGATTTTCTGAAGTCAGTTAATGAAGGGGCTGAAGGCAAGACAATGGGAGGAATTTCCTCACATTCTCTATCTTTATCCTCTTCTGTTCACAAGGGTTCTAAAAACAGATTTAATTATAATCAGAGTGGGCCGAATAGAAATAGGGAGCAGAACACCTCGTACAAGTAATTTTTCTAAATCTTTTCCCACTTTTTTCCTAGTCTCCTAATTCTAAACTTCCTATTGCTAAAACCATGAGCAATATTGTTCTAGTCCATAACCTGTAAGAGTTCCAAAATACAAGGCTCAGTGACCTTAGCTCCTTTTGCTTTGAGAAGTTGTTTCAAGAGACATACATATGGGCGATATTTTGTTGAAACATCTCTGTTTCCCATTGTAACCCTGCAAAAACACCCAAGAGTGACCTTACTTACCAAGGACTTGGAAGGTTTTCTGTACCACTTGGGGCTTCACGCTGTTACACTGCCTTTTAGTTTTGCTCCAAGCGAGACTTTTTCCCTTTCAGCCCCACATTGGGTGCCAGCTGCTGCACTAAGTCAGCAATTGGTTGCCTTGAAGGGAAGGCAATGCAGAACTTTATGAAATAGAGAACAGCGCGAGAGACACAAGAGAGGAGATAAAGATAGGACCAGGGGACTTACAACTTTTGGAAATGAAGGCCTGAACCCTAGTTTCCACATCATATTTATTTAGAAACTAACAAGCAGCTGTTTGCTATCAGAACTGCAACATCATCTACAATAACAGGAAACAACTGCAGCATCTACAATAAGGCAACATCTACAATAGAACAGGTACAACATTTTACTATAATAAGGTACAGGTTATACAAAGTTTAAACGCTTCCTCACACAAACATTTTTTTGTGCTGACCAGACAGTTCTATCTAGTCAAGGCCTGTGTTCCTACGCCTCACTTTTGTCTACATTATAGAAATGTTTTAACTTAAAACTATGTTCCCACAATAGAAAAGTTCTTTGGAGGACCCTCTTGTCTTACAGCTTGAACCTCTGTGAATTTCATGGAAGATTAACATATTTTGAAAATTGTATATCAGCAGAAACACCTGCTAACATTGACTGAAAGAGATCAAGATAGGATGAAATGAAAGACTGACACTAAGGCAGGAACTATGGAACCATGGATACAGAAGTCTAGGCCAAAAATACTTCTCAGGCCAAGAAGAGGCCTGTTTGAGGAGGGCATGGTGTTTGGAGAAGTTTTATTTTATTTTTTTAATTTTTTTAAATTTTTATTTTTTATTTATTTTTCTCCTCTTCTCTCCCCTTTCCCCCACTCCCAGTTGTCTGCTCCCTGTGTCCATTTGCTGTGTGTTCTTCTTTTTTTTTTTTAAAGATTTATTTATTTTTATTTAATTCCTTCCCCTCCTCCGGTTGTCTGTTCTCTGTGTCTGTTTGTTGCGTCTTGTTTCTTTGTCTGCTTCTGTTGTCGTCAGCGGCACGGGAAGTGTGGGCGGCGCCATTCCTGGGCAGGCTGCACTTTTCTTTCGTGCTGGGTGGCTCTCCTTACGGGAGCACTCCTTGCACGTGGGGCTCCCCTACGCGGTGGACACCCCTGCATGGCAGGGCACTCCTTGTGCGCATCAGCACTGCACATGGGCCAGCTCCACACGGGTCAAGGAGGCCTGGGGTTTGAACCACGGACCTCCCATGTGGTAGATAGACGCCCTAACCACTGGGCCAAGTCCGTTTCCCTGCTGTGTGTTCTTCTGTGTCCACTCATATTCTTGTCAGCGGCACTGGGAATCTGTGTCTCTTTTTATTGCATCATCTTGCTGCATCAGCTCTCCATGTGTGCAGCACCACTTCCTGGGCAGGCTGCACCTTTTTCGCACTGGGCGGCTCTCCTTACGGGGCACACTCCTTGCGTGTGGGGCTCCCCTATGTGGGGGACACCCCTGTGTGGCACCACACTCCGTGCACGCATCAGCACTGTGTGTGGGCCAGCTCATCACATGGATCAGGAAGCCCTGGGTTTGAACCTTGGATCTCCCATGTAGTAGGTGGACACCCTATCTGTTGGGCCAAATCTGCTTCCCAGAAGTTTTATGTTTTGATGTAGGAGTAGTTTAACTTTATTTGTAACTTTCAAATATTTAAATGTATGTAGGCTTCATTTTGTTCTTTCCCCAAGACTCCCAAATGTTATTGGTGGGCCTACATATACCATGTGTATTCTGCTTTGTATTAAAGACACCCTCTCTCATCCCACACACAGACACTCAATCCTATGGAACTCCTGAAGAATATAGTTTTACCCATTCATGATTCATCCGCTGTGTTTATCACAGTGATTGTATGCATCCAGAGAGGTTTTTAATCGACTTGAATCGCATGTATAGAAAGTAGGAGAAATAGCTCAAGAAAATTTCTTCTAGATATGGTAGATTTCAAAAATTCAAAACAGGCAGGAGTGATAGGCATGGAGTCCCAAGGCTTTTGCCCTCATCACCTATAAAGCATAAGCAGTTGAGAATGAGCTTACCCAATCTACTTTTGGCACAATGAACAATTCATTTAGGTGAGAGTTTTATGACGCAAACATCTATCTCCTTGGTGTATTTTTTATGCTAGGTAGGAAAACATTAAAGTTCATACTTTGGGAGGCAGGAGGCCCACTCTCTAGAGATATGTAAAGTCTTATTTGCAATATTCTTTAGTTCCATCAGAATCTAATTCTGTAGAAATTACCAATAAAAAGTTTAGTAATTGTGGTGGGTTTAGCAATATAATAAATTATCATCTAGTAGGAATTGGACTAAGGTTCTCTGAGAGGTTAGTAGAGCTAAATAAATTCTGAATAACAAAAACAGTATTAAGTAACAATTTCAGCAAGCAGCTCTGAGCTGGAAGAGTATCTCATTTGTTGAGGTTGTATTGTTGAAGTGTCACTATGAAACCGACAGGTCTTCATGTGTCATGTCAAAAGGCAGACATGCACACTCTAAGAGGATCATCTCTCCTCTGTGGGAAAGCAACATGCAAGTTGAAATCCTCTGGTTCTGGGTAAGAGTAAGGTATCTTGCCACCTACTCCCATCTTACAAAATATATTTTGTCACTTACAAGGTTTGTATTTGGAAATAATGGCAGGAACAAAAGCATGGAAGTTAGGGGAAATAAGATGTGCTATGAGCAATGAAGTTGGTCAGAAGACCCCGTGTTTTTCAAAGTTTTCTGCCAAAATATCTTCTACAGAGAAAGAATAGATTTAAAAACATCACTGGACAAGGAATTTAGATATTTTACCCTGTATCCTCACAATATCTTTGACATCTCATGCTTTACCTTTAAAATGAATGCAAATTTTGCATTGTAGTCTATCATAACAGTGGTATTATATAAAAATAATATTTTAAAGGTCTAATATCAGAGAAGGAAACAAATTTCCTATTTATAGCCTTGGTTAATATACATTCTTGGGAAAAAAGATCCTGTTGGTTTTTCTTGATCATATCCCTCCAAGCCTACTTCCCTTTTGCCAGTTCCCTCCTTCCTAAAACCACTATTTCAATTTTTTTTTTTTAAAGATTTATTTATTTATTTAATTTCCCCCCCTCCCCTGGTTGTCTGTTCTTGGTGTCTGTTTGCTGTGTCTTGTTTCTTTGGCCGCTTCTGTTGTCGTCAGCGGCACGGGAAGTGTGGGCGGCGCCATTCCTGGGCAGGCTGCTCTTTCTTTTCACGCTGGGCGGCTCTCCTCACGGGCGCGCTCCTTGCGCGTGGGGCTCCCCTACGCGGGGGACACCCTTGCATGGCAAGGCACTCCTTGCGCGCATCAGCACTGCGCATGGCCAGCTCCACACGGGTGAAGGAGGCCCGGGGTTTGAACCGCGGACCTCCCATATGGTAGACGGACGCCCTAACCACTGGGCCAAAGTCCGTTTCCCACTATTTCAAATTTTGTATTAATTTTGTATTAGTCATTTTTTTGTTTTTCTGTGTAATTTGCTGTTTATCACATGGAGATAGCCCTAATTCATGTAACAAAGTAGCAAAGGTGTTTTGCTTACATATGACCTTGATATAAATGAAATATTATATGTATTCCTCTATAATTTGCTTTTTTTAAAAAAAAGATTTATTTATTTATGTCTCTCCCCTTCCCCCCCCACCCCGGTTGTCTGTTCTCTGTGTCTATTTGCTGCGTCTTCTTTGTCTGCTTCTGTTGTTGTCAGCGGCACGGGAATCTCTGTTTCTCTTGGTTGCATCATCTTGTTGTGTCAGCTCTCCATGCGTGCAGCACCATTCCTGGGCAGGCTGCACTTTCTTTGGTGCTGGGCGGCTCTCCTTACGGGGCGCACTCCTTGCACGTGGGGCTCCCGTATGCGGGGGACACCCCTGCGTGGCACGGCACTCCTCACGCACATCAGCCTGCACATGGGCCAGCTCCACACGGGTCAAGGAGGCCCGGGGTTTGAACCATGGACCTCCCATGTGGTAGACGGACGCCCTAACCACTGGGCCAAGTCCGCCGCCTATAATTTGCTTTTTTAGCTTGCTTTTTTTTTTTTATTCCAATGCATGTAGCGGAAGTTCACTTACATAGAATATTCTTTTATATTTATCCATTCCGCTGTTGCTGGACATTTTGGTTGTTTTCAGGTTTTGCAATTCCAAAGGTATTGTGTTTTCTAGGTGCACATATGGGAAAAATTCTGCTAGGGTAAATATTAGTCATAAAAGACATATAAATCTTCAACTTTAGGAAATAATGCCTGTGGCAGATTGTATTATCTAAAGAGGACCACAAAAATATCTTCCATCCCACATGCTGTTTCTACAATGTGATTTTTTACACACCTCTCTTTGAGAGGTGGGGTCTATGTCCCCTTCCTTTGATAGGGCTTTTGTAACTCTTTCAACCTATAGAAGGTGCTCTATGTGACTTTCAAGACTAGGTCATAAAAGGCAATGCATCTTTTATCTCGCTAGCTTAAATCCTTGCTTTTGAAGCCTCTAGCTCGGTTTTAAGCACCCTCATTAACTTGAGGTCACCATGTTGGGGAAAAGCCCAACTTAGCCCCTGTGGAGAGGCCACATGGAGAGGCCCTGGGCCAACATAAAGAGAGATCCCAGCCACTGCCCAGCTGCTTCAGCTCCCAGCTGCTTTAACTCAATGAGCAATTCCATATCTGCCCAGCCAGGCCCTTTCCAAATTCCTGAACCATAGAAACTGTGGGATGTTATTTTAAGCCATTAATTTTTGGGTGGTTTCTATATAGCAACAGAAATTCAGAACAATATGGAATTGCCTTCAAAGTGGTTGTACCAACTTACCCTAGTAGTGAATGGAGCACCTGTTGTTCCACATCCTCACCATTCTTCAATTTTTGCCTGCCTGGTACATATGGTATTAAATATTATTATGGTTTTAGTTTGAATTCCCTGATTACCAGTGAGTTGGAGTATTTTCATATATTTGGTGGCCATGTGTGTTTTCTCTTTTGTATCATCAAGGCTTATTACCTACATTTCCATTAGATTTTCTTTACAGGATTTAAAAATATACCATAATGGAAGTGGATGTCACTCAACTGATAGAGCATCCGCCTACCATACAGGAGGTCCAGGGTTCAAACCCAGGCCCTCCTGGCCTGTGTGGTGAACTGCCCACGCGCAGTGTTGCCGTTCACAAGGAGTGCTGTGTGCCATGTAGGGGTGTCCCCAGCATAGGGGAGACCCATGCACAAGGAGTGCACCCCACAAGGAGAGCCACCCCATGCAAAAAAAAAGTGTAGCCCACCCAAAAGTGACACAGCACATGTGGAGAGCTAATGCAGCAAGATGAAGATGATGCAACAAAAAAAGAGTCACAGATTCCCAGTGCTGCCGAGAATGCAAGCAGACACAGAAGAACACACAGTGAATGGACACAGAGAGCAGACAATGAGGGATGGGGGGGAGAGAAATTAATAAAATAAATCTTTAAAAAAAACAAACCATAGGTGAGCAGATGTAGCTCAAATTGTTGAGTGCCTGCTTCCCATTTACAAGGTCCTGGGTTCGATCCCAATACCTCCTAAAAGCAAAACACAAACGAATGAAAACACCAACTCTCATTGGGGAGCAGATGTAGCTCAGTGGATGAGCACCTGCTTTCCATGTACAAGGTCCTGGGTTCAATCTCTGGTGCCTCCAAAAAATAAAATAATTTTAAAATAATTTAAAAATATATCATGGTTTCTAATCCTTTTTTAATTGTTGCAAATATATTTTTTCTAAGTTGTTGCTTGACTTTTCCACTCTTTATAGTGGGTTTTTGATGAGTAGAAGAAGGTCTCCTCTAATTTCTTTCAAAAGTTTTAAAGTTTTGCTTTTCACATTTAAATCCTTAATGATATAGTTGGAGTTTATTTTTGTTTGCTCTGAAGAAAGGATTTTTTAGTCGATTCAACTGAGCATATTTCTCAACTGATAGTTCTGTTATATATCAAGTTTCCATAGCACAGTCAGTTTCTGTGCTTTTCTGTTACATTGGTTGATTTGTCCATCCTTGTGTTAAAGCCACATGCTTTCAATTATTATAACAGGATGATAAAATTTTACAGTTAGGCATTATCTTCTGCCTAATTTGCTTATTCGCCTCCCTGTTTTTTTCAGTTTTCCTTAATTCCTTTCAATAAACTATATGAATTTCTCCTGGCATTTATACGCTTTCTGGTCTCTTCCCACTTTTTACGAGAGTTGTCTGTGTGATCAACAGACAATGGCAGACATGGTAATACGTCACTTCTGAGATTAGGGTATAAAAGATATGGTGGCATAAGGATAAACATATGGAACATGCTCTAGAACTGAGAGTCCAGAAATCAACCCTATATTTATGAGCAATTGATTTTCAGGAAGGGTGCCAAGACAATTCAGTGGGAAAAGAATAGTATTTTTCAGAAAATTATGCTGGATAGCCACATGCAAAAGAATGAAGTTGAACACCTCATATAATGTACAAAAATTAACTCAAAGTGGATTGAACACCTACATGTAAGAACTAAAACTGTTAAACACTTGGAGAAAAACATAGGCATAAATCTCCTTGACCTCTCATTAGGTAATGGCTCCTTAGATATGATGCCAAAAGCACAAGCAACAAAGAAAAAGTAGATAAATTAGATGTCATCAGAATATATAAAGATTCCTACAACTCAAAAATTAAAATATGAGTTTTAATGCTGGAGCCTGGAAAGTATGCACATAGAGGAATAGAGAGAAGGTTCAGTTAGACATGGCAGAGGCCCCAAGAAGAAAGATGAGCTCTTTGCCTGATAGTCTACAGCTGACTTTGTGTAGGTAGCAGAGCAACTGATCCCGGAAAGAGGCAAACCCAAGAAGAGAGGAAGCCAAAAAACCTGACCTTTGCAGACATCGGCAGCCATCTTGCTCCAACACCTGGCAATAGACCTTGGTGAGGGAGATAACTTACACTTTATAGCCTGTTAACTGTAAGCTTCTACTCCAAATAAGCACCCTTTATCAAAACCAAAAGAAAAAACAAAACAACACAACCAAAAAAACAAGCCAATTTTAAAAAGGACAAAGTGCTTGAATAGACAGTCTCCAAAGAGGTATACAAATGGCTAATAAGCACATGAAATGCTGTTCAACATCATTAGTCATCAAGGTAATGTGGATGAAAGCCACAGTGAGATGCCACTTCATTCTCACTAGGACGGCTAGAATCAAAAAGACAAACAAACAGACATATTGGTGACTTTGTCAGACAAATCAAAACCCTCATACATTGTCGATGGGATTGTAAAATGGTGCAGCCGCTGCATAAATCAGTTTGGCAGTTCCTCAGAAAGTTGCATATAGAATTACCACATGACCCAGCAATCCCACATCTAGATACATACCCTAAACAATTGAAAGCAGAGATTTGAACAGATATTTATATACCAGTGTCCATAGCAGCATTATTCATAATAGCCAAAAGGTAGAAGCAAACCAAATGTTTGGATAAACAAAATGTTTTATACATACAATGGAATATTACTCAGGCTTAAAGAATGAAGTTATGATATGTGCCACCTTGAAGACATCATGTTGATTGAAATAAGCCAGACACAAAAGGACAAATATTGTATGATTCCATTTATAGGAAATATATAGAATAAGCAAATACATTGAGATAAAATGTAGATTGGGGATTACCAGAGGCTGGGGGAGTGGGAGGAGGGAATGGGGAGGTCATTTAGGTACAGAGTTTCTGTCTGGGGTGATGAAAAAGTTTTGGTAACAGGTGATGCTGATAATAGCATAACATTGTGAATGTAATTAATACCACTGAATAGTTCATGTGAAAGTGATTAAAATATCAAATGTTGTGTATATACATATTTATTGTTACCATAATAAAATTGTTTTTTAAAAAGTCACATCATGAATAACTAATATATTTTAATCAGATTAAATAATTTTGAATGTTTTACTATGTCAGTGGAGAATTAGAGCTGATTGAAAATTAAATTGTACTTGGGTATGTAAGAAAGCAAAACAGTCAAATTCAAAATTAGGAATATAGGAATATTTGGATTTCCAAATTATTACTTTTGTGACTCAGTAGATTGAAACTCCAAGACATCCTTTTAGGAAATCACACACTTCCAGTCAGCAACAGCTATCTATTTTTTTTCAAATTGTTTCTTCCATTCAAACTATTAGGTGGTTCCTATTGCCCTACACTGGGTTATGCTATGTGGAATTAAAGAAATGATGAAGGGAAACAGATGTGGTCAAGCAGCTGGGTGCCTGCCTACCACATGGGAGGTCCCGGGTTCAGTTCCCTGTACCTCCTAAAGACACTACAGTATGTAGCTCTCCCTTATCAGCATCCTGACATCCCTGGTTCAATCTGTGTAAACTGATGTTGCAGCAAGCTGATGTGACAGGCTGGTGCAGGGAGCAACAAGATGATGAGCAAAGAGACACAGCCAAGAAACACAATAAGAGATAGAACAAGCAGTGAGCAGAGGTGCAGGCAGAGAGTGCAAACAACAAGGGGGAGGGGTAAATAAAATAAATCTATAAAATTAAAATGATGAAAGCCATAGTTCCTTGCCCTTGAGTAATTTATAAGCAAATCTGGGAAACATTTGTTGTACACAAATAATTACTATGTAAAGCAAAATATGGAAAGTGCAAAATGAATGGTGAGTGTTTAGAGAATTACGGAAGTTCCAAGTAGGGAGCAATACATCCAGTTACGGTAAGGTGAACAAAGGCTGTTTAGAAACATAAAAAGTGTCTTCCAGTGGAGATCCTCAGGAGCAACTGATGGCCTGACCTTAAACTGAAGAGGTGAGAAAATGTTCACCTGTGTGGATAGCATAAACCTGTACTACTCAAGCTCGACTGAGCTCACTATCTACCACTGCCTCCTCCCTTCTTGTCAAAATGCAGATTCTGACATCAGGACTAGTATAAGGCCTGAGATTCTGCATTTCTAACAAGCTCCCAGGTGATGCCAATGTCTCTGGACCTAAGACCACATTTTGAGTAACAAGACTCTAAAGTACAAAGGCCCTTTCTGTCATTTCTACCTTCCCAAATGTCACTGCACTCCATAAAATTCTTTTACTTTGCTGCCGAATCTGAAATTCCACCAATGATACTTTAGGTGGGGATTTATCCACGGCAATATTAATTCATTTAATCAGAGAGTTTTCCTCATCATACTCACTGAATTAGCAACTTTGAGAATTATCATTAATTTTTATAGATGAAAGTATGAAGGAATTTTGAATTAGGAGGCACTGTACTAAAGGATGGACATGAAGGTGGGATATGAGGGCATTGGGGAGAAATGGACTTTGAGCAGCTGCAGAGTATTGTACAAGCAGGAACACCTGGGATCAGGGAACTGGCAATAACAGGAAGTTGAGGAGGTGAAGAAAGAGAAGTGGGGGGCTACCAGTAACCTCTAGCCTTTTCTAGTCTTTGAAGCTGTGCCTCGGGGCACAGTCTGGGGAAATCTTCTAATTAAAAAAATTTTTAAGCTTTATACTTGATTTTTTTTTTCAAGGATTCATTTTCAAGACAGTGTTCAGTATAGTAATAACAGTAGCCAACATTTGCTAACAACACACCTGTGTGCCAGGACTGTGTTAAGCATTTTATATCCATGATCTCATTTAAATTAAAGTATTTATAAAGTGCTCACCAAATTTAAAGGTAAAAGCAAAACTGAGATGCCATAGGTAAAAACTTCATATTATAATCCTAGAAAGTGACTAGTTTTTCCATGAGTTTGTTTGTAATGTCAGTTTTTATTATAATGTATTGTTTTAGTAGCACTATTTACAAGACATGTATAACAGAAGCAAATATAATCATAATGTTGGAAACTTAGCGTGCCTAAAGGAAAAGGTTGAAGGAGCAATTGTAAATAGTTTTTTAGATGAATGCTGAAACCAGAGCACATATTTATGTGAATGTGCATGTGTGTGTGGGGGTAGTAATCACAATTAAAAGGGTGGAGAAATTTATTGCCACTTAGAACTATAAATATATGCCTGATGAATCAGCCAAAAAAACATTATTGACATTAAAACATATTATTTGACTGGATTTGTCTTTTGAAGATTTCTCTACCGATAGGCACTTCTGCAACCAATTAGATTTGATATAATTATTTTGGGGATATTTTTAAAGCCTATAAATGGGCATCTTATGATGGTTCATCCTAAACAAACAATATTAAAGATTGCAAAAAATTTATGGACTGCATTTCTCTTTTGAAATTGTATAATTTATAGGAAGATTCTCCCTCTCCACCATAATTTATAAAAATCATGTTGAATATTTCTATTGTGTTGTGCTTCTCTGTGTGTGTTTTCCATGTACCAGGGCCAGAGATTAAACCCGGGACCTCGTATGTGGGAAGCCAGTGCTGAACCACTGAGCCACGTCAGCTACCTGAGTTAGTTTTTAGTTTGTTTGCTTTTTGTTTTTGTTTTCAGGAGGCACCAGAACTAAACCCAGGACCTCCCATATGGGAATGGTATGCAACTGTTTGAGCCACATCCGTTCCCTCTATTGTGTTTTGTATTTGGCAAAATTATCTGAATAGTTAGAATCTGCTTCTTTAACTTATGTCAGATTGTGTCCATTTAGAATAGGGAATCCCCTGCACAAAACTAACATGAGAACATGTTTTCCCGAAGCTCTTGCTATTAATAATTTATCCAAAAAATTGATTTTTCTTTTCCTAATAGCATTTATTTTTATTTTATTTTAAGATTTATTTTATTGATTTCGATGCACCCCCTAGTTGTTTACACTTGCTGTGTCTGTTTGCTTGGTGCTAATCTTCCTTTTTAGGGGGAAGTGGGAGGGAGGCACCTAATTACTTGAGCCACCTCCACTCCCTGCTTTGTCGTGTTTCTCATTGTTTTCCTCCTGTGTCTCCTGTTGCATCATCTTGTTGCATCAGCTCAGGGCACCAGCTGGTTGCATCAGCTCGCTGTCTTGCTCATCTTCTTTAGGAGGCACTGGGAATCAACTCAGGACCTCCCATGTGATAGATGGGCGCTCAACCATATGAGCCACATCTGCTTCCCCGTAGCATTTATTTTTAAAAGATTAGTTTCTGTCTTTTTTTTTAAGATTTATTTTATTTCTTTATTTATTTCTCTCCACCCCCTTATTGTTTTTCACTTTCTGTGTCAGTTCGTCTTCCTTGTTTCTTTAACCGAACCTGGGACCTCTGATGTGGGAGGGGAATGCCTAATCACTTGAGCCACCTCTGTTCCCTGCTTTTGTTGTGTTTCTCATTATGTTTTTTCTTCTTGTGTCTCTTGTGTCAGCTTGCTGCACCTGCCCATCGTGCCAGCTTCCTATCTTCTTTAGGAGGCACCAGAATCCAAACCAGTGACCTCCCATGTGGTAGACAGGAGCCCAGTTGCCTGAGCCACATCCGCTTCTCAGATTAGTCTCTTTTACCCTAGGGTTACCCTAAGCCATTTTTAAAAAATTTTTTCATTTTTTAAAAGATTCTTAGATTACATAAGTGTTACATAAAAAATATAGAGGTTCCCACATGCCCTGCTCCCCACATCTCCCACACTTTCCCACGTAACAACATCCCTTATTAGTGTAGTACATTCACTGCAATTGATGAACACATTTTGGAGCATTGCCACTAAGTGTGGATTAAGGTTTACATTGTAGTTTACACTCTCCCACCCAATTCTGTAGGTTATGCCTAAACTACTTTTGTAGCCCCCAAAAATCAAAAGAAGGGAGAGGAAAAAAATTCAGCAATTATTACTTTCGAATAAGGGGTCAGAAAACTTCTGTAAAGGGCCAGTTAGTCAATATTGTAGGCTTTGCAGGCCATCCAAGTTCTGTTGCATCTGGTCAACTCTGCTGTTTTAGCATTAATGCAGACATAGATTAATGTTAAATGAATGGGTGTGGAAAGATTTGACTCATGGCCATAGTTTGCTGTTCCCTGCTTAGAGCACCAAAACTAAACCTGTGCATATAAAATATCCAGAAAAATAAAAAATAATTTAGAGTCTAAGGGAAAGATATGGAAGCTTCATCTTTTAGCATCCTTTAGGAAAAGCATAGTGTATTGCCTGGAAAGTGTTCTCTAATCTAAATGTATTTACACAGTTTCATACTCTTCTTATCCTTACATATTTATTAAGAAAAGGTTATCTGGAAACAAGTACACAAAACATCTTTGGGCATATGTATTATTTAAATACAAAGTGTTGTACCTCCAGCACTGTAAGAACCTTGCTCCCAAATAGTAATGACTCAAGTAATAAGCAAGTGCCTGTAGCCTGTCTCTGACACACTGAATGTTAAAGGACAGTAAGTTCTCCTTGGTAGTGAATGCAACAATTAAAAGTTATGATATCATATCTAGCACAGGGATGAAATTGTCCAATATTTCTCTTTGTAGCAAGTAAGGTGGTTAGTATAGACTCAGAAAATGGACTATCAGGTGAGTTTTCTATACAGACAACTGAATCCAAAATGCGTAGAATCATTTCAGCCATTTTTTCATCTGGGGTGTTGCAGAATATAACTGTGGATGGAATCTTTTTTTGACTATTAGTGCCAACCTTTCCTGGAAGATGAGAATTCCCTGCTTTTGCCAATCTGTGTTTTGTTAATGCTAGTTCTGCTATGCTGTGAGGTTGTTTGTGCACTAGGGTAGAAAGTCTCTTCCCCACTGCAAGGAGACCGAGAGTGCCTCCAATAAATTCTTGGTAGCTATCATTTCCTGATGAAAATGTTCCTGTTTACTCAGGAGATCTTGTATAGCAATCTGTGCATGATGGTTTTGACGCTGTAAAACTGCTCTAGAATTGGTTAATTCATCCACCATAACCCTGCTTGCAAGGAATTTACTTTGCCATACATCACACTGTGTTAACATAGCATCTAACAGTTCGGAAAGCTGTGCTGTGTGTTCGACCTACTGCTTCATTTTTAAAACCAGCTAATTTTTCTAATGGGATGAACATTCAAAGTGGTGCTGAAGACCATCCCCAACAAAAGTCACCAAAACTTTTTTTTTAAATTTCTCTCCCCTCCCCTCCCTGCCTCCAGTTGTCTGTTCTCTGTGTCCATTTCCTGCATGTTCTTTGTCCGTCATCTTGCTGTGTCAGTTCTCCGTATGTGTGGCGCCATTCTTGTGCAGGCTGAACTTTCTTTCCTGCTAGGCGGCTCTCCTTACGGGGCGCTCTCCTTGTGCATGGGGCTCCCCTATGCCGGGGACACCCCTGCATGGCAGGGCACTCCTTGCACGCATCAGCACTGCGCATGGGCCAGCTCCACATGGGTCAAGGAGGCCCCAGGTTTGAACCGCGGACCTCCCATGTGGTAGGCGGACGCCCTATCCATCGGGCCAAGTCTGCTTCCTACCAAAGCTTTTTTAGCTGACGATTTACCTCTCTGTACCCGAAGCTGGTTTGAAAGACCTTTGTCTTGTAGCAACTTCCTTTCTGAGTTCTTGAGCTTTTCCATTATATTCTTTACCTCTGAGAGTTCCTTCCTAGGTTCTACAACACCATCTCACTGGCCAGGAATTTCTCTTTTATGGTGACCCAGAGACATAACCTTCAAATTTTTGTTAAGAATACCATGGGCACCTTTGGGAACTAATATCCTAATAGTTTCAACTTCTGCATTTTTCAGTGAGAATCTTCCCTAACTGAAGAACATTTGGGCTTTCTGATGGAAATGCTTTCTTCTGTGGACTTTGCAGGTTGTGATGCTGTATGGACTACAGAGGTGACTTCAGCCGAATAAGGGGAGAGTCTCAGTTTCCATGCTGACTCCTGCTCCTCAGATTGGGGTTGAAGTAAGGGTGACTGGTTTCTAAACTTTCAAGAGTAGTCACTTTTTCCCTCTTAACCAATGCACTCCAAAGTTTCAACTGATAAATCTCTAAGATTCCTCCTCTCCCGATTTCAATGTACAGATTATCTCAGTACCGCTGGATAACATCTCTGCACTCTCCTCTCCAATTACAAAACCGACTTGTCCAGGTAATTCCAACACAGTATGTGGAAATCTTGTGAAACTAATAAAAACAACAAGTCTAATTCTCAATTTAATAGAAATAATATGACATCAGCAATGATTTATTGTTCTTAATTTGCTTATGCAGTTGCAATATGCAAATAAATCTTCTTGTGAAATGCATAAACTGATTAAGACTGTCTAGGAAATGTCCTGTAATAAAAATGAAAGATTCCAAGTTAAAATTTAAGGTATGATCAGTGACAACATAGAATGAGAGAGCTCAAACAAGCCAAAGATTACCTGTTTTAGTTGGATGAGAAAATTGTTATAGTTGGATGAGAAAACTGAGAATAAGCAGGTTTAGGAGGATTGCGCAGCATCTTTCAGGTAGTTAAGTAAATAGCCTGAACTTGAATCCCAAGACTTTTGCATCTTACTCAAGTGCTTTCTTTAACACTACACATTACTTCAAAACCCAGTTTAATAGTCCTCAAATCTTTACTAGTCCCCAAATTCAAAATAGACCCCAAATCTATCTATCTATCTATCTATCTATCTATCTATCTATCTATCTATCTATCTATCTATCTATCTATCTACTAACCTTTTCTTAATAAATATCTAAGGATAAGAAGAGTATGAAACTATGTAAATATATTTAGATTAGAGAACACTTTTCCTAAAGGATGCTAAAAGATGAAGCTTCCATATCTTTCCCTTAGACTCTAAATTATTTTTTATTTTTCTGGATATTTTATATGCACAGGTTTAGTTTTGGTGCTCTAAGCAGGGAACAGCAAACTATGGCCATGAGTCAAATCTTTCCACACCCATTCATTTAACATTAATCTCTCTCTTTTTCTCTCTCTCCCTCTGTATATATATGTGTGTATGTGTGTGTATATTTTTTATATATACACACACACACAGGGGGAGAGAGAGAAGCATTTTTTGTGCTTAATGATCTTATACTCAATGAGTCCACTAATTTTGACCAATTTCCATGTTTTTTTAAAATGAGATTTGTTTTCATTTCTAGGAGATTCGTAAAATTCATTATAATCAGAGCCAAAACTGAGATAAATCCATTTATTTTATGAACATATTCAAGGTGTCACCAAGAGCCCTCATTATGAAAGAGTAATGAAACCTGCTCTTCTGTCCTGAAAATAAGCTTGTTTTCTTTCTGAAATTCGTCCCCCTGCTACACACATGCACACTCACTCTAAGTCAGCTATTGGAGAGCCAAAGGCAGATGTGACATAGAAGCTAGAGCCAAATGAGATAGACCTGTGAGTACTTACCTGATGCTACCCCACATGCCAGCTTGATCTATTAGGCCAACACACACCTTGAAGCATTCAGAAGGTAAATTTTAAACAAATGAAATGTAATATTACTTTATCAGGTAGGTTGGAAAGTGGTGAAATATATCACGAAAAAATGGCACAGACTCCTTCCCATGCTCCATCTTTCCCTGTTTTAAAGGCACCCTGACATCAGACATTTGTAGTCCAGTGTGAATTTAATTCAATTCATTGCATTTTCTAAAGGAATTTTAATTTTATACCTCAGTACTACTCCATGTAAGAGTGACAAAAAGGTGAGGTCTTCAGTTTTATCTGTTGTTGGCATCAGTACAGGGCAAGAAAGCATTGTTTTGGTAGAGAAGAGTTCCAGAACACCTGAAATCATACAAGGTAGACAACGCACTATTCTGGTATTATAATTATAGTCATAAAAATTCATTTACCACATTCCTGGATGATATTTTCATGAGGTTATTAAGAGAATTAGAATCCCATAATCAGGATCTTATTACCTTCTTGAAGTCGGAGTTAGGAAAGGAAAGTGCTCACAAAATATCATTTTGCTGTCAATATTAGAGTCAAACCTAATCTTGGATGAATGACAAATGTCTCCCATGATGACAAAATCATGGAATGGTAGAGATGACCTAGTAACTTGAGTTGTTTAGATGAAATTAATTAATTTGTTCTTGTATACTTTTGTTGCTAATGAAATAAGAAGGGAACTTTTAAATATAAAGACATCATAAGAAATAAGAGGACATTGGAGCCCAGAGAAAGATTCTAGTTATTGCATTCCATGTTTATTACATCACTACAATCCTTTTCATCCTATAGATTCCCATATTCTTTTATAACCATTTAATGCAAAGACTGTTTTCATTCTTTAGCATAATTTAACTTCAGGTGAGCTAAGATAACTTAAGTCTGAATTTGCTGCACAGAAGTCAACTGTGCCTCACTGTATTGAGAGGGGAGTATCAATAAAGTAAATAATCATTTGCATCTGCAGGTACTTGGACAAATAAGAAGAATATTATTGACTTTGAAATTCATCAGCATCTTATTTGTTTCCTAGGACATCGCAAAGTATAGGAAGAGACAAATTAATCAATAAAAATAAACTCATTGTGTTTAAAAAATCATTCTTTTTCCCTCATAATGGATAAAAGTAATTTCTCCTCTCTCTTCAGATGAGTACATTAATTTTTTTTTATTAGAGCACTTGTAGGTCCATAGAAGCATCATGCAGGAAGTACAAAGTTCGCATATAACCCAGCCCACTCACACACAGTTTGCCCCTATTATTAACATGTTGCATTAGTATTGTACATTTCTAACAATTCATGAAACAATACTATTATAATAATGCCATTAATTTTAGCACTGTTTACACTGTTTTGTACAATTCTATGTTTTGAGTGTGTGTGTATACGTGTAGGACTTTTCAATATTTTATATGTCTAGGGTCATGTCGTCTGCAAATAAAGCAAATTTCACTTCTTCCGTTCCTATTTGAATGACTTTTATTTATTCTTCTTGCCTAACTCTCTGGCTAGTACTATCAGTGGTAAGAGTGAGCATCCTTTGTCTTGTTCCTGATCTTAGACAGAAAGTTTTCAGTCTTTCACCATTTAGTATGATCTTGGCTGTGGGTTTTTCATACATGGCCATTATTACATTAAGGATGTTTCCTTTTATTCCTTGTTTTCTGAGTGTTTATATCCAGAAGGGATGCTGAATTCTGTCAAATGACTTTCTGCATCAATTGAGGTGATCATGTGGGATTTTTCCTTTAATCTATTAATTTGGTATATTACATAAGTTGATTTTCTTATGTTGAATTTGCATATCTGGTATAAATTCCATTTCATCATGGTGCATAATTTTTTTAAAAAGATTTATTTATTTATTTATTTCCCCCCCTTCCCCTCCTCCTCCTGCCCTGTTCTTTTTTGCTGTCTGTTTTGTCTTCTTTTCTCATTTTCTCTCCTCTAGGATTCACCGGGACTCGATCCTAGAGACCTCAGTTGCGGAGAGAAGTTCTCTGTCAATTGTACCACCTCAGTTCCTGGTTTCTGCTGTGCTTCACCTTGACTCTCTCCTTGTCTCTTTTCTGATGCATCATCATCTTGCTGTGTGACTCACTTGCACAGGCACAGGCTCGCCACATGGGCACGCTTTTTCTTCTTCTTTTTACCAGGAGGACCCAGGGATCGAACCTGGGTCTTCCCATATGGTAGGCAGAAGCTCTGTCACTTGAGTCACATCCGCTTCCTGGTGCATAATTCTTTTAATGTGTTGTTGGACTCAGTTTTCTGGTATTTTGTTGAGGATTTTTGCATCTATATTCAGGAAAGATATTGGTCTGTAATTTTCTTTTCTTGTTATATCATTATGTGGGTTTGATAATAGACTGTCCTGACCTCATAAGATGAGTTATGAAGTGTTTCCTCTTCAATTTTTTGCAAGTGTTTGAACAGTGTTCATGTTAATTCTTCTTTGAAAGTCTGACAAGATTTCCCAGTAAAGCTGTCTGGTCTGCAGCTTTTCTTTTTTGGGACGTTTTTGGCTACTGATTCAATCTCATTACATTTTATTGGTCTGTTGGGATCTTCTGTTTCTTCTAGAGTCATTGTGAGTTGTTTGTGTGTTTTTAGGAATTTGTTCATTTCATCTAGGCTATTTAATTTGTTGGCACACAGTTGTTCGTAGCATCCTCTTATGACCCTTTTTTGTTTCTGTGGGGTTAATAGTAATGTCCTCCTTTCATTTCTGATTTCAGTTACTTGCGTCCTCTCTCTTTTTCTTTGTTAGTCAAGCTAAATGTTAGTCAATTTTATTGATATTTTCAAAGAACCTACTTTTGTTTTTAATATCTCTAATTTTTAAATTCTTTATTTCATTTATCTTCCACTCTATTCTTTGTTATTTTCTTCCATTTGCTCTTATTAGATTTAGTTTGTTATTCTTTTTTTCTTTCCTCCTCATGTGTGGTTAGGTCTCGATTTGAGCTCTTAATTCTTTTTAAACATAACCATTTATTGCTATAAATTTCTTTCCAACCTCTGCCTTTGCTATGTCCCATAAGATTTGGTATGCTGAGTTCTCATTTTCATTCATCTTAAGGCATTTTCTAATTTCTGTTGGATTTCTTCTTTGATCCATTGATAGCTTAAAATTGTGTTGTTTAACTTCAATATATTTGTGGATTTTCTGGTCCTCCATCTGTTTTTTTAATTTGTAGCTTCATTTCATTGTGGTCAGAGAAGAAGCTTTGTATAATTTCAACTTTTAAAAATTTATTGAGCACTTGTTTTGTGATTCAGTGTGTGGTCTATCCTGGAGAATGATCATGAACATTTGAGAAGAATGTGTATTCTGCTGTTTTTGTGTGCAACGTTCTGTATATGTTCTGTTTATGTCTGTTAGGTATACGTCATTTATCACATTGCCAAGTTCTCAATTTCCTTACTGATCTTCTGTCTAGATTTGATCTAAAGTGGTGTATTGAAATGGTCAGATATTATTGTAGAGTTGTCTATTTTTTCCTTCAGATTTGTCAATGTTTGCCTAATGTGTTTTGGAACACTGGAATTAGGAACATAAATATTTACGATTGTTATTCCTTCTTGGTGTACTGAACCTTTTTATTTGTATATAATATCCTTCTTTGTCTCTTATATAATAACAGCTTTGACTTGAAGTATCTTTTGTCTAACATTAATATAGTTACCCTAGCTTTCTTTTGGTTACTATTTGCATGGAATATTTCCCCTATCTTTTTACTTTTAACCTATTTGTGTCTATGGGTCTAAGGTAAATATATTCTAAACAACATATTTTGTATTGTGCTTTTGTTGTTGTTGTTGTTGCGTCATCTTGCTGTGTCAGCTCTCCGTGTGTGTGGCATCACTCCTGGGCGGGCTGCACTTTTTTCACCTGGGGCAGCTCTCCTTGCAGGGCACACACCTTGCGTGCGGGACACCCCTACGTGGGGGACACCCCTGCATGGCACAGCACTCCTTGTGTGCAGCAGCACTGCATGTGGGCCAGCTCACCACATGGGTCAGGAGGCCCTGAGTATATAGAACCCTGGACCCTCCATATGGTAGGTGGACACTCTATCAGTTGAGCCACAACCACTTCCTTGTATTGTGCTTAAAAAATAAATCCACTTTGATAATCTATGTCTTTATTGAGGAGTTTAATCCATTTATATTCAGTGTTATTACTAATAAGGCAGTACTTATTTCAGCCATTTTGTCCTATTTCTACCTCCCCCCCTCCCCCCCCGGTGTCTGCTCTCTGTGTCCATTTGCTGTGTGTTCTTCCATGTCTGCTTGTATTCTCATTAGGCAGCTCCAGGAACCAATCTTGGGACATTCTGGAGTGGGAGAGAGGTGATTACTCTCTTGTGCCACCTCAGTTCCCTGTTCTGCTGTGTCTTCTTCTTTTCTCTCCTCTGTGTCTCTTGTTGAGTCATCTTGCTGTGCCAGCTCCCTGCATTGGCCAGCACTCCTGCTCAGGGTGGCATTCCCATGTGGGCTGGCACTCCACGTGGACTAGCTTGCCACATGGGCCAGCTTGCCCTCACCAGGATGCCCTGGGCATCAAACCCTGAACCTCCTATATGATAGATGGGAGCCCAATTGGTTGAGCCACATCCATTTCCCTTATATGTTTTGTCTTTTTTTTCCTATATTGCAGCCTCTTTTTGAATATGTTTGCTCTTTTATGAAGTAAATGATTGAAATTTTTTCATTTCCATTTCTGTATATATTTTATTTTATTTTATTTTTTTAAAGATTTCTTTCTTTCTTTATTTCTCTCCCCTTCCCACCCCACCCCGGTTTGTCTGTTCTCTGTGTCTATTTGCTGTGTCTTCTTTGTCTGCTTCTATTGTTGTCAGTGGCACAGGAATCTGTGTTTCTTTTCGTTGGGTCATCTTGTGTCAGCTCTCCGTGTGTGCGGCGCCATTCCTGGGCAGGCTGCACGTCCTTTCGCGCTGGGTGGCTCTTCTTACGGGGTGCACTCCTTGCGCATGGGGCTCACCTATGTGGGGACACCCCTGCGTGGCACGGCATCCTTGCGTGCATCAGCACTGCGCATGGGCCAGCTCCACACGGGTCAAGGAGGCCCGGGGTTTGAACCGCGGACCTCCCATGTGGTAGATGGACGCCCTAACCACTGGGCCAAGTCCGCCGACCTGTATATATTTTAAATACATATAAATTAGTGGATATACTGTGGTTTGTATTAAACACTGTCTATAACCTACTGGTTTCAAAAGATACCTACTTAACTTCAATAGCATACAGTCTCTGTTCCTAAATCCTTCCATTTCCTCTCTTTATGTTGTTTTTGTCAGGTATTATCTCTATATAATTGTGTGTCCATTACAAGGAAATATGATTATTTCTTACTAAATTACATTCTAAATCTTATAGGAAATAAAGAGAAGAATTATATACTAAGGATATAGTACTACTGGGGTTTGCATTTACCCATGTAATTACTTTTACTGGAGAGCTTCGCCTCTTCATACTGCTCCAAGTCAGTATCTCCTGTGCTTTCCTTTCAACCTGAAGGACTCCCTCCATCATTTCTTGTAAGGCAGATTTTTTTGGTGATGAACTCTCACAGTTTCTGTTTATTTGTGAATGTCTTTAATTCTCCCTAGTTTGTAAGGACAGTGTTACTGAATAAAGAATTTTTGGCTACCAGTTTTTCTCTTCCAGTACCTTAAATATATCATACCACTGCCTTCTCATCTCCAATGTTTCTGAGGAGAAATCAGTACTTAGTCTTATTGAGGATCCTTCACATGTGACTAATCACTTTTGCTGATTTCAGAATTCTCTCTTTATCTTTGGTATTTGGTATTTTGATTAGTATGTCTTTGAGTAGGCTGGTTAGGGTTTATCCTCTTTGGTGTACACTGTGTGTCTTGGACATGTCCATCATGTGAGATGGGAATTTTTCAGCCATTATTTCCTCAAATATTCTCTTTCCCTTTTCCCTTCTCTTCTCCTTCTGGGACTGCCCATAATGCATATATTGGTATGCTTCATGTCACACAAGTCCCTTAGTTTCTGCTTACTTTTTGAAATTTTTTTCTCTATCTGTTCTTCTAACTATACAGTTTTGAATGTCCTATCTTTAACATTAATATGCCTCTTCAAATATGCTGTTTGCCTCTAGTGTATTTTTTTAAAGATTTTTTTGGTTTTTATTTATTTCTCTCCCCTTACCCCCCACTTTCTGCTGTGTCCATTTGCTGTGTGTTCCTCTGCGTCTGCTTGCATTATCAGGTGGCATTGGGAAATTGCGTCTCTTTTTTGTCGTGTCATCTTGCTGCATCAACTCTCTGTGTGTGGGGTGCCACTGCTGCTCAGGCTGCGCTTTTTTCAAGTGGGGCAGCTCTCCTTGCAGGGCGCACTCCTTGCATGTGGGGCATCCCTATGTGGGGGCATCCCTGCGTGGCACAGCACTCCTTGTGCACGGCAGCACTGTGCATGGGCCAGCTCACCACATGGGTCAGGAGGCCCTGGGGATCGAACCCTGGACCCTCCATGTGGTAGACAGACATTCTATCAGTTGAGCCATGTCTGCTTCCTTCTAGTGTATTTTTAACCACAACTATTGTGTTTTTCATCACTGTATGTTCTGTTATGTTCCTTTTTAGACTTTCTAATTCATATTTTTGTTCACACATTGTTTCCTTAATACCTTTAGCTGTATATTCATATTTAGTTTCTTTTTATCCATATTTTTTCCTTTAGCTTCTTGAGTTAATTTGAAGATTTGTTTGAACTTCTTTGATTAGTTGTTCTTTGATTACTTGCTCTAATGTCTGAAGTTTTAATTTGTCCCCTTAAATGAACCATATTTTCTTGTTTCTTTGTAATTTGTTTCTGAGTTTTTTGTGATTTTTTGCTCATGTCTCAGCATTTGATTATTTTGATGTGCTAACTTAGGAAGTCATTTCCCCCCTCTTGCTCACTGTTTTGTTATAGATTGGATGTGTGGCAAGGCTTTTTCTTCAGCCTTTGTTCCAATGTATACTTTTTAAAAAAGATTTATTTATTTATTCCCCCCCTCCCCCCCGTTGTCTGTTCACTGCGTCTATTTGCTGTGTCTTCTTTGTCTGCGGTAGGAAATCTGTGTTTCCTTTTGTTGCGTCATCTTGCTTCGTCAGCTCTCTGTGTGTGTGGCGCCATTCCTGGGCAGGCTGCACTTTCTTTCACGCTAGGTGGCTCTCCTTACGGAGGACAAGGGGCTCCCCTACGCAGGGGGCACCCCTGCATGGCAGGGCACTCCTTGTGCGCATCGGCCAGCTCCACAAGGGTCAAGGAGGCCCGGGGTTTGAACCGCAGACCTCCCATGTGGTAGGTGGACGCCCTAACCACTGGGCCAAGTCTGCCGCCCCAATTTAAACTTAAAATTTCTAGCAGCCCATGCTTAACAGTTCAGATGTTCTCAAGTCTTCTGTACCTGACTCTTGCCCTGGGCATGAATGTAACTTTTAAGATTAACTATTACTATTATGTGCAACTGGTTCACTTCCAAGAGAAGATTTATTTTCTTCTGTTCCTTCTCCAGGAGTCCAGAACTGTTCGTTTGTTATTATGCAAATTTTCCTCCCCGAAACTCTGATTTGCTCAACTGCTCTCCCATGCTCAGGGCTGTCCTTCCACTACAGCTTTCAGTGCTCTGTTCACTCTGCCTCACAGCAGTTGTTTTCCCCTTTGCCCTGTGCAGAATTTGTGTATCTGGTAACTTTGACGTAAGGTTATTCTGCTCCAGGGAGCCAGATGGGGTCAGTGTTCAAAATGTTCTTTTTTTCATTTATGTTCACCAGCAATTAGTGACCAGTTTGGGAGTATGCACTGTTTGCCACCAATTCTGCAGTGTGTGGCTTGTTTCCTGTTTCCTGGAGGCTGCTTTGTATGCACATGTTCACAAGCTGCTAGGGTTCTGCCTTGGGCCTATGTGGCCTTGGGTCCCTAGGCATTAATGTGTGTGGTGCTCTAAGTTGCTGCCACAGTTGGCTCTGTGTTCAGAGACCATGGCAGTAAATAGCCTGGGGATTATATTGTAAAATGAGCAGGGAACAAAGGTCAACCATAATGTAGCATTATCATTAAAGACCATTAATTTACTGCATGTAAGGTATAGATAGCCACACCTAACTTCTGACCTTTCACAACTCGAAGAGAGACCAGAAGAGCCGGCTAGTTAGGTCAGGTCACAATCATGCATGTGTGTGATATAAGGAGCTAGTTTGGAAATAACATGTTTTAGTTTGCTAAAGGTTGCCAGAACAATATACCAGAAATGGGTGACTTTTACAATGGGAATTTATGAGGTTAAAAGCTCACAGTTCTGATGCTGTGAAAATGTTGTGGTTTTTTTCCTTTGATTTGTTAATGTGGTGTGTTAAGTTAATTGATTTCCTTATGTTGAACCACCCTTGCATACCAGAATAAATCCCACTTGCTTGTGGTGTATAAGCTTTTTAATATGCTGTTGGATTCTATTTGCAAGTATTTTGCTGAGAATTTTTACATCTATGTTCATTAGAGAGAGTGGTCTGTAATTTTCTTTTCTTGTGGTATCTTTAGCTTTGGTATTAGGGTGCTGTTGGCTTCATAAAATGTGTTGGGTAATATTCCCTCCTTTTCTATTTTTTGGAAGAGTTTAAACAGGATTGGTGTTAATTCTTTTCAAAATGCTTGGTAGAATTCACCTGTGAAGCCATCTAGTCCTGGGCTTTTCTTTGTTGGGAGACTTTTGATGACTGACTCAATCTCTTTAAATTTGATTGGTTTTCTGAGTTCTTGTATATCTTGTAGAGTCAATGTAAGTTGTTTCTGCACTTCTAGGAATTTGTCCATTTCATCAAAGTTGTCTAGTTTGTTGGCATTCAGCTTGTTATAATATCCTCTTATGGTCCTTTTTATTTCTGTGGGGTCAGAATGCTCCCCCCTTCATTCCTGATTTTATTATTTTATTTTTTTGGATCTTCTCTTTTTCTTTATTAGTCTAGCTGGGGGGTTGTCAATTTTACTGATCTCCAAGAACCAGCTTTTGGTTTTGTTGATTTTCTCTGTTGGTTTTTTTTGCCCTCGATTTCATTTATTTCTACTCTAAAATTTATGATATCTTTTCTTTTGCTTGTTTTCATAATGGTTTGCTGTTTTTTTCCTAGTTTCTCCAATTGTTCAGTTAGGTCTTTGATTTTAGCTCTTTCTTCTTTCTTTAATATAGGAGTTTAGGGCTATACATTTCCCTCTAAGCACTGCCTTCACTGGATCCCATAAGTTTTTTTTTTCTCAAGATTTATTTATTTCCCCCTCTCCTTATTGTTTGTACTTACTGTGTGCTTCCCATGTCCATTCATTGCATGTTCTCTGCATCTGCTCATCTTCCCTTTAGAAGGCACTGGGAACCAAACTTGGAACCTCCCATGTGGGAGGGAGGCACCCAATCACTTGAGCCACACCTGCTTCCTGCTTGTTTTATCTCTCATTCTGTTTCTTCATTGTTCTGCTTGTTATATCAGCTCGCCACACTGTCTATTGCATCACCTCATCATCTTGCTCATCTTCTTTTTAAAATTAATTAATTAATCTTCCCCGCCTCCTTGTTTTTTGTACTTGCTGTGTCTGCTGTCTTCCTTGTTTCTTTAGGAGGCACTGGAAACTGAACCCAGGACCGCCTATGTGGGAGGGAGGCACCTAATCGCTTGAACCACCTTGGTTCCCTGCTTTGTTGTGTCTCTCATGATGTTTTTTCTTCTTGTATTTCTTTTTGTGTCATCTTGTTGCATCAGCTTGCCACACCTGCCCATTGCGTCATCTCACAGTATTGCTCATATTCTTTAGGAAGTACTGGGTTCCCTGCTTTGTTGTGTCTCTCATTATGTTTTTTCCCTCACGTCTCGTTGCATCCTCTTTTGTGTCAGCTTGCTGCACCCACTTGTCTTCTTTAGGAGGCACCAGGAACAGAAACCAGGACCTCCCATCTGGTAGGTGGGAGTCCAACTGCTTGAGCCACACCCGCTTCCCCCCATAAGTTTTGATAACTTATGTTCTCATTTTCATTTTTCTCAATATATTTTCTAATTTCACTTACAGTTTCTTCTTTGACCCACTGATTGTTCAGGAGTGTGTTGTTGTTAAACCTCCACACATTTGTGAATTTTCCCCTTTCTTTCCATTATTGATTTCTAGTTTCATTCCATTGTGGTCTGAGATGGTCCTTTGTATAATGTCAATCTTTTTATGTTTATTGAGGCCTGCTTTGTGACCTACCATGTCATCGATCCTGGATAAAGATCCAGGAGCACTTGAGAAAAATGTATAACCCACTGAGTTTGGGTGCTCATTTTTTTTGCTCATTGTTTGTGCTCATTGTCTGCTTTTATTGTTTTTGCTCATCATATGCTTGCTTTTTCTTTAGGAGGCACTGGGACCCACACTTGGGACCTCCCATGTTGGATGCAAGTGCTCAACTGCTTGAGCCACATCCGCTCCCTGCTTATTTGTTTTTGTTTTTTGTCTGTTCATTGTTTACTCATTGCATTGCTTGTTGTTTTTGCTTGTTGTCCACTCATTTTTTTCTCAATGTCTGCTCATTGTATTGTTGTGTTTTTTTGGCTCATTGTCTGCTCATTGTTTGTCTTCTTTAGAAGGCAACTCAAGGTTGATTTCTCACCCAAAGTCATTTGCCACATGTTGAAGTAAGATAGCAGGTGATGTCTGTGAGGGTTCAGCCTTCTTTCTTCCTCTTAAGGCTCTATGGTCCCAGCTTCTTCCAATCCCAGCTTTAGGCTGGCATAAGGCTCATCTCTCAGGGCTTCTCAGATGCTCTCTTCTCTTTATGAGGTCAGCTGTAAACTATCAGGCAAATGGCTCATCTCTCCCTGGGGCTAAAGTGTCAAAACCAAGTTCTCTCCTCTGCCATGTCTTTTTCTGTGTATCTACTTCTCTGTGTATCTCCTTGATTGAGTGTCCATTTATATAGCCCACAAAGGGGGCAGGACCACAAACCAGGTTGCACTCTACTGATGTGATCAAATCAAAGCCCTAATCTTAACATAATTTGGGAAGCAGATATGGCTCAAGCAATTGAGCTCCTGCCTACCACATGGGAGGTTCCAGGTTCAGTGCCTAGTGCCTCCTAAAGAAGATGAGCAAGCCAGCACACTGATGTGATGTGCAGGCATGGTGAGCTGACACAACAAGAGGATACAACAAGAGACATGAAGAAAAAGCATAATGAGAGATTCAACAAGGCAGGGAGCAGAGGTGGCTCAGGTGATTAGGCACCTCCCTCCCACATCAGAGATCCCAGGTTCAGTTCTTGGTGCCTCCTGAAAAAGAAGATCAGCAGGCACAGCAAATGCAAATGATGAGGGGCTGGGGAGAAATGAACAAAGAAATCTTTTAAAAAATTTATTCAGAGGCATCTCAGCTAAATCTAATACAATCAAAGGCTATCACTCCCAGAGGAACAGACCAGTTTACAAACATAATCTCTCCTTTTGAAATTCATAAATAATCTCAAACTGTCACAGAGTTATATAGTCCTTGTTCTTATATTTAGGTTTTTTATCCATGTTGAGTTGTTTTTTGTATATGCTGTGAGATATGAGTTCTCTTACATTCTTTTGAATATAGAGATCCAGTTTACCCATCGCATTTGAAGAGACTATTCTTTCCCAATTAAGTGGATTTTGCAGCCTTGTCAAAAAATAATTGGCCATAAACAAGTGCTTTACTTTACTAGACTGGATAGAAAATCTGGCTTAGGAGTATATCAAACTCAGTTTTATTGCCAAAATCCTAGTTTGGACCTTGATGTCAGGAGACGCCTGTGGCTATCTCCATGGCTGTTGGAAACATTCCATTTCCTGAGGAGCACGGCTGTGTTGGCCCATCTAGGCTGACAGGATTCCAGGGCAGCTGCTTGTGATCTGAGTTGAGAACTGAAGATTTGAGGTTTTCCAAGTGAAGTTCCCCCAGTCAGACTTTGACATCCCTGGGTGAGCAAAAGACTTCTTAGTCAGCTGGAAACAGGCCATACCAATGCATGGACCCTGTCAGGCACTTGACATTTCTCCTAACACCATGGTCCCACTTCCAGAATTCTACAGCTTCCATGGAGGTGGGGCACCACCCCCTATGTGCTCTGTGTGGTCTGTTGTAGTCTGTCATCTGTTCCAGTTTCTAACCCTGTTTTTTATCTCCAAGAATAGGGGAAGTAGAATGTACACATCAAAGTAGAATACATTGTTGGGATGAAACAAATATTTAATCTTTTGGTTTTTAAAAGCAAGATATTCAAATTTCTACCTTATTTTCTACTGAATGGTAATAGAGAAAATTGGAAAGTTTAAGCATTTTAAAATTCCCAATTGCTGATGAGCACCAAGGAAATGGGAGCTAGCACCTACAATAAAAATAAAGACAAAAACTCTTCTTGAAAGCATAGATATTCTAGTTTGCCAAAGGGCTGCTGATGTAAAGTACCAGAAACCTGTTGGCTTTTATATAGGGGATTTATTTGGGGTAAATGCATATAGTTCCAAGGCCATGAAAAGTCCAAACTGAGGCACCATCAGAGATGCTTTCTCACCAAAGTCAGCTACTGTTGATCCTGGCATGTTGCCACATGGTGGGGCAAAAGGCCATCAATCTCTGCCCAGTTTTCAACCTTCTGGTCCAGGCTTACCTTTTCCTCTTGAGCTCTGTGGGTCCAGCTTCCTGGAGGCTTCCTGGAGGCTTCCTGCTTAAGTGATCTTGTTGTCCTCTCTCTCCTGGCTTAGAGCTTATTTCTTTCTGGACCACTAAATCAGTCTCAGCTGTTTGACTCTCTTCCCAATTTGAGTTGTAAGCTATCAGGGAAATGGCTCGTTTCTCCCCAGGGCCTCAGCTATTTGAGCCTCATCACATGGCAGGATCAAAAAGGCAGAGGTCTCTCTTCCATGTCTGTCTGAGTGAATGTCCACTTATATCAGACTCAGCAACTTGGTGGGGACTCAACCTGAGACTGGCCACACTGAAAGTAGTTCAACAAAAAGCCCTACAGCAATCTTAGCAAGTAATATAATCAAAGCCCCCTCAGCTGAATTTAATGCAATCAAAGGGTATCACACCAAGAGGAATAGATTAGTCTACAAAGATGATATTTCTTCTTTTGGGATTCATAAAATAATGTCAAACTGCCAAGATGTGAGTAGTATTTAAAAAGCCAGCATCATCTAATCTAAAATTCCCAAAGGAGTACAGGAGTCAGTTTGTTAATAAAGTAGAAGGTTCAGTGTTTTAATCCACTACTTAGAATTCTCAGTACTTTGTTGCAAGAAATCAAGTCAGCTCACACTACAAACTCTGTAGGAGGTACAGTGGCAGTGGCAGTGGCTTTGCCTGTCACACAGCTGTGATGCTGCCCATTTCTGAGCAGTCCCAAGCAGGCATACTCTTACCCACTGGCTCCCAGAGGGTTAGTGAGCCGTTGCCAGATGGGAATTAGGTGCATCCTTCTTGCTCCCTGTGGTTTTCTTGTCCCTCTTTCTGTTCTAGAGGTGTTTTATTTTATGCCTCGCTAGTTTTACATACTGATAACTGATGGCACAATATGCAAAAGTGTCTTAAAGGTTGTAGGGGAAATGTCTCCCTGCCCCTCTCATTCACCAATCACAGAAAACAGTCCTGGGGAACACCAGCGGGCTGGGCCTCTTGTCTCCACAGTGCAGCTAATGCCCAAAGAATGAGTCCAGTGACATTCAAAGGCATGGGTTCTGAAGAGGCTGAATTGTCAAAAGTTCCAAATCTGTGAATGAAAATGAGCAACTTTAATGGGCACTTGCAGTATTCTAGAAAACTACATACTGTGATGGCTGAGGCCAAAGGTCAGCCTTACTACACTATTAATGAAGGGAGGGGGCAAAAGTCTTCCATCCCCAGATACAACTCCATCTGCTGTGATAAGCCCTCAGCACTTGTTTCTTAAAAGAATATATGCACAAAAACAATACATGTACAAAAAGGACAAAGGCTGTGGTACTGAAAAAAAACCTTGTGTGCTCAAGAATCTTCACAGCTTCTATTAGGCATATTTTCTTTAAGAATGAAGGACAATTCTCCCACTTTGAGCCATTCTTTCATGTCAATATTACAAAATTGAATGTAATTTTAAAAACATTTTTAAAAGATAGATTTCTAAATAATATTCTGCTAATTTGATTTAAATTGTAATTATCAACTATTCTGAGGGTTTAATGTTTTATTTTACTTTGTTAAAAAGGAAAAAATTGTACATTTTTAGAATGTTTTGTGTACATTTAATGTACAGAAAATGAAACTTTTTCAAAAGTAAAAAATATTGGCCAAAGATGTGAACTCTCAGTTAGAATCCATTGGTCGATTTATCACTCCTTGTGCCAGTACCATGCTATTTTGACCACTGTCACTTTGTTATATTCTTTAAAGCCAGGAAGTGTGGGTTCTCCAAATTTGTTCATCTTTTTCTAGATATTTTTGGCTATTCAGGGCCCCTTACCCTTCTGAATAAGTTTGAAAATTGACATTTCCATTTCTGCAAAAAAAGCTGTTGGAATTTTTATTGGGATTGTGTTGAATATGTAAATCATTTAGGGTAGAATTTACATCTTAATGGTATTTATTCTTCCAGTCCATGAACACATAATGTGCTTCCATTGATTTAGTTTTCACTTTATTTCTTTGATATGTTTTGTAGATTTCTATGTATAAATCCTTTAAATCCTTGGTTAAATTTATTCCTAGATACTTGATTCTTTTAGTTACTGTGGCACTTTGATATTGTTTATGAATTCAAAAAATAGATACTGGATTATGTTTGTGAACTGGTCTGGGTATATTAGATTGTATTGGGTTCAGAGGTTTCATTTTTACTTGATTGAGTTGTGATTAAGGCTTTGATTGGGCCACTCAGTGTGATGTTGAGTCTCTGCCCCCTTGGTGGGTGGGAACTCATGGAGAAAAACACATGGCAAAACAGAAAGTGAAATTTTTTAGTTTTGATGTTGGAGTTTTGATCCTGGAGCCTGGGAAGCAAACACATAGAGAAGCAGATAAGTGAGGAAGGAGAGAAGGCTCAGTTGGACACAACAGAGGCCCTGGGAAGAGCGATAAGCCATTTGCTGGATAGCCTACAGCTGACCGTGTGGAGAGGGCAGAGCCGCTGAGCCTGGAGAGAAATGAGCCCTGGGAAGAGAGGAACCCAGGAAGCCTGATGCCTTGCAGATACTTGCAGCCATCTTGCTCCAACACATGTCAACAGACTTTGGTGAGAGAAATAACTTATTCTTTATGGCCTGGTAACTTTGGGCTTTTACCCCAAATAAATACCCTTTATAAAAGCCAACCAGTTTCTGGTGTTTTGCTTCAGCACTCCTTTGGCTGTCTAATATAGTTGCTGTAGTAAATGGATTTTTCCCTTGAATTTTTCTTCAGATTGCTCATTACTAGTAGCATAGAAACATTACTGATTCTGTGTGTTGATCTTGTGCCCTGCCACTTTGCTGAATTCATTTATTTATGCTAGAAGATTTGTTGTAGTTTTTTCAGCACTTCCTTTTTTATTAAGTATATACTTTTTAGAAAAGATTTATTTATGTTTATTTATTTCTCCCCCCATTCCCTCATTGCTGTGCTCACTGTCTGCTCTTCTTTTTAGGAGGCACTAGGAACTGAACCCAGAGCCTCCCATGTAGGAGGGAGGTGCCTTTCACATTGCTTGAGCCACTTCTGCTCCCTGTTTGTTGTGTCTCTCATTATGTTTCCTTATTGTATCTCTTGGTTGCATCATTTCAATGAGTAATCTTGCGATCTTGCTTGTCTTCTTTAGAAGGTGCAACCAATCCCAGGACCTCCAATGTGGTAGGTGGGAGCCCAGCTGCTTGAGCCACATCCACTTTCCAGGACTTTCAATATAGAGGAAAATGTCATCTGCAAATAGTGATACGTGCATAACATCATATGGGACTCCCATATATCACCCCACCACAAACACCTTGCATTGTTATAAAACATTTGTAGCAAATTATGAAAGAGCATCATCAAAGTATTACTACTAATTATAGTCCATATCCTACATTTGGTGTATTCTCCCCCAACTCACCCTATTATTTTTTGGTTCATAAACCATACAATTTATCTAAGGTGTACAATCAATGTTTGGTATAATCACCGAGTTGCACATTCATCACTTCAATCAATATTAGAGCACTTTCGTTACTCAAAAAAATGAGAAAGTAACAAAAAACTACTATCATACCCATATGTTAGCACTACTAAGAACAAATCCTATGTTATGTTTTCACCATTTCTATTCATTTCCAAACATTTCCAAACAACTTTTTACCAATTCTGCACAGATTAAACCTCAACTTTCCATTCTCTAACCACAATTCTGTTCTCTGGTGACTTATTTTTTTAAACATCTATTTTTATTTATTTCTCCCTACCCCCTGGTTGTTTGCACTCACTATGTCCTTTCACTTCTTTATTTCTGTAGGAGGCACCAGGGAACTGAACCCAGGATTGCTGATGTGAGAGGTAGGTGCCTAATCACCAGAGTCACCTCTGTTCCCTGCTCTGTTGTGTCTTTCTCATGTTTTCTTCTTGTGTTTCTATGGTGTGATCTTGTTGTATCAGCTTACCATGCCTGCCTGTCATGTCAGCTCGCTGTCTTGCTCATCCTCCTTAGGAGGCACCAGGAACCTCTGCTCCCTGCTTCATTGTGTCTCTCATTATGTTTTTCTTCTTGTGTTTCTTGTTGCATCATCTTGTTGTGTCAGCTACCATGCTTGCCCATTGCGCCAGCTTGCTGTCTTCTATAGGAGACACTGAGAACTGAACCACAGACCTCCCAAGTGGTAGGCAGAAGCCCAGTTGCCTGAGCCATATCCGCTTCCATCTCTGGTGACTTGTATTCTAGCTACTAACTCCAGGAGTTTGCTCATTATATTTAGTTCACTGTATAATAGTGAAAACACATAATATTTGTCCTTTCGTGCCTGGCTTGCTTCATTGAACATAATATCCTCCAAGGTCATCTGTGTTGCCATTTGCTTCATGACTTCATTTCTTCTTTTTCTTTTTCTTTTTTCACAAAAGAATTATACACCATGATCAAGTGTGAGTCATTCCTGGCATACACAGGTGGTTCAAAACAAGAAAATCAAACAACACAATACACCCCATTAATAAAAAGGGAAAAAAACACATGATCATCTCAATAGTCACAGGCAAGGCACCCAACAAAATTCAGTATCCCTTCTTTTTTTTTTTTCAACAAATCAATTTTATGGATACATATTAATAAAGCATACAATTCATCCAAAGTGTACAATCAATGGTATCTCGTATAATCACATAGTTGTGCACTCATCACTTCAATCATTATTAGAGTATTTTCATTATTTCAATAATAATAATAAAAAAACAGACAAGAAAATTCTTCACTTCTCAATCTCTCTGTGTTTCCCATACTGTACATAGCTGCTATTTCTGTCTATTCTTTGCACAATTATTTATTTATTAAGGAGTTTTATTGATATATATTCACATACCCCGCAATCTATCCTAAAGTGTATAATCAATGGCTTTTAGTATAACCACCATGTTGTGCAATCACAAAAATTTTTAGAATTATTTCATTACTACAAAAAGAAAAACTCCATACCACTTAGCATGCCCTCCCTAGCCCTACATAACCACTAATCAAATTTCATCTTTATAAGTCGATTTATATTTGTATTTTATATAAATGGAATCATACAATATTTCACACAATATGTTTTTTTCATAGTAATACAATCATACAGTATTTGTCCTATTATGTCTGGCTTCCTTCACTCAACATAATGTCTTCCAGGCCCATCCTTGCTGTCATATGCTATACAACTTCATTTTTTCTTACAGCTGTATAATATTCCATTGTGTGAATAAACTAGTTTGTTTATCCATTTTTCGGTGGATGGACACCTGGGTTCTTTCCATCTTTTAGCAATTGTGAATAATATCACTATGGCATCAGTGTGCAGAAGTCTGTTCGTGTGATTGCTCTCATTTCTTCTGTATATGTGCCCAGTAGTGTTATTGCCGGTCACATGGTAGATCTATATCTAACTTCCTTAGGAAGCACCAAATAGACTACCACAGTGACTGTACCATTCTACGTTCCCACCAGCAGTGGATAAGCATTCCTATCTCTCCACATCCTCTCCAACGCTTGTAGTTTTCTGTTTTGTTAATAGTGGCCATTCTAGTAGGTGTGAAATGATTTCCTTGTAGCTTTGATTTGCATTTCCCTAATAGCCAGTGATGCTGAGCATTTCTTCATGTTTTTCACCATTTATATTTCTTCTTTAGAAAAATGTCTATTCAGGTCTTTTGTCCATTTTTAATCAGGTCCTTTCTCTTTTTATTATTGAGTTGTAGGATCTCTTTGTATATCCTGGCTATTAGATTGCTGGTTGTGTGATTTCAAAATATTTTCTCCCATTGAGTAGGCTGCCTTTTTAACTTCTTTACAAAGTCCTTTGAGGTGCAGAAGTGTTTAATTTTCAGGAGGTCCCATTTATCTATTTTTTCTTTTGTTGCTCATGCTTTGCATGTAAGGTTTAAGAGACCACCGCCTACAATAAGTCCTGTAGAGGTTTTCCTACATTATCTTCTAGGAACTTAATAGTCTTTAGGTCTTTGATCCAGTTTGAGTTTATTCTTGTATAGCAAGTGAGATAGGAGTCCTCATTAAATTTTTTTAGCAAATTTTTTGCCTTTTTTTTAAAGATAATACATCATACAAAATGTTAAATTAAAAAATATAAGCAGTTCCCATATACCCCACTCCCCACCCCACCTTACCTCCTTTAATTTTTTTGGTTATGGATCTCTAGATTTCCCAGCACCATTTAATGAAAGGCTGTTCTGTCTTAGAAATGCAGACATGGTAGGCTTATCTAAAATCAGTTGGCCATAGAGGTGACAGTCTATTTCTGAACTCTCAATTTGATTCCACTGATCAGTGGAATATATCTTTATGATACTACCATCCTGTTCTGACCACTATTGTTTTGTAACCTCAAGGTCAGGGAGCATGAGTCCTATAACTTTGCTACTATTTTTTTGGATGTTTTTGGCCATTCGGGACATTTTCCCTTCTAAATAAACTCGGTAATTGGTGTTTCTATTTCTGTAAAGTAGGCTGTTGGAATTTTGATTGGAATTGCATTGAATCTATAAATCAATTTGGGTAGAATTGACATCTTCACAATGCTTAGTCTTCCAGTCCATGAATGCAGATTGTCCTTAAATTTGTTTAGGTCTTCTTTGATTTCTTATAGCAGTGTTATGTCATTTTTGAATACAGATCCTTTACATTCCTGGGTAAATTAATTCCTAGATATTGGAGTCTTTATGTTGCTATTGTAAATGAATTTTTTAAAAATTTTCCTTCTCAGCTTGCTCGTTACTAGTGTACAAAAACTATTGATTTTTGCATATTGCTCTTATATCCTGCTACTTTGCTGAACTCATACATTAGGTCAAGTAGCTTTGTTGTAGATATTTCAGAATTTTCTAAATACAGGATAATGTCATCTATGAATAGTGAGAGTTTTACTTCCTCTTTTCCAATTTGGATGCCTTTTATTTCTTTTTTCTTGCCTAATTGCTAGCTAAAACTTGTAGCACAATGTTGAATAAGAGTGGTGATAGTGGGCATCCTTGTCTTGTTCCTGAGCTTAGAGGTAAAGCTTTAAAATTCTCCCAATTGAGTATGATGTTGGTTGTGGGATTTTTGTATATGACCTTTATTATGTTAAGGAACTTTCCTTCCATACTTAATCTTTTGAAGCATATTTATCAAGAAAGGATGCTGAATTTTGTCAAATGCCTTTTCTGCACCAGTCAGGATGATCGTGTTTTTTTCCTTTGCTTCATTAATGCGGGGTATTACAGTAATTGATTTCCTTATACTGAAACACCCTTGCATGCCAGGAATAAATCCCCCTTCACTGTGGTGTATAAGTCTTTTTGATAACCTGTTGGATTCTATTTGCAAGTATTTTGTTGAGAATTTTTGCATCTATGTTCATGAGAGAAATTGGGCTATAATTTCCTTTACTGTAGTAAGTCAGGAATGAAAGGGGGGAAATTACAACTGACCTCATGGAAATAAAAAGAATCATAAGAGAATATTATGAGGAACCCTTGTATGTGATGAATCACCTTTTTCTTGCTGCTTTCATAATTCTCTTTTCATCTTCGGCATTTGACATTCTGATTAGTATGAGTCTCAGAGTAGGTTTGTTAGGGTTAATGCTGTTGGGCTATGTTGTGCTTTTTGGACATGTATATTTATGTCTATAATAAGAGTTGGGGGGAAACGGACTTTGGCCCAGTGGTTAGGGCGTCCGTCTACCATATGGGAGGTCCGCGGTTCAAACCCCGGGCCTCCTTGACCCGTGTGGAGCTGGCCATGCGCAGTGCTGATGCGCGCAAGGAGTGCCGTGCCACGCAGGGGTGTCCCCCGCGTGGGGGAGCCCCACGCGCAAGGAGTGCGCCCGTGAGGAGAGCCGCCCAGCTTGAAAGAAAGAGCAGCCTGCCCAGGAATGGCGCCGCCCACACTTCCCGTGCCGCTGACGACAACAGAAGCGGACAAAGAAACAAGACGCAGCAAATAGACACAGAGAACAGACAACCAGGGGAGGGGGGGGAATTAAATAAATAAATAAATCTTTAAAAAAAAAAAAAAAAAAGTTGGGAAGTTTCCAGCCATTATTTCCTCATATATTCTTTCTGCCCCCTTTTCTTTTCCTTCTGGGACACCCATGACACTTATGTTTGTGTACTTTGTGCTGTCACTTAAATACCTGAGACATTACTTATGTTTTTCTATTCTATCTGTTATTCTAACTGTATGAGGCCCAATTTTCTGTCTTCGAGTTTGCTGAGTCTTTCTTCTGCCTGTTCAAATATGCTCTTGTGTATCTTTGGTGTATTTTAATCTCTACTATTGTGCATTTCATCCCCATGATTTCTTTTTTTAAAATTTATTTTATTTATCTCTCCTTCCCCCCCATTGTCTGCTCTTTGTCCATTTGCTGGGTGTTCTTCTGCATCCCCTCGCATTTTCAGGCAACACCGGGAAACTGCGTCTCTTTTTGTTGCGTCATCTTGCTGCATCAGGTCTCCATGTGTGTGGCACCACTCGTGGGCAGGCTGCACTTTTTTCATATGGAGTGGCTCTCCTTGCAGGGCGCACTCCTTGTGTGGGGGGCTCCCCTATGCGGGGACACCCCTGCATGGCACGGCATTCCTTGTGTGCGGCAGCACTGCGCATAGGCCAGCTTACCACATGGGTCAGGAGGCCCTGCATATTGAACCCTGGTAGACAGATGCTCTATCAGTTGAGCCACATCCACTTCCCCTCATGGTTTCTATTATATTTCTTTTTATACTTTCAAATTCTTCTTTTGCTCATTCATTGTTTCTAATAGCCTTTATCTCTTTAGGCATACTTTCTTTCATCTCTTTAAACTGATTTAGGAGATTTGCTTGAACATATTGAAACTTGTTCCAACTTCTGAGTCTCCTCTGAAGTTTAAATTTGTTCCATTGACTGAGCCATATCTTCCTATTTCTCAGAATGGCTTGTGATTTTTGCCGATGTCTAGGAATCTGATTATCTTGATAAGTTAGCTCTGAAGGTCAGTTTCTCCCTCCTTTCCAGGATTTTATAGTTAATTGGGTGTTTTAAATATTTTTTTAATTTTAAAGAACTTTAGATTATATAAATGTTACATAAAAAATATAGGGGATTCCTATACCCTCCACCTCCCACTCACACATTTTCCACATTAACAACTTCATTAGGGTGGTATATTTGATACAATTGTTGAACACATATTGAAGCACTGTACTAATGATGGACTATAGTTTACATTATAGTTTTCACTTTGCCCCACACAATTTTATAGATTTTGACAAAACGTATAATGGCCTGTATCTATCATTGCAATTACAGTTGTCATGCAGGACAATCCCAATGCCCTGAAAATGCCCCCATGTTACACCTATTCTTCCCTCTCCCTACCCTCAGAACCTCTGATGACCACTGCCCTTATATCAATGATACATGTTCTTCCATTGCTAGAAAAATAATAAGTCTTCTTTAGTCCATCATTGCTTCCCCATACCACCCTTATGTTTGTTCATTCCTTATTCTTTTTTTTTTTTAAGATTTATTTATTTATTTAATTCCCCCCCCCCCCCCCCCCTCCCCTGGTTGTCTGTTCTTGGTGTCTATTTGCTGCGTCTTGTTTCTTTGTCCGCTTCTGTTGTCGTCAGCGGCACGGAAGTGTGGGCGGCGCCATTCCTGGGCAGGCTGCACTTTCTTTTCACGCTGGGCGGCTTTCCTCACGGGCGCAATCCTTGCGCGTAGGGCTCCCCCACGCGGGGGACACCCTTGCATGGCACGGCACTCCTTGCGCACATCAGCACTGCGCATGGCCAGCTCCACACGGGTCAAGGAGGCCCGGGGTTTGAACCGCGGACCTCCCATATGGTAGACGGACACCCTAACCACTGGGCCAAAGTCCGTTTCCCTCATTCCTTATTCTTGAAGATTTGGGGATATTGATGCCAACCCTGCCTCCAGTTGAGAGGGGGCTTAGATCCCATGGGGCAGATGAATGGAACTGTATTGTTGTGGTTGCAGACATTCTCTGTTCCCTGAGATGAGCATTGTTCATCATCACACTTTTGTTAGTTGTCCTGGGTGAGTCCAATGAACTGGAAAGTAGGTGTTGCAACTCAACTGGTATATAAACAGACCAAAGATTTAAGTCTCTAAGACATATATTGAACAAGTATAGTGCTAATTATATGTTTAAATAAAAGGGGCAGAAGAGCTATGTGAAATTGTAAATGCATCTAACTCTGTTACATTGGGAAGCCCACTAACAGGGTGTCAAGTTCCTGAGATTGTGTGCCTATAGTATCTAGATGTCTCTAGAGCCCTCAGGAGCTTTGCTCTTTGAGGCACTTGTTACTGTGGCAGTCAATGATATTCTGCTGAGACATGCCTAAGTGTAACCTCTGGAATAGCCTAACAACTCACTTTGAAATCTCTTAGCCATAAAAATTCATTTGTGTTTAATATTTTTCCTTTTTGGTTAATGTCTTTTTCCAGCTGCATTGCTATTTGGTGCTTGGTAATAATCCCTTGGTGCTAGGGAGACTCATCCCTAGAAGCCATATCCCACGCCAGGAGAAGGTACTGCATTTATATGCTGAGTTTGGCTTAGAGAGAGGCCACATTTGAGCAACAGGGAGGCTTTCTGAAGGTAACACTTAGGCAATATATAATACTAGGCTAAGTTTCAATTTCACACAAAAAAGTTCATAAGTACAACCATCAGTATCAAGGGCCTGGTGTAATGATCTGTCTTCCTTCACTAGGTGCTGCCCATGTACTTGGTGGATTCTTACCCTTCTATTAGTGAATATAGTAGGACTCCCCAGGATGGGAATTCAATATTTTTTCAGTTATTGTATGGGTCTCCACCCAATAAGACAATGCCCCATGAACACTTGAATATATTCATACTTCTTAGAGGCATGCCCCAGGTGCACCGCTCATGTCACATCCCCCCATCACTGACACCCCACACCCTCCCTTGCCATAGTTGTGAACCTTCTATAATCCAAAACCTCTCCAAAAACAAAGCCAAAAAAGTAACCAAATAAAATTAATAAGAAAATGAAATAATAATGATAATTTAAAAAATAACCAATGAAGGGAAGCGGCTGTGGCTCAATCAGTTGGGCTCCCATCTATACTATATGGGAGGCCCTGGGTTTGCATCCTGGGGCCTCCTTGTGAAGGCAGGCTCACCTGCAGATGCCGTGGAGCACCGCCTGGCCTGCAGGCACCACGGAGCGCTGACTCAGCAAGGCGATGCAACAAAAAAGGGAGACAAGCAAAAACACAGATGAGCAGGCAACGAATAGAAACAGAGAGCAGACAGCAAGCAAGCCAAAGAGGGGAGGGGAAATAAAATAAATACAGACACAGAAGAATGCACAGCAAATGGACACAGCAGACAGCACCCAAAAAAGCCACAAGGGGGATTTTTTTAAAAAGCATATCTGCCCCCCCCCCAAAAAAAACCAATGAAATACAAAAATAAAAAATAGAAAAAATTGAAATACGGTAAAAAAGTTTTACACATTGTGTCTTTCATCACTATAAAATCTGTTATCATGAATATACAATGCCAATTTCTTCCTAATGTTTCCCCAGTGTCTTTTTTTTTTTCATTTTATCTTCAAAGAAGCTTTATGTTACAGAGAAGTCACTGTTACAGAGAGTGACACTGAAGTCACTCTTCCTCTCACCTCTATTAATAACATTTTACATGCAGATTGTACATTTGTTACAATTGATATACAAACATTGAGCATTGCTCCTAAGGATGGTCAATGGTTTACATTATGGTTTACATTTTGCACTGTACACTTTTATAGGTTTTGATGAAATTTAAAATAACCTGTACCTGTTATTGCAAAATCATGCAGAACAATTCTAATGCCCTAAAAATGCCCTATATTCCATCTATTACATTCTTCCTCCACCTCCCCTCAGAACCTATGGTAGCCTCTAAGTTTCAATTTTTGAAGAATAAGGTTTATAGTTACAGCAATAATATTGAGGACTTGACATATTTGTCTGTTTTCTTTTATTAGGCTCTGCCCTTGTCCCTCTAACTGAGAACATAGTAGGATCTCCAGAATGGGAGTTTAATATTTTCTTGTTTATTATTGGGTCACCACCCACTGAGATAACACATTATGACAAAATGAACATTATGTATTCCATAAAAGCATGCCCCAGGTGCACCCTATCCTGCACATCCCCCCACACACAACACCCTATATCAGTAACCCTCCCCTGCCAAATTTCCCAGAAGAACATTAGCACCACTGTAGTTTTAACCACAGACTTCAAATCCCCAGAGTTCACCCGCTCCTTCCTCTAACCCTCCCCCCATTCGACAGATAGTCCAAACTAACCTCCCCATCCCTTCACAGACCAGCACCACCAAACCCAATTACATCACTGCAGCACTCTCACCCCCATCCACTGGCTAACCACACCCTTCCACCTTAAAGATTTTGCCCGTATGGGTATCAGTTCACTACCCTCTACTCCCTTGCCATCTCCTGTTAACCTGTCTTCCAGACTCTAACTCTGTGAGTCTCCCCAATTTGCTTAAGTCATATCAGTGATGTCATGTAATATTTGTCCTTCAGTGACTAGGTTACTTCACTCAACATAAGGTCTTCAAGATTCATCCATGTTATCTTGTATATTAATACTGCATTCCTTTTTACAGCTGAATAATATTCCATTGTACATATATACCACAATTTGCTTATCCATTCATCTATTGATGGACACTTGGATTGCTTCCAACTTTTTTCAATAGTGAATAATGCTGTTATGGACATTGGTGTGCATATATCTGTTCCTGTCCCTGCTTTCAATTCTTCTGGGTATATACCCAGAAGTGGCAGTTCTACAGTTAGCTTCCTGAGGAACCACCAAACCATCCTCCACAATGGCTGCACCATTCCACATTCCCACCAGCAGTGGGTGAGTGTTCTCTTTCCTCCATATCCTCTCCACCACTTGTAGTCCTCTGTTGTTTTAAAAGCCACCAGTCTAATAAGTGCAAGATGATATCTCATTGCAGTTTTGATTTGCATTTCCCAATTTTTGAGGAGGTCCCATTTTTTATTTTTTCTTTTGTTCCTTGCACTTTGGGTGCAAACTTCCATGAAACCATTTCCTACTACAAGATCTCATAGATGCTTCCCTGTGTTATCTTTCAGGAGCTTTATGGTCTTGGCTCTTATATTTATTTATTTTTAATTAAATTAAAATGTTTTTTTTTAAACATACATAGGTCACAAAAAATGCTGCATGAAAAAATATTGGCTCTTATGTATTAGATCTTTGATCCATCTTGAGTTAATTTTTGTATAGAGTGTGAAAAGGTGATCCTCTCTCATTCTTTTGGATATTATATCTAGTTCTCCAAACACCATTTGTTGAAGAGGCCATTCTCTCCCACTTGAGTGGGCTTGGTGGCCTTGTCAACTATCCAGCTGCCTGTATATGCTAGAATCTATATCCAAACTCTCAGTTCTGTTCCATATAGCAGTATGTCTATCCTTGTGCCAATACCATGCAGGTTTTTTTTTAATGGTGTTTGTTCATTATAATATTTTAATCATAATTCTTTGTTTTTTTAGATTTATTTTATTTATTTCTCTCACCTTCTCCACCCCCCGCCCCACCTGCTCTCTCTCTGTCCATTCACTGTGTGTTCTTCTGCATCCACTTACATTATCTGGCAGCACTGGGAAACTGTCTCTTCTTTGTTGCATCACCTTGCTGGGTCAGCTCTCCATGTGTGCAGCACCACTCTTGGGTGGGCTGTGCTTTTTTCATGCAGGGGGGCTCTCCTTGCATGTGGGTCACCTCTGTGTAGGTCACTCCTTGCACGTGGCAGCATTGCACGTGGGCCAGCTTATCACATGGGTCAGGAGGCCCTGGGAATCGAAGCTGGAACCTCCATATGGTAGGTGGATGCTCTATCAGTTGAGCCATGTCCACTTCCCGATACCATGCAGTTTTGACTACTGTAGCTTGGTGGTATGCTTAAAAGTCAGGGAGTGTGATTCCTCCAGTTTCATTTTTCTTTTTCAATATGTCTTGGTGATTTGGGTGCCTTGCCCTTCCAAATAAATTTCATAATTAGCTTTTCCAATTCAGTAAAAATTGCTGTTGTAATTTTTATTGGGATCACATTAAATCTGCAAGTCAATTGGGTAGGACAGACATCTTTATGATGTTTAGTCTTCCAATCCATGACATGGAATATTCTTCCATTTATTTAGGTCTTCTTTGATTTCCTTTAACAATTTGTATAGTTTTCTGTGTACAAGTCCTTTACATGTTTAGTTAAGTTTATTCCTTGGTATTTGATTCTTTTAGTTGCTATTGTAAGTGAAATTTTTTCTCCATTTCCTCCTCAGATTGTTCGTTATTGGTGTACAGTAATACTACTGATTTTTGCATGTTGATCTTATATCCTGCCACTTTACTGTACTTGTTTATCAGCCCTAGAAGCTTGGTCATAGATTTCTCAGGGCTTTCTATATATAGGATCATATCATCTGCAAATAGTGAAATTTTTACTTTTTCCTTCCCTATTTGGATGCCTTTTATATCTTTTTCTTGCCTAAGTTATCAAGCAAGTACTTCTAACACAATGTTAAGTAAGAGCAGTGACAGTGTGCATCTGTGTCTTGTTCCATATCTTAGAGGGAAAGCCTTTAGTATTTCACCACTGAATATGATATTAGCTGTGGGTTTTTCACATAGAAGTTTCCTTCTATTCCTATCTTTTGAAGTGTTTTTATCAGGAAATGGTGCTGTATTTTGTCAAATGCTTTTTCTGCATCAATAGAGATGATCATGTGATTTTTTTCTTTTGATCTGTTTATGTGGTGTATTACATTGATTGATTTTCTTATTTGAACCATCCTTGCATACCAGGGATGAAACCCACTTCGTCATGATGTATAGTTTGTTTGATGTGTTGTTGAATACTATTAGCAAGTATTTTGCTGAGTATTTAGCATTGAGTTTCATTAGAGAGATTGTTCTGTAGTTTTCCTTTCTTGTGGTGTCTTTATGTGGCTTTGGTATTAGGGTGATTTTGGCATCATAGAATGGTTAAGCAATGTTATCTCCACTTCTATTTTTTGGAAGAGTTTAAGCAGGATTTGTTTTTGTATTTTCCAGAATGGTTAGTAGAATTCACCTGTGAGGTCAACTGGTCCTGGGTTTATCTCAGTTGGGAGGTTTTTTATATGAATTCAGTCTTATTACTTGTTGTTGGTTTGTTGAGTGCATCATCTAATTCCTTCAAGTGTGCAGTTCAGTATTTGATTTTAGCTTTTTTTAAAAAAATATATAGGCATTTATGGCTATAAATTTCCCCCTCAGCACTGCTTTTGCTGCATCCCATAAGTTTTGATATGTTGTGTTCTCATTTTCATTCATTTCAATGTAGTTACTGATTTCTTTTGCAGTTTCCTCCTTAAACCACCTATTGTCTAAGAGTGTGTTGTTTAACTTCCATATCTTTGTGCCTAGTCTGTTTCTCTATCCCTTACTGATTGACAAAACTTTAGCTACACTGACAAAGAAAAAAAGAGAGAAGATGCAAATAAATAAAATCAGAAACAAAAAGGTGGACATTACTACCAACTCAACTGAAATAGAAAGGACTGTAAGTGGGTACTATGAACAACTGTATCCCAGTAAATTAGATAACCTGGATGAAATGGACAGATTCTTAGAAACACACTACTTACCTAAATTGTCCCAAGAAGAAATAGAAAGTCTTTTTTTTAAAGATTTATTTTTAAAATTTATTTCTCTCCTCTTCCCCGCCCCAGTTGTCTGCTCTCTGTGTTCATTCGCTGAGTGTTCTTCTGTGTCCACTTCTATTCTTGTCAGTGGCCTGGGAATCTGTGTCTCTTTTTGTTGTGTTATTTTGCTGCATCAGCTCTCCATGTGTGCAGCACCATTCCAGGGCAGGCTGGACTTTCTTTCACACTGGGTGGCTCTCCTTATGGGGCACACTCCTTGCACATAGGGCTCCCCTACACAGGGGACACCCCTGTGTGGCACAGCACTCCTTGTGTGCATCAGCACTGCACATGGGCCAGCTCCACATGGGTCAAGGAGGTCCTGGGTTTGAACCATGGAACTCCCATGTGGTAGGCAGATGCTCTATCCATTGAGCCAAGTCTGCTTCCTAGAAAGTCTTAACAAACCAATTATGAGTAAAGAGATGAATCAGTAATCAAAAACCTCCCAAAAAAGAAAAGCACAGGGCCCTACCTAACTCATTCTATGAGGCCAACATCACCCTCATACCAAAGCTGGATAAAGATATTACAAGAAAAGAAAACTACAGACAAATATCTCTTATGAATATAGATGCAAAAATCTTCCACAAAATATTAGCAAACCAAATCCAACAGCATATTAAAGGAACTGTACACCATGATCAGTGTGATTTATCCCTGGTATGCAAGGCTGGTTCAACATAATAAAATCAATTAATGTAATAAACCACATTAACAGAATGAATGGGGGAAAACACAATAATCTCAATTGATGCAGAAAAGGCCTTTGACAAAATGCAACATCCCTTCTTGATAAAAACACTTAGAACAATAGGAATAGAAGGAAACTTCCTCAATGTGATAAAGGGCATATATGAAAAGCCCACAACTAACAACCTACTTAGTGATGAAAGAATTAAAACCTTCCCTCTAAAATCTGGAACAAGATAATTACATTCACTGTCATCATTGTTATTCAACATTATACTGGAAGTTCTTGTCAGAGCAATTAGACAATAAAAAGAAATAAAAGACTTCCAAATTGGAAAGAAAGAAAGGAAGTCTTCCCTATTTGCAGATGATATGATCCTATATGCTGAAAACCCTGAAAAATCCACAAGTTCCTAGATCTAATTAATTTGGCTAAGTGGTGGGGTACAATATCAACATTGAAAAATCAGTGGTGTTTCTATACACAAGCAATTAACAATCAGAAGAAGTAATCAAGAAAAAATTCCATTCACAACAGCAACTAAAGAACCAAATATCTAGAAATAAATCTAACCAAGGGTGTAAAGGACTCATAAACAGAAAACTACAAAACATTGCTAAAAGCAATCAAAAGAAGATCTAAATAAATGGATAGGAGTACTAAATGTTGTTAAGATGTCAAGTCTACCCAAAGCAATTTACAGATCCAATGCAATCCCAATCAAAATTCCAACAACCTTCTTTTCAAATATGGAAAAGCCAATCATCAAATTTATATGGAAATGTAAAGGGCTACAAATAGCTAATGCCATCTTGAAAAAGAAGAATGAAGTGGTAGGACTCACACTTTCTGATCTTCAAACTTATTACAAAGCTACAGTTATCACAACAGCATGGTAAGGGACAACCAGCAAGATGACAGCAGAGTAACAAGCTGCTAAAGTCAGCATTTGATACAGGACAGTTAGTAAACACCCAGAGCTATCTGGAGCTAGCTGAAGCACCTGTTTGGGGGCTCCAGGAGGCCAGAAGAGCATCCTAAAACATCCTTGAAGGAATGGAAGGAGGAGACTGCCCATCTGCAGAGAAGACTCATAAGTAGAGCACTCCATGCCATGGAGGCCAGTGCCCATTCTCCATTGGAGGGACAAGTCACCTCGGGAGCTGTTCTACAGCTGGAATTGAAAGCTCCACCTCCCAAAAAATGGGGAGGAAGAGGCGGTTGGGCACTAGCTTCAGTTAGTGATGAGTAAATTCAGCAGGCTAAAGTATAATCCTGAGAACACCTAAAGTTTGAACCTGTCCAAGTCAGAAAAAGCCCAGTAGCCACCATCTTAACTCTGCACCTAGCACAAGAGGAAGTGGGGCAGACTGAAAACCACAGTAGGGACCAACTTCTTTCCATCCAGATCAGATTGCAGCGCTAGCCTAGGCCCCAGTGCTGCCTCCAGCAGGGGGCCTATGCCAACTTCTCCAGAAAATTACCAGCCAAGCTGTGGAGGCCAGTGATTATCCTAGTCTGGTGGCCCAAGCAGTCCCAGGAGCTATTCTGGGGCTGGAATTGGAAGCTCCATTTCCCAAAAATAGAGAAGGAGGAGACAGTTCAATTCTAATTTTGGCTACTGATTTGTAGACTCAGCTGGCTAAGATATAACCCTGGGAACATCTGGGGTGTGAATCTGCCCAAGTCAGAAAGAGGCCAGTGGCTGCCATTTTGACTCTGCCCCCAGCCTGAGGGGAAGCCTGGTTGACCAAAAATCACATTGATGGTAGGAACCAGTTTCCTTCACCCAGCTTGGCCTGCAGCCCTAGACTAGGCTTCAGCCCCATCTCTGGCAGGGAGGAGTCTGCAGGCCCTGCACCAGCCTACCCAGGTAACTTCAGGTACTTTTCACTGGCACAGACTGAATACCAGGGCAACTGCAGTCATCTTGGACCCTCACTGCATAGATTGCTCCCCACACCTGCAACTCCATCCCTGCCCCAGGCAGGAGAGAAAGGGGCATGAAGCTTCATCAGTCTCTCTGAGCAACTACAGTCTAGGCCTGCACAACTTGGATTATTCCACACAGTTGTGACTCTGTCCCTACCCCTGGCAAAGGAGAAAGTTGGGAGAAGCTTCATTGGTCCCTTGTGCAATGAGGGCAACTTGAGCCTCCAAGCCTATAGCACCAATTATAGCACCTATGGCACAACCAGCAAGGGAGAAAAGGCAGGAAGCCCTAAACTAAAGAGAAAAACTGCACCCAGAATAAATACTCTAGTAAGCCAAATGCCAAAACACCAACAATAAATTGCAATCCACACCAAGAAACAGGAAGCTATGGCCCAGTTAAAGGAACAAGATAAGCCTTCAGATGACATAAAGGAGTTGAGACAACTAATCATAGATGTTCAAACAAATCTCCTTAATAAATTCAATGAGATGGCTAAAGAGATTAAGGATATTAAGAAGACATTGGATGAGCACAAAGAAGAATTTGAAAGCATACATAGAAAAATAGCAGATCTTATGGGAATGAAAGGTGCAATAAATGAAATTTTTAAAACTTTGGAATCATATAATAGATTTGAGGAGGCAGAAGAAAGGATTAATGAGCTTGAAGAAATGGTCTCTGAAAGTGAACATATAAAAGAACAGATGAAGAAAAGAATGGAAAATATTGAACAAAGTCTCAGGGAACTAAATGACAGCAAATGTTATGCAAACATATGTGTCATGGGTGTCCCAGAAGGAGAAAAGAAGGGGAAAGGGGCAGAAGGAATATTTGAAGAAATAATGGTAGAAAATTTCCCAACCCTATTGAAGGACATAGATATCCATGTCCAAGAAGCACAACATACTCACATCCAAAAAAATCTGAATAGGCCAACTCTGAGACACATACTAATCAGAATGTCAAATGCCAAAAAATGTCAAATGTCAAATGGAGAACAGCAAGAGAAAAGCAATATATAACATATAAGGGATATCCAATAAGATTAAGTGCTGATTTCTCACCAGAAACCATGGAGGCAAGAAGACAGTGGTCTGATATATTTAAGATACTACAAGAGAAAAACTTCCAACCAAGAATCTTATATCCAGCAAGACTGTCTTTCAAAAATGAGGGCAAGATTAGAATATTCACAGATAAACAGAAACTGAGAGAATTTCTAACCAAGAGACCAGATTTTCAGGAAATACTGAAGGGTGTGCTAGATCCTGAAAAGAAAAGACAGGAGAGAGAGGCCTGGAAGAGTTTAGAAATGAAGATTATATTAATAAAAGTAACTAAAATTGTCACAGAGTGGGTGAAAATGAAATATGACAGATAAAACTCAAATAGCCAGAAATAAACTTACCAAAGATATAAAGCACTTGTATTCAGAAAACTGCAACTCAATGTTAAAACAAATCAAAAAAGCCCTGAATAACTGGAAGAACATTCCATGCTTATGGATTGGAAGACTAAATATCATTAAGACATCAATTCTACTCAAATTGATATACAGATTTAATGCAATCCCAATAAAAATTCTACCAGCATTAAAAAAACAATTGAAAATATGATCATCAAATTTATGTGGAAGGGTAAGGGTCCCGAATAGCCAGAAACATCATAAAAAGGAAAAGTGAACCCTCATCTCCAGATTTTAAATCATATTACCTGGGAAGCGGACTCGGCCCAGTGGTTAGGGTGTCCGTCTACCACATGGGAGGTCCACGGTTCAAACCCCAGACCTCCTTGACCCGTGTGCAGCTGGCCCATGTGCAGTGCTGATGCATGCAGGGAGTGCCGTGCCATGCAGGGGTGTCCCCCACGTAGGGGAGCCCCACACGCATGGACTGCACCCCATAAGGAGAGCCACCCAGCACGAAAGAAAGTGCAGCCTGCCCAGGAATGGCACCGCACACACAGAGAGCTGACACAACAAGATGACACAACAAAATGAGACACAGATTCCCATGCTGCTGACAATAACAGAAGCGGACAAAGAAGAACACGCAACAGACAAGACACAGAGAACAGACAACTGGGGTGGGTGGCGGGGGAGAGAAATAAAAATAAATAAATAAATCTTTTTAAAAAAGTCTCCCTTTAAAAAATAAATAAATATATTACCTAAGTATAGTGGTAAAAAACAGCATGTTATTGGCATAAAGACAGACACACAGACCAATGGAACCAAACTGATGGTTCAGAAACAGACCCTCACAGGTATGGTCAAGTGATTTTTGACTAGCCTGGGGCAGAACAGTCCATTCAACAAATGTTGCTGAAAGAATTGGATATCCATATCCTAAAGAAGGAAAGAGGGCCCCTATCTCACACCTTATCCAAAAATGAACTCAACATGAATCAAAAAACCTAAAAATAAAAACAAGAACCATAAAATGTCTAGAAGAAATTATAGGAAAATATCTTTAAGACCTGGTGGTAAGTGGTGGATTCTTAAAGAAGGTAAGAGGAGGACTCAGATGGACTACTGATGTCTAATGTATGTAGAAGGTTTTTTTGTTTTTTCTTTTTAAGATTTTTTTTTATTTCTCTTCCCTCTCCTCCTCCCTGTTGTCTGTTCTCTGTGTCTGTTCACTTTGTGTTCTGTGTCCGTTCACTGTGTGTTCTGTGTCCATTCACTGTGTGTTCTGTGTCCACCTGCATTCTTGTCAGCAGCACCAGGAAACTGTGTCTCTTTTTTGTTGTGTCATCTTGCTGCATCAGCTCTCCATGTGTGTGGTGCCACTCCTGGGAAGGCTGTGCTTTTTTCACACAGGGTGGCTCTCCTTAAGGGGTGAATTCCTTGCATTTGGGGCTCCCTTACATGGAGGACACCCCTGCATGGCACAGCACTCCTTGCGCACATCAGCACTGCACATGGGCCAGCTCACCACACAGGCCAGGGGACACTGGGTTTGAACCCTGGACCTCTTACGTGGTAGGCAGACACTCTATCAGTTGAGCCAAATCTGCTTCCCTAGAAGTTTTAATTAGCTTAACTGTAAAAGTGTGGAAATGTATAGAGTGGATGGTAACACATAGTGAGTAACAGCTAGTTTATAAATGGGGATGTGGCTGGAAATGGTAGTCTAGGTATGTAAATGCCAATTGACAGAATGCTAGAGAATAATCTAGGAACTGAACAGCACAGTAAACTAAGAGGTGGATGAGAATTGTGCTTGATCATACAGATGCAAGAGTGTCCTTTGTGAGCTAGAGCAAATGTACATTACAACTGCAGGGTATTAGGAAGGTGGAGAAGCATGGGAAAAATGCAGCTGGAGTGACCTATGAACTGTGATTATTAGCAATAATATAATATTCTTGCATCTATGCCAAAGATGTACTGTTTTGATAATGAGGCAGTATGGAAAATGTAAGTCAAATGTACACAATTGACATGGTAACAATCAAATGATATTATCTGTAGCAAATGTTCCACCACAGTATGTTGTGTTGATGGAGGGGTGTTGTTTGGGAACTCTGCACAGGTGCATGATTGTTTCATAAGTTTACAACTTCTGTCATAAAAAATATATTTTAAAAAATAATAGGAGGCCTATAATGCATATGTTTTGCATTTTGTGTTGTCATTCAGGTCCCTAAGTCCCTGCTGGAATTTTTCTCTCTTTTTATTGATCAATTCTACTATCTGTTTGTTTTCAGATGTACTGTCTTCAATATCACTAATTCTTTCCTCTCCCTCTTCAAATCTGCTGTTATTTGCTGAAAGTGTATTTTTAATTTCCTGGACTGTTCCATTCATCACCATCATATCTGTTATCTTTTTGTGTATGCTTGCAACGCAGTGCAGCAGTACTCCAAAATGTATTCACCAAATGCAATGAATGTGCCACAATGATGAAAGAGGTGGGGTATATGGGAACCTCTTATATTTTTTAATGTAACAGTTTTTGTGATCTATGTATCTTTAAAAAAAAAAAAGACAATTTAAAAATAAATAAATAAATAAAATTCTAGCAATAATAATAATAATAGGGTGGGTTGGGGGAAAAACACACCAAATGTAAGACAAGGCTATGATTAGTAGTAAGATTTTGACAATATTCTTTCATAATTTGTAATAAACATCTCACAACAATGCAAGGTGTTGGTGGAGGGTTTATGCAAGGGACCCCTGTATGATATTATGCATGTTTGCATTGTAAGTTCACAACTTTTACTATACAATTAATTGTTTATGTATGTTCATATATAAATGATATACAGATAATAATAATAGGGTTGGTTGGGGGAAAATACTTTGGTTAATAGTAATAAAGGTTTAATAACAATGCAAGGTATTGATAGTAGAGTGAGTAATGAAAGTCCTGTTTGATGTTATATATGTTTGTTTTGTAAGTTCACAACTATTATTATACACTTATTATTTATGTATGTTTATGTGTGAGTGATATACTTCAATAAATTAATTTTAAAAACCAACAAAAAACATCATGGTAATGAACAAGGACAGACATATAGACCAATGGAATAGAATTGAGAGCTCAGAAATCAACCCTCACATTTAAGGTCCAATGATTTTACTGAGGTGGCAAAGATCACCCAATTGGAAAAGAATAGTCTTCAACAAATGGTGCTAAGAAAACTGGATCTCCATTTGGTGAAAAAAAAAATGATGTCCCCTACTACCTCATGCCCTCATGCCACACACAAAAACCAACACAAAATAGGTAAAAAAATAAAATAAAATAAGAGCTAGAACCAAATAGGGAAGCATCTTTAAGACCTTGTCATATGTAATGGGTTATCTTAGAATTTATACCCAAAGCACAAATAACAAAAGAAGAAATAGATAAATGGGATCTCATCAAAAATTTTAAAACTTTTGTTCCTCAAAGAACTTCATCATGAAAGTAAAAAGACAACCTACACTGTGAGCCAATGCCCATAGGGGCAAAAACCATGATAAGATGGAAACGTGTAGTTGTGCAGTAGATGGGCACGACAGTGGCAGAGTGATGCTACTGGGCAGGGCAGTGCTGGTTTGGAAGGGTGGGAGGGTGGGTTGGGCTATCCATGGAACTTGGGGGAGGGCTGGGGAGGGAGCAGGTAAACTCAGGGGATTTGCATTATGTGGTTGAAACTATAATATTGGGAATGTTCTTTTGGCAAATACAGCAGTGGAGGGCTACTGGATTAGGGTGTTGGAAGTGGGGGCATGCAGGATAGGGCACACCTGGGGCAGGCTTCTAGGGAGTGTGTGTTCATCTTGTTATAATGTGTTATATCATTGGATAGACCCACGTAATGAGTGGGAAGGATTTGTATACTCATACTGGGGAGGCCCCATATGTTCTCAAACAGAGGGGATGTTATCTCTCGAGACCATAGGTGGTTGGTTCCTATTAGGGGAGGACAGAGTAGTGTGTCAAGCCCTCAGCATTGTTGCAAGTATCTAGAAATTTTGTCCTTCAAGGAATGAAACCTTGTGGTCACCGTGGGCCCCAAGGGGAGGGGGAGGGAGGAATAGAATAGATGGAAGAGGGGGTATTTAGGGGGCACTGGAAGTGTTCTGCATGATTTTGCAATGATGAATACGGGCCATGTTAAATTTCATAAAAAATTTATAAAAGTGTATGGTCTAAACTGTAAACCATGATGTAAACCATTGACCATGGTTATTAGCTATGTTTCAATATTTGTACATCAGTTGTAACTAATGTACCATCCACATGTAAAAAGGTTATTAATAGGGAAAGGGGAAAGGAGGGATGATGTTGGGTATATAGGAGTCCCCTATATTCTGTATGACTTTACTGTGACCTAAAACTTATTTGAAGACAAAATGAAAAAAAAAATCAAGACACTGGAGGAAGATATGAAAGAAAGTGCCACTGTACATACAGGACAACAGATACAGTGACGAAAGGCAAAACATGAAAAAAATTTTTAATATTTTCATTTTTTTAACACCCCAATTTTTTAAACTTTATTTTAGTTTCAGTTTTTCTAAATTATTATGTATTTCATTTCTTATGTTTAAACCTTCATTTTTTAAGAAGTTTTAGATCACAGAAGTGTTACAACTATGGCAGAGAAGGATCACTGGTGTGGAGTGTCAGTGATGGGGGGATACATGAGAGGAAGTTCACCTGGCTATGCATAAAATGTAAATAAATATGTTCAAATGTTCATGGAGCATTGCCACAGTGGGTAGAGGTTCACACAACAACCAAAAGAATACTGAATTCCCATTCTGGGAGCTCTGCCACATTCTCTAATGGAACAGCAATAATCCCCAAGTACAGGGCAATGACTAGTGAAGAGGATGGTCCATTGATGGACCCTTTATATTGACAACTATGTTTATGAGCCTTTTGCTCTTGAAATTGCAACTTAGCCTAGTGTTGTAGGGTGCCTAAGAGTTACCTCCTGAGAGCCTGCATGTTGCTCAGATGTGGCCTCCCTCTAAGCCAGATTCAGCATGTAAATGCATTAACTTCCACCCAGTGTGTGACATGACTCCTGGGGATGAGCCTCCCTGACACAGGGATTACTCTCAAGCACCAGCTGTGATACAACTGGAAAAAGACCTTGAATAAAAGGGGGAAAAGATAAAGACAAATGATTTTATATGACTAAGAGTTCATCGAGAGGTAATGCTTATACGCAGCTCAGCAGGATCTCATAGACTGCCAAAGTAGATACTACCCCAAATAGTGGAGCTCCTGAGGGCTCTGGAGATACCCAGGTCCTATGGTCATGGCAGATAGCTCCAGAGTTTGGTGCCTTCTAGTGTTCCCTACTTGGAGTTTGTGCTCCTGAGTGTGACAAAATTGGACTCAGATGTGACTTCTCTACACATGCCTCTTCTGTCCCTTTTTATTTGAACCTATAGTTGGTGCTGGAGTTGGTAGGTGTACATCCAAGAGACTTGAATCTCTGGGCTGTTCATGTGCTAGCTGGGCCATGAGCCTCAGTGGAGTTGCAGCACTGGGACTCACCCAGGACAACTAATAAGGAGGTGATGATAGACAATCACCACACCAAGGAACTCAGAGAGGCTACAACTGCAAGCAAGAGAGTGCTATCCATCAGCCATATGGGATTGAAGCCCCCTCTCAACTAGAGTTGGAGAGCACATCACCATCCCAGAATCCTCAGGATTGGGAATAAAATATGGACTAGAGTGGACTCACTGGTATTCTAGTCTTGTGAATACCACTTATTGTGATTCTAGCAATGGAAGAAATTATATCATTGATGTGGAGACAGTGGCCACTGGAGGTGCTGAAGGCAGGGAGAGGGGATAAAGGAGGTGAAGTATGGGGGCATTTTCAGGACTTGGAATTGTCCTGAATGACTTTGCAATGATAGATACTGGCCATTATATATCCTGCCAGAACCTACAGAATTGAGTGGGGGAGAGTATAAACTACAATGTAAACTATAATCCATTCTTGGTGACAATGCTTCAAAATGTGTTCATCAATTGCAATGAATGTACCACACTAATAAAAGAAGTTTATTAAAAAAAGTGGGAGGTGTGGGGAGTGGGACATATGGGAATCTCTTATATGTTTTATGTAACATTTTATGTAATTTAAGTACCTTTTAAAAATAAAAAATATATTTAAAAAAAGATGGAAGTGTGGAATTGTGTAGTAGATGGGCATGACAATGGTGCAGTGATGGTATTGGACTGGGCCATGCTAGTTTGGAAGGTGGGGGAAGTGTGGGTTGTGCTGTCCATGGAACTGGAGGGAGGGCTGGGGGAGGAAACGGGTGAACTTGGGAGATTTGTGGGTATGTGGTTGAAACTACTATGTTGGGAATGTTCTTTTGGTAAATATAGCATGGGAGGGTTACTGGTTTAGGATGTTGCATGTGGGGCACATGCAGGACAGGGCATCCCTGGGGCAGGCTTCTAGGGAGTGTGTGGGTGTTCATCTTGTCGTAATATGTTATATCAGTGAGTGGAGACCTGCATAATGAGTGGGAAGGTTTTGGACTCCCATCCTGGGAAGTACTGCCATGTTCTCAAATAGAAGTGTAGGGGTCTCTCAAGAGCATAGGCAGTGCCTAATAGGGGAGGAAAAGCCAGTATGTCAAGCCTTCAATGTTGTTCAAGTAACTATCAATCTTGTTCTTCAAGGAGTGAATCTTGGTGGTTGCCATGGATCCTGAAGGGAGGGGAAGGGAGGAATAGAATAGATAGAACATAGGACATTTTGGGGTCAATGGAATTGTACTACATGATCTTGCAATGATGGATGAGGTCCTGTTAAATTTCATCAAAATTTATAAAAGTGTATGGTCCAAAATGTTAACCATAATGAAAATCATTGACCATGGATAGTAACAAGGTTTCAATATTTATATGCCAGTTGTAACAAATGTATCATCCACATGCAAAATGTTAATAGGGGAAAGGGGGTAAGGGGGAGGATGTTGGAAATATGAGAATGTCCTATATTCTGTACATGACTTTTCTGTAAACTAAAACTTCTTTGAAGACAAAATGAAAAAAATAAGACATTGGGGAAATACATGGAAGAAAATGTCACTGAACATACAACACAACAGATTTTACAGTGATGAAAGATAATGTCAAAATTAAAAAAAAATATTTTTCATTATTTTTTATTCAAAAATTTTTTAGTAAAATTTTTTTTAAAAATTTAATTTTACTTATTTTTAAAACTATCATTATTATTTCATGTTCTTATTAATTGTATTTGGTTATTTAGTTGGCTTCATTTTTGAAGAAGTTTTGGATCACAGAAGGGTTACAACTATTGACAGGGGAGGATCATTGGTGTGGGGTATCAGTGATGGTGAATACATGGGAGGAGGTTCACATGGAGCATACATATAAGGCATATAAATGTGTTCAAATATTCATGGGGCATTGTCACAGTGGGTGAAGAGTCTCACAATAACTGAAAGAATATCTAATTCCCATCTTGGGAAGCTCTGCCATATTCTCTAGTGGGATAGCAAGACTCCCCTGAGTACAGGGGCAGTGATTAGTGAAGGAGGATGGACCATTGACAGACCTTTGATATTGATGACTGTACTTATGAAGCTTTACTTTTGAAATTGAAACTTAGCCTAATATTATAGGGTGCCTAAGATTTACCTCATGAAAGCCTCCCTGTTGCTCAAATGTGGCCTTTCTCTAAGTTGAACTCAGCATATAAATGTATTACCTTATCCCCAGCATGGGACATGACTCCCAGGGATGAGCCTCCCTAGTACTGAGGGATTGTAACCAAGCACCAACTAGCAATGCAACTGGAAAAAGACCTTGGCCAAAAGGGGGAAAAGGTAAAGACAAATGAGTTCATATGGCTATGAGACTTCAAAGTGAGTTGAGATGTCCTCCCAGAGGTTACACTGATGCACATCTTAGCAGGATCTCATTGACTGCCAAAGTAAATACTACCTCAAACAGAGGAGCTCCTGGGGACTCCAGAGACATCCAGACACTGTAGGCAGGACAGACAGGTCAGGAGTTTGTGCCCTGCCATTTGGCCCCACTTGGAATTTATGCTCCCCAGTGTGACAGAGTTTTACTCAGTTGTGGTTTCCCTACACATGGCTCTTCTGCCCCTTCTATTTGAACCTATAATTAGTACTAGAGTTGTTAGGGGTATGTCCAAGAGACTTAAATCTTTGGGCTGTCCATGTGCCAGCTGGGCTCTGAATCTCAAAAGAGTTGTAACGCTTACTCAACAGTTCGTTGGACTCTCCCAGGACAACTAACAAGTAGATGATGATGGACAACACTCATCACGAAGAACAGAGAGTCTGCAACTGCAAGCAAGATAGTCCCATCCATCTGCTCTATGGAATTGAAGCCCCCTCTCAATTAGAGGTGGAATGGGCATCACCATCCCAGAATCACCAGGATTGGGGAATGAACTATGGACTAAAGTAGATTTACTGTTATTCTACTATAGACATTGTGATTCTAGCAATGGAAGAACTTATATCATTGATGTGGAGGCAGTGATCACTGGAGGTTCAGAGGAGAGGGAGAGGGAAAAACAGGTGTAATATGGGGCATTCTTGGGACTTGGGAATTGCCCTGAGTAACATTGCAATAGCAGATACAGGCCATTAGATATCTTGCCATAACCTACAAAATTGTGTGGAAGAGTATGAACTACAATGTAAACTATAATCCATGCTTAGTGGCAATGCTCCAAAATGTGTTCATCAATTGTAATGAATGTACCACACTAATGAAGAATGTTGTTACTGTGGGAGGGGTAAGGAGTGGGGCATATGGGAATCCCCTATGTTTTTTATGTAGCATTTACGTAAACTAAGTATCTTTTAAATAATAAAAAATAAAAAGACAACCTACACAATGGAGAAAAATATTTGGAAATCACACATCTTATAAATGACTAATATCCAGAGTGTATAAAGAAAACCTCCAACTTAACATCAAAAAGAGAAAGAATGCAATTTTAAAATGGGCAAAAGGCTTCATCAGATATCTCTCCAAAGAAGACATAGTGGTACCTTGGCATTTGTCGTTAATTGGCTCTGGGAGGAGCAGCAAGTACCAAAAATGACAAGTACTAAACAAATTTTTTCCATAAGGAATAATGTAAATAAATTTAATATGTTCTCAAAGTAAAGACAATTCACATTTTAAAGACAATATGTAAAAAGATAGGGTTATACATCATTACTTTACATGAGAAATAAACCTAAAAATTTATAAATACTTAGATAAAATAAAATAGGACCTTTACTTTATCTGTACTGAGAAGAGTCCATGGCTTAATGGGATGGTTGAAGGAGAGTGGTAAGGAGGTGAGGTTACATGGAGTGTTGCTGGAAGGAGAGTCTTCCTCCAAGAGAACATTGGGTATTTGCACTTCAAATGTTCTTTCTCTTTTCTGTCTTTTTTCAACTTGTACCACAGACTCTGACACACTCTTTGCACCTTCACTAAAAACTTATTCAGTGAGGACTGCTTCTGTCTTCTTTTCAGAATTCTACATAAGTGTGAAATTGTTTGGTCATTCACTAAATTCACATTTCTCCCTGTCAGAACTTTGTCCGAATAGTACTTCTCCACAAAGTTTTGAACTACTGCCCATTTTGCACACATTTCTTTTATCAAGGAACTAGGGACATCCTTCTTTATCTCCTCCTGACCTGAAGAAATCTCTACAGCTACCTCTTGTTGCTGTTTTTTTCGGTAGTTCCCCAGTGCTGAGCTCTTCACGATGTTCCTCCACTAACTCCTCAACATCAGCAGCATCGACCTCCATGGATTGGCTCAGATATACAATATCCTGCACAACTGTACCATCTGTACCTGCAGGCTTGGGGTCAACTCAACCCCTTCGAAGTCTCTCCGAGTCACAGCTTCTGGCCACAAATTCTGGCCTTCTTTTTTTGTGTGTGATGTAGGTTCTTCTTGGCATTTTTTTCCAAACAACTCTGGTCTCATCACAGTCAAAAACTTGGTGGGGGAATAAAGCCCTCTACATAGTCTTGAAATTCACTGACAGATTCACAGCAGCCTTTTCTTTTTTTGTGCTTGCTGCCTCACCATACCTTGTAACACTGTGGATGGAGTACTATACATTCTTTCTAATACGAATGAAGTGATGTTGTGGGTTGAACTGTGCCCCACCCCAACAAAGTCCTAACCCCCAAAGCCTATGAATGTGACCTTATTTGGAAGTAGGGTCTTTGCAGATGCCATCAAGGTGGATTAGGGTGGGCCCTAAATTCAATGACTGGTGTCCTTATAAGGAGAGCAAGATTTGAAAAGAGAGGAGAAGCCCATCTGAAGACAAAGGCAGAGATTAGAATTATCCTGCAAAAACCAAAGAATACCTGCGGTCCCCAGAAGCTGGAAGAAGCAAGGAAGGATTCTCCTCTGGAGCCTTCAGAGAGAATGTGGCTCTGACAATACCTTGATTCCAGCCTTCTGGCCTCCTGAACTGTGAGAGAACACATTTCTGTTATTTTATGCCACCCTGTTTGTGGAGTTTCTTACAGCAGCTCTCGGAAATTAACAAAAGTTTCAATAGAGTGCCTACCTTCGGAGAGCATGCAAGAACTGTCTTACATCCTGCAACGTTCAGAGCTTGATGGAATCAAAGAACAGTAGCAACTCCCAAAACAAATAGAATTTGGGGCAGCAGGGACTGGAACCTGAAATGGGCTGCATGGTACTTTATGCTCTAACATATACTACCAGATTTCACATGACAATGATGAAACTTTGATAAGTTTGATAAGTTATAGCAGAACACATAAGAATACAGGCTCTGGAGTCAAACACCATCAGAATCCTGGCTGTGCTGGATCTGCCGTTTACTTACTATGACCTTAGACAACCTGCCTAACTTCTCTAAACGTATGTCTTCCTATCTGTAAAATAGGGATAATGATACCTCATAGGTTTGTTATTAGGATTTTGAGATAATAGGTGCAAAGTGCTTAGCACAGTGCCTGACACATAGTAATTAGTATTCAATAAATATTATAACTGGATTGAATCTCAGGAAAGATGTTAAAGTAGAATTTACCACCCCACATTCAGCAAAACACCCTTTAAATCTCCTGTGCTCATTTCTTTCCCCAAAGTCCCACTCATCACAACAGTGAGCCCCCAAATTACTCTTCTTTGCCTCTTTGGAAACTTCCTCCCTCTCTAGGTCTCTTCTTGCCACATGCTGAATCGCTTCTGCAGGGCGTCTCCCATCTGGACTCTTGTTTAAGCTCTTTCCATTCTGCTTCTCCACCCATTAAGCCAATGACTATAACAAAGGTGCAATAACTGAGCAATAAAAAGATCCTTTTTAAAGCAATGGAAGTGGGAGAAACAAAGCTGTTTTTGTTCTGCCACTTTCATTATCCTCACACTCCCCCAAGTTGCATCCTTGTTCATATGTGCCAAATGTTTGGAAAACCATATAAACTGAACTTACTTATCTTTAGTTTGGAATTCTTAGATATTTATTAGACTCTTTTATGTATGCTGACCAGAGAAAGATCTCCTAATAGTGACTGCTCTGGAAAAGTCCTTGGTAGGAACTACAGGTTTCCTCTATGCAAGGAGGACATCTAGAGGCTGCTTATGAGGTAGGAGCCTATCTTCACATGTTTTTCCAATTGTTTTCACAGATCTAATCTAAACAAGTTCAAATATAATAAATATTAATGTATAGCTGGTCTTTATGGGGAGTAAGCAGATCTAAAGAGGTTATTCCAGGCACAGTAGAAGAACAATACAGGGGACCGAAGGATTTCCAAGTTGAAACATCTCTGAAGGATATTTAGGGGACAATTGGGGATATTTGAGTTTGGACTGAATGTTGGTTGATGTGATTGAGTTAATGTTGATTTATTTTCTTAGGTGTATTAAGGACACTGTGCTTGCTTAGGAGAGTATCACGTTTTTGGGAGATTCATGCTGACATAATTTAAGTGTAAAATATGAAGATGTCAGCAACCTACTTTCAGATATTTTGGCAAAAGATTAAATGTGTTCAAACATGGTGAGAGACGAAGCAAGTGTGACAAGATGTCAACAGTTGATGAATCAAGATGGGGAGGAATATGGGTATTCATTACACTATTCTTTCAACTTTTCTGCATATCTAATTTTTAAAATAGATATGTAAAAACGTTGAACAAAGTCACTTAAAATGTTACTTGATTTTGTATCTTAACTATTGTGACATCTCTTGTGCTATTTAGTTCCTGTGTTGAAATTTAACTTTTGTGTCCTATATTCCCACTACGCTGTAATCATTCACGATTATCCTCTGCTTTTTGCATCTCTCATATATTTGCTGATGCTAGAAATATAGCACAAACTCACAAATACTTGCTGATACTAGAAAAATAACTTAATGGAAAGTTTTGTAGCTCCCCATTTGTGTCATGTGCTTTCTGGACCAACTTGGGGCCTGAAAGGAGCTTCCTTCCTCCCTCTTCCCCACCCCCGGCTTCCCCTGGCTGACTCATCCATTCTCAAGATTCCCGTCCAAGGGGAAGCTTCCTTGACCACCTCTGGGCTCTTACGTCACTTCCCTACTTATCACACAGTGTATTATACTTTATTTTCTTGACTGAATTCCCCGCTAGACCATAGTTTCTTGAGGAGAAGGGAATTTTGTGTCTTTTTAGAACTGTAAACTTAGCCCCTGGCACAGAGTCTGGCACATAGTAGGAGTTTAATAAATATTCAGGAGATTGTTGTTATGGGGGGAGGAGTGGGGTGAATGTAATATTAAAAAAATTAAAAGACAAAAAGAAAAATAAATAAATGAATGAATGGTCACTGGAAGGGACAATTTTTAGGGAACCAACCTGGAACACAGCCATATCAGACATCCTTCTCCTCTCCCACCCCACCAAAAAAATATAGATATACACATATGTATTATTACATAAACATAAACTATAAAAAATGGGGGTTTATTTGGTATCAAAAGGTTTTTATTAGAATTGTGGCAAAACAACTTCTTAGAAAGAAGTAATGTATTTCCTACTGTCTTCCTCTTCAGGAAATACTCTTTTTATTGAATTAATCTTTATATTCTTTATTACAGTTTTATATTTATTTCCTGTTTAATACTTGGATTTCTGATCAATTTATTTCATATGTATACACACACACATATATATTACAATAATATTTCTGACTCATTATTCCCATAAAGGAAAGCTACTAAGTTTATGTACCCTTACTTATATCTAGCTATTTTAATTTGCTGCATTAATTTTAAATTCTTTAGTTGTGCATCCTAGATTTTCTAAATATATAGTCATATCTAGAAAATCAGTTTCCCAATATTTGTTATATTTTATAGAACAGTGGTCCTCAAATTGCCATATAGATACCTTTGAGGTATTCAAAGACTTTGCCAATAGAAGGTAGGCAGGGAAGCTCTATCATCTCTCCATGTCCTCAGCTTATGTATATTCCTTTTCCTAAAGCTCATGAACATACATTTCCCCTTCTCATACTTGGAAGGACACATTTTGGTGACAACACTCAGGATTGTAGTTAAACTTGCCAGTAGTAAACATACTCTAATTCTCTAACCCATTCCTCACTTTTCAGTGCAAGCAACTGAGTTCCAGTGAGATTTTCTGGTACCTATAGGCTATACTGTTCCACTTTTCCTTTCTTTTATTTATTAGAAGAATTTATGAAAATTATGGGTCCAGAAATAGTTTAATGATTCTAATTTTCAATCTGTAATTATAGCAAGAAAATAAAGTTAATTTTTAAAATTTATTTAGCATTTAGTAGTCTCTGTTTTCTTGCTGTCTAATTTGCCTAACTTCTTAGGATTATTTCTTTCCCCATTGATTTCTATCTTATATTTCTATATGAGAGATTCCAAATATTAACTTAGATTATTATGCCAATTGTATTATTTACTTCAGGAAATTGTGAAACTAATGACCATGTTCTCTTAAGTTTTACAGCTGATCCTTTCCATTTATTTTTTCTTTTTTAAAAAAGATTTATTTATTTATTTATTTCTCTCCCCTTACCCCCCCTCCCCCCACCCTGGTTGTCTGTTCTCTGTGTCTATTTGCTACATCTTCTTTGCCCACTTCTGTTGTCGTCAGCGGCTTGGGAATCTGTGTTTCTTTTGGTTGCATCATCTTGCTGTATCAGCTCTCTGTGTGTGCGGCACCATTCCTGAGCAGGCTGCACTTTCTTTCACGCTGGGCAGCTCTCCTTATGGGGCGCACTCATTGTGCGTGGGGCTCCCGTATGCAGGGGACACCCCTGCGTGGCACGGCACTCCTTGCGCGCGCATTAACACTGCGCATGAGACAGCTCCACACGGGTCAAGGAGGCCCGGGGCTTGAACCACGGACCTCCCATGTGGTAGACGGACGCCCTAACCACTGGGCCAAGTCTGCTGCCCCAATCCTTTCCATTTTAACATCATTTGGTAACATTTCAAGAGGGAGCATTCCAAGTTGTGCAGATAGAAGCTGCAGGGTATCTTCTGACCTAGTCTCAGAAATCAAAGTCAATTCTGCCATTTCCATTGGTTAATGTGGATCACAGGATTGGCCCTGTGATCCAGGGGACTTTTTTTTTTTTAGTTCTGAAGCAGTTGCTAGCAAAAAAAAAAGTCATTTTTTTCACTGTGTGATTTTTTTCATTGTTGTAAACTACACATAACAGTGAACAACTCAGAATTCAGTTTATCCTTTCATAGACTCCTTATAGTCTCTTCAAAGACCATAAATTTTAAAGGAATAGCATATAAATGATGTCTTTTTAACTGTAATCCCTATCTTTATTCTCCTCCTCAAATTATTTGCAAATTCTTCTTGTCTGACATTTTAGAAATATGATGTTATGCCAGGCCAACAGTTTTACTTCTTTTCTCCAACAAGCATCAATGACAGTCATCTTGAGGGCACATTTCTGTGGAGACTATCTCCTTCCATTCCCACAAAGTAAAATATCTCATTAAGATTTTTTAAGATAATATTTTGTGTGATCTATGTATCTTTTAAAAAAATGACAAAAAATTTGCTTTAAAAAAAACCTCATTAAATATTTCTCCATGTTTTAAGGAAACTGAAAAGTGACTCAAAACTTTTATTATAGGCGGCGGACTTGGCCCAGTAGTTAGGGCATCTGTCTACCACATGGGAGGTCCATGGTTCAAACCCTGGGCCTCCTTGACCCATGTGGAGCTGGCCCACGCGCAGTGCTGATGCACGCAAGGAGTGCCCTGCCACGCAGGAGTGTCCCCCGCATAGGGGAGCCCCATGCGCAAGGAGTGTGCCCCATAAGGAGAGCCACCCAGTGCAAAAGAAAGTGCAGCCTGCCCAGGAATGGCGCAGCACACACAGAGAGCTGACAAAACAAGATGACCCAACGAAAAGGAACACAGCTTCCCATGCCGCTGACAACAACAGAAGCGGGCAAAGAAGATGCAGCAAATAGACACAGAGAACAGACAACTGGGGTGGGGCAGGGGAAGGGGAGAGAAATAAATAAATAAATCTTAGAAAAAACTTTTATAATAAAAGCTTAATATGATATGTAAACAAATTGCACCCCTTTTTAGCCGTGTCAGGTACAAAGTGTATGTAATGCGGGACATTTAGTAAATAAGATCCTTTAATTCTTTGGTTAAGAAGTTTACAGATTGAACGGAATTTCCAAAATTTACATTTATTTTTAAATTCATTATAAACTTTATTTTTAGAGGTTTTAAATTATAGAAAAGTTATATTTGTTACAATTGATGAACCAAATTGAAGCATTGCTACTAATCAAGGACTAGCTTATGGTTTATACTTTGTTGCTGTATAGTTTTAGACTTTGACAAACATAATGTCATGTATCCATCACTGCAGTATCATACAGAACAAACCCAATGCCCTAAAAAATGCCCAGTGTTCTACCAATTTATCCCTGTCCTCTCCTCTGAAACTCTGGTAACCACTATCTTTATATCAATGTTACAATTTCTTCCATTACAAATGATAATACCTACAATAACAGTAAATCTACATTGGTCCATGGTTACCCCCCACCTTATGTTTGCTCAGTCCTCAGTCTTGAGAAATTTAGGATGATGTCTGCTGTGACTGTTTCAGATTGAGAGGGGTCTTAGATATTATGTAGCAGTTTGGTATTTATGAATTCCAAAAAGAGACGTTATGATTGTAAACTGATATGTTCTTCTGGGCGTGATACCCTTTGATTTTATTAGATTCATTTGAGATGGCTTTAATTAAATTATGTTAAGATTAGGACTTTGATTCAACAACTTCATTAGGACATGCAGGGTTGAGTCCCCACCCCCTTGGTGAGCTATATAAATGGACACTCAATCAAGAACACGGAAGTAGATACCCAGAGGATCCTGAGGCCCTGGGAAGAGACATGAACCTGAGAATTTACAGCTGACCTTGTGAAGAGAATAGAGCAGCTGAGTTGGGAAAGAAACGAGCCCCAGAGTAAGAGGGATGAGCCCTATGTCAGCCTACAGCTGAGATCAGAAGAAGGTGGGACCACAGAGCCTTAAGAGGAAAGAGGAAGGCTGAATCCTCACAGACAGCCTGCCATCTTGCTTCAACACTTGGCAACAGACTTTGGCTGAGGAAGTACCTCTTTATGGTACCTTGAGTTGGACTCTTTAGGGCCTTGTAACTGTAAGCTTTTACCCTAAATAAATACCCTTTATAAAAGCTAACAGATTTCTGGTACTTTGCACCAGCACCCCCTTTGGCTGACTAATACAGTGGGACAGATGGAAGGAACACTTTTGCTTGCAATTGTAGATACTCCCTGTTTTTTGGGATGAGACTTGTCCACCATCATTACAAAATTTACATTTACATGGTGTTTTGAATATGTAGATAGATGAGCAAGGTTTGGTTTGTATTTGACAAGATATCAACAATCTTTTATTTTATGTATTCTGCAGGATTATTAAAATCTTTGTAGGAATCAAGAAAACGATTTGAAACTCAAAGTACCTAATATTTAGGGGAACCATTTTTATTTTTGTTGCTCTTGTGATTTTAGGCAGCATTTGTTATACCACAGAAAGCCTGATTGTTGTTAGGATCTGTTAGAATCTGCTCTACATCATAGGGCTATTCTCAAAATTTCCTCTTCCTTTCCCAACAGGACATCTTAGTTGCAACCTCTGAATCAAAAAATGTAACTTTACTTAGTTTAGTGGAGCAATCAAGGGAAAGATACAATAATGCATCTTTTGGGGTATGCCCAACCTAATTCAGTGAAACTACTTTCCACAGAGAATTGGTGTCTTAAAATTATTGACTGATTTAGAAATACTTGCCTATCTCATCCTGGACTTGTGGGATGCAGTCTCAAGTTAGGGCTTTCACTTCCCCTTCATAATACCCATTCCCAAATTCTTTTTTGCAGATTTGCTAAGTGCTGTGTCTTGGTTATATACCTCCTTAATCCTATTGTATAGATCTTTTATTTATCATTGAAATAGCACAGCTGTTTAGCCTTCTTTTTCAGTAATACCTAAGTTATGCCAGTATTGTAATTGTTCTCCTTTCCATCATCTGAATTCTTAGAAAATATGGTCATAGAGTCCATAATGTCTGGAGATCCACAGGGCATATGGTCATGGCAGATGGATTTGGAGTTCTGTGCCATGTCAGAGGTCCCTACTTTGGAATTTGTGTACCTGAGTGTGATGGAGCTGGACTCAGATGTGACCTTCCTGCATATGCCTCTTGTCACTTTTACTGAACCTGTGGTTGGTACTAGGGATGGTGCAAACTCAGGGAACTTGTATCTCTGGACTGCCCATGTGCCAACTGGGCCCTGAGCCTCAGCAGAGTGGTGACTCCTATTCTCTGGTTCATTGGACTTACCCAGGTCAACTAACAGAGAGGTGAAGATGGTCAAACACTCCACCAGGGAATCAGGAGTGCCAACAACTGCAAGCAGAGGAATTGCATCCATCATCCATGTGAAATCTAAGCCCTCTCTTGATCTAGAGGTGGAGAGAACATCACCATCCCAAGGTCCACAGGATAGAGGAATAAAATATGGATTAGAGTGGACTTACAGATACTCTACTATAAAACTATTGTGATGAGCAATAGAAGAAATTGTAGCATTGAGGTTGAGAAAGTGACCACAGTAGTTGCTGAGGGCAGGGAGAGGGAAGAAGAGATGTGATGTGGGGGCATTTTGGGGACTTTGAGTTGTCCTAAATGATATTGCAGGGTCAGATGCTGCACTATATATATGCTGCCTTAACCCACTGAATGTACTGGGGGAGAGTGTGTACTACAGGGTAAACTATTATCTATGTGGGGCAGCAGTGCTCCAAAATGTGTTTATCGAGTGCAATGAGTGTGCCACCATGATGGAGGAGGTTGTTGGTGTGGGAGGGGTGGGGTGGGGATGGGGGTATACAGTAACCTCTTATGTGTTTTAATGTAACATTTTTTGTATGTGTGATGTATATATCTTCAAAAAAATACAATTTACCAAAAACGATGGGGCGGGGAGGTGGGGAGTGGGGTATATGGAAACCTCTTATGCTTTTTATGTTTTTAATTTAACATTCTTTGTGATCTATTAACTTTAATTTTAAAAAGTATAAAAAATTAAAAATTAAAAAGTCAAACTAGTGCTATCTTGATACAAAGCACAATCATTAATCCAGAAGAAAAGTCAAAAAGGACTGTTAACATACACAAATAAAACACATTTAAGTTTCCCATTTAAGTTATATCCCTTAGAGTAATGCAACAATGGATAATCCCTTACTGTCAACACTAGTCATGATTGCCAATCATGGAGGTCAGGGGGTTAAAAGAGTTAACAAGTGACTACAGAAGTCAGGTGCTCCATGTTGATCCATTAAAATCAGTGTTGCTTTTAGTCACTATTTTGGGGGCTATAATAAGAATTTTGTACTTTCTCCCCAACCTTCTGAGCCCTTGCAGAAAACCTGGATTTTTCATGTCTAGAGGATGATTTCCCAGCATGTGGGATTTTCAGTGCTAAAACTGATGGTCCTGGGCAAACTGAGCAGGTTTATCACACTAGCACTCTAGCACTGGAGAGAATCAGAATGAAATGAGCAAGAAGATCCACAGTGATCTAATGCCCAATTTTCAGAGACTGCAATATCAATCCCTGACAAAAAACTAATGAAATTACTTGTGAGCATGTGGAGGACCAAAAAACAATAACCACTGGAAAAGATAGCTGGTGATCATTAAAAACAACTCATTCTCCTCATGCCCTGCTGTTTTTGGAGAAGGGGAAGGGGGAAACATAAATAAATAAATCTTTTTTTAAAAATTAAGAAAAACACAACTCATTCTAAAGCTACCTTAATTCTTGTCTTTGTTTTCTTTGCCTTTTTTTCAATGTTGTGCTACCATCACTGCCATCTATTACCAAAACATTTTTATCATTCCAAATAAAACTCTGTACATTTTAAGCCTTAACTCTCTATTCTCTACCTTCACCCCACCCTACCCTCTGATAACCTATGTTCTGGATTCTGAATCAATGAGTTTGCTTATTCTAATTATTTCATATCAGGGAGAGCATATAAAATTTGTCCTTTTGTGCCTAACTTATTACACTCAATATGATATCTTCAAGGTTCATCCATATTTCACAATGTATCAGAACTTTATTTTTATGACTGAATAATATTCCATTGTGTATATTTACCACATTTTGTTTATCCAGCCAGTCATCAGTTAATAGACACTTGAGTTTCTTCCATTATTTGGCAAATGTGACTAATGATGCTATGAAGATCAGTGTGTGAATATATATTCAAGGTTTTTGGGGGTAGGTACTTTGCAGTGGTTTGCTGGATCATATGATAATTCTATACTAAACTTTCTGAGGACCTGCCAAACAGTCTTCCACAAAGTCAGCACCACTATACATTTCCACCAACAATGAATGGGTGCTCCTATTTCTCCACATCCTCCAACACTTGTCATTTTCTGTATTTTTAATATAAGCCATTCTAGTGAGTGTGAAATGATATCTCATTGTGGTTTTGATTTGCATTTCCCTAGTGTCTAATGATGTTGAGCATCTTTTCATGTGCATTCTGGCCATTTGTATATCTTCTTTGGAGAAAAATCTGTTCCAGTCTTTTGCCCATTTTAAAATTGCATTGTTTGTCTTTTTTGTTGTTGAGTTGTGGGATAACTTTATATATTCTGGATATTAAACCATTATTGGATAGGTGGCTTACAAATAGTTTCTCCCATCATGTAGGTTGTCTTTTTAGTTTCATGATGAAGTCCTTTGATAAACAATTAAAAAATTTTTTTATCAGTTTTAATTTTTCCATTTGTCTATTTTTTTCTTTTGATGCTTATGCTTTGGGTGTGACGTATAAGACACCATTGCCTAATGCAGCTTCCCTACATTTTCTTCTAGGAGTTTGATAGTTCTATCTTTTAAGAATATTTGAGTCTTTGATCCATTTTGAGTTGATTTTTATATATGGTATGAAATAGGGTTCCTCCTTTCTTTTTTTTGAAAATGGAATTCTGGTTATCACAGCACCAGTTGTTGAAGAGACTATTCTTTCCCCAATTGATTTGTCTTTCTCCCTTTGTCAAAAATCAGTGGCCATAAATGTGAGGGTTGATTTCTGGGATCTCAATTCAATTTCATCGGTCTATGTGTCTGTCCTTGTGCCAGTACCATGCTGTTTTGATTACTGTGACTTTGTAATAAGTTTGAAGATGAGGAAGTGTGAATCCTTTAACCTCATTCTTCTTTTTCAAAATGGTTTTGGTTATTTGGGGCCCCATATATGTCCAAATAAATTTGATGATTGACTTTTCCATTTCAGCAAATAATGTTGCTGGAATTTTTATTTGGATTGCATTGAATCTGTAAATCACCTTGGGTAGAATTGACATCTTAACAACACTTAATTTTCCTGTCCATGAACACAGAATGTCCTTCCATTTATTTAACTCTTTTTAAAAATTTCTTTTAGCAGTGTTCTGTAATTTTTGTGTACAAGTCCTTTACATCCTTGGTTGGATTTATCCCTAGATAACTGATTCTTTTAGTTACTATTATAAATGAACTTTTTTTTTCTTGATTTCTTCTTCAGGTTGGTTAATTGATGGTGTTTAGAAATACTGTTGACATTTAGGTATTGATCTTGTACCCTGCTACATTGCTGAATTTGTTTGTTAGCTCCAATAGCTTTGTTGTGGATTTTTAAAGGGTTTTCTGTATACAGGATCATGTCATGTTCAAATAAGGAAAGTTTCCCTTCTTCCTTTCTTACTTGGATACTTTGTTCCTGACCTTAGAGGTAAGGCTTTCAGTCTTTCATCATTGAGTATGATGTAAGTAATGAGTCTTTCATGTATGCCTTTTATAATATTAGGGAAATTTCCTTCTATTCCTAGTGTTCTAAGTGTTTTTATCAGGAAGCACTGCTGGACTCTGTCAAACACCTTTTCTGCATCAATTGAGATGATCATGTGGGTTCCTTCACTCTGTTAATGTGGTATATTTTTTTTCTGATTTGCTCCTCATAGTGCTCATCAGTAGTGTATAGAAATGCTACTGATTTTTCTGTTTTAATATTGTATCCCACCACTTTGCTGAACTCATCTATTAATTCTAGTAACTTCATTGTAGGTTTTTCAGGATTTTCTAGATACAGGATCATGTCATCAGCAAATTGTGAATTCATATTTGGGTGCCTTTTATTTCTTTATCTAGCCTAATTGCTCTAGCTAGAACTTCTAGAACAATATTGAACAGCAGTGGTGACAGTGGGCATCCTTGTCTTGTTTCTGATCTCAGTGGGAAAGCTTTCAGTCTTTCACCATTGAATACAATGCTAACTATAGGTTTCTCATATATGTACTTTACCATGTTGAGAAAGTTTCCTTCTATTCCTATATTTGGAGTGTTCTTATCAAGAAAGAATGCTGTTTTTGTCAAATGCTTTTTCTGCATCAATCAAATGGATCATATGATTTTTCTTCAACTTATTAATGTGGCTTATTACACTAATTGATTTTCTTGTGTTGAAATCCCTTGAACACCTAGGATGAAACCCACTTGATCATGGTGTATAATTCTTTTAATGTGCTTTTGGATTAGGTTTGCAAGTATTTTGTTGAGAATTTTTGCATCTATATTCATTAAATATATTGGTCTGTAAGTTTCTTTTTTCATAGTATCTTTATCTTGTTTTGGTATTAGGGCGATGTTGGCTTCATAGAAAAAGTTTGGTAATATTGTTTCCTGTTTGATATTTTAGAAGGACTTGAGCAAGACTGGTATTAGATCATCTTTGAATGGCTGGTAGAAATTCACCTGTGAAGCCATCTTGTTCTGGGCTTTTCATCTTTGGGAGGTTTTTGATGACTGTTTCAATCTCTTCACATGTGATTTGTTTGTTGAGGCCTTCTATTTCTTCTTGGTTCATGTGTTTCTAGGAATTTGTACATTTCATCTACATTGCCTAGTTTTTTGGTGTACAGTTAGTTGTTCATAGTATCCTCTTATGATCTCTCTTATTTCTGTGGCGTCAGTAGTAATATTCCCTCTCTCTTTTATGATTTTGTGTTTTCTCTCTTTTTTTCCCTGTCAGTCTAGTTAAGGGTTTGTTGATTTTGTTGATCTTCTCAAAGAACCAATTTCTGAGATTTTTGTTCCGTGGTTTTCTGTTGTTTTTCTCACTTTCATTTATTTCTATTCTGATCTTTATTATTTCTTTCCTTTATTTTCCATTATTTGGCAAATGTGACTAATGATGTTATGTAGATGTTATGTAGATCAGCGTGTGAATATATATTTGAGTCTCTGCTTCCAATTTTGGGGGATTAGCTTGCCATTTTTTTTCTAATTCTTCCAGGTGTACAGTTAGGTCTTCGATTTTATCTCTTCCTTCTTTTTTAATGTAAGTGCTGAGAGCTCTAAATTTCCCTCTTAGCACTGCCTTTGTGGAGTCCCATAGGTTTAGATGTGTTGTATTCTTGTTAGCATTTATCTCAAGATATTCACTGAATTCTCTTGCAATTTCTTCGACCCACTGATTATTTGAAAGTGTTGTTTAATCTCTATGTATTTATGATTCTTCCCTTTTTATGTCTTTTATTGATATCCACCTTCATTCCATAATGATTAGAGAAAGTATTTTTGTATAATTTCAATCTTTTAAAATTTATTGAGACCTGTCTTGTGATCCAACATATGGTCTGTCTTGGAAAAGATTCATGAGCACCTAAAAGAGTGTGTATACCTTGCTGTTTTGGGATATAATGCTTTATAAATGTCTGTTAGGCCTAGTTCATTTATCATATTATTCAAGCTCTCTGTTTCTTTATCCTCTGTCCAGATTTTTAGTCAATGCTGGGAGTGGTATATTAAAGCCTCTAACTATTATTGTAGAGACATTTATTTCTCCCTTCAGTTTTGGCGCGTGTGCCTCATATATCTTGAGGCACCCAGGTTAGGTACATAAATATTTATATAGTTATTTCTTCTTGGTATATTTCCCCTATATTAATATATAATGACCTTCTTCATCCTTTATAACATGTTTGTTTTAAAAATATTTTGTCTGATATTAGTATCACTGCTCCACATCTTTTTTGGTTACTATTTGCATGCAATGTATTTTTCCAACCTTTCACTTTCAACCCGATTGTGTCCTTATGTCTCTTGTAGACAGCATATAGGTGGTTCATATATTTTTATCCTTTCTATCAGTCTATGTCTTTTGGTTGGGGAGTTCAAGCCTTCAACATTCATTGTTATTGCTATAAAGGCATTACTTACTTCATCCAATTTATCTTTTGGCTTTCTGTTATATCTTACTATTGTCTGTCTTTTTACCCTTTAATATTTACCTTCCTAGTAATCTTCATATCTACCCTCTTCCCCAAGTCTCTTATCCTTGTTTTTTCCTTTATGCTGCAGTACTCCTTTTAGTATCTAGTGTACCTCTGGTCTTTTGGTAACATACTCTCTCCGTTTTTGTTGCCTGTGAAGACTTTAAAGTCACCCTCTTTTTTTTTTTAGGTAACAGGGCTGGGGCTTGAACCCTGGAACTCGTATTTGGGAAGCTGGCACTCAACCACTGAGCCACATTGGCTCCCCTGAGTTGACTTTTTCATTTGTGTGCTTGTTTTGTTTTGATCTGAATTTTTGTTTGTTTGTTTTTACGGGACATCAGGGACCAAACCCAGGATGTTCCATGTGGGAAGCAGACACTCAGTCACCTGAGCCACACCTGCTCCCTTCACCCTTTTTTTGAAGGACAGTTTTGCCAGATACAGAATTCTTGGAGGCAGTTTTTTTTCCCCAGTACCTTATATACATCATACCATTTTCTTCCTGCCTCCATGGTTTCTAATGAGAGGTCAGCACTTAATCTTATTGAGGTTTCCTTGTACGTGGTGCTTTCCTTTTGCTTCTTTCAGAAACCTTTCTTTATCTCTCATATTTGTCATTCTGAATAGTAGGTGTCTTGGAGTAGGTCTGTTCAGATTATTCTGTTTGGGGTGCATTGTCCTTCTTATTATTTATCTTTCATAAGGGTTGTAAAGTTTTCAGTCATTATTTCCTCAAATATTCTTTCTGCCCTTTTCTATTCTCTTTTTCTGGAGCACCAGTAGTACATATGTTTGTGTGTTTGACATTGTCATTCAATTTTCAGAACCCTGTTCCATTTTTTCCATTCTTTTCTCTTTCTGTTCTCGTGTCTTTTCCAGTACAGATGTTTTTTCCTCAAAATTCTGTCTTCAAGTAATTCAAGTCTGCTCTTAAGTGCCTCTCCTGTATTTTTAAACTCATCCATTGTGTCTTTCATCCCCATAAGCTCTGTTATTTTTCTTTGCAAGCATTCAACTTGTTTTTTATGCTCATCCTTTATTTTTTTGGACACATTTTCCTTCAATTCTTTGAATTGATTTTTGAGATTTGTATGATTATCATTGATTAGTTGTCTTAAATCCTGTGACTCATCAGGATATTTAGTTTGTTCCTTTGTATGGGCCATCTCTTCATGTTTCCTAATATGACTTGTAATTTTTGCTGATGTCTAGGCATCTGAATATGTTGGTGAATCTGTTCTGATGACTAACTCTCTCTTTTGCCTATATTTTTTTTCCACTGCTCTTCTTTGATTTTTGATTCAACTTATTCTGAGTCTTTAAAATTGCCCAGCTTCATTATCAAAATCATGTCAGGGACTCACTAATGGGGCACAGGTTTTCTCCCTGGAGTTCAGGCTGAGAAATCTAAAAGCAGATTTTCTCCTTACAGTTTCCTGGACAGCCAGCAGATGTCTTTTGTCAGCAAACCTTTCCACGAAAGTGTTTCTGGTCTGCCCAGTGCTTCTGGTCTGCCCAGAGTCAAAATTCAAAGTGGGCTCTGCTGGCCAAATTCACTTAAGAGAAACCACTTTCTACCCTCTACCACACCCTCCCTTTTCCCAGGGAGGAATGTCTGTTCTTCTCTCAGTGAGCTGCAGTGAGCCATGGGTTTTATCCAGGCTACATGCCTTGAGGGTGACACATGGGTAGTCTCAGCCACTGCTAGGGTTTTTAGTAACTTATGGTTGTCTTTTCAGGTTCTTCATCTCTCTGTCTCTCACCCTCCTGGGGGTTGTGCAGCACTGTACTGGTCTACTGACCCCCCAAAACACGTCCCTTGGACAGCTTTTTTCCCTTCCTTTATTGTTTTTGTGAGAGAGTTAAGCCCTGCCTGCCTGCCCTGATGCCATCTTCCCAGAAATATCCTCTGTCTGTTCACTTTTATTCATTTTTTAAAATCTCTCTTCCTTCCAGTCTGAATCACATCTATTTATCTTGTCTTCCAGTTCTATTGCCATCTCTAATTTGCTATTGAACCCCTCTTGGGAATTTTAAAAGTTTGCTACTCTGATCTTCAGTGCTTTTTGGGTTCATTTCATGATTTCTTTCTCTTTACTTAAATTCTCATTTTGTTTAGCATTTCCTGGTATCCTTTGGTTCTTTGTCTTTGTTTTCTTTTAGTTCTTTAAGCATATTTAAGACCATTTTTGTAAAAAGTCTTAGTCTGGTACGACCAAAGTCTGAGATTCTTTGTTGATGGTTTCTGATGGTTTAATCATTTACCACATCTCTAAGGAAGATAGTATTACCAGTTTTCGCTTATTTTTTTAAAAGTCTGTTAAGTCAATGGGGCCCCAGAGCATCTTACGCTGTCATTTTGGTGATGACCACTTCTACTCTGATCGTTTTTAATTTAACTTTTTAAATGAAATACATTTGATAGATTTTCTCATATTTATGGAAATGATGGAAAATAGAGATTTCTAATGATTTGTTTCATTTAATAAATATTGAATGAACACTTTGTGTATACCAGGCACTGTGCTAGTTGCTGGGTAAGCACTGTACTAGCACTGAGTAAGACCAATCTTTTCCCTGTCCTCATAGATCTTAGAATCTAGTGAATAAGATAGACATTAAACAAGTAATTACAGTAACATGTGATAAGTATTGATAGGGGATATATAGGTTGCTATAGAAACACATAGCAGTGTGAAAGTAAGTTATCTAATCTATACTCGGAAGTCTAGGAATTCCCCCAAGGGAGGGGATTTTCCACCAAGAGATAGATAAATAGGAGGCAAGACAGGAAGGGAACTGGATTTTAGGCAGAGGAAACAGTAGAAAAGAAATGCCAGTTTTTCAGAAAGCAGTCACAAGAGATAAAGCTATGAAGCTGGGGAGGAAGTAGGGAAGCTAGGTATGGTCTGGCAAGTCCTTTTAAGGAATATTCCAAGAATGTCCTAGACACTGTCATTTTCACAATGTTTATCTTGATGAAAAAAGGTATTTATTAAATTGATAATTAATATGAAATTGTGAAGAATCTGTATTTGGTCATTTGATGATGTAATGTTTCCAGAAGATCTTAAAAGGGTAGTACAATTGTCCTAAACCATAAGATACATTTTAACAAGGATAAGTGTAAGATTTAGTTTGAAAATATTAACTGCACATGTATGGAATGAGAGAACTGATTTAATTCTTATAAAAATAAAAAAGAGCTGGAGATTTTTGGTAGAATATACCTTAAAAAAAAATCTACCCAACAAATGTAATTCAATGTTGCTTTAAGAAAATTTGATCCAGACCAAGAGCAGATTCCCATCGCCTTAACACTAAAGTGCCGCAAAAATATTATATATACGATTAATAAGAAGTTAGAGCTATTACTAGATTTTGTCAACAACTCGAAATAGACTTCAACAGTCTACTTATTCCAACTTTCTGAACTTCTAACTCTTTAATTTGCTTTTCCCACTTGACCTGTTTCTTGGCCTTCTGAGTCTCTTATCCCCACTGTTATTTCCCATCTTAACAGCTCCCCTCTTGGATAACTTTTTATCTTGTTCAGTTTATGCTCACCTCTTGAAATAATCTCTCACGGCCACGCTCAACCCTGTCCCTCTCTTGTCCCTTTCATCTTGAGGGGTTAGCTATACCCCAAACTTGGATCAATCATAACCTGCCTATTACTCCTCTACACTGAAGCAGCAACAGAGAACTGCCCACTGGTGAGAGGTGGTGTCATTCCAAATTATGGTTTCCTGTATAAGTCAAACCCTCAATACCAATTGTCAATCCTTTTACTTATCTTTTGTCAGAGCCCTTTCCCATGCCCCTAAATGACCCTTCCAAACCTTTCCCATTTTTCTTAAACTTCTTAAGCAATCTCTACAATCTCAACCTCAGCAGATTTTTAATGTCTCCTATTTCATCAGGAAAATAGAGATCATCAAATCACAGTACTTTCAGCTTTCTGCTCACACCCTACACACTCACCACCATTTAAACTCGGTTTCCTCCAATCTCTGAAAAATAATTGCTTTTCCCCTGAACAGAGTTAATGTCCCCATATGTGCTCTGCATTCTAGTCTTCTCAGCCTACTTGGGGATCTTGCTTCATCATTACTGCCTCTTTTCTTGCTCCTTCCTCTCAGCCTATAAACTTTTTCAGGTTTTACCGTTGCTTAAATAACAGCTACTGCAAACATCAACAGCAACAATGCAACAACAAAATAACATCAACAACGAAATAAGAACAAAGTTTCCTTGATGACAGATCTGTTTCCTGCCCTGTCTTTCTCCTTCCCTTTTCAGCCAAGATTTCTGGAAAGAGTCCACAGATTAGTCTGACAGTGTCTGGTTCCTCATATGGCATAAACTCCTGGATGAGCTGGTATTTGCAGCCACTTCTTTGAAGTGACCCTGGCAAATGCTGTCAATGACCCCCCTTTTTCTTTCTTTCTTTTTTTAAAAATTTATATCCCCCCCTCCCCCCACGGCTTTTTTTTCTTAAGCTGTCTGCTTTCTGTGTCCATCTGCTGTGCATTCTTTTGTGTCTGCTTGTCTCCCTTTGTTGTGTCATCTTGCTACACCATCTCTCCATAGGCACAGGCAGTCAGCTTTCCACAGGCACAAACCCAGAGCCTCCCATATGGTAGATAGGAGTCCAATTGATTGAGCCACAGCCGCTTCCCTCTTTGTTTTTTAATTAGAGCATTTGTAGTTTTACAGAAAAATCATTCAGGAAGTACAGAGTTTCCATCTACCCTACCCCATAGTTTTCCCTATTATTAACATTTTGCATTAGTGCAATACCTTTGTTCCAACTGGTGAAACAATATAGTTATAATTACATTATTTGTTTCTTTCCCCTTCCCTGCCCCTGCCCCCCAGTTGTCTGCTCTCTGTGTCCATTCGCTGCATGTTCTTCTTTGTCTGCTTCTGTTGCCAGCGGCATGGGAATCCGTGTCTCTTTTTGTTGTGTCATCTTGTTGTGTCAGCTCTCTCTGTGTGCGGCACCATTCTTGGGCAGGCTGCACTTTTTTTCACGCTGGGCAGCTCTCCTTATGGGGTTCACTCCTTGCGCGTGGGGCTCCCCTACGCAGGGGACACCCCTGCGTGGCAGGGCACTCCTTGCGTGCATTAGCACTGCGCATGGGCCAGCTCCACCTGGGTCAAGGAGGCCCAGGGTTTGAACCTCGGACCTCCCATGTGGTAGGCGGACGCCCTAACCACTGGGCCAAGTCCGCTTCCCCAATAACTTCTTAATTGCCAGGTGCAATGGATGTTTCTCTCAGACTTTTCTGTTCTGCCTGAAAGATCTTGTGTTCTGCAAAGTTACACTAAAAATACCAAAGCATAGTGAAAGCCACTCAAAACCTACATACTTAGTAACTATAATCCTGATAAAAACAATAACAATTCTAATACAAATACTAGCATAGTTAAATGTCCACTGGCATTTGCATGAAGAATCACAGTCTATTCATTACAATCACATACCCTGGGGCTTGTGCTTCCTTCTTTGAGATGTAGCTCCTTGAAAACGTTTGCTTCTAAAAGAGATCACTTTCATTAAAATTAAAAATGCAATATTATAATCCAGGGGAACTGTCTCCATCAGCCTTCTAGTTATTTATTTATCTATCTATTTATTATTTTTTTATTCATTCATTCATTCATTCATTCATTCTACTGATTTGTTTGTAATAAGACAGAACACTACAATCTGCTCAACACTGGGCTGGACACGGTGGTGATTAGAGGGTAGGGAGGGGTAGGACAAGGCATCTGGGTTCGGTTACCAATGTCCAGGGCAGAACCCTCTGGAGGAATCTTCCCTTACTCTACGGGGCAGAAATAACAGTTACATGATGGCCATACATTCAGATTGGAGGGGACAGTGGGCCGGGGCTTTAGCACGAGGTCAGCGTCAGCACAGAGCTCGGAATGGTCAGTGCAACACAGCTCAAGCCTGCAGGCAGCCCCTCAGACACAGCTGGCCAGAGCGGGCTTCTCTTGCCCAGGGCTCGCCTGCATTCCGAGGACCCCCTTCCCCACTGCAAGGGCAGGAGGAGGACAAGGGCTGGCCCTAGCACCGAGAACCCCAAGAGCCCCGGCCCAGAACGACCTGAGTCACCGAGGCCAGCCTGCCCCCACTCCAGGCACCGCCAGCACACTGACGACCGCTGGGACAAGGGCCACACTTGAAGGACTCTCCTCCCCTGCTGCTTTGGAAGGCAGAGATGCAGCAACGGGCTTTGGGGACACGAGTGGAAGATGCGAGAAGTACACGGTGTCTGCACTCAGCATGCTGCAAGCACATTTCCCGGCACTGCTGTGGCCTCTCCCATCACTGTGCGGAGCCCCACCCCAAAGGCCAGGCATCCGTGATGTCACAGTCCACTGTCCCCTCCTTGCACCTAGCCAGGACTCAGAGCTGTGGCTCACAGAAGGACTCGGAAGGCTGGGGAGGGCTCGGCTGGCTTTGGGAAACTGCAGGACGCTTGTCCTCAGCTCAGCTCCCAGCGGCGCTTCAGCTGACTAGAGCAGTCCACATTCAGTGAGCAGCTGGGATCCTTTTGGACAGTAGAAGGCCAGCAGTGAGGGCCGCTAGGGGAATTCGTTTCCAGGGGAGGAACAAGGAACCACCCACGATATCTGACTGCTCGTGCTGGGGAGCTGAGCCCCAGAGTGCTGTGTTGGGGTGAAGAGCCTCCCCACTCTGGCCTCCACATGCCAGCGCCCCACGGAGGAACAGGGGCAGCCACCCTCACCCCAGGCTTCTCCTGGGTGACGCTGCCGTCCTTTGGGCTCACAGTGTTCTAACCTCCGGAGTCTTCAGGGCCGGTCTGTCCATAACACTTGTGCTCCTGCCTCCCAGGCGAATGGTCTTTCCAGCTTTGGAAGGAACATACAGAGCCCAGGCGAGGGAGCAAGAGTGAAGCCCCTTCCTGCCCCCCTGTGCCTGGGGTAGCAGATGCACGTGACCCCCGGGAATGCAGTAACACCCCGGCCGGCCCCGGGCAATGCGCGCAGGGCCAGTGACTGTCCATGGAAGGCGGCCGGGATGCTGGATGTGCAGGTGTCTGGAGTAGATCCACGGGAAGAGCCCGTGAGGCACCAGGTGTGCTCTGGGCCTGCAGCCTGGGCAGCAGAGGCCCGGTGGGCCACAGGTGGCTGCGTGGGGAGCTGAGGGGTGGGCTGTGGTGCAGGGATCTCGCTGTACTCCATGCCAGCCTTGGTGGAGATGCTGGATCACCACAAGAAGCTGCAGAGCCGGCTGTGGGCCTGGGGGTAGAACCTCTGCAGGAAGGAGCGGGACTCAGGTTGGCTAGACTGAGCCCAGGTGCTGCATGTAGTCCAGGATGGTCGGCGCAGGTGGCCGCCCTTGAGGTGAAGGGCAGAGGTGAAGCCATCTCCGAGGACCCCTCAGATGGAGGAGGAGTAGGGGAGGTCATGATGCTGCTTAAAGTCTCTGTTTCATAGAAGTTTATTGCTGTGTTGGTAGTGGTGAGGAACACACGTCAATGGTTTTGCCGTGGTCCTGGGCGGTCTTTGATATGCGATCCTTTAAGCTTTCAAGTAAGAGGGCACCGATGCCGTGCTTTTGGAATACTTTCACTGCTCCCAGGCTTAAGATGTACACAACTTGGGTGTCCATGGACAAACTGAAAATCATCCTTCTGTATCTTGGTCCTACTTTTAATTTCAGCTACTATCATTCCCACGAAGGCACCTCTGTAATTTGCAGCAAAGTAGAAGAACTTGTTGGACGTGATATCACTATTCCACGAGTTGGGTAACTTTGGCAGTTGACAGTGTCCCAGGTCGCTGGCAGGCCGGGGAAGTGGGCTATTTATTTATCTTAACAAGGAAAAGTATCACAGCAGTTTCTTCTTGTGTTCTTGCTGCTTTTCTAAATAGCTTAACTCAACAGAGAATAAAACCTTTTTTAAGGAGCTATCAGGTATTGAACCTGGACCTCGTATATATGATGTGGGCACTCAGCCACTGAGCCACACCTGCTCCACTAAAATGGATTTAGAAGTCATTAAACTAGTCACTTATTCACTAAAGAAAGGCACTTCTGTAGAATATTCAGCTTTTCCCCCCAAGTCTTCCTATATTGCTAAAGCTTTCTCTTTAACTGTAATAAAGCTTATTACCAATTGCTTCAAAACATTACAATGCTGAAAAAGATCAGAATGAAGTCTTAGGACTTACTTGCTCTTCTGGCATTGTTCTTCAATTTACCAATTATGTATGAGTAATTTGCATTAAATAAATGTGGTTGTAACAGGGCATTTATATTAATTGTATTGATCATGAGTATGACCAAAGATCAACTCGAACTAACTTAAGAAAAAAACGGATTATAATATTATTTCATCGAATCGAAGATATCTTGGATTCTAATAAGACCCATCTTTTATGAGCCACTGAGAGAGGAAAAACACTGCCAAATGAACCATGACACACTATCCACTGTAAGACATACCTTGTTTTCATTGATGTGAAAATATTGTGGAAAATGTGCAATAGAATACCATATAAGGAATGTGCCCAGTGGAACCAGAGCACAGAAATGCAGCCAGCACAGGCACAACAGAATCAGGATGTTGAATGCCATTGCTGTCCTTCAGCTTTGCTCCTTTTGGTGCTCCTCTCGGAAAGAAGAGCTAACAGCTGCATTGTTCTCTTTCTGCACATCAACTCTCTCTTCTTTTTAGTCCAAATGAAGGCAAACATGGCTGCCAAAACATCTTGAACTTTGCACTTTACAGTTTAGACTCCTGAAGAGGGACTGGCCTCTCTAAGATCCAGTTCCAAGATTTCCAAGGGAGAACTGTCATTGGCTCAACTTAAGTCAGTTGACCATCCCTAGGTCAATCTCCTGTAGCTGGGGTTGGGGTAAGATATCTAAGAGTTTCACGTTTTTAAACTCTAAATAGCAGACCATTATTCTAGATATTAAACCCCTTATATAGATAAGAGATAGGGCTTTCCGGAGGGAGGGAGTAATTATAATAGCAAATGCTGAAAACAAGATGGTAGCAAACCTGGTACCCCCTTCTTCTTCAGAGAACTGCTTCTACTATCCCATCTAGAGAAGCCTTCATGTTTGCCTATGACTTGTTTTTTTCAATATACTTTGGAAATCTTCCTAAACCTTTACATATACATCTATACCTATCTTGTCCTTTTTATTTTATTTTATTTTTTTAGTACTTAGCGTTACATTAACTTCCTGTATTAGTGGACAGTTAGGTTGCTTTCAAGTTTTTACTATTAAAAATAATACTGTCACCATACTTCAACATGTATCTTTGTGTGCATGCAAAAATAATTTGTGGGAATTACTGGGCAAAAGGATATATGCATTTCATATATACATATATATATATAGAGAGAGAGGTATCAGAAATTGAACCCAGGACCTCGTATTATGTGGGAAGTCACTGCTTAGCCACTGAGCCACATTGGCTCCCCTGAGTTGTTTTTTCATTTGTTTGCTTGTTGTTTTTTTGTTTTGTTTTGTTTTTTAGGAGGCACCAAGAACCGAACCTGGGATGGCCCATGTGGGAATTAGGCACTGAATTTCTTGAGCCACATCTGTTCCCCATTTCATATTTTGATAGATTTTGCTATACTGCTTCCCAAAGATGTATTCCAATTTACATTTTCACCACACATGGGCAGTTTGTTCCTCACATTAACTGTGACAATTCTAAATAGATAACTTCCAAAGAATTGGTTATATGCGATCTTTTTTAAAAGATTTATTTATTTATTTCTCGCCCCCCATTATTTTGTGCTGGCTGTCTGCTCTCTGTGTCTATTTGCTGTGTGTTCATCTGTGTCTGCTTGTCTTCTCTTTAAGCAGCAAAGGGAACCAATCCTGGGACCTCCTGCATTGGATGAGAGGCATGCAATCTCTTGCACCACCTCAGAATCCTGGTCTGCTGTGTCTCTTATTGACTCTCCTCTTTGTCTCTTTTTGTTTTGTCATCTTGCTGTACCAGTTCTCCATGTGGGCCAGCACTCCTGTATGGGGCAGCTGTCTGCTCAGGACAGCTTGCTGCATGGGCCAACTTGCCTTCACTAGGAGGCCCCAGGAATTGAACCCTGGACCTCCCATATGGTAGACGGGAGCCCAATCACTTGAGCCACAGCCACTTCCCTTTATGTGATGTTAATGTGGGCCCAGAGAAGAAACAGCTAACCCAACCTGTCAGACATGACTCCTAAGTTTTAAGTTATAAAGGGAAATAGGAGTGAGGCAGTAAAAGAAGCGTAGAATGGAGTAAAATGTAAAACAAAACAAAACACAACACACGGAAACTATTTAGTACTGGTAAGGATATGGAGAAACTAGAGCCTAATACATTGCTGGTGGGACTGTAAATTAAGCCATTTTGGGAAACTATTAGTTTCTACTAAAGCTAAACATCACATATCCTCTGATCTTGGTAAGTACCTAACAAAAATGCATATGTAGGACTTCCAGGAAGATAGTGGATTAGAAAGACACAGGACTCTCTTATCTCAAAGAAAAATAGATAGAGGACAAGCAGGTAGGGGAAAAAGTTCTATGGTGTAGAACACCAGGGGAAGGTTGGACACCTCCCAGAAGAGAAAGAGGCACAGGAAGAGAACCAGATATTAAGACCAAGAGTAGGGAAATGGATGGGGCTCAACCATTTGGGCTCCCATCTACCATGTAGGGGGTCCAAATTAGGCTCCCCTCTACCATGTAGGAGGTCCAGGATTCAATGCCCCGGTGAGGGCAAGCTGGCCTACGCAGCAATCTGGCCCACGTGGAGTGCTGACCATGTGGGAATGCAGCCCCGTGCAGGAGTGCTGCCCTACATGGGAATGCCACCCCACATAGGAAAGCTGCCCCGCATAGGAGTCTTGGCTGAGGTGAAAAGCTGGCGCAGCAAGATGACGCAACAAGAGACACAGAGGAGAGAAAATAAGAAGATGTAGCAGAAGAGTGAGCTGAGGTGGCGCAAGAGAGTAATTGCCTCTTCCCCAGTCCAGAAGGTCACAGGATCAGTTCCTGGAGCTGCCTAATGAGAATACAAGCAGACACAGAAGAACACACAGCGAATGGACACAGAAAGCAGACAATGGAGGGAACAGAATGGGAGAGGAGGGGAGAAATAAATAAAAATAAATCTTTAAAAAAAAAAAAGACCAAGAGTAGACAGCAACTGGAGCTGCTGGCACCCCTTCCCCACCCTGCAAGAAGGAAGCATTGAATTCTCTGGCCTTGGGCCTGAGGTTACAGACAAAGGGGGGGCGGGTCTCAGAGATCCACATCCCTAGGATAGGGGACAGAGAGGGACACAGCATAAGGCTGATTCAGCTTTTGACCCACAAATTTGGCCTGCTGTGTCCCACGACCCCTTCCAGGTCAAATGGGGCCTCACCATTGTTTGCCTGGGAAGCTGACATGGGACAAAAGAAATCTGACCCTCTCAAATGCCCTCCCTACTGATGGGTACTGGTTTTTGAGGACACAAAGGGTAGTTGAATAATTTCCTACCTGAGAAAAGAGAGGGGATTGGAGAACTGTGTCTGAGAAAGTTTGATTTGCAAGGTTCTTAACCTCTAGGCAGGAACCTCTGTCATATTGATCCTGTCTCTGTTGCAGCAAACACCCACCAACCAGCTTTGAACTGAGAGGCCTGCTGAAGAGCATCATCTGCTGGCCAACTGCAGAAATGCACGTGAGGGAATTAAAAGTAAATAAGAGGTTTTTCCAGCCTTTCCAGCCTCCCTCCCGAAGGCCCTTGGAAACAGGTGAGCAACACATTACTGCAGGGTTTCTTGATAAGGAATCTGTGAGCTTGAATTGAAATTCAAAAAAACATTATTTGGGAAGTGGACTTGGCCCAGTGATTAGGGCGTCCGTCTACCACATGGGAGGTCCACAGTTCAAACCCCGGGCCTCCTTGACCTGTGTGGAGCTGGCCCATGCGCAGTGCTGATGCGCGCAAGGAGTGCTGTGCCATGCAGGGGTGTCCCCGTGTAGGGGAGCCCCACGTGCAAGGAGTGTGCTGCGTAAGGAGAGCCGCCCAGCGCGAAAGAAAGTGCAGCCTGCCTAAGAATGGCACCACCCTCATGGAGAGCTGACACAACAAGATGACGCAACAAAAAGAGACACAGATTCCTGTGCCGCTGACAACAACAGAAGCGGACAAAGAAGAAGACACAGCAAATAGACACGGAGAACAGACAACCGGGGCAGGGGGTGGGGGGGAGAGAAATAAATAAATAAATCTTTTTTAAAAAAACCAAAACATTATTCTTGTGGGGATGTGTTGGCGTGGGTGCAATATATTTATCAAATAATATAGAGTATAGTGTGGATTTAGTAAGGGGTCCATGGTTTTCACCTGACTGGTACAGGGGTCCATGGAACAAAAAAGGTTAAGAACCCCTGCATTAGTGGGTCCAGGGCCCAGATTTGAGCAACTAACAGGGACAATACCAAAGACCTAGAAAAGGTTCAAACAAGAATGAAAGAACAGGGAAATGGATGTAGCTCAATTGATTGGGCTCCCATCTACCATATAGGAGGTCCAGGGTTCTATTCCCAGGGCCTCCTGGTGAAGGCAAGCTGGCCCACGCAGAAGTGCTGGCCTGCATGGAGAGCTGGCAGAGCAAGATGACAAAACAAAAAGAGACCAGAGGAGAGACAATAAGAGATGCAGCTGAACAGGGAGCTGAGGTGGGGCAAGAGATTGAGCACCTCTCTCTCACTCTGGAAGGTCCCAGGATCGGTTCCCAGGGCCACCTAAAGAAAAGACAAGCAGACACAGAAGAACACATAGCGAATGGACATGGAAAGCAGACAGCAAGCACAAAACAATGTGTGTATGGGGAAATAAATAAATAAACCTTAAAAAAAGAAAAAAAGGAATGAAAGATTGGCAATAGTACAGTCTTCTGCCACTAAATTCCTACTAAAGAGAGACAAATTGAGCAGCAAACTAAATTCACCATCATAATCAGATGTAGGGAGTACAGGTAGGGGTTCATTTGGTTATGGATATCCAATTCTCCCAGCACCTATTTGCTGAAGAAACAGTTTTGTTGCAGTAATGTGGACATGGTAAGTTTGGCAAAGACCAATTGGCTGTAGAGGTGTGGGTTTATTTCTGGACTCTCAGTTATATTCCATTGATAAATGTGTCTATCTTTATGCCAATGCCATGTTTTTTTTTTTTAAACAAATAAAAAATATTGATACATATTAATAAAGTATACAATTCATCAAAAGTATACAATCAATGGTATTTGCTATAGTCATATATTTGTGCATTCATCACTTCAGTCATTATTAGACATTTTCATTATTTTAATAAACAAAAAACAGACAAACAAGAAGATTCTTCACCTCTCAATCTATGGTTCCCCTGCTGTACATAGCTGCTATTTTTGGCTACTTTTGCACAATTATTTATTTTTTACTAAGTAGGTTTATTGAAATATATTCAAATACTCTACAATTCATCTAAAGAGCATAAAAAATGGGTTTTAGTATAATCACAATGTTGTGCATTCAACAGCACCAAAAATCTTAGAAGAATTTATTTACTCCAAAGAGAAAAACACCACACCCCTTAGCAGTTCTTCCCCAGCCCTACATAACCACTAATCTAATTTCCACACCCCTTAGAAGTCCTTCCCCAGTCCTACATAACCACTAATCTAATTTCATCTTTATAAATTGATTTATATTTACATTTTATATAAATGGAATCATACAGTATGTAGCACTCTGTGTCTGGTTTCTTTCACTTAGCATAATGTTTTTTTGTCTAATATTAACATCTTGTATTAGCAGACACTTCTTCAGTTTCAAAGAAAAATTGTCTTCTATATGGAATTTTACCCATATTCATTTTCACATGTGGTTTTACTATGGTATACAGTACCTTGTTACATTTTTTAGCTTTCCTTTTAATTATATACGTGACCTTAGACTTTCCCTTTAAACCCCTTTCACACCTACATAATAGTACTGCTAGTTACAAACATTATATTGGGCTTTCACCTTTTCTATTCATTTCCAAAGATTAACACATCCTTTTAACCAATTCTGAGTTAACCCTCAGCTTTCCATTCTCTAACCTCATTCTATTTTCTGGTGACCCATATTTAAGTTATTAATTCCATTAGATTACATAATATATTTAATTCATAGTAGTGCAATCATACAGTATTTATCCTTTTGTGTCTGGCTTTGTTCACTTAACATAATGTCCTCCAAGTTCATCCATGTTGTCATATGCTTTACTACTTCATTTCTTCTTACAGATGCATAACATTCTATCGCATGTATACACCACAGCTTGTTTTATCCATTCTTCGGTTGATTGACACCTGGGTTGTTTCCTACTTTGGGCAATTGTGAATAACATTGCTATGAACATCAGTGTGCAGGTGTCTGTTGATGACACTGCTCTCAGTTCCTCTGGGTATATACCCAGTAGTGGTATTGCTGGGTCACATGGCAAATCTGTATTCAACTTCTTTAGGAACTACCTAACAGTCCTACATAGTGGCTGTACCATTCTGCATTCCCACCAACAGTGAAAGAGTGTTCCTATCTCTCCCTATCTTCTCCAAGACTTGTAGCTCTCTGTCCTTTTAATAATGGCCATTCTAATAGGTGTGAAATGATTTCTTATTGTAGCTTTGGTTTGCATTTCCCTAATTGCTAGTGATAGTGAACATTTTTTCATGTATTTTTTTGCCATTTGTATTTATTCTTTGACAAATGTCTATTCAAGTCTTTTGCCCATGTTTAAATTGGGTCATTTGTCTTTTTTATTGTAGAGTTGTAGCATCTCTTTATATATCATCGATATTAAGCCCTTATTGGATATTTAATTTACAAATATTTTCTCCTATTGAGTTGGCTACCTTTTCACCCTTTTGACAGAGTCCTGTGAGGTGCCTCCTAAGATGCAAAAATGTTTAACTTTGAGGAGGGGGAGTGGATGTGGCTCAAGCAGTTGAGTGCCTGCTTTCCACATGGTAGGCCCCGGGCTCAGTTCCAGTGCCTCCTAAAAATAAAACAAAACAAAAACAAACAGCAAGCAAACAGATGAAAAAACCAACTCAGGGGAGCCAACATGACTCAGTGGTTGAGTGCTGCCTTCCTACATACAAGGTCCTGGGTTCAATCCCTGACTCAGATATCTCAAAAAAAAATTTTTTTTTGAGAAGATCCCATTTATCTATTTTTCCTTTCGTTGCCTGTGCTTTGAGTATAAGATCCAAGAAACCACAATGTCGCAGTGTGGGCTCGCCCGGAGGGCCGCTGCAGGGGCGGTGTGGGCTCGGGCGGAGGGCTGCAACACATGGAGGGGCCTTCCGAGAAGGCGCTCCAGGGCCGGCAAGGTGCAGAGGATGCGCGGTAGGAAGAAGACTACCGAGGAGACCAGGATCTGTGCGCAAGTCTGATTTATTCAGGAAGTACAGCGGTTAATATAGGGCGAAGATGGGGGAGGGGCAGGGGGCGTGGCCGGGGGGCGGCAGACGGCTGATAGGTTCGTGCAGTGGTGCATCACTGGTTGCGGACAGAAGACGGGGTAGCCAGGGTTCTCGGCGGCAGCGAGGCGGGGCTGTCACGGCGTGGCGGTGGCCCTCGGGGGAGAGGCGGGGTTAGGCCACCGAGGGGGAAGCGGGTGCAGCTGGGCAGAGGGGCGGGCAGTACGCCCGAACCCCAAGCAGAGGGCCTTAACGCCCGTTCCCGCCACCCGGGTCCGACTCGCACCGGCGCCTGGAGACGAGCCGACCCTTGCTGTCGCCGCGCTCCCACACGGTGCCACCCTACACCACCACTTGCCACAGGCTGTTTAAGATGTTTCCCTACATATTCTTCTAGTAGTTTTATGACCCTGGCTTTTATTTTTAGGTCTCTGATCCATTTTGTGGTGATTCTTGTATAGGGAGTGAAAAAAGGGTCCTCTTTCATTCTTTTGGTTATGGATATCCAGTTCTCCCAGGACTATTTGTTGAAGGGACTATTTTGTCCTGTTAACATGACTCTGGTAGGTTTGTTGAAAAACGGTTGGCCATAGAGTTGAAGGTTTATTTCTGGACTTTCAATTCTATTCCACTGATAAATGTGTTTTTCTTTATGCCAATACCATGCTGTTTTGACTACTGTAGCTTTGTAATACGTTTCAAGATCTGGCAATGAAATTCCTCTCACATTGCCCTTCTTTTTTAGAAAGCTTTTGGCTATTCAAATGCATTTTCAGGAAGCGGACTTGGTCTAGTGATTAGGGCATCCATCTACCACATGGGAGGTCCGCAGTTCAAACCCCAGGCCTCCTTGACTTGTGTGGAGCTGGCCCATGCGCAGTGCTGATGCACACAAGGAGTGCCGTGCCACGCAGGGGTGTCCCCCCTGTGTAGGGGAGCCCCACGTGCAGCCCAGTGCGAAAGAAAGTGCAGCCTGCCCAGGCATGGTACTGCACTCACAGAGAGCTGACACAACAAGATGACACAACAAAAAGAGACATAGATTCCCATGCCGCTGACAACAGAGGCGGACAAAGAAGAACATGCAGCAAATGGACACCAAGAACAGACAACCGGGGCACAGGGGTGGGGAGGTGAGGGGGAAGGAGAGAGAAATAAATAAATAAATAAATAAATCTTTAAAAAAAAAAACAAACAAAAAACAAATGCATTTTCCCTTCCAAATGAATTTGGTAATGACCTTTTCTATTTCTGTAAAGTAAACTGCTGGAATTTTTTTTTTTTTGGTATTGCATTGAATTTATAAATTAGTTTGGGTAGGATAGACATCGTCATGATATTTTGTCTTCCAATCCATGAACACGGGATGTCATTCCATTCATTTAGGTCTTCATTGATTTCTTTTAGTGTTGTTTTGTAGTTGTCTGCATGTAGTTCCTGTACTTCTTTGCTTAAATTGTTTCCTAGGTATCTGAGTCTTTTTGGTGCTATTGTAAATGGAATCCCCCTCCCCCCCAATTTCCTCCTCAGAATATTCAATACTAGTGTACAGAAACATTGATATTTGGGTGTTGACCTAATATTCTGCCACTTTGCTGAACTCAAGTAGCTTTGTTGTAGACCTTTCAGAATTTTCTAAATACAGGGTCATGTCTTCCTCAAATAGGGAGAGTTTTACTTCCTCTTTTCCTATTTGGATGCCCTTTTTTAATTGTCTAATTGCTCTAGTTAGAACTTCTAGCATAATGTCGGTTAACAATGGTGACTGTGGGCACCCTTGTCTTGTTCCTAATCTTAGAAGGAAAGCTTTCAACCTTGCCCCATTGAGTAAAACATTGACCGAGGGTTTTTTCATATATGCCTTTTGTCAGATTGAAGAATTTTCCTTCTATTCCTATTTTTTGAAGTGTGTTTATCAAGAAAGGATGTTGGAATTTGTCAAATGCCTTTCTGCATTGATCACATTGATCATGTATTTTTTTTCCCCTTCATTTTGTTAATGTGGTGTATTATGTTATTTGGTTTTCTTATGTTGAATCATCCTTGCATACTAGGAATACATTCCACTTAGTTTTGGTGTAAAAGTATTTTGTTTTGCTGCTGGGTTCTATTTGCAAGTATTTTTTCCCCTAGATTTACTTTATTTATTTGTTCCCTCAACCCTTACCACTTGTGCTCACTGTCTGCTCTCTGTGTCCGTTCGCTGAGCATACTTCTGTATCTGCTTGTCTTCTCTTCTTGTCTTCTCTTCTTGTCTTCTCTTTAGGAGGCACCAGGAGCTGATTTTGGGACCTTCTGATGTGGGAGAGAGGCACACAATTGTTTGAGCCACCTCAGGTCCCTGGTTTGTTGTGACTCTCATTGTCTTTCCTCTGTATCTCTCTTTTGCTGCATCATCTTGTTGTATCAGCTCATGGCATGGGTCAGCTCCCCGTGTAGGCCAGCTTTCTGTGCAGGCCAGCTCGCCTTCACTAGGAGACTCTGGGAATCAAACCTGGGATCTCCCATATGGTAGACAGGAGCCCAGTTGCTTGAGCCACATCTACTTTCCTATTTGAAGTATTTTGCTGAGAATTTTTGCATCTGTGTTCATTAAGAAATTGGTCTGTAATTTTTAAAAAGATTTATTTTATTTATTTACTCCTTCCCCTTCTTGTTGTTTGCACTCTCTGTATCTGCTCTCTATGTCCATTCACTGTGTGCTCTTTGTGTTTGCTTGTCTTCTCTTCTTGTCTTCTCTTTAGGAGGCACCAGGAACTGACCTGGGACCTCCGATGTGGGAGAGAGCCACTCAATCACTTGAGCCACCTCAGTTCCCTGGTTTGTTGTGTCTCTCATTATCTCTCTCCTTCGTCTCTTTTGTTGTGTCAGCTTGCCACATGGGCCAGCTTGCCTTCACCAGGAGGCCCTGGAAATGAACCTGGAATCTTCCATATGGTGGATGGGAACTCAATCGCTTGAGTCACATCTGGTTCCCTAATTTTCTTTTAGGTAGTATCTTTACCTGGCTTTGGTATTAAGGAGATGTTGGCTTCATAAAATGTTTAGGTGATATTCCCTCTTCAAATTTTTGGAAGAGTTTAAACAGCAACGGTGCTAATTCTTCTCAATGCTTGGTAGAATTCACCTGTGAGGCTATGTGGTCCTGAACTTTTCTTCGTTGTGAGATTTTTAATGACTGCTTCAGTCTTTTTAAATGTGATTGGTTTGTTGAGTTCTTATATCTTTTGTAGCGTCAGTGTAGGTTGTTTGTGCATTTCTAAGAATTTGTCCATTTCATCTGGATTGTCTGGTTTGTTGGTTACAGTTTCTCATAATATCCTATTATGATATTTTTTTATTCCTGTGGGGTCAGTCATAACTTTATCCCTTTCATTTCTGACTTTATTTATTGGCATCTTCTCTCTTTTTTCTTCTTTAGTCTAGCTAAGGGTTTGTAAATATTACTGATCTCAAAGATCTAGCTTTTGGTTTTGTTGATTTTCTCATTGTTTTTTGTTCTCAATTTCATTTATTTCTGCTCTAATCTTTATTATTTGTTTCCTTCTACTTGCTTTGGGAATGGTTTTCTGTTCTTTTTCTAGTTTTTCCACCTGTTCAGTTGGATCTTTGAGTTTAGCTCTTCCTTCTGTTTTTAATATAAGCAATTAGGGCTATAAATTTCCTTCTCATCACTGCCTTCACTGTATCCCATAACTTTTGATAAGTTGTATTCTCATTTTCATTCTCAATATATTTACTAATTTCACTTACAATTTCTTCTTTGAAAGCCACTGGTTGTTTAGGAGTGTGTTGTGAACCTCCACACATTTGCAAATTTATATCTTTTGGTTTATTATTGATTTCCAGTTTCATTCCATTATGATCTGAGAAGGTGCTTTGTATATTTCAAATTTTTATATTTATTGAGACCTGCATTGTGGCCTAACATGTGGTCTATCCTGGAGAAAGATCCATGTGCATTTGAGAAGAATGTATAACCACTTAGTTTGGATGCAATGTTCTATATATATGTCTGTTAGGATAGCTCATTTATCGTATTATTCAAGTTCTCTCTTTCCTTGTGGATCTTTTGTCTAGTTGTTCTAATGAACATCTAATGATGTTCTAACTGTTGAAGTCTTCAACAATTATTGAAGCAATGTCTATTTCTCCCTTGAGTTTTGCCAGAGTTTGCCTCATGTATTTTGGGGTACCCTGTTTGGGTGCATAGAGGTATTGTATTGTATTGTACTGTGTTGTATTGTACTAAGGGCTGGATATTGAGCCCAGAACCTTGTATGTGGGAAACTGGTGCTCAGCCACTGAAACACATTGACTCTCCTGAGTTGTTTTTTTTTCATTTATTTTTCTTGATTTTTGTGTGTTTTTTTTTTTTAAAGCAGGACTGGGAAATGAACCTGGGACCTCCCATGTGGGAAGCATGTGCTCTACTGCTTGAGCCACATCCACTCCCCTATTTATGACTGTTATTTCTTCCTGGCGGATTGTCCCTTTTACTAATATATTAATATAGAGGCCTTCTCTAACTCTCATAAATTCTTTGCATTTAAAGTCTGTTTTATCTGATCTTAGTACAGTTACCCTTACTATCTTTTGGTTACTGTTTGCATGTAGTATCTTTTTTCAACCTTTCACTTTCAACTGGTTAGTATCCCTGGGTCTAAGGTGAGTCTCTTGTAGACAGTATATGGATGGCTCATGTTTTTTTTAATCCATTCTGTCAGCCTGTATCTTTTGATTGGAGACTTTAATCCATTCATATTCAATGATATTACTGAAAATGCACTATTTACTTCTACCATTTTAACTTTTGGTTTTCATATGTTATAGTGTATTTTTTTCTTATTTTTACTCTTTTGGTTATCCCTTCTGCTACTCTTTCCTCTATATTCTCCTCCAAGCCTCTCTCCTGTCTGTTTCTTTCAGGCTATAAGACTTATTTTAATATTTCCTGCAAAGTGTGCTTCCTTTTTATGATCTCTCTTAGTTTCTGTTTGTCTTGTGAATATTTTAAACTCACCTTCTAATTTGAAGGACAATATTGCTGCATAAAGAATTCTTGGCTGGCAGTTTTTCTCTTTTAGTATACTAATTGTATTATACCACTCTTCTCACCTCCATGGTTTCAGATGAGAAATCCACACTAAGTCTTACTGGGTGTCCCTTGTATGTGATGGTTTGCTTCTCCCTTGCAGCTTTTAAAATTTTCTCTTTATCTTTGGCATTTGACAATCTGAGTTGTATATGTCTTGGAGTAGGTTCAGATTTATTCTGATTGGGGTGTGCTGCACTTCTTGGATATGAGAGTTCATTTATTTTATGAAAGTTGGGAAATTTTCAGCCATTACAGTATTCCCTCATATACTCTTTCTGCCTCTTTTCCCTTCTCTTCTCCTTCTAGAACTCCCATAACATGTATGTTGTTGTGTTTTGCATTATCATTCCATTCCCTGAGCCCTTGCTCAATTTTTTCCATACTTTTCTCTCTCTGTTCTTCTCTCTCTTCAATTTAGGTTGTTCTCTTTTTTCTATCCCTTATTCTTTCTTCTATCATTTCACATCTGCTCTTGTATGCCTGTAATGTGTTTTTGATCTCACCTATTGTGTCTTTCATTCCCATGAACTCTGTAACTTTTCTGTTCAGGTTTTCATATCTTCTTTGTTCTCAGTCAGTCTCTTCTTGAGGTCCTTTATCTCTTTAGCCATAGTGTCTTTCAACTCACTAATTTTAATTTGGGAATTTGTATAAATCTCTTTGATTTGTTGTCTTAAATCCTGTGTCTCATCTGAAGCTTTGATATATTCCTTTACTTGGGCCATTTCTTCCATTTTCTTAGTATGACCTTTAATTTTTTGCTGATATACAGGCATCCAATTAGGATGGTGAGTTTACTTCAATGCTTATTTTCTCTCTTTCATAGGGATTTATTGGTGAGAGGTTGTGTGCTACTTCTGTTCTCTGATTCTTGTTTCAATCTGTTCTGGGTCTTTACAATTGTCCCTGTTAGTTAATCAGATCTGGTCTTTGGACCCAGTAATGGGTTGCATACTTGCTTCCAAGGGCCTTGGGGAGGGAAAGTGTAAAGGCCAGGAAAAAAATCCCCTCTCTCACTTAGTTACTTTTTTTAAAATATATTTTTTTAAAAGATACTTAGATTACATAAATGTTATATAAAAATATAGGGGGTACCCATATGTCCTACTCCCTATACACTTCCCACATTTTCCCACATTAACAATATCCTTCATTAGTTTGGTGTATTCATTACAATTGATGAGCACATTGTGGAGCATTGCCACTAGCATGGATTATAATTTACATTGTAGTTTGCACTCTCTCCTGCACAGTTTTGTAGGTTATGGCAAGATACATAATGGCCTGTATCTGTCATTGTAATGTCATTCAGGACAATTTCCACATCCCGAAAATCCTCCCATATTTCACCTGTTTTTCCCTCTTCCTGCCCTCAGAACCTCCAGTGGCCACTGCCTCCACATCAATGATATAATTTCTTCCACTGCTAGAATCACAATAAGTTTATAGTAGAATACCAGTAAGTCTACTTTAGTCCATACTTCATACCCCAATCCTGAGGATTCTTGGAATGTTGATGCCTACTCCACCTCTAATTAAGAAGAGGCTTTGATCCTGTGGGGCAGAAGAATGGGAATCTCTTGCTTGCATGTAGACTCTCTTGGTTCCTTGGGATGGTTGTTATTTACTTTCTACTTTTAATTCCCTTTTCACTTTTTGCTTTTAATTATTTATTAGGTTGGTTCAAAAGGAATTGTGGTTTCAGACCATGGATTTTAAATCATTATAACTATGTTTAAATACATCTTTATTAATCAAAATAGGAACCATTACAATCAATACATTTTTGCCAATGAGAAATAAGTTTGTTTATTCCTATAGCATAAAAATCCATGCTTCTGGATTTGACAAGGTCTTAGAAAGCATATTCTGCATCCTGCTGGTTGTGGAATTGTTTTCTCCGCAAAAAGTTGTCAAGATTGTTGAAGAAATAAGTAGTTGGTTGGTGAGAGGTCAGGTGAATATGGCGGATGAGGCAAAACTTCATAGCCCAATTCACTCAACTTTTAAAGTGTTGGTTGTGTGACACACCGTCAGACGTTGTTGTGGAGAAAAACTGGGCCCTTTCTGTTGACCAATGCTGGCTGCAGGAGTTGTAGTTTTCAGTGCAACTCATCAATTTACTGAGCATACTTCTCAGATGTAATGGTCTCACTGGGATTCAGAAAGCTTAAAATTTAAGTAAATCAGACTGGCAGCAGACCACGAAAGAGTGACCATGACTTTTTTTTGGTGGAAGTTTGGCTCTGGGAAGTGCTTTGGAGCTTCTTCCCAGTCCAACCACTGAGCTAGTTATCACTGGTAATCATATAAAATCCACTTTTCGTCACATGTCACAATCCGATATAGAAATGGTTCATTGTTGTTGCATGGAATAAGAGCAGATGACTTTTAAAACAATTTTTTAAAAAATTTTAGTCAGCTCATGAGGCACCCACTTTTTGAGCTTTTACACTTTTCAATTTGTTTCAAATGCCAAATGACTATAGAATAGTTGACGTTGAGTTCTTTGGCAACTTCTCATGCAGTTTAAGAGGATCAGCTTGGTGATTGCTCTCAGTTGGTTGTTGTCAACTTCTGATAAGAGGCCACTATGCTCCTCATCTTCAAGGTCTCATCTCCTTTGCAAAATTTCTTGAACCACCACTGAACTGTACGTTTGTTAGCAGTTCCTGGCCAAATGCATTGTTTATGCTGTGAGTTCTCTCTGCTGCTTTATGACCCATTTTGAACTCAAATAAGAAAATTGCTCAAATTTGCTTTTTGTCTAACATAATTTCCTTAGTCTAAAATAAATATAAAGTAAACCGCAAGTAATAAGTCATTAGAAAAAAAACATGAAATGAGAAATGTACATTAAAACGATATATAGCATAACCACATTTCAGAATGTATTCCAATACCAAACAGCAAATTTCAACAATGTAAACTGTAACTACTTTTGCACCAACCTAATACTTTTAATTTCCTCTCATGCACTTCCTTGGTGTGCCAGAAGATGACACTCTTTGGCAGCCCTCTTAGTTCAAAACCTGGTCAGAGTGTGCTGCAACACAAACTGCATCTATGTGATCCTGCCTGGAGGATAAGAGCCCCATAATTCAAATTTTCTGAGAGCCAGTTTTCCAATCTTTGCTGGCAGTCCTCTCCCTTTTCCTGGGTAGGAAATAATTCCACTCTGCTCTGCATCCTCACAACTAGTCCCAGTCAGTAGAGAGTAAGACTGAGAGGGTCAATGAAGAAATTCATTCAGATTGATCTGGGTCCATACTGAATTCTAAGAATCTATGCTTTTATAATTAGCCCAAGGTCATATAGTTAGTTAATTTTATAAAACCAGTATAGACCCATGGGTAAACTGAAAACATGACCACAATATTTTACAGTTTTTCCCATCAATAGGTAGAGTCTATTTCCCCATCCTTTAAGTCTGGACTGGCCTTGTGATTTTCTTCCATAGAAATGTGGTAGAAATGATGTTATGAAAGTTTTGGAGCCTAGATTCATGGGACCTTGCAGCTTCTGCTCTTATTCTGTTAGAATCCTGAAAACATCAAGTATGAGGAAGCCCAGTGTAACTTACTATAGGATGAGAGGCCACATTGAGGAGAAAAGGAGACACTCCAACTGAAAACCATTGCCAACTGCCTAATATGTGAATGAGGCCAACTTGTATCTTCCAGTCCACCTTGACCCTCCAGCTTAGTGCAGTTCAGAATAGACTGTAGAATGAATAAGTGGAACCCATGTGAGATAAGCAGAAGAAATGTCTTGCCAGTGCACAGAATTGCAAGAAGAAATCATTTTTGTTTTAAGCCACTATGTTTTGAGATGGCTTGTTATGCAGCAATAGGTAAACTGATACAACTCCATTTCACATAAATTCTAAACCAGACCTAGGTTCACTACTCTATAGTTAGTAATATGCTACATGTTAAGTGGGCTGTTAAGTTAGCTATTTCATTATTAAGCATTGGAAAGGAAGTGAGTACTAATTTATTAATTTTAAATGAATAGATGTTGTTATTGCTACGGTAACATTATGTAGCAGTTTGCCAATTATTTGAAATAGTCTCTTAATAATTTATAAAGTTTTTAATCAAGGAATTATTGAATTATAGACTCTTGGGGCTAAAAGGAACAATGTCATTTAATCCATCTCCTTACCCTCTAAAAGGATAACTTATTCTGTCCCAGCAAGATAAGAATCCTCTTCCTCCTCCTCATCGTCATCCAAAAAAACTTTTAAAATGTCAAGGTGAAAATGGAACTGTATTTGGCATTCTATAGGCCTTTAAAGATTTAACACAGCTATAATGCAGAGACAAGCCACACATAAACAAAATCTAAAGTACTGCATATACAAATGCTTAAGAAAAATGGTATACATCAAACAATTCTATTTTCTTCTAATTTATGTAGGTAAACATTTTCAGCCTAAGTAGATAAATATGGACACAGATGAACATAACTAATTATACAAACACACTAAAGAAAAGATTTTGGGAGACATGATAGCTTTCAAACATTTGAAGGGTATGATGTAGAAGAAAGGTTAGGTTTGTTCTGTGTAGCTACAGGGTAGAACTAGGACCAGGGGGATGAAACAGGTGGAAGTTTCAAGGAGGCATGTTTCAGCTTATACTTAGGAAGAACTTTTTCACAATTAGAACCTTCCAAAACAAATAGGTTCCTTCACTGGAGTTTCTGCAGAGGGGATTCTGGGAGATAGACTCAGGTAACCTCTAAGATTTTTTCCAACATTGTGACACTGAGACACATACCAAGACTAAACCCATTTGGGGAGCAGTATGGAGGTGGGTAAGTGAATTTAATCAGTAAAGGATTGTTAACAGCTGTGGTGGTGACTCTACTCAGATGTGAACTGAGTAGAGTCCAGGGAAATTGTTAGGTCTCCATTAATAACTCTGAGATTTCCTTATGAAGGAGGCTGGATCTGAGGAGAATTCTGACTATTGTAAGGAGAGTCATTTGGGAGTCATATTGGGGAGAACATGGTTATTGCAAAAGTCATACCCAAAGAAGGAGTCATCCTAGAAATAGGCTAATTGGATAAAGCAGGTATGCCTGCTACAGGAGGGGTGGGAGTTTGAGGAATAGGAGATGAAGAATGCCAGGTGATTATAAAACTGGGAAAAAACCTTTGAAACACTAGATTAAAATTTTAGACATTGTACATAATGGGGAGGGGCATAGTCCATGCAATGAGAGGAAGAAATAGTTTTGTTTTGTGAACTGATGGGTGTAAACAGTGAAGAATCTCGGTAGAAAAAGTAGTAGTGGGAAAATCCATCAGAGAAATGACCTGAGATTAAACTAAGACTCTGACTGTACAGATGGGATATGGGATGGGATATGGGAACTACTTTAAAAGTGTGGTGAAAACCTGGAAATACAGACAGGTAAAAACAGGCATCAGTGAAATGTTGCTTGCAAGTTTCTTGTTTCTGGAAAACTCCTAGTGATAGGGAAGATGAGGATATTGGGTAACTGTTTTAGTTTGCCACAGCACTACAGATGCAAAGCACCAGAAATGGGTTGGGTTTTATCGTGGGAATTTTCCAAAAATATATTTTTATTAGATAAGTTGTCAACCTTCAAAACAATCATGTACACGTGTGGAATTCCCATACAATACCCCTCCATCAACACACTACATTGTTGTGGAACATTTGTTACAGATTTTGAGATAATATCATCAGACTATTACCACTGACTATGGTCTATAGCATACATTTGGTATATTTTTTTAAATCACGGTAGAGGCCGTGAAATGTCCAGATCAAAGCACCATCAGAGATGCATTCTCACCAAAGTCAGCTACTGGTGATCCTTGTGTCCTGCTTCATGGTGAAGTATGATGGTGGGTGATCTCTGCAGAAATCCCTGCCTTCTCATCAGGGCTCACTGTTTCCTGGTGTTCAGCTGTGGACAACCAGGCATATGGTAGGGCTCATCTCCATAGCCTTGAGCTGCTCTGGGGGCACAGCCTCTTAGGAGCCTCTTTCTATGCCTCTGTGCTCTGCTGATTCCAGACTCCCGGACCTCTCTCAGCCTCTCAGGGTTTCTCTGTTCCCTCTAACTGCCCCATGTGTTCTTGAACTAATTAAAATTCTCTGATAATAAAAATCAAATAATTAACCAGATTCTGGCTCTATGATCATCTTTATCCCTTGTGAGTTTTTGTTTTTTCATTAGTTGCAAAACACTTTGGGACTGAAAAATAAAAGAGTATTTTACACACAGGAAAACTTTGATGCAAATGTAAAACTTATATTCTATTCAGTGCTAAAGAATAGTATTTCTGTTCCCATTTGGGGACAATATCAGTTATTTCAGGCCACCTCTTGGATGGCAATGGAATAATTTCATAGTGGTCTTAGTGTGTATCTGTGTCAGAAGATGGTTCATCTAACATCTGCCTAGTTCTATGAAAGACATGTGAAAGAGAATTGCATCCACCTCTTTCTCCACCCCCAACTTCCCAACAGTTGTTTTGTTGCTTCTTTGCAATGGCTCTCATCCTCTGTAATATTAAGTGAGTTTACAATATGGTACCTCCAATAACTTAGACTTTTTATAAAGCAACAGGGAAGTCAAAGGAAGAACAGGAGGAAAAGGATTATCAAGTTCTTTGAGAATTAGTAAAAACTGGATCTATATTAAAATGCTAGAATGCATTGTAGGAGGAAATGAATGAACAGGATATATACCTGTGTATGTATATATGTGTGTGCCTGTGTGTGCATTACACTTTTCTGCCTGAGTCACTCTTAAACAACATAAGCATTAAAATGAATAAGCTCTGACTCAGAAATAAGGTCAAAGATAGATTTTATTTTTCTCCTTTGTCATCAAAAAGAAGACCTGACCACGTGCACAGTATATAATACATGCCAGTGGGAAGATTAGCTTTACTGTCAAGCACGGTAAGGGTAACAGAAACATGTGTGATTTAGATGGAAAAGGAATTCAAGGGGAATTCATGGTAACATAGTATTAGGAATTGTGCTACAACTGCTTCGCCAATGAGGCTGCAAAGTGCAGACAATCTAGGCGAGTGCAATTTAACAACATGAAATAACTTTAATATTAAAACGAAATAATGTGCCATTTTCTGTCTTCATGTAAATTTTGTACAATTTTAACGTATGACTCTTGGCCTGTTGCCAACCAGAGTGTTTAAAGGGATTCTCCTGGGCATTTTAGGGAGCCTCAGACAGATTGTAGGGACGAAATACCTCACGCTTCTCTGCCCCAACTGTGCTTGCTCCTGAGCTGTGCACATGGTGGGCACTCTGCCCTCGACTGACAGATTTGACAGGCGGAGGCGGGGCCGGGCGGGCTAGGGACCGATCAATCCCCAAAGGCCGTAGTGTGTAGAGCACAACCTGGGAGGGGGTGGGTTGAAGCGGTTCAGACGTGGGATCCCGAGGTGCCACGAAGGAAGAGAGAGACCGAAAGACCTGAGGAAGCGGTAGAGGTGCAGATGAGGTGGGCACTAGGAAATCTCGGTCCCGACCCACCCTGAGAGGAGGCGGGGGTGCGGCGCGGAGGGGCGGGCCTAGGGGTGGGGCCGGGCCGCCAGGCCCTCCCTCCGAGTAGGGGAGGTGACGGGTCGAGTGGGGGGCGGGAGACGCTCTGTCCCACGCTCTCTCAGGGCTCGGTGGTTTAAAGATGGCGGCAGCGGCAGAAGCGGCGGCGTCGGGGGCGCGGAGCCGCGGGAGGGGTAGGGAAAAGGAGAATCAGTGAGTCGTCAAGAGGCAGCACGGCCGCTGCTGAGGAGTCCGGGTGCATAGCCGGCTAAAGGCCAGGCCCTGGACTGGGGTGGAGAGACCGGATCAGCGTCAGGAGCCCGAGGCCGAAGCACAAGAGGAATGTGACCGGGGGTCGGCGAGGGCGCGGGAGTACGCGAGCGCAGGGATGGGGCAGCAGGTGGGCCGCGTCGGAGAGGCTCCCGGGCTCCCGCAGTCGCAGCTCCGTGGGATCCGGGGCAGCAGTGCAGCCAGGCCCTCCGGCCGCAGGCGGGACCCGGCGGGGCGCACCACGGAGGCCGGCTTCAATATCTTCACCCAGCATGGTGAGTGTGCCCGGGAGCCGGCGTGAGGGCGTGGGGGAGCCCGGGGGTGGGAGGTAGCCTGGCAGCCGTAGGCGGTCGAGGTGGGGACGGGTGCCTGAGAACAGGGGGCGGAATCTGCTGCCATCTGGGCCAGTCTCCCGAGGCGAGTCACACCCCTCCCCCTTCCCGTCTCCAGCCTGGCTGGCAGCACCCGGGGGCGGAGAAGGAAAGAGACGTGGTCTTAAAGACCGTGGGTGGACTCTCCTCTACCCCGTGTAGCTGGGAGGAGGATGGTGATGGAATCCCAGGGGAAAGAGGGATGAAGGGAGGGTGTACTCAAACCGGGAGGTGGGAGTATAAACCAGTTGTTAGCGAAGGGAACGTGAGTTGTGCCCCAGGGGATTGGGTGATAGGAACTGAATCTCAGGAGATAGTGACTTATAGACCATATGTATATATCAGGATATAAGCAGTGTCAGTATAGTGAACTGTGAACAGTGCCCTGAATATCTTTCTATATGGGAAAATGAGGGTAGTATCTCATCACCAGGATTCTGGCCACTTTTTTTTTTCATACTAGAGATCTAGGGCTTTGCAAAATCGTCCTCTGTGGTGCACACAACTCTGAGATGGCTGTTAGGGGCTGGAGATTGGTGGGTATAGTTAGGACCCTGAACTGGATATGAGCAAGAGTGCTTTGTACCATATTGTGTGTGTGTGTATAAATTTCCATATAATTTCCCCCATAGACTCTGGAACTCATTACTTTGCCTCCTTATCACTGTACTGTTAGAATAGTGGTCTCCCAATTATTTTTGATAAGCGATAATATTGAGCATATACTCCAAGACTTTATGTATCTTTATTAATTCTATGCTTTACTACTATACTAGTATGTTATGAAACTGATAAACATACACAGGAATAGAATTTAAGAAAGGATGACATGGAAAAATAAGTATGCTAGGAGTTCTAATATATTTTTTTTCTACAGCCCATTGGATCCTTTTGTATATCCTTTCAGATGTACACATGCCGCTTTTGAGACCACAGTTCTAGAGAATGGAAGAGTGGAGAGGGGAAAAAACAAAGTTGACCCTCACCGGGTTGAGATATCATAAGACCTGAGAGGGACTGAAGAGATATATGTGACTTACATAGAAAGGACTGAGGGGTTGAATGGGACCTCATATTTTTCATAATGTAATTTAAAAAAATAAATAATTAAAAAAAAAAAAAAAAGAAAGGACTGGATAATTGAGATTGGATGAGAGGTAGCAAACTGGAGTTTCATGGAAGAGGCATATCAATAATAATAAAGGATAAAAGAGGCAGGGTGTCTTATAATACACAGTTTAGGAAAGGGGAGAAAGAAAAAGAAGCATTAACTATTCATTAGAAATGGAATTTTGGAGGAAGTAATGATAGATGGTAGTATGCCAAAAAACAAAAACAAACCAACCAAGGATCTCATCTACAAGATGAGTTGTGTCAGAGTGTTATGGGTTTGGGCTTTGTGAATAATCTGAGTTGTTTCTTAATGCAGGAAATATAGGTGATTTGGGGGCAGTGCCATTAGAGCTTTACGTGTTTGCTATTAAATATATGTGTGAGTGTCTCTTAAACATTAAGTGAGCATTTTATGAAGATGCTATATGAGTTACTTTTTCTTGAAATCACTTCTTAAAAAACACAAAAGGAAAGAATGGATGAATAATTTTCAGGGAAGAAATCATCAAAGTAGCTTTGCGTTGTAGGAAGTGTTTCTGTGAATTAAACATGGCTCAGTGGGCAGTGGTGATCATCTTCCTCTAGTGTCTAATTTAGGAAATGAGATTTTTCAGAGAAGGGGGTTGTCATGAAGAATGGCATAGGAAGAGGTGTGAAGGATGGATAGGATTTGGATATATGGAGCAGGAAAAACAAGGCAGTTCAGGCAGGAGAAACATCTTGAGCAGGAGCAATGGGGATCAACAGTTTGTTTATGGGACAGTGAGGAGATATCTATCAGGAGAGAAGAAGCAGTGTTACAAATTGGAATAAATTTCTAGAGCATATATTGCAAATATCACGTTGTGATCTTGGGTCCACCTGGGAGGGTATGTTAGTCACTTACCATCTTTAGGTTTCTTTATTTGTAAAATGAGGAAATTGGATTGTATGGCCTCTAAGGTACCTTCTGGCTCTAAGATTTTGATTCTAATTGAGAAGCAGTGGGAAGAAAACTTTGAATGGTTTGGGGCTAGGTTATGGAAAATCTGAAAATAGAGAGGAGGGATAAGTTCTAGGGAGATTTCATTCATTCAGTATTTAAAAGTTTTTTTGAGCACCTCTATACAAAGCCTTAAGTGCCTGGCTCATCGTAAGAGCTACATATATGTGTTCATTGCTGCCATTATTGTTATTACTGCTACTATTGCCATTGTTATTATTGAAAATAGGGATGAATCAAAGATGAATCCAAGATTTTGAACCTGGCTAACTGGGTTGATGATGATTCTGTTGACAGATTTGTAAGTTAGAAGCTGATTGAATGGATGGGAATAGAATAAATTCCTTTCCAAAGAATGGCATGAAAAGAATGGAGTTAGCAAATAATGTAGGAAACAAGGGTGAGGTAAGTCCCCTCTACCCCCTTTTTTTTTAAAAAAAAGGGCAAACGGGTGTTTAAAAACTTTTCTATAGATGAGGGTTTCTCTATCTCAGCTTATATTAACATTTTCGGTCAGTTAATTCTTTGTTGTGAGGGACTGCCGTGTACATTGAAGGGTGTTTAGCAGCATCCTTGCTATACTTACTAGATGCAAGTAGCATCTCTTCTGCTCCCTAGTTGTGAAAACAACAAATGTCTCTAGGCATTACTAGATTTCCCCTGGGGAGCAAAATCACCCCTTGTTGAGAACCACTGCTACAGAAAAATGTAGATTTGAATTGAATGAATACGTGAATTAGATTTAAAAAGCTCCTCAGTGGATGTATCATTTGACAATTACATGAAAAAGCTGCTTCGTCTAACTAGTATACAATTTGCCATCTTGAATTTGCAGTATTGAGGTATTAACACATAATTTCATACATGAAAGGCCTGCCAGCTTCTTGAGTTTACATGTAGGTTTTAATGTAAGTCAAATATTATGTATAGTTAATAAGTGAAAGTGTACATATATAAATGGTTTATCAGAGTCCATGATTTTTCTCTAGCCAAAATGGTAATTTTTTTCACTATTAACAATGTGGATAAGCTGTTAAAATAATCATTTGCCTTTCCACATGTGTTTTTGGTGAATAATTTAGAAGACATAAAAATAATAGTGCCGTTTTTGGTATAAAAAGGGCAAGTGCTATGTGACTTTTCTGAACTCTTGTACCTTTTTGGTGAGCTGATGTTTTGTGACTAGTAAGTCCAAGATTGAGTAGCTCTCAACATTTTGGTGATTTCACTTCAGCCTTATTTCCTTCTCTCATTTGCTGAAAATTCTATTAAAAATTAACCTTAAATTATGAAGTTTTGTATAATAAAAAAATTCTTCCTAAGTCACATTCATCATTTTAAGTGGTCTGATTTCTTTCTTTTCTCTTTTGGAATCTATAGTTCACATTTTAATTTTAATTTTTGCAGAATGAAAGATGAGGATACCCCAGGTTGAAAATGATACTGTAGAAAGAACAAGGTTGATGGCAAGGGAATTTTAATTATGCTGACCTAGTATAGTGGTTACTGATTCTTAAGAGAACTAAACTTTTCAAAAAGAAATCAGCTGTTAGATTTTTATTAACTTCCAAATCTGCATCAGTTACAGTTGTATAGCTGTGTCTGTACTTTTAGCAAAATGACAACATAATTTGTGATATCGATTCTGTTACCACAGCCCAATTGATGGTAAGCTCCTAGGTAAATAAAGTATGAAGTTTGTCTTAAGGCTCTTCGGCTTGTTTTATAAGGAAACAAAATCCAAACAAAAGAAAAAGCAGCATATTTCCCCCTGCCTTTATATTCACTGTGTGTTTTTCTTGATCACCTCACTTTTCCTCTATTAAAATAGGGACTGATAACTATTTGGTAGTTTTTTTAGAGTTTATGAAGACCTTTTATATTCTCTATCCCATTTGACCTTTACAACTACTCTATGAAATAGGGAATGCAGGTGGTTATCTTCTCATTAAGTAGATGAAGAAATGTTAAGAAAACTAAGTGACTTCCCAGGGTCACATAGTTGTTTAATGTTGGAGCTGAGACTGAAACTTAAGTCTCTAAATCTTGGTATAGTGCAGAGTTTTAGGAAATATGGGTTTTAGAATAAGACACATTTGGATTCAAATCCAACCTTTTGTCTGGCTTTGGTAAATGGTTTACCAGTCCAACCTTTCTAGGTTAGGTTGTTGAAATAAAATAATAAAAGATGATATAAAATTATGTAAGGCTCTTAATGAAGTGCCAGGCACTAAGTGCCTGCCAAATGGCAGGTTTGTTGTTGTTGTTTACCTCAGGATTGTGGTAAAGATTTTATGAGTTGTATGTGAAAATGTTATGTAAACTGCCTAAAACACTGTTATTGTTATCATGATGGCATGTTATGCTAAAGTGTAGAGTTGGCCTAACATTTATATTTTAAGTCTTTACTTTCTCTCCTTGTTCAGGTATTCTTGATTGTCAGAGCACTTTCAGAAAGCAGCATAAAGGTTGGGAAACTGGGTCTGTCAGTTGGAGAATCTGAAATCATGTTAAACCTACCTTCCTCTGAAGGTCACTGTTACTTTCTGAGGGCAGTTTTGTCTCAGGATCTTGGTGCCAGTAAGAGGTGCACAGTCTGTGGTTTTTTTCACTCTCTTGTCAGTTTTTCCTTTCTTTGGAGAAGATGAACCAGAAACAAAGGCTTACAAAAGTAAAGTTGGTGGAGACCTCCTAAACTGGCATATTTGTTTGCTGGTTGATATTTAATGGCCTTTTAAAAAAATTATAATCCTTTAAGAGCCTTCTATATTTCTATCACTTTCAGGTTTTGTTTTGTTTTTAAACCTCTGGTCAATAAATTTCTCCTTTAAAGCATGCTTTAGTAGGACTTTTATGTTTTGAATTTGTGAGTCAAATTTAGTCTTTTCTTAATTTGATACTATTTATGTAGAGATTTCAAAATACTTAATGTTAACTTTATCAGTATTAACAGATTTCTTCTGGAATAGGTAGATTCAGTCTCATTGTATGGAGATAGTTCGTCAAATCATATGGAACAGTGTTTCTCAAACTTTAACGTGGAGAGCTTGTTTAAACACAGATTGCTGGTCCCCACCCCTCAAAATTGATTCAGGTCTGATATGGGGCTTGAAAATTTTTTGCATTTCTGACAAATTTCCAGGTGTTGCTGCTGCTGCTGCTTGGGTACCATACTTTGAGAGCCACATATGTATGTAATTAAGAAGAGCAATGGATCAAAGGTGATTCAAAGGTTGTCAGATGTTAGAAAACATAATGTATAGACTCTTCTATTTAAAACTGGTTCAGAAGTCTATTTGTTCCAAGTCTACTATCTACATGCTCGTGACCACTGCTCTGTATCATCTTTTGGTGGCAGGAAGAGTTGATGTCCTTTTGCTCTGACCTGAAGTTTTTTTATCTGTGATGTTATATTTTGAAGATGTCTTGAGACATATGCTTTTGAAAGAACCTGGAGTCTCTGGGGAAAGAGAGAGAGAACATAGGGTTCTGCTGATAGACTTGTATTAAAGTAGGGTGGGCTTCAGTTTCTGGAAAAAGTGACTGATAAGTAATTTTCGTTTATTGAGGGCTGTGTGCCCAGTATGTTCTAAGTACTTTATATCTGTTTTCTCATTTAAACCTCTTAAAAAACCCTGCTTGTCCCAAATTGAAAAAGATTAGAGACCAAAGAAATTGGGATCTCTCTTTTTTTATTCTAAAGTTCTGGTATTTGATGATGCTTAGCTACCTTTTGGGGTGTGTGTGTTTGTGTGTGTGTACAAAGGTTTTTAGGCTTTTTTACCACATCTCCCTTGAAACCAGTGATGGGTTTTCAAATGGTATGTTGGATTTGTATAGTCTGTGGCTGTGGATTGAGATTTTGATATGATGGTCTAACCAAGGAAGCAATAGGCACTCACCTTGCTATTTAAATTGATCACAATAATACTGAGCTATTGCTTTAGCCTCTAGGATTAGTGTTACTAATACTTATTTAAAGATTTACATTGCCCACCTTCTATTGATAAGTTACAACTCCCTTTTTCTTCTCTTGCCTTTTTAGAAATTATCATGAAGATTTACAATATCAGTGATGGTATATTGGACCACTATTAGAGGATGAATGCAGTAAACCATATTTCCTTATGAATGTGGAAAAGAGTACAAATTATTTTTCTGTATGCCCTCTAATATTAGTAGTTGATTTATTGGATCACAATGGTAGAAGATCTTTAGAGAACCATTGACTGATGATATTGAATATATAGGCAGTGAACTACTTGATTGCTTAAATATTTGTGTAAATGATTTCTAAGATACTAGGTTGCAGGGACTGATTTATTAATAATACCTTGTATCCTTTCACACACAGTACCTGCCACAGAGTTTAAGTGTTCTTGAGTAATTGTAGAACAATTCTTTTCTTATTTATTATACATACATACTTTTATATAGTTCCATAATAGTGTCAGTTAAAAAAAACCTTATTTTAAATGACCACATGTCTGATTAGTAACAGTTTTACTTAATAAAACTTTGTAGGTAACTTGGTTTTTGATGACAGAATATCAAGATACAGGAGCTTATATGTTAGGGTATTTGTTTTGGGGCTAATCATAAATAGTTTTTTTGGCATTATCCTATAGAATATTAGTGTTAAAAATTAATTGCTCCAGTGATCTTGTACTAGAGCTCATGTAGGCACTTAAAGTGATATATTTAAGGAAGCGGACTTGGCCCAGTGGATAGGGCATCCGTCTACCACAGGGGAGGTCTGTGGTTCAAACCCCGGGACTCCCTGACCTGTGTGGAGCTGGCCTACGCGCTGTTGTGCCACCCCCCCACCCCCACCCCACATAGGGGAGCCCCTCGCTCAGGGAGTGCACGAAAAAAAGTTCATCCTGCCCAGGAATGGCACCGCACACATGGAGAGCTGACTGAGCAAGATGACACAACAGAAAGAAACACAGATTCCCATGCTGCTGACAACAACAGAAGCGGACAAAAAGAACACGCAGCAAAAGGACACAGAGAGCAGACAACTGGGGTGCGGGGGGGGGGAAGGGGGGGAAGGGGGGGAAGGGGAGAGAAATAAATAAAATAAATCTTAAAAAAATAAATAAATAAAGTGATGTATTTAGATTATCTCAATATACAACTATAAGGACCTTTTCTCCCCAGGTAATAACAGGAGAATTTTCTTTTTTAAAATTTTAGTTTTCAGAGTAATTTTAATATTTTTAATATTTTTACATTCCAGAGTATTTTCTGTATTTCTTTAGTTATTCTTTACACTAATTGCCTATATTAATGGCTCTGACATGATATTTAGGTGTAATTTAGACAGTACTGCCAAACAATGATGCTGCGTAAATAGATTTTGACAAGCATCCTCATGAAATAGCTTTAAAAAATAGGCTTTTTTTTTTTTTTTTTTTTGGTGTGTGTGAAAGTGTGAAACCAATAATTCTTGGTTACTAATATCTGCCTTTTTGGATTGAGTTTATAATTTCAGTATGTAAATTTGTGGTCATACTAATTAGAAAAATTTCTCAACATTGTTTTTAGTTGAATTTTTCACTCAAACAAATGAATGGATGATATATAGTAAATATAATACTACCCCAAATTTAATTTTAATTGCTTAAAATGATACATATTGGGCTTTTTCCTACAGTGCCACTATAATTGTGCTGAGTCTGTGGTGATGGTACTGCCGGCTTCTCCAGAGTGAACTCTGCCAGTATTGGTTTTTGAGCCAACAGAACACAAAGCTCAGCAGGACCAGGCCATTTATATTCCCCTGTTTGCTTTCCAGGGAGAGGAAGGGTTTAGAAACTAACTTGTTGCGGCAAGGTCAAAGAAAATTTCTGTGCTTAATATAATGTACAATATGTACACATAGAATTTTGTTAACATGTTTTGAGATGCTAATTTCAGCAAATTAGAATAACAATACTGAGTTAAGACTGAAGATTGTCACCTAGCATTTTGTGGTTCCAGATAATTACTAAGAAAACAATTTCCTAAAACTCACAGTGCTAACAGGCACAATTCATATTACCCATCTGTTCTTTATAGAACAGAAAGGTTGATATATGAGGGTCTTTTTTTGTTGTTATATTAGCTTTCATTAATTTTGAAATTTGCATTTTTAATTGCAAAAAATATATGAAGGGGTCTTCTAAAAAATAAAAACCAAATGGTACAAAAACATATAGACTAGACATAGAATTCCCTTTAAACTTCCTACCCTCAATTCATATTCCCTATTAGAGGAAACTGCTGTTTATGGTTTAATGTGTATAAATCCAGAACTTTCTGTTTATTTACTTATGTATGAGAGTACATATTAACACTTCTCTTGCCATTTCATAAATGACATTACACTATGAATTTTTTATCAAATTTTTATGTGCTTAATATGTCTGGAAGATCCTTTGATGCCAGCATGTATAGTTTTTTCATTCTTTTTGCAACTTGATAGTGTTCCATGCTTGAGTTATAAATTTAACCATTTCCTTATTGGTAAGCATTTATTTGCAGGGTTATAAGAAAATCTCCTGCTTTTTCTTTTGGTATTATTTTCTTAATTACCAACTTTAATCCATCTGAAATTTATATATTTGAGATTGGAACCATTTTGTGTAGAGCATTTTCCCTTGTCCTACTATTAATTTGTGAATAGTCCATCATTTTCTACTGATCTGAAGAGTCATATTAATCATCTATTAAATTCTCATATATACGCAGTTCTTTAAAAAAACTATGGTTCCGTTGATCTTTTTCTCTTCCTGCACGTTATTAGCATACTATTTTAATTATAAACTGTGTGTGCGCACGTGTGCATGTGCACACTTGTGTGTTTATATGGCTAACTCCCTAATTATTGGGTTCTTTTTCAAAATTTATTTGGATATTGTTGCATATTATATCTTCAAAAGATCTTCAGGATCAGATTGTTGAAATTTAGAAGTTGCTATAGGATTTTTTTTTCATTTAAAAAAATTTATTGAAGTATATCACTCATACATAAATATACATAACCAGTAAGTGTATAGTAATAGTTGTGAGCTTATAAAATAAACGTATATAACATCATACAGGGTTCTCATACCTCACCTCACCCTACCACCAATACCTTGCATTGTTGTGAAACATTTTTTAAGTACTGTGAAACATTTTTAACTAATGATTAAAGAGCATCCTCAAAATATTACTGCTAACCAAAGTATCTTACATTTCACATATTTTTCCCCAACACAGCTTCTTCTTCTTACTATATCATTTATACATGAACATACATAAACAATAAGTGTATAGTAAAAGTTATGAACTTACAAAGCAAACACATATAACATCATGCAGGGGTCCCATACATCATCCCACCACCAACACCTTGCATTGTTTTGAGACATTGTTTACAAATTACGAAAGAATATTGTCAAAATCTTACTAGCTGTAGTCCTTATCTTACATTTGGTATGTTTCCCCCCAACCCACCCTGTTATTATTTTTTAAATATATTTTTATGACAGACGTTGTAAACTTAGAAAACAAAATCATGCACATGTGCAAGATTCCCATACAACAACCCTTTGTCAACACACCACACCATGGTAGAACATTTGTTATAAATTATGAGATAATATCAGACTATTACCAAGTCCATAGCATACATTTGGCATACTTTTTCCATACTCCCTCATTGTCAGCACAGTAAATCTTTGGCATAGATGCATGAATATTACGTATTACTGTTAACCACAGTCCATAGGTCACTCCTGTTGCATTTTTCCATGTTTCTCCACATTCACACCACACTGCAATAGTGATGTACATCTGTTCTAGCTCACAAAGGACACTTTTGCATCTGTTCCATCAAACACAATTCTCATCCACTTCTGGGTTTACTGTGTTAGTCCCTAGATTATTCTCTAACTTTCTTTCAGTTAACATTTACATCCCTCAACTATCCTTTTCAGCCACATTCCTTTTTTATAAACTGGCTATTACGATAATGTGTTACCAGCAACTCTATACATTTCTACATGTTTACAGTAAAGTTAATTAAAACTTCTTCTAGAAGTTTTAAAACTTCTTCTAGAATTTTCTTCTAGAAGCTTAAATAAGCCTAAGTCTTATTTAGGTTTTGATCCATTTTGGGTTAATTTTTGTATAAGTTGTGAGATAGGGGCCCCTTTTTCCTTTTTTTGGCTATGGATATTCAGTTCTATCAGCTCCATTTGTGGAATGGACTATTTTGCCCAAGCTGGGTAGGTTTGACACTCTTGTCAGAAATCACTGAATATAGATGTGAGGGTCTGTTTCTGAACATTCGGTTGCATTGATCTGTGTGTCTGTCTTTATGTCAGTACCATGCAATTTTTACCACTATAGCTGGGTAATATGATTTAAAGTCTGGAAGAAAGAGTCCTCCAACTTTGCTTTTCCTTTTCAAGATGTTTCTAACTATTCAGGACCCTTTACTCTTCCAAATAAACTTGATAATCATATTTTCCATTTATTTTTAAAATGCTGGTAGAATTTTTTTGGGATTGCATTGAATCTGTATATCAATTTCAATAGAATTGCCATCTTAATGATATTCAGCCTTCCAGTCTGTGAGCATGGAATGTTCTTCCAGGTATTTAGGCCTTTTTAAAATTTCTTTTAACAATGAATTGTAGTTTTCTGAATAGAACTGCTTTACATTGTTAAGTTTATTCCAGAATATTTGAGTTTTATCTGTGATATTTTATTTTCACCGCTCTTTTGAGATTTTGGCTACTTTTACTGATATAATCTTCATTTCTAGACTCTGTTTCAGCCCTTTCTCTCCCTCTTTTCTTTTCAAGCTCTAGCACACACTTTAGTATTTCCTGAAAATGTGCTCTCTTGGTTAGAAATTCTCTCAGTTTTTGTTTATCGGTGAATATTCTAAACTCGCCCTCATTTTTGGAAGATAATCTTGCCAGATATAAGATTCTCGGCTGAAAGTTTTTCTCTTGCAGCATCTTAAGTATATCACACCACTGTCTTCTTGTCTCCATGGTTTCCAGTGAGAAATCCACATTTAGTCTTATTGGGTATCCCTTATATGTTATGCTTTTCTCTTGCGGCTCTCAGGATTCTCTTTGTCTTTGGAATTTGACATTCTATTAGATTGTATGTTGGAGTTGGTATGTTTGGATTTATTCAGAAGGGAGTACGTTATAGTTCTTGTACATGGATATCTATGCCCTTTAATAAGGTTGGGGAAATTTCAACCATTATTCCTTCAAATATTCCTTCTGCCCCTTTCCCTTCTCTTCTCCTTCTGGGACACCTATGACATGTATGTATGCACGTCTCTTGCTGTTGTTTATTTCCCTTCATCTGTTCTTTTTGTATGTTTGCTTTCAGAGGCCATTTCTTCAAGCTCACTAATCTTCTGCCTACTCAAATTTGCTATTATATGATTTCAGTGTATTTTTAATTTCATTTATTGTACCTTTCATTCCTGTAAAATCTGCTGTTTTTCTATGTATGCTTTCAAATTCTTCTTTGTGCTCATCCAGTGTCTTCTTAATATCTTTAATCTCTTTAGCCATCTTGTTAAATTTATTAAGGGGATGTGTTTGAACATCTATAGTTGTCTGAACTCCTTTGTCATCTGGAGGCTTATCTTGTTCCTTTAATTAGTCCGTATCTTCCTATTTCTTGGTATGGATTGTAATTTTTTGTTGGTGTCTTGGCATCTGGCTTAGTAGATATATTTATTCTGGGTTCAGTTTCTCTCTTTAGGGCTTTCTTGCCCTTTCTCTTTTGCTGGCTATGTAGTAGAAGTCATGAATATAGTTGGTGCTGCAAGCTGTGGAGGCTCAGGCTGCCTTCATTGTCCCAGGGAACAGTGAAACTTCTCCCAGCTTTCTCCTTTGCCAGGGGTAGGGACAGAGCCACAGCTGTGAATCATAATCCAAGTTGTGCAGGCCTAGACTGTAGTTGCCCAGAGAGACTGATGAAGCTTCATGCCCTCTTCTCCCCTACCTGGGGTTGGGATGCAGCTGCAAGTGTGGGCAGTAGCCTATGCCATGCAGGTACAAAATGACTGCAGTTGCCCTGGTAGATTTCCAACTATTCAATCTGTGCCAGCCAAATGTTCCTGCAGTTACCCAGAGACACTAGTGCCGGGCTCACCGGCTTCCTCCCTGCTAGAGATGGGACTGAAGCCTAGGCTAGAACTGCAGTATAATCTGGTGAAAGAAATGGGTATCTAGCGCCACTGTGATTTTCAGTCAGCCCAGCTTCCCCTCATGCTGGGGGCAGAATCAAAATGTGCTACTGGCCTCTTTCCAACTTGGACAGGTTCAAACTTTAGCTGTTCTTAGGGTTATACTTTAGCCAGCCGAATTTACTCATCAGTAACTGCTGTTGGTGGCCAACCTTTTCTCTGTCCCATTTTTAGGAAATGGAGCTTCCACTTCCAGCCACAGAAAGAAGCTGGGGGTGGCTTGCGCCACCACAGTAGAATGATCATTGACTTCTGAGGTGTGGCCTGTGTTTTCCTGGAGAGGCTGGTACAAGTCCCCTCAGCTTCCTCCCTGCTGGAGGTGGGGTTGGGGCTTAGGCTAGAGCTGCAGTCTGATCTGCATGGAAAGAAGCTGGTCCCTACCAGCAGTGTGATTTTCAATCCACCCCGCTTCCCCTTGTGCCAGGGGCAGATTTAAGATGATGGCTACCAGCCTCTTTCTGACTTGGACAGGTTCAAATTTTAGCTGTTCTTAGGAGTATACTTTAGCCCGCTGAATTTACTAATCAGTAGCTGAAACTGGTGCCCAACTGTCTCTTCCTCCCACATTTTTGGGAAGTAGAATTTCCAATTCCAGCTAAGAATAACTCCCAAGGCAGCTTATGCCTCCAGTGGAGGATGGGCACCAGTCTCCGTGGTGTAGAGGGCTCTACTTACATATCTTCTCTGCAGGTGGGCAGTCTCCTCCTTCCATTTCTTCAAGGATGTGGCAGGATGCTCTTCTGGTCTCCTGAAGCCCCCTAACAGGTGCTTTAGATAGCTCTGGGTGATTACTAACTGCCCTGTAGCACAAGCAGGCTCTAGGAGCTCCTTACTCTGCTGCCATCTTGCTGGTTGTCTCTCTGCTATAGGATGATAGTGATTGTACTGAATTATAGGTTACTTTTAGAGTGAATGACATTGTTGTATTTTTATATCCAAGAACATGGCATCCCTTTATTAGTTCATCTTCTCTGTCCTTCGGTAAAAGATTTTATATTTTCTTTTTGTTGTTTTTGGACATTTCTTGTTAGGTATATTCCTGGGCATTTTATAATTTTTGTTGTAAGTGGAATCTTTTTCTAATTACTTATCACTAGTATATAAGAAGACTATTGATTTTTTAAAAAATTTATTGAAGTTTATCACTCATACATAAACATACATAAAGAATGAGTGTGTAATAATAGTTGTGAACTTAAAAAACAAACATGAACACACATAAACAATTAAGTGTATATTAAAAGTTGTGAACTTACAAAGCAAACATCCTTAACATCATACAAGGATCCCATACTTCAGCCTTCCACCAACGTCTTGCATTGTCATGAGATGTTTGTTACAAATTTTGAAAGAATATTGTCAAAATCTTACTACTAATCATAGTCCTTATCTTACATTTGGTGTGTTTTTCCCCCAACCCACCCTATTATTATTTTTTAAAATATATTTTTTATGACAGAAGTTGTAAACTTATAAAACAGTCATGCACCTCTGAGGAATTCCCAAACATTACCCCTCCACCAACACACCACAATGTGGTGTGTCATTTGCTATAGATAAAATAATATCATCTGATTGTTACTGTGTCCACAGTGTACATTTGGCTCACATTTTCCATACTGCCTCAGTATCAACACAGTACATCTTTCACATAGATGCAAGAATATTATATTATTACTACTAACCACAGTCCATAGGTCACTCCAGCTGTATTTTTCCCATACTTCTCCACATTCCCAACACCCTGCAGTAGTGATATGCATTTGTTCTAGCTAACAAAGGACACTCTTGGATCTTTATCATCAACCACAGTTCTCACCCACCTTTTGGTTTACTGTGCTATCTAGGTCCTAGATTATTCTCAAGCATTCTGTCAGTTGGCATTTACATAACCAGACTACCATTTTCAGTCACGTCCCCATTTATAAACTAGCTGTTACTCACTGTGTTACCATCTACTCTATACGTTTCCACACTTTTATAGTAAAGTTAATTAAAATGTCTACATACATTAAACATCAGTAGTCCACTCAGTCCTCCGCTTATCTCCTTTAAGAATCCACCACCTACCTCCAGGTCTGGAAGATATTTTCCAGTAATTTCTTCTAGAAGTTTTATGATTCTTGCTTTTATTTTTAGTTTTTTGATCCATTTTGAGTTAATTTTTGGATAAGGTATGAGGTAGGGGTCCTCTTTCCTTCTTTCAGCTGTTTCTGGGAAATGGAGCTTCCCATTCCATCCACAGAATAGCTCCTGGGGCGGCTCCTACCGCCAGAGTAGGATAATCACCAGCCTCTGCCGGTTGGCTGGTAATTTCCTGGAGAGGCTGGTGCAGGTCCCTGCAGCTTCCTCCCTGCTGGAGGTGGGGGGCCTAGGCTAGAGCTGCAATCTGATCTGGATGGAAAGAAGCCGGTCCCCACCAGCACTGTGATTTTCAGCCCTCCCCACTTCCCCTCGTGCCAGGCACGGGGTTAAGATGGCGGCTCCCAGTGTCTTTCTGACTTGGACACACTCAAATTTTAGCTGTTCTGAGGATTATACTTGATCTCACTGATGAATAAATTCATCAGTAGCTGAAAGTGGTGCCCAACCATCTCTTCTTTCCTCATTTTGGGCAAGTGGAGCTTTCAATTCCAGCTGAGGAACAGCTCCCATGGTGGCTTGTGCCTCCAGTGGAGGATGGACACCAGCCTCCAGGGTGTGGAGCACTCTACTTAAGAGTCTTCTCTGCAGATGGGCAGTCTTCTCCCACTCCTTCAAGGATGTTGCAGGATGCTCTTCTGGCCTCCTGGAGTCCCCAAACAGGTGCTTCAGCCAGCTCCAGAGAACTCTGGGTGTTTGCTGACTTCCTTGTAGCAGGAGCTGAATCTAGGAGCTCCTTACTCTGCTGCCATCTTGCTGTTTCTCTCTCAAGACTATTGATTTTTGTATGAATATTTGGGTCTTGTTGCATCTAATAATTTTTCATTTAATTCTCTCAGATTTTCTTGGTAGACATCCTATTGTCTGCAGTTGTAACTTTCTACTAACATTTTTATTTTCTTAAAACTGATACTCTTAGTTTTGTTTTTTTAAAAATCCCATTGTAAAAGGATTATTCTGAAATAGTGTTTAGGCTATTATTACTGTCCATCCAGGTCACATTTCCAGGATACAGAGTGTAATATAAGGCATTTGGTTGAAGGAGATCTGTTGAAGGTAAGAGTGGATTTCAGGGAGAAGGAATATCTATCCTTATTCCTTAATGAATTAGTATTAATAATACATGGTTTATTTATTTACTGTGAAATATTAAAAGTATTTTAGTACAAATATATCTTTAGAGAAATTAATCTGGTATATTTTAATAGAACAACTAGAGAACTTGTGATTATTTACCCACATTTTGCATAAAAAATGTTATTATTGGTGATTAGCATCTAGAGTATAGGATACAATTATTGTTAAATTTAAGCTATGTTTTTACATTGAGGAGAATATTAAGTTGGTAAACCCAGCATAATGTTGGTAAGGTTAGTGACATTTCATAGTCACAATCCTGAATCAGTAGTTTGAGACCATTTGGTTAGAGCTCTAAACATAGATTTTGGCAAATGTAAATAAACCCTTTAGTTTTATTATGTGGATACTATAGAGGAGTTCCAGATTCTTTCCAGCATTCATTTGGACTTATGTTTACCTTTCAAATTAGTATACTTTTTTTAAAAAGATTTGTTTATTTTTCTCCCCTTCCCACCCCCTGCCCCAGTTGTCTGTTTTCTGCGTCTATTTGCTGTGTGTTTTTGTCCACTTCTGTTGTTGTCAGCGGCATGGGAATCTTTGTTTCTTTTTGTTGCGTCATCTTATTGTTTCAGGTCTCCGTGTGGGCGGTGTCATTCCTGGGCAGGCTGCACTTTTTTTGTGCTGGGCGTCTCTCCTTACAGGGCGCACTCCTTGCGCATGGGGCTCCCCTGTGCAGGGACACCCCTGCGTGGCACGGCACTCCTTGTGCGCATCAGCACTGCACGTGGGCCAGCTTCACATGGGTCAAGGAGGCCTGGGGTTTGAACCGCGGACCTCCCATGTGGTAGATGGATCCCCTAACCACTGAGCCAAGTCCCCTTCCCTCAGTATACCTTTTATAACACTGCTGACAGCCCATTAACTAATGCTTAAGACCAAATTTGATGTGAGATAATTAATACTGTGAAGCTTATGTTTAAACTTAAGGAGATCTCAAGAAAGAATATTTCCTTTTTATAAAAATGTCTAGTTATCAGAGATTAAGTTCCAAAGGCATAAATAAATTCTGACACCAATAAATTTCAATCATATTCATGTTGAAATATAGTTCTTAGTATGTGACTTTTTTTTTAAGGGACCTCCTCAAATATACAGAAAAGTACAGCAAATAATATAAAAAGAATGCCAAAAAAACCCACCACTCAGATTTGAGAAATGTTAACATTTGCCACACTTGAATTTTTTTAAAAAAGAAATATATTACAGGGACAATTGAGTACCCTTGAACACCTCAAATTCATTCTTCTACCTTCCTACCCTGGGGTCAACACTGTCATGATGTTGGTATTTATCTTTTTCCTCCAAGTAATTATATTTTTATTCTATATGTAATTAACTGTAATGTGTGTGTTTGCATGTGTGTGGGAGCCTGTTCGTATCTCAGTATGTACTTTGTATGTTTGAAAGATTTATATAAATTCTATATGTGTCATCTTGCAATCTTCTTTTTTGCTATGCTGTGTTTTTTAGATAGTTTCATGTTGAAATAAATATAATTCCAGTGTTCTACTGTATGTGTAATTATACTGTAGCTTATTCAGAGTTTTTTGTATTTATGATAGGTTGTTTCTAATTTTGCACAAAATTGATGCTTGGAGTTTTGATTTACTTTTATTTTTATCAAAGTAATAAATGCTGACAGTTTAAAAAGTCAAAGAATATTAAATGCTTAAAAATAAAAAATAGCAGTGCCCTCTATTTCCTTCTCTAGACCTGACTGTCTTACGTGGCAGTTATTGGCTACTTGTGGCAGTTGTGCTCTTTGATTTGTCCTCACTGAGAACTGCTATAAATGTAAAAATACACACTGTATTTCCAAGACTCAGAATGAAAAAAAATGTAAAATATTTTGTTCATATTTTTACATTGATTACATGTTGAAATTATAATGTTTTATATAATAGATTAAATAAAATATTAAAATTAATTTTACGAATTTTTTAAAAATATGGCTATTAGAAAATATAAAATGACATGTGGCTCCCATTATATGTCTATTGTATTGTGCTTTTTTCGGGGGGAGGGGTGGGTGGAAGTACTGGGGATTAAACCTGGGACCTTATACATGGGAAGCAGGGGAAGCAGGCACTCAAACACTGAGCTATACCTACTCCCCTGGACAGTGCTTTCAATGATAAGCTCCATGAGAGCAGGAGCTGTAGTCTCAGGCTCTGCAACAATGCCAAGCACACAGTAGAAACTCAATAAATATTTAAATAAATTGATATATTTAGTAAGTAGGGAGAAAGACTTCATTGTGCAATTACGGATACTATACCTGGCATATTACAATACAGATTTTAGTCCACAGAGGTGCTTTGAACTACAAGCTGGGACTTTTGACTTTTAGGTATTACAGTTATTGATTTGTAAAAAGTTATTTTAACTTCACTTTAATTATCCGGTGTTTATTTTTTCTTTGATCACCCTATTTTTTGTTTAACTGTAGTTAAAGGAAGAATGATTGAGTTGTTTTACCCAAAGCATTCAGCTTTATGTGAACACCTATAAGTACTCTGCTCTTAGGAGTAATAAACCAAAGTAGTATTAGACCACAGCAGTATTAGTATATACCTGTGATTTTGTCAGTAGTAGAAATCCTAAATATTTTTCACATCACATTACAAGTAATTCAGATATCTTGAAAAATTTACATGTGCTGTGTTTTGAAATTGTTGCAGACTTGCCATTAGATTGTTATTTAATGTGTAAGTACAGAATTACATGTATCACATATCACAGACTTAAAAATAATTTGATAATCAGTTGTGTTAAAATATAATTTTCTTTGTAATCTCTGTATTTTATTTTATGTATTAAAAAACACTATAGCGAGGGAAGTGAATGTGGCTCAAGCAATTGGACTCCTGTCTACCATATGGGAGGCCTTGGGTTAGATTCCTGGGGCCTTCTGGTGAAGGCAAGCTGGCCTGTGCTGCAGAGACCTGGTGGACCGCACTGTGGAGAGCTGGTGCAGCAAGATGATGCAACATAGGGAGATGCAGAGGAGAGACAGTGAGAGACACAGCAGACCAGGATGCTGAGGTGGCTCAAGCAATTGTCTCACTCCCACACCGGAGGTCTTGAGATCAGTTCCCGGTGCCTCCTAAAGAGAAAGATGAGAAGAAAAGACAAGCAGACACAGAAGAATACATAGAGAGCAGACAGCAAGCACAAACAGTAAGGGGGGAGGAATAAAAGAAAAACCAACCAAAAACACTATACTGAATTTGCTTCGACAGTACATACACTAAAATTTGGAATGATACCAAGAAGGTTAGCATGGTCCCTGTATAAGGATGGCACACAAATTCATGAAGCGTTCCATATTTTTTTGTGTGTGTACTTTGAATGACTGTCAAGAAGGTGAAAAGGCAGCATACTCAATGGGAGAAAATATTCAGAAACCAAATATGCAATAAGGGTTTAATATCCAGAATATGCTAATATCCTACAACTCAACGATTAAAAAACCAATTAAAAATGGGCAAAAGACCTGAGTAGACATTTTTCCAAAGAGGAAATATAAATGGCTAAAAAACATGTGAAAAGGTATTCAGCATCACTAGCTATTAGGGAAAAACAAATCAAAATTGCAATTGCATTTCACACCTTATAGAATGGCCACTATTGAAAAAAAAAAACCCAGAAAATTACGAGTATTGGAGAAAATGTGGAAAAATAAGAACATTGTTGGTGAGAATGTAGAATGGTGCAGACTCCGTGGAAGACAGTTTGGCAGTTCCTCAGGAAGCTAAATATATAACTGCCATATGATCAGGCAATCCCACTCTAGGTATATACTCAAAGAACTGAAAGCAGGGACATGAACAGACATTTTCACACTGATGTTCATAGCAGCATTATTCATTATTGCCAAAAGATGGAGATAACCCAAGTATCAATCAGCTGATGAATGGATAAGTAAAATGTGGTATATACATATGATGGAATATTATTTAGCTGTTTGGAAGGAATGAAGTCCTGATGCATGCAGCCACACGGATAAACCTTGAGGACATTATATTAAGTGAAATAAGCCAGACACCAAAGAACAAATATTGTATGGTCTTACTATTATAAACTAATTTTAATGAGTAAACTCATGGAGTTAAGATCTAGAGTATAGGTTTCCAGGAGATAAAAAGAGGGTTGAGAATGGGGAGCTGATGCTTACTCTATGTAGAATTTTTAATAAGGTCGATTATAAGTGGAAATGGATGGAGGTGATGGTAACATGTTATTGTGAATGTAATTAACAGTGCTGATTTATGGATGTGATTGTGGTTGAAGGGAAGTTTAGGGTCATATTTGTCAATAGAATGAAAGCTAGAGGATAAATATGGGGCTATATAACAGTGAACTGGTTGTGGATGATGACTGGTTAATAGTACAAATACAAGAATGTTCTTTCATGAACACAAACATATCACTATATTAAGGTGTTATTAATAGGGTGATATATGGGAAAAATACAACCAATGCAAGCTATGGACCATATTAACAGTAATTGTATTTTCGTCATCAGTTGTAACAAAAGTGCTATACTAATGCTAAGGGTCAATAATTGGACCCTTATAAGATGTTATATAATCTTACAAGTTTATCTTTATTGTTTAGCTTTTTATTTTTGTTTAAACTGTTTATATAGTTAGACTTTAAAACAGTGGATTCTGTACATCAGAATTATCCAGTTCTCATATCTGTTAAAAGTATTATGTTTAAGAGCCCCAGTTGTACTAAATAAGAATATTTCAGGGTAAGTTCTGGGGAACTAAATTTTTAAAAATTCTCTGTAGATGATTCTAATATAAAGCTAAGTTGAGAATCATAGCTTCAAATTTTTTATTTCCTTTTGTTGCCTCATTCCAGTTTTATCTGTTTTTAAAATGATTACTTTTAATAATTCAACCTGACTCTTTGGTTATACCCTTGTTACTGCTTACCTCATACACTTCTAAGTCTTAGAATGAAAACCTTTATGAAATCCTATTTTTATTATAAAATGTTTCATTTCTATCTTATTTACCTTGCTGTTTGGGAAAATTCTAATGCATTTCTAAGTTCTTTGCTCTAATTGCTCCAAGTGATGTGTGTCTTGAAATTCTTAAGTGTATTCAAAGAGAAAAGTCATCTTCAGCCGTGTGCTGTCCTTGTTAAGGCTAGATGCAAATATTCTACCCAAACTGTTCTCTTCCCAAGTCTGAGGTTATGCTTATCCTTTTATGTTTAAATATTTCTTTTTTCTTTTTGACAGCACGTAGATCTCTTAATTTTTATTCTTTAAAATTCTTCTTCTTAAAACTTAAGAGCTTGATAGGTAGATTTAGGAGAAGTCTGTCTTAAAGGTTTCTATCTGAATCTTCACATATTTACATACCACCTGTATCTTTCAGTTTGAGTCTGATGTCCTTATATTCACAGATTAATTCTCATTGTGTCCTTATAATCACAGACTAATTCTCACTGACTTCTTTTCTGCACCCCACAATTGGTTTTCCATTATTATCAATTTTTTTTCAAATTTATTTGTGATTTGTTTTATGTAGAGCTATTACATACTCTACAATGGTTGATTCTTTACCTTAGCACTTTTCTTTAGATAGCACTTGTGGGTAGGACTTGGTTAAAAGTAATAGAGACCATCTCTATCTTATGTAATTAACAGAGAACTTATTATGTGGATATAGTGGGAGTTAAGGCAGCTCAAGGACAGGAATGCAGCTAAGTTGGCCCAGAAACAGAAAGTGGAAGGCTGCTAGAAACTCAGGCAATATTTATTTTCTGTCTCTTTCTCTGGCTTCTGTTTGCTCACGTTATTCTTCCCTTTTAGGCAATCAGTTTGTTGCAAACTTTGCAAACATTTTTTGTTGTTATTATTATTATTTTACTTCATCTCTGATCAAGAGAACAGGTCAGAATAAACTTTAATTTTTTAGTTTCAATTTCAAATTTCCAGAAGAGGCACTGTGACTGGTGATCAGATCACCTCTAATAGGTTTTCTCAGTTTCAGCAATATTGACGTTTTGGGTCGGATAATTGTTGAGGGGATTGTCCTGTGCATTGTAGGATGTTTAGCAGCATCCCTGGCCTCTACCCTTTAAATGCTAGCAGTGTTCCCCTTCCAGTTGAGACAACCAAAAATGTCTTCAGGCATTGCCAAATGTCCTCTGGAGGACAAAACCACCGACCTAGAATGATAGAACTGTTGTGGGCCTACCACTCTGTGAGAAGGACATTTCAGGAGAGTCATTGTGACCTGGGCAGGTACTCAGAAAGCTTAATCCACGTTTTTAGTTTTTTTCAGTAGTTATACATTAACACTGTTTTTCATTATTGCTGGGTTTTCCTTTTTAAAATCTTTTCTCATTTAAAGTACTTGCTATTAATGTTATTCTTATCTACTTAAAATCTTGAACTAGAGATGTAGAGCTTGGCGTTCTTGGTGATTTTTCTGAATACCTCCTGATTTGTGTTTGCTTTCCTCCGAGAGTGAGTGTGTATGCATGTGTGGGATGTTGGTTGTTTTTTATGACTAAGTTTATATGGTATGTGTTAGCTAGACATAGGTATGAAAATTTAGAACAGGAAAGACCTTACAAATCATATATCCTAATGCCTTTATTAGTAGTAGAACACAGAAAGAATCTAATTTACTATTTTTTTATGTCTAATATTTAGTTAGTTTTGTTGGAGTTTACTTTTTGCTTTTGGTAGTATCATTTATATAATAATATTTATTAGGTATTTATGTGCCTATGTCTACATTTTAATTATTATATTTAGTTCTCTGAAAACAGGTTTCAGACCTAGGCATGTCTAACTCCTTAAGTTATGCCGTTAACCATAATGGTTTAATGCTAGGAAGGGAAAGGATTGAGTGCTTCTTTGTCAGACACTTCATTCTACTGTTTCATTTAATCCTCAAAAACAATCTTGTGTGGTAAACATATTTCCTGGTTTTACAGATGATGAAATTTGGTTCTGAGAAGTTAAGTCTCCTCCTTCAAGGCCACATAGGTAGTAGATTCCAGAGCTTGACTTTAAGTTTTATGCTTTTTCCCTTTCTCTGCTGCATATTGTAGGAGGTATCCTGCACTGTTGCTCCACTGTATTTCCAGAGACCCATGATAATATAATAAAAGGAAAAAATAAAATACAAAATGAGATTCACTTTGGTAAGGGTTAATAAATATAACTATCTTGTTCATTTTGAGACTAACCTTCATGTACTATTGTGCCTTTCTCATGCTTCTTAGAATTTTTTGAAAGAAATATTTATAAAAGAAATCTAGAAAATTGCTATTACCAGGAATATATATATATTTTAAGTATATTAAAATAAGAAATTACAGATCTACCAAAAATGACTTGGTGTTTGCTCCCTGACCTTGATGTAAACAAATTTTTGTACTGGTAATTCTTGAAGCATTTGGATTTTCTACTTGGGTACTTTCAATTATATCATCAGTCAGAGCTCTAGACATTTATAAGCACACTGTTAATAGCACAGAGTCTGGTGTCAGACTATGTGGGTTTAGGGTCCTGTATTAATGAATTTATGATTTTGTTAGCTGAGCTAAAAGATTTTTAAAACTTTAGGACCTGAAGAGACCTTAGAAATGCATTCCTGGGCAAATTGTTCATTTTCTTTCCTCATCTTAAAATTGACATGCTAATCGTACCTACCTCATAGAGTTGTGAGAACTTAATTAATTATTATATTATCCAAAGAGTACATGGTGAATGGTAATACTTAGTGACAGCTAAAATTATTTTTTTAAAGTTGCTTCTCTAACATTTTTATTGATTGATTATACTTAAGTTTTAAAAAATTTCTCAATGCATTATAAAGAAAACTATGATAATGTTAAAGCAGAGATAATTTTGAGACCACAATACAAGGTAGTATATTGTATTTAGGTTTGTTCTGTGCCTAGACTAAGTTACCAGATTTCATTGCTTCTGGATATACAAGTATAATGTCTTATTTTGTTTTGATATACAGTACTGGCATTCTGATAGGATTTTTCTAGCATTTCATTTAGGTAAATCATCATTTCTCTTTCCTTTCTTACAAAAAAAGGAATGGGGACTGGTGGAACTAATTCCAGAAGGTGTGGAAGGGAATGTTTACTGTATGGGTTACACTGGGGATCATGGCACTCCACTGAGAGAAATCATTGTACAGCTGGGCCTCATGGAAAGTGGAGCTATAAGCCATCAGAAATTAAGATTGCATTCTCCATTTTTGTCTTTCAGGGGCTGCAAGGTTTTGGCATCTTTTTTGCTCTGTACATCTGTTCAGTTTTCCTTTCTTCCAGCTGGCTTTCTCTGTTTCAGTTTGTATATAGAGTATAATGGCTACTCAGCTCCTTTTTATCATGACAACTCTCAATATATTCTTTTGGCATTTATCCCTGCTGTTAAATGGCTCAATCTTTCTCTTTGCCTTTTAAAATTTAGATTATTTATTTATTGAATGGGTAATACATTTACATGGTTCAAAATTCAAAAGCTATAAAAGTCTTCCTGCCACCTCTGTTTCCCTTAGCCACTTAGATTTTGGCAATCCAAATCACCAGTTTCTTGTATATACTTATAGAGATATATAGATAAATATATACTGTGTGTGTGTATTCCTCCCCCTCTCACGTTTTTTTTAGTGAACAGAATGGGTTTACAGAACAATCATGCATAATACAGGATGACCACATACCATTCTAATGTTAATACTTTCCATTTGTGTAGAACATTTGCAATTGATGAAAGCACATTTTTATAATTGTACTAATAACTATAGTCCATGGTTTAACTTAGACAGTGTAGGTACATTGTGTAGTATAGTTCATGGATTTAAAAAAATGTTTTTATTCTGCTACCATACATACAACCTAACATTTCACCCTTTAACCTCATTCAGATATATTTTTCAGTGCTGTTAATAACATTCACGATGTTGTGCTATGATCACCACCATCCATTATCAAAACATTTCCATCATTCCGGATTGGAACTCTATACATTTTAAACCATAACTTCCTTTTCCTTGTGCCCCCCCCCATTCCCTGTATTCTGACTCTGAGTTTATTTATTCTAATTATTTCAAATCAGTGAGATCATACAATATTTATCCTTTTGTGTCTGGCTTATTTCACTCAACATGATGCTTTAAGGTTCATCCATGTTGTTGTATATATATATACCAGGACTTCTTTCCTTTTTATGGCTGAATAATATTCCATTATATGTATATACCACTTTTATTTATCCATTCACTGGTTGATGGACACTTGGGTTGCTTTCATATTTTGACAATTGTGAATAATGCCTCTGTGAACATCATTGTGCAAATATCTGTTCAAGTCCCTCCTTTCAATTCTTTTGGGTATATCCTAGAAGTGGGATTGCCAGGTTATATGGTAGTTCTATACTTAACTCTCTGAGGAACCGCCAACCTATCTTCCACAGCGGCTGCACCATTTTACTTTTACACCAGCGATGGGTGAGTGTTTGTGTTTCTCTGCATCCTTTCCAACACTTGTAATTTTCTGTTGTTTTTTTTTTTAAGATAGAGGCCATTCTAATGGGTATAAAATGGTTTTGACCTGCATTTCCCTGATAACTAATGATTTTGAGTATCTTTTCTTGTGTTATTTGGCCGTTTGTACATCTTCTTTGCAGAAATGTCTTTCAAGTCTTTTGTCTACTTTTTAAATGGGTTGTCTTTTTGTTGTTGGTTTATGGGATTTATTTATTCTAGATAGTAAACATTTATCAAATATGTGGTTTCCATATTTTCTTCCATTATGTATACGCAAAGCACAAGCAACAAAAGAAAAAGTAGATAAATGAGACCTTATCAAAATAAAAAAAAAGCATTTGTTGCCTCAGAGGACTTTATCATGAAATAAAATGACAACCTGCACCTTGCTTTTTTTTCCCACTTAATTTATCTTTGCTATTTTTTCATTTTAGCAAATAAAGAACTTGCTTTTAAACTTATAATGGTTATTTTCTTTTAATGGCTACATAGCATTTCATTGTGTGGATGAATTATATAATTTGTTTTTTTAAATTGCTTCAGTGAAAAACTTTATATGTATCATTGTAAACATGTGCTAGTATAGTTGTAGAATAAATGCCTTGAATTGGACTTGTTGGCAGAAAGGGTATGTGTATTTCAAAAGCCATTTATTGAATAAACTTTCTATCTACCTTCTCTTCTGATCTGTTGATTTACCTGTCTAATAATGTGCCAGTATGATACTGTTTTAATTATTGTACTTTTTAATGTGCAGTATAGCATGATGGTTAAGAATAGAGACTTTGGAGCTTAAATTGCCTGACTTTGAATCTTGCCTTCACTGTTTCCTTAGCTATGTGAACTTGGATAAGTTACTGAACATCTGTGTAATCAGTGTCTTATTTTTAAAATGAAGGTGATAAAAGTCACTACCTAGTAGGGTTGTTTTAATAATTAAATGAGTTACTTTTTATGAAGCTCTTAGAACAGTGCTTGGCATATAGTAAATGCTATGTAAATATTAGCCATTTCTTCTATTGCTGCTGCTATCCAGTAGGGCTAGTGCTTTTTCATTGCTTTTTCTTTTTAAGAATATTCCTGGCTATTCTTGCTTGCTTTTTTTAAAATATAAACTTTAGAATCAGTTGGTTTGTCTAGTCAGGATAGATTTTTAGGTTATGAGTTAGTAAAATATATATATATTCTCCAAATCTTAGTGGATTAACACATTGAAAAGTTATTGCTCACATCCATGCCCAGTGTAGATCAGAGAGGGTGTTTTTGTGGGGAGTGAGGGGTGGGGCTATGGCTGTATTTGTCACCCAGGGACCCAGACTGATAGTCTTCCACCATCATTCTAGAATGTTGCAGTTGCCATTGCAGAGGAAAAGAGAGTGGTGAACCGAGTACTAGTGGGAAACTTTAAGAAAATCTTGAAAGGAAAAGAGGGACATTCTATACTGATGGTCAGGGTGATGGTGCATATTGACTAGTTTCCAAATTAGTGTTTTTTTCCCCTGTATTCCCTGGTTTTATTTTATTTATTTTAAATCACTGAGTTTTAAGGGGCAGCTTACAAAACCAACAGAAGAATGGCAGACTTTTTCACTGTTGGCCCAAGTATAAAATGTTTGTTAAATATAAAGATTTTGCTTTGTCTTTAAGCTAGAAAAAAAATCATAGAAGCCATTTTTTTCAATTTACTTTTTTTACTGTTTTCCTTCACTTCTTTAAAGGGAAATGAAAATTATTTTTTTTTCTTTTTACAAATATAGTATATTTCATTTCAAGACAAAAAAATAAGCAAAACTAAAAGAAAACAAACCCCCAAACTCACCCTCCTTCTTGGAGACAACCATCATTAAAGTTCTGGAGTGTATCCTTTCAAACCCTCTCTCATGCATGTAATAGGTATTGTTAACCAAAATATATACAAAACATACATGTAATTTTTAGTTATATTTTTTCGTTTTATATATTTTCAACATTCTAAACTGGAAATCATAAATCAAAGGATAAAGGGACTTATTTGCTTTTTCTTTTAGCACTTCCTTTACATTTACTCTTTCTCACACTAAAATCCAATACTTTTTGTCTTGCATTTATATTATTATTCTAGTTTTCTCAGCTAGCTTAAATTCTTTGAGGGTTTCTTTTTATCCCATTGTGCTGAGCTCATATTAAGTTTATTTAAGGATAGAACATACATGAATAGATTGTAGGGGGAAAAAGCAGAAAACATTTTAGCAATTATTTTAGTGTACAGCTCAATCATTAATTCACTTATAGTTAGCCTTACTTAATTTGCTGGTATAAGCAAAAGCTAAGAAAGTACAAATTTGCACATAGATATTTAAAGTCTTTTCCTATTTTTAAAGCTGAAGTGAAATATTCCTTTAATGTTCATTTTATTATGTGACCCTATGAAGAGAACATACTTAGTCTGAGGCATTGTTAACTTTATTGAAAACAAAAATGTGGAGGAGGACAGCAAGGTTATATTCTATTCCTTTTAAAATGTCATGAGTTTCTTAAATTCTTTGAGGAAGAAGGAAGCGTGGGTTTACTGTCTAGTTTTTAAGTGGTGATTTATAAAAGAATAGCACTCCCACAATTTTAACAGCTAATTTTTAAATGTACATATTAGCTGGTAAGTCACCTAATGGGACTAAGGCCCACTTTTTTCTTTTCCTGTTTTTTTTCCCCCAAGTATTAACAGTTACCAATTCAGTTACAGTGTAGGTCACTATGATGTCTTTGAAATTGTATCAAATGATCTTTATTTCAGCGTGCTTAAATTTCTTACCATCTTTAAATCTTGAAAGGATATTTCTCACAGATATCCTCTCTAAGGATAGATACAGAATTGAATCATTCCATAGTCTATCTAGGGGAACACTTTGTGGCTGCTAAGAGTTTTACAGTTGGGCATAAGTAGCCAAAAGGTACAAAAGTTGCAAAAAAGGTATAAATGTCAGGAAAGGGAATTTTAGTTAAAACAGCAGGTACTGGGGACACAGTTTGGATAGAAAGTAGGGATTACCAAAAACAAGCAAACAAAATATATTTCCAAAGGGAGTATCAGTTGTGCATTAAAGAGTGAACATAGGCTGAGACTGCGTCCTTAGAAAGGTCTCTTGCAAGGTTTACTGGCATCTGAGAACTTGGATTTTGGGAGGGTTCCCACCTTTCCCAGACTGATAAGAGTGACTCATTTTGCCTATACTGTTTGTATAAACAATGTAGTTTAATGTGAATACCTGCTTTCCTTCTGGAACTCTGGAGTTTTGGTAAGTGCTAGGCCGACGGTACCTATGTGACCAGACCCCAGTAAAAATCTTGGGCACTATGTCTTTATGAGCTTCCCTTGTAGACAGCATTTCATACATGTTGTTACAACTTATTGATGTGAGAGTTAAGTGCATGTGTGACTTTACTGGGAGAGGTTGCTTGGAAGTTTATGCCTGATTTCTTCTACACTTCGCCCCATGCACCTTTTCCCTTGCTGGTTTTGCTTTGTTCCTTCAGCTATCATAAATCATAGTATTTATGTAAGACTATATACTAAGTCCTGTGTGTTTTCCTCGTAAATCATTGAACCCGGGGGTGATCTTGGGGATCCCTGACACAACAGTGCATCAGCTTCAGATAAAATTTTAACTGGAATTAGCCATGCTCATATAAAGCTCCACGTAGAAGGAGCCAATGGATAGATGTCATGTTTTGGTTTGTTTCCAAAAGGGTAATTTATAGAATAAGAGAAACTAAAAGTAGGTTTGGGTCTGTAAGAAAGAAAAAAGCTCTTAGTTTATGACTGAGAAATTTGTCTGAGGTTCTATTTTGTGAAACTGGATCTTGTTTAAAGCTCTTTGCTCATGTTTTGTACTTTAAAGAACTACATTTTTCTGGAAGGAGAATTGAAAAGTGAGACAACATAAATAACTCATGAAAGCACGGTGAAAAAGTACATGGGTTTTGGAGGTAGGCATCTATGGATTAGAATTCTGCCTTATTATCTGAATGTTTGAATTATTTCCTTATTTATAAATTGAGGATGAAAATACCTGCTGTATTGTATAGGGTAGTTTAAGAATTAAAAAAAGAATTAAATGAGGGAAACGGACTTGACCCAGTGGTTAGGGCGTCCGTCTACCACGTGGGAGATACGTGGTTCAAACCCCAGGCCTACTTGACACATGTGGAGCCGGCCCATGCACAGTGCTGATGTGCGCAAGGAGTGCCATGCCACGCAGGGGTGTCCCCCGCGTAGGGGAGCCCCACGCGCAAGGAGTGTGCCCCATAAGGAGAGCCGCCCAGCGCGAAGGAGGGAGCAGCCTGCCTAATAATGGCGCCACCCACACAGAGAGCTGACACAACAAGATGATGCAACAAAGAGAGACAGAGTCCCGTGCCACTGACAACAACAGAAGTGGACAAAGAAACAAGACACAGCAAATAGACACAGAGAACAGACAACTGGGGTGGGCGGGGAGGGGAGAGAAATAAATAAATAAATCTTAAAAAAAAAAGAATTAAATGAGTTAATATAGAGAAAACCACCATGCCTAGCACACAATGACTCAAAATATAGTACCCTTTTTCTGCCCTTCAAGATGTAGAGATTAGAGGAGTTTAAGGGGGGGGGGAGAAGAGAAGATGAAGTTTGTGTTTCTCTTATTAGTTTTTTTTAACATTTATTTTATTTATTTCTTTTCCCTTCCCACTGCCCCAGTTGTCTCTTCTCTGTGTCCATTTGCTGCATGTTCTTCTTTTTGTCTGCTTCTGTTGTTGTCAGTGGCACGGGAATCTGTGTTTCTTTTTTTTGCGTCATCTTGCTGGGTCAGCTCTCCGTGTGTGCGGTGCCATTCCTGGGCAGGCTTCATTTCCTTTCGCGCTGGGCGGCTCTCCTTACGGGGCACACTCCTTGCGCGTGGGGCTCCCCTATGCAGGGGACACCCCTGCGTGGCAGGGCACTCCTTGCACGCATCAGCACTGTGCATGGACCAGCTGCACACAGGTTGAGGAGGCCCGGGGTTTGAACCGCAGACCTCCCATGTGGTAGACGGATGCCCTATCCACTGGGCCAAGTCCGCTTCCCTCTTATTAGTTTGAACTGAGGTTGCATAGGGAAGATAAGTGAAAAGAGAGGAAAAGTAAGTTTTAGAAAATGGAGTTTTCAATCAAAATTTTAAAGTGAAATGTTTCTTAGTTTATTTTAAAGATGATATAAACATTACCTCTTGAAGGTAGGGAATCAAAGAATTTTGACAGAGAATAAATTAGAATAACTTTAGTACTATGTTAATGTTGATAATAAAGTGGTTTTTAAAAACAAAACAAAACCCTAATTTAAGGAATAATTTTAGGTGACAGAAGCACATTTTATCTCTGACAGGTTTTTAAAAAAAATGTTAAAGTATGTCATTTATAAAAAGTCAAATACATTGAAATGTAAATAATTTTCTGAACAAAATCCAGTTGTATAAGTTGCAGGGAGTTTTGGACGCACTGAAACATAAAATTTTTACATATTTTAGTTTGTAAGAACAGCCAATCAACTTCAGGAAGTAATTCCTTGGCATTGGGGAAAATAGACATTTACTGGCTAAATTTCAACAAAACATCTACTTAGGTGGTGAATGAGATAAAACCTGAGAAACAAGATAGTAAACCCTGCCAATAGCACATTTGTCCATTTGGCTTAATGTGTCTTTGTGAGGTTGCCATTTTCAGCAATGACAGCCATTAAAACAAAGATTAAAATACACTGAACATAGAATGCAGCTTTTAATTCTCTATTTTAGATTTCACCTCCTGGCCTCTGCTTCACCCTTGAGTGTTTTCTGCTTTTCTCTTCACCTGTATATATTGATGGTTTAAGTCAAGCCTCCTGCTCTGCAAGACCCCATCAAAGTTCTAATCATTCTGTTTGCAATTACCTGTGCATTGCTCTATCTCTCCCACCTCACCATAAATATTGTTTAAAAAAAATTTTTTAGCTAATCAATTATATTGATACATATTAATAAAGCATTCAGTTCATCCAAAGTGTACAATCAATGATATTTGCTATAATCACATATTTGTGCATTTACCACTTCAATCATTATTAGAGCATTTTCATTATTTCAGTAATAATATTAAATAAACAGACAAACAAGAAAATTCTTCACCTATCAATTTATGGTTCCCCTGCTGTATATAGCTGCTATTTCTGGCTTTCTTGCACAATTATTTATTTATTAAGTAGTACTATTGAGATATATTCACATACCATGTGATCTAAATCTAAAATTGTCTTATGTTTACATATTATATAAGTGGAATCATACAATATGTTACACAGTATATTTAGTTCACAATAGCGCAGTCATACAGTATTTGTCCTTTTGTGTCTGGCTTGTTTCACTGAATATAATGTCCTCCAAATTCATCCATGTTATCATGTGCTTTATGACTTCATTTCTTCTTACAGATGCATAATATTACATTGTGTAAATACATCACATTTGGTTTATCCATTCAGCAGTTGTTTGACTCCTGGGTTGTTTCCAGCTTTTGGCAATCATGAATAATGCTGCTATGAACATTGGTATGCAGATATCTGTTCATATCACTGCTCTCATTTCTTCTGGGTGTATACACAGTAGTAATATTGCAGGGTCACATGGGAAATATGTATTCACCTTCTTTAGGAACTGCCAAACAGTCCTCCACAGTGACTGTACCATTCTATATTCCCACCAACAGTGAATAAATGTTCCTATCTCTCAACATCCTCTCCAATGCTGGTAGTTATCTTTTTTCCCCCCTAAGATTTATTTATTTATTTTTATTTTTATTTCTCTCCCCTTCCCTTCTCCCCCCCAAGTTGTCTGTTCTGTGTGTCCATTCACTGTGTGTTCTTACGTGTCCGCTTGTATTCTTATCAGGGGCACTGGGAAATTGTGACTCTTTTGTTGTGTCATCTTTCTGTGTCTGCTCTCCATGTGTGCGGTGCCACTCCTGTGTAGGCTGTACTTTTTTCGTGTAGGGCAGCTCTCCTTATGGGGTACTCTCCTTGTGCTTGGGGTTTCCCAACTGGGGTGATACCCCTGTGTGGCATGGCACTCCTTGTGTGCATTAGCACTGCGCGTGGGCCAGCTCACCACATGGGTCAGGAGGCCCTGGGTTTGAACCCTGGACCTCCCATGTGGTAGGCGGACGCTCTATCTGTTGAGCCAAATCCGCTTCCCTCTGTCTTTTTAATAGTGGCCATTCTGATAGGTGTGAAATGATATCTCATTGTAGTTTTGATTTACATTTCCCTAATCATTAGTAATGTTGAACAATTTTTCATGTATTTTTTTGCCACTTGTATTTCTTCTTTGGACAAAGTCTGTTCAAGCCTTTTGTCCCTTTTTTAATTGGGTCATTTGTCCTTTTATTGTTGAGTTGTAATATTTCTTTATATATCATGGATATTAAACCCTTATTGGGCATGTGATTTCCAAATCTTTTCTGTCATTGAGTTGGCTGCCTTTTCACTCTATGGATAAAGTCCTGTGAGGTGCAAAAGTGTTTAATTTTGAGGTGGTCCCATGTATCTGTTTTTTGTTTTGTTGTGCATGTTTTGGGTGTAAGGTCCAAGAAACCACCACCTACCACAAGGCCTTTAGGATGTTTCCCTACAGTTTCTTCTAGGAGTTTTATATCCTGGCTTTGATCCATTTTGAGTTGATGGTTGTATAGGGAGTGAGATAAGGGTCCTCTTTCATTCTTTTGGTTATAGATATCCCATTCTCCCAGCACCATATGTTGAAGAGATTGTTTTGTCCCATTAACATGGATTTGGTAGGTTTGTCAAAAACCAGCTGACTATAGAGGTGAAGGTTTATTTCTGTATTCTAAATTCTTTACATTGATTGATATGTCTGTCTTTATGCCAGTACCATGCTGTTTTGACCACTGTAGCTTTGTAATACGTTTCAAGGTCAGGCAGGGGAATTCCTCTCATGTAGCTCTTTTTTAGAATGCTTTTGGTTATTCGGGTGCACTTTCCTTTTCAAATGAATTTTGTAATTGCCTTTTCTATTTCTGTTAAGTAGGCTGTTGGAATTTTGATTGGTATTGCATTAAATGAATCAGTTTGAGTAGGATCAACATCTTCATGATATTTAGTCTTCCAATCCATGAACACGGAATATCTTTCCATTTGTTTAGGTCTTCTTTGATTTCTTTAAGCATTATTTTGTAGTTTTCTTTATATAAGTTCTGTACTTCTTTGGTTAAATTGATTTCTAAGTATTTGAGTCTTTTTGTTGCTATTGTAAATGGAATTTTTCTTCCTGATTTCTTCCTCAGATTGTTTAAAACTAGCGTACAAAAACATTACTGATTTTTGTGTGTTTATCTTGTATCCTGCCACTTTGCTGAACTTATTAGTTCAAGTAGCTTTTCGGTAAACATTTCATAATTTTCTAAGTACAGGATCATGTCACGCACAAATAGTGAGGATTTTACTCCCTCTTTTCCTATTTGGATGCCTTTAGTTTTTTTTTTTTGTTGTTGTTGTTTTGTTTTCTCTTGTCTAATTGCTTAGCTAAAACTTCCAGTACAATGTTGACTAGCAATGGTGGCAGGGCATCCTTATCTTGTTCCTGTTCATACACAGAATGCTTTCAACCTTTCCCCATTGAGTACAATTTTGGCTGTGGGTTTTTCATACATGCCTTTTATCATTTTGAGTAATTTTCCTTCTATTCCTGTCTTTTGAAGTGTTTTTATCAAGAAAGAAAACACTTTCTTGTTGACTGCCTTTTCTGCATCAATTGAAATGATCATGTGGTTTTTTCCTTCAGTTTGTTAATGTAGTGTATTATGTTGATTGATTTTCGTATGTTGAACCAGCTTTGCATGCCAAGATAAATCCCATTTGGTCATTATGCATAAGTCTTTTGATAAGCTCTTGGATTTGATTTGCAAGTATTTTGTTGAGAATTTTTACTTCTATGTTCATTAGAGAGATTGGTCCGTAATTTTCTTTTTGTGCAGTGTCTTTCTCTGGCTTTGGTATTAGGGTGATGTTGGCTTCATAAAATGCATTGGGTACTTTTCCCTCCTCTTCAGTTTTTTGGAAGAGTTTAAACAGAATGGTGTAAATTCTTTGGAAATGTTTGGTAGAATGCACCTGTGAAGCCATCTTGTCCTGGACTGTTCTTTGTTAGGAGGTCTTTGATGACATATTCAATCTTTTAAAATATGATTGGTTTATTTAGTTCTTGTAGTTCTTGTAGTGTCAGTGTAGGTTGTTTGTGCATTTCTAGGAATTTGTCCATTTCTTCTAGCTTTTCTAGTTTGTTTGCATACAATTTCTCATAATATCCTCTTATGACCCCTTTTATTTCTGTGGGGTCAGTTGTAACTTCCCCTCTTTCATTTCTGATTGTATTTATTTGTATCCTCTCTATTTTTTTCTTTTTCTTTTTTTTTAAAGAAAGGGTTCATCCATTTTATTGATCTTCTCAAAGATCCAGCTTTTGGTTTTTGATTTTCTCTTTGTTATTTTATCTCAATTTCATTTATTTCTGCGCTAAATCTTTATTATTTGTTTCCTTCTGCTTGCTTTAGGATTGGCTTGCTGTTCTTTTCTTAGTTTCTCTCATATTCAGTTAAATCTTTGAGTTTATCTCTTTTTTCTTTTTTAATATAGGCATTTAGGGCTATAAATTTCCCTCTCAAGACTGCCTTTGTTGTATCTGATAAGCTTTGATAAGTTGAATGCTTTTTTACATTCATCTCAATGATATTACTGATTTCACTTGCTATTTCTTCTTTGACCCACTGATTATTTAGGAGTGTGTTGTGTAGCCTCCACATATTTCCAACTTTACCTCTTTCTTGTCTGTTATATTGATTTCCAGTTTTGTTCTGTTATTATCTCAGGAGGTGCTTTGTATAATTTCAGTATTTTTATATTTATTGAGAGCTGCATTTTTCCCTATCATGTGGTCTATTTTGGAGAAAGATCCATGGGCACTTGAGAAGAATTTATAAACTGCTGAGTTTGGGTGCAATGTTCTGTTAGGTCTAACTCATTTATCAAGTGTTCTGATTCTTTGTTGATCTTCTGTCTAGTTGTTTTATCTAATATTGTGAGTGGTGTGTTTAAATCTCCAACGATTATTGTAGAGATGTCCATTTCTCCCTTCAGTTTTGCTATAGTTTGCCTCATGAATTTTGGGATACCATGGATAGATGCATAGATATTTATGACTGTTTTATCTTCCTGGTGGATTGTCCATTTTATTAATATATAATGGCCTTCTGTATCTCGTATAACTTTTTTGCACTTAAAGTCTATTTTATCCAATACTAGTATAGCTACCCCTTCTCTTTTTTGGTTACTATTTACGTGGAGTATGTTTTTCCAGCCTTTCACTTTCAGCCAGTCTGTATCCCTGGGTATAATGTGAGTCTCTTGTAAGCAGCATATCTCTTGCCACTTGCTCGCTGTCTGCTCTCTGTGTCCATTCCCTGTGCATTCTTCTGTGTCTGCTTGTCTCCTTTTGTTGCGTAATCTTGCTGCGCCAGGTCTCCACGGGTATAGGCCGTCAGCTTTCCATAGGCGTGGACCGTCAGCTCTTGTTTGCCGCCGGCCAGCTTACCTTCACAAGCAGGCCCTGGGGAGCGAACCCAGGGCCTCTTATATGGTAGATGGGAGCCCAGTTGATTGAGCCACATCTGCTTCCCAGCCTATATCTTTTGATTAGGGAATTAAATTCATTCACGTTCAGTAATATTACTGTAAATGCATTATTTACTTCAACCTTTTTATTCTTCGGCTCTCATATATCATATCTTATTTTTGTCTGTCTTTTTATACTTTTAGTTGTCCTTTCTGTTAGTCTTTTCTATACTTCCTCCTGACCTCTCTTTCCTGTCTTTTCCTCTCAGGGTGTCGGACTCCCTTTATTTTTTATTTTTATTTTTTAAAAGATTTATTTATTTATTTATTTATGTTCCCTCCCCCCTGGTTGTCTGCTCTCTGTGTCTATTTGCTGCATGTTCTTGTTTGTCTGCTTCTGTTGTTGTCAGCAGCACAGGAATCTGTGTTTCTTTTTGTTGTGTGATCTTGTGGTGTCAGCTTTCTGTGCGTGTGGCACCATTCCTGGACAGGCTGCACTTTCTTTTGCGCTGGGCAGCTCTCCTTACGGGGCACACTCCTTGCACGTGGGGCTCCCCTGTGCAGGGACACCCCTGCGTGGCAGGGCACTCCTTGCGCTCATCAGCACTTCGCGTGAGCCAGCTGCACACGGGTCAAGGAGGCCCGGGGTTTGAACCGTGGCCCTCCCATGCGGTAGATGGACGCCCTAACCACTGGGCCAAGTCTGCTTCCCTGGACTCCCTTTAATGCTCCCTGCAAAGGCATATTCTCTTTTTAAATTTTTTTTTTTTTAAAGATTTATTTATTTTATTTAATTTACCCCCCTCCCCTGGTTGTCTGTTCTTGGTGTCTATTTGCTGCGTCTTGTTTCTTTGTCCGCTTCTGTTGTCGTCAGCGGTACAGGAAGTGTGGGCGGCGCCATTCCTGGGCAGGCTGCACTTTCTTTTCACACTGGGCGGCTTTCCTCACGGGCACACTCCTTGCGCGTGGGGCTCCCCCACGTGGGGGACACCCTTGCGTGGCACGGCACTCCTTGCGTGCATCAGCACTGCGCATGGGCCAGCTCCACACGGGTCAAGGAGGCCCGGGGTTTGAACCGCGGACCTCCCATATGGTAGACGGACGCCCTAACCACTGGGCCAAAGTCTGTTTCCCTTTAAATTTTTTTAAAGATTTATTTTATTTACTTTATTTTTCTTTTTATTCCCTCTCTTCCAGATGGTTTGGTTGTGTGTCTGCTCATTGTTTGCTCGCCTTCTCCAGGAGGCATTGGGAACTGAACCTGGGACCTCCCACATGAGAGGCGAGTGCTCAATAGCCTGAGCCACATTTGCTCCCTGCAGACTGTTGCATCTGCTGACTTGTGGCATCTGCTTGCTGTGGTGGGAGGCAGCGTCTAGCTTGTTGGAGCAGGAGTCGGCGTCTAAGCTTGTTGCAGGGGGAGGCAACATTTAAGCTCATTGTGGCAGAGATAGTGTCTAAGCTTGTTGTGGCAGGAGGCAGTGTCTGAGTTCGTTGTGGTGGGAAGTGTCTAGCTCTTTGCAGTGCAAGGCGATGTCTGCTCATCTTCTTTTAGGGGAGGCATCCAGACCTGAACCAAGGACCTCCCATGTGATAGGTGGGCGCCTAATGAGTTGAGCCACACCCACTTCCCAAAGATGGATTCTTTTTTATGAACTCTTAGTTTCTATTTGTGAATATATTTTTTTAAAGATTTATTTATTTCTCTCCCCTTCTCCCCCCCCCCCACCCTTGTTGTCTGTTCTCTGTGTCTATTTGCTGCGTCTTCTTTGTCCACTTCTGTTGTTGTCAGCGGCACAGGAATCTGTGTTTCTTTTTGTTGAGTCTTCTTGTTGTGTCAGGTCTCCATGTGGGCAGCACCATTCTTAGGCAGGCTGCACTTTCTTTTGCGCTGGGCAGCTCTCCTTATGGGGCTCACTCCTTGTGCGTGAGGCTCCCCTACGTGGGGGACACCCTTGCGTGGCATGGCAGTCCTTGCGTGCATCAGCACTGCACATGGGCCAGCTCCACACGGGTCAAGGAGGCCCGGGGTTTGAACCGCGGACCTCCCATGTGGTAGATGGACGCCCTATCCACTGGGCCAAGTCCGCTTCCCTATTTGTGAATATTTTAAACTCACCTTCATCTTTGAAGGAGAATTTTTATGAAAGAATTCATGGCTGGTGGTTTTTCCCTTTCAGTATCCTAATTATATCATGCCACTGTCTTCTGGGCTCCATGATTTCTGATGAGAAATCCGTATATCGTCTTACTAGTTGTCTCTTGTATGTGATGGTTTGTTTCTACCTTGCTGTTTTCCTAGTTTTCTTTTTATCTTTAGCATTTGACAATCTGAGTAGTATGTGCCTTGGAGTAGATCTATTTGGATTTTTTCTAATTGTAGTATGCAATGCTTTTTGGGCATGTAAGTTCATTTCTTTCATGAGAATTGGGGACTAAGCACTGTTAGTTTTCTATTCAGGTGTTCACATTCTTCTTTGTATCATTTTTTTTTTTCTTTAAAGTTTGCTCAATCTTTTATTTATTTTTTTGTTTTAGGAGGTACTGGGAATTGAATCCAGGACCTTGTAACCTCGTACATGGGAAGTAGGCACTCAACCACTGAGCTACATCCACTCTCCCATGAGAGTTGTTTTTTTTTTTTTTTGTTTTGAGGAGGTACTGGTGATTGAACCCAGGACCTCTTAGATGGGAAGCAGGCACTCAGCCACTTCAGTTATATCTGCTTTAGCCCTATGGTCTTACAACTCATTGATTTGATTTAGGAGATTTGTATGAACCTTGTTGATTAATTGTTTCAAATCCTGTATCTCATCTGGGGCTTTGATATCTTCCTTTGCCTGAGTCGTATCTTTCTTTTTCTTAGCATGGCTTGTAATTTTTTGGCTGATATCTGGGTATCCGATTGTGATGATGTGTTTTCTCTGATGCTCAATTCCTCTCTCACATATGAATTCAGTGATGGAAAGCTGAGTGTTACTGCTGTTGTTTGATTATTGGTTCACCCTGTTCTAGCTCTTTAGGATCGTCCCTGTTTAGTTGCTCAGAGCCAGGCCAGGTACGTAGTAATGGGTTGTAGACCTTCCAAGTCCCTTAGGGAGGGAATCTGTAAAGGCCTGGAAAAACCTCTCATTTGTTTACTTTTAGTTTTCTTTCATACACTTCCTTGGTCTGCCAGCAGATAGTCTTTTTGTCCATCTGCTGGCAGGCCAAGGAACAGTGTGACAGAGATTCCTGCCTCAGGGCTGTTTGGAGCCTCAGAAACCATAATTTCTCAGAAGCTTTCTCCAGCCTTTGCCATAGCTGCCTCCCTTTTCCTGGGTAGGAAATAATTCCACTCCCCTCTGTGTCCTCACCAATCAGTCTGGGTCAGTAGGGAGGGTGTTTGAGAAGGTCAGATTTCTTTAATCCCATGCTAGGTACCAGGGCAAAGAATGGCGTGACCCCCACCTGGCCTGGAAGTGCTCGTGGGACACAGCAGACCAACTTTGTTGGTCAAAAGGTGAATCAGCCTTAGGCTGCTGTCCCTCTCTCCCCTTTCCTGGAGAGATGAACCCCTGCTGTTCTCTCTGTCCATAGCTATCAGTCAGAGGCTAGAGAATTCAATGCTGTCCACCCCAAAGGTGGGGGGATGGTGCCGGTTGCTGCTGCAGTTTTTACTCACGGAGTTTTCCCATAAAGTTTCTTTTCCTTTGCCCCTCTTTCTTTTGGGTAATGTCCATCTTTCTCCTGGTGTTTTAAGGTCTAGAACATTTTTTCCTGGCTTTGTCTACCTGTCCTTTAGCAGTTTTTCTGGGAGACAAATGAGTCCTGTGTCTCACTAAATCTCCATCTTCTCCGACATCCCATAGTTTGAGTATTTATTTAAGTTATGTTATTAGGAAACTGTTAAAGAAGATTAATTTTTAATTTCTAAATTTGTGCTCCTTCTGTATAACAAAATTCTTAGGTTGTTATATTTAAAACATTGCAAATGTTTTATTATCAAAAAACAGATGTTTCTTTCTTGCAGTGTGTCCCATTGAATTCCAAGTGACAGAATTTATGAAATTTATGAAAGTCTGTGTTTGCCTTGCTTTGGCCATGGAAAAAAGTTACTTTTTGGATGAGATTCAGAGTACATTTGTTATGATCAAAGGGTTTTTAGGAAGTTCAATTTAGTAAGAAAAAAACAAACAAAAACCTGTTCCTCCGCAGTCCACTAGGGGATACTCCAGTACTTAGGAAGAACATCCAATTGCTACTATAGTAAATTTAGTGTAATTATTGATTTCTTATTTGTTTACACACATGCACACATGCACACAAATGAAGTAGACCTTTAGGACTGGCTTCAGGTATTATTTGATGAAAATATTGTTCATTAAGAAGAATTTGTTGCATTTTTTAAGTGTACAGATTATAATGTGATTCTTGGCCACTTTTTATAGCATAGCTTTCTTCACTATATCATGTTGTATTTCTAAATATTTATCTTGGAAGGTATGAAATATGACTTTAGATACACACAAAGCAGAGGATAATTCAGGCTGCTGTCTGAGGTATTTGACAAACTTTATTTTTTTAAAAAAATTATTTATTTATTTATTTCTCTCCCCTTCCTCCCCCTGCCCCAGTTGTCTGTTCTCTATGTCTATTTGCTGTGTGTTCTTTTTTGCTTCTGTTGTTGTCAGTGGCACGGGAATCTATGTTTCTTTTTGTTGTGTCATCTTGTGTCAGCTCTCTGTGCGTGCGGCACCATTCCTGGGCAGGCTGCACTTCCTTTCACACTGGGCGGCTCTCCTTACAGGATGCATTCCTTGTGTGTTGGGCTCCCCTATGCAGGGGACACCCCTGTGTGGCACGGCACTCCTTGCGCGCATCAGTACTGCCCGTGGCCCCACACGGGTCAAGAGGGCCCGGGGTTTGAACCGCAGACCTCCCATGTGGTAGACAGACGCCCTATCCACTGGGCCAAGTCTGCTTCCCTGACAAACTTTAATATTATATAGTTTTTTTTCTAGTAATTTAGGTACAATGCAATGTTGACTTAATGCTCTAAAGAAGAAAAATATAAATTTAGAGTTTAAAATAGCGAAGTTTCAATGAAGAATGTAAGCTCTTCTATATATTAAGAAAAGGTTATCATACATGTTTCAGAAAATAATTTGCTTGACTAAAATTTTATTCTTAATTTACTTACTTTTCCTAACTCCAGTTTTAAATTTCTCCTATATGATATGATTATAGTTCTTCCTTGTTGCTTGCATTTCATTCCTTTATACCTGGTATACAGGTGCTTAAAGGTTAAGAGAATTATCAGATTTAACTCATCAATTTAACCTGATTTCTGCTATTTATAAGTACGACAAATGTGCAAAGCCAGGTGCCATTATGACAGCATGATTTGAAAAATAGAAAGTCAGGCACTGTGATTATAAGAATAAGAGAAGAGGTAAGTGGATGTAATCCAAGCAATTGGGCTCCTGTCTACCATATAGGAGGTCCAGAGTTTGATGCCCAGGGCCTCCTGGTAAAGGCACGCTGGCCTATGTGGCAAACTGGCCTATGTGGTGAGCTGGCCTGTGCGGAGTATTAATAGCCCTACTTAGGAGTGCTGCCTTACAGGAGTGCTGGCCCATGTGGAGAGCTGGCATGGCAAGATGACGCAACAAAAAGAGACACAGAGGAGAGAAAATAAGAGACATAGCAGATCAGGGAGCTGAGGTGGCACAAGAGAGTGATTGCCTCTCTCCCACTCCAAAAGGTCCCAGAATCGGTTTCCAGAACCGCCTAATGAGAATACAGGTGGACACAGAGAGCAGACAATAGAGGGAGGGGGGAGAAATAAATAAATAAGTAAATCTTAAAAAAAAAAGAATAAGATAAGAACAAGTGTATTTTTTTGTTTAGTAAAAATGAGGTAGTATAGGAATTACTGAGAATTTGTTTTTAATTAGGTCATAATTTTATAGGATATTATAAAGGTAACAGTGTTAGGAGGGTTGCCTTTGACATTCTTATAATGGTTTTTTTTTGTTTTGTTTTGTTTTGTATTTTTTGTATTTTGTCCCTATTTCCCTAGTAAAACTTCAGAAGAGCTAGATTTTGGCTTAATTTGGCCTTTTAGTTTTGTGCATGACCAAGACACTAGCTGTACATATCTATGGTAGAGTGAAAGCCAGGGTATTCCTATGGACCATTTTTCATAACTAATTCTGTAACTACAGAGTATATATAGTTAAGTACCTTGCTTTATACAGTGACTAGTCAGTAAGTGAAACATGAGTCCATCGTATTTTTAATATTGTGGCTATAGTCAAAATGTCACAATATCATAGTTACTCCTCTGCCTTTATCCTTTTTTGTTTGCAATAAAATATATTTGTTATTAAAGGAAACATAAAAACAAAATGAAGACCATTTATGTTGCTTTTATTTAAGTTCAAACTGTTAATTTTTATATGATAGTTTCCAGTTGATTGTCCAATTTCCTCCCTAATTAAAGTTTGAGGGTATAATTGTTTCCTATTTCATACAACACAAACTGTTTCTTAGTAAATTATTTTGAAAAACTTCTTTGTGATTTTTAATTTTAATAGAGTAGAGATTACTTAAATGTGGGGGAAGGTGTATATATGGAATGATTCGGTACAGAAATATTAAGCTTGTCATACTATCATATACCATCTAATTAAGATAGAAGAGTTGGAAAAGATCAAAATATACAGTATCTGGATTTTAAATTAAGAAGTCCAATAGTTTACTACTCATTAACTGGTGGAGATCAATGATTTGTTTTGTTTTTTTAAAAAAAATTTTTCCTAATTAGGGTTTTATAATTCTCATCCTTATGCTATAATACAAGTACAAAGTGTTGGGAAGATCCATTTGTCTAGTATTGGTCCATGGAGGATTTTATCACTATCATTGTTCTGGGTTTCCTCTTCTGATTGTGATATTCTTTATGTGGCCTTTATGTCAGGTCAGAGAAACACTATTTTCAAGAAAACTGAACATGACCTCCAGTCTAAATGGGGGTGGGGGTAGGGGGGAGAGGGACCGACTGTGATTAGAAGGGAGTATGGGAAATAACTGGATAGCTGTTTGCTTCTACTTTTTCCTTCTCAGCTTCTTCCTTCCCAACTCCCTTACCAGGGCTAGAGCCTTAAGTTCTTTAAACACTCCAGAACATGAAGAATGTCATAATTTTTGTCATTAGTCTTTCACATCTTGAAATGCAGAATTGATCTGGAAAGTTAATGCAATTCAAGTATCATTACAACTATTAAATAATTTTTTTTTAATTTAATTTTGAAGATTTAACACATTCATATAGTTCAAAATTGAAGAGAGATACATTTAATCTCCCTATCCCTCTGTCTTTAGCCAGCTATTATCTTCACTAGGGCAATGTTCCCAGTTTAAATATACTTTTCTTTTTTTTAGGAGGTACCAGGGATTGAACCCAGGACCTTGTACATGGGAAGCAGGTGCTCAACCACAAAGCCACACCCACTACCCAAATATACTTTTTTTCTCTTCCCTTCCCTCCCTCCCCTTCCCCTGCCACCACCTCTCCCCCACCCCCACCCCTGCCCTGCTGTTTTTGCTGTGTCCATTTGCTGTATGATCTTCTGTATCGATTTCTCTTTTTTTGTCTTCTCATCTTTCTCCTCTAGGATTCACTGGGATTTGATCCTGGGGACATCTGATGTGGAGAGAGATTCCATGTCAATTGAGCCACCTCAGTTCCTGGTCTCTGCTGCTCTTCACCTTGACTCTCCCCTTCGTCTCTCTTTTTGTTGTGTCATCATCTTGCTGTGTGACTCACATGCGCGGGTACTGGCTTGCTGCGCGGGCACTTGCCTCGCTGCACAGGCACTTGGCTCACTGCGTGGACACTCATGTGGGCACTCAGCTTGCCATGCAGACACTTGTTTGGGCACTCAGCTCACCACACAGGCAGTTGGCTCACTGCGCAGAAACTTGACTTGCCACATGGGCCCTGGCTCGCTGTGCAGGCATACTTCTTCTTTTTCACCAGGAGGCCCCAGGGATCAAACCCTGGGACTGCCCATATGGTAGGTGGAGGCCCTATCATCTGAGCCATATCCGCTTCCCTCCCCAAATATACTTTTAACATTTATCATCTAAAGGACTTTTTGGTATATGTGTATAATTAAAGTTGACAACATGTTTTTTAAGAGACAGACACTCTAAGTTTTCATTATTCAACAATTATTTTGAGCACTATTAGGCATTTCCTTAGTACTGGGACTACAGCAATGGACATTGTCCCTGTCTTGATGGAGATGACATTGTACTAGATGGAGACAGACACTAAATAAATATTTATTTACTGTATCATGAGGTCAGAAAAATAAACAATAAATGGACAGAATAATAGGGGAGGTACTGTTTGGATAGAATGGTCAGAGAGAGTCTCTGCTAGGGAGCCATCTGAGCAGAGAATTGAGTGATCTGGAGGAGTGAGATCATGACTTTTGGGGGAAAAGCATTCCAGGGTGAAGAACAGAAGACCAAACTTCTGGAGAACAGCATATATTTCAAGCAAAGGTATATCTCCTTTAGGAATGGTGGAGGGGGTCAGATTGGCTGGAGAGGACCCTTGAATATATAGAGAAGGCGAAGGTAAGTGTAATCGGGAGAGAATGCTGAGGAGCCAGTTCGTAGAGGGCCCTTGTATACCCTGTAATGGATATTTATTGAGGCAGGGTTTAGATTTGAAAGGCTTACCCTGGTGTGCCTTGTGGAGATTAAACTCTTTGGAAGGCCATTGGTAAAAGTAGAGATACTAGTTATGAGTCTAAAGTAGTCATAGAATATATAACACTGTATTATATACAATTAGCTTTATAAAATTGAGTTAGGATTACTTCTGCCTCTAGATTTGACTTCCACCCTTAAAGAATAGGGATAAAAATAAATGATTTCATGAAGCTATTAAGAATTTCATGTTAATGGTTTAGAAGATAATTTTTAAAAACTTTTATTGTTTACTGATGGAACTTCATGGAGAGAAAGCAGATCTTCATGTGTGTTCTTATTAATAATTTTTTGTTACACTATCTCATGAGTTTTTGTTATTGCTGTAGTTTTTTAAAATCACAACATCCATCTTCTAGGCAAAGATAGTTTAATACTAACTTTAACTCTAATTTATGTTCTAATTTATTTTTATTTCTATTTAAAATAAGATGATACATTATGATATAAAAAAGGCCATGAACACAATCATAAGGATGCTAATTTAGATGGAAATATTTAGATATATATTGTAAATAGAAATTCCACACCCCTGAGCAGTCGTTCCCCAGCCCTGCATAACCACTAATCTAATTTCATCTTTATAAATTGATTTATATTTACGTTTTGTATAAATGGAATCATAAATAATGTACTTTGTGTCTGTTTTCTTTCACTCAGCATGTTTTTGTCTGATATTAACATCTTGTATTAACATACGTTTATTCAGTGTCAAAGAAAAATGGTCTTATATATGCAACTTTACCCATATTTATATTTCGCATGGGGTTTTACTATGCTATATAGTTCCATGTTACATTTTTTAACTTTCTTTTTAGTAATATACATGGCCTTAGACTTGCCCTTTAAACCACTGTCATACCACACAATAGTACTCCTAGTTACAAACATGCTGGACTTTCATCTTTTCTGTTCATTTCCAAAGATTAAAACACATCCTTTTTGCCAATTGTGCACAAGTTAATAACCCTCAGCTTTCCATTCTCTAATCTTATTCTATTTATTGCAACTTTTTTGATGTCCAGGTAACTAGAAGTACATTGTCATAGTATTGCTGGTTAGAATCTTTAGGACACCTAATTATTATGAAATACCTAAGGATATTTTTAGTAATATTTTGTCTTGCATAATTGTTTAAATAAATTGAATGGAGAAAATGTATTTTAAGCTAGTTTTTAAAAAAATTTTTAAATAACTTTATCCCTGAAATCTTGACATTATTATTTAGCAAGCCAGTTTCTTACAAGTTCCAAAATTTTGAGGTAATAAGGATGTTAAAATATCAGTATGATGAACCCTAAAGAAGCCTATTGGTATAAAAATTTGTGTATATAATGATCCTAGCCAAAATGGGGAGAGGGGAAGAGGGCTTGAAGCTGCTTATAACTGAAGTGTACTCTTTGTGGAAGAGTTGTGAAAGAAGTTACTTTTTAATGAGCAGTCCTTGTTGCTAATCAGAGGCAAACATAGCCATTTATACTGATAGTTGGTTATAAAAATAAAGCATTGATAGGAAAGTCACAACCAATAATGAAAGAGAACACCTTACTCTGAGCAACCAGCATCTGTGTCTTTAAGGTGATATACACATAGTTTTTCTTGGTCATGAGTGTTGTTTTTTGTTTTTTATTTTAATTTCTTTTTGTTGAAGTTTATCATTCATATATGAACATCCATAAACAATAAGTGTATAGTATAAGTTGTGAACTTATAGAACAAACATGCATATCATCATACAGGGCTCCGATATATTACCCGACCAACAACACCTTGTATAATTGTGAAACAGGTGTTATAAACTGTGAAAGAACATCATCAAAACATTACTACTAACTAAAGCCAATGTGTTACATTTGGTATATTTTTCCCCCACCCAACCTGGTTAATGACATCCTGCATTAATAGTATATACTTGTTATCATTCATAAGAAAAAGTTCTCATAGTCTGTTAGCCATAGTGCGTCTTCCACCACAGGATACATTGTGTTATACAGTTCCATGTTTTGTAGAATCCATTCCAAGTGTACTCTCAGTGGCTTTCACATTCTTTGCAGGGTTGTGCTGTCATTACCTCAGTCAATATTAGAACCTTTTCATTACTCCAGAAGAAAAAATCCCATACCCCTTTATACTCCCTTATTGTTGTCCCTTAGAATTGATATATTTTCTTTGCCATTGCTACAAAAAATTACTATATTACTATTAACTATAATCCATAAGTTACATTAGTTGTAATTTTCCCGTGTGTCATCATATACTTAACACTTTGTAAAGGAAGAACATTCTTATACTATTAACCACAATCTTCATCCACCACGACAATCACTGTTATACAGTCCCTACATTATTCTTTAACTTCCTCTCAATTGAAATATTACATCCGCAAACTACCCCTTTTACCACAATCACATTTATAAATCATCAGTTTTAGTTATACTCACTATAATGTATTACCATTAACTCTATTCATTTCCACACATTTATAATAAACCTTATTAAGAATTCTACATACATTAATACTCCGCTCCCATTTTCAACCCACATTCAATTTCCTAGTAACATATACTCTAGAGTTTACCTCCATGAGTTTACTTGTTTTAGTTCATATTAGTGAGTCTTGGTCATGAGTTTTAATAAGTAGTGGCCCATGTAATACAAATTGTGTTTTTTAATTAGCTAGATTCAGTTCAAATTTTGAAAACTAATTATAAGAGAAATACCTCTGTCTGTTTCATTTACCTGAAAGAATAACTGGAAAGCACAGAGCAAAGCTTATTTGTTATTATTAATAAATATAATAAAATATAGCCCCATAGTTTCCAATGAAAGTAATAATAACAGGCAAGCAATAAAAATGTCCCTGAAAATGAAAAAGGAATATTTGTGTTATATAGTAAATAGACTTAATGAGAGAAGGTCATATTTAACATCAGTAAATATTGAGTCAAACCAGTAGACTTGCTTAAGAATTTAAACATTCTCTAAAGCTCCTTCAAAATAAAAATATGTATAAAAGGAACTAAGCATTCTCCTATTTCCTTATTTTTGAGACATATTTTACTGTCCCTTTCCTAAAAATTTGGAAGGAATGTAATATATTCTTGCAATATTATAATTTTTAAGAAATATAACTGTTAAAATATATTATTTCTATCTTTTTATAAGTTTTATCTACTCAATTCTGAAACTAGTGTAGATGTTTAAAAAATACAAATGGTTTGTTAGTACTGTAAATAACTTAATCTAGCTAAATTTTTTCCTCATGTGTACAGTGGGATAATACTAGGTTTATCTTGCGGGATTATAAATGAGTTAATATCTGTAAAGTTCTTCCCACATAATAACTACTGATTAAGAATGTAAATTTTCTGAATTCAAATCCCAGTTCTGCTACTTATTAGCTAAATGACATTGTAAAATTATTTAACCCTTTTTGGCTTCTTTGTTCTGTCCTTTTGAGTCTTCCATTTCCTTAAAAGGTTGTCTGTGTTTGTAGCTCAGTCATTTTCTCACTCGTTTCCTGCTCATTGAAATGTGGGGATCTAGAGGCCTTTTTTAATTTTGTTTTTTCAGTCTGAACAGGCAGTATTTCTGCTTGTACATAAAGTTTTTATGATGAGAGAAGTTACAGTATACTCATATGCTGATGGAAGTGATCCAGTAGAGAGCGCGTGAGGGTGGAATTAATGATATAGAAGAGAGAGGAAGAATGGCTAGAGCTGATATTAAGTTGGTGACAGTATTTGGAGTTAACATACAAGAGAAGGTGTGGCAGTTTGATATTATTTAAAAATTCCAAGAAGAGATATTGATTATGTTTGTAAACTGGTCTGTTTCTCTGGGAATGATACCCTTTGATGGTGTTAAATTCATCGACTTTGTGTTTACTTGATTGAATCAAGATTAGGGCTTTGATTTGACCACATCATTAGGATGTGCAGGGTTGAGTCCCTGCCCCCTTGGTGGGCTATATAGATGGACGTTCAGTAAGAACACAGAAGTAGACACACACAGAGGTAGACACACAGAAGAACACAGAGGAAGGCAGATAGCTCCATAGACATGGTAGAGGCCCCGGGAAGAGAGATGAACCATTCATCTGATAGTTTATAGCTGACTTCATGAAGAGACCAGAGCAGCTGAGCCCAGAAAGAAACGAGCCTCGGGAAGAAGGACAAGCCTTATGCCAGCCTACAGCTGAGATTGGAAGAAGCTGGACCTATGGGACCTTAAGAGGGAAGAGAAAGGCTGAACCCTCACAGACATCGCCATCTTGCATGAACACATGGCAACAGACTTTGGGTGAGAAACCACCTCTTATGGTACCTTGAGTTCAACTCTTTAGGGCCTTGTAACTGTAAGGTTCTATCCCAAATAAATACCCTTTATAAAAGCCAACAGATTTCTGGTATTTCACTCACCATCCCTTTGGCTGACTAATACAGAAGGGATTGGCTATGTGTGAGAGACAGATAGTTGTTCATGTCATAGGAAGGAAGGCAGAGCATTAGGAGGTGTAGATAATGGTAGAATGGGTGGTGATTGCTTTAATTTTCTAAGCAAGGTCATCAGCTAAGAGTGAGAAAAGGGATGAGGAAGAGGTTTTAGATGTTTGAAAAGGATGAGAACATGCAATTATTATCTAGGAAAGTGGAAGTGAATAGAATAGGGAAATCTAGTATGATTACTAGGCAGTGTTAAGGGCCCATTTGAGGTTTAAATTCATGAATTAAAAGTGAGGCTACTTAAGCTTGGTTCTGTGCTTCATTTTCCTCCGGTCACATTCATTTCAGGAGTATAAGAATAGAGAATTTGTATTTAAACCAGGCTTGTGGTTTTGCAAAATTTGTATATCCAAGTGAGAGAGCGACATGTAATTATAATGATGGATAATGGCATTTAAGCTACATAAAGAGAGAATAGAGGACTTCAAGGGATGAGAGACAGTGTAAAATAGTTGGATCAGTATATTGGAGATCCTGTGGGGTGTACATGCACTAGAAGAAATGAGATAGAAAGAAAGTGGTATTCAAAAGGGGTTGCATGAAATTGAGATTATTGAGAGAGGGTGCATTGGGCAGTGTGACTAAGGTAGGGTTATGTTTAGTGTTTTGATCTTCACTGGAACCCTATAATGTAGTTGGTGTAAGCATCAGTGAGAAAAGTGAAATTCACAGAAGTTGGGCAATTGCTACAATGTCCCAAAACTAGTAAGTTGGCTACCTAGGACTCAGAGCCTATTATTCTAATTCTTAGTACTTCTTCTATCATGCTACATCAAATTTCTGAGAATTTAGTAACTTGTTGTGGTGGTTTGAAGCTCTGTGTACCCCAGAAAAACGTCTTAAACCCATTTGTGTGAATATAAACCTTTGCGTAAGTAGAACCTTTTGGTGAGGTTACTTCAGTTAAATTATTGTGGCCCAGTCCAGTCAGGATGGTCTTTTTGTTTGTTTGTTTTAGATTTTAAAAATTTAACCATTTATTCCTCCCCCCCCCCCATTGTCTATGTTCTTTTTAGGAGGCACCAGGAACCAAACCTGGGACCTCCTGTGTGTGAGAGAGGTACCCAGTCACTTGAGCCACCTCCACTCCCTGCTTGTTGTGTCTGTTGTTGTGTTTCCTCACTATGTCTCTTCATTGCATCATTTTGCTACATCTTCTTGTATCACTTCAGCTCACTGTCTTGCTCATCTTCTTTAGGAGGCACCAGTAACTGAACCTGGGACCTCCTGTGTGATAGGTGAATGCCCAACTGCTTGAGCCACATCTGCTTCCCCAGGATGGGTCTTAATCCTGTTACTGGAGTCCTTTAGAAATAGAATGAGTTCAGACATGAGAAAGAGAGCCACAGAGGAAGCATCCAGAAGCTGAATACACACGGAATCCAAAGAGAAAGGAGTGACCCAGAGATGCTGCTCTTTGCCTTGCTATGTGACAAACTAAGAACCAAAGATCACCGGCAGCCAGCCCCAGAATACCAGTCTTTGGGAATAAAACGTTGCCTTGACGACACCGTGATTTGGATTTTTCCTAACCTCAAACTATGAGAGAATAAATTGCCAGTGTATAACCTGACCCATTTCATGGTATTTGCTTAAGCAGTCTAGGGAACTAAAACACTAGTTATTTCCTTTCTCTGAATCTAAAATGGCAGCCTCAAGACAAGACTTTAAGAGAAATGTTCATGAATAAAGTTATTTTCCTTTACAGAACTCTTCAGAGACTTAACTCTGGGGTAAGGGAATGTTAGAGGGTGTTGGGGACTGAATCATGTCCCCCATAAAAGACATATTCAGGTTCCAACCCTTGATCCTATGGGCGTGAACCCATTTGTAAATAAGATCTTTAAGCATGTTATTAGTTAAGGTATACCCAAACTAAATGAAGGTGGGCTTTAATCCAATATGGCAGAAGCCCTTATAATCAAAGTAAATGGGACACAGAGAAAGAAGCCACAGGGAGCAGCCAGAGCTGGAAGGCAATGGAACCTGGAAGAAAAAAAGAGAGGATGCTGCCAAGTGCATTACCATATGATGGAAAAGCCAAGGACCCCCAAAGATTACTGCCCAGCCAGCAGATACCAACCCTGAAAGGAAGCAAGCCTTCTAGCCTTTGAAAGTGAGTCAATAAATTCCTGTTGTTAAGCCACCCATTGTATGGTATTTGTTTTAGCAGCCAGAAACTAAAACAGAGGATTTACTGTTGCTATTATTACCTAATTGATTTTATTGAAAACACGTATAAATTAGGAGGCTTAAATATGACAGTTTTGTTTTAAACTCCCTTTTGTAAGGAGGCTTAAGGTAGTGGTGGATGGAACAAATAAGAATGCACTATTCTTCAGTGGCATGTCTGGGCAGACAGCTGTGCTATTAGAATGTGTCTGCCCAAATTCATGTACATTCTTTATGCTGGCAGTTTGCATCAATCCAAATCTTTAGGAAAGAATTACTAGCTATTGGTCGATGTCCATTTGGGATACGATTCTCCTTTCCCCTGCAATGAGGTAATAGTCACTGTTCGTTTTCTTTGTGTTCATAAGCATTTAGCTTTATGACAGAGGGTAGGCTTTGAAGAGTTCTTAGAATGTGAAAGAAGAATGAGGGACTTAATTTAATATAATATGAACTGATGTTTATCAATTTGAATGTTTACCATAGTAGAAAAATGTCTAAATTTCATATAAAATTTTAACATGTTTCAGTTTTGTTGGTTTAATTTTCTGTTTAAAACATGAGTAGTTCCTTGGAGATGATCTTAACCTTTGGCCAAAAGAGCTCTGTTTTCCTCTCTGCTACCATTCCTCTATCTCCTTCCTGTTCCTGGCACTGAAATTTTGTACCTCACTAGAATGGTGTCTAAGATGACTGAACAAGGGAGAAGAAAGGTTGTAGACCTTTGGCAGCTGATCATCCCTCTCCTCTGAAGCCTTTATCCCAGCTCCTCAGAGGTAATGTTAAATGTTAGGGTGTATACAACTCTGATCTTGTTACTTCCTTGCTTAACAGGCTTCATTGATTTCCTACCATCTTCAGGATGAGGTTCAAACTCCTTAGCAGAGCATCCAAGCCTTTCATAATCTGGTGCCTGCCCAGTCCCATACTAGTCTCTAGCTATACTAAAATACATGTAGCTCTCTGAACATGGTGTGTGCCTGGTGGTCAAGAAACATTTCTTGCATGAAGGAATAAATATATTGTGGTGTTTTTTGGTTTTTGTTTTTAACATGAATTTCTATGGCTAACTGGACTAAGACTCATGTCAGGAATCCTCTTAAGAGACCTTCTGTGCTTATGTTTATACTAGGAGGTACTCTTGCTCTATGATACCAAAATATTCAGGCCACTCTGTATTATAATAGTTGTTTTACACTTTTCTTTCTCCTATTAGTATGTGAGATCCTGGAAGGCAAATGATTGTATATCATTTACTTTAGTACCCTACAGCTCTGGGCTAGTTCTTCATAGGCACTTTTCTATTATAGAAAGCCTTTAAGGTAGCTGTAGCCCTTGTTTCCTAATATTTATGTTATGTAATGTTATATCCAGGAGTTTTAAATTTCGTTTCCTTGTCTTCCCAAGGTGAAAATTTCTTAGAAACTTGACCTGTGAAAACATCAGTATTCCAATGAGTATTTATCAATAGCAGTCATTAAGTAGTATAATGCTATTGCTTATTAAGTGATTAGCATGCTAGCAAGGAAGATTAGAATTGCAGATTTTGTCTTTGTATGGAGGAATTAACTTGGTTCTTTAAGTAGTTGGACAAGATTATATAAACTTTAGCTTTCCAGATTAGTATATTGGAGTTTTGCAAATGTTAAATCAGTGACTCATTAAATTGCATTCCTACTTAAGATGTAATGTACTGCTAATGCAGTTGTGTTTCCTGATTTCCACTCTTTTTATCTACGTTGCTTTTCTTTTATGGTTTCAGGTCAAAAGTGGTGTAATCTGGATGTTATTTAGAATGACTTAGTCAGTGGGTGATACATTATTTATTCCTATGAGAAGACTTTATTTTAGATGTTATTCCTTTTAAAAGTTTAGAATCTTACTCATTTTACCATAAGTTTTGACTCTGTTCCTAACTTAAGTTTAGTTTAGAAGAAACAATAGTCAAGGAAAGTTTAAGCATACTGAAAATTTATGGGAATTTTTGCTCATATATCTAATATAAAAATTTATTATATAATTACCAATTATGTAAAAATCCAAATTTATTCAGATAAAATTTTTAATTAATAAATTAGGCTTTAGGATTGAAGACTTTTCTGATGACTCTTTTTTTTTTTTTTTTTTTTTAGTGTAGGTCAGCTCTTCCATGCCAGAGCCACATATATATAGAAGATCAGCTTTTATGGAATTCACTCTTAGATAATTCAGTGTGCATGGTCATGAACTAGTATACCTTGGATGAGTCTCTTAATCTCTCTTTTTGTATCTCAGTACCTTATCCTTTAAAATGGGGGTGAGTTAGTATAATCTGTATAGTTTCTTCTATCTCTAAAATCCTGTGACCCTGGATTTACATTTAACTGCCATGATGCTCACATTTGTTTTTGTTACCCCCGCCCCTTTTAAAAGAGCATTTAACTATTTGATGGGAGACAGAATCTCCATATGCCTGGAGACACACATGTATGCGAGTGCGAAATACCTTCCAACTCTTGTTTATTAAACATGAATTATTTTACAAAAGTTAGTTTTTCAAAGACTTTTTCAAGTATGTCTATATTGAAATACCATAAACTTTTATTAATTTGGACTCTGGCTGTAAGTCTGTATTTAATCTTAAACTGGGCAAACAGACATTTACCTTTTGCACAATCCTTGTCAAAAAGGTTTTGCTACACATTATTCCACATTAGTGATATGAATAACATGAATGAAATATTTAAAACCTATAAGAAAGCAGGCTGTTTTTGAGAGTGTAGTACCATTTGCATTAAGACAATTGTTTCTAGATGCTTAATGAAAGCTTGATCACTGTAGATAAAGGGGAGGAAGGAATCAAGGATAAATGCAAGTTTGAAGCCTGATAGAATAGTAGCTGTCATAACAAAAAAATGGGAACTTTGGAAAAGAAGTATATTTATTTGGCATATGAACAAGAGCTTAAGTCAGTACAAGTTTTAATACAGTTGTTACTCTCAGTAGACTTTTGCATTTTGGAACCTGAACCTTTTACTGCCAAAATTTGTGTGTCTTATTGTATGTAATCTCTGATATATTATTATAAGTACATTTATTGGTTTCAGATAAGAAAGGAAGCAGTGGTAAGAACGAACACCCTTCTGAATCCTGCCCATATTCCCAAGTCAAAGTGCTTCCTAAGACCTATAGCTTCCCTGAAGAAGAGTATGTTTGGCAGGGGATGGTATGTCATCACTATTCTTGGAACTGGCGTTGACTGTTTCTGTGCCTCTTTGGCAGAAGCTAGAAGGGCTGGGTTGGATCTCAGGGCATCTTTGGAATAATTAGGATGCTTAGTGTAGCAGCCCAGCTTGCTACCAGGCTCAGTCATCTTAGTGTTTTGTTTTGTTTTTTATTCTCCCCTTCCCCTTGTGGCTTGCTCGCTGTCTGCTCTCTTGTCCCATTTTGCTGTGCGTTCTTCTGTGTGTCTGTATTTATTTTTTATTTACTCCCCCTTCCCGCCTTGTGGCTTGCTTGTTTTCTGCTCTCTCTACCCATTCACTGCGCACTCTTCTGTGTTTTCACTTGTCTCCCTTTTTCTTGTGTCACCTTGCTGAGTCAGCTCTCTGCAGCACTTGCGGGTCAGGCAGCACTCTGCAGCACTTATGGGCAGGCAGCTCTCCGCGGTGTGCGGGTGAGCCTGCCTTCACAAGGAGGCCCTGGGACATGAACCCGGGGCCTCCCATATGGTAGACAGGAGCCCAACTGTTTGAGCCACAGCCGCTTCCCCATCTTAGTGTTTTAATACTTGTTCTGGTCAGAAACAGGAACCTGTGCCTCACTAGTCCATTTTTTCCCCCTAGGCTAGAGTGTTAAATTAAAGCTTGTTTTTCTTTTGATTTTATTCCGAAATTTGGCACATCAGAGCAGGGTTTTATTTTTCATGAATGTTCAACTGCTTGTATTTTTCTTAGTATAGGAAAATATAGCAATACTAAAACCAAAACCTGCCTGCTGTTTCATTACTTTTGTTTTCTTGAATAGCACTTGAATATGTTTGCCTTTATCTGCCAAGATAAGATATTCTTAGAACCTTAAGAAATCTCCTATGCGTATAGTTAAAAAGGAATTTCAATTGATTTTTAAAAAAATTTTTTATTGAAGTATATCATTCATAAGTGAGATGGGATTGTGATTCAATTGATTTTTGATTAATTTCTTTAAACCTCTTGACTAAAGAGACTATGGTAAGAATTTGGATAGTCTGTAATCTCCTTTATTAATTTATTTCATCATTCCATTTAACCAATCTATGTATCTCACTGCCTGGGGCATGAGCTCACATTCCCATTTATTAGACTTACAAGACAGTGGCATGCCAGACAGTAGTAAAACCTAGGATATCTGTCTGCTAGGAGACTAAAATTAAGAGCTAGATGTTTACTCCTTAAGGCCATCTATTTAAAGACCTAGTTTGTAAACAGAGAGTAGTTCTCCCCTCCTCACCCACACCACAGGTAGCTAATTTGTTTCTTTCAGGTAGCTTCAAACTTGTACCCTTTGTCTGTTCTAATACTCTTTTTAAGCCCGAGATATTTACTTTTGTTTTTGTGAAACATTCTTGACAGTGTAAGGGTGGCCTCTGCCAACTTCACGTCACTGGTGATGGCTTTTGTGTTCTGAAGCCGGGCAGGGAACAGAAGGCCATTCAAGCAATCAAGGGAATAGGGAAAGGAGCTAGCTGGCTGGGTATCTATGAGCCAGGTCTACCATCCTGCCTCTTTATTTTTCTCTCTCTGGCGTTGGGTATCCACAACTTCCTGTTGCTGCTCTAGCTATGTATTTGTTTTACCCTATCCAACTGTGCTGCCCCCACCCCCCAAAAAAACACATAAAGTATTTTTTTTTTTAAAGATTTATTTATTTAATTCCCCTCCCCCTCCCCTGGTTGTCTGTTCTCTGTGTCTATTTGCTGCATCTTGTTTCTTTGTCCACTTCTGTTGTCGTCAGCGGCATGGGAAGTGTGGGCGGTGCCATTCCTGGGCAGGCTGCACTTTCTTTCGCGCTGGGCGGCTCTCCTTATGGGCACACTCCTTGCGCGTGGGGCTCCCCTACGTGGGGGACACCCTTGCGTGGCACGGCACTCCTTGCGCGCATCAGCACTGCGCATGGGCCAGCTCCACACGGGTCAGGGAGGCCTGGGGTTTGAACCGCAGACCTCCCATGTGGTTGATGGATGCCTAACCACTGGGCCAAGTCCATTTCCCCACATAAAGTATTTCATATCTTCTCTCCTGTTTCTGAAATGAAAATAAAAAGTGCTCTAAGAAATTTTACGGGGAATAACAAAGAGGAAATATTTTGTGGAGAATAAGTTCCCTTTTATATTTCCCTACCTTTTCATTTTTGCTTAGAATTAGTAGAAAAGTAGAGCAGTTATAAAAAGGTTGTAGAAGGTTTTCAGAGTACACCATGGACTGAATGAAGTAATATATACTTCAAAGGATTTAAATTCATTTTCAAGCATATGACAAGTTCAGGAGTGGCAGCTAAGGGAATAGCAAAGAGAACTATAATAATATTGGAAAGACTTCGGGTTCATCATCTGTCTGCAGGTATTAGGGTATGTATAAACCCTTGTTCCTTGTTCCAAAGAAAGGAGGCAGGAGTAGGGGAATAATAATGTTCCTAGGTTATATAGTGGAGGGGAGGGAAAGTCAGAGGAAAACAAAGGAAGAGAGCCTGTTAGTGAAGGGAGGCTCTGGAGCGTTTTGTAAGGTATATATATAAGTCAGTATATAAAAAACAGGAAATGCCTTTTTTCCTGCTTTACATAAAATTTGTTATGAACATATCTATGTTGTTAATAAGGACTAATATACTAAAAATGCTTGTTTACTAATCTATTTTTCTTGCAAGTAACATCATACTTCAAGCTTTGAGGGAGGGGAGGTGTAATGTATCCTTTAATTTTTTTTTCCCTTTATATAAGGACTTATCATTCAGTATTCAAATGTCATTCATTTTCAGTTTGTTCGAATTAGTATCTAGATCAGGTCTACACATTGTAATGATATATTTGATAATTGATGTGATAATCAAAAATGTGTTCTCTAATGCAATTGATATATATTTTAAGTCACTGTTTATTTCTAGATCCTCTGCCTTCACTCTTGATATTATTTTGGGAAGACTGAAATGAAGGGTTATTATTTCTAAAAAACCAATGAAAGACATTCTAACTATAAAATTTGTTATTATAATATAAGATATTTCCTGGATATGAGCTATTTCCTAGAACATCTTTCAAAACCATTTCTTGATTGTTTTGGAAGAAACTAGAAGTGTTATGAAAGATATTTTTGCATATAGAAGTAGTTGTGTGTGTGGTTTTTTTTAACTAAAACTTTTCTTTATAATTTAGGATTTTGAATAATTTAGAAATGTCCAGATGGGGCTTGTTATACTCATATTTTAAAGAGTTCTCTGTAATATTCTTTATGGACATTTGTCTGATTTGTTGATTTAGTATGTTCAGAAGAGTTTCTTACTTTTAGGCTCTTCCATATTTATTTGTAAAAGGTGATAAAATAGTCTATATGGCAGGATTTGAGAAACACCAGCAGTGTATCCCTGCCTACTTGTTAATGCCTAAAATTCTTTCTTTGGGGCATTTATTTTATCTTTGGCTGTGTAACCTATTCAGATGTAAGTATTTCTGTAGGGAGAAATTCATTGCCATTATATTTATATTAACATTTTAGTACAAGTAACTCATCAGATTATCTTTTAAGTACTGAGACTCTAGAGCATAATTATTTTAGAGACCCTGCCCTAGATCTGAGAGTAAACACTCCCCAACTGTTCTTGTCTAGTTAAAATAAATGGAATCTGTTCTTTCCCTGCTGTTCTCACCCTGCATTAGTCAAAAGAAGGCTGATGCAAAATACCAGAAATCTGTTGGCTTTTATAAAACGGTATTTATTTGGGGTAGAAGCTTACAGTTACCAGGCCATAAAGCATAAGTTACTTCCCTCACCAAAGTCAGTTGCCATATGTTGGAGCAAGATGGCTGCAAAGGTTCAGCCTCCCTCTTTCTCTCTTGGCTCTGTGGTCCCAGCGTTTTCTAATATCAGCTATAGACTGGGATAAGTCTTGCCTCTCTCCTGGAGCTTGTTCCTCTCTGAGCTCAGCTGCTCCGTTCTCTCCACAAGGTCAGCTGTAGACTCTCAGGTGAACAGTTTGTCTCTCTTCCTGGGGACTCTGCTGTGTCTAATGGAGCCTTCTCACTTTTCTCACATATCTGCTTCTCTGTGTATTTACTTTCCCAGGCTCCAGCATTAAAACTCCAACGGTCCCCTCTGCCTTGTTATGTTCTCTGCGAATCCCCACCCACCTACTGACATGGCCCAATCAAAACCCTAATCATGATTTAGTCAAGTAAAAGTGAAACCTATGAATTCAGTGGCCCAGAGGAACAGACCAGTTTACAACCATAATCAGTATTTCTTTTTGGAACTCACCAAAAATATCAAACTGCCACACACCCTACAAAGATAAAATCACTTTAGCCCTTTAGGTAGAAAAAGACTGACTTGGACAGCGTGTATATACATACATGTATGTGTGTATGCACAGAGTGATAGGAGTATCATGAGAGGTTAAAGACCCTGAGAGATAATGGGATAGAGTCACCAAGAAGGGTCAGGAAAGGAGGATGCCAAGCAAGGCCTATTTTACAATCTTCCCTAGGACCAGACTTGATTAAGGAGTTTTCTTGAAGTATAGCATGTATCCAACTTTTAATTCCAGTTTTTTCTATTTGAAAATGCTGATCATCTATTATTTATTATTTTTAAAGTGAATTAATTTGCTTTTCACATTGTATTGAATTATTTTGCACTCTAGCTCAGTGATTAGTTTCAGTGAGGGGAAAGGTATCTGTTTATGGTTTCTTATGATTTTTAAATTTTTTCTTTCTCTTGGAAAAATACCAGTATTCAATAAGGAACATCTGTGACTAATCTTAGGTTTAAGTTTTTTCTTCCAATGATTTTATTGTTCTTTTTCAGAAAAGAAAAAATAAATTATGCAAGGCTTTTCTGGATCCATAACAACTCATTCTTTGAAGGTTCACAGAGTCCCTTACAGAATTTTATTTCTAGTCTTTGTACCTAGGTGTAGTATAATTAAGTTGCTCTACTTTATTTCATAACAGTATAAAATGAATTTATTCTAACCAAATCTCTTACTTAAGCTCCTTGAGAACAGGATATCTAATCCTTTCATCTTTGTAGCTTCCATAGTATCTAGCAAAACAGTAAAACCCTACTGTTAGTGGGGTCTAAAATGTGATGCATTGTTATTAAGAGGTTAGTAAACAAACAACAAAAAAAAGGTTAGTAAAATTATCAGTTTGACCTGTGCATACAACAAGAATTACATAGCCAGCCTCCAATCTTGTTATATCAGAGCTGTAGTGTCTTGGACAGAATAGCTGCTCAAATTTTTTTGAATTAATGAATTACTGTTTGTATTCACTAATGATAATATAATTTATTTTTTAAGTCCCTCCTTTCCATTTAATTCTTTGTTATTCTCAAATACAACTATATTGGGGATTTGTATTGTGTATTTTTTTAAATAAAGGTATCATTAAATAAAGGTATCATTTTATTTCAATGACTAAAATAACCCACCTTTGTTACCATGTTTTTCTCTAGAATTAAAATAATGTTCTTAAACAATTCAACAAGAATTACTTCAAGTTATTTCCTATACTTGATCTTCCCTGCTTATACTTCTTATACCTATTTATAAAGTCTCTTGGTCGTAATGTTCATGCTTCTGCTAGTGGTGGTATGGCAGTTTGATATTGTTTATGAATTCCAAAAATAAATATTGGGTTATGTTTGAAAACTGGTCTGTCCCTCTGGGCATATTTGATTATATTGGATTAAGAGGTTTCACTTTTACTTGATTAAATAATGATTAAGGCTTTGATTGGGCTACATGAGTAGAATATTGTATCCCCACCCCCCTTGATGGGTGGAGACTCACAGAGAAAAGACATGGCAGAGAACAGAGTGGGGAGTTTTTTGAGCTGGAGCCCAGAAAGTAATCTCACAGAGGAGCAGAGCACATGAGTTCAGAGACAATTGAGCCCCAGGGAGAGAGACAGAGCTGGTCTCCTGATAGTCTTCAGCTGGCCTTGTAGTGGAGAGAGCAGGGCAGCTGAGCCTGGAGAGAAAGGAGCCCCAGGAAGAGAGGAACCCAGGAAGCCTGAACTCTTGGCAGACTCTGGCTGCCATCTTGCTCCAACACGTGGCAACAGACTTTGGTGAGGGAAGTAACTTATGCTTTATTACCTGGTAACTGTAAGCTTCTACCCCAAACAAATACCCTTTAAAAAGCCAACAGATTTCTGGTATTTTGCATCAGCACCCCTATGACTGACTAATACAGGTAGCATGATTGGTGTTTTGAGGATTGGTTAAAACCCTTTTTTGGATCAGATGAATCTAGGGCAGAAATCAAGTCACACACTGATCATCATTCAGCCTGGGAACACCCAGTTCAGAGGGTCAGCATAGAAAGAGCTTACAGTCTTCAGGCTTCCTCTAGTTATTGAAACAGATTCCCAGGAATACAAGTCAGCAGAGCCTGAATCCTGGAGGTTGAGTTTTCTGAGAAATTTTGATAAACATGACTTTAGATCTCAGAACCTCCTTTCAACATGACCAATCCAGGAGTGATCCTGGGTCAATCTAGAGTTTGAACCCACCCAAGGACTTGGTCCACAAGGAAGAGAGGAAATCTAAGTTCCACGGCCCTCAGCTTAGGTTATATCAAACCAACAATGGCTCATTTGCAAGGCAGGAACTAAAAAGACTCCATAAGGTATTTTACTTGTGGTTGCAGCTAGAAGAACACAGCAAGGAAGAAATTATTTCTCAATTGGTCCTGGAACAGTTTGTGATAAGTTGTCACTGCAGAAACAGGTCCATTTTGAAAGAGAAATGGGATTCATGTGGAAGAAACCTGGAGAAACTCTTAAGATCTGACCAAGGATTGCGTGAAGTCACCTGACTTTGTCCATGTCCACACACAGGGACAGAAAACCCTCTTCTTTGAGAATATGCCCTTAAGAGAAGTCATATTCATCTCATGGAACAAATACCAGCAGGAACCCTAAGAGGAGAGAGCATGAGAACCCCCTTCTGAGGTCCCATATGCTATTTTCCTTCAAACAAGATAAGGAAATGAATATAAAGAAGACAACAGTAACATTTCTGTGAAAACCAATCAAATAAATGACAGTATTACTTGTCGAGGCAATCAGGTACCTTTCCTGGTTATTATTCAGGAAGATAATAACCCTAAGGCTGAAGAGTGGAGTGTCTCTTGGGAGAACTTGCACAACTCCAGAAGAGCAGAGATTGGCCCCTCCAGATCCCAGGAAGGATCCCTGGAAGATCATCTATCAAAATGTCCCTGTGGAGGTGGGACCACAGTTTTTCTCTAGACCAGCTCAAACCAGCCCTAAGCCTGCCCCTACCAACCAAAGCAATGATGGAACATCTAGGTGTGGGGTAAATGAAGAAAGAGTCCATAGACCCCCCCATATCATACAGATATGAGGACTGCCCCAGAATCTTTAGTATCTCTCTCGGTTAGAAGCCCACCAGAGAAAACACAGGAATGAGAGAACATTTGTTTGTGTTGAGTATCACAAAGATTACTTCCAGACATCAGGCCTTCATGTGTACCAGAAGATTCACATAGTGAAGAAGACCTTCAAGGGGAGTGGATGTGGCTCAAGCGGTTGAATGCCCGCCTGCCACCACATGGGAGGTCCCGGGTTCCATTCCCAGTGCCTCCTGAAAAAAACAAAAACCAACAACAAGCAAAACAAATGAAAAATCAACTCAGGGAAGCCTATGTGGCTCAGTGGTTGAGTGCTGGCTTCCTGCATACCAGGTCTCGGGTTCAATCCCCAGCCCCCAGTACCTCAAAAAAAAAAAAGTAGTTCTTCAAAGGCAGCATATATGAAAAGTCCTTCAGTTACAAAATCATCTTGCGGGCTCACGAGAGAATCCACACTGGAGAGAAGCCCTGTGTGTTCCCTTTGCAGAAAAGCTACCGCCAGTCATCCTTATACCACTGCCATGGCTGACCTACCAGAAAATTAATCTCAAAAGTGATTCTGCCACACCAAAAGCTACTATCTATCTACTGTCCCCATATCAGATATATTTTTAATTACCCAATATGCCTAATATTTCATGCAAAATGGTAATTCTTTTAGTAGGGAGATCAGATACAGATTGGTTACTTGAGTAGAATTTTTCTGTCCTCCATCTTCCTATATTATGTGATACCCTTATTCAAAGATTAAATTTACCTGAGGAAGACTTCAGAGAGAAAAAGAAATAAAACAAAGCAACAACAACAACATTCCTCTTTTGTACAAAGGATTTATTCTTGTTTATGCTATATTTTTCTGATTTTCATTTGGAATTCCATTAGAATTGATACTTATCTGTCTCAACTTCCTGAAAAAATTAAGGCAAGCAAAAAATAGGAGAAAATACTCTGAAGTCTTTCAATACTACCCAGTATATCCAAGCATTTCTATTTAAAGGTAAGAGTTTTTTTTTAAACAAATCAATTTTTTTGACACATATTAATAAAGCATGTAATTGATCCAAAGTGTACAATCAATTGTATTTGGTATAATCATCCAAGACTAGTTTTTAAATGAAATTAGACTATATGATCCTCTGTTGATATTGTGTAGAAACTCAAGTCTTGACTGCAGGTCACTGTAATCAACTCAGTGTTGATTGACTTGAAATTTCTACCACTTCTTATCAAATACTTTTGGCTTTATTAATATTACTATTAATATTAATAAATGAACAAGAATTTGGATGAAAATTTGATGCCTCAGTAATTGGGGTAGGAAGTCATACTAGTTACTGTAATACATCATGGTCTTCAAACTTTTTCTATACATGAAGAACTTCTAGAACTTATCTAAGTGGGGAAAGGATGTGACTGTAAAGGGAACAGCTCAAGGGAGTTGTTTGGTTGAAACTATTCTGTGTCCTGATTGTTGTGGTGATTACACAAATCTATACATATATTAAAATTTATGGAACTGTACCCAAAAAGAAAAAATTGCACATTTTTTGGGTGACATCTAAAATTCTTTTTCTTTACCAGTTTAATGAAAATGTTATAATTTCTGATGTATTATAAATAATTATATTTTATTATAAAGGTGTTACATCATTCTTTTGACTGTATCCAGGAATCTAAGTACTATAAGCAATTTATTATCTGCCATCCTTCATTTTTAAAAGTTACATGGACAAGCTTTTTTTTGACAGCTGAAATTTTAAATTATTCCTGTTTTTCTTTAGATTTGTGTTTCTATTCCACTTCCCTCAGAATTTTTATCCTAGTGTATTTTTTTTTAAGATTTATTTTTTTATTTATTTCTCCCCCTCCCCCCGCCCTGTTGTCTGCTCTCTGTGTCCTTTCGCTGTGTGTTCTTCTGTGTCCACTTGTATTCTTGTCAGTGGCACTGTGAATCTGTGTCTCTTTTTGTTGCATCATCTTGTTGTGTCAGCTCTCCATGAGAGTGGTGCCACTCCTGGGCAGGCTGCCCTTTTTTCACACGAGGCGACTCTCTTTGTGGGGGTGTACTCCTTGCGCGTGGGGCACTCCTTGCGCGTGGGGCACCCCTACTTGGGGGACACCCCTGCATGGCACGGCACTCCTTACCTGCGTCAACACTGCACGTGGGCCAGCTCACCACACAGGTCAGGAGGCCCTGGGTTTGAACCCTGGGCCTCCCATATGATGGGTGGATGCTCTATCAGTTGAGCCAAATCTTCTTCTCCCTAGTATAGTATTTTATTGACCATCTAAACTGTATCATAGTTTTCTGCACCTAAAATGGGTATATAATTTGAAATTGAAATAAAATTTATTTTAGTTTCTGCGACTAAGCATTTAAAATTTTTATGATTGTTTATTATCCAATCAAAACAATATAAATATACATTTTGATAATTAAAAATAAAATTTTATGGAAATGCATTGTATCAATCAGCTATTGTTGCAGTAATGCTATATATTAATAATGAGTAAACTGAACATCTCAGTGGCCTGAAACATCTTTTTTTTCTCCCCCCTCATGAACCTGTGAGTCAGCTAGAATTTGACTGATGCCAGCTGAACATGTCTGAGTTCAGATGGATTTGGCTACAAGCTCCCTGGTCTGTTCTTTGTATCTGGTACTAGGCATATTCTTCTTTTGGAGATAGCAGAAGCACAAGAGGGGTGAGAATCAAACCACACACAAAACCTCTTAAGACCCTATCTCACAAATGGCATGAGGTCACTTTTGCCCACATTGTTGGGCAAAGAAAGTCATATGACCAAGTCCAGTATCAGTGAGGCAGGGAAATAATACTGTGCCTACTCTATTGGTAGGTACTGCAAAATCTTTTGGCATAGGATGTATGCCAAAAAACTATATATTATAATATGTGGAATTATAATTCTATAACAGGAAGGATTTGAAAAATTGGAAACAATCTATCTTGCGTAGCTCTTAATAAGATAATTAATGCCTGTGGATATTATTTACTGGAATGAGACATCTAAATAGAGATTGAAAGCAGTCAGTGTTAGCTGGGCAATGGTCAGAAATATTTGGGCCTGTGGCAGCATCATTTGCCAAAAGGAAAGAGAATTTGAGCAACTACAGAGTTCAATATGGCCTAAGCATAGGGTGGGAGGGTAATCACTGGGTGATTACCAAAAAGAGAATGGGCAGGAGAGTAAAGCAGAACTCACTGCAAAAGAATGTTTTATGCCATATGAGGGAGATTAACTTTGATTTGGATACAACAGGGAAACCTTTGGAACGTTTTTAAACAGAGTAATGATGTGATAAGATTTTCTTATGCTTTAGAAAAAATCATCTTTGGCTGTTTATGCAGATTTGTTTGATGTTAGATAAAACCAGAGACTGTATGACCAATGAAGAGGCCTTTGCAAAAATTCAAGTGAGGAATGAAGGTGACGTTACCTGAGTTAGTGGAATTAGAGCTGGAAAGAGTTGTTGAAACTACAGAAAACTAATTCGAGCTATTTTCAGCCAAGAAGTAAATTAGTTAGATTCTCTCATTCGTATATAATTTGAATGTTAGAACAAGGGCCATTTTTCAGTTAACATATGTCTTCTATCTTTAATTTTATTAAACAGTGTAAATGTTAACAGTTTGTGTTAAAAATGATTGTAAATAGTAAAGCTTAAAAAAATGTCAGTTTTTAATATTATGCAGGATATTTTCCATTTGAATTCCTTGGGAAAAGAATTAATAAACTAATAATTATTAAGCCTCAATCTTGTTTTATTGAGGCTGGAGAATCATTATTTAGTGACCTAGTGAATATTTTGTATTTCCCTGGTTTAACTATTTGCCTCCTTGTCCATAATCCAGAAAACTCAAAGTATATATCTGAAAGAAAAATTCTTGAAATTGTTATTCCTCTTTAATGGCTTCTAGTTGCCACCAAGATAAATCTGAATTTCTTGGCATGGCACTCAAGAAATGCACTATCCCCATTCCCCAAAAACAAACCATTCCCCAAAAACAAAACAAACCAATACTCTGCCCTCCTCCCGCCCCAGTTTTCACTATACACTATGTAGTTTGCTACCATTAATTATTCTTTGCTTAGAATGCTTCTTCCTCATCATCCTACCTATTCTAGATGGTCATGTAAAAATGACTTTCTACGTTAGTGTCTTTAAACTGGAAATAATACATGGGGGCACAGATGTCATCTTTTCAGTTTACTGATGTATCCTTGAAAATTGTTACAGTGCTTGGCACAGAGTGGATATTCAGTAAATTTTTAAATAATTAATACATTGATGAATTATTGATAGTCCTGCATTTTAGAGTTTACTGTGGGTTGAGTTTTGTATCTTGATATGTACCCAGACTCATTCATACACATTCCTTGTACAGAAACTATAGTATATGTTTGTATGTAAGCAGTTGTTGCATGCTTGCATAGTCTCAGTGAAACAGCTGACTGCTTGGATTATAGAGGATTGTGTTGTAGAGCTTCAGGAATGATCTAGGTTTATTGCAAGTCCTTCCCTAGGAATGTCAGCTCTGAAATTGCATTGCAGTCACTGTACCAGGTGCTAGCTACATTGCATTGACTTTGGGAATTCCATGAGGGAAAGAGGATTGGCACATTCCTTTCATCGCTTAGATATTTCATTACCTTTTGCCTGAACAACATAGACAATCATGTGATTCTGCTAAATGTAAAGGTCTTGGAATGCTGAATTCCACAGATTTTATATGTGTTTAGGAAAGACTCAGTTTCTTCTATATTATCACAATTCTTTACAGAAGGATATTTATTTATATCTAAAATAAGTGGAAATTTCAGATACAGGTTAAACTGCAAATTCTCATCAGTGGGTATTGCTAAATTTAGTGTTCAGTGGGTGACATTTATGACATTTAATTATTTTCATAAAACTTGGTGTATATGTATGTCAACCCATTTTTTTCTTTATTTTATTTTTTAAATTATCATACAGTAAAATAGACTTCTTTGGTGTATAGTTCTATGAGTTTGAGCATGTGTTGATTCATATAACTCCATCATCAGGATGCAGAAAAATTCTGTCATACCAAAAATCTCCCTTGTATAATCCTTTTGTAGTTATATACATTCCCACTTCTAACCCCTGGCAACCTTTGATCTGATCTCCACCACTATAGTTTTATTTGAGAGCGTCACGTAAGTGCAGTCATACAAAAGGTATGTAATCTTGCAGCTGGATTCCTCTAGGTTCTTGGCTATGTTACGAAAAAGTACTTAAGAACATGCTGGTTTAGTTAGGCCAGTAGTTTATTGAGAAAATGGGAAACAGAACAGAAACATGAGAAAATAACAGATTATGCATTCCCAGGTATATGTGTGGGTGCTCTTGGCAGAGAGACTTTTTTTTTTCAAGGTCCCAAAGGTTTTATAGCTACTCAAGGCCAATGATTTGTACATTCTAGTTTGCAACTTTGAGAGACAATAGTAAATAAGCTCTGCCAAATACACACTCCCAGCTAACTTTTACAGTCATTCTTTGAAATGGCGTCTGAGTCCAAACTGCTTGTTTCTTGATGTAGCTTTTGTTTATCCCTGAACACAGATCCTAAATTCCATATGCAGTCTCCAAGTTCAAGTATCAAGGCTTGTTTCAGGTAAACCTCAAACTGCCGTAGTGTTTTTTTGTAATGTCTCTGTAGTGTCTACTGGGTGTCACCTCCTGTGACAGGCTGGCAGATGGCAGCACAATGCCGGGGGGCATAGTCAACTCTCCCACTGCCACACTTGTTCCCTGGTCAGTGTGGACATCATCCCGCAGTCAAGGCTGAAATCTTGAAATCAGTGCAGACCTTGGCTACCGTCATTTGCAGTTTCACTCATATGTAAACTGAACCCATTTTTCACCATTAATTAAATGGAATTTTCAACAGCTGTCAAGCAGATTCTTAGGATGCATCCTGGGAAGGAGCAGGGGGGGTCCTGGCTTTCAGGCTCTGGAGGGGGTGCTGGCATAGCTTCTTTCTTCTGGGCAGCCAGGAACTCATGAATCGCTCATTCTATCTGTGGTCTGAAGATGTGGTTTAGTTTTGGATCCACCACCTGAGAAATAATTCTGTCTACTCCAGCTTCCAGCATCCCTGACTGGACCACACTCTACCTCAGCCCATTTCGCAACTGGTTTTTGTTCATCGTAGGATTCCATTCCTGCTTGTCCAGATGTGTTGACACAAAATTATCCACCTTCTGCCGCAGGTTTTGGTAAGCTGGCTTGGTATCCACGTTCGTCAGGCAGTCCTGGCGGAAGCTGTCAAATAGGCCCCAGCTCTTGAGTTGCTCCACAATGAGGGCGATGAGCTGCGGGTCGCCGGGGGGCAGCGAGGCCAGGTTGATGGGGCCGCCGCTCCCAGTCGCGCCCGTCGCGGTCCCCGCCGAGGCCTGGCCCGCTCCGCAGCCGCCCACCGCTCCGCTTCCCCCGCCGCCGCCGTCCGCCATGGCTGCGCCCCCGGCCCGCGAAGGATACCGAATAAGGCTGCTGCTTCTCAGGGCCGGAGGGCCTGAGGTGGCCGGCGGTGGCTGCGGAGGTGGCGGGGGAGTCAGAGAAGGAAGCGGGCCCCAACCAGGAAAAGGACTAGAGACTTGTTAATTATTCCTCCCCTCGCTAATGTTCAGGGGAGGAGCCCCAGCTTTTGCTGTTCTGACTGAGTACCCTACCCATCAGTTCCCCAGGAGGCCTAATGATGAGGCCTAATATCTGGAGCTTTCCCTTGACCCTAGACGAAATCTCGTTCCAAATGGGGTTCTTACAGCCAGATTCTTGAAGGGTTCTTCTGGTAGCTTCCTTGATGGAGGTCTTTCTCTTGGGGTTTCCAGGCAGGGTTCCATGGCCATATCTTTTGCCGCAGTGTTTTTCTTCCAGGTCTTAGACTCGTTTTCCCTTTCCATAAACTAGCCTGCCTCAGTCTTTTGAGACTGGCTTCTTTCAGAAACCCAGTATAGTGCCTTTGAGACTCATCGATGTTGCGAATATCAGTAGTTCATTCCTTTTTATTGCTGAGTAATATTCCATTGTATGGATGACCACAGTTTGTTTACCTTTCCATTGAGGGACATTTACATTGGTTCCAGTTTTTGGTAATTATGAACAGAGATGCTATAAACATTTGTGTAGAGGTTTTTGTGTGGATATTAGGTTTTCTTTTCTCCAGAGTAAAATACCCAGGAGTGGGATTGCTGGGTCATGTGCTAAGTATATGTTTTACTTTATAAGATACTGCTAAACTGCTTTCCAGAGTGGCTGTACCAATTTTTATTCCTCTTAGCAAGGTATGAGAGTTTCAATTAGTTCTCATCCTCTTCAACACGTGGTGTTGTCACTGTGTTTTATGTTAGCCATTCTACCAGGTATATAATTGTGGTTTTAATTTACATTAATGACTACTGATGTTAATAGCTTTTTATGTGCTTATTTGCCATTCCTATATCCTCTTTGGTGAAGTATCTATTCCAGTCCTCTGCTGGTTTTATTAATGGGTTATTTTCTTAGTGCCTTGACTCATTTTTGTTTGGTCTTTATAAGTAAGTACTAAGTAAGAATATTTCTGGTTCTCATCACTTTTTTTGTTTTCTTATTAAAAGACAGTTTTGCAAAACTGCAGAGACAGACTGACCTGCTTTTAAATGTGGGCTCCTTTACTAAGTCACCTTGTGATCTTGGATGAGTAATTTACCTCAAGGATTATTTTGAAATGTTTGACACATTGTGCCTCAACCATCCTCTGCTCCTTCAACCATATCCCAGAATGCATTCTCTGGAATACTAGTGTTTTTAGACTCATTGAAGAGAAAGGCAATGATAAAAGAAATCTGAGATATCCATCATGCTATAGCCACCTTTTGGAGGGTTTCCATGAACATCAACTTTCTTAATGGCTCTAATAAGTTAGATATTTCTTTGTTATAAGATTTGTTTTATTTAGCATTTCCCAATCTTATTTGATTATGGAACACTTTGCTTGTGACATCTACCTTAACCTACTTTTGTGGAACACACTTTGAGAAACATTAACTTAGTATGTTACCCCAAATAGTGTGACACATATTAAATATTTATTTACTTATTTATTTTATTTCATTTCTCTCCCTTCTCCCCCCCCCCCGCCCAGTTGTCTGCTCTCTGTGTCCATTCGCTGTGTGTTCTTCTGTGACCACTTCTGTCCTTATCAGTAGCACTGGGAATCTGTGTTTCTTTTTGTTGCGTCGTCCCACTGTGTCATCTCTCCATGTGTATGGTGCCATTCCTGGGCAGGCTGCACTTTCTTTCGTGCTGGGCGGCTCTCATTTAGGGGGCACACTCCTTGCACATGGGGCTCCCCTACGTGGGGGACACCCTTGTGTGGCAGGCACTCCTCGCGCGCATCAGCACTGTGCATGGGCCAGCTCCACATGGGTCAAGGAGGCCTGGGGTTTGAACCACGGACCTCCCATGTGGTAGGTGGACGCCCTACCCATTGGGCCAAGTCTGCTTTCCTTAAATAGTTATTATTTGCAAAACATGATTTCATTTAATTTTAATGTTTTTGAAATGTTTTTTAAAAATATATTGACTTTTATCCTGAGATGGGTTTTCTTCTCTCTTTGTGTCTCCTTATTCCTATTGCTAAAGGAGGTTCCAGGCAGTGGTTCTGAAAATTTGGTCAGTACCACTTATGATCGTGCTAGAAGTGCAAATTCTTATATTCAAAGTCTCGAAACTTGGGTTTGAGCGTCAGTGAGTTATGACTTTTGTCAAAGCCCTATATATCATAGGATTGTTGTAAAGATTAAATTATTGGTTCTCAGCTGGGGATGGTTTTCCTTCAGAGGGCATTGGTTAGTACCTAGAGACGCTTTTGGTTGTCACAACTGAGGTTGGGGTGCTATTGGCATCTAATGAGTAGAGGCCAGGGTTGTTGCTAAACATTCTACACACAGGACAGCTCCCCACAACAAAGAATTATCTGGCCCCAAATGTCAGTAGTGTTATGGTTGAGAAACTCTGGATTAAGTGACTACATTTCAAAAATTGTAAGTTGTCAAACAAGGTACATAATAATTCTGTTTTATTATTAAGGCTATAATGGAGTATTTTAAGATTTAAATCTTTTTTTATCATTTTTATAATAAAATATAGCACAAATTTTTATCATAAAATATAGCACTTAGGGAAGATGAAGGAAATTGGAGTAAATTTTTATGATCTCAGTATATGTTCCAAAAGCTAGATCTTTGTTTTAAGTAATGTTTCAATATACAGAAATGATGAGGAGATAAAGTACATGTATAAGAAATTATTTTGCATCCTAGCAGCTTCAGAGAAGCCTGTATTTAAGTATATTACACCACTTCTAGTCACATGATTTAAGAGATTAATATAATTCTGTGTTAGTCTGTGTTAGTCAAATATAAATAGGTGTAGTTAACCATGGCTGTTAAACAAATTCCAGGAAAATTTAAGGTAGTGATACTCAGTTACAAAAACAACCAAAAAGGTAAATTTTGAAAGAATAGGCACAACTCTCACCATTTTTTGTAGCTGTTTCTCAGACTGATTAACCTCTTAATAAACTCATGGTCAGAAAATCAAGAAATCATCTGAACCAGAAAGCCTGTCATAAACAGCTATTGCTCATAAATTTATCAGTCAGTGCGTTTGAGTCTATGCCTTGACTAGTACTATTTACTGTTCTTTTACCTGAAAACTGTGATAATCTTTTGTGTGTGTGTGTGTGTGTGAGATAATCTTTATGTGCTCTATGACGTTTTACCATACATCTGATCTTACTTGTGGAAAAGGAGAGGTGGCATAGAACCTCCCTATGAATTGGAAAATAATTGGTCTTGGACAACAGGCTCTAAGGAGTTCAGATTAAAGAGGTTGGTCTATATTTAGAACATGCATTTTGTCCTCATTAAATTGAAATTAGCTTTCCTCCAATCATCCAGTCCCGTCTGATGGTTAGAAATGGAAGAAACTCCATTATTAAACTCTGAATGTAGGGCTTGGTGCACATTCCTTTCTAATCAGCCTTTTTGTCTTAATAAAACAGCTGATATTTATACAGCTCTTATTTTCTATCAAACACTATTTTAAGAACTTTACATATGATTCTTTTAATTCTTATGCCAGTTCTGTAAGAGTAGACACTATTATACTCTGCATTTCATAGATGAGGAAATTGAGTCCCAGAAATGTTAAAAGACTTGATGAAGGTCACACAGCTAGTTAAGTGGTAGGATCAGATTTCAAATCCAGGCAATCTGCCTACAGAGTCTGTCTTCTTAACCACGGTGCTCTACTGTTTGTTTATTTAAGTAAGTTTAAAGCCTTGATTTTTCATATTAAATTGAGCTAGAAAGGATGCTTGGGTTAGAGAACATAACGGATCCTGTAAGAAAGAAAGCCTTTACTCAGTCAATAACCCAACCACCTGGGTTTTCTGAGCGATCAAATGGATCAGAATATATAATTTTGCTCTCCAACCTGACATTGTAAATTATGAGTAATTCTTCAATTATGTTAGACTAAACTTCTAGCATAGTAGTAGAATCATATTTGAGGCTAAATTTAGGGACTGATTTTAAGTGTAACCTTAGTTATATTCCTTCTCTGTCATTTCAGATGATGATAATTGGTCGGGACTACCCTATCCTCTTTCTTGGCAGGCATTAGAGATATTCCAAATGACTTTTTACTTGGTTTATAATCCATTACTACTTTATTTACTAAATGACTTTAATCAAACAAAATGAACATGCATTTCCTTTCCAGATTAAAGGAATGTAGTGTTTTAATGAACACCTGAACTTCTAAGATTCTTAAATTATATTGAAAAAGAGACAGTGCTTTTATATTTTTTGAAAAGGGTATATACGATTCTTTTGAGTTTCAACATCTTTATTTGCTAAGGAAAGAGAAGGCTCTGAGACTATGTGCTTTCTAAAGATAATGTGATCTTGTGACATTGAAATGGACAGATAAAAATTCTCATCCTTATTTTGTCTCTTACTGGCTCTTTGGCCTTGAGTACAATGAGCCTCAGTTTCTTCACCTATTTAACTAGTTTAATGATAATTGCCTTTCAAGTCAATATACAAGGCAAGGCAATTAAATGAAGTTTCATATGCCTTATATTTTACATGTTTGGTACTCATAAATGGGAGATAATATTGTATATTCTTGTTAAACACAACTAGAAAGAATTTTGCCAAGCATAACTTTTAAACATCTTTTTTTTTTTAAAAAAAAGTGAATCAATTTATTGGTACATATTAATGAAGTATACAATCTATCCAGAGTATACAATCAATGGTATTTGGTATAATCACATAGTTGTGCATTCATCACTTCAATCATTATTAGAGCATTTTCATTATTTCAATAATAATAATAAACAATAAACAAACAAAAAAATTCCTCATCTCTCAATCTGTTTCCCCTGCTCTACATAGCTGCTATTTCTGGCTATTCTTGCATAAGTATTTATTTGTTTATTAGGCAGTTTTATTGAGATATAGTCACATACTGTACAATCTATACAAAGTATATAATCAATAGTTTTTTTTTAGCTGTTAAAAAGTCCTTTATTGTAAAATTGTAAAATAAATAGAAAAATAGATTAAAAGAAAATGGAAAATTTTAAAAGAGAGTGCAAGACCAGGTTATATTGTAGTGGCAGCAGAGAGAAGTTGGTGGTCACAGTATTGAAGGCCAGGACATGAGACTTTTCTGAGAAGGAAGGTTTATTAACAGCGGGCCAGGCCCAGTGGACTTCTGTCCAAAATCTGAGCCCTGAGCAGTATTTTCAGGTCCCTGTTCTACAGTTCAAATACATGTTCAGTCTACATCCTTCCTGAATATTTAAAGCCTATAGAGTCTATATTGGCTTTCTGGAAACTAGGCAAACTTGGAGACAGAATTAGATAAGTTTGAATTCATTCACAGGCCGTATTATTCCCCCCTTTGATGCCTGCTTAAGGTTGTTAAACTTTGGCATTACTATTGTCAGAGTCTCTCTGGACTGACTGGTATGTATATAGAGCCATGAGATGGGCAGCTTTTTTGTGTTTTCACTGTACTATTTATTAGGGTGCATATCCTGCTTACAATGAAAGGGAAGAGGCAGGGGAGTATGCTGTATCTTCCTATGAGGAAGGCAATTATTCCCGCCAGAAGTTTGAAATTTTCTGCCATTGACTGCCAGTTTCCAAAGGGATTACTTCAATTCCAACCATTCCAGGTTTACACTGGAACTTGAACAATTTTTACCATTTTGTTTATCATTTCATTGGTAACCTTTCCAGTGCTATCTAGTTCAAGGCAGCAATTAGAGAGATTGAACTTTCTGCAAACTCCCCTTCAGTTGCCAAGAGATAGTCTAGGGCAAGACAGTTTTGATAGTGTTTCTGAATTTGGTTTGCCTTTGGGCTAGTAAGGTTAGAGGATGGGCGGTTTCATTAGTTATTTCTAACACGACTTGTAAGTGGATGATTCGGTTTAGTATATAGATAGGGGTTCAATAACCCCACATGCCATCTTCCACCCAAGTTGCTGACCCATAATACTGGACTGTATACTCAGGGGCCATTCATGATCTGCCCAGGTAGTGACAGCCCTTTTTTCTCTTATGTTTTTATCTCTCTCTCTCTCTCTCTCTCTCCCCTTCCCCCCTCCTCCAGTTTTCTGCTCTCTGTGTCCATTTGCTGTGTGTTCTTTTGTGTCTGCTTATATTCTTGTCAGTGGCACCAGGAATCTGTGTCACTTTTTGTTGTGTCATCTTGCTGCATCAGCTCTCGGTGTCTTTGGCTTCACTCCTGGGCAGGCTGCACTTTTTTTGCACTGGGCGGCTCTCCTTACGGGGTGCACTCCTTGTGCATGGGGCTCCCCTACGCGGGGGATCACCCTTGCATGGCATGACACTCCTTGCGCCTCATCAGCTCTGCATGTGGGCCAGCTCACCACACGGGTCAGGAGGCCCTGGGTTTGAACCCTGGACCTCCCATGTGGTAGGCAGACGCTCTATTCATTGAGCCAAATCCGCCTCCCTCTCGTATGTTTTGATATACTGGTTGGCTCAGCTCTTTCCCTTCTGCTAAGGGAATGAGGAAGAAGGAGGGTCTTATTGTACCAAGCAGACAAGTACCACACCAATTTTGGGGAAGTTCTCGGAATGTGACTTTCCCACAAATCCAGTACAGACCATTTGGGGCAGTAAAGGGGCCCTTTGTGGTGGAGTTCCACAGTGCGATTAATTTGGGGAAAGTACGATTTATGAGAATGAGATTAGATTCATGCCATGTTCCCCAAGGCTCCGTTGTTTTGGTAGTGTGATTTTGGAATCTTCCCCCTCCCCCCCCCCCCCAATACATGTTAGGTTTCCAACAGATACAGAGGTGTTTAGGCATACTCTTGCAGCACAATGTTTTCCTGTGACAGAAGTTTACAAGGGCCACATACCATCTCGGGGGATGGCCAAGAGGGTGGTTTCGTTATGTGGTTGGCTGTAATTGTATTTTCTAGTTCCCCAGGGCCATTGGTCTCCCATTTTAGTACCTCCACATACATAGCATGAGGAGACATTTAAGGCTGCCCCTACTACTTCCGCTAGGTTAATAAAGAGGTTTTTTGCTACTTGTGGAATGGAAAAGGGTTTTTCCATTTCTTCATAGAATGAGTGGAACACAGGGTGTTACTCGTGAGGAAGGGTTCTTGATATCTGACCTAGGTGAGGACTCCTGGGTCTGTTCCTCTGATTTAGATGAGGATGCCCATTGGGACTCCTTTGCTGTACTTGTCGGGTTGTAGAATGGTGAAATTTAAGGGATTACACTGTGTAAGGGCACAGTTGGTTGGAGGTTTACCTTTGGTGAGGGTAGCGGTTTGCCCGTGTGTTTGCCACATCGCCCATGAGATACAGCCCCATATGGGACAGAGGTACCAGTCTCGGGCATGACAATCCCTTACATTATTTTTTTATATACTTGTCATTATATGTGTATTCTCCCTCCCAACTGAGGCCCCTGCAAGAGCCCCATGTGTTGGAATTTATAGCTGCGTGGGCATCAAACAAGAGGGAGACACTCTGGGATTTGGAAGTAACTGGGGTGAAATTGAGCAATTTTCTTTCTTGGTTAGTTACCCTTATTTCCCATTGGTGGGAGACTGCTGGGGGCTTGGGGTCAAAGCAGGTTATTTGACCAGATATATTACAGATAATATAGGAGGTTCCATGAAACTGGCAGGTGGTTATATGGCCCTTGCAGGTGTAATGGCTATGATATATTAACGTAGTTTTGACATGGGCCCCTGTTAGCACTTGTTGGATACATGGCCCACAGTCTGTGACATCCCCCTGGAACCAAGGGAGGATTAGGGCTAGAATTAGGGAAAATAACCGAAGGGGCATTGTGACTGGGATTAAACCGGATTCCTACTCTTTGGCTGTGTGTAGATCAATCAGCTTCTGGGGTGTGATTGAAGCAGAATTTGGTGTTCCATCCTCAATCTTCAGCTGTGCATGGATCAATCAGCTTCCAGGGTGTGACTCAAGCAGGGCTTGGCATTTTGATCTTTCGCAAGATGAGTTTGGTTGAGTTGTGGATGTCTAGAATATACAGGTCCAGGACTCTGGGGCAGCTCGTTTGACCTGGCTATGGTGTATCCATGGGGTAATTTCAGCTACTTTAACTGCAGTGGTAGTGGGTAAAATGATAAGATAGGGTCCTCTCCATCGAGGGGTTAGTGGAGCTGATTTCCAGTCTTTGACCCAGACTGCATCTCCTGGTTGGTATGGGTGTATGGAGCTGCTTAAGCTAATGGGGGCCCTTTCTTGTCCCCAGTGATGCAAGCTTTGTAGGGTTTTAACTAAGCAGATCATTTGCTGAGCTATTGATAAGTTTCCTCTTTCTCTGAGGTCCCCTTCTATATTTCGGATTGGGGTGGGGGGGCCTTCCCAAAGATGATTTTATAAGGGGTTAAGCTTAGTTTTCGGCTTGGGCTGGCTTGAACTTGGAGGAGGGCACTCGGGAGCACTTGCACCCATGTAAGCTCGGTTTCTTGGCAAATTTTGGCAATATAAGTCTTTATTGTATGGTTCATTCGCTCTACTTTCCCTGAGCTTTGAGGATGGTAAGCGGTGTGCACTTTCCATTGGATGCACAATGAGTGCTTTGGCAATCTTTTGAGTGACTTCGGAAATGAAGGTGGGTCTGATGTCAGAGCCAATTGAGAGGGGTACCCATATTGAGGAATGATTTCCCTGAGCGGTACTTTGGCCACTTCTTCAGCTTTTTTTATCTGAGTGGGGAGGGCTTCCACCCAGCCGGAAAAGGTGCAAATGAGGACTAGGAGGTATTTGTAGTCTCCAGATTGTGGCATTTTGGTGACATCAACTACTAGATCTTCAAGAGGCATATTGCCAATTTATTGGTCTCCTGGGGCTCCCCATGGGTCCCTCGTGAGGGTTATTTTTTGCACATGTCAAGCACTGCTGATAAACGGCATGGGTAATAGCAGCTAGACTTGGGATGTAGAAGAATCTTTCTAACACTTCTTTAGGATGGGTTTTTCCCAAGTGTGTGCTTTCATGGTAGTCCTGTACTACGGTTGCGGCTAATACTCAAGGCATGACTATTTTGTGATCGGGCAATGTCCACCACCTGTTTGCTCCTTGTGTCCCACTCTCAGAGAGTATCCATTCTCTCTCAGCTTGAGTATATTGCAGCTCCCAGTGAATCAGAGGCTGGGGAATGAGAGCAGGCTGTATATAGTGGAGTTTCTGATAATTAAGAGGTTGGGGAATGAGGGCAGCAACTAGGTCTTCAGATAGGGATCCCTCCTGTGTGGCTCTTTTTGCTTCAGCGTTTGCCCTCCGATTTCCTTGAGTGATGGGGCTGTGGCTTGTCTGGTATCCCTTGCAGTGCATCACGGCCACTTTGGTGGGTTCCCAAACTGCTTCTAGTAGTTCCAGAATCTGTGTGCCATATTTAATGCTTTTTCTTCCTGAGTTAATGAGTCCTTTTTGTTTGTATAAGGCTCCATGTGCATGCAGAGTAAGGAAGGCATATTTGGAGTCTGTGTAGATGTTAACCTTGGTTCCAGCCATAAGTTTTAGGGCTTGGGTGAGGGCAGTGAGTTCGGCTTTGTGTGCTGATGTGTTATCCGGGAGATGCTAGACTTCTACTGTGGTTTCAGAGGTCATTACAGCATATCACGCTCTCAGGTCACTAACCTGAACAGATCTACTCCCATCCGACTCCATGTCAGGATTTGGTAGTGGCTGGTCTTAGAGGTATGGCCTGCTGGAGTACACCTTTTGCAATGTCTCCAGGCAGTTATGGGTTGGAACCACAGCTCGACAGGTAACAGAGTAGCAGGATTCAGAGTTTTTACGAGTTCCAGTTGGGTGGTGGATGGATTTTCACATAATAGATTTTGATATTTAACCAGGTGGCGGTTTGTAAGCCAGTGTATTCCTTTGGCTTCTAAGATTGTGACTACTGCATGCGGAACCCAAACAATCATAGTCTGCTGCCCAAGAGTTAATTTCATGGCTTTTAGTGTTAACATTGCTGCAGCAGTTCCAGCTTATAGGCATGAAGGCCATTCTTGGGCTACAGTGCCCAGTTGTTTGGATAGGTAGGCTACAGGTCTTTGCCAGGGACCCAGGTACTGAGTGAGTATTCCTCTTGTGATGCCCTGGCAATTATGGATGTTGAGGTAGAATGATTTACTGAGATCTGGAAGCCTGAGGTTCAGTGCTTCCATCTGGGCCCGCTTGAGAGCGGTGAAAGCGTCTTTCTGTGGACTGTCCCAGAGCAGCGGTTCACTATCTCCCCGCTTTGTGGCTTCATACAAAGAGTGCATGAGGACTCCAAAATCCAAATGCAGCAGAATCCAGTCACTCCAAGGAATTCTTGCAACTTTCTGGGAGTCCTGGGCTCAGGGAGGATACAGATTGCTTCTTTTCTTTCAGGTCCTAATTTGAGGAGCCCCTGTGCTATTTTATAACCTAGATAATTGATCTGAGGTAGGCAGATTTGGGCTTTCTTTTTAGATACCGATAACCCTTTTGTTCTGGTTGTTTTAAGAGGGTGTGGGTTCGGCTAGCACAGTCTTGGTAGGTGGGACTTCCGAGGATGAGGTCATCTACATACTGGAGGAGGAAACAATTATGGCTTTTTGGTTTGAAGGACTTAAGATCACTGGCCAGGGCTTGTCCAAAAATAGTGAGTGCATTTTTGAATCCCTGAGGGCACCATGTCCAAGTGAGTTGTTGCTTTTCTCCGGAGCTCGGATTGTCCCATGTAAAAGCGCAGATTGGTTGACTTTGGGGTGCTATTTGAATGCAGAAGAAGGTGTCATAGACTGCTGATGAAGGTATCAAGCTGAGGAGAGTGTAAGGGTTGGGGATCGCTGGGTGTAGGGTCACTGCCACTGAGTTGATTGCTCTCAAGTCCTGCACCGAGAGGTAATCCCCATTGGCTTTTTTAACTGGGAAGAGTGGGGTAGTCCATGGAGCCTGGCATGGCTTTAGTATACCTTCATTCAGCAATCTCTGAATATGTAACCGGATTCTTTCTTGCACTTCACATGGAACAGGATATTGTTTTTTGCTTACTGGGCTGGCTCTGGGCTTTATTTCAACAACAATCGGGGGAATGGCATGTGCCATCCCTGTTGGGTTGCCTTCTGCCCAAACTTTGGGTTCATCTTTAAAGGGGAGCTGTGTGGCCGTAGATTGGCCAGCTTCACTGAGGCAGAACAGTCTCCATTCTTCCTGTAGAGGTAGGGTTAACGCCACCGTTGGAGGCTTTGGTCTGAGCCGTTAGTGTGGATTGGCCCATGCAGTGTTAAAGGTAATCTGAGCTTGTATGGACAGCCAGTCCTGATACAGAAGGAGGGGCTGGGCATTCTGAGAGATCGAGGAACTTGCGAGTGACTTCTTTACCCCCAGTGTTACAGGTCCTGGGTTGGAGAAAGGGCCGTTGGGTGCTTTTACCAGTTGCCCCTACAATAGTGCCTTGTCTTTTTGATAATGGCCCGACTGACCTGGTCATCAGAGTGTTGAACCCCAGTGTTGACTATCATATGTCTGGTGTTGCCCCCAGTTTGGACTCCAACCAAAGGCTCTGCAGGGCTGAGAGAATAGGAGCCCAGTCTCTCCCAATAATCCTCATCAGAGCCTTCTATTCCTGCAAGTCTGATGAGCTGATTTGCATGTTTTCCTTCCGAATTCCTATGAACCCAGAGTTTAGTTTGTGGTGCCCTGTTTGCTCTTCTGGCTAATGTTTTGGCCACCTTCTTGGAGGCACTGGGGTCAAGTGGTCTGTTGGGGCACTCCTGCTTCCAGTGTCCTTCCTCCTTGCCGTTCACACACTGATTTCGCCCTCAGGGTGGGCCCCCCTCCTTGGGGCAGGGGCATCCCAGTTTATTTTCCTTGACATGGGGTTGCTTCTTTTTGACTATTGCTGCTGTATGAAGGTCCACTTTCTTTTTCGTTTCTGGTTTTCCTCTCTCCTGGTTTCTACATCACGGTTGATATAAACCTTGGTGGCTGCCTCCATGAGCTGGGAAATGTTCATACCAGTGAACCCATCTAACTTCTGTGGTTTTCTTTGGATGTTGGTGTGTGATTGGGCAATGAATGCTGCCTTGACCATTGTTTGGCTTTTGGGAGTGTCCAGGTTAAAAGGCACGTATACACGAAATGCCTCGCACAGTGGCTTATAGAATTGAGCAGGACTTTCATCCAGAGTCTGTAGGACTTGGGTGGTCTTTGCCATGTTTACTGTCTTTTGGCTCCCAGTCCTGAACCCTTTGACTAAGGCCTTGTGGAAAGTTTCTAGTCAGTTGAGCCCAGTTGTTTCACTGGGATCCCATTGGGGGTCCTCATCTGGGAACTGTGGGCAGGCATATTGGTCACTGTCTAGGGTTCCCCCAGGTGGGTATTCTTTGAGCCAGGTTAGAGCCCCTTGTGTGACTCGTGTTCTCTCCTTGAAGTTGAGTAAGGACATGAGCAGTTGTTTACAGTCAGCCCAGGTGGGTTTGTGGGTTTATATGATGGACTGAAAGAGGTCCGTCATGGCCTGAGGCTTCTCTGAGTATGGTGGGGTGTGACTTTTCCAGTTAAAGAGGTTGGTGGTAGTGAAGGGTTGGTACATGACCGTTTGGTTTCCTCCTTGGACCTGGCTATAATAAATTGGAGCTTGGGCCTCAGGGAGAAGAAACTGTAGGGCGGCCCTTCTCTCTGCTCTACCTGTCCCCAGGGCTCCCTGTAGTCTGAGTTGTCATCTTTCAGGGGCTCCTTCCTGACTGAAAGTCAGCACTCATGCCTGGGAGTACAATACTATGCTGCTGGGGGCTGAGATTGGCAGAGACAGCAGTTGCGGGGTGAAGAGGCTACGTTGCTTGGAGACAGTGGCTGTGGGAACAGCAGGGCTGTGTTGCTTGGAGAAAGCGTCTGTGGAAGCGGCTGAGTAAGTGGCAGGGGAAGCGGACTTGGCCCAGTGGTTGGGGCGTCCGTCTGCCACATGGGAGGTCCGCGGTTCGGCCCCGGGCCTCCTTGACCCTTGTGGAGCTGGCCCATGGGCGCAGTGCTAATGCGCGCAAGGAGTGCTGCCCCATGCAGGGGTGTCCCCCGCGTAGGGAAGCCCCACGCGCAGGAAGTGCGCCCCGTAGGGAGAGCCGCCCGGTGCGGAAGAAGGTGCGGCCTGCCCAGGAATGGCGCCGCCCACACTTCATGTGCCGCTGACGACAACAGAAGCGGACAAACAAACAAACAGGACGCAGCAGGTAGACGCGGAGAGGAGACAACCGGAGGAGAGGGGGAATTAAATAAATAAATAAATAAATAAATCTTAAAAAAAAAAAAAAGGAAGTGGCGGAGCTACGCTGCTTGGGGAAAGCAGCTCGTCCCCACTCCTCTTCACTGTCATGGTAGGAGCAACCACATGAGGTTTTCCTCTGGCTCTTCTAGAATGGGTGGGTCGGAACTAGATTTCGAGCTCACTTTCTCTGGACCCTTCGCAAGGCGCTTGTTTGGTCTGGTTCCTTGGACAGCATCTCTGGGCTTTTGTATCAGGCAAATCCTGGCTTCTTTAGTCGTACATTTCCTTAACCAGAGCAGACTTTGACTCAGTGTCCTGCCAGGCATTGATGTATGGGAATAGGTCGGAGTGCCCTGGTTTTCCGATTACCACATCGTGGACTTTACGGATGATCTGGGGTTCCAGGTGCCCTCCTGGGGCCAGCCCATGCTGAAAGTCAGCCATTCTAATTCACAAAGCGTTCTAAGCTTTTCTGGCTGGAACTTTATGCCATATACATCTTCATGGAATGCTAGGGAAAAGTTTTTCAACATACAGCCTAATGGGGCCCTACCTACTGTGTGTGTTCCCCATGTTTCCACCCTGCCTCGCGCTGTGCAACACTCACTCAACTTTTCGCTTTGTCTGTCTCCAGCTATGCCTCTTGTGGGAACTTATGACTGCCCCTTAGCCTTAGCAGGTCGATATAAACCCCCAACTCAGATGAAGGGCCCCAGAGGGTGCCTTCACTGCCCTTGACCAGATGAGGTCGCCATGGAACCATGTGTCGGGACTCTGCTTTTGCCCCACAGAAGTCTGTCTCTGTGTCTCACTCAGTATCCACAGTCACACGCACACAGCCACCTGCTTTCCTTTCCTTTCTTGGACCTAGAGAAGATGGCTTCCTCCCTTCTCCTCGGGAGTACTAGAGTCTTCTCAGGAACTGATCAGGCTTCCCTCCTAACTTTTCAGAGTTAGCCTTTTCCTGCACTATGCCCCTGGGGGTCTTATCCATCTGGCATGCAGAGCTCCTTTGTTTCATTCTCAGGGTCTCCTTTAAACCCTCTGGTACCTCTGGTTTCTTCTGGGAGGGCTCTGGCGGAGTCCATAACCTCTTTCTGGACTAAAGGGGTCCAGGAGTGCCCCGGACCGGGGTTTACCTGGGCCCTCCCAGCCTTCTCGGAGGCATCCGAGAGGGGCAACCAACTGTTGCCATCTCTGACCTTCACATTGATCCCAGACAAGCCCCCAGAGATGTAGTGACAGCAGAGAGAAGTTGGTAGTTGTGGTATTGAAGGCCAGGATGTGAGACTTTTCTGAGAAGGAAGGTTTATTAACAGTTGGCTGGGCCTGGTGAACTTGTATCCAGAGACCGAGCCCTGAGCAATATTTCCAGGTCCTTTTTATACAGAGGATTTAGGAGTGGGGGTTAAGCGGTGCTTTGGTGCAAAAGGGACTTTGTTAGTTTCTTAGAGTTTAGGGATTTGTTTGGATACCAGGTAAGCTTAGAGTAACGTACTGCCCACATACCAAGTAAGCTTCAATTAACATATTGCCCACATTCCGACTAGATGTAAGTTCAAATACACATTCGGTCTACATCCTTCCTGAATATTCAAAGCCTATAGAGTCTATATTGGCATTCTGGAAACTAGGCAAACTTGGATATAGAATTATATAAGTTTGAATTCATGTACAGGCCATATTAATATTTAATATAATCAATTATAAAAATAGAGAGCATAGAACAAACCTTTATAAATATAAATAATAATTCAAATATAGAAATTAATTATAACATAATTCTAATTTTTATATTACAGCTCTAACTATTGTACATAATCTCTATGTTTGAAATATTGGTTTTGTTATTTAATTTCCATTTAGACCATAATTCTTTCTAGATAATCAAATTCCTATTTGTGAGTTCTTTCCATGCTATTGGAATGAATTACTGCAGATCATTTGCCAATTCATAATTTTGTGAGGCAGAAATATCAAAATATTGTTCAACAGTAGTCATGCTAAATCATTATTGATCCAGATAGATTTTAATTTTAGAGTATGAGTAAGAAAGGGTTAGAGAAAAATGAAGTACCCAAAAAATATATCTCTTCTTCAGTTCTCAGTTAAGAGCAAGTGTTTATTTTGTATGAAAAAATTACAGAATATTGATCACAGGAACAATTTGCCAGTTGCACTGAATACTTATGGTTCATATACTATAATGTTGTTATTTTACATTTATTTGTTCTCCTCCACCTTTTTCAGTGATTACTGTTTACATGGAATACCTTTTTCTAGCCTTTCACTTTTAACCTGGTTGTGTCTGAGGTGGGTCTCCTGTAGATAATATGTAGATGGCTCATATTTTTTTTATCTATTCTGTCATTTTGTGTCTTTTGATTGGGGAGTTCAATCCATGAACATTTAGTGTGTTATTACTGTAAAGGCATTACTTGTTTCATCCATTTGTCCTTTGGCTGTCTGTTGTTATATCATTCTATTGTCTTATTATTCTTTAGTTTACCTTTCCTAATAATCTTCATTTCTAAACTCTTCTCCAAATCTCTCATCCTTATTTTTTCCTTTCAGGTTGCAGTACCCCCATTTGTATCTCCTGCAAATCTCATCTTTTGGTAAAACATTCTATCAGTTTTTGGTTGTCTCTGAAGACTTTGAACTCACTCTCATTTTTGAAAGACAGCTTTGCAGGATGCAATATTCTTGGCTGGCAGTTTTTTTCTTTCAGTACCTTAAATACGTCATACCAGTTTTTTCTGTCTTCCATGGTTTCTGATGAGAAGTTGGTAGTTAATCTTATCAAGTTTCCTTGTATGTGATTCTTTGCTTTCTCTTGCTGCTTTCAGAATCCTCTTTATCTCTGATGTTTGTCATTCTGAATAGTAGGTGTCTCAGGGTAGGTCTTTTTGGATTTATTCTGTTTGGGGTACATTGTCCTTCTTGGATATTGATATTTATGTCCTTCATGAGGGTTGGGGACATTTTCGATCATTATTTTCTCAAATATTTTTTCTGCCCCTTTTCCATTCTCTTCTCTTTCTGAGACACCAATAATGCAAATGCATGTGTGTTTCATGTTGTCATTCGGTTCCCTGAGACCCTGTTCCATTTTTTCCATTCTCTTCTCTTTCTTTTTTCCTGTCTTTTCCAGCTCAGATGTTCGGTCTTCAAAATCACTAATTCTGTCTTCAAGTTATTCAAATCTGCTCTTATGTGCCTCTAATGTATTTTTTTTAAAATCTCATCCATCGTGTCTTTCATTCCCATAAGGTCTGTTACTTTTCTTTGCAGGCTTTCAAATTATTCTTTATATTCTTCCAGTGTCTTCTTAATATCCTTTATTTCTTTAGTCAAATTTTCTTTAAATTCTTTGAAGTGACTTAGGAGAGTTGTGTGATTATTATTGATTAATTGTAATAAATCCTGTATCTCTTCAGCATACTTGGTGTGTTCTTTGGGCTGGTCCATCTCTTTCTGTTTCCTAGTTGGCTTGTAATTTTTTGCTGATGTCTAGGCTTCTGAATATGTTAGTGAATTTACTCTGATGGCTTATTTCTCTCTCTTGCCTATTGTTTTGCTTTTTTCTCATAGCTCTTCTTTGATATTTGGTTCAACTTATTCTCAGTCTTTAAAAATGCCCTAGTGTAAGTTATCAAAATCAGGCCAAGAAGTGTTTCAGTCTTGGCTTTTCTGTGTTCCTGTGCTGAATCTCCAGATTGGAGATTCACAGTGGGCTCTGTTGGCCAAATTCACTGAAGAAAAGCATTCTAACTTCCCCTCCCCTTCCCCTTGAAACAGCTGACAGGGAGGAAGATGTCTGTTCCCCACTCAATCAGCTACAGTGGACCGGGTGTTTTACCCCAGCTTAATATCTTGGGGTAGGGGAGGGGAGCCCTTCCTGGCCATCACATTCATCATTTCAGCTTCTTTGTATCTCTGCCCTTCACCCTCCAGTTGTGTAGCACTGTCCTGGTCTGCTGACCCTCAGACAGCTTTGGCTTTTCTCTGTTGTTTTTATGAGAGCATTCAGCTCTGCCAGTTAGTTTATCATCATCTTCCCGCAATACTCCAACATCTCTTTTTAAAATGTTGTCATTAAAATTACAAAGCTGAATCAGGAATGCCTGCTCTAACATTTTTTCCCACATGATAAAGAAGTAAAGTACAAAATGAAATTCTGTATCCTTTTCTCTATGTATCCAGTCCTCTCAGTCCTATTCCCCTACATTCTCCTGACCAGAGCTAACAGTTATATTAACAGTTTGTTGTGGATCTCTGCAGACTTCACATTAACACTTTATATAGCACAGATTATAACATATTAATTTTGGGACTTGTTTTGTTTTGCTTAACAATATGGATTTAAAAACGTTCCACATCAGCTTGTATAGATAGTTTTCATTCTTTTTAAATACTACATAGTAGTCCATGTTCATGTATCATGATCTATTTAACCATTTTCTATTGATTTTTGTTTTTTTTCCTATTAGAGTGTAAGACTTAAAAACAAAAACTAGTAATCTCTATGATTACATTTGGTTGTATTTGGACAAATATGATTTTATGGTCTTCTTTCTCCATTTTTGTTCTTTCTGTTATACATTCTAATTTCGGTCACTATTCAAAGATTTTGAATTGTTCAGACATAATTAACCAGGCAATCTTCTAATCCAAGTGGCAACCCTGTGGTCAAGCAAGTTTATTGGCAGCATTTTTCCAACAGCATGTGCTCGCTTTATGTTTGTCACATTTTAATTAAGTTATGCACATTTTTTGGACATAATGTTATTGCACACTTAATAGACTACAGTATAGTGTGAACGTAATTTTTTTATGCACTGGGAAACCAAAAAAAATGCATGTGACTCACTTTATTATGATAATTGCTTTATTGTGGTGGCCTAGAATCAAACATGCATTATCTCCAAGGTATGCTTGTAGTTGTATAATCTTTGACCTTCTGTATCTGGCTTCTTATCATGTTTTTAAGGTTCATCTATCTTGTAGCATATATCAATGTTTCATTCCTTTTTATGAACAAATAATATTCCATTGTTTGGAACTACACGTTTTGTTTATTCATTTTTAGTTGAATGTTGGATTGTTCCGATTTTTTGGCTATTTTGAATAATTCTGCTTTGAGCATTAGTGCATAAGTTTTTGTGTGCTTTTGTGTGCACATGTTTTCATTTCTTTTGAGTATATACCTAGAAGTAGAGTTGCTGGATCATATGGTTAACTCTGTCTTTTTAGAGGAATTTTTTTTTTTTTTTTAGGAATTGCCAAACTGTTATCCATAGTGGCTGCACCATTTTACATTCTCACCAGTAATGTATGAGGGTTTAAATTTCTTAACATTCTCACCAACTCTTGCTATTCTTTTTCCTTTTTTTTTTAATAGCCATCCTAATGGGTGTTGAGTGGCATCTCTACGTGGTTTGATTTGCATTTTCCTAATGATTAATGATGTTGAGCATCTTTTCATGTGATTTTTGGCCATTTGCATATCTGATTTGGAGAAATGTCTATTCAGATCTTTTGCCCATGTTTTAATTGGGTAACTTGTCTTTTTATTGTTGACTTGTAAGTGTTCTTTATGTATCCTGGATACTAGACCCTTATATATATGATTTGCAGGTATTTCCTTCCATTCTGTAGATTTTCTTTTCACTTTCTTGATAGTGTCCTTTGCACAGAAGTTTTAATTTTGGTGAAGTTCAACTACCTAATTTTTCTTTAGTAGTGCTTTGGGTTTCATATTTAAGAAAGCATCGCCTAATCCAAAGTCACAAAGATTTCCACCTGTTTTCTTCTAAGAGTTGTCTAGTTGTAGATAGTGTGACGTAGGGATTCATCTTCATTCTTTTGTAATATTGGTATCCACTTGTCCCAGTACTATTTGTTGAAGATCAATTGACCATAGGTAATTTAGGTTTATTTCCGAACTCTCAGATCTATTCCATTAATGTTTATGCAAGTATATTTTCTTTTCTTTTTTTTTGTTGCATCATCTTGCTGCATCAGCTCTTCATGTGTGTGGCGCCACTCTTGGGAAGACTGCACTTTTTTTTGCGCTGGGCGGCTCTCTTTATGGGGAGCACTCCTTGCATGTGGGGCTCCCCTACACGGGGGACACCCCTGTGTGGCACAGCACTCCTTGGGCACATCAGCACTGCGTGTGGGCCAGCTCATCACACAAGTCAGGAGGCCCTGCGTTTGAACCCTGGACCTCCCATGTGGTAGGTGGACGCCCTATCCGTTGAGCCAAATCTGCTTCCCTAGGTTAGTATATTTTAATTGATATACTGCTTTGTTTATTGTAGCTTTTAAGTTGTGAAATCAGGAAGTGTGAGTACCCCAAGTTGTTCTTTTTCAAGATTGTTTTTCAAGATAACTGGATCCCTTGCATTTCCATGTGAATTTTAAGTTCAACTTGTCTATTTCTGCCAAAAGGCAGTTGGAAATTTGATAGAGATTGCGTTGAATCTGTAGGTTTGTGGTGTGTTGTCATCTTATAATATTAAGTCTTTGAACTGTAAACATTGGATGTCTTTCCATTTTTTAAGTTCTCTTTAATTTATTTCAACTATGTTTTGTAGTTTCCAGTGTACAAAGTATTACGCTTCCTTGATTACATTCATTCCTAGATATTTTATTCTTTTGATGCTATTGCAAATGCAATTATTTTCTTAATTTCATTTTCAATTGTTCATTGCTAGTGTATAGAAATACAACTGATTTTTGTAGATTGAGCATATATTTTGCAACTTTGCTGAATTCATTTATTAGTTCTAATAGTTTTTTAATAAATTCTTTAGGGTTTTCTACAAAGGAGATCATGTCATCTTTAAATAGAGATCATTTAACTTCTTTCTTTCTAATCTGGATGCCTTTTATTCTTTTGCCTAATTGCCCTTCTAAAACTTCCACTATATGGTTGAGTAGACATGGCCAGAGTGGATATCTTTGTCTTGTTCCTGATCTTAGGGGAGAAGCATTTAGGTTTTCACTGCTAAGTATGTTAGCAGTGAGTTTTTCACCGATGCTACTTATGTTATGGAAGTTCCTTTCTATTTCTAGTTTGTGTTATATCATGAAAGTGTGTTGGATTTTGTCAAAAGCCCTTCTGCATCTATTAAGATGATCATATGTATTTTTTCCTTTTATTCTATTAATATGGTATATTATATTGATTTTTGTATGTTGAACCAACCTTGCATTCCTGGAATAAATCCCACTTGGTCATTGTGTACAGTCCTTTTAAAACACTGCAGAATTTGGTTAGTATTTTGCGAGAATTTTTTACATCTATATTTATAAGGGATATTGGTCTATAATGTACTTGTAATATCTTTGTCTGTTTTTGTCTCTTCTTTCTATTTATTTATTTATTTATTTAATTCCCCTCCCCTCCCCCGGTTGTCTGTTTTTCTGTGTCTTTTTGCTGCGTCTTGTTTCTTTGTCCGCTTCTGTTGTCGTCAGCGGCATGGAAAGTGTGGGCGGTGCCATTCCTCGGCAGGCTGCTCCCTCCTTCGTGCTGGGCGGCTCTCCTTACGAGTGCACTCCTTGCACTGCGCATCTCCTTACGAGTGCACATCAGCACTGCGCATGGGCCAGCTCCACACGGGTCAAGGAGGCCCTGGGCTTGAACCACGGACCTCCCCTGTGGTAGACGGATGCCCTAACCACTGGGCCAAAGTCCGTTTCCCTGTTTTTGTCTCTTCTTAAAGTCATTCTGTCCTCTACTCCCTCATTACTGAAGAGGCATTATTTTACTAAGCCATTTCTAACCTTAGGCCAAAGTCAGAGTCACTAAATAAGTGAAAAAAGCCAAGCAATCATGTAATTATGGACGTCTGTGTTAGTCAGCGTTCTTAGAGAAACAGAACTAGCAGAAATCATAATAATTATTTATTATGATAAAAAAATGAAGATTTATTCTAGAGGATTGGCTTGTAGGCTGTGGAGATGGGGTGGGGGGAAGAACTGACAAGAATCTGTAGCGCAGGCCTCTCCAATAAAGGTGGTGCTGAAGTTGGTTCCAAATTCACCATGGGAAGCTAGCATGCTGAAATTGAGGCAGAAATTCTTCTTTGTGATTTCCGAAATCCTCAGTTCTGGCTTTTAAGACCCCCACAGTTGTTGGAGGAGATTATCCACGTTGCTGAGAACAGTCTCTTGTTGATTGTAGATGCAATCAGTCATGGATGTAATCAACTGATTATAGAGGCAGATCCATCTAGGAATTCTTCTGTAATATTGGTATCCAATATTGTTACCTTCATAGTAACAATCAGGCAAGTACTTGCTTGACCAAAGAACTGGGCACCATAACCTAGCCAAATTGACACATGAAATTAACATCACAAGATCCTTAAATGTCCATAAATATCCTGGTTTTGTCCCTTCAGGTTAAGTGATCCCTGGCCCAGGAGGTTATTAATTGCATAAGATTTCAAGGCTTAAAAATGCCAGAGACAGAATTGCAAATCTTGCTTCAAAATTTTATCTCTGCATAATACCACATTGTTCAGCTGAGAAATGGGATAGTAGTATCTTTCTAGGGATGTTAAGGTGAAGATTAATGATAATATATATAAATATCTGGCTTATATAAGCAAGTACTGAACAACTGTTAGATGTCAATTCCCTTCCATCCTCTTATCTTCTAAATTGCTCCTGGATGTGTGGGTGCACAAAAACCCAGAATTTAGATTTTGCTGCTATGTATTAATATTATCTAATTCCTTTTTTTTTTTAATGTCTTATTTTTTCCATTCCCTGTTCCTATTCCCCACAGTCTGGCTCAGCATTAAGGAGAATGCTTATGTCTAATTTACAATCTCTTTTAGTCTGTCAGATCAATTTTATTAGTGAGCACAATATTTTGCCCCATCCCCACCTCCATCATCAAGATAGAGTCAGTTGCTGTCTTGTAAAACTGAAAAAGAAATTGAAATGAGTCGTCTTTTTGGGGTGGATTAAATATACAAAGCCACTCCTTTCTTGAACTGGGTCCAGCTATCCTGGTGAAGAAACACTACCAGCTCCTGTTTTTTTCTTTTCTTCTTTCTTGTTTAATTCGTAATAGCTCCCACCTGATGTATGGATTAGTGTCCTGGAAAGACATTGATTGTGGTGGTGGTTAAAAGATTTTTTAATGGCTTTATGGTTTTTACCCAAGATCATAAATTAAGCCAGTGATAATAGTGAATTTGACTAGGATTTATTTGTAATTTGATGCTGACAGACCTTCTAGTAAAAATAGCTTTAGTAGAGAGCTTTATTAATAATGTCATTAAAAAATTTTCAGTGCTTTTATATTATTTCAGTGATACTCTGTTTTAAGCTGGAGAGAAATACAGAATTCATAATGAAAACAGATTGAATCAGATTTTTTAAAAACAAAATTATATTTCAATGCTAGCCCTAAATCAAAACAATTTTGTAATTAGAAGTATGCTGTGTTTTTTTTTTCCCCTCCTTACCTCTAATACTTATGCTGTAGGGAGCATTCTATTACTTTAAACAGCCAACCGCTGCTGAAATAAGGGTAATGAATAGGCTCCTTTGTTTCTCCTAGTTAAGGCAATTAGAAATATCTGAGTTTAGCCAGTAGGAAATAGCTTGCGGCCAGTACCCAAGCATAGGGAGTGTATATATACATAGGCAGGCCTCTTCATTGATATTGGAAGTCTGAAACAAGAAGAACTGGCTTTTTTATTTTCAGCATCAAATGAAAGGGTTGTTTTGTCACCAAGTTATTTACAGGGCAGTGACAGGTGTCTATAATAGGGTAAGGTTAGAAAAACTTTAAAACTGGAAGAAATAATTCCCAGTGAACACCCACATATACATTACTGTTTCTGAGATGAGCCAGACATTAAGGAAAAATTTTTGTTCAGCGCATCTCATCTTTGAGGACAAATCAAAAGAATAAATACAATCTATTCCTTTTTTTTTGTTTTTTCCTTTTTCATGTAAACAAGGTTGCTCAAAGAAGAAGTGGAAGTTGCCCAGTCATATTAGAGAAAAGGTTATATTTTTGGATGGTTTCTGAGTTCTGGCATGACCTATGCAGTTTTTAAAAGCTATTCTCGGAATCATTGTGGAACTCTGGAAAAATTTGTGATTACTTGGCTGCTGGGAGGAGTAAATGGCAAAACTTTTCTGTTTGCTTGTATGAAATCCACTGGTTGGTAAGCATGTGTATCTATCTCATCTTGATTAGTTTCAGATGTGACTCTTAAATGTCATTCTGTATGTGGACAGATGAATCTAAATCAGCTCACTTGGGGAGCCTGATTTTCCTTGAATCTTTCTCCAGCAGGTAAAACAAAGGCTTTTTTTCCCCTTTCAGTTCTTTTTGTATCAAATTGGAGTGTGAGAGAGGCAGTGTGGTGTAGTGAGAGGAGCAAGGGTTTTGGAGTTAGATAAGACTAGGCTTTTGAATCCTGGCTTCACCAACTAACTTTAGGACTTGAAGAAGTTACTCATCACTTCTGAGCTTTTGTATGCTGGTGATAATAATGCCATCCCTTCAGTGTTTTAGGTAATGATATTATAAATTAGAATGTCAGTTAAAGTATATAAAGGGTGTGGTATATCTTATGTGCTTCATAAATGGTTCTGGTTATTACAGTCATACTGTAGGGAGACCTACAATTGCTTTGAGTCATTTTTATTTGCATGGAAACCTCATCCTGGTGTAGATGTGAACATAAATTCAAAAGTATTTGAGTGCCTGCTAATGTACAAGGTACAGTGATGAATATAGGGGGAAATCAGTGATCACTGTGTCAAATATAAAAAAAACTATCAGCTTAGTTTTATCTGCAGATGACTAGGTTAAGTTCTTCCCAAATGCAAAATCTTTACTATTGTCTCAAAACAGCTACATCTTCCAAAAGAGAACTAATGATAATGTAAGAAGTAGTAGAAAGGAAGTGCTATTAAGGAAGTGATACTAAGAGGTTATTTTGGCTAGAACACAGGATTTCTAAGTCATACCCAAGATTACTCCTTTATTTAAGGTCTCCTTTCAAGAATGACGTCTGCACATGCAACTAAGCAAGGCAGAATAACAAGTTCTATCATCAGCAGGAGTTTGGGCCTCAAACCCCAATGCAGAAATATAGTTAGCTAGGGCCAAATTATAAATTTTATTTTTCTAGTTGCATGAAAAGGTCATACTGTTTACCAAGATGCAGGAAGAAAACACAGTAGACAGAGAAAATGTGGCCCAATTAGTGTACCTAAATATGATAAATCGTAGCAGGTCCTCCATTTCCTTGAAGATGGAATGAAAGCAAAAGTACTGACTCACTCTTGTTAGAGGAATGGAGAGCTCAGCATGGAGAGAGGCACCTTCAACTTCTTTTCCATAGGGACAGATAAATAATTCAGAATGACATTTAAAAATAAAATCATGAGCTTATTAGACTAAATTTCCAAAATATGCAGACTTTGAAGACTTTGCTGTTTGATTTTAGGAACATGTGAGGATTATTTATACCTTTGGGCAGTTGGAGTTTTAACCACAAAATGGGTAAAATATTTTCAGAATGGATCATAACATATTTTATTTTAAATTCTTTTCAACTTTCAAAGATTGATAGATGATTGAAATAATTGTATATAGCTTTATAAATATATGAAAACTACCCATTGATAAAATTTTCTTTGAAGTTCTTTCTTAAAACCCTCTCACTTTAATACATCTTGAGTCTTAGGAATCTGAATCTCTGGAAAAATATCTGATTGAAATAAATCAATTTTGCCCAAACAAATATATTAACTACAATTCTTCTATTTTTAAAAAAATCCCTTTTATTGCTAAGTCCCAAATCTTAAATTATAAGAATTGGTGGATTATATTTCACTTTTAGCCTTAAGGTTAAAAACTGCTATAAAAATGGGTATTGGAGAACATGTTTAAGAATAAGGTAAGGAGACGGCTAGACCAAAATGTGTGAAAAATATAACTATTTCTGAGTGATGGGATTATGACTACTTTAGTTGTCTTTGTTTCTATGCTTTAGAAAATGGGCAAATATTGCTTCTATAATTAGGGGGAAATGATGTCAGCAAATATTTATTAAATACATGTTCTAGGAGAATGAATATTAATAAGACATATAATACCTGCCCTTAGGTGAGGGGGTAGGATTGGAAGGATTAGACATATAAATAATAGAATTTTGTAGTTTTCTGTATTGTACAATATTTCTTATCCCCAATAACAATAATCCCTGTGATTGTGATACAGTGTAGAGTTACCAGCTTTATCATAGGTGAGGAACGAAACACTGAAAACATTGAACAGAAGAGATGAAATATGAAACAAGTGTTAAATGATAAGGTCACTCGGTTAATGAAGGTAGAGGATTTTAGGAAGAGAGAATTAGCTGATACAAAGATTGAACAACTCTGTAAGTTCAGAGAACTGCTGGTGGGAGCTGTGTGTGGTTGATACGTTAGTTGTAAAGATGAGAATGGTGGTAGACGAGACTGGAGAAGTATGCACATGCCTGATCATGAAGGATCTTCATTTAACTCTGTATAGGTTTTTAGTAGTTGTAACAAATGTACCACACTAATGAAAGATGGTGTTAATGGGGTAAAGTATGGGAGGGGGAGGGGTGAGGTGTATGGAAATCCCCTGTATTTTGGTGTAACATTTATGTAATCTAAAACTTCTTTAAAAATAATAATTTAAAAAGTGAAAAAAATGTGGCATTGGTGTGGAGAAAGTAGCCATGGTGGCTGCTGGAGGTAGGGAGTGGGAAGAAGAGATGTGATGTGGGGGTGTTTTCGGGACTTGGAGTTGTCCTGGGTGATGCTGCAGGGACTGTTACGGGACATTGTATGTCCTCCCATGGCTCACTGGGTGGACTGTGGGAGGTGTGGGCTATGGTGTGGACCATTGACCATGAGGTGCAGTGGTGCTCAGAGATGTATTCACCAAGTGCAATGAATGTCTCGTGATGATGGAGGAGGTGGTGGTTGTGGGGGGAGGAGTAAGGTAGGGGACTGGGGGTATATGGGGACCTCATTTTTTTAATGTAACATTTAAAAAATAAAGATAAAGATTTTTAAAAAGTGGAAAAAAAGATAATGCAGGGAAAAAATTTTAGTGCAGTGGTAAAGTGGGTGTTAGATTGGAGCTGAGTTAGACTGAAGTCAGGAAGATTAGATAGATGAATGTTATAGCAAAGAAATGGAGAACCAGAACAATGGCAGTAGGATGTAAAAGACCAGGTGGATTTGAGAGAGATTTAAGAGGTAGAATCTGTAGATTTGGTGATAGAGGGAATTAGGGAAGAAAAAGAATGTAGAATGAAGATAGTTTCTAGATTGGATGAATCTGGGTAAATGGATGTGCTATGTACAACAAAACACACACACATTTACACAAATACAGAAACCACAAAAAGAAACAAAACCAGGAGTAGGAACAAAATGGGGTTTTGGCACCGCTAGGATATCTAAGGTACTCATTTATCCATAGGCTATACTAGACAATTTATCTGTTGTTCAAGAGAAGTGATCTGTTTCAGTGGAATTTGGGAGCTGTCGTAGACTGAAAAAATGACCCCCCAAAAGAAATCCATGTCCTAATCCCTGGAGCCTGTGAAAATTACCTTGCATGATAAAAAAGGATCTTTACATGGGTGATTAAATAAGGATCTTGGGTGGAGGGTAAAAATTATCCTGTATTACCCATGTGGACTCTAAATGCTCCTCCAGAGGGATCACGGTTTTGTGACCCCTTGATACTGACTGTGGACTTCTGGTGTCTAGAATTGTGAGACAATAAATTCCTTTGTGTTAAGCCACCCAGTTTGTGGTAATTTGTTATACCAGCCACGGAAAACTAACACAGGAGCCAGTATCTACTGAGTTAATAATTAGAAGTAATGGGTATGAATGACTTCACCTATGGAAAGTACAAAAGTACATAGAATGAAAAGAAAAGAGGAATGAGAATAGATCTTTATCTGGCATCATCAGAAATACATTATTTTAGATTATAGAGTATATCAGAAACTGAATACAAAACACGAGTCTTCTTTAAATAGTACATTCAATGTGTTACTGCTTCTCACAAATCTAGAATTGTATCCTTCTGCTTACTGTGATGAGCCTGGATTCTTTTGTCTGAATGTCAGTGCCGCTTGTTATCTGGCCCACAAATATCTCACTTTATTTTTATTTATTAATACATATACACATACTTCCAGCCATCCCTTCTATTCAGGCCAGGTTTCTCATCTCATAAACTCAACCAGCTGGATTAGGGAATGGGTCAGAAGAAATGTAACAAGATGGAGAAATTGTTTACAAAAATATTTTCTTAGATGGTATTATATGTGGCTTTGAGAACTATTTTTAAGCTACTTCGGCTATCAATATCACTTTTCTAGATTTTGCATCTCAAGAATCCGAATCTCTGTATACAAATCTAAATGAAATAAATCAAATTTGCATATGCCCCAAACAAATCTATTAACTAAATCTGACCATGCCAAATTGCCTGCTGAGGTGAGTACTTCTGGTTGGTTAACTGCAGGACTTTTTGTGGAGTCAGAATTCCAAATTTAGGGCCAGAGATGAGTTGTTCACTTCCACAGAAGAGACATTAAGCACATGAAGTCTTCCTCCTTATTTTTTTCCTCAGTGCAACTTTGTTTTCTAAGTAAATGTTGAACAAATATTTACAGTGTTGGTTTGAAGAAATATTGACCATTAGATTACTCAAGTTCCAATATGGTTTGGCCTGGCTATGAATCTATAATAATTTTTCTTCTATGCCTTTCTTTATATTGTGTTTTTTTCCATAGAAAAATTTGCTCTTCCTTTCTCTGTAATAGAAGACTTTGAGTCCAAAGTAGGTTAACATCTATGGTTGTGCAATTAAAGGCTTTTGGAGCAAATGAGTCCTGTTTAGACCTTCAAGTCTACAGAGGATTTGCAGAGGATTTGGATAGGTAATAATAAAGCATGGATTCTCAAGAGAGGTGATAACAACTTAGATATTTACAATGGTTTGTGATGCTCAAAGCTCAACCCTACCCTACAAAACCTTAGCCTTTAGTATTTAATATCTCTTGTTAGGGGGAAATTAAATAAGTAAAAATTAATTATTGGAAATTGTTATTTAAATTGATTAAATTGAATTAAATTTTACTCAGGTGAGAATAAAAAAATTGAGACACACTGGTGTAGGGAAAGGGAAAAGATGCTCTTATGACTTTAATTTTTGTGGCAAGAAGTCTAATAATAAATTTTTCAAATGAGTTTATCCTTTTTATTAGCTGTTATTTATTAGCAAAGCACTTTCGTGAGTTTCATTGGACAGAGAAACGTGATGAATGTATAGTTCTGTATTGTAGAAACTTAATCTTATTTGGAAATAAAGCCATAAAACAAGAAGTAATAAATTATACTAAATAGAGTATGGAAGATATCCTAATTTTGTATAACAATTCTTGTTTTAAGCAGAGGATCCTCTGAGTTTAGGCAAAGGAAGAGATTACTTAGACTGAAATGGTCAGAGAAAAGTTCAAGGAGAATCCAGGAATTTGAACTGAAACTAGCAAAATACATAGGATTTGAATGCACAGAGACAGAAAGCATGGTACTAATAAAGTACCATTTTGATTTTATTTTTATTTTGTGAATGTGAGCATGTATAAAAGGTAGGGAGCTATCCTATAACCACTATTATTGACTGACCTAAAGACAGTTAATCTTGCTGGTTTAGAAGCTCTTTAATTGCTTATTAATTCTGTACTTTTGACTTCTTTTTGGCCATACTAAATCATCCAATTTGAGCCCATTGAGTTTATTCTTAGCTTTTTTTTTTGGTTTTCTTTTTAAACAGTTCATCCAAAGTGCACAATCAATGGTACTTGGTGTTTACTCACATAGTTGTGCATTTATTACTCAAATCATTATTAGAGCATTTTCATTATTTCAATAATAATAAAAAACAAGAAACAAAAACTCCAGATAGCTCTGGAGTTCAATACCTTGCCAGTGGACCCTACTTTGGAATTTGTGCTCCTGAGTGTGATGGAGTTGGACTCAGACGTGACCTTTCTACACATGCCTCTTCTGTCACTTTTACTGAACCTGTGGTTGGTGCTGGGGTTGGTGTATGCTCAGGAGACTGAATCTCTGGACTGTCCATGTACTAGCTGGGCCCTGAGCCTCAGCAGAGTGGCAACACCTATTATCCAGTTCATTAGACTTACCCAGGTCAGCTAACAGGGAGGTGAGGATGGTCAGCCACCACACCAGGGAACCGAGAGCGTCTACAATTACACGCAGGAGAATCGCATACATCAGCCATGTGGGTTCTAAGCCCCCCCTTGATTTAGAGATGGAACGGATATCACCATCTTAGGGTCCACAGGAAGAAGGAATAAAATATGGATTAGAGTACACCTACTGGTATTCTACTATATAGAACTATTATGACTCTGGCAGTGGAAGAAATTACACAGGTATGAAAAGGGTTTAAAGGGGGAAACGGATGTGGCAACTGGGCTCCCTTCTACCATATTAGGCGGCTCTGGGAACCAATCCTGGGACCTTCCAGAGTGGGGGAGAGGTGATAATTTTGTTGTGCTACCTTGGCTCCCTGTTCTACTGCATCTCTTCTTGTCTCTCCTGTGTCTCTTTTTGTTGCATCATCTTGCTATGTCAGCTCTCTGCGTGGGCCAGCACTCCTGCGCAGGGCAGCACCTTGTGGGACAGTACTCTGTGCAGGCCTGCACTCCATGTGGGCTGGTTCGCCACACAGGCCAGCTTGCCTTCACCAGGAGGCCCTGGGCATCCAACCCTGGACCTCCTGTATGGTAGGAGGGAGCCCAGTTGCTTGAGCCACATCTGTTTCCACCTTTAAACCCTTTTCATACCTGTGTACGGCTAGTTACAAACATTATGTTGGGCTTTGGCTTTTTCTGTTCATTTCCAAAGTTTAACACACGTCCTTTTTACCGGTTCTGCACAGGTTAACCCTCAGCTTTCCATTCTCTAACCTCATTCTATTTTCTGGCAACCCATATTCAAGTTATTAACTCCATGAGATTATGCAATATATTTAGTTCGTAGTACCACAATCATACAGTATTTTCCTTTCCTATCTGGCTTGCTTCACTCAACATAATGTCCTCCATGTACATCTATGTTGTCATATGTTTCACAACTTCATTTTTTTTTCATTTTTTTAAGATACATAGATCACACAAAATGTTACATTAAAAAATATAAGAGGTTCCCATATATCCCACTCCCCACAATCCCCACTCCTCCCACATCGACAACTTCTTTAATTAGTGTGGTACGTTGTTTGCATTTGATGAGTACATTTTGGAGCATTGCTACACAGCATGGATTATAGTTTATGTTGTAGTTCATACTCTCTCCCAGTTCATTTCTCCTTACAGCAGCATAATATGCCATCATGGAAATACAGTTTGTTTATCCATTCACCGGTTGATGGACACCTGAGTCGTCTCCAACTTTTGCCAATTGTGAACAACACTGCTGTGAACATTGGTGTACAGATGTCTGTTCATGTCACTACTCTCAGTTCTTCTGGGTGTATACCTAGTACTGGTATTACTGGGTCACAAGGGAAATCTATATATATTCAGCTTCTTTAGGAACTGCCAAACAGTCCTACACAGTGGCTATACATTCTATATTCCCACCAACAGTGAATAAGTGTTCTGTGTCTCCACATCCTCTCCAGCACTTGTAGTTCTTTTTAAAAACAGTGGCTATTCTAATAGGTGGAAATGATACCTCATTGTAGTTTTGATTTGCCTTTCCCTAAGTGCTATGAAGTTGAATTTTTTCATGTGTTTTTTTTTGCCACTTGTAATTCTTCTTTGGACACGTCTATTCAAGTCTCTTTGCCCAATTTTCAATCAGATCATTATCTTTTTATTGTTGAGTTGTAGCATTTCTTTATGTATCATGGATATTAAACTCTTATTGGATATGAGGTTTCCAAATAGTTTCCCCTGTTGTGTTGGCTGCATTTTGCCTTTTTGACAAAGTCCTGTGAAGTATAAAAGTATTTAATTTTGAGGAGGTCCCATTTATCTATGTTTTCCTTTGTTGCTTGTGCTTTGGGTGTAAGGTTCGAGAAACTACCATCTACCATAAGATCTTTAAGATATTTCCCTACATTTTCTTCTAATAGTTTTATGGTCCTAACTTTTATATTTAGGTTCCTGATCCATTTTGAATAGATTTTTTTTAATATAATGACAATTGTGTTTATTTTTATTAAGATTTATTTATTTATTCCCCCCCCCCAGTTGTCTGTTCTCTGTGTCTATTTGCTGCATCTTCTTTTTTGTCTGCTTCTGTTGTTGTCAGCGGCATGGGAATCTGTGTTTCTTTTTTGTTGTGTCATCTTGTTGTGTCAGCTCTCCGTGTGTGTGGCACCATTCCTGGGCAGGCTGCACTTTCTTTCATGCTGGGCAGCTCTCCTTATGGGGTGCACTCCTTGCGCTTGGGGCTCCCCTACGCGGGGGACACCCCTACGTGGCACGGCACTCTTTGCACACATTAGCACTGCGCTTGGGCCAGCTGCACACGGGTCAAGGAGGCCTGGGGTTTGAACCGCGGACCTCCCATGTGGTAGACGGATGCCCTAACCACTGGGCCAAGTCCTCCGCCTTGAATTGATTCTTGTATAGGGAGTGAGATGGGGTCCACTTTCATTCTTTGATTATGGATATCTAGGTCTTCCAGCACCATTTGTTGTAGAGGCTGTTTTGACCTGTTCACATGGTTTTGGTAGGCTTGTCAAAAGCCAATTGGCTATAGAGGTGAGGGTTTATTTCTGGTGTGTCAATTTTATTCCACTGATAAACATTTCTTATTTATGCCAATATCATAAATATCATAAACTACTGTAGCTTTGTAATATGTTTCAAGGTCAGGCAGTGAAATTCCTCTCACATTGCTCTTCTTTTTTAGAATGCTTTTGGCTATTTGGGTTCACTTTTGCTTCCAAATGAATTTGGTAATTGCCTTTTCTATTTCTGTAAATAAGGCTGTTGGAATTTTGATCGGAATTGCATTAAATCTGTAAATCAGTTTGGGTAGCATTGACATCTTCACAATTTTTAGTCTTCCAATTCATGAATATGGAAAGTCTTTCCATTTGTTTAGGTCTTCTTGATTTCTTTTAGCATTGTTTTGTAGTTTTCTGTACATAGGTCCTGTACTTCTTTGGTTAAATTGTTCCTACATATTTGGGTCTTTTTGTTGCTGTTGTAAATGGAATTTTTTTTTCCTGATTTTCTCCTCAGATTATTCCATACTAGTGTACAAAAACAATGATTTTTGCGTGTTGATATTGTATCTTGCTACTTTGCTGAACCTCATTTATTAGCTCAGATAGCTTTTTAGTAGACATTTCAGAATATTCTAAATATAAGATCATGTCACCCATAAATAGTGAGAGTTATACTTTCTCTTTTCCTATTTGAATGCCTTTTTTTTCTTTTCTAATTGCTTTAGCTAGAATTTCTAGCATGATGTTGATTATCAGTGGTGACAGTGGGCATCCTTTTCTTGTTGCCGATCTTTGAGGTAAAGCTTTCAACCTCTCCTCATTGAGTATGATGTTGGCTTTGGTTTTTTTATATATTCCTTTTTTTCATATTGAAGCATTTTCCTTCTATTCCTATATTTCAAAGTGTTTTTATCAAGAAAGCAGATGCCTTTTCTGCATTGATTGAGATTGTCATGTGTTTTTTTCCCTTCAATTTGTTACTATGGTATATTACTTTAATTGATTCTCTTGTGTTGAATCACCTTTGTATATCAGGAATAAATCCCCCTTGGTCATGGTGTTTAAGTCCTTTGATATGCTGTTGGATTCTGGCTGCAAATAATTTTTTGAGAATTTTACATCTATGTTCATTAGAGAGGTTGGTCTGTAATTTTCTTTTCTTGCAGTGTATTTATCTGGCATTGGTATTAGGATGTGTTGACTTCATAAAATGTAATATTCCCTCCTATTCAATTTTTTGGAAGAATTTGAACAGGATTAGTGTTAATTCTTCTCAAAATGCTTTGTAAAATTCACCTGTGAAGTCATCTCATCCTGGACTTTTCTGTGTTGAAAGATTTTTGATGACTGATTCAATCTTTAAATCTGATTGGTTTGCTGAGTTCTTATAGATCTCCTAGAGTCAACCTACGTTGTTTGTGCATTTCTAGGAATTTGTCCATTTCAACTAGCTTGTCTAATTTGTTGGCATACAGTTTGTCATCATATCTTCTTATGGTCCTTTTTATTTCTGTGGGGTCAATTATAATGTCTCCCCTTTGATTCCTGATTTTATTTATTTGAATCTTTTGTTTTGTTATTGCTTAGTCTAGCTAAGGGTTTGTCAATTTTATTGATCTCTCAAAGAACCAGCTTTTAGATTTGTTGATTTTCCTTTTTTTTTTTTTTTTTGACTCAATTTCATCTATTTCTGCTCTAATCTTTATTATATAATTTCTTTCCTTTTGCTTGCTTTGGGATTTGTTTGCATTTCTTTTTCTAGTTTCTCCTGGTGTAGGTCTCTCTGATTTTAGCTTGCTCTTCTTTTTTAATATACACATTTAAGACTATAAATTTAGGTTGTCTTCATTTTCATTTGTCTCAGTATAGGTACTCATTTCAATTACAATTTCTTCTTTTTCCCACTTACTTTTTAGGAGTGTATTTTTCAGCCTCCACATATTTGTAAGTTTACCTCCTTCCCATCTTTTTTTTTTTTTTTAGGTACTGGGATCTAGGGATTCAACCCAGGATCTCATGTGGGAAACTGATGCTTGGCCACTGAGCCACATTGGCTTCCATGAGTTGGTTTTTTCATTTTGTTTTTGCTCATTGTTCATTTTGTTGTTGTTGTTGTTGTTTTCAGGAGGCACTGAGAACTGAACCTGGGACCTCCCATGTGGGAGGCAGGAGCTCAACTACTTGAGCCACATCTGCTCTACTTCCCATCTATTATTGATTTCCAGTTTCATTCCATAATGATCTGAAAATGTGCCTTGTATAATTCCAATCTTTTATATTTATTGAGACCTGCCTTGTGACCTAACATGGTATATTCTTGAGAAAGATCCATGAGCACTTGAGAAGAATGTATAACCTGCTGAGTTTGGGTGCAATGTTCTATATATGTCCATTAGGTCTAGCTCATTTATCATACCATTAAATTTTTCTATTTCCTTGTTCATGTTTTGTCTAGTTGTTCTATATATTGATGTGAGTGGTGTTGAAGTCTCCAACTATTATTGTAGAGATTTAAATTTCTCTCTTTAGTTTTGCCAGTGTTTGCCTCATGTGTTTTGGGGCACCCTGATTAGGTGCATAGATATTTTTGACTGTTATTTATTCCTTGTAATTTGTCCCTTTTATTAATATATAAAGACTTTCTGTATCTCTTATAACTTTTTTGTATTTAAAGTCTGTATTGTCCAATATTAGTATAGTTACTCCTGCTCTTTTTTGGTTACTATTTGTGTGGAATATATTTTTCCAACCTTTCACGTTCAGCTGGTTGGTATCCCTGGATCTGAGGTGAGTCTCTTGTAGGCAGTATATGGATGGTTGATGTTTTTTATCCATTCTGTCAGCTTTTATCTTTTGACTGGGAAGTTTAATCTATTCACATTCAGTGATATTACTATACATGCATTATTTACTTCCACTATTTTATTCTTTGGTTTTCATGTGTCATATTTTCATCTGTACTTTTACTCTTTTGTTATCCTTTTTGCTGCTCTTTCTTCTATACTCTTCTCAAAGCCTCTCTCTGCTGTCTTTTTTTTTTCCCTAAGGATGTAAGGCTTCCTTTAATCCCTCCTGCAAAGGTGGTTTCTTTTTTATGAACTCCTTTAGTTTCTGTTTGTGATATTTTAAACTCATCTCCATCTTTGAAGGATGATTTTGTTGGGTAAAGAATTCTTGACTAACAGTTTTTCTCTGTCAGTATCCTAATTGTATCATACTACTGTCTTCATGTCTCCGTGTTTTCTGATGATAAATCCACACTAAGTCTTACTTGGTGTGATAATTTGATAGTGTTTATGAATTCCAGAAAAAGATATTCAATTGTATTTGCAAACTGGTCTGTTCCTCTGGGTACGATGCCCTTTGATTATATTAGATTTAGCTGAGATGTCTTTGATTAAATTATTTTAAGATTAGGGCTTTGATTCAACCACATCATTAGAGCATGCAGGGTTGAGTTCCCACCCCCTTGGAGGGCTGATAAAACAGATTCTCAAACAGAAGTAGATACTCAGGGAAGCAGATATGTGAGAAAGGAGAAAAGACTCCCATTAGGCATGGCAGAGGCCCTGGGAAGAGAACAGCTGACCTCATGAGGAGAACAGAGCAGCTGAGCCTGGAAAGAAAGGACCCTGGGGAGAGAGATGAGCCTTATGCCAGCCTGCAGCTGAGATTGAAGAAGCTGGGACTACAGAGTCTTAAGAGGTGTAAGGAAGGCTGAACCCTCACAGACATCACCCACTATCTTCCTTCAGCATGTGGCCAGTGACTTTGGGTGAGAAAGTAACCTCCTATAGTACCTCGAGTTGGACTCTTTAGGGCCTCATGACTGTAAGCTTCTACCCCAAATAAATGCCCTTTTTAAAAGCCAACAAATTTCTGGTATTTTGCATTAACACCCCTTTTGGCTGACTAATGCTCTAGGCATTCCTTATCTGATGATTTGCTTTTCCCTTGCTGCTTCCTTTATCTTTGACATTTGACATTCTGAGTAGTATGTGTCAGAGTAGGTCTGTTTGCATTTATTGTGATTGCGGTACACTGCCCTTCTTAGACATGTAAGTTTATTTCTTTTGTGAGAGTTTGGAAATTTTCAGTTATTATTTCCTCAAATACTCCTTCTGCTCCCTTTCCCCTCTCTTCTCCTTCTGAAACTCCCGTGACGTGTGTCTTGTGTTTCATGTCATTCAACTCCCTAAGCACCTGCTCAATTTTTTCCATTCTTTTCTCCTTTCTATTTCAGTTGTTTTGTCTTCTATATCACTTATTCTTTCTTCTGTCATTTTGACTCTGCTGTTGTATGTCTCTAACATGTTTTTTTTTTTTTTTTTTACCTCACCTATCATATCTTTCATTTTCATGAGCTTTGTTACCTTTTTATTTGGGTTTCAAGTTCTTTGTTGTGTTCACTCAGTGTCTTCTTGTTGTCCCTCACGTCTTTAGCCATATTGTCTTTCAACTCATTCATTTGATTTTGGAAATTTGTATGCATCTCATTGATTCGTTGTCACAAATCCTGTGTCTTCTTCTGGAGCTTTGACATATTGCTTTCCTTGGACCATGTCTTCCATTTCCTCAGTATGCCCTGTAATTTTTTCTAGGCATCTGATTAGAATGGTGAGATGACTCAGGTGCTCAATTTCTTACTCTTTCATAGTGATTTAGTGGTGGGAGGCTGTGTGTTATTGCCGTTCTTTGGTTCTTGGTTCAACCTGTTTTGGGCCTTTAGGATTGTCCCTATTAGTTGGCCTAATAGGCCAACCTATTACTGGGCCCTAAACCCAGTAATGGGTTGCATACTCACTTCCTAGGGCTTTTGGGATGGGAGGCTGGACAGGCTGGAAAAAGCCTTTCTCACTTATTTACTTTTAATTTACTCACATGCACTTCTTTGGTCTGCCAGCAGATCATGCTCTTTGGCAGCCCTTTCCATTCAATGCCTGGTCAGAGTGTGTTTGTTGTAACACAGACTGGATAAATATGACAGATGATCCTGCCTGGAGACTAAAAGCCTCATAATCAGATTTTCTCAGAGTCAGTTTTCCAACCTTTGCTGGCAGCCCCCTCCCTTTTCCCAGATAGGAAATAATTCCCACTCCACTCTGTCCTCAACAACTTGTCCTAGTCAGTAGAGAGAGAGAATCAGAGGGTTGGATTTCTTTAGTCCCTTACTGGTTCTAAGGTAAACTATGTCCCGTTCTCCTGCCCCTCCAGCCTGGAATGGTTCATGGGAAACAGAAGACCATATTTGTGGCTCAAAAGTTAAGTCGGCTTGCACAGCATGGAAAAATGTCCAAGTCAAGGCATCATCAAGGTCATGCTTTCTTCCTGAAGACTGACTACCTGCCAGCAATCTTGGCTCCTCTGCCACATGACAAGGGACATGGTGACTTTGTGATGGGACCATGTCAGTGAGGCATGAGCCAGCTTGGATCTCTGCCCCCTTGATGCATCTGATATAAATAAACACACACACACACACACACACACAGAAACAGAAAAAAGAAGCTGCCATCGTTGATCCAGTAATGTGTGAGAAAGAACTCCAGGTTCATCCATAGCTGAGCTCAAGGGGAGAAGCCCCTAGAGGCTCAAGAAGCCAAGTTCCAGGGAGAGGTAATTGATTGGCCAAAGCTGAGTTCAAGGAACAATTAGAGTCCAGCAGACCCACCATCTTGTCTGATCTCCATTAGCAGGACTAGGGTCACCAATAGCTTCCTTTGGTGAGAAAGCATCTCTGATGGTGCCTTTTTTTTTTTTTTAAATTTATTTTTTATCTCCTCTTTCCCACCCCCCGCCTCCCCCCCACCCCCCAGTTGTCTGCTCTCTCTGTCCATTTGCTGTGTGTTCTTCTGTGTCCACTTGTATTCTTGTCAGTGGCACCGGGAATCTGTGTCTCTTTTTGTTGTGTCATCTTGCTACGTCAGCTCTCCATATGTGCGGCACCACCCTGGGCAGCTCTCCTTACAGAACGAACTCCTTGCATGTAGGGCTCCCCTATGCGGGGGACACCCTTGCATGGCAAGGCACTCCTTGCACACGTAAGCACTGCACATGGGCCAGCTCATCACACAGGTCAGGAGGCTCTGGGTTTGAACCTTGTACCTCCCATGTGGTAGGCATACACTCTATCTATTGAGCCAAATCCGCTTCCCTCTGATGGTGCCTTGATTTGGACATTTCACAGCCTCAGAACTGTAAGCTTTTATCCAAATAAATCCCTTTTATGAAAGCCAACATATTTCAGGCCCTCACTGACATGGTCCAGTCAAAAGGCCCTATACCACAGGAATGGATTAGTTTAAAAAAAAAAAATCATCTTTTTCTTCTTGGGATTCATAAATGAACTTCAAATGTCACTGGTGATCACACCTTAACTGAGTAGTCTCATCAAAAGATCCTACTTACAATGGGTCTACTGCCACAGGAATGGATTAAATTTAAGAACATGTCTTTCTGGTGTGCGTATAGCATCAAACTATCACACCCAATATATTGAATTGAAAGTTGCTTCTTTGTAATAGAATTACAGGTTGAGATGGCATTACTCTGGACAGTATTGATTATCTTAATTTCTAACTTGGAAAAAGATTGACAGAGTCTTGAAAAATCAGTAGATTCTCTGAGACTTAGCTTTTTTGATTGCTAGAAGGATAAAATATTTTATAGTGAAATATATAACACTGGCATGGAAATGTTTCTTTAAGAAACTTTGACTTCCAAAGATTGTATTTAGAGGACAATGACATCCTACTATTAATAAACTCAGATTTCCAGTTTGTTAGATTGTTGTCATGACATGATTTTAATTACATAATGTTGTTATTATAATAGCATAATTAATTTTGATGAGATTATTGTTTTTATGTATCTTCAGAGGTCTGTGAGTTCATTGAATGTTGGTGCTCACCAGGACCTTGATATCTACTTGTTTAAGAAAATAACAGATGAGATAACTAAGGCCAAAAATGTTAAGTAACCTACCCAATACAACCCTGTAAGATAGTGGAATAGCTAGGACCAGAGCTTGTATTTTCTTTTGGTCCAGGATTTCTTTCATTCATGCATAAGATGCTCAGCTTTTTATTGAAGTTTATTTATATTTACTCATTATCCAAAGTAAAAGTATTACCTATTATTCTAAACCTCTTTTGTCTTCTACTTAATAATATAAGGGTTAAAATTAGATAATTTGCAACTTTAATTATGATTGGTTTAACTACTTCCTTTCCACTCACTAAAGTATGCTACAATGTGTCACCAGAGAAGTGATGATTTAAAGGGGGGTGCCAGAGGTAAATTTTTTTTTTGGTTTGAGGATGGAATATAATTTTATCCACTGTTCTAGATTATGACCTGGCAAACTGCAGCTTAGTGGCCACATTTGACACACTCCCTGTTTTTGTGTGGCCGGCAACCCTAAGAATGGATTTTACATTTTTGAATGGTTGAAAAAAAATCAATAGAACAGTACTTCTGTGTAAAACTCAGATGTCACCATCCATCAGTAAAGTTAGGAACACAGTCATACTCATTTGTTTACATGCTGTCTATGGCTGCTTTCACCAAATAATGGCAGAATTAAGTAGTTGTGATGGAGACAGTGTAGCCTGCAAAGTCTAAAATATTTACTATCTGACCTTTTACGGAAAAAGTTTGCTGGCCCTTATTTTAGATAAAGCTAAGTGTATATGCAAGGGAACATTTTCATTTAACCTTGTTTGATTTTTTAATTGAACAGAAAGAATACTTATCTGCCCTTTTGCAAAGCTAGACCTTTCTATCTTGAGTGAGTAGTGTGGCCTTGAAGGAAGAAATTAGGTACTGTAGAACCAAATCCAGTGTTCTATGTATTTCCCTTTTATAAAACCCTTTGGAGCCATTAAAGAGAGAGTAACTTGAAGACAAGAATGTTAGGAAAGAGCTGGGAGAAGATGCAGAACCTTGAAAATAGATAATAGGAAAAATGTTTTTTGTTGAAGTCATTTTTGAGCAAACTTGGGCAGTTTGCTTAGAACCAGGAAGTGCTAGTTGAGTCTTTTCTTTGTTGTTTTTAAAAGATTTATTTATTTACTTTTATTTTAATTTATTCCCCTCTTATCTGTCTACTCCTTGTTTGCTTGCTTCTCCAGGAGGCACTGGGAACCCAGAACCTCCCATACGGGAGGTGAGTGTACAAAGGCCTGAGCCCCATCCGCTCCCTGTGGACTACGGCGTCTGCTGGCTTTTGGCATCTGATTGTTTAGGCGTCTAGCTTGTTGCAGTGGGTGCAGCGTCTAGCTCATTGTGGTGGGGGTGCGGTGTCTGCTCGTCTCCTTTAGGAGGCACCAGTACCCAAACCTGGGATCTGCCAAGTGGTGGGTGGGCGCCCAACTGGTTAAGCCACATCCACTTCCCTCCACTCAATTTTATAAAACCTGCTTAAAGAAAAAGATGGACTTCTGGGAAGATGGTGGATGAGAAAGACAGGTGACTCTCCTTTGTCCCAGAAAAATAGCTAGAGAGCACGTAGAAGTGCCTTTCTTAAAATGTTCTACAGTGTAGGACACCAGGGAAAGGCTGGACACCACCCATAAGAGAGGGATACAGGAGAAAAATCTTGACAGAAAGACCATGAGTAGAGCTGCAATTGCAGCTGCCAGCACCCTTCCACCGTAGTACTAGCTGACAATTTTGAATTCCAGGCTTTAGGCCGGTGGCAATAGACAGAAGGGGCCCCCAGGGACCCACTACTCCAGGAAACAAGAGAGAGAGGAACATAGCCTAAGGCCAATTGAGTTTTTGGCCGACAAATTTGGTCTGCTTTGTCTTGGAGCCCTAACAGGCTGGGTGGGGCCATGCCATTTTTTGCCTTTGGAGCCCACACAGGGCTTAAGAGATCTTACCCCCTCAGTCTCTCTCCCTATTGACCTGGACTATTGAGGACACAGAGGGGAGTGGAATTATTTCCTACCCATGAAGCAGGAGGGAGTTGCCAACAAAGGTTAGAAACAGCCCTTGAGAAACTTTGATGTCTTAGAATGCATAAAAAACCTGTATTGATCCTACAAGAAATAAAGGAACTCAACAAACAAATCACACTTAAAGAGATTGCATCAGTAATCAAAAGTCTCCCAACAGAGAAAAATCCAGTACCAGATGGCTCCAAAGGTGAATTCTACTGAGCATTTCAATAAGAATTAACACCAATCCTGTTTAAACATTCCAAAAAAAAAAAAAAATTGAAGAGGAGGGAATATTACCCAATACATTTTATGAAGCCAGTATCACTCTAATATGAAAGCCAAATAAAGATACTATGAGAAAAGAAAATTACGGCCCAACCTTTCTAATGAATTTAGGTACAAAAATCCTCAACAAAATACTTGCAAATAGACTCCAACAGTGTATCAAAAGAACTATATACCACAACCAAATGGGATTTGTTCCTGGTATGCAAGGCTGGTTCAATATAAAATCAATTAGCGTAACATTCAGCATTAATAAATTGAAGGAAAAAACCCACATGTACATCTTGATCAATGCAGAAAGGCATTTGACAAAATCCAGCATCCTTTCTTGATAAAAACACCTCAAAAAAAATAGATGGAAAATTCCTTAATGTGAAAAAAGGCATATATGAAAAACCCACTGCCAACATCATACTCAATGGAGAAAGGTTGAAAGCTTTCCCTCTAATGTTGGGAATGAGATAAGGATGACTGTGTCATCACTATTATTCAGTATTGTGCTAGAAGTTCTAGATAGAGCAACTAGACAAGAAAAAAATAAAAGGCATTCAAATAGTAAAAGAGGACGTAAAAATTCACTATTTGCGGATTGCATGAACCTGTATTTAGAAAATTCTGAAATATCTACCAAAAAGCTACTTGAGCTAATAAATGAGTCCAGCAAAGTGGCAGGATACCAAAAGCAAAACAAAACAAAAAAAACATGCAAAGATCAATAATGTTTCTCTACACTAGTATTGAACAGTCTGAGGAGGAAATCAGGAAAAAAAAATTCTATTTACAATAGCAACAAAAAGACACAAATACTTAGGAATCAATTTAGCCGGAGACAAATAGGACCTATATGCAGAAAACTACAAAACTGCTATAAGAAATCAAAGAAGACCTAAACAGTTGGAAAGACATTCTGTGTTCATGGACTGGAAGGCTAAATAGTGTGAAGGTGTCAGTCCTAGCCAAACTGATTTATAAATTCAATGCAGTGCCAATCAAAATTCCAACAGCCAATTTACAGAATAGAAAAGACAATTACCAAATTTATTTTGAAGGGAAAGTTTACCCAGATAGCCAAAAGTATTCTAAAAAAAGAAGAGTGATGTGGGTGGAATTTCACTGCCTACCTTGAAACATACCACAAAGCTACAAAAGAGGTCAAAACAGCATGGTAGTAGCATAAAGGCAGTTTGTTCAGTGGAATAGAACAAAAAGTCCAGAAATAAGCCCTCACCTCTACGGCCAACTTGTTTTGACAAACTACAAAGTCCATGTTACTGGGACAAAACAGTCTCTTCAACAAATGGTGCTGGGAGAACTGGATATCCATAACCTGTCTTATCTTCTCTATAAGAATCAATTCAAAATGAATCAAAGACCTAAATATAAAGCCAGGACCATTAAACTACTAGAAGAAAATGTAGGTAAGAATCTTCAGGATCTTGTCGTAGGTGGTCATTTCTTGAACCTTACACCCAAAGCATGAGCAGCAAAAGAAAAAATTGATAAATGGAACCTCTTTAAAATTAAACAATTTTGTATCTCAAAGGACTTTGATAAAAGAGTTAAAAGGCAAATGACTCAATGGGAGAAATATTTGGAAATCACATATACAATAAGGGTCTATTTATCCGTGATATAAAGAGATGCTATAACTCAAATAAAAAGATAAACAATCCAATTAAAAAATGGGCAAAAGGGAAACGGACTTGGCCCAGTGGTTAGGGCGTCTGTCTACCACATGGGAGGTCCGCGGTTCAAACCCCAGGCCTCCTTGACCCCTGTGGAGCTGGCCCATGCGCCGTGCTGATGCACACAAGGAGTGCTGCGCCACGCAGGGGTGTCCCCCGTGTAGGGGAGCCCCACGTGCAAGGAGTGCGCCCCATAAGGAGAGCCGCCCAGCGCGAAAGAAAGTGCAGCCTGCCCAGGAATGGCGCCGCCCACACTTCCCGTGCCGTTGATGACCACAGAAGCGGACAAAGAAACAAGATGCAGCAAATGGACACAGAGAACAGACAACTGGGGGGGGGGGGGCGGAGTGGGAATAAATAAATAAATCTTTAAAAAAAAAATGGGCAAAAGACTTCAATAGACATTTGTCTAAAGAGGAAATACAGATGACAAACACATGAAAAATGTTCAACATCACTAGTGATTAGGGAAATGCAAATCAAGACTACAATGAGATATCATTTCACACCAATTAGAATGGCCACTATTAAAAAGACACAAAAGTACAAGTGTTTGGGAAGTGGCTATGATTCAAGCAATTGAGCTCCAGATTACCATATGGAGGACCCAGGTTTGTCCCCCAGACCTCCTGGTTTAAAAAGTGTCCCAGACCTGCGCTGTGAGGTGTAGGGCCCCATGTGGTGTGGAGATAGGTGCAGGCCCCATGTGGCAAAGCAACACACCAAAAAGACAATGATGCAACCAGATGAGGGAAAAGAAAAAGAACTACAAGTTGGAGAGAATATCGAGATATAGGAATGCTTATTCACTTTTGATGGGAGTGTAGAATGTATAGCCACTGTGGAGGGCTATTTGGCAGTTCATAAAGAAGTTAAGTATAGATTTGCCACATTACCTAGCAATACCACTATTAGGTATATACCCTGAAGAACTGAGAGCAATTACACGAACAGAGATCTGCACACTGATGTTCATAGAGGTGTTATTCACGGTTGCCAAAAGATGGAAACAACCTGGGTGTCTGTCAGCTGATGACTGGATAAATAAACTGTGGTGTATGGCATATTATACAGCTGTAAGAAGAAATGAAGTAGTGAAGCATATGACAGCATGGATAAGCCTGGAGGGCATTGTGTTGAGTCAAGAAAGCCAGACATGAAGGGCAAATACTGCAGAATTACGCTCTTATAACTAAATATATTGCGTAAACTCAGGGAGTTAACAACTAGAATATGGGCCACCGGAGAATAGAATGAGGTTAGAGAATGGAAACCTTGTGTTTAATCTGTGCAGAATTGGTATAAAGGTCGTTTGTTAATCTCTGGAAGTGAATAGAAATGGTGAAAGCACATCATAATGTTTGTAACTAGCAGTGCTATTATATGGGTATGACAGTGGTTGAAAGGGAAAGTCTAAGTTTGTATATGTTACTAAAAGAAAGCTAAAAAATATAACATGGGACTCTATGGCATAGTAAAACCTCATATGAAATAGGAATATGGGTAATATTATATATATGACTTTTTCTTTGAAACTGAACAAATGTGTTTTAATGGTACAGGATTACTATTAGGGAAGCAGGTATGGCTCAAGTGATTGGGCTTCTGCCTACCATAGGGGAGGACCCGGAGTTCTATCCTTGGGGCCTCGGTAAAAATAAAAGGTGGGCCTGTGCGGCAAGCCAGTGCCTGTGCAAGTGAGTCATGCAAAAAGATGATGACACAACAAAAGAGAGATAAAGGGGAGAGTCAAGGCAAGGCGAAACAGAAACCAGGAACTGAGGTGATGCAAATGACAGGGAACCTTTCTCCACATCAGAGGTCCTCAGGATAGAATCCCAGTGAATCCTAGAGGAGAAAAAACCAGAAGACAAAAAGACAGATAGACACAGAAGGCCACACAGCGAATGGACACAGACAGCAAAAACAGCAGGGTGGAGAGGGAGGGGGAAAAAACTAAAAAAAAAAAAAGATTACTATCGGGAAAAAAAGCCACATTTTGCTAAGTGAAAGAAACCAGACATAAAGTACTACATAGCATATGATTCCATTTATATAAAATGTAAATATGAATCAGTTTATAAAAATGAAATTAGTGGTTTTGTAAGGCTGGGGAAGGATAGAGGGATTGAGAGTGTCTGCTAAGGGGTGCGGAATTTTTCTTTTTTGGAGTAATGAAATTGTAAAATTTTTTATGATGAATGCACAACGCTGTGATTATACTAAAAACCACTTGTTACACACTTTTGATCGGTTTTATGGTACATGAATATATCTCATTAAAACTGCTTAAAGATAAAGTAAAACTGAAAATATTGATCTCCGTTATTGACAATGTAAAGTAATTGTTATGGCCAGCGTCTGCAAAACAAACCAAAAAAATGCCTATGTTATTTTCAGTTGTGTTTTGTAACTGAGATAGATTTTATTAGCTTCTATATAAGCACTGCAAGTAGCAACTTTTAATTTACCTGGGTAAGGAGTAGGCTTGGTAAGGAGAAGGTAAATGAGAAAAGCAATTATAGATAAAGATGCTAAAACAAAACAAAATACTTTTTAGTGTGAACTTATTTAAATTATGTATTTAATATTTGAGAACACATTTACAGATGTCATTCGAGATTACAAAAATAATACAAGTGCAAGAGTTTTAAGTTTAATAGACATTATACTGCTGTAGAAAAAAAGCACAAAAAGTTACTTTCTTTTAAAATAATCTGTTAATTCTGTAGGCTTCTTGGCTGACTACTTCTAGCCAATATTAGTAGAAGGCCTGGATTGAGCCTCAGGCCTACTGCTTACTCCCTCTCCTTTTCCTTTGTCTCTTGTCTCCTGCATCTAACCCTGCCTCTTTTACATTGAATTCTGTCTGGATATGTTCTTCTTTTTGTCTCTGATGTGTGGCTAACTGCTGTGCTGGAGAGCTATAAATATGATTATCCTGTATTTAAGTACATCGTAGATATATCAGGTAGAGACAAGCAGAGAAAAAGAAATAGAAAGTACAGGGTGTCAGGGGATTTGCTATTTATATATGGTTCTCAGCCATGCAGGAAGAAAGGACCTATATCATTCTGGGTCCAATCAACAGACAGAAACCTCAAAGTGATTTAAAAATAATTATTAAACCATGATACAAAGGAACCAAAAGCTATAAGAGAACTCTGTAATCCTACAGAGTTCTCTAGGACTGGGGGAGAGTACCTAAGCAAACAGAAGTTTGGAAAAGGAATCCTTCCCTGAGGACAGGCAGTTCAGAGCCTTATTGGAGAAAGTATCATTGCTACCCACTTGATGGCAGAGAAGTTCAATGTTTGCCTGAGTCAAATATCTGGTACACAGTCACTCAGCAGGTAGGAAGCAACCTGAGGTGCAGGTGAGCCACAACTGGTGGCCAGTCACACAGTGTACAGTAGAAATGGGAGTGCCAGTGTGGACAAGAGGCCTGGAGAGCATAGTATTCATCATGGGGAGGGGAGCAGGAGAAAAACTCCATGGGGGTGAGTGAATGGAGGAGAGTTGGGGTGCTGGGCAGAGAAGAGGCATAGACTACAGGGTGTCCATGTCGGAAGGGCCTCAGCATCAGGAGGGTTATAAGAGTGGGCAGAATTGGGGTTCTGGTGTGGACAGGAGGCCTGGATCATGGGATGTCCACATTGAGTGAGACTGGAACTGCAAGGTTGCCAAGGGACCACCACACCTTCTGAATTATGGGATAAAGGAAGCTTTTTGTCTATAATTTCTTTTTAAAAAATTAATAGACCTTTATAGAATAGTTCTAGGTTTTTAGGATACTGAGCAGATAGTATAGAGAGTTCCCACGTAACCCTGGTGTCACTAACAGTTTACCCTATTATTAACTTCACGCATTAGTATGGTACATTTGTTACAATTGCAGCAATATTGAGACATCATTATTAACAATAATTTAGTAATTGGGGACCACTCTTTGTGTAGTACAGTTCTGTGGGTTTCGACAAATGCACAGTGTCATGTATTAGAAGTTACAGTATCATACAGAAGAGTTTCACTGCCCGATCTGGCTCAACTGATAGAGCATCCACCTACCATATGGGAGGTCCAGGGTTCAAACCCAGGGCCTGCTGACTGGTGTGGTGAGCTGGCCCACTTTGCTGTGCTGATGTGCACAAGGAGTACCGTGCCACGTAGGGGTGTCCCCTGCATAGGGGAGCCCCACGTGCAAGGAGTGTGCCCCACAAGGAGAGCTGCCCCATGTGAAAAAAGCACAGCCTGCCCAGGAGTGGCACCGCACACACAGAGAGCTGACGCAGCAAGATAACACAACAAAAAGAGACATAGATTCCCAGTGCCTCTGACAAGAATGCAAGCAGACACAGAAGAACACACAGTAAATGGACAGAGAGCAGACAATGGGGGCAGGGGGAGGATGGGGAGAGAAAAAACTAAAAAAAAGAAATCTTTAAAAAATAAATAAAAAAAAATACCCTGTGTTGTACCTATTCATCCCTTTGTACCCCCCACCCCCCCACCCCCCGCCAAAGCCCTGGCAACCACTGATATTTTTATTGTCTCTGTGTTTCTGTAGTTTTGTCTTTTCCAGACTGTCATATAATTGAAATCATATAGTATGTAGCCTTTTCAGACTGTCTTCTTTCTCTAAGCAATATACATTTCAGGTTCCTCTATATCTTTTTGTGACTCGATAACTCATTTCATTGTCGAAGAGTATCCCATTGTATGGGTGTATATTAGTCAGCCAAAGGGGTGCTGATGCAAAATACCAGAAATTGGTTGTTGTTTTTTTAAGATTTATTTATCTATCTCCTCTCCCTACTACCAGTTGTCTGCTCTCTGTGTCTATTTGCTGTGTTTTCTTCTGTGACCGCTTCTATCCTTATCAGTGGCACCAGGAATCTGTGTTTCTTTTTGCTGTGTCATCTTGTTGTGTCAGCTCTCCATGTGTGTGGCACCATTCTTGAGCAGCCTACAGTTTCTTTCGCGCTGGGCAGCTCTCCTTATGGGGCGCACTCCTTGCGCTTGGGGCTCTCTATGCGGGGAGCACCCCTACGTGGCAGGGCACTCCTTGCACGCATCAGCACTGCGCAAGGGCCAGTTGGTTTTTATAAAGGGTATTTATTTGGGGTAGGAGCTTACAGATACCAGGCCATAAAGCATAAGTTACTTGCCTCACCAAACTCTATTTGGAGCAAGATGGCTGCCAATGGCTGCGAGGGTTCAGGCTTCCTGGGTTCCTCCCTTCCAGGGTCTTGCTTCTCTCTGGGTTCAAGGTTCCTTTCTTCCTGGGCTTGTTTCTCTTTCCTCTGTGTGCTTACTTCCTGGGGTGCCAGCTTAAGACTTCAGCATCAAACTCCAATATCAAAACCACATTAAGAACCCTCAACTCTGTCATTTGCCATGCCCCCACCCCTTGGTGGGTGGGGACTCAGTGCCCTAATGACATGTCCCAATCAAAGCCCCAATGATAACTCAGTCACACCCAGGTACAGACCGATCACAAAACAATCCATAATCTATTTTTGGAATTCTTAACCATATCAAACTGCTACAGGGTGTATCACAGTTTGTTTATCCATTCACCTTTTAAAGGACATCTTGGTTGCTTCTAGGTTTTGGCAATTATAAGTAAAGCTGCTGTAGACATTCACATGCTGGTTTTTGTATGGACATAAGTTTTCAACTCATTCGAGGCAATTTCTAGGGCAGATTGCTTGCTGTACTATATGTAAGACTTTGTAAGAAAAGTAAAGGTAAGGCTTTGTAAGAAACTACCTTCTGAAGTGGCTGTACCATTTGTCATTCCCACAAGCAGTGAATCAGAGATCCTTATGCTCCACATCCTCAGCAGTATTGGTATTGTCATTGTCATTTTAATTTGCAATTCTCTAATGATATATTTGAGCATCTTTTCATATGCTTATTTGCCACCTGTATATCTTCTCTGGTAAAAAGTCTGTTCATATCTTTTTGCCCATTTTTTATTGAGTTTGTTTTCTTATTGAATTTTAAGAGTTCTTTGTATATCTTTGATATTATAATTTTTAATTCATCTTAGTAAAACTCTGATAAAACTACAATACAATATCACAACCAAGTCATTGACATTGTTACAATCAAAATACAGAATATTTCCATCAACACAAGGATCCCTCCAGTTGCCCTTTTATAGCCATGGCCTCTTCTCTTCTACCTTTACCCATTCATTAACCCCTGACTTTCACTAATCTGTTATCCATTTCTATAACTTTGTCATTTTAAGAATGTTGTATAGATGGAATCATATGATATGTAACTTTGGGGGATTGGCTTTTTTCAGTCAGCATAATTCTCTGGAGATTGATCCAGGTTGTTGCATGTACCATTTTCTTTTTGTTGTTGAGTTATACTCCATGGCATGAATGTACTACAGTTTATTGAAACTTTCACCCATTGAAGGACATCTGGGTTGTTTCTACTTTTGGGCTATAACAAATAGAGCTACTATAAGCATTCTCTTTAAATTTTTGTAATCCAGGGAAGAAGAAATTCAGTATGATATTTGAAATTTTCTGAGTCATAAATTGAGATAGCCTTCAGACATTTAACTTTTGCATTTCTCCAGGGGTTGACAGTACTAGTTTTTTAAAGGTTAATTTCATTGAAACTACAAGCTTTAAAAAGCCTGTAATAATTACCTACATCAAATTTTATTCTATCTCTAGTCAAGTTATGTTATAATTTTTTGTTTCTATTTTATTGAAGACTTTTTCAGTCCTGACTTCCTGAAATTTTACGCTGTTATCTTGATTACATAGGACCTAGAACAGTGCCTGGTACATAGTAGATGCATAATAAATATTTACTGAATCAGTGAGTCTTCTCAGCTCCACAGTTACAAACACTCTTTGCATTATATTTGTAGGTCATACCATTAATATTATCTACTATTTGTAAATTTTACTAGTTTAATTTTCATAAGGTACTCATATTCAGGTTCTTAGATTTTATTTAACTTTGTTCCTGCATTTTAACAAAGATTACATATTTGCTTTGAAAAGTTTAAAAGTCAAAAATATTTAACAGGGGAGTGGCTGTAGCTCAAGTGTTTGTGTGCCTGCTTCCCATGTGTGAGGTCCTGGATTAAGTCTCTGGTACCTCTTTTTTTTTTTTTTTTTTAAGAAACAAACAACACAGGAAACAGATGTGGCTCAACCAGTTGGGCTCGTATCTATCATATAGGAGGTACAGGGTTTGATGCCCAGGGCCTCCTGGCAAGAGTAAGCTGGCCCATGTGGCGAGCTGGCCCATGCGGAGTGCTGGCCCACACTGGAATGCCGCCCAGTGTGGGGAAAGTCACCCTGTGCAGAAGTGCCAGCCGACAGTGAGAACTGACACAGCAAGATGAGTACACACACAAGATGAGCACACAAGAGACACAGAGGAGAGAAAATAAAAAGACATAGGAGAACAGGGAGTTGAGGTGGTGGAAAAAAGTAATCACCTGTCTCCCACTCTGGAAGGTCTCAGGATTGTTTCCTGGAGCCGCCTAATGAGAATACAAGCAGATACAGAAGAACACACAGCAAATGGACACAGAGAACAGACAACGAGGGGAACAGGGTGGGTGGGGGTGGGAGGTAGAAATAAATAATAAATCTTTTAAAAAGTATTCCTTTATAAAAAACAACAAAAAACAAACAAAAGGGAACACTGTTATGCCATGTTGCCACGTGTTTTAACCTTTAAGCTATAGAGCAAAAGCGTTAGTGAAGGCAGTCATTTCCTGAACTTCTGTGGTTATGAATCAGATCGTAACTATTTCTTTGACTTTGGATTTGTGGTTTCTTGAGCTAATTTAACTGCTATAAACGATGACTCTTGCTAGGCATTTCTTTTCTTTTAAAAGTGTATTAGTTCTATAGTAAACAGTTTTTCTCCAAGAAAGTTTTCTCTGCACTCTCAGCTCTTCATTAGGAATGAAAACCCAACTGTACGTATAAATGTTTTATTGTTAAACTATTTGTTATTCATGTTTTGTTTTTCACTTTATTTATTTTGAATATTCTCATCGTTCTTGAAATAACTATTCTGATTCAGTCTCCTGCTATTACTAGACATTTTCCTTTAGGTCATTCTCCACCCACTTCAGGAGCTGGAATGCTTACCCTACCCTTCTATTGGTTCCCTTCGGCTACTGGAGTACATGAGTAACTGTCACATGCATATGGTATTACTTGTCAGAGAGTGGAATTCTAAAACTTCCCCTTTACATAGGACAGTTTAACTTTTGTGCTTCTGGGAAGAGGTATGGTTCTTGGGACAGCCCTACTTTCACCTAATAGTTATGGCAGAGATGAGAATGCATCACTTCGCTGCCTCTGCAATGAGGCCTCAGAATCTGCTTTACCCAACTTGACAGGTACAGTTCAGAGGTGATAGGTTGGGGGAAGATAGGTACTTACAGTAAGCAAGTGGTAATGGAGATTTAAAACAATCTGTACTATTGTTATCTTCATTGTTGGTGAGTGAAGGTTCATATGCTTTTTTCCCCTGGTATTTCATAATAGGATCTCAATAAATATTTATTGAATGAAAGAATAAATGAATAATATGCAATATTTTAATGTATTAAGATATGTATGGCTTGATGTGAAGAACTTAAATGACATTGAGAACTGTTGCATAATTTATCCAATTGCCTTACATAGTTTTTCAAATGTTTTAAATGTTAATAGCTTTTTAGAGAATGTGCAAATCAGATGAAGTAGAATTCTGATGTTTGTAAAATAATTGAAAATGCCTAAATTAAAAATTTTATATATTCTCCAGTTTCTACTTGATAGATTTCTAGCTAAACTGATAAAGTTATTGAATGGCTGATAAAAATCTTTTTAAAAATTAAACCTTAAGTTTAGGAATTATCTCTGAATTTGAGTTTGAATTTTATTCTGGATTTTAACTTGTTTAATCCTGATAAATGACTTCTTAAAAGTTGCTACTTCTTTACCTTTTCTTAATAATCATAATATATTTCTGCTTTCTGTGCCCTTTATACTATAAGTGAAAATCAGTCTTAATATTATGTCCTTTAAATATATGATCTACAGCTATACCAGTAATTAAATGAAAGACTAATTCATACACTTGTGGGTACAGTACATCTGAATCATCCAGACACATCTGTTTTTAAGTCTAGAGTGAAGAAAGTGGCATGGACTAGACTCACTTGGTAATGCTGTGACATTTGCTTATTCTTTCCATAGATTTTTTGTTTTTCCCCATTTTCTTTAGCTTGCTCTCCTCTATTTAGTTCTTTAATTCTTCATGATTCAATATATATTTATTCTTAGCCTGAGGAAAAATTTAGGATTTTTAAAAACACTTCCTTTTGCTTTGTGTTGGTGGGTAAGATGGCGTTTAAGTGTCTATGTCCTGTGTAAATTGATTGTACAGGAAATTGACCCTCACTTTGAGAACAAGAGAACAAATAAAAAGTGGGAGGAAAGACGGAAGGAAATAAGATATTTCGACTTGGCCAAAAAGATCGTAAACCAGAGATGGAAAGAAGGAGAGTGGGGAAAAAAGGATTGTTTTGCAAGTTGTAGTTCCTTTAGTACTTTTGGTCTCAAAAAAGGCTTTTATCCCGCATTTATTATGCTGTATATTTGAAAAATATATAGTATGTTTGGACTCTGTTTCTTCTACATTTATATAAAATTGTACAGTTGTTCTCATTCTGTTTCTTCCTTCGGTCAAGTAACATGGTTTTTAAGAAGCTGACTTGCCTTTAAATCTTTCTTTAGGCTTAATTTATATAGTTCCTTCCCCAAACAGATGAAACATATCTTAGATGTGTCCTTGTACACTGACAGTCTGTTGCTCTCCTGCCTTCAGTGCAGAATTCCTGCTTATCACATTTAACTTTTTTCTGCTTTCTGAATCCTTGCCTGACTCTAGAGTTTTGCCTTATATCCTGTCCTCTTGTAGCATCCCTTTAATACAGCAATTCATAAGATTTCATTCAACAAATATATTTGAGAACTTCTTATATATAGGCACTATTCTGGAGGCTTGGGCCTTCTCAGTGAACAAATCAGGCAAAAATTCCTGTTCTCATAAAACTTACAGCTAGTGGGGGAGAGTTAGATAATATGCATAAATATAATAATAAGTAAGTTATGTAATATGTTATATGGTAATAAGAACTATGGAGAAAAATGAGAAAAGGACATGTGGGGAATGTGCAAGTGTTGTGAGGAATAGATACATTTTAAAAATAGGATAGTGAGGGAATGCTATACCAAGAGTATAACGTTTGGGTGAAATATCATGCAAATATCTTGGAAAAGAATAGGCAAAAGGAAAAGCCAGTGGAAAGATCCAGAGTCAGGAGTGTGCCTGGCGTGTTCAAGCAACAACTGGTAAGACTGACTAGAATGAGGTAAGTTAGAACAAGGTAAGCTAGGTTGAAGTGAGCAGGAGATGAATTGGGTAAGACAGATATAGTGTAGGGCCTTTTAGGCCCTGCTAAGAACTTTAGAGTTTTCTCTAAGATGGGATGTCAACTCAAGTTTTGGGCAGAGGATTAACCTGATCTAATTTAGACTTTAAAAGCTGACTGATGTGTTGAGAATAGACAGTAGGGAGTAAGGATAGGAACATGGAGATCAGTTAGGAGGCTAGAGAAATAATCTAGTCAGAGATGGTGGTGCCAGGATGGTAGTAGTGGAGGAAGTGAGAAATGGATAGATTATGGATATATTTTTGAAAGCACTATCACTAGAACTTCCTAATGGATTGGACTTGGAATGTGAGAACAAGAAAGGAATCATGAATTATTCTAAGATTTCTGGCCACAGCACCTGAAAAATAGAGTTGCCATTAACAGATGGGAAATTCTGTGGGAAGAGCAGATTGAGGGGAAAGAATGAAGAGTAGTTATGCATATTAAGTCCAAATAATGTTATTATGGTTTATAATCCTTATATTCTGAAGCCCTATACAGTTCCTAGTATATAATAGATGGTCACTCAAGTTATTAGTTTTGTAAACCTTCAATTTTAATACACTGAGTCTCACAAAATAAGGTATAAATGTATGGCATTTGTATATTTTTGATGTGATGGAATTTAAGAAGTCGTTAGAGTACCTGCTTAGTACTATCTCTAACTTGAACATTAATGGTACAAAAGTTCTGGTTACCCTTGTGTTTTTGTTTCCCTGATAATTCCAAACAAGGGGGAATTTCTCCTATCTAAAAAGAAGGAAATGTTCTTGACCTTTCTGATCATTTAAAATTTTTTTAGCAATAACCAAAAAAATTGTGATGCCACCATCACTGGCATGAAATGCTTATAGAATAGATCATATGCTGTTTAGTATAGAACCTAATAAATATTATGTTCTGTAATAGACTCTATACTCTTTTTTTGGCAGTTCTTTTCATTTCAATAAAGAATTGGCATTTTGGAGGCTGTTGGTAATTTTTCACTAGGGTAAAGAGAAATAGAGCACATGTGGCCAGTTTGAAGAATATTTTCCATAACACAGGGTTTTAATTGTTTGGCAATCCTAAATTGGTTATCTTGGTATCTAATGTAGCTGTTCCCATTTGCTGTAATTCTGCGTTTAAACAAGGAGCAACATAGTATCTGTTTAAAATGAACCTTTCTGGATGTCTAGACATATCTTCAGGTTTGTCAGAATATTCTTAATTGTAAAAGAAAATTAATTGCGAAATTTTAAAGATTTTTTTTTTTTAAGAGGGAGAAAGAATGTGGTGAACCAAAACGCAGAAACTATTGGAATTACAGATCCAACTCACAACCAGAATTTCTGTCTATATTGTGTGGACATTATTAAGCCATTTTTAAAACATTGGTTAATATAATTTTATGATGAAAATAGATCTGATTGTTTCCTGTCCCATAGATTATATAATTTGACCATTCATTTAGGCAAAAGCTATTGAACACTTGTTACGTAACTCCTGAAAGAAAAAAGATACACTTCTTACCCTCCAAGGAACACATTTGAAGTTTGGGAAACAAACAAAGGATATGACAAGGATAAATAGAGGATGTTAATGTGGTAAGCATAATGCTTTTGAGAGCCCAGAGAGGAAGGAGCACGTGAGGTTTCCTAGTGGAGATTGTGTTGGAGCTGAGTGTCATGAGATGAGAATTTGTTAGCTAGTCAAAAGAAGGGTGGTATGAAAACAAGATGGGAAGCAGCATGGTATATGTTAAAGCTTAAGGTTTGAGGTTTGGAGTGGGGAGAGGCAAAGCTGGAGAAGTAAGTAGATGAACATCTGATCATTGAAGGTCTTGCAGACCAAGTTAAGGAGCTTTTAGCTTTATGGTGAATTATTGAAGTCTTATGAAGCATGACATGGTCAAATTTTTGTTTTAAATAGATCACTTTGCCAGCTGTATGGAGGATGGATTTGAGGGAGACATGACTGGAGGCAGTAGTCCAGGTGAGAGATGATGGTGGATCCAAACCAAGGCATTGGCAATAGACATGGAGAGGAGGGGATGGATTTGGAAAGAAGTAAAACCACAGATTTAAGGTTTTTCCCCTCAAATTATCACTGAGTGGAGGGAGTGAGACAGGCAAACAGAAAGACATAATAGAAAAGTGTCAATATTTGAAATCAGTAGTGGGGTACAGTTTACCTTGGAAATAGCCACTAAAAGTGGTCTCAATGATTAAAAACATTGCTACTGAAAGAACAGTGCATTCTTTGTATAATTGGCCTGACTATGAGAAGCAGATGATCTTTAACTAAGATGATGTGGAGATCACCTTTTCAGGTAGCTAGACTAAATTTAGAACCTGGAAAACCTTGAGGAAGAAACCAGACCTTACAAGCTTTAACTCTACTACACATGGTAAACTCAATAAATGTCCATCGATGGTAATATTTTTTCTGGAACCTTCAATTAAGTTATTGATTTTATTTTTAAATCCACTGCTTAGAGTGAAAAAAAGTCATTAAAGCAGTTAACAGTTGTAAGCTTTTATATTATAGACAGTACATGGTAACATAAGGGTATTGGAATGCTGAGAGTATCTTGTGTTAAACAAAAATGTATATTTCTGTGGTTTAACAGATAACTTTTAGGATTTTTTTTTCTAGAAGTAATTTTTCTATAGTTTTTTTACTATATGTAAATGGAGGGTCTGGATTTCTACTATATATATATAGATACATATATTTCTGAAAACTGCCTTCACAATTTATAACATAAGGAAAGAATAGTTTGAGAGGACTTATATACATAACCATTCTTTCTTCAAAAACTCAACAACAATAACAACAACAAAATATCCTGCATGCTTTATAAAGCTATCAGACATTTCTTTATGGATATACATACACATACACACATATATATTTTATAAAACTGTGCCTTTCCTATTCACTAATTTCTGATTTTGGTGAATGCATATAAATCAGGGCTAAACTCTCATTTTGTGTTCTTCTCTCTGTCTTGTTATATTTTTACCATGCTTTCTCATATTCAGGATATCAGGAGGTTACAGACTAGGAAATGGTAAGGAAACAGTGCCTATTTGCTCATTCTTCATGACTTCACAACTATGTAGCTCTGTGCCACCCTGGAACTGTCTATAAACCAGCAGCTAAAATTCTGTGTATGTTCTGAATTCAAATGATTTCTCAACTGTTGAACCTACTGTGAATTCTTTTCCTTTTTTGTGTCTTTCAGAAGCCTTGCACCGCCCCTATGGTTGTGATGTTGAACCCCAGGCACTAAATGAAGCCATCAGGTGGAGCTCCAAGGAGAATTTGCTTGGAGCCACTGAGAGTGATCCTAATCTGTTTGTTGCACTTTATGATTTTGTAGCAAGTGGCGATAACACTCTCAGCATTACTAAAGGTGAGGCGTCTATGTAACATCCTCTCACTTTCCAGTTTTCATTAGCAGTCAAGAAATAAAGGAGTCTGTTCTGGGTTCTGCCACTGACTAAAATTAGTTGCTCATTTTAGCCCAAACACTTGGTTCTTTGTCTATTTTACCTGTGTATGGGATAATACCACTTTCTCTGCATTATAGTGTTTATTAAGAAAAAATGAGATAAAACACCTTAGGAAAAACCACTACACAATAATATATATAAACTTTTCTCATTCTCAAAATTCTATATATAGCATGCCAACATTCATCTACCACAAAGGTATGACTTACTGTACCTCTGTTATAATTAAATAGTAGCTAACTAATATGAGTAATGCTGCCATATCTCAGTGCTACTCAAAGTGTTGTCCGTGGACTTCCTACTATCTGAGATCCTTTCATTATGTTAGCAATGAGATGAAGAGCTAGCACCCAGAATATATACCAACTACATCACTAAGCACACTGTTTATATTCAGTTCAGCTGACATACTCTTTTTTGGAGCAAGACTTTCTGCATAAAGAAAAAAGTTCAGTGATGCCCATTCTGGTGCAAGCTCCTTTCATGGACTGGTTTTGCGTAGTACTGGTCTATACAACTTAAATGTCTGGTATTTTTATTTATATGGATTAGTGAAAAGAATAGTGGGAAGAGTGTCTAATGTAGTCACACTCTTACTAGAGTGATAGATTATTTCAGTGGTAAGGAACACTAAGAGCGTGACCAAACAAAGTCACCCATTATTGGTTTTTTGAACAAAAAGAAATTGAAACTTTTTATGAGAGAGAAATAGGAGTATAGGAACATCCTTATGAATTGGATTGCTAGTCAGCCTCAGCTTTCTCCTGCTTTTTGAACCTATGAAAGCCTTCTACTTAGAAAAAATGTATTTCAGCCTAATTGTTAAGTAAATGATATTGTAACTTAAATGCTTATTTGTCAAATAGATGTCTTATTTTTAGGTTCACAATGAAATATTTTGTGTGAGTGAGCATAACAAATTAGGAAATCAGGCCTCCACTCATAAAATTTTTATATACATTGGTTTTTAAAGTCCCACCAGATGCATGAAAAGCAGAAATCTTTAAATCTGAATTTCTAATATAGGGGTATAAGTATGCCCCATGGCGGGTGTCATTGCATGCATGCATATAGCAGGAGGTTTCAACGGCATAGGAAAATTTAAGTGCATTATCTCATAGTGTCAATTTTTCTTAAAGATGTGGGACAGTTTTTTGGAGGGGGTTGGTGGTTGTGATGTGTGTATGTGTGTTTGTGAAAGGGTATTTGTGGAGCTGAAGGAAATTTTTCTATGAAAATTTAGCGTAAAACAGTGAGCTTCAAATATATTTTATATTGTGTGCTAATCTCTTTGGACTACAACACACTTTTTAAATTTTTTTATTTTTTACCTTTAGTGGTACTTAAGTAGAGAAGCTTGTGAGGCAATGAAGCAATGAATCAGAACATTTTTTCCCTAGGTATAATTTTCTTGTCAGTGTGTTCCAAGATAGTTCAGTCACCAAGGAAACAATGATAAAAAGAGTCTGTTGAATCTTCAGTAACCAGTTAAATAGCAAGCACTAATGTGTGCAGCTCAAGGCAGTGGGTTCCCTTCATCTTATGACCAACAATGGTATCTCTTTAAATCTGTGAAATGCCAGATCTTTAAATTGTCCTTATTAATATAAAATGATGTCTTGCTAAAGTTATCTTATTATTTTAAAAGATAGGAAAATATATTTTTAAAACAAAGCTTTTATTTTAGTTACTACTTATTTAAAGATATTTTTCCTGAATTAAAAAAAAAAAATTCAGTAATCCCTAGGATTCCTTTGCCCTTTGGGTCAAGGTTTGTATCCTTACTATTCATACTCCTGTCAATTTCATGGTACTCAGAACTTCCAGAGTAGAAAATTCCCCCAGATAACTGCCAAAAAGAGAGGAAAACAAACACCAAAAATCTATGGCTTTAGGTTTTTGTCCCCCAGTATATACTAATTATGATAGCCCATCATGACCAGTTCTTTGTAACAAAGCAACAAGAACATTGTACTTAGTCTTTACTTTTGTGAATATGATTAGGGATATTTATCTGTGCACTTGTGCACATTTACCAGCATACCACATGCACTCCAATATATATGTATATGTTTATTTGCATATATGTGTAGAGTGTGTGTATACTCTTGTGTTTTTTTCTCATTGAATGTCTCACATCCATGTGTCAGTATGCCCTCGAAAAACAGTAGGTGGATGGTTGTCAAAGTAATGATTTTGAGTTTTTTCTTCAAAAAGCCTTTGCCTCATAACTGTTTGGCCATGTGCTTTTTTAAAAAAAGAAACAACACTTTTTAATTTTGAGGTAATTTCAAACTTACAGGATGGGTGCAAAAATAATACAACCCCCCTTCAGAGAACTCCAACATACCCCACCCCCTCCAGATCCACCAATTTTAACATTTTATCACCTTTGCTGTATCAACCTCTCTTTCTAACTACCATCTATCTATTTCCTGAACATTTGAGAGCAGGTTGCACATATCATACCATACTCCTCGAACATATAATACTTCTATGTACACTTCCTACAAACAAGGATATTCACTTAATAATCAGTCACCTTAAATGCAATTATCAAGTTCAAGAAACTTTGATATAAAGCTTACATTCCATGTTCCAATTTTTTCCTATGTCCCAATAATGTCCTTTTGAGCCTTTTCTCCTCCATTCTTAGATCCCATCCAGTATCATGCATTGCATGTTATTGTTATCTCTTTAGGTTCTCTTTTTAAATTGTAGAAACATATACAACATAAATCTTCCCATCCTAACCCATCCCATGCATACCATTTGTGGGGATTAATCACATTCACAGTGTTGCAGTACTTTGACCATCATCCATCATTATAACGTCCCTTTCACCCAAAACAGAAACCCTCCACTCAGTTTGCATTAACTCCCCATTATCTATGCCTACCACCCCTACTAACGTGTACTCTAATTTCTGTCTGTATGAGTTTGCATACTCTGATACTTTCTTTTTGGTTACCATGGTGCTTGAAATCCTAAATCTATTACAGTCTCATTTGCTTTGATACCAATTTAATTTCAGTAGCATATATAAGCTACATTCCTATGTCTCTCCACCTCCTGTCTTTATGTAGTTCTTATCACAAATGTCGTTTTGAGTCCAAAATCATTGGTTTATCATTATATTTTATGCACTTGCATTTTAGATCCTGCCAGAAGTAAAAAGTGGAGTTAGAAATAAAAAATACAATAATATTAATATACTTACATTTACCCATGTCATTATCTTTACCAGAGATCTTTATTTCTTCATGTGGCTTCACTCATTGTCTAATGTTTTTCCTTTCAACCTGCAGAACTCCTTTTATTATTTCTTGTAGGGCCTGCCTTTTGGTGATAGTCCCTCAGCTTTTGTTTACCTGCGAGAGTCTTCATTCCTACCTCATTTTTGAAAGACATTTACTGGATACAGAATTCTTGGTAATTTTTTGCTTTCAACACTTTAAATACATCTTCCAACTGCCTTTTTTCCTCCATGGTTTCTAATGAGAAATCGGCACTTACTCTTATTGGGCTCCACTGTATGTGAAACATTGCTTCTCTCTTGCAGCTTTCAGAATTCTCTTTATCTTTGACATTTGATGGTTTGATTTTAACATGGTACAACATGGGTCTGTCTGGGTTTATCCTGTTTGGAGATTATTGAGCACCTTGGATGTGTATATTCATGTGTTTTGTTAAATTTGGGAAGTTTTGCAACCATGATTTCTTTGAATACTCTTTCTACCCCTTTCTCTCTTCTTGGAGTCCCACAATGCATATATTGATATTCTTGATGGTGCCCCACAGGTTGCTTCAGCTCTTTTCACTTTTCTTCATTCTTTCCTTTTTCTGCTCCTCGGACTGGATGATTTCAGTCGTCTTGTATTCAGGTTCACTCATTCATTCTTCTGACAGGTACAATCTGCTGTTTAATCCTCTAGGGAATTTAATTTGTTATGTGGTTTTCAGCTCTATTGATTCCATTTCATAGTTTCCATCTCTCTTTTGGTATTCTCTTGGTTTTCTTCCATTCTTTCCCGGGTTTCCTTTAGTTCTTTGCCCATATTTTCCTTTAGCTCCTAGAGCATATGTAAAACAAACATTTTTTTAAAAGTCTTCATCTAGATTGATCCTCTTCATTGATGGTTTCAAATTTTAATCTTCTCCTTTGCCTCAGCCATCATTTCCTGTTTCTTTGTATGTTTTAATAATCTTTTGTTGAATCCTGGATATTTTACTATGTTAATGTGTTATTTAGCTTCTGAGGCATCTGTTCTTTAAGCTTGTGTCTAGCTATTGTTGCGACAACTTTCCTTGAATGCCAGGAGCTAAGTCTTTCCCACTTCTTTGCAGATTGTTGTGTGAGTGTTCTCCTTCAGGACTTACCCATACAAAGAGTTTAGAGAAAGCTCCAGGGTGCAAATGTAAAGGCTTCCCTCATCATCTCTGCATGTTCCGCCTTTTATGCTGATACAAATCCTCTCTTCCCTAGAAAACAGTTTCCTCACTGTCCTGGTCACCGCACTGTATGTCTTAAGTCAGGAATCCCTTGTGCTCTGAGAGTCCCCATTGCCTTCCCACACGCCTGATAAATTTTCTTTTTGGAAATATTGCTGAAAGCTCTGTGTTTTGTGTTTGGTTTTTTGTTTTTTTCATACTGGTGGTTTTGGTGTCTTGTTGCCAAGTGAAATTGAGAAATAACTTTGTATTTCATATGACTTATCCCTAGTCTTTGATTATTGTAAACATTGAACCAATATAAAATATAGTCCTTGATAAAGGGAATGTATTTTTTGAGGAAAGAATTGAGTTTTTGGTTTTTTTTCTGAAGAATGGGTAGTATGCCATTTTCCAACCATTTGAATACCTTACTACCACACTAAAAGTTTCCTGAAAACATTTTTATGTGACCCAAAAAACTTTAAAAACTTGAAGTAAATGCTAAAAATCATTTCTGATTATGCTCCTGTGCTTTAAGCTACAGGCCAAAGAGATCAGTCAAGATATGATGAGGAGCCAGGTTTGTTTTTACTATTTAAAATAGAAATTTTTAAAAATGAAAGTTCCTGATACATTTTTCAGTGTTTTCAATTTGACAATAGACTGTTTCTGTTGGAAATAAAGTCTTATCTCCTTTCTTTTATTCTCTGATGACCTCATTGCTAGGTGAAAAACTCCGAGTTCTTGGTTACAACCAGAATGGAGAGTGGAGTGAAGTTCGCTCTAAGAATGGACAGGGTTGGGTACCAAGCAACTACATCACCCCAGTGAACAGCCTAGAAAAGCATTCCTGGTACCATGGACCTGTGTCACGGAGTGCTGCAGAGTATCTGCTTAGCAGTCTAATTAATGGCAGTTTCCTGGTACGAGAAAGTGAGAGCAGCCCTGGGCAGCTATCAATCTCCCTCAGGTATGAGGGGCGTGTGTATCACTACAGGATCAATACCACCACAGATGGCAAGGTAAGACTTGCCAGTAACCACCTCTAGGTGTGGACTGGCTACTCTGTAAAAAACATACTCAGAATAACTAAAGTGTAATATAGTTTTTATATTTGATACGAAATAAAATATTTTCTAGCTTTGTGAGTTTGACTACTTGGCATGTTAGAGCATACTCTTTGCAAAAGAATATGGTAATGGAAATGACAAACTATATTATGCTTACAGTTTTAACAATAAACTTAGATTTGAGGGTGAAGAATGAAGGAAACTGCTATATAAGATAGCCGTTTTAATCATCAATCAAAAATACACATATCAGATATGTTTTGTGGAATCTATGAATTAACCCTTGTATCTTTGAAAATTAAAATAAGCTGTAGGAAACAGATTTGTCTCAACTGATAAGAACTTCCACCTACCATACGGGAGGTTCCAGGGTTCAAACCCAGGACCTCCTGGCCCATGTGGTGAGCTGGCCCACATGCAGTGCTGGCGTGCGCAAGGAGTGCCATGCCATGCAGGGGTGTCCCCCGCGTAGGGGAGCCCCACACGCAAGGAGTGCAACCCACAAGAGGAGCCACCCCATGTGATAAAAGCGCAGCCTGCCCGGGTGGTGCCACATACACGGAGAGCTGACACAGCAAGATGACACACCCAAAAGGGACAGATTCCCAGTGCTGCTGACAAGAATGCAAGCGGACACAGAGGAACACACAGCGAATAGACGCAGAAAGCAGACAATGGGGGGACAGGGAGCAGGGAAGGGGAGAGAAATTAAAAAAAAAAAAAAAAGAATAATCTGTATCAGAAAGTACAGAGAGTAAGAATTTAGGCTTCTAAGACTAGTGTCAGTCATTAATGTGTATAAATATAAATAGACCAATCAGTCATTTAGCAATTTATGTTGGGAAGACCAAATTTGTTCAAATGGATGTGTTAAATTAGACCTGCATGGCGCTGATATGGCTCAGTGGTTGAACCCTGGCTTCCCACATACAAAGTCGGGGGTTCATTCGCCATCCCCAGTACCTTAAAAAAAAAATTAGAACTATAGTACTTTATAAACTGTAAAACATAGGTTTATGTCAGGTGTTCTACTGAACAGTAAATTTAGATTGAATCATTTGCCAGGTTAAACAGCTGGGATGCCATGAAGGAGGCTTCTGGGATACATTACAATTCTTGGTCTGGGTGGTGTTTACAGGGGTGCATTCATTTTGTAAAATCATCATTTCTCCATTTATGAATTCTATACTTTTCCACATAAAGTAAAACAACTTTAAAAAAAAAAACAAAAAACAATAAACAAGATCCCTTGGTAGAAAAGCCAAAGACTGCAACTTTACTTCATACTTCTTGTTACTTACCACAAGTTAACTACTATTTTAATAACCCTCTGAAATCAGACTGTGATTCTTTTTTTTTTTAAAGACCCAGACACTCAAAAGCTTATCCTAATTAAATAAAAACTATAAGGAAGCGGCTGTGGCTCAATCAGTTGGGCTCCCATCTACCATATCGGAGGCCCTGGGTTTGCATCCCAGAGCTGGTGAAGCAAGATGATGCAACGAAGGAAGACAAGTAGATACAGAAAAAACGTGCAGTGAATGGACATAGAGAAGAGACAGCAAAGAAAGGAACAAACCACAAGGAGGGGATTAAATAAATAAATTTTTTAAAAAATTATAAGACATTTAAATACCTCCCCATGCCACCAAAAAATCTAATCATTGGTTTTCAAATTATGTTCTGTACAAGATCCTGAGGTGGTTTTTCATAAGCAAGTCCACTCTTCTCTACTTCAATCAGAGTATCTACTCCTTTGTGTATTAGGATTCCACAGTTTTGCTGCTTAAAATATTTGAAAATCAATGATCTTGATGATCCAGAGAGATATTTTGTAATCTTTTTCCCCAAGACTAAGCTAACTCTAGGAAGATAGCTTTTCTTTAATGAATGTATAATAACATGCTAGAGGATCTGGAAAGGACCTGCCATACAAATAGTAGTAAAATAATGTGGTTAAATCATTGATTTGTGTAGGAAGGGTGGTTTAAACAAGATTAAACTGAAGTTCTGTTTCCCTATACATCATCGTTTTTTTACTTTTTTAAAAATAATTTTTTTATTTTTTATTTTTATTGAAGTATATCACTCATACATTGACATACATAAACATAAGGTGTATAGTAAAAGTTGTGAACTTACCAAAAAAAAATGTGTATTATCATACAGGGATCCCCATACCTCACCCCACCACCAAAACTTTGCATTGTTGTGAAAAATTTGTTAAAAACTATGTAAGAGCATCGTCAAATATTACTATTAACTACAGCCCAGAGCTTACATTTGGTGTATTTTCCCCAGCCCATCCAATTATTACTTCTTTTTTTTTTTTTATTTCTCTCCCCCCCTCTCCAACCCCCTTTGTCTGCTTTCTTGTGTCCATTCGCTATGTCGTCTTCTGTGTCTCCTATTGTATTCTTGTGAGCAGTACTGGGAATCTGTGTCTCCTTTTGTTGTACCATCTTGCTATGTCAGCTCTCCCTGTGTGCCGCGCCACTCCTGGGCAGGCTGTGCTTTTTTTGTGCAGGGCGGCTCTCCTTATGGGGTGCACTCCTTGTACGTGGGGCTTGCCTACGCAGGGGACACCCCTGAGTGGCACAGTACTCCTTGTGCACGGCAGCACTGTGCGTGTGCCAGCTCACCACACGGGTCAGGAGGCCGTGGGTTTGAACTCTGGGCCTCCCATGTGGTAGGCGGATGCTCTGTCAGTTGAGCCAAATCCTCTTCCCAATTATTACAAATCTGCTTCCCAGTTATTACTTCTTTTTAAACTTTATTTTTAAAGAAGTTTTAGGCTACATAAAAGCAACATCGAAAATACATGGGATTCCCATATACCCCACTCCCCCTCACATTTTCCTCTATTAATGACATCTTATATTAGTGTGGTACAGTTGTTACCATTAATAAACAAATATTGAAGCATTGCTACTAACCATGGTCTATAGTTTACATTATGGTTTACACTTTGTACTGTATGATTTTATAGGTTTTGACAAAATGTATAATGACCTGTATCCATCATCGCAATATCATGCAGAATACTTCAGTGCCCCCAAAACGCCCCTTGTTCCACCTGTTCTTCCTTCCCCCTCCCCTCAGAATGGTAACCACTATCTTTATGTCAATGTTACAAATTCTTCTGTTACTACAGTAATAATGTCTACTTTGGTTCATGGTTGCATTCCCCTCTTACGTTTATTCCTCAATTTTTATGACTTTGGGATTCTGATGTCTACTCTGCTTCAGATTGAGATGGGGCTTAGATCCTATGAGACAGATGTCTTGTTTGCAGTTGTAGATACTCTGTTTTTTGGGTGGCCGTTGTCCGTCATCATGATTTTGTTAGTGGTCCTGGATAAGTGCAATAAACTGGGGAATAGGTGTTGGTTGCAAGTCTGCTGAGATTCAGGATTCAACCAGCATATGAGCAGACCAGAGATTTAAGTCTCTGTAACATATAATATTTAATGGGTATAGTGCTAATTATAGGTTCCAATAAAAGGGGTAGAAGAATCATGTGTAGGGAAATTATAAATGAGCCTAACTGTGTTACTTTGGGCATATAAGTTAACATATATTCCAAGGTAAGGCCCACCAATAGGGTGCTGATTTCATGGGGTTATGTGCATTGCTTTTAGTGTTCAGATACCTTGGGATATCTCAGGAGCACCCCTGTTTGAGGCTTTGCTTACTGTGGCAGTGAGAGCCACCTGCGATGTGCGTAGGTGTAACCTCTGAAATGACCTCCCAACCCACTTCAAAGTCTCTTAGCTGTAAAAACTCTTTTGTATTTAATATTCCCCCCCCCCTTTGGTCGAGGTCCTTTTCCAAATGCATCATTGTTTTGTGCTTGGTAATAACTCCTCAGTACCTCAGTCCCAGGGAGACTCATTCCTGGGGGTCATTTCCTATGCCAGGGGCTGGGAAACAGAGTGAATTTATGTGCTGAATTTGGCTTAGAGAGATTCCACATTTGAGTAACAAGGAGGTTTTTAGGAGATAACTCTTAGGCAGTAGATATTATTAGGCTAAGTTTCAATTTTACAAGAATAAGGTTCATAACTAAAAGCATTAATATCAAGGTTTTGGTGTATTGTTCTTCTTTTATTAGGCACTGCCTATGTACTCTGGAGATTCTTGCTACTCTATTGTGGCAAGAACTCCCCAGGATGGGAATTTAGTACTTTTTGGTTATTGTGTGGGTCTTCAGCTCTGAGAGAATACCCCATGACCACATGAACACGTTCATATTCAATAGAGGCATGCCCCAAGGGCACTCTTCTCTACACATTCGCCTGCCACCAACATCATACACCAGTGATCCCCCCCACCATAGTTGCAACTTTTCTGTAATCTAAAACCTCCTTAAAAGCAAAGTTTAAAAAAATTCTTGTCTTGTGCCTTTCATCACTGTAATATCTATTATCTTTTTATGTATGTTTACAATTTCTTCTGTATGTTCCCCTGTGTCTTTTTTTTTTTTTAACTTTATTTTTAAAGAAGTTTTAGTTTACAGAAAATTACATCAAAAATATAGGAGAGCAGAGTGGATATAGCTCAGTGGTTGTATGCCTTCTTGCACACATATGAGGTCCCAGGTTCAATCCCTGGTTTCTTCCTTTTAAAAAAAAAAAAAAAAGGAAATTCTCATATGTCCCCACCCCCTCTCATCCTTTCCCAGTTTTTTTTTGTTTTGTTTTGTTTTTTTAGGTACTGGGGCTGGGCATTGAACCGCAGACCTCATATGTGGGTGGCTGGTGCTCAACCACTGAGCCACAGTGGCTCCTCTGAGTTGGTTTTTTTGTTTGTTTACTTGTTGTTTGTGTTTTTGTTTTTAGGAGACATCAGGGACCGAACCTGGGACCTCCCATGTGGGAAGCAGGCAGTCAACCACTTAAGCCATATCCACTTGGAGCCATATCCACTTCCCCCCATTAATAACATCTTGCTTTAGTATGGTGCATTTGTTATAATTGATGAACAAATATTGAAACATTGCTACTAACTATTGTCAATAGTTTACATTATGATTTATACTTTGCACTATACATTTTTATAGGTTTTGACAGAATATGTAATGGCCTGTATCTGTCATTGCAGTATCCTGCAGAACTATTCCAATGCCCAAAAAAATACCCTGTGTTCCACCTGTCCTTCCCTCCCTCTCTCCTCAGAACCTATGGTAACCACTGTTTCAAATTTACCAGAATAAAGTTCATAGTTACATGCATTAATATTGAAAGCGTAACATATTGGCCTGTTTTCTTTGTTGTTGTTTTTTTTTAAGATTTATTTTTATTTATCTCTCCCTCCACCCCCACCCCATTGTCTGCTCTCTTGTGTCCATTTGCTGTGTGTTCTTCTGTGTCTGCTTGCATTCTTGGCAGCACTGGGAATCTGTGTCTTTTTTTTGTTGCGTTATCTTGCTGCGTCAGCTCTCAGTGTGTGCGGCGCCACTCCTGGGCAGGCTGCGCTTTTTTCACACGGGGCAGCTCTCCTTGTGGGGCGCACTTCTTACGTGTGGGGTTCCCCTACATGGGGGACACCCTTGTGTGGCATGGCAATCCTTGCACACAGAAGCACTGCATGTGGGCCAGCTCACCACATGAGACAGGAGGCCCTGGGTTTGAACCCTGGACCTCCTATATGGTAGGTGGAGTCACATTCACTTCCCTGTTTTCTTTTATTAGGCACTGCCTATGTACTCAAGAGATTCTTGCTCTTATATTTGAGAATGTAATGGGTCTCTACCCACTGAGATAACACCTATTACAAGTTGAACATATTCATATTCCATTGAAGCATACATCATCATTTAACACTTTCATATGCCTCAATAAGATCACCTTCCAAAATCAAATCTTTAAGCCAATAAAATAATGTGTTGGTTTTAAAAAAAATTCCTGATCTCTTTTCAAGTTGTTGAGCTTTTCACCTGCTTTTTTCACTAGGTATATGTGACTGCTGAAAGCCGTTTTAGCACCTTGGCAGAGCTTGTTCATCATCACTCTACAGTGGCTGACGGGCTGGTGACAACATTACACTACCCAGCACCCAAGTGTAATAAGCCTACAGTCTATGGTGTGTCCCCTATCCACGACAAATGGGAAATGGAACGAACAGATATTACTATGAAGCACAAACTTGGAGGTGGTCAGTATGGAGAGGTTTATGTTGGCGTCTGGAAGAAATATAGCCTTACGGTTGCTGTGAAAACGTTGAAGGTAGGTTGCTGAAAATTACAGTTTTCAAGCATCTTTTTTTTGTGTGTGTTCTGAATCACTTGGAAATGTCAGTGTGCCCTTCTTTAACTTTGGAACACTTTCCACCCACTGGTGCCAAGTATATCAGCAAATTGTGATGATTGTTACCCTATGCCATTGCTGACAATGCAGGGCAGATTATCCAGTGCAATGCGGTGAAACCCACATGTGGGAAAACTGTCTTTGGAGGCTAATGATTTCGATCATAGGGGGAGGTTAGAAGCAAATTATAAGTTATAAAAGCAAAACAAGCTATTTTTCTTTCTGAGAACGACCCCTGCTGGCAGATTTCTTTGTGCATTGTCAGTGAGTGTGGGCTCTCCCTTTCTTGTTCTATCCTTCATCTCCTTGCCACTTGCCCCCATCTTCATGTCATTAGGTTACTTCTTCTTAATATTCACAGAAATCTTTCCTAATGCCATTTTATCTCTTCTTTAAGAACCATGGTATCAGACTGTGATTTTCACTCTTTCCATTCTGTGAAGATGCTCCCAGAGCCCAAGTAGCTCCAGGAGATCACTTTTAAAAGCTACTTTCTAGCTATATTCTGTTTAGCCAGCATTTATTAAGTATATTCTGAATGTAAAACAATATGCGAGGCCCTGCAAACATGCATTCCTTCTTAAGGAGCTTGTGGTCTAATCAGGGAGACAAACATGTAAATAGCTAACTGTTCTGTCTCCTTGTTCAAAGGCTAAGATGTCTAGGGAAGTATAATTCAGGTCTTCTGTGTTTCACTTGAGTATAGGATGGGATTGCTGAATTTTTAATTTTTATTCCAGTTCAAATGTTGGATAAATTCACAAACGTTTTTCTTTCATCACATATCTTCCTAATCAGATTTCTGTAGAGCATATTAAGTTGTGATAAAATTTCTTGAAGTAATACACTAATATAGCCAAAGATATTCCCATTTACTTTCAAAGCTGAAGTTTCAGTGTAGTTAGTTTACTCAAATGATTGTCAGGGGTTTGTTTTCTTCTTCTTTCTTATCTGCCTCCTTTTTCCAGGAAGATACCATGGAAGTGGAGGAGTTTCTGAAAGAAGCTGCAGTAATGAAGGAAATCAAGCATCCTAATCTGGTACAGCTATTAGGTGAGAAGAACCTTGCCTGAACCATAGATTTCCCAAGATGCTTGCCCACCCCCCAACCCCTTGTTATCTCCAAATAATTCTTTTGAATCACCATAGTGGAAGCTCCAAGAATAAATTCTCTTTAATAAAAGACTCATTTTAATCAGTAGATCTGTGTCTAAAAATTGCCCAAGGAACAATAGCCTGGATTACAAATTGCCCAGGTTGTGGTAAATGTCTTCCACATTCAAAGTTCAAATGTATTCAGAATGGTACCCCACCCTAAAAATTGTCAGCATTTAAACCATATTTTCACAAAATAAAGTGATATTAAATAATGGACCATTTAGAAGAGACAGATTAAACCATTGTGGCCAAACCCAGCAGTTTACCTTTGCAAGCAAGTAGTGCTAAGCTGTGGTAGATTGGTTTCTCACCTATTCAAGTCACAAGGAAACCTATGACTGATCCCTTTGTGCTTTTTAAAATAGGGTTAGTTTCTTTGGATGTTCAACTTGAACCAAGTTATCTCCAAGGAACTAGTTTCTTTGTCGTTCTTGGTGGTTCTTTGTATAAGGAGTCTGCCATTTGTCAGTGAAATCCGTGAATATGGAAACAATGTAAAATCTTTCTACAAAGTGTTATTACAGGCAGAGCTCACACATCTAAGTTCATTCTTCAGCATCTGCACAATTGTTGCTGTTTCTTTTGGATAAACATTGCTAGCATGCCTTGGAGGTGGAGAATCATGGGCCTGTTACAGAACTCCAGAAATTTCTGTTTTTGCTCAAACAGGCAAATACTCAAAGGGCTGTGAATTTCCAGAGAACTGTATAAGTGAAGCAGAGACTCCCCTTACAACCATCTTCTTAATTTTTGCTATATTAGTTTCAAAGAATGTGGGTAGCGAAAAGGACACTGCCAAATAAGACTTAAAAAGTTGTCAACTAAAAAGTTCTTGGTTAAAATGATTTGGAGTGTTAAAATGTATGCTAATAAAACAAGCTCTATTTGTGAACTGTCAGGTGTGTGTACTCTGGAGCCACCCTTTTACATCGTGACTGAGTACATGCCATATGGGAATTTGCTTGATTATCTCCGAGAATGCAACCGAGAAGAGGTGACTGCAGTTGTACTGCTCTATATGGCCACTCAGATCTCTTCTGCAATGGAGTACTTAGAGAAGAAGAATTTCATCCATAGGTGTGTAGAACCTGATTATTACCTGTGACTAACCATCCAGCCAATGTGCTTGATTTACAATAAAGGGAAGAATGTAGACAACCTTCCCAGAAATGGTTGATGATTCAGGAAAGTAGTTTTTCATAAGTCTTTCATAATACCCATCATAATATCATTTTTAGCTTGTAAACCTACTACTGTACTCTGATTAAAGTATTAATGAAGGGGCTTTTGCTATTCTTAAAACAGAAAGCTGTCCCTTTATTTGTCCAGCATTATGTCCAAAATTTTTTTTGCTCCATCTAGTGGCCTAATTTTAAGAATAGCTTTCTGTCTTAGTGAAGAACTTAAAGCCATGTATGTAGAAAGCTTCAAATGCTCACTTCTGAAACCTATCCTGGTGTGCTTATAGAGAACACATTTTATGAAGCCTGCTTTTATTCTGGCATCACAACTACCTCTTGATTATTACTCTATGAGTAATATATAATTAGTGGCTTTCTACCATTTTAGTGATTGTCATAAAGTACTACCATATCTGTCAGCACTTATCAACTCTGCTTATAGTAAAAAGAACCGAGAATAAAGCATTCATGACCACATTTTCCTTATCTGAATAGAATCATATTAGGGTTCTCTTTCCCACAGAGATCTTGCAGCTCGTAACTGCCTAGTGGGTGAAAACCACGTGGTTAAAGTGGCTGACTTCGGTTTAAGTAGACTGATGACCGGAGACACCTATACCGCTCATGCTGGAGCCAAATTTCCTATTAAGTGGACAGCACCAGAAAGTCTTGCCTACAATACCTTCTCAATTAAATCTGATGTCTGGGGTAAGATTGGAAGGGACTATTTCCTGAGTTTGTCATTTTATTTTCTTTATAAATGCCTTTAATTCTTGAGCTTCCCTTTTGTTTTTGTTTTTGTTTTTTTTTTAATTTTATGATGTTGGATATCTTCTGCCTTTATCACCTTCCTCATTTAATCATTCAGCAAGCATTTATTACATACCTGCTATTTGCCAGGTACTATGTTAGTTCACTTATTATAGAAAGATGTGTAAAAGGGTTTTTGCCTCTAAAGGGCTCACAGACTAGATCTCATATTATATTGGAGTTCTAATGATCCTCTCTCTGTAAAGCTCATTATTTTCCACACTATATTTTATTCCTCATTTCCAGACCACTGTGACACAGAGTAGCATCTTTCTTTCAACTTTGACATGATGAGGCTTCCTCTGGAATTTGTCCTTGCAACTGACCTTATTTCTACAGACCTGAAAAGCAATAGGATTTAGTAGTAGCTCAGAGGACTGGAAAAGTCTTGAAGTATGGATTGTGGACCGATAGAAATAGTCATAGGATTCTAAGTCACTTTTTCCCAGAAATCTCAAACTCAGAAATAACAAAATCAGACAAATTCTATTTGCTACTGTGAATTTTTCCTGATTTTAAATGAATCTGTTTTTATTCTACTCCTGTAATGTCTTAGCTGAGTTAAAAACTATGCAACTCATTAAATAAATGAAACACAGTTCTAAGAATGGCTTGATTATGCCCCAGACCTCTTATATAGTCATAATTTATTCTCCCTTGTTGTAATAAATGAAATTTAAATGACATCTGAGATTTAAAGAAAACATCTTGAAGTTATATCTGCAGCATTCCCTGTTTTCTTAGAAAGCCAAACCATAGTGTATGAATTGGTAAAAGGGTATATTAATGTTGTAATAGGATGAATGTTACCCAGATTTTGACAGTAAAGTTACCTAATGAAATAAAATGAATCATAAATCAGAGAAGAGGCATTAAGTCTTTTTCTTTTTAATGTCTTATGCAGCTTTTGGGGTACTGTTGTGGGAAATTGCTACATATGGAATGTCACCATATCCAGGTATTGACCTGTCTCAGGTCTATGATCTACTGGAAAAAGGATATCGAATGGAACAACCTGAAGGATGCCCCCCTAAGGTTTATGAACTTATGAGAGCATGTGAGTACTTTTGCATATTTTATTTTGAGGGTTAAAAGGCAATTCAGACTTCTGGGAAGATGGAGAACTAGAAAGCCACAGGACTCTCTTTCCTCCCAGAAAAATAGCTAGAAGACAGGCTGAAACAGCCTGGGGAAAAATCTTCTAGGTTTTAGGACGTAGGCAAAGACTGGACACTGCACAGAAGAGAGGGACAAAAGAAAAGAATCACGATGGCAAAACTGTGAATTAAAAGGATCATGATGGCAAAACTGAGTGTGGGGGCACCGTCCCCCACACTAAAGACATTTTAGAATTCCCAGGCCTCTGAGTACAGTAAAAGGGGGCTCCAGGGATCCACTGCCCCTGAAAAGGGAAGAGAAAGACTCATAGCCTAAGAGAAAACACTCACAGCCTAAGATGGACTCAGCTTTTGACTCAAAAATTTGGTCTGTTGTGTCCCAGGAGCCCTTCAGGATGGTGGAGAGGGAGCTGTGCCATTGTTTGCTTTGGGAGACAGCTCAGGACTAAAGCGATCCAACCCTCTGAAGCTCCCTCTTTACTAACCTGGACTGATTGTTGAGGATGCAAAGGGGAGTATAATTATTTCCGACCCAGGAAAAAGGAAGGGGCTGCCTAGGAAGGCTGGAGAACTGTCTCTGAAAATGTTTGAATTAGAGGGCCCTTAGCCTCTGGGCAGGAACCTCTGTCACATTGATCGAGTTCCTGTTGCCTCACACACACTTCCACCAGACATTGAATTGAGAGGGCTGACAAAGAGCACCACCTGTTGACTGATGAAGGAAGTGCATGTGAGAGAATTACACGTAAATAAGTAAGAGAGGCCTTTTCTGTCCCTTATAGCCTCCCTTGCCAAGGCCTTAGAAAGTGGACCTGCAACCCATTGCTGGTCCAGAGCCAAGATTTGAGCAACTAACAGGTATAATCCTAATGATCCAGGCTGAATCAAAAATCAAAGAGCAACATTAACACACAGCCTCCCACCACTAAATCCCTATGAAAGAGAGAAAGATTGAGCATCAGAGTAAATTAACATCCTAGTCAGATGCCTAGACATCAGCAAAAAATTATGAGCCATACTAAGTAAATGGGAGACTTGGCACAAAAAAGGAATATATCAAAGCCCCAGAAGAGATGCAGGATTTGAGACAATTAATTAGTGAGATGCATACAAATTTCCAAAATCAAATTAATGAGATGAAAGACATTATGGCTAAAGAGATAAACGGCATCAAGAAGATATTGAGGGAAGTGGACTTGGCCCAATGGATAGGGTGTCCACCTACCACATGGTTCAAACCCCAGGCCTCCTTGACCCGTGTGGAGCTGGTCCACATGCAGTGCTGATGCGCGCAAGGAGTGCTGTGCCACACAGGGGTGTCCCCCGCATAGGGGAGCCCCACATGCAAGGAGTGCACCCTGTAAGGACAGCCGCCCAGCACAAAAGAAAGTGCAGCCTGTCCAAGAATGGCGCCACACACACACAGAGCTAACACAGCAAGATGACGCAGCAAAAAGAAACACAGATTCCTGGTGCCACTGATAAGAATAGAAGCGGTCACAGAAGAACACACAGTGAATGGACACAGAGAGCAGACAACTGGGGGCAGGGAGGAATCTTTAAAAAAAAAAGAAGATATTGAGTGAGCACAGAGAGGAATTTGAAATTCTGAATAGAAAAGTAACAGAACTTATGGGAATGAAAGACATGGTAGGTGAGATTAAAAAAACACACTGAAGAGATAAAGAACAGAGAAAAAAATGGAGAAAATTGAGCAGGGGCTCAGGGAGTTGAATGACAACATGAATGCAACAACATGTTTGTCATGGAAGTTCCAGAAGGAGAAGAGAAGGGAAAGGGTCAGAACTTACATGTCAAAAAAGCACACCTACCCCATTCAAAATAAAACTGAATAGACCTACTCCAAGACACATACTACTCAGCATGTCAAATGTCAAAGATAAAGAGAAAATTCTGAGAGCAGCAAGGGAAAAGCAAACCATCACATACAGGTGACACCCAGTAAGACTTAGTGTGGATTTCTCATCAGAAACCATGGCAGCAAGTAGATAGTGGTATGATATAATTAGGATACTGAAAGAAAAACTACCAGCTGAGAATTCTTTATCCAGCAAATTTTCCTTCAAATATAAAGGTAAATATAAAATATTCACAAACAAATCAAGAGAGTTTGTAAAAAAAGATTCCACCTTTGTAGGAAATATTAAAGGAAGCCTTACAGCTTGAAAGAAAAAAAACAGGAGAGAAAGGCTTGGAGGAGAGTATAGAAGAAAGAATAGCAAAAAGGATAACCAAAGAGTAAAAAGACAAAACTATGATATGACATGAAAACCAAAGAATAAAATGGGTGGAAGTAAATAAAGCATTTATGGTCATATCATTGAATATTAATGGGTTAAACTCCCCAATCAAAAGATAGAGACTGACAGAATGGATTAAAAAACATGAGCCATCCCTATGCTACTTAAAAGAGACTCACCGTAGACCCAGGGATACAAACAGCTGAATGTGAAAGGTGCAAAAGGATATTCGATGCAAACACTAACCAAAAGCAGGGGTAGCCATACTAATATTGGATAAAACAGACTTTAAATGCAAAAAAATTTATAAGAGATACAGAAGGCCATTATATATTCATAAAAGGAACAATTCACCAAGAAGATACAACAGTCATAAATATCTATGCACCTAACCAGGGTGCCCCAAAATTCATGAGGCATACATTAGCATTACTGAAAGGAGAAACAGACATCTCTACAATTATCGTTGGAGACTTCAACAGACTACACACATCATTAGATAGAATAACTGGACAGAAGATCAATAAGGAAACAGAGAACTTAAACAATATGATAAGTGAGTTAGAACAGAATGTTGCATCTAAACTCAGTGGGTTATACATTCTTCTCATGTGCCTTAGATCTTTCTCCAGGATAGACCACATGATAGTGCACAATTCAGCCCTCACTAAATATAAAAAGATTAAAATTATATAAAGTGCCTTCTCAGATAATAATGGAATTAAACTAGAAATAATAATAGGAAAGAGGTAAATTCATAAATGTGTGGAGGCAAAACAACACACTCCTAAATAATCAATGGGTCAAAGAAAAATTGCAATCGAAATTAGTAAATATATTGAGACAAATTAAAATGAGAAAACAACTTATAAAAATGTATGAGAACAGTGAAGGCAGTCTTGAGAGGGAGATTTTTTGCCCTAAATGCCTATATTAAAACAAAAAGAAATAACTCAGAGATTGACCTAAACAACTAGAGAAACTAGAAAAAGAACAGCAAGCCAATCCCAAAGCAAGCAGAAGGAAATAAATAATAAAGATTAGAGCAGAAATGAAGTTGAGAACAAAATAACAATAGAGAAAGTCAACAAAAACCAAGAGCTGATTCTTTGAGAAGATCAATAAAGTCAACAAACCCCTAGCTATACTAACAAAGAAAAAAAGAGAGAGGATACAAATAAATACAATCAGAAATGAAAGAAGGGAAGTTACAACTGACCCCACAGAAATATTAAGTATCATAAGAGGAGTACAAGAAGGTGTATGCAAAAAAACTAGACAATTTAGATGATAGGCACAAATTCCTAGAAATGCACAAACAACTTACACTGATGCTACAAGTTTAGAAGAACTTTACAAACCAATCACATTTAAAGAGATTGAATCCCTCATCAAAAATCTCCCAATAAAGAAAAGTCAATGACCAGATCTGGCTTCATAGGTGAATTCTACCAAGCATTAAAAAAAATAATAATAACAATCCTGTTTAAACTCTTCCAAAAATTTGAAGAGGAGGGAAAATTACCCAACACACTTTATGAAGCCAACATCTCCCTAATACCAAAGCAGAGATACTACAAGAAAATTATAGACCACTCTTTCTGATGAAGATAGATGCAAAAATTCTCAACAAAATACTTGCACATCAAATCCAAGCATATCAAAAGACTTATACATTATAACCAAATGGAATTTATTCCTGGTATGCAAGACTGGTTCAACATAAGAAAATCAATCAACATAATATACCACATGATCATCTCAATAAATGCAGAAAAGGCATTTGACCAAATCCAGCATCCTTCCTTGATAAAAAACACCTCAAGAGATAGGTGTAGAAGGAAAATTCCTCAATATGATACAAGGCATATATAAAAAACCTACAGCCAGTCTCATACTCAGTGGGGAAAGATTGAAAGCTGTCCCTCTAAGATCAGGAACAAGACAAGGATGCCCACTGTCACCATTGTTATTCTACATTATACTAGAACTTCTAGCTAAAGCAGTTAGACAAGGGGGAAAAAATTCAAGGCATTCAAATAGGAAAAAAGGAAGTAAAACTCACTATTTGCAGATGACATTGTCCTATATTTAGAAAATTCTAAAATGTCTATGACAAAATTCTCTAAGCTAATAAATGCATTCAGAAAATTGATAGGATACAAGATAAGCATGCAAAAATCAGCAATTTTTTATGCACTAGTATTGAACAATCTGAGAAGGAAATCAGGGGAAATTCCATTTACAATAGTAACAAGAAGACTCAAATATCTTGGAATCAGTGTACTGATTGACAAGTGTACTTGTGAGGTATAGGACCTATATGTAGAAAACTATAAAACAATGCTAAAAGAAATCATGGAAGACCTAAACAAATGGAATGACATTCCGTGTTCTTGGATTGGAAGACTAAATATCATGAAGATGTCAATCCTTCCCAAACTGACTTATAGATTCAATGCAATACCAATCAAAATTCCAACAACCTACTTAACAGAAATAGAAACAGCAATTACCAGATTCATTTGGAAGGGAGAGTGCCCCTGAATGGCCAAAAGCATTCTAAAAATGAAGAGTGACCTGGGAGGAATTTCACTGCCTGACCTTGAAATATATTACAAAGCTACAGGGTGAAAACTGCTTGGTACTGGCATAAAGATAGACACATCAATCAGTGGAATAGAATTGAAACTTGAAAAATAAACCCTGACCTCTGTGGTCAACTGGTTTTTGACATATCTAGCAAGTCCATGTTAATGGGACAAAACAGTCTCTTCAACAAGTGGTGCTGGTAGAATAGGCTATCTATAACCAAGAGAATGAAAGAGAATGCTTATCTCACTCCCTATATAAGAATCAGCTCAAAATGGATCAAAGACCTAAATATAAAAGTCAGGACCATAAAAGTACTAGAAGAAAATGTAGGGAAACATCTTAAAGGCCTTGTTACTGGTGGTGGTTTTTCGGATCTTATACCAAAGCATGCACAACAAAAGAAGAAATAGATAAATGGGACCTCCCTCCTCAAAATTAAACATTTTCGCACTTCACGGGACTTTGTCCAAAGGGTGAAAAGGCAGCCAGCTCAATGGGAGAAAAGATTTGGAAATCACATATCCAATAAGGGTTTAATATCCATGATATATGAAGAAATGTTACAACTCAGTAATAAAAAGATAAACGACCCAAAAGACTTGAAAAGGCGTTTATTCAAAGAAGAAATGCAGTTGGCAAAAAAAAAAAAACACATGAAAAAATACTCAAAATCACTAACGATTAGGGAAATGCAAATCTAAACTACGAGATATCATTTCACATCTATCAGAATGGCCACTATTAAAAAGACAACTACAAGTCTTGAAGAGAATATGGAGAGATAAGAATGCTTATTCACTGATGATGGGAGTGCAGCGTGGTACAGCCACTGTGGAGGACTGTTTGGCATTTCCTAAAGTAGTTGAACATAGATTTGCAACAGGACCCTGCAATACCACTACTAGGTATATACCCAAATGAACTGAAAGTAGTGACAGGAATAGACACTGCACACTGATGTTCATAGTGGCATTATTCATGATTGCCGTAGTTGGAAACAGCCCAGGTGTCCATCAGCCAATGAACGGATATACGGTCTGTGGTGTATTCACACGATGGAATGTATGCAACTGTAAGAAGAAATGAAGTTGTAAAGCATTTGACAACATGGATGAACCTGGAGGACATTATGTTGAGTGAAGCTAGCCAGACACAAAAGGTCAAATACTGTATGATTGTATTACTATGAACTAAATATATTCTGTAATATATTGTATGATTCCATTTAAATAAAATGTAAATGTAAATCAATGTGTAAAGATGAAATTTGATTAGTGGTTATGTAGGGCTAGGGAAAGCATGCTAAGGAGTATGAGTTTTTTTTGGAATAATGAAATAGTTCTGAAATTTTTTGTGGTAATGAATGCACAACATTGTGATTATACTAAAAGCCGTTAATTATATACTTTAGATAGATTATATGGTATGTGAATATATCTCAGTAAAATTGCTTAATAAATAATTGTGCAAGATAGAAATAGCAGCTGTGTACAGCAGGGGAAACAGATTGAGAGGTGAAGAATTTTCTTGTTTGCCTGTTTTTTGTTTATTATTATTAAACTAATGAAATGCTGTAAGAATGATTGAAGTGATAAATGCACAACTATGTGGTTATACCATATACCATTGGTTGTATACTTTGGATGAATTATATGCTTTAATAATATGTATGAATAAAATTGATTTGTTTAAAAAAAAAAGCAATTCAGGGTGGATAATGAAATTGGAAACATTTCTTCTCTCAGTGTTGTTAGATTGAATCTAGCCTTATGGTATTTAGAGGTTGTCATTGATCAGCCAGTTAGTATATCATATGGGATACTGTTGAGTTTTATTGGAATCCTAAGTATAATTGTCCATGGCCTAAATATTTATCCAGTTTCCAAAAAACATATGCATATTTAATAGAACAGTAAGAATTTGGGATTGGAGATTATAGAATGAGGAGCTTGTTTCAATGCTAAAAACTATGGAAAGTAAATGAAAGTAACTTCTGTGATAAACACACGCATCTCACTGCTTAAAGATGAAAGAGTGGGAAGGTGAACAGTGAATTAAATTGCAGTTGTGTTTGAAGATAGTCTTATTATTTTCTCATTGAGCATCAGCATTCCCTACTACCCTCTCTTGGTGAAATGTGAACTCTAAGCTCCTCCTTTCTGATATCCAATTATGTACCTGAATATAAACAGCTGATTATTTGGAAGGTTAGAGTGAATTCAATGACAGTTTATACTTACTCCATTTTCCCAGTGAAAGAAAACTTGCCGTTTTCTAAACCACCTCCCTACCCGTCCTCATCCCTATTAATGGAATGGGCTGAGGCTAAATAGAGACCAGCCCTAGGAAATGGGTTCATTACAACTCTGAGTCTGAAACTGAGAAGCAGCTGTATCACTCTCATTGTGAACAAGCTGTCACTAATTTAAAATAAACACAGATCATGGTACGTGGAATTCATTATCAGGTATGCCACTAGAAATAAAATTCCTACAATGAATTTTTAATATTTTTGTCTTTTGTTACAAATAGGCTGGAAGTGGAGCCCTGCTGACAGGCCCTCTTTTGCTGAGACACATCAAGCTTTTGAAACCATGTTCCATGACTCTAGCATTTCTGAAGGTAAGAATCTGTGGGTTTACTGTATGTGGCTAGTTCTAGGTGGTGATGGTAACAAAATGCAAAAATGATGAATTTGTACTTCTGGGAAGAAGAAGGATTACATCAGCAGAGGGATATCTTCTCTCTCAGAAAAAATAGCTAGAGGACAGGCGGAGACTGTCTGGAAGGATGATATGAGGCTTAGGACACCAGGGGAAGGTGAAACATCACACAGAAGAGAGAAGGTCAAAAGAATGGAATCTTGGCTGAGAAAATCCCATGAGTAAAGCAGCAGTGGTAGCAGCAGCTGGTGCCCATCCCCCCATCCTCAGAGCAAACAGTAGTCTGTTGGCTGCAGCAACTGTGGACTGCAGTAGCTGCAGATTGGGGGGATGGGGGCGCAGTTTGCAGGGGTGCTCCTCCCCAAGAAATGGAAGAGGAAGAGACACAGCTTACAGGAAATTCAGATTTTGGCCAGCGATCTTGGTCTGCTGCATTGAAGGAGTCCTACTCTTCCAGCCTGGTGGAGCCACAACATTGTTTGCACTGAGAGCAGCAGGGAGCTAAAGATAATTTGCCTTCTCAAAATACCCTCCTTACTGCCCCAAGTTATTTGCTGAGGAGGCAGAGAGAGGTAGGGAGCTTGCAGCCAGTCAAGGGAGAACAGCTTCTAAGTTGTTTGTGAGGCTTGGCCCACCCTGAGGACATTGCTTCTGCACCAGCCAAATGCCTGAGCAGGGTTACACTAATGTATTCCCCCCTAGCACTTGGAGTCTGAGCTCAGAGGTCTGCCAAAGAGTACCATCTGTTAGCAGACCAGAATATGCACAAAAAGAAGGGGAAAATAAATAAATAAAAGAGGCAGTCAGATGCCTTTACTGCCCTACTCTCCAATGCCCTTGGAAACTTGCCTGAACACCACTACTGGGTCCTTCGTCCTGATGTGAGTAAAGAGGGAAAATCCTAAATATCTAGAACAAGTTTAACCAAGAGTCAAAGAACAGTGGTAGCATACAACTACTTAACAGAAAATTCTAGGCAAGAGAGAAAAACTGAACATCGGCCTAAACTCAGCATCAGAATCAGATGCTTAGACATCAACAAAAAATTACCAGACATACTAAGAAAAAGAAGATACGACTCAGACTAAGGAATAAACCAAAGCTCCAGAAAAGACACAAAACTTGAACCAATTAATCAGTGAGGTTCATACAAATTTCCTAAATCAAATCATGTTGTTGAAGGACAATATGGCTAAAGAAATGAAAGACATTTGGGGGGGGGGGGGCGGGGAAGACATTAAGAAAACACTGGGCGAGCACAAAGAAAACTTTGAAACCTTGGATAAAAAATAACAGCTTATGTGAATGAATGACACAATAAGTGAAGTTAAAAATACAATAGAGGTGGATTTGACATCATCTAAGAATCAGTGATGTAGAGGAAAAAACAGCTGAAATTGAAAAAAGAAAAGAAGAGAGAGGAAAGAATGGAAAACATTGAGCAAAGGCTTGGCGAATTGAATGACAGCATTAAGTGCTCTAACATACATGTCATGGGAGTTCCAGAAGGAGAAGGGAAAAGGGGCAGAAAGAGTATTTGAGGAAATAATCGCTGAAAATTTCCCATCTCTCATAAAAGACATGAATGTACATGTCCAAGAAGCACAGTGTACTCCAATTAGAATAAATCCAAATAAACCTATCCCAAGACACATAATATGCCAAATGCTAAAGATAAGGAGAAAACTGAAAGCAGCAAGGGAGAAGTGAAACATCACATATAAGGTATATCCAATAAGACTTAGTGCAGACTTCTCTTCAGAATCCAGGGAGTTGAGAAAGCAATGGTGTGATATAATTAAGGTACTAAGAGAAAAAAACTGCCAGCCAAGAATTCTTTATCTGGCAAAACTGTCCTTCAAATATGATGGTGAGTTTAAAATGGTCAGAGAGAAACAGAAACTAAGAGACTTTGTAAACAAGAATCCAGCTCTGCAGTAACACTGAAAGGAGTTCTGCGGCCAGAAAAGAAAAGACGAGAGAGGCATGGAGAAGGGTGTACAAGTGAAGACTATCAGAATGGGTAACCAAAGGAGTAAAAAGATGGACAAAAATAAGATATGATATATGAAAGCCAAAGGATAAAATGACTGAAGTCCATAATGCCTTTACAGTAATAACATTGTATATGAATGGATTAAATGCATCAATCAGAAGAATAGCTGACAGCAAAGGATAAGAAAACATGAGTGCTGCTGGGGGTGGGGAGTGGGAAGAAGAAATGTGATGTGGGGGCATTTTCAGGACTTGGAGTTGTCCTGGGTGGTACTGCAGGGACAGTTACTATATGTTGTGTGTCCTCCCATGGCCCAGTGGGTGGACTGGGGGAGAGTGTAAACTTAAATATGGACCATTGATCATGTGGTGCAGCAGTGCTTAGAGATGTGTTCACCGAGTGCAGTGAGTGTCCCATGATGTGGGAGGAGGTTGTTGTGGGAGGAGTGGGGTGAGGGGAGTTGGGGAGCATATGGGGACCTCCTATGTTTTGAATGTAACATTAAAAAATGAATAAAGACAAAAAAAAATATGAGCCATTCAAATGCTGTCTTCAGGAGACTCACCTTAGACCCAAGGATGCAAACAGACTGAAAATAAAAGGTTGCAAAAATATATTTCATGCAATAGTAACCAAAAGAGAGCAGGGATAACTATACTGGTATCAGACAAAACAGACTTTATATGCAAAATGTGATGAGATGCAGAAGGCCATTATATAATAATAAAAGGGACAGTCCACACAAAGAAGTAACAGTCATAAATATCTATGCACCTAACCAGGGTGCCCCAAAATTTATGATGCAAACTCTGGCAGATCGGAAAGGAGAAACAGATGTCTCTACAAAAATAGTTGGAGATTTCAATGTGCCGCTCACATCAATAGATAAAACAACTAGACAGAAGATCAACAAGGAAACAGAGGACGTGAACAATAGGGTAAATGATCTGGACCCGTCAGATATATACAGAACATTGCATCCCAAATCACAGGTTAGTCATTCTTCTCTAGTGCTCATTATTCTTCTTCAAGAGAGACCACATGTTGGTCCATAACACAGCTCACTGTAAATTTAAGAAGATTGAAATTATGCAAAGCACTTTCTCTGATCATAATGGATTGAAGCTGGAAATCAGTAATAGTCAGGAAAGGGGGAAATTCATAAATATGGAGGCTAAACACACTGTCTTAAACAGTGGGTCAAAGAATAAATTGTGAAATAAATTAGATATCTCTAGACAAATGAAAATGAGTACACAACCTATCAAAACTTACGGGATCAGTGAAATTTATAGCCCTAAATGTCTATATTAAAAAAAGAAGAAAGATCAGAGACCCCTCACCCGGAGAAACTAGAAAAAGAACAGCAAACCAATCCCAAAGCAAGCAGAAACAGACAAAGAAATAACAAAGATTAGAACAGAAATAAATGAAATTGAGAACAAAAAAATATATAGAAATCAACAAAATCAAAAGCTAGTTCTTTGAGAAGATCAGTAAAATCAACAAACCCTTAGCAAGACTGACAAAGAGAAAAAGAGAAGATGCAAATAAAATCAGGAATGAAAAGGGGGATATTATGCTAACCCCACAGAAATAAAAAGTTTCATAAGAGGATATTATGAGAAACTGTATGCCAAAAAATTAGACAACCTAGATGAAATGGACAAATTCCTAGAAATGCACAAACTACCTACATGGACTCTACAAGAAGTGCAGGAACTCAGCACACCACTCATGTTAAAGAGATTGAATCAGTCAACAAAAATCTTCCAACAAAAAAAGAGTCCAGGACCAGATGTCTTAGTAGGTGAATTCTGCCAAACATTTTGAGAAGAATTAATACCAATCCTGTTTAAACTCTCCCAATAAATATGAAAAGGAGGGAAAATTACCCAACAACACATTTTATGAAGCCAACATCACCCTAATACCAAAGCCAGATAAAGATATTATGAGAAAAGAAAATTACAAACCAATCTCTTTAATGAACATAGATGCAAAAATTCTCAATAAAATCCTCGCAAATTGAATCCAAAAGCATATTAAAAGAATCAAGTAGGTTTTATTCCTGGTATGCAGGGGTGGTTCAAAATGAGAAAATCAGTTAATATAATACACCACATTAATAAATCAAAGAGGAAAAACTACATGATATTCTCAATTGATGCAGAAAAAGGCGTTTTACAAAATCTTTTTTATCCTTTCTTGATAAAAGTGCTTCAAAAGATAGGTATAGAAGGAAAGTTCCTCAATATAATCAAGGGCATATTTAAAAATCCCACTGCCAACATCGTACTCAGTGGGGAGAGGTCAAAAACTTTCCCTCTGAGATCAGGAACAAGACACCATGTTTTTTCAACATTATGTGAAAAGTTCTAGCTAGAACAATTGGGTAAGAAAAAGAATAAAAGGCATCCAGATCAGAAAGGGGGAAGTAAAACTCACTATTCACAGATGACAGGATCCTATATTTAGAAAATCCTGAGGTATCTACAGCAAAGCTATTCAAGCTAATAAATGAGTTCAGCAAAGTGTCAGGATACAAGATCAATATGCAAAAATGAGTAGCATTTCTATATACTAGTACTGAACAAGATAAGGAGGACATCAAGGGGAAAAAATTCATTTATAATAACAAAGACTCAAATATCTAGGAATTAATTTAACCAGGAAATGTAAAAGATTTATATTCAGTCAACTACAAAACACTGCTAAAAGAAATCAAGAAGACCTAAACAAATGGAAGAACATTCAATGGTCATAGTTTAGAACACTAAACAGCATGAGGATGTCAATTCTATCCCAATTGATCTATAGATTTAATGCAATACCAATCAAAATTCCAAGAGCCTACTTTACAGAAATAGAACATTACCAAATTTATTTCGAAGGGAAAATTCCTGAGTAGCCAAAAACATCCTAAAAATGAAGAACAAAGTCAGAGGACTCATACTTCCTGACTTTGAAGTGTATTATAAAGCTGCAGCCTGGTCAGTTGGCATAAAGACAGACACATTGATCAATGGAATCTAATTGAGAGTTCAGAAATAGACCCTTAGCTCTGTGGTAAATGATTTTTTATAATCTACCGAGTTCAACTTTTCTGGGACAGAACAGTCTCTTCAACCAGTGGTGCTGGGAGAACTGGATATCCATAACCAAAAAAATGAAAGAGGACCCCTACCCTACTCCCTGTACAAGAGTCAACCCAAGGGAGCTGATACGGCTCAATGACTGAGTGCCAGCTTCCCACATACAAGGTCCTGGGTTCAATCTCTGGCCCCAGTACCTTTAAAAAAAAAAAAAAAAAAAGAATCAACTTTAAATGCATGAAAGACCTAAACATAAAAGCCAAAACTGTAAAACTCCTAGAAGCTAATATAGGGAAACATCTATAATACATTGTAGTAGGTATCAGTCTCTTAAATCTTACACCCAAAGCAAGAGTAACAAAAGAAAAAGAAATGGAACCTCCTCAAAATTAAACACTTCTACACCTCAAAGGCTTTGTGAAGAGGGTAAAAAGTCACCCTACTCAATGGGAGAAAAAACTTGGAAATCACACATCCGACAAGGATCTACTATCCATGATATATGAAGAGATCCTGCAATTCAGCAGTAAGATAAATGGCTAAATTTTTAAATGGGCAAACTCTATGAATATACATTTTTCTAAAGAAGAAATACAAATGGCAAAGAAACATGAAAAAAATGTTCAACATCACTGACTATTAGGGAAATGCAAGTCAAAGCTACAATGAGATATCATTTCATGCCTCCTAGAATGGCCACTATTAACAAAACAGAAAACTACAAGTGTTGAAGAGCATGTGGAGAGATAGAAACTCTTATTCACTATTGGTGGGATTGTAGAATAGTACAGCCACTGTGGAAGTCTGTTTGGTGGTTCCTGTGTGACCCGGCTGTATCACTACTAGGTATATACCCAGAAAAACTGTGACATGAACAGATCCCTGCATACCGACATTCATAACTACATTTTTCACAATTGCCAAAAGACTGAAACAAACCAGATGTCCATCATGACAGATGGATAAACAAACTATGATATGTGTACACATGATGTAATATTATTCGGCTCTAAGAAAAATGAAGTACTGAAGCATATGACAACATGGATGAACCTGGAAGACATTATGTTGATTCAGGCAAGCTAGGCAGAAAAGGAAAAGGGCAAATATTGTATGATTTTGCTATTTTGAACTAAATATAATGAGCAAACTCATAGAGTTAATAGCTAGAATGTAAGTCACCAGAGAACAGAATGTGGTTAGAGAATGGAAAGCTGAGGTTTAATCTGTGCAGAATTGGTAAAAAGTTGTTTGGGAATGAATAAAATGGTGAAAGCACATCATAGGATTTGTAATTAGTAACGCTAACATGGGTATGATAGAGGTGTTTTTTTTTCCCTTTTTTTTTTTTTTTTGAGTAATGAAATGCTCTAATATTGACTGAAATTAATGCACAAATCCAATTATACCAAATGGCTTTGATTGTACACTTTTGATAAAGTATATGGCTTTTGAACAAAAAAATAAATAATAGGGTAGGTTGGGGGAGAAAATACACCAAATGTATGGTGAACTACAACTAGTAGGAATAGGAATACTTTGCCAATTCTCTTTCATAATTTCTTACAAATGTTTCACACCTGTGCAAGGTATTAGTGGTGGGGTGATATATAGGAGCCCCATATGATGTTCTGAATGTTTGTTTTGTAAGTTCACAACTTTTACTATACACTTATTGTTTACGTATGTTCATGTATGAATGATATACTTCAGTAAATTTTTTTTAAATGAAGAAAAAAATAATGGACTCTGGGCGTCTGGGTTTCCATTTCAAGGTATTGAATTAATAACTCTTGACCTTTATTAATTTTGTTTTGCTTTTCTGCTATTTTTATGTCTTTATGTCTGTATGTCATACTTTTAATAGTTAAATTATATTTTAATTAGAATTAATTCATTCTTTTCATAAAATGAGTAAGTTTGGTAGTTCTTTAAGCATCAACACTTGTTGTGTAAGAAAGAGGAAAAAAAGTATTAAAAATATTTCTAAACTCTGAACCAAGTTATAAAAGCAATATCCAGAAACTTTATTTATGGAAGTAGATCTCAAGGAAATAATTAAGATTATGAACAAAGATTTAGCCTCAAGGATGTTGCATCATAGTATAGTTTATAACTTTGGAAAGTTAAGAACAATTTAAGTATCAAGTGATCTGTTATTACGTCCATGTAATTGGATATTTAAAATGATGTTCTGAAGTATATTGACTTGGAAAGAGGTTTAGAATAAGCAGGTTATGATAACCTGTGAACAGTGAGACCCTTTCCTTGTTTAAAAAGCAAGTATATGTACATAGGCAGTTTCCTACTTATGTGTATAGTGCCTAAGTCTCTAAAATTATCTGAAGTCAAACAGCAAACTTGTCATAAAGGGAGAAGGCTTTTTTCTAGAGAGCTAAAAACACAGGATTCCTAATTATACCTACCTACCTATTAGATATTTTGATATAGTTCAAAATTTTGTACATATTCTTTTAAATTTTCCTTAATTAGTGTTCAAGTTTTTAAAATACTGTTAGAGAAAAGGAAGTTGGGCAACTTGATTTTTGTCTGCTTCCCCTAGTGATTTATTATAACAGGCAAGAAAAAAAGGGAAAAGAGAAGTACAACACCATCCTAGTCCTTGGATATATGGAACTTCTACATGTTGGGGAGGGCACAAAAGGCCCATTAGGTCAGATTGAGCAACTTCCTATCACAGTTATCACAGTTCCTTATTCTGTGTGCTTTATTTTCTTTGTAGCCAAAGAGCAACATACATTTCTTTGGTACTTTGTGTCAACTTTTAACTTCAAATTGAATCCTTAGTTAAATATTTCTGCCCCTCTTGAAAATGTATCCTTTTAAAAAACCAACCCTTACCAATTTTCAAAGCAAATTTCACTTCATACTTGCGAACTTAAATATTTAACTTTTTTTTCCCAAATTCTACTCAATTTATTCATTTTTTAAAAAATATTACATTCAAAAAATATGACGTCCCCATTCACCCCCACCGCCCCCACCCTATATTTAATATTTTTTAACTCACATTTTATTGAGCATCTAATCTGTGGTGGGCACTAAAATAGGTGTAGAGACAGATACAGTCCCTACCTTAAAAGGATGTGTTTATTAGTCAGTTGCAAGTGACAGAAACCCAACTCAGTCTTTCTTACACACAAAAAAGGAAGATTTATTATTCAGTAACCAAACCATGGAAAGCAGGGATGGTGCTAACCTGGACTCAGGTAGCTTCGGGTTTTCCTCCTTCCCCTTCTCCTCTCCCTCCCTCCCATACCCACTTCCTTCCAGTGTATTCTTTGTTTTTTTTTTAAGATTTTTAAATTTATTTATACCCCGCCCCCTTGTTGTTTGCCCTCACTCTCCACTCTCTGTTCACCTTTTTTTAGCAGGCCCTGGGAACTGAACCCAGGACCTCCAGTGTCGGAGGGAGGCACCCAATCACTTGAACAACCTCCACTCCCTCCTTGTTGTGTGTCTCATCATATTCCCTCACTGTGTCTCTTAGTTGTGTCATCTTACTGCATCATCTTGTTATGTCAGCTTGCCGTTCCAGACCAGAGTGTCAGCTCGCTGTCTTGCTTATCTTCTTTTAGGAGGCACCGGAAACCAAATCCGGGACCTCCTGTGTGGTAGGTGGCGGCCCAACTGCTTGAGCCACATCCACTTCCCTCCAGTATTACTTTACTTCTGCTTCTACGTTGATCTTATCACCAGAATCCTCCAAGTGTCATGGGACACAGTTGCAGTTTCCTCAAGGTCATAGGTTTAGCTCATGATCAGAGAAGACAAAGAATGTCTCCCAGCTGCTGTGTGTAGAAGTAGTCAAAGAAAGAAATATCAATGGCATGGCTTGGGTTATGTACTATGTACCTACTCTTGTGGGGAGTTTAGTTTTTAAAATAATTACAAAATTTCACAGGTTAGTTGATCTTACCTGTTTCATTTTGTTCAGGAATGAATAGCAAAGTATGTCTTTGCCTCAGTAAAAGCTATTAAACCCATGGCCACGTTTCAGTCAGCTAAGGCTTACTAACAAGGTGAATACTTTTCAGGCACCTCATGTGTTTGCTCCATATGCATGAAATGGAGTGAATTGCATCTACCCTCTGTAATGAAAGGTGCAACCTAAAAATCAGAATATTTACAATTGTTTGCTTTGTTCAAACTCTAAACAGACACTTAGTGAACAAAGATATACAAATGACCAATAAGCAGATGAAAGCATGCTCAGCTGTCTCTCATAATCAAAGGCATACAAAGTAATCCACACGGATACCACTGCACACCTACCAGAATGGCTAAAATTTTAAAAATAATAAATAACACCAAATGTTTGCAAGTATATACAGTAACCAGAGCTCTCATATACTGCTAGTGGACATGTAAATTGGTATAGCCATTTTGGAAGACAGTTTGGCAGTACGTATTAAAACTATAAGCACCCTGTAACCCATCAGTGCCACTCCTAGGTATATACCTAAGGGGCATGCATACAATTGTGGGCCAAAAGATATTAGGATATATTCCTGGGAACATTATTCATAATAGCCAAAACCTAGAAATAACCTAAATACCCATCAACAAGGGAATAAGTAAATTTTAGTTTAATCACATATACTACACAGCAATGAGAACTGTCACATGCAAAAAAGAGTACGTACACGATTCCATTTATATGTTAACTCCCTCTTCTCCAGTTCTTTCTCAGTTTTATACCTTTTTGAAAGGAAAAACTCTTTTTCTCTGTCATGAAATTGTTCCTTTATCAGTCCCCTTGTGTTCCTTACAGTGTTACAGCAAAGCCAGGAGTTCTGAACGGCAAAAAAACCCAAATGGCACTCGGAGAGGCAGAGGAACAGATTTATTATGCACAGGCCCAGAGGAGAGTCAGTCTCCAAATTCTGAGCCCCATTTTTCATTTTTCATAGGTTTATATAGGATTTTATGTGGGTTCAGCATGACTTTTGCTCATTAGCTAATGTGTTGCTAGGCAAAATTTTGCAAGCAGGGTTAAAGAAGCAGAAGGCAGGTTCAAGGTCAGGCTTTCGTGAGCTGATTTACAGAAGCGGGGAGTAGGAGTGGTTTGTGAGATTATAGAAGCAGGGGCAGGAGTCGTTCTTTTGATATTCTCCTGCAAGGCCATGTTCTCACAGGCTGATTTACAGAAGCAGGGGCCGGAGTGGCTCATTAGATATTTTTTCTGCAAGGTTATGCTTTTTATTTCTCAACAACAGAGGTAGCTGAGGAACTTGGGAGAGCCGCCTCATCATCATCTGTTGTTCCATACCTACCACGATTACCAATACTTCCTTCCAAGACCCGAACGCTGAAGAAACAGGTAGAGAACAAAGAGAACATTGAAGGGGCACAAGATGCCACTGAAAATTCTGCCTCCACTTCAGCACCAGGTAAGGGTCCCTAGACATATAGAATCAAAATAGGCCTCTATGAGACATTTCCTTGTTTAAAGAACAATGGGGTATGGTGTGTTTATTCCCATTTCCATTCTGGTTTATCCTGAGGAAAGTATGGCATCTGTTTTATCTACCACTGTTGTTCTAGACTCTGCGTTGCCAGTGTTAGTAGTCCTGCACTGTCATCCCACATACTACTCTGCCTCCAGCTCCATTTTCCCAGTGCCTGATTCTCAAATAGTTACCAAATTCATGGTTTGGGAAAAACTTCATTGACCCCAATAGATGAGGCCAGGTTATGCTATCATTTTTAGAGGAAGTGTGAATGCCAAGGTAATAACCAACAGATTATTTTTCCCATTTATAATCTACATTGCAATTGGAATACTAATCAGTGTGAAATTATAATGTATTTATTGGTTTTCTTTGGGTCCCACCAACATCTGACATTTAATAGGTGCTGACAGACCTTTATAATTGAGTCTTAGTAGCTCAAATGTAATGGATTCATTTCTTCTCTTTCACATTACTGATTAGCCATTTCTCATCAGGGTTTATTAGAAGTACCCAGGCCCCCAGTGGGTCCCCAGCACTGCCTCGAAAGCAGAGAGACAAGTCACCTAGCAGCCTCTTGGAAGATGCCAAAGAGACATGCTTCACCCGGGATAGAAAGGGCGGCTTCTTCAGCTCCTTCATGAAAAAGAGAAATGCTCCCACACCCCCCAAACGCAGCAGCTCCTTCCGAGAAATGGAGAATCAGCCTCATAAGAAATATGAGCTCACGGGTAACTTCTCATCTGTTGCTTCCCTACAGCATGCTGATGGATTCTCTTTCACTCCTGCCCAGCAAGAGGTGAATCTGGTGCCATCCAAGTGCTATGGGGGGAGCTTTACACAGAGGAATGTCTGTAATGATGACGATGGTGGGGGTGGAGGTAGTAGCACTGCTGGGGGTGGGTGGTCTGGCATCACAGGCTTCTTTACACCACGCCTAATCAAAAAGACGCTGGGCTTACGAGCAGGTAAACCCTCAGCCAGTGATGACACTTCCAAGCCTTTTCCAAGATCAAACTCTACATCTTCCATGTCCTCAGGGCTTCCAGAGCAGGACAGAATGGCAATGACCCTTCCCAGGAACTGCCAAAGGTCCAAACTCCAGGTGGAAAGGACAGTGTCCACCTCTTCTCAACCAGAAGAGAATGTGGGCAGGGCCAATGACATGCTTCCAAAAAAACCAGAGGAAGGTGCTGCTCCAACCAGGGAGAGACCAAAAGCCAAACTTTTGCCCAGGGGAGCTGCAGCTCTTCCTCTCAGAACCCCCTCTGGGGATCCAGCCATTACAGAGAAGGACTGTCTAGGATTGGGGGTGGCTGGAGTGGCAGCTGCTCCAAAAAGCAAGGAGAGAAATGGTGGGGCACGACTTGGGATGGCTGGAGTCCCAGAGGATGGAGAGCAGCCAGGGTGGTCGTCTCCAGCTAAAGCTGCAGCAGTCCTCCCAACCACTCACAACCACAAAGTGCCAGTCCTTATCTCACCCACTCTGAAACACACTCCAGCAGATGTACAACTTATTGGCACAGACTCTCAGGGGAATAAATTCAAGCTCTTATCTGAGCATCAGGTCACATCCTCTGGGGACAAGGACAGACCCCGACGGGTAAAACCAAAGTGTGCCCCACCCCCACCACCAGTGATGAGACTACTGCAGCATCCATCCATATGTTCAGACCCTACAGAAGATCCAGCTGCCCCTGCTGCAGGACAGACTATGTCAGAAACCCAGGAAGGTGGGAAAAAGGCAGCACCAGGGGCAGTATCTATCAGTGGGAAAGCTGGCAGGCCAGTGATGCCTCCACCTCAAGTGCCTCTGACCACATCTTCCATCTCGCCAGCCAAAATGGCCAATGGCACAGCAGGTACTAAAGTGGCTCTGAGAAAAACCAAACAGGCAGCTGAGAAAATCTCAGCAGACAAAATCAGCAAAGAGGCCCTGCTGGAATGTGCTGACCTACTGTCCAGTGCAATCACGGAACCTGTACCCAATAGCCAGCTGGTAGACACTGGACACCAGCTGCTTGACTACTGCTCAGGCTATGTGGACTGCATCCCTCAAACTCGCAACAAATTTGCCTTCCGAGAGGCCGTGAGCAAACTGGAACTCAGCCTGCAGGAGCTGCAGGTGTCATCAGCAGCTGCTGGTGTGCCTGGGGCAAACCCTGTCCTTAATAACTTATTGTCATGTGTACAGGAAATCAGTGATGTAGTGCAAAGGTAGCCACAGTTAGCTTAGTGGGAAAATGCACACATTTCTGAGGGGAGTGGGAAAAGGGACTTGTTTTCCTGTGTTCTTGTTTTAAAACAATGAAAGACTGATACTTGAGTGTGTTTATGTGAAGTACCTCAGATCCCTGAGTTCTCACGTTTACAGGTTCATCTCAAAAATAACAAAAAGCAAACCACATATGTGTAGTAGAAGGAAATTACGTGAGCAGGGAAGTAGTGGGCAGGATTGGAAGTTGCACTGGAAAATCAGGGAACATGTGTACACCATGCTATAAAGAAAGAAATCCAACCATTCCTACTTGGAATGACTTAAGGTAGCCAGTCAGAACTAATCTCAGCAAGGTGGCAGGAACTTCGCCCAGTGTACATTGGCTGCTGCATTCATTCTGTACCACACAAAAGGGAACTGATCTGGGACATCAGCAGGTACTAGTGGTGATTATGCTGAAACTCACCTAATGAATTTGGTGGGACAGAGGCAAGGAAAGCTGAGAATGCACCAAGAGAAGTTTTGTTCAAGGCTGTTAGAAGCAGTGGTGGCCTTGCTTCCATGAGGTCATTGCTGCGGTAATAAGACCTGCAAATCAAATTGCTAGACTACAAAACCAGGAAACCTGGCCCTATCTGTATGCTTCTTATCTATTTTCTACTGGTGTGTTAATTGATGCAGGAGGTAAAGAATGCTGGGAAGTTTAGGCAGGGAAATTGAAATCTTATTATTGATATTGATTAGCATAAGTCATTTTTCCCAGTTTAGTGTATTATTTCCTGATGGACCAGGATTGGCTTTCTGCTTGTTGGTGTCTATCTGTAATTCATAATAGGAATAGGGTCTTGGATCTTCTTAGTGGTCCTTCTCTGCCACTGGCTGGACAGATTATCTTCCTTTATTCCCATTCAGGGCATTAACCAACATTTTCAGCATTAACATTTTGAAAATAGTGGTCACTTAACACATTCTCACAGGAAATGCTTTTCTGATACAGTCCCCCTTGCATACTGACATACTGCCCAAGGACTTGAGCAGCTGTAGGTTTCTTCGTCAACTGAAATACCAGGGAGTGGATCTCTTCTTAAAACTCAAACCGTCAGGCCGGAGGGCCTGTGACTGAGAAGCAGCTGGTTTAGCTCTAAAGGTAATTTCTATTTACCCTTTCTCTCCCTTATCACTTTAGACTCAATCTAGATAGACAGAAGTGGAAGGCATTCTCTCTCTCTCTTGATTTTAGATGAAATTACCTAAAATCATTCTCTCTCGCATTTTTTCCCCACCCCTGAATCATTGTGCTTGTTTATAAAAGATCATTTTGGGACTATTTTTTATTTATGTTGTCATTTCTCTTTTAAGAATGCGTAACTGAAGGAGCAAGCCATTTCCGGGGACCACCAATTAAATCCTGGAAACCCAAAACTTAACCCTCAAATTATATTTTGCCCTTGGAAAATGAGCCTTTTCGTTCTCTTGCAGTTCTAACTATGGAAGCAAATTAGGATAGCACGGAACCAAATCTAATGGGTTAGATACTATTAATCTTCCTGCTATTAAGTCCAATTCCAATTGCCACTTCATTCTCTTTTTAAAATTTTACAAAGGCACCTCCCCCCACACACAAAGAGAACCCAATGTATATATATTTTTTCCTCCCAAAGGAATATTAGCTTAGGAATATAGGAATTCACAGTTGATGAATGATGCATTGTCTTGGTTCTGTCATTGATCCACAGTCAATTTACAGTGCCATCTCTTAATCTATTAAATGAAAGTAATGATACTTATTCTCAAGAGTGTTTTGCAAACAAGTAAGTATATCTTTCTGAGAGCCTCTCTGGAAAGCTCTTTAGTGCAGCATTATGTTGAATGGTTTTCTTTCTTTTCTTTACTCAGTTGCAGATATTAATGAATATTAATGAATATTAATGAAATTTAGAACTGCTGAGATTATATTAATTGGGTTAGAATGCCAAAGGGAAACTGTTTTAAATAGCTTTTGGTGTCTTTGATCAAGGAGGACATTTAGTTTTCATTAGAAAGGAAACTTTGATTCTTACTGTTGCTCTAGAGGATGCCCAGGTTAAGAAAAGGATAAGAAGTGAGGAGATAGCACAGGACACTCCTAGTGGAGTGTGTTACCTATAGGTGCAGCACAGGCAGCTAGTGGTCAGGTTCTTTCCCCTGTTCATAGTTGGAAGAGGAGTCAAGTTCCCTTTAACTTGGATTTAAAAACCAACAATCCTCCTTCCATCTTCTTCCTGTACTTCCTTCATTATACACTTTGATAAACTTGAAACCATTTTGAGGGTGGGGAGGGCAAAGCTAAAACTTGAGAATATCACTGTGCTGCTTTTTAATTTTATCCCTGTCATTGTGGGATGCAAGTTGAAGGATTGTAATTGTTTTTCAGGGTTTTGGTTTGTTTCGTTTTTAAGCAAAGGATCTATTTTTTCTTGAGAGTTCTGAAAAGAAGTCTTGGAGAAACACTACTGAATGCATTTAAGCTCCCTGGTTTTCTCACTGAACAACAATCTTAAGGGCGGGGACTGTGTCTTCCTCAGGGACAGCACCTAGCTCTGTCTTGTCCACAGTGGGTGCTCAGTAAATTAATGAATTTATTGATTTTCTTAACACTGTCAAGAGTAGCATTGACTATTGTAGCACTACTCATCCTGCATCATGCTTGAACTTGGGACTTCAGGAGTTGAGGGCTCAGGGTTCAGGTTAAAGAGGCACTGTCAACTTACCAGAAAAGCATACATTTTCCCTTTTTCTACTTGAAAAGGGCCACATGAAAAAATCCTCATGTGAAGTCCGTGGTTCAAGCCCCGGGCCTTCTTGACCTGTATGGAGCTGGCCCACATGCAGTGCTGATGCACGCAAGGAGTTCCCTGCCATGCAGGGGTGCTCCCCGCATAGGGGAGCCCCACGCGCAAGGAGTGTACCCCGTGAGGAAAGCCGCCCAGCGCGAAAGAAAGTGCAGCCTGCCCAAGAATGGTGCCGCACACACGGAGAGCTGACACAACAAGATGGTGCAACAAAAAAGAGACACAGATTCCCATGCCCCTGACAACAACAGAAGCGGACAGAGAAGAACACGCAGCAAATGGACGCAGAGAACAGACAACTGGGTGGGGGGGGGGGGGGGGAGAGGGAAAAAAAATCCTTATGTAAATTAACAGGTTTTTAATCCAAAGCTGAGAAAATTACTTTTAGGAATTAAAAATATAGTTTAATTCTACCTAGTCTAAATTCAAAGCAGATAGGGGAAAAGCCCTTACACAATGTATTGGAAACTCCTTAAAGCAGTTATGATATACATGTATACCTTTGGACTGCCACAACTTGGATCTGTTGGTGTAAAGGTAATATGATTTCAGTTAGATTTCCTACCTTAAAATGCAGTGTTTTGTGTAGAATCTATCTTGATTTTACTTTCCATAAAGTATTTTCTTAAAAGGTTTTGTATAAATATGTAAAACTCAAATGTATTTTCCTATAGACTTCCACCAAGATTTTGAGAGATACAGCCTTTAAAAAAATTGGTTCTAAGAAACCTATTCAGTGTTTTTCCACATGACCTCTATATGTAATGTCATTGTAGTAGAGAGCCTTTCCCAGCTAAATTTTAAGGTTTAAATTAGAAAGTTCCTTTTTTTTTTTTTTTAAGATTTATTTTATTTTTCTTCCCCCCCACCCTGGTTGTCTGCTCTCTTTTGTCCATTCTCTGTATGTTTTTCTCTGTCTTCTTACTGTGTGAGCTCTCCGTGTGTGCGGCACCTCTCCTGTGCGGGCTGCACTTTTTTCACACCGGGTGGCCCTCCTTGCGGGGTGCATTCCTTGTGTGTGGGTCTCCCCTATGCGGGGGATACCCCTGCGTGGCACGGCACTCCTTGTGCATGGCAGCACTGCGCATGGGCCAGCTCACCACACGGGCCAGGAGGCCCTGGGTTTGAACCCTGGACCTCGTATATGGTAGGCGGACACTCGATATCATTTGAGCCACATCCGCTTCCCTGGAAAGTTTCTTACAATTCAGTTGAAAGCTGACTAGTAAAGGAATTCCCAATTAATGAAACATTCTAACCTTGCTAAGGCATAGCCTTTATTTTGAGTTTAAAGGAGGCAATATATAATAAATGGTGGCTAAGAGTCCCAAGTTCTGAAGCCAGTGTAGAAGGCAAGTCATTTAACCTTCCTAAACCTCAATTTCCTCACTGTTAAACAGGGATAAGGATAACTACCTCATAGGGTTGTTGTAAGGATTAAATGAGATAATATATACTTGAGCTCAAGTACCTGACATACAATGAACATTCGTAAATCTTAATTGCTACTACTATTATTATGATTATTAACACCTATTGCAAAGATTGTCAGCCAGGAATGTGCAACAGAATCTCCTAGGGTGCTTTTTAAAGACAGATGCATTGGCCTTACTCCAGATCAGAGTTCCCAAGGGGTGATGTCTCAACCAGTGTGTTTTCCAAGCATCTCCCCAGATGTTCCTGGCACCCAGTGCTATCTGAGAATTCTCAATACCCCAACTCGTTTATTTACAGATTAAGATACTGGAGGGGAGGATGGTTTAATTACTTTCCCATCTGTTAATTAATGACACCCAAGGCTAGAATTCTGGTCGCTTCTTGGTTGAGGGGATTTTGTACCATTCCTTCTGCCCTGTGAAACACTGCATCAAAAAAAATATCCCAGATAGACAATCAGTCAACACGGTGCTTCCCACTTTCTAAAGCACAAGCTCTTGGCACACCCTGATCATAAGAGGCTTGAATGTTAAGTAATGACAATATTGGCAAAGCAGGCATTCAGTAGAACTCAGTAAATTAAAAATCATGAAATGGGATTATTCTTTTGGACAGACCTCAGCAACATGGCAATCTGCACTTTGTAGTAAAGAAATACCAACTTGAGTTTTTTTTTTAAGTCCTACATTCCTTTATTCTTAAAAATCTTTATTGTTCAGTACCATTTTGATGACAAATAATTTAAGAAAGCACTTTGAGGAAATATCAAATGTAATATAACTTATGAAGCTGTATTGTTAATGTCTGTTTAGAAGATAAAACAGTTGCTTTGATGCTGATTGACCTAAAAAGGCTCTTACTTGTGTGGGGCCTGAAGATGCAGATGTATAAACTTGAAATCACCTCTGCAATTTATCCTATTTATAAATAAGATACTGCTAAATATGCCAAGGTGTGGCAAGTGTTTTGCTGGGTAACGTCAGAAAACCAGGGACCAATTTTTTGGTTTACTTATAATCTTTAAAAAGTTGTAATGTGTATTCATTCAAGCTTTTCTAGGAGACTCTACTTCAGAAGGATGAGACCCTCTTATTCTTGGACATGTGTCCACTCCATCTCAGCATTTAGTAAGCTAAATGTGGTGGTAGTAGACTCTTTACCTGTTGATGTTGACAGTGTCTTTTTTAACCTATGTCCTACATGTTTGGGCTTTTTTTGGGGGTAAAGGGGGGTAAGAGAGTGCATGGGAGAAGATGGCTGTAGAACCAGTGTACTTTGGGAATTACTTTTCTAGGATTTCCTGCCAGTTACAAAAGAGCTTGGTATTTATCATCTTATTTTTTTATAAGAGTAGTTGAATACAACTCATCCATTAAATTATAAGATATCTTAGAGTAAATTGCTTTGGTGGCCACTTTTAAGTTATAGCAGCATGACATTCTGACCTCTTATACTTCCTTCCATTTTTGCTACTGATGTTACTGTTCCTCTCAGGCTGTGTCCCCACAGGAGTTCTCATTGAGCTGACAGGGTTATTCATAATTTTGTTCATTATGATTTTTGAATTTCATTGTTTTTCTTGCATTAGCTTGTTCCTCCTGGATTTGAGAACCATCTTTGTGCCCTAAGCATCTGTTATTTCAGTCCCCTTTATGTAGGTGGGTCTTTGGACTTAAGTTTCCTCTTCTGTAAGTTAGTAGACTCCAGCTGCCTATGTCTATCCTAGCTTCTGTCATGCAAGTAGCTCAGTTCCTGTGTAAATGCCTGCTTCACTTTGGGATATGTGGGAGTGTGAGAGAGAGAAAGGGAGGCAGCCCCAAGAGAGCCTGCACCTTTCATATGACTACCCAGGAAAATTGCTGCTAGCCATAGCCTCATTGGTCAGAGAGGAGGCCTTGGGCTGGTCCTACAACTTCTCCTACTTGTAACAGGATATTTACATTCTTTGGATAGAGGTCAAGTTTTTCCCAACTACAAGACTTCTAATACTCTAATGCAAGGCTTATTTTTTGTTTTGTTTTTTGCAAGCCAGTAGTGCCTGGAGTAACGATTACTGTATTTACCTGCTCTGCTACAACACAACTACAGTTCTCCCTCCATGCTCTCAACTTCAGTCATCCCCTGCCCTGAAGTATTACAGGGGAAGTGTGGGTAGAATTCAGGGCTGTGCAATAGGCTGCACTCTGTTCTTTCACTTCCCCAGAGCATCCAGCAAGGTGACTATCTTAGCTCCAGTCTGCCCTTTGTAAAGTGTATTGTGATGTCCAAAAGGATGATTTTCTACTCTGGGGCTGTTGCTTTTTGTGCCACTCACCAAGGGTGTATGTTCTGTCTTAAGCGTGTGCAAAATGCTATTTCCTTGTTTCTGACTGAATATCTTTAGATCCAAAGAATAGGAAATGAGTGAAGGCTCTACCCTGTAATAATCAGGGTAAGAAGAACCTGCTTCTCCCTGTGTAAAGAGGCTTAGGACAGGTTATTCTGATTCTAGGCTGGCTTGGAGCAGCAAAAATCACTCCTAGAGAATTGTACCTTCAGGATGGGTTTCATGAGTCTTGCAGAGAAAGAGATTTGTCAGTTTGGTTGATTGTGCATGATTATTCACCTAGAATTAGTAGAAATGAGCTTCACAAGTGGCAGTGGCTCAAAGTCCAAGTCAGTGAATGAGCATTCCCAACTTCAGGTGTTTCCCCACACAGGGTGCTGCTTTGACAGATTGCTGCCCTTTGCAACTATTACACTTGGTGAGCCAGGGGAGGAGGACGGGGCAGGGGGGTGTGGAGATGTTCTAACTGCTCCCTCCAAGCACACTTCTTTGTGTCTGTGTTCACCTTTACATTTGAAATTGTTTACCTCTCCTAGAAAAACTGTATCCTTTTCAGGAAGACCTCCTCATTGCTAAGGGAACCTGAATGCAATAGCAAAGTCCCTGTTAACTCTGCCAGAGGTAACAGGTGAGCAGATTTTCCTATCTGTAGACCTAACGTTGAAACGATATCTACTTTGAGTCACAAGGGGGAGGTACAATGTTGCCCTCAGATCACATCATATTCAGGGCAGAATTGTGATATACACCCTGTGTCTATTCTAAAGAGATTCTTTGTCCATCCTTCTACTCACCACAGCAGGTATCAGGGTAACACGTGTCAATCCACCCAAGTAATCCACGCCAAGTCTGAGGTTTCTGAGCATGCTAGTTAACTTTTTAGCTCATGTCTGAGGTGAACTGTCATGCTAGCAGGCTTTGGCTTTAAGAAAGGAAATACTGAGAGTTTGTATGGTTGGAACTTGCTTAGATTTGCCTGTGGCCTTTACATTGGGAGTTTTAAGTCGTGTAATTAAGTACCATAAACTAGTTGGAGAATGGCACTTCTGGCTAATAAAACATTTTCAAATACCTGGATACTTAATTTTCAGCAATTTTAATCCAATGAAAATGATATACAAGTATGCCAAATAAAATGCATTCTTTGATTCAAAAGCTAGTGCAGGATCCCACAGTCCTTTAGGTTCATTCATGGTGTACCCCAAGTACTGTTCAGTACAATTCAGAAGTATCATATACCATGTATGGCAAGAATACCGATAGGGATGTTTTTAGTAGATATGGAGCAGATAAACCAGCTGTCCTCTATTTTGACAAGTCATTTTTTTCAATGTTCAGTATTCTTATGTTCCATTATAAGGAATTTTGAGATCTTCAAAAAATCACCTTGATTAGGCTGATTGTCCTTCAGGGAAATTAGTATTCAGAAACTAGAAAGGACAATGAGGTACTCAGATTTTGGGGGCATATAATTGGAAACTCTCATATCTCAGATATATAGAGAGGGTACATGTTTTATGTCCATAAGCATACATACACTGTTGTGCCTAGTAAAAAAGGAGAGAAATGAAATAGGAATAGATCACATCTTTTCCTCTGGTGAACAGAAGCAGTGTCATTGTGGGTGTGTTTCCATGGACACAGACTGAGCTTTTAATGCTTACTCAGAAACCCCCTGCCTCTCGTGTGGGTCCTGGACTTTTCCTTCTTTGCATTCTGATTTTGTAAGACCTATCAGTGGAGAAACACCAATTTTATGCTCACTTGATAAAAATAAGCTTGAGCACTTTGTGGTGGTGATTGACAGAACTTTGGCCTAAAACAAGCTTTTTCAGATTCCTTAAAATGTATCATTTATACCAAAGGTCACGCTGTGCAGTTGTATGCGTGGTGCACAGAGAGTAAGGTCTGGAGGGTTGGGCACTGTGTGCAGTGCTAAGGAGATACAGTGAGACTATAGGATTTAACTGAAAACACATCATTCATGAGTCACACTACCAGTGTTGTCAGGTATTTGTTCTTGTTATTGTAATATATTTTCAGTTTTTCTAATTTAATTCTCTCACTCCGTTGTCTGACTGTGAACTGCTAACAGTGTTAAACTTGATGTAAATAAATGAGGCCCTTGCAAGGGACTACTGTCTGCCTGTTGTCTCACAAGGTTTGCCAACTTGTGTTTTATTTTAAATAAAGGTTGCAATATTTTATTGGCAAAGTAGGCTTGATATTGGAGCATTTCTCCCATAATTTTAATAATTTCTGTAAGTAAAATGAATGTCTCTATGGTAAAGAAGCTGGCTAGCAAGCATCCCTCAGAAAGATCTTTAGAATGTCCTCTATGGGGATGAAACTCGTCCATTAACAGAGTGCATTTTTGAAAACGGCCAAAAGTCATCTGGAATCCAGGCTGGCACCTAAGGTAAGTGTGTGTGTGCACCTGCATGCAGCACCCAATGTGAGGTGACTGTAAAATGATAATTCTCTCAACATCTATTGCGGTCAACTCCAAATAAGTTCTAAAAATGTTTTGAGCCACAGTAGCAAATAAGAGTAAATGGAGAATCTCACAAAGGAACATTTTATACTTGTTTGACTTGATCATTTTTTTTTTTAAATGAGTCATTGATTTTAGAAATAACCTTATTAGGTATGAATAGAATATACACGAGTGATACACACGAGGCCCAATTAGAATAGCTGTACTGTGATATACCTCACACTCTACCATCAGTCCTTTTCTCCCACTCATTTTTATTTTCGTTTAGGAAGTCTTGTTCTTAGAATCTTCCAAAAATGCCTTGTGATTTTCTTCCTCTTTGTATTATAATGTACAAGGTAATAATATACCCTGTGAGGGTAGAGGGTTGGCAGAGGAAATAGTCCTAGAGGTAAAGTAGTCCTTAAAGCATAGCAGTTGGGAGCTCAGGAGCTGGAGTCAGACTGGGGGATTGAGTCCCCACCCCTCCACTGACCAGCTTTGTGACTTTGTACAAGGTATTTAATGTCTCAGACTCCTCATTTTCTCACTAAGTGGCGATAAAATTGGTCCCTATGCCATAGTGTGAAAAAAATTACATGAGATAATGGGATAAGTGCACAGTGCATGGCACATAAGTTATCAAAACTTAGTTACTGGGGAACAGTGTAGCTCAGTGGTTGAGTGCCTGGTTTCCACGTACGAGGTCCCAAGTTCAATCCCTGATAACCTCTAGGGGAAAAAAAAGGTTACCTAACCAGGGTTCCAAGAATCAGACATAGAGAGTAAGTCTTAGGTTTGGCTTTGAGTATGGTGCTGAAGATGACAGTTTTACTAGATTTTTATTTTTTTAAACCCTTAAATAATCTATTATAAAGTGCTCCGGACAAGGGGCTTTAATTCTTACAACCCTTTGAGGGAGGTACAGTTGTGCCCATTTTTACAAATGAGGGAACTAAGCTTAGACTAAAGTAAAATAGTTCTCCTGTGGTCTCAATAGTAAGTAGCTGAAACACGATTCTGGCTCAGGCGGTCAGGTTCAGAGAACATTCCTAGAACCACTGTGTTCTGCTTCTCTTGGTTCTAGAGGTGCAGATCCTGTATTTATGACAGCAAACATACCTGGCCAATGCTAGAGTGTCAGCTGTTCTGCATCTTAAAGAGCAAACCTTTAAAGTGTGTATTTACAGAGTTGAGAGCCAGGTATGGAATAGAATTGGGTGGCCTGCATATTCTTACGATGCTCTAGACTTAGTGAACCAGCACCAAAACCTGGTCTCCATTTTATTATATAGTTAGGCTGTGTTTACCTTTGTCCCATAAAGTGGTATGAAAGGAACTTAGTTTAATTCGTTTTAATATCTGAGTACCTAATGTGGCTCAGTGTAGGTACTCCCTAACTTTGAGGCACAAAAAGTGTTAAATGGGGGAGAGACAGGGTTGTATTTTACAAGGGCTTAAGATAAAGAGGGTCAAGGAGGGAAGCTTGAGGAGAACCACCAAAAAAACACTTCATAAGTACTTCTTGGTATCTAGACAAAATGCTAGACATTTTATACATTGCCATTTAATCCCCTAAACCACTGTTTTTTCTTTTTTAAAACTGGGAAAATGAGAGTGAAGTTTTCATCAATAAGAGTGATATGCTATGGAAGCCTCTTTCAGTAAGATCCTGCTGCAAACCAGCTCAGCTGATGTAGTCCCAAAGCAAACGGAAATAAACTGGCAGTTGGTCATCTTGCTAGCTCTGTGAGTGCCAACATGACACCCCTTGTCTCCACCAATCCCCATCAATATTACCTGGCTTTTGAAATTTTGCTGAGTGAGCATAATTAGTAGGTCTCACTAAAAAGTAGGTCAAAGATATTAGAAAACTACAAAATTTTAATCTTTACATTTGACAGTCATTGAGGGCCCTAAATGTAAAAAAAAAAAAAAAAAAAAATCTGTACTGGCATGATTTTAAAAATTGTCCTCTCTGCACCTTACCGCTGAGACCGTTTGCAAGTCTTCTGCTCCCAAATAGCAGCTGCTTGGCTTTCTTCTAGGAATAACAACTTGAAAGCAAACCCACTGGGTCAGCAGAAAATTCATTCTTCCCTTCTTTATAACCTGAGGATCCTGTAGTCTCTAAGGTGCAGCATCCAGGCTTCTATAGGGAATAACTGAGATGCTAAGGAGATAATCCAGTCTTAATATACCCTGGGATTTGTTTATCTCCCAGATATCTTTTTCCAGCCATTCTAAAATGTGGGCATTTAAGGCACTTAAGTGATCTTAAGAATCCGCTCTGATTCTGGCTAAGGTACACACCAGTTGTGTTAGTGATTGCTGGATGCCAGCCTGTCCCTCCCATTTCTTGTCATCCCCAAAAATGCTTTGGAGGTCCCAGAGTCCTGTGAATGGAAGGAAGCCTGCTTCATGAAGGCTTCACCTAGCCCTTAAGGCAGGAAGTAATTAATTCTCTGGGAAATAGATTTGCAGCCCTGAGAAGAGAAGAGTTGTTCCTCCTTTGGGACATACACCATCATCTTGGCGATTTCATCCAGTGCTGCTTCTGTATATGGGAGCTCCTGGCTCAGGAAAGCATCACGTGCACACAACCTTACATGACGGTATTCCAGTGGCAGGAAGGGGACGAAGAAGTCAATCAGGCTTTCCTTCACAAGACGGCTGCGGCCAAAGCCACTGTCTGAAAGCAAGACCCAAAGTTATATGGAGTCTGGCCTGGCATCTGAACAGAGCTGGAGTTTTAAAGTGTCCCAGAACCTAAGGTCTGGGCAAGGTTAATGTGATATGCCAACTCCAGGAGGACTACATAGCTGTTTCTTTTAAGGAAAAGTGCCGTAACTATACATGTTGCAGGTGAAACAGAGAGAGTGATGGCATGTTTGCCAGGTTTAAGGTTTGGTTTGATGGTAGAAAGCAAGTGGAGCAACCTTACCTCTGACTGGAGGCTGAACCACAGAAGTTCAATAGGCTTCAGAGCCCATTGCTTGGATTTCTAGGACCAAAGCAAACTACTCTCTAAAAGCATTTTCAGAAAAGAAGTTCAGGCTTTCTTGGCAGAGCCAAGCCTGAGCAACTGTTTGTGCCTACCCAAAGATGACAATGCAAGATAGTTATATAATGTTTCCTCTGTGATCCTAAGGATCTGTCTGCTTCATAAACACAAATTCCAACACTACACATTAGTCCCCATTGTAGCTTTCAACAGAGGCTTACTTTCTGCTTAGCTGGGAATCATACCTGTGGACTCCAAAATCTCAGCCTGGAAGTGTGGCTCCAAGTGTTCCATTGTAATATCTTCCCGAGACTGTCCACCCTTAAGCAAATTCAAGACGACTTCATTGATGATATTGCCCCCAAGGTTACTAAAAGAGAAAACAGCTTGTTAACATTTCATTATTTTTATATTTAGCTTCAAAATGGGTAACTTAACCACTGAACCAAGAAATTGGTGCCTGGAAGAATGGAGGTTGAGGGGCCTAGGCCTTCCCCAGGAGATCTTATCACAACCCAAAGGTCTGTACAAAAAAAAGACACTGTCCTGCTGTACCACCCCTCTTCCCTCTCTCACCTGACTTTTGACCAACATTTACTGACACTTCGAGGTGAAGAGAGCACTAAAGATGGGTAAGATGGGGTTCTTTCCCTTGAATTCAAGTGGTAGGAGACATACATGGATGAAATTCTAGGACAGGGTGGCAAGCACTAATGTAGAAGTAACTAAGGTCTAGGGAGAAGACTTAAGAGAGTATAAGACTTCTGAGCAGATGTGGACCAAGTAGTGATCATCAGACATGAAGGCCTTGGTGTTTAGGGACTGCAAGTTGTTTGGAATGAATAGAAAAGAATTGGGTATGAAAGGCCAAGGCTAGGGTGAGGAGGCCTGTGCCTGCCACACACAGGGATTTTAGCTTTAAAGCCATGGGAAACCATCGAAGGATTTGGAGCTTGGGAGTATAAGGCAATGAGGTGACCTGATCAGCTTTACTTCCTAAGAAGATTATTCAAGGGAACGAGTCAATTGAAGAGGCACAGATGAATGAAGAAAGCTAGCCAGAGAGTTTTGTTTTTGTTTTACAATGGTCCATTGATAGAGGTGATGAACTCAATGGAGAGGATATAAAGAGGAGAATGTAAGAATTAGTTTAGCAAAAATAAATACTGGAGATTACAGTAACTAAATTTTAAAGTCCCCTAGAGATGTGGAGAAATAGGAACACTCATTCACTGCTGGTGGGAATGTAGAATGGTTCAGCCATTGTGGAAGACAGTTTGGTGGTTCCTCAGGAAGCTAAGTATAGAACTGTCATATGATCTGGCAATCCCGCTACCAGATATATACCCAGGAGAATTGAAAGCAGGGACACGAACAGATAATATGCACATCAACGTTCAAAGCGGCATTATTCACAATTGCTAAAAGATGGAAACAACCCAAGTGTCCCTCAACAGATGACTGGATAAAGTGTTGTGCACACATCCAGTGGAAATATTAATAATTCAGCTGCAAGAAGAAATGAAGTACTGATGGATGAGACAACATAGATGTACCCTGAGAACCTTATGTTGAATGAAATAAGACAGACACAAAAGAACAAATATTGCATGATCTCACTGATATGAACTAAGGATAGTAAGCAGACTCACGGAGGTAGAGTCTGGGAAATAGGTTACCAGGAGATAAAATGGAAGTAGAGAATGGTGAGCTGATTCTTCATTTGTAACAGAATTTATAATTAGGTGATTGTGATGATGTGGAAATGGATGGAAGTGATGGTGGCACAGAACCAAGTGTGTGAACATGGTTGAAAGGGGAAGTTTTGTATCGTTCATGTTACTAGAAGGAAAACTAGAGGATAAAATGGGGGACTGTACAACATAGTGAACAATGGTGTGGCCAGGGATTGTGGTTAATAATAAAAACTTAAGAATATTCTTTCAGGATTTATAACAAAGGTTCTTCACTAGTATAGGGTATTAGTAGTGGGATGGTATATGGGGGAAAATGTACCTAAAGCATGCTAAAGCATACTTCTATGGGATGTAACTTTTTGTTGTTATAGGTATGTTTTTTTCAGTAGATAGAAACATACACAGTAGCTAACAAAACAAACTTCCATTCTGGGGAAGTCCTGCTACTTTCTCAAATAAGATGACAAATATCTCTGGGCAATAAATGCTTTGCCTAATAAAAGGAAGCAGGCCAATATGCCAAGCCCTCAATCTTAATTCTTATAGGTATGAACCTTATTCCTGTAAAAACGAAACTAAGCCTAATTAGAATTAATGCCTAAGAGTTACCTCCTAAAAACCTCCTTGTTACTTAAGTATGGCCTCTCTCTAAGTCAAATTCTGCAGATAAACTCACTACCTTCCCCCGTAACCACTTCCCTGATGTGGGACATGACTCCTGGGGATGAGCCTCCCTAGCACCAAGGGATAATCAGCAAGCATTAGTGAGCTATGCATTTGGAAAAAGACCTTGACCAAAACCGGAAATATTAAATAAAACAGACTTTATAGCTAAGAGATTTCAAAGTGAGTGAGCAGCTCATTCCAGAGGTTAAGCTTTTGTAGGTCTCAGGCAGATTTCACAAACTGCTACAGTAAACAAAGCCTCAAACAAAAGTGCTCCCAAGGGCTCTAAGAATGTCTGGGCACTATAGGCAAGCCACTTAGCCTCATGAAATCAATACCCCCTCAGCAGGTCCTACTTAGGAATATATGAAAAGCTATTTCCTCAATATAACACAGTTACACTCATTTATAATTCCCCTAATCATGATCCTTCTATTCCTTTTATTTGAACCTATAATTTTCAATATTCCTGTTAAGTACATTTTTCAGAGACTTAAATCTTCAGTTGTTCATATGCCAATTGAGCCCTGAAACCCTGCACAGTTGCAGTCAACTCCTCTCCAGTTCTTCAGGCCTGCCCTGGACAACTAACAAAATGATGATGATGGACAAGTCCCATCCCAAAACCAAGGAGTATCTACAACTTCAAGCAAAACAATTCCTTCCCTCTGCCCCATAATGTCTTAGTCCCCTCTCAGCCTGAAGGAGTCAAAGGAGATCCTGGAGGGTCTGAAAAAGAACAAACAAATGCCAAAGTGAACAGAAAGAAGGAATAAAGATTAAAATACCGATAAACAAAACAGAATAAGGAAAACAATAGAATCATCAAAACCAAAAAATGCCAATTTGCAAAGAAAGTGAAAGATGTTTCTTATCTTGGTTTTGTTTTGTTTTGTTTTTTAAGTTACTGGCATCATTATTCTTGGGGTGCCCCCATCCCAAAAATATAGTATGTACAACTGCAAGCAAAGCAGTTGCTTACATCTGCCCCATAAAATCTAAGCCCCTCTCAATCTGAGATAAAGCAGGTATCACCATCCCCAAATCCTCAAGGTTGAGGAATGAATAAACATAAGGGAGGAATATAACCATGGACAAAGTAAACTTATTAATATTGGAGTAATGGAAGAGCAAGTAACATTGTTATAAAGATAGTGGTTACCAGAGGTTCTGAGGGAGAGGGAGGGAATAATAGAACATAGGGCATTTTTAGGGCACTAGAATTAAATGTAAACCACAATGTAAATTATAGATCTTGGTTAGTAGCAATGCTGCAATATTTATTCATCAGCTGTAACAAATGTATCACATAATGTAAGATGTTATTAATTGGGAAAGGTGTGAGGGGGGGAGGAGCTTTATAGGAATCCCTTATATTTTCAGTGTAATGTTTCTATAATCTAAAAACCTCTTTAAAAATAAAGTTTATTACATTAAAAAAAAATCCAAAAGCTTTTCCTTGAAAAGATCGATAAAATCAACAAGACTTTAGCTGGACTGACAAAGGGGAAAAAAAGAGAAAGTACACAACTAAACTCAGAAATGAAAGGGGGACATTACTACCAACATCACAAAAATAAAAAGGTCTATAAGAGAACACTATGAACAACTGTATGCACTCAAGTTAGATAACCTAAACGGACAAATTCCTTAAAAGACACAAAACTACCTATACTGACTCAAGAAGAAAAGGCAGATCTCAACAAGCCAATAACTAGTAAAGAGATTGAAACTGTAACCAAAAACCTCCCAACAAAGAAAGCCTGAACCAGATGGTTTCAGGGGAATTTTACCAAATATATCAAAATTAATACCAATCCTGTTCAAACTCTCCCAGAAAAATTGAAGAAGATGGACTGAAGCTGTCTAGTAAGATAGGGAACCAATAGATGGATCTGGAACCTGGCAAAGAGTCCACGTGGACATCAATAACCCCAAGATGGCTGCTGGAGGACCCACACACACACACACACACACACACACACGACTCTGCCATTCAGAACAAGATTTCCTCTGGAAGCCAGGAGAAGCCCCAGATATTCCCCCAAGGACTTTGTCATTGGACCCTCCCAGGGGATTGATGGGTGGGGTAATCAGCCAAAACAGTAAGCAGCTGGGACTCCCCCTATGCCATTAGCAAAGGAGTGGAATAATTAACAGTTTAAAAAGTAAGCACAAAGCCTGAATAGTTCTCTCGCCTTTGGACCCAAATTCTGGCCGCCTACTCCCCTGCTTGGATCACTACCCAAGTAAACCTGGGGATTTATAATCTATAATGGGAAATTGTAGTCTGTGAATCAGCCCACTTTATCACTTTTCAGTCCCTTCCTCTCTATTTGGGACCCATGATCTGTTATTTTCTCCCATTTCTCTTCCCTCCCTACCTTAATAAATTACTGGCCTAACTCACCCGATATGCTCTTGAAATTCATTTCTGCAGCACAGTCAATAACCTAGACAAAATCTGGTTACAGGACTACCTAACTCATTCTATGCAACCAAAATCACCCTTGTACGAAAGCCAGATACTACAAGAAAAGAAAGCTACAGACCAATTTCTCTTTTCAGTATAGATGCAGAGATCCTCAACAAAATACTAGCAAACCAAGGAATTATACACCATGATCACATACAAGGAATTATATACCATGATCAAGTGAGATTTAGCTCAGGTATGCATGGGTGGTTCAACATTAAAAAATCAATAAATGCAAAACACACTAACAGAACAAAGGGGGAACCACATGATCTCTCAATTGACATAAAAGCATTTGGCAAAATCTAGCAATCCTTCTTGATAAAAAAATTAAAACCTCAGACAAATAAGAACTAGAAAGAAACTTCCCCAACATGATAAAGGGCATGTATCAGCTAACATCCTACTTAATGGTGAAAAACTGAAAGCTTTCCCAAGATCAGGAAAAAGACAGAATTCCCCACTGTCACCACGGTTACTCAACATTGTAATGAAAGTTCTGGCTAGAACAATTAGGCAAGAGAAGAAATAAAAGGCATCCAAATTGGAAAGGAAGAAGTGAAACTTTCCCTACTTGCAAATGGCCTGATCCTATATACAGAAAATCCTGAAACATCTACAACAAAGCTACAAGAACTAATTAACAAATTCAGCAAAGTGGTGGGGTGAAAGATCAACATGAAAAATCAGTTGTGTTGCACCTGTGTCTGAGGTGTGTACTATCTTTTTCCTTTCCTTAAACTCTTTTAAAAGTTTGTTTATATACACTATTATATATATAATACTTATATAGTTTATATACACTATTTTTTTAAAGATTTATTTATTTATCCCTCCCCCCACAGTTGTCTGCCTCTGTGTCCATCTGCTGCGTGTTACTCTTTTGTCCGCTTCTATTGTTGTCAGCGGCATGGGAATCTGTGTCTCTTTTTGTTGCACCATCTTGCTGTGTCAGCTCACTGTGTGTGCGGCACCATTCCTGGGCAGGCTGAACTTTATTTCGTGCTGGGTGGCTCTCCTTATGGGGCACACTCTACATGGGGGACACCCCTGCATGGCACAGCACTCCTTGCGTGCATCAGCACTGCGCATGGGCCAGCTCCACACAGGTCAAGGAGGCCCGGGGTTTGAACTGCGGCCCTCCCATGTGGTAGGCAAACGGCCTATCCACTGGGCCAAGTCTGCTTCCCTATATACACTATTAATGAACAATCTGAAGAGGAAATCAAGGGGGGAAATTCCATTTACAATAACAACTAAAACAATAATAGGAATAAATCTAATCAAGGATATAAAGGACTTCTACACAAAAAAAACTACAAAACATTGCTAAAAGAACTCAAAAGACAACCTGAATAAATAGAAGGATATTCCATGTCCATAGAATGGAAGACTAAATATTGTTAAGAGTCAATTCTAATCAAAGCAATTAACAGGTTTGACACAATCCCAATCAAAATTCCATAACTGCCTGTACAAAAATGGACATGCCAATCATCACATTTATATGAAAGGGAAAGGGACTCCAAATAGACAAACCCACCTTGAATAAGAAGAATAAAGTTAGAGAACTCACACATCTCAATCTTAAAACTTATTACAAAACCACCATAATGAAAACAGAAAGGTACTGGCCCAAGGACAGACATCTAGACCAATGGAATCAAATTGAGAGCTCAGAAATCAACCCTCACATTTATGGCCAGCTGATTTTTTATAAGGATGCCAAGTTCACTCTATGAGGAAAGAATGTCAGGAATGCTAGGAAAATTGGATGTCCGTATGCAAAAGAATGAAGGTAGATCCCAACCTCACACCATATACAAAAATTAACTCAAAATGGATAAAAGACATAGATATAAGAACCAGTACTCTAGAAACTCCTAGAAGAGAACATAGGGAAACATCTTCAGGACCTTGTATTAGGCAATGGTTTCTTAAATTTTACACTCAAAGCACAAGGAACAGACAAAAAAATAGATAAATGGAAAAATTAAAACTCATCAAAATTTAAACTTTTGTGCAAATGACTTTATCATGAAACTAAAAAGACAAACCTACACAATGGAGAAAATATTTGGAAACCACATATCCAATAAGGGTTTAATATCCAGAATATATAAAGAAATCCCACAAGTCAACAACAAAAAGAAAAGCAACCCAATTAAAAAGTGGACAAAAGAATAGTCATTTCTGCAAAGAAGAAACGCAAATGATAAAAAAAATAAGAAAAAATGTTCAACATCATTAGCTATTAGGGAAATGCAAATCAAAATCCTCATACAATTTCATGCCCACTAGAATGGCTACTGTTTTTAAAAAAAGGAAATTACAAGTGTGCATAGGATGTGGAGAAATATGAGCATGAATTCATTGTTTTGGGGAATGTAAAATGGTGCAGGCTCTGTGGAACACAGTTTGTCAGTTCCTCAAAAAATTAAGTATAGAATTACCATATGACCCAGCAATCCCATTCTAGGCATATATCCAAACAAACTGAAAGCAAGGACTCAAACAGATATTTGCACACTGATGTTTTAAGCAGCATTATTCACAGCTCCCAGAGATGGAAGCAATGCAAGTGTCCAACCAATGAACAGATAAATAAAATGCAGTATATGCATATAGTGGACTATTATTAAGCCACAAAAAGAATGAAATTCCGAAACATGTGACAACATGGGTGAACCTTAAGACATGATGTTAAGTGAAAATACAAGGCAGGGACTAAGGGACAAAAACATTTTGTTGCTGATATGAAATAATTAGAATAAGTAAATTCATAGAGTTAGAAACTAGAATTTGGTTACCAGGATCCAGATTGGAGGCAGGGAATGGCAAGTTAATGGTTAAATTGTACAGCATTCTATTGGATTGACAGAAAAGTTTTGGTAATGTAAGGTGGTAGCACAACATTGTAAATGTATTTATAGCACTGAAATACATTTGAATGTAGTTAAAGGGGGTAATTTTCAGTTGTATATTAAGTACTAGAATAAAAAATTTTAAAAACACATAGAACTGTATATCATGAACAGGGAACCCTATGTGAACAATGGACTATTGTTAATATTATCATTATAAAAATGTTATTTCATGAATCATAACAAATGTACCACACTGAATCAAGGTGTTGATAATAGGATGGTGTATAGGAACTCTATTTTATGCATGATTTTTCTGCAAACCTACAATTTCTGTATTTTTTTAAAAAGGGAAATTTTAGGTTGTATAAGTTACCACATGCAAAAACAAAAACAAAACAAACATGAACTATACGAAACAAAGTAGGTGATAATGGAAGAATAGAGAGACAAAAAAAATGTATAAACTTACAAAGACCAAATAGTAAAACATTATAGAAGAACAAAGTCCTGCATTGAGGAAGCAGCACAAAACTGGTGGTGTAAGACGTTTTAGGATTCACTTCTTCCTCTAGAAAAATGAAAAAGCTGGAAAGAGAGACTGAACTTAACTAGTGGTAACTCTGGAACCAGAATTGTCACTTAGAACAACCATAGCAGTGCCAGAGGAAGCAAGAGGCTGCCAAGAGTTAGCTTTGTTAGTGAAGTACGAACCAGTGGCCGGCCTCCAAGTTTAAGCCCCGAGCAGTAGCTGCAGAAATGGCTCTGGCACCATCACCCAGGTTCTGGGAGCAGCTGGCTGCGGCTAGAGCTGGCAGAAGCATTGTCCTCCTCTGAAGGGTGAGATGAGGTTTGAGGTCAGTCTGAGGGACCAGCAAGGGAGTTTCAGCCCTCTGGAGAGTAGTACTTCCAGCCTCCCACCAGCATCCATCGGGATATAAAGAGCCTGTACACCATCTTTGGCTGCGTTTTGTTTGTTTTTCCGTTCTTCTACGGGTGTTTCCTGGTCTGAGAGATCCTTGAGGACACAGCACAGACTCTAGCCTTGGTTTCAGCCTTTTTCGCAGAAACAATTTCTGGTCTCACACCAGCATCTATCAGGACAGAGGAGTGCACCTTTTCATTGGTTGCTTTCTTCTTCTCTTTCTTGAGATCTTTAGTCTGGTGGATCAGTAAAGGCCCAGCACAGATGCCAGCCTTGGTTTCTCTCAGAAGCACGTCTTCTGGCCTTACACCAGCATCTACTGGACATAAAGAGACAACTGTGCACTTCCTTTCCTTTTATTTTTCTTTTTTTCCTTTTCCTGTTTTGTATTTTTAGGTCTGGCAGATCCCTGAGGAGAGGTCTAGATTTCATTCTGAACATCAGCAGCATCTGGCTTTCCACCAGCATGTAACAAGAAGACTTAGAGAAGCAGTACCTCATGTGGCTGTTTTGTCTGTCTGTTAGTATTTCTTTTCCCCTCCTCTCCCCTCTTTTTTCTTTTGCCTTTTCCTTTCTTGTTCTTAGTCTGGCAGATTAAAGAGTAGAACTAAATTTCCAGAGTGACTATAACATAATACTCAGAATATCTGTACAAATCCCTGCTTTAAAATCTTTGGGCTTTATACCTAGCAGTGGGATTGCCAGATCACATGATATGTATGTATGTATGTATGGTACCAGAGATTGAACCCAGGACCTCATAAATGGGAGGCAGGTGCTCAACCACTGAGCTACTAAGGAGTTATCAGCTCCTCTGATAATTCTACATTTAACAGTCTTCCACAGCAGTCTGCCACAGCAGCTGCACCATTTCACACTCCACCAGCAATGAATGAGTGTTCCTGTTTCTCCACATCCTCTCGAAGACTTGCAATTTTCTGGATTTTTTAAAATGGTAGCCATTCCAGTGGGTGCAAAAGAGTATCTCATTGTGGTTTTGATTTGCATTTCCCTAATAGCTAATGATGCTAAGCATCTTTTCATGTGCTTTTCAGCCATTTGTTATGTCCTCTTTGGAGAAGTATCTATTCAAGTCTTTTGCCCATTTTTAAATTGGAATGTTTGTTGTTTCATTGCTGAGTTATAGGATTTCTTTATGTATTCTGGATATCAAACCCTTATCAGATATGTGGTTTCCAAATATTCTCTCCCATTTAGCAGACTGCCTTTTCACTTTCATATAAAGTTCTTTGATGCACAAAAGTTTTTAATTTTGGTGAGGTCCCATTTATTTATTTATTTGTTGCTTGTGCTTTGGGTGTGAAGTCAAAGAAAGCATAGCCTAATACAAGGTCCTGAAGACGCTTCCCTACATTTTCTTATAAGAGTTTTATAGTCCTGGTTCTTACACTTAGATTTTTTTTTCAAAGATTCATTTATTTCTCCCCCCCTCCTTGTTGTTTGTGCTCACTGTCTGCTCTCTGAAATGTTCATTGTGTGCTCTCTGTGTCTGCTTGTCTTCTTTTAGGAGGCGCCGGGAACTGAACCTGGGACTCCAATATGGGAGGGAGGCACCCAATTGCTTGAGCCACATCCGCTCCCTGCTTCTTGCGTCTCTTGTCACATCTCCTTGGTGTGCCACCTCACCATCTTGCCTGTCTTCTTTAGGAGACACCAGGAACTGAATCCAGGACCTCCCATGTGGGAGGCAGGCACCCAACTACTTGAGCCACATCTCCTCTCTATTTAGGTCTCTTATCCATCTTGAGGTTAATTTTTACATATGGTGTCAGATAGGGGTCCCATTCATTCTTCTGCAGACGGATATCCAGTTCTCCCAGTACCATTTGTTAGGAGACTATTCTTTCCCAATTGAGTGGTCTGTGCCCCCTTATTACACATCAGTTGGGGGAAGTGGATATGACTTAGGTTACTGGGCTCCTGCCTACCACATGGGAAGTCGCTGGTTTGGATCCCAGTGCCTCCTAGAGAAGACAGTGAGCTGCCACACAGGCAAGCATGGCAAGCTAACACAACAAGAGGCACAAGAAGAAAAAACATAATGAGAGACCCAATAGGGTAAGGAGCAGAGGTTTCCAGTGCCTCCTAACGAAGAGAGGTGAAGCAACAGGCAGGTGTGACAAGATGACACAAGAGACACGGGGAGGAAAAACATAATGAGAGGCACAACAAAGCAGGGAGTGGAGGTGGCTAAAGCAATTAGGCACCTCCCTCCCACATGAAAAGTCCTGGGTTTGGCTCCTGGTGCCTCCTAAAAGGAAGATGGGCACACAACGAACAGACACAGGAAGTATAAACAACGAGGGGGTAGGGAGAAATAAATTTAAAAAAAAAAACATCATTTGGCCATAGGTGTGAAGATTTATGAGACAATCCTATTGTCTCATATATATACATGTACACATATATATCCTTATTCCAGTATCATGCTGTTTTGACCATTATAGCTTTGTAATAAGTTTTAAAGTCAGGTAGTGTGAATCCAGCAACTTCATTCTTCCTTTTTCAAGACTGTTTTGGCTATTCAGGACCTCTTACCCTTCCAAATAAATTTGACAATTAACCTTTCCATTTCTGCAAAGGAGGCTGTCAGATTTGGATTGGGATTGTGTTGAATCTGTGACTCATTTTGGGGCAGGAGTGACATGAGTAAGTTTGTTTCTACTAGTTTTCAAAGTAGTTTTTTTATTTTTTTAATGAAGGATGCTGGATTTTGTCAAATGCCTCTTCTGTATCAATTGAGATAATCATGTGTTTTTTCCCTTAGTTTTGTTAATGTGGAATCTATTGTCTTATGCTGAACCACCCTTGCATACTTGGGATAAATCTCACTTGATCATGGTGTATAATTCTTTTAATGTGCTGTTGGATTCAATTTGCTAGTATTTTGTTAAGGATCTTTCCATCTATATTCAAGAGAAATTGGTCTGTAATTTTCTTCCCTTGAAGTATCTTTGTTGGGCTTTGGTATTAATGCAATACTGGCTTCATAGAATTAATAAGGTAGTGTTCCCTCCTCTTCAATTTTTTAGACACATTTAAGTAGGATTAGAATTAATTATTTTTGAAATGCTTGGTAGAATCCCCTGCAAAGACTTCTGGTCCTGGGCTTTTTTTCTTAGGAAGTTTTTATTTACTGATTCAATCTCTTTACTTGTAACTGGTCTGTTGAGATGTTCTAGTTCTTCTAGAGTCAGTGCAAGGAGTTTGTATGTTTTTAGGAATTTATCCATTTCATATAGATTGTGTAATATGTTAGTGTAGAGTTGTTCTTAATATCCTCCTAGGATTTTTATTTCTGTGGGGTCAGAAGTAATGTCCGCACCTCACTTCCCATTTTTTTGTGTCCACTTTTTCCTTCTTCAGTCTAGCTAAAGTTTGTCAATTTTATTGAACTTTTCAAAGAAACAACTTTTGGTTTTGCTAATGCTACTTTTTTTTACATCTCCAATTTATTTCTGCTCTAATCTTTATTTCTTTCCTCTGCTTTCTTTGGATTTAGTTTACTGTTCTTTTCCTACTTCTTCCAAATGTACATAAGATTTTTTAAATTTTAGTTTTCTCTTCTTTTTAATGTAAATATTTAGGCTATAAATTTTTCTCTGAACACTACTTTTGCTTCATCCCTTAAGTTTTTATATGTTTTATTCTTATTTTCATTTGTCTTAAGATATTTACTGATTTCCTTTGTGATTTTTTTGGACCCATTGATTGGGGAGTTTAATCCATTAACATTCAATGTTGTTACTGTAAAGGCAGTACTTATTTCAGCTATTGTGTCCTTTGGTTTCTATGTCATATCTTTTTAGTCTCTCTTTTTCTTTATTGTAACCTCCTTCTCTGTATAATTGATCTTTTGTCATATATATCTGAATAACACCTTTTCTCAGTTCTATTTCTGTATATTTTGTTAAATACTTTATTTGTAGTTACCCTGAGGTATTATACAACCTATGTCTATAACTTACTAATTTGAAAAGATGCCAACCTAACTTCAATAAGATACACATTCTATGCACCCATATCCCTCAGTTGTCTCTATGTTGTTTTTGTACCACATTACCTCTTTATATTTTGCATGTCTGTGTCAGGAAATATAATAGGATAACAATTTCTTATTCAACTATATTCTTACTTTTATAGAAATTAAAAAGTACAGCTCTATATTGATGATACAGTTCTTCTGGGTTTTGCATTCACCCACATGGTTACCTTTATTGAAGATCTTCATTTCTTCACACTGCTCCAAGCAACTCTCTTCTGTCATTTCCTCTCAACCTGCAGGAACTCCCTTTAGTAATTCTTGTAGGGTAGGTCTTTTGGTGATAAATTCTCTCAGTTTCTGTTTATTTTAATGTTTTAATTCACCCTCAATTCTGAAGGACAGTTTTGCTGGATAAAGAATTACTAGCTCGCAATTCTTCTCTCTCAGTACCTTGAATGTATCATATCACTTCCTTCTCACCTACATAGTTTCTGATGAGAAACTCTCACTTAGTCTTATTGAGGATCCCTTGCAAGTGATGAATCACTTTTCCCTTGCTGCTTTCAGAATTCTCTTTATTTTTGGTATTTGGCATTCTGAGTAGTATGTGTTTTGGAGTACATCTAACGGGTTTATTTTGTTTGGAGTATATTGCATTTCTTTAACATGTATACTTATGTCTTTCGTAAGAGTTAGAAAATTTTCAACCATTATTTCCTCTAATATTCTTCTGCCCCTTTCCCTTCTCTTCTAGGACTCCCATAGTATACACTGGTATGCTTTATGCTGTTACTCCAATCCAGGGGTTTTTAACCTTTTTTGTTCCATGGACCCCTTTGCCAGTCAGGTGAAAATAATAGACCCCCTATTAAGTCCACACTATACTGTGTATTATTTAATAAATATTCCACACATGCACCAACATGTCCCCACAAGAATAATGTGTATTTTTTTTTAAATTTAAATTCAAGCTCACAGACCCCCTGAAATCTTTCCATGGGCCCCTTGGGGGGGTCCATAGACCCCTAGTTAAGAACCCTGTTCTAATCCCTAAGACATGTTCAATTTTTCTATTCTTTTCTCTATCTGTTCTTATGACTGTATGATTTTGATTGTACTGTCTTCTAGATGGCTGGTTTTTTCTGCCTGTTCAAATCAGCTGTTGTAGGCCTCCAGTGTATTTTTTCTTAAGACGAGGTACCAGGGATTGAAACCAGAACTTCATACATGGGAAGCAGGTACTCAACCACTGAGCTATACCCATTGCTTTCTAGTGTATTTTTTCCCCAACCCACCCTATTATTATCTTTCTATCATTTATATATGAACATACATAAAAAATAAGTGTATAGTAAAAGTTGTAAACTTACAAAGCAAGCATGCATATCACACAGGGGTCCCATACATCAACCCTCCAACAACACCTTGCATTGCCATGAGATGTTTGTTACGAATTATGAAAGAATATTGTCAAAATCTTACTATTAATTATAGTCCTTATCTTACCTTTGGTGTTTTTCCCCAAACCCAACCTATTATTACTTTTTAAATATATTTTTTATGACAGAAGTTGAAAACTTATAAAACAATCATGCACATGTTCAGAATTCCCAAACAACATCCCTCTATCATCACACCACAGTGTGGTGGAACATTTGTTACAGATAAGATATACCATCTGATTGTTACCACGTCCATATTGTACATTTGGCTCACATTTTCCAGACTGCCTCATTATCAACACAGGACATCTTTGGCATAGACCCAAGAATATTACGTTTTTACTGCTATCCATAGTCCATAGGTCACTCCAGCTGCCTTCCACACTTCCACCACCCTGCACTAGTGATGTACATTTGCTCTAGCTCGCAAAGGTCACTCTTGCATCTGTACCATCAACCACAATTCCCATCCACCTCTTGGTTCACTGTGCTATTCAGTTCCTAGATTATTCTCTAACATTCTGTCAACTGGCATTTACATACCTAGACTACCATTTTCAGCCACATCCCCAGTTATAAAACAGCTGTTAATCACTATTTGTTACCATCCACTCCATACATTTCTATGCTTTTACAGTAAAGCGAATTAAAACTTCCACATACATTAAACATCAGTAGTCCATTCAGTCCTCCTCTTATCTCCTTTAAGAATCTACCACCTACCACCAGGTCTTGAAGATATTTTCCTGCAATTTCTTCTAGAAGCTTTATGGTTCTTGCTGTTATTTTTAGGTGTTTGATCCATTTTGAGTTAATTTTTGAATAAGGTATGAGATAGGCGTCCTCTTTCCTTCTTTCGGCTACAGATATACAGTTCTTTCAGCACCATTTGTTGAATGGAGTGTTCTGCCCAAGCTGTGTGGGTTTGACAGGCTAATCAAAAATCACTTGACCATACATGTGAGGGTCTGTTTCTGAACCATCAGTTTGGTTCCATTGATCTATGTGTCTGTCTTTATGCCAGTACCATGCTGTTTTTACGAATAGTTAGGTAATATGATTTAAAGTCTGGAGATGAGGGTTCACTTTTCCTTTTTATGATGTTTCTGGCTATTCAGGACCCCTTACACTTCCAAATAAATTTGATAATCATGTTTACAATTTTTCTTTTTTTTTTTTTAAGATTTATTTTTATTCCCACACACACACACATTCCCCCTGTTGTCTGCTCTCTGTGTCCATTCGCTGTGTGTTCTTCTGTGTCTGCTTGTATTCTCATTAGATGGCTCCAGGAATGATTCTGGGACCTTCCGAGAAAGGTGATCACTCTCTCCTCTGTGTCTCTTGTTGCATCATCTTGCTGCACCATCTCTCCACAATGACCGGCACTCCTGTGCGGGGTGGCTTTCGACATGGGTCGGCACACCACATGGGCCAGCTTGCCCTCCACTAGGAGGCCCTGGGCATCAAACCCTGAACCTCCTATATGGTAGACAGGAGCCCAATTGGTTGAGTCACATCTGTTTTCCTCAAATTTTTTTTTAAATGTTGGTGGAATTTTTATTGGGATTGCATTGGATCTGTATATCATTTTGAGTAGAACTGATATCTTAATGATATTTAGTCTTCCAATCCATGAGCACGGAAAGTTCTTCCAGTTATTTAGGACTTTTTAGATTTCTTGTAACATTAAGTTGCAGTTTTCTGAATACAAGTTATTTACATCATTAGTTAAGTTTATTCCTATTTGAGTTTTATTTGTCATATTTTATTTTCACCATTCTTTTGATACTTTTGGTTACTTTTATTGATATAATCTTCATTTCTAGACTGTCTTCCAGGCCTCTCCCATCTTTTCTTTTCAGGATCTAGCACACCCTTTAGTCTTTCCTGAAAATCTGGTCTCCTAGTTAGAAATTCTCTCAGTTTTTGTTTATCTGTGAGTATTCTAATCTCACTCTCATTTTTGAAAGACATTTTTTCTGGATATAAGATACTTGGCTGGAAGTTTTTCTCTTGTAGTATCTTAAATATTTCAGACCACTGTCTTCTTGCCTCCATGGTTTCTGGTGAGAAATCAACACTTAATCTTATTGGGTATCCCTTATATGTTCTGCATTGCTCTTCTCTTGCTGTTCTCAGAATTCTCTATCTTTGGCATTTGGCATTCTGATTAGGATGTGTCTCAGCGTTGGCTTATTCAGATTTTTTTTGGATGGGAGTATGTTGTGCTTCTTGGACATGGATATCTATGTCCTTCAATAGGGCTGGGAAATTTTCTACCATTATTTCTTCAAACATTCCTTCTGCACCCTTTCCCTTCTTTTCTCCTTCTGGGACACCCATGACATATGTTTGCATGCCTTTTGCTGTCATTTAGTTCCCTGAGACCTTGTTCAATTTTCTCCATTCTTTTCTTCATCTGTTCTTTTGTATGTTCACTTTTAGAGGCCATTTCTCCAAGCTCCCCAATCCTTTCTTCTGCCTTGTCAAATATGCTATTATATGATTCCAGTGTTTTAAAATTTCATTTATTGCACCTTTCATTCCTTTAAGAACTGCTGTTTTTCTATGCATGCTTCCAAATTCTTCTTTGTGCTCTTCCAATGTCTTTTTTTTTTTTTTTTTTAACAAATGATCTCCTTCCACAACTCAGGGCAAAGTTATTATTTTTTTTAAAGATTTATTTTATTTATTTATTTCTCTCCCCTTCCCCCCAGACCTGGTTGTCTGTTCTCTGTGTTTATTTGCTGCATCTTCTTCTTTGTCTGCTTCTGTTGTTGTCAGTGGCACAGGAATCTGTGTTTCTTTTTGTTGTGTCATCTTCTTGTGTCAGCTCTCTGTGTGGGTGGCACCATTCTTAGGCAGGCCTCACTTTCTTTCCCGCTGGGCGGCTCTCCTTATGGGGCACACTCTTTGCGCGTGGGGCTCCCCTACATGGGGACACCCCTGTGTGGCCTGGCACTCCTTGCATGCATCAGCACTGCGCATGGGCCAGCTCCACATGGGTCAAGGAGGCCCAGGTTTTGAACCATGGATCTCCCATGTGGTAGATGGACGCCCTAACCACTGGGCCAAGTCCACTTCCCCCAATTTCTTCTTAACATCCTTAATCTCTTTAGCCATCTCATTGAATTTATTAAGGAGATTTGTAGGAACATCTATAATTAGTTGTCTCCACTCCTTGATGTCATCTGGAGGCTAATCTTGTTCCTTAGCTGGGCCATATATCTTCCTGTTTCTTGATGTCGATTGTAACTTTTTGTTGGTGTCTTGGCATCTGGCTTACTAGAGTATTTGTTCTGGGTACAGTTTTTCTCTTTAGTTTATGGCTTCCTGCCCTTTCTCCCTTGCTAGTTGTGCAGTAGGAGCCAAGGATGTGGTTGGTGCTATAAGCTGTGGAGGCTCAAACTACCCTCATTGCCCCAGGGACTGATAAAGCTTCTCCCAACTTTCTCCTTTGTCAGGAGTAGGGACAGAGTCACGCTCTGTGGAATAATCCAAGTTGTGCAGGCCTAGACTGTAGGTGCCCAGACAGACTGATGAAGTTTCATGCCCCTTTCTCCCTTGCCTGGGGCAGGGATGGAGCTGCAGGTGTGGGCAGGAATTTATGCTGTGTGGGTCTAAGATGATCACAGTTACCTGGATAGGTTGTTGCAGGGCCCACCAGCCTCCTGCCTGCCAGAGATGGGGCTGAAGCTAAGCCTAGGGCTGTAGGCTGATCTGGGTGAAAGAAACCAGTTTCTACCATCACAGTGATTTTTGGTCAGCCCGGCTTCCCCTCATGCTGGGGGCAGAGTCAAAATGGCAGCCACCAGCCTCTTTCCAACTTGGACAAATTCACACATTAGCTCTTCCTAGGGTTATACCTTAGCCAGCCAAGTCGACTAATCAGTAGCCAAAATTGGTGGCCAACTGTCTCCTCCTCCCATTTTTGGGAAATGGAGCTTCCAATTCCAGTCACAGAATAGCTCCTGGGGTGGCTTATGTCGCCAGAGTAGGATAATCACTGGCCTCTACAGCTTGGCTGGTAATTTTCCAGAGAGGCTGGCGCAGGTCTCCCCAGCTTCCTCCCTTCCAGAGGTGGGATTGGGGCTTGGGTTTATGCTAAAGCTGCAATCCAACCTGGATGGAAAGAAGCCAGTGCCACCAGCACTGTGATTTGCAGTCTGCCCTGCTTCCACTCGTGCTAGGCACAGAGTTAAGATGTGGCTACTGGCCTCTTTCTGATTTGGACAGGCTCAAACTTAAGCTGTTCTTAGGATTATACTTTAGCCCACCAAATTTACTCATCAGTAGCTGAAGTTGGTGCCTAACCATCTCTTTCTTCCCTGTTTTTGGGAAGTGGAGCTTTCAATTCCAGCCACAGAACAGCTCCCAAGGTGGCTTGTGTCTCCACTGGAGGATGGGCACCAGCCTCCGTGGCATGGAGTGCTCTACTTAGGAATCTTCTTTACAGATGGGCAGTCTCTTCTTTCCATTCCTTAAAGGATGTTGCACGATGCTCTTCTCTTCTCCTGGAGCCCCCACACCAGTGCTTCAGGTAGCTCCAGATAGCTGTGGGTGTTTACTAACTGCCCTGTATCAAGAGCTGACTCTAGGAACTCCTTACTCCACCACCATCTTGCTGGTTGTCTCCTTTAGTGTATTTTTAATCTCCGCTATCGTGCCTGTCATCTCCATAATTTCTTTTTAAACTTTCTAATTCTTCACATTGTCTTCTTAATATCCTTTAGCTCTATATCCACCATTAGTTTATTTCTATTCATATTTTCCTTCATCCCCTTGAATTCATTTAGGAGATCTGTATCAAATTCTCTGATTAGTTATCCAAAGTCTGTCTCTCCTCTGAAGTTTTATTTTATTCCCTTGACTGTTTCTTAGTAGGACTTTTTAAAAATTTATTTATTTTTCCTGATATCTGAGTATCTTATTATTTTGAAATTGTAATTCTGAAAGTCAGTTTCTCCCTTTTGCCTAGGGTTTTATTGTAGGTTGGCTATGTGTTAATGCTTGGTCCAACTGACGCTGGACCTTTAGAACTGCCTGTGTTTAACTGTTCAGATTTTCTCAGGTTTTTTGCACTTGATTCTTCCCTGGATCTGTAGTACAACTTTTAAAATTTCCCTTTAAATGCAATTGTTTCACCTCAAGGAGAAAGTTTCCTTTCCCCTATTCTGGATCTGTGAATATGGGAATCTGGATCTGTTCTGTTTTTGTGCAGAATTTTCTCTGCTGTGCCTATGATTTAACTTCCCTCCCTCACTAACCCCTTTTTATTATACTTTTCAGTTCTGGGACCGATCTTGCCTTATAGTAGTTCATTCCCTCCCCTCCTTTTTTTTCTGCTTCCAGTTACTTCCCTGTTAAGGTATTCTACCCTGGAGAACAGGATGGGATCAATCCAAAAAGGTCTATTTTACATTTAGTTAGTCTAGCAATAAGAATGCGCTGAGTGTGTGCACCTCTTGCTAACAGTTCTGTCACCATCTCTTATTTCCTGGGGGCCTTTCTGCATGCAAGCACTAGTCTACCATTTGTGTCCGTCCTGGGACTCTATGGACTTTGATTCATGTAAGTGGATATAAGTGGGGTTCTTTTTTTTAAGATTTATTTATTTCTCTCCCCTCCCCTCTGCCCTGGTTGTCTGTTCTCTGTGTCTATTTGCTGTGTCGTCTTCTTTGTCCACTTCTGTTGTTGTCAGCAGCATGGGAATCTGTTTCTTTTTGTTGTGTCATCTTGTTGTGTCAGCTCTCTGTGTGGGCGGTGCCATTCCTGGGCAGGCTCCCTTTCTTTCCTGCTGGGCGGCTCTCCTTATGGGGCACACTCCTTGTGCGTGGGGCCCCCCTACGCGGGGGACAACTTGTACGTGGCACAGCACTCTTTGCACACATCAGCACTGCGCATGGGCCAGCTCCACACGGGTCAAGGAGGCCCGGGGTTTGAACTGCGGACCTCCCATGTGGTAGGCGGACGCCCTAACCACTGGACCAAGTCTGCTTCCCCCAAAACAATATTAACTCCAGGAATCCCAGCCCCTGGTTACAACTTCTAGCATTAGGCTGAATACAACTAGATGTGTGTTTTAACTTTACTTCATTCCACTGATAAAGGGACTATTTATTCTGTTCCATATATTCCAGTCATACTTTAGGAGGGGTCCAAATAGAAGGTCCCAGGTTATAGATGCCCTGTCTTCTTTTTGGTGTTTCTTTTTTTTTCTTCTCTGGATTCAGCATTCATGAAGTAGGATTAGTCCTTTTATTAGTTGTTTCTGAAAGAAACTTTTCCAGAGGATGTATTGAATTTTGATGAAGTTGCCAAGTACATTTAGTGCGGAAAGAACAGTCTCTTCAACAAATGGTGTTGAGAAAACTGGATATCCATATTCAGAAAAATGAAGTTAATTAGACCCCTACCTCATAGCATATATAAAAATCAACTCAAAGTGGATCAAGGATCTAAATATAAGAGCTGAAACTATAGCTCTTAGATAATAACAGGGGCAAATCTTCATGATCTGGGATATGATGGTGGATTCTTAAATATGACACCAAAAGCATGAGCAGCAAAAGAAATGGTATATTTGATTTCATAAAAATTTTAAAATTTTGTACATTGAAGGAAACTATCAAAAAAGTGAAAAAAAGACAACCTACAAAATGGGAGAAAATAGTTTTAAACGATATATTAGATAAGGGCTTACTACCCAAAATATACAAAGAATTTTTGCAACGCAACAAAAAGACAAGCAACCCAATTACAAAATGGCCAAGGTCTTGAACAGACATTTCTTTAAAGATATACAAACAGCCAATACACACATGAAAAAAAAGTTCAACATTATTATAGCCATTAGAAAAATGGAAATCAAAACCACAATGAGATACAAGTTCAAACCTACAAGGGTGGCTATTATCTAAAAAAATAAGTGTTGGAGAGGATGCAGAGAAATTGGAACTCTAACGTATTGTGGGTAGGAATGTAAAATGGTACAGCCACTATGAAAAACCATATGGCAGTTCCTCAAAAAGTTAAATACAGAAGTACTGTTTGACCTAGAAATCCCAATTCTAGGTATATATCCCAAGAGTGAAAACAGGGTCATAAACAATGCTTGTATACTACTGTTTATAGCAGCATTATTCACAATAGACAAAAGCCGGAAATAACCCAAATATCCATCAACAAATGAAGGGCTACACAAAATGTGGTACTTATACACAATGGAATGTTTTTGGCCATAAGACAAATGGGTATTATAAGATGTACCAAAACATGGAATAACCTTAAAAACATTATGCTCAATGAAATAAGCAGGGCACCTAAGGACAAAAAGTGCATGAAATCACTTATTAGAGATAACTAAACACAGTATATTTTCAGAGATGGAAAGTAGATTAGAGGTTACTGGAGTAATCAAGGAAAAAGAGGAGTGCTTGTTTGAAATTTTTAAGAACACAAAAATCCTAAGGAGAAAAGGCATATAAATTTGACTGCATGCAAATTGAAAACTTTTTAAAAATAATAAAGTGAACTTCATGTTTTAAAACATAGCATAGACTGAGATAAAATACTTGCCACAAAAAACAAAACAAAACACTGCATTATCAGCAGTTACTTTAAATGTAAATGGATTAAATTCTCCAGTCATAATGCAGAGATTGGCACAATGGAGAAAAATTTATGACCCAACTATATCCTGTTTACAAGAGACTCACCTTAAATCCAAAGACACAAGTAGGTTGAAAGTGAAACGATGGAAAACATATTCTACACAAATAGTAACCAAATGAGAGTTGGATGGCTATACTTTACCAGATAAAATAGACTTTAAGTAAAAAACTTAGGAGAGCCAAAAAGAACACATTCTTCTCTAGCACACATGGGTCATTCTCCAGGATAGAACATGTTAGATCACAAATCAAGACTGAATAAATTTTAAAAATATGGAAACATTCATTGTATATTTTCAAACCACAATGGAATAAAATAGAAAATTTGCAAATATTTGCAAATTATACACTCTTAAACAACCAATGGTCAAAGAAGAAATCACAAGAAAATTAGGAAATACCTTGAAGTGAATGAAAATGAAAACACAATATACCAAAGGCAAATGCCATGGAAAAGCAATGCTGAGTAGGAAATGTATAATTATAAATGTCCATATTAAAAAAGAAGCAGGAAGCAGACTTGGCCCAGTGGTTATGGCATCTGTCTACCACATGGGAGGTCCGCGGTTCAAACCCCGGGCCTCCTTGACCCGTGTGGAGCTGGTTCATGCGCAGTGCTGATGCATGCAAGGAGTGCCCTGGTCCCCTGTGTAGGGGCGCAAGGAGTGCGCCCCATAAGGAGAGCCATCCCGCGTGAAAGAAAGTGCAGCCTGCCCAAGAATGGTGCCGCACACACGGAGAGCTGACACAACAAGATGACGCAACAAAAAGAAACACAGATTCCGGTGCTGCTGACAACAACAGAAGCGGACAAAGGAGATACAGCAAATAGACACAGAGAACAGACAACCAGGAAGGAAGGGGAGAGAAATACATAAATACATAAATCTTTTTAAAAAAAAAGAAAAAAAAGAAGCATCTCGAATGAGAGCTCTTACCTCACACCAGGAAGAACTAGAAAAAGACGGGCAAAAGAAACCCAAAGTGGGGTGGCAGACTTGGCCCAGTGGTTAGAGCGTCCGTCTACCACATGAGAGGCCCGGGATTTGAACCACGGGGTCCTTGACCCATGTGGAGCTGGCCCATGCACAGTGCTGATGCGCGCAAGGAGTGCCCTGCCATGCAGGGGTGTCCCTGCATAGGAGAACCCCACGCACAAGGAGTGCGCCCCGTAAGGAGAGCCGCCCAGCACGAAAGAAAGTTCAGTGTGCCCAGGAACGGTGCCGCACACACGGAGAGCTGACACAACAAGAAGAAACACAGATTCCCATGCCGTTGACAACAACAGAAGCGGACAAAGAAAACACAGCAAACAGACACAGAGAACAGTCAACCGGGGTGGGGGAGGGTAGGGGAGAGAAATAAACAAATAAATAAATCTTTAAAAAAAAAAAAAAAAAAGAAACCCAAAGTAAACAGATGGGAAGGAAATAAAGATTAATGTGGAAATAGATGAAATACAGAATTTTTTAAAAAAACAAAAACAAAACAATAGAATCAATGAAACCAAAAGTTGATTATTTGGGGGAAAGAAATCAATTAACAAAAATCAATAAACCTTTAGCTAGAATGATAAAAGAAAAAAAAAGAGGATGCAAATATCTGAATTCAAAAATGAATGGGGGGAAGCGGGCTTGGCCCAGTGGTTAGGGTGTCCGCCTACCACACGGGAGGTCCGCAGTTCAAACCCTGGGCCTCCTTGACCCGTGTGGAGCTGGCCCATGCGCAGTGCTGATGTGCACAAGGAGTGCCGTGCCATGTACAGTTGTCCCCCGCGTAGGGGAGCCCCATGTGCAAGGAGTGCGCCCCATAAGGAGAGCCGCCCAGCACAAAAAAAGTACAGCCTGCCCAAGAATGGCGCCGCACACACGGAGAGCTGACACAAGATGACGCAACAAAAAGAAACACAGATTCCCGGTGCCGCTGATAAAGGATAGAAGCAGTCACAGAAGACGACACAGCGAATGCACACAGAGAGCAGACAACTTGGGGGGAGGGTAGAGAAATAAATAAAAAATAAATCTTAAAAAAAATAAAAATAAAAAAAAGTTTCCTTTAAAAAAATAATGAATGGGAAGGAAAAGCGGACGTGGCTCAACCAATAAAGCATCTGCCTACCATATGGAGGACCCAGTTCAATACCCAGGGCCTCCTGACCCATGTGGTGAGCTGGCCCATGCACAGTGCTGTTGCGTACAAGGAGTGCCATGTCACGGAGGGGCGCCCCCATGTAGGGGAGCCCCATGCGCAAGGAGTGCACCCCATGAGGAAAGCCACCCTGTGTGAGAAAAGTGCAGCCCACCCAGGAGTGGCACTACACACACGCGGTTTCCCAGTGCTGCCTGATAATACAAGCGGACACAGAAGAACACACAGTGAATGGACACAGAGAGCAGACAACGGGGGTGGGGGGGTGGGGAGAGAAAAAAATCTTTAAAAAATGAATGGGGAGTAGTGACATTACACTCAGCAGGCAGTGAGAAAGCACACACTCTTGTTCCTTCCTCTTTCTTGACTCCAGCTTTGGTGCAGCAGCAACAGTGGCCTTGGCTCAGTCGCCAACGTGCAGGTCTTTGTCTGTGCCCAGGAACTACACACCCTCGAGGTGACAGGTCAGGAAACAGTCACCCAGAACAAGGCCTGTGTAGTGTCAAGGGAGGGCATTGCCTTGGAAGATCAAGTTGTGCTCCTTGTAGGCATGCACCTGGATAATGAGGCTACCCTGGGCCAGTGTGGGGAGGAGGCCCTGACCACTCTGGAAGTAGCCAGACACATGCTTGGAGGTAAAGTCCATGGTTCCTTGGCCCGGGCTGTGAAAGTGAGAGGTCAGCTCCCATGGTGGCCAAACAGGAGAATAAGAAAAAGGCGGGCCAGGCCAAGCGGCAGATGCAGTACAACCGGCATTTTGTCAATGTTGTGCCCACCTTTGGCAAGAAGAAGGGTCCTAATACCAACTCTTAAGTTCTTTGTAACCCTGGCTTTCTCTAATAAAGCCACTTAGCACCTCCCCCCACCAAAAAAAAATGAATGGGGTTGGAAAGCGGCTGTGGGTCAAGCAATTGGGCTTGTGTTTACCCAAGCCAATCCCCAAGTTCAATCCCCGGGACCTCCTGGTAAAAAAAAGAAAAAGCTTCCCAGACCTGTCTGGAGGAGGCACAGGCCCCAAGACAATGACACAACCAGATAGGGGGAAAATAAGACAAAAATAAATACATAAAAAGAATGGGAGGAGGGACCAGATATGGTTCAAGCAGTTGAGTGCCTGTTTCCCACATGGGAGGTTCCAGGTTCCGTTCCCTGTGCCTCAAAAAAAAAAAAAAAAAGAAAGAAAGAAAGGAAAGAGAGTGGGGGACATTACTACTGACCCAAAAGAAATATAAAGGTCTATAAGAAGATACTATGAAACTATGAACAGCTGTACACCAGCAAATTAGATTACCTAGATGAAACAGGCAAATTACTAGGAACATACAAACTCCCTACATTGACTTTAAAATAAATAGAGTATTTTAACAACTCATAACAAGTGAAGAGATTGAATTGGTTATCAAAAACACCCCAGGATCCCAACAAAGAAAAGCCCAAGGGAAGCGGATGTGGTTCAAGAAGTTGGGCACCCACCTACCACATGGGAGGTACCAGGTTCAGTTCCCTGTGTCTCCTAAAAAAAAAAAAAAAGATGCCGAGCACACAACCAACAGATACAGAGAGCAAACAGCAAGCTCAAAATAATAGGGGAAGGGGAATTAATAAGTAAATAAAATAAATCTTTAAAAAAGAAAGAAAAATAAAAGCCAAAGACCAGATGGCTTCACAGGGGAATTCTACCAAGCATTTCAAGAAGAATTAATGCCAATCCTGCTCTAACTCTTCCAAAAAATTGAAGAGGAGGGAACACTTCTTTACTCATTCTATGAAGCCAATATTACCCTCATACTGAAACCAGATAAAGATACAAGAAAATAAAAATATAGACCAATATCCCTTATGAGTATAGATGCAAAATTCTTCAATAAAATACTAGCAAACTGAATCCAACAGCACATCAAAAATATTACATGTCATGATCTAGAGGGATTTACCCTAGATATGCAAGAGTGGTTCAACGGAAAACAAAAAAATTAATGTAATATACCACATTAACAAAATAAAGGAAAAAATACATGATCATCTCAATTGGCACAGTAAAGACATTTGGAAAATAAAAATCCATCATCCAATCTTGATAAAAACAGTTAGAAAACTAGGAATAGAAGGAAATTTCCTTAACATAAAAAGGGCAAATATGAAAACCTACAGCTAACATTATACCCAATGGTGAAAGACTGAAAGCTTTCCCACTGAGGTCAGGAGTAAGACAGGGATGCCCACTGTCATCTCAATCATTCACCTTTGTACTGGAAGTTCTAGCCAGAGAAATTAGTCAAGAAAAATTGGAAAGGAAGAAGTAAAGCTTTCCCTGTTTGCAGTTGACATGATCTGGTATATAAAAAATCTTTAAAAATCTTAAAATCCACAACAAAGCTACTAGAGCTAATAAATGAAGTCAGCAAAGTGGCAGGGTACACTACTGACACAAAGATGAGTAGTGTTTCTCTACACTACTATTATACAGTCTGAAGAAGAAAATCAAGAAAAAATTCCATTTACAACAGCAACTAAAAGAATTAAATATCTAGAAATAAATTAAACCAAGGATGTAAAGGACTTGTTCATAAAAATAGCTAAAACCAAAGAGATTAAGGAAGACCTAAAAAAAAGAAAAATATATTCCATGTTCACAGACTGGAAGATTAAATATTATAAAGATGTCAATTCTACCCAAAGTTATTTACAGATTCAGTGCAATCCCAATAAAAATTTCAACAGCTTTCTTCACAGAAATGGAAAAGCCAGTAATAAAATTCACAGGGAGCAGACATGGCTCAAGTGGTTGAGTCCTGCTTCCCACATGAGAGGTCCTGGGTTTGGTCCCCGGTACCTCCTAAAAAAGCAAACAACAACAACAACAAAAACCCAGCAAGAAAACAGGCGACAGGACCAACTCAGGGGAGTTGATGTGGCTCAGTGGTGGAGCGCTGGCTCCCCATATATGAGGCCCCATGTTCAATCTCTGGTATCTAAAAACATATGTATAAATATATATATATATATATACACACACACACATATAATAAGATATAATTGAAATATAAAACAAAATAAAGTAAAATTCATATGGAAGGGTAAGAGGCCCTGAATAGTCAAAAACATCTTGAAAAAGAATAAAGTTGGAAGACTCACACTTCCTAATTTTGAAACTTATTACAAAGCTACAGTAATCAAACAGCATGGAACCAGCACAATGAGAGGCATATGGTTTCAGTTTGGTAAAAGCAGTTGGGAAGCAATATATGAGAAATGGGTTGGCTTTTATAATGGAAATTTATTACATTAAAAGTTTACAGTACCAGGAAGTAGATTTGGCTCAACTGATAAAGCGTCCATCTACCACATCGGAGGTCCAGGGTTCAAACCCAGGGCCTCCTGACCCATGTGGTGAGCTGGCCCATGCTGATGCTGATGCATGTGCTGATGCGTATGCTGATGCGCGCAAGGAGTGCCGTGCCACCCAGGGGCATCCCCATGTAGGGGAGCCCCATGCACAAGGAGTGCACCCTGCAAAGAGAGCTGCACACATGAAAAAAGTGCAGCCTGCCCAGGAGTGGCGCCGCACACACAGAGAGCTGATGCAGCAAGATGACGCAATAAAAAGAGACAGATTCCCGGTGCCACCGACAAGAATACAAGGGGACACAGAACACAGAACACAGTGAACGGGCACAGAAAGCATACAACTGGGGGGTGGGGAGGAGGGAAGAGAAATAAATAAAAAATAAATCTTAAAAAAAAAAAAGGGTTTATAGTACCGAGGCTGTGAAAATGTCCAAATCAAGTCTTTAAAAAAAAAAAAATCTGGAACAAGGCAAGGATGCCCACTGTCACTGCTCTTATTTAACATTGTGTTAGAAGTACTTTCTTGAGCACATAGTCAAGAAAAAGATATAAAAGGCATCTAAATTGGAAAGGAAAAAGTAAAACTTTCACTATTTATAGATGACATGATCCTGTACTTAGAAAGCCCTAAGAAATCTACAACAAAGCTTCTAGAACTGATGAGTTCAGTAAAGTGGCAGGAGGTAAATTTAACATACAAAAATCAGTCGCATTCCTGTACACCAATAATGAGCAATCTGAGAAGGAAATCAAGAAAAAAATTCCATTTACGATATTAACTAAAAGAATCAAATATCTAGGAATAAACTTAACTAAAGATGTAAACGACCTGTATGCAGAAAACTTCACAGCGTTGTTAAAGGAAATCAAAGAAGATCTAAATAAACGGAAGAATATTCCCTGTTCATGGATAGGAAGACTAAACATCATTAAGATGTCTATCCTACCCAAACAGATTTACAGATTTAACTCAATCCCAATAAAAATTATGGCCAACTAATTTTTGACAAGGATGCCCAGTCCACTCAATGGGAAAAGGATAGTCAATTCAACAAATAGTGTTGGGAGAACTGGATAACATATACAAAAGAATGAGGGTGGACTCATACTTCATACCATATACAAAAATTAACTCAAAATCAAAGTCCTTAATATAAGACCTCAAACTATAAAACTCCTAGAAGAAAACATAGGGAAATATCTTCAATACCTTGTGTTAAGCAATGGTTTCTTAGACTTTACACCAAAAGCACGAGCAAGCAAAGAAAAAACAAATGGTGACATCAAAATGTAAAATTTTAGTGCAAAGGACTTTATCATGAAAGTAAAAAGACAACCTGCAGAAAATATTTGTGAACCACGTATCTGATAAGGATTTAATATCCAGAATATGTAAAGAAATCCTACAACTCAGCAATAAAGAGACAAGCAACCCAACTAACAAATGGAATAAAGACTCAAATAGACATTCTCTAATGAAAACTGTAGACTTAGTTAATAGCAAGATTATAACAACACTGTTTCATTAATTGTATGAAAAGTACCACACTAATGAAAATTAGCAATAATAGGGAAAACTGGGGGGATGGGGGAGTATAGGAACTCTAATTTCTATATGATTTTTATATAAACCTACAATTTCTCTAATAAAAAAAAAATCCTTTTAGGAGGCACCACTGACAGGCTAGATTGACCACGAGCGAGGTCTGAAGGGGTCAGAAGGCGCCGCTGGGGCCCCCTGGCTCTGAGACAGGACAACATCAATTAATCATCTCACCAGCCTCGTTCTTTACCCACAAGACCTCCAAAGAAGGAGACTCGAAGGCCACTCCAGATTACGATCCAGTAACAAACACAACCCTAAGTCTTTCCTATAGAACCAATTAATTTCTGAGCCTTAGTTTCCTCATTTGTAAAATAAGAGAACTGGACCAATCTCAGGTGCCCTCCACTCAGTCAACAGCTACACTGAGCATTTTCTAAATGCTAGGGTACAAAGTCCTAGGACTCCAGGAGTACTTTACATTTATATGGTTCTTTTAAATTTTCAGCGGCCTTTCTATCCTTTTCCTGACAACAGCCCAATAAAGACAGGCATTCCTTACTCTTCTTCATTTTACAGCTTCACTAGAACAGGGACAATAGCCTCAAGCTCTCAGGTTCCATCTTTCTCCGTAACCCTAAGACCTCCGGCCACCTAACCCCATTCTGTAGCCTTCTAAACTTGGTAGAAAAGGTGAAAGAAGTCAAAGTTAGTTTTCTGGTAACTGGCCAGTGGGCCCCCCAAATTCTCTACACCTGAATGAAAAACTGGCTTCTGAGGGCTGGGGCAGTTCAGCGCACAGCACGCTAAACTCACAGCTTCAGCTGCCACCTCCTCCCTCTCCTGTCACCATATGCCACCAGAGGGCAGGCCAGCAGAGCCACTGGCACCTCCATCTCAAAGGTAAACTGCTAGCTGTTTCCAGATTAACTCTCTGGCCCTACAGCAGAGGCTGACTTGGTCACATTGGCAATTTGAATCAGCTGTGCTTTTCTTTCAAACACAAGAATCCCAGTCATAAAGGGGGAAGTTAAGTCCAGAGACTCAACTGGAGTGTCTTCCCTTGCCCTTCACCTGAACACCTGAAGCCTCCAGGTGCCCAAGCACAGGCTGAGGGTGGAGAGCACACTGGGAGGCAGGTCCCTGGCTGGGTAGAGGGGGCGCCGCTCCCTGAGACCCCAGCACTGGGTGAGAGGCCTGTACCAGAGCTGCTAGAACCAGTGGCCACAGCTTTTTAAGGGGCCCTTTCCCATCCGTGTCATGTCCTCCCCGGAGGGATCAAAGTCTCCTCGAGGGCAGGCATGACCTCTCCATTCCCTGGAAGAATGTCTTTCAAGGCAGGTCAGCTTCCCCTTGGTGGCTTTTTCCCCAGGGACTTCCCTGCCCTGCCTCAACCCCGGTCGGGCCAGTTAGCGACCACGTGGCCTCAGAAGGTCCACAAAGCCCAGGGCACTGGGGGAACGGGAGAGGCAGGCTGGCAGGCCGGGGAGGTGGGAGAGGGAGCAGGCCGCTGCCACCAGGTAAACGACCAACATATTACTACAAAGGCAAACAAGTGCTTCACGGCAGCGCGTCACCTGAGACACATGAGGAAATCTTGGCCCAGGAGATCCGTGGGGAAGAATGAAGGTTTTCCGATGATAGCTGAGTGGGAAAGTCAGCACTGCCAGGAGGCGGCAGGGCAGTGGGGGCCACGAGGTGGACAGGCAGGAGAAGAAACATGTAGAATGGACAGGAAGCCCAGGAGAAGCTGCTCAAGCACGAAAGTGAAAGGGATTCCCGAGTTAGTGGGAACAGACATGCTTGGTTCCGTTGAGTCTCGGCCAATAGTGGGAAAAGGGGCTTCTGCAGAAATGGGTCAGAGGGTCCCCTGGACTTCCAGCCCCCCACCCCCTTCCCAATCATGCAGGAAAATAAGGGCTTAGGCAGAGAAGCCTTAGGGAACAAACGAGATTCCCCTCTGTTTGGCCTCCTCTGCCTTTTGGAGGTGATCCAATCCTCAGGCTGCCCCAGAAAATGCTAAGTGATTTAGAACCTGGGGCAGAGAATTAATTTGAAGAATTTACTGTCCCCACCTCCTAATTCTAGGCACTCATCAGATAGCTCTGATTTTCTCTTGAAATCACCTTGGGACAGTCCCACCCTAATGCACTGTAGGGTCCCACAAGCCTGACTTCTAGCCAGGAAGGGCTTGCCATCAATACACCAAAATCCAAAACCAGTAACAACTTAAATCTGTTCCACCTTGTCTTCTGGGTGCACAATGAAATAAGATCTGCCTTCCACAGGCCAACACCCCTTCACATGCTCCAAGCTGGGTGAAACACCAGCCCCCATCCCAACAAGATACTCAGTAAAGCTCTAAAACATCTCCCAACGGGCATGTACTGGCCTGAGGAAGATGGGGTGGGGCAGTGAGAGAGACATTGGTTTATTTTCTACTCTGAGACAAGAAGCTGCTTGCAAAACATTCCAGTTGAGTCAACATTGTTGAAACTAACTGAACTTGCTAGTTTCTATCAAGAGCTCCAGCCCCAAGCACAGAAAGTGTACTGCAGTGGTTGAGTGACTTGGTCCTGGAGTTCCAGAGACATCCAGGCTCAATTCTTGGCTCTATCAGCTCTTTGAACCTTGGAAAATTGTTTAAATATTCTGAGAGCCAGCATTAGCAGACATCTGTTGAGCATCTACTGGCTGGAATTGTTCTAGGCACTGCCAGTGACAGGGAGAACAGTGGTGTTACAAATCTAACTACATAGGTGCTCTGAGAGAGAGAAAGGAGAGAAGGAAGAGGCAGAGTTTGAGGGGCCCCTCCTCACAGTCCTGAGAACCACAAAGCACGGGAGGAAAGCCAGGCGAGGGACAACCTCTTTTCTCTAGGCCAGTCCTCCAAGGTAACTAGGCAGTTTGTGCTGGGGGAGGTGGGGGAGGAGGGGGTCAGAATCCCTCAGCGGTGCCTTGGGGGTAGAATGGGCCTGAAGCAGGGAGACTGGCTTCCCCATCCCTGCTTCCATCCATACGGGCTTCTGTTTCCTGCACTGGGCTTTGTGTTGGTTCCCTTGAGGAAAGGGGTCTGCAACCCACGAGAGGCTCCAGCTAACAGGCCGGGAACACCCCCCAAGACTGGCCCAGGCAGCACCCAGGCAAGGGGTTCTTTTTCCCACTGCCCACCCCGCCAGATGGCTGTTCCTCAGACCTCACCTGAGAAAAATAAAGATAGTTCTTGGGGACTCAGCCTTGAGGCCCTGGGGGTCCCAGCGCTCCAGGTGTGGCGCAAGGGCCTCCAAAAGCCCCGGGTGTAGCTTCTCCGCCTCATCAAAGATGAACAGGGTCTGGCGACAGCGCTGCTGTGTCTCCCGGATCTGTCCTGTTAGCCGCTCCTGCACAGGACAAAGGGGGCTGCTGGGGAATCTGTGGGGAGGGGAGCAGGGGAGGCGCGCCCCCACCGTAGCCACTAGTGCCCTGTTCTCCAGGGTCCTTATACCACTTGCTTTGGATCTCCTGGGGCCAGGTTCCACCTAGAACTACCAAATCCAAGCCTCCTGGGCAGGGCTAAGGCATGCGCACTTTAACAGACTTCCCAGGTGATTCTTATACACCCTCAGCTTTGAAAGCCAAGCCAAGGAAGTGGATTTGGCTCAACTGATAGTGTCTCCCTACCACATGGGAGGTCCAGGGTTCAAACCCAGGGCCTCCTGACCCATGTGGTGAGCTGGTGCACGCACAGTGCTGATGTTTACAGGGAGTGCCCCGCCACACAGGGGTGTCCCCTGCATAGGGGAGCCCCACGCGCAAGGAGTACGCCCCGAAAGGAGAGCTGCCCAGTGCAAAAAAAAGTGCAGCCTGCCCAGAAGTGGTGCCACACACACAGAGAGCTGACGCAGCAAGATGATGCAACAAAAAAAGAGATACAGATTCCTGGCACCACTGACAAGAACATAAGCGGACATAGAAGAACACCTAGCAAATGGGCACAGAGAACAGACAACTGGGGGGGGGGTAGGGGAGAGAAATAAATAAAAATAAAAAAATAAATCTTAAAAAAATAAAAACTGTCTAAAAAAGAAAGCCAAGCCAGGTGGAGCCAGCCTGGGTAGAGGGCATGCTGTGTGTGGACCGGAGTGGGGAGAAGCCATGCCTGCTCGAGGGAAGAGGCCCCCGCTGCAGCGCCCTCTGGGATGCGGTACCATCCCAGAACCAACAGCCAGCTAGCTCTCAAGAGAGGGATGGGGTGATAGGCAGAGGGGAGGCTCAAGAGCCCAGAGGCAGCCACGGTCACCTGCCCTGAGCTGACACCCAGAGAGGCAAGCTCAGTGAGGGCGTGTCTGGGGGATACCCAACCCACAACCTGGGGGCTCCCACGCAGGGCTGTAGTGAGTTTCCAACCCCAAGCAGGACAGCCCTCAATTGAAAAGAAGTTTCTTTACCATTTTCACTGGGAGAACAGGGTAAAGAATACGTTATTTGGGGCCAGCTCCTGCCGGAGAGTCCACACTCGATCCTGCTCGAGCTTCCCTAGACTACGACTTCAGCACCAGCCACCCGAAAGTGAGTGAGTGTGTGTACGTGTGTGTGTGAGGGTGCACGGGGTGTAAGAGTGTGTGTAAGTGTCCACTTCCACTGTGGGAAGCTGGGGTCCACAGTAGTTTTGTCACAGACAGAACCAGATAGTTCTTCCTGGGAAGGCCCAGCCATTGGTTCAGGACAGTTCACTTTGTCTCGCCTTAAAGGTCATGTTGAACCTGGCAGGTGACCCAGACAGTCACTGCCCTCAACGAGTCGATCTTCCCAGGTTAACACACTCCAGCTACTAGAATTGAAAGCCGAAGTGAGGTGCAGGCATCTCTGCTATACTGCAAGGGATTTCAGTTACCTTCTGGCTTATTTTAAATATTACATGTCCCAATTGAAGAAAAGAATAAAAAAGAAAAAATATATATAAATATTACATGTCTGGATTAGAAAAAAACCATAATAGTGGAGCCGCTAAGAAATTTTTGTCCATCCGCTTGTTGGCAAATAACAAGCCATTATGGAAAGACGGGAAATCACTGATGACATGTGCTTTTTCCACCCTTCAAGCAGGATATGCAACGCTCTGTCCAATATAATTACAATGTCATAAAACCACATACGCATAGGGGAAAGGCTTGAAGGAAGTACACCAAAATGCCGTGACCAGTGACCAAAAGGGGGAAACATTAAATACAAAAGAGTTTTTAAACTAAGAGATTTCAAAATTAGTCAGGAGGTCATTCCAGAGGCTACACTTACACACATCTCAGGTGGATCTCACTGTCTGCCACAGAAAACAAAAGCCTCAGGCAGGGGTGCTCCTGAGGGCTCTAGAGCCCTCCAGATACTACAGGCAAGGCACACACCTTGAAATCAGAACCTCATCGGTAGGTGTGGCAGTTTGATATTGTTTATTAAGTCCAAAATAAATAATGGATTATGTTGTAAACTGGTCTATTCCTCTGGGCATATTAGATTATATTGAATTCAGTGGTTTCACTTGTGCTTGATTAAATAATGATTAAGGCTTTGACTGGGTCACGTCAGTAGAACCCTCACCTCAGACAAGGGAGGTGAGAGTTTTGATCTGGAGCCTGGGAAGTAAACACACAGAGAAGGTTCCATTAGACACGGCAGAGGCCTGGGGAAGAGAGACGAGCTGTATGCCTGAGAGTCTACAGCTGACACTGTGGAGCTAGCAGAGCAGCAGAGCCCAGAGAGAAGCAAGCCCCAGGAAGAGAGGAACCCAGGAAGCTGAACCCTGGCAGAGGCGGCAGCCATCTTGCCCCAACAAGTGGCAACAGACTTTGGTGAGGGAAGTTACTTAGGCTTCATGGCCTGGCAACTGTAAGCTTCTACCCCAAATAAATACCCTTCATAAAAACTAACCCATTTCTGGTATTTTGCATCAGCACCCCTTGACTGACTAATACAGCAGGCCTTACCTTGAAATATATGACAACCCATTTCCCCAGTATAACAGAGGTAGACTCATAATTTCTCTACACATGATTCTTCTACCCCTTTTATTTGAGCCTATAATCAGCACTATACTCACTAAATACATGTCTCAGAGACTTAAATCTTTGGTTTGTTCATGTTCCAGTTGAGCCCTGAATCTCAGAAGAGTTGTGGCCAACACCTACTCTCCTGTTCACTGGACTCACCCAGGACAACTAACAAAATGTTGATGATGGACAACACCCATCCCCCAAAAGAGAGAGTATCTACAACTGCAAGCAAAATAGGTCCTTCCAGCTGCCCCAGAAGATCTAAGCCCCTTCTCAATCTGAAGCTGAGTGGGCATCCCCATCCCCAATCCTCAAGGTTGGTAAACTTACTAACATTGTAGTAATGGAAGAACATGTAACACTGATATATAGTGGTTACCAGAGGTTCTGAGGGGAGGAGGAGGGAATAACAGGTGAACACAGGGCATTCTTAGGGCATTGGAATTAAGTATAAACCACAATGTAAATGTGATTGTTTGAGATTATTTTTATGAATCCCAAAAAGAGAAAGATTAGGTTTGCAAACAAATCTATTTTTCTGGGTGTGACACCTTTGATTATATTGGATTCAGGTGAGGGGCCCTTGATTAAATTACCTGTTAAGATGAGGGCTTTGATTGGACCATGTCAGTAGGACGTGGCTCAGGTTGAGTCCCCACTCCCTTGGTGGGGTTTTCTCACCAAGGGAGAAGACAGAGGAGAGAACTTTGTCATTTTGATTCTGTCATGTGACAGAAAGGAGAAGGTTCAAACAGCTAAAGCCTTGGGAAGAGATGAGCCATTTGCCTGAGAGTTTACAGCTGACCTTGGGAAGAGAACAGAACAGCTGAGAAGGCCGAGAAGGAGACAAGCCGAATGCCAGGAGAGAGAGGAAGCCCTGAGAAACCAGCCCTCTGCAGCCTGCAGCTAAGAGAGAGGACACCCAGAGGGGAAGGGGAAGGCAGAGCCCTCACAGAGATCAGCAGCCATCTTGCTTCATGTGGCAATTGACTTTGGTGAGAAAGTAACCTTGCACTGGACTCTTTAGAGCCTTAAAACTGGAGGCTTTTACCCCAAATAAATACCCTTTATAAAAGCCAACAGATTTCTGGTACGTTGCATCGGTATCCCTTTAATTTTCTTTTCTCTTTTCTTTTTTTCAGTACTGGGGGCTGGGGACTGAACCCTGGACCTTGTATGAGGGAAGCTGGTGCTCAACTACTAAGCCACATTGACTTCCCCAACTTTTTTTTTCTTTGTTAGTTTTGCTTGTTGTTTGTTTTTGATTTTTCAGGAGGCACCAGAAACAAACCTGGGACCTCCCCCATGGAAGGCGGGCACTCAATCGCTTGGGCCACATCCGCTCCCCAAAAGTTTATCATTTTTGTAACAGAAAAATTAACACAGGAATTCTGTTTAAGTTCAGAGTCGTCTGTGTGGTGGGTAATGGGGCGATTGGTGTCTGGAACGTCAGCCTTTCCTGCAGATGAGTGGATGGCGTGGATGCTGCCTTAGCTGTAACAGCTGCCTCCCTGTCCCTTCCTCACACAGCCACCTCCCAGGGTTCCCAACATCCACCTTCTTGCAAGGACGAGCTGGGACCAGGGCCCCCTCTCAGCACAGAGGCGGGAGCAGGCTGCTTTCCAGCCCCGGCCCCACCCGGCTCACCTCGTACAGCTCCACATACTTGGGGTGAGGAAAGTGGAGCATGGCGATGAACACCTTGACGCAGTCACTCTCCAGCCCGTCCCGGTACAGGTTCTCTGCCAGCATCCGTGCCACGAAGTTCTTGCCTGTGCCGGACCAGCCATGGAACGACAGAGCCAGGGCCTTGTCCGGCCGGGGTGTCTCCAAGTGGCCCCTCACCGTTCTCAGGACCAGCTCCCGGGCCACGTGCTGGCCGTGCAGCCGCACCCTCAGGTCCCACTCGAGGCCTAGGAGACAGGAGGGCTTGGTGAGGGGCACCCTCAGGCCATCTCCAGCGGGCTCCAGATGGCAGAGGCCGAACTGTCTGCGGTAGGGTCAGTTTTTCTTCCTGTTCGGCCTTAGAACAAAAAGCCAGAGAACAGACTTTGCCATGGAAAGGATTCAAGGGTGGTTTTCTGTCATTTCTGTCAAGTCTGAGAAATCAAGATTGAACTAAGGGAGAGAACAGAGGCACCCTGCCTGAAGATCCTGAAGCCACCCCAGAATGGCTGTCAGAGTCCTCCCTTCACCGATAAGTTTCCTCCCACTCTCGCTCCCTAAATGTTTTATGGAGTAAAATAAATGGAACTGAATTCCATTTGAATTCAATCCAGCAAACACTTGTCAAAAGCAGCCACAGTTGGCTCTTGGTGGCCTTGAGGCTGCAGGGTTTGGAGGCAGGGACAGTGCGAGCTGCCGCTTGTGGGCGAGGGACTGACCGCTAGTGTTGTAGAAGTCAAGAGAGGTTCAACTATTTGCGTCCAGAAAGGCCAGGACTCAGGAATGATTTTGAGAAAGAAAAAATGATTTATTGACAGCTGGAGGACTTGGGAGCTTTCTGTTTCAAATCCAAACAAGATTTTCAAGTTCCTTTTATACAGGGTGGGGAGTCAAATGGTGCTTTTACGAAAGAAAATGACTTTCCTTGTTAGTTAAGTGTTTGCCTGAGTACCAGATAGGTTTTGAATTAACATATCAGGTTTTGAATTAACATATCGCCCACATTTCAGGTGAGCTTGAATTAGCAATTCCCCACATTCTGTCTGGATGCAACTTTGAATACATATTCAGTCTTAAATCCTTTCTGAACATTCAAAGCCCATAGAGCCTATATCACTTAACTGGATTCCTAGAGATTGGATACAGAATTAGATGATTTTGAATTTATGCACAGGCTATATTATATTTCCCACTTGAGGCCAAGTCCAAGTCCCCTTAATCTTCGGTATCACCACCATCAGAGTCTCCCTGGACTGGCTGGTATGTACATAGAGTTTGCATTGCTAAATTACCTCCCAGGACTGGAGTCATTGCCATGGTCACCAAGGGCAGGACTGCAGCGTCTCACTGTCCCACACCCACAAGTCAGGACACATACAACTTAGGTTATCTACAAAGAGACTAACAGCCTCCCACCCATAGCCCACATCACTAGGAGTTCAGGGCTGGTTGGGTGGGGACCTCAAGCCACCTCAGGCCCCCAAGAGCCTTAGCAGTTCAGCATCTAAGATCAGACACTGGAGAAATCATGTCCTCACTGAGCTGAAACGCACAGACCTGCCAAGGCATGCGGTGCTTCGGGAGTAGAAGTGATGCAGTGGGGAAAATTAACATTTGCTGCTGTCTTCCCTGGGCTCAGGACTAGGCTAAGTGCTGTGTAATTAACCTTCACAAAATTCTGCAACGTAGATGTTATCATCCCCCTTTAAGGCTGAGGAGTCTCGGAGAGACCTGCCCAAGGTTTGGCAGCTAGTCAGAGGGGAGGTCGAGAATCTAGCCCAGGGGTCTCTGAGTCCCCAGAACAACTGGGGTACCCGGGCCCAGGTGGAACAATGGGCACTTTGAAGGCAGAGAGGTAACTTGCTAACTGCCTGCCTAGCTCTTATCCCAAGTCAGCAAAAAATCCAAATTCAGACTTCCTGACCCATAGTCCAAATTCTGTCTTGAGCCAGACCTCTCCCTGGACACAGGGCTCTCCCAGGAGTGATCCCAGTAAGTGATCTCATATCTAGGGTGGATTTATGGAGATGCAAAAAGCTGGGACCATCAGCTGTACCTTTGGCAAAGAACGGAACCACCAATCCTTTATCGGAATGTATTTGGTACTTGAGGCTAAAAATCTGAGAGTTAAAATGCAAAATAAGTTGCCAATATACAAATCAAATCACCTGAACTAATTGGTCAGTCACAATTCTTATGTAAATGGACTCAGAGAGAGAATGCTCAGGCATGCTGGTATGGGGATTTTCAATCCATGTGATGGCTAATATCAATTAGATTATAATCAGAAACAACATCTTATTTCTCTCAAAGATATGGTACTACTGAGGCATCCCCACTGATCCCAGACAACCCAGACATTTTTTGGCTAAGGGTTAGAAAGGAACACTTGAAATCACAATCCACAATTGCCCTCAGTTCTCTTGCTCGATCCTCCCAACCCCTGGGTAAGCAGTGCTTGCAGGCTGCAGTTCCTGTTTGGAGAGAGGTCTGGTGCTCTCCACCTGACTCTTAGGGGCCATTGGATTGGTTGGGTTATGAGTTAATCCATGCACAGCTGTTAGCACAGTAGGGGCTCAACGGATAATACCTATTCTCCTTTTCTCCTTGGACACATTCCCAGGGATGGCAGGAGGACATGGTGAAGGAGGAGTAGATGGCAAATGAGCAGAGAAGCCCTCAGTCTAAACAAGGGACAGTTTCTCTCCCCTTCCTCAGGTATCAGAGGCCTGTCTTGCATTTGGCAGTGTCCCCTCTCCCAGTCATCAAAGACGGCTGTGACATATTCATGGCATTCCCATGAATCTCCAAGATCCAGCAAACCAAACCAGCTCCGTACATCTGAGCTAGTAAGTGCCAGACTAAAAAAGGGGTGTCCTGTTTTTCATTCAAGTATTTTGCTGCTCCTTCAATAAACTGGATGGAGCTGCTTAGGCCTCAGTTTCGAAATGCACGAATGCAAAATACATTGATGATACCACTTCACATTGTTTTACGGTATTATTTCTGAAAAACTGGCAGTTTGATATCCTGCCCAAGGGAGATCCTCACACAATTACAGATCTGACTTCAATCTTGTGGCAATTCCTGCTTGGGGGAAGGTTGGACAGGACAGGTCCCTTGCCCCCTAGGCATTTCCCCTGAATTGTCCCCATCCCACCCTCACAGATCCCTAGCCCCTTCAGGTCAGGTGGGGTCCAACCTGTAAAGTTGTTGGAGATCCTACAGTCCCCACTGTCACAGCAGTCCTGGAAGCTGCAGTACCAAGTGGTCAGGATATCCAGGTACTGCTGGCCCAACAGGTGAAGATTCCAGCCTGGAAAAGGAGGAACTGTGAGACAGGGACAGAGACTGGGCAGAGGGGAGCTGCGCACTGCCTCCACGCAGACTTGTGCCACCCACAGAGCTCGACTGAGTAGAGCCGGTCTCCTTCTCATGGTCTGTCCTCCCTCTAGACCCACTTTTCACCGCTCTCCCCTGGTCCTTCCTTGTCCTTTTCCAGGTAATGGACAGGAGTGGACACCTCGAGCTTTGAGGAAGTAAAAGGTCTTTTTTTTTTTTTTTTAAAGATTTATTTATTTATTTAATTCCCCCCTCCCCTGGTTGTCTGTTCTTGGTGTCTATTTGCTGCGTCTTGTTTCTTTGTCCGCTTCTGTTGCAGTCAGCGGCATGGGAAGTGTGGGCGGTGCCATTCCTGGGCAGGCTGCTCTTTCTTTTTCACGCTGGGCGGCTTTCCTCACGGGCGCACTCCTTGCGCGTGGGGCTCCCCTACGCGGGGGACACCCCTGTGTGGCACTGCACTCCTTGCGCGCATCAGCACTGCGCATGGCCAGCTCCACACGGGTCAAGGAGGCCCAGGGTTTGAACCGCGGACCTCCCATATGGTAGACGGACGCCCTAACCACTGGGCCAAAGTTCGTTTCCCAGTAAAAGGTCTTTATCCACATCAAAGGCTCAATTTTATCCAACAAAAATGCCTTATGAACTGTCCGCCAGCAGTATAAGAAGTTTGTAGTCTAGAAGGGAGACAATGGGAGACAAACAGTAGCTGGCAATGATCATTCTTCCTACTTGCTTTGGGTTCCAAAATAATCTGATCACAGCCAGCTCCAAGGCCCTTTAAATTCTTAAGTGAGTTGGAATTTGAATATATCCTGCATTAACAATAAATAAATAAATAAACCTATCACTGGAATTTAGAAGTCTTTTGATTTAAATTAAAGATGTTTATAGTACTTATTACAAGCTAGCCACAGGATTTAACAGTGACAAAGTCAGCCAGAACTCAGGTCCCAGACTCCAAGTCCAAGCTCTGCCCCTTGCATGTCCCCAACCAGCAGAGAAGGAGCAGGTTCTTGGGGGATGGGGGACGGGGGAAGGGCGGGGTAGGAGGGGTCCGTTCACAAGGGACCGTCCCCAAAGCCATCAAGAAGGTGGGGAACAACGGCACCTTGGAATAATGCCTGGGAGCCAGCATAGGTAGTGGGAGCTTGTCTTGAGAAGTCAAAAAGGGCTGCACCAGGGAGGAAGGGAGACAGTGACAGGGCTTCCCGGATCCCCAGAGGCTGCTCTGCCCCCCGCGATGTACCAAAGGCAGGGTGGGACGGAAAAGCCGGCTGATAGAGCGCCTGTCTGGTGGCCCAGATTACAGTGGGCGAGGGCAGGAGCGACGCAGACAGCTGCAACCCGCGTGCCACTCGCCCGCGGCACAGCCGGCCCCTGGCTCCCGCCTACGGAGCTGCGGGGAGCCGCGGGCAGGGCGAGCCCAGCGGCGGGGGGACCAGGCCGTGGCGGCGGCGCGGGGTCTTACCCGGGGGCTCGGCGACGGCGTCCTCGTCCTTGTCACAATCCTCGGGCCACAGCTGGCAGCTGAAGAGCGCCCAGTACCGTGCGGAGAGGGCGCCGGCCGCGCTCAGCCGCTCCTTCAGGCCCTGGAAGGCCGGCCAGCGCCCCCCCGCGCCCGGCTGCTCGGAGCCCTCCCGCGGCCTCGCGGCGCCTCTGTGCTCGCAGGCGCCCGGGAGCAGCAGGAGCAGCAGCAGGAGGCAGTGCACGAGCGGGCGCCGCGGGCCGCGGAGCATGGCCAGCCCCGCACCGCGCCGCGCTCCGCCGGCCGCCTGCAGGCCCCGCGCGCGCAGAGCCGGGGGCGGGGCCGGGCCCTCGAGCGCCCCGACGGGTGGGGGTGGGCGTTGCCGTGGGAACCGGCGGCCCGCCAGGGCGCGCACTGGCGGCGCAGTGAGCAGGCCGGTGTCCGCGGAGGACGAGCCCAGGCCGGTGTCCGGCTCCCGCCACCAAGCGGTGGCACCAGGCTATTCTGTAGTTGCGTAAAGGGTGAAGTCAGGCCTTGAAATGGCCACACTCAATCACCTTGTTCCCTCTGTCGGGCAGCTCTGGTGGCCGGTCCGAGGCCTACCAAATAAAGGCACCCGCTTGTGCCCTGCCCGTGTCAGCAGATCAACTTCCTGCCAGCACATTAGGCGCAACCGGCCAAACCATCACACCCAGGAGCATTCCGCTGGGCAGGCCAGTAAGCTGAGAGCAGAAGGCCCTGGGGAGGGTGCGCGCAGGCCAGCCCCACCCCCGGAAGCCTCTGGGCCAACCCGCCCAGCTTCTCAATAGGGAGAAGAGAAACCTCTCAGCGGCTGGAACCAGCAGGGTTCCACAGCTGGGAGAACACCACAAGCAAGAGGAAGCTGAGGAGCTCCAGTGTAGAGGTACTTACATAACCATAACCATGGAGAAATCAGGAGGTTTCATGATGATATACCCTGTGCACTTTTTTAACTAGGTTGGCAAATTCAAGAGCCTCTGACTCTGAGCGTATCATCAGACATCATTGGCAAAAAGACCCGGGGGCTTCTTTCTCTCAGGGCTCCTCTCTCCACAATATGGGGCATGGAACAAGCTTGTTAGATGTCAGGAGAGCTTAATGTGTTTTCAAAATCAAGAGTTAAGGCAGCCTCTGGCCTAAGAGCCATCTTCTCCTAGAGGAAACTGCTGTCTAGAAAGATGGGGGACTTGACTAATGTCACATGCTGAGTGGCTTTGAGGTTGGATTCTCCAGACCGTAAGAGGAATTCTAGCACCATGTCCCCCACAAATGTCACAGGCAAATGGACTCATCTTGTTTTAGTTTGACAAAGGGCTAGCCAATGCAAAGTATCAGAAATGAGTTGGCTCTTAAAAAGGGGATTTATGTGGTGTAAAACGTACAGTTTTAAGGCCATATAAAGTCCAAACCAAGGCACCATCGGAGATGCTTTCTCACCAAAGTCAGCTGCCGTGTGGCAAAGATGGCCACCAATCTCTGCCGAGGTCTCTGTCTTCCCCTCCAGAATCTCCTGTCTCTCAGAACCCAGAGAGCCTCTTGGGGGCTTCGTGCTTAAGTGGTCCTCTAGTCCTCTCTCACGCGGCAGGATCAAATGTGGAGGCTTCCTTTTTCTCTGTGTCTCTCTGCGTCTCTGTTTTTATCAGTCTGCAAAAGAGTGGAAACTCACCCTGAGTCATGCATCACTGTCAAAGGCCAAAAGTGATCTTATCAAATAATACAATCAGAGGGTATCACACCCACAGGAATAGATTAGTATAAAAACATTATCTTTGGGAGCAGATGTAGCTCAAGAGGTTGAGCACTTGGGAGGTCCTGAATTCTGTTTCCAATGCCTCCCCCCAAAAAACAAAAAACAAACAACAAAAGCAAAACAAACAAAAAAACCAACTAGTGCCAGCTTCCCACATATGAGGGCCCAGGTTCGATTTCTGACCTCTGGTACCTCAAAAACAAAAACAACAACAAACAAAAAACATAATCTTTCTCTTTTAGGGATGCATAAAATAATCTCAAACTGCCACTTACGTGTTCATCCCAATTCCTCAATCAATGCTTCCTCAGCAGTTTATCAAATTTGCCCTTGTCTTTTTTTTTAAAGATTTATTTATTTCTCTCCCCTTCTCCCCCCACCCCAGTTGTCTGTTCTCTGTGTCTATTTGCTGTGTGTTCTTTGCCCGCTTCAGTTGTCGGCGGCACGGGAATCTGTCTCTTTTTGTTGTGTCATCTTCTTGTGTCAGCTGTCCCTGTGTGCGGCGCCATTCCTGGGCAGGCTGAACTTTCTTTCACACTGGGTGGCTCTCCTTATGGGGTGCACTCCTTGCACATGGAGCTCTCCTACACAGGGACACCCCTGAGTGGCAGGGCACTCCTTGTGCGGGTCAGCACTGCGCGTGGGCCAGCTCCACACAGGTCAAGGAGGCCCGGGGTTTGAACCGCTGACCTCCCATGTGGTAGACGGACGCCCTAACCACTGGGCCAAGTCTGCTTCTGGGTTGGTTTTCATCCATTGCAGAAATCAGATAAGCACCTTTGTTGGATATCAAGAGAGTTAAGTTGAAAAGTATAGAATGCTATCTACATATATTGCATGTCTTTGCCACTAAAAGTAATGTCAAAATTGGACCAAAACCTTCCACAGAGCAGCGGCTGTGGCACCAGTACAGTATTATGTGCAGTCAGGCTCGTGAATTTTTGGAGGACTGTTATAGAACATACCATTATGCTGTGGGGACCCATGCCCCACTTCTCAAGTCCACAGCACGTAGCTGCCTGCATGACCTAGACGTAAGTTAAAAGTTAACAACCCTCCCAGTAGGGGATAGAATGTATAGACGGTATTGTAAACCATAATCTTCCCAAAGCAGCAAATGTCCTTGGTAAAGTCCTTCCTATGAGCATAGCGGAAACATCAGAAGATCCCAGATGTGTCCTTCATGTGATCCTAGCAGTAACTCTGTTTGCATAACCTATGGAATGTTTTTGTCTAAAAACCCTTATATCACCCCTCATTTTCCCATCTTTCTGTGGAATGCTATTTTCATTCTCCATCAGCTGCCATCAGAGTGTCTCTCCTGTTCATAAGTCCCAATAAAGTTTATGCCTGACTCAGTGCCAGGTGCACTCTTTTGTCACCAACTCGTGCCCTTCAGGAGTTGGGTTAGAACAATGCATATTTGGAAATTGCAAAACATTAACTCATTTGATAAACACTATTTGAGCATCAAGGGCAGTCCAGTATTGTTAAATAGAATAGACCTTTCTATTTTCTACCTGAGTGTGCCCTATGCCTCAGTTTCCCCATGTAAGTGGATAATAAAATAGCCACCGCATAGGAATGCTATGAAGATTAAATGGGCCACTCCAGTGATGCACAGTAAACACTTAATACATCTTAACCATTAATATTGTATGCCCAGCCCTGGAGGAGGTTCTGGATGGCATAATCAATTTTGGATGGCTTTATTTATACTTTATAGGTGAATTTATGGTTATAAAATTGCTGGTATTGACAACTAGTTCCTTAAAACAATCCACATTTTGAGACTTTGTGGCAGGAATTCTTTTTCTACTTATAATTCTTATTTAGGACTAACTGCTAATTTCTGGGACATTTTGATTTAAATTTAGCACTTCATGGTACAGTAGGTAAAAGCCAAGTTCTTTACGTAATTGTAACTTGATTTCGAGAAATTTTTTTCCTGTAGAGGTAAACATTTACTTCTCTAAAGAGGATGGCCTACTTCAGTGGATCCAAACACCAGTTTCTGAACAAAGCGTCTTAAGTGTTTTAATGAATTGCTGAAGTTTCATTCTCAGGGCTTAGAGGCTGCAGATTGTGAAACTCCAGGAGCAAGCGATCACAGCCATCTAGAGGCCGTTGTGGAAATTACAAGCAGCAAGGATTCCTGAGCAAGCAAATCCCATTGTGCTAGTGAAGTGTAGTCCAAGGACCAGCAGCCCTGGCACCACTGAGGAACTTGGTAGAAAGCCCTACTGAATCAAAATCTGCATTTTCACAAGGCCTTTCTAAGTGAAAATGGTCTCACACCTTTATTAGGCCTGAATGGGACCCGCCTTTATAAGAGACATGGCCACCCTACTGACGGCGAACCATCTGCCTTGAAAACAATCTCTGGGTAAAAATCAAGTCTATTCCCAAGTTTGTAAAAAACAAATTCTGGTGATATTTCAGAACATAAAATGAATGCTTCGCAGAACATCTATATGCCAGTGACTCCTTTGTTTAACATCCATGCCACAGGACACTTGAGGCATCACATGAACTAAAATTGTCCTCTCAAGAAGCAAGGACCCACCAATATTTCCAGGTGAAAATCATAGGGAACCCCTGAGGGAATATTACCAGTGACAGAGGTACTGAAAACAGAGCAAAGGCCCATCTCCTGAACTTCCAGCTCTGCTCTTCTGGTCAGGAATTCTACTCACAAGTCAAGTCTGGAAAAATGTTCCCTTCTTTAGCAAAGGTCCTGCTACTCCTCACCCTTCTGACCCTCCAGATTCTTTCCTATTCCTTACTTCTGTTGTAATTAATGTGTACCACCCCTGAGGCATTTAGTGCCTCACAAGCAGTTTTCCACTAGGTGGGTCTTCAGGCTCCTTCAGAGAAGGGTTAGTCATTATCTTGGTGGCACCCACAACTGCCTGCACAACACCCAAATGCCTTCTGCAGACAGACCAAGAACTTCACACATTGCTATTTAATACTATCCTTCCCTGGTATGTATACAGCAGTCCACCTTACAACACCCCCCCACGCTAAACCAATGATTATGACCATTCTGGTCTGTTTTACAAAATGAACACTGCTAAAAATCAGTTTTATGGGCGAGCACACTAAGATTTGCTAGTAACAGAAGTCAGCCCTCCCCACTCCCAGATACCCTTTTCAAGCCCTAATACCAGTCTTCCTGATAAGCAAACGAAGCATGTGTATGTGATGAGTCAGTGAGGAACACATACCAGCCCTTATTCTCTCACACATATCCAAGCACAAATGACAGACACTGGCACCAACAAGTGTGCTGCAAATCAGGGGGAAAATATCAAGTATTCTGCTCAGTTATGTGGCTGAGGACGAGAATGCTGGATTTCCATTTTGAACGGTAAAAATCTGGGTGTGCTAAGAATGATAATCAGGTCAACTGGCTCTCTCTTCCATGCCTCTATGGTACTATGTTGGCAATAAGTTCTCTTTAGGATTCATGATTATTTACCACTAAGGAAGCTGCAAGAATGAAGTCAACTAGTAAATATACAAAACGTACCTAACCATGAACCTATGGAATTCTTGGTACAGTCACAAATTGGTGTGGGCCCTTTGAAGACTGGCAAGGAAATTTCGAGTTCTTACCCATCAAGACACTGTGAAGCAATTGCTGTGGACATTTTAAGTGGGTGCAAAAGATGTAATCATCCCTATCCCCTGACAAAACTGATAGGAGACTGAAATAGGAAATAGACTGAAAGGAAAAAAAAGGTTAAGAAAAAAAGATGATACATCAGTATTTATTAAAATCTTTATTCATTTGTTTTGTTTTCTCCAGAATTAAAACCCATGGAACATACTGGAAATTTAGGTTTGCATCTGTCAATATTATTTGGTGTCTTACCAAGTACAACCTCTATTTGTGCAACAGCTCTGAAAAGAAATCCTTGGCAGAACAAAACAGAGAGAAGTGGTTCCTCCACTTCCCTTATAAGCAAATAAATTAGCTTCCCAGTTAAGTTATTCCCAGTTCTCCCCACACTTTGTATTTGGTTCCTGAAAAACCTAGGGTAGTATAGTACCCAGCCCCTACCTTTTCACCACCCAGACTTGAGGAATCAAAGGGAGAAAAACAGGCCTTCCTCTGTACAGTATGTTTCATGAAGTCAGGTCTGTCCGGCTCACTAGTGTGCCCAGCCAGAGCTGGCACCCCAGAATTGCTCAATTGGTGTTGCTAAATGAATGGTCTTTATGTCACCCAGTACTCAGGTTCGGAGACTGAGAAGACAGCCTTTTTCTAGCTTCAAGTCCTTCAGCAACATAAGTCAATGTTTCCCTGTGTCAAAATAAATATGTTTTCTTGCTAGAATAACATATATGACTACATATATATACATATACCTTTACTAATGTTTCCTGAAGCTCAAGATCACAGGATGTCTGTCTCATGTGAGATAGCTCCCTGACAGCTTTTTACTATTATTCAGGTGTGATCATTTACAGATCAAACAAGATAGAGGAGTGACACTGAAGGAGTATGATGGATGAGAAAGGGAGGCCAAAAGACCTTTTTTTCCCCCTTTTTTGAAGAAAAGAAAGATGGATTTCATGGGAAGGACATGTTGCCTTCAGGTGACACTGAAAAAATTTCCATCTATAGGAGTCATCTTTCCCAAAATAATATGCAGTAGATGTACCTGAATTCTTCTATTTCAATCTTAAATTCTATGTGATATTAACCCTGAGTAAAAACAGGGTTAATTAATGAGGAGAAATGCCTCATCAACACTATTACTGAACAATACTCTGAGCAAGCAGATTCTATTAATTTGTTTTTCCCGGAAAGTTATTTATGGCCCTCTCCAAACCCACAAGCTAGTCTCATATTAAGGAAGAGTTTTAGAATGAAACCTCTATACCCACTCAAACTTTTGAATAAAGTGGAGAGAGAGCAGAAAATGGCCATCAGTTCTGATTTTTCTTGTTTTATAATATTAAAATGTATCCACATCCACCTTTAGATATTAGCTAAGTACAATAAACAGGGTTGATCACACACCAAAAACCCCTCTGATGATTTGTTTTGATTGTGATAACGCTAGATTCTAATAAATAAACCATGAAGAGGACAGTGTCATAAAACTTTATAAAGATATATACCTCTATTTTCTAACAGAAGTAGTGTTTGTGAATTTTAGGGCTGCAAACTTATGGTTGGTTTTCTCCAAGACTGCTTCAACAAACTCTTTCAGCTTAATCCAATCCTGACTCAACATAAACGTATATTCTCAGTGTAATGTCATACCACTCTATTAGCATAATTCTAGCTGTAGCTATTATGGATCTGAATAGTAAGATCATGAGTATGAAATCAGTAGGGAGAAAATTAAATGATACATTTTCGGCAATATTTTGTAGAAAGATGAGATGTTTTTCAAAGCAGCTTTCCCTCCTGCTTTTTGCCCTAGCAGGATCTTCTACCATCAGTGTTATAAATGGAGTTCCCAGTTTGGGAACAGTTTTTACTTATTCCAGTGTGGCATACTGTATGGCATCATATGATTGAAAGGACACTAATTCATAATTTAGATCAACTAACATTTATCAAGGAGAACAGCCTTCCTACTGTCTCCCTCCAGCTATCTCCCAGAAGCTTTAGGGTAAGCACTATCCAAGATATTCTCAATCTGAATGATGAATTTTCCTGGATGCACACAAAATAGAAAATGGCCTGAAAATGGAAATCAATGCCACCTTTTGTTAACACTTTCAGTTTTGTGCTAATATTTGCCTTCTTAAATTTAATACCCTCTTTATAACTCAGCCCATGCCCAGTTAAAACATATATAAAAAGTACAGAAGTTCCCTAATTCCATGTGATTTGAACACGGTTACAAGTTACTCATTTATTTTTCAATAAGAGAAAATTGGGGCGTAAATCCTAAAGGTGTATTTTTAAAAGTGTGGTTGCCTACAACTGGTCTCCAAGGGCTAACATGAAATTTGTTCAGCAACATTCTAAATAAATATTAGTCTCTGCTTAACAGAAGTACAAAACTGGAACAGCACCCAGACAAGATGCAGGAGAGAAACACACAGCTCTGAGCACAGGTGATGGGCACAGCAGGCATGTCATCTTCTGGCCCTCTATTTTACTACAACTGCTTACATATCAAACCTCTTTGCCAGAACACAAAAATGAGCCTGTGGCTTAGCAACCCAAAATGTGTGCATGCTCAGAGATGGGCGGATTGTACTACATCATGGGTTCAGAACACCACTAGAGACTAAACAATGAAATTACGGTTTGATATAAATCAAAATCTTAAGGCTGCTCATGGTAACTTCCTTAATTTCAAGGATCAGAAGGCTTAAAATCTTGCCTTCCAGGCTTTTTCATGACCCAGATCATAAGTCCAGCCATCAGCAGGAGTGCACTATCATCTGTAGGAGTGAGCTGGCTTTTCTCACAAGAAAGGCACAGAGAGGGTTGCCAATCTCTTGGGAGCAGCAGCTTCAATGTCCAAACGCCTTAAAGGCAGAGGAGGAAATTCAGTTCCGAGGAGAAATGAAGATAGCAGAGAACACAGGCAAACTGAATCTTATTCAAAGTATTATTTCCGCTTGCTGTGTTAATTAAGAGAGGATTTGCCTGCTTTGGGAAAAAGGGGGAAAAAGTCTTCATAAGAGAATCATGCTTGGGATGTACAATATTTTCTTTAGAAACAATTATTTGGTTAATTTTGACACAACTATGAGAATGCAGGTTTTACTTAGGAACAAAGTGATCTTTGCTTTTTACACACCTGAAGAACCTAAATACAGGGGGATCTGTTTTCACTAACGATCTCAGTATACAATTCAATCATCTTCCCAATTCTGGGTTTACCATGTGATCTCTTTCTCTTCCTTCTTCCCTAAGAATCATCAAAAGTACCACTACCCAACAGCTTGTAGCCCAAACTCCTTTTCTGCTTTTGCCTTTCTCTCCAATGTTATCTTAAAAACATATCCCCTCCAACAGAGAGTGCTATTTTGAATCAAGAGAATGCAAGGTTTTATTTCCCGCCACTCCTTAGGAGGCAGTAAGCTTCCCAATTTGACTAGTCCTGATGAAAAGGACGCAAGAGATTGTAAAGAGTTTTTCAGAAAATCCACACTGGTGGAGAAAGGACTGTAAAGTTAAACTCAAAACACACACTCCAGAACCAATGCCAGCATTAGCCTAGCCCATGTCACTTCTCTGTCCTTTGGCAGAAATTAAGACTATGGTGCCCATTTCTAGAATGGGTATACGATGCCAAGGAAGTCAGAGGTGATTCAGCAGGAACAGCTGTGTGGTCGGAAACTTGTAGTCTTTGCTTTACCTTCTGCTACAGAAAACACCAAAGACATCCAAGGCCACCCTGTTCCCTGTCACCAGAACTTGATGCTGGCCATTTCCAATGCATCTGATAACATTTAGAATTGATTGTGCTGTTTTTCTATCTTTGTAAAAAGAAGTTTCACATATTCTGTGTTGAGAATTACAAGTGGGAGAGAGGCATCCTGTCTTCCACCAGCACAGAGTCTGCCCCAAACTGGTCAGTGCACTGCTTCACAGTGGCCAGGACACTCAGCAGCCGCGGGTCCACGGCGTCCAGGTGAAGCCCGGAGAGCACTGGGGCGATGGGGTCATGGGCCATGGCAGACTTTAAGGCAGACTTCAGCACACCGTTCTTTAAGTAGTTTAATCTGTTCCAGGTGGAAACCCGAATGCTGGAGAAAAAAGTGTTAGGAGAAGTTACATACAAATGGAATTTAAAGCCTGTCTGGCAGACGAAAGTAAATAAAATAACAATGTAAAATATACCTCAACTGAAAAAAAATTCATTTCTATTTTACTACATTGTAAGTCACATTGTCCTATTTTGATTTTTTTTTTTGGGTAATTAATCAGAGTTACAAACAAAGATTTGTACATGTTTATGTTCGCTACAGTGCTATTTTTTTTTTTTAAAGATTTATTTTATTTAATTTCCCCTCCTCCCCCGGTTGTCTGTTCTCTGTGTCTATTTGCTGCGTCTTGTTTCTTTGTCTGCTTCTGTTGTCATCAGCAGCACGGGAAGTGTGGGCGGCACCATTCCTGGGCAGGCTGTACTTTCTTTCGCGCTGGGCGGCTCTCCTTATGGGGCGCACTCCTTGAGCGTGGGGCTCCCCTACGCGGGGGACACCCCTGCGTGGCAGGGCACTCCTTGCGCACATCAGCACTGCGCATGGGCCAGCTCCACAGGGGTCAAGGAGGCCCGGGATTTGAACCGCGGACCTCCCATGTGGTAGACAGACCCCCTAACCACTAGGCCAAGTCCGTTTCCCCTGCAGTGCTATTTATAACAGGAAAAATGGGAAACAATCTGAATGCCCAACCACTGGGAAATAAACAGATTATGGCTCATCCACTCAAGAGAATACCATGCATGGTGGCCTGGGAAAAAGTACAACAATGTACTATTTGGTTGGAAAAAAAATGGGGAGAAAATCTGTTTCATTCTACATCTGTCAGGAAGGAAAATGTGTGTATATATGTTTACATGTATACACACGATTAGAATAAAGTACACTGCAATGTTTACAGGACATACCTGTTGATGTTAATGAGTACTTTTCATTTTCTTATTTATGTTTCTGAACTTTTTAAAAAATTTACTATTAATATTATAATTAGGAAAATTTATTTTGGGGATTTATTTATTTTGCCTGTTTCCCTTATTTATGTTATCAATTAAAGAGGACCTTCCATTTATTGTAGCAAAAGTCTTTTTAAGATAAATTTACCTCTTATGAACAAAGTGGGAATTACTAGATGTGCAGAAAAGTCTGATACTGAAAGATGTGGCCCCTTTGGCAATTATTTAAAATAAAGAAGATGAATCTTTGCATGGAAACATGGAAGGGACAGACAAGCAGATGCAGTAGTTTTGCTATTCTGAAATATACTACACATGCCCATGGCATCAGAGCTTCCCCTCTAGGACTAAGTTATCAATTTATTGCTTCTTAGCCCCCAATTCCCCCTTCAATATATGCTCTGCTCTAACAGACAGAATTCCTTTAAGCATTGCTCTATTAAGTGTTTTCAATTGAGGGCGCTGGAGACACTGCAAAAGGAAGAGCTCTCCTGCTGTTTCTAGCTGCTGCCGGGTGGGTCAGTGGTGTGGGCTTGAGGACCTCTGCCCAGCTACATGCCAGAAGGCCAGAAGGTGTGCAGAACCTCAGTGACCTTGCTGTGTAGGCCAGGCATGGTGATAATCTTCCTGAGGCCCTGTCGACATGGAAACCAGCACCCCAAAGGCTGCTGCCCACATTTGTACCCCTTTTCCCTGCGGAGGTCCACAAGCCTGGATCGCCTGCAGCCCAGAGGGTTCCTACAGTCCGTCCCTCTCTCTGTACCCCAGTTGCTGGCTCCTTGTACACTGCCTGTACTCCAGAGGGTTGCTTCCTGTTTGTCTGGTGCGTGCAGACCAGCTCTGGCCTAGGCAAAGCAGTGAATTCTGCTATCCAGTGGACTGAACCACACTTTCTCCAATGTGTTCCAAATTCCAGTGTTGGGGAAGGGGTTCCCCTTCCAAGTTTGTGCTTCCTTGGGCATTCTCTTTTCTTTTATCAGAGTTTAATAATTATTAAAGAATAATATTAGTTAAGTCTTTACATTACACTTCCCTTGTTTTACCCACTGTGTCTTTTCTGTCTGACAGGACCAGACTGCTACACTATTACTACAAAAACATCTTCCTTCAAAGCCAACCACAATTTTTGGATTGAATGTATCACTGCTTCCCAGTATTAATGAAGACAATTAAGAGTTGCCTGGGTAAACTGTGACTTTCTGCAAATTTCTGTTGTTGTTTTTTTTTTAAAGAAGAAACAAAAAGGAAAAAAAACATTAGACAAAAACAGACCAGCTACTAGGAGGGACAGTCTTATGTGGTATGAGGGTCTCTGAGCATTAACCAGGATTTAGTGGTACCCCTGTACTTGCTTCTCTTTTTAGCTAAGCATGGTGGATCCCAGCAGATTCTTGTTGCTTTAAAATTATATGACTTATATGAAATACTTAGAAATGCAAATTCAGAGACAAAAAGTAGAGTGCAGGTTACCAAGGGTGGGAGTGGGGTAGGGATGGGGTGTCAAAGCATCAAGGGCACAGGATTTCTGATGGAGATGACAGAAAAGTTTTGGTAATGGAGGGTAGAGACGGTAGCACAACATTGTAAAAATGGTTTATAACAATGAATTGTATGCTTGGGAGTTGTGGGGCTAGGAAATTTTTGGTTGTATATATGGTACCACAATTTTTAAAAAATGAAAGAGACTAAAGAGACAATGACAATTAAAAACAATACATGATCCTGGACTGGATCTAATAACAGAGAAGAAAATGCCTAAAAGTACATTATTTGGAAAACTGAAAACAGTGAAATATAGGCATTGAATACTTTAATGTTTAAATTTCTTGAACTTGATAAATGTACATAATGTGATTATATAAGTGAATTTCCTTGTTTTTAGGAAACGTACATGGAAGTATTAAGCGTTAAAGAAGCATAATGTATGTAAATCTATGTTTAGAAAATATATAGGTAAATAGATTGATGGAAGAAAGAACTAGCAAATGTGGTAGAATGTTAAAAGTTGGTAAATCTGGATGGAGGATATAACAGAGTTCTCTGTATTGTTTTTGTACTATGTTTACAACTTTACTGTAAATTTGTAATTATTTCAAAATAAAAAGTAAAAAAAAAGTCAGCAATGATGATCTGATAATAAATGCTTTAAGAACTCAACCTTTGTTTTGTTTTTTTAATTTATTTTTTTATTTTTTTTAACACAGATTTTAAAATATTAAATACCTATGGAAAAAGTTACTTTTGGTTTAGACAATTTCAACCTGAGATCTGCATACCCCAGGTGGTATATGGTCAGTTGAGAAAGAACTTGAAGCCACATTGTAAGCATGGTACCTCTGAGACCCAGATTTTACTAGAAGATATTCTTTTGTGGGGGTGGGGAAGATGACAGTATATTTTGACATTAAACCAAATATGGTCTGATAGACTGAAAACTTCTATTTATATAAACCCAAATGAATCCTGAGGTTTGGGTACCTGCTCACCACCTTTCCCTGAGCCCCCATTCTAGGCTCTCCAAGGGTTCTAGACTGGAAAATAGGAAAAGTACAGCAAGTTTTAAGGCTAAGAAAATTGATGTGCTGTTATCAGAGCCTAAAGAGGATGTCAATGCAGGCACATGTATTTGATGCCTGTAACTCACATGCAACACTGATAGAGAGGGGCGAGAATGCTTCTCTCATCCAGGGAGGGGTTCCCAAAGCTGAAAATTAAATGAAAATTTAGTGAATTAGCTGGAAGCACTTTTTAGCATAAAGCAAAAACAAATTCTATAAGAAACCCAAATGTGATCCTTGATAATTGCAGGTTCCAATGGCTCAAATCACTTAAAAAGAGAGGAAGCAGCAGTGTTTGTTGGCCCCTCACTTTCTGGAGCTATAATCATCTTTCATGGAGCATGTGGTATTCTCTAGACGCTAGTGGTATCATTAGCAAATGCTGCCAAAGATTCTTTGCTGAGGACCCAAGTCTCCGCTTATTCTCAACCAACTGATATTAACAGCAGTGACCTAATGCCTGGGCAATTCCGGGCTCCAGAGAAGTATTTTATTTAGCAAACACTTATAGAGTATATCTGAGAGCGTGGCACTAAAATGGGTACGAGGTAAAACAAATAGTACAAACTGAAAATACGCTGTGGTCTTCAAATAGCTCAGGTCTAAAAAAAAAAGGATATTCATTTATTCAAAATAAATTTATCTTATTCAAGATAGATAACCAAACAGTTGCTCTTTTTCCCATGAAAGCAATAAGTCAGGGCCTAGACTACCATAAAAGCAGCAAAATAGCCTATCAAATGGTTTTTTAAAATTACTGTGTCAACCTTTGGATAGAATAAATTTAATTATAAGATTGTTTCATGTTCTACTAAATTTGTATTTCTCAAGATTGTCAACTCATAGATAGCCAAGACAAGGAGTGATTACATTAAAGACCTTGGTTTCCAGCTGTCTATCAGGAGTCTTTGACTCTTTGGAAAGAACCACCTTTGTGGAGGGAGGGCAAACCCAGATGGGAGGCTGGGGGCCAGTGGTGAAGATCTCAAGCAGAAAAGGGAAGTGTGCCTTCTGTCAACTGTGTTTAGGACACTCTGGAAAATCTCTTTCTTGGATACACAAAAACCCTGCCAGTCCTACCTTTTGGCATTATCAAGAAGGATGAGCATACTAGCGCCTTCATCATCTTGAAAGCTCTCGTAGTGATGGCGGTCAGCATTGCCAATCAGGTAATCAAAGACAGCTGTGTCAATGATGTCCAGGAGGCGTGGGCCAGAGTCATAAGGGGACGTTTTCTTCACAGCATCGCAGTAGCTCTCATCATACTCCCACCTGGAGGCAAGCAACATCACCAGGGTCAGTTACTGAGTCAACATTGTACCTAGCACTGTTTAAAACAAAGAGAAGGCAGAGTTCTTGCCTGGCAGGTTCACCCTTGACCCTACAGTCCTTTGGGCCTTGGGCAGAACCTCTGGCTCCCATGCAGGTCTGCATCTGGCCAGGCACAGTGGAGAATCAAAGAGTGGCTGACAGGAGCATTTACCTGGCCAATTTGCCCTCTCGGTAAGTCCTGCCCCATGGGTGTCGGTGTTTCTGCAGAGGCCACACATCTGGGAGCCAGAGTGTAACAGATCCCTCCATTGTGTCTCCATCGGCACAAGCTGGCTCTGTTTCTCGGCAGTAATAACACTTCCCGTAGAAGCAAGTATTGTTTCCTAAAGGAGAAAAAGGAGCCAAATATACTTAAAGGAAAAAGATGACTCCAAATTCTCCCCAAACAATGCAGAAGCAGCAGCTGAGTAAACAGGGTTTGTGAATGTTAAGATCCTGAACTTATTACAGTTAAAACATTTATTTATTTTCTGAGTAGGCAATAAGAGCACACAGTGTAGACAATTCAAAAGGTACAAAAGGATGTAGATTAAAAAGTAAGTCTCCCTCCCCCTCTGAGTTCCTGCTACCCAGCTTCTCTCTCAGAAGTCAACTAATGTCATCAGTATCTTTCTAAAATCAAAGGAAAGGCAAGTAATGCCCTCTTCCTGTTCACCAAGGCTGACATTTTGGCAAGAGCGCCTAGGGGAGAGAGAGGGCATGTCTGGGACCAAGCTGTGGCCAGGAGGTTTGGTTATATATGGGAGGGTTTGGCAAATAAGGAAATGGACTGAGGATAATGGGAGCCTGGCTCCTCACAGATGGAGGAGGGAGGTAACCATATTGAAAGAGGGAAGGCTAGAACAAGTCTTGAGTATTGGGTTAGAATTACAGATACTGGTGTACATTGATGGTTTTAACACATATATACACACATATACATATATGTGTATGTATATACATACATAAACATTTCCTACCTCTATCAAGAGAACCTAGAGACAATGACACTCTGGTAGAAATTAGCACACCTACCATCCATATATTAATTCCTTAATACCATTTTAATACCATATTAAAAGGATTCAGGGCTCCTTGGAGAAACAGCTGGCTGCAGGGCTGTGGCAGGGAAAGTACAAGATGAGCTTGCTATGTCAGTTAGTAAGGACGTTCTCAGAAAACGATGGGTGCATTCTAAAATGGCACAGGAGCTAGTTTATACAGGTTCCCATGGGCCAAATCAGGACAGTCTGAGCATCAAAACAAATAATGATAGTGACAAACTATAACCAAGCAAATTAATAGTCTGTGGGTTCACAGTAATATAAACAGATTGGGGAGGAGCTCTATCCCTCAAGAGAACGGCAACTAATAAATCTAGAAGGAATGATGGAATAAGAAAATCAGCATTTGGCAACTACCATAGGATACGTGGTTCAGACAACAATGACAATAGCTAGTATGGGTGAAAGTTTTATAAGAAATAGAACATTTATATAGCTCTATAGTATCTCCCTACAAGGTACTTAGTAATTGCTTATTAAAAGAACAACATACTTGTTAGCTATTAAGTTTATATTGGAGAAACTCTGCAGATACCATGCTAATCAAGTTGATAAAAGAGTTAACATCACCAGTAACAGGACATAGCAACACATTAACATCGTGTGCCTCCTGATATGATATACTGAGAAGAGTACAATATTACTTCTCAGGTATTTCCTGAAAAAATTTTTAAATCATTAGGAAACATCAGACAAACCCAAACTGAGAGACATTCTACAAAGCAACTGACCTATACTTTTTGAAAGTGTTGAGGTCATGAAAGCAAGGAAAGACTGAGGATGTCTTAATGGAGGTTAAAAAAACACAGTTGAATAGTGGATTTATTCAGAGCATTACAGAAACAAGTGGAAAATCTGCCTAGGTTCTATGGATTAGATGGTGATACTGAATCAAAGTTTATGTCTTAATTTTGATGGATGAATGTGATTACGTATGAGAGTGTCCTGGTAGTTGGGAAACATTCACTGAAATTTTAAGGAGTCATGAGGCATTCACATCTGCAACCTATTCTCAAATAGTTCGGAAGTGTTACAACAGTTGAGGAAATCTGGGAGGCGGGTATGTGAAAGCTCCATGGAGCTGTAATTTTTAATGTCAATTTAAATTTATTTCAAAATGAACTTTAAAAAAATTTTTTTAAATTTTAAAGGTAAGTTATGGGAAGCTGATTTGGCCCAATGGATAGGGCATCCGCCTACCACATGGGAGGTCCAAGGTTCAAACCCAGGGCCTCCTGACTCGTGTGGTCAGCTGGCCCACGCACAGTGCTGATGTGCACAAGGAGTGCCATGCCACATAGGGGTGTCCCCCATGTAGGAGAGCCCTACACACAAGGAGTGCACCCCATAAGAAAAGCTGCCCCACGTGAAAAAAGTGCAGGCTGCCCAGGAGTGATGCTGCATACACCGAGAGCTGACGCAGCAAGATGACTCAACAAAAAGAGAAACAGACTCCCAGTGCCACTGACAAGAATATAAGTGGACACAGAAGAATACACAGCAAATGGACAGACAGTAGACAACTGGGGGGGGGGGGGGTGAGGAGGCAGGGAAGGGAAGAGAAATAAATAAAAAATAAATCTTTGGGGAAAAAAATAGGTAAGTTATGTTTCCTCTGCCCATCCCCCTCCATGAAACTTAGCCATGAACAGGCAAAATTCCTTACACCTAAAAAGCCTCATATAGGCCTTAAATGACTGTTTATGTATAGTATCCATGGGGAGTGAGTGTTCAAACTTTTCAGTATTTCCAATTTCTGGCAAAATATACCCTAAATAAAAACTAATCACCTAAACATATACCCACACTGCTGATTAGATCACTCTCTTTTATCTTATAAACTTTTCTAGGTAAAGAAGACTTGAATTAATTGAAAAATAAACATTTACAATGTTTATAATTATAAAAATATAAACCTCTAACTTTAACTTGATCCAATTAGAAATACCAGTAGATTTTTTAGAGGATAACTAGATATAATGATTTTTACAGATCATTAAAAAAAAACAAGAATTGCTAGGAAACTCTTGAAAACAGAGCAGAGGGAAACTAGCCCTACAAAATATCAAAACACTAAGTCTCAGTTACTAAAACACTAAAGACAAGCTCATGAACAGTCATAATGTCCAAAGAAGAGAATAAAAGTCCAGATACCCAAGGATACAAATGAAAATTTACTACAATGCAGAAAAGATGGATTCTTCCATAAATGATATTAGGTCAACTGGAAGCCATCTGGAAAAAAAGCTATACCTCATTCCACACAATAGGATAAACTCCAACTATATAAAAAACTTAAACGTACAAAATAAAACTGCAAAAGTGCTAAAAGAAAGTAAGACAGAATTCTTCCAAAACCTTGGCATGAGCAAAGCTAGGACCTAAAACCAGAAAATCTATCAGAAAAGACTGATCCATTACATATTAAAATATACAAACAGGGAACATGGCAATGGATTGGGCATAAAAGGCTCAGCTCTCACACACACAAAGGAAACAGAGAAATAGCCAAAGGCTGCCTGAGGGACCTGCTTTGGGGGCCAGTAGACCAGGACACTGCTTCACAACTCCCAGGAGGGTGAGGGACAGAGAGATGAAGAAGCCAAAATAAAAAACTGAGTTACTAAACCTCCCCACTGCTGGGAAGGGCTCCCCTATCCAACTCCAGAGATATTCAGTGGGGGTAAAAACCCCTGCTCATTTCAGCTGATGGAAAGGGGAGCAGGGTCTTCCTGCCTACCAGCTGTTACAAGGGAAAAAGGGAGGGAGAATCAGGGGCTTTTCTTCAGTGAATTTAGCCAGCGGAGCCCACTCTGAATCTCAGCTCTGGCCAGAGGAAAACAGGAAAACTGAGAGATACACCTCCTTGGAAAGGTGTGTTGGCTACTGCCATCTGCTGGCAGGTCTGGAAATTACAGGGCCATAAACTGCTTTTAGAGCTCTCTTTATCCCATCCCTGGGAGAAAGTCTGAACCCATTAGTGAGTCCCTGGCACAAATTTGGTAACTTAAGCTGAGCAATTTAAAAACTTAGTATAAGCTAAACCAAATATCAAAGAGTTGTGAAAAAATAATAATAGGCAAGAGACAGAAATTGGCTATCAGAGTAAATTCACCAATATATTAGATACTTAGACATCAGCAAAAATTTACAAGCCACACTAGGATACAGGAAGAGAAGCCCAGCCAAAGGTACAAACCAAATGCCCTGAACAGATTCAGGATTTGAGAAAATTAATCAATGTTAATCATACAACTCTCCTAAATCATTTTAAAGAATTGAAAGAAAATATGACTTAAGAGATAAAGAATATTAAGAAGACATTGGGACAGCATAAAGAACAATTTGAAAGTCTGCAAAGAAAAGAAACTGACCTTATGGAAATGAAAGACATGACGGATGAGATTAAAAATACATTAGGGAAGCGGATTTGGTCCAACGGATAGGGCGTCTGCCTACCACATGGGAGGTCCAAGGTTCAAACCCAGGGCCTCCTGACCCATGTGATGAGCTGGCCCACATGCAGTGCTGATGCACGCAAGGAGTGCCGTGCCATGCAGGGGTGTCCCCCGCGTACGGGAGCCCCATGCACAAGGAGTGCACGCCGTAAGGAGAGCCACCTAGCGTGAAAAAAGTGCAGCCTACCCAGGAATGGCACCAGACATATGGAGAGCTGACACAGCAAAATGATGCAACAAAATGAGGCACAGATTCCAGGTGCTGCTGACAAGAATACAAGTGGACACAGAAGAACATACAGCAATTGGACACTGAGCGCAAACAACTGGGGGGGGGGAAGGGCGGGGAAGCAGAGAGAAATAAATAAAAAATAAATCTTAAAAAAAATATATTAGAGGCATGTAAGAGCAGATTTGAAATTCTAGAAGACAAAATTAGTGATTTTGAAGACAGAACATCTCAACTGGAAAAGACAGGAGAACAGAAAGAAAAGAGAATGGAAAAAATGGAACAGGGTCTCAGGGAATTGAATAACAACACGAAACACAAAAACGTATGCATTAGTGGCATCCCAGAAGGAGAAAAGAATGGAAAAGGGGCAGAAAGAATATATGAGGAAATAATGATTGACAACTTTCCTACCATTATGAAAGACATAAATATCAATATCCAAGAAGGACAATGCAACCCAAACAGAGTAAACATGAAAAGACCTAACCCAAGACATTTACTATTCAGCAAACTAATCCCAAACCAAGCTGAAGGAAATAAGATTTGAGCAGATATAAATGAAATTGAGAAGAAAAAAAAAATAGAATCAACAAAACCAAAAGTTGGTTCTTTGAGAAGATCGACAAAATTGATAAACGCTTAGCTAGACTGTAAAGAACAAAAGAGAGAAGACACAAAATAAAAAATGAGGGTGGGGACATTACCACTGACCCACAGAAATAAGAGAGATCATAAGAGGATACTTTGGACAACTGTATGCCAAAAAACTAGAAAATGTAGATGAGATGGACAAATTCCTAGAAACACATGAACCACCTACACTGACTTAGAAGAAAGAGAAGACCTCAACAAACGAATCACAAGTGAAGAGATTGAAACAGTCATCAAAAACCTTCCGAAGATGAAAAGCCTGGGACCAGAGGGCTTCATAGGTGAATTCTACCAGTCATTTGAAGATAAAGTAATAATGATCTTGCTCAAGTTCTTCCGAAGATTGAACAGGAAAGAATGCTACCAAACTCATTCTATAAAGCCAACATAACTCTAATACCAAAACCAGATAAAGATACTATGAAAAAAGAAAATTACAGACCAATATCTCTAATGAATATAGATGTAAAAATCCTCAACAAAATACTTGCAAACTGAATTCAAGAGCACATTAAATGAATTACAGGAAGTGGATGTGGCTCAAGCAATAGGGCCTCTGCCTACCATATGGGAGGACCTGGGTTCAATCTCTGGGACCTCCTGGTGAAAAAGAAGAGAAAGCGTGCCTGCACGGCAGGCCAGTGTCTGTGGGGTGAGCCAAGCACCCATGAGAGTGCCCATGTGGTGAGCTGAATGTCCATGTGAGTGCCTACATGGTGAGCCCAGTGCCTATGCAGTAAGGTGAGTACCCGCATGGTAAGTCAGTGCCTGCACAAGTGAATCAGGCAGCAAGATGATGCAACGAAAGAGAAATAAAGAGGAGAGTCAAGGTGAAGCACAGCAGAAACCAGGAACTGAGGTGGTGTGGCTGACAGGGAACCTCTCTCCACATCAGAGGTCCCCAGGATTGAATCCCGGTGAATCCTAGAGGAGAAAAAATGAGAAGACAAAAAAAAAAGAGAGAGAGAGAGAGAGAGAAATAGATACAGAAGATTATACAGTGAATGGACAAACAAAAACAGCAGGGTGGGGGAGGGGAGGAAATAAATAAATCTTGAAAAAAAAAATTACACACCATGATCAAGTGGGTTTTATCCCAGGTATAAAAGAGTGGTTCAACACAAAAAAACCAATTCATGTAATAAATTACACTGATAAACTGAAGAAGGAAAAATCACATGATCCTCTCAATTGATGCACAAAAGACATTTGATAAGATATAGCACTGTTTCTTGATAAAAAACACTCCAAAAGGTAGGAACAGAAGGAAACTTTCTCAATATGGTCAAGTGCACATATGAAAAACCTACAGCTAGCATTGTGCTCCATGGTGAAAGACTGAAAGCTTTCCCACTGAGATCAGGAAAAAAGACAACGATGCCCTCTGTTACCATTATTGTTCAATATTGTGCTAGAAGTTCTAGCTAGAGCAATTAGGCTAGAAAAAGAAATAAAAGGAACCTAAATAGGAAAGGAAGAAGTAAAACTTTCACTATTCACTGATGACATGGATCCTATAGCTAGAATTGCCTGAAAATTCCACAAGAAAGCTACAAGAATTAATAGATGAGTTCAGCAAAGTTGCAGGATATAAGGTTCTATGCACAAATAATAGCATTTCTATACAATACTGATGTGCAATCTGAGGAGGAAATCAGAAAAAAAATTCCATTTATAATAGTGACTAAAACAATCAAATATTTAGGAGCTAACTTAGCCAAGAACATAAAAGACCTGTATTCAGTAAACTACAAAACATTGCTAAAAGAAACTGAAGAAGACTTAAATAAATGGAAGGACATTCCATGTTCATGGATTGGAAAACTAAGATGTCAATTCTACCCAAACTGATTCACAGATTCAATGCAATACCAATAAAAATCCCAACAGCCTTTTTTGCAGAAATCAAAAAGCCTATTATCATATTTATTTGGAGGGATAAGGGGCCCCAAGCAGCAAAAAATGTCTTAAAAAAGAGTAAGTTAGAGGACTTTCACTTCCTGACTTTAAAACATATTACTTAGTTACAGTGATAAAAACAGCATGGTACTGGCATAAGGACAGACAGATTGATCAATGGAACTAAATAAAAAACTCAGAAATTGACCCTCACATCTACAATTAAGCAATTTTGACAAGGCTCTTAAGCCCACCAGTTGGGCCAGAATAGTCTATTCAACAAGTGCTGGGAGAACTGGATATCCATATACAAAAGAAAGAAAGAAGACCCCTATCTCACACCTTATACAAATAACTCAAAATGGATCAAGGACTTAAATATAAAAACAACAACCATAAAACTCCTAGAAGAAAATATAGCAAAACATCTTCAAGATCTTGTGGTAGGTGGTAGTTCTTAAACGTTATACCCAAAAGCACAAGCAACAAAACAAAAAATAGATAAATGGGGCCTCCACAAACTTCAACACTTTGCACCTCAAAGGACTCTGTCAAAAGGGTGAAAAGGCAGCTAACTCAATGGAAGAATATTTGGCAATCACATATCTGATAAAGGTTTAATATCCGTGATATATAAGATCATACAACTCAACAATAAAGAAAAAATATCTGATTAAAAATTGGGCAAAAGACTTGAAAAGACAACTGTCTATAAAGAAGAAATACAAATGGCAAAGAAACATGAAGAAAATGTTCAACATCACTAGAGATTAGGGAAATGCATATCAAAACTATAATGAGATACCATATCACACTATTAGACTGGTTGCTATTAAAAAGTCAGAAAACTATAAATGTTGGAGAGGATGTGGAGAGACAGGAATGCTTATTCACTGTTGGTGGGAATGTAGAATGGTATAGCTACTGTGAGACTGTTTGGCAGTTCCTAAGGAAGTTGAATATAGACTTGCCATGGGACCCAGCAATACTTCATTGCTAGATATAATATATACCCAGAAGTACTGAGAGCAGTGACACAAATAGACATTTGCACACCAATGTTCACAACAGCATTACTCATGATTGCCAAGAGTTGGAAATAACCCAGGTGTCCATCAACTAATGAATGGATAAACAAATTGTGGAATATACATATGATGGAATATTATGCAGTGGTAAGGAGAAATGAAGTCGTGAAACATATGACAACATGTATGAACCTGGAGGACATTATATTGAGTGAAGCAGACACAAAAGGACAAATACTGTATGCCTGCCCTATTATGAACTAAATATATTATGTGAAATATGAATATGGGTAGAATTGCATATATAAGACAGTTTTCCTTTGAAGCTGAACAAATTAAGTTAATAGCACAAAATGTTAATATCAGACAAAAAGCATTATACTAAGTGAAGGAAACTAGGCACAAAGTACTATAATACTATAGTATACAATAGTACACAATGTATTATTCCATTTATATAAAATGTAAATATAAATCAACTTATAGGGAAGCAGATTTGGCTCAACTGATAGAGCGTCTACCTACCACCACATGGGAGGCCCAGGGTTCAAACCCAGGGCCTCCTGACCTGTGTGGAGCTGGCCCATGCACAGTGCTGATGCGCACAAGGAGTGCCATGCCACGCAGGGGTGTCCCCCACGTAGGAGAGCCCCACACACAAGGAGTGCACCCCATAAAGAGAGCCACCCCGCACAAAAAAAGGGCAGCCTGCCCAGGAGTGGCGTCGAACATGCGGAGAGGTGACACAGCAAGATGATGCAACAAAAAAGAGACACAGATTCCCAGTGCCGCTGACAAGAATATAAGTGGACACAGAACACACAGCAAATGGATAGAGAGCAGACAACTTGGGGGGGGGGGGGGCAGGGAAGGGGAGAGAAATAAATTAAAAATATATCTTTAAAATAAATAAATAAATTTATAAAGATGAAAGTAGATCAGTGGTTACGTAGGTGTGTGGAAGGAAAGCTAAGGGGTGTGGAGTCTTTCTTTTTGGAATAATGAAATTGTTCTAAAATTTTTTAGATGATGAATGTACAATGTTGTGATTATATTAAAAGCCACTGATTATACACTTTGGATAGAATAGCCAGAAACAGCAGCTATTTATAGTGGGGGAAGCATACAGAGATTGAGAGGTATGGAATTTTCTTGTTTGTTTGTCTGATTTTGTTATTATTATTACTGAAATAATGAAAATGCTCTAATAATGATTGAAGTGATGAATGTACAACTCTGTGATTGTAGCAAATACCACTGATTGTATACTTTGGATGAATTGTATGTTTATTAATATTATCAATAAAATTGATTTGTTAAAAAAATACTTCTACAAGGAAAAAACAAAAAAAAATAAGCCAAGTTAAAAAAAAACAAAACTGGAAAAAATATTTGCAACTCACATTACAAAGGGCTAGCTAGCCTCCCTATGTATGAGTTCCTTTAAGATAAACGGCATGCCAGAAGATGACCCAGAAAATACAAATGGCTCTTTGTAAACAAATAAAAAGCTGCTATGTATCAAATAGGTAAAAATCAAAAGTTTAATGCTGTTGGCGAAGCTTGGGGAAATATTACAGTAACTGGGAATGTAAATTGGTTAAACATCTATGTAAGGCAAACTGGCAAAACCTATTGCTAAAAATGCATGTGCCATGAAGAGCTGTGGCTCAATCAGCTGGGCTCCTGTCTACCATATGGGAGGCCCTGGGTTCATGTCCCAGGGCCTCCTCTAGACGGGAAAGCTGGCCCATGCACCACAGAGAGCTGACGGCTTGTGTGCCATGGAGAGCTGATGGCCCGTGCACCGTGGAGCTGGCACAACAAGATGACCTGACAAAAGGGAGACAAGGAAATACAGAAAAAAAGCGTAGCAAATGGACACAGAGAAAAGACAGCAAAAGAAAAGGAACAAACCACAAGAGGGGGATAAATAAATTAATAAATTAATTTTTAAAAATGCATGTGCCCTTTGACGCAATTCTCCTTCTGAATATAGTCTTTTCATGTGTGAAATAATGTACTTATAAGGTAATTCTCAGCAACACTATGCATAAAAACAAAATATTGGAACACCCAAAAATCCAATAAGAGGCGGGTTAAATCAATTATGGTACACCCATATGGAAACAATTTGCAGCTAGTAAAACAACAAAAGAATAAATAAGCTCTCTAAGTTTGATATAGAAAGACTTTCAAGTTATTAAGTAAAAAGAATAAGATGCAGAAGTATGTTCAATGTGTCCTATTTTGTATAAAATGGTGGAGTTTAATAAGAATATATATTGTTAGTTCATAAGAAAAACACCAAGAAATTAATAATAGAGGTAACTTTTGGGGAAAGGGAGAAGATAGTGGAGAGATGAGAGGAAAACTTTTAATTGTAGCCATTTTTATGTATTTTCAACATTTTTGAATTGTGTGGCCATACTACTGATTCAAAAAATTAACAGCAAGCAAGCAAGCAAACAAACAAAAACACTGCCTGGTGTAGAAGACTTTTTGCCTTCAGGCTAAAATCTAATCTCCAGAGTTTAAATAAAACCTCTCAAACTAGATGGGATTATGGCATATTGGCTAAGAGGTTGGTATCTGGATCTTGTTGTAAATTTGGGATTTCTGGGGTTAAAATGTAGACTTTAGTCTTAAGATTATATGACTAGGGGCATTTCTTTCACCTTTCTAAGTAAAACGGAGATAGTAAGCAAGTGCTCCTGCACTGGGCTGTGAAGAATAAAGGAGACCATCCTGAGGAATGCTCAGGGGTGCCTGGAACAATGCCAGCATCAATAGACTGGCTTCAATCTACCTTTCCAGATATCAAGACCCCCACTTGACTGCCATGAACCCAAGCCTCTGAACTTTTACTGTTCCCTGGACATGACAGACTTTTAAAGCTGGTTTTCTGATTCCCAGTCTCTACTCTCCTTAGGTGAACTACCAACTGCAATAATCAAATCTATACCTCCAGCCCAGGTTTCTCTCTGAAGCTGTGGACTTTAGCTCCTGAATGACTAGACAACATTTACTCCTAGATACTTCCACCAAGGAACCAAAATGTCCAAAATTAAATTCATTATCATCCTCTGCTCCATCTCCCTCAGTTTGCTCTTTTCCAAACATTCTCAAGATCGGTGACAGCTTCATCATCCACTTAGTTATCTCCAATCCAGAGACTTGCAAGTCATTCTTAATTTTCTGCTCTTTCTCAATCCCCTTCCAGAAGCTCCAATGTTCACCAAATTCCTTCCATTCTAATTCCTAAATATCTCTTAAATCTTTCTATTTCCTGTTCCTGCCTAAGTTCTGACACTTATTGCATATGCATTTACCATAACAGCCTCCAAGTGCTCCCCTTTATCTCCTGACTTTCTTCTTCCCAATTCATCCTCCACATTGCCACCGCAATTATTTTTTTAAAATATAAATCTGAGTTTTCCAAATTTTAACTCCTTTAATGGCCTCCAGAGCCTAAGGAGAAAGTCTCGACACCTAATCATGGTGGACGAAGTCCGAGTACAATAGCATCATCCTGACCATGTGTCTTCCTCACTCAGGGACCCACACACTCTTTACCGCAGTTGAACTACATGGTCTCCTGAGCTTGCTATTTCTTCTCTCACTTCTTGTAACCCTTGTCCATGCTCTGTCCTCCAATGGGAGGAACAGGGTTTATAATTCAGGAGGCCTGTGGACAAGATAGGAACAAAATTACCTCTTTGTTTTTCCTAACCTCTTTTTGAAATTTAGCATCCCTTCAATTATGAACGTAGAAAGCAAGCTATAGTAGTATTAATTAGCATAACGTGAGTTGTCACCAAAAGAAATCACAGATTTTTTTATATCACATTAGCATTGTTGCAGATATCTCAAAAATCATTTATATTCATCACTAATTTGAAGTTATGATAATCATTAAATCATCACTAGATTCTGTTATATAATATGGAAAAGAAGTACAAGTTATTATATCATCAATTTGCTTTTTGAACTTTTTGCTAAAACTGTACTTCAGGGGAAGCAGCTGTTGCTCAAGCGGTTAAGCTCCTGCCTCCCACATGGGAGGTCCCCGGCTTGGTTCCTGGTGCCTCCTAAAAAAACAAACAAACAACAAATAAAACAAATAGAAAAACCAACTCCAGGAAGCTGATATGGCTAGTGTTGTGCACTGGCTTCCCACATATGAGGTCCCTGGTTTAATTCCCAGCTCCTAGGACCTCAAACACACACACACACACACAAATACTATACTTCACTATTATTGGTTTTCTTCATAAGTCTATGCATCTTATGTATTTAAAAACATTATTCTGAGAAGGGATTCATAAGCGTTTCCACACTACCAAAAGGATGCATGGCCCAGAAAAGCTTGAGTCTGAACCTAGAATGTTCTTTCCCACTTTATCTACCTGGGGAACTGCTATTCTCCCTTTAAGATGTGGTTAAAATATTCATCAGTCCACTATCACCCAGGTCCTAACTTCCATCCCCCCCACATTTCCTTAGGCACTTTGTACATTTCTGGCTCCCCCATTTCACAAAGTTCCTTGAAGGCAGGATATTATCATTTGTTTTTATATACTTAGTACCTAATTAAGAATCTGTCACACAAAAGTGAAATAAAATGTTGCTGAATAAATGAATGACTTTAAAAGAATATAAGCAAACGAAAGATTTCAGAGTCTTAAAGTCTGGGTTTGAATCCTGGCTAACAATTAATATCTCTGTGACTCTGGGAAAATTAATATCTCTAAGCCCACATATGAAATGGAGGCATTATCTCCTTTATTTACTGCACACTTTTGGCAAAAGAATCAAATAAGGTAAGTGAATGAAAGTGCTTTGTTAAGTTATAAAGGCTACACAGAATTTAATCATACCAAATTATCTACTAATATTTTAAAAACAATTGTGCTAACATCAGCACATTATTAAAAAGCACACCTCCAGCCAAATTCTTCCACCTGAGCTATGCTGTAAGATACCCTGCGGTCGGTACGTCCTGTCCGGTGGATGACGGGGCAGGAGAGGCCTAGGCTCCTGCGGGGGCTCGCAGGCGTGGAGGGCGCGCGGCGGAGAAACCACCACGGAGACGAGGTGAGCACGCAGGTCTAATTTATTAAGGGAAGTACATGTGTTTATATAGGGTTATGGGGGAGTGAGCAGGGGACTGATTGGCTGTGGCCAAAGGGGGATTGGATTGGCGGTGGCGAGCAGTTGGTGGGGAGAAGAGGCAGATTCTAGGTTGGTGAAGGGGCGGCACCGGCGGGAAAGGGGAACGGGGCTGGGAGTGATTGGTAGGGACTGGTTCCTTGCCTTTTATGGTGCGGCTTGTGCTGCGGCTTGACAGTGCGGGAGGGGGGATGTGAGCGTAGGCAGCTCCTGCTGGCGAGGGCAGTTCACCCGTTCCAGCCGCCCTACACCCCAGTGGTGGGCTGCGCATATCCCCCACTGGGCGCGGCTATGCTTGCCAGCCAGACTTCAGCCTGCCTCACCTCAATACCCAGAAGCTCATTGTTCTCCAAATGTACCAGCCTTGGGTACTTTGATGTCTCTATGCCCTTGTTCCCATTATTACTTCCAGTTATTCTACCTAATGCCTTTCCCTCTTTGCCTACCTAGATAAATCCTACAAATTCTTGAATACTCAGCCCAATTGTTAATAACCTCTATGAAGCCTTTCTCTGGCCTCTCCTTTCTCCATACTTTTAAAACGTATAAGAGTTCATTTTCTATGAGTATCTGGACTTGTTCTTCTTGACCTCCTCTTGTTCTTCTTGACCTACTCTCATTATCCCAGCACCCAAAAGGAATTCAAGTCATGTTTCCTGAGCATGAAACTGAACCAAAGGCAATTAGAAAATACATGAAACAAATCAGTGACACTGTATGCTTCTGCTACAGTGTCGGCTGTGTAAGTATTTAAATTCTGAACAACGAATCTGTCATGAGTCATTTAAATATTCAGTTTCACCTCACTTTAAACGTAAATATATTCATGCTAGCAAGGTAAGGTGAAGTTCATCCTGCCATATCTGTTCCAGCCATAACACAGAGCACTGCATCATTGAAAATGTGTCACCAAGCAGAAGCTGAAGCAAGAGACCATGGCATCTCTTAATCCTTCCCATTCTCGTTATGTCCACAAGAAGAACGAGAATGAGAATTTTATCTCCGATCCCTTACTCAGAATGAGAGAACAGAGACCCTAGCTAATTCCACATACTAGGCTAACTAACCCCTGCAGAGTATCAGGAGGCAGTGCTGATCTTCCAAGTCCAAGTGCAACACTACAAGGGAATTTCTGGCCCTCTTACAGAGTTCACCTAACGTTTCCTCACTTCTAAGAAGACAGGAGACAGTTCCCAAGAAAGTAAATGTATATGGGGAAAAAGAACAAAATCAAAATCAAACCAGGAAGCGGACTTGGTTAGGGCGTCCGTCTACCACATGGGAGGTCCACGGTTCAAACCCCAGGCCTCCTTGACCCGTGTGGAGCTGGCCCATGCACAGTGCCCATGTGCGCAAGGAGTGCCTGCCACGCAGGGGTGTCCCCCGCGTAGGGGAGCCCCACGCGCAAGGAGCGCGCCCCGAAAGGAGAGCCGCCCAGCGCGAAGGAAAGTGCAGCCGGCCTGAGAATGGCACTGCCCACATGGAGAGCTGACACAAGATGATGCAACAAAAAGAAACATAGATTACCGTGCCACTGACAACAACAGAAGCAGAAAAAGAAGACACAGCAAACAGACACAGAGAACAGACAACCGGGGTGGAGGGGGAGGGGAGAGAAATAAATAAATAATCTTTTTTAAAAATAACAAAAAAACCAAAATAAACCAATGGTATATAAACAATAAGAGAGTCAAGTCAAAATCATTTTGAGGTTTAATTGTAGAACAGGCAGGAAAAAATTAAGTTATTACACTTGCTTTCACCATTAGCAAATGATTTCCCTCCCTACTTCAGACAAAACAGAGGACACTGAGGGAAACCTTCAGTTTCCTGCCCGTCAGGTCCATTTTCCACAGTAACCTAAGAACAAATTGTCTGATGTGCTTTTGTATTTCCCTGAGCTCTTCAATTCCTAAAAGTCATAACCAGCTTGCTCAATGATGTCCCATTTAACTTAGTAACTATTCTCCTATTCTAATGTCCTCTATAATTTTCTTACCTACAGTTAGGAAGGTGCTCAACAGCTGCTCCGTGGCAACAGGCTTGATCTCTGTCCGCAGGTTAACAAATCTGCCAACCACCAAGGGGGCACGGCGGAAACCCAAAATCCTGGTTTGGAAGGTTGAGGAAGAGAAAAGAAAAATCTTTGGGAATGTACTTTAAATATCAGTCTTAGAACATGACAATCATGGTAAGTGTGTAAAAACGTATTTTGAGTAGGTAGAGCAAGCTCCTTAATTTTTGGAGGTACATATATTTAGGAGTTGGATGTTAAGATGTATACAATTTATTTTAATATACTTCAAAAAGGATAAAGCAAATCGGCAAAATATGAACGATTGTTAAATCTATAGTATATGGGTTCCTTATACTAGCCTCTTAATTTATTTTTTAGAAGATTTTCATAATAAAAACTAAAAATAAATTTTAACAAAGCATTAGAAAACTGAGCCTAAACGCATACACAGGTTCAAAGCTTTGGATGAAATAGGACACCGAAAAAAAAACCTATGCAGACTGATCTGAAATGACAGACCCTTAGGACAACTTAGACATAGACACATTTGAAGACAAAGTTCTCTAATGGCCTAAAAGTATTACCTATAGTTGAATTCAAATCATTTTTTAAAAAATGAATATACACTTACTGAATAAAAGTTGGAGGGGCAGAATTTAGAACAGAGAAAAATAAGAAAATAAAAATCATCCACAATTCTACAATTCTACATACATCATTATAACATGAGCCTTTTCCAATGTCATTAGAAATTCTTTAAAAATGACCATGTAATAAATAATCCATGTTCAGGGTTGTGGACTCTACACTAAATCCAATCTTGGAAAAGCCACAGAATCAGGGAACTCAACAAACTTGTCAAAATAACATAAAAATCAAGAGAACCCCAAGGCAACAGAAGGTAATTTAATCCTAATGTAATGAAGAAACAGTAACCCAGGGTAGAACAGTGTCAGGATGGGAAAGAAGGTTTGACAGGCCAAATAGCAGTCAGCTTAGCACAGAGGGGCAATATTAGAGTGGAGAGTGAGCCTGGCTGGGGTAGACATTAACAGGGGTAAGGGGACGGCCCAGAGAAAATCTTTCAGACTTTGAGATGGGGAAGGGCTTTTAAAAATAAGACCCTGAGTATGACAGTGGTTGAAAGGGAAAGTCTAAGGACAAGTATATTACTACAAGGAAAGCTGAAAAAATGAAACATGGGTCTGTATAACATAGTGAAACTTCATGTAAAATATGAATGTGATATTGCATATATTTTGTTTTACAAAATATAAACAAACTAGAGATGGAAACAAAATAATAGCTATGTGTGGCAGGGGAAGAAGTACAGAGAGAATGAGGTGATGAGGTTTTTTTGGTTTGTCTGTTTTTTGTTTTTTTATTATTATTACTGGAATAATGAAAATGCTCTAATAATGACTTAAGTGATGAATGTACAACTATGTGATTATACCAAATACCAATGATTGTACACTTTGGATGGATTTATGCTTTATTAATATGTATCAATAGGGAAGTGGCTGTGGGTCAACTGATAAGAGTGTCCACCCACCACATGGGAGGTCCAGGGTTCAAACCCAGGGCCTCCTTGACCCGTGTGGAGCTGGCCCATATGCAGAGCTGATGCACGCAAGGAGTGCCATTCCATGCAGAGGTGTCCCCCGCATAGGGGAGCCCCGTGCACAAGGAGTGCACCCCGTAAGGAGAGCAACCCCATGTGAAAAAAATGCAGCCTGACCAAGAGTGGTGCCACACACACGGAGAGCTGACGCAGCAAGATGACACAACAAAAAGAGACACAGATTCCTGGTGCTGCTGACAAGAATGCAAACAGACACAGAAGAATACACAGTGAATGGGCAGAGAGAGCAGACAACAGGGCAGGGAGGGGCAAAGGGGAGAGAAATAAATAAAAATTAAATCTTAAAAAAAAATGTATCAATAAAACTGATTTGTTAAAAAAAAAAACACCAGAAAAAAAAAAGACCCTGAAAACACAAGTCATGAAGTGAAACATTACTATATCTAATTAACATCCAAAATAATAATTTTTATCCAAAGAATACCTTACTCTAAGTTAACAAATAGGCACTATGTGAAAAGATTAGGAGATACTAATTAGGGAAATACAAAATAAAATAATGAAATACTACTTTACATATGCCAAATCAATAAGAATTAGTATGTTGAAAAATATGAAGTATTGGTATGGACATGGGGAAACAAGAATCTTCCTACACTGCTGGTGTTCAGCAGGGGAAAAGGAAAGGGATTAGGGATGAAGAAAAAAAATGAAACAAACAAGATCCTGAAAAGACTGATTTAAGGTGCTATTGAGTGAGAAACAGGATTGACCCATCTCTCTGTCTCTATGTCTTAGAAGGGGTGGCAAAGAATTCCTGACACTATAAACAAACATTTAATCTTTTTTATATCATTAAATGTTTAGGCTGCCACCAGTTTTTTACTATGAAAATCCTATAGCTAAGATCCTTTCGTATAAATCTTTAAATTTCTGACTATTTTGCTATGGTACTCTCGAGAACTATCTTGGAATTTTCCTAGGTATTTGCATAGAAAGGTAGTGACCAAGAAGATTTGAACATTAAGGTTTTTGATACGTAAAGCCAGTTCTTAAAAGACTGAACCAATTAGCAATGCCACAAGAAGCATATATATATTCCTGCCAATGTTGTTTCAATGTATCCTCAATGCACTCCTGCCAAAATGTTTTATCGGGATTTATTTTTGTTTTTGCAGAAATGAGTATTTTATTTTAGAACAAGCACAGGTAGAGTTATTTGTTGAATCTTGGCAGAGAAAGATAATGTCCTTTTGAGATATATTTTTCCCAACTGCAGAAGTTGTTTGTTCAGAGATATGCAGCATATCTCACATGATTGATATCTCTGTCCAATGTCTATAAATTGAAAATGCCCGTTAGCTATTTGATAGCAAAGTAACATTTTTCTAAATCAATTCTCCTAAACTGAAATATGAATGGAAACACCAATTTTATGGGAAAGATTTTTTTTTCTTTAATCTGTGAGTGATTTGATATTAAGGCTTAAAGTTACTTTTAGGTCCTTACTTTTTGTAAATTCTGATTTTCTTAGCAATGTCACTTCATCAATATCCTATAAGGTAGCCATAATATAATATTGACCAGTGGTCCCCAAGATTATTAAAACAAAAAGAAATAAACTATGCTAAAGAAAAACTAATGAATATTCATGCAAATTATTTTGCCTCATCTTCAAAATAATTTTGTGAGAAAATCACGGAGTTTCCACAATTCATCAATAGGGATACTGATATTCTGGGTTTGACAGCTAAAAGTGTAAATTTTCTGATGCCAAATACTTAGCCTGTGGTTCTGAATATTATGAATGAAGACTATTAATATCAGAGATACTAACTATATTTAGTATCTCTATTCTCTGATTTTTGTCATAGGTTTCCTGGAAATCTGTAGTTGCTACAATTTTTAAGTGCTGTTTATGGGTATAGGAGTAATATTCAGGTTTTATACCTTCTTACAAGCAGGTAATATCTGAAGGATAAATATAACAAATATTTTTTGTAAGATCACAGCAAATTTAGAAAACGAAGTAAAAGTTGTACAGTAATTGTATTTTAGAAATGTATTTCATATGTAGTCTATTATATTTCCTAAAATGTAAATCTAAACACTAAACCAGGGAAACGGACTTGGCCCAGTGGTTAGGGCGTCCGTCTACCACATGGGAGGTCCGCAGTTCAAACCCCGGGCCTCCTTGACCCCTGTGGAGCTGGCCCATGCACAGTGCTGATGTGCGCAAGGAGTGCCCTGCCACGCAGGGGTGTCCCCCGCGTAGGGGAGCCCCATGCGCAAGGAGTGCACCCGTAAGGAGAGTCGCCCAGCACGAAAGAAAGTGCAGCCTGCCCAGGAATGGTGCCGCCCACACTTCCCGTGCCGCTGACGACAGCAGAAGTGGGCAAAGAAACAAGATGCAGCAAATAGACACAGAGAACAGACAACTGGGGGGAGGGGCGGAGGGGGAAATTAAAGAAATAAATAAATCTTAAAAAAAAACAAACACTAAACCACATTGCTTTCTAATGACAGTTAACACATTCCCTTTGAAATGTCTTGACATATTTACTAATGCCTTCAAGTCTTATACATAGATAAAAACTATGAAAGATTTACTATGGCCTGAGTTCTGTTGCTTCTCTTTTACAGATATAACGTAAAATATGAATATAAAATATAATCAATATAAAAATCTCCTTGATAAGGATAAAAATATGCATATTAACTAAATTACATAAGTCTCACTTAAAGAAGTACTTATATTATTGTCATGACAAATTTTTGTATTATTTCACAAGCTGGTAGATATGTTACAAAAATCAAATCAATGACAATTTTTACCTTTCTTCAAAATTCTCGTTGATCTTAGAAAAGTTGTCATTGTCAAAGAACTGATGCATCTCTCTGCTGAAAATTAACTGGTAGATCAAAAGCAGGGGAGGTCTCTGTAACATCTGCTATCCCTTAACTAGAATATTTGACTTGGGGGTCGACAGGGTAAAGAAAGATTTACCTTTTGTGTGTGTGTATTAGTCAGCCAAACCGATGCAAAATAGCAGAAATTGGTTGGTTTTTATAAAGGGTATTTATTTAGGGTACGAGCTCACAGATACCAGGCCATAAAGCTTAAGGTACTTCCCTCACCAAAGTCTACATCCACATGTTGGAGCAAGATGGCTGCCGACAGCCTCCAGGGTTCAGGCTTCCTGGGCTCCTCTCTTGCCAGGTCTTGCTTCTCTCCAAGTTCAGGGTTCCTCTCTTCCCAGGACTTGCTACTTTCTGGGCTCAGGGTTCCTCTCTTCCCGGGGCTTGCGTCTCTTTCCTCTGTGTGCTTACTTCCCGGGGCTGCAGCTTAAGACTTCAGCATTAAACTCCAACATCAAAACTCCAACATTAAAAACCCTCAACTCTATCTTTTGCCATGTCTTTTATCTGTGAGTCCCCACCCACCAAGGGGCAGGGACTCAATGCCCTACAGGCACAAGAGGTTTACTTGATGAAGTAATCTTGATTAAGTTTACTTCATCAAGTAAACTTCTGAATCCAATATAATTAATATGGCCAGAGGAGAAGACCAGTTTACAAAATAATCCAATATTTCTTTTTGGAATTCATCAATAACATCAAACTGCTACAGTGTGTGTGGGGTACATGCGTTGCACTTGATGAATACATTTTGGAGCACTGCTACAAAGCATGGATTATAGTTTACATTGCAGTTTACATTTTCTCCCAGTCCATTCAGTGGGTTATAGCAGGATATATAACGTCCTGCATCTGTCCCTGCAATATCATTCAGGACAACTCCAAGTCCCAAAAATGCCCCCATAATACACTTCCTTTTCCCTCTCCCTGCCTTCAGCAACACCCATGGCCACTGTCTCCACATCAATGATATAATTTCTTTCATTGCTAGAGTCACAAAAATTCTATAGTAGAGTATCAGTAAGTCCACTTTATTTTTATTTTTTTAATTCATTTTTTAAATATTACATTAAAAAAATATGAAGTCCCCATATAGCCCCCACCTCCCTCACCCCACTACTCCCCCCACAGCAACATTCTCCTCCATCATCATGACACATTCATTGTATTTGGTGAATACATCTCTGAGTATTGCTGCACCTCATGGTCAATGGTCAACATCATAGACCACACCCTCCCCCGTTCCATCCAGTGGGCCATGGGAGGACCTACAATGTCCAGTAATTGTCCCTGCAGCACCATCCAGGACAACTCCAAGTCCCAAAAATGCCTCCACATCTCATCTCTTCCTCCCATTCCCCATATCCAGCAGCCATCATGGCCACTTTCTCCACACCAATGCCACATTTTCTTTAATTACTAATCACAATAGTTCATGAATAGAATATCAGTAAGTCCACTCTAATCCACATTCTATTCCTCCATCCTGTGGACCTTGGATTGGTTGTGTCCATTCCACATCTATGTCAAGAGGGGGCTTAGATTCCACATGGATGCTGGATGCAATCCTCCTGCTTTCAGTTGTAGGCACTCTTGGCTCCATGGTATGGTGACTGACATTCTTCAACTCCATGTTAACTGAGTGGGGTAAATCCAAAACCAGAGTGTAGGAGCTGAAGTCTGTTGAGGCTCAGGGTCTGGCTATCATATGGTCAGTCCAGAGATTCAGATCCCCCAGGAATATCTTAAACCCCAGCACCAACTATAATTCTGGTAAAGTAACAGGAAAGGCTTGTGAAAAGAGATCACATCTGAGTCCAGCTCCATCACACAGAAACACCAACTCCAAAGAAGGGCCAACTGACATGGCAGTGAACTCCATCTGCCATGACCATAAAACCGGTGGGTCTCTGTAGCCCTCAGAAGAACCAATACCTGGGGTTGTATCTACTTTATCTGTCTCTGGGACTCTGCTCAGGTGTGCATAAGGGCAACCCCTCTGATAAAATCCCAGCTCTTTTTAGAGGCTCACAGCCATATAAACTCATTTGTCTTTTCCATTTCCCCCTTGATTTAGGTCAAAAAGCATTTTTAACTCCTGTTATTATATGTAGGCAGAGATATTCTCCTGGTCAGAGTTGAACCTTTTATTCAAGGTCATTTTCTAGTTATGTCATCAGCTGGTACTTGGCATTGATCCCTTGGCACCAGGGAGGCTCATCCCCAGGAGTCATGTCCCACGCTGAGGGGAATGCAACGAATTTACATGCTGAGTTTGGCTTCGAAACTGGCCACATTTGAGCAACACAGAGGCTCTCAGGAGGTAACTCTTAGGCACACTGCTGCTCTAGGCCTTGTTCTTATTTCAGATGCACAGGCTCACAAGCATAGCCATTAGTATCAGGGGCTCATTGTTGGACTTTCATTCTTTTTTGGTCTTTGCCATTGCACTTGGGGGATTGTGTTGCTGTTCCTTTAGCGACTGTGATAGAGCTCCCCTGGCTAGAATCTCAGCACTCCCTCAGTTTTTGTTTTAATTGTTTCCACTATGAAAATATCCAAACATTTTTATGTACCCTGGAAATATGCTGTGTAGAACTCCCTGCCAACCATGTGTCCTCTGTCAATAACATCCCACACTAGTATTCCTTTGCTGTCCTTGTTAAACCTCTCTGTGATCCAAAACTTCCTGAAAAGTGAAGCCCAATATATTGCCAGGTTCCCTTAATAGTAAAAGGGAATATAGCGATGAGCTTACAAGTTAGATATAGAATACATAATAATTTGGAAAAATTCTACATCCTATCTTTTTCTTTCCTTTTTTCTAATTATTAAGCTTATCTTCACAAGAGTCTTAGATCACAGTAATTCATATATACAATATACAGTACTCCCTCATATCCAACATAAAACCTTTTCCCTTCCACAGCAATCTTTTAACATATTCATACCATATTTACTGAAACTGATGTACAGATATTGAGACAATAGCTTTCAAACAAGGTAACATTTGTGTTTACATTGTGGTTTATATTTTAGACTATACAATTTTCTAAATTTTTAATTATCTTATGTTTTACATTATGATTTACATTTTAGCCTATCAGGCCCTATATATTTTGTAAGTCCACTTTAATCCATATTTTATCCTCCACTCAGAGAAACCTGGGATGGCGACGCCCACTCTACTTCTCAACTGAGATGGGGCTTTGATCCCACATGGCTGCTGGATGGGACTCTTGTGCCCACAACTGTAGACTCACTCAGTTCTGTGGTATGGTGGCTGTCCATACTCAACTTCTCCAGGTCAGCTGACTTGGGTAAGTCCAACAAACTGGAGAGTAGGTGCTGCAACACCGCTGAGGCTCAGAGCCCAGCTGTCACATGGACAACCAGAGACTCAAGTTTCCTGGGCATACACCAACCCAGGGCTAACCAGAGGTTCAATAAAAGGGACAGAGAAGGCACGCATAGGGAAGTCCCATCTGAGTCCAACTCCATCACACTCAGGAGCACAAATTCTAAAGTAGGGCCCACTGGCAAGGCACCAAACTCCAGAGCCATCTGCCATGATCTTAGGACCTGGGTGTCTCCATAATCCTAAGGAACACCACTACCTGGGGATGTATCTACTTTGGCTTCTATGAGATCCTGCTGAGACGTGAGTAAGTGTGACTCTTCTGATGACCTCCTGGCTAATTTTGAAGTCTCTTAGCCACATAAACTCATTTTTCTTTATCATTTCCCCCTTTTATTCAAGGTCTTTTTCCAGTTGCATCACCAGCTGGTGCTTGGTAGTAATCCCTCAGCACCAGGGAAACTCATCCCTGGGAGTCATGTCCCACCCTGAGTGGACGGTAATACATTTATATGCTGAGTTTGGCTTAGAGAGTGACCACATTTGAGCAACACAGAGGCTCTCAAGAGGTAACTCTTAGGCACCCTGCAACACTAGGACAAGTTGAAATTTCAAGCACAACAGGTTCATAAACATAGTCATCAGTACCAAGGGCCCATCATTGGGCCATCCATCTTCATTGGTCATTGCCCTTGCACGTGGGGGACTGTTGCTGTTCCACTGGGGAATGTGGCGGAGCTCCCCACAATGGGAACCCAGCACAACCTCAATCGTCATGTGAAACTCCACCCACTGTGTCAATATCCAACAACCATCTGAATATATCTATATACCCTATATGCATGCCCAGGCAGACTCCCTCCCATGCGGAGTCATTGAGACACCCCACACCAATGCTCCTCCCCTGCCACAGCTGAACCCCTCTGTGATCCAAAACTTCTTCAGAAATGAAGCCTAATATATTACCAAATTCAATTAATAGGAAAATGAAATAGCAATGATAGGTTTAAACATTAGACATAAAATACATAATAATTTAGAAAAAGTAAAATAAAGTAAAAAAAATCGGGGTATAAAAAAATGAATAATATTATACAAAAAATTTTTTTTGACAATTTGCCCTTGAGCATTGTAGTAGGTGTTGTCTTGTATGGAGAGTGGCAAGTCAATCTCTTCCATTTCTTCCTCAGTGTCTTATCTCGTTTTTTTTTTTTAATCACTGCCTTTTTCGAGAGGTGAAAACAGTATCTCATTGCTTCCACTGGATATTTTTTACATACTTCTCAATTTTTATTTATTTTAAAGATATTTAAGTTACTTAAATGTTACATAAAAAATATAGGAGGTCCCATATGCCCCGCTCCCTAGACTTCCCACATTTTCCCACACTAACAACATCCTTCATTAGTATGGTACATTTTTTACAACTGATAAACCCATTTTGGAGCATTGTCACTAAGCATGGATAATACATTTTTTTCTTCCCCTCCTCCTTCTGTTCCCCTGCCCTGTTGTTTTTGCTGTCTGTGTCCATTCACTGTGTGATCTTCTATATCTATTTCTGTTTTTTTCTTCTCTTGTCTTTCTCCTCTAGGATTCACCAGGATTCAATCCTGGTGACCTCTGATGTGGAGAGAGGTTCCCTGTCAATTGCGCCACCTCAGTTCCTGGTCTCTGCTGCACTACACATTGACTCTCCCCTTCATCTCTCTTTTTGTTGCATCATCATCTTGCTGCGTGACTCACTTGCACAGGCACTGGGTCGCTGCACGGGCACTTGACTCACCACATAGGCACTTGCTCACTGCACGGGCATTGGCTCACCAGGCAGGCACTCATGTGGGCACTTGGCTCACAGCATGGGCACTGGCTCACCATGTGGGCAATGGCTCACCACGTGGGCACTCGCGTGGGCACTCGGCTCACTGCACAGGCACTGGCTCACCATGTATGCACTGGCTCACCATGTGGGCACTCATGTGGGCACTCGGCTCACCATGAGGGCACCCACATGGGCACTTGGCTCGCCACATGCACTCGGCTCACCGTGTGGGCACTCAGCTCACCATGTGGGCACTGGCTCACCACCCAGGCATGCTTTCTCTTCTTCTTTTACACCAGGAGGTTGCAGGGATGGAACCCAGGTCCTCAAATATGGCAGGCAGATGTCTTATCACTTGAGCCACATTCACTTCCCTGGATTATAATTTACATTGTAGTCTACACTCCTGCACATTTTTGTAAGTTATTATAAGATATATATGGACTATATCTGTCATTGCAATGTCATTCAGGACAATTCCCAAGTCCCAAAAATGCCCCCAAATTACACCTATTTTTCCTTCTCCCTCTCCTGAGAACCTCCAGTGACCACTGCCTCCACATCAATGATAAAAGTCCTCCCATTGCTAGAATCACAATAAGTCTATAGTAGAATAACAGTAAGTCTACTCTAGTCCATTGTTCATTCCCCAATCCTGAGGATTCTAGGGGGTGATGCCCACTCCACCTCCAATTGATAGGGGACTTAGATCCTGTGAGGCAGGCAGATGGGACTATCTTGCTTGCAGTTGCAGACTCTCTCTGTTCCTTGAGATGGTTTTTGTCCATCATCCTCTCCTTGTTAGTTTTCCTGGGTGAGTCCAATGAACTGGAGAGTAGCTGTTCGTAATCTGTTTAGGTTCAGGACCCAACTGGTACATGGACAGCCCAAAGATTTAAGTCTCCTGGATGTATAGAACGGGCAGAAGAGTCATTTGTAGGGAAACCACAACTGAGTCCAACTCTGTGACAGTAAGGAGCATAAATTCCAGAGTAGGGCCCACTGGCAGGGCACCAAACTCCTGAGCAGTCTGCCCTGTCTGTAGTGTCTGGATGTCTCCAGAGTCCTCAGGAGCCCCACTATTTGAGGCAATATTTACTTTGGCAGTCAATGAGATCCTGCTGAGTCATGCATAAGCGTAATCTCTGGAATGACCCCCCAACTCATGTTGAAGTCTCTTAGCCATATAAACTCATCTGTCTTTACCCTTTCCCCCTTTTGGTCAATGTCATTTACCAGTTGCACTACTAGTTGGTGCTTGGTAATAATCCCTTGGTGCCAGGGAGGCTCATCCCCAAGTGTCATGTCCCATGCTGGGGGAAGGTAATACATTTATATGCTGGGTTTGGTTTAGAGAGAGGCCACATTTGGGCAACAAGGAGGTTCTCAGAAGGTAACTCTTAGACACCCTATAATACTAGGATAAGTTTCAAAATCAAAAGTGAAAGTTCGTAAGTACAGTCATCAATATCAGGGGCCCGACAATGGTTCATTCTCCTTCAGTAGTCATTGCCCTTATACTCAGGGAATTCTTGCTGTCCCATTAGAGAATGTGACAGAGCTCCCCAAGAGGGGAATTCGATATTCTTAGGGTTACTGTGTGAATCTCCATCCACCGTGACAATGCCCTTGTATTAGTCAGGCTTCTCTATGGAAACAGAATCAAAGAGATATCTGTCGATGATAAGAGATTTTATCAGAGTCTCTCAGGCAACCACGGGGATGCACAAGTCCAAGTTCTACAGGCAGGCTGCAATCGGGGACTCCAAAGAAAGTCCAATGGGGAAGCGGGTTTGGCTCAACTGATAGGGCATCCGCCTACCACGTGGGAGGTTCAGGGCTCAAACCCAAGGCCTCCTGGCCCGTGTGGTGAGCTGGGCCACGCGCAGTACTGATGCGCATAGAGTGTTGTGCCACTCAGGGGTGTCCCCCATGTAGGGAAGCCCCACACACAAGGAATGCACCCTGCAAGGAAAGCCACCCTGCATGAAAAAAGCACAGACTGCCCAGGAGTGATGTCATATACACGGAGAGATGACACAGCAAGATGACACAACAAAAAGAGACACAAATTCCTGGTGCCGCTGACAAGAATACAAGCAGACACAAGAGAACACACAGTGAATGGTCACAGAGAGCAGAAAACGGGGGGACGGGGGGGAGAGGAGAGAAATAAAAAATAAATCTTTAAAAACAAAAGAAAGTCCAATGAAGGTCCTTGATGAGTTCTGGGAGAAGTTGACTGTCCAAAGACGAGCTGGGAAAACTCTCACTCAATGCTGGAATCGCTGCCCCTTTGAAGGCATTCAACTGATTGGATAAAGTGTCACCCATTGCTGATGGCACTCTCCCTGACTGATGTAATTGTAATCAGCTATCTATGATTTACCACTGCAGTAATGTCAATGGTGACTAAAGTCCATAAATGCCCTTGTATTACAATTACCAGGCCGAGACGACGCATTAACCTAACCATCACGGTCTACCCCTTGTCAACTCGGCAACCATACACATTACCATAAACCGTATTTACTCTGTAAATAAAAACAATAACAGATATGCATATATATATATATTTGTGCCTAACAATGTTCAACTCTCCTGGGTACAACCAGAAACGCATTGATTCCCTACAGAATAGGGTACAAGTTCTTGGGTAATATTCACTCTTAAACTTGCCATTCTCAAATATTATGACATGAAACTGATACAACTTGTTATGATAAGGGAAAAGGTTGGGGAAGAAGACAAAGAAATTTGTTTTGTATACATATACAATCACAATCATAATGAAACAAGGCAGAAAGAATGAAACAAGGCAGAAAGAGTCTTGACCACTCCAGTCCTTGTTTCTGTAACTGGTCACATGGTCAAAGCTCATATTTATCACTACCTTCTTCCATTACCCATTTCACATTTCTATTACCCTCAGCAAGCACTTCAGCTGGCCATGGTTCTTTGCCTGGTAGGGTGACCCAAACTTTCATTCCTGAAGATTCTGGGCCATTGTTAGACCTGCTTGGATTAGGTTGCTGCAATTTTCCATTGACTTTAATCAGAAGGCATGACAATACTAGGAGATGGCCTAGAGGATCACCTGTATTCCAGGCAAACTCTTCTTTACCCCCATTATGTAGATGCAGTCCTATTTCCCCTTGATAGTCAGGATTAATCACCCTAGCCAATACAGTAATTCTCTTCTTTGCCTTTGGATTCAGAGTTAAGAAGGGCCCAAAGTGGCCAGGAGGTAGTCTTAACTTCCAGTTCAATGGAATCATTGTTGTGTTTCCTTGAGCAGCACTTCTCCTTTTGGGACTAACACCTGTAGACCAGCAGAGTTTGAGGTTTCAGGGACAGGAAGCAAAAATTTTCCTAGTTGGTCACTAGGGATAACAGTGAGTGGTGCCACTCCCATTTCCACCCCCTGATTCCTGGACTCATGGATCCTGCTTATGGGAGAAACAGCACCATAGAGTGGATGCTGATTTAGAGCATACCCAGTCTCCTGGAAAACACTGCCCCACCCTGCGAGGTATTGCTACCTAGCTGATACCGTAACTGAGTCTTCAAAAGGCCATTCCACCATTCTATCAATCCAGCTGCTTTGGGGAGATGGGGAACATGGTAAGACCAGTGAATTCCACAGGCATGTGCCCATTCTCGCACATCACTTGCTGTGAAATGGGTTTCTTGATCGGAAGCAATGCTGTGTGGAATGCCACGGTGATAAATAAGACATTCAGTAAGTCCACGGATGATAGTTTTGGAAACATTGCATGCAGGAAATGTAAACCCATATCCAGAGTATGTGTCTATTCCAGTTAAAACAAACTGCTGCCCCTTCCATGGTGGAAGTGGTCCAATGTAGTCAACCTGCCACCAGGCAACAGGCTGGTCACCTCAAGGAATGGTGCCATATTGGGTGCTGAGTGTGGGTCTCTGCTGCTGGCAGATTGGGCACTCAGCAGGGGTGGCTGTAGCCAAGTCAGCCTTGGTGAGGGAAAGTCCATGTTGCTGAGTCCATGCTTAAAATCCATCCCTACCTCCATGGCCACTTTGCTCATGAGTACAATGGGCAATGACAGGAGTGGCTGAGGAAAGAGGCTGAGCATTAGCCAAAGAGGAGGTTATCTTATCCACTTTATTAAAATTTTCCTCTGCTGAAATAACCCTCTGATGAGGAGTCACGTGGAACACAAATATTTTCATGTTTTTTGCCTACTCAAAAAGGTCTATCCAGATTCCTCTTTCCCAGACCTCTTTGTCACCAATTTTCCAATCATGTTTCTTCCAATTCCCTGACCATGCAGCTAAATCACTGGCAACAACCCATGAATCATTGTACAAACACACCTCTGGCCATTTCTTCTTCCAAGCAAAATGAACAGCTAGGTGCACTGCTCAAAGTTCAGACCACTGGGAGGATTTGCTCTCACCACTATCCTTCAGGGATGTCCCAGAAAGGGGCTGCAGTACTACAGCTGCCCACTTTCAGGTGGTAACAGCATATCATGCAGAACCATCTGTAAACCAGGCCTTAGTTTTCTAATCCTCATTCAACTGATTGTAAGGGACTCCCCAAGAGGCGAAAGCTGTGGGCTGGAAAAGAGAAGGTTAACATGGCAGGGCTGGGGACCTGGGCATTTGGGCTATTTCCTCATGTAACTTACTTATGCCTTAAGGACCTGTTTGAGCCCTATCTCGTATATACCACTTCCACTTTATTATGGAGTGCTGCTGTGCACACCCAACTTTATGGTTTGGTGGGTCAGACAATACCCAGCTCCTGATAGGCAACTCGGGTCAAAGTAACTTGATGGCCCATGGTTAAGAGTTAAGTCTCTACTAAGGCCCAGGAGCAGGACAAAAGCTGTTCTTTAGAAGGAGAGAAGTTATCTGCAGAGGATGGCAGGGCTTTGCTCCAAAATCCTAAGGGTCTGCATTGTGATTCTCCTACAGGGGCCTCCCAAAGGCTCCAGACAGCATCTCTATTTGCCACTAAAACTTTCAGGACCATTGGATCTGCTACATCATACGGCCCAAGAGGTAGTGCAGCTTACACAGCAGCCTGGACTTGTTTCAGAGCCTCCTCTTATTCCGGTCCCCAATCAAAACTAGCAGCTTTTCTGGTCACCCAGTAAATGAACTGGAGTAGCATACCCAAATGAGGAATGTGTTGTCTCCAAAATCCAAAGAGACCAACTAAGCACTGTGCCTCTTTTTCAGTCATGGGAGGGGCCAGATGCAACAGTTTATCCTTTACTTTAGAAGGGATATCTCGATATGCTCCACACCACTGGACACCTAGAAATTTCACTGAGATAGAAGGACCCTGTACTTTGGTTGGATTTATCTCCCATCCTCTTTCATGCAAATGCCTTACTAATAAGTCTAGAATCTTTGCTACTTCTTGTTCACTAGGTCCAATAAGAATGATATAATCAATATAATGTACCAGTGTGATAGCTTGTGGGAGGGAGAGATGATCAAGATCCCTGCAGAAATGCCTTCCCCCCAGCGTGGGACATGACACCCGGGGATGAGCCTCCCTGGCACCGAGGGACCACTATCAACTACCAACTGATGATGCAACTGGAAAATGACCTTATACGGAAGGTTCAATGTGGATCAGCAGAATATCCCTGTCTACATAAAATAACATGACTTTAAAATGCTGTTTGACCTAAAGTAAGGGGGAAATGGAAAAGAGAAATGAGTTTATATGGCTACGAGTTTCTAAAAAAGAGTCTGGAGGCTGGCAGAAGGATTGCCCTCATGCACAACTGAGCAGAGTCAGAGAGACAGATAAAGCAGATACAACCCCCAGATATCGGTTCCTTCGAGGGCTAAAGAGACCCATGGGAGTTATGGTCATGGCCGATGGGGTTAAATACCAGGTCAGATGGCCCCTTTTTGGAACTGGTGTTTATGTGTGATGAATCTGGACTCAGATGGAATCTTCCTTCATAAGACTTTCATGCTAAGGTGATGGAGGTGCAGTTAATGTTGGGGTTTAAGATATATTTAGCAGATTTGAATCTCTGGACTGACAATGTGATAGCCAGGTCCTGAGCCTCAACAGACTCCAGCACCTACAATATGATTTATTGGACTTATCACACTCAGCTAAGATGGAGTTGAAGAAGGACAACCACCACACCATGGAGCCTAGAGTGATTACAACTGGAAGTGGGAGGATTGCATCCAACATCCATGTGGAATCTGAGCCTCCTCTTGACATAGAGGTGCAATGGACACAACCAATCCAATGTCCACATAGAAGAGGTGGCATTGGATTGGGAAAAGTGGACATGGTGGCTGATGGGTATGGGGAAAGGCAGGAAGAGATGAGAGGTGGAGGCGTCTTTGGGACATGGAGCTGCCCTGGATGGTGCTTCAGAGGCAATCACCGGACATTGTAAATCCTCACAGGGCCCACTGGATGGAATGGAGGAGAGTATGGGCCATGATGTGGACCATTGACTATGAGGTGCAGAGGTGACCAAAGATGTACTTACCAAATCCAATGGATGTGTCATGATGATGGGAACGAGTGTTGCTGGGGGGGGGGAGAGGTGGGGTGGGGGGGGTGGGGTTGAATGGGACCTCACATATATATTTTTAATGTAATATTATTACAAAATCAATAAAAAAAAATGTAAAAAAAAAAAAAAAAAAAAAGATCCCTGCAGACAATATTATGACGTAGGGCTGGAGGGGTGATATACCCGAGACAGGACAGTGAAGGTATACTGCTGGCTTTGCTAGCTGAAAGCAAACTGTTTATGGTGGTCCTTACTAACAGCAATTGAGAAAAAAGCATTTGCCAAATCAACAGCTACATACCAGGTACCAGGAGATGTACTGATTTGCTCAAGCAATGATATCACATCTGGGACAGCAACTGCAATTGGACTCACTACCTGGTTAAGTTTAGGAGAATCTACTGTCATCCTCCAAGATCCACCTGTTTTGTGTACAGTCCAAATAGGAGGGTTGAATGGGGATATGGTGAGAATCACCACCCCTGCATCCTTCAAATCCTTGACAGTGGCACTAATTTCTGCAATCCCTCCAGGAATCTGATATCACTTTTGGTTTACTATTTTGCTAGGTAGGGGCAGTTCTAGGGGCTTCAATTTGGCCTTTCCAACCATAATAGCCCTCATTCTACAAGTCAGAGATCCAGTGTGGGGATTCTGCCAGTTACTGAGTATGTCTCTTCCAATTATGCATTCTGTAACTCAGAGAATAACTTCAGAATGCGTGTGGGGATCCACTGGACCAACTGTGAGATGGACCTGAGCTAAAACTCCATTAATCACCTTACCTCCATAAGCTCTGACTTTGCCTGGTGGACCACAGTGATGTTTTGGGTCTTCTGGAATTAATGTCACTTCTGAGCCAGTGTCTAATATTCCCCAAAATGTCTGATCATTTCCTTCTCCCCAGGGCACAGTTATTATGGAAAAAGGCCATCAGGTCTCCTTGGGGAAGGGTAAGAGGAAGATTAAGAGCATAAACTTTTGGCAGTTTCACAGGATCTTTCCCTAAGGGACCTGGCCTTCTCCTCATTCAAGGGGCTTGGGGTCTGTAAACTGTCTCGAGTCTGGGAATTGATTAAGGAGCTGTGATTCTCTGTGTCTATAATTTGAGTTAGGATTTTGTTCACTCAACCTAGAACTCTTCTGTTTATATAGATCCAGAAGAAATTTAGTAGACTGTCCATCTATTTCACTTCCGGTACTCCATGATGTATTAGCCAACGCCATAACGCTATGCGTAGACTATTTTGAGTGCTTTTATGAATTTGCCTTTCATTGCAGTAGCCACGTCCACCTTGTCTTTGGTGATTAACTGCCAATATTTGACTTCTACTGGACTGACATCTGATCATCCCCATAATGGATAAGGATTCTAATTCCTTTACAGCCCTGCCTACAGTAATGTCTGCACTACAGAGAAGAGCAACCACAGAGCTCTTCAAGAAAGATGGAGTTAGTCTTACAAATTTATTCCTCACAGTCCTGGTTAAAGGTGTGTCCCCTGGACATTCCTGGGGTAGATGGGCAGGTCTCAAACAGTAAATCCATTCTAGCATTCCAATCTCTCTAAGCCTTTGAATTCCCTCTTTTACTGTATACCAGGGCAAATTGGGCATCTCAACCTCAGACATGGTAGGCCATCTTTTGGTCCATGTTTCTTTCAGCTTCTCGAACAGACTGTTAGAGCCCTTTCTAACCCCTCGAGCTACAGCACTGAATCCAGAATTTCTGCTTAGTGGGCCCATATCAATAAATTCAGCCTGAATCTAACTTTATATTCCTTCCATCATTATCCCATACCCTTAGTATCCATTCCCACACAGACTCCCCTGATTTCTGTCTATATAAGTTGGAAAACTCATGCAGTTCTTTCAGAGTATACCTTACTTCCTCATGGGTCACACTTTGCATTTTACCTTTGGGGGCTTGTTGTGATTTTAGTCTAGTAATAGGTCTCGAAGACAGGAGAGGTGGTAGGGGTGGGTAAGGAGGATTAGAAATACTTTGCAAGCTACTGACGTTGGGGCATTTCTTTGCATTTTCTTCTGATGAGAAAGGATTAATCACTTCAGGCAGGGGTTGGAAGGCAGTTTTCACAGGTCAGGCTGACAGCTGGGCAATGCAAGCTGGAGTTTGACTGGTACCTGCCTCAGAGCTGGAAGGAGGTCCAGGCTCCCTGGGGCAGGCCAGAGGCTGGATGATACAAGGTTGGCAAGGTGTGGTGTCCACAGGGCAGGTCATGGCAGGCTTATCTGGTAAAGTCTCAGCAGAATTCAGGGTTCCAATGTCCCCACCAATATTATCATCACCCCATATGACTCCACCCCAATTCTCTGAGTTCCACTTTTTTCTAATCAATGCCTTTGCTTTAACTGGAGAAATCCTGCAGGGTTGAGATTTTAGTTTCCTTTGTAACTCTGCTACTTGTACAAATGGAGTCTGAGTTTGGTTCTCAGATATTTCAAGCTGTGACTATAGAAGACAAGATTTTCTTTCAGAGGACACATAGAAACTTTCACATCATTCATGTGGTATTTGTGTTTCAAATTTGAAGCTTTTAACTCATCTCTTTTTTTTTTAAGATTTATTTATTTATTTCTCTCCCCCTCCCCCCCCAACCCCGGTTGTCTGTTCTCTGTGTATATTTGCTGCGTCTTCTTTGTCCGCTTCTGTTGTCATCAGCGGCACAGGAATCTGTGTTTCTTTTCCTTGCATCATCTTGTTCTGTCAGCTCTCCGTGTGTGCAGTGCCATTCCTGGGCAGGCTGCACTTTCTTTCACGCTGGGTGGCTCTCCTTATGGGGCACACTCCTTGCGCGTGGGGCTCCCCTACACGTGGCAGGGCACTCCTTGCGCGCATCAGCACTGCACATGGGCCAGCGGCACACGGGTCAAGGAGGCCCGGGGTTTGAACTGCGGACCTCCCATGTGGTAGATGGACGCCCTGACCACTGGGCCAAGTCCGCCGCCTCATCTCTTTCTTTTGTAACAGTATCTAGAGTATCTAGGAGGAGCCAGTCAACATCACAGTAACTTTTGACTCCACAAAACTCTGTTAAGATGTTGAAAACACTCTCACTCCGATCCTTGCTTCTTATAAGCGTGGAAGGAGGGGAATCTGGTGAAGATATTTTGCCCATCTTGACTGCCACCTCAAGCAATGGACTGTTAGCAGCCTCTTCATTATTGGAAAAGAGTCATTAGTACCCTTGACTCCAATTACAGTAGAAAGCCAATTGCAAAACTCCCAGAACCACCTCAGGCATCCCATTTTAAGACTCTGTTTCTCAAGAAACACTCTCGGTACCAAGCTACATTAGTCAGGGTTCTCTATGGAAACAGAATCAACAAGAGATACCTGTCAATAGTAAGAAATTTTATCAGAGTCTCTCAGGTGACCATGGGGATGCACAAATCCAGGTTCCGCAGGCAGGCTGCAACCAGGGGCTCTGATGAAAGTCCAGTGAAAGTTATTGACGAGTTCTGGGAGACACTGGCTGTCCGAAGACAAGCTAGGAAATTCTCACTCAATGCTGGAATCACTTCCCCTTTTAAGGTATTCAACTTATTGGATAAAGCGTCACTCATTGCTTATGGCAATCTCCCTGACTGATGTAACTGTAATCAGCTATCTATGATTTATCACTGCAATAAAGTCAATGGTGACTAAATCCATAAATGCCCTTGTATTACAATTAGCCCAGTGCTTCCTTGAGAAAACAACTGGGCACAATTACCTGGCTGAGTCAACACATTAGCCTAACCATCACAGCCCTCCACTGGATTTTTTATTACTGGGAAGCATGAACTTTCTCCCCATATTTATTAGCAAATGAGTTTCCTATTCAGAGAAATACTTGTGTCATTTGCCCATTTTTCTACTAGAGTTTTGAGATTTGTATAGATTTGTATAAGCATTTATATAAGACTAGTAATACCTAGATTACATTAGATGCAAATATTTTCTCCTAGTTTATTGTGTGCTTTGAAATTTTTGTTTGATCTTTGTGAAATACAAGTTAATTTTTTTAATTATCAAGACTACTGAACTTTCCTTGGAGATTTTTTATTATAGCTTTTATGCTTAGAAAATTCTTCCTAATCCAGAGAAAAGACAAAAATTTACCTTTATTTTATTCTGGTTTCTTTATAAGGTCATTTTTTAAAAAATATTTTTAAAAATTTTCCTTCCCCTCCCCCTCCCTGCCCTGCTGTTTTTGCTCTCTGTGTCCATTAGCTTGTGATCTTCTGTATCTATTTCTCTTTTTGTCTTCTTCTCTTGTCCTTCTCTAGGATTCACCAGGATTCGATCCTGGGGCCTCTGATATGGAGAGAAGTTCCCTGTTGATTGCATCACCTCATTTCCTGGTCTCTGCTGCACTTTACCTTGACTCTCTCCTTCATCTCTCTTTTGTTGCATCATCATCTTGCTGCGTGACTCACTTGCGTGGGCACTGGCTCACCATGCAGGCACTCAGCTTGCCATGCAGGCATTCAGCTTGCCATGTGGGCACTGGTGCACTGTGTGGGTACTGGCTCACCACGCGGGCACTGGCTTACCACACAGGCACTGGCTCACCATGTGGGCACTCGTGTGGACACTAGACTCACCACACAAGCACTCACGTAGGCACTCGGCTCACCGCACGGGCACGCAGCTTGCCACACAGGCATGCTTTCTCTTCTTCTTTTTCACCAGGAGTCCCCAGGGATCGAACCAGGTCCTCCCATATGGTAGGCGGAGGCCTTATCACTTGTGCCACATCCACTTCCCGTGAATTTCTTTTAAAGTCTGACAATATGTCCTGATGACAGAGCTGGTTAGAAGAGTAAACAGGATACCAGATGGATGAGCTACAAAATTCCTGATTAGAAACTTGCTGGAAAAAAAAATTATTTTCCTAATAAACTAATTAACTTAGAATTCATATCTATTTTCCTTTTGGAATTATTCTGGTTTTTGAAGCTGTGCATATTTTATGAGAAGGACAATAAAATTCATTATATATATCATCTGTATATATTTCTAGAATATGGGGAGAAGTCAGTATTACATAAATTAAATTAAGGGATTTGTTCTCAAACTCTGGTTTGCATCCTGCCATATTATTTACCGGGAATGTCTTCACTTATGATAACTGACAGAGGGTATGCCAGGAATTAAATGACTTGGAAAAACCTGGAGTTAAAGTTATTTTGATATTCCTGGTGCCACCCTAATTATAATGAGCTCATAAAAATTTAACAGAACAAGTCAATCAGTTATTAAAAGAGGCAGTAAGTCAGAGTTACTAGCATTGCACCCTTCAGAAGTCCACAAGGCCTTTCCAAGAGAGATTGTTTTTAAATGAAACAAAGCAAATAAAACCCACTGTGATTGCACATACCTGTCCAAATGAAAGGCTGCTACCTCTGCGTTGTGTCGATCATAACCAGCATATGGTTCCCCTTCTACCACGTAATCTCGGCTATACCTGCAGAGTGAATGTGAAGCACAGCTGTAGTCATGAATTACATCAGTACCAGAGGTGACAGCACAAGAGGAAGAATATAAACTTTAGTAAGCCTGAGATTCTGCTCAAGACACATTCTCTGTCAATCTTGAGAACAATTCCTGTATTAGCACAAACCACTGAGGTGAAGAAGAGGTAGAGAAGAAAACTAGAATTCGCGATCTACCTCAACAATCATCCTATGAATAAATAATGGAAGATGTTATTTTTACCCCTCTAATGGGGTTTCAGTGTTGCTGACACTGGTTTAATTAGAACCACAGATTATTTTCTGGAAGGCAAGGACCATCATTGTACCCCCAGCACAATGTTGAGCCTTTAGCAGATGCTTAATAAATGTATACTGAAATGTTCATTACACTGAACTGAAGAAATGAAGGAAAACATGTAATGAAAATTTTAGCTTACCAGAATGGCTTATAAGAAAAGTTTGAATCTCTTGGGAAAAGTGGTCCTGAGAGTCCTCATTTTTGTTAATGAGTAGGAAAGAGTATTTTTCTAAAAAGCTGTTTGAAAGCTATTCTTTTTCTCTCTTTTTAAGTTTATGATGATATAGTGGAAGGAATACTGATTGTTAGTGACAGCTGGGCATAGCTTTGTCATACCTGACTATGTAATCTTCTCTTCTCTGGATCTCAGATTCCTTATTACATCATGAGGGACTGGGCTAGGAAGTTATCTCTAGTCACAAAAAAAGATTATTTTAAATCTGTTAATTGGGAAGGTAAAAAGTTAATTCACCTATGACCTGTACTGCTCACCAGACTTACAATTCCTGAATTAAAAGGAGGCCTATTAGGGTTTACCAGGGAACAGTGGACTGAAGTGTAAAAGAGCAGCTCCACTAAAAACACCCAGATTTCCACTGCTGAAGCAGCTATGAGGCAGTGGAAAGCAGTACTATAAGAGGCAGTGACCTTCAACTCAAATGCCCTGAGAATATAAAATGAAACACTGTTATGTCTAAAGAACATCTTCAGGGCCAAATGATGAAATATTTATGTTAGAAGACAGCCTCACATCATCATCAGAAATTGGTTGGACACCAATTTCTTCTCAAATGTATTTTTGTTTGTTTGTTTCTAGTGTCAAAGGACTATATAGGCTCCCTCCAAACTGAAAGTCTCAATTTTTAAATATGACTGCAGCAAAAGCTGACACTATTCAAGGACAACTCTCTCTACTACAGTTATGGGCCATATGTAAAGCTAGGGGACAGTCCTTGAATACTTTAGTAGGATTCCTGCAGAGCCACAGGAAGATGTGTGTTGACTAGCAGTGCTTTCCTTTCAGTGTTAACATCAGAGAGCTTTCAAAGCCATCTAAAGACTGCTTGGAGTGAAATGTAAAATACTGGAGGAATTCAGGAACTTTGGGGGTTGGGGTTAGAGTGAAGAGGAATGGAGAGAAAGAAAAGGAAAAAGCCTAAGAATCAAAAACAAGGTGAAGATGGCTAACCACCACACCAGGGAACCAAGAGTGCCTACAACTAAAGCAGGAGAATTCCATCCATCAGCCATGTGGGATCTAAGCCCCCTCTCGATTTAGAGATGGAATGGATCTCACCATCCCATGGTCCACAGGATGGAGTAATAAAATATGGATTAGAGTGGACTTACTGGCATTCTACTATAGAACTATTGTGACTCTAGCAATGGAAGAAACTGTATCACTGATGTGGAGATAGTGGCCACAGTAGTTGCTGAGGGCAGGGAAAAGGAGGAAGAGATGTGATGTGTGGGCATTTTCGGGACTTGGAGTTATCTTAAATGATATTTTAGGGTCAGATGCTGGACATTATATACCCTGCCATAATCCACTGAATGGTCTGGGGGAGAGTGTAAACTAGAATGTAAACTATAATCCATGTGGTCCAGCAGTGCTCCAAAATGTATTCACTAAATGCAATGAATGTGCCACAGTGATGAAAGAGGTTGTTGATGTGGGAGGAATGGGGGTGTGGGGTCTGGGGTATATGGGAACCTCTTTTATATATATATATATATATATTTTTTTTTTTAAAGATTTATTTTTATTTATTTAAGTCCCCTCCCCTCCCCCGGTTGTCTCTTCTCTGTCTATTTGCTGTGTCTTGTTTCTTTGTCCGCTTCTGTTGTCGTCAGCGGCACAGGAAGTGTGGGCGGCGCCATTCCTCCGCAGGCTGCTCCCTCCTTCGCGCTGGGCGGCTCTCCTTACGGGTGCACTCCTTGCGCGTGGGGCTCCCCTACGCGGGGGACACCCCTGTGTGGCACGGCACTCCTTGCGCGCATCAGCACTGTGCGTGGGCCAGCTCCACACGGGTCAAGGAGGCCCGGGGTTTGAACCGTGGACCTCCCATGTGGTAGACGGATGCCCTAACCACTGGGCCAAAGTCCGTTTCCCTCTTTTATATTTTAATGTAACATTTTTTTGTGATCTATGTATCTTAAAAAAAAAAACAGACAAAATGAAGAACTCAGTGAAAATTTAATAAAAAAAAAAAAGAAAGAACTGCACCAGAGTCAGAAAGCCTGGATCTTTAGCTCATGTTTTGACTGTGTGAGAAATGGAAAGTCAGATAACTCTCTGGGTCCCCTATTCCTCATCTGTAAAACCAATAGTGGCCTAGCTGATCTCCAAGGTCCCTTTCAGTGCTTCTTAAACTCATGCATTCACTCCTACCCACTTATAGGTCCCTGCCATCTTGTTCCTTTTCTGCCATAACTGCAGTTTTTGCCTGTGACTATCCATTTACTTCCACAATGGACACAGCAACGCTGACCAAAAAAATCACTTTTATAATGTAAGGTAAAATGTGCAAATAAGTGTGTTACTGTACTCCTGTACATGTCACCTACCTCCACATATCTTCTATCTCTGAGGGGAGGGCATGGACAGCCAGGCACCAGAAATGCTAAGACTACAGAGGCTATTAAAGAAAGGTGCATGTCTTGACTTCGTGGCCAGGACTTAGATCCTCCTCTCAGCAGAGAGTGATCCATCTTAAGTCACTGACAGAGCAGGAAAATTCATACAGTAACTGCCAATAAATCACTCCCATCCTTCTGGTGAAGGACATCAAAGTCTGATCAAGGACATTAATTTGCACTTAGACTAGGACTAAATAGCCTCTGAGGCCTTGGGGGTCAGAATGACAATTTGCTGGGTGTTTAAGGACTGGAGTCAATTTCTACAAGCACTTAAATCGACCCTCACCTTCCCCAGCCTGCAATGGTTCCTGGTGTAAAGCAGTACAGGTCACCCATGGCAGGGGCCCACACATCTTGTTGGGTGAGGGAGGCAAGTGCCCCAAAGCTGGAAAAAACATAGCTGTTCAGGAGATGTGGGGGTGGCCAGATGAGGGACAAGATGAGGGGGAGGGAAAGGCTGGGTCTACAGAGAAGGACCAGCTAGTGAGGAGCCTGACCATCAGGCAATGGAGGCTGGGTTTTTGTCTGGTGGACAGTGGGAAGTCCGTGGATGTTTTGAAATTGTACAGCCAGTGATAATATGGGCATTTTGGGGGGAAAATGGAAGTGATTTTCAGGATGATCTAGAAGAAGAAAGTAAAGGGAAGCTTGGAGTGGTAATTAATAAGAGATATAAGATGAAGCAAGTAGTGACTAAGGTTGTGCATTTATTGGCTGCCACTACCACCTCCCCACTCCCTCCATTCACCAGTCTGACCTCTCCTCTGGGCTTAGACCTCATCTGAGTACTCAAAACCTATATGCAGGGCACCTAGGCTGATACCACACACTGTAAGGAATTTGTTTTCTAACATACTCAGTTCTCCAGTGAGGAAGCAGTAGGTGTTGAAGGGATCACCTCTTATTCAAACACAAAATGCCCACAACTCTTCTTTCTATACAACTTTAATTTGCATTTTTAATTTGCTTTCTTTCCATTACTCTGCATATGCTGCTGATCTCTCAGGCTAGGAACCTAGAGGTCAGGAATCATACTTTAAAACTAAACTGGTGATATCTTTTTTTTTAAAGATTTATGTTATTTCTCCCCCGCCACCCCCCAAATCTCCCCATTGTATCTGCTATCTGTCCATTCACTATGTGTTCTTCTGTGTCTGCTTGTATTCTCATTAGGCGGCTCCGGGTACTGATCTGGGATCTTTCGGAGTGGGACAGAGGCAATTACTCTCTTGCACCACCTCAGCTCCCTGTTCTGCTATGTCTTCTTATTTTCTCTCCCTGTGTCTCTTGTTGCGTCCTCTTGCTGCGCCAGCTCTCCACTAGGGCCGGCACTTCTGCGCGGGGCAGGTTTCCCATGTGGGGAGGCATTCCCACACGGCCGCATTCCCACCTGGGCCAGCACTCTGCATGGGCCAGTTTGCTGTGTGGGCCAGCATGCCCTCACCAGGAGGCCCTGGGCAGTGAACCCTGGACCTCCTATATGGTAGACGGAGCCCAGATGGCTGAGCCATATTCGTTTCCCTAAACTGGTGATTTCTGATGATGGGTACTCCATATCATCACACGATAGGACGGCAAACACACTAATTCGGATAATACAGGTGAGTGGTAGAATACAAACTGCTCAAAACTCTGACAAATCTGGGTTCAAACCACAGCTCCACCTGTACTGCTGGGGACTCAGTCAAGTTAGTCACTCCCTCTAAGCGTCAGTTTCATATTCTAGCAATAACAACTATAAACACCTACCATTGTGATGAGGTCGTTAAAAGTATTAACAAACACAGAAATATTTAGGGTAATGCCTGGCACATGGTGTGCATTCAAAGGAAATGAGATCTCAAAGGCGACTTAACCATACTTGTAAAACACTATGTAGGTGGCGGACTTGGCCCAGTGGTTAGGGCGTCCATCTACCACATGGGAGGTCCGTGGTTCAAACCGCGGGCCTCTTTGACCCGTGTGCAGCTGGCCCATGCGCAGTGCTGATGCACGCAAGGAGCCCTGCCACGCAGGGGTGTCCCCCACGTAGGGGAGCCCCATGCGCAAGGAGTGTGCCCCGTAAGAGAGCCGCCCAGCACAAAAGAAAGTGCAGCCTGCCGAGGAATGGTGCCGCACACACAGAAAGCTGACACAACAAGATGACGCAACAAAAAGAAACACAGATTCCCGTGCCACTGACAACAACTGAAGCGGACAAAGAAGATGCAGCAAACAGACACAGAGAACAGACAACTGGAGTGGGAGGAGAAGGGGAGAGAAATAAATAAATAAATCTTAAAAAAAAAACAAAACACTATGTAAACATTATCTGCCAAACATCCATCTTTTCTATTCTCCAAAAGTATACTGCATTTTTTAACTTTCCTAATTTCTGCAACTTCAATACATACTTCCCAATTCCAGGCAAACACAGAAGCCATTTCCTTTCTGGGACCCCAATACAGTTATTCTCTAGCTGCCTTTGATCTAATTATAGCTGGTAATAAAGGGAGCTGGGCCAACTACTTCTGGGCACAGTTGAATTGTGTATATCTTTCCCCTATATCTCTTCTTCCAATACAGCAGAAAACCAAAGTTACATATTATAATTTTCTTGAAAGCTCCACTGAGGAATGAAAAAAATGTCTAGTCCACAATGAATTTTAGCTATTATAAACTCTGAGAATATTCAGATAACTAATATTTGACAAAAGAATGTATATTACATATAATATTAAAATATTACTATAAATTATATCACATACTATATTATTATGTAATATATATCAGCATGCTAACTTACTTAAAATTCATATACCCACAGAAAACTATTTTTGTTATTAACCTTACTACAGAATTGCCACACAAATTATCTCTGAAGATCTCTATAAAAGTCCAAAGGGATCACTGTATAACAACACACAATTCAACCCACTTCTCTAGTTTGGATTCTGGCCTGAGGTAGTAAATCAGGTAACTAAAATGGCCCAGTTATTTGCTTAAAACACATGAAAGAATCATAGTGTCAGTGCTGAAAGAGACGTTAGTCACCCATCCAAATTCTACTCCAACCCTGGGTAACTCCACTTCTACAGCATTCCTGTCATGTGGTCATCCTGTCCTTAACTGCACACTTTTGGTGACAAGTTTCTTATTTATTTCCTAACAAATTCTAACACCGGGCACACTGTAGATGTTTGATAAATCAAAAACTGAGGGTGGCTCAATTTGCAAAAAAAAAAAAAAAAAGTCAGTCTTACATGGAACCAAAACCCGTTCCTATAAGTTTCCCTTACTCCAAGAACCAAAGAACATTAAGAATTGAAAATATTTCAAAGACCGTTTAGTCTATTCCTCTCATTTCCTGAAGAGAATACCAAGATAAGGAGATACGCACCCTTACATAACACTCAAGTTGAATGAACTACCAAGATGAAGACTTACCGCTTAGGTTTGAAGACTACTTTCTGACCTCCTTCAAGTATCAGTAAGGCTTTCAGTTGTGTTCCTTTATAACCCACATCAGCTTTAATGATTTTCTTGGTGGCCATGGCATGCATGATTGCCCCCAACTCTGGTGTCTCTTCAGGGTACACTTCCCGGGGAACCACCCACTGGGCTGCAATCTCCCAGGGGGACTGCAAGGTGTGGTCCAGCTTGGGCTTCAGCTCCACCTGCAAGCTGGCCATCATTCGGTGAAAAGCCCTCTGGTCCTCCCGGTTGGCAGCTGATGTATCTAAATTATCAATCAGGAAAACTTTGGTGAAGATAAAGATGACAAGGAGAATTGCTAATAGCACGACTCGCTGCTTTAGCTTCATGTTGACCTCTTTTCCTTCTCTCCTGAGCCAATCTCTCGCTTAACAAGGAGAGCAGATGGTGATGGTTAGCAAGGAGATTCCATGATTATATACTGGTCCATGTCTTCTCTGTAGCACCTTCTGTAATTCCTGCAAGCCCAAGTATAAAGTAAAATTCAATCAGAAATTCTATCTTTTCACCCCTGAATTTTTCACAAGCTTCTAATACCTTACCCTTTTAGCCTTGTTAATCTTAAACTTGAGAAGACCCAATACTTTTAAATTAACTAATCCAGGGAAGGTCCTAGTAGTTAAGATTCAGGTACACTGAGAATTTGAAAGTAAATATTCCTGTTTTAATAGGGAGACAGAGCCATCTAGGAAGACTCATGCAGGAAACATACAATTCAACATTAATTACATACTCCCAGAAGTGGCAAATGGCCTACTACAAATGCCTAATAACCAAACAATGAGGGGAAAAAAATAAAATAAAACAAAACATTAAGATATGTTTTGTTCCTTAACTTTCATTGATACTTTCAAAATCCATAAAGGACTTCTAAATACCTGAAACCACCTCTAACTGGTAACTCTAAAGTTCTTATTTTCTCCAAATATAAGTTTTATGGCCCATTGTAAGAACTCCCAAAAATGCTAAAGAGGATACAGAGTAGAGTGATAACTTCTTCAAATCCAAATATCTAGCAATTCTGGACATGTCATCTGCTCCTCACATAATTAAATACAACACCCAGGCACGTTATCTCTACTTAATCAGCCTCCACTAATTATTTTTCAAAATTAAAATCCTTGTAAAATATGGATAATCAAATCTGGATAAATTAAGTATAGGAAAAATATATCCCTACACCATCTGCCTATTAGAAGAACATGACCAAAAAAGTAATGAAACCAAGTCCTCTAGCAACACTACTAAATTTGGACTGGTCAGGCAAATAGCAGGGGTACTAATGCCTCAGACATAAAGAAGTGCTACTTCCAGTGTGGGGCTGACCACACTCTGGACGATTCTCAAGCTAACAGATTTCAAATACAAGAGTTTTGCAAGGGTGTCAACAACATGCAATTCAGTTTCATTTTCACGCTGATGGGTTGCTTTCTATTCCACACAGCCATTTAAAAACATGCTCAAGCTTGCTCTGCTATATGCTTATGACAGCACAATACTGGGGTTAGACAAAGATGACAAGAAGATAACAGGGTGTTACTTCACTCTCCAATTCATTTAACAACTCAAACCATTAATCGAAGAAAGAAAACCAGTAAAAAAGAGAAGGCAAACAATTTAGGCTGAGCACTCCCACCCAAACTTTTGAGACTGCTTTCCTATATTCAAAACAGCCTGCTAGAACAAGTGTGTTCTAAGGGCAATACTCTGCAATGAGCCAGCTGATGTTGCAGTTTACTCCCATGATTAATCACTCTTCCTGTTCATTTTCATGAAGGAAACTGAAAGTGAAAGTTAAATGCTAATTCTAATTATCCCCAGCCACCTGTTTTGTTTCATCATCATCTCCCAGGGAATATATAACACTGAGCTGAAACAAAGGCAGTTCAAAAGCATCTAAAATGTAATTGTCACGGTATCAAGTTGGTGTGATTCAGTAAAACAGGTCCCTGAGATAACCCGTTAACAGCAGTGCTTGCAGAGCAGGTTCTTTAGAGTTTTGCTAGTTCCAACATGACCTAACCACACAACATCTTCAATTATTTGTTCAACAGTACACATCCCAGGTTACAGTGATAAAAGGCAAAATGGGAATCTAGCTGCGTCAGCAACTGCTTCCTCGGCACCTCCAGATGCACCAACTACAAATGCAGTAGGATTCCGGCACAAGGGGTCAGCCCAACAGACTTTCACTTTCTACACAATATCCTTCAGGGCCAAAGTCTGGCTGACCCATAAACTTCTATTGGGATTGAAAATCAGCCCTCATATCACATCTCAGCAACTAACACGAAGGTTAGGACTACTGGGTTTTTCTATCACCAATGCAATAGGAAGTTCTAAGCATCTCCAAAATTCAGGTAAAACAAACTGTCCAACTCAGCAATCTGAATTTATATGTTTTTAAGTTTTGAAATCTCATTACTTTTTTTTTTTTCAGGTACCGGGGCTGAGGATTGAACCCTGGACCTTGAATGCAGGAAGCCAGTGTTCAACCACTGAGCTACATCGGCTCCCCTGACTTGGTTTTTTTGTTTGTTTGCTTGTTGTTGGGTTTTTCTGTTTGTTTTTAGGAGGCACAGGGGAACCAACTGGGTACCTCCCATGTGGGAAGTAGGCACTCCACAGCCTGAGCCACATCTGCTCCCCTCATTACCTTTTGAAAAGGCCTCAGAAGAACATATTCATCAATTCAAGGCTGCAAACAATTTACCCACTTATCCAGGATAAAAATTTATATTTAGCAAATTGAAGAGTTCAATTGTTATAGTATTTCACTATTTATCTCTACAGTTTAGTAGTAAGGGCAGGATTTTTTAAAAAATGAGGCTGAACAAGTTTTCATGTTTGTGATTAGTGACCACATCCTGTGGAAGGAGGAAGGTTATGATTTGGAAATATTCTCCATAAGTGCCCAACATTCCCAAAGCTACCAACGTAATCCAATACTCATCCCAATACTCATCACCTCCTTTTGGTCCACCGAAAGAAGTAATTTCTGGGCCACCAGACTCTTCAGTCTAGATAATACAATTAAAATAATTTTTCTAATAAAAAATATTTTGTATAATATTTTCTATAAATTCCTGGGTAGTGTATTCAAGCCCTACCCTAAATGGCTTCAATCTACTTTGCTGTCCATTATGCTTACTGTTCCTCTTCTCAGCTCCAACTAAAAGGGACCAACTGAATATGCTCTGGTCCTACCTCCTCCTTTCCCTGTGTACAGCTACCCTCTTCCCTTGCCATTCCTCATATCTGGGTCTCCTTTCATATCTTTCTCTCAGCCTTTCTTCCCATTGTCTCCTGTTTATAGCATAAAGGCCCATCACCAAGGCCATTTCTGGTCCCTCTCTCTGCAGTAACTTCTACCTCCTTTAGACCAGAATTCTGCTTTGATAAGAACTTGTATGTAGTTCTTAATTTCTCTATCAAAATCATGGCTCCTTAGTGATTTTAACCATCTTTGAATTCTCTGTAATACCTAGTACATTCAGTAAGGAAAGATGCCTTCTTAACCTAATCTGAACAAGCTACTAGAAATGAGGCTTTGCAAGTATTTTAGGACTCTGATGTTAATCTCCTTTGGTATTAAGCATTAAATAAGTACATATCAACTGGCACCTTAATGCTGACAGAGGATGTCAGCTCTCCTTTTATTGGTAAGCTACTTCTCTGCCAACACACTCATGACTCAGTTTGGTGGGTGGTTTCAGAGTATAGTGTCTCTTTTTCTGAAGAAATATTGATGGTTCAGAAAGAGGCTTTCTTTTAGCTGGAAAGCTACTACTCCCTCAGCCCAGAGGGCAAGCTCAAAGCTATTTGAAAGAATTTACAATGTAGTCACCTTAGTGGAATTTCTACAAAAGTCTATGAGCTTACAGAACTCCTGTTGTGGAAAAATGTTTGAGATGCAAGATAACAAATAATTCCATCCTCTAATGACAGTATATTACTTAACTCTTTAGAATCATCCCTTTCACCTCTCTTACTTGAGAGAAGGGAGAATACCCAAGACAGGGTTTCCATGTTATATTACCTTCCTTTCTTTTTGGAGACAAACAGCATACAGTATACATTCTGCAAACTGGGTTTCCAAGAGGATCCTCCATTTCCAATACTAAGTTAAAGAAAGATCACTCGATACATTCTAAACTATTTATGACACCTCTAACAGCATTCCCAGAGGAGTCTGCCTGCTCTACTCTATGCCCTTCCTTCTCCTATAAAAGCCTCAGTGTAAGGCTGTCCAGCTATATTATGGTAATTTATTTTAATATTTGAGTCAAAGAACAAATAGACTCTAGTAATAACATAAATTAATAAATGCTAAACATAAAAAAGGCAATGCAAATGGTACATTTATAAATAGTTTTCACACTAAAAGCCGGCATGTACTCCCAGACTGGAACTCTGGAATACAGACCTGTATAAGGAATTTCCCTACTAAATCCTGGTCTCACACTCAGTCCCAAGAGCTAAATGGGGCTTGCCTTGAAGGCTCAATTTCTTTCCTTCTTCACACACACACACACACACACACACACACACACACACCCTGTATGTCTGATAAATACTTTATAAGGACAAAATTAAAACTACAAAATTGTTTTGAGAGAAGAAATATGGGTACCAGAGAAAAAAGTTAGGACTTAGTAAATCCTCTGTTTAAGAGTCTAGATGATGTTTGGAGGAACAAAGGAAGAAAAACAAGCCAGTGTGAGGCCTGTTAAGACATTGTGTGATAAGACTCAGTGTACGTGGCTGTTGCAGAACACGGAAACACCTGGCCTCCTACCAGTCACTAGTGTGTTTCAAGAGCCAGTAACAGCAGTGTCCCCTTGAATCTTCCTCTGATTGAATGACGACCTCACACTACTATTTTTAAGGTCAAAGAGAAAAAAGCCCAACATTGCTCACAGTAACTAAAAGCTAAAGTTTCAGTGAGGTCTCTTTTCCACATTTCCAATTCAGGGGTCAAATCAGGTTCTTAACCAGATAAATGGAAATGCAAATACCAGCTGAGGTGCCAGACAGGAAGTGAAGCCGTGGAGGGCATTTCAGCACCAATTGGGGTAGCAACTGAATACAGCCACATGTTTAAGTCCAGTTTATACCTTTGCAATATAAACTACTCAGTTGGGCCCACGTGACTTATATAATTATGAGAAATAAATCATTGTCATGAGCTGCTAAATTTTGGGGCAGTTTATAAAACAGCAATAGACAACTGTTACAAAACCTTATTCACTATTTCTCCTTATCAAAATTTCTCACCTTTTACTATCATGCAAAGTGGCAGCTGGGAAAAAAAAAAAAAACATGCCTATATATATTCAGTCCCTATCAACTATTTTGGGGACATTAAAAATATCCAAGGAGAGGACATAGAGAAATAAATTATGTGACTAAAAATAATTATCTCAGGAAGGGGGGAAACACAAAATTAGCCATTAAATGTACATAAAGATTGGACTGCTAAATTATTAGGTCATATTTATAAATGATTATTAATGCCTTCTATGAGGGCAATAAACACATTATGAAAGTTATATGCCATTTCTATTTATTTTTTGCCTTCATTGTTTAAAAAGATAAATAATTAAGAAGGTCTCTTAAGGTAATAGAAGAAGAATTAGATTATCAACTGGATCATTTACTAAAATCCATTTACATACTTTACAGCCCTACTCAGACCTATATAAAGCAAATGAGGCTATCCTCAAACATGCAGTTTATAAAGCCTAATCTTTATACCTCAGCCAAAGCACAAATAATAACAAAATCACAACACTTTAGTACAAAGTAAAATAAACACATTTTTCCACCCTGTGCTAAGTTTGATATACTGCTATTTTGTTTTTTAACTGGCAGTGACAGTAGAGTATTGTTAGCTGTTACGAGTTTATATCCCTGCCCCCTAGAAACAAATGCAGTATTTCTTGATGGTTAGTGGCAGTGATCATAACTAAAATCAAGAACATTCAGAAATCTTTGTACTTAGCATTGTGTACTTCCATACAGAAAGTCAAAACCTTCAATACCAAAAGACATCAAGTGTCATCAAGTGTTTATGACCTGAATAAATCCTGAGTACACACAAAAAACCAGACCACTCTTGCACTGCCACCTATTTCTGCCACAACAGAACATCATTCTCCCTTTTCATCTTTAAGTGGGAGACTGCTACTAAAAATAAAATAATATACTTTAGTTAAGATCTAGGTATATTTTTCCTTTCCCTGCTAATTCTCTACTAAAGAAATAGCTTCTTAATTCACCTTCTTATTGTAAATATAAGTTCTTCTATAGAGTTAAGTGTGTGTGCTCTAGATTCAGAGCATCTGTGACTGCATCTTTACTTTACCACCTACTATGGGGTATGGGAAGCGATTTAACCTCACTGGGCCTCAGTTTCTTCATGTGAAAAATGGAAACGAGTACACTATTACCTAACTTACAGAGCAGAGTTGTTAAGAATGAATGACATTACTACATGTACTGTGTTTAGTACCTGAATGACCTATGGTAATTGCTCAATTAAAGTTTTATTACTACCATATTAAACCCCAAAGATAATCTCCTGAAGGGAGAAAAAATGACAAAGAAAATAACCTTGTTGGAGGCAACACCCTCTTTTTTTTTCTCAACATACTTAGGACACAATACTAAGCTGAGTTGAGTAGTAATTAGTAGTCTTGTATTCCTGAACTCTATCCTTTCCTAAATTTGAGAAGCAGGTAAGACTGTAAACAAATAGACATTTTCAAAATGGGTATACCATGTCAAGCAGAAGACTGGGAGGCTGTGTCACTAATCTGACCAGCCTGTCTCTTTCCTCTACAAAGTTCAATTATGCCACATTCAACAGAAACAAGAGATGGAAAATATGAATTTATTACACATCAGGGAAAAGGCTGAAATAGAATGCCCTTCACAATATACTTCTATTTGGAAAAGTAGGTCTGTATTTTAAATATAACCACTTTGCATGTCTTAAAATACAAAGCTCTTAAGAAAAACCTTAACAGTAACTTAAAGCTACTGGTATAGAAAATAAAACTCCCATACAGTCCAAACTGCTCCCAGTGTGATTTTCCCTCACTGTTTCCACTTCCACTTAAATATTCATATCTGTAAATACAGAATTCCTTATGTGAAATCCTCTAATACTGCCCTGTGAGGGACGCCAAGCAAAATGATTAGTAGGCATTAAAGAAGCATTAAGATAGCCTCCCTTTTGGGTGTGAGAGTAAAAATGACAGAGGCAATAAAGGGTGTTTAATTTTTGAAAACAATTTAATTCTTGCACCCCATCCTGTTTAAACCTTGATTTAGGGCAATTCTCTAACTCTTCTCCTTAAGAGATGGAAGGGAAAAAATTTTTAACTCATACTGCTAGCAAGATTTGTTCTAAAAAGCCAACACCAGCAGTGTTCACTGATCTAGAAACTCTGTGGAAATACCTAAGAATTTGCATTCTGATTTAAATGGGCCAGCTATAATGAAGCTCCCTAAATTCTAGGCATTTCACTGTTCAATTGTCAGTATATAACCACTACTTAAGGCTATATTATAGAATGTCATTCCAGTACAATGTGGAAAAAATGGAATTTTATATAATATAACATTGTCCTTCAAATTTTCATATCCTTTCCACCTTTACTATTCAATTCACTACAGCTTTTGGAAAGGTATATAAGTTTTATGCAATGATAACACCTTACATATGTAGCCTTGAGTTCTAGGGTGTATGAAGCTACACAAAGTCACAGGAGGTCCTGTTTTAAACAGGAGAACCCCAAGCAGGTCTGTGCTGAAATTAAGCTCCAGACATGATCCCCTTGTTGTAACATGAATATGTAAGTATATGTGTGTGTGTGTATGCGTATATATATGCATATATATATATATATACGCATACACACACACACATATATGGCATGCTTGTCTTCTGTACTATACTGTGAGCTCCTTGAGGACAGGGGATGTTTCACTCTCTGTATTTCTAAGTAACCTAGCACAGTGCAGAACATGAGAGGTACTCAATAAATGCTTGTTGAATAAAAGGAGTAAAGAGTAAGGGAGGGCATTGGGGGTATATGGGGACCTCATTTTTTTAAATATAACATTAAAAAAATAAAGAGGAGGGGCGGCGGACTTGGCCCAGTGGTTAGTGCGCCCGTTTACCACATGGGAGGTCCAAGGTTCAAACCCCGGGACTCCTTGACCCGTGTGGAGGTGGCCCATGCGCAGCGCTCATGCGTGCAAGGAGTGCCCTGCCACGCAGGGGTGTCCCCCGCGTAGGGGAGCCCCACACGCAAGGAGTGCGCCCTGTAAGGAGAGCCCAGCACGAAAGAAAGTGCAGCCTGCCCAGGAATGGTGCCACACACGCGGAGAACTGACACAACAAGATGACGCAACAAAAAGAAACACAGATTCCCGTGCCACTGACAACAAAAGAAGTGGACGAAGAAGATGCAGCAAACAGACACAGAGAACAGACAACTGGGGTATGGGGGGAAAGGGGAGAGAAATAAATAAATAAAATTTTTAAAAAAAGACAAAAAAAACCACCACATTCATTTCTTAAAAAAAAAAAAAAAAAGAGTAAGGGAGAGAGACCTTTACAGTTATAAGAATTTCTTCTGACCTGTCAACTCTTTAGTTTAAAGAGGGCTTCTGCTACTGACATGGAAAACTAAGCCCTGTAACTAATTTGGATATACAGTACCAAAAAAATGCAGAAAGATCTAATATACATTACAGCTTTATACATTCAATTTAAAATTGCTGCTTTCTGTATACTCTGCTTCCATCTTTCAAGGCCAGTGCTATTGCCAACTTGGTTCCTGGAGTTGGATGGGACTAGGAAAAGAGAAGAATCTGGTAAAGCTAAGAGGAAGAATGGAAATGGTCCAAAACACTGCCCAAGCATGATATAAGACAGGGCTGGAACCAGATCGTCAAGTATTATTTGCAGTGCTTTCTGAAATGAGAACCAACACTGCACTTTCATATTATTTTATTTTTTCTGCAATAGGAACTATAGGAGCATAAATGCACCCAAATGGAGTACAAATTCACTATGTAAACCAAGAAGGACAAACAAATGAACAATAAAGGTCTTTAGGCAGCCAATATAGTTGGTTATAAAGTTCATATACTGATATTTAGAGAAAAGCTAGGAGACCCTCACTAAGTCTACTTAGCTGTTTTACATTCAATTTCAGGAAGTTGAGTTGGGTCCCTACTCCATAGAAGATTAGAAGCTGCAGTTTTAAAAGAGGGAAGAAGGACACTGACCACAAAAAAGTACAGATTTCCCACCATTGGTAAAAGAGATAGACTGATTATAAAAAGCAGATGCAAGAATTCCAAAGAGCAGAAGCGACAAACACCATACATACTTCAATCACTTCAAAGTATGCTCAATTACTGTCAGTAACTAATGCTAGTAATCCTGAGTCAAAAGGGAAGGATAAACATTAGTTTTTTAGAAAACAAAGTAATATACTAAAAGTTTTTCTGCAAAAGTGTAGCTAAAATAAGAATTTTAGCACATATCTTATTTCCTAACAATATTAGATGAGACATTGCTAAAAGCGTAAATTAGAAAGTTAATGTTTGAAAGCACAGAATGATAGACTTCCCTGCTTCACCCTGTACTTTGCTCTGTCCTCTTTACATATTCATAATGTCATATTCCTTGACCTCCTTTTATAATACACTCAAATTAATACACTTTCCCCTAGGGCTGTTACCTTGCTGGAAAGCAAAGACCCTACACACACACCAAAGCTCAATGCCTCTTTTCTACATCAGCCTCCATATCTCATAGCATACAAGGATGACAAACGTACCCCAAGATTCTCCAGGTCCAAGGAAAGGTACTTCTTCTTTTGTTTTCAATAAGAAAGACAAAACCAGAAGTGAAATCTTTATATTACACTCTTCTAGGCAGTTCTAGTGGTCATGATGACATTGTAAGTTGGTCAGAAGCTGGTTTCAATTGCTAAGTAAGGCCTTCTTTGCTGCATCCTAGGTCCATGCTAATGAATTCATGTAGTGTCCTTGGGGGTCACAGAGGGAGCTCAAGGAAGGGAAAAAGGAAGATATACAGAAGTGTGGAAGGAGAAGTTGCTGAAAAGCACCTCAAGGAAAGATAACTCACTCCCCTCTCCCACCCACAATACGAAGGAAAAGAAAATGGGCTGTCAGGGTCAACTCTACTGGTTTTGCCATTACCGAGAGATCTAGATAATAATGCAAAAATATTGACTGCTCAGCCTAGCAAGAGTGGGCTGCAGGAGCAAATCTGTGACATTGCATCTTACCTGAGCACCACAGGCTGCTCCCAGACCTGCATGTGGCTAGAATACTTGACAATCATGATCCAGCAAGTACCAGCCTTTTCAGATACCCATCTTAACAGAACATTTTCAACAGAAATACAAAATACATTTTCTTGGCTTTGCCTTGACAAAAGCAGAACTAAACAATTTAGTATATACACTAGAATATTTCTCCTTCACTCATACTGTTTTTCATTCATTCATTCCATCAACAATTGTTTCCTGCACACCTACTACACACTAGGCACTGTTAAGTACAGAAAGAAAGATTACAACAAACTCAAGTCCCTAACTGTGCTCAATCCACAAAATCAACTGACACTTCAGCCCACAGAGTAACCTGACATCTAGCTTCAGAACATGGGTTTCTTTTTATTGCTTGTAATTGCCACCACAGAATACAAAGAGCAGTCAGTCTCCTGTTTCTCTTATGAGACTACAGGAATCACCATGAGACAATCAGTTGTTAGCTATTTTAAAGTTATCAATTCAAGAGCTGAAGTATATGGCTTCAGGGTTTACACCATTGAAATGATAGTGATACAAAGTGTAGGAAGCTGAAGTTTGTGCTGAAAATAAAGGTAACAGAATTTCACTAAAGAATTCAAAACTCGGAAAAGCTAAAATAAAGAAGTTTCAACACTGTGTGAAAGCATTGGGAATCTACAAATGGAAATCAAGAGATTGGACTAAAAATCAAGGAATAAAATAACTGTAGGTTATGAAGGATTTTTTTAAAAATTATAAAGAGAGAAACAGTGTTTTTTTAATTTGTTCTCTAATCCAAAGTACTCAAAAGGAAAAGCAGGGCATGTGTTTTTATTCTTTAACCAAAACATACCTATTTTCCTTAGTTCAAGAGAAGCTAATAAAACAAATCAATGGCACATTTTCACCAGTCATGGAGAAAGAAAGCTGTGAACTCCAGGATTTCCTGATTACCTTTACCTCCATCTATTTGTATCACTGCATTTTTTTTAGTAGTGAGACTGTCTGAATTACTTGCTTGTGCCTTTTTATTTTTCTTTGATGAGCACTTTCAAATACAGAAGGGCTTCCTGTTGACTCCTTTGGATGTTTTCAGGGGCCAAAGTTCAACATCTTCACAAATCTCAGAAAAGTTATTACTGGAAAACATGAATTTAATTTTACATCTACCTAAGAATGACTGAGTCTAGGCAAATACTTTAGTTCATTTAACACTTATACCTCAGTTTCTCAAAGACATGTTCTGATGATAGATAATATATGTGGAAGTGTTCTAAGTCCCTTAGCTCAAAGGCCATGCATAAACTCAAGGAATGTTTGTTAATACACAGTACATTGAGGACTCTAACCCAGTTGAAAAAAAAAACAACCCCAATGAAATTTATGCAAGAATCAAGGAGGACAGGCATGGCTAATAAAAGATAATCTTAACTTTAACAATTAGAGATATGTAAAGTCCTATATTTAAAAGCTAAAAGACCCCACAGTCCAATCCCATCTTTTCAAGGTGAGAAATAAAAACTTGAAGGGAAATAGGCTGGGTGAGGATGATACTTATACCTGGCCCTACCTAGATGTCAAGTCGCAGTATTAAGCATCTCTCATTTTCCCAAATTATAAACTCCTCATCCATCCAAACAGTGAAGTGTCCTTTTCAAAAACAAATGAATAATTCCATAACGACCAATCATTCCTTGTCCACTCCACTCTCCCTCCAACATCCTTCTAGTCCTTCCCTCCCTACTCGGAGACTTGGAGGTAACAGAAGCCTAACTAGAATGAAGCTCTTCTCCGACCCCATAAGCGAGGACACAGCTTGACAACTGCTCACATCCGTCATTAATGGTAACGCTTTGGTTCGTTCTTAATCGCAGAGCCATCGCACCCGGAAATGAAATAGCAAGCGCAACCCACTTTGGACTACCCTATCATTTCCTTAAGTTGTGCCCGATGTGGGGGGTGGGGCGCACCACCCGGTGGAGACCGCGGGCCCCTGGGCACGGCTGCCCCGCCTCGGGCCTGCAGGTCACTCGCGCTTCTCGGCCACGAGGCGGCCCCGGCAGGGACCCAGCGGGCGGAAGCTCCTCCCCGAGGCGCCGCACCTGGAGCTCGGCGGGACACGAGGGCGGCACCCGGGCCAGGCGCCTCCGGGGACCGCGCCCGGGGGCGAGGGCTGGTCACTAGATGGACCCGGTGTCCCCAAGTGAGACCGCTTCCCCAGCAGCCCGGGCCGGGAAGGCGGCGGCCGAGGCCGCGCGTCCCTTCAGCCGCGACCCAGGACCGCCGGCAGGAGCCCGCCCCAAGGCCGATGGGGCAGGGCGTGCGGCCCCCGGTCGCTCTCTGAGGCAGCGACCGGCCCCGTCCCCGGACCTGCTCGCGGGCGCCGGGGGACCGCTTGGGGCACGAGTGCTCCGCCCCCAAGAGGCCCCGCCCGGCGCGCGCCCCGCACCGCGCCCCACCCGCGGCCCGCCCGCACTTTCCCGCGCGGCGGGCTCGGGCAGGGGTCGCGTGTCAGCCCGCGTTCCCACGCCGCTCACCTGCCGGGGTCTAGGTTCGCTCCATGGCCGCCCGCGCCGTGCGGTGCGGCGCGGCCTCGGCCGCCCCCGCCGCCTCCGCCGGGGAGGGGCAGCCGCACGCCGCGTTCACTGCCCCCAGCCGCAGCCACTGCGGCTCCCGCCCACCCCTGGCCGGGCCATTCCTTGGCCACCTTTCCTAGCGCAGAGCCAACCGTCCCACGCCCACCCCTCTCCTTCGCAGTCTCTGACTGTTGGTACGGTCCTAGCGTAAAGCCTTCCCAGTGACCAATCCCAGGACTCAGTCGGCTCAGCCCCGCCCCCTCCCCGCCTTATGGGCGGGGACTGTCGATTCCGTTCCATGCGCCCCGCCCCATTAACTCTTTCCATGTCGTCTTGGTCCCATTTAACTCTCTCAGCGCCGGCTCCCTTACCTAGTCCTCCTATCGGCCCCGCCCCGCTTACATAAACTGGTCTCTCACCTCATTCTTGCCTTTGCTTTTTTCCTTCCTGATTTTCTTACTCAGGTAGGTAGCCAGGCAGCGGGACTGGAGAGTTTGGGTCCCCCAGGCCAAGTATTACATAAAAATCTGTTTCTCTCCTTTTGCCCCTTACATTTGCTCCGATTTCTGGCTGTAGGTTCTGCCTATACAAATGTATCTCTCTTGCCTGAAAGAGCTCACTTTCAGCCACTGTGTACAAATTTCTTTTCCCTCAGACCAGACCAGAGCTCCCTACTACATGCTTTCAATAGCACTTAACAAAACTGTGATTATTATTAGTTTTCAACCTCTGTCTCTTGTATTAGACTATAAACCCATGAGAGTAGGGCAGTCATGTCTGGGTCTCCAATGCTCAGCACCCAGTAGGATCGTGAGAAATAGTTTGAATGAAAGATTTTCCTTCCCCTTAAGTTTTTTTTTTTCCCTTTCCACTGACTCCATATAGTACATCCACTATAGAAAGCATTCATTCATTCATTCACCATCTACTAAACTTGTTGATGTGCCTGACCAAAAATATTACTGTTCTATGGGATAAGATGAGTGACTGGGGAAGAAAAAAGACCAAGCTTCCATTTTTCAGACTGCATTGTTACTTTAAGCATCAGAGCAGAGTCGAAAGAACTCTTCCTTACTGGCTGTATGATACTGGATGTGCCATTTATCCTTTCTGAGTTTTGTTTTCCTTATCTGGAAAATGGGAGTTAATCGTAGTACCTACACTTCACTTGGTTTTTTGAGTGTAAAATTGGGACATATGCAGGGAAAGTACTTTGCAAATTATTGTGTAATGTTAGTTATTACTCACATATGTATTTATATAAGTTCTTACTCTCAGGAGAAGCTAAAGCAGGGGTTCTTAACCTTTCTTGTCCCACAGACCTCTTTGCCAGCCAGTTGAAAACCATGGACCCCTTACTAAGTTCACACTATACTGTGTAATATTTAATAAATATATCACACCCACCCATTATTCCACACGAAAAAGTTTTGTTTTTTTGAGTTTCAATTCAAGTACACAGACCCCTTGTTAAGAACCCCTGGTCTAGAGAAATAATGGGTTTGACACCTGCCCCAGCCAATCAAATTATGAAGGCAGCTCCTCTACAGGAAGCATTAATCACTCCTAGGAGTGGGCTTCGCAGCATTCTTCTACTGAATGTAACTGAGGGTCATTTTCTGACCATAGTCTATGCAGTCCTTGGTATTAAACTGTATGGTAAAAAGAGTCTACCTTCTTTATCCACACTTGAACATTGATCTATCTGCAGTCAGTGAATCTTCCTGAGCCTTGCTTCCTGAGTTGGAAGATCGTAAAACAAAAGGGCAAGTCAACAGTTCCTCTAAGGCACTCTTCTCAAAGGGACTTTACTTTCTTGCCTGGAACGCTGATAAGGACTGCAAGGGTAGACTTTCCAACTGTCACTGCTCTGGAGACTTTCCCCCGGCTTCAGCTTCCTGGACAGACGGTTTCTTCCATCTTTAAGGGTTTTCAGAGAGGATAGTTCACGGGCTTTCTAGACAACACAGTTCAACACTTAATTTGTCATCCATCAAATCCTTCCATCCATCCCACACGCTGCAGAACAGACACCCTTCCTCCTTGTCTGTCCTCAGAGGTAGAGCCATGGGTTTGAGACCTCTATGTCAGAGTCTTTCAGGCAGCACTATTGTTCTGTCCCCTAGTTTGCCCTTTATTGGCTCTCTGTGAATGCAATTACTGCACCAGTAAAGTGTCCGATGCTCCATGGCCTTTGTTTCTCCTCCCTCTTCCTGTAAGGAGTCATAGTTCCCAACCTATCAACAGTCAGTATATTCTAGGTATGGTGAAGAATGCAATCATTGAAGAAGGGGACTTTACCTTCAAAGAGTTTGCATGACTAATACACAGGTTAACAGCTGCAAGGAACGTGGTACGCTTAAATTCTGCAGCACAGACTCTGTGATGTCTGAAAGAATCAGAGTCCAGGAAAATGCTATGAGCAGGTGTTGTCAGTGAGAGAGGCTTGAGGTGAAAAAATACAGGTGGGAGAAGAAAGGAATATAAACCAAAGTTAGGCAGTACTATGTGAACTCAGACAGACACACAGCAGATGATGCATGATAGGAGAATTGCTCGTCCCTCCCTCCCTGCCTTCCTTCAGTGAATGTCCACCAAGTGCCAGGCACTGAGCTAGACTCAGGCCGTGCAAAGATGAAGAAGGCTTTGTCTCCAGTCTTAGGAGGCTTGCAGTCTAGTATTGAGAGGGGACGGGAGGTCAGGCAGAGCCCATGAGAACAGTCAGAGCACTTTGCCAGGACTCCCGTGGCACTTGCTCACTCCGTGATGTGCTGTGCTTCCCTTTGCCCCACTCTCTCCAGTTCCCAAACTGCGAAACTTTGAAGGGTACAGACTGTGACTTTAATTTCGTCTTTATTTTTCATGTGTGGAATGCCTCCTGCAGAGTACCTTCTCCATACCGATGTGTTGAAGTTCACTGAGTTGAAACCAGGACGGTATTTTGGCTGGTAGCCCTCCGGCAGAGAACAGTGTAGGTCCTGGGCAGAGCACTCTTGGTTATTACTCCCTGTGCCAAACCCTCCAGGGCCTGTGGAATTGCATAGAAACTCCTCTGCTTGCCATTTCCCATCCTAATCCACCTTTCCAGTTGCTGTTTGCATACATCCCTTTCCCCTCCCTGATCTGAATTCTGGATTCACACCTCACCCCCTTCCCAACCTTCACCTGAAAAATGTTTCCTATCTCTCAAATGCCAATTGCTTAGGAGGCTTTCCTGACCTTTCCAACTGTGCATTCTTCCCTCCACTTCTGGGACCCAGCACTCTATTTGCAACTATCCTGGTGTCGTTTATATTGAAGCCCTTGGGGGAAATGTCTGACTCCTCTTCCACTGCATTGTAAGCCCCTGAGGCCAAGGGCCATGTTTTATTCACATACATATCTTCTGCAGAGCTACCTCTGTAGTTGGCACATGGTAGACACGACACTGGAAAGACAGGCCTTAGGAGAACAGGTCCAGCTGACGTGGGAAATTAGGAGCACTGGAGGTTTCTTTTTCAGCCCCTTAGTCCTTGTAGGCATTTTCCTTAAACTGTTTCTGAATTTCCAAGTTTCTGCCAACTTTTCCAGCCTCTGGACTCAAATAACAGTCTGGCAATGCCGAGGTATAAGGGGAATATTGTCTCGTGGTGCCTGCACGCAGACATAAACACACGTACGATTTCTTTTAACCCAATACACCTATAGTGGTGGATCTCTCTGAAACTAATTAAGTTAATTCTACATCAGGAAAGCTGAGCAGATCTAGAGGGAAGCTTAGGCTGTTCCAAGGTGCTAGGAACCCAGGGAGAGGGCGACGCAGCTAGTTAGTGAGAGAAGGAGCACGGGTGTCCCTTCGTTTCCAGGAGCGAGTGCTCTGCCGCGGCTGTGTCAACGCCTCCCTCTCGCCCCAACCTGGGCAGATACATGCTCTGTATCTGGCTCCATGGACAGCTGCTTCTGTAATTTTTTCCTAATTGGGCAAACTCCTTTCTCTGGTTTTGCGACATGCCCTGCAGAGCTGCTCCCAGCCCACCTTTGCTTACCCTAATGGGAAGCCCACTTAACCCTTCACCTGACTCTTCTGCCAATACTGACTGAGCGAACCTTTCTAGTCCCGCGGACAGCATAATAAACTACACATATATGCACAGACACAGCACCAGCTTCTCTACCAAGAAACTCAGGATGTATGTTCTGAACGTGGCAGAATTCTTTCACTTGTTTTCTTCTCACAGTACAGAGGAGGGAGAGAGAGAGGAATAAGGCAAGAGAGCAGCTTTATTGGGATGTTACAAATCATAAAACTCACTTCTTTAAAGTGTACAATTTTAGTATATTTACAAAGTTGAACAATCATCACCGTTGTCTAATTTTAGAACATTTTCATTACCTCAAAAAGTAATATGGGGGAAGCGGACTTGGCCCAGTGGTTAGGGCATCTGCCTACCACATGGGAGGTCTGCGGTTCAAACCCCGGGCCTCCTTGACCCGTGTGGAGCTGGCCCATGCACAGTGCTGATGTGCACAAGCAGTGCCGTGCCACACAGGGGTGTCCCCTGCGTAGGGGAGCCCCACGCGCAAGGAGTGTGCCCAAAAGGAGAGCCACCCAGCGCAAAAGAAAGTGCAGCCTGCCCAGGAATGGCACCACACACAGAGCTGACACAACAAGATGACACACCAGAAAGAAACACAGATTCCTGGTGCCGCCGATAAGGATAGAAGCGGTCACAGAAGAATACACAGCACATGGACACAGAGAGCAGACAACTGGGGGGGGGGGGGGCGGGCGGAGAGGAGAGAAATAAAGTAAATCTTTAAAAAAAAAAAAAGAATGCAAAGGAGCTGTGGTTCCCATAGCCATGTCTATTAACTGTCATGTGTGACTGCAGTAATTTAATTGCCCACTCGAAAATGTATATTTTGTTGTGGTATGTACTCTTGAATGAATGTCCACATCCACGTCTGTGAACATTTTCCAGTTTGTTGTGCTTTTCTCTGTTTACTGCAGCCTCTTCAGTGGGTTCAGCAAAGACAATATTGCAAAATCCAGGTTACTATTTCCCACAAGGCTGTAATTTTGCAATATACCTAGGATGGTACCATGAGCACGTGAGAAATTAATACAAAATTTTGGGGGTGTTACAAACTTTCATTTGTATTAACTTGATTTAATCCATGAAGTAATTGGAATTCCCAGGTCAGCACTGGCAGCCACATAGAAATTCTGGGTTTCTCAAACCTCTCATAAGTTGAGACCTTCCTTAGAAAGCCACGGAGCCTCTGTCGTCCAGAGTTGATGTGGCAAAGAGTGAAGAGAAGGCGCGCTGCGTCTCTTTCACAGCTGATTCAGGGATGTGCTAAAGCTGCAGTCTCAATCTGGCTGCAAAGGAGCTTTTTAAACAGCCCTATGTCCATCCCAACATCAGCCCCCACCCTCAAATATTCTAATTTAATTGTCTTGGGATGGGGTCCTGACAAGGGTATTTTTTAAAAGCTCCCCAGTTATTCAAATTTGCAGCCTAGGTTGCAAACCCTTGCTCCACAAAAGACTGGGCCACATTAATTGCTTGAACTATGTGAAATTGCCATTTTTATAGGCCAAAAGCAGGTGAATACTGACAATTTTTTATGGTTCAATTTAATATATAGGCAACCGTTTTCATTTTTGGGAGGAAGTAGACTGGTCTTTTGAAACGCTTTCTACCAGGAAACCAGTCATTTCTTTTCAAACTACCATCCCTTCATTGAGCAAGGATAAGAAGGATGTGGCAGGGAAGTCAACGATCTGGCAGCCAAGATGCTGCCCTTGGTGGACCAGACTCTCTACATCTTTCCTTCAGTGAGTCTTAAACATTCAGAAGCCTATGGCTGCCAGGCCCCAAGGGAAATGCTCAAAGCAGGCCAAGGCCGAGACACCCCGGAGCACTGAGGACACATCACGAATCAGAGACAACCTGGCCCCACCTTCAAACTGAGGTATTTACATTTAAGAATGTATGTTTAGGGAAGCGGAAGTGGCTCAACTGATAGAGTGTCCGTCTACCCTATGGAGGGTCGAGGGTTCAAACCCAGGGCACCCTGATCCATGTGGAGCTGGCCCATGCGCAGTGCTGATGAGCGCAAGAGGTGCTGTGCCACTCAGGGGCGCCCTGGCGAAGGGGAGCCCCACGTACAAGGAGTACACTCCACAAGGAGAAGGAGCTTTGAGTGAAAAAAGCGCAGCCTGCCCAGCAGTGGCGCCGCACACATGGAGAGCTGACGCAGCAAGATGATGCAACAAAAAAAGAGACGCAGTTTCCCAGTGCCGCCTCAAAACACAAGCAGATGCAGAAGAACACACAGCGAATGGACACAGACAGCAGACAACAGGGGGAGGGGGAGAGAAATAAATAAAATAAATCTTAAAAAAAAGAATATATGTTTAAAATACAGGGTGGGCCAAATTAAATGCTCCTCTAGGTTGAGATTTGGCTCTCAAGCCTTCAGTGTGTGACCCTGTCCTAGAAGGTGGAGGGAACATGGAGATGTCAGAGCAGGGGAGGGCAAGGTGCTCTGCACAGCTTGAGCCCATGGAGACAGGAGCCAACTCCTCACTGCCATGCCTGGACTGCCCCTCAGAGACCCTGGGGGAGAAATGGGAAGGCATGACACGGGGCAGGGAGATTCCCAGGGCAGGGAGGGCAGGTGACCCTGAAGGGAGGACGCAGGGGCTTTCAGAGAGGTCAGCAGAGCCCTGGTATCAATGGCAGTCACCGAAGGACCTAAGGAAAGGGTCTGAGATGCTGAGGCATCTTGACAGTGCAAGGTGACTTTCTCTCTCTTTTTCTTTTCTTTTCTTTTCTTTTCTTCTCCTTCCTTCCTTCCTTCCTTCCTTCCTTCCTTCCTTCCTTCCTTCCTTCCTTCCTTCCTTCCTTCCTTCCTTCCTTCCTTCCTTCCTTTTCTTTTCTTTTCTTTTCCTTCCTTCCTTCCCCTCCCTCCCTCCTTCCCTTCCTTCCCTCCTTCCTTCCTTCCTTGTTGTAGGTTTATAGAAATATGCAGAAAACAAGAGTTCTTGCATACCTGCCCCCATTTTTAACATTTTGCATTTGTATGGTGCCTTTGTAACAATTGATGAGAGAAATTATAATTATACTATTAACTATAGTCCAAAATTTATATTAGAATTCACTGTTTGTGGTGTACAGGTCTATGTTTTTAAATTTTTTGTTCTGGTAACATATATAGCACCTAAAATTCCCCCTTTTATCCACATTTACATATATAATTCAGTGGTATTAATTACATTCACAATGTTGTGCTACCATCACCATCATCCATTACCAAAATTTTTCCAAAACTCCAAACAGAAACTCCTCACCAATTAGGCATGAACTCCCCATTCCCTGTCCTATAGTTTACCCCTGGTAAATTATAGTTTCTGACTCTGCAAACTTGCTTATTCTAATTATTTCTTATCAGTGAGATCATACAATATTTGTCCTTTTGTGTCTGGCTTATTTCACTCAATGTAATGCTTTCAAGTTCATCCTGTTGTCACATGTAGCAGAACTTTCTTCCTTTTCACAGCTGAATAATATTCCTTTGTGTGTATATACTACATTTGCTTATCCATTCATCTGTTGATGAGTACTTGGGTTGCTTCTCCTTTTTGACTATTTTAATAATGCCACTACGAACATTGGTGTACAAATATCTCTTCAATACCCTGTTTTCCTTTATTTTGGATACCCCTGTGTTATTTTAAGCTGACTCTAGGAGCCTGAGAATGCCTCTCCAGATCTGCCTAGTGACTACCTCTTTCAGCAGTATGTCTGAACGATGGCTCTTATGAATGGGGCAGAAACTATTGGTTATCCTCCTTATAGCCATTCCCCAACCATCTCCCTCTTTTCAGCTTCTGGTAGAGGTTGGAATAACAGACATTTGTTTTTCCAGCCTCCTATGTTGTTAGAACATGAGCAAGTGGCCGATTCTGACCAATGTGACCTGCCTGCCTCTGACTGGTATAAGATAACAAACGTCCTTAAGTGTTTAAGTAATGGCTCATCAGAGTCTCTGTTAACGCAGCCCAAAGTTCCTAAATAAGACATTCTGCAAGGGTAGATCAGGATATTTTCCTTCAAAGTCCAGCTGCTGGGAAGTGGATGTAGCTTAAGTGGTTGAGCGCCTGCTTTCCATGTACGAGGTCCTGGGTTCAATCCCCCATACCTCCTAAAGAAAAAAAAAGTCCAGCTGCTTCTGGTCTGGTGGGTCAGCCACCACCAGGGCTGAGGCCAGTGGGCGCAAGACCTTCCTGTCTCCTTAGGGAGTGACACATCTGCCCCCTCCTTTTCATCACCTCTGTCACCACTCATCGTTTCTTTCCTTCATTGTTTCTTTCCTGAACTGTTGTATTAGTCTGCTAATGGATTTTCTCACCTGAGTCTCCCCATTCATGTGGATCTCTCAAACCAACCCACAGTTGTAACTGTTCTATATACCCCACAGCTAAACACCTGAGCACTTCGGGAGACTCCAAAAGCAACTGAAATTGTTTTCCCTGATAACATTTAGCTGTTTGTGGACAGAATACATTGACAGGCTTCTTGTCTGCCAGCTAATCAACATTATAGCAACTACCATTAATTGTTTGCCAAACCCTGTTCTAAGGACATCACATATTGTGGTGATTAGGCTAATATGTCAACTCGACCAGGTAATGGTGTCCAGTTGTATGGTCTAGCAAGCACTGGTCTAGTTGTAATTCTAGAGCATTTCACAGACTTTAATCAGGGAATTGATTGCATAGATGACTGGTTCCATCAGCAATCAGTCAAAGGCCTTAAAAGGGGAAGTGATTTCAGCATTCAGAGAGAGAATTCCTATCTCTACTTCAGACAGCCAGTTTGTCCTGAAAACTCAAGAACCTTCATCAAAGCCCCTGGTTCGCAGCCTGCCCTACAGAATTGGGCCTTGTGCATCCCCACAGTCATGAGACAATTTATAAAATCTCATAATATTATATTTACAGATACCTCCTGTCGGTTCTGTTTCCCTAGAGAACCCTGACACATGTATTACCTCCTTTTATTCTCACAATAACCCCAAGAAGATCATTGTGCCAATTATCAGTTTATTGTCTCTTGGTTTCAAATCCATCCTTCACTGTTCTGTGAAATAGACACTGAACCGATGAAGTATTTTTCCTTTGCTCGCTGGCACCACATTAAGCTTTGTCAAAAGAGGGCGCTAGAGAGCATTGCATTTGGAAGGGCTTTTCCTCCAGCCTCCTCTGTGCTCTTCTGCTTCCCCCAGAACGCGACTTCACACCTCTGGTGAGACACCTCTCTATAAATGGCTCTCCTGGACACTCCACGTGTTAGATTTCTGGCAAGTTCCCCTGGGCAGAGCTCCAGTCATTCCCCCTGGGCAGCACCCCTGCAGCCTTCCTGCCACTTAGTGAGGCACACTGGGTCCCCTCCAACAGGGTCTGGGCCTCAGCCCTGGAAGGCGAGGGTCTTCACGGAGGGCCCTCTGACAGTTTTAGCGGAAAGTGGCTGCTCCTTTGATCTGCTTTTGCTGTATTTTTTGGAGTCCTCTTTCCTTCTTACTAGCCAATTCCTCCTATTCCAAGCAATGTTATAGTTAATGATTCTTTTTTTTTTTTTTTTGAGGCACTGAGGGTTGGGGGTTGAACCCAGGACCTCGTATGTGGGAAGCCGGAGCTCAACCACTGAGCCACATTGGCTTCCCGATTTGGGTTTTCTGTTTGTTTTGCTTGTTATTCGTTTTGTTTGTTTGTTTTTTTTAAGAGGCACCAGAAACTGAACCCAGGACCTCCTGTGTGGGAGGCAGGAACTCAACTGCTTCAGCCACATACACTCCCAATAATTCTTTTTTTAAAAAAGATTTATTATTTATTTGTTTATTTATTTATTTCTCTCCCCTTCCCCCCCACCTCAGTTGTCTGTTTTCTGTGTCTATTTGCTGCGTCTTCTTTGTCCGCTTCTGTTGTTGTCAGTGGCCCGGGAATCTGCATTTCATTTTTTGTTGTGTCATTTTGTTGTGTTAGCTCTCCGTGTGTGCGGCTCCATTCCTGGGCAGGCTGCACTTTCTTTCGCGCTAGGTGGCTCTCCTTACGGGGCACACTCTTTGCGTGTGGGGCTCCCTTATGTGGGGACACCCCTGCGTGGCATGGCACTCCTTGCGCGCATCAGCACTGCGCATGGGCAGCTCCACACGGGTCAGGGAGGCCCGGGGTTTGAACCGCAGACCTCTCATGTGGTAGACAGACGCCCTAACCACTGGGCCAATAATTCTTTGTATTTTACTGTCCTCATTCAAATTGCTATGTGGTTTTTCTTTCCTGATTGGACTCTGACTAATATAGTCCTTTTATGAAGTCCTTTTTAAAAATGTTAATAATTTTCATTTTTTTAGTTTTCCCTTTTACCACTATTTCAATCCCAAATCTCTGCCATTTGACTATATCTCCTCTCCATAAATTCAAGCATATTATTCTAAAATTTACCCTTCCTTTGGAAATCCCTCCGTAGAACCTTCTACTTCCTCCAGCAAAGACTGCTTACTTGCTCTTTATGCCTGTGTGCACCCTCATCCTGGGATCTGCTGCCAGCATCGTCTTGGGAATTGCCTTGGGCTCGCTCCTGCATGGACCACTCATCCATATGCTTCCAAATTTTATTGCTTTGGTCTCCTTTTCCATCCTCTCTATCTTTGCAGGTTTATGCCCTTGAAAATATCCTTTTGAAAACAGAAAACAATAAATGCTGGAGAGGACATGGAGAAATAGGAACACTCTTTCACTGTTGGTGGGACTGTGAAATGGTTCAGCCTCTGTGGAAGACAGTTTAGTGGTTCCTCAGAAAGCTAAATATAGAACTGCCAGCCAGCAAGTCCTCTACTAGGAATATATCCAGAAGAACTGAAAATTGTGACACAGACATTTGCACACCAATGTTCATAGCGGTGTTAGTCACAATTGCCAAAAGATGGAAAAAACCCGTGTCCATCAACCAACGAATGGATAAACAAAAATGTGACTTATACATACAGTGGAATACTATGCTGCTGTAAGAATAAATGAAATTGGGACAATATGATAACAAGGATGAACCTTGAAGACATTATGTTCAGTGGAATAAGCCAGACACAAATGGACAAATATCGCATGGTCTCACTAATATGAGCTAAATATTAAGAATAAATGCATGGAGTTAAAACTTAGGTTATTAGAAGATAAGAGGAGGACTGATAAGGGGTACTGATGCTTAAAGTATGTGGAAGTTTTAATTAACCTGACTGTAAAAGTGTGAGAATGGATAAAGTTGATGGTAACATTATAGTAAGAAGAACTAATGCAGCTGGTCTATAAATGGGATTGTGGCTGAAAAGAGTAGGGAACAATCTGGGACTGAATAGCATAGTGAGCCCAGAGGTGGATGAGACTTGTGGTTAATAGTGCAAGTACAGGAATATTCTTCTTTGAAGTAGAACAAATGTACATCACTATTGCAAGGTGGTAAAAATGTAAAGAAGTATGGGAAAAATACAATTAATGTAACCTGTGGATTATCATTAACAGCAAAATTATAATATTCTTGCATCAATGCCAAAATGAACTGAGTTAATAATATGGGGATATGGAAAAAATATGCCCAATGTACACTATAGACCATAGTTAGTGGTAGTAGTCTGATGATATTATTTCATAATCTGTAACAAACGTTCCACAACAATATAGTGTGTTGGGGGAGGGGTGTTGTATGGGAATTCCATGCATGTTCATAATTGTTTTCTAAATTCACAACCTCTACAATAAAAATACATTTTAAAAAAATGTATCCTTTCAAGGCCCCAGGTATAGGCCCAGGTGTCTGTTTATTTAGTCTTGATTTAAAGCAGGTTTTCGTTTACTTATTTTTTTTTTTAAGATTTATTTATTTATTTCTCTCCCCTTCCCCCCTCCCCACCCCAGTTGTCTGTTCTCTGTGTCTATTTGCTGCGTCTTCTTTGTCCACTTCTGTTGTTGTCAGAGGCACAGGAATCTGTGTTTCTTTTTGTTGCATCATCTTGCTGTGTCAGCTCTCCGTGCGTGCGGCATCATTCCTGGGCAGGCTGCACTTTTTTTCGCACTGGGCAGCTTTCCTTATGGGGCGCACTCCTTGCATGTGGGGCTCCCCTATGTGGGGGACACCCCTGCATGGTGCAGCACTCCTTGCGTGCATCAGCACTGCACATGAGCCAGCTCCACACGGGTCAAGGAGGCCCGGGGTTTGAACCGCGGACCTCCCATGTGGTAGATGGTCGCCCCAACCAATGAGCCAAGTCCGTCGCCCCTTCATTTACTTTTTATCTCTTGTTGAGAACCTATGTGTATCAATATCATTTTTAAGGTTCTAATAAAGTGCTTAATTTATTTAGGAAAAAAATAACCTTTTACTGTTGTTTCAGTGGCATTTCAGGAGGAACCAAAGTATATGCATGTGTTTATTCTTCCATCTTTACCAGAATTCCCTAAAGATAGTCTTTTGAAGTCTACTTAAAAAAAAACACACACAGTTTAGCAGATTATCACAAGAGAAGTGGATGTGGCTCAAGTGATTGAACTCCCACTTACCACATGGGAGGTCCCTGGTTCTGTTCCTGGTGCCTCCTAAAGAAGACAGCAAGCTGGAGCAACTGGCAGGTGAGGCAAGCTAACAGAACAAGAGACACAAGAAGAAAAACCTAATGAGAGACACAACAAAAGCAGGGAGTGAAAGCTCCTAGTGCCTCCTAAAGAAGATGAGCAAGACAGCTAGCTGATGCAACAGGTAGGTGCAAGCTGATGCAACAAGATGATGCAACAAGAGACACAAGGAGAAAAACATAATGAGAGATACAACAAAGCAGGGAACAGAGGTGGCTCAAGTGATCAGGCACCTCCCTCCCATATCGAAGTTCCTGGGTTCGGTTCATGGTGCCTCCTAAAGAAACAAGGAAGGATGAACAGACACAGCAAGTGCAAACAACAAGGGAGTAGGGAATAAATAAAATAAATCTTTAAAAAACAAAGAGATTATCACAAACAACTTCCCACATCATTACTCATACTTTTACCTCAACATTTTAGAACACTGGTATTCTTGCTGAGGATGTACCATAATTTCTTTACCTGGCCTACTTTTGTTGGATATTTAGGTTGTTAGCATTTGTTTGCTATTGAGAAATTCTAAATGAAGTGGTGCAGAGCTGCAAAAATGAGATGGATGTGTTCCCCCAGAACACTGGCAGACATACTCAGCACAGTTACACACCCAGGGTCTTCTGGAGAATCCACAAACGCCTAGAATTACCTTCTCCGATGACCATCCAGCTGCCTAGAGCAGAACACCCTGACTGGCCTCTTAGCCAGATGCCAGCTAATCAGCCGCTTACCCAAGAAAAAGCAGAGTTCACTATTATCTGCTTGTCTGCAGTTTTCCCTTCTCCTTATTCTCCTCTTGTTTGTATTTTACTCCTAATTTTGCTTTAGACAAATGCAATAAATCAGTTATTGATCTCATTTGTATATGAGTAAATAGTGTGCTGATAATTAATTTTATGTCTTTGAGTTATTTGGCACTATCACAATGTTTTACCACTCACTCTCCCTAGGTAAATTTCTGTTCACACAGGGTCATTTTCCACGTATAAATTAGGTCCTGTCTACTTTCTGGTGGATGTTGTACAGCTGTCTTGGCCCATCTAGCTTCAGCACATAATGTGGGAGAGGGCCAGCTTTCAGATCTCCAATTATAAAAATGCGCCAGTTAATAGCAATTACATAGAAATATAGAATATTCAATGAAAAGTTAAAGTGCTGAAGAAACTTAGACATAAAGTGAAAAGAATTTCGACCCTTCAAGTCTTTTCCCTCCTCCCTACACAAATACAGACAGGCAATTCACAAGGAAATGCAAGGTTTTCAACATCCAACAGTTTGGAGCAATGAAAAAAAAAGACTGAAAACACTTCATACAGTGCCTTGCCTTGTCCTTCCTAAAAGTCAAAAGCAGTTCAAGCAATAACATTCTCCTTCGGAGTTGAGACTAACAGGGTGCAGCCTGCCCTGGGACAGTGCTCCTTTTATAAGCTGAATGTGAAGACTGGGTTTATTCACAAGACGTGCTGGGTAATTTAGACACACCCTTTCTGCTGCAGCGACTTGTGAATCCCTGGCCCCGCCTGGGCCTTGATGGCACCCTGGCCGCCAGAGGGCAATGTGGAGTCGGTGTTCTACCGGCTTTCCTTTGCGGGTAGCACAATGAGATGGAAGCTTTACTGCGAAGTTAAAGTCAGGCCGTCAACCCACATTTCTTGAGCAGCTGCCACGTGCCAGGCCTGGGGATGACAGGGCCCCATGCCGGCTTGCGGAGGCTGCTCAGTCCAGTGGGCGAATAGAGACGTTCATCCAGAATTGCGACAGGCTCTTTCAGGTTCCAGCCACTCATGTAAAGAACACCCATGTGACAGCGATCTGTACCAGCTACACAATTTCAGTGGAGCAGGGGCTTAGGGGTGCCCGTCTGATTGGCAGGGGGATGCCAATCAGACTGAAACTCTTTTTTTCTTGGCTTGTACACTGTAGACTAATAAAAATCACAAAGCTTTCCAAATGTGCTTTTATTCACTTACATAGTGAATACCTGTATAAGTGACATGCCACCTGAAATGCATGTGTACACCTAGATGAGCTTTTATGTGTGTGTTCATTGTATGACCATCCTCCAAGTTAAGATATAGAACATTTTAGCACCTCCTCCTAATAATATTCCCCAATCCTTCAAATGAATGCTCCCTGACTTCTATCACTAGCTGAGTTTGGCCTGTTCTAGAACTTCATATAAATAGAATCATACAGTATGTATGTACTCTTTATTTTTTTAAAGATTTATTCTATGGAAAATGGATGTGGCTCAACCAATCGGGCTCCCGTCTATCATACAGGAGGTCCAGGGTTTGATGCCCAGGGCCTCCTGGTGAGGGTAAGCTGGCCCACACGGAGTGCTGGCTCACATGGGAATGTCACCCTGCACAGGAGTGCCACCCTGTGTGGGAATGCCGCCCTGAGCAGGAGTGCCGGCCAACGTGGAGAGCTGGCACAGCAAGATGACACAACAAGAGACACAGAGGAGAAAAAATAAGGAGACATAGCAGAATAGGGAATTGAGGCGGCTCAAGAGAGTCATTGCCTCTCTCCCACTCCAGAAGATCCCAGGGTTGGTTCCAAGAGCCACCTAATGAGAATACAAGCAGACACAGAAGAACGCACAACGAATGGACAACGGGGGAACTGAGGGAGGGGTGGAGAATAAATAAAATAAATCTTTAAAAACAAAAAGATTTATTCCCCTCCCCACTTACCACTTGCACTCACTGTCTGCTGTGTCCATTTGCTGCTCATTCCTCTGTGTCTGCTTGTCTTCTCTTCTCGTCTTCTCTTTAGGAGGCACCAGGAACTGATTATGGGACCTTCTGACATGGGAGGGGGACAATCTCTGCACCACCTCAGCTCCCTGGTTTATTGTGTCTCTCAATGTTTTTCTGCTGTGTCTCTTTTCTGTTGTGTCATCTTGTTGAGTCAGCTCTCTGTGCAGGCAAGCTCACCACATGAGCCAACTCTCCACATGGGCCAGATTGCCTTCACCAGGAGGCCCCAGCAATCAAACCCAGGACCTTTCATATGGTAGATAGGAGCCCAATCACTTTAACCACATCCACTTCCCTGTATGTCTCTTGGGTCTGACTTATTTTTGCTTGACCTTATGTGAAATTCATCCATGCTGATGTCTGTTGTAGTAACTTTTTTTTTTTTTCAGTAGGTACCAGAGATTGAACCCAGGACCTTATACATGGGAAGCAGGTACTCAACCACTGAGAGTTGGTTTTTTCATTTGTTTGTTTTCAGCAGGTACTAGGGATCAAACCCAGGACATCATACTACTTGAGTTATATCTGCTCCTCCTCATTCTTCTTAGTATTGTTGAGTAGCATTGCATTGTATAAATATGCCTCAATTTGTCCATTCTTCTGTGATGGGCATTTGGGCTGAATACAGATTTTTTTTTCTATTATGGATAAAGCTGCTATGAATATTCTTGTCTATGTGTTTTTGGTGGACACAAGAACTCATTTCTGTTGTGTATATACCCAGGAGGAGAGTTGCTGGGTGATAGGGTATGTTTAGCATTAGTAGATATTGCCAAACAGTTTTCTAAAGTGCTTTTACCATTTCACAGTCCCAGCAACAATGTATAAGAGGTACAGTTGCTCCGTATCCCAACACTTGGTGTTGTCATTTGAGCTCTTCTGGGTATGTGTATTTCATTGTGGGTTTTTTTCCCCCATACAATACATTTTATTTTTAAAGAAGTTTTAGATTATGGAAAAGTTACATCAAAAGCATAAGGGATTCCCATATACCCCACCTCCCCCTCCCACATTTCCCCTATTAATAACATCTTACATTAGTATGGTACATTTATTACAATTGATGAACAAATATTGAAGCATTGCTGCTAACCAAGGTTATGTAAATCATAGTTTACATTATGGTCTACTCTTTGCACTGCATAGCTTCACAGGTTTTGACAAAATGTGTAATGGCCTGTATCCATTATTGCGATACCATGCAGAACAATTCCAATGCCCTGAAAATGCCCTATGTTCCATCTATTCTTCCCTTCTCTTCTCCTTGGAACCTTATGGTAACCACTATCTTTATGTCAGTGTTTCACATTCCTCCATTACTACAATAATAATGTCTGCTTTGGTCCATAGTTGCATTCCCCCTTAATGTTTGCTCATTACTCAATCTTGAGAATTTGGGGATGGTGGTGCCTGCTCTGCTTCAGATTGAGAGGGGAGTTTGACCTTATGGTGCAGATGGAAGGAACTGTTTTGCTTGCAGTTACAGATACTCTTTGTTTTGGAGGGATGAGGATTTTCCAGTATCATCTTTTTGTTAGTTGTCCTGGGAAAGTCCCATGAACTGGAAAGTAGATATTGGCTGTAACTATGCTGAGAGTCAGGGCTCAAACTGGCATATGAACAGACCAAAAATTTAAGTCTCTGGGACATGTATTTAATGGGCATAGTTCAATAAAAGGGGTAGACAAATCATGTGTAGGGAAATGATAATTGAGTCTAAATCTATTATATTGGGGAAATAGGTTATCATATATTCCAATTTAAGACCCACCAACAGGGTGCCAAAATTCCTGGGGTTGTCTGCTCTGCCTATAGTGTCTAGATGTCTCTAGAGCCCTCAGGACAACCCCCCCTCAATTTGAGGCACTGTGTACTGTGGCAGTTAGTGAGATCCACCTGAGATGTGCATAAGCAGAACCTCTGGAATGTCCTTCTGACTCACTTTGAAATCTCTCAACCATAGAAACTCTTCTGTGTTTAATGTTTCCCTCTTTTGGTCAAGGTCTTTTTCCAAATGCATAGTTGGTTGGCACTTGGTATTAAGCTCTTGGTGCCATGGAGGTTCATCCATAGGAGTCATGTCCCAAGCCAGGGGGGAAGGTAGTGAGTTTATTTGCTGAGTTTGGCTTAGAGAGAGTTCACATTTGAGCAACAAGGAGATTTTCAGGAGAATAACTGTTAGGCAGTAGTTAATGTTAGTCTGTTTCAATTTTTCAAGAATAAGGTTTATAAGTACATGCATTAATATTGAGGGCTTGGCATATTGGTCTGTTTTCTTTTTAAAAAAAATTTATTGAAATATATCACTCATAAACATACATAAACAATAAGTGTATAATAGTTGTGAACTTACAAAACAAACATGCAACATCAAACGAACATATATAACATCTCACCCTACCACCAAACTTATATTGTTTTTAAACCTTTTAAACTAATGCTTAAAGAGCATTGTCAAAATATTACTACTAAACAAAGTATTTTCCCCTAACCAATCTGATTATTATTATCTTTATATCATTTATATATGAACATACATAAACAATTACGTATATAGCAAAAGTTGTGAACTTACAAAGCAAACATGCATAACATCATACAGGGGTCTCATACATCAACCCTCCACCAACACCTTGCATTGTCATGAGACGTTTGTTACAAACTATGAAAGAACACTGTCAAAATCTTACTACTAATCATAGTTCTTATCTTACATTTGGTGTGTTTTTCCCCAAACCCACCCTATTATTATTTTTAAAATATATTTTTTATGACAGAAGTTGTAAAGTTATAAAACAATCATGCACCTGTGCAGAATTCCCAAACAACACCCCTCTGCTAACACACCACAATGTGGTGTGTCATTTGCTATAGATAAAATAATGTCATCTGATTATTACCATGTCCATAGTGTACATTTGGCTCACATTTTCCATACTGGCTCAGTATCAACATAGTACATCTTTTGCATAGATGCAAGAATATTATATTATTACTACTAACCACAGTCCATAGGTCACTCCAGCTGTACTTTTCCCATGCTTTTTCATATTCCTAACACCCTGCAGTAGTGATATACATTTGTTCAAGCTAACAAAGGACACTTTTGCATCTGTACCATCAACCACAATTCTCACCCACCTCTTAATTTACTAGCTATTACTCACTGTGTGTTACCATCCACTCCATACATTTCCACAATTTTACAGTAAAGCTAATTAAAACTTGTACATACATTAAACATCAGTAGTCCACTCAGTCCTCCTCTTATCTCCTTTAAGAATCCACCACCTACCAACAGGTCTTGAAGATATTTTCTAATAATTTCTTCCAGACATTTTATGGTTCTTGCTTTTATTTTTAGTTTTTTGATCCATTTGAGTTAATTTTTGGATAAGAAGTGAGGTAGGGGTCCTCTTTCCTTCTTTCAGCTATGGATGTCCAATTCTTTCAGCACAATTTGTTAATGGATTGTTCTGCCCAAGCTGTGCAAGTTTGATAGGCTAGTCAAAACTCACTTGACCATACCTGTGGGGGTCTGTTTCTGAACCATAAATTTGGTTCCATTGGTCTACTGTGTCTGTCTTTAGGCTAGTACCATGCTGTTTTTACCACTATAGGTAGGTATTATGATGTAAAGTCTGGAGATGAGGGTTCACTTTTCCTTTTTATGATGTTTCTGGGTATTCAGGACTCCTTACCCTTCCAAATAAACTTAATGATCATGTTTTCAATTTTTTCTTTAATGCTGGTGGAATTTTTATCAGGATTGCATTAAATCTGTATATCAATTTCAGTAGAATTGACATCCTAATGTTATTTAGTCTTCCAATCCATGAGCATGGAATGTTCTTCCAGTTATTTAGGGCTTTTTTGATTTGTTTTAACACTGAGTTGCAGTTTTCTGAATACAAGTGCATTTTATCATTGGTTAAGTTTATTCCTGACTATTTGAGTTTTATCTGTCATATTTTATTTTCACTACTCTTTTGACACTTTTAGTTACTTTCATTGATATAATCTTCATTTCTAGAATCTCTTCCAGGCCCTTCTCTTCTGTCTTTTCTTCTCAGGCTCTAGCATACCCTTTAGTATTTCCTGAAAGTCTGGACTTTTGCTTAGAAATTCTCTCACTTTCTGTTTATCTGTGAATATTCTAATTTCACCCTCATTTTTCAAAGACAGTCTTGCTGGATATAAGATTCTTGGCTGGAAGTTTTTCTCTTATAGTATCTTAAATATATCAGACCACTGTCTTCTTGCCTCCATGGTTTCTGGTTAGAAATCAGCACTTAATCTTATTGCATTCCCTTATATGTTATGCACTGCTTTTCTCTTGCTGATCTCAGAATTCTCTTTGTCTTTGGTCTTTGATATTCTGATGAGTATGTGTCCTGGAGTTGGTCTATTTGGGTTTTTTCAGATGGGAGTACATTGTGCTTCTTGGACATGGATATCTATGTCCTTCAATAAGGTTGGGAAATTTTCTACCATTATTTGTTTAAATATTCCTTCTGCCCCTTTTCCTTTCTCTTTTTCTTCTGGGACACCCATGACACATATGTTTGCACACCTTTTGATGTCATTTAGTTCCCTGAGGCCTTGTTCAACTTTTTCCATTCTTTTCTTCATCTGTTTTTTGTATGTTCACTTTCAGAGGCCATTTCTTCAAGTTCACCAATCCTTTCTTCTGCCTCCTCAAATCTGCTTTTATGTGATTCCAATGTTTTTAAAATTTCATTTATTGCACCTTTCATTCCCATAAGATTTCTGTGTATACTTTCAAATTCTTTTTGTGCTTATCCAATATCTTCTTAATATCCTTAATCTCTTTAGCCATCTCATTGGATTTATTAAGGAGATTTGTTTGAACATCTATAATTAGTTGTCTCAACTCCTTTATGTCATCTGGAGGCAGATTATCCTGTTCCTTTAACTGGGCCATTGCTTCCCATTTCTTGGTGTGGATTGTAATAATTCATTGGTGTCTTAGCATCTGGCTTACTAGAGTATTTTTTCTGGGTACAATTTATTCCTTTACTTTAGGGCTTCCTTTCATTTCTCCCTTGCTGGTTATGCAGTAAGAACCAAGCATGTAGTTGGTGCTGTAAGCTGTGGAGGCTCAAGCTGCCCTCATTGCACCAGGAACCCATGAAGCTTCTTCCAACTTTCTCCTTTGCCAGTGGTAGGGACAGAGTCACAGCTACGTGAAATAATCCATGTGCAGGCCTAGACTGTAGTTGCCTAGAGAGACTGATGCAGCTTCACACTCTTCTTTCCCCTGCCTGGGGCAGGGATGGAGCTGCAGGGGTGGGCAGCAATCTATGCAGTGCGGGTCCAAGATGACCACAGTCACCCTGCAGACTTCTGATTTTCAGTCTACGCCAGTCAAAGTTACCTGCAGTTACCTATATAGGCTGGTACAGGGCACCTCAGCCTCCCCTCGAGATGTGGGGCTGAAGCCTAGGCAGGCTGCAGGCTGATCTGTGTGAAAGAAACTGATTCCTGCTGACACTGAGAGTTTCAGTCAGCCAGGCTTCCCCTCAGGCTGGGGGTGGAGTTAGAATGGCGGCTCCTGGCCTCTTTCTGACTTGGGCTGGTTCTCACCCCAGCTTTTCCCAGGGTTATCTCTTAGCCAGCCAAGTCTCCCACTCAGTAGCCGAAATCAGCAGCCAACCGTCTCCTCCTCCCCTGTTTCTGGGAAATGGAGCTTCCAACTCCCATCACAGAACAGTTCCTGGGGCAGCTCGTGCTGCCAGAGTAGGATGATCACTGCCTCCAGCACTTAGCTGGTAGTTTCCTGGAGAGGCTGGTGCAGGTCCCTGCAGCTTCCTCCCTGCTGGAGGTGGCACTGGGGCCTAGGCTAGACCTGCAATATGATCTGGATGGGAAGAACCAACACTGGGATTCTCAGTCCTCCCCGTTACCCCTCATGCCAGGTGCGGAGTTAAGATGGCAGCTCCTGGACTCTTTCTGACCTGGACATGCTCAAACTTTAGCTGTTCTCAGGATTATACTGTAGCCTACTGAATCTCCTCATCATAGCTGAAATTGGTGCCCATCTGTCTTCCTCCCCCGTTTTGGGGAAGTGGAGCTTTTAATTCCAGCCGCGAAACAGCTCCTGAGGCAGCTTGTGCTTCCGGTGGAGGATGGGCACTGGCCTCCATGGCATGGAGCACTCTACGTACGAGTCTTCTCTGCAGATGGGCATCTCCTCCTTCCACTCATTCAAGGATGTTGGAGGATGCTCCTCTGGTCTCCTGGAGCCCCCAAACAGGTACTTAAGCTAGTTCCAGAGAACTCTGGGTGTTTGCTAACTTTCTTATAGCAGGAGTTGACTCTAGGAGCTCCTTACTCCGCTGCCACTTACTGGTTCTCCTCTGTTTTCTTTTATTAGACACTGCCTATTTATTGTAGAGATTCTTTCCTCTCTATTTGAGAACATAGTGGGACGCTCTAGGATGGGAGTTTAATATTTTGTTGGTTACCCTGTGGGTCTCCACCCACTGAGATAATACCATATGACCACATGAACACATTCATATTCCATAGAGGCATGCCTCAGGGGTACCCTTCCCCACACATCCCCCCATCACCAACATCCTGCACCAGTGACTCTCCCCTGCCATAGATACCAAAAGAATACTCCTACAATTGTATTTTCTTTTTTTTTTTTAAAGATTTTTTTTTTATTTATTTACTTAATCCCTCCCCCTCCTCCCCCCCCGCCCCTGGTTGTCTGTTCTCTGTGTCTATTTGCTGCGTCTTGTTTCTTTGTCTGCTTCTGTTGTCGTCAGCGGCACGGGAAGTGTGGGTGGCGCCATTCCTCAGCAGGCTGCTCCCTCCTTCGCGCTGGGTGGCTCTCCTTACAGGTGCACTCTTTGCGCGTGGGGCTCCCGTACGCGGGGGACACCCCTGCGTGGGGTGGCACTCCTTACGCGCGTGAGCACTGCACATGGGCCAGCTCCGCACGGGTCAAGGAGGCCCGGGGTTTGAACCACGGACCTCCCATGTCGTAGACGGACGCCCTAACCACTGGGCCAAGTCCGTTTCCCTACAATTGTAGTCTCATCCACAGTTCTCAACTTCCCCAGATTTCACCTACAGCCCTCCCCCCAGCTCCATGGATAGCCCAACCCACCCCCCAACCCTGCTTATAGTCACACCCCAGCACTGTCTACCCCCCTCAAATCAATGCATCACCCATCCACTGCCAAACCTCTCCCATCCACTTTATCACAGACTCTGCCCAGATTGAGTATCAGCTCACCACGCACTATTCCCTTTCTATCTCCTGGTAACTTTTCTTCCAGACTCCTACCTCCAGGAGTCTGCTAAATATCTTTTTTTCATATCTTCAGTATTGGTCCTTTAGTTACTGGCTTACTTCACTCAGCAACTTGTGGTTTTAATTTTCATTTTCCTTCTGACAAATGATGTTGAGCATCTTTTTATGTGCTTATTGGTTATTTGGATATCCACTTGTGCGGGGTACCTGTTTAAGTCTTTTGTCCATTTTTTTATTGGATTGTCTGTGTTGACCTTTCTTTGCTGGAGGATGGAGACCACATGAAGTACCTACACTTAGCCAATGATCACCTCAGAGAAAAAGTTGACAAGAGTTCAGGGGCAAAAGTTGCTATTTGGGTTGTGAGTGAAGTCAGGGGGTAGGGGAGCTGTCTTCTCTGAAACGTTGCTTTTAGAGGCCCAGAGTCCTGAGCTGTGGCCTGGGCAGTTCTGTACAGTTGGCTTACCCACCTCGAAGGTTCCGAAAGCCCCTTTCCCACCCCCAGCCTTTCTCACAAGTCCCCTTGGTAAATGTTGGGAGGCTTGGGCATTGGGGACCAGCCTTTCCTCCTGGGTCACAGTGCTGCTCTTCACCACCAGCCAGTGCCCTTTATTTAGCGAGACCCTGTCTGGTGGGCCGAGGGAGACTGGCCACCAGCTAGGCCTGCCGAAGGGGGACACAGGAAAGACGGGAAGAGGACAGGCTCCCAGTCCTCAGCTCCTGCTGCCTGGAAACTCTGCCAGGACGCCAACATCCCTACTGAGAGAAGGAAGCGTGTAGATCAGGGGTTCTTAACGAGGGTCCACTGGCCCCTTGGGGTCCACCGTGTGGAAGGGGTAGGAGACCACACCAGCCACGGCCGTCATGGTCTGGTGATCGTCCAACTCCCCAAGATGTGAGAAACACACTCTCAGGGTCGGGGAACATACCTTTGTTGATATCATACCTACCAAAACAAGCTGCCCTGTGGATGATGATGCCTTCCACGGAGACGTTGGGTCCCTGGTACAGGCGTGGATGCCGTCAGATTTGGTGATCTCCACCTGAAGGTCTCCCAGACCTTTGAATTCTCTTTGTGAGCCAGATTTCCCAACATCAGCTGCCAAGCGGGTTCTGGTGAAATTGAGTGGGTTGAGAAGCAGAGAGAAGTGGCTCCAGCTGCCCCATCGGTGGCCAGGTTGCCAGCAAAATACCTCCAGGACTGCGCGTGCTTATCTGCACCGCCCAGAAACACCTGCTTAAACTTATCCTTAAGTTGAGGGCTCGTGTGGGGAAGTATCCCTGCTCCTTGAGAATGCAGGCATTCAGTCCGCAGTACCTTTTTTACTGTTGGTTGGTGGTGATCCGTTTCCTGGCGGGTTGTACCTACTGCAGCAGCTTGACCTGCTTGACGGGGGCTATGGCTGTCTTGGAGATGGCAGCGATGCTGCCTGCCAGGAAGTCCTTGGCCAGGGGGATGGCCTGTTCGGTGGTGGCAGCAGAGAGGTGGCGGAGTAGGCACGGGAGCGGTGAAAGCTCCCAGGGCGGGAGGGTCTACCCCAGTGCTTTTATCCACCCTTCTGTCGACGGACATTTGGTGTTTCCAGTGTTGGTTATTACGAAAAGTGCTTCTCTGAGCATTCGTACATGTCTTTTGATGCACAAACACGCACACTTCACTGAGATATATACCTAGGGTGGCCTTGCTGGCTCCTAAGGCATCCTTAGTAGACCCTGCCAAAGAGCTTGGGCAGCAGTGGGTGGGAGTTCCTGTTGCTCCTGGTATCGTCACTTTTCAAACTTTAGCTCTTCTGGTATGGGAATCATTGTTTTCAAACATTTGAGTTGTGAAGCTAGTGAGTGCAGAGGCCAGAACTGCATCCTAGATCCCTGGGCATTCTGCCTCCTGAAGGAAGTGCAGGGGCTCAGAAGAAGGTAGCTGGAGCTGTGCCAGGTGCTCTCCTCCCCCTGTGGTGCTCACCGCCTCTTCTTCCTGCCTTCTGAAAGTTGGGGAAATGTTCAGCCTCACTTAGGTTAAATGCCATCCAGTAATTCCACCTACCAGAGAGCAGTGACCTTGAAATTGCAGCTTAATTTATAAATTAAGCACAAGTAATATAGCTGCGTAGGTTGGATTCAGGACTTGGCAGTTTCTCTTAAACCTTTTAAAGTGAGCTGATGCTTTCTCAAAGATAATACATAATTCTTATTTAAGTGGGCCCAGCACAGCGACTGGAACTCAGCAGCTGCTGAGTATTAATCTCCGTTCTTAAAAATAGCAGCTGAGATTATCCCAGAAGGGATGCCACAGTTGCTTGAAGTAAGTAAGACACTGGCTTTACAAATGTCACTAAGCAGAGCTGTCCCGTGTATACGCCTATCAGTCACCCAAGTACCTCCCTGCCTGGCTCCATCCCAGCGTCAGAAGCAAGGATCCACAAAGGCTGCGGAGGAGATGGTGCTGGCCGTGGGTTCTGGGCGCAAAGCTCAGGGAGCATGTGTGTATTCCTGCGTGGGCACCTGGGTTTCTGTGCACCAATGGTTCCAGTGGTTTAGGGTAGAGGGGAGTCAGGCCATCTCTGCCCCTCATCTCCAAAAAAAAAGCCTCTCCCGCCTCATTCCAGCACTTCAAATTTGCTTTTTTTGTTTGTTTGTTTAAAGGTTTTACTTATTTATTTCTCCCCACCCCTCATTGTTTTTGCATTTGCTGTGTCTGTTCATTGTGTGCTCATCTTTCTTTTTTAGGAGGCACCATGAACCAAACCCTGGGCCTTCCATGTGGGAGGGAGGCACCTAATCACTTGAGCCACCTCTGCTCTCTGCTTGGTTGTGTCTCTCATTATGTTTCCCTCCTTTGTATCTCTTGTTGCGTTATCTTGTTGTGTCACCTTGCTGTGCCATCCCATCATGTCAGCTCGCTGTCTTGTTTGTCTTCTTTAGGAGGCACCAGGAACCAAACCCGGGACCTCCCATGTGGTAGGTGGGAGCTCAATCATTTGAGACGCATCTGCTTCCCTCAAATTGGCTCTTGATTTTCTATCATGGGAAGTGTAGCTGAAAGGTGAGTGCTGCCTCCTAGACTGCCTGGGTTCAAATCCCAGTTCTGCTGAATCACAGCTTCATGAACTTGGCCAGGTTATTAAATCCCACTTAGGCTCTGTTTCCTCGTCTATAAACTGTTTAATACCAGTGAGTTCCACAGGGTTGCCGTGAGGACTGACGGTGAGAAGGCCTGTGGGGAACCGAGCAGCAGGGCTCGATGTGTAGAAGGCCTGTCCTTGGCATCAGCCATCGTGGTGGAGGTCGTGGCTGCCGTCGTTCACACAGGTCAGACCTTGCTTATTTAAAGTTGTTGGGGGAAGAGGACTTGGCCCAGTGGATAAGGCGTCTGTCTACCACATGGGAGATCTGTGGTTCAAACCCCGGGCCTCCTTGACCCGTGTACAGCTGGCCCATGCGCAGTGCTGATGTGCGCAAGGAGTGCATTCCACGCAGGGGTGTCCCCCGTGTATGGGGAGCCCCGCACGCAACGAGTGTGCCTGTAAGGAGAGCCACCCAGAGGGAAAGAAAGTGCAGCCTGCCCAGGAATCCCAGGAATGGTGCCGCACACACGGAGAGCTGACACAGCGAGATGACGCAGCAAAAAGAAACACAGATTCCCAGTGCCGCTGACAACAACAGAAGTGGACAAGAAAGAACACACAGCAAATGGACACAGAGAACAGACAACTGGGGCGGGGGGGTTGGGGGGAGGGCGGGAAGGGGAGAGAAATAAATAAAAAATAAATCTTTTTAAAAATAAATTAATAAAGTTGTTGGACAGTTGAAGGGCTGCCGGGGCAAGCAGTCCTCTCTGGAGGATGACTCTCGTTTTGCATACTGTTTCAGAAAGTTCTGGGCATGTTCATTTGTTTAGCAACAAAATAGCATCCCTCTCCATTGGGAAGTAAGGTGTAGATGAGGTTAGGCATTTTGTCTATCTTGTTTACTGCTGGATTCCCAGTGCCTAGAAGAGCACCTCATACAAGTGTGAGCTCAATGGCTGGTTATTGAATGGATGAACATTGTTTAAAAGGTACCAGTCTGTCACGGCTTATAAATTTGAAGTCAATGTGTCTGGCTGTGGAGTGGAAGGAACATGGCTGGGAGCTAGATGAGCAAACAGCGGGGATGTCCAGAGAAGAAAGGGAACAAAGGACAGAGACCTCTGAAGAGAGCAGGAAAAGAGGACGGAGTAACTGGCGAGGGAGGCCTCGTGCCCATATCTTGAAAGCTACCAGACGGGTGAGGTCTCCACGGTGGAGTCTCCACTAGTGCCAGGGAGAAGCCTGCCCTACCTTCCCGCCCAAGTACTCCCCTCACTGCCAAAACAGGCCAGTGCAAACCACAGGAGCCCTTCTTTGCTCTGTTTATTTTGCTAAAGTCTGCTTTACCCACCAAAAATCAGGTCCCAACCAGCCAGAGTCCAGATGTGACTAAAAGTCCTCTTAAGCGAAAGACAGGGAGAGTCTGTTTCTCTAAGGCCTGGATCTACTGGGCAGGAGGGAAAACACAAAATGCTACTAGCCCTGAGGACCTCACAGGGGCTAGATGTGAGCTGAGGTTGACGCCCACAGAAAACAATCAAGTGAAAATTTCCCTCCTCACTGAAGTTTCACGTTCTTTGAGGTTTGGGAGAACAAGAGAGTTGTGAAATGCTATATAAACACAATAACCAAGATAATAATAATAAAATGAATATGACTGAGCTCAATTATTCATTCTAGCTTGGCTGAAGAGCAAAAATTAACATCATCATTCCAAATGCATTCAATTCATTCACTGATTTTTCAAACTGACTCAGCACCGGCTTTGAGTTAGATTACTATGCTAGGGGCATGTAGTAGACGGACGCCCTATCCACTGGGCCAAGTCCGCTTCTCTCTCTTGATCCTTAACTCACCCGACTCTTGGGAATCTGTCTCCTTGTTGGGTGAACCAGGTGAAACTCTCAGTTTACCAGAGAGTGTCTCTCACCCACATCAAAGGGGCACCTTTGGTGAACAGTTTTCTCGTGTGAACTCATCATCTTCTCCTTCAGACTTGCTCCTCCCGCTGTATTTCTCAAGCCTTTGAATGGCACCACCAGTTACCCCACTCTTTAACCTAAAAAACCAGGGTCATGTTCTTTTCCCCTGCTGTCAAAAGTCACCATGAGGGAAGTGGACTTGGCTCAATGGATAGGATGCCCGCCTACCACATGGGAGGTCCGTGGTTCAAACCCTGGGCCTCCTTGACCTGTGTGGAGCTGGCCCACACACAGTGCTGATGTGCGCAAGGAGTGCCGTGCCACGCAGGGGTGTCCCCCGCACAGGGGAGCCCCACGCGCAAGAAGTGCGCCCCGTAAAGAGAGCCGCCCAGCGCGAAAAATAGTTTAGCCTGCCCAGGAATGGCGCTGCACACACGGAGAGCTGACACAACGAGATGATGCAACAAAAAGAAACACAGATTCCCAGTGCTGCTGATAAGGATGGAAGCGGTCACAGAAGAACACACAATGAATGGACACAGAGAGCAGACAACTGGAGAGGGGGGAAGGAGAGAGAAATAAATAAAAAATAAATCTTTGAGAGAAAAAAAAGCCACCATGAGACCTTGGAGTGTTAATGTAGCATTGTGTCTGAGTGATGGAGTGGAGAATGGTCCACCCTCCAGTTCTGGTTCTTGTGATCACTTGATCAGCTGTGCTGCTGAGAGTCCCACAAAGCTTTTTAGCCTCTGGCCCTAATTTACTCCTTTAGTCCAAATGAGATGGCACCAAGATACCTCACCATCCCATCATGCCCCAATCTCTCCACTCTCTTTTTAGTTGCTCCTTCACAAAACCAAACCAAACAACATCCCCTCCTATTCCAAACTAACAACAAAGAACACCTGCCCCTTCAATTTGGTCAACAAAGCTCTCATTCCTATAAGCTAATTCTAGCAGATACTTTAGAGAAGTGTTGTCTCCAACATGGCAAACAAATCTGAAGTTTAGACACTCAACAAATGTTGGTGATTGAATGAATGAACCTGTACTTTTAGTTTTAGCCCTTTGAATCACGTACCCATTCACCCTTGTCCCTTACACACTGAAGAGTTTCAGGGACTTAATTTATTTTCTTCTTCCTTAGCCATTTAAATTGATTCTCTTAAGTGCCACTAAACCTCTTTCAGGACACAATGACCTTCATAGAGGATTCTAGGAGCAGACGCAACACAGCTCTATATAAGGCAGAACAATCCATTGTTTAGTTTTAACATATATTTTCAATGATTTGTTTCTTTTCTGCCAATTAACATAGGCTGGCAAGATTTTTATTCAATCCTTCAAGAAAGATATGTTGAGGATTTACTCTCTTCTAAGCATAGTGCCTGAGACCTGTGTACAAAAGTGAGTAAAATAAAGCACAGTCTCTGCCCTTAAAAAATCATACAGCCTGGTGGGTAAGGCAGACAAGTTAATAGACACAATACAATGGGAGGAGCCTCAGAGACATGGGAGAGAGGCACTTAAGCCAGTTTTTCACTTTTTATTTTTGAAATCTCAAAACATATACAAATGTAGAGAGAATAATACAAAGAACTCATGGACCCATCACCCACCTTCAACAATTATTAATCCCCTGCCATTCTTCTTTCATTTATCTCTTGCTCTCACTTTTTTTTCCTTAAGTATTTTAAAACAAACCCCAGATATCACACCACTTCACCCATTTCAGTTTGCATCTCTAGAAGATGAGGCACGTCCTAACCAGTCACAAGGTGGTCAGGAGGGCTTCCCAGAGGGAGTGGCATTTAGAAGGAGGCCTGGAGGAGGAGGATTAGCTGGTAAGAGGGCCTGGGGGAGTGAGTGATGAGGAAGAGTGTGTAGAGGCCATGGGAGAGGGGGACAAGGTGCCTTTATTCACAGTACAGTCCTGAAAAACAGAATCAGTGTCACCTGCGTGCTTGTTAGAATGTCAGAACCAAGAGGATTGTGGGAAGAGGGAGAAGTAGGAAGCTCCAGGAATCAGTCCCTCCATCAAAATAACAATCCAGGAACTGTCTGAATCAACTATCTTGAAACTTCAGAGTCTAGAGGAAACATTGTGCAGCATCCAGGGACGGGAAGAGACTGGTAAACTGTGATAAATACTGGTGGGTTTCACCCTCCCTGCAACAGCAACCATCCCCCTTCTCCCAGGCTCATGACAGACAGCAGAGGCCACTGGAGCTCTGGCTCCTGGTACAGCTTTCTGGTGCCAGGCTGGGACATAAAGACCTAAAGACCTAGTTCTCCAAACTCTGGGTGTGCGTGATCTGATGGATGATCATTACTTTTGATCAGCTACTTCAGATCTATGGGGGCCAGCTCAGAGGGTAGCCATTGTTCCAACCCCCCTGGACAAAGGTAGCAGAGGAATCTTAAAGACAGTTAACCAGTTAAAGAGCTGAGATAGTGCTGAACTAAAATACAGCTTCAAATGCCATAGAAGCAGCTCCTGCTGGCCTTCCACAATGAAGAGTGGACCCAGCTTGAGGTCCCATTGTGAGTTTCTGGTTCTGTTCCAGAAGGAATAAATTGGCCCCTAAGCACATACTAGGGTGCACGTAAGTCAGGGTCAATCTATCAGGAGGAAACCTGAAAGACTGAGCTGTGGAATTTGCCTCAGGCTCATCCTCCTAAAGTTAGTCTTGAGGGCAGAGAAGTGACTTGGAGACAGCTGGGACAATGTGAGAAATAATTAAGCTGAAGCAGCCTGGAGCAAAGGACTATCTGTATTAAGTTACTCAAGGGAGCACCTGAGAGGGTATAAAGTCAATTTCAAAGGGAGTAGAGGGGGCATTCACTTGAACTCCTGTAAACTGTAAATGGGGGAAATTCCTAAGGCCTCTAGCAAGCACAAGACCAGGGAAGCAGCAGCACTGAGCAGGCTCAGGTAAGAAAGAGAGGACCCTGCACTTTGTATTTGCCTTTGGCTGATCTTCTTTTTTAAACAGTTTCATTGAGATATATTCACATACCACACAATGCACCCAAAGTGTACAATCAATGGCTTTTAGTATAATCACAGTACTATGCATTCATCCCCACAGAAAATTTTAGAATAATTTCATTACTACAAAAAAGAAAAACTCCATACCCCTTAGCAGTCATTTCTCAATCCCTCTATCCCACTGAAGCTGTCTAGTAAGATAGGGAATCAATAGCTGGATCTGGAACCTGGCAAAGGGTCCACGTGGACATCAGTAACCCCAAGATGGCTGCTGGAAGACCCCCTGACACAAGATTTTGCCATTCAGAACAAGATTTCCTCTGGAAGCCAGAACCTCTGGATTTTCCCCAGGGACTTTATAACTGGGCCCTCCTGGGGGATTGATGGGTGGGGTATTCAATCAGAACAGCAAGCAGCTGGAACTCCTCCCCTGCCATTAGCAAAGGGGTGGAATAATTAATAGTTTAAAAAACAAGCATGAAGACTTCTTGTTCTTTTACTCTCTTGCCTTCGCCCTCTTGCCGTGCCAGTCCCAGTGCAGGCCCTACCCTGTTTCTGCCTTCTGTGCTCTCACCATGTCCCGCCACATGGATCGACACCAAGTAAAACCTGGGCATTTATGATCTATAATGGGAAATCATAAGTCTGTAAATCAACCCCTTTATCACTTTTAAGCCACTTCATCTCTACCTGGAACCAACGATCTGTTATTTTCTCCCATTTCTCTTCCCTCCCTACCTTAATAAATTACTGGCCTAACTCACCCGATGTGCTCTTGAAATTTATTTCTGCAGCACAGTCAAGAACCTAGACAAAATCTGGTTACACTACCACAGCCCTAAGTAACCAGTAACCTAATTCCATCTTTATAAATTGATTTATATTTATATTTTATACAAATGGGTGATCTTCTTGATAAAAGGGCTAAGCTCTGAAGATCATCAGCCAAAGCAGAGTCAATTTTCAAAGACAGTGAAAGGTGATTTTTGCTTTGGTCTGTCTGTGTTGGTAAGCTCCTGGCATTTAAGAAAAGCTCTATAATATCACTAGCTGAATACAAACATAAGAAACAGATGGCTCTGGAACTAAATCCCAGAGTTCACACTTTAAAATATTAAAATGTACATTGTGTAACAAAAGAATTAAAGAAAAATAAACAAAAACTGATGATCCATCCAAAGGAACAAGAGAAAAATCCTGAAAACATCAACAAAAGGACTAGACTTTGTTCTTAGCAAACAGACACTTTAAAAAAATGATTCTCAGTATACTCAAGGAAATAAAGGAAAACCTGGAGAAAGAACTAAAGGGTATGAGGAAAATACTGAATGAACAATATGGGAATCTCTTTGAGATTCTCAGTAGGAACCAAACAGAAACACTGGAGTTGAAGACCACAATAACTGAAGTGAACAATTCCCTAGAGGGTTTCAATAGTAGATTAGAGCTGGCAGAAGAAAGAATCAGTGATCTGAAAGACAAGGCAAAGGAAATGATAAAAATCTAAGGAACAAATAGAAAAAAGAGTAAGAAAGAATGAACAGAGCTTAAGAGATCTGTGGGACACCATCAAGCACACCAATATATGCATTATGGGGGTCCCAGAAAGAGAACAAAGAAAGGGGAAGAAGGAACATTCAAAGAAACAATGACAGAAAAATTTCCCAAATTTAATGAAAGACATGGATATGCACATTCAAAAAGTATTTAAAAAACCCCAAACAAGATAAACTCAAATAGAACCATGCACAGACATATGGTACTAAATTGTCCAATGTCAAGGATAAGAAAAGAGTTCTCAAGCTGCAAGAGAAAAGCAATAAGTTATGTACAAGGGAATCTGATAAGATTAAGTGCTAATTTCTACTCAGAGATAAGACGGCAGAGGTACAAAAAATTTAAAGTGCTGAAAGAAAACACTGACCAACCAAGAGTTCTATATCCAGCAAGTGTTTCTTTCAAAAATGAGGGAGAGGGAAGGAGACTTGGCCCAATGGATAGGGCATCTACCTACCATATGGGAGGTCCACGGTTCAAACCGCAGGCCTCCTTGACCCGTGTAGAGCTGGCCCATGCACAGTGCTGATGCACGCAAGGAGTGCCCTGCCACACAGGGGTATCCCCCATGTAGGGGAGCACCACACACAAGGAGTAAACCCCGTAAGGAGAACCACCCAGTATGAAAGAAAGTGCAGCCTGCCCAAGAATGGCATTGCACACATGGAGAGCTGACACAACAAGATGATGCAACAAAAAGAAACACAGATTCCCGGTGCTACTGATAAGGATAGAAGCAGTCACAGAAGAACACACAGCAAATGGACACAGAGAAGAGACAACTGGAGGGGCAGGGGGCGAAGGAGAGAGAAAAAAAAATGAGGGAGAGATTAAGACATTCTCAGAAAACAAAAGTTGAGGGAGTTCATAACTACTAGGCCTGCCTTAGTGATGTTAAAGAGAATTCTTCAGATTGAAAGTAAAGGACACTAGAAAGTGGGTCAAAGAGGCATAAAGAAATAAAGACCTCTGGTAAAGTTAATCATATGGTAATTATGAATACCACTACTATTGTATTGCATTTTTTATATGTAACTACACTTCTTACATCTTACAGTTCCTAAAATGCAAATACATAAAAAGTAATGATAAATCTACAATTTTGGACATAGAAAGTACAAATACATCATTTGTAACAAGTACAGAAATAAAGGTGGAAGGACAGAGGGGTATTGTATTCTCTTAAAGATAAGTTGGTATCAAATCATGTATGATTGTTACAGATGAGGATGTTAAATTTAAACCCTATCATAACCAAAAAAAAAAAAAAAAAAAGAAAAATGAAAAAATATACTCAGAAATAAATGAGAAGGGATTAAAAATGGTATAATATAAAAAAAAAATCCAATAAATATCTGAGTAGGCATTAATGAAAGAATTGAGGGCCAAAAAAGGTATGAGGCTTATAAAGATCATGTAGTGAAATGGCAGGAAAAAGTTCTGCATTATCAGTAGTTATTTTAAATGTACATGGATTAAACTTTCCAGTCAAAAGGCAGAGATTGGCAGAATGGAAAAAGCACATGACCCAACAATGTGCTGTTTATAAGAGACTCACCTTAAATTCAAAGACAAAAGTGGTTGAAAGTGAAAGAATGGAAAAAATATATCAGGAAATAGAAACCAAGAGAGAGCTGGGGTAGCTATACTTATATTAGATAAAATAGACTGTAAGAAAAAAACTGTTATGAGGGATAAAGCAGGTCAGTATATACTGATAAAGAGGTCAATCCAACAAGATGAGATAATAATTATAAATATATATGCACCTAATGGCAAAGCCCTAAAATATATGAAGCAAATTTTGACAGATTTGAAGGGAGAAACTGATGGTTTTACATTAATAGTAGATTTCAATACACCACTTTCAATAAGGGATAGAATATCTGGACAGAAGATCAAAAAGGAATAGAAGAGTTGAACAATACTCTAAACCAGCTAGACCTAACAGACATATAGAACACTTCACCCAACAGGAGAAGAATGCACATTCTTCTCTAGCGCACATGAATCATTCTCCAGGATAGACCATGTGTAAGGTCACAAAGTGAGTCTTTTTTTTTTTAATTTCTCTTCCCTTCCCACCCCGCCCCCCATTGTCTGCTTTCTGTGTCCATTCACTGTGTGAAAATGAGCCTTAATAAATTAAAAAATATTGAAATCATACAATGCATTTTCTCCAACCACAATGGAATGAAGCTCAAAATCAATAAAAGAAGGAGAATGGAAATTTTTTTTTTAAATTCAAGGAAATTAAATTGCATTCTTAAACAACCAAAGGGTCAAAGAATAATCACAAGGCAACTTAGGAAATATCTTGAAGTGAATAAAAATGAAAACATAACATACCAAAATTTATGAGATGCAGCAAAGGCAGTACTAAGCATGAATTTATATCTCTAAATATTTACATTTAAAAAGAAGAAAGGTCCCAAATCATAGACCTAACCTCAAAACTGGAGGATCTAGAAAAAGAAGAGCAAACTAAACCCAAAGCAATCATAAGTAAGGAAATAATAAAGAGTAGAGCAGACACATATGAAATAGAGAATAAAAAAAAAAAATAGGAAGAATCAACAAAATCAAAAGTTGATTCTTTGAAAATATCATTAAAAACAATAAAACTTTAACTTGATTGACAAAGGGAAAAAGAGGATTTTGCATCTATATTCATAAGGGATATTGATCTATAATTTTCTTTTCTTTTATCTTTATTTGGCTTTGGTATGAGGGTGATGTAACAACTAAATTCAGAAATAAAAAGGGGGACATTACTACTGACCCCACAGAAATAAAAAGGACTACATGAGGATACTATGGACAGCTGTATGCCAACATTTGAAAACCTAGGTGAAAGGGACAGATTCATAGAAACACAGAAACTACCTACACTGACTCAAGAAGAAATAGAAGATCTCAATAGACAAATAACAAGGAATAAGACTGAATCAGTAATCAAAAACTTCCTGGGAAGCAGATGTGGCTCAAGTGATTGGGGTTCTACCTACCATATAGAAGGACCCAGGTCCAAACCCTGGGACCTCCTGGTAAATTAATAAAAAAAAAAAGCATGCCCACGCAGCAAGCCAGTGCCCACATGGCAAGCCAAGTGCCCACACGAGTGCCTGTGCAGCAAAACGAGTGCCTGCACAGTGAGCCAGTTCCCATGCAGCAAGATGATGATGCAACAAAAAGAGAGATGAAGGGGAGAGGCAAGGTGAAGTGCAGCAGAAACCAGAAACTGAGGTGGTACAGCTGACAGGGAACCTCTCTCCACATCAGCAGTACCCAAGATTGAATCCAGTGAATCCTAGAGGAGAAAAGATGAGAAGACGAAAAAGAGAAATAGACACAGAAGATCACACAGTGAATAGACACAGACAGCAAAAACAGCAGGGTGGGGGGAGGAGGAAATAAATAAATAAATCTTAAAAAAAAAAAGATCAGTAGTGTTTCTATACACTAGTAACGAAAAAACTGCAGGGGAAATCAAATTAAAAATTCCATTTACAATAGCAACCAATAGAATTAAATATCTAAGAATAAACCTAATTAGGGATGTAAAGGCGTTGAACAAAGAAAACTAAAAAACATTACTAAAAGAAATCAAAGAAGACCTAAATAAATGGAAAGACGTTCTGTGTTCATGTACTGAGAGACTAAATATTGTTAAGATGTCCTTTCTACCCAAACGATTTACAGATTCAATGCACTCCCAATAAAAATTCCAATGACTCTTTTGAAGAAGTAAAAAAGTCAATCAAGTTTATTGGAAGGATAAGGGGCCTAAAATAGCTGAAACCATCTTGAAAGAGAAAAACATAGGTGGAAGACTCACACTTCTAGATCCTAAAACTTACCATAAAGCCACAGCAATCAAAAGAGCATGGAACTGGCACAAACTTTTGGCTTTGACGGTGGGAACTTATTTAGTGGGAAATTTATACAGTAGGAAAGCTTACAGTTCCAAGGCTACATCAAGGCATCGGCAGAGATGCTTTCTTGGCTACTGTCGATGCACATGGTGAAGCAAGATGGCTGCTGATCTCTGCAAGGCTTCAGCTCCCCCCTGGGGGCTTCCTCTCTCAGGGTCAGCAGCTCTGCTTTCTTTTCAATTTCAGCTGCAAGTTGGCATGGGGCTTTTCTCTTAGGGTTTCCTCTCTCTCCTGGCACAGGGCTTATTTCTTTCTGGGCCTTCTACATCAGTCTTGGCCGGTCTGCTCTTTTTCTGATATCAGCTATAAGCTATCAGGCAAAATGGCTCATTTCTCCCTGGGGCCTCAGCTGCTTGAGCCTTATCCTTTCTGTCACATGGCAGGATAAAAAATGACAAGGGAGTGGATATAACTTAAGTGGTTGAGTGTCTGCTTCCCATGTATGAGGTTCCAAGTTCAATCCCAAGTACCTCCTAAAAACAAAAATAAAAAAACCAACTCTCATTGGGGAGTGGCTATAGCTCAGTGGTTAAGCACCTGTTTCCCATGTACAAGGCCCTGGGTTGAATCCCCGGTACCTCCTAAAAAAATGACAGAGCTTTTTCTTCCTGTGGGTCTTTGTGAGTGTCCGTTTATATTAGACCCAGCAAGGAGACTCAACCTAAGTCATGCCTTACTGACATAGTCAATTCAAAAAGCCCTAAGGAGCAGGTGTAGCTCAGTGGTTGAGTGCCTGCTTTGCATGTACAAGGTCCTGGATTTGATCCCTGGCACCTCCTAAAAGAAAAAAAAAGCCTTAAAATCAATCTTAACAGAAATCTAATAAAAGTCCCCTCAGTTAAATTTAATACGTTTCAAGGCGTATCACACACAGAGGAATAGGTTAGTTTAGAAACGTAATCTTTCTCTTTTTGGGATTCATAAAATAATGTCAAACTGCCACACTCTTACTTCACACACATACAAAAGTCAATTCAAAATGGATCAACAACCTAAATATAAGAACCAGAACTATGATACTCCTAAAGGTAAACACAGGGAAGCATATTCAGGACTTTGTATTAGGCAATGATTTCCTACACTTTGCACCTACAGCATAAGCAACGAAAGAAAAAAATAGATAAATGTGGCCTCATCAAAATTAAAAACTTTTGTACATGAACTTTATTGTGACTTTTGGGCAGATGGTGGATTAGAAAGACAGAACTCTCTCTTCTCACAGAAAAATTAACAGGAGGGCAGACAGAAAAGACATGGAAAAAAAAAAGTTCTAGGGTGTAAGACACCAGGGGAAGGCCGAACTCTACCCAGAAGAGACAGGGGCACAGGGAAGGAGCCTTGACATTAAGACCATGAGTAGAAGGCAGCTGGAGAAAGAGGAGAAAGCATTGACTTTTCTGGCCTCAGGTCTGCAGCTGCAGACAAAGGGGACAGCAGGGATCTACCTCTTTAGGAAATGGGAGAGAGAGGGATACAGCCTAAGGCTGATTCAGCTTTTGACCCACAAGCCCTTTCAGGCAGGATGGGGCTGTACCATTGTTTGCCTCAAGAGCTGGCATGAGAGGAAAGAAATCTGAAACGCCCTCCCTACTGACCAGGACTGGTTGTTGAGGACACAGAGGGCAGTGGAATTATTTCCTACCTGGGAAAAGAGAGGGGGCTGCCAGCAAGAATTGGAGAACTGTCTCTGAGCAAGTCTTGCTTTGCCAGGCTAGTAGTTTCCAAGCAGGGACCTCTGTCACATTCATCCAGTCCATTTTGCAGCAAACACACTTGGACTAGGCTTTGAACTGAGACACCTGCAGAAGTGCCCCATCTGCTGGCAAATGAAGGAAGTGCATGTGAGATAATTAAAAGTAAATAAGACCTAGAGAGATTGAGAGGTGAAAAATTTTGTTTTTTGTTTATGTTTATTATTATTATTGAAATAATGAAAATGCTCTAATAATGATTGAAGTGATGATGAACAACTATGTGATTATACCAAATACCATTAATTATACATTTGGATGAATTATATGCTTTATTAATATCCATCAATAAAATTGATTTGTTAAAAAAAAGTAAATAAGTAAGAGAGGCCTTTTCTGGCCTTTACAGCCTCCATCCCCAAGGCCCTTGGAAGTGGGTCTGCAACCCATTACTGGGCCCAGGGCCTACATATGAGCAACTAACAGGGACAATCCTAAAGACCTAGAATAGATTGAACCAAGAATCCTAGAACAGCACTAATAAAGTCTCCCATCACTAAATCCCTACAAAACAGAAGAGAAATTGCACAACAGAGTAAACCCACCATTATAATCAGATGCCTAGACATCAACAAAAAAATTACATGCCATACTAAGAAAAGGGAAGAAAAGACACAACCAAAGGAATATATCAAAGACCCAGATGAGACACAGGATTTGAAACAACTAATCAAAAAGATTCATACAAATTTCCAAAATCAAATTAATGAGATGAAAGACAATATGGCTAAATGATAAAGGACATCAAGAAGATACTGAGTGGGGAGTGAATGTAGCTCAAGTGGTTGAGCACCTGCTTCCCATGTACGAGGTTCCAGGTTCAATCCCTGGTATTTCCTAAAAAAATCTAATTAAAAAAAAAAGAAGATACTGAGTGAGCACAAGGAAGAAATTGACAACCTGTATAGAAAAGTAATTGAGCTCATGGGAATGAAAGACACTACAGATGAAACCAAAAAACACATTAGAGGCATATGTATTAGTAAACCAAAGGGGTGCTGATGCAAAGTACCAGAACTCTGTTGATTTTTATGAAGGGTATTTATTTGGGGGTAGAAGCTTATAGTCACAAGACTCTAAAGAGTTCAACTCAAGGTACCATAAGAGGTACTTTCTCAGTGTCTGCATGGTGAGCGAAGTGCCCATGTAGCGAGCCAAGTGCCTGTGTGGGGTGCCAGCATGGCTAGTCGAGTGCCCATGTAGTGAGCTGAGTGCCTGTGTGGTGAGCTGAGTGCACCTGCAGTAAGCTGAGTGCCTGCGCAGTGAGCCAGTGCCTGCACAAGTGAGTCACACAGCAAGATGATGATGCAACAAAAGAGAGTTAAAGGGGAGTCAAGGTGAAGCATAGCTAAGACCAGAAAGTGAGGTGGTGCAATTGTCAGGGAACCTCTCTCCACACCAGATTGAACCCGCATGCCCTAGGATTGAATCCCCATGAATCCTAGAGAAGAAAGACTAGAAGAGAAGACAAAAAGAGAAATAGATACAGAAGATCAAACAATGAATGGACATAGCAAAAAACAAAACAAAAACAAACCATAGCAGGTGGGGGGGAAGGGAAGGAAAAAACAAACAAATAAATATCTTTTAAAAAAGAAAGAGGTATTTTCTCACCCAAAGTTATTGGCCACATGTTGAATCAAGATGACAGGTGATGTCTGAGAGGGTTCAACCTTCCTCTTTCCTCTTAAGGTTCCATGGTCTCAGCTTCTTCTGATCTCAGCTGTAGCCTGGCATAAGGCTCATCTCTCTTCCTGGGGCTCATTTCTTTCTGGGCTCAGCTGCTATGTTCTCTTCACAAGGTCAGCTGTAGATATCAGGTTCATCTCTCTTCCCGGGGCCTCTTCCATGTCTAATGAGCTGTCTTTCTTCCTCTGCCATGCCTTTTTCTATGTGAGTATCTGCCCAACCAGGGGGCAGAGACTCAATGCTCTACCAACATGGCCAAATCAAATCCCCAATCTTAATTTAATAAAGTAAAATGAAACCTCTGAATTTAATATATTCAAAGGCCAGAGGAACAAACATGTTTACAAACATAATCAATATCATATGGAATTCATAAATAATATCAAACTGCCACAGCACACAACTGCAGACCTGAAATGACAGAAGAAAGAATAAGTGATACAGAAGATGGAACAGCTGAAATTCAAGAGAGGAAAGAATGGGAAAAAATTGAGCAGTACTCAGAGAGTTGAATGATAACATGAAACACAACAATGTATGTGTAATGGGACATCCAGAGAGAGAAGAGAAGGCAAAAGGGGCAGAAAGAGTATTTGAGGAAATAATTGATGAAAATTCCCCAATACCCATGGAAGAAATGAACTTACCTGTCCAAGAAGCACAGCATATCCCAATCAGAATAAATCTGAAGGGACCACTTCCAAGACACATACTATTCAAAATGTCAAACATCAAAGATAAAGAGAGGGAAGAGGACTTGGCTCAGTGGATAGGGTGTCCGTCTACCACATGGGAGGTCCACAGTTCAAACCCTGGGCCTCCTTGACCCATGTAGAGCTGGCCCATGCACAGTGCTGATGCGCACAAGGAGTGCCCTGTCACACAGGGGTGTCCCCTGCATAGGGGAGCCCCACACGCAAGGAGTGTGCCCCATAAGGAGAGCTGCCCAGCATGAAAGAAAGTGCAGCCTGCCCAGGAATGATGCCGCACACACAGAGAGTTGATGCAGCAAATTGATACAACAAAAAGAAACACAGATTCCCGGTGCCGCTGACAACAACAGAAGCAGACAAAAACAAGAACACGCAGCAAATGGACACAGAGAACAGGCAACTGGGGTTGGGGGGTGGGGGAAGAGAAATAAATAAAATAAATCTTTAAAAAAAAAGATAAAGAGAAAATTCTGAGAGCAGCAAGGGAGAAGCAGGCCATCATATACAAGGGACACCTGATAAGCCTTAGTATGAATTTCCTATCAGAAACCATGGAGGCAAGACGACAGTCGTATTGTACAACTAAGATACTAAAAGAGAAAAATTGCCAGCTGAGAATTCTTTATCCAGAAAAATTGTCCTTCAAATATGAAAGTGAGCTTAAAATATTCACAAACAGAAACTAGGAGAATTCTTAAAAAGAATCCACCTTTGCAGGAAATATTAAAGGGAGTATGATGTTCAGCCAGGTAATTGTGCCCAGTTGTTTAGTCAAGCAAGCACTGGGATAATTGTAATACAAGGACATTTATGGACTTTAGTCACCAGTGACTTTACTGCATAGATAGCTGATTACATTTACATTAATCAGGGAGATTGCCATCAGCAATGAGTGACTATCTAATCAGTCGAATGCCTTAAAAGGGGCAGTGATTCTAGCATTGAGTGAGAATTTCCCAGCTCATCTTTGGACAGTAGTGTCTCCTGGAAACTCATCAAGGGCCGTCATTGGACTTTCCGGAGCCCCTGGTTTGCAGACTGCCTGCAGAACCTGGATTTGTGCATCCCCATGGTCACATGAGAAAGTCTTACAAAATCTCTTACTATTGATAGATATCTCCTGTTGATTCTGTTTCCCTAGAGAACACTGATTAACATAGGGAGACTTACACCTGAAAGAAAAAGACAGGAGGGAGAGGCTTGGAGGAGAGTGCAGAAGGCAAGAAGAGCAGAAAGGATAACCAAAAGAATAAAAATTAAAATTAAAAAACAGGCAAAAATAAGATATGACATATGAAAACCAAAGAACATAATGGTAGAAGTAAATAATGCATTTACAGTAATAATATTGAATATGAATGGATTAAACTTCCCAACAAAAGAGAGAGACTGACAGAATGGATAAAAAAAAAACATGAGCCATTCCTATTCTGCCTACAATAGACTCTCACCTTAGACCCAGGGATGCAAACTGGCTGAAAGTGAAAGATTGGGAAAAAATAATCCATGAATACAGTAACCAAAAAAGAGCAGGAGTAGCTATACTAATATTGGACAAAACAGGCTTTAAATGCAAAAAAAAAGTTATAAGAGATACAGAAGGCCATTATATATTAATTAAAGGGACAATTCACCAGGAAGAAATAACAGTCATAAATGTCTATGTACCTAACCAGGTTGCCTCAAATTACATGAGGCAAATTCTGGCAAAACTAAAGGAAAAGCAGACATCTCTACAATAATCATTGGAGACTTCAACACACCACTCACATCATTAGATAGAACAACTAGACAGAAGATCACAAGGAAATGGAGAACTTGAACTGTATGATAAACAAGCTGGATCTAACAGACATATGCAGAATGTTTCATTCTAAATCAGAGGATTACACATTCTTCTCAAGTGCTTGTGGATCTTTCCTAAGGATAGAGCACATGTTAGATCACAAGGCAGGTCACAGTAAATATAAAAAGATTGAAATTATACAAAGTACCTTCTCAGATCATAAATGGAATAAAACTGGAAATCAATAATAGACAGAAAAGGGGAAAATTAAAAAAACATGTGGAGGCTTAACAACACACTCCTTTACAATCAGGGAGTCAAAGAAATTTTAAGTCAAATTAGTAAATCTATTGAGATGAATGAAAACGAGAACACAACTAAATGAAACTTGTGGGAAAAAGCAAAGGCAGTGCTGAGAGAGAAATTTATAGCCCTAAACATCTATATTAAAAAAGAAGAGGGAAGTGGATTTGGCTCAACTGATAGAGCCTACCACATAGGAGGTCCAGGGTTCAAACCCAGGGCCTCCTGACCCGTGTGGAGCTGGCCCACGTGCAGTGTTGATGCGCACAAGGAGTGCTGTCCCAAGCAGGGGTGTCCCCCACATAGGGGAGCCCCATGTGCAAGGAACACACCCAAGGAGAGCTGCCCTGCACAAAAAAAGCACAGCCTGCCCAGGAGTGGCACTGCACACACGGAGAGCTGATGCAGCAGGATGACGCAACAAAAAAGAGACACAGATTCCTGATGCTACTGAGAAGAATACAAGCGGACAAAGAAGAACACACAGTGAATGGATACAGAGAGCAGATGGGGGGGGGGAAGGAGAGAGAAATAAATAAAAATTAAAAATTAAAAAATCTGAAAAGAAAAAAAGAGCTAAAATCAAAGATTTAACTGAATAACCAGAGAAACTAGAAAAAGATCATCAAACCATTCCCAAAGCAAGCAGAATGAAAGAAATAATAAAGATTAGAGCAGAAATAAATGAAATTGAAAACAAAAAAAGCAATAGAAAAAATCAACAAAACCAAAAGCTGGGTCTTTGAGATGTTCAATGAAATTGACAACCCCCTACCTAGACTAACAAAGAAAAAAGAGAGAGGGTGCAAATAAATACAATCAGAAATGAAAGGGGGAAAGTTACAACCAATTCCACAGAAATAAAAAGGGTAAGAGGATATTATGAGAAACTGTATGCCAACAAACTAGACAACCTAGAGAAGTGAACAAATTCCTAGAAATGCACAAACAGCCTACACTGATGCTACAAGAAATACAAGAACTTAACAAACAAATCACATTTAAAAACACTGAATCCATCAACAAAAATCTCCCAACAAAGAAAAGCCCAAGACCAGATGACTTCACAGGTGAATTCTACAAAGCATTTGAAAAGAATTAATACCAATCCTGTTTAAACTCTTCCAAAAAATTGGAGAGGAGGGAAAATTGCCCAACACATTTTATGAAGCCAACGTCACCAATACCAAAGCCAGATAAAGACACTGCAAGAAAAGAAAATTACAGACCAACTTCTTTAGTGAACATAGGTGCAAAAATTCTCAACAATATACTTGCAAATCAAATCTAAAATACTTATACATCATGACCACGTGATGCAAGTGTTGTTCAACATAAGAAAATCAATCAATGTAATACACTTCATTAACAAATTGAAGGGGAAAACCACATGATCATCTCGATGGATGCAGAAAAGGCATTTGACAAAACCTAGCATCCTTTCTTGAGAAAAACACTTCAACAGATAGAAATAGAAGGAAAATCCCTTAATATGATAAAGATCATATATGAAAAACCCACAGCCAACATCATACTCAATGGGGAAAGGTTGAACTCTTTCCCTCTAAGATCAGGAAGAAGTCAAGGATGTTCACTGTCTCCACTGTTATTCAACATTGTGCTAGAAGTTCAAACTAGAACAATTAGACAAGAAATCAAAATGCATCCAAATAGGAAAAGAGGATGTAAAACTCTCACTATTTGCAGATGACTTGATCTTATATTTAGAAAATTATGCAATGTCTACCACAAAACTATTTGAACTAATAAATTAATCAAAATGGCAGGATACAAAACCAACATATACTAATTAATAATGTTTCTGTACACTTGTATTGAACAATTTGAGGAGGAGATTTGGGAGAGGGGAGAATTACATTTACAATAGCAACAAAAGACTCAAATACCTAGGAATCCATTTAACCATAACAACAATCTCCTCTATCATCATGAGACATTCATTGCATTTGGTGAATACATCTCTGAGCACCGCTGCACCTCATGGTCAATGGTCCACATCATAGCCCACACTCTCCCACATTCCACCCAGTGGGCCATGGGAGGGCATACAATGTCTGGTAACTGGCCCTGCAGCACCACCCAGGACAACTCCAAGTCCCGAAAATGCCCCCACATCTCATCTCTTCCTCCCATTCCCTACTCCCAGCAGCCACCATGGCCACTTTCTCCACACCAATGCCACATTTTCTTCGATTACTAATCACAATAGTTCATGAATAGAATATCAGTAAGTCACTCTAATCCATACTCTATTCCTCCATCCTGTGGAACTTGGAATGGTTGTGTCCATTCCACATCTATTTCAAGAGGGGGCTTAGATTCCACATGGATGCTGGATGCAATTGTCCTGCTTTCAGTTGTAGGCACTCTTGGCTCCCTGGTGTGGTGGTTGACTTTCTTCAACTCCATGTTAGCTGAGTGGGGTAAGTCCAATAAACCAGAGCGTAGGAGCTGAAGTCTGTTGAGGCTCAGGGCCTGGCTATCACATGGTCAGTCCAGAGATTCAGGTCCCCTGGGTATATATTAAACCCCAGCACCAACTACAGTTCTGGTAAAAGTAACAGGGGAGGCTTGTGAACAAAGATCCATCATATAGAAACACAAACTTCAAAGTAGGGCTAACTGATATGGCACTGAACTCCATCTGCCATGACCATAGAACCTATGGGTTTCCGTAGCCCTCAGAAGAACCAATACCTGGGGTTGTACCTACTTTATCTGTCTCTGGGACTCTGCTGAGGTGAGCATAAGGGCAACCCCTCTGATAACCTCCCAGCCCTTTTTGGAGACTCATACCCATATAAACTCATTTGTCCTTTCCATTTCCCCCTTTGATTCAGGTCAAAAAGCATTTTTAACTCCTGGTATTATATGTAGATTGAGATATTCTGCTGGTCCGAGTTGACCCTTTTATTCAAGGTCATTTTCTAGTTTCATCATCAGCTGGTACTTGGCAGTAATCCCTCGGCGCCAGGGAGGCTCATCCCTGGGAGTCATGTCCCATGCTAGGGGGAAGGCAATGCATTTACATGCTGAGTTTGGCTTTGAGACTGGCTACATTTGAGCAACACAGAGGCTCTCAGGAGGTAACTCTTAGGTACCCTGCAGCTCTAGGCCTTGTTCTTATTTCAGGTGCACAGGCTCACAAGCATAGTCGTTAGTATCAAGGGCTCATTGGTGGACCTTCATTCTTTTTTGGTCTTTGCCATTGCACTTGGGGGATTGTTGCTGTTCCTTTAGGAACTGTGATAGAGCTCCCCTGGCTAGGAACTCAGCACTCCCTCAGTTGTTTTTTTTAATTGTATCCACTATGAAAATATCCAAACATTTTTATGTACCCTGGATATATGCCCTGTATAACTCCCTGCCAACCATGCGTCCCCTGTCAATGACATCCCACACCAATATTTCTCCCCTGCCATTGTTGAACCTCTCTGTGATCCAAAACTTCCTGAAAATTGAAGCCCAATGTATTGCCAGGTTCCATTAATAGTAAAATGGAATATAGTGATGAGTTTTAAAGGTTAAATATAGAATACATATTAATTTAGAAAAACTAAGGTAAAAATAAATTGGGGTATCAAAAAATTTAAAAATGCAAAAGCTGTGTTTTTGATGTTTTGCCTTCCATCACTGCAGTAAGTATTGCCCTGTATGCAAATTGGCAAGGCAACTACTTCTGTCTTTGATAGGTTAGAAATTCAAATGAAATCAGAAATGCTACAATTGCCTGATTCTACAGAACACAGATCCCTTTCCTGCCAGTCTGCCACGTGGTCAGGGAAAGAACAAAATATTGGGGCTGGGGACTCAGATCTAAAGAAGTCAAGTCAATGGCCCAGCTAATGTGGAAGCTTCCTGGAAGGCAGTGCCTCCATGCAGCTCATTTCCTGCCTGCCCGCCTCTGCTTAGGCCTTTTACCCTCACCTGGAATGCAGGTGTGCCTGTGCTTATTTATTCCTCATATTAACTATGTCTGGGGCATTGTACTCAGTGCTTTGGGAACTTGAAGATGAAGGAGAAACATCCTCTCCCCCTCTGCCTGTCCAAGTCAAATCCTTCCTGTTCTTTATGCTCCTCTCATGCCCACCCCTCTGGCACCTCTCCCGCCCACCTCACTGCGCTGAGCTCAGGTGTCCCAGGGGAAGCCACTGCCCAGTAATACCACGGAGCTTAGAGGGCCTGATGGGGGCCGTTGTCAGAGGAGAACGAGTCAGCGGACCCTGGTGGGGCCAGGTCCCTTCCCAGGGCTCTGTGCTGTGAGTTGGGACAGAGCTGGGCCGGCTGGGGCGGGCGGAGGGGTCGTCGGCCGCGGGCCCAGCCCCTCCTTCCCTCTCTCCCGGTGCGCCTCCGCATCTGGCCACACGGGGTCAGTGTCCCTTCAGCTTGGGTTGGTGGAGCGGGACCTGGACAGCCCCAGACGCCACTGCTCTGTGCAGGTTCTTTCTCCTGCTAGGGCTAATTGTGGAAAACAAACGAAAAGCCTCCCTGAGGCGGGGAACAGGAGGCCCATTAGGCCCCCGGGGACCAAATGGTGAGGGTGAGGATGGGGGCAGCACGTCATGTCCGTCTTTACCCTGTTTCTCGAAAAGCAGCCACCGGGTCCCGCACACGCAGTGCCCCGCAGCCCAGGCCGCGTGGCCGGCCGGCGCTTTCTGACAAATTAAAAAGCAGTAGGTGAGAAGGTCTGTCAAAGGGAAGAAGTCTGAATTTTCCAAATTTAGAAAGGTGGACTGTCATGCACCTCTGAAACATCTGGGGTTCCATGAGGCTCTACCAATCCTGTTGGTTTGTGGTTTTTTTGGGGGTGTGGTTTTTAAAAACTATTTTATTAGAGAAGGTGTAGGTTTATAGAAAAATCCTGCAGAAAATACAGCTCCCATATACCCCTCCCACACACAATTTTCACTATTAACATTTTGCATTAGTGTGGTATCTATTACAACTGATGAAACAATATTCTTGTTGTACTATTAACTATAGTCCACAGTTTATATCAGGGTTCACTGTGTTTAAACAATTTTTAAAATTTTTATTTTACAATTTTTTATTCTAGTATTTTAAAATTTTTATTCTAGTATCATACACAACCTAAAATTTCCAATTTAAACCACATTCAAATATACAATTCAGTGGTGATCATTACATTTGCAATGTTGTTCTGTCATTACCACCATCCATTACAACGCTTTTCCATGACCTCAAACAGAAACTGTACCAATGAAGCATTAAGTAAACCCCACCCCAGACCCTGGTAACCTGTTTTCTAGTTTCTATGACTTTGCTTATTCTAATTACTTCATGTGGATGACCTCATGTCGCATCTGCGGGTATGTTTTGAAGGAGGAGCGAGAGTCAGCCTCCTGGCCTCAGCCAGGCCAAGAGCTCTGCCAGGGGAAGCGCCCCCAGGGCTCTAACACAGCCAACACAGGTCTCACTTGCTCACCCGGCTCCCTCTCTGAAGGAGGACAAGAGTTTTCTCAGCCTCAAGTTGGCTCCTAGGGTCTGAGAGGAGGGAGGGGATGGGAACTCTGAGGAAACAGTGGGCTCCAGGGAGCAGAGGGCCAGAACCCACTACTAGGGCAGAGGTGGGTTTTACGGGGCCTGACGCTTACACAATTTGTGGATCTCTTTAGGAAAAACAGCATAAAATTACAAATAAAAAGGACATAAAAGTGATTCTTTATTTTGAGTGAGAAAATAAATCACATCAAATAACAAATGTTTAAATGCTGACACATACCACAAACATCACAAAATCCAAAGAAGTGTTTTGATTCATTTCCTGACACATCTCTCTACAAGATTTCCCCTGTGGTTTTTTTTTGCCAGCATACTTTCTGAAGACCAATTAATATGCTAATTATTTTATAGTATCATTTCTATAGAGAAAATAGGAAGATGATTCAGTCTTTCCTCTAGAATGGTTGATCAATTGCTACAGGTTATGCTTACAAACTCAGAAAGTTTGCTACCTTCTAGTTTAGAAATTCCCCCAAAAGAGAGAGAGAAAAAAGAATGGTGTGCTTATAATTATATATGCTGAATTATTCATTATATTCTTTTATTAGCAATTTTATTGAGAGACATTAATATACCATGCAATCCATTCAAAGTGCATATTCAGTGGGTTTTGGTATAATCACAGAGTTGTGCATTCTATTTAGTATATTCTTGACAGGAGAGAACATCCTGGCAGAAGAGAACTTTGGGCATAAATAAGAACAAAATCTTCCATTTACAATTTTACTTTATGATGCCCAGAAGAATTTCCACAGACTAGCTTCTGACTCCATACATTGCCAACCATGTTTCTCTTACATTCCCACCTACGGCTGGTACAAAGTGTTGCAATACGACCTTTGGTTATGAGTCAGTACAGTGGGTAGTAGGAATACTCCTGGAAGCCATTTCTACACAAGGGGGCTAGGAATCACTTAGCCACACGAGGAAGTGACTGCAAACCACAGATATAAATATACCCTCAACTCAATTTCCCCTTAGTCAGATACAAAAATGCCCACAGCCACTCCAGACACCACTAAACTTGAAAAGAAGTATGACAGAGGCATGTAGATTGGGAAAAGACCATAGACCTATTGACTGTGATTAATGTTTCAACTTTTTCAAATTTTACAAAACATAAACCCATTGCTAGGACCCCTCCCAGGAACTTTGCTGGGGTCCTTGCAAGTGAGGAGTCCTGAAGCTTAGGTTTCATCAGATTTGTGCCTGGAACCTACCACTCCCTTCTTCCCTTTCTCCCTCCTCCAAGGACTGCCCTCCTCATGCTGCTTCTGGTGGAGGAATTTCTTCCCCTTCCAGATGGAAGGCGGCGTGGGAGCCCGTCCCAGCCTCTCGGAGCCTGCCCCTCTTCTCAGTAGACATACAGCCCTTCCTAGACCTTCCAGATCTGATAGTGAGAAGCAACAGAGATAGGGAATAAAACAGATTTTTCTAACATGATTTTACCTTCTTCTCTCCACTTGTGTGCCATAGAGAGACAAAGTTACAGCCAGTGTTGCTCATGTGCTTTCAGCTGTGATCAAAGGGCTGAAGAAGTCCTCACAGCTCAGAGAAAAACAGATTTGGGACGTCCTGGGCCTCTCATCTCTGGAGTTGGGATGGAAGCTGATGGCTGAGGCTGTTTCCTGCCACCTCTCCCCTTTGGCCCACCCTGGGTTAAAACTTGCATGAGACAAGGTCTCCTGAAGGCAGAGACTGGCTTATTTGTCCACACCTCCCCCACACACCTAGCATAGGTCTTGGTACATAGTGCTCAGTGAGAGGGCGGCTGGGTGGATCAAGGGCTGAGCTGTATCTGGTGGCTGTGGGAGTGTGAGGGCCAGAGGACAACCAGGCAACCAGGTCTGAACCCTCTGCCTCCCTCCCTCCCTGCCTGTTCTTATTTACCATACCGTTTGTTTAACAAGATCCTTCCATTAGCAGTCAGGCAAAGGTCAATCCAGCCTAGTGTTTCCATGCAATAATTTGTTTGGGGCATCGCTTGGTAAATTGATGTTTTTAAAATTCTGAACCATCAGAAAAAAAATCAATCAGGAAAATAGGAAGAGTATTATAATTCTCCTGTGAGAATTAAAGCTTAACAATCAACAGAGATGTTACCAGTTTTAAGAAATCCACTGATGTAAGGTCAAGTGAAAATCACGATGGAGAAATGCTGACAATTCCAAGATGAAGGTTAAGGTGGATGTTTTGGGGAACAGGGACAGGAGCTCATAGGAAAGATGTGGTCATCATCTAATCTGTCTTGCTATGACTTGTGAAGTTTGTGGCCCTATCTGATGTTAACTGTGACTTATTGTTGCAAATAAAATGCTAATGTGTTTCTATGTTTAATATTCTTTTTAGAAATGTTATGGATGGTGGTCCCAAGAAATAAATTTTGAAGGCAATAATAAGTCCTTGCTGGGGATTCAGTCATGTCCTCCACAAAAGGCATGCTCAGGTCCCAATCCCTGGTCCTGTGGGTGTGAACTCATTTATAAACAGGACCTTTGAAGATATTATTTAAGGTGTGCCCAAACTGAATGAGGGTGGGCCTTAATCCAGTGTGGCAGAAGTTCTTATAAGCAAAGGAAATTGGACTTGGAAAGAGAAGCCAGCCAGAGGCTGGAAGTCAACAGAACAGAATCCAGAAGAGAAAGGAGAAGACACTGCCATGTGCATTTGCCGTATGATGGAAAAGCCAAGGAACCCCAAAGATTGCCAGCCAGTCAGAAGATAACAATGCCGGGAGGAAGCATGCCTTCTAGCATCTGAAAACCATGAGGTAATAAATTCCTGTTATTAAGCCAACCCATTGTCTGGTACTTGTTTTAGAAGCCAGGAAACTAAAACAGTCCCTAAATTGGCAAATTCAGCAAGTGATTCTTCATAGTGTGGTTACCCAAGCTAAGAGATCTGATTGTTATGTTATTCAAAAGCTACCCTATAATATTCATTATAGGCAAAGTTTTTTTGTTTGTTTGGTAAAAACCACTAAACAATAACTTCTTATATGGTAAGCAATTTTTGGAAGATATTCATAATAATGACTAGAGAGGATGAAGAATGTTGGAAGTATTTTAAGAATAGTTTATGATTTGGAGAATTCCCAAGAGTTCCCAGGAATTCTGATTTCTTGTTCTTGAACTTCAAAGATAAATATCTGTCAGAAATTTGGAAACACTACTCCAGCCTCGATTAGGATCCCATTCTGAATTAGAGGACCGATTAGGGACCAATTTGGAGTTAGGTCACGATGGGGAACTGTCAAGTTCACATTAACATCTGGTAGATCTTGTGCCAAGTAGAAACCTCAGCACTGGGCTCATATTTACATTTGGGTCAGTGCGTTAAAAATCCCTAATTAAGGAACTGAGACTCAGAAGGTCTGATGACCTTGCGGATGGCCACCCGGGCACTGTTTCTTTACCCCTGACCCCCAGGTTTCCCACTGCCTCATTCCTGAGGAGGGGAGAGCTCACCTCCTCCCAGAGCAATCACGGTCTTTGGCCCTATTGGCTGTGCCCAAAGGGCTTCAGAAGGTTACAAGGGATTCATGACCTTGGCTTCCCCTGTGGAAAGAGCTCTGGGTCTGAGCTAAAAACCCAGATTTGATTCCTGGATTTGCTGACCAGAAGCCTTAGCTCCCTGGATCTAAGTGGTCTGTTAACATGAGTAAACAGGCTCTGAGGCCAGGGGCAGTGTTTTATTTTGAAGCCCAAGAACTCCACCAAAAGTCTGGCAAATAGGAGCCCTAAAACAAACAAAACAAAACCAAAAACTGGTTGAGTAAATAAATACGTAAGTGAATAAATATGTAGTTGGTAAAGCTCTTGAGAAGGAGGTGGAGACTGAGATAGGTCTCAAGTCTTCACAAAAGAAAAATGAAAACATATGTACATCTCTACTTCCTCCCCAAACTCCACTTAAGGAGTTTTATTAAGAAATTTAAAAGGTGTAAACTCAGAAGGATAAATGATGTCAACAACTAATTAGAAGATGGAGCAGAATAAGTAGAAACCAACTTGTCAGAGTCAAGGAGGTTGAAAGCTAAGCAGAGCCCTGGAAGCACTGGTGTCCTCAAAGGAAGGAAAAGATGGGACCAGAAAAGGGAGGAACAGTTGGAAGTCTAGATAAAGAGCAGTGGCTGCCCACATCTCTTCCCCTTACCTCTTTTTTTTTCAATTTATTTTATTTATTTCTCTCTCCTTCCCACCCTGTTATCTGCTCTCTGTGTCCATTTGCTATGTGTTCTTCTGCATCCACTTGCATTATCTGGCGGCACTGGGAAACTGCGTCTTTTTTTGTTGCATCATCTTGCTGTGTCAGCTCTCCCTGTGTGTGGTGTCACTCCTGGGCAGGCTGCACTTTTTTCACGCGGGGTGCACTCCTTGTGCATGGGGCTCCCCTACATGGGGGTGCCCCTGCATGTCACAGCACTCCTTGCACACGGCAGCACTGAGCATGGGCCAGCTCACCACACGGGTCAGTAGGCCCTAGGGATCGAACCCCGGACCCTCCAAATGGTAGGTGGAAGCTCTATCAATTGAGCCACATCCGCTTCCCATCCCTTTATCTCTTCTAGTTCATTCGCTGGAGAAACAGACCAGATAGACCCAGAGGTGAGGTCACCAGGCAAGGTAGAGGGCAGAGAAAGACAAAAGGCAATTGAGTGCAAGTCAGAAGCCATGTCCTGAGATGCCAGGGCTCCTCCTCCCCTGGGCTCTGGCTGATACCTTCCAGGTGGGAGATTGGTAGATTCTTCCTTAGAAAAGCTGACGAGCCTAAGAGAAACGACTTTGAACTACTACTATGGATTATCCCAACAAAAGAACCAGGTCCCTGGCTCATCACTCTGCAGAGAAGCCCTGCAGCCCTCACATCCTGCTCCCATGCTCAGAGGGTCCAGGTAGCTTCTTAGTCCCTAGTTGCCAACCACACACAGTCCAGTATCACCAGCATGGGAGAAAAACATCAGCAAACAAACAACAGCTCTGACTTGTATTCAAGTTTTAGGAATGATGCTTAGATATCACTTCAAATCAACAACCACTGGGCTGCAGCAGTAAGAGAACAAGTAGAATTATTCTTAGCCTTAGGAGTTTACACTGAGTTTTGAAAACCATCCATTTTATTAAAACAAAACAAAACCAAAAAACCTTACATCAATTTTGGATCATTAATATTTTCACATAGCCACAAATTTGTGGTGAATGTAATTATCTAAAAAATGTCTCACAAATCCGGAAACTAGCCCAAGGATAGGGGTATTTACCTTTTTTGTGTGTGTGGTACTGGGGGCTAGGAATTAAACTCAGGACCCTGTTTGTGGGAGGCTGGTGCTCAACCACTGAGCCACATTGGCTCCCCTGAGTTAGTTTTCTTGTTTTGCTTGTTGTTTGTTTTTTCAGGAGGCACTGGGAACCGAACCCGGGACCTCCCATGGAGAGGTGGGAGCTCAACTGCTTGGGCCACATCTGCTTCCCTATTTTTTAAACATTAAAAAATATAGAACACTTCATGAATTTGCATGTCATCCTGTGCAGGAGCCATGCTAATCTTCTCTGTATCATTCCAATTTTAGTATATGTGCTGCCAAAGCGAGCATCCCATATAATTTTATATTAAAGAAATTTTAATGTAAATGAAATGTCTTACTTTTTATTCCATAGGTAGAAGGATTTTTTGAGAGCAGAAAATAATATGATCTCCTGCCCACCACTTGGGAGGCCCTGGGTTCAGTTCCTGGTGCCTCCTGGAGAAGATGAGCAAGAGAGTGGGCTGGTACAACAGGCGTGTGCAACAAGCAAGACAATGAGCTGGTGTAACAGGCTGGTATGGTGTGCTGATGCAACAAGATGACACAACAAGACACAAAGAGGATAAACAATGAAAGACACAACAAAGCAGGGAGTGGAGGTGGCTCAAGTGGTTGAGCACCTCTCTTCCACATGGGAGGTCCCAGGTTTGGTTCCCAGTGCCTCCTGAAGAGAAGATGAGCAGATATAGAGAGCAGATAGTGAATGAACACAGAGATCAGACAGTGAGCGCAAACAATGAGCACGGGTCAGGGGGAATAAATATAATAAAATATTTGAAAAAAAGTACAGCAGTAAGCAATCTGATTTGAGATTTCTAATTTTACACTAATGAATTTACCTAGCAAAATGTTTTGCTGGCAGGGTGGTGGGGGGAACCCTGATTTTTTTTTTTTTCCTTAAAGAAGGCGCTCATTTTTTAAAAAGTATATTGTGAAGGTCGTCCCGGCCCGTGGGACACTAACGGGGGCTCGAGTACCGGTCAGGGAGGAATGTTATGGGACAAGAGACACGAAGGATGACAGCCAGACAGAGTTCAGATCAAGCTGCAAGCTGCTGCTGCCGCAAAATTTTATTGAAGGGGCTGAGCATATATACTCTAGGGAGGAGGGGGGGTGGTGGGTAAGGGCAGGTGGCGGTCTGGGATTGGCAGCTGCTGTTGCTGGGGGAAGTGGCAGAGGTAAGGTGATTGGTTCTGGCTGCTGCTGAGGGAAATGGCAGAAGTAAGGTTAGGAGGCAATTACTGATTGGTGGTCGCACTGACTGCCTGAGGCGTTGACTGGGCAGTAACTGAGAGAAAGGGCGAGAACCTTCTTCCCTGAAGAAGGCTGAGTTTACTGTAGACCTTACTGTATCAGCTCTGGCAGCCATTATGTGCTCTCTGATATTGCTGAAGGCAAGTGCTGTCTTAAGCGTCCCCAACAGTATATATTATTTCTAAAGAGAGGTTTATGTATGCTTTCCCCCCCTATGTATTTTTTTAATCCATACCAGACATTTGAGGGCAAACACCCCACACTGAAGACTGAAACTAAAACAAAGAAAAATAAACAAAAAAGGAATTCAGGAAACAGAGATAATGCAAAGTGCAGAAGTAAACTTAAAAGTATTATGACTATCTTCAGAAATATCAAGATCCATAAAAAAGAAGATGTTATTTTTAAAAAAGCAATCCCTAGAGAACAAGAAATAGCTGTTGGAAAATAAAAATATGATTGAAATAATTCAGGAAGAGGATAGGAACATAAACGCATGGAAATCTCTTAAGAAGTTTAGCAAAAAGAGAGATAGAAAATAAGAAGTTTAAGTGGGAGAGTTCAGAAAAAATTGAGGAGAGGAAGTTATCAACAAAATAACACAAGAAAAATTTTGGTCACTGAGGTCAAAAATTACCAGATTGAAAGGACCCAGAGTCCCCAGCAAGAAGAATGGGGAAAAAACCCACACCAAGGCAATTCGCCTTAAATTGTCCGAACATCAAGAAGAAAAAGCCGATCCTAATAACTTGCTGAGTAGGGGGAAGAAGTCATATACCAAGACCAGTGATGAGAATGGGACGAGCTTTCTCATCAGCCGCATGGAGAACTAAAAACAACAATACCACCCCTTCAAAATCATGGGGGAAATGTTCCCCAATCTTGAATTCTATCCCCAGCTAGACTTTTTTTTAAAGACTTTATTTCAACTTCAAAATATAAAATAACAGACAAAAGGTAGCATAACAAATTATGGAAGCATTACTTTAAAAAATCCTGCCAGGTGCATTTATCTTATTTAATCCTAGAAACAAACTCCATTGTTTCTCCAGTGTTCAGAATGAGGCCTAAAGAGCACAGATTGGTTAAATGGTATGACCAGCTGGACTCTTAATCTTGTGAGGACAGGCTACTGACATTTTCTGACTTGTAAGACTTTAAGACCAGTTATCGCCCACACATACTTTTTGCAGGAAGCTCCTGGAACAGGAACTCCACAAAATGGAGTGAGCCAAGAAAGAGGAAGGTGAGGGTCTCAGGAAGGAGAGGAGACGCGGGGCAGAGGTGACAGGAATCTTCAGGATGAGGTCAGGCGGGGTCAGCGTGACAGCCCTGAGCTCCAGGCCCAGGTAAGAGCAGGGGCTTGGGGGCTCCTGGAGGGAAAACAAAACCGCGCCTTTACCTGGGCGTTGGATCGTATTGAGAGATGAGGGGTTTTGCAGTTGTGCTAGAATTGCAGAAAAATTAATGACAGGTACATAGACAATCACACCAACCAAGAAAGGCGCTTCTGGGGGTGGGGAGGAGGTAAGGAAATGAAATCTGGCATCACAAGACTCAGCTGTGAACAATATTTACCTGGTAATAAGAAGATAAATACTCAATACTGATTTTTGTTTTAAGAAGGTACTGGAGATTGAACCTGGGACCTGGTACATGGGAAGCAGGTGCTCAACCACTTGAGCTACATCCACTCCCCCAGTATTGATTTTTAAATATGATACAACTTATTGGGAGGTGGGGGAGAGTGGGAGCGTCTGCGCACATGCGCATGTGAAGGGGATGTATAAGAGAGTTAAATCTTTTTATGGTAAAAGTCAATAGAAAATGTCTAAAATGAAAAAGTAAATCAAGAAGCAGCATTTTAAATATGGAGGTAAATTTAAACAAAATAGTTAAAGGAAATAATAGTGGTCACCCCTGAGGTTGGGTCTCAGGAGTGGATGGGTGTGGCAACAGACCGTTGTTTTGGTTATACCCCTTGAAATACCACCAAATTTGGAAACTATGTATCCTGTATTACCATGCTACAATAAAAATTAAAAAATTAATGGCAACTCCCCCAAACTCTGCCCCCTCTCAATTTTATACCGTACCCCATCCAGGCCCTCTGCACTCAGAAACCACTTCATCAGGCAGCTAAGGACAGGCCTCAGTATCTCCAGAGTTAGCCAAAGCAGAAGCACACCCTGGACTTTCTTGTAAGAGAGACCCAGCTAATAGCTCACCAGCGGGTAAAGTCCTGCTCCTCCCACCCCCCCCCCCCGCCCTCCCCCCGTACATACCTTCTAAGACGCTGGGCTCCTGCCAGACTTGGTTCTTTATTAAATCAAAGCAGAAACCCCAAATCCCTGCTTCCAACCCCAACCCAGATCCAGCCAGACTGACTTTGCAGGAGGATTCATTAAAATGGGAGGAAACTACAAAGGGAGGAACGCACACAAACCCCTCAAACCACAAGGCATCTTCAGTCTGCCTTTGTTTTCTGGAGAAAGCAGAATGGATGGACTGCCTTGGGAGACCAGGCATATGGGAAACTCATTACAGATGTGAGCTTCGGAGTAAGAGGCATACTTGGAGACCTGTAAATTTCAGGAGTTTAGGGGTATTCACATGTTGCCTGGAAACCAGAGACCAAATATGAAACAGGAAGCCCCAGGAGAAAGAGGTTTAAATATTTCAGCATCATTTCCAGAGTTGAAGGCTGCTCGCCAAAGCCTGGGGGCGACTTTGGTTCTTAGTTTTCTTCAACCTCAAGTTATCAGAAAGCCTTCCCCCTTTCCACTCCACTTTCTATCTCTTAGAGGTAGGGATAAGCATCTGAAAAGTGTTGGAGTCCACCCTGCACCGCCCCCCACCCCCAGCTGCAAAACCAATTTCTGGCACTGAATTCTGATGAAATGACAGTTTAGCAGAAATGCCGTCTCACACCTCTGGGTTTCCTGCAGCTGCAGTGGCTGCTTGCGCAGGACACTGACTTACCTCTTCCATTTGTGTGACCATGGGTGAGGCTGGGTCTGAGTCCAATCCAGAACCCACCACTGGAGCTGAGTGTAGCCAAGCTCGGAGAGTTCCCTAGGTCCCTAGGCACAAGAGAGCCCACAGCATGAAACTTGGGTGGCTTCCACTCTTGGGCCCTGGCTAAGCATGCTGACTTGTCTCTCCCTGCTGCAGACACAGCAGGGAGACCAAATGGGTCTCCTTGCACGTACCTTGCTCAGCCCCTGCCCTTTACACTGTCTCCTCCCTGAAATCCATGTGGAACCCCCTCCCTTGCTTCCCGTTTGAAGACCTCTTTGGGGTGCCAGCTTCTGTACCCACCTCTCCTCCACATCCTGTGGCACTTTATCTGTAATTCTCATCTGGTACTAACAATCTGCAGACTTGACAGTTTGGGACGTGTATGTGGTATGAATTTTAGGGTCAGGCAGACCTTGCTTTCTGCCACTGATTATATTTAGGGCAACCTCTCCTAGCCCCAGTTTCTTCATCTATAAAAAGAATGTGAATAATCCTTTTTCCTCAGTAGTGCCCTGAAGATTAGTGGATATGAAATATCTGGATTCTCAACTGCAGGTTCATGTTTGATAGTAGATGGAGATCTTAATGGCACTGGTTCTCAAACTTGGCTGCACAAAGGAGTCACCAGACATACTGAGTTTGGGACCCACACCCAGAGATTCTGATTCAATTGGTAGAAATGGTCTGGACTTGGGACTTGTGAAAGCTTCCTAAGTGATTCTAGTGTGCAGCAAAGTTTGAAATCATTGCCTAGATTACTGCTACCATGAAGACGTAAGAGGAACAATGGAAAGAGAACGTAGCTTCTCTTGGTCTTGTAGGAATATGGCACTAGCACTTGTACACTTGGATGTTTGGGGCGTGTGGTATGAAGTTCAGGGTCTACCTTGCAGGCCAGCCCCTCTTGGTATCGATAGGTATGGTTGGAAAGATACTTTAACATTCCTTTCATAATAGTCTTTGAGGACTGTGTGAAGATGGAGGAATAGGAAGTTCTAGGAATCGTTCTCTCTACCAAAACAACTACTGAGCTGAAAGGAACTGTCTGAATCAACTATTCTGAAACTCAGGAGTCTAATGGAACCATGTGCAGCATCCAAGGGAAGTTGGAGGAAGACTGTTAAATTTCAGTAAATACCAGTGAATTTCACCCTCCCTACAGCGGCTACCATCCCCCATTTCCCAGCCTTGTGGCAGGCAGCAGTGGGGTTGCACCTCCAGCCCCTGGCTCAGTATGCTGGTGCTAGCGTGGGATATAAAGACCTACTCCTCCAAAATCTGGTGTGTGTGGTCCAATCACTGCTGCTTTTTAAAAATTAATTAATTAATTAATTTCCTCCCACCCCCTTGTTGTTTTTCACTTGCTTTGCCTGTTCATCTTCCTTATTTCTTTAGGAGGCACGAGACACCAAACCCAGGACTTCTGATGCGGGAGGGAGGTGCCAAAGAGCTTGAGCCATCTCTGTTCCCTGTTTTGTTGTGCCTCTCATTCTGTTTTTCCTCCCCATATCTCTTGTTACATCATCTTGTTGCAGCAGCTCACTGTCTTCTTTAGGAGGCACCAGGAACCTTTGCTTCCTGCTTTGTTTTATCTCTCATGTTTTTTTCTTCTTGTGTCTCTTATTCTGTCAGCTTGCCATGCCTGCCCATCACACCAGATCACTGTCTTCTTTAGGAGGCACTGGGATCCCACCAGCAACCTCCCATGTGGTAGGTGGGAGCCCAGTCACCTGAGCCACATCTGCTTCCCTGATCGTTGCTTGTGATCAGCTACTTCAGATCACTGGGGGCCTGCTCTGAGGGTGGCCATTGTTCCAACCTCCCTCAGGCAAAAGCAGCAGAGGAGTCTTAAAGATGGTATCCTTCTTCAAAACTATGGAAAACAGTTAAAGGGCTGCAGTAGCCAGGAAAGTGCTGAACCAAGAAGACACAGCTGCAAAAGCTGTAGGAGAGGCTTTTGGCTTCTCCCCACTCTACCCAGCACAGTGTGGGGCCTGTGTCCCCATTGTGGGTCCTGCCAGGGGGAGCAGGGTAACCCCCTATGGGCACACTGGGGTGCCCATATCTAGGTGTCAAACGATCTGGAGGAAACCTGAAAGCTTGACCTAGGAAACTCTCTGTCCCTCCCAAAACTTGACGTGTTGGCAGAAGCAGCTTGGGGACAGCTAAAGGAGTTTAAGAAAGAACTAAAGCAAAGCAGCCTAGGGAGGCTTACCTGCTTTAAATCATACAATAGAGAGCTCAGAAGAGAGGAAGAAAATCAATTTCATAGGGGGGAGAAGAATTAGTCAAAGAAATAATAGCAGAAAACGTCCCAAATTTAACAAAAAACAAATATGCACAGTCAAGAAGATCAATGAATCTGAACTAGGATAAAATTGAAGAGAAACATACCCAAACACTTAATAGTCAAACTGTTGAATGCAAAGCACAAGGAGAGGGTTCTGAAAGCTGCAAGAGAAAAGCAACATGTTATGTACAAAGGGGTCCAATAAAGTTAAGTGCTGATTTCTCATCAGACCATGGAAACAAGAAGGAAGTGTGATGAGACATTTAAAGTGCATAAAGGAAACAATTACCAACCAAGAATGTTATATCTGGCAAGACTTTCTTTCAAAAATGAGGGAGAGATTAAGACATTCCCAGATAAACAAAAGCTGAGGGAGTTAATCACCATTAGACCTGCCTTATAGTCAGTGCTAAAGGGAGTTCTTCATACCATAAGGGAAGAACACTAGACAGTGGACAGAAGTGACAAAAGGAAACAAAGACCTCCAACAAAGGTAACCATATGATAACATAAACACCAATACTATTATATTTTTGGGGAATGAAACGCACTTTTCACTTCTTACAGTTTCTAAAATGCAAATGCATAAAAAGTAATGATAAATCTATGGTTTTGGACATACAATGTATAAAGATAAAATCTGTAACAAGGACAACAAAAATGTAGGGAGACAGAAGGGTATAGGAACAGTATATGCATATGTTACTGAAGTTAAGTTGGTATCAAATCAACCATGGTTGTTATGGATTTAGGATGTTAAATGTTAGCCCCATGATATACTCGAAGAATATATATGAAAAATATATACAGAAAGAAATGAGAAGCAACTCAATATGGCACAATACAATAAAATCAAATAAATATGAAAGTAGACATTCATGCGAGAATTGAAGGACAAAAAAGGTATAAGATTTACAAAGACCAAGTAGCAAACTGGCAGAAAAAGTTTAAAAATGTAAATAGATTAAACTTTCCAGCCAGAAGGCAGAGTTTGGCAAATGAATAAAAAAGCATGACCCAGCTATATGCTGCCTGCAAGAGACTCACATTAAATTCAAAGACATAAGTAGGCTGAAAATGAAAGGATGGGAAAATATATATACCATGAAAATAATAAATAAAAGAGAGCTGAGGTGGCTATGCTAACATCATATAAAATAAATTTTAAGTAAAAAACTTTTACAAGGGACAAAGTCCTATATACTTATAAAGGGGTCAATTCAACAAGAAAACATAATAAATACATAAGTACCAAATGGCAGAGCCACAAATTATATGAAACAAATATGGACAGATTTGAAGGGAGAAACAGATGGTTTTACAATAATAGTAGGAAACTTCAATATGCCTTTTTCAATAATGGATAGAACATCTATCAGAAGATCAATAAGGAGATAGAAGACGGGAAGGATACTATAATTCAAATAGTCCTAACAGACATATATAGCATACTTTACCCAATGGCAGCATAAATAACATTCTTCTTAAGAGCGCATGGATCATTCTTCAGGATAGACCATAAGTTAGGTCACAAAACAAGTCTCAATAAATTAAAAGAATATTGAAATCATATATCTTCTCTGACTAAAATGGAATTAAGCTAGAAATCAGTAACAGAGGGAGAGGTGGAAAATTAAAAAATATGTGGAAACTAAAGAGCACACTCTTAAACAACCAATGGTCAAAGGAGAAATCACAAGGGAAATCAGAAAATATCTTTAGGCCAATGAAAATGAAAACTCAACATATCAGAATTTATGGGATGCAGCAAAGGTGGTGCTGAGAGGGAAATTTATAGCTCTGAATGCTTACATTGAAAAAGAAGATCTCAAATCAGAGACCCAACTTCACAGGTGAAAGTTCCAGAAATCAGTCCCTCCACCAAAACAATTATTGAACTGGCAGAACTGTCTGAATCAATTACTTTGAAATTCTGGAAGCTTAGTGGAACACTGCAGCATCCAGGGAGGAGCGGAGGAGGAGCCTGGTAAAGTGTGGTAAATTCCACTGTGTCTCACTTTCCCTGCAGCAGCTACCACCCCTTTCCCCAGCCTCAGGTGGGCAGCAGTGGGGACTGGCGCAGCTTTCTGGTGCCAGGGTGGGTCTGAAAGACCTTGTCCTCCAAACTCCAGGGTTGGACTGAGGGCAAAGATTTGGTAATGGAATGGTGGTCATGGTAACGCAACATTATAAATGTCATTAACATCACTGAATTACATATCTGAATGTGGTTAAAAGGGGAACTTTTAGGTCATATATATGGTACTGGAATAAAAATAAAAAAACAAGTCTGTACACACAGTAAACAATGGACTATAGTTAATAGCACAATTAGAGAAATGTTCTTTCATGAATTGTAACAAATGTGTTACACTAATACAAGGTGTTAATAATAGGGAGGTATATGGGAATTCTGTGTTTTATGCATGATTTTTCAGTAAGCCTACAATTTCTCTAATTTAAAAAAGGGGTAAAAAGGGAAATTTTAGGTTGTATATATATAGTACCACACACACACATAAGCCCATAAAATTTTACAACACATAGTATAAACAGTGGACTGAACTTAATAGTTAATTAGAACAATTTTGTTTCATCAATTGTAATAGAAGTGCCACACTAATACAAAATATTAATGGGGGAAGCGGATGTGGCTCAACTGATAGAGTGTCTGCCTACCATATGGAGGGTCCAAGGTTCAATACCCAGGGCCTCCTGACCCGTGTGGAGCTGGCCCATGTGCAGTGCTGATGCGCGCAAGGAGTGCCGTGCCATATAGGGCCTCCCCTGCATAGGGGAGCCCCCATGCACAAGGAGTGCGCCCTACAAGGAAAGCCGCCTCACATGAAAAAAGCACAGCCTGCCCAGGAGTGGCGCCACACACATGGAGAGCTGACGCAGCAAGATGATGCAACGAAAAAGAGACGCAGTTTCCCAGTGCCGCCTGACAATGCAAGTGGATACAGAGCACACAGCGAATGGACACAGAGAGCAGACAATGGGGATAAGGGGAGAGAAATAAAAATAAATCTTTAAAAAAAAAAAGAAAAATTGCTCGTGATTTAAAATATATATATATATATTTTAATAGGGAAAACTGTGTGAGAGCAGGGCATATGGAAATTCTACTTTGTGCATGGTTTTTCTGTCAACTTACAGATGCTCAAATGTATGCAATAATAAATCTATGGTTTTGACTTATAACATATAAAGAAATAATTAGTAATAAGTACAAAAAAAGTGGGGGATGGATATGTATAGGAAAACTGCATGTGTAGGCTAAATTGGTATCAAGTCAATGTGTTTGTGATACATTTAGGATATTAAATTTAAGCTCTGTGGTTAACACAAAGAAAATATCTCAAAACCATGAACAGAACAAAAAGAGAATTTTTCTTTCTGAGTGACGTCGCATTCAATCATTTGAAGGCCTTAAGGGGAGAATTCATGACTTCAGTCTTTCAAAAGGGCTTTCAACTAGCGATCCCCGCCCCCCATCCCTGGCCTACCCAGCGCAGGCGAGACCCTGACCCCAGCCGGAGCTCACTGGCCCGAGGCTACGAGGGCCTGGGCTGGGGAGCCCAGCAGGGCCACTTCAGGGAGTACCAGAGACCTGCCCCGGAAACAGTGGGCCGTGCGTGTTCTTGAAGAGGGCAGCTGAGCTGTCACAGTGCCTGTTGGGTCTCCCTGTTTTCCTGTGGTCCCTTCTCCATACGGCAGACAGTGTAGGTCTTTCATATCATGAGTCAGAACTCCCCTGTGGTTCCCACTCGGGGTGGAAGCCAAAGTCCTCCCCCCTGAACCCTCCCCCGGGCCTGGCTCCTCACTCCTTGGGACCTCAGCACCTATTGCTCACCCCTCGCTCACGCCACCCCAGCCGCCTGGCCTCCTTTCTCACTCTGAAACATGCCCGCAAGCTCCGGCCTTAGCACTTGGACTGGCTTTCCCACGGTCGGGAACACTCTTCTTCCAGATTCTTGTAGGGCTCCCTCCCTCACCTCCTTCAAATCTGCTCACGCTGCCCACTCTCAAGGCCTAGCCAGGCCTGCCTATTGAGAACTGCAGCCCCCGATTTATGATGCTGTCACTCTCCCTTCCCCTGAAAATAAGCTCAGCGAGGGTGGGGATCTTTGTCTGTCTTGTTCACTGATTTATACAAGCACCTAAAAGAGTTGCTGGCCCATAGCATTCCACAGGTTTCTCTGCTCTTCCTTCCACTTCTCCTTCCGGGTGTATGAGAGACCTACACGGCCTCTGACCCCTGTGATGGCCACATGATCTGTCTTGGTCCCTGAACTGTGAACAGAAGTGATGTGTGACTGCGAGGAGGAATGTTTATGAGCCAGTGTGTGTGACCTGCCACAACTCCCCCTTCGTCCTACCATTGTGACCGGCCGTACCCATAGGGGGAGGTTTTGTAGCCCTTGTCCGTGGGAACAGAGCCTGTCCCGGACTTGTGACAGTGGCAAGAAATCAACGCTTGATGTTTAAGCTGCAGAGATACTGGGAATGTTTGTTATTGCAGAATAACCTGGCCAATCCTGACTGATAACAGTGGACCTGCAATAAATTATTTTTAAAAGATTTATTTATTTATTTCTCTCCCATAACACCCCCCCACCCCAGTTGTCTGTTCTCTGTGTCTATTTCCTGCGTCTTCTTTGTCTGCTTCTGTTGTCACTGGCACGGGAATCTGTTTCTTTTTGCTGCATCATCTTGTTGTGTCAGCTCTCTGTGTGTGTGCAGTGCCACTCCTAGGCAGGCTGCACTTTCTTTCACGCTGGTCGGCTCTCCTTACAGGGTGCACTCCTTGCGCGGGGGACACCCCTGCGTGGCATGGCACTCCTTGCGCGCATCAGCACTGCGCGTGGGCCAGCTCCACACGGGTCAAGGAGGCCCCGGGTTTGAATAAATCAGAGAATGACTTGTTAGTGAAACCTTTCATTGTCTTCAAAAAGCCCGAGTTGAACCCTACTCTAGGCATTGTATGGGCTTGGATTTGTGTGTGTGATAATTATGGTTGGTTTTTGAGTATCAGGCTCTCAAAAGTACACAAGGCACACATCGAAGCATTTTACAGGTACTTACGCACTTAATTCCCTCGACAACCCCAGGAGATAAGTATTAATATTCCCATTTTATAGATGAGGAAACTGTGACACAGAGATGTTAAGTAACGGGAGACCCATGGGACTCGACTTGACTTGAAAAGTCGCGTTCTGGGCTCACATCCTCACAGGCGACAGTCGGGGTGTGCTACCTGGCACACAGGAATACCCGCAACCTTGTTTCCGCAGGCACGTGAGATGCAGTCTCTGGGTGTCAAGCAAGGCAGGAATGTGTGTTCAGAGGGAAGGAGGGGACAGACAACTTGCCGACCCTGCCGAGCTGCGTGGCGGGGCACCTGCATCACCCTGCATCTGGTTAACATCTCAGGATGTTTTAGATGGTTTGGCTGCCAGTAAAATTCCCCAAAATGTACTTTGCAGGGAAAACACCCAATCATTATGTATCTCTATATATATCCATCCGCAGCCCTTGTCCTTTAATTTTTAAATCCTTGTATATTCTTGAGAAAATTCAATCCATATGTTTCTCAGTCTTTTTATACATTGAAATGTTTCCTAGGGAGTATCTGACTTCCAAAATCCTTGGAACCTCCCTCCACTTTCCTTTCCCCATCTTTAGCATTTCTCCCTCTTTCCCAACACTTCAGAAACAGAATTTACATTCTGGCAAAAGCAAGCCTTGGGGAAAACACTAAGGCTACGTACTTGGAGCCACTGAAATGCCCAAAATGACAGCCCCAGCGCCTGTCACCACCAAGCCTCACATAGGGTCAGACAGGCCGGAAGCCCGTATCCGTTCCTTGTTGTGTCGCATTCCCTGAGCCTTGCAGTTAGCAAGTACCTCCTTGTCTCTTTACATACTTGGAATCAGGACAGGCGGCAGTGCAAAGACTAATGGGAAATGAGGCAGGGATTCACATTTTGTTGAGAACCTGGGCCCTGGTCCACGAGCATGCCTGCGATAGGTCTACCCACACCCAGGGGCCCTGGTCCACGAGCATGCCTGCGATAGGTCTACCCACGCCCAGTGAGACCCTTCGTGAAGGGCCAGTGACAGACAGGCTGGCTGGGAAGCCAGTGGGTGTGCAGCAGGTTGTAGCTGTTGGTGCTGGGTTGGAAGCTGGCTCACCAGCAGGAACTCATACATTTTAGCCAAGCAGATCAGTAAAGGCCAACAGGGTAAGCCCAAGCTGAAGCTTAAAGGCTGTGGACTACGTGGACTGTGTCCAAGTCATCTTTTTACCTGGGAGAACGCCTGATAAATGTTGGGGGAAAACACTCATAATGAATGAATTAGGAGGGAGCAGATGTGGTTCAAGCAGTTGAGCGCCCAGCTTCTACATGGGAGGTCCCAGGTTCTGTTCCCAGTGCCTCCTAAAGAAAAAAACAAACAAGCAGACAACAAGCAAAAAACAAAAACAAAAACAAAACCCAAGCAGACAACGGGCAAAAACAAATAAGCAAAAGAACTTACGGGAGTTGATTTAAAAAAAAAAAATGAATTAGGGGAGTGGGTGTAGATCAGTGGTTGAGCACTTGTTTTCCATATTTGAGGTTCTGGGTTCAACCCCCAGCACTTCCTTAAAAAAGAAAAAAGAATAAGCTGAGAGGGCGAGGGACTTGCCCAGGGTCAGCCAGTACTTAAACCAAGACCACAACCCAAGTTTCCGCGGAACGTTTCGGTGCTCCTGCCCTTTACCTGCTCCTGGGTTCCTGGGGTTGCTGCTGGAGGGATGGTGGACCCAGAGCTGTGTCCCCAGGAAGTCGTTTCCAGCTGGCAACTCCCCTTACCTGAGGCGAGCAGAGTAGAAGGCGCCCGATGTGCCCTCGGCAGCCCGGGCTGAAGCCTGCGGAAGCGGCCCTCAGCCCCACGGCCTCACCTGCTTTGATTCCTCCAGGCTCTCCAGGCTCCTCTTTCCAGCCAGGAATGAAGGCCCGACAAAATCGAGAACCGTTAAGCAGCCAGGGCAATGCAAACCTCCTGGGTGATGCCTCCAGGTGGATGCTCTTTGCTCACCTGGGGAGCTTTGAAAACTACCAAAGCTCAGGCTTCACCCCATATGAATTATAGCAGATGCTCAGGGGGTAGGACCAGGGCATCACTAATCTTTAAAACTCTCTAGGTGACTACCACGTGCAGTCAGGTCTGAAAACTGGTGATCAGGGAACTTAAAATAAATAATAATAATAATAATAATAATAATAATAATAATAATAATAGCAGCCAAGGCCTAGCCTTGCTCCAGGCCAATTAAATTTGAATCTCTCTGGGTGCCTGGGTTTGTGCTTTTTGTGTTTTGTGTTTTTCTGATAGCTCTCAAAGTGATTCTAAAGTGTGTCTGGGGTTGACAACTGCTGCTTAAACTTATTGCCCTCGTTTTGCTGACGAGGAATCTGTGGCCCAGAGAGGCCAAGGCCCTTGCCTGAGGACATGTAATACAGTAGTGCTAAGTGGAACCAGGACATGAATCCGCTGCCTGCAGCCCAGGCCACTGCTCTTCCTGTTACGCAAGACGATGAGACACGTGGAGACTCCCTCTAGCAAAATCGCCCTTCACTTAAAAAAAAATCCTGTGGTAATATATATATATGTAACATACATATAACATAAAGTTTGTCCTTTTCACCATTTTTAGGTGTACAGTTCAGTGGTCTTAATTACATTTACAATGTTTTGCTACCATCACCACAGTCCACTTCGTCACCCCAATCAGAAAGCTCACACCCTTTAAGCACTAGCTCCCCATCCCCCCGATCCGATCCCGGGCCCTCGTAATCTCTAGTCTACTTTCTGTTTCTATGAATTTGTTTATTCATATAACTGGAATCATACAATATTTGTCCTTTTGTGTCTGGCTCATTGCACTCAGCCTCAGGTTTTCGACGTTCATATGTTGTAGCATGTATCAGAACTACATTCCTTTTTTATTACAGAAATTGTAGGTTTACAGAAAAATCATGAAATACAGAGTTCCCATATACCACCCTATTATTAACACCTTGCATTAGTGTTACAACTGATGAAAAAAAAATTTTTCATTGTACTGTTTACTATTGTTTACAATAGGGTTCACTCTTTGTGTTGTACAGGCCTATGGTTTTTTTTTTTATTTTAAAAATTTTTTATTCCCCCCCTCCCTTGTGGCTTGCTTGCTGTCTGCTCTCTGTATCCATTTGCTGTGCATTCTTCTGTATGTCTGTATTTTATTTTTATTTATGCCCCCCCCCCCCACACACACAGCTTGCTTGTTGTCTGCTCTCTGTGTCCATTTACTGCATGCTCTTCTGTGTTCTTACTTGTCTCCCTTTTTATTGCGTCACTTTGCTGAGTCGGCTCTCCACAGTGCCTGGTGTCTGGCGGCGGCTCTCTGCGGTGTGAGGGCGAGCCTGCCTTCACAAGGAGGCCCCAGGACGTGAAACCAGGGCCTTCCATTTGGTAGACAGGAGCCACAGCCACTTCCCAGGCCTATGGTTTTTTAAAATTTTTATTCTAGGAACATATACAACCTAAAATTTCTCCTTTTAATCACATTCACAAATATAATTCAGTGCTGTTAATTATATTCACAATGTTGTGCTCCCATCACCACCATAATTTACCAAAATTTTATGCTGTACAATTTAAGCATAAAATTAACTCCTAATTCCCTGCCCCTACCCTGTCCCCTGGTTACCTATATTCCATATTCTGACTCTATGAGTTTACTTATTCTAATTATTTCTTATCAGTGAGGTCAAACAGTGAGTGTCTTACTTCACTCAATATGATGTCTTCAAGGTTCATCCATTTTATTGTACGCATCAGAACTTCATTCCTTTTTACAGTTGATAATATTCCATTGTATCTATAGACCATATTTTGTTTAGCTGTTCTTCTGTTGATGGACACTTGGGTTGCTTCCATCTTTTGACTATTATGGATAATGCTGCTATGAACATTGGTGTACAAGTATCTTTTTTAATCCCTGATTTCAATTCTTTTGGATAGTACTATCTAGTAGTAGAATTGTGAGGTCATATGGTAATTGTATGTTTAACTTTCTGAGCAACTGTTTTCCACAGTGGTTGCACCATTTTACATTCTTACCAGCAAAGCATGAGAGTTCTTATTTCTCCACATCCTTGTCAATACTTGCTATTTTCTGTTTTTGTGTGCATGTGTGTGGTTTCTTTGCTTTGTTTTGTTTTTATAATAACCATATTAGTGGGTATGAACTGATATCTCATTGTGTTTTTGCATTTTCCTAATGGCTAATGATGTTGAGTATCTTTTCATGTCACCCTTGACTTGTGATCAGAGAGTTGCATCAGGTTAACCACTCTTCTTCCTTGACCTTCGTCAAACCCAAAGGGCAAAGTCTTTGGAGAAACATCATCCACCTCTTCAGGAGAAGATTCAGAGCTTCTGTGATCCTGATACTGATACAGATGGTGATAATAAAACACCAAGCAACTTGTACTTGGTAAAAATATGGAAGAAAGAAACATGCCCAGAGGGATTTGCTGGACAGCACATACCCTGCACTCATCCCAAAAGCGTCCTGGCTTCTATCCCTCCAGCCCTGGTTCAGGGAGCTCTTTCTTTCCCTCCCATCATCTGGGTCAGAGGGAGCATCATGGACTCAGAGCAGAGACAAGCCATCATGAGATCCCCTCCAGCTCCACCAACACTGAGTGATGGAAACCAACATTTATTGATCACCTGCCATATGTAAACACTGTGCCTTCATATCCATGGCCATTTTTAATACTCAGATAGGGAATCATTTCACAGATGAGAAAACTTAAGCTTGGGGGAGGTTAATAGCTTGCTCCAGGCCACTTGATAAAGCCGAGATCTAAATTCAGCCTGCAGGGTTCATGCTTTTCTCCTCCTAGAGCACCCTGCCTGCCAGTGTGGGCCTAACCCAAGTCACTTTAGGCAGCTCTGAAACCTCTTCACCTGTCAAAAATCCTACTCATCTTCTGAGACCTCAGAGACTCACTCCTGCCCTTGTAACCCACACCACAGCCTGGATTGAGCCTGGTCTCCATGAGAGGGGCCTCAAGGACTTGGGTACCACCTTTCATTCACCTCTCCATCCCTGGGTCCCCGACCCATGGAAGCAGCCAAGAATTGTGATGGTTTCCAAGGCCACCACCAGGACCCCTAGAACCTAAATCCTCCAGCCCTATGAGGAGACAGACTGGGTGCTGGTGCCCCAGAGACCTTGCTCCAGTCTTCCTGCCCAAGAGCTCACCTCTTACACTCCCTTCTAAAGGTTTTCCCAGAAGGCTTCCTTCAGATCCAAACATGTAACCAGGGGAAGGGAACTACAAGCCATGGCCATCTTGACATGCTCTTGCTTGGAATGGGTCAGCAGACCAGCACTTTTAATTTTATATGCATTTTTATTATTAATATAACTTTACAATAATTTTAAGGAAATTTAAAGAGAAAGCATTCCAACACATAATCCTACCTACTCCTCTTACACCATTGTTTTCATTTATCTGTACCTCTTTCCAATTTTTAGCCAGAGAGATACACAGCTTTTTACTTCGTTCTGATCACAGTGTTTATAAACACTTTTGTGTCCTGTTTATTTTATTTGGAACTAGCTTGTAGACATGTTTCCATACTCTTGTCTTCCTGTTGATCCACTGTAACATCCGTGTGGTCCTCTACCACCTTTCTGTGCCATAGTTAAATTGTTCCCCAATAGTTTGTAAGATTAAGGTTCATTTTAGAAATAATTGTGTGATGAACATCTTTGTACATGCTTTCTTCTTTTCCTCTGAACTATTCCTCCAGATGTGCTTTGGAGGGGTAGAGAGGTCAGGGATGGTGAGGACCAGTGGATCTAGAAGGGGTGAGCAGGGGGTGGGAGGTAGGGAAAAGGAGGGAGAACAATTTTTGCCCCCCAGAATTGTTTGGACGAGTTCCTCACAAACTAGGACCCTAACTACCGTGCCATAGCCAGGTGAGTCACAGGCATTGCTAGCAATTCCTGCTCTGAAAACTCTGGCTCTCTCTACCACCTAAATTTGTAGAACTTTGACTATGAAGAAAAGACCTCACTTTAGAACACTATTTATTTAGAACTATTAGGATGCAGAGTGGTACATGTGTACATGTGTGCTTCAAGAAGGGGGGGGGATACTAAACTCCTTTAATTTTTCTTTGAGGGGTAGGGTGGGGATGGAATGTAATAAATAATGTACCATGTGCCAGACACTAAATGGCTAGTGTAAGCAGTCTTATTGCATTCTCACACACAATGAGGTAGGCATTTTACAGATGAGGGACCAAGGCGCAAGGAGGACACACACCTTCTGTAGGTGGAAGTAGATGGTGACCACAAGGTTCTAATCCATGTAGGTTAGAATCACATCACTTCCAAACCTTTGTGTAAGGAAGAGTTAATATGGCAAAAGCTGGTATTTCCCCCAAACTCTGGAAGCAGCCGGAATGCTGGGTTCACATCTAGACGATTCTTCAATCCAGGCAGGCAGAGGGGCTGGGGTTCCTGGGTCATGGTGAAGCAACAAGGAAGTGACAGGCAGTAGCTCCTGGGAGAACTGAGGAAGGAAAAGGGCTATAAGCCTATTCAGGGTTTTCCTCCAGACACCCCAGAGCAAGAAACTGTTGGAGGGCAGGGCTCTGGCTCCCACCCCACTTTGATTTTGAGAGGTGATGAGGGCCTCACTAGTGCAGGCTGGAATGGTAGGGAAACCCTGCTAGAAGCAATGGATGCCAAGCTCAGCTTCCAAGGATGGGTGAGGTCCAAGTTGGTAGAAAGAAATGGGAAGGTAATCCAGGCAGGAAAGACAGTATACATGAAGGCTGGGGGGTGAGTATGGAAGGTGTGGGTGGGTGGGGGCCAGGGCGGAGACAGACCCCACTTGGTTGGGCTTGTGTCGGGGAAAGGTGAGAAATAAGGTAGAAAGCACAACACTTTGCAGACAGGGTCCCTGGACTAGCATTTAGCCTGGGGAGTGACCCTTTTCTAGGTCTGACTTTCTCTGGCTCAGAGAGGAGACTAATGATGAGAAGGGGAAAACTGATTACATTTGGCCCTTTCTTGCAATCAGGAAAGAGGGGAAAAAAAATAACCCGACACTAGATTAGGTAAACATCTGAGATCCAAGTCACCACATCCAAACCCTGAGTGAAAACAGGCTTGCCTAGTGCCTGTTGCAATTCAAACAACACTCCCAGATGAGCACACTCCTGCTGACGGTCCATGAGCAAGAAGCAGCAGTGTCTCCTCTGAGGGTGGGGCCCAGCCACTGCCTTGGCTGAGTAGGGGATTCCCAGGCCAGACTGGCCCCCAAAGCACTGCAAGGGTGGCTGCCTGGGAGGCAGGAGAGGGTCCTTTCTCTGTAAGCGCCCCTTTATTCCTCGTCTCTTCTGTGCCTCCAGAGGCTGCAGAACTACCAGGGGGATCTGGACAGGCAGGGATAGATAGTCTTCAGGAATGGCCACGGCTTGCTCCAAAAGCCTCTGTGATCTTGCTTTTGGGTCTCTACTGCACTTACCTTGTCCTCGAGGGTTGGCAAAGGGGAGACATGGTCAACTTCTTCTCTGGGTCTCAGCCTCTTGGGCTGTTAGCTAATTTTGGTTGGACTCTGGTGCTAAGTGAAAACATCAGGGATTCCTGGCAAGGACTAAGACAAAATGAGAATTAGAAAAACAGAGGAGTCTCCAAGATTTCCCAAGCAGTGTAAGCAAACAGTCCAGGCTGTTTGAGGCCCCTGGAGAACACCCCTTGGCAAAAGACAGCCCAAACCACCTGCCTTTAGCCTGGGAGGCTTTCCCTGCCTGCAGCTCATGCTAGAAACTCTGACCCATCCATCCAGCTGGCTGTTGGACGTTTCCACCTGAATGTCCCAAGGATTCCTCAAGCTCAACAGGTCAAAGCCAAATTCAGTCAGCCCCTTCACAGATCTGTATTTCTGCTTTGTTCTCGCCCTCAGTGGGCTGGTACCCTCATTCATCTGGAGACAGCAACAGTCCTGTGGGAGGGACCCATGTCTCCTCTATCCAGACATGAAATAATCTCCAACTCTATGTCCTCCTCTCCATTTCCACTGCTCTACTTTGGCTCAAGGCTTCCATTCTGGGCCTCTGCAGCTGACTCTTCAATGATCTTCCTACCTTTATCCTGCCTGTTCTGAAAGGTATCCTTGACCCAGCTACCAGGGGAATTCATCCAAAACACAAAGCTGATTATGTGCCCACCCCTTCACCATTCCTTTAGAATGCACGATGGAGAAAACAATTGAAAACCAAATCTCTGTAGGTTAGCTTCCCTGTATGGGCAAAGTGGTGGCACAATTTCTACTCATGGGGAAATAAAATCTCTGTCCACCTCCCTTCCTCTTGCTAGGGATGAGGAGACTAGGTGAGAGTTGAATTTATAGCTTATTGTTTAGGGGAATGTCTTAGTAATTAGGGACGGATTAGACTGTGAGAAAAGTAGGTGGGAGCTACAAGATGTGCTGTGTTAAGTAGTAGTATGAATGACTTAGTAAGAAATATTTTTCTGTCTGTTACCACCAAGAGTAGCCCAAAGCAGCACTCTTCTCCCCAGCCACCACTTCCCCACTATGTACCCTGAGTACCCAGAGTAATGTCCCTTGTATTACTCTCCATTAAAAGGAATGAGAATTCCTTGGAGGACAGCTGATTCTGTGTCCTGAGGCAGGAAAAAAAAGGAAAAAATTCAGGATGGGTCTGGAACATCGTGTTTGTTGCCAAAAAGCAAGAATGTCAGGAGCAGCACTGCAAGGACAAAGGAACCAAGCCTAGGGGACTCCTGGGCCAAGCCCTGAACATTTGGGCATTAACTGGGACAGGTTGAGCCAGAGAAAGACAGCAAGTTCGTTATGATACATAAAAAATTTAAAATGTATAGAGAAGTGGTTGGAGTTGAAAAGGAGAGTTAATATAGTAGGATATGTTCATTTGTTTTGACTTTAAGTCAAAACATTTACCATAAACAGGTCTTTTATTTCTTCTATTAGTTATGTCTGTTTATGAAATATAAATATGTGCTTACTCTATCTGTGTAAGTAGGAAAGAATAAATGCAGGGAACTTGGAATAAACCAATTGGTTTAGGAAAAAGCCTGGGTAAGATAATGGAAGAAAGGAGGCTCCCCATGTGTCCCCAACAGTCCTAGAGAGTAGTATTAAGTAGGCAGACTCAGCGCCTCCTCCCACAGGGATGAAACTTCACGAGGCCCCGGTAAGTTCTAATACAACACCAAAAGGGTTACAAACGTTTTAAACGTTTTTAATAATGCTAACAGGCCAGGTCCATACATCATGACGACAGGACAATGGGATATACAATACCGGCCAAGTGAGATGTGAGGAGTGATTCATTTCAGGGGGAAAACTCAATGTTGCAAATAATGAAAACCTTCATAAAAGGTGGGACCTAAAAGGTCGTGGTGCAGTAACAAATAAAGTTTAATTATAAAAAGAAAACTCACCCTATTTAAATCTCTCCAGACTTGGCAGCCCAGTCTTACATCCTGACCCAGAACCAACCAGACTTTGCACCCTCAGCAGTTTGAGATGGTTCTTCTTCCTTTCTCAATCTGGTAAGATTGTTAAACACCTAGGAAGGCAAAAACAGTGTTTGGTAAAATCACTGAAGTCCTAGGAAGGTGTAATAATTGGCACCTTTTAGGAAAACAAATGAAGTGAAATCCAGAGTATTAGCATTTTATAACAGGTTTTAGTGTAAGAGTATTAAACAGCTTTGGAATTGAGAAATTTTGTAAGTTTTGCATATTTAATATGTTTACAGTTTTTAAGATGATCTGCTATATTAAACTTGTGAATTTAATTAAATGTTTGGAGGTATTTGATTAAGTTTGTAATCAATGTTAAATGTTTAGAAAAATACAAATTGCTAAATTCATGAATATTTGATTTATTAGCTATGTATGTAGTGTGTGAATATTTAGAGGAATGTTGATAGTTTAAGGAATGACAATTGTTATGAATTCATAAGATTATTAAATGGGCAATAAGCCAGGTATAAACAGTAGTTAGAATTCCTTTCCATTCCCAGAGGTCCTTCAGACTTGCAATAACCATAGTGGCCTTGAATGTGCACCAGGCAATGCAGGACTGGGTGTGTGTGTGGGGTGTGACTAGAGAGATCCAAATTACTCTCTATGACAGGATAGAGTTTTTTTGGGGGGGTGTGAGATGTCAAGGGGAGGGTAGGTCAGTAAAGATTGGGGAAAGCGGAGGCCAAAGCAGAATGGCAGGACACTAGAACCCAGGGAGGCAGAGATGGCTAAGGAAGAAAATGTGTTTAATATTTCATTGGATGTAATTAGCATTGCTGTGATGTGAAGCCCCTCCATTCCCACAAGTTGGCCACACTGTATGTGCCTCACGTGACTGATTTCTGTGGAACTCCAGGAAAAGTGACTAAGCTCCGTCCGTAGGTCCATGAGGAATAGAGAGAAGGGAGAGCCGTGGACAGGAAGAGGTAAGTAAGACCGAAGAACCTGTAGAGGCAGCCCAAGTCACTTCATTAATGTGGCTCCCAGGGACTGTGTAGGAATCCTGGGGGATTTGGGTAGGGCTCTATGTGGTATATGACAAAGTAGTGTGTTGGAGCTGGTAAGCCTATTGCTAATACTTCAGAAATTTTTGTGAACCAGTTATTAGGTCACTGGTAGACTGAAGTCCATCATGGTGGGAAGTATTTACACCACAGAAATTGGCACAAACGCTACAAAACAAACCCAACCCCCACCTTACCCGTGGCTGGCTGTTAAACACTTACCAGGATGCCACCAGGAGACCTTCACTGATCTGGTTGCTGTCCTCATTCTGCTTTCCACATGCCAGGAATGTCAAAAGAGTCACAATTTCTTGAACACAACTTCTCTGATTCTGGGTTTCTGTAAATGCTGCCCCCCTTTCCCTGACTCCTTTCCCTTCAACTCAAAGGCCACCTCCCGAGGAAAGACTCCACTCCAGTGCTGCTGCCAGCGTGCACCGCGCTCTGGACACACTAGGGAAAGGCGTCTTTGACCTGTGGGTCCTCCCTTGGTCGCTCCCTTTCCATCCTCTCCCCTACAGCCCCGGGCCCTTGGGATGGGCCCATGCACTTGCTCAATGCTGAAGCGCCTGGCATGGAGCCTGGTCCTCTCCGCTTCTGCAGCACTGATATCTCAGGGCGGGATTCGTGCTTCAAGGACAGTCAAGGTGAGAGCTGGTGGTGGTGGGCCTCCTTGGAAATTAGAGGGAAAACTCTGCTAAGCCTTTCTGAAAGAGGTGAGGTGAAGGACAGCAAGAGCTGACACAGGGGATGAAAAACAAGCAGCCCTTCTGGGGTTTGTGCTCCCTGGCCACCCCTCTGCCTGCGTCCAGCTGGCCAGGGAAGGAGGAAACAACCCCTCAGCGTGAGCCGGTCCCAGGCCTCTGGGGTGGCTCCCAGCTGTCAGTGCGCCAGGCCCAGGCCTCGGCTGCCTGCTGTCTTTGCCACTGCTCCCGGCCAGAGCTGCTTCCTGACCATGCAGAATTGTCAGAAGGAAATGGTGACTCGAATGAAAAATTTAAACTGCAAGGAAAAGTTTCAGGGTTGTAGAGAGAAGAACTGCTCTGAGGGCTTTTACAAGGTTTTCTCTTCTCCAAAGATGAGACTGACTTGGCATATGTAAAACGGGCTGCTGCCCTCGGTTCCATGAATTCTTGTTGGGAGTGGGGGTGGTAGAGAGGAACAGAAAAACAGGGGAAAATGCCAGCCGACCAGGCCTCAAGAGTCTGCATGAAAACAGGTGGCTGCTGCATGCCTCTGCTCCCTGCTTCGGGGAGACCCCCGTGACCTGGGCTAGCAGCCAAAGATGGGAATGGCAGCCGGGCAGGGCCCGCGGGGTGGCAGAGAATGTTCCCTGACATGCTGTTTCTTACTCCCTCCAAGCAGCACCCCCATCACCAGTCCTCTTTGCTGTAGAATTCTATGTCCCTTAAAAGTTCTTACTGACAATGATTTTAAATTTGATTGTTGACATGGAGATAATATAAATTTTGCGATTTTAATCATCTTTAAGTATACAGTTCCGTGGCGTTAATTACATTCACAACACTGTATGGCCATCACCAGCATCCGTTTCTAAAACTTCTTTGTGACAATTCTTTCTTAAATACCCAGGTCAGGCTTTCTGATTGTGATAGTATATTGCCTGCCTGCCCCACTGTCGGCAGGACAATTTTGGAAAGAGGTGGAAGGATGGGGACCAAGACAGCCAAGCCACTCCACTCCCTGGGCATCCCGAGGGTGACTCAAGAAGTTCCTGCCAGCTGTCTGCCCCAACCCTTGGCCTTCTGAGTGGGATGTGCACTTCAGCTGCCTCACCTCTCTCACTTTAGATTTTCCTCCAAGTGGCCAAGATTTCTTTTCCTGGAAAGCTGAACTCCTGCTTTTCCTTAATCTTCGATGCCCAAACAAGCCTGCCATCACAGATATCACCACAGCTTTCCTGGGAACCACTCCAGGGTGCAGGGTGGTTGACTTGGTAGCTCCCCAACACCGCTCCTGAGCCAGGTGGACCTGCCAAGGGAGACCTAAAACGTGAAATTCCTTTACAGGTTTCCTCTGAGGCTTGAGAACTAGGAAATGGTTTTACAGGATCATGTGCTTTTCGCTATTTTCTTGTCAGTCTGGCCTGAGAAACTCAAGCATCACAGATTTTCTTGTATCTCCTTTCCCTCCACTATTTATGACTAAACTAAGTGCTAAAATAGGCTGTGATTCTGCCACTTCATCTAAAGAAGCTGTGATTAGAAGTAATAAAAAAAAATTCGCCTCATGACTGTGGACATGGTGTCATTTCTGGGAGGTGATTGTGCTTCAAGATCTGCAAGAGCTCCTGTGGACCAAATATTGTGCTAAGCCCTGTGTATTAGGCAGCCTAGGGGTGCTGATGCAAAACACCGGAGGCCTGTTGGCTTTTATAAAGGGTATTTATTTGGGGTAGGAACTTACAGTTACCAGCCATGAAGCCTAAGTTACCTCCCTCACCGAAGTCTACTTTCATGTGTTGGAGCAAGATCGCTGCCGATGTCTGTGAGGGTTCAGGCTTCCTGGGTTCTTCTGGCCTCAGTTTCTCTCTTTTCTCCACAAGGTCAGCTGTAGATTATGAGGCTCTCTAGGCTTTGCCTCCCTCCACATGGTCAGCTGTAGACTATTAGTGAATAGCTCCGTCTTTCTCCCTGGGATTTCTGCCATGTCTAAGGAACTGTCTCTATTCCTCTGTGTTTTTCTCCTGGTTCAGGTCCTCTCTTCCTGGGGTTTGCTTCTCTTTCCTCTGTGAGCTTACTTCCTGGGACTCCAGCTTTAGACTTCAGCATCAAACTCCAACATCAGAAACCCTCAACTCTGTCCTTTGTCATGTCTTTTACCTGTAAGACCCCACCCACCAAGGGGTGGGGACTCAATGCCCTAATAGCATGGCCCAATCAAAGCCCTTATCATAACTTAATCACACCCAGGTACAGATCAGTTTACAAACATAATCCAATATCTATTTTTGGAATTCATAACTATGTCAAGTTGCTACACCTTGTACTAACATCATTCCATTTAAATGTCTTATCAATTCCTGTGAGGACGAGAAGAAATGTTATTATCATCATTTGACAGGTAAGGAAATGGAGGCTCAGAAGATTCCTAGCTGATGGCACATCTCACAAGTGGTGGAGCTAGTATTTGTACTCAAATCTTTCAAACTTGGGGGTGCAATATTGCCTTTGTGTGACTTGTAAATTCAGTCGAAGTTAAAGTCTAACTTGGAATATTCTTTGGATAATTTGGATATCAGAGAAACCTTACAATATCATTCACCTTTTGAGAAAGTAGGGAATTGCCATTCCTGAAAAAGTTTCTATCAACACATTTTTGAAAGGTTAAATTTAGAATAAGGCTTACCAGTTACTGACAGACAGTGAACTTCTTTTGCCTTTATTCTCTCTGTAAGACCTGTATTTTCCTACCTCCACATGATACCCACTAAGTACCATGCTGAACCCTCTGGTATCAATGCTGTTGTAGGTCAAAACCAGGAAAACACCAGCAATTTCATGTGATTCAGCTGAATAACAGACATTGCAACCTGAAAAACCTTCACTATCTTTGCTACTCCATCACCCACCCACCACAAACAATCCTTTTGTCCAAATTTGACCTTTACTTCAAGGATCAGCTTAAATAATGCCAACTCTTCCAAAAAGCCTCTCCTGAATCCCCATCTGGGAATATTCTTTCCTAAACTCCCATAGCACTGTATTTGCACCTCTGTCACCATCTTCCTGGCATCATGGCTCTTTTTGGCGTATATGTGCATGTTATAGTTATAACTTTTTCACCTGATGAAGGAGCCATGTCTAATTTATCCCTATCTGACTAGCTCTTTGCATAATTTCTGGCATATGGTAGGGGCCTGTTAAGGGTTTATTGTGCTTACCTGTTCTTTGTAGCTTCAGAGTCTATTCCAGGGCTTCATGCTACAGTTTCAGGAGAATCTGAGCAGGTGGTGGGGAGGCAATGGCTGGTCCACGAGGAAGCCCCCATCCCTCCTGGAGGGTGGTGGTGAGGGTGCACCACTTACCCCACCCAAGTGCAGCGGGGCCCAGGAGCTCTCTGCTGCATCAGTCTGAAAGCAAGGGTCAGGCAAGGATGTCTCCAGGTGTCCAGAGACAGGGCCTTCTTAAAGCCGTTTTACGGCCCTGAAACAACTCCTCTTTGGGCTTGACTGGCAGAGCCCTGAGCCCGATTGCCATCACTGCCTGTGCACAGTCTTAGGCAAGGGTCTTCTGGCAACCAGCCCAGAAGGCAGGTGGCTTTGCACTTTTCTCCCATAGATTACATTCTGGAAGGAGTCCCTGGAAATGCTTACCTCCCCGGCCTGATTAACGTGGAAGTAGGATTAGTGAGTTTGTGTTTTCTCCAGAGGTGAAATTCACACCTACCAGAGATGCTTTCTCTCTAAAGGAGCAGACTAAAGAAGACTCCTTGGCCTTGGACCAAAGAGCTGTGGTTCCCACATTGCATCTCCTGCTTGGTTTCTCCCCTCTTTTGAGAGTATGACTGGAAAATGGGGGAAAGCAGGTTTTTCAATGGCTGACAGTCTGTTTCCTTGCAGGCAACTGCCCAGTGCAGACTCGGAACCCTTCGCGGTGGAGTGAGCACACTGAAGAAAGGAGGGCCGGAGGAGAGCAGACAGAACCTGGGCTCCGGGGACTTCCACGGGCCAGGGGTGTGACCCTGGGCAGCCGGCCCAGCCTGCTCTTGCCACCTCACTTTCACCACCTGCCAAGGAGGGGTACACACTGCGCTCCCCCACCCCCCACCCCCACAACCTTGTCCTGAGGCTAAAGTGAGAATGCAGTTGGTGCCTGCCATTCTTTTGAAGACACTTTTTTTTTTAATCACCAAACACATATAGAAGTACTTTGAAAAACCATAAAGAGCTGTATAGATGTAAGGGCTCGATCCCTTCACTCCTGAACTCATTTTTTACTGAAGTTAACTCGTAGGCTGTATGAGTCGTGCTGGGGCATAAAGTTCAAGTTCCTAATCCTCAAGGAAATCAAACTGTAGTGGGGAAGACAGACCGAGAGTTACGCCACAGGAGAACAAATGCAGACGGAGACCAGGGCCCGCGGGAACACGAAAGGGGCTGGGTATTGAGGGGACCCTGCTTGGAGACCTCTCGGAGGAGGAGGCACCAACTGGATGGGGAGGGAGGGGCAGCGAGAGCTGAGAGCAGACGGCACGTGTGCGGACCTCCACGTGTCCAAACAGGCGCAGCGCGAGCGGTGGAGAGAACAGAGACTCGACAGGTGAGCGGATGGACCCAGGAGGATCCAGGAGCCCTCGCGAGGAGCCTGGAGCATGGCCCGGAAGTAGCAGGAGGCCACTGACGGTGGTTTCTCAGCTCGCGGGGGGCGGGAGCCGGCCGGAGGCTTGGGAGGGTGCTGCGGCTGCAGTGGGTGCCCCGAGCGGCCTGTCGGCGCTGCAGCCTCCAGGGCGGAGCCGGGCAGGAGCAGCTCCCTGGAGACCGCAAGATAATGGAGCCCCGAATTAAGGCAGCAGTGGGGCAGGGGGTGCTGCTGCGTGCACAGACATTTTAGCGGTGTGAAGGAAGCTGAGTGTGGAGACTTAGTAAATAATTGGATGTTCCCAGCGAAGGAAGGTAGGAGGCAGGGTTGACCTTGGCAGGGCGTGTGCACAGCTGGTGAGGAGCCAGCGCTGTTTTCAGAACAGGGGATGCAGGAGGTTAGGGAAGAAGACGAGTTCTGCCTGGGTATCCCAAATTTCTTTCCTTTTAAGTGGAAAATAGCTTTCTCCCTCTTATACCAATAATGTGTTTCACTGTAATTTGCTTCGTTGCAAAAAAAAAAAAAAAAATCAGGACACACAGAAGAATATATACATGAATAACAATTCCTCTTCTTTCTGTTACTTAGAGATAATCAATTATGATATTGGTGATTTAAAAAAAAGATATTGGTGAGTATTCTTCCAAATCTTTTCTCTATGCATATATAATTTTGGGAAGCACAATTAGGAACAGAGTATGATACTGTTTTTAAAACTTTTGGTGCCTCGGCCACAGCATTGCGGGGGGTGGGGGACCAGGCAGCAATGCCTTCAAAGCTGCCCGGACAGTTCTAATGTGCAGCCAGGGTTGAGAAGCAAGGCCCTAGAGACAGATGGTAGGAGAAAGAAGAGCGCCGACGACCTCCTCATTGGTTCCAGACTGTTCTCGAAGGCTCCAGAAGGAATCCAAAATCTATGACCATAAAGCATTTTAAGACTCCTACCCCATGGAATCAGCCCAAATCATGACTCAAGGAACCGCAAAAAAGACACGATTTTTAAATATTCTGTTCCAAGCCCAGAAACACTTTGCACCGGGTGAGGAAGGGTACGGAACAGCGTGGGGATTGAATCAATCCACCCAAACCTCAGGGCATAGGCTTTCTAGCTGGCCACGGTGCTGAGGATGCTGCTAGGCCCTTAGCAAGGTCACTTTCGCGGACAGCAGAGAAAAGCAATTATAAGGGCTCAGAATCAGCACGCATCTTCTCAGGGAAAGAAAAGAAGGTGAAGAGGGAAGTTAGTGCCTCGCACTCCCCTTAGACCTCCGAGGCCAAGAACGGTAAACATGTATAGGCTGCCAGCTCTCACTCTAAATATATTCCAATGATCTCATGTTTTCATATGCAGTGCAGTAAAAGAGGCATTTTTATTCATCTTGGATGACAGCATCTTGCCACTTTTATGGGAGTGCTGTAGGAGCTTTGATTTAACCCAAAGCTGCAGTCAGTATTTCATCCATTTTAAGTCACCACAACAGGCACATTAAACACCCTGAATGACAATTATCTATCTTTTTGCAAGTTGAACTCTCAAATGTATTCCTTGAGTATCAGCAGCAAACCCTCTCCTCCCACCCCCACCCTGCAGGAAAACAATCTCCAATCAAAAATCCTCTGAGCAGAGCCAAGAGAGGCTCTGGAGGGAGCGGCAAATATTTCGAGGTGATTAACATTTCGGTTTTGGCCTCCTCATCCGCATGGGCTTCATCTGTTACTCGTTTTCTCTTTGGCCAAAGAGACCACATTCAATGTCCGGAAGGAGAAGGCTGGAAAGTTTTCCAGGAGCCCTCTTAGGCAAAGTCCAGTGAGAGGGCAAACGAAGCTTCACTCCTTTTATGGCCACATCTGAGAGAGAGACAGAGAGAGAGAGAGGGAGAGAGAAGAGTTTGGGGGAGAGGGACCTTGGCTCTTGTTTCCCTGATGTCTGTGAAGCCTGCAGTTTCCTCAAGTCAAAGTGTCCGTCCTAAACCAGGGCCCTCTCGCTGACCTCGGCCAGCACTTTGGCCCCTCTTCCTGCCCCTGGAGCTTGCTTTCACTTCCCTCTGGAGCCTATGCCCCAGCCTTGCCTGTGCATAAATCAAGCAGCAGGGTAGCTCGGAAATATGACGAATACCTTGGCTGGCTCCTGCTTGAAAAGACAAGGAGGAGAGGGATTCTAAAGTAACCAGCCTTGGCTGGAAACGCAGCCAGAATTTAGTGTTCCTGGAGCTGGCCCCAGCAGCTTAGACAGGAGCTGCCAGGGGAGTCTTCCCTGGGGGCAGCCCCAGCTCTCCTGCTCTGGAGGAGGAGAAAGCTTTGGTATCTGTCAAGAACATTATTCAAAAATTCTTGGACACTTCTCAGCCCTCACTGTGAGCCTGGAGATGGGGTTTGGGGGAAGCTGCCTCTGCTGGGATGGCCCTTGGTAAAAGCCCTACGTTTGAACCTGCTGTTTTCACAGGGAATGCTCTCAGGCGGTACATGGATGCTCATGACTGCGTGCGCGTGCGTGTGTGCAGTGTGGGAGAGTTTCAGGTAGCACTTCAGCCGTCAGGTTTGGGGGCTGCACAGTGCTGGCGTTGTGTCACCCTTTCTCTTTCCTAGTTCAACCAGCTCCCCATGTCTCTGGTATCCTTGGTTCATTCTTTTCGGTGGGTTGAACTGGACCCTGCTGGAACAATGCTAGGCGGGCCTGCGCTGCCCTCCCCTCCCAGGGAGGGCCCAGGACGTAAGGCTGGGGGCCCTGGGACTCGTCCCCCTGTCCGCCTGCCCCAACGCCTGCCACAGGGCCTTGTGCAGGTGGTTCCTGAGCATCCAGCTCCTTCCATCCGGGGCCTCAGTCATAAAAGCACAGCAGATACAATTCAGGCTTCAATCGAGAGACTCTTTGTTTTGTTTTGTTGTTGAGAGCCATGAAGAGATTATTCCAATTGCCACAGATGAGGGATTCTAAGAGGCACTTGCATACAGCGGAGTCCAGCCAGAGCTTTCTTTTGGGAAGAGTTACGGTAGGGTTTGGGCTTCAGATGTGACAGACACGTTGTAACAAAGGCCCAGAAGGGCTGCCTCCCTAAAAAAGTTAATCACCTTGAAATATTCGCTCTTTTCTCCAAAACCTCTTCAAAATTTAAGAGCATTATTGGATTTTTTTTTTTTTAAGGGAAGAAGCACCGTGGGGGCCATCACTGCAAGTAGACAGATAATTTTGACCCCACTCCTCTCTCTTCCCCCAAGGCCCTCCCGACTGCAGTGCCAGGCCTCCAAGTGGCTGGGAGAACAATCAGATCATCAAGTCAGGCCCTGCCCAGGGGTTTCCTGTCACCAAAGCCACACTCATGCAAATCCATTTTTCATTAAGAGAAAATAAAATGCACAAGTGACATCAACTGAAAAATGTTCTTTGAGAGCAAGTTATTTCCATTTAAAGCTAAGCACATGACAGCTGGTGACTTTTAATGGAAAGTAAGATTTGCTGAACTGAATTACTATCAAACCACTTGAGAATTTGTGTTTTTAATTTTCGTTTTTGGAGAAAGGCAGTGCTTCGGAGTCCAGCAGAACACATGAAGAATGGAAAGGTCTGCTCTTGTCTCTAATTGTGGCCTTAAAAGACCCTGGACAGTCTTCAGCAAAATCATGTCTTAATATCTAGGTACATTAATTTCCTTTAACCTTCACTTTCAGCTCATTTAACAAGTTGGTTAGAAAACAAAGCACTCTGTTCTATGGTTCATTTGGGCTCCAAATGTACACAGTTATATTTGTACTGAAAATTCTCCATCTTTTCCCCACTTAATGGCAAATATCTGATTCCAAAGAGCCCAGTGGGCATTCAAGTAGGATAGAAGATGCTCTCTCACCATGAACTCTAGGGGATGAACTATCCACATACTTGAGCTGCATCTGACAGTGAGACCAACCTCCCTGTGCAGTCTGATTCAGGCCAATATGAATTTAGTTCTCTCACTTCCAGAATCTTATAGCACTTCAGAATCTATCACACATTTGTTTTCTGTCTGGGCTTTAGGAAGTACCTCCAGAATTTGAGGACAAGGTCAAAAGTTGCAAGACTTTGAAGGGAAAAGCCAATAGAATCTTCACAATATAACTGAAATTGACCATCTGCAGATATAACCTATGCTAAGGGAGATTTTGCAAATGCATTCCAGAGGATTTCATAGTTTGCTTCATCAATATTAGACTAACATTTATAGAAAGACTAAACAACATAAAGTAATTACATAAAGCAAGTTGTAATAAGCCATGTTATTTGAAGAGAATTAAAGTGGTAGGCGTGAAAGATCCTGCAGAGAGGCTAGAAAAAGAGAGTTGGAGAGAAAGAACTTTGAGTTAATCCAGTGTTGAGGTTGCAGCAGAGAAGGCATTCTAGACTCTACCACCATCTAAGCCACTCTACCCCTCAATACCTTTTCTCTGATTTCTGCTTACTAACAATTTTCTAAATGCTCATTCAATTTGTCTGGTAGGCAGTAGAAAGGGTGCCCCAGGATAGTAACTGGAAAGGTATGTTTCTCATTGTAAGTTAGGTCACCTGGCATTCTTGTTTTTCACATCAGTCTACTGTGAGTTTGGTTGGCAGGAGGCCATCCCTTGGGACCCAGTCAACCTTGTATAGGTTGATTGCATGGAGTTTCTGAAACTTTAAAGTTAAGGGCCAGATCCTTGATCCATGATTGTACCAAGCACAAATGCCCTTTGAAGTTCAGCTTGATCAGGCAGCCAGTCATCCCTGGAACATCAGGACCAGACAACTCCATACCCAGAGCTGTCCTGGTTCCCACCTGCTGATAAGTTACTTTGGATGCATTTTTTCTTTCCTATACAACTCCTTCCTTTACACCTCTCCCCCCTTCATATTATAAGATTTTCTGCATCAGGGACATTGTCCCACCCCTTCATTTGTTAAATGTATAGTATCTTAACTACAGGGGCATTCAATTGATTGGCTTTGTAAGTAAAGATATATGAAAAGCTAGCAGAGAAGTGCAAATATAATAATTAAAAAGTAGATATCATGTAACATAATTTTATATTCACATATAATTCATAGTATATTAATATAAATAATATATTAATTTATCTAAATATATTTATCCTCTTTGCAATCCAACTGTAAAGAGCATAATTAAAGGAGAAGCTAAAATGTTCTGCTGTTTCATCAGCTTCTGGCTGAATTGTCTCCCATCCTTTCTTTAGTGACAAGTAAGAAATTCCATTTACCATGCCTTTCCATTCTCTGTCCTATGTCTTTTGTTTTCATTTAAATTGTCTTCTACTTGGTCATTAAATAAGACATTTTTGGGGGCTGATTAGAGCTTGTTGTGTTTAATTATTCCCCAATTATATAGTTAAAGGTAATGATTATAGCTAATCATCATTTATGGAACTACAAACCTTTTAAGGATCCTGTAACAACAAAAAAATTCCTCAACTGGAAGTCACAACAGCAGTACGTGTTTTAGTTTTGCTAAAGGCTGCCAAGCAATATAGCAGAAATGGATTAGCTTTTACAAAAGAGATTTATCAATTTAAAAGCAAAGAGTTTCAAGGCCAAGAAAAATGCCCCAATCAAGGCGTTGTCGTGAGATGCCTTCTCCCTCAGCTGCAGTTGTGGGCAGTTAGGCACAAGGCAGCAAACTCTTCTTCCCTTCTTACCTAGGCCTCGTTGCTTTCAACTTCTGGCTCAGGGGCTTCCTCTCAGCTTCTGTGTTCCATTGGTTTCAGCATCCAGCTCTTTGGGCCTTCTCTCTCAGCTTCTGGGTTTCTCTCTGTCCCTGCAGCTCTTTTCTGTATCTGCAGTTTTTATGCCTCCATTTATAAAGAACTCCAGTAAGAGGATTAAGACCTACCCTCAGCCATGCAATCTAATCAGAGGCCCTTGACTGAAGTGATTTAACCAAAAGGCCCCACCTACAATAGGTTCACATGCGCAGGAATGGATTAACCCTGACATGATTTTCTGCTGTCCACAGACGCTTCAGACTTCCACAACCAGGTTCATGGTGAGGCCTGGCACACCAGCTGGGGAGAAGGAGTGTTCAGGAAAGAAGAGGGGGTGTCGGCAAGATGCACAAGGGGCAGAATTTTGGTTGCAATATTGGTTAAACGTGTGAGTTTAGGTAAGTCCCTTCGACCAATACTCTAGTTTCTCATTTACAACAATGTGGATAACAATTCCTACCTCATGGGATCGGTGTAAAGATGTAATAATCTAATATATATCAAATGTACAGTGCAGTCGCAGACACACATGGGGATGGAGACACGTTAGTTTCTCTTCTCCTTCTATGCCCAGGGAAGAAGAGGAGGCAATGAGTAACTCTTGTATAAAAGGCCCATCCTATATTTCCGGGACTTGCTCTCCTTGGATGGGATCCGAAAGCCTTCTGAATTCCCTTCCAGAGGCTGTTATATATATAGCTTGACTACAGGACATTATAGAATAATCACAGAGGGGAAGAAAAGTCCGTATTTACAGCACTGTTATAAAATAAAGAACTATGAAATCATGCTTCACTGTCAGATTTTCTGACTTTTTTATTGGAAAGTTGTCTATGTCCAACTTATCTTACAGGGAGCCCGAGAGAGGGATCGCACTTTAAACTCGCTTGATTTCACCTTCAGCTCTGTTTGCCAGTGTCTGAAGTTTCTCAGAGAAAGAGCAGAACCGCCCCGTTAAATAGCTGACAAGTCCCTGTAAAGAATGCACAAGGCTGGGTAGGATTAGTTCCAGCTGACCAAGTAAGCAGAATATTGATACTAGCAGCTCCCATTTGCAGGGTGTTTACTGGCGCCAGGTGCTGGGCTTTGCATTTTCCATGTATTATCTCATTCAGCCTCAGAACAACCTTAGGAAGTAGGAGTTGCTTTATGCTGATTTTACAGAAGAGGAGCCGGCTTGGGAGACTAAGTACATTTGACAGGAGGAGGTGAGTGAAATGGGAGGTTGGACATGGAGGGGGCTTGAAGAGCCCCTACAAGAAGGGGTGGCGGAAGCGGGTGAACACTCTTTCTCTAGGAAGGCCAGCGTGTCCTCAGCAAAGGCCAACGTCTCCTGCCGAAGGATGAGCTCATCACCAGCCGTATGGCCCAGCAGAGCTCAGTGTTCCAGGCCTGCGCGGAGAGGGGCTTCTTCCCTTAAAATGTCTCCTGCTGTCTTTTCTTCCAGTGCTCCCATTTGGGACAGGCCCTCATGGTCTCTCCCTCGGAGCATAACTGCTTGGGCCTGCCTGGGTTCCCAGCTTCCACCCTCAAATCTCTTCATCCTGGCAGTTGAAGTCCGAAGCAACTTGGCTCCAACCGACGCTTCCAAATTTATGTCCTGCCCCTTCTCACTGTGAACTCTACCCAGCCTCAACGCTGTACTTCCAGTTTTTGCTTCGGATGTTTCTCCTCGGGCCCTAAATTCCAGGTACCCGCAGGCTCACCTCTCTAGGCTACAGTGCTTCTGCGTCTGGATCTGCAGCACTTTCCTGGTCTAGCACGGCCGCATGGCATTTATGCAATTCAGGATTGTTTCTGCTGACAGCTCTGTGTTTCGTGTTCTAGTGAGGTCCTAAAGTGGCAGAGACCAGACCCAGCACACTGCACCAGCTTACGGAGGCCCTGCCCCTCGTGCTGCCGCTGAAAAAAACCAGAGTGCATTTCCATGTGGACAGCATATGGAGTTCTTCAGCTTGAAGCTGTCACTGCGAGAATAATTAAAACTGGAAGCTACTGAGTTGTCCTTTCTTTGAGTCACATAATCACAGTTATTTGCAGAGCTGTTGTGTTGCTAGGTAGGAGCCGCAAAATTGCAAGGCACAGCTCTGAAAGCCAAGTGTCCACGGGGTGGGGGGAAGAGAGGGCCCGAGAACCCGCCCCGTCAGAGTTTGAATCCCGGCTTCACCTTTGCTGGGTAACGGTAGGCAAATGCCTTAACCTCCTGAAGTTTCCTGTTGTAATTTGGGAAGAATCCTTCCAGTTGTATAAGGAATAAATGAGGTGCCGGGAATAAAATGAGGAAGATTATAACTGAGCCATCAGTGACTACAGGATGGATCAAACTGGCTTAGGACTCACGAAATTCGTTGGGAACTTGGATTGGTGCCTGCAGGGACACGGCGGGAAGGTACAAGGCAGGACTAGAGGTGGGCTGGGGCAAGAGATCAGCCTGGGGCAGGAGATCAGCCTCGGGCAGGCTTGGGCTCCAGTGAGGAGACCAGGTGGTGGCAAGGGAGCTGTCACCAGGCAGGGCAGCAGTCCTTCCCGGGGTTCATCTCAGCTGCCCGACCCCCACCTCTGGTCCTGTCTTGTGCCTTCCTACTAGTTATTTGTTGCTGTTACAGGGGACAAAAAGTAATCGTGGATGTTATGTAATATCCCTTGGTGAGTAATTACATTGAAACATTATCTTTCCTATTTTTCAGAAAACAGCATAGAGGGTCAGCAAGGTTTTCAGTGATCTGCCCAAGATCAAACGGGGTAAAGGCTTTCTCCATCCCAGCCTCTCTCTGCTGCGCCACTGTTGCTGGGGAAACTTGCTGCTGCCCCTCTATGAGCTCCATTTTCTCAGCAAGAGCACACATTTCTTAAGAGTTGGGGCGATGCCCCAATCTGACTGTGTTATCTCTGGAGCAGGGACTGCTTTTCATATCCCAGGATCTGGTATGCAGCAGTATTCCAACCAGTCCTGTTTTTCACTGGGCATTCCCAAGTACATACTTTCCAAGGATAAAAGAAGCCGGACTTCTTTCTAGGCTGCCTTTCTAATCAAACAAATGGATAATTAAGATGTTGCAAGGAAGTCACTGGCAAAGGTTCAAGGAGTTGCTTGTCTTAAACGTCTATGAGGTGAGGTGAGTTACATTTTGATAGCAACTACATAGCCCAGGGTAGATGGAGGAACAACAAGTACAAAAGAGAACTTAATTTGAGCAAGACTCTTGGTTTTGTTTGACAATTGTTTACTGGATACCATAGTAGCACGCCTTGCCCTAGCATGGGGTGCAAGAGAGAGCCCTGGCTAGCCAGCAGCGGAGAAGGAAAATATTTGAAAGTAAAGGCCTAATTATTTTAAGACACATCAAAACAAAAGCAAAGAGAGAAACAATCTGGCTTTAACAGTTTATGGGACTATGCAGCATCTTTGAAGAAGTGGGTGCTGTTAAGAAACAGAAAATGTCCCCAAGTCAGCAGAGGGTGGGCCTCCCTGTTGATGCGAAAACAAACAGGGCCCTGTGGCTGGATGACCAAAGTCAAGGAACAAAATGTTCCTTTTTGAGCAGAACTGCTGCTGATGGTGGCTCTGGGGCTCTGGAAGGGAGGGCGGCTCCAGGCCCCCCTGTGATGGGCAGGGACACAGCAGAGCCAGGCCTCCATGGCTTTCCTGATTTGGGAGATTTAATTTTTATGGTCAGTGAAGATCCCATTTCCTCTCCTCTTTAATTAAAAAAAAAAACAAAAAACCTACAAAAACACAAGGAGGAGATGTTTCTCTCCCTTATTTTGAGATTGTTAAACAATACCAACTAGTTACATTTTTAAAAAATTAATAAATCAGGGCACAAATGGAAATCTTGCAAGAGATCACTTCATTAAAGTTATTTTGTGCAGCTACATCATTCCTTCCCAGCATGCAAAAAAATCTTAATGGTGATTTTCCCCCTTTTTCTTTTTCTTTTGTCTTCTCTTTCTCTCTCCTTTTACTTTTTCCTTTCCCTTCTTCTCCTTTCATCTGTCTCTTTCCTTCTCCCCTTTTTCTCTTTCATCCCCTCATTTTTCTCTTTTTATTTTTTTATTTTTCTTCAAATTCTACTCAATTTATTCATTTTTAAAAAAATATTACATTAAAAAAAATGAGGTCCCCATTCACCCCCACCGCCCCCACCCCACCACTCCCCCGACAGTAACACTCTCCCCCATCATCATGACACATCCATTGCATCTGGTGAGTACATCTCTGGGCATTGCTGCACCCCATGGCCTGTGGTCCACACCATAGCCCACACTCTCCCACGTTCCATCCAGTGGGCCATGGGAGGACATACAATGTCTGACAATTGTCCCTGGAGTACCACCCAGGACAACTCCAAGTCCCGAAAATGCCTCCACATCTCATCTCTTCCTCCCATTCCCCACACCCAGCAGCCACCATGGCCACTTTTTCCACATCAATGCCACATTTTCTCGATTATTAACCACAATAGTTCATGAATAGGATATCAAGTCCACTCTAATCCTTACTGTATTCCTCCTTCCTGTGGACCTTGGATTGGTTGGGTCCATTCCACATCTATGTCAAGAGGGGGCTTAGATTCCACATGGATGCTGGATGCAATCCTCCTGCTTTCAGTTGTAGGCACTCTAGGCTCCATGGTGTGGTGGTTGACATTCTTCAACTCCATGTTAGATTCCCACCAAATCGATGTCCAGACACCTCCTGCCCTGCAAAATCCCTAAACAGCCTGGTCCCGAAGAATTTCCAATGCTGCCCAGCCGCTTCTTTGCAGGAGAGAATATCAGGTGTGCTCACTCAGCCACCATCTTGTCCCGCCCCTCTCTCTTTTTAAAGACTATCATTATACTATCATTATACATGGGAAGTATAGAGAGGAGGCTCTTCTAGAATTGGGTTAACTTAGCAGCACAAGGAAATCATTAAAGACCCAAGCTCTTTTAATCTTTCCATTCTGCTTTCCTCAAGGACCAGTTTTGCTCTCAGGCCAGCTTCCCTGTGGGGTCATAAAGGGGGCCTCAGTTCTAGGCATCACCTTACAACACGTAGGCTGGTAAAGAAAACAGGTAAGGAAGCATCAGTCAAAAGACTGTAGGGAGTGGTGAGGACTGTGGTCAATTGGCCTTTGTCTAAAGGCATTCACATACGAAACAATTTTTTTCCCTGTTGCTTCAAAACACTTTGTTTTTAGAGGGGGGAAAAGGTAATAGTGGATGTTGTGAAAGAATTCCTTTCTGAGTAAAAACATTGTGCAAGCAGTTGAAACATTATCGTTCCTATTTTTTGGAAGACAGCATTGAGGTTCAGTGAGGTTAGGTGATCTGCCCACAATCAAATGGGGTAAAGGCTTTCTCAGTCCCAGCCTTTCTCTGGTGCTCCATAGCTGCTGGGGAAATGCACCCCTCTGCAAGCTCTGCTTCCTCAGCAAGAAACCATGTTTCCTAAGAGTTGGGGGGGTGGTGAGGTGGACTTGGCCCAATGGATAGGGCGTCTGCCTACCACATGGGAGGTCTGCGGTTCAAACCCCAGGCCTCCTTGACCCGTGTGGAGCTGGCCCATGCGCAGTGCTGATGCGCGCAAGGAGTGCCCTGCCACGTGTAGGGGACCCCACACGCAAGGAGTGCGCCCCATAAGGAGAGCCGCCCAGCACGAAAGAAAGTGTAGCCTGCCCAGGAATGGTGCCGCCCACATGGAAAGCTGACACAAGATGATGCAACAAAAAGAGACACAGATTCCTGGTGCCGCTGATAAGTATAGAAGCCGTCACAGAAGAATACACAGTGAATGGACACAGAGAGCAGACAACTGGGGGAGGGGGGAAAGGGAGAGAAATAAAAAATAAATCTTTAGGGAAAAAAAAGAGTTGGGGGGATGTCTTCTCCTCATGTGCCTTCCCATCACCCAGCAGACATGATCATGTCTCCAGTGGGGCTCACATTCATAGGGAATGGAACTGCGCCTGGCTAAGATGATGGCTCATCTGTCACTCACCTTTCTAACTTAACTTCTAACTTCCAGTAGTTTTCAGGTGTGGGCCTGGATCAGTATGTCATTATCACGGGGACCTTGCTAGAAATGCATATTCTCAGGATCTACCCCAGATCTACTGAATCAGAAATTCTGGGAATAGGGCCTAGCAATTTGTGTGTGTGTGTGTGTGTTTCCTTATAGCACGGAGTCTTTTAATAGTGCCTATTTCCCCCAATCAAAAAATAAAAAAAAAGAAAAATCAGAAAAGGATAAATTGCCTGATTATTTTTCTTTTATACTAATTAATTCTTAAAAGTTAAAGTGAGAAAATAAGCATTTAAATGGAAAGTATATCAATTTCACTTTATTAGTCTATTTTAGGAATGGGAGAAAATTGGATTGAGGTTAGGTGCGAAGGAAGAAGGTTAAAACTTTTGATGGTAAAGATTCCTTCAAAACTCTGGTGCAGTCCTCAATCACTGCAATCTAATTTTTGATCAATAGAGTTGAAATTCAAAATACTGAAAGCAAACTCATACTTTCCACTTCTGCATCCAGTGACTCTTCAGTTACAGTGTGATGAGGTCCAGTTACAGTGTGATGAGGTTACCTCTAGGAGGGGTCATGCTGTCAGGAAAGAAATGTACTAAGGTGTCAAAGAGCTGAGTACTTTGCGCATAGGTGTGATCCACACCCAAAAGCCTCGAGCTATATAATCTGACCTGAATTGAACAGAGCTGAAGTAGTTGCTGAAACACCTTCTCTTCTGGGTCCGAATGACCCACTGTTAAATAAAGATCATTTTGTAAATATTTCAGAGCACTAAGGGGATCCATTTAGGCCTTTTCTTCATATCTGTGTTTTCTTATGAGGTACTGACAATGCTCCACTAAGTAATCTTTTAAAGGCCTTCACAACTTCAGTGCCAGAAGTCACCTAATCTCATTTTTGAAGAGCAGGATTTTCCTGAAATTCCACCAAATAAATGATGTGTAATGCATCATAAATAAACTGATGGGCAAATCTGGGACATGATTCGTCTTCTTGGAGACTTATACTTGGATTAACCTTTGCAAGTTGATCATTCTTACTGACATAAAACCAACTGTTCCTCACAAGGTCATAAGGTCAGAATGAATTTCTGACATTTTCTCTCCTTTTTTGTCTTTGCTAGTCCAGATATCACAAGTATTTCATTCAGTTCTGGATCAATGGTTGCTCTCTGTATTAATCCAGTCATTGGAACCATCCCAGTCTTGCTTGGTGCCATGTGATGTCTACATGAGCAAAGTCCATATCAAAACTGAAGAAATCATTCAAATAGGTCTTTAATCGTTGGCCACAAATACATATAAACAATGAATGGAAGAGCATGTAGTCTATCCAAGACTTGATATCCTCAGGCCCAGCATTACAGGAGCCTTCTTGAAGAAGTTTCCAGGTTTGACATTGACAGTTGGAAGCAAACAACCCACTGAATTGTGGTTCACTTGCTCTGCTGTCATCTATGCTGCCAGTACATGATTACATGTCAAAACTCTACCACCAAATGTGCAGACCATGTGTTTTTCTAAGTCCGTGCACATCTGATGATCAAAAACCAATTTCGGTCCTCCATCAGCAGCAGTATTCTCAGTCAGTAACATCCACGTGTTTGTATCAATGGTATAATGATAAAAGTCACTTGTCAGAGATTTGCTGTTCCTCATAGAGGAATCCAACTAATGCCCCAAAGTATAGATCTGCCTTCACTGAGTGTCAATGCACATTTATGACATGATCTGGCAGGAGGACCGTTCTCTCTCTGTGTCTCTAGGGATACACACCCATTGGTTTTCCTTCACACTATATGCCCAGAAGTCAGCAAGATCTTGTGTTTCATCCCAGCCACCAAACAATAGATGGTCTCTGTATGAACATCAATAACCACCTGATGGCCCCCTCTCATTCCTGGCCAGTTATCTTCTCCATCACCTTTGGTGCTTTGGGGAATGATTTGATTCCACTGTGGCTTATATTCCTGTTGACTGATGTATGATTGAGAAAGCCAACATTTACAGCTTTTTCAATCAATTCTTCACAAGCATCAAAATCACCCTTCAACACCAGTTTGTCATGAATATCTGTTAACATGGAATGTTCCAGGATGGTCTTGGTTTTTCTTTTGCAGTGATTCAAAGGTTTCTATATAATTATATTGTGAGAAGTGTTTTAGGCACTCAATCACTGAGCTACATCTGCTCTCCAACTCTTTTTCCTTTGTTCGCTTTTAGGAGGTACCAGGGATGGAACTTGGGACCTTGTACCTGGGAAGCAGGCACTCAAACACTTGAGCTATATCTGCCTACCCAGCAATCTGTATTTTAATAAGCCCTTGAGGTAATTATGGTGCCCTCTAAAGATTGTGACCCACAGTCCTAAACTAAGATCTCTGCAAGGCTGAGAGATCAAAATCTAAATCACTGGTTCTGAACCTTGGCTACATATTCAAATTACCTGGTGAGCTTGGAAAATACCTGGATCCTAGCCCCCCAAATTCCAGTATAATTGGTCTGGTGTGCAGCCTGGGCAGTGGGTTTAATATTTTTTTAAAAGATGCCTTTTTTTTTTTAAAGGAGGTACAAGAGATTGAACCCAGGACTTTGTACATGAGAAGCAGGTGCTCAGCCACTGAGCTACATCCACTCCCTGCATTTAGAATCACATGGGGATTTTTAAAAACTCCCCAGGTGATTCTAAATTATTCCCACAGTTGAGAACTATACTGAAGGGAGACTGTGTATGAAGGGTTAAATAAAATCCTAAAGTGAGACATACACTAACAAAAAATGGAATAAGGCTAATAAGAGATTAAACTCTAAACACAAAAATTAACTTTAAGGGAAACGAGATTATTTGGGCTAGACACTATGAGAGATAACCCACTCCCATAATTTAAATGAGGCTGGAGGATAATTACCTCCTTTAGGAACAGGTATGTACAGATGATTTCTAAAGTGTTGTGGGTTAATGTTAATTGATAGATTTTCTTTAGTGCTTCAAAACGCACACCTAATTATGTTATGAAACACTTTCATCATTTGATACGTTTCCTGAATTGTCCCTTTCCTTTTTCTGTGAGTTCAGATAGAGGGAGTAGGTAAAACAGCAGAGAGCCTTAAGTCACCAGTCAGACAGGAGTATGATATGCCCCTATGAAAGTCCCTTACATGCAGAAGACCCTCCTGCCACCTGTCATTTCAAAGGAACAAAGGGCACCCGTGGACTACTTTAGCCAATGTGAAAACCAAACGTCTCTCCTTAAGTAAAAATATTAAACCAGAAATGAGTTTTTCATTAAGAGGAGAATCAGTCTTAAGTCAGGAGTCATATAGAATTTGTTTATGTAAATGCAGTAAATCATCTTGACTTGGAATATGAGACATAGCACTTCATTAGCTATAGCCTAGCAAGTTAGGCTAGGATCAAACGTTTCAATTCAAATTGTCCCAGGTCATTCTCTGGACTTTTTCTTAGGGTCTGTCTATCCCAAAGACCAGGGGGATAATATTACACTCAAAAGTGTACTCATTTATCTTTTTTCAAAACGGAAATGCTACCTCCATGTTTGTGTGGTTCTTAAGGTTTATTAAAATATGATTCCAATTGCATGAAGTCATAAAACCTGGCTACAGAGGACTCAATGGCTAGTAGAGGTTCATTAGTTGCACCTATTGTGAAATGTGTAAAATGTAAGCAGCTCACCGTGAATCCATAGGTTTTCCTACCACACCTAAAGGAAAGGATCCTATTTTCACATCAGAACCTCACAATGTCTGGCAATAAAACCAGAAGTTTCCTTGTTTATCTTCTTCTGCAATAGCTTCACAGTTTCTGAAGCTAAACTAGATGAAAGCTTGGCTTTGACAATTAGACAACTGACAAAGCAAATTAAGGAACTGTTACTTGTAGTTGAGCTTGGCCTGTGGGCAGATAAGCCACATTCAAATTTAATGTGCACTAGGCACCATCCTCAGATTCTGATTCATTGGATCTAGGATGGTGTTCAGAAGTCTGAGTTTTAAACGCCCTGGGTAATTCTAACCCAGGTAGATGCAATACTGGTCTTGAAAATGATAAATGGGGATTTTTCACAGGTGCCTATTCTTCATGTTTTTTTCTACTTGCCAGTTTGTCTATTATGAATACATATGGCATATTTATTTGCTTAGAGATACAGATACTCCTCAGTTCACTATGACTATTATCATAGGTAATTGCAAAGATTCCTGTCTTGCTTAAAAAATTAAAAAAAAAAAGTATTGAAGTATATCACTCATGCACAAACATAAATAACAGTAAGTATCCAGTAATACTTGTGAACTTACAAAACAAACATATATAACATCATACAGGGCTCTCAGACCTCACCCTACCACCAATACCTTGCACTGTTGTGAAACATTTTTAACTAATGATTAAAGAGCATTCTCAAAATATTACCATGAACCAAAGTTGCTTACATTTGGTGTATTTTTCCCCCAACCCAGCCTATTATTATTTTTAAAATATATTTTTATGACAGAAGTTGTAAACTTACAAAACAATCATGCACATGCGAAGAATTCCCAAACAACACCCCTCTATCAATACACCACACTGTGGTAGAATATTTGTTAGAGATTATGAGATAATATCAGACTCTTACCAGGTACATCTTGTACATTTGGCACACTATTTCCATATGCCCCCATTATCAACATAATACATCTTTGGCATAGATGCATGACTATTACATTATCACTGTTAACCACAGTCCATAGGTCACTCCAGCTGTATTTTTCCCATGCTTCTCCACATTCACACCACCCTGCAATAGTGATGTACATCTGCTCTAGCTCACAAAGGACACTCTTGTATTTGTGTCATCAACCACAATTCTCATCCACCCTTGGGTTTACTGTGTTTGTCGGTCCCTAGATTATTCTCTAGTGTTCTTTCAGTTGGCATTTACATTCCTCGACTATACTTTTCGGGTTATATTTCCATTTATAAACCAGCTGTTACTCATTATAATGTGTTACTATCAACTCAATACATTTCCACACTTTACAGGAAAGTTAATTAAAACTTCTGCATACTTTAAACATCAATAGTCCATCTCAGTCCTCCTCTTATCTCCTTTAAGAATCCATCACCTACCAGGTCTTGAAGATATTTTCCTACATTTTCTTCTAGATTTATGGTTCTTGCTTTTATATTTGTTTTTGTTCCCTTTTGAATTTATTTTTGATTAAGGTATGAGATAGGAGGAGTCCTTTTTCCTTCTTTTGCCTATGGATATCCAGTTCTCTCAACACTATTTGTTGAATGGACTGTTCTGCCTCAGCTGGGTGAACTTGACAGGCTTGTCAAAAATCACTGGACCATACGTGTGTCTGTTTCTGAACCATCAATTTGGTTCCATTGGTCTCTGTGTCTGTCTTTATGCCAGTACCATGCTGTTTTTAACCACTATAGCTAGGTAATATGATTTAAAGGCCAGAAGTGAGAGTCCTCCAAATTTGCTTCTCCTTTTTAAGATGATTCTGGCTATTCAGGGCCCCTCTTACTCTTCCAAATAAATTTGATAATCATGTTTTCCATTCATTTGAAAAATGCTGGTGGAATTTTTTATCGGGATTGCATTGAACCTGTACATCAACTTGAGTAAAACTGATCCTAATGATATTTAGTCTTCCAATCCGTGAACATGGAATGTTCTTCCAATTATTTAGAGTTTATAATTTCTCTTAACAATGAGTTGTAGTTTTCTAAATACAAGTGCTTTACATCATTGGTTAAGTTTATTCCTGGATATTTGGGTTTTATCTGTCATATTTTATTTTCACCACTCTTCTGACACTTTGAGTTACTTTTACTGATATAATCTTCATTTCTGGACTCTCTTCCAAGCCTCTCTTGTCTTTTCAAACTGTAGCACATCCTTTAGTATTTCCTGCAAAGCTGATCTCTTGGTTACAAACTCTCTCTGTTTCTATTTATCTGTGAATATTCTAAACTTGGCCTCAGTTTTGAAAGACAATCTTGCCAGATTCTCAGCTGGAAGTTTTCCTCTTGAAGCATCTTAAATATGTCATACTACTGTCTTCTTGCCTCTATGGCTTTAGATGAGAAATCAGCACAATCTATTGGGTATCCCTTGTATGTTATGCATTGCTTTTCTCTTGCTGCTCTCAGAATCCTCTCTTTGTCTTTGGCATTTGAGATTCTGATTAGTATGTGTCTCGAAGTTGGCCTATTCGGATTTATTTGGATGGGAGTATGCTGTGCTTTTTGGATATGGATACCTACATCCTTCAGTAGGGCTGGGAAATTTTCTACCATTATTTCTTCAAATACTCCTTCTGCTCCCTTTCCTTCTTTTCTCTTTCTGGGATACCCATGACACATATGTTTGTATGTCTCTTGCTGTCGTTTAGTTTCCTGAGAACTTGTTCAATTTTTTCCATTCTTTTCTTCATCTGTTTTTTGTATGTTCACTTTCAGAGGCCATTTCTTCAAGCTCACAAATCCCTTCTTCTGCCTACTCAAATCTACTATTATGATTCCAGTGTATATTTATCTCCCCCTCACCCCCCCACCCCCTGCTGCTTGTGCTGTCTGCTCTTTGTGTCTATCCACTGCATATTTTTTTGTGTATGCTTATCTCCTTGTGCTGTGTCATCTTGCTGCGTCAGCTCTCCGCGGGTGTGGGCTGTCAGCTTTCTGCAAACGCAGGCCAGCTTGCCTTCACCAGGAGGCCCCAGGAATTGAAACCATATGGTAGAAGGGAGCCCAATCACTTGAGCCACATCCACTTCCTGATTCCAGTGTACTTTTAATTTCATTTATTTTGCTTTTCATTCTCATAAGATCTATTTTTCTATGTATGCTTTCAAATTCTTCTTTGTACTCATCCAATGTCCTCTTAATATTCTTAATCTCTTTAGCCATCTCATTTAATTTTTTAAGGAGATTTGTTTGAACACTTAAAATTATTTGTCTCAACTCCTTTATGTCATCTGGAGGCTTATCTTGTTCCTTTAACTGTGCCATAGCTTCCTTTTTCTTGGTGTGGATTGTAATTTTTTGTTGGTGTCTTGGCATAGGGTTTACTAGATGTATTTATTCTGGGTGCAGTGTCTCTCTTTAATTTAGGGCTTTCTTACCCTTTCTCCCTTGCTGGTGTGTTGTAGGGGCCAAGGATGTAGTTGGTGCTGCAAGCTGTGGAGGCTCAAGGTACCCTCATTGCCACAGGGACTGATGAATCTTCTCCTAACTTTCTCCTTTGCCAGGGTTAGGGACAGAGCCACAGCCATGTGTAATAATCCAAGTAGTGCAGGCAGGCCTAGATTGTAGTTTCCCAGAGAGACTGATGAAGCTTCATGCCCCTTTCTCCCCTACCTGGGGAAGGGATGGAGCTGCATGTGTGGACAGCAATATATGCCTTGGGGGTCCAAAATGACCACAATTGCCCCAACAGACTTCTGACAAGTCAGTCTGTCAGCCAAATGGACCTGCAGTTACCCAGAGAGGCTGGTGCAGGGCTCACTAGCTTCCTCCCTGCTAGAGATGGGGCTGGAGTCTAGGCTAGGGCTGCAGGCAGATCTGCAGATTTATCCCCCCCCCCCCCCCCATTGCTTTGTGCTGTTTTTCATCTTTTTTTTTTTTTTAGGAGGCACTGGGAATGGAACCTGGGACCTCCCATGTGGGAGGGAGGCACCCAATCACTTGAGCCACCTCCACTCCCTGCTTGTTATCTCTCATTTTGTTTCCTTGGTGTGTCTCTTCATTGCATCAGCTTGCTGCACCAGCCCGTCAGGTCAGCTATCTTGTTCATCTTCTTTAGGAGGCACCGGGAACTGAACCTGGGACCTCCCATGTGGGAGGTGGGTGCCCACCCAGCTGCTTGATCCACATCCACTTCCTGCCTCTTGCTTTTTATTTTTTTTAAGATTTATTTAATTCCCCCCCCTCCCCCGGTTGTGTTCTCTGTGTCCATTTGCTGCGTCTTGTTTCTTTGCCCGCTTCTGTTGTCGTCAGCAGCACGGGAAGTGTGGGCGGCGCCATTCCTGGGCAGGCTGCTCTTTCTTTTCACGCTGGGCGGCTTTCTTCACGGGCGCACTCCTTGCGCGTGGGGCTGCCCCACGCGGGGGACACCCTTGCGTGGCAGGGCACTCCTTGCGTGCATCAGCACTGCGCATGGGCCAGCTCCACATGGGTCAAGGAGGCCCGGGGTTTGAACCCCGGACCTCCCATATGGTAGATGGGCGCCCTAACCACTGGGCCAAAGTCCGTTTCCCGCCTCTTGCTTTTTAAAAAAAGTTTCCCTTCATCCCTGATCCCACTCCCATTACCTGACTCCACAAGCAGAGTTTATAGGCCATTGGTAGGTATACTCCAAGACACTAACTCTTGCTAACGACGGATAGTGTGCTTACTATGTGCTAGCCTTGCTCTAGGGGCTGTAGATGTATGAGTTATAGCCTCACAACAACTCCATGAGGTGGGTTCTGTCACTGTGCATATTTTACAGATTAGGAAACTGAGAAAGCAAGTTAAGTCATCTGCTCAAGGTCATGGTGCTAATGAGTGACAGAGCCAGGAAATGAACCCAGGTAGTTTGGCTCCAGCTTTGAAATTCCTAACCCCTAAGCTCTATTCACATATGTGATTTCTCCAAGACTGCTCAGATGCCCAGTAGTGTGACTTCACCAGTTTATCCCCACCAGCATGCATGAGATTCATTTTCCAGCAGCCTCAGACGCTGATATTTTCTAGCACTCTAACTGGAACGAGTGATAGATGTGACAGCTCTGTTAATTTAGTTTGCATTTCTGTACTAGGGAAGTTAACCATCTTCCTTTGATAAATTCTCTATTCATGTCCTTCAGCCCATTTTTCTATTGAATGTATTTGTAGAAACTCCTAGATTTTTAAATTTTTAAAAAAGATTTATTTATACCCTCTCCCCCCACTACTTGCACTGTCTGTCTGCTGTGTTCACTCACTGTGCATTCTTCTGTGTCTGCTTGTCTTCTCTTTAGGAGGCACCAGGAACTGATCCTCTGACGTGGGAGAGGGGCACTCAATTGTTTGAACCACCTCAACTTCCTGGTTTGCTGTGTCTGTCTCTCCTCCGTGTCTTTTTTTTAATTGCGTCATCTTGTTGCGACAGCTCTCCACACCGTGCAGGCCAGCTTGTTTTCACCAGGAGGCCCAGGTATGCCTCTACTAGATTCAGATTCTGGCAGGACAATATCTGTCATGCATGTTTCTATATCCGTGAGATGTAACATATAACCAACACTTGAAATACATTTGTTGAATGAATGACCCTGCTAATTGTTAATACTTGGCTTTCTATCCATGTGGTTGGTTTAATTTTGGTATTACGTTTTAACTCAGGGAGACACATGGGAGGTAAAGCTGCAGAAGGAGTACACAGATATATGGTTTGTGTGAGGTAAAGAGAGGTTGACCCCATCAGAGAACTATTACTCCTGTTTGGTTCTGGTACAGGGACAGTGAGAATTTTCAAAGGCCTCCTAAGAGTAGAGAAAATTGTTGTAAACTGAGTAATGGTTGGCCAAAACACTGAGGGTGATGGGTTTCCCAAGCCTCTTTAAGAGGTCAAGCTCATCTGAAATTCTTAGACAAAGAATGACCAATAACCTAGCCAATGACTTATGGGAGACTCAATACTTAGGCTGAAAGTATACCCTTGCCACCTATTCCCCAAGACTCCCCTATTCCCAAGTTAGAGAATATTCTTGTTCTGTACTAGGAAGAGCAACTGGATTTACTCAGACAGACGCATTCTCTGTGCCAACAATAACCTTGTTGATTATTTTAGAAAGTAAAAATCTGATTTAGTGAGTTTATTTGCACTTTATGGTAACAAAATATCCCCACACAATCACAATCTATATTTTTAAGTAATTTATTTCAATAGAAATATTTCAGAAATTTGTACTTAAATTCATTATAAGTTAGCATATGCAAACACACTGAAGATCACACACTCACATTTTCATATTAAAAAGAAACAAAAAGTGAGAGAGGAACCAAGCTGCACATCACTCAAGGAGATCATAGTGCAATTGAATGCTTCATCATTAGAGTACCTCAGGTTAACTGGGATGAAAAGGAATAAAAATGGCTTGTGTTTTCCTATATTTTAGCATCACTGGGCGTTTATCCCCACAGATACTTGATCTGTTAGATTACGTTGTGAACCTGTTCCTCCCCCGTTCCCCTACATGTTCACTTCTTAAGTTGTAAAACAATGAATTTATCAATAACAAAGGTTGAGTGTGGTGACTTATTATCAGTTATTTTGTCATACCTAATAAGCCAATAATTATTGGGTTATGTCTGTGAATACTTCTAGTAAGTGATATCCTTCACAGGGAACTTAATGTTACCTGGTAGCTAAAGCACAGCTAACATCCATGAAGTTTTTTGCTTGTCTATTTTAAGTAAAGTTTAATCCCAAAGCAGCCCAATCATGTATTCCTATAATTCTACCACCACTTTGCTAGTATCAAAATTTAAATTCTGCTAATATATCTCTAGGACTACTTAACCCTTCATCTGGTTTTGAAGACTATGTCTACTTGCCTATTCAGCTGAACAGCAGCAGCTTCAGATCTTAAAATAAATCAGAGAAACAAAATATTTTCAAGCCTTGCTTTCACTAAGAAAGCTAATTTAGACTCTTAACGTCCCTTTAATTTATATACTGGAGTTATTTTCATTTCCCTGCCATGGTATTTTCAAGTAAACAATAACTGGTAGGTTAAGTGACTGTTCTGAGTTTCATCTAAAAAATAAAACTCATCTCTGGCTAGAGACTCTCATTGCAAGATTTCAATAGCTTTACTAAAACTCAAAGAAATCTTTCTGGTTTTATTTATCCTTTTAAGGATTTTCTGAAAGGCCTTATGATTTCATTTATGTTCAAACAACAACAACATAAAAATAACTCAGCTGGAAGCTCTTCAAAATTGTTTTTAAGAGTGCTTATCTAAAGGTTAATTTGGATGGGTTAATTCTGAACCTCCTACCCTGGATGGAGAGGACCAGGGAGTAAGCTAGTTAAAAGACTCAAAACCAAGGAGGACTGCAACAACTACCTACACATACAGGCTTTCATAGACTTGCTGTGAGAAAGATGAAGCTGGTAGAGAGAGGGATAGCACACACTCCTGAAATAAGAGGAGCAAAACGGCAAAGAATTATTGTCATACTCGATGCCCTAGAATTGGTCTTCAAATTGTTAAGGCACTGACCAAATTTCCCCACCATTACAACTTGAGATACCGGTGTAATGATATAGCTTTCAATAAGATCAGAGTTTGTATGCACAGGTTTCTTTCATTAGAACCTCCTAAATATAAGGGGGAAAAAAAGTCACTTTAGACCCACACCATTTTTAGAAGAACAAAACCAAAAAATACTTAAATCATTTTGAAAAGGCTGACTTCACAGGGAAAACAATTCATCATCAATGTGATTTATTAACAATTTTTGTATCTCAAAGCTTAGAAAAAACAGAATACTACTCTGGCTGTAAAATCATAAATTTGCAATGTTTGAAAAGTACAAAAGAAGAGGAAGAGAAAATAAAAGAAACCCTAAAATGTTACTAAAGAAGTCAGACAAACCTCAGCAACTGCTCTATATCATCTACACAGCATTACTAGTATGACTATACCACCAGGACACAGCTGAATTCATCTTCATTTTCAATAGGGGACCCAATTATTTCAAATGACTTGATCAGAGGCTCTCTTTTATTAAAGAATATCTTCTGTTAAGCAACATTGGAACCCTTTTTTTGCATGAGAAGATAATATGGTGGTTTAAAAATTGGTAGGAATGAAATGTGCCTCAAAAAATAGGAAGAAATTGAATAATGGATATATTCTTTTAAAAAGCCAACAAAGTAAATCTAGTACTATCGATTTCCAATTAATTATGATGCCCTATAATTTTGTTTTCAGTAGCAAAGGTATATAAGTTGCAGATCTAGCTTTAAAAAAAAGGTACTTTTGGGCAAGTCATTTGGCCAGTTAAATTCTAGTAATCCCTAGAGACAACAGGCTGCTCTTAGACAGTCTCAGGTTCAATTAATATACAGCATGTATATGCTAGAAATTTTTACATATTTTTTTTCCGTTATTCTTCTTCTGTAACAATAGTTGTTATAAATCTTGAAAAAGGGAAATAAACATGTATAAAAATTTTGCAGCTATAAACACCCTGACAAAGACCCAAAACCAACAGAGTTCCCCCAGAAGATACTGTCTAAGAGTCACACTGCTTTTTCCACAAAGGGGTAAAAAATGTCACTGAAGCATATGCTTAGGGAGGAATAAAATACTTGAACTCAAATTGGTTGTGTCAATTGTTTTGTAATATCTGCACAACAATTACATATTGTAGAAAACAATAGGAAAGGTGTGTTTGATCTGTTCTCTTTCAGTTCTTATAGCATGGAGGTTACAGTAAAAACAATATTCTGAAAAGTATAGGCTATATAGCCTAAACACAGAGGGGGGCATGAAACCAAAAAAAAACAGTGCTCAATAAGGTCATAAGCAATTGTTTTTATAGCTTTTGTTTTTTTTTATAGCTGATGTTACTTCCATAAGAAAAATAAGCCTGTGTTTAAATAAACTGTTAAATGAGCTCATATTATATCTACTATGCCAGGCCTTATGATATGCCAGTCATTAGCCATATCATAAACCAGCTTAAATTTAAATTCTAATGAGTTCCTTTTGGTCAAGAGAGAAACAACTGAGTTTAATATTGAAAGAACTTTTGAGCTTCTTGGTCACCAGTTTACGAGTGAGGGCAAGCTTAATAAGAGCAAAAAAAAAAATGTTTCCACTAATAAACTACCTAAATGTTTAATAATGTATTTTGCAGACATATTTTATTTGAATTATCAATAGATATTATTTGTGAATTATGGATAAAAAATTTACCTACACTGTTTTAGTTCACATCTCACTCTGGTTTCAATTTGTTTTAAATGCTAAAATAATCTTAATACATTGGCTAATCTTTTGGATGGGCAAATTTGTAAATAGAAAAATGACGACTCCTCCTGCACCATCATCCTAAGAGCCCTCAGTCAGAGGGCGTAATTCTAGCAACAAAGGACTATTAACTAAACTGTAATGCGATTCTACTTTATACAACCATCCATTAACAGTTAATGAGCAGAAAGTATCAAACACATCTTCCAGCTTAGATCTCTCTCTCTTTGGCAAAACTGTGTGATCTCAGGCTCTGACTTACAGTTGCCTATCTCCACAGATGTGGTTAACCTAGAACAAATCTATTTTAGCTTATTTATGACAAACAAAATAATAAAAAATAATCCACAGGGTCCTCATCCACAATATTTTTAAAAAAACATATACATTTAAAAAACACTTATTTCTGAAGAGAAATAAACAAATTAAGAAATTTGAAAAATGCAAAACAAAAGAAAGATGTGCAAGGTCTACAGAGTAATACTGCTAGCCACACAGGTGGTGTCTGTCTGTGTACCCAACTTGGGTTAAGCTTGGGAGTTCATTAATGAAAAACCATTCAGCACAGGCAACGTTTGCCTTCTCTCAGTCCACTGATACATTCCAGAAACCAGAAACAATGGTAATTTTAACTGTGTTAAAAGTTTCAGGGACTTAAGGTTGAAATACTTATGATAAAAGGTAAAATTCTCTAAGAATACAAAGGTGAGAAATTCTTTTTATGTGAGACCTAAATAGAGATCTATTAGAGGACATCAGTCAAAAAATATCACCTCTTATTCTAGCCACTAATAAAATTTATGATGTTTTTTAGCATTCAGCACACAAAGCCTTTGCTCAAGTGCCATTTTTTGTTAGAATTCTTAGGCATCTCACCTTCATACTTTTATTTGTAATTCAACATTTGTTCTGACAATTAAATGAACAATTGCATAGAAGAGTTCTCATAAAACTGCTTGGTCAACTACTGACAAAATGTGATTTCATGACAGGGACTTGTAGTTAAGTATTCAGAAAAAGGTTTTGTTAGAAAGGGTAAGTTGTTTAAGAAGGAAAGCTTTGATATTTAAAATTCCCAGAATTTCAAGCTTTCAACTTTTTCCCTTTAAAAATTACTGTGCATGTCTTATAATAATAAAATACATACACATGCACAGAATCATTTCTAAACAGATGTGTTCCTGAATCTCACACTGAACAAAAACAATGAGAACAAATAATAAGAAAATAACTCTGGCATTGTGCACATTAAACACTGTAAAAGACAATATTCTAATGGAACAATATATCACACTTTGGTGAAAAAAATCACCTGTGACTAGGAAGAGTAATCGAACTAACCTGAAAAATCTAATTATTGTAAAATCGTCTCAGAAAAGTTTAGGTTGAATTACAGTCCCCCACTAGGCAGATCTGTGGTCCAACAGTGAATTCATATAGAAGGCTAAACTTTAAACCCAGCTAGAAATGACCATGTTTTCTGGAGTCTACTTCTAGGAAGTGTCTGGATTATGAACCCTCAGTCTTTGTACCTCCTGCAGGAAACAATGTTCCCCATACAGTACTATATTTCAGAAGTTTAGTGTTTAAAAAAGTCTCCCTTTGCCCCAAACAAATAATAATAAAAAAAACAAACAAAAAACCCATACCCTAAACAAACCCCAACAACTCACATTATTAACATTTCTAATTCATACACTCCTACTGTGAGAAAATGAGTGAGGCTACAAACGAATGGAGGCTAAACAAACCTTTCAGGTGGATTGCTGGTATAATCCTTACAAAGTTAAAGTATCTTTACATCTCAGTTCAAAACCAGCTCCTGAAGTAACCCATAAGAAGTATGTTTTTCCTTTTTAAAGTGTATCTAGAAAAAGACGATTCCCCCTCAAAATTAGTACAAAGTTAAAAGAAATCCAAACTAGCTACAATCTATTCCACAAGCACAGCACCGCCAGAAGATTCACACACACTATTTGGTGTTTCATGTTGGTTTTCCTTTCATTCTTTTAAGGCAGTGGTTTCCACAGGTCAGTTCAGAGATAAGAAGAAGCATGGTCCATGGCAGTTCGTTTTACAACTCCAATTTGTTCTCTGGGAATATCTCACTTCATTCCCTGAAATTAGTGCTTTTTTTGGTTCAGAACTCCAAAGGCTGAAGCGGAACCTCTGGGCTCATTCCTGGCACAAGATTAGTTTATAGCTGGGGGCTCTTTCATCAGGTCCTTGCTCGTGGGAGCAGTAGTTTATGGTTCTTCTATCTTAGGCTTTTACTCAAAAGTCATCAAGTTTGTAGGAACCTAAAAAATATAAGCATTACAAACTGAGAGTGTTTTTGTTCTTTAAAGTAGTATTACTTATCTTTCCTTGTTATTTAGGCAAGCCCAAATGTTAGGCTCTTTCTGACCTAAAGAGTTTTTTAAAAGGCATTTGACAGAAGGCACTGCAATAATTTATGAACAATGAATATAATATGCTAGGGCATTTTAGAGAAAAAAATCATTGAAATGGGTTAATACTCTAGTAAACAGACACCTGGAAAAGTGACAGGGTAGAGACAACTTTTTTTTGCCTAACAGCAGGGCTCTCAAGATGTTTACTGAATGACTAAATGAATGAGAACAAAATAAGTATGTCTCTAATAGGGTAAAATTCCAGAGAAATATGCTTATTTATTTTTCTCATTATATGTATTATAATTCATTCCTACATGCAAATTGTTTAAATAGTTCTAAAATTTCCTTCGGTAATTTTATAACAAATATTACCAATTTCTTTGTGAAGTCATCATGAATATAAGTACAAAAGAATTAAACTCATTATTAAATTCAGACTTGATACTTTGTGATTCTGAAAATCAAAGAGTTATAAAATAGTTTACTGTTTATAGACTGGTGTTAATTTAATTTGATTTTTTACAAGCCTGAAGATCAATAATGATCACCTGAAATATGAATGTCTTTTTTTTAGTAAGTAGTTTTATTGAGATACATTCCCATGCTAAACAATCTACCCAAAGGACACAATTAATGGTTCTCCATATCAAAACAGAATTATGCATTCATCACCACAATCGATTTTAGAATGTTTTCATTACTTAAAAGAAAAACCTCATATCTCTTATATCATACTATTGTTGACACTTAGCATTGGTGTGGTACCTTTGTATAATTATTTTAATGTGCTATTGGATTCGATTTGTAAGCATTTTGTTGAGGATTTTAAAATCTGTATTCTTTAGAGAAATTGGTCTGTAATTTTCTTTTCTTGTAGTATCTTATCTGGCTTGGTATGAGGGTGATGTTGGCCTCATAGAATAAGAGGTAGTAGTGCCCCTCCTCTTCAATTTTTTGGAGGAGTCTGAGCAGGACTGGTATTAATTTTCCTTGGAATGACTGGTAATTCACCTGTGAAGTCAAATGGTCCTGAGTTTTTTTTCTTGGGAGGTTTTTGATGACTGAATCAATCTCTTTATTTGTAACTGGTCTGCTGAGACCTATTTCTTTGAGAGTCAGTGTAGGTTGTTCGTGGGTTTCTAAAAATTTGTCCTTTTCATCTAAGTTGTCTAATTTGTTGGCATACAGTTGTTCATAGAATCCTCTTATGATCCTTTTTATTTCTGTGGGGTCTGTTTATTCAGTAGTAATGTCTACTTTTCTTCTCATTTCTGGTTTATTTGCATCTTCTCTACATTTTTTGTCAGCCTAGCTAAGGGTTTATCAATTTTATTGATCTTCTAAACCGCATCTTCTCTACATTTTTTGTCAGCCTAGCTAAGAGTTTATCAATTTATTGATCTTCTAAACCGACTTCTGGTTTTGTTAATGCTATTGTTTTAATTTTAATTTTATTTTTAAAAAAAATTCTATTGTTTTTAAATTCTCAATTGCATTTATTTCTGCCCTAATCTTTGTTACTTCTTTCCCTCTGTTTGCTTTGGGATTAGTCTGCTATTCTTTTTCTAGTTCTTCAGGTTTGCAGCTGGGTCTTTATTTTAGCAATTTAAAAAAAAATTAATTTTAATATTTGATTTAATCTACTATATTAAAGATACTATGATTTCATCAACATAGAATCATTAAGTTTATATTCTTTTTTCATACATCTTCAAAATCTGTTGTGTATTTTACATTACGAGCACATCTCAGTTTAAACTAGCCATATTCCAAGGGCTCAAAGCCACATGAATCTAAACCATCTAGAAAGACACTAGCCTACACCTTTCCACTGTCTGATACATCTACTTGAAGACAGCATGTGATTGTCTGCCACTCTCCAAACTCTATGTCCTGTCATTATAGATTTAGATCTAGATATACAAGTAGCAGAGTTTATTATATAAAGCCATATAAGGCCAGCACTATGTCTAGTACCAGATAAATGGCAACAAACATGGCTGACAATGGGAGTTAATTCAACCATTCATCTATCTGCAGATAACACAAATAACTGAATGCACAATCTTTTTTTTTTTTTAAAGGAGGTACTTGGGAGATTTGGGGAATGAACCTGGGACCTCACACATGGGAAGCATGTACTTAATCACTAAGCTATACCTGCTTCCTCAATCTTTTTCAACATAATTTCTAACTATCACCTATATTTTCTTTTTAAATCTACACTGTGTATATGCATCTCTTTCTCCTATGGCACTCCATGAGGGAAGGAACTGTATCTATCTTGTTTCTCATTGTATGCAGAGTAAATGACAATATTTGTTAAATGAATGACTCTTGCTATGCAACGATTATTAGCCTGAACTAGCTTGTCATTTCATAATCAGTATTTTCCAACTAGCCAAGATGCAGTACACATTTTCTCTATGAAAACTGAACTGTTTTCTTCTCAAAACAATTTCTAATAGCCTAGCCCAAACATCAAAAAGTAATCTTGAAATTTCCCATCAGTATGAATCACTTTATTTTGTCTTAATCAGACTGTCTTCCTCCAAAACACAACAAAAGTAGACTGACTGAGGTACGACTGAACAAGTACAAGTGAAGAGCCTTCTCCATCAACCTCTCAGACTTAAAGAAAACACCACCCACACACCTGGAAGGAAAGAATAGTCATTGCTTCCCACCATACTGTCAGTAATGGCATAGTTCTTAAAAGCTCTGATACTTCAGAGGCTTCTTTGGCAGACCATGCTAAGTTGTACAACAAAAATATAATACTTCTGTAGCCATGATAAAGAAAAACCTAGAACTGGTAAATGTCCTGTTCTAAAAAGTGAACTAAAAGGGCATGCAATATCATGACTCAAGTGAAACTTATTACTCCAACAAAGAAAAAACTCCAAACCCTTTCTTTAATGATAGGAATAATACTGTGTTATAATGTCATTTTTCTAATCTTGAGATAATAGAAATAATTTCATTTAGTATAGGACCTGGAAGAATTCAGGAGTCAAGAGCAAGAGCAGCTCTTTTTATTCTTTTACAACAGAAGGGCACTGTAATAAAATTGGTATTACATAAGTAATTTGTACTCAGTTTTGTAATTTTGGCACACAAAAACTCCTAATTAAGTGAATCTTGTTTTATAAACTACTGGAATGCACATACATTTCATATCATTTAAAACATTTATATATCTATTGTGTACAAATCACTTTCAAAAATTGAATCATGTTAAAAATGTACTAAAAAAAATTACTTGTCTCTTCTCTCTTTTGGTAAGTGTTCTAAAATTGGGGTAACTTCAGCATCCTCAATGTGTTTTGTTTTTATGGTAACTTTGGTAACCACTGGAGTCATTGCCTTGGAAAGCAGGGTCTTGGTCTTGATCGTCCTGGTGCTTTTTCTTCTTTGTCTCTTCTTCCCAGAGGCCATGTGCATTATAACACTGGTCTGTAGGTCTGTCTCCACCTTTGTGGTGACATCTGCAAAATCTTCTAGCTCTGCGGTACCATCTTCCACTTCCTAAGTCTCTGGGTCTGTCATCTTTATCTTCTCTGGAGGTTTTTCAACACCTTCACAGTGCTGGTTTCTGTTATTTCTTCAGAAACTTCAGAGCACTTGGATTATAAACTAAGGATATTTAATTCTCCCTGAATACAGAATACTCCAGCAGCATGAGTCTAAACGAAATACTTCAAATTCCAGTTATCATGCATGTTTATCTCTAGAGTCTGCCACTTCTCAACCAGCATCTGCTCAGGTTTAAGGATGGATGCATTGAAACACGCACTAAACAGCCAGAGTGGCTGGAGGACAGTTTATTAACTGTACCATAAGTCTCTGCCCTGATTCAGGGCAGAAAATAACAATCTGCTTCAATGTTAAGATCAATGAGTCCCTGATCATCATAAATATCTCCCAGTTCACCCACTACACTGATGTCCCATGCAATGGGGACACCTAAAAGGCTCCTAGAATAGTACAGAAGTTCTGTACTGAGCTGTGCTCAGATGCCTGTGCACTTTCTGTTGAGGTAGAGCAGTAATAATGAAATGTGCCTCCGGTGAGCCTGGCCAGCAAGCAGGAGCAGTAGCTACTCACTAGCGTGCAAGCAGCACTGTAGATCGGCAACTCTAAGCAAGGCAGGACACTGGCTGCCCCACCTGAGGCCTCTCAGAGGCCACCTTTGGCTGTGACGCCTCTGAGCAAACCACAGCCAAGCTGCTAGCCAGGTTTCCCTTGATGCCTCTTTCTTCTTTTTTAATGTAAGCATTGATGGCTATAGATTATCCTCTCAGCACTGCATCTCATAAGTTTTGATATGTTGTGTCCTTGTTTTCATTCATCTTGAGATATTTACTAATTTCTCTTGCAGTTTTTTCTTTGACACACTGACAAAGAGTGTGTTGCTCAGTCACCATACATTTGAATTTTCTAGTTCTCTATTATTGATTTTCAGCTTCATTCCATTACAGTCATAGAAAGTTTTCTGTATTATTATAATCTTTCTAAATTTATTGAGACCTACTTTGTGACCTAACATGTGGTCTATCTTGAAGAATGATCCATGAGCACTTGAGAAAAATGCATATCCTGCTGTTTCAGGGTGCAAAGTTCTGTATATGACTGTTAGGTCTAGTTCATTTATTGTATTATTCAAGTTCTCTGTTTCCTTACTGATCTAAATGTTCTACCTATTGATGAGAGAGGTGTACTGAAGTTTCCAACCATTATTGCAGAGATGAGTATTTTGCCATTTGGTTTTACAAGTGTCTGCCTCATATATTCTGGGGTACCCTGGTTAGGTGCATAAATATTTATGATTGTTATTTCTTCCTGGGTGAGTGCCCCTTTTAGTAATAAACAGTGTCCTTTTTTTTTTAAAAAAAGATTTATTTATTTATTTAATTCCTCCCCTCCCCCGGTTGTCTGTTCTCTGTGTCTATTTGCTGCATCTTGTTTCTTTGTCCGCTTCTGTTGTCGTCAGCGGCACGGGAAGTGTGGGCGGTGCCATTCCTGGGCAGGCTGCACTCTCTTTCGCACTGGGCGGCTCTCCTTATGGGGCACACTCTTTGCGCGTGGGGCTCCCCTACATGGGGACACCCCTGCGTGGCACGGCACTCCCTGCGCGCATGAGCACTGCGCACGGGCCAGCTCCACACGGGTCAAGGAGGCCCGGGGTTTGAACGGTGGACCTCCCATGTGGTAGACGGACGCCCTAACCACTGGGCCAAGTCCGTTTCCCAACAGTGTCCTTTATCTCATAAAGTTTTACATGTAAAATCCATTTTGTCCAGTATTAGTATAGGTATCCCAGATCTTTTTTGGTTTCTGTTTGCATGGAAAATCTTTTCCCAACCTTTCACTTTCAACCGATTTGCATCCTTGGTCTAAGGTGAGTCTCTTCTAGATAGCATATAGATGGACCACATTTTTTTTTTTTAACATCAGTTCTGCCAATGTATATCCTTTGATTGGTAAGTTTAATTCATTAACATTTAAAGTCATTACTGAGATGATAGTACTTACTTCTACTATTTTATCCTTTAGTTTTTATATATCATATCTTGTTTTTGTCTCTCTTTTTACCCTTTTAGTTACCCTTATTGACAATCTTCATTTCTATATTCTCCTCCAAACTTCTGTCTCCTGTCTTTTCCCTTTAGCATTTTTATTTTTTCATTGTAGGGCAGGTTTCCTGTTAATGAACTCTGTTTCTGTTTATCTGTGAATATTTTAAACTCTCCATCGTTTCTGAAGGACAGTTTTGTCAGATAAAGAATTCTTAGCTGGCAGTTCTTCTCTTTCAGTGCCTTAAATATATCATACCATTGTCTTTTCACCTCCATGGTTTCTGATGAGAAACTGGCACGTAATCTTATTGCTGTTCCCTTGTATACGGCAAACGGCTTTTTCTCTTGCTACTCTCAGGATTCTAACTTTATCACCGCCACCTGACATTCTGATTAGTACGTGTCTCAGAGGAGGTCATCAGAATTTATTCTGTTTGGAGCACACTGCACTTTCTGGACATGTATATTTATGTCTTTCATAAGAGTTGGGAAATTTTTGGACATATTTCCTCAAATATTCTTTCTGCCCTTCTTCTCTTCTCTTCTCCTTCTGGGGCTCCTATGATGATGTATTTATGCATTTTGTGCTTTCACTCTATTCCAAGACCCTGCTCAATTTTTTCCCATTCTTTTCTCTATGTTTTCCCATCTATGTGATTTCAAATGTCCTATCTTCCGGCTGATTCTTCTGCCTGTTCTAATCTCCTGTTGCATGCCTCTTAAAAGTATGATTAATCTTCTATTGTCTCTTTTCCCATAAATTCTGTTACACTTTGCATACTTTCGAATTCTTCTTTATGCTCACCCAGTGTCATCTTAATATCCTTTATGTCTTTAGCCATCTTTTCCTTTATCTCCTTGAGAACTGATTTAGGAGATTTGTTTGAATATCTTTGATGATTTTTTGTAAAATTTAAAAAATCTCTTCTGACTTTTTACTTTGGGCCATATCACCATGCTTCTTAGTATGGCTTATAATTTTTTGCTCATGTCTACACATCTGATTATCTTGATGAGTTTATTCTAAAGGTCTAGGGGGAAGCGGATTTGGCCCAATGGATAGGGAGTCCTACCACATGGGAGGTCTGTGGTTCAAACCCCAGGCCTCCTTGACCCGTGTGGAGCTGGCCCACATGCAATGCTGATGTGCGCAAGGAGTCCCGTGCCGTGCAGGGATGGCCCCTGCGTAGGGGAGCCCCACACACAGGGAGTGCACCCCATAAAGAGAGCTGCCCAGCGTGAAAAAAGTGCAGCCCGCCCAGGAGTGGTGCCACACACACAGAGAGCTTACGCAGCAAGCTGATGCAACAAAGAGTCATGGATTCCGGGTGCCGCTGATAAGAATACAGGCGGATACAGAAGAACACACAGCGAATGGACACAGAGAGCAGACAACTGGGGGGAGGGGGGGAAAGAGAAAAAAAATCTTTAAAGGTCTAGGGATTTATTGTTGTCTTTAAAAAAAATTTTTAAACATTTTTTTTAAAGCTTTATTTATTTCTCTTCCCCTTCTCACCCTCCCTCATTGTCTGCTCTCTTGTGTCCATTCGCTGTGTGTTCTTCTGTGTCCATTCTCGGTGGCACCGGGAATCTGTGTCTCTTTGTTGTGTCATCTTGCTGCATCAGCTCTCCATGTGTGTGGCGCAACTCCTGGGCAGTCTGCACTTCTTCCGCACAGGGTGGCTCTCCTTGTGGGGCGCCCTTCTTGCATGTGGGGCTCCCCCACGCGGGGACACCCCTGGGTGGCACGGCACTCCTGGGGCACATCAGCACTGCGTATGGGCCAGCTCATCACACGGGTCAGGAGGCCTTGGGTTTGAACCGTGGACCTCCTATATAGTAGGTGGACACTCTATCAGTTGAGCCACATCCACTTCCCTGTTAATTTCTTTGACATTTGCTTTGCCAGTTATTTCCCAGCCAAAACAGGGCCAGGGAACCTAACCATTATAAGGGGCCTGGGAAGAGGGTCAGGAAAGACACCAAAAAGACTTTTTTGTTGATAATCCTAGTCTGGCTGGCAGATGGTGCTCTTCAGCAAACTGCTCCCATACCCTTAGGAAGGCAGTGTGATTTTAAACCTCCACTGGCTCCTCCTGTCAGAGGCAGGATCACAATAATGGTATGGAGACCCTTGCTAGAGTGGGCTAAAACAGTGGGACCCAGTGACCTAAATTCACCCACCTAAAGCTGGATCAGTTCTTGACCATGCCCCACCCTATTCTCAGGAAGGAGGGCTTCCATGTACTTCCCAGTCCACGTCAACCCACTAAGGGTCAGCCTGAGGATGCTTGCCTTGAGAGTGGGGGGTGGGTGCCAGCAGCTGTGTTGGAGCAGGTCACTCACAGCTTTTCACCAGTTTCTCCGGCTATTTGACTTGCTCTTCCCCGAATGCTGCACAGTGCTCCCCTGGCCTCCAGCACCCCAGAACAGCTGTTTCCGACAGCCTCTGCCTGTCCATCAGCTGTACTGGAGAAGGCACGATCCCAGCAGGTCTCTACTTAGCCATCTTCCCTGGAAGTCTCTGTGAATATGTCTTTTGTTTCTAAAATTAGCTTAAGTCTTCTAGTCAAAGGACTAAAGAGGATTTCACTATGTTAAAAGAAAACACTCTTAATCTTTAAACCTTAATACTCATTTTCCAAAGTCGTGCTGTAGAGATATGTGAGTGGTCTTTTTCTTGTTAAGACAGACTACCTCTCAGACTTTAGCAATCTTTCTCTGAAACCACAATACTCGGAAAAATCAATCTCTTATATTTGTCAGCTTCTGAATGAAAAATTCTGTTTGACAATATAGGTCATAACTGAGTTATAAATACAATTCAGTACAAAGTTCAAGTGCTTTAAAGTACAAATTCTTGGGTCTGGTGGTAAGAAACCCATTCTTAAATAAAGTAAAAATTTCAGTTTTCTCTCCATTGTGTGAACGTGGTTTAGGGTGCTGCATTTGAGTCAATGAGAGTATTCTAATATTTTTCAAGTTTCACTGGTTCTATTTATAAATCTGCCACTATGCTGATTCACAATTTCTTTTTGGTTAATTTTTAACATTTTCAGAGATTTGGCTTACCTGTTCAGCAGGAAGGTACACTAATAGAGTAAAAGAAAATGAATCTCTATATATCAGTGTGTTTACACTGTCTGGATTAATCTTAAAGTCTGAGATTTTAAAAAAATGAGACAATATTTTAAGCTACATTTAAAGAAAATGTATAGCATGGAGGTGAATCCTGAAATTTAGTCCAGACAAAAGGTCTGCTTCTTTTATTCTGCCCCAGACACTACCTTGACAAGGACAAGAAAATAATTGATATGACTTTCAATTACTTTATGGAAATTGCTAAAAATGATATCAAAGATTGCTTTTGGTCTTTCATACGTATTTGAAATAAAAATTATGACACAACAAAGCTCATGCTAACAATATTTAGAAAGAATGGATTTAAAAGTTGAAGATATCAGAGTTTGTGTGTCAGGTCCACCATTTTTCACTTGTCTGGGCAAGATGCTTAGCTTCTCTGAGCCTTAGTTTCTTCACCTATAGGAAAACTTAGATTCAATTATATCACAGGGTATAAAATACTTTTATGATCTTTAAAGACTTATACAGTATGTATTAGTCAATATTATTTATAACACCTAACATTTACATACTTTTATATTATCAATACTCAATGATTTTCATATATATTCAACTAAAAATTGGTTCTTCAAAAGGCCTATATAAATTTCCATAACTGCAGTTAGCTTATTTTATGCCAGCTCTACCAATTCATAATTCAACTGTAACTCTCAAGCTGGGTTTGAGGAAAACAACACTAAGGATTTTTTCTCCTTTGAGGCTGAACATTTCTGCTTCAGTAAAATGAAAAAAACAACAAAATTCAAAGTTATTAGTTTCAACCATGGGAACCAACATGAAATTGTCAATAGACAAGTAAAGTAGATTTTATGAATTTAAGTAGCTGTCAAAATTCTTACCCCTCTGGTATCCTTGTTTTGAACACCTTAAACTGGGTCGAGCTTCAGGCTCTTTGTATTGTCTGTTCCTTCTAACCACATCTTTCTTCTCCCTATGCTTCACTTTGCTGGCTCTTCCTTGTCATTCATGTCAGTGTCATCTCCTCAGAGAGAACTTTGTTGCTCACTTTTATTTATCTGAAGTTGTCTCTACTTCTATCACTCTTTTATCACATTCTTCTATTTTATTTATATAAGTTTTTACTATTTGAGATTGTTATCTGTTTACTTGTTTACTCCCACTCCTTTCTGAAATATAGACTTCATTTCTTATCGAATGTTCTCGACAAGAAAGAGAATGAAAACAACATGCTTTTCCCAGTTGGTTCAGAAAAGTAGTCCACTTATTTTTCTTTGGAATCCTTCTAAATATACTCCCAAGTTTTTGACTCTTGGGATTAAGAGAGATGCTCACCTGTTGTTTGTTACTTTGGCAGGCTGCACTCAAATGCTTAAACCACAGCATTGCATTCATCCTATTGCCAGCTTGAAATTTGTATGAATTTCCTAAAATTATCAAAAACAAGGGGAAAAATGATAAAGGACTATGACATGATACTCCTGCCAAATATCAAAGAGCAAAATAAGACATGACCAGAGTTCTCAGGCTTATCTACAGTTAAGTTGGCCATAGCTCCCATTTGTCCACTCTCCCTCCATTTTCCATCGAAAGACCATTAATATAGTTTTCATAAAAACCTTGGCTTTTCTGAAATAGTTCTATTAAACATGCTTAGGAAACTTGAAGGAAAACAAAGAATTTATTAACTAAACCTAATGGAAATGATCTCATTATCCAATGTAATTTTCTGAAAAATGTCTTTGGGATTTTGGGGGGCTGGGGCTTTGAACTCAGAATATAAAACAAGGAGTCCTTACTTTATAAATCAATCTAATCTCAAAACAAGACCATTTTGGTACTTTTTTTCCTCTCTATGTTGAACATATTTGCTTACTGAAGTTTTTACTTAAAACACTGTATTGTCCTAAAGGTAGAATAGCTGTTGATACAAAATAACATTTGAATAAACAGAGGTCAAAAAGTAGTTGTAAAGTCAATAAAAGGTAGTATAATTCCATTTCAGTTGCGAGTTGCTGGATAGAGTGGAAGATTCTGTGCAGATATGAAAGAATTTCCTTTCTGGTTTCCTTTCTGGTGTTTGTCCAGGGCTGGCAGTTGTTAGGAAGGGAGAGCAGCAATCGAGTAAAGATCTTTTCTGATGGACCACCTCCACTACCGGCACAGGTAGGAGGTATGATTTGATTATACAAAGCCCACCCTCCAACCTCTCTCATCTATTTCACAAACACCTATGGTCACGAGCCAATAATTTTATGCATAAGCTGCTATGTATTTTGCATGTAAAGTTTTATAATTATTTGGAAAGTAATTTGAGAGTCAAGTAACCAATTAAGTTAATTAAAAGTAACTGAAGAAAAACCGTTTCAGTGAAAACTGCTATACTGAGAACGCTAGTTGTTCTACAGCTCACCTCTCTCGGAGTCAGTCAGCAAGAAGAGGTCTGGATGTTCTGGGTCGTCAGCCATCATCACCATCCATCCTACCACAGATACATTCTTATTTGATGTGGATTTAAACTAAGAGATAAAAAAAGACAGTTAGTGGAAATATAAAATTTGTGGCTCATCCTAAGCAAAAATTAATTATTAAGTAGTTTCTTTTCAGTTTTACCAAATAAGAGATGGAATTTGTGACCTTGTGCTGATCCAGGTCTGCTCAGGCCCTTTTACTACTAAATGTCTCCTAAGCATGCCCTCTTTAGGTAGCTGCCTATTTTCCAGACCTTTCCCCAGCTTCAAATCTTCAGCAAAACCTCCCTGTTCTATTCACCATTCACAAAGAGCATAATCTATTAGTAAATCCAATCAATTCATCTATGTTTTATGTGGTTGCTGTGTTATCCCTCACAGGAAACACTTTTTTTTTAGAAGGTACTAGGGATTGAACATGGGACCTTGTACATGGGAAGCAGGCACTGAAACCACTGAGCTACACCCACTCCCCACCCTTGCATTTTAATAATCATCACGCTTGAAGATTTAATAAATCAGCAATACTATCAGATATTTCTTAATATTATATTCTTATTTGTATTTCTCAAAAAATGAGTATTCTAAGCATGTATTATTTTTCTAGTTAATTATTCTTTTATTCTTTTTATTGTTTAGTCATGCTTCTTTTTTGAGTCAAGAAAGATGTAATAAAAAAATAACAGAAAATTAGGTCAATCTCCTTTATGAACATACACTTAAAAATAAAATATTGGCAAACCAAATCTTGTAGTTTATTTAGATTTATCAAAGGAATGTGAGGTTGCTTAACATTAGAAAATCCATTAGTGCAACTAATTTGGGATTATTTAAAAAAGAAAAAGGTTAATTCAATTTAGGAAAAACTATTAAAATCATATGATCAACTCAATAGCTCATAGCACTTATTAAAATTTAATGCACATTTGTGGTGTGATAAAAACTTAGCCAACCAGGAACAGAAGGTGTGGCAGATTGAATTATATACTACAATTTAGACATGCTCTTAATCTGCATTCTTGTGGGTGTCAACCCACAGTAAACAGGACTTTGTGAAGATAGCTGAGGCTCAACTTGACTGAGGCGGGCCTTAATTTGGATTACTGGAGGCCTTGTAAAGAGGAAGTCACAGGGAGGGAAGAGCTAGAGCAGGAAGTTAGCAGGGCCTGGAAGAGAAAGGAGAGGACCGCCATGTGACATGAAAACAAAGGATTGCCTGTAGCCACTACCAGAATGTGCTACAGTCTTTGGAGAGAAAGCAAAGTCTTGCCTTGCCTTACCTAGATTTTGGACTTTTCTCAGCAAACTGAAATCATGAGTCAATAAACTTCTGTTGCTTAAGCCAACCCACTGTGTGTTATTTGTGATAGAGGCTCAGGCACATTGGGACAGAAGGGAAATTTCTTAATTCAATAAAGAGGATCTTACAAAACAAAACAAATCCACACAAAAAGCAAAACAAAACAGAGTAGGGGGACAAAACCTCCCAGAAAACACACTCAAGGGTAAAATGCCAAATATATTTCAAAATCAACATCAAGATAAGGATGCCCACCATTGCTCTTTCCACTTAACACTAAATTGGAAAACCAAGTCAGATCAATAAGACAACCAAAAAAATGAAAGGTATGAGGATGAGGAAGAAATAAAACCGCTGTTACACACAAATGGTATTATCTGCACAGAAAATCCACCAAAATCTACCAAATACATTAGAAAGATTAGCAAGGTTGCTGGGAAAAGGTCAATATAAAAGTCAAATTAATTCTATACACTAGAAATATAAAAGTCAATTACAAAAAAAGGTATCTTGGAATACAATAAAAGACATAGAAAAGTGTAACAGCTAGACATTAAAGATGATGCTGTAATGATGTCCATGAAAAGGAGAAAATGGCTCAATGTTGTAAAGATCTCACTTCTCCCTAAATTTATAGATTCAGTGTCATTTCAATGAAAAATCTGAGTAAGGTTTTATGTGGAACTGATTCTAAAATTTATATAGAAGAGCAAAGGACCAATAATAACCAAGACACTCCTGAAGAATTATGCAGAACTTGCCCTGCTACACATCTCTATGACGTAGGAAGCTTTAGGAACTAAGAATTACTCTTGGGACAGGAACAGACCCGTAGAGCAAAGAACCCGTGCATAAAAATGCAAACTGATTAGTGGACTATGCAGATCAGTGAAGGAAGGATAACTTCACTAAATGTTACAACACTACCCCCTCCCCCACCGATTCCAGATGAATCAATGACTTTAAAGTAAAATGCAAAACCTTAAAACTCTTAATACAGTTTAGCATCTTAATTAATATAGTAGGTAATATGAGAATATTTTAGTGATCTCAGGTTAGAGAAGGATTTTATAATATGACCCAGAAAGTTAATACCATAAAGGAAAAGAAAGATAAATTTTATTACTTTAAAATATAGAACTCTTCATTAAAATACACCAAAAAGAAAGTGAAAAGACAAGCCAAGAAGATACTGACAACAAATTGGTAATAGATTAATCTCCAGAATACATAGTAAGAAAAGCAGAGATCCCAAAAGAATAGGCGAACATTTATACAGGCATTTCAAAGAAGAATCTCAAATGACCAATAAACGTGAAAAAAAAATTTAACTGGTTAAATAAAAACCATGAAATACCATTTCACACTTAACATTAGCCAATATTAAAAAGCTGGCAGGGAAGCGGATCTGGTTCAACAGATAAGAGTGTCCACCTACCACATGGGAGGTCTAGGGTTCAAACCCAGGGTCTCCTGACCCGGTTGTGAGCTGGCCCATGCACAGTGCTGATGCACGCAAAGAGTACCATGCCACACAGGGGTGTCCCCCGCATAGGGAAGTCCCATGTGCAAGGAGTATGCCCCGTAAGGCGAGCAGCCCCATGTGAAAAAAGTACAGCCTACTCAGTAATGGTGCCACACACACAGACAGCTGATGCAGCAATATGATGCAACAAAAACGAGACACAGATTCCTGGTGCTGCTGACAAGAATACAAGTAGACACAGAAGAGCATGGAAGCATGGACAAAGAGAGCAGACAACGGGGGCGGGGCGGGGGCGGGGGGAGAGAAATAAATAATCTTAAAAAAAAAAAAAAGCCTAACAATAAAAAAATATGGTAAGGATGCAGAAAAATTCTCTGATGATTCTGATAAAATGTTCTATTTCTCCACCCTGGATAGAAAGTATATAGGTGTTAATTATTTTTTAAAATACATGAATATTACTTATCTTCTTTCTAGGTATGATGTTTACCAATTAAAAGAAAAAAGGAAAAAGAATGAACATTAAGGGTACAGCATAAGTACTGCAAAAATGAAAGCTAAAGGAACTGGGAAGTTTTAATACTATAAAAATAAAATTGGTAGTATCATGAACTGCTGATTTGATGGCTCTAATTTAAAGTAGACAGAAAATTTCTAATATTCTAATATTCTCACCAACTTAAAAAAACCTCTGCTTCTTAACTGCTTCCTTTTTAAATAATAAAAAAAGTAACCCAAGCACCAGAAGCCATTTCATATATGGAATTAATCATCATTTGGGATATAACCCTTCAGAAATTTTTCTATGATCTGTATTAGAGGCTTTTTGTTGTTGTTGTTAGTTTTTATGTAGAAATGGCAGCATATTTATTCTTTGGTTTTCACCAGTCAGTAACTATTTCCTTATTGATAAGTACTTTGGTTTTATCCAGGCTTTTGCTATTAAAACATTACAGGAATAAATAATCTACAGGTATCTTTGTGCACTAGTTCAAGGATTTCTGTAGAACAGATACGCAGTTGAGGGCTCGCTGGGTATTATTAAATTAAATATTGGCTAGAACTGCCTACCTCAGAAACAACACCAATTTAAGTTTCTGATAACTATGTAGTTTATGTTTACTCATAATGCAGCCAATGCTATATTATCAATCCTTTAAAGTTTTCCCTAATGGCAAAACAAATCTGTTATTTTCTTTAATCTGCATTTTTTTGAGTGAGGTTCAGCACACCTTTTCATGTTTATCAGCCATTTGAATTTTGTCTTCTACTTATCACGCTTTTCTGATTTTCTATTTTTGTTCTGTTCTGAGTTGTGGGAAGATCTTTATACATATCATAGATTAGTTTTTCAGGTGCAGGCTTGGTTTTGAAATTGTAATGAATCAAAATTTATTCAAATACCTACTAAGCATGCAGAACCATATAGTCACAGGTTCAAATATACCTGTAAAAATTTTATAGTGAATATACTTCCAGTAAAGTTATTTTTATGTTTTTGTTTTAAAATATTAAAAAATAAAGACATAAAATAATATCTCCCCTTCTATCTCCAAGCCACTCTGCTCTTCATACATAGAAAAAAAAGATTTTACTCTAGAGAATGATAAAATACAGGTGTGTAAGCTTTCAGACCCCCCCTACATATATGTATATATATATTTGCACAAATATATTTTCATTAGTGATTTCCCTCCTACCTTTTTAATTTTGAAAAATTAAAACTACTGAGAATTTGAAAGAGTACTTCAATGATTACCTAAATTCTCATCTACATTTTCCTTCATTTGCTCGATCTGTCTGAACATGTAAGTGTAAGATGCAGATATCATGTCACTGAAATGCTAAATACTTCAGTACATATCTCCTAGGAACAAGAACATATTCCCACATAACCACAATATAATTATTGTACCCAAGAAACTTAAGATACTGTTATAAAAAATCGATATTAAAATTTTCAACTGTCCCAATAATGACCTTGTTTTTTGTTTTTTTTTAACCTTAACTCCAGGATTTAATCAAGGTATATACATTGCATTTAGTTATCAAAACTCTTTGGTCTTTTAATCTATAGCAGTCCTCTTGTACCCCCTACCCCCACCTCCACCTCCACCCTCTACTTCTGGTCATTTTTAAAAAATCCAGGGCAGTTTTCCCGTAGGATGCCCTACAATCTAAAGATGCCTTATTTCCTATGATTAGATTTAGGTTAAATAGTTTGGGAAGAATACAACATAGGTAGTACTGTATTTATACAATAGATTTTATAATACTTGAGTGGTTGCTTATGTACGGCAAATATTTTCCCCCAATTTGTCTGCATTTTAACTTTGGTTGAAAATTAAAAAATTTTTCCCTTCACTGCTTTTAGTTCTGTGTCATCTCTTCTATCCCAAGACTGATACTAAGTATAAACAAGGACTTGTCTCTATACTTTTTATCCTATTCCCATAATTCTTTCTCTAATTGTAACCAAAAGATTTAACTAAAAAATGAAGAATATAGTTCATTTCCTTCTCACTCAATTTGATGTACTCACAACCCACTATACTCTAACTTCTGAATATTCCATAACATTATTTATCAGAAACTTTATATAATTAAAAACCCAAACTATCATAATATATTGTAATTCTACAATTATAAACAGCAATTCTAAGCACAAAAAGATATTTAAAACATAAGCATCATCTGACAAATACAATTATCTTATAACTTCTCCAATTTAGCTCTTTCTAATTAAAGTTAGGAAAAATACACTATTTTGAATCACTTTTTATAATAGTTGATGTAAGTGAAATTTAGCTAGCAATTATCTCAAAGTGATTATGTGAAAAATTATTTGTTCCGTATCTAAAGACAAAGGATTTAATTTAACCTGTTATCAATCCTTTTTTTTTTTTTCCCCCTTTGAGTAAAACAGTAATAAACAGAGGCAATTACTCTGCAAAATATTCTAGTGGAACTAATCTGTATAATTTTGTCAGGAATGTCAGCATTATAGTCAATTTGGCCAGAATACTAAATAAATAAATCCATGGAATGGTCATAATCACTCAGTCCTTTATCTCAAAGCAACAGTTATAACAACATAGTAGTAAGCAAAAGAGCCAGTGCTTAAGAACAGGTATGAATCATTTAAGAACAGTTCAAAACCAAAATAATGCATTATATGAGGAAACATATTTGGTAAAACTGAAGAAAAGCAAGGCAATGATTAACACAAAGTTCAGGACAGGGACAAGTTGTGGGTGATAAGGAAGGAAGGAGAGACTATCTTGGAAGACTTTGATGGTTCAGGCACTGTTCAATTTCTTTATTACACCAGGGGCTACCTATGTACTTTTGGTTTAACTGAAGAAATAAAACTGAGGATAAAGAAAACCATCTCTGAATTATGCAGTGCCATATAAATAGAAAAAGGACTTATTTTTCACTTTTTCAATTCCCCCTCCCCGACCCAATACAAAATTTAGAAAGAAAATTCCTCCCAAAGGGATTTTATTAATGTAACATGTAAACAAATTATTCCTCCTTTCAAAGACTTCCATTCACTGGCACATAAAACAGCACACAAGAGATTTATGGGAAGAGTTTAAATTTGGAGAAAAGAGCACTGTAAGGCTTCTTTTAGGTAAGATGAAACACAAGAAAGCTGACTAGAGTAACTATTGTGATTGCTCTTTCTTCTTTATTCTTGGGGGAGAAAAATCACTCAATCAGATAAACTTCAGATATTGGCCCCCAGTTCTCACAAGTGACAGATTAGGAACAGAGGTTCCTAGGCAATAGTTTAAAAATGGATATTTAAACGGGAAACAGTGTTTCCACCAGCAAAAAAATCTGTTGAGTTCATTAAAATGTGAATCTGTTTTGATGACAAATTTGTGAATGTAATAATAATTTAGTACTAATCGACATCAAATTGCATTACCATAGTCAATAAGGTAATTTTGAGGTGATCTGTAGAAGTTATTTCAATGACTAAGATAAATACTGGAATAGGACAATTACTGAGAAATTGAAAGGTCTTTGTTTGGAAATGCTTTCAAATTGGAAAGATTGATAGCCTCTGTCTACCAAAGAGCCCGGGGAACTGACTAGATGCTATTAGAATGTCCTTATTAGGTCTTCTAATTTATACAAAAAACAAGGCACTAGAGGTTTATACCATATTCTGAACCAGAAAGAAGCTCAAGGAAGACTTTGATGCCAACACAGATATTTGGAATGCGCAGCTTTGCCATTTGCAATGGAAAAATAGCATTCAAACACGAAATACCAAAATATGGAAAAACTGGATTTCTTTTGTTGGAATGGCCTTACTGAATAAAAATAATTTCATTACACTATTTATACCAACAGGTGTGTAAAAGCTTGTAGATTAGAAATGAAGCAAACAAAACACTCCAAATCCCATTAGGACTACTGTCTCTACAACCTTCCAGAAGAGGAATACTTACATGTTTTCTTTCTGTAGCCTTTAAAGATTTGGCAGCATAGTAGAAAAGCTGTGTTCCACACAAAGCTGCCCAATATTTTGTCCAAGATGCTACCTGGAGAGGACAAATATAGACATGAATATTGATAAAATGCTAGTTGCACCTCAATGTCTTTACATTCCTAGTGAAGTGATCTTTAGATCCATTCTACTTTAAGTCATTCAAACAGTCAAACCTAAGACTTCATGTCCCCCTCTATCCCCTTTCTTTGATGATACCCATTCCCTTTCAAATACCATAATCCCCTTGTCCTTTTCTCCTAAAAAACCCTCTCTAGTTAAATCTAACCATCTAATTACTTGTTTCACATTATAGCAGCTGAATAATGTTGGAGAAATCACACAATTCTGTTAACTGATAAAATTATGGTTAACAATATCAAATGGAAGTTGACAATACTTTCATCCAATGAAGTCATTAAACTTTGTCTCTCAGAAGACCATTATTTCATACTTTTCCTCTCTCCAAAATTCGAATACCCGTACCTCCCACAATGATCTCATGGTATACTTCTGAGAAAATGAGATGCAAATGTGATGAGAACTACCAAATTTTCACAGCACCAATTCCATCTAACTACCTATTCGTTGACTCATATACTTGGCCCTCCTTCCCGGGACAATAGTTAACCCTTCTCCTAAGGACCGACTCCAACTCATCTTTTATGCCCTAGATTTCAAATCTCATTTTCTCAAGGAATGTGCTTTTACCGCTAACCTTTCTCTCTAATGCTTCTCAATTCCCCCCAAAATATTATTATACAGATGAGCCATAAAAGTACTCCTATCTTAAAAATCCCTCCCTTGACCTATTCCCTTCACCTCCCAGACAACATCCAATTTCTCTACTTCTTTTTATAGCACAATGTTTTACAAGGTTGTCATATTCCTAATTCTACTTTTTTTTTTTTTTAAGATTTTTTATTTCTTTCTTTCCCTCCCCACCCCGCCCCCCAGCTGTCTGCTCTGTGTCCATTCACTGTGTGTTCTTTTGTGACCGCTTCTATCCTTATCAGCAGCGCCAGGAATCTGTGTTTCTTTCTCTTGTGTCATCTTGTTGTGTCAGCCCTCTGTGTGTGCGGCGCCACTCCTGGGCAGGCTGAACTTTCTTTCACGCTGGGTGGCTCTCCTTATGGGGCGCACTCCTTGAGCATGGGGCTCCCCTACGCAGGGGACACCCCTGCATGGCAGGGCACTCCTTGTGTGCATCAGCACTGCACATGGACCAGCTCCACAAAGGTCAAGGAGGCCCGGGGTCTGAACCACAGACCTCCCATGTGGTAGGCAGACACCCTATCCATTGGGCCAAGTCCGCTTCCCTCTACTTTTATTTTGACCATTTTCTCCTCAACTTACTTCAATCAAGCTTTCAGGCTCATGCCATCAAGGTCACCAAAAATTGGCATTGTACCAAAGTAGTCCTGTTTTCTCACAGGCAACCTCTAGAAGATTCTGACACAGGTGACCACTCTCTTTCCTTTCTGATATACTCTTAATTGCTACGCTTCTTTGATAACTTGTAAACTTTTCTTGTTACAGACCTTTAAATGCTACAATGTCCTATCCTCAGCCCTCTTTCCTTCTCCAGCTACACTTTCTTCACTTTCTAGTCCCACACTTTATACTATTTGTATATTAGTGAATCTCAAACCTTTATCTCTGGCCACCATTCTCTCCTGATTTTTTCAAGAGCTAAACTCACATCTAATAAACACAAAACAGTGAACTAGGCCAAGACTTACCAGCCCACCTCCCTCGTCCACAAATTTTTTCCCCCTTATTTCAATAAATGTCTACATCTACTCAGCTCAGTTCTAAACCCAGAAGTTATCTTCATTTCTACCCTTTCCTTTAGATGTCATTACACATTATTCAAACAAGCCTAGCTCTTCTCTCTGACTTCATCTCCTCCACACACCCCACTTTAAATGTTTCAGCTACGCAGGCCTTAAGAACAGGACCACCTCCAGGCCTATGCACTTGCTGCTTCTCGTGCCTGGACGCTCTTCTCTGAGATCTTTGTGTGGCTAACTCAATCTCTTTTCAGATCTCAGCAGAAACTGTCTCACTGTGGTGATACCCTTCTTCACCCCATCATTTTCTATCCATTACCTACTACTAGGGCTTATTCTGTATTTTTTTACTCATTGGAATGTAATCTCTATGAGGTGGGCATGTTGTCTCATCTTCTTCATTGCTCTTCTTAAAGCGTCTGGCAGACAATGGGTGTGGTGATACTGCAACGGACATCTCATCCTTAGTTTACTAGCTGGCCTAGGGTAGTCTCTTGATTAATGTCCCCTGCCTGTGGTTTACTGTAATGTAAACAGGAAAATTCAGACTACTTAGCTGTAAACCATTTTTATATTTTAGAAAACTCTCATTCTTCAAAAGCTTTAAGTGTGGGTATAAGTTAAATATTTACTATTCCAAATTAGATAAAACTATAATCCTACCTGGAGAAAGGAAAACTATCCTCTCCTTTCTTTAGTAGACAAGTTACTGTACTGGTGGTGTTGGGGGAAGAGCAAACTTTTGTGTTACATATCAAAGCTTGTTTCATTAAACTTTATTTTTTCTGAATACAGTTACAGTTTGGAAGATACACAATATCTGGGACTATTTTATATAGAAAAGCAACACTTCATTAGAGAGATTTAAAAAAAAACAATTTAGGACTGACAAAAATTGGCCGAATTCCATTTTTTTTAGGATACTCTTCATTCTCTTCACTAAAATACTTTTATTTATTTATTTATTTTTTAAAAGATTTATTTATTTATTTAATTCCCCCCCCCCTCCCCTGGTTGTCTGTTCTTGTCTATTTGCTGCGTCTTGTTTCTTTGTCCGCTTCTGTTGTCGACAGCGGCATGGGAAGTGTGGGCGGCGCCATTCCTGGGCAGGCTGCACTTTCTTTTCACGCTGGGCAGCTCTCCTCACGTAAGAGAGCCGCCCAGCACAAAAGAAAGTGCAGCCTTCGCACTGGGCGGCTCCTCCTTATGGGTGCACTCCTTGCGCGTGGGGCTCCCCCACGCGGGGGACACCCTTGCGTGGCACGGCACTCCTTGCGCGCATCAGCACTGCGCATGGCCAGCTCCACACGGGTCAAGGAGGCCCGGGGTTTGAACCGCGGACCTCCCATGTGGTAGACGGACGCCCTAACTACTGGGCCAAAGTCCGTTTCCCATTAAAATACTTTTAAACAATATATAATTTTAGGTTCTCAGAGCAGTTTTATTGAAGGACTATATTAGGGAGCAAAGTTTTATTTAAGGACTATATTAGGGAGCAAGGTATAGGAGTACCTTGATATAACTCCTTACTATATGATTTAAATGAAATGTTTATGGCAGGTTTAATACCATTTTAATAAAACATAATGAAATCTTACTGTAGGCTTTTTGCCTTCTTTTAACAAAGTTTTTCTCCTGAGAACACCTTGAATAGTAACGGCTCCTGGATATAAATGTACAGCCAAATCTTCTGATTCTGCAGAACTATAATAATGAAATGAAGAAAAGAACATGAGGTTTTGTCTATAGTAGTCACCAATAAGTACTTAAATAAAATGTAATTATCTTTCATTTAAAAATGTAATTACTTTATTCTAGACTGAGAAGACACTGACAATTAGAAAGGTTTAATGATCTAAAATTTATAAAGCTGTCACAAAAGTTAATTACAAAGTTATTAAAGTCAGCGGTTAGTTAAAAAATATATACTTTATTACGTAGTTGAACAAGCAAAATTAAAATATAGTAATTCACTTTTGTAAATATTAAGGATTTAAGATTTTGTTTTTCTTCTTAACATGCCAGACTGTATCATTGCTGTAATTTTTTTTTGCCATTAGAAACTTTCATCCCTGGTAAGAAAGGTCAGGATTCTATTTGTTAAAAGTATTTAAGTACATAAAACTGAAAATAGAAATAGCAGAAGCTCAAAAAAGGGAAAAGAAAAAAAAACTACACTTAATTCTAAAATAGGTGAAAGAATAAAAGCAGTAACAACAGATTAAAAAACTGGTTTCCTGCAAAAAATTTTCATGACATTTAAATGTTATCAATGCATAAGTGCTTAATTATAGCCAACAGCTAAGAAAAGAATAACTCCCAAACTCAAGATTTCCTTTTCTTAAGAAAATATTACAAAATAACCAAACATTTTAATATTTTCCCCCAACTGAGTTATGGTCCTATATTTAAACCAAGAGCAATTTCTACATGAGCCAATTAAAACATTTACACTGTTAAAAAGCTACCATTCTCTGATGATGCAACATGAGCTGCAGAATTCCTGTAATGATGAAGAAAATGGAAGTTGCCAGTTTATCCTTTTATGATTATTTAGGTGTCTTCAAAGTGACTTAAAAAATTAGAAATCATTAGAAATTTAATGCTAGAGCTATTTATATACAGTGAGATATTAGACACCATCAAACTGACATAAAACTCACTTCAGAAGTTTGCAATTTTGTTGAATTATGAATTAGTTGATTACCCATTGCCACTACCCTCCACACCACACTCCAAATCAGTTTATCATTCTTATTTTCTCCAACAGGTAATAAAGTCCAGAAAGAGAAATGGTTCAATTAAACTGAATGAACAACTGAATGAACATGAGTTTAAATATACATATATTACTTAATGAAATAGACTTGTCAAAATCGTGTTTATCTGAAAAATTCTTAAAAAAAAAAAAAGACAAAATGTAGACTTATCAGCAAAGAAATACTTTGATTAAAGGCTTATAAATAACAAGTAGATTTTTATACTGATCATCTAGTAACTAGCACAATTGGAAAGACCTGTGCAACTAAAAGGCTACCAACTTGGAAGCATTCAAAAATCTGACACAAAGATGTAAATTTTAGCAATTCATTAGCTTTGTGGATCAGAAAGAATAGTTCCAATTTATCTTTATGTTAGATCTTGGAAAGAAAGTTTTCCTGAACATTTGTTTAGTTTTTAAATCATTAAGTTGGGAAAGAACAGAAATTATTTGTCAGACCACACCCATATAATCTAATCACCAACACCAGACGGGAGATCTGTTTCCCCTGAAAGCAGGGGAATTGTACCTGCTGGCCTTCATGTGGCTTCGATAGCCATTTCGTGCCACTCTTGTCACCGGGCCGAGAGAATGGTATAATCTGTTCCTGTTGGATTCCATTATAAATTGTATACATTACATATACTGTTATTCACACAATCATTATCAGTACCTAGAACAGTATAATAATTTCTTCGAGTAATATAGGTTTCTAAATCTTACAAAAGGATAGTATGTGATTGTTTCTTTTTAAGGCATGCAGCACATATCTGAAAAATTTTTTATTGACTCTAGAAATACTTTTTAAAAATTACATAATATATATTTATATATAGATTCACTTTCATAAATCTGCTAAAAGAATCAAAGGGTAATTTATAACCACATAATACCAAAACCTGAGAAATTCTTCAAAAATTCTTTTGTTTTGCTTTAATATTGATTGGAGCAATGAATGCACAATTCTGTGATTATATCAAATACTAGTGATTGTACACTTTGGATGGATTGTACGCTTTATTAATATGGATCAATAAAACGATTTAAAAAAAAATTCTTTGGTTTCATTCCACTTCCGGGATTCCAGTTTAAATATGATGCCTAGATTTATATAAATAACTCACTTTTATTACATGTCTCTATGAAGACACCTAAAATGCAATCTGGCCTGTAAATTTAAAACTAATGTGACCCAAGCACTTTATTTTCCTTCCCATTCTTTATATTAAATCTAAGAAAACTAATAAAAGAGATGAGTGGAATAATAAATAAAGGCACTATTTTATTTCTACATGAAATGACAAAGCCAGTAAGTGATAAAAATGGTTTGAATATTTATCCAAAATGACATGTAATCTTAAAGGAAATAAACACAGAAACACAGAAATACTTTGCCTGGGAAAAGCCAAGAGTAGCACTGTTGAAAAACGGTATTTAAAACAAAAAACACTGTTTTAGCAAGCAAGATATATGATGCCTCTACTTCACAAGAATATAAGAACAGAAAATGGCACAGTAAACAATTGAAGTACTATTTTCAAGTTTGCTATCTATTCACAAGTAGTATTTTTTTATCCTAATTCTTTCTTTACTTTTTATTATTTCATGCTTGAATCTTGCTGGGCAGCATTAATTTAATTGTTCCAAAAAGTTTTCCAAGTCACTGATTTAAAATTGGCACAAGTACAGTAGATTTTTAGCTGCAAATGTCAGCAAAGCAAAACACTTGTCATGAAAGAAAAATATTATTTTGAGATGTGAAGTTAACACCATTAAATACCATCTTCTGAAGTAACCTGCTAGGATGAGAACAACTTATTTAACACAAAACCATTCCTGTTACTCACTTTTAATTCAAGCAATCTGATAAACAAATTTTAAAAATCAAGTATCTTTTATCTAAGGATTATAATATACTCTTACAATCAACATCCATCAGCCTTATGATCTTTCTAGAGGAAAACAGCTAAGACAATTTGTACAAATTCAGACAGCACACCAGAGGTAACTTGTGTTTTTCCCCTTTCAGGCAAACCCAAGCGAAAAGACTGAAAATAAAAGTTTGGAAGAGAAAAAATATGTAAAAACTAATTGTTAAAAAACCCAAGACACAAACAGAACAAAACTCGGGAACACTGATAATTAGAGTAGAAAGGATTAAAAATACTTTGCAATACAAGGCTTATAAGTAAAACCTTAATCACACATAACTGAGAAATTGTTATGAAATTTAATAAAGAACTAGTGTCTAATTTTACAATTATCAATTTCCAATAGCTATTTCACACAAATATCAATTTCTGACACTAGCAGGAAGCTTAAATAGTCCTTTAGGGATATGTAATAAATATTTTCTCTTAAAATCACATCAGCATATACTTTAATATAGACAAAAGATGCTCAAAGATGTTCAAATGAGCAATTTCTCTTACCTTTCAAAAGCAGGCCATGAAGTCTCTTCGCTTAGTTCAGAACCATCACTGCTGCCTAAAATGAAATGTTATTCAAATTTTTAAATATACTTTTCCAGTTTGGATCTTATATTTTAAAAAAGAAATTCTCTGATTGTGCTAAAAAATGGCAATCACACTTTTGTGAACTTCCAGATATTAATTCTTCATTCTAGTGTTACTGCAGTTAGATTTATTTTGCAATACAGTGGAATACAGTTGACAAGAATAGCTAAAATAACAAACTAACAAAGAATTTTGCATGTCTACTTATAGCACAAAATTTTTCCTTATTAGGTCTATCATAATTTAAGACCACTATAATTATGAAATCCTTATAGGTTCAGGGCATACCTTTTCCCCTTTGTATTCCTTTTAAAACCCATTTCTACCCTAATGATAGAAAGCTTTATGAAAGAATGAAATTCAATTCTCTGCCTTTAGAGACAAGGTAGAAGAGGATGGAATCCCTAAATTGGAAAAAAAAAATCAGCACTAAAACAATATAATAAAAATTTTCTCTTTGGCCAAAGTATCAGCTAAAATAGCCTCCAAATATTTTTAAATTAGCTGGAGAAAAAATTGAGGGGAATGAATTTGGAGAGTCCAAAACAGTTTAGATTTATTTAAAACTTATTTTAAAGGTAATTCTGGCTTTCAAATAAACATGAAATGACTCATATATTCCTATATTCCTTGATACATATTCCTATGTATCAAGTTAAATTGTCTATCAAACTTTCACAACTAGGATTCCATGAGAGAATGAAATTCTAATGTCCTAAAGTATCCATTTTATGTGTTGGATTAAACTCTTTCCTATGCATCTAGAATGGTGTTAGTTATGTACCATCCTTGGAAGAAATAGGAATAATTGCTAAAATAATTTTGTGTGGTGTGTGGTTTAGATGAGGGATTTGGAAGTAACTTTTGAGTATGGGATAAGAGAAGGGTTGTGGAGGTCTTATAGATTATCTTTTGATCTGTAGCATTATTTGTGGCTGAAATTTTAAGCATAATTATTTATAGAAAATAAAAGCTTTTCTAGAAGCATTAAGTTCACAGTAGATATGCCTAAACTTGCTAGGCAAGACTACTCTAGGTGGTCTAAGATGTTTTTACCATACTAGAAAATGTTTGAAGTCCCAAGCATAAGTTAATTTTTACATAGTACTTTCTTAAAAAGTCTCCAAAGTAAAGTAGATTAATATTGTATGTAAAAGTTACAGCTAAGGGAAAACTTTTTTGTAATTAAGAATTTTCTGTTTGTGACTACCATCTTATGTGGTTACAGACTTAGTATCTTCTCAGACTGTTAATGCTTTGAAAACAACTGGTAAGTGCCATAAGTGCATATGTTACCTTAATTTTCAAATAAGGATGGAATACACTTTAGTTTACTGATTTAGAGAATGGAGAGTAATTAAAAAATAAATACAAAGGCAAAAATTTAAAAGTCTATTCCTTCTCTAAAGGAGAAAAGTCTCCAAACTGAGGCACTAACTGTAACTGAATGAAATTAACTAGGTAACATTTTATGATAACCAAAAGAACATTTAACTAAAGTAAAAGCCACAAATAAACAAGAAAGTAATAATTATCATTAGATAACAGTTATGTTGGGAAAAAGCCAAATATAATGCACTTAATTGAGAGCCATAATTTTAAAAATTATTTTTGGCTTTATATGGCAGTGATTCTATAAGTGTAACCAATTTTTAATTGGAAAAAAAATTCTTCCTTTCTATTTTGCAAGATTCTTCTCTATTGTTTTTCAGTTTGAGATTGTTATTTGCATATAGGTTACTATAATAATGAAGAGGTGTTACAGGTGACAAACTTTTACTTTGTTTTTACTTTGTCTTCCTCAATCACTGCATTTATAAAAAAGGAGAATATCAGAATAAACACCTGTTGAATAAGTGCTGTAGAGCTCTAAAGTAATTTCATTTTCAGTGTTTATAAGTCAATATGACAGGAAAATGAATTTTCTTTTGTATCTCTTTCTACTGACTGTTCAACAATATTGAGACAATCATATTAACATGAATAGGCTTAGCCCTTAAGCAAACTGGTACTGAAGCACAGAGGAAGACATTTTCCTTCTTTTCTCTTTTAAAAAATAATAATAGCACTGTATGGATATTTTCTGATTATAAAAATAAATAATGCTCATCTAGAAGATTCAGAAAATAAATAAAAGTTTAAAGAGTAAAAAAAACAAACCCCTCTCTGAAGCGTATATCCCTCTCTAGTATTATCCCAATTTTATGCTACCCTTCATAGTACCTATTCTCTATTTCCTCATGTCTCATTCTCAGATCAAGGCTTTGCTCCCACCGTTCTATGAAGCAACTTTTTTTTTTCTTCTTTATTTTCTTTTAAATGTTACATTAAAGAAATATGAGGTCCCCAAATACCCCCCACTCCTCCCACATCAACAACCTCTTCCATTATCGTGGCACATTCACTGCACCTGGTGAATACATTTTGCTTTTTTTTTCTCCTCCCCTTTCCTCTTTATTTATTTTTGGTTCTTTATTTTCTTTTAATGTTACATTAAAAAAAATGAGGTCCCCAAACAGCCCCCACCCCCCTCACCCCACTCCTCCCACATCAACAACCTCTTCCATCATCATGGCACATTCACTGAACCAGGTGAATACATTTTGGAGCACTACTGCACCACATGGACAGTAGTCTACATTGTAGTCTATACTCTCCCCCAGTCCATTCAGTGGGCCATGGCAGGACAAACAATGTCCAGCATCTGTCCCTGCAGCACCACCCAGGACAACTCCAAATCCTGAAAATGTCCCCACATTATATCTCTTCTTCTCTTTCCCTACCATCAGCAGCTACTGTGGCCACTTTCTCCACATCAATACTATAATTTCTTCCCTTACTAATCACAAGAGTTCCCCAGCAGAATACCAGTAAGTCCACTCTAATCCATACTCTATTCCTCCACCTTGTGGAACCTGGGATGGTTATGTCCAGTCCCCCTCTACATCAGGAGGGGGCTTAGATTCCACATGGATGATGGATGCAATTCTCCTGCTTGCAGTTATAGGCACTCTTGGCTCCCTGGTGTGGTGGTTGACCTTCTTCACTTCCCTGTTCATTGGCCAGGGTATAAGTCCAATAAACCAGAGGGTAGGAGTTGCGAGTCTGCTGAGGCTCAGGCCCTGGCTGTCACATGGACAGTCCAGACATTCAGGTCTCCTGCGTATACACCAACCCCAGTGCCAACCACAGGTCCGGTAAAAGTAACAAAAGAGGCGTGTGTAGAAAGGTCATATCTGAGTTCAACTCCATCACACTCAGGAACACAAACTCCAAAGTAGGGCCAACTGACATGGCACTGACCTCCAGAGCCATCTGCCATGGCCATAGAACCTGTGGGTTTCTGCAGCCCTCAGGAGAACCAGTACCTGGGTTTCTATTTACTTTGGCTGTCTCTGGTACCCTGATGAGGCATGCATAAGCATTACCCCTCTGATGACCTCCCGACTCTTTTTTGGAGACTCATAGCCATATGAACTCATTTGTCCTTTCCATTTCCCCCTTTTATCCAAAGTCAAAAAGCAGTTTTTAACACCTGATATTACATGTAGGCTGAGATATTCTGCTGGTTGGAGTTGACCCTTTCATTCAAGGTCTTTTTCTAGTTACATCATCGGCTGGTGCTTGGTAGTAATCCCTTGGCACCAGGGAGGCTCATCCCCAGGAGTCAGGTCCCACGCTGGGGGGAAGGTAATGCATTTACATGCTGAGTTTGGTGAAGCAACTCTTAAGGCCAGCAATAACTGCTCTCCTGCCAAATTCACTGGTCAGTCAATTCCCCATTCTCCTTACTCCTCCTTTCCATTTCATATATTCAACACTTCCCTCCACCTTGATACATACTTCCTCTACTGGGTTTTTGTGATATCCCTCCTACTTCACTGGTTCTTCCTTCTTAGTTTCCTTTGATAGCCCATTCTTCCAACTACATACCTGACATATCCACATGGTCTAAGTATGTTCAAAATGGAACTAACTCCTGATTTCCCAACCCAGCAACACTTCAAAACACCTGACCTCTCCCTAAACAGGACTGCTCTTCCAGTCTTCTTTCTCTTAAATAGCACACCTTCTATCTAACTGCTTAATCTAAAAAATTTGGAGTCATACTTGACTCTGCCCTTTTCTAATTCCCAGATCCAAACTATATGTAGTCAAACTCAAGCAGCCTATATTCTTTTCCTCAAATGCCTCTCCTTCTAGACTCAAGAACAATCACATGAGTTATTAATCACAGTAGCTACTAGTAAGATGATCTTGTATCTAATTGCTGCTTTACTTTTGACTTCTCCCTATTTTTGATTAAATTCGTCCTTTTTTCCAGCTGAGTTTGGTAAAAATATTATTCTATTTAAGTTTGAAAACCCCTCAGAGAAATACTTCTCACCTATTGATATTCCACTAGAAAGAGTAGAACTTTCAGCTTGGCCTCGAGATGGTGCATGGGGCTCCATGACGCTATCATCTAAAAGATGTCTTGGCCCTGCATTTGGGAACGTTGCACTCTTAAACTCTGCTGTGTTCATTTTATGAATGAAACTGGAAACAGAGAAATAGTTTCATATTTTGTAGTACGGTTCCTAATTCAGGATATAAAATATAATCTTTATATAAAGATTCAAGATATAAAAGATTTACCCGTTACCCTAAACTTACTTTCGAACTCTCACATTAATGATCACACAGATTTTTACCATGGAAGTCTCAAATGAGCAGTTTAGGGAAAATGGTGAACAAAATGTGGCCATATCTATTGAGAATATTTTAAATGAATTCCATCTTGAGCCTCAGTTCCATTTAAAAAATTATTTCACATTCACTTTTGCAGAATAGCTATACAATTTAGCAAAAATTATGGCAACCATGGTTCCCTTTTTGAGAAATCAATCTAGGAATCTAGTGAAACATTTTCCCTTTCTTTAACATTTAGGAATGAAGAACACAATTTGTATAGACCTTAATTTATGATGCCTTATCTTGGTTAAGGCAAGCAATGACTATCCTGATATAAAGATTATAATTTAAAAGAAAATGGCAGTTGCTTTCCTGATTTTTTAAATGATAGCTCTGTAATATTCATTTATTTCCCCCAAATGTGAATATACTGTTGAGAAAAAGCTTGTTTCCAAATACAGGCAAAAGAAGAAATAAATGCTTTTAGGCAAACAAGATTCTTTACTGAATCACAATAAGACTGTTATATAAGAAAACTGTGCATAGACACTAAGAAAGTAAACGGAAAATAAATTCACCTACAAACAACTTAAAAATTGGAAAGATAAAATGAAAAATGCTGACTTATAACCCAAGCTATGGCACTTCCTGTGCCCATGTGGAATAAGGTTCCGAGGGGATGGGGGAGTCTGTGGTAGCAAGGCTCCTTCGGCTGTCACACTTTTTCTTCCACTTTGTGGAGAGGCTCCTACTTCAGGACCTTATGGATAAAAAAGAGAAAAATTTTCAAACGGTTTCAAAGGATTGTTTATTTTTAATTCTTTCATATAAAATATGAAATGTATTTTAAATTTTAACATAATATTAATGGCAGTTCTATTTAATTAACTGAGGATGAGAGAAATCTATTTTCAGAGTGTTAAAATACAAAGTCCCAAACCATATAAAATCCACTAATTCTGATCTATCTTACCTGTTCTAAGCCTAAGTTGGCGGTATAAATATTTTCTCATTTACAAAGAAAGAAGCAGAATTAGAGAGTATCTGCTAAGGATATAATATCAGATGAAACAAGGTCTAAACAGCTAGGTCTTATGAATCCCTGTCCATGGCTTTCTTTTTTCCCCTTAAACTTTTAACTTTGAAATAATTTCAAACTTACAGGATAGCTGCAAAAATAATACCAAACTCATACAGTGAACTCCAATATACCCCCTCCATTCCCTTCCTGGACCTAGATTCATCAAGTCTGTATCATAATGATCACTGCTGTATCATTCTATCTATCCACCTATCCATTCATCTACAAATTTTCTAAACATATAAGAGTAGGTTGTATACATCATGTTCCTTGCACAAATAATACTTCCATGCATATTTCCTAAGAATGAAGATAATCAGTTACACAACGACCTTAAATGCAGTTATCAAGTTTATATTGATAAGTTTACAGTCTATATTTCATTCCCCACCCCCCCCAAATTTTTCCAATAATGTGTTTTTGGGTCTTTTCCCGCCATTATTAGATACAGTACAGTATCATGTATTGCATTTAATTGTTACTGTCTCTTTAGTTGCATGTTCTCTTCCTTTTTAAAGAACTATTTAAATACATATACAACATAAACTTTCCCATCTCAACCAGTCCCAAGCAAACCATTCAGTGGACTTAATCACATTCACAATGTTGCATTACCCTCAACACCATCCATTTACTTTCCCATCACCCCAAAAAGAAACTCTACGCCTATTATGCATTAGTGCCCTATTATCCCTCCCCACTTCCCCAGTAACCTAGAAACATTATCTACGTGTTTGCATATTCTAGCTATTTCATATAAATGGAATCATACAATAGCTGTTCCTTTGTGTCTGACTTACATCACTCAGCATGATATAAAGGCTCATTTGTATAGTGGTATCAGAATTTTATTCCTTTTTCGGTTGAGTAATATTCCATTGTGTGCATTTTGTTTATGATTCATCTGCTGACAGATACATGAGTCGCTTCTACCTTTTGGTTATTGTGAATAATGCCACTATGAATACTGGTGTACTGGCATCACTGCTTTAAATTCTTCTGGGTATATACCTAGAAGTGGAATTGCTGGGTCATACAGTAGTTTTATGTTTAACTTTTTGAGGAACAGCCCAACTGTTTTCCATAGACTATACCATTTAACATTCCCACCAACAATGTACAAGGGATTCAATTTCTCCACATCCTCACCAGTACTTAATTTCCACTTTTAAAATAATAGCCATTCTAAAGGATATGACACGGTAGCTCATAGTGGTTTTGATGTGCATTTTCCTAATGGTTAATGATATTGAGCATTTTTTTTATGTGCTTACAGGTCATCTGCATATCTTCTTTGAAGCAATGTATATTCAAGTCCTTTGCCCTTTTTTAAACTGGGTTACTGTTTTATTGCTGAGTTGTAAGGGATTTTTATATATTCTAGATATTAAACCCTTATCAGATATAAAGCTCCCAAATATCTTCTTCCATTTTGTTGGTTGTCTTTTTACTTTTTTGATAATGTCCTTGGGTGCACAAATGTTTTTAGTTTTAATACAATCCAATTTCTATTTTTTCTTTTGTTGCTTGTGTAAAATCTAAGACTCTTCTGCCTAATGCAAAGTGCTATAGATATTTCCCCAAGTGTTTTATAGTTTTAGCTCTTATATTTAGGCTGTTGATCCATTTTGAGTTAATTTTTTTAAATGGTATAAGGTAGGGGTCCATTTTTCCTTTTTTGCCTGTGGATATTTAGTTTTCCCAGCACCACTTGTTGAAGACACTGTTCTTTCTCCATTAAGGGGACTTTATTCCTTTGTCAAAAATCAATTGGCTATAGATGTATGAGTTTCTTTCTGGGTTCTCAAAATTCTATTCCATTGATCTATATGCCTGTCCTTGTGTCAGTACTATGCTGTTTTGCTTGCTGTAGTTTATTTTTAAAAAAGATTTATTTTTATTTATTCTCCCCTACCACCATTCCCCCTGCTGTCTGCTCTCTGTGTCCATTTGCTGTGTGTTCTTCTGTGTCTGCTTGTATTCTCATTAGGTGGCTCCGGGAACCAATCCTGGGACCTTCCAGAGCAGGAGAGAGGCGATTACTCTCTTGCCCCACCTCATTTCTCTGTTCTGCTACGTCTTCTTATTTTCTCTCCTCTGTGGCTCTTGTTGCGTCATCTTGCTGCACAACTTTCCGTGTTGGCTGGCACTCCTGCGTGGGGCGGCTTTCCTGCACAGGGTGGCATTCCAACGCAGGGCGGCACTCCTGTGCGAGGTTGCATTCCTGCATAGGTCGGCACTCCACATGGGCCAGCTTGCCCTTACTGGGCCCTGGGCATCAACCCCTGGACCTCCTATATGGTAGATGGGAGTCCAGTTGGTTGAGCCACATCCGTTTCCCTTACTGTAGTTTTGTAAAGACTTTTTTTTTGGTCTTGTTTTTTTGAGGTATGGGGGGCCAGAAATTGAACCCAGGACCTTATATTTGGGAAGCTGGCGCTCAACCCTTTGAGCCATATTGGCTTCCCTGAGTTGGTTTTTTCATTTATTTTCCTTGTTGTTTGTTTTTGTTTTTTTTGGAGGCACTAGGAAGCGACCCTGGGACCTCCCCCGCCAACCATGTGGAAGACAATAAGACACTCAACCACTTGCATTTCCACCCCTGTAATAAGCTTTTAAATCAGGAAATGTGAATACTTCGACTTTGTTCTTTTCATGATGGTTTTGGCTCTTTAGGGTCCCTGTGCTTCCATGTGAACCTGACAATTAGCTTTTCCATTTCTACAAAGAAGTCTGTGGGATTCTGATTGGCAGTGCATTAATTCTGTAAATTGTCTTGGGCAGTATTGACATTTAAATGATAATAAGTTTTGCAAGCCATGCACTTGAAAAATATTTCATTTATTCAGGCTTTCTTTAATTTCTTTTGGTAATGATTTGCAGTTTTGTCTTTTACATCCTTCATTAAGTTTATTCCTGAATATTTTATTCTTAGTTGCTATGTCAATAGAACTGTTTTCTTGATTTCATTTTTGCATTATTTATTGCTGGTGCATAGAAACACCACGAACTTTTGTGTACTGATTTGGTATTCTACCATTTTACTGAATCCAATTATTAACTCTGGCTGCTTTCTTTTTGAGGAAAAAAGGTTATATATATATATTTTATATAAAGGATCATGTCATATGCTAATCTGGAAAGTTTTACTTCTTTCCAATTCGGATGTCTTTTATTTCTTTTTTGCCTAATTGCTCTGGTTAGCACTTCTAACACAATGCTGAATAGCAAGGATGAGAGCAGACATCCTTATCTTGTTCCCGATTTTAGGAGATAGCTTTCAGTCTATCACACAGAGAACAGAGTTAGCTGTTCAGTGCTCTTTTAATTGTAGTTCCAGTTTCATTTTCCTCTGAGATGAAAAAAGTATTGGGTAAGCTAAGCATTAGAATCAGAGTAGTCTATATTCACATGGCTCAAGCTTATGGAAATAAAAAAAGCAAATTCAAAGTAACAGATTTGCAAAATTTTAAAATTAAAAAAGAAACAAATTTCAAAGATTTAGACTGATATGTTTTTTCTGCTAGATATTGTCATGACTTGTTTCCTCATTTTTTTGTATCTTATTAGATAGGTCTTCAAATAGTTTTAGAATATACAATAATCAGAAGGTTAGTATTCAGAATTTGGGGGGAAAATACTACTTTTCAATAATTTCTTAAACAATGAATATTCATAAACACTTTATTAGTTCCTATTTGTGGTATCTATTTTCTTGATAAGGTAGCACATTTGCTTGCACATTATTAACAAACTATCAGCAACTTTTTAGTTAAAAAACAAAAAATCAAAATAAACCAAACAAAAATGATTGACATTTTAATATCAAAAACGAAAATTTATATGCAATATAAAATGTGCTGAGTATTTAATTACTTTGGAATATATTCTATCTCATTAGGTTACCTGATTTTTAAAAAAATTAGAATAAAGGAAACTAGGCACTAACCTACTAAATCTTCTCTGGAAGCAGCAGAACGTGGTGTGCTTGTCCCTGGTTCTATTTTTAATGAAAGCCTGAATTTTAAAAAGAAACAAAACACATAAAATGATTAACATTTGACAAAATAATATTAAAGTCACAAAAGTACTCAAAAAAGTAAAAACATTTTTATAAAATAATCTAGACTTTCTAAATAATAATCTTTAAATAATACGTAGCTCTCCTGTATCTTTCATTCACAGCTAATCTTGTGATTATTCTAGGAAATATTAGGGAGAGCAAAATGATTAAAAAACTGTATTTAAAAACACAAAAATCTCCTGAAAATACCCCAAAGTTGCCAAACAATTCAATACATTTCAAGATACTTGCTGAATGACTAAAAGGTGATTTAACATGTGGCCATATTAATACCTGACACAAATTCAGCAACTTTCACAGATAATATTAAATATATTATATAAACTCTTTCAAAAAGTCCTTACTGGAAGGGTTATTGGCTTGCCTTTAGCATTGAAAATCTCAAAAACACCTTTCTAAAAACTAACCAACAAACCATTCAATGAATGAACCAAGTCATCAAAGGAAAGATCTATACAAATAAAAAGGTTGCTGGCAAAAGCCTTGGTAAATCCCTGTCCTAAGTGAAAGACTGTGAGTGGGAACTTAGTGTAACATAATCAGTTTTGACTTCCACAGCAAAGGAGATTATAATTTCTATCAATGGAGGTTATTTCAAGCGTTGGATACTGAAGCAGTTGTAGAAAATACCATGTAGTCAGTCCACAAAGCCTAATATTATTACCTAAGTATCTGTCTAAAAATTAATAAAAACTGTTTAGCATTTAATCAATAGGAAATTTTATGAAATTGCACAAGTGACATTCATAATGATAAAAAACTATACTGTAGGTTTTAAACTTATTATTTCTTTGATAATCTAAGAGGGAATTAAATATCATTACATTCCAATTATTTTATAATGTAAAATCTATGTATTAAATAGATGTATGATTAACCAGAACTCCCTAATCTTTTTCTTTTTATAAAGCAGTTTAATTTTCTAGGCCACAGACTATACTGCATTTATTTATTTGATAAATTTTTATTGAACACTGGTTTTGTGTTGGGCGCTGTGCTCAGCTACGGGAATGTAATAGAGACCAAGACAGACATGGTGTGCTTGCCTTTTTGAAGGATACAGTCTAGTAGGCGAAAAGACAAAAAAATGAATAGAAAGGGAACTACTGGATACTCACATTGCTATAAGTAGCAATGTGTAGTTGACAGCAGTATACGAAGTAGAAGCAGCTTCCAAAGCCCAGGAGTGCTAGTGTCAGATGCCACAGTAGCATAAAATCACAACATAATAATTAAAAGTGATGCTAATTATATGGGAATTATATTTAAATGTATCATGTTGTGTGATCCATGTATCTTAAAAAAAAATTCCTCATCCAGAAAAAAAGTAAACAAACAAAAAATGAAAAAAGCCATATCACACAGCTAAAAAAAAAAGTGATGCTAATTTATTGAGCAGATATTTTTAAAAGATTCTTTATTTTTTAAAATTTATTTTCCCCTTCCCCATTCCCTCCCCCTCCCCCTCCCCTGCTGTTTTTGCTGTCTGTGTCCATTGCTGTGTGATCTTCTGTATCTATTTCTCTTTTTTGTCTTCTCTTATCATTTTTTCTCCTCTAGGATTCACTGGTATTTGACCTCTGGTTTGACTTCTGATGTGGAGAGAGGTTCGCTGTCTGCTGTGCCATCTCAGTTCCTGGTTTCTGCTGTGCTTCACCTTGATTCTCCCCTTCGTTTCTCTTTTGTTGCAATATCACCTTGCTGCTTGACTCACTTGCACACGCACTGGGTTACCGTGTGGTCATTCAGCTCACCATGCGGGCACGCTTTCTCTTCTTTTTCACCAGGAGGCCCCAGGAATCAAAGCTGGGTCCTCCCATATTGTAGGTGGAAGCCCTATCACTTGTGCCACATCCACTTCCCATGAGCAGAGGTATGTTCAGCATTAAAATGAAATAATTTGGAAAAACTTTCATCATGATTTAAAGTCATGCATGTAATTTGTAGTATCTATACTGGCTGCCTAGAGATAGAGTTGCCAAAAACAGATGACTTTAGATAAGTGAATTAGCATTTTTATTTAAGAATTTTTCATCATAAAAACCACTTTTTCCCTAAGAATTTAAATGGCTCTTATGTTAACATGCCCTAATTTTCAGAATGTTCAATTATTAGCTATGTAATACAATAGCATCTTTTTTTTTTGACCAAGCACTACTTTTAATTCTTAATTAAGACCATACATTAATATTTAAAATTTGGCATTTAAAATTCCAAATTGTAGCATACAGTAAACTCTTTACCATTCTACTTAGAAAAAAAGGATAGATAACAAAAGCGTTGGCTTCAATTTTCTTTTTCTTTCAATATTGCCAAAATACTCTCAAAGTATTAGCAAAAATAAATTTTTTTCCTATTTTTTAAAATTCATTTTTAAAAAATATCACATTCAGAAAATGAGGTCCCTATGTACCCCCCACCCCCCTCACCCCACTACTCCCCCCATAGCAACATTCTCCTCCATCATCATGACACATTCATTGCATTTGGTGAATACATCTCTGAGCATCGCTGCATCTCATCGTCAATGGTCCACATCATAGCCCACACTCTCCCACGTTCCATCCAGCGGGCCATGGGAGGACCCACAATGTCTGGTAATTGTCCCTGCAGCACCACCCAGGACAACTCCAAGTCCCAAAAACGCCTCCATATCTCATCTCTTCTTCCCATTCCCCACACCTAGAAGCCACCATGGCCACTTTTTCCATACCAATGCCACATTTCCTTCGATTACTAACCACAATAATTCATGAATAGAATATCAGTAAGTCCACTCTAATCCATATTCTATTCCTCCATCCTGTGGACCTTGGATTGGTTGTGTCCATTCCACATCTATGTCAAGAGGGGGCTTAGATTCCACATGGATGCTGGATGCAATCCTCCTGCTTTCAGTTGTAGGTACTCTTGGCTCCATGGTGTGGTGGTTGACATTCTTCAACTCCATATTAGCTGACTGGGGTAAGTTCAATAAACCAGAGTGTAGGAGCTGAAGTCTGTTGAGGCTCAGGACCTGGCTATCATATGGTCAGTCCAGAGATTCAGATCCTCTGGGTATATCTTAAACCCCAGCACCAACTACAATTCTGGTAAAGTAACAGGAAAGGCTTGTGAAAAGAGATCACACCTGAGTCCAGCTCCATCACACAGAAACACCAACTCCAAAGAAGGGCCAACTGACATGGCCATAGAACTTGTGGGTCTCTGTAGCCCTCAGAACAATCAATATCTGGCGTTGTATCTACTTTATCTGTCTCTGGGACTCTGCTCAGGTGTGCATAAGGGCAACCCCTCTGATAACCTCCCGGCTCTTTTTTAGAGACTCATAGCCATATAAACTCATTTGTCCATTGATTTAGGTCATTTCCCCCTTGATTTAGGTCAAAAAGCATTTTTAACTCCTGTTATTATATGTAGACAGAGATATTCTGCTGGTCCGAGTTGACCCTTTTATTCAAGGTCATTTTCTAGTTACGTCATCAGCTGGTACTTGGTAGTAATCCCTTGGCGTCAGGGAGGCTCATCCCCAGGAGTCATGTCCCACACTGGGGGGAAGGCAATGCATTTACATGCTGGTTTGGGTTCGAGACTGGCCACATTTCAGCAACATGGAGGCTCTCAGGAGGTAACTCTTAGGCACATTGCTGCTCTAGGCCTTGTTCTTATTTCAGATGCACAGGCTCACAAGCATAGCCATTAGTATCAGGGGCTCATTGTTGGACCTTCATTCTTTTTTGGTCTTTGCCATTGCACTTGGGGGATTGTGTTGCTATTCCTTTAGGGACTGTGATAGAGCTCCCCTGGCTAGAATCTCAGTACTCCCTCAGTTGTTTTTAATTGTTTCCACTATGAAAATATCCAAACATTTTTATGTACCCTGGATATATGCCCTGTGGAACTCCCTGCCAACCATGTGTCCTCTGTCAATAACATCCCACACTAGTATTCCTCCACTGCCCTTGTTGAACCTCTCTGTGATCCAAAACTTCCTGAGAAGTGAAGTCCAATATATTGCCAGGTTCCCTTAATAGTAAACAAGAGCATCTTTAGGGGGAAAAAAATCTGTCCTCTTCAGTCTCCAATAGAATGACGCAACACCATCAAGGGACACCACTATTTCTTACCCCATTCCATCTCCTTGAATGTCTTCCTTACCCTTCATGTGGCATTACCAACTCAACTGTTAAGATTTAGCTCAGGTGACACTGTCCCCTGAAGCCATTCCTATTTCCCTTCACTTTCCATTTCCCACTGAAAACTCGGTCAGGTCTCCCCCTAATTTATGTTCCCATAAAACCGTGGGCATATCTCTATCATAGGACTGTATAAATTATTTTGTTATTTTCTGTTCTGTGGATGTGACACATATGAGACTGAGCTTCGTGAGGGCAAGAATAATATTTGATTCTTTTTGTAATCCTAGCAACTAGCACAGTGACTAGCTTGCAGTGAAAGTTTAATAAAATATTTGTTAAAAGATTATAATGGGAAGGTTGCTGTGGTTCTGGCTACTACTGAAAACAAAAATCAATTTAATAACATCAGCTTTTCTACAATAATGAAAGTATCTTAAATGTCAGTTTCTAGAGAGTTAGAATGACTTTATGGCCTAAATAGCTAAGTCTATCCTTCAATAAGTTAAAAACTAATTTCAATTACACTATACTAAATTTTAACTACATAGTCAGTAAAAATTTACCATCCTCTATAACCACACAAACTTTTCTTAGACATCATTACAATTTGGTAGTATAAATTTAACTTCTTTAAAATCAAGTAAATTTCTTGACCCAGATATAGAAATTTTCAATAGCTATTTATTCATATTGAGTTTTTTTTTTAAGATTTATTTATTTCTCCCCCTTCCCTCCATTGTCTGCTCTGTGTCCATTTGCTGTGTGTTCTGTGTTTGCTTGTATTCTCATTGGGCGGCTCTGTAAACTGATCCTGGGACCTTCCTGAGTGGGAGATAGGTGATCATTCTCTTGGGCCACCTCAGCAGCCTGTTCTCCTGTGTTTCTTATTGTCTCTCCTCTGTGTCTCTTAGTTGTGCCAGTTCTCTGCATGGGCCAGCACTCCTGTGCAGGCCAGCAGTCCGCGTAGGCCAGCTCGCCAAACAGGCAGCGTGCCTTTACCAGGAGGCTCTGGGTATTGAACCCTGGACCTCCTATATGGTAGACAGAGCCCAAGTGCTTGAGCCACATCCCTTTCCCACATCCCTTTCGAGTTTTTAATCTCTTCTTTACCTCATTAGATAAGACATGAATGGTCATTATATGTAAGTGCTATATCAGTAATTAGAGAGATGAGTGAAATAGTGCTAGAAATAAGACAGAGACCATTAAACTCAAGAAGCTTACAATTTAGGGTATCAAGACTTGAGAAACAATCCCAGCCTTAGAAATGATCCACTGACCTTACACGGTTTCAAATGAGTTGCCATATAAAAATTTTTGGTAAAGTAAAATTTACTATAAAAATGTAAAGTAGTAATATTATGGTATAGGAAGAGAAGATGAAATCAAAGGTGTTTTCAAACATCAATAAAATTTTAGATACATTTTTAAGTATCTATCCAGAGCTTCTATATATATTAATATTTGAAGAACTGTTATTTCAAGTTGTTTTCCAGAATTTCTTGCCTTTTATTGGGACTAATTCTATTCTGCAGAATCCTTTAAAAATTGTTGAGACCTACAAATACAGGAAAGTTGATAACCACTATCATTTGAGACAAGTACGTATTTGCAGAAGACACAAAGCTCAATTTGAAAGCTTGGGAAAAATTGGAAACATAAAGCTAAGCAAAAAATTTTTTTAAATTAACAAGTGAAACTAAAAGAAAAACGAGAAATCTCAAGAGAAAAGAGTCTTTAGCCTCTCAACTTTTGAAAACAACAACAACAACAACAACAAAAAACCCAAAAAAACCCACCAAAACTTCCAGGAGTTATGATGTACAGCATATCACTGAAAGATATTTTGAAAATTAGTAATTCACCCCACCCCACCACATGCACCACTTTGGCAAGTATTGTGGATAGTAAGAAAAAAGAAAGAGATATTGGTTATCTTAAAAGTGATTTTTTAAAATCCTTGATAAAGGATTTGCTGTAATATAGAGAAAAGAGTAACTAAGCATGGTGCTATATGGGGGAGAAGGTCTCTTACCCAGAAGCAAGAAGTTCAGTATTTTCTCAATCCACAACTATAATTGAAAACAAGCTCAAAGATGTGTCAAAAATTACGATTAAAAAAGGAGTAATTTTTGTACTTTTAGAATGTTTCATTAATTTTTCAGTCTGAGATAAAGTTCCATAAAAAATACAGGGAAAGGAAGAAATTTATATCACTGTAGTAATTTATCAAACATCACCTCTCAACAACTTGAGAAGATAAAATACTTTTTGATAAAAGAATAGATAAGGTATTTGTATATTGGTTCAATTATATCAAGTGATTAAAAAAGAAATACATGTAAATATCTTTACCATTGTAAATTTACCACTGTATTAGGCATTTATATAATATGATATAGGATACAAATGTTTAAATAGATGGGGGTGGAAAGGTAGAGGACAGGTCAAAGTTATATAACAAGATAACAAGATAACTTACTTGTAATTATCATCTTCCACAAACTTTTGTAATTCTTCTATATACTGGACAGAGTTCAGGTATTTTTGGACATGAGGCAACATAGGAATATCTAGTAAAAAGGTGAAAAATAATTATCTTATAAAGCACATCTTAACCAGAACTTTAAAAGTTTTATAGGTCATTTTTATAATATTTTTAAAAATGTAATGATTGAAGCAATGAATGCACAACTATGTGATTATAACAAATACCTTTGATTGTATACTTTGGATGAATTGTATGCTTTATTAATATGTATCAATAAAATTAATTTGTTTAAAAAAAAGCTTCATTTACAAAGCCCTACATAGTTGAGATATACTATAGAAAAAAAATCAGGGACTTTATTGTGACTTATAGAGGCTTTTTTTTTTTTTTTTTTTTAAGATTCTGGCTCCCATTTGTAAATATGTTTTTATTTTCTTATAAATTTTAAGATCAATTTAACATTATAATGTGGTCTTACGTATAAAAATGTTGAGGAAAGGACAGATTAAGAGATTCTTTAATTTTCAGTAAAATTCTCTTCTACATTTTTGGAAAATTTTAGAGTTTTCTTTAAGATAAATTTATTTTAAATAAATCAAATAAATATAACTCCACTGTTTTTTTAGTACCATAAAAATGATATATGGGGCCTGCTAAAAACAAATACAACACTGGTATTAAGAAAAGTTTAATAACATCAATACGTTTTTAACAGTCCCTAGTTTAAAGGAAAAATAAAAGCCCCCTGGTAACTAATGATGAAAACAGAAGTATTAATAGTGACATTGTATGCTTAATTTAACATGCAAATAAATATTAAGCATGACAATTCAGCTTAAAAACCTTCAAATGACAAAGAAAAAATTTGAAAAATCCCAACAATCTAACTTTATCTCCTATCAAACTGAAAGCATCCATACATTTCAAAACCTTTTAAGTCCTTACCCTCACCCCCCAATCATTTGGGTTTGATTAGCTCTTTCCAGACATCTTACTGTAAAACACACCTTGGATGAGAACTGGTTATTTACTCAATGTCTGACTCAAGAAAGCTAGTCAATTCTCACTAGGATAAAAGTTCTCAGCTCCTTCCCTAACTGAAAATCATAAGAACTAATTACATAATAGATCAGTGAGATCAAATGACATACATAGAAAAAATTCTGTAAACTATAAAGGTTTATTTTTTTGAAGATTTATTTATTTCTCTCCCCTTCCCCCCACCCCAACCCCAGTTGTCTATTCTCTGTGTCTATTTGCTGCGTCTTCTTTGTAAGCTTCTGTTGTTGTCAGTGGCATGGGAATCTGTGTTTCTTTTTGTTGCGTCATCTTGTGTCAGCTCTCCGTGTGGGCGGCACCATTCCTGGGCAGGCTGCACCTTCTTTCGTGCCAGGCAGCTCTCCTTATGGGGTGCACTCCTTGCGCATGGGGCTCCCCTACGGGGGACACCCCTGCGTGGCACAGCACTCCTTGTGCTTGGCATAAACACTGCGCATGGGCCAACTGCACAAGGGTCAAGGACACCCAGGGCTTGAACCGTGGACCTCCCATGTGGTAGATGGATGCCCTAACCACTGGGCCAAGTCCACTGCCCCCTATAAAGGTTTAAATTCCAGTGATGTAGGTATACTTATTGTACTTGTGTTCTGTATGCAGTTGTGACAAAATAGTATAAAAGCAAAAGAAAATTAAGTATTTTAAATATTAAATATTAACTATTTTAATTCTTTAAAAGCAAGATCTCAAACAGAATGATATTAAATGAGATAAATGATATTTATCTCATATTAAATGATGAGATAAAATAGCTATTATTCTTCTTTATGCTAGAATAGAAATAAGAAATTGATATTCTCTGCTGTGTGAAAAGTGGCCATCAATGTACATGAATTAATCAATAGACTCACAGCGTAACAGCGCAGCTTTTTAACCCCCAGACACTTACCATATTCACAGGACTGCTGTAAATCAGAAATTATTCGAAGGATGTTATTCATTAAATTTGATCTCTGCTCATTTTCTAGAATGCTGCCAGTTGATGGGTATGCTGAATCAATGTATGTTAAATCTGACAAATAGATACCTGAAACAAAGTTAGATAAGTGAGTGCTTTCTTACTTGTAGTTTAGAAGAGTATCACGGGAAGCAGGTACAGCTCAGTAGTTGAGCGCCTGCTTCCCATGTACAATGTTCTGGGTTCAATCCCCAGTACAAACTTAAAAAAAAAAAAAAGATTGTCACAACCTGAAGAGAAAAAAAGAGTTAGTTTATAGGTATATTTCAATATATGCTGAATTTAGAATGTACTCTTATTAGTACACTGTAGCCTTGTTAAAACATGACCAATGAAGCCTAGATTTCCATAGACTTGGAGTCAGGCATGTAAATAATACATGTCTCTTTTGTAAATGACTTCTTATGATACCATTTTAAAGTATGGCTTGAGGCTGGAGTTAGAAACTCCAGCACATGTGAGACCTAATGGAAAGAAGCTGAACTTTGAACTGGTTCTGCCCCTGACTAGTTACATATTGGATTCCTATTTTAATCTCTTGGACCTTCAATTTTTACATCTGTACAAATAATACCTATTTTCCAAGTTGTGGTAAAGACTAAAGAAGTTAGCCAGCCTAGCCAGAGACTACCATGGGGTAGTTATTTAATATTAGTTCTGTACCCCCTCGCCCTGAGTTGATGGTTACTATCATTCAAGTTTTAACTTTTTTGGAAACTGTCTACTTCAGGTAGAAATGTCTTTAAAGATGAACAATTAGATTTCTGAAATAATTTATGCGACTACAAATGAACTCTTTCCTAGTCCTTCTTCTCTGTACCAACAAAAATAACATTCCCCAATATATCTTGGCTGTACTAGTTCTGGACATGCAAGGTCACATTTAAAAATATGTCCTAAGAGTTTACTATACACATATAAAATGTGTAATAGATTAGCTTTACAGTTCACTATAGTTGGAGAGAAAAACTACACTTTCCAAGTTCATCAACTGTCACTGATGAACTCAATGACTTTCCAATGAGCCTGTTTTTCCTCCTGCCAATTTCTCTACTTTTGGATGTTTTCTAGACTCATCTCTGCCCATTCAAATCTTAAAACTTTAGATTCAGTCCAACATCAACTATTTTCTAGTTTTCTTGCAGATTCCAAGAAAGGAATTTATAAACTGTCTAGTCTAACCCCCTCTTTTTCAGAGATGAAGATCCTGAGGTCCACAGATATTAAAGGATGTGTCTAACGCCACACACTACCTGTTAGTGATAGAGCTGAATCGCAGAGGCTTCACTTGTAGCCCAAGTATTCACTCTGTTATAAACCCACATATTACCTATACCATTCACTTGATAAACTTTTATGACTTTATATTCTTAGGTATTTAAATTTTCTTGTATTCAATATCCTATCCCTTCAAGACTATAGACTCATTTAAGACTCATTAAGCTGCTCTATCTTGGACTATATGAAAAAGAAAATCCTGCATAGTGAATTAAAAAAGAACAACTTAAAAAAAAAAGTTTTATTACAGACAGGAAAAAAGAATACAGACTTAAACAAAAAGCAGATAGGGAACACCTCCTTTAGCCAGCTTCCTCCCCATTTCCCAGGACTACTGCAGCAGGTTCAGTCTCTGAAGCGGAGGCAAAGCCCTTTCTCCCAGAGGGGTCCCGTGCTGGCTGCTACTTCCCCAGATCTGTGACCCACTAGCCTGTGGACATAGGAAGGGCAAAGTTGAGAGTTTCCTATGTCACTTTCCAAGGGCTTCACTCACTTGAAGGACCAAGGAGAGGGACACATGGACAATATCTATCAGTTTTGACCAGAAAACCCAACAGCTCCGGCAGATGAGGGACATCTAGCCCTTCTGAGTTTCTGGCCTAGGTTAGGCCAACCACAGAGCCACTGTCTCACCTACTCCACCCCAACTCAGCCAGCCAGGCGGGGTAGGTTCCAACTGGAAGCCTAACCTAGGAGCTCCGAAGCAGGGATGGAGGTGAGAGGTGGGGAGTGGCAGAGTCCCCCAGCCCCTGGTTGTCTGAAATCACCTGCAATGTATTTTGACAATAGGTACTTGTAATTCAAAACTGTATGTACCCCCGGAAAATCACGTTCTTAAATTTAATCTGTTTCTGTTGGTGTAAAACTATTATAAACTTTGCTATGTTTATTTCAGTTAAGGTGTGGTCCAGGGTAGGTCTTAATTCTCTTACTGGAGTCTTTTATAAACAGGATGAATACAGAGAAAAAGAAAGAGAAAGCCAGAGAAGAAAAAGTTTAGAAACTCAAACGCATAAAGTATACATACAGTATTATATACTATTTAGTCCAAATTTTACAATAAGGTACTGTAAATATCCCATGAAAGAAAAAAAAAAAATTCAGACTTCTCTGGTACGAAGGGAAGGCCAAAAAATTTTATATAGATTTACCAGATTGTGGTGGTACTGTACTCCTTTATCCACACAATGTGGAAGGGATAACTGTAATTATAAATATACTATTAACTATAGTCCATAGTTTACATTAGGTTTAGGGTTCACTCTTTATGTTGTATAGTCCTATAGCTTTTAAAATTTTTTATCTGGGAACATATATACAACCTAAAATTTTACATTTTAATGCTTTTAAAATACACAATTCAGTGGTGTTAGTGTAATACTCTCGCTGGTTGGCATGGCAATCCTTTTACTCATCCTAGTAGCATTCCTTTTCCATTAGGAAATCTTTACAACATTCTTTAAGTTACCCATCATAAATACTTTTTAAAATTTGGAATCTTTTTGCTTTCCTCCTCCTCTGATTACAGAGGAAGAGAAATCCCTCACTTCTTTCCAATTCTAAACCTGATTTGAATGTAATAACTACTGTCTCTTTCAAAACACCTACTGCTGTCTCTACTACCACGTACCCCTCACTGGCTCCTTTCCCAGAGTCAATACATACTCTTTAATCTGCTTCCTTCAAATCTGAACCCCTCACCAAGATAGGAACTTTGCTTCCCTCTCTTCAACAAATAACCTTTGAAAAAGAAATACAGAATAGTACACTTACTGCCTTCTTCTAACCTTCATCTCTGTATTTTTAATGTAATATTTGATACATATGAAAGTTTACATGTGTCATGAAAACTTTTTTGAAAAACTCTGAATTATGCCCAATGGAATGTAACTACTTATTGTCCTGTGTATATTGACCAATTGTGCAGCTATCTGTAAATTCGTATCAGCATTCCTGATTGCTATATGTGTTACTCTGAATTCTCTCTAGGCTGTAATAGCTTACTGATTCCCTTATCAATTTAATGATTTAAACAAAATCTTTGACATGTATTTATTTTATATTAGCATAAGCCATGATTTTATCTTTTAAAAATTATCCTTAAGCATGTAATATGTTATCAAATAATAAACATTTATTAGCTACCAGGTATTACCATTACTGTTACACCCACCTATATGCTTTTTTCTATTTATCTCCCTGCCTCTTGTACAGAGGAAACCACTATTCTGAATTAAGAATATCATTTCCTTGTTTTTTTCCTCCCCAAGACACATGTAGCTGTTTCCTTGCACAATGTATTGTTTACTTTTGCTTATTTTCGAGCTTTTAAAAAGATTATACTTTACATATGTATGACTACATTAACTGACAATAATTGTAGAGTTACTAGAACAGTGTCTGGTACATAGTGATTTGTGTTTGTTAAATAAATAAATCCTTCTGTGATTGCTTCTTCTATTTTATTTTTAAATGAGACTCAGCCATACTGTTAAATATTGCTTTATGTCATTCCTTAAATTGAGAATAAACTAGCAAATGACTGTATAATATTCTTATTCATTTTATTTCTGATAGACTTTTAGGTTACTTCGCCCTTTCCCATGTTGCTATAGACAGTCTTGTAAATTCTTCTTTAACATATGTACAAGAATTTCTCTAGGTATATTTATACCAAGGAGTGGAACTGCTAGGCTGTAGGGGATATTAATGTTCGACTTTATAAGACACTGCCATACCACCTCCCGTCCCCCACTGATAGTATGCAAGAGTTTCTACTAATGCACACGTGTGCTTACATCTGGTGTAATGAAAAGAATGATGCCCCCCACAAAGATACCTTCCATTCCTAACTTCCTAGCCCTATGGATGAAAACTCATCTGTAAATAAGATCTTTGAAGGTATTATTATAATAAGATGAGGTCAAACTCAATCAGGGTGGGCTTTAATCCAGTATGGCTGGAATCCTTATAAGCAGGGGAAATTTGGATAGAGCAGGAAGAAACAGGAGACAGGAAGGGAGAGAGACAGCTATGTGATGGGGCAGAGTTTGAGCTGTGGATAGCAGCAAATGACCATGAGAGCACCAGACTTCAGAGAAAGAATGATCCTGCTGACCCCCTGATTTTGGATTTCAAGCCTCCAAAACTGAGACAATAAATTTCTGTTGGTACTTTGTTACAGAAGCCTTGGCAAATTAAGACACCTGGTATTATCACTCTTCTTAAATTCTGCCAATCATGAGTATGAAATGGTATCTCATTGGGTCTTAATTTTCATTTCCTGATTAGTAATGAGGTTAATTCATTTGTATTTCTATGAAGTGCCTTTGTCCATTTTTCCCCCCTCTTGGGTTATCTTTTTCTTATTGATTTTAAATTCTTCATATATTGTTATCCAGTCACTCTTCAACACACTAAGGTAACTCTCTGCATCTATCATGCTAATGAAGCCTATTTTGGCAAAGGTATGAATGACCTCATCGTTATTAAATCCTTAAACATCTTCCTTGGTCTCTCTCTCCTATTTAATCTCTCCATAACATTTTTACCATTCCCTTTTGGTTCCTTGGTTTTTCCTGGCTTTAACTTGTAGCCACTTTTTCTGAATCGTCTTTTTTCCTCATATTCCTTGGAAGTTGGTATTACCTAGAGCTCTCTCATTAATCTTCCTCTTCATGTACTTTCCCTGGAACATCTTATTTCTGTAGTTATTCTATCACTTAACTACTGATGACTTTCCAAATCTGTATAGAACTGAGGTCCTGATTTTCATTTTCAATTTAATGCCAAACTAAACCCACTATGTGCTCCAAACACCTGCCATTCCAATTTCCTTACCTTGTTAGTGGTAGTACTAATTGCTAAAGTAAGAAAGTACAAAATCAGGAACTTACTACCTCATATTTTCCAGATTAAGCTATTAAGGAATACAACAATTATGTATTTGTGATATAAACCAGAGGGTAGAAGCTGGCATTCTATCTGTCCCAATGTTTTAAAAATCAGGAAACATGACAGGAAAAATCTAAATGTCTCCTTTTTCAGAAAAATTGGAAGATCTGGCAACTGTCTCATAATCCTTCCTAGCAAGAGTCAGTGTAGCTAAGGAGGTGAAGATTCCTTTCAATTAACCATAAGTGTGCCAGTTTGTCAGAACTCTCACTTTTCTCACTATCTTACTTCTGGTTTACTTCATTTATTTACATTACCCCCTTCATTGTTTTAGGCAGGCCTTTGCATTTGCAATTCTGGTATAACTACATATGTTATAGGAATTCAACGAAACAATTAAGACTTGAAGATTCTGAGAGAGAAAGAAATTACGTGTGAACTTAAGAGGGTGGATAGACAAATGTTGATAGTAGGGCATATCAGAAAGAAAAACAGCAAAAGCCAAGGTAATGCAATTGGGAAAGGACATGGTAAGTTTGGGAAGTAGACACCCAACTGTTTAATATAGAAATAGCTTTCAGCAATTATATACTCCAATGAGACATAAATGGCATAATATTTTGGAGTTAGATTTAAATACCACTTTCCACTACTTAGTCAAGTCCCACTGCTAATGAGTTAACATAACCTCAGTCATATTAAAATGTCTGAGTTTGTTTCCTCAGCTACTTAATAAGTAATTTAGACATTTAATAAACATTATATCACATATAGTAATATAATAACATAGCCAGTACTCAACAATTATTAATTTCTTCTGCAGCACCCAAATTTCATAGTAGAAGAAACTGGGCCAGAGAAAGGTGAGGTGACTCCTTTAAGTTCACATAGCTAATGTAGAGTCAGAACTCCACCCCCAGTTCTGTTTAGAGTTATGGTATGGTTGATTTTAAACCATACCATATCAAGTAGTATAACAAGAATAATCATATTCGGACAAAGGGGATCATTTTGTAGAAAAGTAAGAGGTAACAGCACCAGAATTTAAGTTTAAAAAGCACTAGTTTCTGAAAGGATCTTATATATATAAGATTTCTACTTATTTTTGGTATTTATATATACAAAAGCAGTTTTATTTTAAGAAGCTTTATACAGTAAGATAACATATTATAAAAAACATTAGGTTTCTTATAAGTTTAAGACCTTCTAAACTTGTAGCTTAAACACCAAGTTTAAGTAAAATGGCAACTTAGTAAAATGTTAAAAAATTCCAGGCTATAAAGATATGTTATTTAGGTGGCTGCCTCCAGACAAAACCTAACTCTTGTTCTCTGTAACAAAAAACAAACATACCAGCCTGCAACTACTTCTAAGTGAAGTCCAGTACGATTTTTCAGTATTCAACTTAAAAGATCTCTGGCCAGCAGACTAAAACGTTTGTTTTATAATTGCCTGCTGTACTATGACAGTTTGTTTCCAGATGGTGCCCTTCCTTCAACCTGCACACAATCTCTCCTTGTTCGTAGCTATTCAACCTCCTGCTGATCCTACCACCCCCACTCCTATTTAAGGATACAGAGAGGAAATCCTAAGGAGGAGATTTTCCCCCCAGTCTCCAGCAATTTTTTGGTGACGTAATATGTGGGCTGAACTTGAGTGTACTGAAAAAGAGGGAATCACTATTCCCGGGGAATTGTATATACAATCTGGGTCAGCTGCAGCTGGTTAACTGCATTTCTCCATGTGGCAGACTGAGCAAAGCCACAATGCTTTCTCTGCTGGATTAAAGACAGCCCTCAGACCAGAACTTCCACTATATTACTTAAAATTACATAGGTGGCTTGTCAAATTCAATTGATTGGTAGGGTAAGAAGAAAAAGAAGTTCATAATTACAGCCTGGATTCAACGGTCCAAAACAAAAATGCAGTTGTCATTAAGCCACAGATGAAAAAACTTCTCCATTGATTTTTAAAATCAAGAATAAAGGCAGCAAGTTTCTGGATTCGCTTTATCAACAGATACAAAAAGGTACTTAAATGTATTTTTATTTTTTTATTTAAAAAATACTGTGTATGTTAACATGAAGAATTCTTTTATATTTGTAGAAATACCAGAATCGCTTAATGTTTAGAGAACTTTGTAATATACTGCAATTTATATCATCTGATGCAGATTTTTTATTTTGGAGTTTTATTAAAACTGGTCATTTAAGTACTTCATGATAGCTAATGCTTCTATTACTTGAGGGTTCTTTAAGTGGTAGTGTACATAATTATAGATTGCTGCATAAATGTGGGGTTTCAGAGTGCTTTAGTGGTACTAAATTTTTTTAAACAGTAACAGATTAAGTGTATTTGATTTATAGCCCTTTAATTAAAAGCAAAGGGATACAAACTAAAGAAAATAGCTGTAAACATGATTAGCTTCTCTTCATGTAGGTACAGTATGTATGCTAAAGACTCAGATGTACTTTTGGATTTCTCAAAGTATACAGCTACAAAACCAACCACAAAGATATAAAAATAACTGAAAGGCTTTACACTACCACCTTAATTAGAGTAAAACCAAATATTATTAGGCAGAAAATTCTTCTAAAGATTTAAGATAAGCAACAATTCAAAATTTAAAATAATTTTCCAGGTTTCACATCTAACAGCAATTTAATTTGGGTAACAAATACAAAAATTGCTATAGCTGGAATTACTTGGAAAAGCAAACTTTAAAAAAGAAAAAAACAACTGAAACCTTCTTATAGATTAGGTTTAAGGAAAAAATATAAATGTGATGGTAGTAAATTAAAATCATTATAAGTAAAACGACTAGCTTCCAGTAGTAGCTTTACTGCCTAAAATCGGTTATGATTTGAGGATCCCTTGGCCTTTTGAAAATTAAAGATATTAATGGTAAGAAAAGCAAATAATGCTTAAGATTTTTCAACTTTGCTTTCACATTCTTTCCTCCAAAGATTCAAAACTTACTAAAGGGACTAAATACTGGGAGGATCTCTGTTAACCATATATTTTACAAAAAATCCTAACAAAATTTCCATGCAATGCCAGACCTGAAATACTGGCATCCTTGTTTTGTTGTTGTTTGCTATGTAAGGGGGAGGGCCTCGTTAAGCCTCAGTTCTTAATGAAGTCAGGCAAGCATTTAATCTGAAGCCCAAATCACAGAGGTAACTATTTATCCCCTCCTTAAATATCTCCAGAAGATGAAATTGTTCTCAAGTCTCTTCCCAGAACATATTTCACAATCTAGAAACTCTATCAGATACAACAGCAATGCTTCGTAAATTTAAGTACATTGCCTCATGCTGTTTTTAGTAAATGACATAGCCAGTTAAATGCCTCTATGAGTTTACCATCTGAAAGGAAGTAAATCCTGACTTTTATTTCTTCTCTACAGACAATGTAGCAACTATAAAGAGAAACAGTACCAATAAAATTGAGCCAATGCAAAGAAGACTTTTTTTTTTCCTCTAAAAACAACCAAGCTAAGACGTATATTTAAACTTAAGCATACTGTAACTAATTTAAAACATTCTCTTGGGACCTAGGAAAATTTTAACATATACAGAAAGGTTTTATGAGGTAACACAGATTTATGGATCTTTCACTTTTAAAACTAAACACATGGGAATATATTAAATAAGAGAATGTTTTTAGAAAATGTAACAGTAAATGCATTTTTAAAACCAGCTCTCTCCTTAAGGCCTGAATTAAAGATTTAAGAGATTCATGGTTTTTCAGTGAAAAGTAAATGATGTAACTCGTCTACTACTTAAGAAATGTGGCTCCTTGCTCTGCCTTAGGTGTCAATGAAGTCATTATTTTTGTAAGGCTAAGGGAATTGTATTTATTAATAAATAAGCAACTTTTAGTTGCCTCCTTTAAATATCATTTTAGACAGATTCTCTTAGGGTAGACAGTGATTTATCTTATTTAGTCTTATAGGAACCACAGGGAACCTTAGTAAGCCAAGGCAGAATATACAAAAGGAAGCTACTGCTATTGCAGTTTAGATTAGTATTTTGATATTTATGTTTGTCCATGACAACACCGACCAATGTCAAAATAACAGTCCTGGATAGACATAATCTTAGTTGCTCTATAAAAATCTGTCTGTTACTAATACAAGCTATTCAATCAATGCTGTTCATAAAATTCTATTTGTTTTGAAGTTTCATGGTATTTTCTGAATTTTCCTTGTTTTGGTAGCATACTTCAAAGTATATTACTTAAACAGAATAATTTCATGACCCAAGAATTTCCTTCCATTCTATTATTAAAGCGAAATGAGTGGAGTTTAGCGCTGGGTAAGTTAATTACGTAGAGAAATGCTGTTCATCTACCCAGGAAGCTGACTGCTTATGTTTTATTTTACTGTCCCTAACTTTTAAAATAAACCATAACAAAATTCCATGAATCCACAAATATAATAAGAAATCTCTTATCAGTTTTCAGTATAGGTAACTCTTGTATAAGTCCTCTCTCCCACCCCATTAAAAAATAGATAGATGACTCTTAAGGTCTAAATTTTCTACTGAAGGAACAGTATGAAAACAAAATACCAGACGATTTTGAAAACACTACTTCTTTGAAAATAAAAAAATGAGACATGGTTTTAGAAAATAGTAATTTTCATGGCTACAGTGGAAAAGTCCATATTTCATAGGAGGGCTCATAGTCACAAATTAAGATATGTAAAAATGAGTTAATTGACAGAAAAGTATGAAGGGAAAGGAATAAGAGCAGAGAAGCATGAGATGTAAAAATAATGGAAATTAATTCTAAAAAAAAATGATCCACAAATACTTTTGCATTATCAAGTAATGGGTCAATGTAAAGTAAAAGAAATCTGCAAAAGGAAGCAAAAAACAAGAAACACAAATTTAAGATTCCTCTGTAGTGACATGACTAAGGTAAAAATCGTAGGTCTAGAAAAGTTGGGAGTAGAGAATCTGAATCTCATTTGAGTGTTTTAGCTTTTTCAGGACTTTATTCATTTGCAAAATGGTACCACATTTACTACACAGTGCTGCTGTGAACACACAGTTAAAGTGTTAAGCACTACATAAATATAAAGGATTGTTGCAGTGTTGGGATAGAAATAGGCTAGAGTATGTTGCCATAAGATGTTGTGGTTAGTTAAGAATATAACTCTGGAATCTTCTACCAGGGTTCAAGTTCTGGCTCCATCTCTTTGAAGCTGTTTGACTCTGGGCAAGGTACTTAACTTCTGCATGCCAGTTTTCATCATCTGAAAATGGGGTTCATAACAGATAATTTACTTCATAGGGTTATAGAGAGAAATAAATAATTTAACACACGTAAAGAGCTTAAAACAGTACCTAGCGCTTAACATGCACCCAGTAAGTATTAACTTTTATTGTTAATAGCAAGCATAAAGAACAAGAGGCCTGGCTTCTCAAATCACAAAGCAAGAACATGGGTGGAAAACTGGATTGAAAAGCTCTTAGGGTAGCCACTATTAGCCTTCAAAAATAGCAAATAAGAATCAAGATTATAAGAGTGAGAAGGTGGGTCATCAGATAATAGCTTGCTAATGAACCTGATGAAGTGAACACAATTTACCTATTCTACTGTCACTACTTTTGGGAGATTAAGAAAAAGGAGGAAGCTGTGACTCCTGGAACTAGTTCAAGCGTTTCCTCAGAAGAAGTTGTATTATTAAAGGACAAGTATTTTCCATCTGCCACAGTAAGGTTGAAATATTTCAAGCACACATTTTAGAGAAACTAATGTGTGTCACTACTATAAACAGTGAACGAGGAGCCAAGGAACCTGTTATAGACCTGGCTCTGTTACTACCCTATTTGTGTGGCCTTGGCTGCTATGCTCATCAGTGCAAACAGGTCACTGAAGAGATGGTCTCCAAGGTACTTTCCAACTCTTAACATTCATCTTCAGTCGCAGATAGTTCTTCCCTTAGTAATTATAACACTTTACTAAAATCCAGTTTTGTAGAACATCTGTTACATACACCTACTGAATCATATATGAGCTTAGCGCGTGCATACACACACACACACAAAATTATGGTTTCAGGAAGCACAATTTTACCCACAATAATGACTGTGAACATTCTATCATTTTAATACCTATCAGCAATCCCAAAAGGAGATGCTATTACAAACAAAACAAAAACATGTGATGATAAATCCATCTGGTTTCAAATTTGTGTCCTTAATTTTATACTGAAAAAACAACCACCCCACAATATTACAGAGGACCAACTAATTGAAACTGCGTAGTATAAATATAAAACACTGACTAGTAAAAAGTTGCTTAGGCAAAATTTTTTATTTAGGCAAAATGTTTATTTAGGCAAAAATGTTTTAATTAATGCCTTTGAAATACTGTGTACCATTTTCACAGTTTCAAGATAATCAGTGAGCTCTTTAAAGATAAGATAAGGTATCTTAATAAAGTGACAAGAGCCCCAGCAGCACCTAGTGGAGTGCCTCTGCATCGTGAGATCTCACCAACATCTCCCAATAAGCTGGGGAACAAAAAGCATTACAATAAGGTGGTATTTGGAAAAGTTATTGTCTGATAACTTGTCCTTAGGCAAATGCCAAAGCATGATAATTTAATCTTGAGTTTAAGAAATTAAGAAAATTAATTCTGGCCCAGTTTATTAATACCAATAAATATTTTTCCCTTAGGTATTTTTTATATTACTGATTTTAAAAGTAGATTAATATTAACTCTTTTTACCTTTTCTCTTCATCGATTTGTTTTTCCAAAGACATATCTGTACAACCTTATTTCAAAATGAAGGCTTTTATCTGGATCCTAGGTGTGCTATTTTTCCTAATAATGACCACTGGACATTGCAGAGGAGCACAGCTCAAAGTAAAAAAAATAACCCAGAGGAGATACCCTCGTGCTGCAGATGGTAAAGAGGAAGCAAAGAAATGTGCATACACATTTCTGGTACCCGAACAAAAAATAACAGGGCCAATCTGTGTCAACACCAAAGGGCAAGATGCAGGCACCATTAAAGACATGATCACCAGGATGGATCTTGAAAACCTGAAGGACGTGCTCTCCAGGCAGAAGAGGGAGATAGATGTCCTGCAACTGGTGGTGGATGTGGATGGAAATATTGTCAATGAGGTAAAGCTACTGAGAAAAGAAAGCCGTAACATGAACTCTCGTGTCACTCAACTCTACATGCAACTATTGCATGAGATTATACGTAAAAGGGATAATTCACTTGAACTTTCCCAGTTGGAAAACAAAATCCTTAATGTCACCACAGAAATGTTGAAGATGGCAACAAGGTACAGGGAACTAGAGGCAAAATATTCTTCCTTGACTCATCTTGTCAATAACCAGTCTGTGATGATCACACTTTTGGAGGAACAATGCTTGAGGATATTTTCCCGACAAGACACCCATGTGGCTCCTCCTCTCGTCCAGGTGGTGCCACAACATATTCCTAACAGTCATCAGTACACTCCTGGCCTACTGGGAGGTAATGAGATACAGAGGGATCCAAGTTATCCCAGAGGTTTAATGCCACTACCTGATCTGGCAACTTCTCCCACCAAAAGCCCTTTCAAGATACCTCCAGTAACTTTCATCAATGAAGGTACGTTACCCCCTCCCCTTACTATTAAAAAATGGAAGTATGAAGTTAATATGTTTTGTGGTTTATGAAGAAAACATAATAAAGTCTGCTTTCATTTTTGTGAAATTATTATACAAGAACATTAAAATTTCTACTTGTTTTTTATTAATACCATCCAGAATTGAATTTAAATACCTCCTCTCCCAGCTCTAAAGTTCTAGTTATAAAAACTTAGCAGATTCTGTGAAAAAAGTAACACTGCCTGTAAAAATTCTTACAACCTTAAGTTACCACCAGTGAAAGAGGAGTGAGCCCATGATCCACTCCTAACCTATGGATTACTGCTCTATAACTGTCTATCTGCCTTCAGTTAGGCCTTCACCGCTGCTCAACAATCCTTTTATTTACTTCTTGCTAATCGCAGTATCCTTCTCCTCAAAAGAAACATCTGAAAATCTGTTTTCACTGTCCTTAAGCCCATCATTACACATTCTCCTTACCTCCACTTTCAGCAGATGAACTCCTCTACTACTGTAACTGAGGATTAAGTCTAATTAGGTCCTGGATTTCCTTCTTTCCTATCTCTAGAACATCTACACTAAACCTATGCCTTCTTGCCATCAGCCTTAAAAGGAAAAGGTATCTGTTTTAGTTTATGATAGGTTGACTTAACAATAAGAATGTATTGGCTCACAGTTTCAGAGGCTACAAGGCTTGTTTCCTACTGGAGTGGGTATCTTCTGGCTCACTGGCCATCTTTGGGGTTTCTTGGCTTCTCTGTCATGTGGCAATGCACACGGAGGTGCCTTCTCCTTTCTCTTTCAGGCTCCATTGAGTTCTGGCTGTTCCCCACGGCTTCTCTTTCCATGTCCAATTTCATTAGCATATAAGGGATTCAGCCATACTAGATTAAAACACTCACCCTCATTCAGTTTAGGCACACCTGAACTAATCATGTCTTCAAAGGTACTATTTACAAACAGGTTCACACCACAGGACCAGGAGTTGGGACCTGAACATGCCTTTTGTGGGGGATATTATTCCATCTTCAATAGTCTGCCCCCAGACCAAACCCATAACTGATTTTGGTGAGGCTTTGTACTTAGCATTGCTCTAAAATGGCTTAATGCTTTTGGGATGTTGTGATGGAATGAGTGTATTCTGTACGTGGGAAGAACATGTCTTTTGGGGTCCAGAGTACAGAATGTGGGGAGACTGAATGTCATCACAAAAGGCATGTTCAGGTCCCAGCCATGGTCCTATGGTGTGAACCCATTTGTAAACAGGCCCTTTGAAGACGTTACTGGTTAAGGTGTGTCCAAACTGAATGAGGGTGGGTGTTTTAGTCTAATATGGCTGAAGTCGTTATATGCAAAGGAAACTGGACAGAGAAACACAAGCCATGTGGAGCAGCTCAAAACTGGAAGTCAATGGAACATGGAAGAGAAAGGAGAAGGCCCCACCACGTGCACTGCCATGTGACAGAAATGCCAAGGAACCCCAAAGACTGCTGGCCATTCAGAAGATACTAACCCTGGAAGAAAGCACACCTTCCAGCCTCTGAAACCATGAGCCAATAAATTCCTGTTGTTAAGCCATTGTACGGTATTTGTTTTAGTAGCCAGAAACGAAATCAGTATCCCTCCATTTTCCAAGGCTAAACAAACTACAACTTGTTCCTTAAACAAAAAAAAAGTATAAATGTTTTCTCTATCATTAAAAGCAAAGAAACAAATAAAAACTCTACCTTGATCCTAATAGACCCTACTTTTATTTCTTAAATTTCATTACTTCCTTCCTTCAGTCATTCAATATCAGTCACTAATCTAGGTACCCAGAATACAAAAATGACTCAACATTTTTTGTTTCAGTTTAGTATGCTCGCTGCTATTTTTCTGAATATTTTATCCTTGATACATCCGTTTTCTCATAAGCCATTCTCCTGAATCCTTTACAAACTGATATGCTTCCTTAGACTGGACGGGAAAAACCCAAACAAAGACTAGAAAGAAATACATCACGACATGACTGTTTTTTCTGCAGCATCAGACACCAATGACCATTCACATCTCTGCTTTCCTGGACTTCTACATTACAATAATCAGACTCTTCCTATTTCTCTAGGTATCTTTTCCTTTCTCCTATGTCTTCAAAAGGCTTTCTTCAACCTATTCTATTTTAGAAGTTTCATATTCCTTAAAGGCTTCAAATATCTCCACAGCTCAGATGACTCCTGAGTAGAACTCTCCCTCCTAATTCTAAACCAAAGCTGGATGTTTGCATCTGAATATTTTACCATTACCTTATATGCTGCTGTTTCCTTCACTGAAATGCCTTCTTTCCACTTACTCTGTCTACCTAGCATTTTAGACTCAAACAATACCTTTAATGTATGCCTTCCGAGATTTGAGCAAACACACCTAGAGGGTTTCCCCAAACTGCTGACTATACCTTGAACGTGTTTCCCATATAATAGTATGCCTAAGTTTTTTGTAGTCCATCTGTCTCCTGTTAGACTGAACACTTCTGGAGGACAGTGAACTGTCTTTTCGTTTTTCTATCCAGGCAGTATTGGGTTGGGTATACTGTGCTCAGCATACTGAGGAATGAGGATGAATGAACTACTATCTAAACCTTAAAACAATAGTTTTCCAAAACAGCATTCTCCTTCTATTTTAAAAAAATACTTATTTTTTTTCTTTCTTGTCTTTATTTTTAAATATTACATTAAAAAAATATGAGGTCCCCATATACTCCCCACCCCCTCACCCCAATTTATTTTTAAAAGATACTTAGATTACATAAAATGTTACTTAAAAAAAAATAAGGGATTCCCATATGCCCCACTCCCCACACCTCCCACTTTTCCCCACATTGACAACTTCTTTCATTAGTGTGGTACATTCACTGCAATTGATGAACACATTTTCAAGCACTGCCACTAAGCATTCTCCTTTTAGAAATAATTATGTTACAAAGTAATATGTATTTATTGAATAAAATCTAGGAAACACCAATAAACTTTTTTAAAAGACTCAGTGAATATCTGAACACTCAGAAATTAACATTTTGGTAAAAGCTTCATGTCATTCATTCTCTCATAAAAATGGTAGTCAACATTCTTACAAATTTTCTTTAAGTTTATCTATGATTATGTACTTAGGATGGATTTCCATAAGTGAAACAGGTGAATCAAAGAGTTAATATTCCCTTTTGATTTCTCTATTTTGATTTATGGTACCTCTCATGCCCTTATTGGCTTGGCTTATCTTTGGCACTTCCTTCTCAATCCATACCTCTAGTAAAACGAGTTTTATTCATTTTCCTTTTTAGGCTCTCATAGATTTTCCCCTCATTTCTATTCAGAGCCAGAACTCTTAGATCTAAATGGTTTGTTGCAGCAGAGGATAGACTTCCTAGGTTATTAGCTGTGTGACCTTAGAAAAATTACTCTGTGCCTTGGTTTTCTCATCTATAAAATGAGGGGAAAAATTAGTACCTACAAGGTTAGCACTCAAATGTTAATTCTTACTAAGACTTACTTAGTAAGGCTTTTAAGTAAAAGCCTGCCAAATGGTCTAACTGTAATTTTTGTCACCATCCAAATATAGTCTACATTGCCAACATTCTCCTTAACTACCACTTTGACCATATCACACTTCTGCTCAGCAGTTCCCCAATATAAACATACATATACAATATTTCTTAAATTCTGTTGAATTATCGGTTATTTTTACATGTACATATAGCATTTTTACACACATCTAAATAAAATTCCTTCCAACTAGATTATAAACCCCTGGTAGACAGCTATCATATCTGATTTGCACATGCTAAATAAATGTTAACTGGTTTAATATTACATTTTTATGATGAAGTTTCTTAAAATTGTCACTCTAAAGACCTTCATGAAAGTACTTTGATAGATTACATGGTCATGGACTCATCTGATATTGTTCACAGTAGGAACAAGTCAGAGTACCATTAAATTAGGTAAATTATTACCATTATTAATATCCTCACATCCTTTGACTTCCAAAGGAAAGATGGTACAAAATCATCTATTGGGTATAGAAAGAAACTATTAAACATTAGATTTATTTTTTACATCCTTAAAAAAAAATCTGTTTTTGTATAAGTTTTTGTTGAAGGAAATGTGTATAATTTATCAGTGTAGTAGTCTATATATAAAATTTATAAGGAAGCATAAGTAGCATAAATGTTGGACTCTAATCCAAGGACATAATTGGTTGCATCATAAGAACGTTCATTCGTACACTAAGAACACAGAAATAAGAAACAGAAAACTTGGCTCTACCATTATCTTTGTATATGATCTTGGAGAAGTCAGTTTGCCTTGTCTCTCTGTTTTCTCATTTTCAAAATGACAGGCCTGGCTGGAATGGATGATTTCAATATCTCTTTCTGGCTCTAATATTCTATGATTCTTACCAAGTAAAAATTACTACAAGAAATAATGAACAGACTTTGTTCTTTTCTTTACAGAATATGTTAAAATCTTTACTCACATTATTTTTCTCTTTGGGAAAAATGTCTAAAGCTGTTTGGGTTACCAGCTCAAAAGGGCAAAGATGGATCGCTACACTGGTACCTGGTAGAGTATGCTTCTGGCACCAAGAAATCCATATTACTGTAGTCTACATGTGGGTATAGGGCCATTAAAAAGTCCCTAAATGCATAATGTGGAAATACACAATTTGTATCATTTGAACAGCTGCTTAAATGACAGGCAATTATATGTTTTCTTTAAAAATAGTTACAAGAAGAATGCGCTTCAACAGAACAAGAATGAACTTACAGCAAATAACAAAATAAGTTTGTTAGTTTAAAGCAAATTATCTCAGGAAACACTCTTAAAACCTTAAAAAAAAATGTTTGAAAATGTGCACACCTGGTAAGAATGTGCTTCAACAGAACAAAAATGAACTTACAGCAAATAACAAAATAAGTCTGTTACTTTAAAACAAATTATCTCAGGAAACATTGCCTTCTTAAAAACACTAAAAACAAAATGTTAGAAAATGTGCACACCTGGCAATCTGCCATCAATAAAATTTTTAACTGTTAATGTTATTCACTGGCTGCATTTTTCAGATATTCTTTCATAAAAGGAAACATTACTCCTTTAAATTTGGTATATTTATAAAAATAAGTTCATTACTTGAGCTGAATGGAATTGAAAGTTTCTTCCAAGTATGTTAGAGCACAGATCTGAATATGAGGAAACCTGGATTCTGGCAACGCTTTTCTGAGGCCCAACTGCCTCTTTTGTAAAAGAGATTGCTATGATTATAAGATAAGGTGACACATGTAAAAGTGTATGATCTGGTATGGTATGGTAATTACAACATTTGTGTCCTTCCTTGTATGTGCCCTGCCTTGCCAAAACAGATGTAGAATATGGGACATAAAAAGTAAGCTTAAAAAGTTAAAAAAACAAAACAACCAAAAAACCCATAGTCATTAGAAACTAAAAATGCTTTTTAGTGTGTAAACTTGTTTTAAAACACCAAATATTTACATTTTTGAAATTATATTTCCTATGAGCAAATTTTTTAGATGCAGTGATTTCAGTGGAATACTTTTAAATTACAGAGAATGAACTCCCTCTATGGAACAAATGATATTTTCAAATAATCCGTCAACATTCAAAACTATGTTTCAGCATATTTGAAAGCAATTCAAATAAGCTAATGAAAGCTCAACTTTTGAATATATAAATACAAAATGTAAACTGCCAAAACTATGTTCAAACAAGTGTACAAAACACATTTATAAAAGTGACATTCATGGCATATGCAAATTTCTGAAATAAAAGAATTACGTGTACTGTAACAAAAATTCTTCTTCATATGTGTCTTAACTACCATACTAATAGGTTTAGATTAATAGCAATGCTCCTCGAATATCCTATCTCTGGCGGTTTGACGTTTTCATGGGCCTCAGAAAATCTTATTAAAGCCAAAGTTAACCTATTTGTGTGCATGTAAACTTACTGCAGATAGGACCTTTTGATTTAGTTAAGGGACATTCCTTTTGACTAGATCACTTCAATAGGGCATGGCCCAGGGTGGGTCTTAAAACTCTTACTGGAATCATTCATAAAAGGAGGGAAAAATGCTGCGGACACAGAAAGAAGGCTGCAGCCACAGACAGAAGCCCCCAGAAGTTACAATCAACAAATTCGGGAGAGAGAAAAGCCACAGATGGGAGCAGCCTGACGACGAAGACAACAAGGCCCAGAGGAGAGGTAGAAACGAGCAGATGCCGCCATGTTTCTGAATGCCCACAGCTGCATCTCTGATGATCCCTTGATTTGGATGCCTTCATGGCCTCAGAACTGTAAGCTTTTAACCTAATAAAATTCCCATTGTATAGAAAGCCAACCCATGTCTGGTATATTGCACCCAACAGCTTTTAGCAAGCTGAAACACGATCCTTCCTTGACTACCTTAGGAAACTATCTGCCTAACCATAATGACTGTACTTTCAAACCAAGGCATTCAGGGCTCCAACTCTACATTTACATATTAAGTATGCTAAACCCATAACTCCTTAAAACATTCTCTTCTGTTTCTATGCCCCTGCATAGGCTACCCATGTAGCCTTGAACAAACTCCCTACTCTCAATAGCCTAACTCCTACTCAACTTTCAAAACTCAGTTCATCAATTGTAGCAAATGTACCACACTATTGAAAGATGTTATTAATGTGGAACAGAGTGGGAGGGACGTGAGTGGGGCATACAGGAACCCCCTATATTTTTTATGTAACATTTATGTAATCTAAAGCTTCTTTAAAAAAAAAAATAACAACAAGAAACTCAGTTCAGATGTTTGTAGAATCTGATTAGCCCTATCTTTCCTGCAAATCTTGGCTATTTCTTCTATGTGTTCCCAAGTGCCCTGTATAACTCCTCCATTAAAGTACTTATAATATTAGGGTGCAGTGATCTCTTTGGATGCCATTCCCTCTACCTCCCATTTGACCGTTAGGTTGACTGTCTAACCCTTGAGCCTAAAATGTTTTCTAGCTTATAGTAAATACAGGAAAGACATTTCTTGAAAGAATTATGTAGAATGGAGGAAATTCTGGAAGCTACTGTGGCTACCATGAATCATTCTGTCCAGCAAATATCTGAGTGTCCATGTAGGCTCAAACTAGGGACATACAACCAAGATACTACCTTTGTATGTAGGGACATACAACCAAGATACTACCCTTGCCATGGCGACTCCTGAAAGTAAACAAATGAATCTAAGTATGGACCTGGGAGTCATACTTCACTTTTCATTTCATCTCACTCCCACATATGAAGTTAAATTTCTACAAAATTCACTCTATCTGAAATACAGCCTCTCTATTCTTTTCTGACTGGGTTATAATGCATGTTTCTGTAATATAAAGTAGTTCATATATAATTGGGAATGATATAAGTAATGCAAAGAGTTCATATTGGCTCATATGAGATTTTTCCAAGCATATTAATGTTTTGTGCCACAAGTAACAGCAGCTAAACACAACATATGATAATAGATAAAAGCAGCTGTTATTTTCAGTGCCTGATTTTGCAAAACATGAGGTTTTTCAGGAACATTTTATTTCACTACAGTAGAAATGGCTATACATTTATCTTTGATAAACCATATTAAATTTATTAACTAAATATGTATACATTCTCAAGCTACTACTATGTGTCAAGAGCAGCAATGACAGAAAAAATAAGGTAACTAACAGTTACTAATGATGACAACCTAATAAATATTGTGCTTAGGCCTCTAAAAACTTTGTCATTTAAATCTGATAACAGAAAGTAGACAATATAAAAATGATAATTTACACTGGATTTAAGTGAAATGTGATTTATTAGTATTTTATGGCCAGTCTGATAAATTAAGAATCTATTTATGGATTTCTACAGACTAACCAATATCCTCTTGAACATGGTATAAAATTTTAGCAAACTGAATCCAGCAGTATGTAAAAAGGATAATATACCATGACCAAGTTGGCTTTTAATACAATCAATTTAAGTCACCATATTAACAAAAGAAAAAAGATAAAGCATGTGGTCCTATCAGCACACACAGCAAAAGCTTTTGACAAAATCCAAAATCCATTCACGCTAAAATTTCCCAGCAAGCTAGAATTACAAAGGAACTTCCTCCATCTTATGATGGGCATTTATGAAAAACCAGAGCTAACATATTGAATGATTAAAGACTGAATGCTTTCCCCTTAAGATCAGGAACAATGCAAGGATGTCTGCTTACACCAGTTCAGTTCAAATGAACTGGATTCCAGACAGCACAGTAAGGCAAGAAAAAGGAATGAAAGGTATTAAGACTAGGAAAAAAAAAAAAGGTAAAACTGTCTTCTTTCCAGATGATATACATGACTATGTCGAAAATCATTAAAACTTTACAAAGTAGTTATTATAACTGCTAAGTGAGTTTAGCAAGACTGCAGGATACAAGGTAAATACACAAATATCTGTAATATCTCTATATACTAGCAAAGACCAATCAGGTACTAAAATTTAAAAAACCCCAATTATAATAGTATCAAAAAAGACGTGATAAAGACCTAAATAGATGGAGAGATATACCATGTTCGTGGATATGATGGTTTGAAGCTGTATGTACCCCTGAAAACATGTACTTAGATCTAATCCATCCCTGTGGGTGCAAACTCATTCTAAGTAGAATCTTTTGATAAAGTTACTTCAGTGAAGAAGGTGTGGCCCACATCAATCAGGAAGGGTCTTAATCCTACTACTGGAGTCCTTTATAAACTGAAGTGAAATTCAGACAGAAGGAAAGAAAGCTACAGAAGCAAGAAGTGGAAATTCAACAGAGCCTGGAAGAGAATGAAGAGGCCAGGAGATGTTGCCATGTGCCTTGCCATGTGCCATGCTAAGGATCAAGGATCACAGTGAGCCAGCCCCACAACACCAGTCTTTGGAAAGAAAGCATCACCTTGATGATGCTTTGATTGGGACTTTCCTTTAGCCTCAAAACTGTGAATGAATAAATTTCCATTGTTTAACCTGACCTATTTAATGGTATTTGCTTGAGCAGCCCAGGAAATGAAAGCAGTGGGTCAGAAGACACACATTAAGGTGTTTATTCTCCCCAAATTGATCTATGGATTCAATGCAATTCCAAACAAAATCGGAGAGGCACACTTTTTTTTTTTTGGTAGAACTTTCCAAGCTGATTATTAAATTTATATGGCAATGCAAAGGACTGAGAGTAACCAAAATAATTTTGAAAATGAACAGTTATATTGGACTGGCACAACCTGATTTCTCAACTTCTAAAGATACAGTAATAAAGATAGTGTGGTACTAGCATAGAGACAGACAGATTAATGGAATAGAACAGTAAGTCCAAAAACGAACTCACACACACATATAATTCATTTTCAACAAAGGTACAAAATCCATTCAAGGGGGAAAGAATAATTTGTTTTCAATAAATGATGCTGAAAATAATGGAGTCACATGCAATAAAATGAACCTTTACCCTTATCTCACACTATACAAAAATTAACTTAGAATGGATCAAGACTTGAATGAAAAAGTTAAAAATATAAAACATTTAGAAGAAAACATTAGCAGAAATCTTAGCGACCTTGGGTTTGGCAACAATCTTAAATAGCATACAAAAAACAGATATTAAAAGAAAAAATAACAACTCCATTATGAAAATGAAAAGACAAGCCACTCTAGCAAGACACTTAAAGTTAAGGTACTTTTATCTAGACTATATCAAGAACTCTTACAACTCAATTATAAGAAAAACAGCCTAATTTCTTTTAAAAAGGGGGATAAAATATTTGAAAAGACACTTCAAAGAAGATATATTGGCATCAAGTAACTACATAAAAGATGTTCAACAGCAGTTAATTGTAGTGGGCTGAATAATGACATCCCAAAAGACATGTCCATGCCCCAGAATCTGTGAACATGATCTTGTTTGGAAAGGATCTTTGCAGATATAATTTAAGTTGAAGATCCTGAGATGAGATCATATTGAATTATTCAGGTGGCCCCTAAATCCAGTGGCAAGTGTCCTTATTAGAGACAAAAGAAGAAAAGACACACAGAAGAGAAACACATGTGAAGGTGGAGGCAGAGATTGGAGTTAGGCAGCTAGAAGCCAAGGAATGCCTGGAGCCACCAGAAACTGGAAGAAGCAAGAAAGAATTCTCCCACAGACCCTTCCGAGGAAGCGCAGTCCTATTAACACCGTCATTTCAGATCTCTGGCTCGCAGAACTGTGAAAGAACAAATTTCTGTTGTTTTAAACCACTGCGTTTGCAGTAATTTGTTAGAGCAGTCCTAGATACTAATGCAGCAGTCTTCAGGGAAATTAAAATCATAATGAGTTACTCCTATATACTCAAACAAGACAGATTAAAAAAAAAAAAAGAGTATATCCTGTGATTTTATTCATATAAAATTCCAGAGAATGCAAACGGATCTACAGCGACATAATGCAGATCAGTGGTTGTCTGGACATGGGGGTGGGTGATTGGGAAGGATTACAAAGAAGAATAAGGAAACTTGCGGTGCTGATCAACATGTTCATTATCTTGACTGTAGTGACACTTTCATAGATGCATCCGACAAAACTCATCAATTGTTCACTTTAAATATATATAGTTTATTAAACATCAATTATACCTCTATAAATCGGGGGAAAATCCACATGTAAAAAGCAGAAAAATAAATACAAAAGAACCTATTTATCTTACCAAATTCATAGGTACTCAAGGCCTGATTATCTGGTCCATCTTTTCAATTCAAATTTACCTTCCTTCTCAACAGCAACTTCTGCCTCAACAATCTGGCTGGCTTCCTCACGCTCTCTGCCTTTGATCTTACTGCACTGCCTTCCTACATCGACACAAATTTCTCACGGTTAAGATACTGGTGACATGGTGTCAGAAAACAAAACAAAAATCGTGTCTGACCTCAAGGCAATCTAGAAGAGCTCAAAGTCTCCAAGAACCCCTTCTAATGATATAGTTCTGTAACGAAATGAATTCTGACTATTGACAGTAAGGACCCCAAAGGGACCCTGTATATTCTTGGCACAGTACAGATAATATATTTCTCAAAATTTCAACAATCCCATTATTATTAGAGATTTTCTCCTAAGAATTTAACTTGAATACACTCTCTATTGTTACATACTTTCTAAAAATTATACATGTCAAGATTTTAGAATTTCTAGTAAAATATAAAATCTGACAACTGGAATTTCCACACTTTAAAAAACAGATCTCTAGGATAATTCCTATTTCTGAATCACTTAATATTTTTTGTACTGATTTTAAAAATGGCTCAAAACACTAGAAATGGGTGATACTGAGAAATGTTCAGTAAAACTAGAAGCTAATCTTTCTTTACACCCAAAAATGTAGAAATCACAAGTTCAAGAGTCACATACTATACAAATTGCTTACCAAAATATTCTGGAAGAACTTATTAGTGGGTTAAAAAAATAGAGAATATATAAAACTATGAAATAACATGGGGGCAAATGTAGCATAGCAGCTCAGGTCATGGGCCCCAGGGATTAGAAAGAACAGGGTTTAAATCTAGAGTTTACTACTTTCTAAGATACATGGCTTTGGACTAGTTAGTGAACCATTCCATCCAACTGGGAAGCATCACAGGGTCATTATGCAGAATAAATAAGGAAATTATTACTGATAACAAATGTTCCATACCAATGCAAAGTGTTGGTGGGAATCCTGTATTTTATGCATAATTGTCCTGCAAACCCACAACCTCTCTAATTAAAGAAAATCTAATTTTCTATGTTTGTTATGATTTTAACAATATAAAAATGCACATACATGGACAAAGAATTAAAAGGACAGTGGAAAGTGAAACAAGTTAATATTCAATTTAATTTCTATAGTGTTGTTTAAACAATAAACAAAAACGGCAAACTGTTAAGAAAGATAAAAAGGTAAGAATCTTGATTAAAAACTGTTTTAATATTGCTCTTCTTATATTGTTTCCTTGTTATCAATGATATTTAAACTACAGGACCATTCAAAGACTGTCAACAAGCCAAAGAAGCTGGGTATTCAGTCAGTGGGATTTATATGATCAAACCTGAAAACAGCAATGGACCAATTCAGCTATGGTGTGAGAACAGTTTGGACCCTGGGGGTTGGACTGTTATTCAGAAAAGAGCAGACGGTTCTGTCAACTTCTTCAGAAATTGGGAAAATTATAAGGTAAATCAGAGATTCAGAGCTGGGGAGGTAGAACAAAGCAGCTCTCACAATAGCGGTCATTCTGTGCAATGAACAAGATACAGAGTTTAAAAAAAAACACACAAAAAACTATCCATATATTTTTCCTTATCTATATTTGCCAAAAAATATGATTTTCACCTCTGGTTTTAAAGTCGAAATTTAAATTTAAAAAGGAAAATGAAGAAGTAATTTAAAATGCTCCCTTTCAATTTGAATCACTAATACATGTATCTTGCAAAGACTACAACTGCTTTTTTATGACCATATTTGTACTCACCATCAAGTATATTTAAGTAATAATATAAAGTATAGGCCTTCAAAAAAATGACTCCTTTCTTTACTAGCTCTGATAATCATGCCACTTTTAAGTTTATGACTAGGCACTGGTGCTGAAATTTTACTGGCAGCTAAAAATGGGACATTAGTATGTCCTTATCAGAATTGTATAACTTTCTAATTAAAAGTCACTAGCACAAATGAAAGTAGGGAAAAACACTCCAACAGAGCCTTTTGACATTTGAGAGAATGTTAAGGTCTGGTTTACCAAATTTTATATTTTGCTATATACCTGCACTGTCATTTACTTATTGAAATATTTATTTTTTCAAATATTAATTTTTCCAAGGAGAAATTTGAAAATTACTATTTTATCTTTTTATATTTACTATTTTTTACTTCTAATAGAGTTAAAGAAGAGAAACTGTCAAAAAATATTGTTTTTGAATGAGTATCATTTTTGTTTGACATAGTAGGGACCATAACCACATACTTTTAGACAAAAAATTTTGGCTCTCTGTATGAAAGACAGGAACTCTTTTTAAGGATTAATGTTTTTAGTAGCTTTGAGTGAATTTCATTCTATTTTGCCTTTATTTTATTTGTAGGTTTTGAAGTTAATTGCAGAAATAATTAATATTAACAATCAAGAGAATTAATAATTCTCTTGACATAACAACAGAAAACAAAATGGTCCATCAACTAAAATGGAATGGAATGAAATGGCCAATATATTTATTTGCTGTCAAATGTTTAAAATTTATCTATAAAATATTTAATACAGCTATATTTATTTACATACCCATGCTCTTTGTTTATTAATAGAAAGGGTTTGGAAACATTGATGGAGAATACTGGCTTGGACTGGAAAATATCTATCTGCTTAGCAATCAAGATAATTATAAGTTGCTAATTGAATTAGAAGATTGGAGTGATAAAAAAGTCTATGCAGAATATAGCAGCTTTCGTCTGGAACCTGAAAGTGAATTCTATAGACTGCGCCTGGGAACTTACCAGGGGAATGCAGGGGATTCTATGATGTGGCATAATGGTAAACAATTCACAACGCTGGACAGAGATAAAGATATGTATACAGGTAAGTGAGAAAAAACTGATGGATGCTCTTTGTAGAATCGTCACTTATTATTAAAGTATGTGCTACTAATAAATCTTTTTACAAAGGCCAGGACCCAGGCAAAGGGAATTTAACCAGTTAAAAAGAATAGCTTTTAGGATCTTTTCCATAATGTAATCCTACAGTAAGAAATCTGTCAAGAACAAGGTTCTGTTGTTCAAACTTGGGAGAAAAAAACAAAACAAAAACAAAGGACACATATATCTAGAAATAGAACACTGAACAGCCTAAAATTCATAACAAATACTAATTGGATACCTTTCATGTACCAGGCACTGTTGAAGATTCTGGGGATAGCTAACAGCAGTGAACAAAGTTCCTGCCTTTTTAGAGCTTACTACTCTAAGTGGAGGGTATAAAATGATTTGTCAGGTGGTAGTAAGTACTCCAAGAGCAATGAAATGAATAAAGGAATAAGAAATGATGAGTGATGGGGTGGATAGGGTGGGTGCTGAGGTGGCAAGGACAGGCTATTATGAGAAGGTAACATTTGAATAAAGAACTGAAGGGAGTGAGAGAGCAAGCCACTTGGATATATATAGGGTAAGAGCATTTCTTGGTAGAAGGAAATGACCGAGTATGGGGTATAGGAACAGCAAAAAAAAAAGCTTGATTTAATTAGGCTTTTTTTCATTAGAAAAGATCAATTAGGCCATCCACATAATACAATTTTTAATGTAATTTTCATTTACTTTTGTTTTTTTTCCTCCCAGGTTTCTGGCCCTTATAAAGAGATACCTCCCCCACAATGATTTATTTTTCTGTTCAGTAGTATCTTGATAAGATGCACATAGGTCTGTATTTTAACTTATTTCATAATGGCAAAAGAGGAAAAGAAGAAGTCATATACAACATATGCATTATTTACAAAAGTCCAGTTGACTACTGGTAGTACTATTTTATTTTCTATTAATTTTTATTATCTTATTTTGAAAATTCAATTTTCCTCAAACTTTACCGTCTTCCTTAGCAACTCCGTATCTTTCCATCAAATCCTTTCCACATAAAATACTACTTGCATTTTATTTACTCTGCAATTAGAAAATTAAATCCATGTTTTAAAAAGTTTGTATTGGGGAAGTATACTGCAACAAGGACCAGATCAATGTGACAGAGGTTCCAGCCAGGACGCTAAGAGCCTCACAAACGAAACTTTCTCAGAGACAGTTCTCCAAACTTTGCTGGCAGCCCCCTTTCTTTTCTCAGACTCTACTGCTCCCCTGAAAACATTTAACTTTCCATCCATTTCAAGAGTGCTTTTGTTTCCCCCATGGAGCATTATTATAATAGCTGCTTAAAATGTCTTTGTCCAATTACTGACATCTGGAACATTTAGGGGTTGTAGTCTATGAAAAGCAAAATTCTGAGATGAACCTTAGCAAGCATAATGTCTAATATACTCTTAGAATGACAACCTGTAGAAGGAAGCAGAAGCATGTGGTAGAGAAAATCACTCTGCACTGCAGACCCAACAACAGCCGTGGCCAACTCTATATGAAACTTTGGCACTAGAATGGTCCTTCAGAGATTCAACCCTTTTACTTCTACTTCAACACGTCACTGGATATCAGCTGATCTGGTGAGAGGTGTGACCTCTGGGAAAGGTGTGCCTTTCTCAGCTCAACTGAAAGGCAGTTCTGTTGCTGAAGCAAGCTCTGGGAGGGTTGACTGTTGAAAGGTCCTGTTTAATGTATTCTAATATGAATTTTGGATTTAATATGAATACTTCAACCTTGATCTTCTTTTACAAAATAATTTTGGCTATCAAGGTTCTTTACATTTCCATAGCGTTGCAAAATCATCTTAATATCTACAGAAAAGTTTTATGAGCTTTTGATACGGAATGTGTTGAAACTTCAGATCATTTGGAGGGAGGAATGGAATCCAAACAATTTAGTATGATATATGAGAATTTTATTTCCGCACTTATGTCTTTAATTTTCTGTGATGTTTAATATTTTTCAGAGTACAGGATTCACATATTTTGATTTATTTATTCCTATGATTTTGTATATTTGTTACTAATGTAAATGGCATTTTTATTCCAACATCTAATTGAACAAATTCTGCTAGTATACAGTAATTGCTTTGTATATTGCCATCGTTTTGTATATTGATGTGGCATCCTGAAGTCTTACTTAACTCACTTATTGTACATTATACTCGCTTTTGTACATTTCATTAAGTATTATGTTAGTTATACGTATATTGTAGATGCCCTTTATCATGTAAATGAAGCCATCTGGGCCTAGAATTTTTATTTTTGTTTTTGTTTTGTGGGAAGGTTTTAAACTACAATTCAATTTCTTTAATAACTATAGGGCTATACAGGTTAAAAAGGACATAAAATAAAAAAATAAAAAGTCCGTATTGGGGAGTGGTCTTGGCTCAAATTGGTTGAGCTCCTGCTTCCCACATGGAAGGTCCTGGGTTCAGTTCCCAGTGCCTGCTTAAAAAAAAAAAAAAACAACAAACAAAAAAAACAACAACAAATGAAAAAACTAACTGAGGGAAGCCAATGTGGCTCAGTTGTTGAGTGCCGGCTTCCCACACACAAGGTCCTGGGTTCAATTCCTGGACCCTGGTACCTCAAAAAAAAAAAAAAAAAAAAAAAAAGTGCACATTAAGCAAGCAAAGGGCAAGATTAAAAAAAAAACAAAACAGCATTTCAAAGTGGTCTTTCAAGTAGTTGAAACTTCAACAGCAACAACAGAATAAACAAAGAAATTACCAAGAGAAGCTCTGATTAGATTATACAGAATAAGTTTTTGATGGTGGCAGAACACCACACTTAAAAGAAACTTACACATTGATATCTTTTTTTTTTATCCTCAAAGGAAACTGCGCCCACTTTCATAAAGGAGGCTGGTGGTACAATGCCTGTGCACATTCGAACCTAAATGGAGTATGGTACAGAGGAGGCCATTACAGAAGCAAGCACCAAGATGGAATTTTTTGGGCTGAATACAGAGGTGGATCATATTCCTTGAGGGCAGTTCAGATGATGATCAAGCCTATTGACTGAAGTCAGAGAATCTCCAAATTAAATGACATAGGACTCTGTATTTTCCTGTTTCTAAAAATGTAAATTTTACATGTACATTATTTTGTACAATTTACTTCTACAGATATAGTTTTAAAAATGAATTTTACTGTAACTATAAAAGGGGGTCTATGAAGTTTCATCTTCCTTCAATATTTAGATTATTTGTATTAACATCCTAGTTATTTTTAAAATTATATAGACTAAATAAAGGCAAAGTTTGTTTTCTAAAATGTAAATATTTGTTACAATGTAAAACAAACCTTAGCCTTATTTTAAATCAAAATTGAATACATGTTCAAGATACTTAACAATTTATTTAAAAACTTTGTAAGATTGCTCTAATTTCCCATGGAAAAATAATTTTAAAATTTCAACCAAGTAATGCATTTTATTTATAAAATCAGACAGGAAATTAGATATCAATCTCTAATTTACCTACAGAAAATGTTGTGCTGAATAAAAATTATTTCAAATAGAATTTGCACCTTTCACATGACGTTGTTAAATGTGAATAGGAAATATATTCTATGTTGATTTTGCCAAGAGTTAATAAGTAACTCAAAGTATTAACCATATCATTTTTAAAAATTACAAAAATACAAAAATAATGCATACATTATTTAAAATGTATACTTATAAAAACAGGAATAGACATGATTATCTTCATTTGGTATGCTGAACACCAAAATTTCCTGCAATGCTTTTCATGTAAGTCATAAAATTGGCAAAATACTGATATTACAAAAAAAAGGAGAATATTTATAGAGTCAATGATTTTACCTATCTGAATTATAATTTGAAGCTTGTATTTATTAATACTTTTCCCCCCTAATTTACTGGTCTTTATTATCTGAAAGAAAAAAAAACACCTCTAGTCTAGTCAAGATAGAAACCTTCAACAACTTTATAAGAATTACCACATACTCAGAGATGGGACTAAAAACAACTTCAGGAATTGTCAGATGTTTCCCCAACCTGGGATTCAGCAGTTTAAGAACATAATCCACGGCAGTTTGACCAGTCTAAACTGCTAATTCCATTTTACAGTGTATGTGATTAATGCTTTGCCTCAAATTGTCTTTGACTCATTTTTGCAATCAACAACTTTCTTGGAACCATCTATAACAATTACCTTCCAGCAACACAGTCATTTCTTAATTCATATATGAATTCACTTATTAAGCTAAAAAAGTTTGGTGACATCTCCTGGGACTTTCGCTCAAGCAAAAAGAAAAGCTAATGAGATGAAGAGTGTGAGGCAAACTGTCTATAAGAGTGGTTTGAGATGAAGATAATCATTGAATACTCAAGCCCTACCTGACAAAATGTTTTTCATGTGCTAGATCTCAAAATAAAACTTGTTGTGAAAAAGTTACGACAACACCAAAAGCTAATTATGGCTTTAATTCTTTGTTTCACCCTATGGTCAGTCATTTTAAAAAGGTTTTGAAGTGTTTCTCTACCCCTGGACAAAAAATTTGCTGCAAGATTCCTGGGAGGAATTAGTTATCTAATTGTTATATCAAATCTTAATCAAGTAAATTAAGTAAATTAAGTAATTAAGTAAATTAAGTACAGCTTTATCAGGGAATTCCATTTATTGAAGAATTACACTTGAAATATTCAAAACCCTATCAAAAACGAGTCTTACAGAATTTTCACAGGACAAGAATATTATTAAAACTAGAATAATGTGGAAGTCAACATACAAATCAGAAAACTGGGTTGAATGCTAAACTGCCTTGGCCACTGAGCCCATTCTACTCTCCTTCACAGGGCTGATATAGTTCTGCCTGGGAGTTTTTGGAGAATTTAAAAACAACTTGGGCAACTGAATTCCTTGAGAATAGGGAATAAGAGGTAATATTATGATGACTGAGTGTAGGCTCCATATGCAGAATTGCCTGCATTTGTGGCTAATTACTAGCTGTGTTATCTTAGCCAACTTGTATACTCCCATCTCAGTTTCCTTGTCTATAAAATGGAAATAGTAATAGTACCTAGCTCAGATGGTTATTGTCAAGATCGAATGAGATAATATATGCAAAGTATTTAGAATATGCCTGACACTAATAAGTATTGACTAGATTTTAGCTACCACTATTATTGTTACTACTCATCCATCATACCTGGGATGATGTCTTGCACAAAGTAGGTGATCAATAAATATTCAGATTTTCAAACACAAAACCATATTGATCCATGCTATTTCAATGCAAACCTAACAGAGCTGTCAGCTGTTATGACAGGTAGTTAAGAGGGGGCCATAAACATTTAAAAAAAATAAAAACTTAAGGCATGAGTAGTTATAGCCTACTGAGAGTCCTGTGAGATTCGAGTAGGTCACTTGTGCAGCAGGTAAGGTCCAATAGCTATTTACTTTGCTGTATGATTCTTTACGTTTACATATTTTTAATGCATGCATTGAAGCTTATCATAAAGAGGATTTAGACCCTATTTTGTACTCAATGGGAGGCCTTTAATGCCTAGGACACTTGGTCTCTCTGAAACAGATTTTTAAAACTTGATAATTTGGATGATGCCTCAAAGAGGCAGTACCTTGAAATTAAGGAATATCTAAGAATAAATTTATCCTCAGGTCCAAGCCTGGTAGAGTAGAAAGATCAAATTTTCAGTCTAATGTTCAACTGACTCTATGAGTCATGACCTAAGAGTGCTAATTCTTTTAACATTATATGTCTCAGAACTCTTACTGGTAATAACAGAACTGTAAAATCTTCAGCAATCATGAAAATGTTTTAAATTTACTTTTAAATCTTTACTCATGCAATACAATGCATATACATTTAAATAAATCTTAATGGTAAGTCAAAGATAATTACATCCTAAAAATATTTTAGTCTTTTATTTCAGTAATTGTGGATAATAACCAAGTAAGAAAAGAATGACTTCATTTACATTGCCATGACCACCCCTCCTCCTCAAAAAGAGTCACCTAGAAATAAACCCAGTTTTCACGTTTATCAGTGTGATAAATACTTATTAAATTGTGGGGAGTGGATCTGGCTCAAGCAGTTGAATGCCCACCTCCCACATGGGAGGTCCTAGGTTTGGTTCCTACTATCTCCTAAAGCAAACAAACAATGAACAGATAAGCCAAAAAAAAACACAACAGCAAGCAGAAAATGAGGGGAAAAAACAACAAATAGACAATGAGCAAAAAAACAATGAACAAAGAGTCGAGGGAACCATGGTGGGAGAGGGAGAAGTGTATAAAACATTTTTAGTTAAATTGTAATTCTATGGGCAAATAGAGGAAAGACTCAAAGAATGCACTTAAAATTTTAATCTAAATACAGGTTCTCTAAATACTAATGTAATTCCATAATGCTTTTTTAAAACTATAAATAGAATTTTATAATGCCTATCTTTATAGCAAGTTCCTTAACCTCCCAGGCCTCAGTTTCTTCACCTGTAAGGTATAAATATTAATAATAATAGTAGTATAGTAATAATGCCCACCTTATAAAATTGTTAAGTATTAGATAAGTTACAAAGTACAGTGTCAGACATATAGAGTTAAGTATTGACTAAATATTTATTAAAGTTATTTTACTAGCTTCTTGTTAAGGTTTGTTCAAGAAAGTTACAAAACAAATTACAGAAATACCACTGTTGGAAATAGCACCAGCAAAGTTGTTGAAACTGGGAAACTGGATTCTTTTTATGATTAACATTCAGATTATGTATAGCAGCTACTCTTAGTTTTAAAAAACATATAGGTTATTAAAGAAATTACTATGAACATGGGAATGAAAATGCAACTCCACCTTCAGTCCTTTTATACAACAAGTCTTTGAGTGGTCTAAAGTAAACTTAGAAAATATACCATTAAAGAATGTCAGAGGAATTTTAAATATATAAAAAAAGAACAAGAGTTTTCTTTTTCTTTTTTTTTAAAAGAATATTAATGAGGAAATGGAAAATGGAGAAAGAATTTTGGCTAAAGAAAAGGCTAGGGCTAGCTGCCATCTGGTCATTTCTCAGGATCTAACAAAAAAATGACTGAATGTGCTTTATTGCTGTTTTAGAATACAATATATAAGCTAAATAGCAGACTAGGGCAAAGTAATTCATGCTGTATATTACCTGAAAAATCAGACCACAAGAAAGTAAAATAGAATAAAACTCTTAAAATATGAAAAGCCAATGAAAGTTTTTGACCATTAAGCATATGTGAGAACAGTGTCAAAGCCTTTTATATACTTAAATACAATTCTACCAGAAAAGGAAAATATCCCATTAATTCCCAAAAACCTATAGAAATCCTTGGGCTTGGTTGAAATTAATGAGTAAAAAATATGAATAAGAACCTATTATTTTAGAAAATATTTGTACACAGTTGAGTAGAAATTTCTAAAACTAAAACTAAAACACTGTATTCTAATTAGAAATCAGTATTCGATATTTCAATATAGGCAAAATTCAATGAAAAACAGAAAAGGATCAAATAAAATTTGGCAAGCTTTTAAAACTGTACTGATATGATAATGACTCAGCTTAGGTATACAAAAATAAAAATTTAAAGAAATAAAATTACTGGAAACAATGGAAGAGCCAGAGAGAGATCATTTAAATTCTTTCAACCAACAAATATTTCTTACTATTTCTATCACTATTCTAGATGAGAAGGATAATGTCTTAAAGGAAGACAAAAAAGGGCTTACAACCTGCAGACAGATTAATGAAAACATCATAATGAAATTGTAGGACAACTTTTCTCGTATTAAAAATAAAATCATACTATGAAAACCTGAGATCCTAAAATGAAAACTAAACGGAGGGCGAAAGGAGTTTTTTTAAGAGAGAGAAGGGGTCACACCTAGATACATGAAAAGAGTATACACTCATTTTCTACAGAAGGGCTGAGAATTTTGCAAAATCTTCTCTATAACGTTCTGCTTCTATTTAATAGGAAGCAATGTATAGAACTATGACAATGTATTTGTTTCCATAGTTTGAAAAATATGCTTTCTTTTCTAAGCTGGTTGAGCCAAATATATCCTCCCACTATATGAATAAAATAGAAATGGCTAGAAAATTCATGTGAAAGAATATTTATGTTCCTACAACTAAATTATTTTTGCACAGTGTTCTATTTTTCTTTCTGTGCAGCAAAGCAAACCTTTTCATGCCAAATTCTTCAACGAGCTCCTTAATATTCTTCTCCAGTGACAAGAACAAATGAGTGCCGTTAATGATTTTCAGACTTAAAGCAATAACTCTCATATATAAAACAATTTTTTCCTTAAGATGTGCCAAACTATTTCTCTCCAGATAAATCTTTATACACTTATTCTAAGAATTTTGTACTATATTGTCCAGGCTGACTAATTTTTACCTTGAATGCAAACCAACTGAAGAGAAAAGTTTTCAAGGGATGATGAGCTGAAAGCCAAGGAAGTATTTTTTATTTCTTGTAATTTAACTCACATTGTGTTACAGATAATCTGGCAGTATTAAAATAAGAGTTCTGTCAGCATATAAACTACCACCCCCTTTTTAAGCTTCAAAAATTATGGTTGAATTTATCATCATTTTTAGGGGGGAAAACGATCTCAGTTTGGACCATGTTTAAGTTAAAAAGCAGATGACTAATCTTTACCTCTTCTCCATGTACCACAGATTCTTTTGGTTGTTTTGCTCTTTCCATAAAAACCTTTGCAGACATAATGAATAAAGGGCAGCATTATGCAAATTCTCTCTACTAGAAAGGGAGAATTAAATAAAAGCCACCAATATGGGTAAGGATTATCTCTCAAATGTCTTAAGGGCAAGTTCTGTCCTATCTTTTAAGTGCTGAAGTTTAAGACAAGTGTACTAGGCCTAGTTTTATATGAATGAGAAAAGATTCTAAAGCTAAGACACGTTAGATTTAAAATCCAGTACCCTAATTCACTTTAAATTAGAACAAAATAAGAAAAAGTAAACAGGATATAAACTATTGTCAAATCTTCATTCTTCAAAACACTTCAGTATTGAAGATCAGGGATTAAAAAATGAACCAGCTATCTATGATATAAATCAGGCAGTTAAAAAGTTGTAGATCCAAAAGCTTTCCAAAAATGAAGTCAACAAAATAACCAAATAAGAAAATGAAATAATTAAAAAAAAATAACCTATACAAAAATTCTTCAAAAATTTGAAATAAAATTTTATTTTAGACATTGTGTCTTTCATCACTGTACGATATATTGTCTTGTATATACAGTGACTTTTTTTACATATATTCCCCCAGTGTCTTATTTTTTTTCATTTTATCTTCAAAGAAGGTTTAGGATACAGAAAAGTCACATAGAGAAGATAAGTGATTCCCATATACCCAATACCCTTCCTTCCCCCTTTTCCCCTTTCTCTTAATAACATTTTACATACAGATGGTACATTTGTTATAACTGATGTACAAATACTGAAGCATTGCTACTAACCTTGGTCAATGGTTTACATTATGGTTTACATTTTGGATATTATACTTTTACAGGTTTTAACAAAATTTGAAGTGGCCTGTATCCATTATTATAAGATCATGCTGAACAAACAATTCTAATGCCCTAAAAATGCCCTATGTTCCATCTATTCTAATTTTCTTCCCCCTCCCCTCAGAACCTATGGTAATCACTAAGCTTCAATTTTTGAAGAATAAGATTTGTAGTTACTTGCAATAATACTGAGGGCTTGAAATGTTGGTGTTCTATTAAGCACTGTGTATGTTCTCGAGGGGTTCTTGTCCCTCTAACTGAGAACACAGCAGGACTCCCGAGAATGGGAGTTTGATATTTTCTTGATTATTGTGTGGTTTCCACCCACTGATGTAACATACTATGACAAAATGAACACTTACATATTCCATAGAGGCCTGCCCCAGGTGCGCCCTATCCCATATAATCCCTTCCCACATCCAACACCCTACACATCAGTAACCCTCCCCTGCCATATTTGCCAAAAGAACATTCCCAAAATTGTAGTTTTAACCACAGATGTGCAAATCCCCAGAGTTCCCCTGTTCCTTCCCCCAACCCTCCCCCCAGTCCAACCCCACCCCCTACCCTACTCGCTGTCACGGACCAGCACCTCCGAACCCAAGTCCGTCACAGCACTACTGTCACACTCATCTGCTGCACAACTATTAACACATCCTCCCACCTTATTGTAGAATCGCTGGTGCGGGGTGTCAGAGATGTCAGGATGCATGGGAATGGGTTCACCTAGGGCATGCCTTGAAAACATATGAATATGATCGTGTTCATGGGGTATTGTCACGGTAGGTGATCCACACAACAACCCAAAGAATATCGAATTCCCATCCTGGCGAGTTCTGCTACATTCTCTAATACAGAAGCAAGAATCCCAAATGAAAGGGCAATGTCTAGTGAAGAAAGACAGACCATTATGCTGGGCCCTTGATGTTGATGATTGTTACTTACAAACCTCTACTTGTGAAACTGAAACTCAGCCTAGTATTATGTACTGCCTAAGAGTTACCTCCTAAAAGACTCCTTGTTGCTCAAATATGGCCTCTCTCTAAGCAATCTCAGCATATAAATGCACTACCTTTCAGGGATAGGCCTCCCTGGCACCACAGGATTATTACCAAGCATATGCATTTGGAAAAAGACCTTGATCAAAAGGGGGAAAGGGTAAAGACAAATGAGTTTTTACGGGTCAGAGATATCAAAGTGAGTCGGGAGATCATTCCAGAGGATATGCATATGCCAAGTTTCAGCAGGATCTCATTGACTACCATGGTAAACAGTACTTCAAATAGCAGGGCTCCTGAGGGCTCTAGAGATATCCAGAAACTATAAGCAAGGCAGACACCTCAGGAATTCAGCACCCTGCCAGTGGGCCTTGCTTTGGAATTTATATTCCCCAGTGTAAGACTTAGACTCATTTATAGGTTCTCTATACATGGCTCTTCTGCCCCTCTTATTTGAACCTATAATTAGCACTATACATGATAAATATATGTCCCAGAGACCTAAATCTTTGGTCCATCCATTTGCCAGTTCAGCCCTGAATTTCAGCAGAGTTGCAACACCTACTCTCCAGTTCATTGGACTCACACAGGATAACTAACAAGGAGACAATGATGGACAATGCCCATCCCAAGGAACAGAAGAGTCTCTGCAATTGCAAACAAGACAGTTTCATCCATCTGTCCCATGGGATCTAAGCCCCCTCTCAATTAGAAGAAGAGTGGGCATCACCATGCCCAAATCCTCAAGATTGGGAAATGAAAAATAGGCTAAAGTAGACTTATTACTATTCTAGCAGTGGAAGAACTCTTGTCACTGCTGTCAAGGCAGTGGCTACCAGAGGTTCTGAGGGATGGGAGAGGGAACAGGTGTAATATGGGGGCATTTTTGGGACACTGGATTTGTCCTGCATGACACAGCAGTGATGGATACATGCCATTGTATATTTTGTCATAACTTACAAAATGGTGTGGGTCAGAGTATAAACTATAATGTAAACTGTAGTCCTTGGTTAGTAGCAATGCTTCAATATGGGTTCATCAATTTTAATAAATGCACAACACTAATGAAGGATGTTTTAACGTGGGAAAGTGTGGGAGGGGAAGTGAGTGGGGCATATGGGAATCCCTTCCATTTTTTATATAACATTTATGTAATCTAAAGCTTCTTTAAAAATAAAAAAATTAATTTAAAAAAGTTGTAGAGGTTTGACAATGCTCTTTCATAATTTGTTACAAATGTTTCCAACAACACAAGGCATTTGTGGTAGGGTGATATTTAGGAGCCTGTATGTTTATTTCCTTTATGTTTACAACTTTTACTATATACTTATTGTTTATGTATGTTTGTTATGAATGATATACTTCAATAAATTATTTTTAAAATGGAAAAAAAAAAGTTGTAGAGGGAGTCAATATGGCTCAGTGGTTGAGCACCAGCTTCCCACATACAAGGTTCTAGGTTCAATGCCCGGCCCTGGTATCTCAAGGAAAAAAAAAAAAAAAAAAGTTGTAAAAGAGGTTTACCTCTCATTTTCTTAGGAAAAGCTGCATGGTTTGAGAGATTAAACATATTTAATCTCGAGGTTTGCTGTAAAACAAAACTGTCACTACCTTAAAAAGGATTTTTATACAGGAAACTAAACTGACTCATAATAACTTACCTGACAAATGTTTCATTTTCTTTTCCCAAGCCAATTAGATCCATAATCATCTCACAACCTAGATACATCTTCACAAAATCGCATAGGGATAAATTACATGAAGAAACCAATAGATAAACCTATGAAGATGCTAAAGTCTATAGTCTCTATGTTAACTTCTAAGATCTACACCAGTTTCCCCTCATTTCTAATTCTCAGTTAACCTGGAAACATGCATCTCATTTCATAGGAAAATATGAGAAGTAGTAGAGGAGGAGAAATCCAGTAGAATCCCCAGGTGTCTAGTTTGGTGGAGCAGGGCAGACTAACCTAGAAGATAAAGCTGGCATTCAGATTTGGAGGAAGGAGAGAAGATGAATTAACTTCTGGACACAATGAACTGGAATTACCGATAGATCCCTCATTCAATCAGCCCTTGAGTTCCTAAAATGTTACTAGACCGCAAGCATTAAGCAGTTTAACAAAGACGTAGTCTCTACCCTTAAGGAACTTACATCTGAGATGTCGAGTAGACAGCTAGATATATAGGCCTAGTCTAGATCTGGGAGTCATCTGGTGCCAGGTAGAAATCACCTGAAGGAGACCATTCTAAATTGGTGTGTAGAAGGAAGAAAACAAAGTAGGGAAGCAGACTTGGCCCAGTGATTAGGGCGTCCGCCTACCACATGGGAGGTTCGCGGTTCAAACCCTGGGCTTCCTTGACCCGTGTGGAGCTGGCCCATGCGTGGAAGGAGTGCCGTGCCATGCAGGGGGTGTCCCCTGCATAGGGGAGCCCCACGCACACGGAGCGCACCCCGTAAGGAGAGCTGCCCAGTGCGAAATAAAGTGCAGCCTGCCCAGGAATGGCGCCGCACACACAGAGAGCTGACACACAAGATGACACAACAAAACACAACAAAAAGAAACACAGATTCCTGTGCAGCTGACAACAATAGAAGCGGACAAAGAAGAACATGCAGCAAATAGATGCAGAGAACAGACAACTGGGGGGGGGAGGAGAGGGGAGAGAAATAAATAAATAAATAAAATCTAAAAAAAAAAAAAACTAAAATAAACTGAGACCTTTAGAAGAATACATTCAAGAGAAATGCAGAGAAAAAGAACCAATCAAACAAAAGCCAAGCATGTAGAAGGTAAACCAAGAAAGACTGGTGGACCCATGGAGAATTTCAAGAAGGAGAAATAACAACTAGTATCAACCTTCACAAAATTAAGATGAGGACTGAGAGATACCTATTAAATGTTTCAAATGGGAAGTCAGCGGTGATTTTATAAGAAAAATTCTACAGAGTGAAGAAGGAGATAGCACCAGGCTGAGCAATAAATGTGAAGCCAGAACAAAGAGAGAGCAAGCACAGGATACTTTTTTATTAGCTTAGGTAGAAGTGATAGTGAGATAGGAAAGTTCTGCATCATGCAAACATAAAACTTTATTTGGAGAGAACTGAAAAAGAAAAGGAGTCGATGAATAAATTGAAGATACAGGAAAGATAATGGTGCTAAAATTTTCTCCAAAATATCTGCACGTTACTAGTTGCTTCATTTGCTTTAATGCAAAGGAATAACTACTGTGCTTGTTACACATTCCAGAGCTGGGGGAGATTTTCAGATTCCCTTAACCTCCGACTATTTTAGTGGTTTCCTCCCCTTATCTCTTTCTTTCTATGTACAGGAGCATGCATACAGTCATGGGCACATATGCACACACACCTGTAAATCCTGTACTAAAGCCTCCTCTCTGGAAATCCCCTGACTACATATTGCAACATAAGGATTCATATTATTTTGTCCTTTCTCATTTTCAGTAGAAAAAGTCTTCATTTTTAAAATAAAAGATAAAAATTATATAGAATTTGGTTTGAGAAAAACGTTATTTTAATGGAAAAAAATGCAATATAGAATAAGTAAATTTTAGCATGAGAATTTAGCATGTATAATGGAGGCATGCTATATCAAGATTTTAAGTTTCAGTTCTGTCAGTAACTAGGTCTCAAGACTGAGCCAGATTTCCTACACTACCTTTCTGGACCTTGATTTTCAACTACAGAATAAGTGTTCCCATCCAGCTTTAAGAACAACATGATTTTGGTCCTATGTGTGCTAGCTCCAGGTAAAGAGAATAAGACTCAAAAAGACAATTAAATGACTTGAAAAATTAGTATGGAATGAGGTTTGCTGATTCTCGGTCTAAAGTTGTTTATGTTATAAAAAGTTTATAATCTTGTGAAACGTGAAGCTAATGACTAATTTTAAAAAAAAATCCTCTGCTCTTTCCCTTTGCCAAATTACATTTTCAAGTATGGGCACAGCCAAAGGTATGGTAAAAAAGTTGAGCACATACATGTCTTTCTTCTAATATTCAGTTCAGAGCTTCTCTAATCAGAGTTTAGGTAAGCTATGGTCATAAGCTGTTTATCATAGAAACAGGATACAATATTCAGCCATAACTATTCTGTGCTCAAGGGTATTCTGCCTCCAACATACACTGCGCAAATGTACCCACCATTCCCGCTAGAATCCTAGGATTTCAATCCTGCAATGCTCTAATGAGCTCAATTCTCTGAGAAACTAAAGCTAATGCTTTTATAGCAAATGAATTGAAATATACCAACAGCTTCCGTCTCTATTGTGTCTCCTACTCACTAGTATTGTAAAGGTAACATTGTGGGATTTCCTAAACAAATAACATGCTTTTCAATTACTCTCAGAAATACCTATTTTGAGATTCCATATGAATAGTTATATAAAAGACAAGAGTAGAGATAGGAGAGAAAAAGGTATATTAGAAACAAATGTTTATCACCTGATTACTTGCCACACAGGGAAAAAACAATTTATTTTAATACAATTTATTTAATACTAGATTTATACCATAGAATAATTGATCTACATACAAATTAAGAAGAACCGTTTATATGGGATTTCTTTTCATTTGAACATCTAACAAGGATTATCCATATTTTGTTGCAAATAATCCCTTAGTGATATAGGTTAGATGCTTCTTAGAGTTTATAAATACCGTAAGATACACAGTACAAATATGAATTCTTAGTCAAATTAAATAAAATACTTCTTTATAAACTGTTTCATTCTTTAAAAGTACTACTAAATCAGCTACAACACAAGGTTTTACCATATGGTTTACCTCTAAGAAAAACAACAGTCTATGAAAAGCCTTAAGGGCAAATTTAATATGAAAACACATCTTTTTTCCCAGGCTGATAAGGTAAGAACTTGTTTTAGTTATTTTTTGGGGATTAAAAATATTTCAGTAACTTATCAGAGGGATATATACACATCTAAAATATCTTGAATATCATATAGATTACTGATTAAAGCAGAGCCACAATTAGGCGTAACAAATGCAATGACATAACTCACCTAAATAGGGAATGCAAGGTGTCATCTTTAAGCTACTTATATAATCTCTCAGTCTTTTGTAGTTATCTTCTTTACTCATTACATATTCTAATTTTTCAAAGGTAGTTTTGTCTTTTCGACTTAATAACTAAAAAAAGAAACAAAAGGATAAGTTATTTACAAATTCCATTTTATAACACCAAATACATTTCTCTTGAATTAAAGTTGTATTTTCTATACATCTGAATTTTAATTTCAGTTATACCTTCTTTAATTATAGCTACTCCTTCTTTTATTCTATTGTGGTAGTATGAAATAAAAGAAAATCAAACATGCCTATTAAAATAATCACCCAGATTCATTATCTGTACAGTATTCCTTTTACGTAAGGAAAATTAACTTACTAAGTAGCAAATCTTAATAAATTATTTTTCACCTTTGCTAAATGGTTAAAGCAATTCATCTTGATCATTTTCCTACTGTGAAATAATTATATAGTCATGTTCAAATCAAATACCCAAATATTTTGACTGCCCCCTATCCTCAAAGATAAAGATCATTCTTGCAAAAAAATTAAGAAATAATTATCGAATTTCATGATTTAAGTAACAATTTTTCTTGCTAATCTCATCACTGAAATTTGACAATGACCGGAAAACCCAGGGACTCTCTCTATTTTGGGGATTCTGATATGATATTTTCTCTTTATTCTCTTGAATCACTGCTATATCACTACAGTTGATCAATCAACTGAGATACACTAAAAGGTTATTGTTTTAAGAGGCTTCAAGGGAATATTTGCAGTCAGTGCCTTTTGAGATCACTTTGAAAATCAAAAGAAGTAAAAGAAAGGCAGGGTCAGGAGTATCCACGATAGTATTAACTAAAAGTTTCAGGAAATATTTTTTGGAATTATTCCAAAGACTCTGGAAAAAATATTTTTTCTTTAAACATACGAAGTTACTATTTCATTACTATGCAATAAAATTCCACTTTATGTCATAAAGTACTGGTGTTATTTTCCAGCAGGCAAAACACTTTCACCTATATTCTCATCTTATTTTCCTTAGAGGTTAACAGAAAAGTTTGAAGATTAATTTAGGAATAAGGAGACAGAGATCCAAATATGATCATAAGGTTAGCAAATAGCAGAGCATACTAACACTCTTAGTCATTCACTTGCTCACAAGGATTATACCCCTGTTTTTCAGAGTCTCATAGGTCTGGTTCTGGAGTTAAAAGAGTATTCTGACACATGATCCACTACTCTTTCCAGTATTTAAAGTAGTACAGTTGGGATTGATGTTGGAATCTATTTTCATAGGCTATCAGAGGCAGATTATCTTTAGATAATCTCTACCAACAAAGCAAGCACCAAAGATTATAGTCAGAAGAGTGAATGAGAAGTCTCCCTTCCTCTTTGAAACATGATGTCATGGAGTTATTTCCCGTTAATGTTTTATATAGATAGTCTATGATTTAAAACAGTGGTTTCATGAACTTCCGCCTAGTCCCCCCTACAACACACGTGATTAGCATTGTCAAGATTAGGTGCAAATCATTGCTTGCTACCACTTGTAAATCTAACTGTTTTCTCTTTTCCTCCCACATAAGAAAGCATTTGGATATGCAAAATATAGTGATGTGACATTGTAGGGATAACAATAAGTCTATTTTTTCCCCTAAGTTAATCATTCAAAAACACTGGTACTTCACAAAAAAAGAAAAAAATGAAAATAAAGAAAACACTTTGCTACTTCAAACATTAAGAGAAACAAATTACTTCCAACTCATAACTGATCTCACCACATCTGAATTATTAAACTATGGTAAAGAACTATATGGCCAAATACATATAAAAATTTATATTTTGTAATTTTTATAATAATTCAATAACCAGATTAATAGCATTCAGCCTGAGGGAGACAGAAGGGAAGACGTATTTCCAGAAGACTATTTAGAGGAAGACTACAGATACAAAGAAATGATTAGATGTTAAAATAGGTATTTCCTAGAGACAGCTCAAAAATTCATCCAAAGCCCACGTGGAAAGGTATAACAAGTCTTGACTTTTTCTCCTTTTCAGATCTTTTCTGATATTTCTAATGTCATCTCACTACATCCCCCCCCCCCCCCAAGAAAAGAAGACAACAAACTACTTCACAATGTTTCCACATGTTCTCTACCATTTTCCCGTGGCCAAAAATCTTGGGTATAAAGCTCTTCCCACTTTGAGCAGTATTCATGAAAAAGAGAGCCCACAGAAATGCAAATATTCCCAGCAAGATCTCTAAATCTCTTTATCACCTAACCACCACAATCTGCTTTGGAGAAAATTAGAATGAATCTCAGTTCAAGTCAGTCACCATAAGAAAAGCAAGATTCTCAGATCACTCCTCATCACCTCGAATAGTAATCCCCACACAAATATGTAGAAATGCCTGCATTTGCATAAACAAAGCCTTTATTTATTTAACTTGGACCTCACATGCAGATTATGACTGATTGTTCATGGCACTCGAAATTACCATTAGTTCCTGTTGTGATGTTCTTGTTAAATTAGTTCATTTATTTTACACAACGAATACACATGAACCCACCTTCCTTCCTAAGAAATAAATTACCAATGACACACATTTACCCATGTGCTCCTTCCATAGCAGTTCTGTCTTTAAGAGATAAGTATACAGAAGGCCTCAAGCAACTGAGGGAAGGCTCAAACTGACAGCAAGCAAGAAACAAGCATGTTTATTCCTACAACCATGAGGAAATAAATTCTACCAACAGTCTTCCCCACTCAAGCCTCAGATGAGCCTGTAGCCCTGGCCCAAACCTTGACTGCGTCTTTGTGAGACTCCAAAACAGAGGACTCAGCTAAGCCAGGTCCAGACTCCTGACCTAAAGAACCTGTGTGATAATAAATGTGTATTGTTTTAAGTCACTTAAAAAAAAAAAAAGAGGTAAGCAGTAACCACTATTCTGAAGTTTGCAGTTATCATTCCCGTAAGTTTATCTTTGACTATAGAATATTATACTATTTATATTCTTTGACACTTTGTTCAGTCAATATATTTATATTAATATTTTATCCATGATGTTATGTGCAGCACAATGGCTAGTGGCTACCATACTGGACCACAAAGTAAATCTGCAGATCTTTCTCACAAATATATTGAAGATTTTAGTAGTTAGAAAGAAAGAACCCACAAGTCAACATATTCTTATCATAAATCTTCACATGCGTGATACCCCTAATATCCTGGTTTCTCAGTTTCTTCACTTTTCTTCCTCTTGGCTTTCTTGGTCTCCGCTCCCACGTCATCCTGAATCCAAAAATTATTTGACTTCACTGGAACTTCCTATCTTTTCACTGTTAATCACCTCCCTCAAACTGTCAGTTCCCTCATTTTATTTGGCTTAGATTCCTCATCTATCACTATAATAACTCCTTTACATTTACACTCTTTTATCTTTGCTTACTCCTTAGCTAATCCTATCTAATCTCATGTTTTAAATACTATCGTTACACTGATCACCCTTACTTTTCTTTGAACAAATCTGGGTGTCTCTACTGGCTATTCCCTCTACACAGAATTTTCTTCTCCCAGTTAGAAAACTGATTGATTCCCTCAAATTGCCATGTCTTGAACCAGCTGCAACTTATCAGAAATTCTCTTAGCACATTATATAAAATAGTACTGCCCTGCATTCTTTTCTATACCATTTATTATGTAGTTATTTTTCTTCAGAGCATTTACCACTATCTATGATAAATTATTTATTTGTTTACAGGTTATCTTTCCCCACTAGAATGTTAGCTGTATGGGAATGGGGCTTTGTCCATATCATTTACTACTCTACGGCAAGTAATTAAGACAGTACTCGGCAGAGTAGGGAATATTTTAAAATTTAATACAAAAAATCTTGTTTTATTCAGATTAATAATGGAGCTGTTACCAAATTAAAAAATATATATTTTTCCATGCAAACAGATGAGGGAGACAATGTAAATATTTCAAGGAAAATAAAAATTTAAGTAAAGGGAAATGTATCTCATAAATCAGAATATAATTCCTTTCCCTAAAACTTTATAATCATTTCCATTCCCCCCATGAAATTCAAATTTTAAGGAAAGAGGATAAGGCCACCACTATTTTTATAAAAATTTTAAGTAGGAAAGCCTTTCACCCAGGTGTTTCTATAATACAAATGAAATATAAACTGGATCATAAGCTCTTCCACATTAAGGTTGTCCCAACATAGAAGCTGACTCTGGTTTTCATGAAAAACATCTGTCTTTAGATATTGTGAAAAGTGAAAGCAGGACTAGGGTAATTAAAAACAGATTTTAATAACTTAAAAAAGTTATTTAAAGCTAGTCATGTTTTTAGCATAGAACCATAAGAACTCACAAACCATTTTTACAAAATGTAAAAGACTTTAAACAAAATCATTTCTCTTGAGCAATGAGGAATAATACTAAATATGAATAAATTCAGTTGACTCTAAAATTTTACTTATATAAATTCTAGAAAATACCTGGAAAAAGGGTCCTCAGGATGGAAGAATTAAATATGGATTAGAGCGGACTTACTGGTATTCTACTATAGAATTATTGTGACTCTAGCAATGGAAGAAATTATATAACTGATGTGGAGACAGTGGCCACGGGAGTTGCCGAGGGCATGGAGAGGGAAAAGGAGGTGTGATGTGGGGGCATATTCAGGACTTGGAGTTGTCCTGAATGATACTGCAAGGACAGATGTAGGACATTATACACCCTGCCATAACCCAATGAATGGACTGGGAGAGAGTGTAAACTACAATGTAAATGATAATTCATGCTGTGTAGCAGTGCTCCAAAATGTATTCATCAATTGTAATGAATGTACCACATTAATGAAAGAAGCTGTTGTGGGAAAAGTGAGGGGTGTGGGGAGTGGGGCATATGGGAATCTCCTGCTTTTTTTAATGTAACATTTTGTGTGATCTATGTATCTTTTAAAAATATATAAAAAATATATTAAAAAAAGGAAAAAAACCCTGGAAAGCCTGAGGCCAGTATCACATGACTTAAATACGAAATATACAAATTTGCAGAAATGAGATTTTACAACCCTGACCTTGGTAAAGTAATAGAACCAAATATGATTAATATAACATCAGAATGCACAGCAACATCACATAATGCCAAGTTAAGTATCAGATTTTCCATTATTCCAAAGGAAAAAAAACCCAGTGGTTTACTGACTTAAAAATAATGAAAACCTAAATCAGTAAGTTTTTGAAACTTACAGTTTAAATATTCCTCATACTTTCCAAAGACAATCTTGACATGATTAAATGCAGTTTTTCGTATTCATAATTTCCCATCAGTGAATATGAAACAATATCTTGTCAATAAGAATATTTAGACAGATTCTACAAAACAAGATTTCCCGAAGAGCAGAAACCAAGCCCCAAACTGCAATCTACCCAAAAATGACCTGACAAATCTGGTGAAACACTTAAGGAGAGAAAGTGTGGGTTTCAAAGAGCAGAGTACAAAATAATTTTAAATCCTTACCTAATATCGTAATATTATCCTTACTAAGAACCACAAAAGAAACATATATACATCTTTACTTCCAAAAGAAAGCCTAACCTTTCATTAATTAAGGAAATTTACTCACCGCCCATGTTTTAGTCAACCTGAAAATTGGGGCGCTTTGTAAGCCAGAAACCACTGCCATAAGTGCATGAAGATTATTCAGCTCATACAGTTTCTGAAGATATGAAAAAAAAAGAAGAGGGGGGGGATGAAAAATAAATACCAAGAGAAAGAAAACTTTAGATTCACAACATGTATAATTTAGGCAAAATTGGTAATAGTCCAGTATTTATTACCCTTGTTGCTAAAATTTGTCTTTCTATTATATCTCTTCAATTTAAACCTCCTTTCTCTTAGTCATGATTGTTGGGCAGAAAAAAAGCCTATGACTGTACAACCTTGGGGAAGGATGCCATGAACAAACAATATAATTCAGAGTACCCACTATGTTTACTGTAGATTGTTCTGGGCACAGAAGAGAACTTTCATGTTCTAACTTATCACTGTCCCCAAGCTCAGGGGGGAATATCTACTTCTAGGTGGGTAGTATATATTTTTTTAAAAATCAAAATATGGCTCAGTATCAAGTTTCCTGCTATGATCAAGACCCCTGGTTTCCAATAACCAGTCTCCTTTTTATACTGAAAGATATATTAAGCCTTGCCTTACGCTCTAAGTTTCAGGAAAGAGTCTATCGCCAGGACTGTACTCTAGTTTCTTATCAAGTATCCCCATATTCCAGGGTTACAGTTCAAACCTGTTTTCCACAGTCCTCCTCAATTTCCTGCTTCCTCCTGCCAAAATTCCCAGACCCATTCTTCCTCATTCATACTGGGAAATCTACTTGCTCCCCAATGGAAGACCCTGTTTTTACAGTATGCTTCCAGGAAACTCCTACCTAACACTGGGTTCCATAATTTGCCAAGAAAGCTAGGTGATATTTCTTGCTAATTTCCCAGATTTTTTCATATTATCTGATGCCTATAGCCAATTGGTCCATCTAAAAGTCAGTCATTTAGAATTTTCCTAACCTTCCTTCCCCAGGTCTAGAAAATGCTTTGGGTGGGGTATTTGACTGAAAACTCAAAGAAAACAAACAAAAACATAATAAATTAATAAATATAAAAAGGATATAAATCTTCAAACAGGAAAGTTGTGTAACTTAGTTGGGAAACCATTCATTCAATAAATACATTGTGAACATTTACTATAGGTCAGAAAGCATGCTGCATTAACACTAAAACACAACTATTAAGAAGCTTCAGTCTAGTGAGACAGACATGAAAATAAATACAAATCCAAACTGCGTATTTCTAGAATAAAAATATGGAGTTCTATAAAAGTAGAGAGGAAAGAACCAGTCCCTAACCCTGTATGAGAAGTTCAGTTTCCCAGAAGTGACAACTGACAGTGAGGGACTGTGAGGAAGAGGGAGGACGTTATACAAATAGCGCCAGGGGACCAAAACAGTATACTTTTATACTTGTCACTTTGTTTTATCTTCGTGATTGACAATTTCATCCAAATTCAACACTCTTCTTATTCATCAGAAGACAAGCAGTAAGAAAGTAAAAAGGCAATCCACAGACTGAGAGAAAATGGTTGCAATATATATTTCTGGTTTGTATCTAGAATATATAAAAATTCCTACAAACAATAAGAAAAAAAGCTAGTCAATCCAATTTTAAAATGTGGGCATAAGATTTGAAAAGATATTTCATGAAAGAAAATTTCCAAGTGGTCAACATGCATCTGGAAAGATGGGTGACATCATTTTTCATCCAGGAAATACAAAATTAAAACCACAATAAGATACAACTACACACCCAAAATAATGGTTAAAATTAAAAAGACTAAAGACTGAAAACACTAATACTGGCAAGAAATATGGAGTAACTGGAACACTCTACTGCTGGCTGGAATTAAAAATGGTATAACCATGTCATAAAACTATTTGGCAGTTTCTAATAAAGTTACACATATGCCTAACATATGACCCAGCAATTTCATTCCTAGGTATAGTTCATGAAAAATGAATGCATATTTTATAAGAATGTTCATAGCAGCTTTATTCATAACAGCCAAAAAAGGGGAAACAACCCAAATACCCACCAATAAGAAAATAATAATCAAACTGTGGTGTACCCACAGAATGGAAACCTCCTCAGCAATAGAAGAATGGACTACTAATAAAATGAAACAACATGGATGAGTAAAAGAAACCTGCCACAAGAGAGTGCATACCATGTGATCCCATTTACATAAATTTCAAAAACCAGTTTCCTCAACAGGACTGTGGTGGCGTAGTAAGACGCACTGTTAGGGAAGGGGCTTGAAGGAACTTTCGAGGTGATGAAAGTATTCTGTATCTTGACCTGGGTGATGGTTACAAGGGTGTACACCTAAGTAAAAATTAAGATTTATACATTTTAATGAATTAAACATTAATAGAAAAATAAAAGAAGAAGTAAGAAATCCAAACACATAGCTAAAAGTATTGTGATGCTGGTACTATCCTCAAGTACCAGACAGAAAGAAATGTAAATCTACTATGAAGCGATCTACCATAACCCAAGTCTCAAAGAATTCTTGCAAGTTTCAAGAAATCGGAACTCACATTTTTAAAAGAAAAAGAAAAACACAAAGAAATGAGAATTCATAAGTGGAGAGCAATGACTTTAGATACTGGCCTTAAACACAGAATATAAAATTACATATTTATTTTGTTTAGATCAAAAATAAGAGGAATGAGAAAGATTAAAAAAGTGACTTGGAGGGAAGCGGATTTGGCTCAACTGATAGAGCGTCCGCCTACTACATGGGAGGTCCATGGTTCAAACCCAGGGCCTCCTTGATCTGTGTGGAGCTGGCCCACGGCGCAGTGCTGATGCGTACAAGGAGAGCCGTGCTACACAGGGGTGTCCCCCGCGTAGGGGAACCTCACGCGCAAGGAGTGCACCCTGCAAGGACAGCTGCCCTGTGGGGAAAAAAGTGCACACATGGAGAGCTGATGCAGCAAGATGATACAACAAAAAGAGACACAGATTCCTGGTTCTGCTGACAAGAATGCAAGGGGACACAGAAGAACACACACAGTGAATGGACACAGAGAGCAAACAATGGGGGGGTGGGAAGAGAAATAAATAAAGAATAAACCTTGAAAAAAAAAAAGTGACTCAGATGCTTCAAAAAGAACTAAATAGATGTACATAAGTGAAAAATACAGTGCTGGTTATATTTTGCACTGGTCAAAAGCACTTTTAGATAAAGGTGAGGAGAAAATAAAAAGAATGAAAGATACACATGAGGTATTATACAGAATGCAAGAGAGATGTCAAAGGGTTAAAAAGATGTGAAATTGAGGTTAAAAGATAGGGAACATAGAGCATGAAAGGCCAAATGATTCCAGCTGTAGAAGGAGATGATAAAATACAATGGGGATAGAAACAACATTTGAAGAGATAATGTCAGAAAATTTTCCTAAATTGCTGAAAAACGCTAATTCCCAGACCAGGAACCTGGGGAAAGTAAATAAAAAGAAATCCAAAACTAGACATGTCACACTGAATGTATTTAGAATGCTAAAGAAAAGAAGATTTTAAAAGCAACCAGAGAAAAAAGATTACTTTCAAAGAAATGACAATCAGACTAATAGCTGAGTTTTTAATAGCACCAATGGAAGCTTGAAAAGTATGAAACAATATCTACGGCTTAGAAATAAGAGGAAGCGGACTTGGCTCAACAGATAAGAGTGTCCGCCTACCACATGGGAGGTCCATGGTTCAAACCCAGGGACTCCTTGATCCATGTGATGAGCTGGCTCATGGCGCAGTGCTGATGTGCACAAGGAGTGCTGTGCTTTGCAGGAGTGGCCCCCACGTAGGGGAGCCCCATGCACAAGGAGAGCGCCTCATAAGGAGAGCCGCCCAGCACGAAAGAAAGTTCAGCCTGCCCAGGAGCGGCAGCTGCACACACGGAGAGCTGATGCAACAAAAAGAGACACAGATTCCCGGTGTCGCTGACAAGAATATAAGCGGATACAGAGAACAGACAACTGGGGGAGGGGGGAGTGGGTGGCGAGGAAGGGGAGAGAAATAAATAAAAATAAATCTTTTAAAAAAAAGAAAAAGAATAACTGTCAGTCTGGAATGACATTTTTAAGAACTAGGGTGAAATAAAGGTACTTCCAGACATAATAAAACAGAGAAATAAAAAAGATTTCTTAAAATGGTGTTGGGATAATGAATTATTCATTTAGAAAAATATGCAAAAAGAATCTATGGATTAATTTAATATACATGCAAATTTATTCCAGGTGGATTAACTACTCAAGAATCAAAATCGATGCTATAAACTTTTAAAGGATAACATAAGAGAATACCTTTGATATTCTCAGAGGTTAGTGCAAATTTCTTCAAGAGACACTCTTAAAGAAGATAATAAAAAGTACTAAGATGAATAAATTTGACTCAAAACGAATGTCTTTATTAACATATAACATCAATGAACAATGGTAAAAAAAAAGCCACAAATAGGAAGACATAGGAAGTAGATAACAGAACACTAGTATCTAGAATTAAATAGAGAACTAAAAAAAAAAAAAAATCAATATAAGACCAATACTGCAATAGAAAATTGTTCAAAGATCTTGAACAGGTATTTCAGGAGTGAAAATCTAAATGGTTCACTTAAAAAAGATGTTTATTATCATCAGATTCAATGAAAGGCACAAAAAATGTTTTTAAAAACAAGACACATTTCATCCTGATCAGGATTGGCAATAATGAAAAATTCTGACAATATGAAGTGGTGGCAGGAAGTGGAGCACTGGGTACCTTCATATATTGCTGGCAGGAGTGTATATTTGTATAACTACTTTGGAAAAGAGAGATAAACATATATTATGACTAAGCAATCATGGTCCCAGTATAACCTCTGTATTTCTAGGGCTTCAACCCTCACATGAGCAGCAAGAGACTCATATGAAAATCCTTACAGCAGCAGTGTTTATAATAACAAAATAACAAAAATATATAAACTACTCAAACTACAATTTATTGAATTGTAGTATATGCAAACAACAGAATATTCTAAAACTGAGCAACATCCAAACACATGCCCAAATCTCAGTAACAATGCTGAGTACAAAAATCAACTTTTTTAAGTATAAAAGCGAATATGGAATAATTCTGTTTTTATAAGTTCAAACACATACACATAAAATAATATATTCAGGGATTTTATATAAATATGAGAAAGCTAGGGAATGAGAAACAAAATGCAGAACAATGGTTTCTACTGTAGTGAGAAGGTAGAAGAGTATACATGGAGAAGTATAAGGGAATTCAAAGTGGGCAGTCGTTACACAGGTATCTATTTTATTATTCTTTGATACCTCAAAGTTATTTCATAAATATTCTTATTGCATCTATTACAAGAAGAAAAAAGCCTGCCAGTTTTACAGCCAACTGAAATATGGGAGGCAGAAAGTCAGAATTGAGGAATTTAAGACCCATGACCAGAAAAAAAAAATTTAGTTTTTAACATGAAGGTAAAGCTGTTAAAAATAGCACGAAAGGTAGGAGACTGAAAAGGAATTAAATGATTATTTGATGAGAAGGATAATGGTAGTTTGATGGGCAAAATTTAGGGGTCTTGAGGAAAACAAACAAGTACATTTAAAAAAACTAACAAGAGAGAACCAGTGGAATTTCAGAATCTATGACAAAAAGTCATGAATTTCTTTGTTGAAACCCAGGATTTATCTAACATATCCTAAAAAGTGTTTTTTTTTTTAAACATAATCACACTTAAGCAAAATACAAAAATTTTTAAAAGGCTAACTCTGCCATCTAGTGCCACTGAATTTATCAGAATACAATTGCCCCCCCATGTGCTCAAGGAAAATATGAAAGAATGACATAATTAGAATATCTTACTTCATTCACAATGTGATTATCTATGTATATATTTTAAGAATAATGACTGATACTACAAAATTAGCACACTTCTTAGTGAATTTAAAATATAAATTTGGAGTTGTTATAGGTTTTATTTTTTAGATTTATTTTTATTTATTTTAATTCCCCTTCCCTCCCCCGGTTGTCTGTTTTCTGTGTCTTTTTGCTGCGTCTTGTTTCTTTGTCCGCTTCTGTTGTCGTCAGCGGCACGGGAAGTGTGGGCGGCGCCATTCCTCGGCAGGCTGCTCCCTCCTTCGCACTGGGCGGCTCTCCTTATGGGTGCACTCCTTGCGCGTGGGGCTCCCTTACGCGGGGGGGACATCCCTGTGTGGCACGGCACTCCTTGCGCGCATCAGCACTGCACATGGGCCAGCTCCACACGGGTCAAGGAGGCCTGGGGCTTGAACCGCGGGCCTCCCATGTGGTAGACGGACGCCCTAACCACTGGGCCAAAGTCCGTTTCCCTGTTATAGGTTTTAATAGCATCTTGGTATTGTCTTGTGGAATGTCCTGTTCTACTCCCACTTCTAAATTCTGACATTGCTGAAATCCATGATTCATTTCTCTTACTGCACTTATTAATTATGCCACAGTAACTATTCAATTAACATATTTGGGAACATCTGCATTTACATTTTTCTTTTAAAAATAATTTTTCAAAATGTTTGGCAGGGCGCATCATTTTAAAAGCAAATAACTAACCATGTGTCCTATATGGCTTTCTGCATCACCTGTAGAAAGAATTCCAGTACCTTAAATATCATATTTCACCATAATTTGACCTCTGTCTACTTATCCATCTATTCAGAGAGAGGGACTAGGATATAAAAGGAAACATCAGAAGACAGGAGGAATAAAGGAAAGGGGCAAGAAAAAAAAGGCAACTGATTTAAGAAGTTGACTTACATTATTAGCCAAGGAGCTTTACTTCTCAGTGTCATAAAACTTTGGTAAATAAAGTATCACAGGAAAATACTCTTAAGTATTTGTGAATAGTTGAACTCAAAAATAAAAACACAAGTTTTCTTTACCTTAGCAGTTTTAATATAGTGGCTCAAAACTTCTGCTCTAATTTTCAATGTTTGAGCATGAAGAATCTCTCGAACAACCCAAAAGCTTACCTGCAAATAAAAATTAAAAATAGTTAAAAGAGATTCTTTACTCACTAGGGGTCAAAATAATGATGAGAACTACCTAATGACATACTTATAGTTAGTAAAAAAAAAAAAAAAAATCATATTCTCTCTTTCCTTTGGCTCTATCAAAACATAACCAATATTCAAATGTTGCATACTCTTCATAAAGAGATAGAAATATAAATATAGATATGTGCTTATACACATGATTTTTAACTAATAAAAAGTTGATATAAATTTTTAAATTATAGTATGTTTTCCTGTATCTGTGTAATCCCATGTTGCCATTTATTTACATTGAGCAGAATCATAAGTGTGAAGAATCCCATGTATGGTTTCCTTGGTTGATTAAAATGAAATAAAATACCATAAGCATTATAAAATTTAACAGTATATTTTAGAAATCATGCAATGCTTTCAAATTCAATGAAACCTCATTTTTTATTTCTTTAAAAAACATTAAAAACCATTCATCACAAGGCAGACCAGATAATAACATGAAAATGCTCTACTCTGCTGAAAACAGTTTGCTTATAATTTGATAATAGATATATAACTCATTTAAATCCATGTAATATGAAAATAAAGTCAAAGCACTACAACAAAAAAGCTCAACCATTTACAAATCTAATAAAACAGGATATACTTAGAAATCCTTGTGCAAAAGGTATCTTTAAATGCCACTGCATCATATTTCACTTTTAAAAAAATTTATTTTGTATATTTAATAATTGAAAATATAAACAATTAAAAACTTAACAGAAAAAACTATTAAATAAAAACATCCATTTCTAAGTTAAATGCACTGGATATATATAATTTTTTAGAATCATACATATGTCACATTATATTTGGTTCACAGTAATGCAATCGAACAGTATTTGTTCTTTTGTGTCTGGCTTGCTTCACTCAACATGGTATCCTCCAGGTTCATCCAGGTTGTCATATGCTTTACAATTTCATTTCCTCCTACAGCTGCATAATATTCTAATACACCACAGTTTGTTTATTCATTCATCAGCTGATGAACACCTAGGTTGTTTCCAACTTTTGGCAGTTATGAATAAAGCTGCTATGAACATTGCTGTGCAGATATCTGTTCATGTCACTGCTCTCTGTTCTTCTGGGTATATACCCATTATGGTATTGCAGGGTCGCATGGCAAGTCTATATTTAACTTCTTTAGGAACTGCCGAAAAATCCTCCACAGGGGCTATACCATTCTGCATTCCCAGCAACAATGAATAAGTGTTCCTATCTCTCCACATCCTTTCCAATACTTGTAGTTCTCTGTCTGATACTGGCCGTTCTGACAGGTGTGAAATGATATTTCATTGTGGATTTGATTTGCATTTCCCTATGCAAAGAAATGTTGAGCATTTCCTCATGTGTGTGTGTTTTTTTTTTTTAAGATTTTATTTATTTCTCTCCCCTTCTCCCCCCCGCCCCAGTTGTCTGTTCTCTGTGTCCATTTGCTGCGTGTTCTTCTTTGTCTGCTTCTGTTGTTGTCAGCGGCACAGGAATCTGTTTCTTCTTGTTGAGACATCTTGCTGCGTCAGCTCTCTGTGTGTGCGGCGCCATTCCTGGGCAGGCTGGACTTCCTTTCGCGCTGGGCAGCTCTCCTTAGGGGGCGCACTCCTTGTGCGTGGGGCTCCCCTACGTGGCCCCCCTGGGTGGCAGGGCACTCCTTGCACAAATCAGCACTGCGCATGGGCCAGCTCCACATGGGTCAAGGAGGCCCAGGGTTTGAACCGTGGACCTCCCATGTGGTAGACGGACGCCCTAGCCACTGGTCCAAGTCCGCTTCCCTCATGTGTTTTTTTGCTGTTTGTATTTCTTCTTTGGACAAATGCCTATTCAAATCTTTTGCCCATTTTTAAATTAGGTTGTCTTTTTATTGTTGGGTTGTAATATCTCTTTATATATCTTGGATATTAATCCCTATTGAACATGTAATTTCCAAATATTTTCCCCTTGAGTTTTGACAAAGTCCTGTGAGGTGCAAAAGTATTTAATTTTGAGGAGGTGCCATTTATCTATTTTTTCCTTTGTTGTGCATGCTCTGGGTGTAAGGTCCTAGAAATCACTACCTACCACAAGGTCTTTAAGATGCTTCCTGGGGAAGCAGTTGTGGCTCAACTGATAGAGCATATGCCTACCATATGGAGGGTCCAGGGTTCAAACCCAGGGCCTCCTGACCTGTGTGGTGAGCTGGCCCACACACAGTTTTGATGCATGCAAAGAATGCTGTACCATGCAGGGGTGTCCCCCACATAGGGATGCCCCATGCACAAGAAGTGCGCCCCTCAAGGAGAGCTGCCCTGTGTGAAAAAAGCACAGCCCACCCTGCAGTGGTGCCGCACATATGGAGAGCTGATGCAGCAAGATGACACAACAAAAAAGTGACAGTTTCCTGGTGCCCTATGACAAGAATGCAAGCAGACACAGAACACACAGGGAATGAACACAGAGAGCAGACAACAGGGGGAAAAGGGAGAGAAATAAAATAAAATCTAAAAAAAAAACCCAAGCAATGTATTTAAAAAAAAAAAAAGATGCTTCCCTACATTTTCTTCCAGTATTTTTATGGTTCTGGCTTTTATACTTAGATCTTTGACCCATTCTGAGTTGATTCTTGTATAGGGAATGAGACAGGGGTCTCTTTCATTCTTTTGGTTATAGATATCCAGTTGTCCCAGCACCATTTGTTGAAGAGACTGTTTTGTCTCATTAACTATGCAAGTCTGTCAAAAACCAGTTGACTGTACAGGTCAGGGTTTGTTGCTGGATTCTCAAATCTATTTCACCGCTCGAAGTATCTATCTTTTATGCCAGTACCATGCTGTTTTGACCAGGGTAGCTCTGTAGTACGTTTCAAGGTCAGGCGGTGAAATCCCCCCCCCCCCCCCCCCCCCCCCCCCCGCACACTTCCCTTTTTAGTATGCCTCGGGCTATTCGGGTACACTTTCCCTTCCAAATGAATTTGGTAACTGCCTTTTCTAATTCCGTAAAGGAGGCTGTTGGAATTTTGATTGGTATTGCATTGGACCTATAAATCATTTTGGGTAAGACTGATGTCTTCATGATATTTATTCTTCCCATCCATGAACACAGAATGTCTTTCCATTTGTTTAGGTCTTTTAAAATTTCTTTTAGCACTGTTTTGTAGTTTTCTGCATACAGGGCCTGTACTTCTTTGGTTAAATTAATTCCTAGATATCTGAGTTTTTGTTGCTATTGTAAATGGAATTCTCCCCCTTATTTCCTCCTCAGATTGTTCAAAAACATTACTGATTTTTGCATGCTACTTTGCTGAACTTAATTATTAGTTCAAATAGCTTTGTCATGGATACTTCAGAATTTTCTAAGTACAGGATCGTGTCATCTGCAAACAGTGAAAGTTTTACTTCCTCTTTTCCTATTTGGATGCCTTTAATTTTTTTTCTTGTCTAATTTCCCTAGCTAGAACTTTTTAGTACAATGTTGAATAACAAATGGTGACAGTGGGCATCCTTGTCTTGTTATCTATCTTAAAGGGAAAGCTTTCAACCTTTCCCTATTGAGTACGATGTTGACTGTGGGTTTTTCATATATGCCTTTTATCAGATTGAGGAATTTTCCTTCCATTTCTATCTTCTGAAGTGTTTTTAACAGGAAAGGATGCTGGATTTTGCTGACTGCTTCTTCGTGTTGACTGAGATGACAATGTGTTTTTTTTCCTTCAATTCGTTAATGTATATTATGCAGATTGGTTTTATGTTGAACCAGTCTTGCATACCAGGAACAAATACCACTTGGTCATGATGTGTAAGTTTTCTGATGTGCTGTTGGATTCTATTTGCAAGTATTTTGTTGAGAATTTTTGCACCTATGTTCATTAGAGAAACTGGTTTGTAATTTTCCTTTCTTGTAGTGTCTTTATCTGGCTTTGGTATTAGAGTGATGTTGGCTTCATAAAATGTGTTGGGTAATTTTCCCACCTGCTCAATTTTTCGGAAGAGTTTAAACAAGATTGGTGTAAATTCTTTTTGAAATGCTTGGTAGAATTCACCTGTGAAGCCATCTAGTCCTGAACTTTTCTTTGTTGGGAAATTTTTGATGATGGATTCAATCTCTTTAAAAGTGATTGGTTTCTTAAGTTCTTGTATTTCTTGTAGTGTCACTTTAGGTGTTTCATGCATTTCTAGGAATGTGTCCATTTTCATCTAGGTTTTCTTGTTTGTTGGCATACAGTTTCTTATAATATCCTCTCTCACTTTTTAAAATGAGAAACACGTCAGAATTTACTTGTAGTTGTATATATTTTGTATATAGTTTACAAATGTATTTGCAAATGTAAAATAGATATACAAAGACATCTAAATATTTACTAACTTTATACCAATAGTCATAATTCTCCCTGCTTCTATCAAGGTTTACTTCTTTAAAACTGTCAAGTTATACTATATATATTTTAACAATAATCTTAGCAAATATTACTCATGAATTCAGTCTAAACTGCATGATCACTGACTAATTAAATTTTATGTCAGACATGACAAATTATGCTAATTTTTTTGAGGTACCCAGACCAGGGATTGAACTCAGGACCTCATATTGGGAGACTAGTGCTCAATCACTGAGCGGCACTGGCTCCCTTGAGTTGGCTTTTTTATTTGCTTGCTTGTTTGTTTTTCTCTAAGAGGCACAGAAACGAGCCTAGGACCTCCCATGTAGGAGGCTGTTCTCCCTGTGGTAATCTTAAAACATGGCCACAAGATCTGTGTCACTCCTCTCATTGTTAGTTGGGTGTCTGTCACCAATCACTGAATCTGGGCAGGCTTGTGACTACTTCCAAGAATAGAGTATGGTTAAATTGATGCTAAGTGACTACCATGGCAAAGTCTTAAAAGACCATGTAGTCCTAGGCTGAACTGCTGGAACTCTCTCTGGGAGCTCTAAGCTACCAGGTAAGAAGTCCAAAAACTCTGACAACGCCATGCTGGAAAGTGTAACTGTAGGTTCTCTAGTCAATAGCATTAGCAAGGGCCAACTACACCTGAGAAAACTGACCAGAATGACTAAAACCAAGACATATTTTAATACAATTATGGACTTAAAAAATCTTTTGGGTATAAAGACAGATTAAAGTGATTTTTAAGGAAAGAAAATTCAATTATCAAGTTTTAACAACAATATTCAAAGCCAAAAAAAAAAGTAAAATAACATAAAAAAGATAATCAAGGAAAAAAAATGTGAGCCGAGGATTTTTTATCCAGTAAAATTGCCTTTCACCTATAAAGAGCATATGCAAACTTGTCAATGTTAAGAACTCAGATTATTGTTCCAATGAGCTCTCCCTGTCCCGGGTAATACACTGGAGAACAAGCTTCAGACAACCAAAATGACAAGAGTGACATCAACATAAGGATGTTAGTAAGTATCAAATATGTAATGACTCACAGAACTAAGAGTGAGAGTTAGGAGGAGAGCACAGTATATAATGGCTATATGCCTGGATAATATGTATTAAATTATAAAAAACAGGAGGATAATAAAACAAATGCAAAAAAGTTATTTATTTTCAATAATAATATTGGTGGTGGTATTACTAGTATTGTTTTTCCAAGACTGCTGTTCTTTATGTACAATAAAGCAAATGAGTAATTATAGAACATTCCTTGTTCCTTGAAAACCTAGAGTCTGGGTGTGGAAGAAAGGACACATAGATGCAATAGAGAGAAGATGAAGTAAAAATTCTGGTCCTGAGTTGGAATAGGGAGTATCATAGGAACTCAATAGATATTTTATTTTTAAAATGTTAATTGTATACATGTGTGTATGATACATTATAGATAAATAGGTATGGATATAAATAGAGCTATAAATATCCTAGCTTTATTTGTTCAAAAGGCCTAGCAATTATGATCACCCCAGTAGCAATGAGTATCCCTAGAATCCAGATTGTTGTTGTTGATATACCATTTACCACTGTATGAAACCAGGACTTCTTAAAGAAATGTTCCTCCGGGAAATAAACAAATGAATCAGTAATACGAGATGGCAAGCAAACAAAGTCTGCTAGGGTGATGACAAAAGGACATGGGAGTCACCCTTCAGAGGCTCACACTGTTCAAAGATGACACAATATGATTGTGTCAATACAGATACAAATTGCAATGGATTGAAACCCATCATATATGTTTAAATACATGTGTTCACAATGATATTAAAAAATAAGAAAACTACTTGGTGATCACCAACAGGTAAAAGAACATCATTTCATTATCTTCAAAACTGTAAAGCAAAAGGAAATAATTAGACATTTATTCTTTCATTCCTATAGTAAATTGACTTCTGGGTAAGAAATTACAAGATGAAGGGAAATTTCTCTTTATAAAAGAACTCCAACTAATAACTGAAAAAGAAATAATGAAATGAAAAGTCACCTCTTCTTATTTTTAAATTTTTTTCAAAATTGGTAAATTTTATTTCAACTTCAAAAACAAAAGACAAAAGGCATCTTAACAAATTATGGAATCATTACTTTTAAAAATCCTGTCCAGGCACATTTCTCTTAATTAATTCTAAAAATAAAATCCAATGTTTCTCCAGTGTTCATAAAGATGAATAAATGGGCACAGATTAAACAACATGACTAAGGTTTCCTTGTTAATGAAGAAAATGAAAAGAAAATGCTTGATCATATTCACATCTCATAAAACTAAATCCCATGTTCTTTTTTTTACCTTTAGCATTGATATAGTATCTTCTTTTCCTTTGCTGCAAAAATATTACACTATTACTGTTAACTATAGTCTATAGGTTATATTAGTTGTATTTTTCCCATGTATCACCATATTCTTAACACCTTGTAATAGAGGAACATTTCTGTATTCGTACTATTCACCTTTTAACAACCCCAAATTAATTAATGAATATAGACACTGAATTGTTAACATCACAAAAAAGAAACAACCAGATATCAATTGCCTTGTGATGAAAAAATACAAGCTTTGGAACCAGCTGCTAATTTGCAGAAACTTGTATAAATGCAATTAGACTGTGGGAAATCTACAGATCAAAATGCCTGGATTCCTCCACAGAAAAATGATAAGGAAAATAAAGGATGAAGGGAGAATTTTAAGATAAAAAACTCAACACTTGTTAAATTTTAAAAATTGACAAGGCTATTCTATACTGTTTATAGATCCACAAGGAAGTAAATACTATGAAAGTTAAGTTAGTGGCTACTTTTGGGGAAAGAAAGAAGGGTATGATTGGGATGCGGTACACAGAGGGAGATTTCTAGGGTGGGTGCTAACGTTTTATTTCTTAACCTGGGTGGTGGGTCCAAGGATACTTGCCTGACAATAATTCATTAAACCTTACATTTGTTTTGTGGCTTTCTGTATCATGTTTTATTTTCAATATGTAGTTTAAAAACAAATAAGAGAATAATGAAAATGACCAGGAAGATTTAGAAATGGCAACTTCCAGAAAAGAAAAAAATGTGAAATTAAAACTAGGAAGCATTAGAATGGTAAGGTCCATGAAGGTAGTGGGTAATCTTTATCTTGTTTGCTGATACATGCCAAACATCTAAACGAATGCCCCAGATATAGGAGCTTAATAAATATTCATAGAATAAAATGAAAGTTAGTTATTTTATACCAATCAGATTGCAAAGACAGATAATACCAAGTGTTGATAGGTATGCAGTAACAAAAACTCTTATAGTCTGCTGGTGGGAATGTAAATTGGTACAACCATTTTGGGGGAAAAAAATAAGACACTGTCTTGTATAGTTAAAAAAGATAATAATAAAAAAATATGTGTGACAATTTGAATTTGATGAATCCCCAAAAAAGATTTTGTTCTTAAACTAATCTATTCCTCTGGGTGTGGCATCCTTTGATTGTATTAGATTCACTTTAGACCACTTTATTAGATTGCATTTGATTGGACTACGTCATTGAAGGATGATTTAGGTTGTCTCTGCCCTCTTGCTGGGTCTGATATAAACAGAGACAGAGAGAGAGACAGACAGACAGACGGATAGACATACATAGGAGAAAGAAGGAACCTTCCATTTTTTACCCTGCCATGTAGAAGAAAGAAGAAAGTAGAGAGACAAAGAACACCCTATAGTTGCAGAAAGGCAGAGAAGCCCCGAGAGGCTGAGAGAGGTTCTGGAGTCTGCAGAGGCACAGAAAGAGGCTGGACCCATGAAGCAGCTCAAGGCTGAGGAGCCCAGCCCAGCCACATGCCTGATTGCCACATGGCAGACATCAGGATCACCATCAGCTGACTTTGGTGAGAAAGCATCTCTGATCGTACCTTGACTCAGACATTTCACAGCCTCAGAACTATAAGCTTTTACTCCAAATAAATTCCCTTTATAAAAGCCAACATAATTCTGGTCCTTTGAATCGGCAGCCCTTTGGCAAATAGACAAAATGCATATACTCTCTAACTAAAATTTTATACCTAGGCATATATCCTAGGAAAAGCATTTTTCAAACAGATCACAATTACATTTTATGAAATCAATTTACTGGATCTAAGCAGCAGTTTCTTTAAACTGAAACAAAACAGAAAAGATCCAAGCACCCATCATCTAATTCAGTAAAAAATTGTTTCAGCTGTGTGTCCACACTGAATTGCAATGTAAAATATTTTACCAAGTGTGGGACACAGTCAAAAAGAGTTTAGAAGCCACTCATCTCATGTGACCAAAAGATTCTTATTCACAGCAACACTGCTCATAATAGCAAAAAAATTGGAAATATACTCATGCTCAATCACAGAAGAACAAATAAATTCATTGTAAGACATTCATGCAATGAAATCCTAGGGACCAGTGAAAATCAATGAACTTGAGTTACATGGATACAGCAGAGAAACACACTGGAGTAGGAAATGCCAATCAGAAGAACATACACATATGTATAGTGGGGTGATATAGTTTATGAAGATGAAAAACAATTAAGATTATACAACATATTGTTTAGGGTTATGATTATTTCTAGTAAATCTATAAAGAGACTATGGAAAGAGTTAAAAGATGGAAAGGAAAGAAGGAATGCTTGATTTACCAAGTGTTGATAAACCTTGAATACATTAGGAAAGGCACTGCCCACAAGCAGCCCTCCTATGTACAGGAGAAAAAGCAAAATCAGGTTCCCCAAGAGCCCGGTTGCTCCAAAGAAGCCATCCTGAGCAAATGCCTCTTTCCTTGCTAAATGCATACATAATGCACTTTGCTGGTGCATTCTCTATCTCACTCATATTTTTCCCAAAAGATCGAATAGTTCTCAGCTATCTAAGGGGCTTGTGCCAGGGAATCCTGCGAAACTTGATCAGTTTCCTTAGATATCAGCCATAAATGACAGCAAGGATGGACACTGGAGGCACAACACTCAAAACAGAAGCAGCCAGATTAAATGAGACAAAAAACACCACGTCAATGCCAACAGAAGCCTGAGCCTTGGCCGTGAGCCCATCAGAGAGGTTTTCAATGAGCGAGCACCTCAGGAGTACAGTGTCTGAGGAGAAGCAGATAACAGATTCTCTTGTGAGAGTCTTGTCAAAGAAAGCAATCTCCTGCCTCAGAATAGAGGAGAATAACAAAGCTCTCAACCTAATTCGTAAAGTGCTGACTTGAGGTTTACATGAGACAGACAAGAACAGTGTTGGCAGCTGTGCCACCCAGAAACATACTGCTGATCACAAGGCAGAGGCTGGTCAGGTTCACCAGTAACCCTCCCCAGGAAGAAAGTAGTGGATGTGGTGATGACGTGGTCAGAAATCCAAGAGTGGCTGCCAACCTCCAGCACTCAGGATACCCAACCCTAGGGGCTGGCTACCATCTCAAGTCGTCCTATCCCGGAGCTGCCACAGTTTTGGGAGCTACAGACTTGTACTGCCAGGACTTGCCCCCAGCTCTGGTGTGACAGCTTGGGCAGGGAGTTGGGCCTTATCGGGTTTAATCTAATTTTCAAAATCTTTAACTCACTTACAGTTTTGAGATATGTTGAATCAAATAACCTCTAAAATTATTTGCTAAAGTCCCTAGAAATGCTGGATGAAAGATAACAAACTCTTAAAATACGTATGACTGAGATAGAAGGAAAAATAAGGGATTTCCTGACAGGTCGAAAACAAGGAAATAAAAGCAAAGCAGAGGAGTGGATGTGGCTCAAGCGAATGAACACCTGCTTCCCACATAGGAGGTCCCGGTGCCTCCTAAACAACAACAAAAACGAACAACAAGGGTGCCTCCTAAACAACAACAAAAACGAACAACAAGGGTGCCTCCTAAACAACAACAAAAATGAACAAGGGAAGTGGACTTGGCCTAATGAATAGGGCGTCCGTCTACCACATGGGAGGTCCCCGGTTCAAATTCCGGGCCTCCTTGATCCGTGTGGAGCTGGCCCATGTGCAGTGCTGATGTGTGCAAGGACTGCCCTGTCATGCAGGGGTGTCTCCCACGTAGGGGAGTCCCACGTGCAAGGAGTGCTCCCCGTAAGGAGAGCCACCCAGTGCGAAAGAAAGTGCAGCCTGCCTAAGAATGGCGCTGCACACATGGCGAGCTGACACAAGATGATGCAACAAAAAGAAACACAGATTCCTTGTGCCAATGATAAGGATAGAAGCGGTCACAGAAGAACACACAGCGAACGGACAAAGAGAGCAGACAACTGGGGGGGAGGGGAGAGAAATAAATAAGTCTTTAAAAAACAAAACAAAACAAAACAAAAATGAACAACAAGCTAAACAAACGAAAAAACCAACTCAGGGGAGCTGATAGGGCTTAGTGGTTGAGTGCCAGCTTCCCATATACGAGTCCTGGGTTCAAACTCAAACCCCAGTATCTCAAATAAAAAAGCAAAGTAATTGTTGTAAGAATGGATACTGTGGCTCTTATAGGACAAGGCCTCATATCTACTCCACCACTTCAATCTAGTGGAGCCTAAGAGGACTACAATCTTGGTGGAAAGGCAGACTTAAAAAAAAAAATCCCCTACTGGAAGAGAAAGACAACAGAGAAGTCTATCTGTTTTGATGGGTGGTCCAGGAGGAAAAATTAAGTCTTCCATAAGAATTTCTAACCAGAGACCTGCCCTCAAATGGATCTGGAGTTTAAATTTTCACTACAGAGAAGTAAGGATATTCGCTCAACCAAAACATTTAACATTAAAAATAAAAAACAAAATGCTGACAATGAATTAAGAAATTAAAAAATGAGAAAAGAACATGAAACTGGTGTTTTTAAAAGCACATGTATTTGAAGCAGGTAAGACACATTTGTGAAGAATGAGTGCTTATTCACTTAACTGAAAAAAAGTCACTCAGAATGGAGCACAAAGAGATAGATGGAAAATATGAAAGATTAAGAGAAAAATAGAAAAGAATGTCAAGTTCCAACAAATTTCCAACAGGAATTCCAGAGGAATACACAAAAGATCATATTATTTGAAAAGATATTAGCTGAAGATGTTCCAAAACTGACACTAAAAATATTTCTTAATGCAAAATGATGCCTTGAAGAATGCAATTTCAGAAACTAAAATATTGAAATTTATAAACAACTCACATGATTAAATCTTCTTGTGAAGGCAACTGCATTTGGTGCAGAACTATATTTTTCTTTTTTATTCCATCCACAACTTGAAAGCTCCTGAAAAATTAAAGGGAAAATTATTGTAAGAAATATCCCATTTTTCTTGCTATATTAAGAATTTATGGGGAAGCGGACTTGGCCCAGTCTGTCTACCACATAGGAGGTCCGCAGTTCAAACCCCGGGCCTCCTTGACCCGTGCGGAGCTGGCCCATGCGCAGTGCTGCTGCCCGCAAGGAGTGCGCCCCATAAGGAGAGCCGCCCAGCGCGAAAAAGTTCAGCCTGCCCAGGAATGGCGCCGCACACACGGAGAGCTGACACAACAAGATGACGCAACAAAAAGAAACACAGATTCCCGTGCCGCTTACAACAACAGAAGCGGATAAAGAAGAACACACAGCAAAGAGACACAGAGAACAGACAACTGGGGTGGGGAAGGGGAGATAAATAAATAAAATAAATAAATCTAAAAAAAAAAAAGAATTTACACATATATTGCTATAAAACTGAGTTTTAAAAAATATTTTCAAAAGTGTACTTTAATAGAATTGATTTCCTTTGATTATAAAGAAGAGTTCCATGGGCTTCAGTCTGCCAAAAGGGTCCAAGGTCCAACATAGGTTGAGAACCCTGGTGTACTACAAGAAAAAGAATGTATGCACATGCAAGACAGAGAGGGAAGGAATCCACAGGGAAAAAAGAAAGAACTCTAAAGAGACTGAGTTAGAGCAAGGAACAGAAGAAAACTGAAAGAAAAAGGAAAAGCAAATAATTATTACTCTCAGGTAGATGAGAAAAGATACTGTACCCATTAATCAAAAACAGGAGAGGCACAAAAATATTCAGAGAACAAGAGAAATTTTGGAAACGAAAGATATAACAACAGAAATTAACATGTCAACAGAAGGGTTGTGAGATGGTGATAAAATATTTTAGAACCGAAACCTTAAAATAGGAGCCAAAATGTTTTTGTTAATTAAGAGATATGAAAGTTCACATCTGAATAACAGAAATTTGAAGACAGAATAGAAAAAGTGGAGAAATATAACTCATAAAAAAATAACTTAGGAAAATATTTCAGAACAAAAGGAAAAGAAAGGGCCAGGCTACCACCCATCACCACAGATTTGAAAAAAGAAAAAGAAAAAAGACTCAAATCAAGCATGGCATCAAGAAATTGTGGACACTGGAGACAGATCATAAATCTTTCAGAGATTCAAAAACAACACAAAACAAAAAAATAGATTATAAACAGGAAAAAAACAGGATTGGAAGTTATCAGACATCTCCATACTGGAAGTTATAAGGCAAACTGAAACAAAGCCTTCAAAATCCTAGAACTGTATATCCAACAAAAATATCAATTAAGTGTAAAAGTAGACTATAGATCAGACATGAACGTCTTAGAGAATTTGTCTTCTATGCACCTATTCTCAGAGAGCTAGAGAATATGTGCTCCACTAAAACAAACTAGCAAACCAAGAAAAAGGAAAACACAGGAGCCAGGAAACTCGAGCAACCAATATAGAAAGAAAATATTGGGAATCCCCAGATTGATAGTAAAGGGAGATTCTGGGACAAAGCTATGAGCAGAACTTAAGAAAAACACTTCAGAGAGGAGCAAGAAGACAGAGATTTCAAGAGACCTATCTGTAAAAGATGAAACTGAATACCTGAAATGTTTAAACACACCAAGAAGAGACAACCACTTCTGGCAGAAAATTAGTGAGAGATACCGGGAAAGTTAAAGTAAATTATTAGCTTGAGGGAAACAAAATTTGAGTAAGTACAGTCTCATGGCTCAACTGTAAAGAACGGTTACATAGTCAAATACATGACGTAACCATATGGGAAAAAGTGGGTAAGTGAACTTCATGAATGTGGGGGGAAGAGAATATAAGAAAGCAAAGCCACAATTTGAGAATGTATCACTAAAATAAATGTTTTTTACAAAAAAAAAATCACTGCAAGTAAAGTGTCGATAGTATCTATATTGAAAAATTTAGATCTATTACTTGAAAGATGGACATAAATTCCTCCAAGGAGAAACAGTGAAAAGACATAAATGGTACCTCTAGGAAGCAAGGCTCAAGGGTGGAGGTTAGCAGTAATTGGGCTAGAGTATTGCTTAATTTTGTCTTATGGAAATATCTGACTTCTTAAACATACAGCCATCTATATTTTTATTACAATTTTAAGTTGAAATTAGAAACAAAAAAACAGGAATAAAATAAGTAGGGAAGAGTTTCAGTGATACTATAATACTCCAAGGTAAAGGTAATGTTTTCAGCAGATGAGGGGTAATGTCAGTGCATACTGAAAAAAAAAAAGTGACAGATTCAAAATATTTTAGAGGTAGGCAGGACTTGGTAAAAAACTGTAATCATATAATGTGAGCTATAGATAAGGTATTCAGAAGTAGTAAGATTTCCTGGTTTCTTTCTGGCTTGAGCAATTAAATTGGGAAATATTGGGAGAAAGAAGCTACCATTATCACTTCAATACAGTAGCTAAGCAGTTAATATTCCGAAAACATGGATTACTATTTTTTTTTTTTTTTTACCTTCACATCACTAGATTACAAGTTTTAAATTCAAAATTATTGAAGGGAAAAATAAAATGACAAAAGCAACCACACAGTTAAAAAAAATAGCTTGGTACTCAACCTAGATACATGCTCATTTCACATACCTTCTTATAAAGACAGAAAATATTTAGTGGTAGATACTATATTAACATAATAATGACATTACATGAAAAATATATTAAAACAGGAAAAGTGAAGTTGGAGGACTCTCACTTCCAGACTTTAAATCATATTACCTAGCTACAGTGGTAAAAACAGCATGGTATTGGCATAAAGAAAGACACATAGACCAATGGAAACAAATTGATGGTTCAGAAACAGACCCTCACATCTATGGCCAAGTGATTTTTGATAAGTCCGTCAAGCCCTCCCAGTTGAGGCAGACCGGTTTATTCAACAAATGGTGTTGGGAGAACTGGATATCCATAGCCAAAAGAAAGGACGACCCCTACCTCACACCTTATATAAAAATTAACTCAAAACAGATCAGAGACCTAAATACAAAAGGAAGTACAATAAAACTCCTAGAAGAATATGTAGGGAAACATCTTTAAGACCTGATGGTAGGCGGTGGATTCTTAAACCTTACACCAAAAGCACGAGCAAAAAAAGAAAACATGGATAAATGGGACCTCCTCAAACTTAAACATTTCTGTGATTCAAAGGACTTCATCAAGGTGAAAAGGCAGCCCAGTCAATGGGAGAAAATATTTGGAAACCACTTATCTGGTAAGGGTTTGATTTCCATTCTATATAAAGAGATCATACAACTCAACAATAAAAAAGCAAGCAATCCAATTTAAAAATGGGCAAAAACTTCAAATTTTTCCAAAGAGGAAATACAAATGGCCAAAAAGCACATGAAAAAAATGTTCCATATCACTAGCCACTAGGGAAATGGAAATTAAAACAATGAGATATCATCTAACACCACACAGAATGGCCATTATTGAAAAAACAGACAACAATAAGTGCTGGAGAAGATGTGGAGAAAGAGAAACACTCCTTCACTGGTGGTGGGAGTTTAAAATGGTGTAGCCTGTGTGGAAGACAGTTTGGTGGTTCCTTAGGAAGCTAAATATAGAACTGCCATATGATCCAGCAATTTCTCTACTAGGAATATATCCGGAAGAACTAAAAACTATGACACAAACAGACACCTGCAGACTAATGTTCATAGCGGCATTGTTCACAATTGCCAAAAGATGGAAACAACCCAAGTGTCCATCCACCAATGAACGAATAAACAAAATGTGTTATATACGTACAATGGAATACTATGCTGCAGTTAAGAAGTGAAATTGGGACATATGAATCTTGAAGACATTATACTAAGTGAAGTAATCCAGACACAAAAGAACAAATATTTCATGGTCACATTCATATGAATTAAATACAAATAATAAACACATGGAATTAAAACCTAGAGTATAGGTTATAAGGAGATAACAGGAGGGTTGAGAAGAACTATGGATGCTTAATGTACACAGAAGTTTTAATTAACTTAACTATAAAAGTGTGGAGATGGATAGAGTTGATAGCAACACATTATAGTGAGTAGCAACTGGTTTATAAATAGGATTGTGACTGAAAAAGGTAGTCTGGGGAAGTAAATGTCAATAGAAAGAAAGCTAAAGAATAATCTAGGGACTGAATAACACAGTGAACCCAGAAGCAGTTGAGAATTGTGGTTAAGGGTATAAATGCAAGAGAGTCCTGCTGCGAGCTAGAGTAGATGTACATCACTATTGCAGGGTGAAGGGAATATGGAGAAACATGGGAGAACTACAACTGGTGTGACCTATAGACTGTGGTTAACAACAATGCTATAATATTCTTGCATCAATGCCAAGCTGTACTGTGTTGATAATGGAGGTGTATGGAAGAAGTGTGCCAAACGTATGCTATGGACCATGATTGATGGTAATAGTCTGATAATACTGTCTCATAATCTGTAACAAATGTTCTACCAGGGTATGGAGTTGTATGGGAAATCTAAACATCTGGTTTGATTGTTTTGCAAGTTCACAATATCAATAACAAAAATACACTTAAAAAAAAATAGCATGGGTTGGGGGAAAAATACACCAAATGTAAGATAAGGACTATAGTTGGTAGTAGTATTTTGATGATGCTCTTGCATAGTTTGTAACAAATGTTTCATACCAATGCAAAGAGTTGGGGGAGGGGTGATGTATGAGACTCCTGTGTGATGTTATGTATGTTTATTTTGTAAGTTTGCAATCTTTACTATACACTTATTGTTTATGTGTGTTCATGTATGAATGATATACTTCAATAAAATAAAAAATATATATAACATATATACTAAAACATTCAACTGCTATAATATACAACTCTATAAATGACTCCATATTTTAGGACAAAATTCTTAGAATTAAATGCATGAATACTGAATTTGCTCTTAATCAATTAATATAACTTCCGAATCTATATTAATGCTATGATCAAAGTATCTCCCTTAAATTACATCAAACCACTCAAAGCAGTCATTTGATAAAGAATTCAAACCCAATTTCAGATCTTTAAATTTCATTTTTCTGTTTTAAGTAATGTTATACTATAAATAATAAATACACTTGTGCTTTTGACATTTCTGATTATATCCTAAAAATATATTCCTAGAAGTGAAATCACAAAGTCAAAGAGTATGACCCTTTTCAAGGCTTTTGTATCTGTCAAACTGCCTTCCTGAAATGCTAAATCATTTCTGCTACCATCAGCAATGAGTGTCAGTTTTACAACAGTCTTATGAAAACTGGGTATATTTAATTCTCTTTGTGTATTTTATTCTCTAATTTCCACAACTTTGAGAGTAATTATGCTTGCTGTTAATTACCTATAAATTCACCATCCAAAGGAAACCTGTGTAAACATTTTCCCAATCTTCTTTAGGTGCGTATGTGAGTGTGGTTTTTATTTACCTGTCCTGAGAACAGATATCTTAATAAAAGCAGCAATAGTAATAAACATTAATACAGAGATTATTATGGGTCAGGCAATAGTTTGTTTTTCACATACCAACTAATTTGATTCCATCTACATCAATATCATGATAAATAAAGCATTCACAAATGTATTTAAATGTTTTATGGCTTCATTTTTTTATGTTTAAAAAAAATAATGTGTTCCTCACTCCTTAAGTAAGACATGTTAAGCAGTTTTGGAAAAACCCATCCAATTCCTGGAACATTTCAATATCATTAATTCAATGGAAAAATACTTTGGTCCTTTAATGAAACTGTTGGATACAAAAGGAAAAAAAGAGAGATCTGTAGCTACATTATTTGGAAGAAGATGGGTTAAAATTCCACTGGAGCCCTCCATTATGAAGATGCTTACAAAGAGAAAACATGAAGAGAAAAAGCAGGGTTTTTGGTTGTTGTTGTTTTTTAAAAAAAACAAAACCCAACCCCCCCCCACACACACACAAAATGGTGATTTCCGCTTCAGAAAGCATTTCCCCTTAGAATCAAGTTACCTTACTCACCCTCAAATACAACAGGACTGTAAAGATGGAGGAGAACAGGTCTGTGGCTGCCTGGGGTTCAGGACGGTCAGAGAAGAGAGGGATGGGTGTGAGTGTAAGGGTTAGCAGAGGGAGAGAGCTTCATGGTGACAGACGAATTCTTTGTCTTGACTGAGGTGGGGGTTACACGAATTTACATATATGAAAGACTGGCATAAAACTAGACACAAACTTACTTTACCAGTGCCAAGGTTCTGGTTTTGACATTGTACTATAGTTATGCAAGATGTAACTGTTGGGGGAAACTTGGGTGAAGGCTAAGCGGGACCTCTCTGTCCTATTTTTGCAACTTCCTGTAAATCTCTATCTCAAAATAAAAAGTTAAACGATGACAAAATCCATGTAACAGATGATGAATCTGAAATTTGCACTGGGATTCCAGGAACTCACCCACTACTTTCTTCTAAAAAAAGTTCTAAGCCACTAAATTTCTTCCTGAGAAAAAAAATTGCTTTTCCCTGTGGCTCTATCTCTTTTAGTCTCAGATTCTAGGATCCACCTCTGAGTCACATTAACAATAATATAAGAAATAAATCCTGCCATTTAGAATCATCTCGTATATTGACAGCTTATCAACCTGCTCAAGAGTTATTTTATATTAAAACATTTCACATGAACATTGAAAATTGAAGCAAACTTAGTTTTACTCAAAGGATATTTGTTCAGTGTCTAACTTAAGACTATTTTGAGTTGAGCACATTAAGTAAACAAATCTCCATTTGAGCAAAGGTTAAGTGAAATAAAGCAGCCTTGCTACCTCTTAAAATTTGTTCACATGGATTTGATATATAATTTTTAAATCAGACAGTGAAATCTTCAAACAGTAACTGAGATACATAAAGGCAATTTCTTAATGGTCTTTAACTATGTATTTGAAAGAATATTCATGAGTTCATTCAAGCCTAATTTTCAGTTACGTTTATTTTGGAAGCATATGGGAGGGCAAAACACAACTGATGACCACCTACCCTATGTAAGAATTACTGAATATCACAGGAGTCACAGGATGTCTTAAGTCTTCTAGGTTTGTTCTGTAAAGTGAAATTCTTGATCTAAATTTCATCTTGTAGGTTCCAACACTCTTAAAAGTACTGTTCTAAGGGTGATGTTGTAGGGATACCTAAAGATAGAAGAAGAGAAAAGGCCAATATAGACCAGTCTATAGACAAAGATTGAGAGAAGAAAAGAAAAAGTGATGCAAGTTAAGATTGGAGAATCGAGGGATAGGGAGGGGAGAAAGGGGGATTCCTCACAATTTTAAGAATATTATCCTGAGATACCTTTATGCTCAAAAGTGGAACACTTTTAAAGGGATACAGTATTATCTATTAGCATTCGGTCTATATGCTACCTAGAAAGAAGTCTCAGTCACAGATGAAGAACTCACTACTAGTCCCACATTTTTAATCAACAGAAAAAAATTTGAAACTATACACAAAAAATGTAATATGTTAAATAAAAAAATTCCTCTTCCCTTTTCTGATGTACTCATATCCTCCCCTCCCCATTCCTCCCAATGTCAAGCTACCTCTTTAATGAGATCAGAGATAAAAGCAGGAGCTATCTTCTACTACCACTGGTGCTGGGATATATTTACTCTCCCAACACCAATTTTCTTCTTTACCTCCTCTAGTCCAAATCTAAGTCTTACTTTACTTTATTAAGGAAGTTCATGGTGATGAGTAACAATATTAAAATATTTACCTATGTGTTTGTCTATGTGTGTGCATATAGAAATAGTGAGTTTAAAAAGATCAGGAGGGGACACAGATGTGGCTCAAGCAGCTGGGCACCAGCCTACCACATGGGAGGTCCCGGCCCTGGTTTCCGGTGACTCCTGAAAAAAAAGATGAGCAGACACAGAGAGCACACAGAGAACAGACACAGAGAGCAGACAAAGAGAGTAAACAACAGGGGTGGGATGGGGAATAAATTTAAAAAAGAAATCTTTAAAAAAAAAAATCAGGGGACAGACAACTGCTGAGTTCTCCATAATCTATATGTAAGTTTTAAAATAAATTACAACAGAAAGCCTATATTTTAATTTGGTCTCATAAAAAATGTAATGGCTAAACACAGTTTACTAAAAGGTGGTTAATCCTATAATCTATTTATATATTTTAACATACCACATTCAATTTTGATAAGCAAGGAAGCAACCTTGTCTTGAGAGGAGATCTAATGATACATACCTAATAGAAATAGGTTTAAACTTGCAACTCTAACACAATGAAATCTTTATTAAGGATTCTTAAGAAAACAAAATTCCTTAAAAGAAATGGCAACAGTGTCAAACTGTGCTTACAGAAGCTGAGGAGAAAAATGATGAGACAGTGAAAATCCAGGCAGATAAGTACCTACTCTAGGGAGGTACCAATCTACAGCATTTTGGCCCCTGCATTACTGAGGAATGACGATCTCTCAACAAAGCAGAAGTAGCCATAAATTTGGACAGCCATAACTTGGGCCAAAGACAAAGGAAAGAAAGTCAATGTCTCTCTCTTTCCTCCTCTTCTTCCCAGAGGAATATATAACACAGAACCCTAGAGACAACGAAAGCAACCCTTATGCTACTTTTCCCTTTGACAACGTTTTGAACAAAGTATGCCCTAAAAGGGCTGGTTTTATGAATACAGGTTATTATTGTGTTCATAGTGGAAAAACCATTTTCCTGGGTAATGGGAGAGACATCCACAATGCCCCATAACTATAAGAAATGCAAAAAGCACTATGGGGCTTCAGGGGTAGAAGAGATTTTTTCTTTGTTTTCTTAGAGATAGGATAGATGAGGAACCAAGGACCTGCAGACTATAGAAATGAGGCAACGAACTAGAGATTCCAGATAATTCATGTGATCAATACATATTCCTGTCTCAGAAATGTAAAATGAGACTCAAAACATAGGTCTGGGGAAGCAGTTGTGGCTCAACGGATAGAGCGTCTGCCTACCATATGGAGGGTCCAGGGTTCAAACCCAGGGTCTCCTGATCCATGTGGTGAGCTGGCCCATGCCAGCATGCAAGGAGTTCTGTGCCACACAGGGGTGTCCCCCCCGTATGAGTACACCCCGCAAGGAGAGCTGCCCCACATGGAAAGGCACAGCCTGCGCAGGAATGGTGCCACATAGGCAGAGATCTGACGCAGCAAGATCTGCGCAACAAAAAAGCGACAGTTTCCCAGTGCTGCATGACAAGAATGCAAGCGGACAAAGAGAACAGACCAAGGGGGGAAAAGGGAGAGAAATAAATAAAATAAATCTTTAAAAAACAAAATAACAGGTAGGTCCTCATAAGGTCACAAGGAAAGTTATTCACTCTGTGAAGAGGAAATAGCTTATACAAAGATCCAATGGTCAGACAGAACATGACAAACTAAAACAAAAATAGGAGGACGGCTGGAATATAGATAGCTAAAGGGACAACACAGAGATTTATCAAGTAAGGCAGGGGTCAGACTATGCTACCTTAAAGGATTTTTGAACTTGAACCCAAGGGTAATGAGAAACCTTTGAAGGTTTTTAAATGGAAAGGGTATGGTGAAGAGAGGTGGTACCAATCTACAGTGTGAGAAATAAAATAGAAGGGGCCAGGCTTAGTCCTGTAATCCAAGCAAACGATAATGGTAGTTTAGGTTACAATGGTGGAAATGGAATTGGAGAGAAGAGGACTGGATTTAAAATTTACTTAGGCTGGCACAGCCACTGTCCATCCTTGCAAGGCTCCTCTCTCCAAATGAGATTCCCCAGAAGACGTGACTCCAAATGTATAAATCGGAGATAACCCACCAACCAGGACTTTGTAGGCACTGTACATATCTAAGGGGCAGGGAACAGGACATTTGTTGGGGAGCAGCTCAGGTGGGTACATCCATATCCTCACCCAAGTTTCCTCAAACCATGGGAGTTGTAGGGCCTCTGCATCTGAGAGAGAAACTTGGCAGCCATAGCCTTCAAAACTGGCGGCTGCTGCCCTCTGCCCTGTAGGTTCTCAAGGGGCCCACAACAATTGAGCCCCAGTAACTAGTAACATTCAAAGCAGTTCAGGGAAGCGAACTTGGCCCAATGTATAGGGCGTCTGCCTACCACATGGAAGATCCACGGTTCAAACTCTGGACCTCCCTGACCCGTGTGGAGCTGGCCCATGCACAGTGCTGATGTGCGCAAGGGATGCCCTGCCTTGCAGGGGTGTCCCACACATAGGGGAGCCCGACGCACAAGGAGTGCGCCCCGTAAGGAGAGCCGCCCAGCGTGAAAGAAAGTGCAGCCTGCCCAAGAATGGCACCATACACACGGAGAGCTGACACAACAAAAAGAAACACAGATTCCCAGTGCCGCTGACAAGAATGGAAGTGGTCACAGAAGAACACACAGCGAATGGACACAAAGAGCAGACAACTTGGGGGCGGGGGGAGCGGGAAGGGGAGAGAAATAAATAAAAACTAAATCTTTAAGAAAAAAAACAAAGGCAGTTCAGTGTACTTCACTCTGGAGGAATAGCAATACCTGGACCCCAAGGAGAGTAGTTTATAAATGGATGTAAATGCCAGAGCACAATAGTAAATTTATACCTTTGGAGTATTAGGTTTTCTAACTAGAAGACATCATCAAGTCATAACAAGAAAAAGAGTTACAGATTTTAGAGACTGAAATCTGAAGACCCATCCATTTAGGAGAAGCCTGGAACGTTTATGACCAGTTAGAGTATACTGGGAAAATGCAGAAGAAACATTCAAAGCTTGATGCCTTCAGCCACAAGAAAATACTTATTCAAGAGGAAAGTCATAAGCTTTATAATTTTGGTAAGAACTTTAAGACCAGAATTAGTTACATAATTGAGCATTCTCTCAAGAAAACAAACCTAGGGAAAATGATAGACTGGAAACAATTTGCAATAAAATGAGGAAAAAATCCTTGCAAAAAATAGACTTCATGAATATACTACACATACAAATGCCATCATTCATAGATTATCCCATCATTCATAGATTATCCCTTAATTAAGTAAGTTGGGTACCTTCAACAATGAGAGAAGTCTCATCCATTCAGTTGAAGGCCTTAAAGGGAGAACTGATAATTTCAGCAGTCAGAAAGAATTTCCATCTCTACTTCTGCCACCTAGCTTCTCCTGGGAAATTCATTAAAAACGTTCACTGGAGTTCGCAGCTTCTTGCAACCTGTCCTTTGGAAATCAGACTTGCCGATCCCTATAGTCATGTGAGCCAATTCTTATAATAAAACTCATAATATTTACATAATAAATAAATATAGATAGATAGATAGATAGATCAATTGATCGACTGATCTTCCGTTGGTTCTGTTTCCCTGGAGAACCCTTTCTAATGCACATGAGATAGGGGAGCTATGTAATAAATATGGGAAAACAACTTCTGGAAGACATAATTTCTGAACATCAGAGAATTCACATGGGGAGATACTTTTTAACGGTAATGCATGTGGAAAGGCTTTATGTACAGTTCACTCCTCAAAACAATCATGTGAGAAACCCTATGAGTATAATAATATGGGAAAGCCTTCCAAAGCAGCTCTCTCCCCTTGTTCCACAACTAGGAAATCCACAATGATGAGAAACCCTACTAAAGTAATGTGGGAGATCCTTCAGGAATGACATGTCCCTTACTTATTTGAAATCACTCATAGTAGAGAGAAACCTTACCAGTGCGAGGAATAGGAGAAAGCCTTCAGTCAATGCACACTGCTTAGCCAGCATGAAAAGAATCATACTAAAGGGAAACCATTTGAATGTAATCTGTGTCAGAGGATTTTTGCACAGAGCCTGATATCTACAAGCCAGGGGTCCATGGACCCCCAAGGGGTCTGTCAGCTTGAATGGAAAATTTTTAAAAAAACCTTATTCTTGTGGGTACTCGGTACAGGTGTGATATATTTATTAAGTAACACATAGTATAGTGTGACTCAGTAAGGGGTCTGTGGAACAAAAAAGGTTAAGAACCCCTACTATAAACTGTATCAGTCATGGTTCTCCAGGGAAACAGAACCAACAGGAGATACATATATATACATCATTATGAGATTTACTAAAAGAATTTGGCTCACGTGACTTTAGTGATGGGCAAGCCAGAATTCCGTAGAGGAGGATATAAGCTGGGAACTCGAATGAAAGTTTTCAATGAATTTCCCAGAAGCAGCTAGGTGGCTGAAGTAGAGATGGATATTCTTCCTTCAAATGCCTCACTGAAGTACTTTTAGTATCCATATTTCCACCAACAATCTCTTTAAAGCAATCAATCATTTTTTCTATCAAGCACCTCATGATTCTTCCAGCCTCTACCCGTTACCCAATCCCAAAGCTGCTTCTACATTTCAGGTATTTGCAATAGTAGGAGCTCACTCCTGGTACCAATCCTGCATTAGTTTCCTGGTTGCCAAAGCAAATACCATGCAAAGGGTTGGCTTAAACAAAGGGGATTTACTAGCTTACGGTTTTGAGGCCAAAAGAAGGCTAAAATCAAGGCATGAGCAAGGTGATGCCTTCTCCCAGAAGACTGGTGTTCTGGGGCTGGCAAGTGGCAATCCTTGGTCTAACGCACACAGCAGCCTCTCCTGGCTTCTCCTTTCTCTTTTGGAGAAAGCAGCTTCTGGCTGCTCCCTCTGGCTTTCTCTCTTTCGCTCAAAGGGCTCTAGTAAGCCAGATTAAAGTCCAATCTCATTCATTTGGGCCACAGTTTAGCTGAAGTAACATTGTGAAGAGACCTTATTTACAAGGGGTCATTCCCACAGAAATGGATTAAGTTTAAGAACATGTTTTTATGGGGTACATAGCTCCAAGACATCATACAAACTCACAGGCCTTATAAGAGAAGCAAACGTTACCAATATAATGGCTACAGTACAGATTTCACGCTTAATACATCCCTTACTTAAAACTTCATTGAAAAGACCAGAAAATGTCTGGAGCGAAAACCTGACTACAGGCGAGCTTTCTGTCCGAACTCAATCTGTGCTGAATAACATAATACTCATTCTGAAAAGAAACCCCATTGATGTGACAAAAGTGGCAATGCCTTTAGAATAAATGCAAGCATTCTGAAGCATCAGAGAATATATTACAGAAAAGAAATTTTAAAAATAAATAAAAACCTACGCACTTAATAATATGGAAAAGCCTTCAATATAGTCATTCCTTTCTCAATATGAAAGAACTCACACTGGAGAAGCTCTGTAATTGTGTAAAAGTCTTCCAGAAGAAAACAAAGCTTCATGATGAAAAGAGAAAATCTACTTGGGGCATCTATATACATAAAAAATGTGGGGAAAACTTTAATAAAAGCTGAGCTAAACTGAATACCAGAAAATTCATATTAGAAATTAATGAATGTGTAGAACCCTTCAGCTAAACTTTTGCCCTAAGACTGCACTGGAGAATTTATATGTGTAAAAGTGTTCTGAATTGTGGGAGGAACAAAACACAGAGGAAGGAGGTTATTTTATAAAAGTCACATTTCCAGACTGGGTAACAGTTTTGTGTAAGTGACTCCAAACATGGTAAAAAATGGGAAATGATATGCCTTTAGGTCATACAGTATAAAGTTGTGAAACGGTCATTCATCAAAACACAAACATCAGGAAGGAGATGTGGCTCAAGCGACTGAGTTACTACCGACCACGTGGGAGATCCCAGGCTCGGTTCCTGGTGCCTCCTGGAGAAGACGAGCAAGACAGCACGCTGGCACGATGGACTAGTGGGGCGAGCTGACAACATGATGATGCAACAAGGAGACACAAGAGGAAACACAATGAGAGAGACATTTAAGCAGGGAGTGGAAGTGGCTCAAGGGATTGAGCACCTTTCTCCCACATGGGAGGTCTCAGGTTCAGTTCCCAGTGCCTCCTAAAGAGAAGATGAGCAGACTCAGAGAATACAGCAAATGGACTCAGAGAGAATACAGCAAATGGACACAGAGAGCAGATAGCAAGCACAAACAATGAGGGGGGGGGGATAAATAAATAAAATAAATCTTGAAAAAAATATTAAATACTGAACAGTTATTATTCTAGGCACGAGATACACATCAATGAAAGAATGGACAAAACTTCCTACCTTCATGGAATTTACATTCTAGTGAGAGAATGTCAGATCCCCAATCTATAAAAGCTTGATTCGTGATTCCCCACCCAACCATTCCCACCTCAATGTTCCTGCAGTTATGATCAAATTTCCCATTTATTACTTAAGTACAGCTCTTAACTGAGGTCACTACTTACAGGAATTTCTCAAAGACCTAGATGGCATTTTGTTGGGGGCGCGCCCGCCATTTTGTGGACCGCCCCACACCAGTAGAAAAAATGGCGGGTGGCATGATTCAGCACTGTTTCCCCCTGCTTCCTGCCCTCTCCCCGCCCCTTTTTCCCCTGGAGCCCTTTAAGGAACAAGCCATATAAGGTCTTGTTCCAGCCCTGACCAATCCCCTTGCAACACAAATGCTTAAGACGCTATATAAGCTTGCTCTGTACAAAAAGAATAAACGGAAGAAGACGACACACCACGGTGCGGCTCTGAGTGGTTCTTCCCCGCCATCTGCCACTCTCTCTCTCGTGGTCTCCGTACACCCGCTGGCGGGGCAGGAGAGCACAGTATTTTAAAGATCAACTAGTCCAAAAACTCTTATTCCACAGACTTAAAAAAAAAAAAAAAAAAAAAAAAAGGCCAAAGATATGGTATAGATTGTATTTGTAACAAACTTTATAAATGGCTACCTGAAACTAAAATACACATCCTCTGGCTCTTTGCTCTTATGATTTTATCACTTAAATATCCTGCCCCCCACACAGAGCACTTTAAAATAAATTAGGGATGCAGATGTGACTCAAGCAGTTGGGCACCTGCCTACCAAACAGCAGGTCCCAGGTTTGGTTCCTAGTGCCTCCTAAAAAAGACACGCAAGACAGTAAGCAGATGTGACAGGCCAGCACAGTGAGTTGACTCAACAAGATGACACAATAATGAGAAAACACAATGAGAGACACAACAAGTGGGAAGCAGAGGTGGCCGAAGGCAATGGGCACCTCCCTCCCACTTGAGAGGTACCCAGTTCAGTTCCTGGTGCCGCCTTAAAAAAAGGCGAGGTATCTGGTTATCTGTGTAAAAAACATACCGGAGTTCTCTGAATTATCCATGTTATAGTTGCAAATTTCCTCTGAGTGTAAAGTTATTTAAAGATGAAATCAATGGAAACAAAACAAAATAAATGAAAAAAAAAAAAAAGTAAGAATTTCCCCTCTCAATTAAAAGGTGGAGTGGGCATTAACCATTCGAGTCCTCAGGATTGGGGAATAAAGTATGAATTTGAGTGGACTTACTGGTATTCCACGATAGACTTCTTGTGATTCTAGCAATGGAAGAAATTTTATCATTAATGTGGAGACAGTGGCCACTGGAGTTGCCGGAGACAAAGAGAGGGAAAAAGAGGTATAATATGGGGGCATTTTCGGGACTTGGAATTGTCCTGAATGACACTGCAGGGACAGATGCAGGGCATTATATATCCTGCTATAACCTACTGAATGGACTGGGAGAGAGAGTAAACTACAATGTAAACTAGAATCCATGCAGTATAGCAGTGCTCCAAAATGTGTTCATCAACTGCAATGAACGTACCACACTAATGAAATAAGTTGTTGATGTGGGAAAAGTGAGGAGGGTGGGGAGTGCAGCATATGGGAATCCCTTATATTTTTTTAATGTAATATTTTATATGATCTATGTATCTTTTTTTAAAGTAACTAAAATATATATATATGTATATATATGAAAGAATTTAGTGAACACCCATTTAGAGGGCTATGTGTTAAACAATGATTTAAAAACAAAGGGGGAGGTGGCAGCCAAAACATATGGCAATTTGCCCCAAAACTGATTTGAATGGTGAATTCTACCACACATTCAAAAAAGAATTAACATCAATTCTTCTCATACTTTTCGAAAAAACTGAAAAGGAAGGAACTCTTTCAAACTCGTTCTATGAGAATAACGTTACCCTAACACCAAAGACAAATAAAGACACAAGAAAACTATGGGCCAGTTTCCCTAATGAATAGAGGTATAAAAATTCTCAATAAAACACTGTCTAACTGAATGCAGCAGCACATTAAAAGAATTATACACCATGACCATGTGGGATTTAGCCCAGAAATGCAAAAGTGATTCAACAAAAGAAAATCAATATAATATACCACATTAACAGAATTAAGGGGGAAAAATCACATGCTCTCAAATGAGACAGAAGGCCATTGGACAAATTCCAACACCCTTTCAAGTTAAAAAAAAAAAAACTCAGAAAAACAGCACTAGAAAGTGATTTCATTACATGCTAAAGGGCATTTATGAAAATCCACAGCTAGCATACTGAATGGTAAAAGACTGAAAGCCTCACTGAGATCATGAGCAAGATAGGGAAGCCGGTTCTCACCACTGCCATTGAACATTATACCGGAAGTCCTTGCCAGCAACTAGGCAAGAAAAAGAAACAAAAGCCATCCAAACTAGAAAAAAGAAAGTAGAAAAATTTCTATTCATAAGCAACATGATCCTTTATGTAGAAAATTCCACAGAAATCATAAGAAAACTACCAGAACTAAAAAACAAATTCAGCAAAGTGGCAGGCTACAAGATTAACACGCAAAAATCAATTGTGTTTCTATATACCAGCACAGAATATTCTGAAATAGAAATTAAAATAACAATCTCATACATAGTAGCTCCTAAAAAAAAATATTTAGAAGTAAATTTAACCAAGGAAGTAAAGGACTTGTATACTGACAAGTACTAAACATTGCTGAAAGAAATAAAAAAAACCTAAATAAATGGCAAGACAGGATGTCAACACTACCCAAAACTCAATACCTATAGGTAACCCAGGAGCCTTATCTGCAGAAATGGAAAAGCTGTTCTTCAAATTCATATGGAATCACAAAGGGTCCCAGACAGCTGTATTAGTCTGCTAAAGGGGTGCTGATACAAAGTACCACAAATCTGTTGGCTTTATAAAGGGTATTCATTTGGGGTAAAAGCTCACAGTCCCAAGGTAATAGAGAGTCCAACTCAAAGTATCATCATAGGTACTTTCTCACCAAAGTCAGCTGCCACTTTTTGAAGCAAGATGGTGGATGACTCTGCCTGGTCTCTTAGGGCTTCCTGTATCAGTCTCTGGCATAATGCTTGTTTCTTTCTGGGCCTTCTCAGCTGCTCAGCCCTTCTGTTCTCTTCAGTTGAAACTATCAGATGAATGGCTCATCTCTCCCTGGGGTCCCAGGATCAAAAGTGACAAAGCGCTCTCTCTCCTTGTGTCTTCTTGAGTGAGTACCCATTTTTATCAGCCTGCCAAGGGGGCGGGGATTCAACCTGTGTCAAGTCCTACTCATGTGGTCAAAACAGAAGTTCTAAATTGATTTTATCAGGTAAAGTTAAAACCTTTGAATAACACAAACAAAGGGTATCACACCCAGAGGAATAGATTAGTTTACAAATATAATCTTTCTCTTTTTTGGATTCATAAATAATCTCACACTGCCACAGGAGCCAAATCAATATTGCAAAGGAAGAACAAAATTTGAGTTCTCTCGTTCTTCAATTTCAAAACTTACTACAGGGGAGCGGATGTGGCTCAAGTGGTTGAGGTCCTGGATTCGGTTCCTGGTGCCTTCTAAAAACAAAAAAGCAAACAAAAACAAAAAACAACTCGGAAGTTGATGTGGCTCAATGGTTGAGCACCAGCTTCCCACATATAAGGTCCCAGGTTCCCACAGTAATCAAAACAGTGTGGGACTGCCTTGAAGACAGATATACAGACCAACATAAGAGAACTGAAAGTTCAGAAAATAAACCCACACATTTATGATTTTTGACAAGGGTGCCAAGTACATTATTTGGGGAAAGTATAGTTGCTTCACCAAGCAATGTAGGAAAAACTGGATATCTACTTGCAACATACTGAAGGTGGACCCCTAACTCAAACCATATAATAAAATAACTCTAAATGATCTAGGGCCTAAACACAAGAGCTAATACCATAAAACTCCTAACATAGGGGTGAAACTTCATACCCTGGGATGTGGTTGTAATTTCTTAGATATGACACCAAAAGCATAAGGAACAAAAGAATAGATAAAATGGATTTGCTAAAATTAAAAATATTTGTATGTTAAATCAAGCCACAAGAAAGTGAAAAGACAACCTACAGAATAGGAGAAAATACTTGTGAACCATATATCTGATAAAGGTTTAATATCCAGAATATATAAAGAACGGCTACAACTCCAGCAAAGGACAACCCAATTAAAAAAATGGGAAAGGGACTTGAACAGACATTTCTTTAAAGATACATAAATGGCCAGGAAGCACATGAAAAGATGCTCAACATCGTGGGTCATCAAGTGTAGTAGTTTGATATTATTGATGAATTCCAAAAAGAAATATTGGATTATGTTTGTAAACTGGTTTTTCCCTCTGGGCATATGAGATTATATTGGATTCAGAAGTTTACTTGATTACTTAATTAGTAAATCTCTTGTGTCAGTAGGGTGTTGAGTATCTGCCCCTTGGTAGGTGGACTCTCAGATAAAAGGCATGGCAAAGGACAGAGTTGAGCGTTTTGTTTTTGGAGTTTTGATGCTGGAGTTTGATGCTGAAGCCTTAAGCTGGAGCTCACAGATTAAAGAAAAGCAAGCCCCAAGAAGGGAGGAACCTGGGAAGCCTGAACCCTCGCAGACATTGGCAGCCATCTTGTTCCAACATGTGGCAACAGACTTTGGTGAGGAAAGTAATTTATGTTTTACGACCTGGTATCTGTAAGCTCCTACCCCAAACAAATACCCTTTATAAAAACCAACCAATTTCTGGCAATTTGCATCAGCACCCCTTTGGCTGATGAATACATCAGGTTAAATGCAAATTAAAATCACAATGAGATTATTATCTTACACTCATGAGAATGGTAGCTATTTTTAAGAAAAAGAAGAAAAGAATTGCTGGCAAGAATGCAGAGAAAGTAGAAACCTTTATCACTGTCGGTGGCAACTGTAGAATGGTGGTGCAGCCACTGTGGAAATCAGCCTGGCGATTTCTTAGAAAATTGAAAACAGAATTACCATATAATCCAGCAATCTTACTTGGTATATACCCCAAACAAATGTTGGGATGAATTAGATTATTCACACAACAATGTTCATTGCAGCATTATTCATAACAGCCAGAAGGTGAAAGCAACCTAAGGGTTCACCAACAGCTGAAGGGATAAACAAAATGTGATACATACATTCAATGGAACATTAGTCAGCTGTAAAAAGGATAAGGAAATGGTGGGGATAGGGGATGGGGAGCTAATGCTTAAATGGTATAGGCCTGCTGTTTGGCATGGGGGAGAACTTTTGGTAATGGATAGTGGTGATGACAGCACAACACTGTGAATGTAATTAATCCCACTGAATAAAGACAAAAAAATTCTAATACATGCTATAATATGGACGGATGAACCCTGACCACATCATGATGAGTAAAAATAAGCCAGACATAAAATGACAAATATTATGTGATTTCACTTACACGAAGGACCTAGAAGACGTAAACTTAATAGAGACAGGAGTTTATAAGTTACCAGGGGCAGGAAGAGAGGGTGATAGCTTAATGGGTAATCTTGTGAATGTAACTAAAACTACTAAATGTGAATGTGGTTAAAATGGGAAATTATGAGTTGCATATCTGTTATTATAAGTTAAAAAAAAGTTAAAAATAATTTGCCCCAAAACTGGTTTCAAGGAAAAAAAAAAAAAAAAAGCAACTGTGGGGCAGTAAGCGCTGTAATAACAAATTAACAGTGGTTGGCTATAGATGAAGGAACTACAAATAATTTTTTCTGTCTTTATAATCATTGTAATTACAGTTTCAGTAACCATGTTATTATGTTTCCTCCCATCACCAGGAAACGGCAGAAAGACTGCTTATTGGGAAAAGGGAAGGACAGTTAAAAGCCTTGTCTTGTGTGAGAGAAGTCACAATTCATAGAAACGTCCAAATTTGTCCATGCTGCTTCAGCCAATGGGCAAGTGAAGATTCTTAGGGGTTCTTCAGCACCAGCCACGGAAACCATTAGGGCAAAATGTTGAAGCCAGAGATGGAGAGGGAGCTGTCATTGTATATAACAACTGACTGAGAGCTGTTTTCAACCACCTACAGCCACTAAGTAGAACTCATTTCTAGAGCCAACGAGCTAGAGCCTTTTAACATCGTAGTATTCTTTTAAAAAATATCTTTCAGAGTTGAATGGGCCATGAGAGGACTTTAAGCAGTAAAATCAATTAGCACTATGGGAGAACAAGGGAATGAAATGAAGGAGAAAAAAGGGAAAAGGAGCATGTATAGGTTTCTGACTTGTATTATAGATGGACAGACGATACGAATCACTTAGACAGGGAATCTTAAAAAACAGAACAAATCCAAGCAAACTTTTTTTTCCTACATAATTATGTTCCAAAGCAGTTTTCTAAATTATTGGTGAACTTTCCTTTAATATTAAATTCTTTTCATTAATAAATATGCTTTCCCTTTCTTCCCTATCATACAAAAAAACTAAGCAAAGAAATAGCAAAATACATCTGTTGCTGCGATTGATGCCTAACATACTGCTATTGTTTTTTTTTTCTTTTTATTTATTTATTTATTTATTTAATTTCCCCCCCTCCCCTGGTTGTCTGTTCTTGGTGTCTATTTGCTGCATCTTGTTTCTTTGTCCGCTTCTGTTGTCGTCAGCGGCACGGGAAGTGTGGGCGGCACCATTCCTGGGCAGGCTGCTCTTTCTTTTCACGCTGGGCGGCTTTCCTCACGGGCGCACTCCTTGCCCCACGTGGGGGACACCCTTGCGCACATCAGCACTGCACGTGGGCCAGCTCCACACGGGTCAAGGAGGCCCGGGGTTTGAACCGCGGACCTCCCATATGGTAGACGGACGCCCCAACCACTGGGCCAAAGTCCGTTTCCCTGTTTTTTTTTAATGTAAATCTAAATACATACACACATATAATTTGAATTTTTGGAAACTTTAGCTGTGTTGTCAACTTTGGAGAAAGCATCCCAGTTATACTGTCTTGAGTTGGCACTGTAACAGAAATTAACGTCCATATTTCTCTAGAAATGTTAAACTTAATTTTTCCCATTTGTATGGTGGTTACACAATGTATTAAATAGGTATGGTCTTATCTATATGGGTTTAATTACAGAAACTAATAAAGTATTCTCTAAATAATGGGGAAAAAAAAAGTTAAGGCAGAAGAGGATTGTGGTTAAAATGATACAACAGGAAGCTCCAGGAATCAGTCCCTCTACCAGAACTATTCAACAGGCAGAAACTGTCTGAATCAACTATTTCTAAACTCCAGAAACCAGGAGAACACTCTGCAGCATCCAGGGGAGAAAAGGAGAGACTGGTAAACTGTGGTAACTACAAGCGATGTGCATTACCTGCAGGGCAGGCACCACAGCCCATCCCTATCTCATGGCTGGGAGTGGTGTGGTACTCAATCCCGGCCCCTGGTGCACGTATTGGTGCCAGGGTGGGACATAAACACCTATTTCCCCCAGACCCAGGGGTTTACAGTGTGATCACTGCTCACTGCTTTTGATTAGCTACTTCAGAATCTAGAATACAGGCTACCAGGAGCTGGGGTGGGGGGTGGGGGGGAATAGGGAACTAATACTTATATTGTACAGTTTCTATTTAGGATGATGGAAACTTTTGATAATGGATGGAGTGATGCTAACACAATACTGTGAATGTAATTAACAGCACTGAATTATAAATTTGAATGTGGTTAAAAGGGGAAATTTTAGGCTGTATATATGTTACTACAATAAAATTTAAAAAACATAAGGCAAATAGTTTCCATAGTAAAATAAAAAGCTTCAAGAATTTTTCTTTTTCCCCAAGTACATCTGACATGTACTGTATATAGCAAATACTATAGACAAGCAGACATATTTCTGAGACAATAACAGGATTTCTTATAGTTGCCCTTTCTTTCCAAGAAGCCAAGAGCAACTTTAGGTAGAACAAGTGTAGCTTGTTAAGCGTGAAAGACTTTAGAATATAGAATTTCATAACCTGGTAAGAATTAGTGGGTCCCACTTGGGGAATTAATCAACAATAGAAGATAGTTTATTTTAATGAGTTCCAGGTAACTCAGAAATTGCTTCCATTATAGAAAACAGACTTGCATGGCTCAACACCAACCTGGATTTAAAGTTACCATACCACATGGCTAGATTCAGCATCTTATTCTTCAGAGTTCAAATTTAGTACTTCTTTCAGAAAATGTGAATAAATCATCACCTGAATTAAAGTTACATATGGATATATACACATAAAAATGAACTTTGATTTAAATAGTTCTGGTGCAACTTAACTAAAGATCTTATGAACAATTTTATATAATTCAAGTAGAGACTTAACATTGGTAAAATGGACAGAAACATGAAAATAAATTTACTGCTTATATATTCCATCATAACCACTACCATTTGATTCTTTAACAAAGATATTATTCCAAGTACATAATTAGGTAGACAACATTTTATGCTAATAAATGAGAACAATAAATCAGACTAATATCATGGCTTAAATAATCTTTTATTAAATTTATCAACTGCAAGAATTTGGGCACAATAAATAACCTATAAAACTATTTTGGAAAACATGACTTATTTAATAAATTTTAAAATGTTTGTGATCTACAGCCCAGTAATTCTATGCATAGAAAATTTCTTACAGTGAAGGAAACATAAATAAGAATTTTCATATACTTGAAAGTGGCAAAAATGGGAAATTTTATGTTGTATATATGTTATTACAATAAAATCTTTTTGTTTAAACTACTCATTCACTGTAATGTCCAGCAACAGGAGAGCAAGTAAATAAATCATAAACTAAAATACCAAATAGCTAGAGAAATTAATGCACAAGAATGCATACATTATAATATATATGCATATATGTTAGTCATCAAAGTTGAACATAAAAAGCAAGCTTAAGTAAAAAACAATAGAATACCATTTATATAAAAATGTAAAACCTGCAATGCACATATTGTTTATGGAGTCATATACTTAGAGAAAAAATTAAGCAAATGCACAGTAATGATATAAATTAATATTAGACAGTGTTTACCTTGGTGGGAGGAGCGAAGAGAGGAAAGTGTGGGAACTTCAGCAGTACTGGTTAAGTACAGGGATTTTACCTTATTATTCTTTGTCTTTTTTCTTTTTTAGGTAAAATGTATGCAATATAAAATTTGCCATTATAACCACTTTTAAAGGTACAAGTCAGTGGCTCCCTATGCCTTTTTGCATATCTTATATATTTCATAATAAATTAGAAAACATTTTTCTGTCAGATGACAAAGTCTTGTTTATGCTGCCAGATTTAAAGAGTCTTGATGATTTCTTGTGACTGAAACATAAGAACATGTCGGTGCTCTATCATTTCGTTTTTTTTTTAAGAGTTGCTGCTGTCAACTTTTTAAAACATTCTCATTGAACAAATATTTAATATTTACCTAACACTATGTTCATTCTTTCACCCTAAATCTTGAGCTCCCATTACATGCCAGATAAAATAATAAGCAAAAAATTCTCAGTCTCTGCCCTCATGTAGCTTAACCAACTGGAAGAGCATCCATCAAACCATAAGCACATGACTAACGTTTTACACCCTTTACCCCCTCCTTAAAAATACTTCCTCCTGTGTGGTGAGCTGGCCCATATGCTGTGCTGCCATTCGCAAGGAGTGCTGTGCCACGCAGGGGCGCCCCTGCGTAGGGGTGTTCCACGCACAAGAAGTGCGCCCCATAAGGAGAGCCGCCCCACATGAAAAAGGCTCAGCCTGCCCAGGAGTGGCACCACACACACGGTGAGCTGACGCAGCAAGATGATGCAACAAAAAAGAAATGCAGATTCCCAGTGCCGCCTGATAATGCAAGCGGACGCACAAGTATACAAAGCGAATGGACACAGAGAGCAGACAATGGGGCGGGGTGGGAGGGGAGGCTAGAGAAATAAATCTTTAAAAAAATAAAAATACTTCACTTGACATCCTACCCCGGTTTTCCTCCTAAATAACTGACTGCTACTTCTCAGTCTCCTTTGCTCAGTTCTCCATCTCTCTAATCAGGACGCTTTTTTCTCTATCTATATTGGTTCTCTTGGTAATCTCATCCACACTTTAAATACCATTTCTACACTGATATCTTCCAAACTGTTACTTCTTGTCCAGGTCAAGAAAGGCCACTCTGCTCAAATCTCTCCTATGGCCCCCCACCTTTTTCAAAGTCATGGTCTTCCAGACCTCACACCATTTAGTCCTCACCCTACCACTCATTTTCTAATATACTCCGTCCCCTGCCCACTCCTTTGTATAGCTCACTGGCCTTTTCCCCTGCTAATTCCTCATCTGAACACTCTTACCCCAAACACCCATGTGGCAATCGCTTTCTCACCTTCTTCAGGGTTTTGCTCAGATGTCACCTTCTCAGTAAATCGTTCCCAGAACATGCTATCTAAAATCACAACTCATACTGCCCTCACTCCCTATCGCTCTTTTTTTTCCATGATATTTGTCTAGCTCACCTCACTCAAAGGTAAGCTCCATGAGGGCAGGAATTTTTAGTCTGTTAGTTCACTGGTGTATCTCCGCCAACTGTAACTACTTTGTATTTGGTAGACACTCAGTAAATATGTGCTGAATCACAACAAAGGTAAACTTGCAAATGACAAGACCAGTGTATTAGTACAGAATGCTAGGACAGCTTGCAGGGAGACAGGAAAGGCTTACTTGAGAAATCACACTTGAACTGAAGGATAAGTAGGAGTTAACTAGGATGTGCACAAACTTACTGGTGAGGGGTACTATAAAAAGGCCAGTGCAGCCAGACTAGGAAGAGGTGAAAAAGGGGTATGATTGGATTGGAGAAGGCAGGAACAGGCAAAACTATCAAAAGATTTGTAGACCACATTAGGATGTTTTGGCTTTATCCTCAAAGCAACAGCAAGCCTGCAGTGTTTAAAGCAGGAAGTTTTTCTGTTTGTTTGTTTTATCAGATTTGAATGTTGTATAGATTACCAGGGCTGTACTGCAGAGAATGGTTTGGAGGGGACAACGTGGATGCAGGTAGATAAGAGGCTACTGCAGTACTTCAGTTGAGAGAAGATGAATATCTTGGATTAGGGTGTTGGGAGTAGAAATATAAAGGATAAATAGGATAGGTAGAAAGCTTTTTTAAAAAAATCAATGGAAGTGTGTTGAATTAGACGTATAAAGTGTATGCAGTCAAAGGAATTTTAAGGTAGATTTCTACATTTCAAAAAGTAGTGTTAGGGAACGGATGTGGCTCAAGCAGTTGAGTGCCTGCCTCCCACATGGAAGGCCTGGATTCCATTCCCTGTGACTCCTGAAAAAACAAACAACAAGTAAAACAAACAAAAGAAACAACTCAGGAAACCAATGTAGCTCAGAGCCTGAGTACTGACTTCCCACACAGGTCACAGGTTCAATCCCCAGCACCCATTACTTTAAAAAAAAAAAAAAAAGGAGTGTTAGATGCCCTACGGGGATAAAAAAAATTAGACCCAGTCTATGTCCTCAGGTAGTTACCTAGATCTTCAATGTCCAAGTCACTAACTACAAATGGCTACTGATCACCTGAAATGTGCCTACTCCAAATGAAGATGGGTTGTGAATGTTAAACTAGATTCCAAAGTCTTACTACAGGTAAAAGGAATATAACATCTCAATAATTTTTAGTGATTACAAGTAATAGTTTGGATGTAGTGGATTAAACAAAAATATTAAAATTAACTTTTACTTTTTTGTTTCTTTTTACTTTCTAGTGTGACTACTAGAAAATTTAAAGTTACATAAGTAGCTCACATGGTATTTCTATTGCACAGTGCTGATATAATATAGTGATACAATCATTGCAGTTTATTCAAAAGGAAAAAATGTCTAAGGAGAAAATCACTAAATTTCAAGACAAAAAAATTTAATTTTTGTAAGAATTTAGTTTGTTTTGTTTTGATCAGGGAGGTAAGGAAATTAGTATTTCAGTTTTTTGCCATATAAACACAAAAACCATTTGTTGTTTTATTGTTAGAACAGACTATTTCTCTTCTAATTGCTAATGGTTCTCTTCAGAGAGTGTGGTATAGGTGAAAAGTCAGGAAAAAACAGAATTGTGAGAATGACAGGGACTCAGATCATTTAGGCTCACACCTTCATTTTATAGGTTAACAAACCTGAGATACTAAGACATTAAGTACCTTACTCAAAAATTACAGAATGCTGTTTTGTATCATGTAAGTCACAGAGGCTTTCTCTAACTGGTTTAGTAGTTATAAACAGCAATCAGGGCCACTCTAGAATTGTACATATCACAACAAATACAGTGTATTTTGTTCCCCAAAGAACTAAAATAGTATTTTTCCTATGGTATTAAATATTGAAATTATCACTGAGTTTGTTTGTATTTATATTCTTACATGATAGAGTGAAGGAGGAATCCTTTTTTAGAGTCTAAAACCCAGTTCTAACACATAGCTGTGTATCAAGGACAACTGTCACTCTGACTCCCTATCAGTAAAATGGAGATACCACTATACCTGGGTTGTAAAGACCACAGGAACCCTACACACTCGCATAGCATAGTACACATCTTATAGAGGAGATGTGCATAATAAACACTAGTCCCCTTATTCTCAGCAAAAGCATAAAAAATGCCTTCATGATCCCTCTTCTTCCAACCTGTCAGCACATACTCTAATATTAAAGTCACAAGTTAAAGGTATGGGGGGAATGAATACTGGAGTAAAACCCAGTTTCTAATTTCTATACTACCTTTAAATTTTTCCAAGCCACAGGCAAATCATTCCACCTCTCTAAGTCTCCCTTCAGTGAAGTCATAAATGCTGAGTCAACCAAGATGATTCAAATAGTCCCATTTATAATTTAATGATCTGAAGCTACGAATGCCACACTGTTTTCTGAGATCTGAATACTACACAGACAAGTTACATCAAAAGTTTTAAACACTTAAAAATTAGCAAGAAGTATAAATTGATACTTCTAAAACTTCTTAATTTGGGATATTATATATAAAAGGCAAGTTCTTAAAACTACTCACATCTGGTTGAATAGCTTTAAATACTGGAACATCCATTAGTGTTATCTGACCCTGAAATAAAAATAGAAAATTCCTTCTTTGGCATTCCATGATGTACCATATATTCCAAATTAAAATTATATTCTGTACCAAATTATGGATGAATACACAAGTCATCAATAGAACACACTAAATTTTATAAGATGCTTACAAAAAATGAAAATTTAGCCTTTGTTCCATTGCTTCTAATTATCCCATGCCCATTCATATTTTCTTATGAGATGAATAAAGTTGGAAAATTTTAAAAATTAAAATTTGGATAGCCACACATTAAATCAAAATCAAAAACAAAAATCAGATCTATTGGTTTATGGAACACTGTTCTTATTAATGACTATTGAATCATATTTCTTCAAACAGTAACATAAAAGCTGATATTGATAAAAAGGTATTCTTCCTAATTTATGAAAAGTAATGAGACTACACTAGTAGTAGTACATTATATCTAAAGACCTAAGTGGCTATGGACCTATCTCATCTATGGCTATAGATGTAAAACAAAACCCAGCAATATATTAAAGAATAATACACCGATGGCCAAGGATAATTTATTCCTGTAAAGCACAACTGGCTCCATATCAGGAAATCATTATATTCCATTAAAAAATTCAAAGAGAAAGAGAACATAAACAAATAAATGTTTATTTCACAGTCAAGATATAAAAGTTTTCTAGGTATCTTTCCTGATATCGTTATAACATCTTCATGTTTAATTTTTCAATTTACTAAAGAGTAAAAATAACCTCTCAAATATGTTGATGAAAGTACAGTTGGCTTGGGAGGTGGTATAAGTAGGATGAAAGTAATTACAATTAGGATAAATACTTACTTATTGTTACTTACCAATTTAAGGTAAGTAAAGCTGTCCTAAAAATATCTACAGCTCCTCACTTTCCCCACTTCATTCTTCTGTGCTCACTCCATCGTTGTGCTTCTCCCCATAAATTCCCATATCCAACTCTTTTTTTTTTTTAACCAACTCCTCCATGGGGCCTAAAATTCTAAATCTACAGCATCAACATGTAAATTATGAGCAAAAACTGGAAGAGAGAGGTAGTAAGCTTACCGCATATTCTTCTGGTGTAACCTTAAGAACATCAAATACCACAGCATCAAAGCTCTTCTTCAATTCAGAACCTTTGTCACTTAATGATTCAGAGCTGCTACTTTTCTGTCAAATTGAAGAAAAAGCAGCCATTTTAATATCTCATAGTTAATGTCATAGAAACCAGATCAGTACTAAAAACTGAGGAAATTAAGAACAGTGGGTTATAATATTACACAAACACCACAAAAAACCGAGCAGGATATATTGCTTAGTTGGAAGAGTATTAGACAAAGGGTAGGAAATCTGAAATTTTGCATCTACTTTAGATTAAGTAAGTCATTTTTTGTGTGTATAAGTTTCCTCTTCCTGGCATCCTATCATTTCCTATAGAGATAAAATATTTCAACAAGTTTAGTGATTCTCAAATGTAAAGGGAAGCAAAAGAGAAGTATATACAACTATCTAAAAAAATTTAAACCCATTTTTATTAGGAAAAGACAAAATTATTTTGAAAACCTAAACCAATCACATGAAAACATTCAGAGCAACTCCATTAATTCTAGAGTTGTATAATCCATTCTTATTTGTTGAGTGATATCTGTCAGTGATATTATAATTGATACTGCTCTTCCTACTACATTACAAATTGTTTTCTGCTTAAGATTACTGGTTTAAGTTGTTGTTTTGTTTTTTTGGTTTTGTTTTTTGTGTTTTTTTTCTTTGGTTACTGGGGCTGGGAATTGAACCCTGGACCTTGTATGTGGAAAGTTGGCACTCAACCACTGATCCACATCGGCTCCCCTGAGCTAGTTTTTTGGCTTGCTTGCTTGTTGTTTGTGGTTTTTTTTTTTTTGTTATTAAGGAGGAACTGGGAACTGAACCTGGGAACTTCCATGTGGGAAGCAGGCGCTCAACTGCTCGAGCCACATCTCCTCCCTACTGGTTTAAATTTGAATTTGTTATTGCTACATGTTGAACAAAAAGGGGCTTTTGGCCCTGAAACTCTTATACCTGTAAAATATTCTATTTCTTTTGTTACACAAGAAAAAAAATGTATTCTTTATCAGTTGGCTAATTTCAGAAGATCATCATTGATTGCCTCATATAAAGTCACAGTTATAAGCACAAAAATTAACCAACATTCCAATTATCAGGGTATAGGTCAAACCACCAGTTGCCATATATCAGTTCTGAGTACCTGTCATTATGCTTTAATTTTTCTCCTTGTAACAGTAGCAACAAAATATCTAGTATGGGTTCATAATCATGACAAAGTTAAGGGATCCAATTCACTAAATATCCTTAACCCACTGTCCCAATGACTCTTTCAATTTGAATGTTTTAATCAAAATTAAGTATACAGGCAACAGAAAAGATCATGACTTTTTAAATGAAGTGTCATTTTCTACCACATCTGGCATTGTTTAATACTAGAATATCATGAGGAATCTGCAAAGACAGGTTAAGATTCATCTGAAATGGTCCTTGTAATTGTAAGAATAAACTAAAATGAATATATCCTGTGAAACAGCTTAGAGAGGAAACAATAGATACTTACGAATATTTCTTTAAAGATTTATTTTTTACTTATTCCCCTCCCCCAAGTTGTCTGCTCTGTTTCCATTCACTGTGTGTTCTTCTGTGTCCACTTGTATTCTTGTCAGTGGCACAGGGAATCTGTGTCTTTTTGTTGCGTTATCTTGCTGCATCAGCTCTCCATGTGTGCAGCGCCACTCCTGGGCAGGCTGAACTTTTTTCGCACTTGGCGGCTCTCCTTGAGGGGCATACTCCTTGCGCGTAGGGCTCCCCTACATGGGGGACACCCCTGCATGGCATGGCACTCCTTGCACACATCAGCACTGCACATGGGCTAGCTCATCTCACGGGTCAGGAGGCCCCAGGTTTGAACCCTGGGCTTCCCATGTGGTAGGCGGATGCTTTATCCGTTGAGCCAAATCCGCTTCCCATGAATATTTCTTTGTGAGTCTACAACAAAGCACATATGCTTAAAAGCCCAAAATCTAGGGCCAGACTGCTTGGGTTCAAATTCAGACTCTATCATTTATTAGCTTTGTAACCTCGGATAAGTTAACTTTTCTGTGGCTTAGTTTGCTGGTCTATAAAAGGGGTAATAATTGTACCTGTCTCAAAAGGTCATTGAGAGGATTAAATAAGTTAATAAATAAATGTCAACAAATTTAAGATATCACTGTGGGAAGCGGATATAGCTCAACTGATAGAGTGTCCGCCTACCACATGGGAGGTCCAGAGTTCAAACCCAGGGCCTCCTGACCCATGTGGTGAGCTGGCCCATGTGCAGTGCTACTGCACACAAGGAGTGTCGTGCCACGCAGGGGTGTCCCCCGCGTAGGGGAGTCCCACATACAAGGAGTGTGCCCCGCAGGGAGGGCCGCCCTGTGCGAAAAAAGCACAGCACGCCCAGGAGTGGCGCCGCACAGATGGAGAGCTGATGTAGCAAGATAATGCAACAAAAAGAGACACAGATTCCCAGTACCACCGAGCATGCAAGCGGACATAAAGAACACACAGCAAATGGACACGAGAGGAGACAACGGGAGGGGGAGAGAAATAAAAATGAACCTTTAAAAAAAAAAAGATGTCATTGTGTGCAAGGTGCCTAATATCAATATGTTATGTGTCTCTAAGATAAGATAAAGCAGCAACAGCAAGACATATCCTGATTGCAGAGATGTAAAAATGTGAAAAATAAAAATGTTGGGTCAATTAAATATAGTAGTTGTAAAGTGCTTAGAATGGTGCCTGGCATTTAAGTTATATAAGCTTTCATGAAATAAAAATGAAACGCATTTTAGTGCCCAACTGTTGATTTAGCTAACTATATCAACCTCAAACTATGCAAAAATTCATTTAAACTTCTTTTGAAATTAAACAAAATATTTTTTTACACAATGTTATCAAGATGTTTTTTCAAGCCCTGGTAACCATCAACTAAAGCTAGTATAACGTAATGAAAATACTATGATGCATGTAGACTGGGGAAAGAAAGAAACTGGTGTAGAAATTAATGCTGAGATCGAGGGAAAAAATATTTTTGAGGGATGCAGTAAGACAAATTTGGAAACTCATATTATGCTCAAATTCCTAATATTTCTATTGAATTGGAAGAAATTGGTGTTTTCAAAACATACATTACAGAAGGATTGGCTGCATTGGTTTTTTTAATTCTACCCTGATATTCTTGTTATCAAGGAAATCTGACGCTTTAAAATAGAGCTCTAATGGCAGCTAACATCATACTTAATCTTGAAAACAAAAAGCTTTCTGCCTAAGATCAATTACAAAGATGTCTGCTTTTGCCCATGCAATACTGTCCTAAAGGTTCAGGCCAGGGCAATTAGGCAAAATTAAGTAAGAATAAGGGAAAAAAGTCACCCATATTAGGAAAGAACTAAAACTACCTCTATTAGCAGAACACATGATTTCATACACAGAAAATGCCAAGGAATCCACAAACACAAAGAAATTATTACAACTAATAAGTGAGATTCATCAAGGCTGTAGGATATAAGATCAATACACAAAAATCAACTGCATACAATATATATACACACACATGCTTTTCATCAGCAATCAGAAAATAAAACTAAGGTCAGCTGATTTTCAAAAAATTCAAGACAATTCAATGGGGAAAGAATTATTCAACAAGCAGTACTGGGACAACTAAATATTGACATGCAAAAGAATAAAGTTGGACCCCTTCACCCCATACCATATGCAAACATTAACTCAACATGGATCACAGATCTAAACTAGGACCAAAAACTTTAAAATACTTAGAAGAAAACATAGGAGTAAATGCCCATTGACTGATGAATGGATAAACCAAACACGGCATATTCATGCAAAGGAATATTATTCAGTTATAAAAAAAAGTAGGAAGTACTGACAGATGCCACAACACAGATGAATCTTAAAAACACTCTGAGGAAAGTCAGTTACAAAAGGTCACATAGTGAATGTTTCCATTTATATGAAATATCCAGGATAAGCAAATCCATAGAGACGGGAAGGAGATCAGCGGTTGCCACACCTTGAGGGGAAAGTGAATGGTGAGTGACTGCTATAAGGCTTAAGATTTCTTTTGGGGATCATGAGATAATTCTAAAATTGGACTGTGGTGATGGCTCCATACCCTGTGAGTTTACTAAAAAACACTGAATTGTATACTTAAATGAATTTAGTAGTATGTGGATGCTTTAAAAAAGCTGTTAAAAAATAAAAATACTTCAAGCACTTATAAACTTTTGCTATGGAGTTAAAAATTCTCTTTTTTTGTCAAATTCATAACACTCTCGGGAAAATAGTTCTTTAACATTATTATTTCAAGGAAAAATGTGTGTTATCCGGTGTGTCTACATACAATAAATTCAGGCAATGTTTCCCTAACACTGTGCTAAAAAAAAATCTCTTTGGAACCTCACATCTCTTTTCTCACTATATTCCTTTCTAGAAAATCTTCAAAAGGTGCTTTTACAACTCAAATTTGGCTCAATTTCTAAACATAACTTGCAAATAACCACTTAATGAATTTCTGGGTAAAATTCATTTCATTTATATTGTCTCCCAAAATAAGTTATGAGGCTCTCTACATATCAGTTTTCTCTATTTTCATTGATATTTTCAAAGATAATGTCTGGGGATTTGTAGCAATGACAACAAAGCAGCACAAAGGTACAGGCTTTAAAAGCAATCTACAGGGAAGCAGGTGTAGCTCAGTAGTTGAGCACCTACTTCCCATGTATGAGGTACCAGGTTCAATCCCCAGTACCTCCTAAAAAAAAAGTGATCTACAATTGTGCTCCATTTTCCCCTGCTACCAAGGACCAAAGGCTTGTGATAAACAAGCAAGACAAACATTCATACTAAAACCATATAATTAACGTATTTTAAATTAAAAGGTCATCAAATATAGCCTTTGTTTTTATTCGCCATACTTGAGATTTTAAATAGCATTATAAGAAGGCACAGATATTTTTACTTATCAGAAAGGGGCAGAGATTGTCAAAAGGTTGAAGACCACTGGGCTACGTGATCTCATAAAGCCCAGGTATTCTAAAATGGTATTATTCTGTGTTTCATTAACTAAGTTTACCATTTTTTCAAAGTTGAAGCTCATTTTGCCTCTAATATAAATGAATGGCATTAAGTTTCATCAACTTTTCCTAAAATATCAGCAAAGTGCAGAACTAAATTTCAACCGTATCTATACTCTGGGCACCAAAATAAAACTGTTATCAAAAAGTCCCATGGTCATTTTAATGACCATATTTTTTCATAGAAATACCAGTTTCCTAAGTAATTATGACAGATTATAACGTCTACACTACATGGTTAAATCATAAAAATAATGCCAGAGATATTTACTAACAATATATTTTTTTAAGGTTTATATCTCTCCCTCCCCCCGCCCTTGTCTGCTCTCTGTGTCCATTCGCTGTGTGTTCTTCTGTGACCACTTGTATTTCTTGTCAGCGGCACCAGGAATCTGTCTCTCTTCTCGTTGAGTCATTTTGCTGCATCAGCTCTCCGAGTGTGCAGCACCACTCTTGGACAGACTGCACTTTTTTCGCATGCGGCGGCTCTCCTTGCGGGGCGCACTCCTTGCACATGGGGCTCCCCTACACAGGGGACAGCCCCGCATGGCATGGCACTCCTTGCATGCAGCAGCACTGCGCATGGGCCAGCTCACCACATGGGTCAGGAGGCCCTGGCTTTGAATCCTGCACCTCCCATATGGTAGGCAGATGCTTTGTCAGTTGAACCAAATTCGCTTCCCTTAACAATATTCTTATGTTTTCCTTTTAGGGATTACAAATTATTAAAAATTCTTGAAGTAAAGTATGGTAGATTGTTGAGGTTAGCCAGCCAAAATTCCAGGCTTGTAAATGGATTTTTTTTTGTTTTGCATTTTTTTTTTAGCTAAAATATTAATAAACTTTTTAGAGTAGTTTTTGGTTTACAAAAAATTGACCAGATAGTACATAGAGTTCTTCCCCTGGTCCTTCACTCCCACCCCCCAATTTCCTGTTTTTAACATCTTGCATTAGAGTCATACATTTGTAAAATTGATTACCCAATATTAATACATTATTAACTATCTATGTCCATAGTTTATATTACACTTCACCCTTGGTGTTGTACAGTTCTATGAGTTTTGACAAATGTATAATATCACATATCCACTCTTACAGCATCATACAGATTAGTTTCACTGCCCTAAAAATGTGCTTTGTTCTATTTATTCATCCTTCATCCCCACCCCCACCTGAAGCCTTGGCAACTGCTGATCTTTTTACTGTCTTGATAGTTTTGCCTTTTCTAAAATGTTACATAGTTAGAATCATGAAGCATGAAGCCTTTTCAGACTGGCTTCTTTCACTAAGCAGTATGCATTTGAGGTTCCTCCATGTCTTTCATGCCTTGATAGCTAATTTATTTTGTTCCTGAATAATGTTCCATTGTATGGATATACCACAGCTTGTTTATCCATTCACCTTTTGAAGAACATCTTGGTTACTTATATTTGGGGCAATTACCAATAAAGCTACTAAAATATTTGCATGTTTTTGTGAAAATGCAAATTTTCAACTTATTTGGATAAATACTTAGGAGTGAAATTGCTAAGTCATATAGGAAGATTGTATTAAACTTCTAAGAAACTACCTAACTGCTCCAATTCTATAACATTTTGCATTCCCATTAGCAATGAATAAGAGTTCCTGTTGCCCCACATCGTTTGCTGCTGCGAGGGTTTCTAAAAAACAATTTTACCAAAAAACTTTTACCCATTCTAATGGGTATTGCTATTGCCAGTTTTGGTTCTATTTAAATTAAAAAAAATTATTTGACCATTCTAATGGGTGTATTGTACCATCTCGTTTTAAACTGAAATTCCATAATGATATATGATGCTGGACATCTTTTCATATACTAATTTGACTTTCGTACATGCTCTTTTCAGAAGTACCTGTTCAGATTTTCTGTGCATTTCTTAAAACAAATCAATTTTATTGGTACATATTAATAAAGCATACAATTCATTCAAAGCGTCTGCCCATTTTTAATGGGTGGTTTATTTTCTTTTCCTGAAGTTTTTCTTACTGTTGAGTTTTAAGAATGGTTTGTATATTTTGGGTATAAGCCCTTTATCATATATGTATTTTGCAAATATGTTCTCCCAGTCTGTGACCCTTCTTGTCATTCTTTTAAGTGCCTTTTGTGTAACAATTTTTAATTTTAACTCTAATTCATTTCATAAGAGTTTCATAGTTTTCTCCATATAGATCCATACATATTTAAAAATTTATACGTTAAGTACTTCATTTTGGGGGATACTACTAGAAATGATAATGTGTTTTTAATTCCAAATCCCAATTGTTCACTGCTAGCAATTGATTTATGTGTATTGATCCTCCCAAAACTGTGCAACTTTTATTTCCTTTTCTTGTCATCTTGCCCTACTAGGACTTCCAGTACAACGCAGAATAAGAGAGATGAGAGGGGACATTCCTGATCTTAGGGGGCAAGCATCTTGTTTCTTACCATTAAGTATGATTTGGAGCTTTCAATTCCAGCCATGGAACAGCTCCCGAGGTGGCTTGTGCCTCCAGTGGAGGATGGGCACCAGCCTCCGCGGTGTGGAGCACTCTACTTACAAGTCTTCTCTGCAGATGGGCAGCCTCCTTCTTCCCTTCCTTCAAGGATGTTGCAGGATGTCCTTCTGGCCCCCCGAAGCCCCCAAACTGGTGCTTCAGCTAGCTCCAGAGAGCCTGGGTGTTTACTAACTGACCTGTAGCAGGAGCTGACTCTAGGAGCTACTTACTCCGCTGCCATCTTGCTATAATCTCCCCTCCCTTTACTTTTAATCAATCTGTATCTTTGTAATTAAAGTGTTTCTTATAAATAGTTGGGTCTTGTTTTTCCATTGACTCTATCAGTCTCTTAATTGGTATATTTAAACCATTCACATTTAATATCTACCATATTTTTAACTGTTTCCTATGTATTGTACTTGTTCTTATTTTTTTTTAATCTTCCCCTTTTACTGTCTCTCCACTTTGAGAATTCTATTCTATTCCATTTTCTCTCCTCTCTTAGTTTATCAAATATACCCTTTAAAAAAAATTTGGTGGTTTCCCTAAAGTTTGCAGTATACATTTACAACTAATCTAAGTTCACTGTCAAATAATATTATACTACATCAAGGGTAGAGAAGGAACCTTGTAAGAGTATTCTCAATTCCTCTACCTCTCATTCCTCTTAAAACTGCTGACATTCATTTTTTTATCAATAAGCTATAATCACTGAATAAGTTACTGCTCTTACTCTAACAATTATATATTAGATAAATTAAGGATAAGAAAAATAAAAGGTTTGATTTTACCTTCATTTATTCCTTTAAAAATGCTTGGCCTTTCTTTACGTCAAGTTTCTGATCTATACAATTTTATCTCTAAGGAACAACTTTCAGCATTTCTTTTTATTTATTTCTCCCCTCCCCTTCGTTTTGCGCTCAGTCTGCTCTCTGTGTCCATGCGGATGTGTGTTCCTCTCTGTCTGCTTGTCTTCTCTTTAGGTAGCACCGGCAAATGATCTTAGGACCTTCTGGAGTGGGAGAGAGGTGCTCAATCACTTGTACCACCTCACCTCACTAGTATGCTGCGTCTCTCATTGTCTCTCCTGTCTCTTTTTGTTGCACCTTGCTGCGCCAGCTCTCCATGCAGGCCAGCACTCCGAATGGGCCAGCTCACACATGGGTCAGTACTCCTGTGCAGGCCAGCCTGCCTTCCTCAGGAGGCCCCAGGAATCGAACCCTGGATCTCCCAGGCCCAACCACTTGAGCCACATCCCCTTCCCTTCAACATTTCTTGCAAGGGAGGTCTACCAGTGACCATTTCTCTGAATTTTTGTTTGGTTGAGGAACCTTTTACTTCTCCTTCATTTCTGAAAGATAATTTAGCTTAATACAAAATTCTAGATTAGTGGGGTTTTTTGTCAACACTTTACACATTTCACTCTTCTGCTTGCTTGCATTGTTTGTGAAGACAACGCCAATGTAATTCTTACCCCTGCTCCTCCATAAGTAAAGAGTTTTCTTTTCCTCTGGCTTCTCTGAAGATTTTCTGATTGTATTGGCTTTCTCCAAATTGATTATGATATCACTAGGTGTATATTTTTGGTGTATAATTATCCTGTTTTGGGTTCTCTGAGCTTCTTTGAGCTGTGGTTTGATGTCTGTCATTAATTTTAGAAAATTATCAGACATTACTACTATTTTTTTCTATTCCATTTTTTCTTCTCTTTCTGGCATTCCCATTACACATGCTACATCTTTTGTAACTTTCCAATAGTTCTTATATACATTGTTCCATTTGTGTGTGTGTGTGCTATCATTCTGGCTTTTATATGAAGGTGATGCTGGCCTCATAGAATGAGATAGAATGAGTTAGAGAGGGTTCTCTCCTCTTCAATTTTTGGAAGAGGTTGAACAGGATGGAGTTAAGTTTTCTTGGAATGTCTGGTGGTATTCACCTGTGAAGCCATCTGGTCCTGGGCGTTTTTCTTTGTTGGGAGGTTTTTCACTCATTTATGATTTTCTTTGTATCCTCTCTTTTTTGGTTAACCTAGCTAACTGTTCGTCAATTTTATTGGTCTTTTCAAAGAACCAACTTTTGGTTTTCATTCTCTCTAGAAATTTTTTGTTTTCTACTTCATTTACCTCTGCTGTAATCTTTGCTATTTCCTCCATTCTGTTTGTTTTGGGTTTAGTTTGTGTCTTCTTTTTCTAGGTGTTCAATTTTCAGGTTAGGTCTCTGATTTGAAGTCTTTCATCTTTTTAAATGTAAGCATTTAGAGCCATAAATTTCCCTCTCAGCACTGCCTTCGTTGCATCCTGTAAGTTTTTGTATGTTCCATTTTCATTTTCATTCACCTCAAGGTATTTCCACATTTCACATCTGATTTTCTCTTTAATCCCTTGGTTAAGAGTATATGAATGTACTTTTACTCGAACTGGGTGCTGGGGTTTAATGTATACCCAGGGGACCTGAATCTCTGGACTGACCATGTGATAGCCAGGCCCTAAGCCTCAACAGACTTGCAACTCCTACACTCTGGTTTATTGGACTTACCCCACTCAGCTAACATGGAGCTGAAGAATGTCAACCACCACACCATGGAGCCAAGAGTGCCTACAACTGAAAGCAGAAGGATTGCATCCAGCATCCATGTGGAATCTAAGCCCCCTCTTGATATAGATGTGGGGTGGACATGGCCATTCCAAGGTCCACAGGATGGAGGAATAGAGTATGGATTAGAGCGGACTTACTGATATTAATGAACTATTGTGATTAGTAATTGAAGAAAATGTGGCATTGGTGTGGAGAAAGTGGCCATGGTGGCTGCTGGGGGTAGGGAATGGGAAGAAGAGATGAGATGTGGGGGCATTTTCGGGACTTGGAGTTGTCCTGGGTGGTGCTGCAGGGACAGTTACTGGACATTGTATGTCCTCCCATGACCCACCTGGGTGGACTGTGGGAGAGTGTGGGCTATGGTGTGGACCACTGACCATGAGGTGCAGTGGTGCTCAGAGATGTAGTCACCAAATGCAATGAATGTCTCATGATGATGGAGGAGGTTGTTGTTATGGGGGGAGGAGTGGGGTGAGGGGGATGGGGGGTATATGGGGACCTCGTATTTTTTGAATGTAACATTAAAAGAATAAATTTTTAAAAATTAAAAAAAAAAGAGTATATGTATGAGGGAATGGAGGTGGCACAGGCAATTAGGCACCTCCCTCCCACACCGGAGGTCCTGGGATCAGTTTCTGGTGCCTCCTGAAAAGAATATCAGAGGACAGAGAAAATGCAAATGACAGGGTGGGGAGAAATAAATCTTTAAAAAAAAAAAGTTCAATTAAAAAAAAGTTTGTATCCAGTACATTTGAGAAATGGATGTTTTTATTCAACTGTATTTTAATTTTTAATTGTTTATATTTTCAATTATTAAATGTATAAAATAAAGTTAAAAATAGAAAAAAGAGTATATGTTTAATTTCTACATATTTGCGAATTTTCCATTTTTCCCTCTATTATCGATCTTCATTGTGTTGTTTGTAGTTGAAGAATGTGTATTTTATGATTTCAATATTTTTTTAAATTTATTGAGACATTTTTTGTGATCCAACGTAAGAGAATGATTCATGTGCACTTGAATGTCCATTCTGGTTTTGCTGAGTGAAGTGTTCTGTATGTGTCTGTTAGCTGTAACTGGTTTAGACTATCGTTCAAGACTTGAACTTTCTTACTGATCTTCTGACTAGATGTTCCATCCAATATTGAGAGTGGTATATTAAAGTCTCCTACTAATAATGCAGACCAATCAATTTCTCCGTTCAAATCTGTCAGTATGTGCTTCATTTATTTTGGAGCTCTGCTGTTAGGTGCATATATACTTATAATTGCTACATCTTTTTGTTGAATTGTCCCCTTTATCAGTATATCTATTGTATCTGTTTTTGACTTAATGTCTACTTTATCTGATATTAGTATAGCCACTGCACCTCTCTTTTGGTTACTACTTGCGTGGTATATTTTTTCCATCCTTTCACTCTCAACCTACGTACATCTTTGAATTTAAGGTGAGTCTCTTGCAGACAGCAAATAGTTGGAGCATGCTTTTTTATCTTTTCTGCCAATCTTTGCCTTTTGACTGGAGAGTTTTATTGATTTACACTTAATCACTGCTGATAACGCAGGACTTTCTCCCATTTAATATTAAGTCTTTGTAAGTCCTATATCTTTTTAAAGATTTTTTTTAACAATTCTCCCTCCTCCTTTCATTGTCTGCTCTCTGTGTCCATTCACTGTGTGTTCTTCTGTGTCTGCATGTATTATCATTAGGTGGCTCTAGGAACTGATCCTGGGACCTTCCAGAGTGGAAGAAAGATGATCATTCTCTTGCACCACTGCAGCTCCCTGGTCTGCTGCATCTCTTAATTATCTCTCCTCTGTGTATCTTTTTGTTGCATCACCTTGCTGTGCCAGCTCTCTGCGTGGGCAAGTACTCCTGCACAGGGCAGCACTCCTTGCACGGGGCAGCACTCCACATGGGCCAGGCTGCCACACAGGCACTGGGGTATTGAACCCTGGGCCTCTTATATGACAGACAGGAGCCCAATTGCTAGAGCCACATCTGCTTCCCCGTATACTTTTTTTTTTGGTTCCTCAATTTTTCCATAAATCCCTACTTTTATGTTTGATATTTCTGTGTTGGTACAATATTGAGTGCCTTCTCATTTCTATCTGGATATATTTTTCATGTTTTCATTGGGGTTACAATGGGGCTAAAATTTAACATGCTAGGAGAAGTGGATTTGGCCCAACGGATAGGGCATCCGCCTACCACACGGAGGTACAAGGTTCAAACCCTGGGCCTCCTGACCCACGTGATGAGCTGGCCCATGCACAGTGCTGATGCGCGCAAGGAGTACCGTGCCATTCAGGGGTGTCCCCTGCATAGAGACCCCATGCGCAAGGAGTGTACCCCGTAAGGAGAGCTACCCAGCGTGAAAAAAGTGCAGCCTGCCTAGGAGGGGTGCCGCACACACGGAGAGCTGACGCAGCAAGATGACACAACAAAAAGAAACAGATTCCGGGGGCCGCTGACAAGAATACAAGCGGACACAGAAGAACACACAGCGAATGGACACAGAAAGCAGACAACTTGGGGGGTGGGGGAGAAGGGGAGAGAAATAAATCTAGGGAAGCAGACTTGGCCCAACTGATAGGGCATCCGCCTACCACATGGGAGTTCCGCAGTTCAAACCCCGGGTCTCCTTGGCCCATGTGGAGCTGGCCCATGTGCAGTGCTGATGCGCACAAGGAGTGCCCTGCCACACAGGGGTGTCCCCCACGTAGGAGAGCCCCACGCGCAAGGAGTGCGCCCCGTAAGGAGAGCCACCCAGCTCAAAAGAAAAGTGCAGCCTGCCCAGGAATGGTGCTGCACATACGGAGAGCTGACACAGCACGATGACGCAAAAAAAAGAAACACAGATTCCTGGTGCCGCTGATAAGGACAGAAACGGTCACAGAAGAACACACAGCAAATGGACACAGAGAGCAGACAACTGGGGGGGGAGGGGAGAGAGATAAATAAAAATAAATAAATCTAAATAAAAGAAAATTTAACATGCTAAATATAACAATCATATTTGGTCTGATACCAATTTAACTTCAGTTGTATACACATATACTTTTCCTATACCCCTCTGTCCCTCCCTTTTTGCAGTTGTTACCACTTATCTTTGCACTCCGAATGTCCATAGAGTTACCGTTATTTTTTATGCATTTGCATTTTAGCACCTATAAGAAGTAGAGTTACATACCAAACAATATAATACAATAACACTAGCATTTATCATCTTACAAATGGTTACCTCTACTGTGGTCTAGTGTTCTTTCCTTTCAATCTGAAGAACTGCCTTTAGCAATGCTGGTAGAGCTTGTCTAGTTGTGATGAACTTCCTAAGCTTTTATTTATCTGGGAATGTCTTAATCTCTCCCTCATTTTTGAGTACTCAATCTAATTGGGGTTCCCTTGTACATAATACATTGCTTTTCTCTTGCAGTTTTCAGAATTCTCTCTTTGTCCCTCATATTCAATAGTGTAATCAATATATGATGGAGTGTATTTTTCTTCATCTTTATGCTGTTTAGTATTCTCTGGACTTCTTGGATGAGCATATTCACTTCGATAAGTTTGGAAGTTCTCATTATTTCTTTGAATATTCCATTTGTCCCTTTCTCTCTTCCCCTTTTGGGTCTTCTCTAATGCATATATTGGTACACTTGATTGTATTCCAGAGGTGTCTTAAGCTATTTCAATTTTAATACTTCTTTTTTCTTCTGGCTACAAAGTTTGACTCATTTCAAGTGTTCTGTCTTCAAGTTCACTGATTCTTCCTTCTGCCAGCTCCAATTTGCCCTTAAAACTCTCCTGGGAATTTTTCATTTCAAGGACTGTGGTCTTTAACTCTTGAAGTTCTGCTTGGTTCATTTTTAAAAAATTTTATCTCTTTGCTAAGATTCTCATACTGCCCATTCACTGTTTTCCCGATATCCTTTAGTTCTTTCTATTTTCCCTCAACTTCTTGAGCATTTTTAAGATTATTTTTTAAAGGCTTTGTTCAATATGTCCATATTCTATTCTTATTTATTGGTGTTTTCTGGATTTTTATCCTCTTCCTTTGGATGGGTCACCATTTCCTGTTTGTGTTTTACTTGTTTCACACTGTACATTTTAATATTTATTCCCTGAGATGTGTGTTTTTTGGTTTTGCAAACCGCTGGTGGTAAGACAGAGATTTTCTTGTGCTTCAGCCCTTCTATAGGAAGGTCCGTCAATGGCAAATGCTGTGTGCAGGGTCCTCCCTTTCATTTCTGGGCCTATGACTTGCCTTGGGCTTGTGCTTACCAGTTCTGGAGTTCTCCTGTTTACAGGAGTTTGAATGATGCCTCTATATCCCAGAAGACAGACCTCCCTCTCCAGGGTATTTAAAAAGCAGGCAAGCCTTTGCCCCAAACTGATCACCTCTGTAGTTTTTTACATTCCTTTTGTTGTGTCAAGTTGCTTTCACCTGGAGGGCAAATTCAGGGTGCAGGATGGGGGGGGGGGGGGAACAACATTGTAGGAATTTCCCAAGATAGTCTTTTGTTTTTCCCAGCTAACCAAGGCCAGGGACCCAAGGGGGAATGGGGGTTGGGCAAACTGACTCCAAAGTACCTGGGAGGGGATGAGGAAAAATGCCAGGATCTTCCTCCACGGCTTCCCAAAGCTGAACTTTGTTGATCTGTCCAGTAATAAAACTTTTCAACTAAGTGTCCCCTAACCCCCTTAGGAAGTATGGCATCCTTAAATCTCCTCTGTGCCACCTCTGCCCAGGTTGAGTTGGTACAACGGCTGTCCTAGAGCTGGGTCTCCAGTGATCAGAACTTGATAATCAAAAGCCATGATCAGTGATGAGCCATGGTCCACCCCAAGTCTTGGGGAAGAGGGTTTTGATGTCTTTTTATCACCAGTGAGCTAGCAGAGGCTGTGATCTACAGTGGCCTGCCAAGAAAGTGGGGGATGAGCACAGTATCTGCCATATGAAAAGAGCAATTTATTGGTCTTTACCATAATTTATCAGTCTCCTCCTATCAGTCTTTCCTGGATGCTGGAAAGTGTTCTTCCAGTCTCTGAAGTTTCAAAATAGTTGTTTCAGACAGTTCCTGCCTGTTTAGTAGTTGCTCTGGTAAAAGACAGAATCTTGGAGCTTTCTACTCACCACCTTCCTACAATTCCTTCTCTCGCATTTCCTTTTGCTTTTTTCTCGAGTTTCAATCTATTACAAATCTGTTCAAGCATGTTGTCCACTTCTTTCATTTGAGCCCCTAGCAAATTAACTGGTTATTTTAGATTCTCAGTCTGATAGTTCCAAAATTTCTGCCATATCTGAACCTTGTTCTGTTATTTGCTTTCTCTCTCCAGATTGCATTTTTTTCTTCTGTGCTTTTAGCATGGCTTGTACATTTTTTAAAAAAGATTTATTTTTTTATTTCTCTTCCCCCCCACCCCCACCCCACTGTCTGCTTTCTGTGTCCATCCGCTGTGTGTTTTTCCGTGTATGCTTGTATTCTTGTCAGCAGCATTGGGAAACACGTCTCTTTTTTGTTGCATCATCCTGCTGTGCCAGTTCTCCGTGTGTGCGGCACCACTCCTGGGCAGGCTGCACTTTTTTCACACTGGGCAGCTCTCCTTACAGAGTGCACTCCTTGTGTGTGGGGCTCCCCTATGCAGGGGACACCCTGCATGGCATGGCACTCCTTGCATGCATCAGCACTGTGCATGGGCCAGCTCCCCACGTGTCAGGAGGCCCTGGGTTTGAACCCTGGACCTACCATGTGGTAGGCAGATGCTCTATTAGTTGAGCCATATCTGCTTCCCTCGTAATTTTTTTTGAAAACCACACGATTTACTGGGTAATAGAAATTGAGGTAATAGGCCTTTAGTAGGAAGGTTTATATTTATCTATGCAGTGTTTACTGTTTTCTCTAGCTGTAGGTATCTGAGCCTCCAGTTTTCTCCACCGTGTTTGTTTTTTTCTCTTGTTGTCTTTTGGTGTCTTTTGAAACTCATCCTTAATTAGATCTAAGCCTTGCAGTTCTTTTAGCTCTAATCACTTAAAAGGAGGCCTGTTGATGTGGTGTGTAGGAAGAGGGAAAGCATTCTATAATACTATGATTAGTTCCCAGTCTTCTAGTAGGCATAACCCCGTGAGCTGTGACCAATAAGCGTTCCTCAGCTTTTTATACCATTGGTGTGTGAGGCAGGAAGGTTAAGTGGGCTGGAGTTGGAATATGCTGATAGTTCTTTCTTTTATGAGAAAGTGAAAAACATTAATTTTTCATTTTTTGTTTAAAAGCAGAGCTTCCCTCCATTACTTCTCACATACTAAATTATATTACTATGAGGCCTGAGGCAATTCATTTATTTTTAGGAACATCTATAGGATAATTTATATACCTGAAATGATCTATTTTACTTAACAAATATTTGTGCACTATTTACTGTGATACTAGACCATGTGTTTCAGAGTGGTTTTAAATATACTATTCACATACATTATATACATACATCATATTAAAGAAATATAAATATACCAAATCTACATATAGTAATACAAATGTATAATGCAAAGATATATATAAATATATAATACAACCACTCTGTCAAGGAGGAAGAGCTATGCATAAATTTATTGGGGAAAATTATATAAAAGAGGTTTAAATAATTATTTCAAAAATAAGGTAATTTTAATATGTTTTGGTAACCAGGAAAGGCTTTATTAAAGTATAGCATCTGAAACAGGCTTTGTGAGGTGGCAAGGAAGGGCACACTAGAATAGGGAAGAGTAATTCCAGGTAGAAAAACTGAGATAGCTAGTTATAACAGAAATAGAAAAATTAAGGGGGCATATAAACATTAACAAAATACAGTATTATTTCTCTCAAGTAGAAAATTAAGAGGAGTTCATCCATCAGAAAGAAAATTTAGGGCCATTTGAGGAAGGTCTTGACGAAAGGTGGAGGGGAAATTTTTTTGATTTTGTTATTTTTAGAGATTTTATTTATTTATCCCCCCCACCCCCACCCCTTATTGTTTGTGGTCGCTGTCTGCTCTCTGTGTCTGCTTGTCTTCTCTTCAGGAAGCACCAGTAACTGAACCCAGAACCTCCCATGTGGAAGAGAGGCACTCAATCACCTGAGCCACCTTAGCTCCCTGATGTTTTCTGTCTCTCATTGTCTTTCCTCTTTGTGTCTTCTTTTTATTGTCTTTTTTTTTAAAAAAAAAGATAAATAGATCACACAAAACATTATGTTAAAACACATAAAAGCTTCCCATGTGCCCCACTCCCCCCACACACTACCCCTCCTCCCACATCAACATCCCCTCTCATCAGTGAGGCACATTCACTGCATTTGGTGAATACACCCTGGAGCACTACCACACTGCATGGACCATAGTCTACAATGTGATTCACTCTTCCCCAGTCCCTCCAGTGGGTTATGGCAGGATATACAATGTCCTGCAGCTGTCCCAGCAATATCATTTAGGACAACTCCAAGTCCTCGAAATGTCCCATACCACACCTCTTCCTCCCTCTCCCTGACCTCAGCAACTCCTGTGGTCACTGTCTCCACATCAATGATAGAATTTCTTCCATTGCTAGTCACAAGAGTTCTATAGTAGAATACCAGCAAGTCCACTCCGATCCATATTATATTCCTCCATCTTGTGGACCCTTGGATGGCAATGTCCATTCCACCTCTTAAATCGAGAGAGGACTTAGATCACACAGGGCTGATAGATGCAATTCTGCTTGCAGTTGTAGACACTCTTGGTTCCCTGGTGTGTCTTTGTGCCTCTTTTGTTGCATCATCTTGTTGCGTCAGCTTGCTGCCCAGCTCACCTTCTCCAGGAGGCACAGGAAACCAAACCCAGGACCTCCCATGTGGTAGGTGGAAGCCCAATTGCTTGAGCCACATCTGCTTCCCAACATTTGTTTTTAATTAGCATGAAATGAGGAACCACTGACAGTTTGAAGACAAGAAGCACATTAATCTTAAATTTCAGTCAAATGGACCAGAAACAGCAGAGGGAAGAAGTGTAAAACCAACTAAAGGCCAATGCAATAATCTAGACAATAAATGACAAAATTAAGGATGGTAGTAGTTGAAATAAGGAAAAATGAATGAATTCTAGAGATCAGTGTGGAGGTAGGCCCTAAGATGGCCTCTGATGATCCCCGTCTCCTGGTGGTCATATGCTTATATAATACTCTCCCTCTGAGAATGGGCAGGATCTATGGCTTGTTTCTAACCAACAGAATATGGTAGATCACTTCCGTGATCACATTACATAAGACTGCAATTTCAGCCTTGCTAGCAGGCCCTGTCTGCTGACTTTAATGAAGGAAGCCATCACACAGAGAACCACATGGCGAGATGAGGGAGCCTCTAGAGGACAGCCAGCAACAGGCTGAGCTCCTGTCTGACAGCCCTTGAGGGTCTAAATGCCAACAAGAGGATCCTTCTCCTGTCCAGTCTCAGATGAAACCCTTGCCCTGGCCAACATCTAGACTGCAGCCTTGTGAGAGACCCTGATGTAGAGCCATGTCCACGTTGTTGACCCACAGAAACTGTGAGATAATAAATAAATGTTTTTATGACCCAAAATTTATGGTAATTTATTGTACATCACTAGATAACTAATACTTGATGTGATGAGAAAATGACAGTGATAGGCAAAAGGGAAATGAATTAGTGACAAATCTGAATATTTAAATGTGCATAGCTAGGAAAAGGGTGGTTCAATTAACAGAGGTCAGAGAAAGGGGCTGGACTAATTTCTTTAGAAGCTGTGGAACAGAAAAATAATAAGGAATTTGATTTTGTTCATATGATAAGTAAAAAGGTTCTGGTCTATTAGAAATACTAAAATTTAAGAGGGAAGATGACTAGAGATAAAAATATGGAAATCATCTGCAAAAGAAAAATAATTGAAACCATGGATTTAGAACATATTCAGCAGCTGCAAGGCCCAAGTAATCGGCTGGGGGGAAAATGGAGCTAAAGTGGAGCATATGAAGGAACATTCATGCCAAGGTGTTAAAAGAGTAATAAACTATTCTCATCCCATAGTTACAGAAAATAAAAAAAGAAACATGGGAACCAGATGCCGAAGTTGCTAAGTAAGGCAGGCAAAAAAGACAAAACAGAAAACAAAGACAAATTAAAAAAAAAAAGGTAGAAAAGAAAAAGGATGCAGCAAAAATAAAATCACAATACATTAACTAGAAAGGTGAACACGTAGCTCAGTCTTCACCTCCATCTCAACAATCTAAGCTACATCTCTAGAATCACCCTTCCAACATTCCAGGTCCTCCATCCAACTATGACCTGTTCAGCGTTTCAAAAATCCTATCACAAGGCCTTGCGATCACCTACTGTTCCATCACTAATACTAGCATCATCACTATGATGCTAGCCTCGCTCTGTAATATTCAAGAGATTCATTTCCTCATTTCTCTCCTTTCTCCCTATCTTCCACCCTCATGAACATCAGTACCTGTAGAGAGCAAGAGACAAGTGCAATAATCCTGGAAGGGTTAGAACTATGATGAGCAAAGAGAAGAAGGTAGAAGAGAGTAAGTCTTACCAGGATCAGCTTAGCAGTACAGTTTGTAATTGACTATGAGACAAAAACACTGACTCTGCAAACCTGCTGCCTAAATGTACTAGTTAAGATCATAAAATTAAAATGAATTTTTGCTCCTAAGTGTGGCAGAGCCAGTCTCAGATGTGACTTTTCTACACATGCCTCTTCTGTCACTTTTACTGAACCTGTGGTTGGCGCCAGGGATGGTCCATATTCAGGAGACTTGAATCTCTAGACTGCCCATATGCCAGCTGGGCCCTGAGCCTCAGCAGAGTGGCGACTCCTACTCTTTGGTTTGTTGGTCTTACCCAGGTCAGCTATCAGGGAGGTGAAGATGGTCAACCACCATACCAGGGAATGAAGAGTGCCTACAACTGTAAGAGGAGGAATTGCATCCATCACCCATGTGGAATCTAAGCCCCGTCTTGATTCAGAGGTGGAGAGGACATCACCATCCCAGGGTCCACAGAATGGAGGAATAAAATATGGACTAGGGTGGACTTACTGATATTCTACTATAAAACTACTGTGACGAGTAATAGAAGAAATTTTAGCATTGAGAGGAGGAAGTGGCCACCGTAGTTGCTGAGGGCAGGGAGAGGGTAGAAGAGATGTGATGTGGGGGCATTTTTGGGATTTTGAGTTGCCTTAATGATATTGCAGGGTCAGATGCTGGACCTTATATATCCTGCAATAACCCACTGAATGTACTAAGGGAGAGTGTGAACTTCAGGGTAAACTATTATCTGTGTAGTGCAGCAGTGCCCCAAAATGTGTTCACCGAGTGCGATGAGAGTGCCGCAATGATGAGGGAGGTTGTTGGTGTGGGAGGGTGGGAGGTATACAAGAACCTCTTATATTTTTTAGTATAACATTTTTTTTGGTGATGTATATATCCTCAAAAAAATACAATTTACCAAAATGATGTGGTGAGGGGTGGGGAGTGGGTTACATGGGAACCTCTTATGTTTCTTGTTTTTTGTGTGTTTTTTAATGTAACATTCCTTGTGATCTATTAACTTTAATAAAAAAAATAAAAAATAAAACGAATGGCTTTTGGAACATCAGAAAAAAGAAAAGTTACAGACATTGAAGCAACTACTCAAATAAGTCAATATTTACAAAAATCACATGAAAATTAAACTATATTGTAACAGTATGTATGATAAAATACTATTTCATAACTGCTATGATTAATTCTCCAGTAAGTAAGTATTGGTTAGAATATCTTTAACCTCAAAAGTTTAGAAATAGTTATGCACTAAATCTAGAAGTCATCATTCCCTTTTCAGGTTTTTTCCCAAGCCCATAAAAAAACCTTTCACCTAAATAAATTCATACTGATGAAACAAGATCTGAATTGAGAACAGGCAACATAAAATATAAATGAGCTTGCCCTTCTGTTAGCACAACATGTAGAGCAAGAAATATCTCAGAGCTGCAAAATGGATATAGGCTAAAACCTATCAGCCTAAGAAGCAGGTAATTTATTATCACCAAGATGACAACAAATCAAATGCAGATCCCTGACCTTCATAAAATTAGGAATTCTTAAATAAATTAGTTTAAATGAATAATTATCTCTAAAAGAAAAAAGCCATACTGTAATCAGAATAAAAATTTGACCACTTTGGTGACATGCTATGCTAATGACCAAATGAATTACAGCTAAAATCATAATATTTCTAATCTATAAATGGAAAATTAAGTTGTGCATGGAAAAATAAAATTCAAGAAACATAATTTCTAAGATTAATAATTTCAAACAAGGGAAAATACTTCTGTGTATTTTCTATAGAGTGTAAGGTTTGGATGTGTAGCTAAAAACCTTTAAATATCTTTTAAATACAATTATACAACTGCTTTGAAATGTAGTCCTTTCTCTAAAATCTACTCACCATCTTCTTGAAAAGTAGACTATACTCTAAATCAATCAGTTGAAAAAGTTCAATTTCAGGCTTCCTACTGAAGTTGACTAAAATATACAAATAATATATAATTTAATGATCCATTCAATTATTTTGTTTGCTAAGAATAAGGATTGTTTCTAAGATCTTAGCACAGTGAACGTGAATGGTAAAATTAAAACTTTTTTAAAATTAAGTTGTTTTTTCAAGTTTTGATTTTTTAAAGATTTTTATTTTTAAAGAAGCTTTAGATTACATAAATATTATATAAAAAATATAGGGGTTTCCCATATACCCTACCCTTCCCACTCCCCCACTTTTCCACATTAACAACATCTTTCATTAGTGGGATTTATTATTTACAATTGATGAACACATACTGAAGCATTGCTACTAACCATGGACTATAGTTTACATTATAGTTGACACCTTACGCAGCACAATTTTATAGGTTTTGACAAAATGTATAATGGTCTGTATCTGTCATTGCAACGTCATGCAGGACAATTCCAATGCCCCCAAAATGCTGCCATGTTACATCTATTCTTCCTTCTCTCTCCTCTCAGAACCTCTGGTGGCCACTGCCTTTGTATCAGTGATTTATGTTCTTCCATTAGTAGAATAATAATAAGTCTACTTTGGTTCATAGTTGCATTTCCCCTCTTAAGGTTGTTCATTCCTGAATCTTGAGGATTGGGGATGATGATGCTCACTGTTTCTGGCTGAGACGGGGCTTAGATTTCATGGGGCAGATGGATGGTACGCTCTTATAGATATTCTCAGTTTTCTGGGATGGGCATTGTCATCTTTGACCAACCATAATGCTTAAAGAATTAGAAAGTCTGTGACTTTTTAACTTAACTTCTTAAATGTCTTACCTCAGAAGCAGTAGCTGCAATATTAATGTTGCTTGCCTGCCCGTTCATTAGGTCCATACTTCCCACATCAGTCCCTGACCCTAAGTTAACAGGGGACTGATCACTTCATGTCCAAGACCACAGATACATTATTCCTGTAAAAAGTAAAGAAAAAGGTTAAAATGTGTGTTTTACTGGAATTTAAGAAAACAAATCCATGCCTACCACCATGGTAAGGTACAAAATATTTCCATTTTTTTAAAAGTCTTTAACTTTAGTTAGACCATTAAATCCAGATTGAAGGCAATTCAGACTGTTATTTCCAAATGATCAGCAACATCAAATGAGCAGTATTCAATAGATGTTATTCTGTCATTTTCTTCACCAGCAAACAAAAGCTAAATTTTCACTTATTAAATGAATACTGTGAGAAAAATTCAAATTGTACAACTTTGTAGTTTTAAGCAAATAAAAAGTAAAATGTAAAAGAGGTGTAGCTGAGTAACACATGCCATAACATGGTACATTTTGAGACCTGAATGATACTCTTAAATCAGCTTGAACAAGCTTTTCATGACTAATAATCTATTACTTCATACTTAAAAACAAATAACAAATACTTATAAACAAAAATAAAAATTATTGAATGTATGTCATAAAAACACAATAGTATATGTTACATTTATTTGTATAGGGTTTTCAAGCTTGTTGAATATCTTAAATTCATTATCTCCTTGTCTTCACAACTACCAGTAACATTCATTGTAAGACATTATTATACCCATGTAATACAAAGTAATAGAGCCTCTAAGGTTTTGAACTGTTAAGTGGGGAAATCAAGAATAAAATCCAGGCCATCCAAAATTTTAGTCAGGGAAGCAGATGTGGCTCAAGTGATTGAGCTCCCCTCTACCACATGGGTGTTCCAGGTTCAGTTCCCAGTGCCTCCTAAAGAAGATGAGCAAGACAGAGAGCTGACGTGACAAGATAACGCACAAGAGACACAAAGAGGAAAACATAATGAGAGACACAACAAAGAAGAGAGAACAGGGGTGGCTCAAGTGATTAGTGCTCCCCTCTCACATGGGAGGTCCCAGGTTCAGTTCCTGGTGCCTCCTAAAAAAAGAAGACCAGCACACAACAAACAGACACTGCAAATGCAAAACAACGAGGGTGGGGAAAAATAAATACATAAAATCTTAAAAAAAAAAAAAAATTCTAGTCAAACATTCCACAACACCATATTTCTTTCCGCTTTACTGTAAGTTAGAATATTCAATTGAGGTTCTAATCCCTTTCCACCAACAGCTGACTTCTCCTCTCTAGATCTGAACTTCCTCTCTGTAAAATGACTGGGGTGAACTAAACAGAACTTAAGGACCCTTCCGCCCAACTTTAAATTTCTGATATTTTTCATAAGAGAAAAAACAGTAATATAAATAAGGTATTTTAAATAACTAGACTCATGTTATAAACTGAGTTAAAAGTATCAATAATTCTCTCAATGCTAAGTTTCCTCTCTCTGGAGAAGCAGTATAGGAATAGTGACTAAAAGTCAAAGACTCTAAAACTAGGTTTAAACCCAGAAAAATGTTTAATTTTACTGTTTAGTTTCCTCATCTAAATACTTATAAAAATAAGTATCTGCTTCATAGAGTTATTGTGGAGAAAATCAGTTAATACATTCAAAGCACCAAAAACAGCACCAGCACCTACTAAAGTGTGGTATTATGATGGTGGTGATGATGCAGATTTTGTCTACTCTCTACTTAACCCACACAAAGCCTTAATTCAGTGGAGTCTCCTAAATAAAGACAAAAACCTTAGAATACACCTCTGGCCAACACATGTTGGTAGGCTACTCCTAAACTACTAATATCTGAATTGTCAACATAGTGGATAAGAATGCCTAAAATCTGTTTCCTAAATGCAGCATAACATGTTCCTGGTTTTCAAATGCTTAAAAATTCACCTCTTAAAATTTACCTTCATTGCTTCATATATACCCTAAGGACCTACTAAGAGCAAAGTGTTGTGCTAGAATTAAAAAAAGAATAAATTATTTTAGAAGAGATGGGTTTTTAGTACCATTTAGAATCCATTTAGAAAGTCAATGTGGGGAAACGGACTTTGGCCCAGTGGTTAGGGCGTCCATCTACCACATGGGAGGCCCGCGGTTCAAGCCCCGGGCCTCCTTGACCCGTGTGGAGCTGGCCCATGCGCAGTGCTGATGCGCGCAAGGAGTGCCCTGCCATGCAGGGTGTCCCCCGCGTAGGGGAGCCCCACGCGCAAGGAGTGCACCCATAAGGAGAGCCGCCCAGCGCGAAGGAGGGAGCAGCCTGCCCAGGAATGGCGCCGCCCACACTTCCCGTGCCGCTGCCGACAACAGAAGCGGACAAAGAAACAAGAAACAAGACGCAGCAAAAAGACACAGAAAACAGACAACCGGGGGAGGGGAGGGGAAATAAATAAAAAAAAAAAAAAAAAAGAAAGTCAATGTGAAAAAATAAAGCACAGAACTTCAATTTTTTTCCAATTTACAGTACTTCATTCTATAAGCTTCTTTATCCTTATGTCACTATTAAAGATCAACTTATTAAGGATCAACATTGCTATTAAAAACAGCTTGATAATCCATACTTTTTTCTATAGGCAACACTCAGTTTGCAACAAATGTTTTCAAACCATTTCATCTCACTCTACATTCTATGTATAAAGATTGACACAAATTCATAAATCAAGAGTGCCCCCTAGTGCTAAGAAAAGTATTTTAATTTATTATTAAAAGGTAACTTGAATCCTTAACATATTTTACATATTATATATTTTATTATTATTTGCTGAAAAAGAAATACAGACCAGAGATCAACATCAATTCATTTCTAAATTATCAAGTTTTCTCTGCCTGCTTTTAAATTTTCATTGAAATATTCCATTGAAATTAAAGTTATATTAAAATCCACTGTATGTAAAAAATAATAATAAAACCAGCAAAGGAGACTTTAAAGAAAATCATACAACTATTTATAAATGTACTACACATCAATAATATTTAAGGATAACAACACCTCATGTTACTATGGAAACACTACAAGTCTGAAAAGACCAAGACATGGGTTTATTCTTTTTGTGTGTGCCTCAGAACCTACACCTGTGCTTTGCATAAAGAAAGGCTGAAATTAAACAAGACAAATATGCTTTAATATTAATATTATATATGATCTATGTATCTTTAAAAAATTTAAAAATCTATAAAAAAATAAATGAATCTATATATTCAAGTTTAAAAAAATAGCATAGCACCTACAAAAATAAAAATTGGAAATGTGCAAAAGTAAAGGATGAGTAAACCTTCCATGTCAAGAGCACAGACCTATCATTTGCGGTCAGAAATGGAAATCGCAATTAAACATAGTTTTAAATAGGCAAAATCATTAAAAATATTATTGTACATATTAATTATATATTAAAATTTTACATTTTATTTACTTTTCCCTGTACTATAAATTACACAATCATTCATAATGCTGTGAACATCAACCCAGCTCTTTTCTTAATTAAATTCACTATTTTCTATTTACTTGCCTCTCAATTTCTAAAGACAGTTACTCTGTCTTTTGGCTCTAAATCCCCAAACAGGGCATATTTTAACATAAACATCAGTACTAAAGGAAGGAGCATCAGACAGATAGCTACAGTGGTACCAGGGAGGAAGCTGAGCAGAAAAGAAGGAAACTGTAAGTCAGCTTAGTATGGCTTGTCATTAAAAAGATTTTAAAATGGAACGGAGGCAAAGACAGAGGGAGGAAAAGAGAGAGTATCAGAAGGAGAGAAAAACAGGTAGGGAGGTATGCAGATAGGTAGATGGATAATTACATGCATTTAAACTATCAATTCAGAGTGCTAACCATTAACAGAGTTTCAACACCTATTCTCCAGTTCATTGTCCCACCCAGGACAACAGGTAAGTGATGATGAACAACTTCTATACCAAGGAATCAAAAGTCTACAACTGCAGGAGAGTCCCATCCATTGGCCCTATGGGATCACAGCCCCTCTTCAATTAGAGGTGGAGTGGGTATCACCATCCCAGAATCCTCAGGATTGGGGAATGAACTATGGACTAAAGTAGACTTACTGGCTTTCTAGTATAGACTTACTGTGATTCTAATAATGGAAGAAATTATATCATTGATGTGGAGGCAGTGGCCACTGTAGGCAGAGAGCAGAGGGAGGAAAAACAGGTGTAATATAGGGACTTGGGAATTGTCCTGAATGACACTGCAACGACACATACAAGTCATTATAAATCTTGCCATAACCTACAGAATTGGGTGGGAGGGTGTGTAAACTATAATGTAAACTTTAATCCACGCTTAGTGGCAATGCTCCAAGATGTATCTATCTAAGTGCAGTGAATGAAAGATGCTGCTAATGTGGGAAAATGTGGGAGGTGTGGAGGAAGACATATGGGAATCCTCTATATTTTTTTGATATTTGTATAATCTAAGTATCTTTAAAAAATTAAATTAAATTAAAAATCTTTAATTAAAAATCAATTCAACAAGTATTTACTGAGTACCAAGCTTGAGATTAACTAAGAACAGGAGAGTTTCTCTCCTTGACTTAAAGAAAATGGGGGTGAATCTGGTGGGGTGGAGTAAGGCATCTACCACTGATTAGGGCAAGGAAATCTGAAATGTTAGATTTAGTTCTTGCTTAAGGTCACAGAACTAGATTATGGAATTGTAGCCACAATCACTGAGCCTCCTAACTCTCCACTGTCTCAATGGTACTCCTACCATGAAACCTCTTTAAGGAATGAACAAGGATTAAAATGAAAGCGACAAATTCCTCACTAATTAATCTAATCTCATTTCACAGAGCCAGTTATATATTTTCTAAAATACTTTTTAAAAAACAATGTTTTACCTTTTTTTCCCTCTCCCCTCCCCTCTTCCCTGCCCTGCTGTTTTTGCTGTGTCCATTCGCCATGTGATCTTCTATATCTACTTCTCTTTTTGTCTTCTCTTCTCATCTTTCTCCTCTAGGATTCACCGGGATTCAATCCTGGGGACCCCTGTTGTGGAGAGAGTCCCCTGTCAATTGAGCTACCTCAGTTGCTGGTCTCTGCTGCGCTTCACCTTGACTCTCCCCTTCATCTCTCTTTTGTTGCATCATCATCTTCCTGCATTACTTGCTTGCGCACACACTGGCTCACCACATGGGCCCTCGGCTTGCTGCGCGGGCACTCAGCTCACCACACAGGCACTCGCGCAGGCACAGATGTGGGCATTTGGCTCACCACATGGGCACTCAGCTCGCTGCACAGACACGCTTTCTCTTCTTCTTTTTCAGCAGTAGGCCCCAGGGATCGAACCTGGGTCCTTCCATATGATAGGCAAAGGCCTTATCACTTGAGCCACGTCTGCTTCCCATTTGTGCTATCATCATTAGGAAGATCATACTAAAGTCATACAACGGTTTTATGAAACATAAGAAGAGTTAAGTAAAGAACTATAAGAACACTGTTAGTAGAATGCAGTTAATTACTGCCAATTTCTTGGAAAACATTTGAACAATACAGAATTTATATGCTCATACATTTTGACCTAAAACCTCAGTCCTGGAAATTCATCTGAAAACTAAAAAAAAAAAAAAAAAAACTATAAAGATCAATCAAGCTGAAAAGTGGAAACAACTTTAATGCTTTGTATACAACCACATTAAAAAATTTCAAATGGACAAGAATAAGAAACATGAAGACAAAAGTGAAAAGTACAGTTAGCTAAATTTTCTCATTAAAACATTCTTAAAAGCTTCATGCAAAAAGATTAGTTGAGTAAAATTAAAGGACCATAATTGCAATGCAATATTTAAAAGGTGATAGTTTCTGTTCTGTTAAAAATATTTTAAATAAAAATTAAAGATATGGTCTATATGACACCCCCATAAGGCCTAAAATTTAAACTGCTTGTGTCTTAGCATTAAGGCAAGTCTACTTTCAGCATGTGTGACAGCTAAAACTGCATTGCCTTCTTGATTTTTTTTAATCTTAGAAAATTATCCTAAAACCTCCAGTAATTTTATGTTTCAATATAAAAGCCATCAAAATGTTGAAGAATAAAGAAGAAAATATTTTGTTTACACAAAACTGATATTGAGCTATTCTGAAAAATGCAGTTGCCTTTTAAGACTATTTCTGGAATAAGAAAGATTATCTCTGTTACTTGTCATCCTGAAGAAGTTCAAGTTATTAAGACATAAAGTAAAGAGAATGGGGTACTGATGGACACCCCAGGTTATAAAGATTTATAGAATTCCCAAAAATGCCTACCACAGAGAATTCATTAGTTTCCCACCTTTATGATTCCACTGCTCTTTGTCAAAATGCTACTGCTATATATTGACACTGTTTTAATTACTTATGTATATGTCTTCCCTTCTAAATGTACTTCGAGTTTCTTGATGTTAAAGAACTACATTTAAAAACAAAATTTTTTTAAAAAGCATTTTTCATCTTTGATCCAGGCACATAGGACAGGACTTGACCTCACTTGCCTACTTAGTAAGAATTTGTTGAAAGAATGTGTGAATGATCAAACTTGTCACTCACAGGATGAGATTATATATGATAATGTAAATGCTTGCTTAACATTAACATTAAAAATATAGGGAAGGGGAGCTGCTGTAGCTCAGTGGTTGAGCACCAGCTTCCCACATATGAGGGTTCCAGTAGCAAAAAAAAAAAAACATTATTTATCTATATATAAAATTTTGGGAAAATGGTTATCAAATAGCCAATACACAATATACATTTAAAAGAAATAATGTGAGGAATTAATGCTTATATTATACAGAGTTTCTATTTGGGATGATGATAAAGTCTCGGTAATGGATGGTGGTGATGGTAGCACAACATTGTGAATGTAACAGCAATGAAATACATATTTGAATATAATTAAAAGAAGAAATTCTAGGTTGTATGTATGTTACAAGAATAAAAATCAAAAAACAAAACCCCATAGGTCTGTACAACACAGCAGCCACTAAAATAAACCATGCACCAGAGTGAAGAGTACAATTATAAAATGCTTTCATCAACTGCAACAAATGCACCACACCAACGTAAGGTGTTAGTAACAGGGTAGTACATGGGAACTCTCTATTTTATGCATGATTTTTCTGTAATTTATCTAATAAAATATTTCCAGCAATGGCTTAAAAAAACAATCTAAAGATCCCTGTGTTACAAAGAAATTTAGAAATAAGGGCTTGAATATTCACATAAGTTAAAAAGACAAAGCCATCCAGAAATAAGAATGGAAATAAGACACATACTTTCCACATGTACCCATCACTATCATCCCACTATGCAGAGTAAAGCCAGAGAGATGGAAGATCTGTCTACTTCATCAATAATAAGATGCTCTAGAAAAAAATTTACCCTTACTAGAAAATAAGGAAACTTGTCTATGGCTTAACACTGAGGCTGGAATAGAGCATCTTCCCTGAAAATTCATACTCCTTGGCATCTCCCCACACAAACACAGAATTTGAATTTATACTACCAGCATGATCCAAAACCCTAAAGAGAAGAAATTCACATAAAATATATTCATAGGCCAGTAAGATACCTGGAACACAACACAGACAGAAATAACAAAAATTGGGCAGGGGAAGAGAAACATACCTTCAATTCAGGAAATGTAGGATTCCCACAAATAAAGCCCCACTGACAGGTTCAGAATAAAAAAGTCAACAACAAATACAAGCAAACAATTCACTATGAGTAAAAGGTAATAAGCACAATAATAACTAGGATAAGATCTCAAGAATATTAGATAAAAAATTATCAGATACAAGCTACAAAATAGGAAGTATTAAAATCAGTAGACTGGGAAGTGGATTTGGCTCTACTGATAGAGCATCCATCTACCATATAGGAGGTCCAAGGTTCAAACCCAGGGCCTCCTGGCCCATGTGATAAGCTGGCCCACGCACAGTGGTGATGTACACAAGGAGAGCCATGCCACGCAGGGCTGTCTCCCGCATAGGGGAGCCCCATGTACAAGGAGTGCACCCTGCAATGAGAGCTGCCCCATGCAAAAAAAAGCACAACCTGTCCATGAGTGGGACCACACGCACAGAGAAGTGGAGATAATGCAACAAAAAGACAGATTCCCAGTGCCACTGACAAGAATGCAAGCCGACACAGAAGAACACACAGCGAAAGGATACAGAGAACAAACAATGGGGGGAAGGAGAAAAATTTTTTAAAAATCTTTTTAAAAAAAATCAGTAGATGTACAGAGACTGGCAGAATGGATAAAAAAGCATGACCGAACTACTATATATGCTGCTTACAAAGATTCATATTAAATGCAAAGACACAATAGACTGAAAGGGAACAGATGGAAAACATATATGCCATGCAAGCAGTAAAGAAGAGAGAGCTGGGATGGTGATATTAATATCAGATAAAATAGATTTTAAGGCAAAAACTTATGACAAACAAGGTCACTATATACTGATAAAGGGATTGATTCAATGTGAAGACATTAACAATTACAAATAAATTAGTAGTAATGGCAGAGACACAGATATATGAAGCTAATATTGATAGGAAGAAAGTTCTATATTAATAGAAGACTCCAATATACCACTTTCTATATGGATAGAGTATCTAGAAAGAAGCTCAGTAAGAACAGAGAAGACTTGAACAACACTATAAACCAACTAGATGTACTAGACATACATAACACTAGACCCAAGAGCAGCAAAACACATATTCTTAACACCTTGCTTTTCTCTTACAGTTTTCAGAACCCTCTTCTTGTGTTTTGCATTCAATAGTGTGATCAATATACAATAGGGTATATTTTTCTCCATGTTTATACTGTTTGGTGTTCTCTGGGCTTCTCTGATGCACACATTCACATATTTTGCTAAGTTTGGGATGTTCTCTGTCATTATTTCTTTGAACATTTCTTCTGTGCCTTTTTCTCTTTCTTCTCCTTCTGTGTCTCCTATAATGTGTATATTCATACACTTGATGGTGTTCCAGAAGCGTCTTACGCTATTTTCACTTTTAGTGATTCGTTTTTTTCTTTCTGACTCATTTCAAATGTTTTGTCTTCAGGTTTACTGATTATCTCTTCTGCCAACTCCAATCTGTTCTTGATACTCTCCTGGGGATTTTTCATTTTACTTATAGTGGTCTTCAACTCTAGGAGTTCTATTTGGTTTCTTTTAAAAACTGCTACCTCTTTACTACAATTCTCATACCTCTCATTCACTGTTTTCCTGATTTCCTTTAGTTCTTTCTCTTAATTTTCCTTCATATCCTTGAGCATTTTTAGGATTATTTTTTAAAAAGGCTTTATTCAGGGGAAGGACCTGTGTGTGGCTCAATAAGTTGGGCTTCCATCTACAATATGGGAGGCCCTGGGTTCACATCCCAGGGCCTCCTTGTGGAGGCAGGCTCACAGGCACGCTGCAGAGAGCAGTCCAGCCCACAAGCACCGCAGAGAGCCGAGTCAGCAAGGTGACGCAACAAAAAGGGAGACAGGCAAAAAAAACAAAACACAACAAAACGCAGAAGAGCACCCAGCAAACAGAGAGCAGACAGCAAAACAAGCCACAGGGGGGTGGAAATACATAAAAAATAAAGACACAGAAGAATGCACAGCAAATGGACACAGAGAGCAAACAACATGCAAAAAAAAAAAAGCTGCAAGGGGGGGATTAAAAAAAGGTTTTATTCACTCTGACTATATTCTGGTCATCTTCATTCCTGTTTTCTGGATTTTCATCCTCTTCCTTTGAATGGGTCATAATTTCCTGTTTCTTTGTGTTGCACATTGTTGTTGTTTTTTTTTTTGGTAAGGAGATACCAGTGATTGAACCTGGGACCTCATTCATGCAAAGCAGGCGCTCAACTACTGAGCTACGCCCACTTTCACACTGTACATTTTAGTATTTTAAAATATTTTAAAATGTTTACTGGGGAGCGGATGTAGCCCAAATGGTTGAGCACTTGCTTCCCATGTATGAGGTCCAGTTTCAATCCCCAGTGCCTCCTAAAAAGAAAAAAAAAACAAACGAAAAAACAACTCTCATTAGGGAGCAGACGCTGCTCAGTGGTTGAGGGCCTGCTTCCCATGCATGAGGTCCTGGATTCATTTCCCGGTACCTTCTTAAAAAAAAAAAAAAAAAAGAGAGAAGGTTTACTGTGTAATTTAGGCTCTGAGATGTCTGTTTCTCAATTTTGTAACCAGATGATGAGACAGAGATTTTCCTGAACTTCATCTTTCCTATTGGAAGATCTGCCAAGTTGAACGTAGTGTGCAGGGGGTTCCCTGTCTTTCTGGGTCTCTGTCTTGTCTTGGGCTTTGCTTGTTGGTTGTTTTGGGGTTCCCCTTTCACAGGAGTCAGGTTGTCTCTGTTTCCCTGTCCCCAGTGTCTGAAGCCTGCAGGCCTTTGCCTCAGACAATCCACCTCAATAGTTTCTTACGCTCCTTTTGCTCTCTCAAGCTGCCTCTGTTTGGAGGGCAAATTCTGGGAGGAGGTGGGCACCGGAGAAGACTTTCACAAGTTAGCCTTTCCCAGCCAAAACAAGGTTAGGAACCCACAAAGAGGGTGCAGACTGGCTCCAAAGTGCCCTGTGAAGAGGACCTGGAAAGGTGCCAAGAGCTTCTCCAATGCATCCCCAAAGCTGAGCTCTCCTAGCCTGACCAGCAGCAGCAGCTCTTCAACTAACTGTCCTGCACAGTCCTGGGGAAGCACAGTCTCCTTAAGTCTCCACCTCCGTAGCCCTGCTCAGGACAGGTTGAAACAATGGCTGCCCTCAGAGCCAGGCCCCCAGAGAGCCACGTTTGCTAATCAAAAGCCACGATTACACATCAGCCATGACCACCCTTGGTCTTAGGGCGACGATTTTTATATTCCTTTCTGACCCATGGCAGCCTGCCACGAAAGTGGGGGATGGGCACGTGAAAAGAGCAATTTACTGGTATTTATCATAATTTATCTGCTTCTACCTCCTGGTCTTCCCTGGATGCTATACCATGCACTTCCAGCCTCCAGAGTTTCAAAATAGTTGTTTCAGGCATTTTCTGACTGTTTAATATTTGTTCTGGTGGAAGGACTGAGTCCTAGAGCTCCTTTTCTCTTTTTATCTAACTATTTTTAAAAATGGTAATTTGCTTTTATGTAAAAAGATAAACTACTACTTTTAAAGAAACTTGTATTATCTGTTTATGCATCTGAATGCACAAACAATATGACAATAATAAAAGCTAACATTTATGTAGTGCTGATTATCTAGCAGGTCCAGTTCCAAGTATTTTTTTCATGTAAAAATTCAGAACCATCAAAACAACACTGAGGTATTAACATTTCCCCATTTTTAGAGAAAAGAGGATAAGTAACTTACCCAAACTTACACAGTAGGGACAGGAAGTTAAAGGGAGTGAGGAAGGAAGACAGATGGACAAACAGAAGACAGAAAAGATGGATAGATTAATGAAAAGATAAGAAGAGGGAAAACACGGGTCAGAAAATGTAAAGATCAAAAGAGAAATAAGGCAGGAGAAAAGGAAGGAAGAAGGGGAAGGAGGGAGGAAAACAGGACAGAGAAAAAGAGAGGAGAGGAACAGAAGGAAATAGAAAAGAGAACCTAAAACGTGATTCCTGCTCTAAGCAAGTTTATAATATGGCTAGAGGGGAAAAGAGTAGTTAATGAAAATCAGAATACAACTAGTTATACTATGATTCAGTTTCAAGAGTCACAGGTTGGAACAGGGGACAAAATGCTGTTTACATTTATAAAAGAAAACAAATTGAAGGATAGGAAGAAAGGAGAAGTAAAAGCAATCCACACACACACAGGCACAAATTTAAAAGGAAGGATAGAGAGAAAAGGCACAAGGTAGAGCACTGGCCTGCTTGATATGGAGAACTTCTCTGATGAGCTCTGGTAAGGTTCAAAGTGAAGAACTAGATTATGGAGGCTCTCAAAATTGTCAAGTGGAGAAATTTATATCGGAAGAAACAGGCATTAGGAATCATTAAAGGCCATTAAATGGAAATGACCCTGAGAAACTAAAAGCAGTATCTGAAGAAGGTTTAACATAGCAAGAGCATGCAACTGGAGCTTTAGGGTAGGTGAGTAATGGTGAGTAGTAAACATGTCCCCAAACCTCTTGCCAAAAACAGTAAAGTATCTGAAGTGATACTTCATCTAAGCATCTCCAAACTGATCTCTTCACTACGTTCTCTAGGTCTTCTAGTTGTACAAACTTCACATGGTTACTTTCTATCCCTTTAGCTTCAATCACCTTCATCCTACCATCACCTAGTTTCTGATTCAGAATTCCTGATCCATTGGAAATGGCAATCTCAGTTACATGATATTTAAAAGAAAAAGGGGGGAAAATCAGATTTTGGAGTCAGAAAGTCCTGGTTCAAATCCCAGTTTTGGAAACCACCAGCTAGCTACATGGGCATGGGCAAGGGACTTTACTGGTAGTTAAGCAGTTTACAAGTTCATCTATCAGTAATGTGGTTTAAAAAAATAAAAAAGAAAAACAACTGGGGATGGAAGGGTTGGACTCTTTAAGAGTTTGTCTTCTACTTCTAAATTCCAGAAGCACTGTGAAAATCACAATATAAATTAATGGAATAGAAAAAGTGAGTAAACCATTCCTCTGAAGCATTTTGGAAACAAATTTTAAAACAAAAGTACACTGGAAAAGAAATTTACCAAATGATTTTTTTTTAAGTAAATTTTTACTTAAAAGAACTTAGGGTTTTTGGTTTTTTGGTTTTTTTTTTTTTTTTTTTTTTTTTAAAGATTTATTTTTATTTTATTTAATTCCCCTCCCCTCCCCCGGTTGTCGGTTTTCTGTGTCTTTTTGCTGCGTCTTGTTTCCTTGTCCACTTCTGTTGTCGTCAGCGGCACGGGAAGTGTGGGCGGCACCATTCCTCGGCAGGCTGCTCCCTCCTTCGCGCTGGGCGGCTCTCCTTATGGGTGCACTCCTTGCGCGTGGGGCTCCCCTACGCGGGGGACACCCCTGTGTAGCAGGCACACCTTGCGCGCATCAGCACTGCGCTTGGGCCAGCTCCACACGGGTCAAGGAGGCCCGGGGCTTGAACCGCGGACCTCCCATGTGGTAGACGGACGCCCTAACCACTGGGCCAAAGTCCGTTTCCCTTGTTTTTTTTTTTTAAGAAAAAAGTTCTAAATTTGTAAACATGTTAGCCAGTAGTAACTATATCTCTTAGGAAAAAGAGATGAATCTACAAATAGTCTGCAAGACTAAGTCACTGGATGTAATGATAAGAAGCCATATTAAGAGGGAATACCACTTTGTATCTCTTGACCAACTGATTTCTAAGTGTAGAATAAACATAAATGTTCTCAGTAAATTATTTTATCAATTTATGCAAAAGAACATAACTTGAAATTATTCCATTTATCCTTAGCAGTATAGAGTAGAACTAAGTGACAGAAATATTCTAAGCTACACTTAATTCTTAATCAAAGGATAGCAGTTTTCAATGCTATCACGCTGAAACTAAGAAAAAAAATTCTAGAGAAACGTCAATCACTATAGGCTACTGATAATAACAGGTTTAGCATTTCCTACACCACCCAGGTTGCAAAAGAAAAAAAATCAATACTGTATGAATGAATCCATGTATTTAGAAGTCGAAAGTCAAAAGAACTAAAGAAATTATAATTTGCTAGATCACTTAACAAATTATTGTTTAAGCTTAAACGTGTATATATATTTTTCAGACATGTATTTTATTTTTAAATATTTTAGGCACATAGTCAAGATGTGTGAGAGAGCTTTCAAAAAAGATAACATCTTAAATTTGAAGAAAGAAGATAAGAATAACAGGAAACTGTCACTTAATGCTCACACCTATGAACCTTATTCTTTTAATAATAAAATTAGGCCTAATTATAATTAACACCTACGAGTTACCTCCTGAACACCTCCTTGATACTCAAGTGTGGCCTCTCTCTAAGACATTTTCTGCAAGTAAACTCACTATCTTCCCCACCCCTGATGTGGGACATGTCTCCTCATCACCAAGGGATGATTACCGAGCATTAAGCAGTGATGCATTTAGAGAAAGATCTTGACCAGAAGGGAGAAATATCAAATTGAATAGAGTTTTTATGGCTAAGAGATTTCAAAGTGAGTTGGGAGGTCATGCCAGAGGTTACACTTACACAGGTCTCAGCCAGACTTCACAAACTGCCACAGTAAACAAAGCCCCAAGCAAAAGTGCCCCTGAGGGCTCCAGCAATGTCCAGACGCCACAGGTAAGCCACGCAGCCCCATGAAACCAACACCCCCATGGTGGGCTCTATCTGGGAATATACAAAAAATTGACTTCCTCAACACAACAAAGTTAGTCATTTATAAAACCCTAATCATGAGTCTTCTACTCCTTTTATTTGAACCTCTACTTTTCAATTAACCTGTTGAGTCTATTTCTCAGAGACTTAAGCCTTGGGATTGTTCTTTGCTGGCTGAGGCCTGAAACCCAGCAGATACACAGCCAACCCTCACTCTCTAGTTCTTCGGGCTTGCCATGGACAACTAACAAAATGATGCTGAAGATCAGTCCCGTTCCAAAAGCAAGGAGTATCTTCAACAGCAAGCAAAACAATTCCTTTCCTCTGCCCCACAGTATCTACATCCCTTCTCAGCCTTAAGCAGAGTGGACACTGTCCCAAGTACCTCAAGATGGAGGAAATGTTCTCCAAAGTAACCAAGTTAGACCCATTTATTTTCTCTACACGTGATTCTTCTACCCCTTTTATTTGAGCCTGTAACTAGCACTATACCCATTAAATACATGTCTCAGAGACTTAAATCTTCTGTTCATACACCCATTGAGCCTGAATCCCATAACAGTTGTGGCCAATATCTTACTCTCCAGATCATCATACTCACCCAGGACAACTAACATAATAATGATGATGGACAAACCCCATCCCACAAAAACAGAGTGTCTACAGCTGCAGCAAAACAGTCCCTTTCATCTACCCTGTAAGATCTACGACCCCTGTCAATCTGCAGCAGAACAGGCATCACCATACCAAAATCCTCAAGGCTGAGGAATGAACAAACATAAGGGATGAATGAAACCATGGACAAAGTAAACTTATTAACACCGTAGTAATGGAAGAACATGTAACATTGTTGTAAAGATAGTGGATACCAGGAAGGAGTTCTGAGTTGAGGGGGAGGGAATAATAGTGCAACATAGGGCATATTTAGGACACTGGAATTAAGTGTAAACCACAATGTAAACTACAGACCTTGATTAGTAGCAATGCTTCAATATTTATTCATCAATTGTAACAAATGTACCACATAATTGTAAGATGTTAATAACTATGGAAGATGTGGGGGGAGAGAAAGGGGATGGGGAGTCACTTATACTTCCAATGTAATTCTCCTGTAATCTAAAACATTTTAAAATAAAGCTTATATATATTTTTAAAAGATTGAACAATGAACAAAAATAAGGGGGAAGTGTAACAGCTGACTAAAGCAGATTTATTGTTACTGTAGTTATTATCTTGTGTTAACTGAGTAACTTGTAACATTGATATAAAATAAATTTTTATACAAAAAAAATATTGAACAATGAATCACTGTTAGTTTTTGCAAAGTAAGCAAAGCTGGTTAAGCATGAAGTGCAATCAATACATATTTTTCCATTAAAAATATTTAAAAAGAGGGAAAAAATTGTTTTACTAGCCTTAAGATAATAAAAGCACTCTACATATTTTTCCAGATATAATTTTGTTGTATTTGTTTTTTTTAATTATTTATTTATTTATTTTTTTAAATTACATAATGAAAAATATGAGGTCCCATTCAACCCCACCGCCCCCGCCCCCCACTCCCCCCACAGCAACACTCTCTCCCATCATCATGACACATCCATTGCACCTGGTAAGTTCATCTCTGAGCATCACTGCACCCCATAGTCAATGGTCCACATCATAGCCCAGACTCTCTCACGTTCGTTCCATCCAGTGGGCCCTGGGGGGATCTATAATGTCCCGTAATTGTCCGTGAAGCACTATGTTGTATTTGTAATAAATTATAAATTACATAAGTAAGAGACTGATCGATCTCTATACTGGTTCAAACTGACAGAAAGCTCAGATTTCCTTCCAAGCATCTAATGGCATAAAACTAAACAATGTGTGTTAGAAAAGGAAAAAAAAATCAATAAAATAATGCCTTTCGGAAGTGGACTTGGCCCAATGGATAGGGCGTCCGCCTACCACATGAGAGATCCACGGTTCAAACCCCGGGCCTCCTTGACCCATGTGGAGCTGGCCCATGCACAGTGCTGATGTGCCCAAGGAGTGCCGTGCCATGCAGGGGTGTCCCCGCATAGGGGAGCCCCACGCGCAAGGAGTGCGCCCCATAAGGAGAGCCGCCCAGAGCAAAAGAAAAGTGCAGCCTGCCCAAGAATGGCACCGCACACACAGAGAGTTGACACAACAACATGACGCAACGAACAAGAAACACAGATTCCCCGTTGCCGCTGATAAGGATAGGAGCGGTCACAGAAGAACACACAGCGAATGGACACAGAGAGCAGACAACTGGGGGGAGGGGGGAGGTGAAGGAGAGAGAAATAAATAAAAAATAAATCTTAAAAAAAAAAAAAGGCCTTTAAAAGTTACGCTCTAGGGAAGTGGATGTGGCTCAAGCAATTGGGCTCCCATCTACCACATAGGAGGTCCAGGGTTTGATGCCCAGGGCCTCCTGGTGAAGGTAAGCTGGCCCGTGTGACAAGCTGGCCCATGCTGAGTACTGGCCCACACGGAAAGCTGATGCAGCAAGATGACTCAATAAAAAGAGACACAGTGGAGAGACAATAAGAGATGCAGCAGACCAGGGAGCTGAGGTGGCACAAGAGAATGATTGCCTCTCCACTCCAGAGGGTCCCAGGATTGGTTCCCAGAGCTGCCTAACGAGAATACAAGCAGACACAGAAGAGCACACAGCGAATGGACAGAGAGAGCAGACAATGGAGGGAGGGAGGAGAAAGAAATAAATCTTTAAAAAAATAAAATAAAAGTTATGCTCTAACTCAAGCACAGAAGGTTCACTCAAGACAATTTGCCAAGTGATTCTAATACAAAGAACTCTGAGAACTCCTATGCTGCCCGGCCCAAAACATGAACATATATTTGCAATAAAACTAACAAAAACCCAACATACTGATACAAAATTAGCAATTAAACAAAATGTGGAAAGTATCCAGCTGAATCAAAAATAGATTTAAATATGATAAACATGTGCCCCTGTGGGCCTAGAAATGAAAAAAGGAGCTGCTGAATAGAAAACAGTATAGTCACTGCTGAAAGGATGAGAGACATCAAGATTCCATGTCTCGGGAAGCGGACTTGGCCCAGTGGTTAGGGCGTCCGTCTACCACATGGGAGGTCCGCAGTTCAAACCCCTGGCCTCCTTGACCCGTGTGGAGCTGGCCCATGTGCAGTGCTGATGTGCGCAAGGAGTGCCCTGCCACGCAGGAGTGTCCCCCGCGTAGGGGAGCCCCACATGCAAGGAGTGTGCCCCATAAGGAGAGCCACCCAGCGTGAAAGAAAGTGCAGCCTGCCTAAGAATGGCACCACCCACACGGAGAGCTGACACAACAAGATGATGCAACAAAAAGAAACACAGATTCCCGTGCCACTGACAACAACAGAAGCGGACAAAGAAGCAGCAGCAAACCAGACACAGGGAAGAGACAACCAGGGCGAGGGTATAAATAAATAAATAAACAAACAAACAAACAAACAAACAAACAAATAAATAAATAAATAAATCTTAAAAAATATATATAGAAAATCATTTAAAAAAAAAAAAGATTCCATGTCTCAAACAGACATCTGCACACCGATGTTCTTAGTGGCATTATTCACAATTGCCAAATGCTGAAACAGCCCAGGTGTCCATCATCCGATGAACGGATAAACAAACTGTTCACATGATAGAATATTATGCAGCTGTAAGAAGAAATGAAGTCATTAAGCACATGACAACACGGATGACCCTGGAGGACATTATGTTGACTGAAGCAAGCCAGACACAAAAGGATACTGTATGAATACATTACTATGAACCAAATATACTGTGTAACATATTGTATGGTTCAAAAAAATTTAAGAAATACATGTTTTTATTCAACTGTATTTTCTTTTTATTTTTAAATTGTTTATATTTTCAATTATTAAATGTACAAAATAAAGTTTAAAAATAGTAAAAAATTAAAAAATAATAAAAAATAAAAAGACTCAATGTCTCACAGTCAAGGTTTCAGGTGAAGCCAGAGTACAACAGGATCTCCTTCAAGCTAGATGGGAAAAGACAAAGCTTAGAAGGAAGGACAGTTAAACAGCTGAACACCCAAAGGGTTTAGAATTAACAGATTCCCTAAACCCTAGGGGCTTCTAAGGAATCTCTTTTATCTGAAATGTGAAGCTAACTGAACTTCACATAATGCTGTTGCCAAGGGATTACTACACAGTGGAACTCTATGCAGCCACTAAAATATTATAGAAGAATATTCAGTGACACATGGGAAAATGTTTAAAACATACAGTTAAATGAATAAAGTAATTTACCAAATAATATATATTTTTTTATGTTTGTCAGTCTATTTGAAGAAGTCTATGGTTTAGAGAATCTTAACTCATTTTTTTAAATGATTTCTTTATTTTTTATTTATTTCTCTCCCCTTCCCCCCCCCCCAACGCCCCATTGTCTACTCTCTGTGTCCATCTGCTGCTCTTTGTCCGCTTCTGTTGTTGTCAGTGGCACGGGAATCTGTATTTCTTTTTGTTGTGTCATCTTGTTGTGTCAGCTCTCCGAGTGGGTGGCACCATTCTTAGGCAGGCTGTACTTTCTTTCACGGTGGGTGGCTCTCCTTATGGGGCACACTCCTTGTGCGTGGGGCTCCCCTACGCGGGGGACACTCCTGCGTGGCAGGGCACTCCTTGCGCGCATCAGCACTGCGCATGGGCCAGCTCCACATGGGTCAAGGAGGCCAGGGGTTTGAACTGCGGACCTTCCATGTAGTAGACAGACGCCCTAACCACTGGGCCAAGTCCGCTTCCCATACCAAATAATATTTAACATATAGTCCCTTTGGTTGTCATTATTACTATTAGAGCATAGAAAAGAGACTACTCCAATATATACTAAAATAGCTCCAGGCTTATGAGTTAATGTTTTCCTAATTTTGGCTTACCTGTATATTTTTTATTTCTACAAAGATACTATTATTATTATTTTGTATCTGACTGTGCCATCGTCTTTTTGGTGTGGTGCTTCCCAGTGCAGGGACCCGTGCCTTTCCATGCCACACAGGTCTGGAACACCTTTTTTCTTTTTTACCAGGAGGCCCCAGGGATCAAACCCGGGTCCTCCATATGGTAAACGGGGGCTCAATTGCTTGAACCACAGTCACTTACCAAAAATATTATTTTAGTTAGAAAAAAGTTCAAAACAAAACCAGTGTTTTCCCAGATTCCTTATTAGTTGCTAGAGGGAAAATAAATAATGATACCATGAAACTGGATAAAACCTTGACCGGGTAGATCAAAATTACCACCAAAAGTTTTGTGCCTCTGGGTGTGATACCTTGAGAAAGAAGTAACATCACTTACAAATTGTCAGGCCAGGAGCTCATATCCTGAATCTAATCTCAAGGAAAAAGACAAACCTAAAAATGAGAAACACTCTATAAATGTATTCTTCAAAAATATCCATGTTGTGATACACAAAGAAAGTCTTATTAAAAGAAACTCAAGAGACAAGATAATTAAAGATTCTGCTTTGGATAGCAGGAAATTCTATAAAAGATATTATTGGGACAAACCACAAAATTGGAATACAGATTGTAGATTAAAGTGACTGAATCAATTTCCTGAATTTGGTAACTGTACTAAGACTACATAAAAGAAAACCTTTGCTCTTAACAAATATATTAAGAAGTAAAGGAGTATGGGGTATGCAAACTAATATCAAATATATCAGATATTTGTGGTAGCTCAGAGCTATATACCCCAGAAAAACATGTTCTTAATCAATCTATTCCTGTGGGTGTGAACCCTTGTGTCCAGAACCTTTTGTTTTATTTTTTTCTTTCTTAAACAGGACCTTTTGAGGAAGCTACTTCAGTTAAGGTGTGGCCCAAATGAATCAGGATCCGTCTTAATCCTATTACCAAAGGCTTTATAGGGAAGGTCACAGAGGGAAAAAGCCACAGGAAGGAGGAAGTCACGGGAACCAGAAAAGCCGGGGGAGGCATCCATGCGCCCCATGATCAAAAAGCCAGGGACCAAGGATCGCTAGCAGCCAGCCCCAGAGCACCACAGTCATAGAGGAGAAAGCATTGCCTTGATGACGCCTTGAGTATGAACTTCCTAGTTCAAAACTGTAAGCCAATAGTTCCCATTGTTTAAATCAACCCATCGCATGATTTTAGCAGCCAGGAAACTAAAATAGTGTATGAGAGAGAAATAAGGAGAACAATAAAGCAGATGTAGCAAAATTTAAGAAAACTGATAAGAATCTGTGTAAAGGATTATAGAAGTTCTCTATATTTTTAACTTTTGCTTGAAATTATTTTTGAAAAAGGAGGGCAGACACCTGTAAATTTCTTTGAATTTTAAGTTGAATTTTCAACTTAAAAACCTTCAATTTGGAAAATGTCACAGAAACTAAGAAGCTACACATCCACGAAAAAGTACTTTTTCCACCAACAGATGGCGTTTGTGATCACTTGTTTAGTGTCAGTGGATTTAAGAGCCAAAACGGACTCAAGAACGGCCTTCTGGAACTAAGCTACATGTATCCACATATACTTCTGCCTCATGCTAACAGAAAGGATAATAGAAATGAACATCAGTTAAGAAGTAAGAGGTACTTTGGAGATCTTAACTTGGGGTATATTTCAAATCCCCAGGTCGACCCCCATTTTAATTCAAGCCCAGAGCACACCCTGCCTGTCAAACAACTTAGAGAATCATAACCTTACTAATTCACTGTAAATTGATGAAAAAGCATCGTATCTTTCAAATATGCAATAGTGAAATAAGGGGAGAGAAGACAAAGAGAAGAAAAAGAAAAGGCTTTTTAAAAAGCAAATATATTAACACTTTGATTTATTCCAATTCTTTACAGAAGACACCACCAATCCAATGTTTTGAGGTCTTGCAATGCGGCCATGCTCACATAACAAGTTAATGTTTTGTTTTTTAATCCTGGGGCAGGGGTGAGGGAACAGGGGGTGAAAGATCTAATTTCTGCCTCTTCACTTCTAATAGTTCATCAGGTGAACAAGATGACAAAGGAAACAACAATTACAAAGGCCAATAGTCATATGCAGGAAACTGCCAATAGTTGAGTAAAGTAGAAAGGGCAAAATGTAAAAAAAGAGATGGGAATCATGAGGAAATTTGTCTGGAAAGTAGGTATAAATACAATATAAATGACAATGTTTACCACAATAAAAAGAAAATCCAGACTTTATCCTGTAGAAGAGAGGCAGAGTCCTTATAAAAGGATTCCTAAACTACATGATCTTACAAGTTCTTTCAGAAGCACATACATATTCTTGTGTGTGGGTTTACTGTATATTTATGTATGTAAGCATATCTACTTAAAGCTGTATATGGAAAGTGTGTAAAAGATCATTGTCTTAGATTGTGAAAGGGCTGTCAACGCAAAGTACCAGAAATGAGCTGGCTTTTATAATGGGAATTTTATTAGGGGAAAATCTTAGTTCTGAGGCCCTGAGGTGTCCAAATCAAAGCACCATCAGAGGCACTTTCTCACCAAAGTCAGGCACTGGTGATCCTGGCATCCTGCCATGTGGCTATTTGGCATACGATCTCCTCAGCCTTGAGCTACGTGGGCCCAGCCCCTCAGGGGCCTCTTTCTGTACCTCTGTGCTCTGTGGCTTCTAGACTCCTGAATCTCTCAGGCTCTTGGGCTTCTCTGCTCTTCTGCAGCTATAGGTGAACCTGGAGTCCTCTTGCTCCCATGGCAGGATCAATATGGCCGCTTCCTTTTTCTGTCACTCTCTGTCTTCATTTATAAAAACCTCCAGAGAGAGGGCAGGGACCCAACCTGAGTCACCCCTCACCGACATAGTCCAATAAAAAGGACCCCACACCCACAGGAATGGATTGGTTCAAGAACATAATCTCTTTTTGGGACTCACTAAATTCCAACTGTCACAATCATGTTAGTCATTCTTATTGAATTCAGAATTCTCAACAAATGAATACCTATGCCATGACCTAAGTACAAAAGATCTTGGATGTTTATGAAGGATTTTTCCCAAAATATCTTGAAAGATCCCCAAATTTGAGACTACTACTACGGTATATAATGAAGAGTAAGTTTTTTCACTCCTACAGACCTTTACTGATTCTAAAAATACTGAAAAAAATTAACCCACATATCATATAAATTGCAAAGAAGACTTATTTACATCACGAATTTAATCCATCAGAGAATCTTACAGTTTACTTTTTAATTTATCCAGAATTCCTCTTTGTAGACATATTGCTTATTATTTCTCTTTGGTCAACAGTGACGGCAATCTAAGTTACTACACAAAAAAGTATAGAATATCAAATCATACTGAACTATGGCTAGGTAGTCCAAGTCCAATACTGTGCTCGGAAAAATTATAAACTATATGCCTGAGTCATCCACAGAACAGTGAAAACTATAAGTGTTAATTGTGCAAAAGGCATAGATGAGCAAACGACTAGCTGAAAAAGCATCATGTAAAGACCTCATTAGCCTTTTTTTTAGGTACCAGGTCTGGGGACTGAAATCAGGACCTCAGATATGGGAAGCCAGCACTCAACGACTGAGCTACAAGAGCTCCCCTGAGTGGGTTTTTCCTTTGTTTGCTTATTTTTTGTTGTTGTTTTTAGTAAACACCCGGAACCAAACCTGGGACTCCCATATGGGAAGCAGGCACTCAACCGCTTGAGCGATACCTTCTCCCTCTCACTGGCCTTTTAAAAGTAGCAGTGGGGGAAGTGGATGTGGCTCAAGCAATTGGGCTCCTGTCTACCACATGGGAGGTCCAGGGTTTGATTCTTGGGGTCTCCTGGTGAAGGAAATCTGGCCCAAATGGAATACTCACCAGCACAGTGAGCTGGCCGAGCAGGGTGCTGGTCAGCACAGGAGAGCTGGCCCAAGCAGAGAGCTGGCACAAGATGACACAACAAAAAGAGACACAGAGGAGAGACAGTAAGAAATGCAGCAGAACAGGGAGCTGAGGTGGCGCAAGAGACTGAGCACCTCTCCCACTCCAGAAGGTCCCAGGATCAGTTCCCAATGCTGCCTAAAGAGAAGACAAGCAGACAGAGAAGAACACACAGCGAATGAACAGAGAGCAAACAATGAGGGGAGTGGAGGGAGAAATAAATAAAATAAACCTTTTTTAAAAAGTAGCAGTAGGGGACTTATGTAAGGATGGCAGAATAGAAAGAAACAGGACTCTCTTCTCCTCCAGAAAAATTGCTAGAGGACAAGCTGAAAGAGCCCAGAGAAAGATCTTCTAGGGTTTAAGACACCAGGCAAAGGCTGGACACTGTCCAGAGGAGAGAGGGACCAAGGGAGGGAATCGGGACAAAAGAACTGTGAGTTGAAACCAGCGGCTGCTGCTGCCGGCAGCCTCCCCACACTGAAAACACTTGGGAACACTCGGGCCTCTGGGCCAGCTACAGACAAAGGGGGCTCGGGGATCCACCACCCCAGGAAAGGGGAGAGAGAAGGGCACAGCCTCAGGCTAACTCAGCTTCTGACCCACACACTTGGTGTGCTACGTCCCACCAGCACTTTTAGGTGGAACCATGCCCCTGTTTGACTTGGGAGCCAGCAAGGGGCAGAGATATGACCCTCCCAATCTCCTTCTCTACTAACCAGAAATAATTGTTGAGGACTCAGTAGGGAGTGGAAATATATTTCCTACCCAGGAAAAGGAAGGGGGGTTTGCCAGAGAAGGACTGACAACTGTCTCTGAGGAAGTTCGAATTACAAGGCACTTAGCCTCCAGACAGGAAACCCTTGCTATCACACGGATCTCATCTGTGTTGCAACACACACACGCCAAACAGACATTGAACTGAGAAGTCTGCCAAAGAGCACCATCTACTGGCAGACCAAGGAAGTGCACATGAGAAAATTAATAAGAGGTTTCTTACGGCCTCTATAGCCTCCCTCCCCAAGGCCATAGGAAGCTGGTCTGTAACCAATTAGTGGTTCCAGAGTCCAGTTTTGAGCAACTAGCTGGGACAGTCCTAACGATCCAGGTCAGGTCAAGAAACAAGCGCACTGGTAATACACAGCCTCCCACCACTAAATCCCTACAAAAAAGAAAGAATTGAGCATCTGAGTAAACTACATCCTAATCTGATGCCTAGACATCAACAAAATATTACAAGTCATACTTCTATAAGAAAATAGAAGACATGGCCCAAGAAAAAGAATGTATCAAAGCCCCAGAAGAGACACAGACACAGGATTTGAGAGAATTAGTGAGATGCGCACAAATTTCCAAAATCAAATTAATGAGTTTAAAGACAATTATAACTAAAGAGATAAATGACATCAAGACGACATTGAGAGAGTGCAAAGAGGAATGTGAAAACTTGAAAAGAAAACAGACTTCACAGGGATGAAAGATACAATAGATGAGATAAAAAACACATGAGAGGCACACAACAGCAGACTCAAAATTATGGAATAAAGAATAAGTGATACCAAAGACAGAATAGCCCAAACTGAAGAGAGAAAAGAATGGAAAAATTGAGCAGGGGCTCAGAGAGTTGAACGACAGTAGGAAATGCAACACATACATGTCATAGGAGTTACAGAAGGAGAAGAGAAGGGAGAAGGGGCAGAAAGAATATCTGAGGAACTGATAACTGAAAAATTCCCAACTCTCACGAAAGAAATGAACTTACACATCCAAGAAGCACACCATACCCCAATCGGAATAAATTCAAATAGACCAATTCCAAGACACACACTTCTCAGAATATCAAATGAAAAGATAAAGAGAAAATTTTCAGAACAGCAAGCGAGAAGCAAACCACAGAAAGGCCATCCACTAAGACTTAGTGCAGATTTCTCTTCAGAAACCACAGAAGCAAGATGACAGTGGTATGACACAATTATGATACTGACAGAGAAAAACCACCAGCTGAGAAATTTATCTAGCAAAAGTATCCTTCAACATGAAGGTGGGTATGAAATATTCAAAAACAAACAGAAACTAAGAGAGTTTGCAAAAAAGAATCCACCTTTGCAGGAAATACTAAAGGAAGCCTTAGAACCTGAAATAAAAAGACAGGGGAGAAAAGCCTGGAAGAGAGTATAAAGAAAGAATAGAGAAAGGATAACCAAAAGAGTAAAAACACAGACAAAAATATGATATGACATATGAAAACCAAAGAATAAAATGGTGCATGTAAATAATGCATTTACAGTAATATCACTGAATGTGAATGGATTAAAGTCCCCAATCAAAAGATACAGGTTGATAGAGTGGATAAAAAAACATGAGCCCTCCATATGCTGCTTACAAGAAACTCACCTTAGACCCAGGGATACAAAACGGCTCCAAGTAAAAAGTTGGAAAAAGATACTCCATGCAAATAGTAACCAAAAAAGAGCAGGGGTAGCTATACTAATATCAAAGAAAACAAACTTTAAATGCAAAAAAGTTATGAGAGATACAAAAGGCCTTTTATTATATTAAAAATACAAAAGGCCTATATTAATATAAGGGACAAACCACCAGGAAGATATAAGAGTCATAAATATCTACACACATAACCAGGTTGTCCCAAAATACATGAGACCAACTCTGGCAAAACTGAAGGGAGAAACAGACGTCTCTACAATAATCCTTGGAGACTTCAACACACCACCCACATCGTTAGATGTAACAATTAGACAGAAGACCAACAAGGAAACAAGAGAACTTGAACAATATGATAAACAAATTAGACCTAACAGACATATGCAGAACGCTGCATCCAAACTCAGCAGGTTGTACATTCTTCTAGAGTGCCCATAGATCTTTCTCCAGGATAGAAGTTATTGCACAATGAAGCGCTCAATAAATATAAAAAGACTGAAATATACAAAGCACCTTCTCAGATCATAATGGAATGAAACTGGGAATCAATAACAGGAAAAAAGTTTGCAAATGTGTAGAGGCTGAACAACACACTCCTAAACAGTCAGGGGGTCAAAGAAGAAATTGCAAGTGAAATCAGTAAATATATTGAGACAAATGAAAATGAGAACACAACTTATCAAAACTTTTGGGATATAGCAAAGGCAGTATTCATAGGGAAACTTATAGCCCTATATGCCTATATTTTAAAAGAACAGTGAGCTAATCTCAAAGATTTAACTGAACTAAAGAAGATTTAACTAGAAAAAGAAGAACCAATCCCAAAACAAGCATAAGGAAAGAAATAATAAAGATTAAAGCAGAAGAAAATGAAATTGAGAACAAAAATTCTTCCAAGAGAGAAAAATCAGCAAAACCAAAACCTGGTTCTTTGAGAAGATCAATAAAATTGACAAACCCTTATCTAGACTAACAAAGAAAAAAGAGAGAAGAGGCAAATAAATACATCAGAAATGAAATGAAAGGGGGGAAGTTACAATTGATCCCACAGAAATAAAAAGGATCATTAAGAGGATATTATGTATGATTCCATTACAATGAACTAAATATATTGTGAACATATTATATGATTCAAAAAGAAAAATGTATATGTATCCAGTACATTTGAGAAATGTACGCTTTTATTCAACTGTATTTTTTTATTTTTAAATTATTGTTTATATTTTCAATTATTAAATGTACAAAATAAAGTTTAAAAATATATCCATTAAAAAAATAAACTTCTGGGCAGTTGAAAAAAAAAGCAGCAGTGTCTGTAACATATATTTGGACTTGCAGCTTCCACACACAAAGTAATTTCTGCAGAAGTATTTCAAGAAGTGTGTTAGTAAACTAATTTAGTTCTCCAGTGGAAGTTTATTAAGAACTGAGGATAGCGCATCTCTGAAGATATGTTTACTCCTGCTTAAGTTCTTAGGACCACTCGATGATTAGATGAAGGAAATTTTGTGCATGAAAATCGAAGTGTTGCAGAGATTGGAAAAGAAAAATATTATTATATTCAACTTCTCATTCAAGTGAGGATCAGAAAAGTTAAGAAGAGGGATAGATATCTCTTAAGAAAAAATAAATCTTTCCTAGAAGCTTGTTCCCTCTATTGTCCCCATTCCCAGGTTAAAAGTCTTCACTAGGCAGCAGACTGGACTTGGCCCAGTGGTTAGGGCATCCACCTACCACATGGGAGGTCCGCGGTTCAAACCCCGGGCCTCCTTGACCCGTGTGCAGCTGGCCCACGCACAGTGCTGATGTCCTCAAGGAGTGCCCTACCACGCAGGGGTGTCCCCCACGTAGGGGAGCCCCACACACAAGGAGTGCGCCCCGTAAGGGGAGCCGCCCTGCGCGAAAGAAAGTGGAGCCTGCCCAGGAATGGTGCCGCATACACGGAGAGCTGCCACAACAAGATGACCCAACAAAAAGAAACACAGATTCCCGTGCCCCTGACAACAACAGAAGTGGACAAAGAAGAAGACGCAGCAAATAGACACAGAGAACAGACAACCGGGGTGAGGGGAGGGGAGAGAAATAAATAAATAAAAATAATAAATAAATAATAAATAATAATAAAATAAATAACAATAATAAATTTTTTTTTTTTAAGTCTTCCCTACATGCCTAATTTGCTAAAATTCCTTCATATTTAATTATGTCTAAATAGGATGAAATGCCAGGAAAGACTTCATAGAGATTTTGGTATTTGCTATGAGTCTTAAAGAGCAGGAATTAGGCAGATGGAGAAAAAATGGTAAGGGCAATTCGTGGCAAGATGAAATAATACTTTCAAGGTAGAACATGGAAGTAATTGGCATGACAGGAGAATGTTAATTATTTCTTTGCAGATAAAGCTCAATGATGTATGTGTGTGTGCATGTGTGTCTGCTTGAGAAAATGGAAGATAAACTGCTAAGACAGTCTGAAGCCAAACCATGAAGCACCTGAAACAGCACGTGAAGAAACATGTACTTTACTCTCTAAATCAAGATTTCTTAACTAAGAAGTTGTGAAGGGTTGTGAACTGCCCAGCTGCACACAATTATATGAAAACTTTGTTCATGAGCACACAAATTCATTTTCCTGGATCCATAGCTATCAAATGATTTTCAAAGGTACTCAGGAATAAAAAGAGGCTAAGAACTGTTTTGGGCCCCTGGGTAGGGTTGGGTGCCATAATATTTTTATTTTAGAAAGGCAACTTGAGCAACATTTGTGGAGGATGCAGAATTAGAGAAGTTTAAAAGCAGAGGGAGCAATAAGGAGGTTATTGTACTATTCCAGTCAAGAGATTACAAGTACATGACAAAACTAACTCCAGAGACTTGTTGAAGGTACTCTTGTTATAATTTGTCAATCATTTGTAGATGCCTTATCGGTCTACTTCTTATTTAAAGTTCATGCCACTCACTTATTCCATATCATTAATGCCATTAAATACATCAAAGCGGCACGTGACCGGGCACCACCTTCCTCCATTTACATCCAGTCACCACTGGGAAACCAGCCAAACAAAGCCAAATGTACTAAAGAGAAAATGCTAATGGTCTAGAACACAGGTTGGCAATCCCACAAACTACATATGGCTCTGTTTTTTTGTAAATAAAGTTTTACTGGAACACAGCCACATTCACTAGTTTACGTATTGTCCATGATTATTTTGCGCTAAAAGGCAAAGCTGAATAGTTGCTGAGAGAGACCATATGGCCTACAAAGCCTAAAATATTTACTGTCTCAGCCTTCACGAAAGTTTGCCCACCCCTAGAGTCTAGGGGAAAAAAAGTGAGATTCCATGTCAGAAAGCACCACATATTAGTTCAACAGATGAAATTAATATGCAAAGGAAGACTGTACTCCCTACATCTGTGCATGGATCAGATCCTACCATGTAACTGTGAGCCTTCTGAGGCAGGTGGAGATATATGTGCAGTAGCAAGCTACTTCCAGGACGCTAATCAAATCGAACTGACACAACTCCAAGTATTACACTATTTGGAAAAATACTGCTCCTCACAATCAACCTATGAGGGCCAATATTCTCAACCCAATACAAATCCTTGTCCTTCCCCCCATTCTTCCACTCAAATCTACCTTCTCTCCCCCCAAGGTTCTCTTTCAGAATGGAGAAAAGGGAAGTGGTTGCTCAACTGATAGAGTGTCCGCCTACCATATGAAGGGTCCAGGATTCCATACCTATGGCCTCCTTACCTGCGTGGTGAGCTGGCCCACGCACAGTACTGCCATGCACGAGGAATGCCATGCCACACAGAGGTGTCCCCCATGTAGGGGTGCCCACACACAAGGAGTGCACCCTGCCAGGAGAGCGACCCTGCGCAATAAAAGCGCAGCCCGCCCAGGAGTGGCGCCGCACACACAGAGAGCTGACGCAGCAAGATGACGCAACAAAAAAGGCGACACGGTTTCCCGGTGCCACATGGTAAGAATGCAAGTGGCCACAGAAGAACACACAGCAAATGGACACAGAGAGCAGAGAATGGGAGGAAGGGGAGAGAAATAAATAAATCTTTAAAAAAAACCAGAATGGAAAAAAGATGAAACATCTGATCTGATAACCAGGGACTTGATCTATTTTTGGAACACTGGCAAAAAGTTGGTGTGGTAGGCATCTTAAATTAATCCCATATACCAAGCCATCACCAACTCCTTACTTTGGTGTAGAACATTTGTTACAATTAATGACAGCACATTTTTATGGCTGTAATATTTTATAACTGTAATATTAAGTTAAATCATGGTTTATAATTGTAATATTAACTAAGTAAAGCATGGTTTATAACTGTAATATTAACTAAGGTAAATCATGGTTTAACTTAGGGTTCACTATGTAGTGTAGTTCCATGTATTTTGAAGAGCACACATTTTTAACTTCAATGAAGTTCATTTTATCAAAATATGGTTTTACTTTTGTGCTTTTGGTGTCATCCTAAAAAATCTTTTCCCTTAAGTACAGCTTTAGTGGATAACCCACAAATTCTGATTTATTGTGTTTTCATTTTCATTCAGTTCAAGATACTTTCCTGTTTCCATTTTGATCTCTTCTCTGGACCACGTGTTTTTCAGCATTGTGTTAGATTCCAAATATTAGATTTTCCAGAAAGCTTTCGCTTAGTGATTCCTAATTTAATTCCACTACACTCAAACAAAACACTTTGTATGATTGTATGATCTCAGTACTTCCAAATTGATTGAGACTTGTTTTATGGCCAAAAATAGTCTATCATCAAAAATTCTCTGCAGGCACTTGAGAACAATATGCATGCTGCTGCTATTGGATAGAGTATTATATATATATATTGGGTAGAGTATTAGATAGGTCAAGTTGGTAGACAATGTTAAAATCTATATCCTTGCAATTTTCTGTCTACTTTTTCTATCATTTATTGAGCAAAAGGTACTGAAAATTCCAACTAAAATTGTAGATTTGACACTTTCTCCTAGGAGCTCTATCATTCTATGTCTCACGTTATTTTGAAGTGTTATCATTAGGGGCACAAATGTTAAAACTGTTGTTTTCTGGATCAACTGATTTCTTTATCATTATGTACTGACCTCCTTTATCCCTGCAAATACTTTGCTCTGAAATCTACTCTAACACTAAAATAGCCACTCCAGCTTTCCTTCAACTATTGTTTAAGCATGGTATCTTTGTACATCCTTTATTTTTAACACATCTATGTCTATATTTAAAGTGCACTTCTTAAATAATCATGCTGTGTTATCCAATCTGACAATCTGTGCCTCTTAATTGGTGTATTAAACTATTTACATTTAAAGTGATAACTGAAATGGTTAGGTTTGGTCAATCATCTTGCTATTTGTTTTCTATTTGTCCCATGTTTTTCATTTCCTCTTTTAATGCCTTCTTCTGGATTACAGATAGTCTGTGCATATTTTTATAGCTTTATGGAGTTAACTCATTTTTTTCAATTACAATTATTTGTTTTCAATTGGAAAATTTATAAGGTATATAGAAAAATCATGCTTAAAATATAGAATTCTCTTAAGTTTCCCTCTCACACACACTTTTCATTAAACTCAGCACTTTGCATTTCTGTGTTACCTTGGTTATGATAGACAAAACAACAGTATTATAATTATACTATTAACTATAATCCATACTTTATATTAGGGATCACTGTGTTGTATAGTACTATGCTTTTTAAGATTATTATTCTGGTAACATGTTAAAACCTAAAATTTCTCCTTTTAACTACATTCAAATATTCAATTCACTGTTCATTACATTCACACTATTGTGCTACCAACACCACAAAGAGAAAATCTGTACCCAGTGAGCATTAACTCCCCATTCACCACCTCCAACCCCTCCCCTTATACCATGCAATTTATTGTCTATTTGCATATTCTAATTATTTCATATAATTGAAATAAAATATTTGTCCTTTTCTGTCTCTTATTTCATTCAACATAATGTTGTGAGGTTCACTCATGTTGTACCATGCATCAAAACTTCAAAATTTGATGTATATACTGGTTTTTTTTTTTACCTATTCATATATTTTAAATTAAGTATTTTTTATTAGAGAACTTGTAGGTTTACAGAAAAATCATACAGAGAGTATGGGGTTTCCATATACCCACATTCCATTACTAACACCTTGCCTTAGTGTGATACCTTTGTACTATTAACTACACTCCACAGTTCACAGTAGGCCCACTTTTTCTGTTGTACAGTCCTATGGGGTTTTTTTCCTTTAATTTTTAAATGCAGAAATTTATAAACAACCTAAAATTTTCTCTTTTCAGTCAAACTCAAATGTATAATTCAGGTTGCTAATTACATTCATAATATTGCACTAACATTACCACTATCCATTAGCACACTTTTTCCATCAACTCCCCCAAAATTTCTGTACCAACTAAATAAAATGCTCCAGCCCCTGTTAACCTGTATTCTAGTTTCTGACTCTATAAACTTGTTTATTCTAATTATTTCATATCAGTGAGATCATACAATATTTATCCTTTTGTGCCTGCTTATTTCACACAACACGATGTCTTCAAGATTCATCCACTTCATATCTTTTTACAGCTGAATGACATCCTATTGTATGAATATACATAATTTATCCATTCACCAGCTCATGGAAACTTGGGTTGCTTCCAATATTTTGGCAAATTAAAATAATGCTGCTATGAACATCAGTGTAACATATTCTGTCTGAGCTCTGGCTTTCAGTTCTTTTGGGTATATACCCAACAGTGGAACTAGCCAAGACATATGGTAATTCTATACTTAACTTTCTGAGGAGCCACCAAATTGTTTTCCAGTGACTACACGGTTTTACATTCCCATCAAAAGTGAACAAGTCATCCTACCTTTCCCACATCCGCTCCAACACTTGCTATTTTCCATTTTTAAATTAAAAGCCTTTCCAGTGGTTATTAAATGATTATCTTGTGGTTTTGATTTGAATTTCCCTAGTGGCTAATGATGTTGAGCCTCTTTTCTTGCCTAACTGGTCTGGACAGAACTTCAGGACACTGAAAGAGGGCATCCTTGTCTTGTTCCCGATCTTAGAAGAAAAATTTTCAGTCTTTCACCACTGAATATGAAGTGAGCTGTGGGTTCTCTATATATGTCCAATATCATTTTGATGATGTTTCATTCTATTCCTAATTTTCAGAGTATTTTTATCAAGAAGGGGTGCTGGATTATGTCAAATGCTTTATCTGTATCAACTGGGATGACCATGTGTTTGCCCTTTATTCTGTTAAGGTGGTGTATTACATTACTTGATTTTCTTCTGCTTAACTGGAATAAATCACAATTGATCATGGTGTCTAATTCTTTTAATGTGCTGTTGGATTTGGTTTGCTAGTACTTTATGAGGATTTTTGCATCCATATTCATAAGGGATATTGGTCTGCAATTTCTTTTCTTGAGGTATAGTTATCTGGCTTTGGTTTTCAGGAGATCATGGCCTCATAAAAGGAGTACAGAGTGCCCACTCCTCTTCAATCTGTGGAACAATTTCACCAGAACTGGTGTTACTTCTTGGAATATTGGTAAAATTCACCAGTGAAGCTATCAGACCTAGAGCTTTTCTTTTCAAGGAGGTTTTTGATTACCTATTCAATCTCTTTACTTGTTACTGATCTCCTCTGATCTTCCTTTTCTTCTTAAATTACAATAGAAAGCTTGTGTGCATCTAAGATTTGTCCATTTCATTTAGATTATTGAATTTGTTGGCATACATTATCCTCTTATAATCCTTCTTATTTCTGGGCGTGAGCAGTAGTAATGTCCCTCCTTTCATTTCTGATTTTAGTTGTTTGCATCCTATCTCTTTTATGCTTTATCAGTATAGCTAAAGGTTTGTTGTAGCATATATCAAAACTTCATTCCTTCAAAAAAAAGTTTATTGAAATATAATTCACATACTATACAAGTAATCCATTTAAAATGTATGATTCAATTTTTTAGTATATTCACAGATTGTGTAACCATCACCACAATCCATTTTAGGACATTTTCATCACTCCAAAAAGAAATGCTGCAAGGAATTAATAGATGAAGAACAGGGGAATTTTAGGGCAGTGAAAGTATTCTGGATGATGCTGTGATGGATATAAGACATGCATTTGTCAAAACCCATAGAACTATACAACACAAAGAATGAACTTTAATGTGTACCAAAAAAAAAAAAAAAGTCATTTAGGAGTTTGAGGCATTCCAAGAAGGAATGCAGACTGTTACAAGAGAATCTAGCTATATTACAAATGTGTGAAACAAGCTCACTGAAGGGGATGGAGGGAAAATATGTTGTATGACTAAAGGCAAAAGGGACTGCACATAAGCCTATACTTGAGATGATGAAGTTGCTTCTCACAGCAGGTCGGTAAGACAATTGATAATGCTGAATATGAATACTGGTATGGAACAATTAAGTACAAGGATGGTAGATGATGGGAGCTAGGTTTTTTTCTGTTGGAGTAGGAATTTGCAAATAAGCAAGGAGAAGGAGCTGGAATGATCTATGTGGTTAATGAATTAGAGTTGAAGACAGTAGTATGAACTCATGTTTAGCTTAATACAGACAGACTGTTACAGACAAAAATATTTATAGACATATATATATACATGGTGTTTTAGTTTGCTACAGGCTGCCAATGTAATATACCACAAACATGTTGGCTTTCATAATGGGAATTTATTAGGTTAAAAGCTTCCAGTTTTGAGGTCTTGAAAATGCCCAAATCATGTTATCATCAAGTGATGCTGACTCACCAAACTGCAGCTGTGGGCAATCAGACATACGGTGGCACCTAATCTAAAGATGCCTTCACTCCAAGCTCAGCTGTGGATAATCAAGCACACGGCAGGGCAAAATGCCGGTCTGCTTGTCTCTTCCCTCCCCTCTGGGCCGCCTTTCTTCAGCTTCGAGTTCATCTATGGGGCTCTTGGTGGCCGCCTTCCATGCCTACTGATTCCAGCCTCTAGTCTCTGGGATGTCTCCTGTCTCCTGAGGCTTTCTTCCTGTGTGCACAACTTTTTAGTCCTCTGTTTATAAAGGACTCCAGAACGGGGATTAAGACCCTTCCTTAATGAAGTAGGTCACATCTTAAGTTAAGATCCTACTTGATGGGATGCCAATGTGGCTCAGAGGCTGAGCACCAGCTTCCCACATATAAGGTCTCAGGTTCAATCCCTGGCCTCCGTACCTTAAAAAAAAAAAAAAAAAAAAAGAAAGAAAAAGAAAAAGAAAAGCTCCTATTTACAATGAGTCCATGGGGCCCACAGGAATGAGTTAACTTTTTTTTTTAAGATTTATTTATTTCTCCCTGTCCCCCTCATTGTTTGCACTCGCTGTCTGCTCTCTTTGTCTGTTCACTGTGTTCCTGTCTTCTTTTCAAGAAACACTGGGAAATGAACCCAGGACCTATCATGTGGGAAGAAGGTCCCCAGTGGCTTGAGCCACCTCCACTCTCTAGACTAATTTTATGAACATATTATTCTAGGGCCCATACAGCTTTAAACAATCACACTCCATTCTCTGCATCCAAAAAAAAGACATATTCTTTCCATATGCAAAATACATTCATTCCAGCTCAGTGGTTGAGCACCTGCTTCTCATGAACAAGTTTCTGGATTCAATCCCCAGCATCTTCTTATAAAGAAAAACAAAAGTCATTCCATCACAATATTTCAAAAACCTTTAAATCATTTCAGTAACAATGGTAAGTACAAAATCTCATCAAAATCAGTTTTCATTCTTTCATGGCCAAATAATATTCTATTTGTATGGATAGGCCACATTTTATTTCTCCATTCAACTGGTGGACATTCGGGTTGTCTCAAACAACAAGAATGTATTGGCTCACAGATTTGAGGCAAGTTATCTGCAAGGCAATGCTTTCCTGTCAAAGAATGGGGTACTTTGGGGCTAGCTGCCAGTTATCCTTGGTCCTTAGCTTTTCTGTCACATGGTAACATACATGATGGCATCATCCGCTTTCTCTTCCAGGTTCCAATGACTTCCAACTTCTGCCTGCTCTTATTGCTTCTCCTTCCGTGTTCCATTTCCTTGGCTAATAAGGACATCAGCCATATTTGATTAAGGCCCACTTCATTCAATTTGGGCACTCCTTAATAAATAATATCTTCGAAGGCTTTATTTACAAATGGATTCGCACCCAGAGGACCAGGGGTTGAGACCTGAACATGCCTTTTGTTGAGAGCATGATTCAATCATCAACAGATTGTTCCCACCTTTTTACCTTGCTCATCCAGCCATCCCTTTTTGTGAGTGCCTACTCCAAACTTTTGCCCATTTGTTTTTAAACTGGATTGCCTGTATTTTATTAATTGTGGTGATTTGAAGCTGTAGGTACCACCAGAAAGACATGTTCCTAAATTTAATCCATTCCTGTAGGTGTGGACACATTTGTGAGTAGGACCTTTTGAGGGGCTACTTCAAGTTAAGGTGACCCATCTCATGTGGGATGAGTCCAAATCCTTTTAGTGCAGTCCTTTACGAATGGAAGGATTCAGAGAAAATCACAGAACCAAGAAGCTGAAATCAATGAAACCAGGGAGAGACCAGCAGATGCAACCATGTGCCTTGCCATGTGGCAGAGTATACTGGGATTGCCAGCAGGCAGTCTTCAGGAAGAAAGCATTGACTGATGGCAACTTGTTTTAGGCATTTTCTCTTCCTCAAACTGTAAGCTAATAAATTCCCATTGTTTAAGCCAACACATTTCAAGGTATCTGCTTTAAGTAGCCTAGGAAACTAAAACATTGATTTGTAGATTTTTAAAATATAGAATCTAGATAAAAATCCTCTGGCAAATATAAATTCTGCAAACACCTTTAGTGTGTCACTCTCCTTTTCACTCTCTTAATAGTATGCTTTGATGAAGAGAAGTTCTGTTTAATTAAGCAGACCTTATCAGTCTTTTCTCATATTCTTTTGTGTACTGTTTTTAAAAATCTTTGCTTACCATAGGATTACGTATTTTTGTGTTTTTGTTTTTAAAAACTTTATTGTTTTAAACTTCACACTGCATCTAAGAATCCTTCAAGGAGCAGATAATCCCTTATTACAAAACTACTTCAGGATATAGGAAAAAGACAAAGCCTCAAAACTCATTTTATGAGGCCAACATAGTTTTGAAACCAAAGCAAATCCTGATAACAATATATTTTAAAACTCTAAATAAACCAAAATAAACAGTATATTTTAAAACTCTAAATAAGCTCTAAATAAAACTCTAAATAAACCAATTTGTAAAACATTTTCAGCAGTGTGGGGGAGGAAAATACATCACATCTACTAAGTAAGGAATGCAAAGATGGTGTAACAGGAGAAAAATCTATCAAAGTACTAAATGCTATTAGCAGATAAAAGGAGAAAATACATAGGATCATCTCCATGGCTACAGAAAAGGCACTTGATAGAATTCAATACATGTTTGTTTTAAAAATAAAAAAACTTAGGAAACTAAGACTAGAAGGTATTTCTTTTTTTTAACAAATCAATTTCATTGATACATATTAAGCAAATATCCAACCAAAGTGTATAATCAATGGTACTTAGTATAATCTCACAGAAGGTATTTCTTAATCTTTAAGAGTTATCTATTAAAAATCTACAGTAAGACATACTTAACGCTATTTTAGAAGTATTCCCATTAAAGTCAGGAAGAAAATTCAGAACCATTCATCTCAAGTGAGCCCTTGACACTGCCTGTCAACCACACTGTATTTCCCTATCCTACTCATTTTTCCATTCTTTGATAGAGGACTTTGTCATCTTTCTTCTCTTCTCAAACTTCTCATACTTCCATTCTTCCTTACTCTCAGCTGATGACCTTGCTTTCCATACACTGAGATAAAAAAGACACAATCAGGAACTTCCGGGAAGATGGTGGACTAGAAAGAAAAGGGACTGACTCTTTTACCCTCCAGAAAATTAGCTAGAAGATAGGCTGAAACAGCCTGGAAAAAGATCTTCTAGGGTTTGGGACACCAGGCTGGAAACTGCCCAGAGGAGAAAGGGACAAAGGAGGCAAATCACTACGACAGAACTGTGAGTTGAAAGCAGCCCCTACTCCTGCCGGCACCGCCCCCACCCTAAAGACTCTTTAGAATGCTCAGGACGGGCCTGCCTCTACAGACAAAGTGGGCACCACAAGGATATACAACCCTCCCAATCTCCTCCTCTACTAACAGGGACTGACTGTCCAGGACTCTGGAGTAGAAGAAAGAAAAGGAAGGACACTGCCAGAGAAGGATAGGGAACTGTCACGGAGAAAGTTTGAATTACAAAGCTCTTAGCCTCCAGGCAGGAACTGCTATCTCAAAGATCCAGAGTGTGCTGCAAAAAATACACTAAGACCAGGCACTGAACTGAGAGCTGCCAAAGATTGCCATCTGCTGGCAGACCAAAGAAGTGCATGTGAGAAAATTACAAGTAAGTGAGGATTTTCCCCACCTTTATAGCTTCCCTCCCCAAGGCCCTAGGAAGCTGGTCTGCAACCAATTACTGGGTCCAAAGTCCAATTTTGAGCAACTAGCAGGGACAATCCTGACAATCCAGGTCAAGCCAAGAATCAAAAAGCAGTGGTGACACACAGCCTCCCACCACTAAATCCCTACAAAACAGAAACTGAGCATCTACATCAGCAAACTACATCCTAATTAGATGCCTAAATATCAGCAAAAAGTTATGAGCCATTCTAAGAAAACAGAAGATATGGCCCAAGAAAAGGAATATATCAAAACCTCAGAAGAGACACAGGATTTGAGAGAACTAATTAGCACAATGTGCACAAATTTCCAAAATCAAATTAATGAGCTGAAAGGTAATACGACTAAAGAGATAAATGACATCAAGAAGACATTAAGTGAGGGGAAAGAAGAGTTTGAAATCCTGAAAAGAAAAGGAATAGAGCTCATGGGAATGAAAGACATTATAGCTGAGAGTAGAAACACATTAGAGGAATACAAATGCCTCAGCATTTGAGACAGACTTGAAATGATACAAAAAAGAGTAAGCAATACTTAAGACAGAAAAGCTCAAACTGAAGAAAGAAAAGAACAAAGGGGAAAAGGAATGGAAAAAAGTGAGCAGGGACCCAGATAGTTGAATGACAACAGGAAACACAACAACAAACGTGTCATAGGAGTTCCAGAAGAAGAAGAAAAGGGAGAAGAAGCAGAAAGAGTATTTGAGAAAATAACAGTTGAAAATTTCCCAACAGTCAAGAAAGAAAAGAACTTAAATGTCCAAGAAGCACTCTGAATAAATCCAAATAGGCCTACTCCAAGAAAACATACTATTCAGAACGTCAAATATCAAAGATAATGGGAAAACTCTCAGAACAGCAAGGGAGAAGCAAACCATCATGTGTAAGGGATGTCCAGAAAGACAACACAGATTTCTCTTCAGAATCCATGGAGGCGAAAAGACAGTGGTACGATACAATCAGGATAAAGAAAGAAAAACTGCCAGTCAAGAATTCTTTATCCAGCAAAACTGTCCTTCGCATATCAAGGTAAGTATAAAATATTCACAAATAGAAGCTAAGAGACTTTGCAAAAAAGAGTTCACCTTTGCAGGAAATATTAAAGGAAGCCTTAGAAACTGAAATAAAAAGACAGGAGAGAGAGGCCCAAAGAGAATTTAGAAAAAAAGAATAGACAAAAGATAATCAAAAGAGTAAAAAGACACAAAAATATTATATGACAGATGAAAACCAAAGAATAAAATGGTGGATGTAAATAATGCATTTACAGTAGTATCACTGAAAGTGAACGGATTAAAGTCCCCAATCAAAAGATACAGGCTGACAGAATGGGTAAAAAAACATGAGTCATCCCTATGCTGCTTACAAGAAACTCACCTTTGACCCAAGGATCAAAACAGCTGAAAGTGAATTGTTGCAAAAAATTACTCCATGCAAACAGTAAGCAAAAAAAGAGCAAGGGTAGCTATACTGGTATCAGACAAAACAGACTTTAAATACAAAAAAGTCATGAGAGATACAGAAGGCCATTATATATTAATAAAAGGGACAACCCACCAGGAAGAGAGAACAATCATAAATATCTATGCACCAACCAGGGTGCCACAAAATACATGAGACAAACTCCGGGAAAACTGAAGGGAGAAACAGATATCTCTACAAGAATCACTGGAGACTTCAACAACCCACTCGTATCATTAGATAGAAGAACTGATGAACAAGGAAACAAATATGAACAATATGATCAATAAGTTAGAACTAACAGACATATACAGAATGCTGCATCCAACTCAGTGGGATCTACATTCTTCTCAAGCGCCCATGAATCTTTCTCCAGGATAGACCATATGTTAGGGCACAATGCAGCTCTCAATAAATATAAAAGAAATGACTTATAAAAAGCACCTTCTCAGATGATAATGGAATGAAACTGGAAATCAATAATAAACAGGAAAAAAGTAAACTTGCAAACGTGTGAAGGCTGAACAACACACTCCTATATAACCAGTGGGTCAAAGAAGAAACTGCAAGTGAAATCAGTAAATATATTGAGACAAAAGAAAACAAGAACACAACTTATCAAAACTTATGGAAAAAAAATCTTATGGGATGCAGCAAAAGCAGTCTTGAGAGGGAAATTCATAGCCCTAAACACCCATATGAAAAAAGACCACCATGCAAATGAAAGAAGTTGATGTGTGAGAAGTGGGAGGTGTGAGGAGTGGGGCATATAGAAATCTCCTATATTTTGTAATGTAGCATTTTAAGTGATCTACGTATCATTTAAAAATAATTTTTTAAAGAGACAAACTCAAAGATTTAACTGAACAACTAAAGAAACTAGAAAAGTAACAGCAAACCAATCCCAAAACAAGCATAAGGTAAGAAATAATAAAGATTTGAGCAGAAGTAACTGAAATTGAGAACAAAAAAACAAGAGAGAAAATAACAAAACCAAAAGTTGGTTCTTTGAGAAGATCAAGAAAATTGGCAAACCCCTAGCTAGACTAACAAAGAAAAAAGAAAAAGATAATAATCAATACAATCAGAAATGAAAAGGGGGAAGTTATGACTGACCCCACAGAAATAAGAAAGATCATTAAGAGGGTATTATGAGAAACTGTATGATTAACACTAGACAACAAAGAAGGATGAAAGGGACAAATTCCTAGAAATACACAAACAATCTACACCAACACTATAAGAAATACAAAAATTTAACAAACCAATCACATTTAAAAAGACTGAATCCATCATCAAAAATCTCCCAGCAAAGAAAAGTCCAGGACCAGAAGAAGGCTAAACAGTTGAATTCTACCAAGCATTTCGAAAACAATTAACACCAAACCTGTTTAAACTCTTCCAAAAAATTGAAGAGGAAGAAAATTACCCAACACATTATATGAGGCCGACACCACCACCATCCCCAACATCACTTAATACCTAAGCCAGATAAAGATTCAAGAAAAGAAAATCACACATCAATCTCTCTAATGAACATAAATGCAAAAATTCTCCACAACAATAACAAAAAATTCTCAACACAATACTCACAAATAGAACCTAACAGTATATCAAAAACTTATACATCACAACCAAGTGGAATTTACTTCTGGTGTGCAAGGATGGTTCAATATAAGAAATTCAATCAATGTAGTAACAAATTGAAAGGCAAAAAAACACATCATCTCAATCGATGCAGAAAAGGCATCTGTCAAAATCCAGCATCCTTTTTTGAGAAAAAAACACTTCAAAAGATAGGAATAGAAGGAAAATTCCTCAATCTGATAAAAGACATATAAGAAAAACCCACAATCAACATTGTATTCAATGGGGAAAGGTTGAAAGCTTTCCCTCTAAGATCAGGCACAAGATAAGGATACCCATTGTCACCGCTGTTATTCCGCATTGTACTAGTTCTACACCACACCAGGGAATCAAGAGTGCCTACAACTGTAAGCAAAGGAATTGCACCCATCATCCATGTTGAATCTAAGCCCCCTCTTGATCTAAAGGTGGAGGGGACATGGCCATCCCAGGGTCCACAGAACGAAGGAATAAAATATTGACCAGAGTGGACTTACTGGTTTTCTACTATGAAACTATTGTGACGAGTAATAGAAGAAATTGTAGCATTGAGGTGGAGAAAGTGGCCACAGTAGTTGCTGGGAGCAGGGAGAGGGTAGAAGAGATGTGATGTGGGGGCATTTTTGGGATTTTGAGTTGCCTTAATGATATTACAGGGTCAGATGCTGGACTTTATATATCCTGCCATAACCCACTGAATGTACTGGGGGAGAGTGCGAACTACAGGGTAAACTATTATTCACATGGTGCAGCAGTGCTCCAAAATGTGTTCACTGAGTGCGATGAGTGTGTCACAATGATGGGGGAGGTTATTAGTGTAGGAGGAGTGGGGTGGGGGGATGGGGAGTATACGGGAATCTCTTATGTTTTTTATAATGTAACATTTTTTGTGATGTATGTATCTTCAAAAAAATAAAATTTACAAAAATGATGGGGGTAGGGGTTGTGCTTTATATGGGAACCTCATGTTTTTTTTAATGTAACATTCTAAGTGATGTGATCTATTAACTTTAATAAAAATTGAAAAAAAAAAAGAAGAGCAATGTGGGAAGAATCTCACTGCCTGATCTTGAAACATATGACAAAGCTACAGTGGTTAAAATAGCATGGTACTGGCATAAAGACAGACATATCATTCAGTGGAACAGAACTGAGAATTCAGAAACAAACCTTCACCTATACAGTCAACTGGTTTTTGATAAGCCTATCAAGTCCATGTTTATGGGAGAAAAGAGTCTCTTCAACAAATGGTTATTGGGACAACTGGATATATAAAAAACAAAAGAATGAAGGAGGACTCCTATCTCACTCCCTTTATTAGAATCAACTCAAAATGGATCAGAGACCTAAATATAAAAGCCAGAACCATAAAACTACCAGAAGAAAGTGTAGAGAAGCATTTTAAAGACCTTGTTGTAGGTGGTTGTTTCTAGACCTTACACCCAAAGCACGCGCACGCAAAAAAATAAATTGTACCTCCTCAAAAAAAACACTTTTGCACCTCACAGGACTTTGTCAAAAGGGTCAAAAGGCAGCTGATTCAATGGGAAAAAAAATTTGGAAATCACATCCGATAAGGGACTGATATCCAGGGTATATAAAGAGATGTTACAACTCAACAATAAAAAGACAAATGACACAACTAAATATTGGGCAAAAGACTTGAGTAGACATGTATGCAAAGAAGAAATATAAATGGCAAAAAAAAAAAAACACATGAAGAAATGCTCAGCATCACTAACGATTAGGGAAATGCAAATCAAAACTACAGATATCATTTCACATCTATCAGAATGGCCACTATTAAAAAAAGACAAGGAACTACAAGTGTTAGAGAGGATGTGGAGAGACAGGAACACTTACTCACTGTTGGTGGTAATGTAGAATGGTACAGCCACTGTGGAGGACTGTTTGGCAGTTTCTAAAGACGTTGAATATAGACTTGCCACGTGACCCTGCTCTACCACTACTGGGTATATACATATACCCAGAAAAGAGCAGTGACCGAACAGACATCTGCACACCAATGTTCACAGCAGCATTATTCACAATTGCCAAAAGATGCAAACAACTCAGGTATCCATCAACCTATGACTGGATAAACAAACTGTGGTATAGTCACACAATGGACTATTATGCAGCTATAAGAAGAAATGAAGTCATAAAGCATATGACAACATGGATGAACCTGGAGGACATTATGTTGAGTGAAGGAAGCCAGACACAAAAGCACAAATACTGTATAACTCTGTTAATATGAACTAAATATACTGTGTAACATATTTTAAGATTAAAAGAAAAAACGTGGATGTATCCAGTAAAAAAAAAAAAAGACAATCAGATGAGAACCTCCTCAAGTTACCACCATATTTCTGTCCATATACTGTCTTCTTTCTTGTTTCTATATACTCTCCTTACTCCTAGTAGAGCAAAGGCCAATTCCTCTACCCATGCATACATCAGAGGTCAGCAAACTACAGACTGTACTGTCTATGGTTGCTTTCATGCTACAAAGGAAAAAGTGGAGTAGTAGTAACAGAGGCCATATTGCCTGCAGAGCCTAAAATATTGTAAAAAACTTTACAGAAAGTTTGCCAATCCCTGGAGTGTTTGTCTCTACTCTCATCTAATCATGGACATTGCTCTAGTAATTCTTCCCTCTCTGTTCTCTATCAATATTTTGAAGTAAAATTTACTATAGCATAAAGCACAGATCTTAAGCGAACAATTTGATGACACCAACATAGGCAACTACGGACCTTAATTCTGTCACCATACACAGGCTATAATTATTCTAGAATTTCATATAAATGGAATCATATAATAGGTATTCATTTTTTGTATCTGGTTTCTTTCACACAACATATGATGTTTTTGATATCCATTTGCGTTGTCACAGGTATCAGCATTCATTTAACAAGTATACCATTGTATGGCTATACCACAATTTGTTTATCATCCCCCTACTGATAGACATTCCAGATCCAGATATGACTGTAGGTGGTAAGAACAGTATTGTACAAGTCCTTTGTGGACATGTGTTTTTATTTCTGGTAAACACTAGGAGAGGAATAGCTAGTTCACAGGGTGATATGATTAAGGTAGCTAATTAATGGATGTTTATAAGAAACTGCCAAACCATTTTCCAAAGTGGTATATCATTTTATACTCCTTTCAGAGAGTTCCAGTTTCTCTACATCTTCATCCATGTTTGATATTCTGTCTTTTTACTTTCACCCATTCTAGTATAAGTGAATTAGTATCTTATTGATTGTGTTTTTTATCTGGAATTCCCCGATGATCAATAATGAGATAACAAGCAAAGAGAAAGGCAAGGGGAAGATGCTACACTGAAAGCAAAGAGATTAAAAGGCTGGCAGCTGCATATAAATAACTTCCTGGTAAGAAATTAAAGAGGATAATTCACTGGAGAAACTAATGTGTTCCAGTGAAAAGATGGTATCAGACAGTGCCTCCTAATGAGTCATCTAATCACCTTATATTCCTAAGCTACCGATATCTAAGGATTCCCAGCAGCTTCTCAATACCTCATTCTTAAATACCAAAGAACAAAGGATCACTATACAGTTAAAGAAAAAAGAAAAAAAAACAAATGAATAAGAAATTCAAAAGAAACAAACCAGAAAATCTCAAGCGAACGTGCTAAAAAACTAGTATTTTCAGAGCAGTAAATTACTAAACCTCTGAAACGAGAACAAAATGCTTTAAAGAATAACATTCAAAGAACAAAAAAAAAGTTTCTCTATTAAAAGTATAATAGCAAAATGTTTAAAAATTAGTAGGTTGGGAAGCAGACTTGGCCCAGTGGTTAGGGCGTCCGTACACCACATCGGAGGTCCACGGTTCAAACCCCGGGCCTCCTTGACCCGTGTGGAGCTGGCCCATGTGCAGTGCTAATGCCAAGGAGGGCCCTGCCACGCAGGGGTGTCCCCCGCTAGGGGAGCCCCACACGCAAGGAGTGCACCCTGTAAGGAGAGACGCCCAGCACAAAACTAAGAGCAGCCTGCCGAAGAATGGCGCTGCCCACACGGAGAGCTGACACAACAAGATGATGCAACAAAAAAGAAACATAGATTCCCGTGCCGCTGACAACAGAAGGGGACAAAGACGAGGATGCAGCAAAATGGACACAGAGAACAGACAACGGGGGGGGATAAATAAATAAATCTCTAAAAAACTATCAGTAGGTTGGTACACATAGAAAAAACTTTCTCTAGATTAAAACAATAAGAAAATAGAAAAAACAAAAAACAAAGAAACAGAGGATCAATATCTAACAGGAGTTCTAGGAAGAAAGAACAGAGCAAATGGAGGAGAGAAAATCATCAAAAAATATAATACTAGAAAATTTCCCAGAACTGAAGAACTTGAGTCTTCAGGTTGAAAAAGCCCACTAAGTTCCATGTACACTAATGAAGAGCCACACAAGACACATACAACATGAGGAACATTATCAGAACATTGATGACAAAGATACGGTCTTAACAGAGCTTAAAAGGGACAGGTCACATATAAAGGATGAAAATTTTGAATAGCCTAAGACTTTTCAACAACCACTTTAAAGTCAGAAAGTTATGGAGCAATCTCTTAAATTCTGAGGGAAAATGGTTTTCACCTTAGAATTCTATATTCAGCCCAGGCAAATCATCAAGCAGTATCGGGGTAGAAGAAAGATACCTCAAGCAATGCAAACATCTCAAAGCTTTCACTTTCTTTAATACTTTTTCTCTAAAATTACTGAAGAATGCATTTCACCAAAGCAAAGGGGTATATCAAGAAAGAAGAAAACATGGAACCCAGAGACCACAGCCTCCAACACAGGGAAAAGGCAAAGGGGATTCTCTGAATTACAAATAAGGGAAATTGCCAGTTTCAGCTGCACAGAAGTGGAGAGCAACAGTGATTAAATAACAGGGTTTTTCCCAATAAAAAAAAAATGAAACAGATCAATTATTGGATGTTTCAACATATTCAGACAGTTTGTGGAAAAAAATTATAGACACACAGGAAACAGAGGAGGAAAAGGAGGGGAGGAGGAGAAAGAAATAAGAGGAGGAAGAGAAGAAAATCTTTAGGTCAAAAAAATATAATCAGTACAATGCAAGATTCAACTGTGAACATATATTTACACAGTCCTAATAAAAATAAACAACACTGGTTTAACCAAAACATGATAATAATGAGAGGATGAAGAGAGAGGAATTTCAAGGTGATATAAAAATCCTAAAGCATAACCTTGTCTTCCAAAGTGGGAAGCGAAAAGTGAAAAACAAATAATTTAAAATATGGAAGTAAATCCAGAAGAGACAACTAAACTATTGGAAATTGATGCAATGAGAGCAGGATCTGGAAGAGAAGGCTATAAAGAGATGGGATAGGGGATTGAGTGTTTTTGAATTGTTAAGTCTTACAGAAGTATTTGTTTTTTAAAATATAGTTATATTACTTGGAAAGTTAATTAATTTTTTTAAAAAAACAAAACCAGTGGTCTTTGTATCACTTAATACCAAATTCATTCACTCACCCTACAAATATTATCTGAGCATCAACTACATGCCAAGTACTTTCCCAGGTGCTAGGAATACAATAGCAAAGGACAAGTCCTTGTCCTCATAGAGCTTACATTCAGAGATGGAGGCATTAATTAATAAATCAGTTGTTAATGTTGTACTATAATAAATGATTTAATGAATGCTACAATGTCATAAATTAATTCTGTTAAGAAAAACAAAGCAAGATAAGGGCACAGACCATGATGGGAATGATATTTAGGTAGAGTTTTCAGAAAAGGCCTCTCCAAGAACCAACTTTTCATTTAAAAAAAAAGAAAACCTGGGAAGCAGATGTGGCTCAAGCAACTGAGCTCCCATCTACCATATGGGAGGTCCAGGGTTTGATACCCACGGCCTCCTAGTGAAGGCAAGCTGGCCTATGTCACAAGCTGGTCCATGGGGAGTGCTGCCCCACACAGGAGTGCTGGTCCACGCAGACAGCTGACACAGTAAGATGACACAACGAAAAAAGACACAGAGGAAAGACAATAAGAGATGCAGCAGAGCTGAGGTGGCACAAGAGAATGATCGCCTCTCTCCCACTCTGGAAGGTCCCAGGAACCATTCCCAGAGCCACCTGGTGGGAATACAAGCAGACACAGAAGAACACACAGCAAATGGACACAGAGAGCAGACAATGGAGGGAAGGGGGAGAAATAAATAAATAAATAAATATTTTTTAAAAAAGAAAATCTTAAAGAAATAGGTAAATATCAGGAAATCTTTCAAAGAAAGATTCTTAGCATTATCTTGAGCGAATACCACAAAGATATATCTTTATCTACAAAACAGAAATTAACTCAAGAAAAAGTTCATGCAAGAAAAATAACAGGAAGGTATCAATGAGTTCAAGTTGAGAACTTCGTTTTAATGAACACTCATTCCATAGCAATGTACCATGCAAGAGCCAGTGCAAACATTCTGTTTCATACATAAATTGCAAAGCATCCTCAACCTAAGTCATATGAACACTGCTATTTATACTCTTCTTAAATCCCTAACTAGCCATTACTTACTAAAGAGACTGGGGAACAGAAACAGAGGCAGCTCAAGCAATTGAGTACCTCCCTTCCACATGGGAGGTCCCGGGTTCAGTTCTTTTCTTCTTTTTTTTTTTAAAGATTTATTTATTTATTTATTTAATTTCCCCCCCTCCCCCGGTTGTCTGTTCTCTGTGTCTATTTGCTGCGTCTTGTTTCTTCGTCCGCTTCTGTTGTTGTCAGCGGCACAGGAAGTGTGGGCAGTGCCATTCCTGGGCAGGCTGCACTTTCTTTCGCGCTGGGCGGCTCTCCTTACGGGCGCACTCCTTGAGCGTGGGGCTCCCCTACGCGGGGGACACCCCTGCGTGGCAGGGCACTCCTTGCGCGCATCAGCACTGCGCATGGGCCAGCTCCACACGGGTCAAGAAGGCCCGGGGTTTGAACCGCGGACCTCCCATGTGGTATGTATGCTGAACTGTATCACAAGATGTTGAAGTTCTCTCCACCAAACTCTAAGCTCCTACAGTAGAGTTCACTGTTTACTTACTGGCAGTGTACTTCACATCTCCAAACTTCAGTTTCTTATTTAAAATGGAGATGATAATGCCTATATAGGGTCAATGCTAATCACTGGCAATCCCATCAACGAGAACAAAATATTTAAGTAACACATAAAAACAGTTTTGTAATCTGCAAAGGACTACTGGAATAATTTGGTATAATGTTTGTCATAGTTTAAAAAAGAGGGAAATCCATTACTTTCTGTTGAACTTTTCTGATTTTAGCAATAGTTATTATTGGATTCTATGGAAGAATAGGGCATTGGTCCACTAACACATACACAAAGAAAAAATATATATATATTTTTTAATTTAGATTTTCTGTCAACAAGAATATGCCAAGAAAGAATATGCTGTGTTTAGCAAATGTTTCACTCAACTATATAAACTGAAAAAATAAAGTTGTTTAACCACATGTAAATTGTGCATCATATGACTTCAGGTAGAATGTTTATTTTTATATATAGTTGGAAACCAGGTAAGCAATATATATAAACTTAAACATATTTTAAAAACAACGCCAATGCTTTTGTTCTCTCAATAATTCCCACTATTCTTAGAAAGTAAACATAATTATCCTTAAGCAAAAAAGTCATCAGAGGAATTTTTACTGCTAAACTTTTAAACTAACATTAAACAAACACTTATCTGAGAGTGAAGTAGATGACTATTTCCCACTTACCCTTTAAGCTTCATCAGACCTACTGTCTTTTCCCTGGTTGTGTTCCCAACGCCTAGGCAGCTAACTGGCACCAAGAAGGTACTCAATAAATATGTGTGGAATGAATCAAAGAATGAATGAATGAACTCTATCTCTGAACAAAAGCTATAGTGTTTTTTTTAAACTTTTTTTAAACTTTTAAAAAAAAAATTTTATTTCTCTCCCCTGCCCCCCTCCCGCCCCAGTTGTCTGTTCTCTGTGTTGCTGTGTGTTCCTCTTTGTCCGCTTCTGTTGTTGTCAGCGGCATGGGAATCTGTATTTTTTTTTGTTGCGTCATCTTGTTGTGTCAGCTCTCCATGTGTGCAGCGCCATTCCTGGGCAGGCTGCACTTTCTTTCATGCTGGGCGGTTCCCTTTACGGGACACGCATGTGGGCTTCCCTGCGTGGGGACACCCCTGCATGGGGTGGCACTCCTTGCGTGCATCAGCACTGCCTGTGGGCCAGCTCCGCACAGGTCAAGGAAGCCCAGGGTTTGAACGGCGGGCCTCCCATGTGGTAGACAGACAGCTTAACTACTGGGCCAAGGCTGCTTCCCAAAAGCTATAGTGTTTTAAGCTGCAACATAACCAGATCACCTACATTTAGCCACTGTTCACAACACACAACCACTATCTCAATCACGATGCCATAACAACTGAAAAAGACATTTACTAGGCATCAGCACTGTGTGTGGGCCAGATCACACCAGTCAGGAGGCCCTGGGTTTGAACCTTGGACCTCCCACGTGGAAGGTGGATGCTCTATCCTTTGGGCCAAATCCACTTCCCTAACTAGGCATTTAAACACACACACAAATATATTACTCAGATGTGTGATAAAAGCATCTGATTTGGGGAAAGGATGTAACTCAAGAACTTGACTGCCTGCTTCCCATGTATGAGTTCCCAAGTTTGATCACCCATACCTCCTAAAAAAATTTTTTTTAAATAAAAAAACAAGAAAAAATTTAAAAACTACTCTCTCATTGGGGTGCAAATGTAGTTCAGTGGTTGAGTGCCTGTTTCCCATGTACCAGATCCTGGGTTCAATTCCCAATACCTCCTTTAAAAAAAATTGTTTTAAATCATCTGATTCAGAAAGCCAGTTTTTCGGTTATGTTTGCCCTCTTTCAGGAAACTTTGCTGTTCTGACAGTAAAAAATGTCAGAAAACATGTTGTAATCTTGATAACACAAGCACTATCTTTAAAATTATGTTGCAATCTGCAGTAATTTAGGTAAAGTGAACAATATTTCCAGAGTCCCACCCAAAGTCTTTTGAGAAGTCAAATTCCTCAATTCAGTGAAAGGTGGAAGGTAATGAAAAATAGGTAAATCTTACCATGTCAAAATTATGCTGAATTTTAAAAAGACAAAATAAACTAAGTTTAAAATAAATTATCCTGCAATTATCTGTTCAAAATGGCATCAAATGCCCTTACATTTGATCTTTAGAATTGGAGGATAAAACAAAGTTACCTTCCAAATCTTTGAAACTAGGTGATAAACTTTATTCTTACAAAAGCTTGAGAAGTTATTTTCATTAAAATAATACTGCTTGGATATAAGTTCTTTAACAATTCTAAAGTCTACAGTATTATATTCAGCAGTAGCAGTAATAGACTTATTATTGTACAGAACTTGTATAAGCAAGTGGAACCGGCTTTATGGCTAGTAAACTATGATCTGTGTGACTGCAATACTCGGCATGCACGGACTGAAAGTTTCCCAAAATTCTGGTCATCTTCAAAGAGACTTGAACAAAAGGAGATATGACCGTGAATATGAGAAAAAAACACCAGACGACTGGCAACACTGATAAAAAAAACCACCACCAACAACAAAAAAGCACAAGGCTTTCTATAGTAACTAGAGCGTTGAGGAAAAAAACATCCAGGGCACATAAAAGATAAAGGTCACTTAATCCCTGCTTGGTGTTCCCACTTTACAGTCCAACACATTGCATTAGATATTTTTTAGCGCTTTCTTAGAAATTTAGCGTTTCAATGGCCCCTCCTCCACAACTAACCTCAGTGCCCTTTCTTCCTCCTCCCTCACCCTCCTAGCTCAAACAAATTAACATTTGTACTAAGGTACCTCCTATCAGCTCGCAGCTTCTTCCCAAACACGCCCACGTACACTGAAACTGGCCTGCGTCTACACAACACACAGCTACAGGAGAAGAGCCTGGGGGGAGGGGGAGGTCGGTGGAGGGGATAATTTAGCTCCGCAAAGGGTTACGGCTATTTTCCAGATAATCAGCTCCTCACCCGGGGCTCGCGTTTCTCTCAAATCATCTCCAAAGCATGATGTTTATAAGCCTACCTAATCCGATACTGCAATACAATTCCGGATTTTTGCAGACAGATATCCCGGCTTTGCAAGTGTTTGATCAGATACGTCAGGAATCTCTCTTTTTTCCCAATACGCCCGGCTCCTAGCTGTAAGGAGACCCGACCTCGGGCATCGCCCGGTGTCCAGCACCCGGGGCCGAAGCGAGCGCAAAACACAAACCCTCCACAGGCGGGGCCGGCGGGCGACTCGGGCTGCGGGCCGCTGGGCAACAGGTCACCCTGACCGCGAGCCCGCGGAGTCGCAGGCGGCCGGCTCGGCGGTCAGGCTTCGGGGGAGCAGCCGCGAGGGCTAGGGGAGGGGGTGTGGCCCGGCTCCGGGTCCCGGCGCTCGCTCACCTGAAGGGAGGTTGAGGCGCCCCCGGGCGTCAGGCGCCGGCAAAAGCCGGGGGCTTCCGCCACCCAGGAGCGAGAGACCGGCGAGGCGGGCTTGGGAAATCGCCGCGCCCCCAGCCTCGGGTCGGAGCCCCCTGCACGAACCCCACGGCCGCCCCCTGGCTCCGAGGTGAAGCCTTGGAGGGAGGCGCGGCTCCCGGGGCCGCCGGGGCCGTCCTCCTCCCTCAGCCGGAGCTCGGCAGCCCCCTCCCCGCTCGGAGAGCGAGCAGCCCCGAGCCTCGCGGCCGGGAGAACACACCGCACACAGGCGCTGCCGCCATTCCCCGCGCCGCCGCTGCGTCTCCGCGCCGCCCGGGGGGCGCAGCGCACACACCCTCCCTCCCCCGCACCGCCCACCCAAGCTCTGCACCAGGCCGGCGGCGGGAACGCTGACCTGTGCAGCCGCGGCCGCCGCCTCGGAGGATGAAAAGGCGACGCCTGCCCCACGCTCGGCCGCCTCCCCACGGCCGCTGCCGAGGGTTGTGCTCACCGACCGGAGGAGTCGGCGTCTCTCATTCAGCGCCCGCCGCCGCCGCCGCCGCTCGGGGGAGGGGAGTGAGCTGGATCCACCCCGTCCGCGCTGGGGGTGGGGGAGGAGAGCGGACCTGGCGGGGGCGCGCGCCGAGCGGACGGGGCGGAGCCGCGCTCGAGCACCAACCGAGCGCGCTCGCGCGGGGCTCGAGCGCGGCGGGCGGCGGGGTCTTGCCCGCGGGCTCCCCGTGCGCACCCCTTCTCCTCCGCGGAGTTCAACTGACGCCTGTGGGCGGTACCGCGGCGCGCGCCGCCAGCCGCAGCCTCTCTGCCTGGCGCCCGCGGGAGGCGGGGGTCCCCACCCGCCCAACGAGGGGACGGGGCGGAGGACAGGTGGAGCATCCCCACCAGCCGGGCCACTCCCTCCCCTCACGGGCACCCCCACGATGAAATCCACAACTGGGTAGCCTGCAGCTCCCGGCGCGTCACCCTTAAGGCCAGACAACAAAGTCTGAAAACGTTTGGCCCCGAGATCAAATACCCATACCGCCAGTGGCGATTTTAGAAGTCGCTGAGGGCAAGTAAGGGGGCTGCAAATGTGAAAACCACCCCACTGCCACAGGGTCATAAATTATGATGATCAATACTCTCACACTTAAAGATATGGAAAATGTTAGAAATAAGCCTGGGTAGGAGTCATGCAGGGTACTGCCCTTGACTTAATGATCAAATGACAGAAATTTGACACCCTCTGGATCTCAGATTGAAGAGTTCCAGGTGAACCATATTTGCCCGTCATTGATGAACATGATTCTGAAGCATTTATTAAATAACTCCTATGGATGAAAAAGAAATGCACTTGGTCAATAACGTGAAAGGGTGTTATTTTGGAGTGTGCACTCTACAGGGTGGCCTACTTAAAATTAGCACCGTTTGATGCAGTGCAACTATAAATGGAAGTTTTTAAACAAGTCACCTTTGTATATGCTGTCATTAGACCATTTGGAAATGGATGATTATTTGACGATGTGAAATTCTTTCTCTAGGTAATGTGTGGTAGAATGTGGAAGGAATACTCTGTATTAGCATTGAGTATAAAACATGAAAAGACCAAAATTGACTGTTCCATTTGGTTTCTTTCCTCTCTTTAATAACCACTAAACAGTTTGCACTGAAGGATACATATTATTTCCCCCCTTACCTTCTGCCATAGGCTTTATTCTAGTTAGGGAAGCTAGAGTGTCCTTCAGCTCCCTTCTCTCATAATAGAGTTACTTCTTTAAAATTGCCCCCCTTTAAAAGTTTTTTTTTAAAGAGTCAAAATTTATGGTTTTTCATTTTTAGACCATTTTACTTTGAAAGTCTTGAAAAAATCACGAGGGACTCACTGGGAGAAGTAGAGAAATCAGAAGAAGAAACTTTCAAATGAGAATAGACACAAAAAATTATTGATAAAAGGGCAAGAAATATCTTACATACACAAGGTAGTTTTCCCATAAATGTTAATTGCTTCAAGCTCCAAAGAAACAACAGGCAAATTGATTTGCCACCTGAAGGAAAATCCCCTTCTAGTTACAGAGTTGGATAAATGTTTAGTCTTTCTGAAATGTGTCAGTATGAGATTAAGGAAAAAGCAGTTGGCTATATGCCAACAATACTTCATACAACAAAAAAATACATTCAACATGGATACTGTTGTTATATGTGTGAATGTTTGTATGTATATCATTATCATAAATAATTGCTCTTAAGAAATAGGAATACTGAGAAACAATAGGGAAATTCTCTTTTGTATGTTTATGTTGCAATTCTTTAAATTTAGACTAGGATTTCCTACATCTGCCAATAATTTTCACTGTTTACTGTAAAACCAGTAAAGTTTTCATTTGGACTTTGAGGAGACTTATGAAGCTAGGCCATGGATATACTAAATTTTTATGCCTACTGAATTTCTGAGTTTAGAATAATTATCCAAAAACTGTTTCTTGCATTGATAACCTGTAAAATAATACTTCTGGAAAACTTTTAGAGTCAGGTTAAGTTCAAATCTCTGAACTTGGTAATTAAGAATTTGTGTCTAGGGAAGCAGACTTGGTGCAATGGATAGGGCGTCCACCTACCACATGGGAGGTCCACGGTTCAAACCCCAGGCCTCCTTGACCCGTGTGGAGCTGGCCCACGTGCAGTGCTGATGCGCACAAGGAGTGCCGTGCCACGCAGGAGTGTCCCCGCGTAGGGGAGCCCAAGTGCAAGGAGTGCGCCACATAAGGAGAGCCGCCCACCGCAGAAGAAAGTGCAGCCTGCCCAAGAATGGCACCGCACACACAGAGAGCTGACATAACAAGATGACGCAACAAAAAGAAACACAGAGTGCCAATGCCGCTGATAAGGATGGAAGCTGTCACAGAAGAACACACAGTGAATGGACACAGAGAACAGACAACTTGAGGGGTGAAGGGGAGAGAAATAAATAAATAAATACATCTTAAAAAAAAAAGAATTTGTGTATAAAGTATAGAAAAAAAGTTCATTCTCAATGTCTTCTTTTTTATTTTGATCAGAGCTAGGGAATTATCTTAGAATGTCAGAAGTGGGCATCCCTTTCCCATCCACTGATATGCAAATGAATTCATGGCTTTTTGTAAAAAGGACCAGCTGCAAGTTAGCTTTTATCACAGTTAAATTCTGTAAGCTGCTTTATGTATTCCATTTGCTTTTACCAAAAGGCAAGAAATATGCAAAGTCTTAGTATAACAAAAAAGTTCTAATGTATAAAATAGAAAATATATAAAATAAAAATAAGAATTTAATATACTAAAAGTCATTTCTTAGAAATCATCATTATGTAACAATTTTGTTACTATCTATCAAAGTTATTTCCAAGGGATAAGCCAAGGAACTAATTTAGATATAGAACAAGCAGTTTCAGAGACAAGAGACCACCACTGCAAAAAACAAATCAATTTATGGAAAAAAAATCTCATTACAGTCGTCAGAACAAAATCTAGTTGGTATTGAAAGAAAGTTTATTATTTCAGTAACACCTAATTCTATTAAACCAATAGGATTTAAATAACAAACATATGGCTCTGTTATCTCTCTAACCTTTAATCTGGATATTTTAAAGAAATTTTTTGACTCTGTTTACATTGTTCTGATTTAAAATATAGGCCAAGTAGCACACTCAAAATTTTCTTAGGGGTGGGGATGCATAAGGGAACTTCAAAGAGATAGGCAACCATCCTCCAGAAAGCCGACGCTGAGGAAAACATCCCATTATTGACAACCAAGAGATACATGCCACAGGTATTGCAATACCAAGGACAGAGATAATCAACACTCTGTTCATATATAAGTCCAACCTTCAACAGGCATACCTTAATTTGTGATTGATCTCCTATCACAGGGACAACTCTATGAAGGTTATGTATCAGTAGGGACTTATTTTCTTATTGGTGATTAATGCTCCCCTGGAACAACCCTTGGGGAGGAAAACTGATATATAAACAAATGTTTGCATGAACTAATAATTTTCAATATTAATCTTTAAAGACAGTTTCAATTATGCCTCATTTATATGACTGCTTCAGAAAAGGAGGCAGGGCAGAAAGGTTGGACATAACTAGTCTAGAGAGCTCAGGATTTCAATTTGAAGCACTAAAAACATATTTATATCACTTTTACTGATTTTCTCTGAAATATCACCAATTTCTCTGCCTTAAACTAAAATAACAACAACCAAAAAATGCAAATAACTTAACCTATTCCTGATGACCCAGAAGTAACACAATAAAAACCAAATTCTTTCTTTGTGATCTATTAACTTTAATAAAAAATATATATATATATTAAAAAGTCAAAAGTTGTAGTACCAAGATGTTCTCAAGAGTTTTGGAGATACTTACACTCTTCACCCTCCAATAAATAATCATGACTTACCATGTTTCTGCATTCCTTTAGTTAATAGATCTAGGTGTATCTTACTGATCGGTTCTGCTGTCCTTCTTGTTGCTACACCTGCCGCTACAGTATTGCTCTGCATGTAAGTAGTCACAGAAGCCTCCCTTTGAATTGTTGTATCATGTTAGAGAAGCCTGGGAAACCAAATAAACAGTATTTAAATAAATAAATAAATATATATATATAACAAGAATAAAGAACCTCTGAAAATGCTAAAAACAACTTTGATATTTTTGATCATTTATCTACTTCATATAAAGACCCTTTTGTCTGCGTTTATATTCTCCTCTATTTTCTGGTTAATTGCGTTTATCAGATAAATCCTCCCCAGGTAAGTGAATCATTACTATAATCCATTTCCTTTATAAAAATTTTATTTTTTTAAAAGATTTATTTATTTATTTATTTCTCTATTTCTCTCCCCTTCCCCCCCCCCCCCCCCAGTTGTCTGTTCTGTGTCTATTTCCTGCACGTTCTTCTTTGTCCACTTCTGTTGTCAGCAGCACGGGAATCTGTGTTTCTTTTTGTTGCATCATCTTGTTGTGTCAGCTCTCCATGTGTGCAGTGCCATTCCTGGACAGGCTGCACTTTCTTTCGCACTGGGTGGCTCTCCTTACAGGGTGCACTCCTTGGGCATGAGGCTTCCCTACATGGGGACACTCCTGCGTGGCATGGCACTCTTTGCACGCATCAGCACTGCACGTGGGCCAGCTCCGCACAGGTCAAGGAGGCCCGGGGTTTGAACCATGGACCTACCATGTGGTAGACGGTCGCCCTAACCACTGGGCCAAGTCCGCTTCCCTATAAAAATTTTAGGCATTAATACTTAATGGTGACTGAGGATCTCTGTCAATAATGTTCATTACAGTTGTTTCCTTTTTATATCCTGCATGTCAAATTGAGGTTAGAATTTTTAAAAAAAGCAATTCATAAACCCATGATGATAATAAATAGATAAAATAAATGGAGGAAAAGGGAGTACTCTTGCTTATGGCAGAATGTTATTAAAGATAGAAAGGAATAGCTGGAGTTGGAAATTTATCATTTGCAACCATTAAGGTAAAGATTAGAGAGCTCAAAATCATCAATGGATGCTAAATGTAGGGGGACATTTTGATGAGGAGCAGGTTTTTGCATTCATGATCTTAAAGTGTCTTCCCACAGACTGTATTTTAATTGCATGGAGGGAAAAGTAGTAATCATACATGGAGAAACTGGACAATACCTTGACCAGGTAAATAAAAATTAGCATCATGAATGAGGGGCAGATGGATGTAGTTTGTCTCCAGAAGTTGAGGACACAGCATCACCTTAGCAGTATTCCAGACCAGAATGTATAACCTGAATGTAATCATGAATAAATATCAGATAAACTCCAAATGAGGAATATTCTATTTTCTAAAAAGAGAGCTGAATGCTTTTCAAAGATGTTAATGTCATAAAAGACAGAGACTTTGAAGATATTCCAGCTAAAGAGCCATGACAATGAAATGCAATATGGGATCCTACACTGGATTGTTGACTGGAGGGGGAAAAAAATGCTAAAAAGGACATTATTGGGATTAATTGGAAAACAGATGGTAGATGGATTAGGTAAAAGTATGGTATCAATGTTAAAGTCACTGAAATTGGGACCTGTATTGTGGTTATGTTCCTGTCCTTAGAAAGTATAGACTAAAGTATTTAAGAATAAAGGGCCAGGATGTATATATGGTTCAGAAAAATATTATGTAGATATAATAATATAATACATAATAATTTAATATATAAATGTATATCTTAAATAGAGTAAAATGTTAACAATGAATAACTCTGGGTAAAGGGTGTTTGGGTGTTCCTTCTAACTTTTCTGTACACTTGAAATTATTTTCAAACAAAAAGTTAAAAAAGAAGGTTGGAAAAAAAATAAGGTTAGAATTTCGAAGAAGGAGTAGCATCAGAAGTAAGCAGTCCATAGTCTGAAACCTCATAATTACTTTAAATGACCACCTTATTGCTAAATTCCATATTCTTTTCTGAAATAGTTGACTGCTCCCATGAAATTGTCTCCCTCTGGTGTTAAAATTATAGAAACAAGGGATTTATAGTTGAAGAGTCATCTTATCAAACTTTTCATTTTTTAAATGAAGAATCTAAGGTCCAAAAACTTTAAAAATGTGCCCAAATGTCCTTAACTTGCTATGATGACAGGACACAATCTTTATTCTACTTCTCTCTCTGCAACTGCAGAGCTGTTGCTGCTCAGTTTGTATCATGTCTTCCATAACTGAGTCTCTTCAAAGCCTTGCATTCTTTTCTTTCATTGATTCCACTGGGAACATATGACTGTTTTCACTGCTCCACTGTTAATTCTCACCCAAGCTTCTATTGCCTAATATATTCCATGACATCTACATTTGGACATTCCACCATAATTTCAAATTCCACAAGCTTAAAACTTAAATAACTACAGAAAAAAAGAATTAAAGTGGCCAGTAAGACCTATGAAAATATATCTATCCATCCTTACTGATAATCAAAGAAAATGCACATTAAAAAATAAAATTTTTTGCCTACTGAACTGCCCAATTAATAGAATATAAATTAGCCAGGATGTAGGCAACAGACTGTCATAAATGGATGACAGGAGCATAATGAGCATATCTCTCTGGTAGATGATTTGCCAAAATCAAGCATAAATTTAAATGCACATACCCTGCAATTTTACACATTAAAATATTTTTCCTACAAAAATAATATGACAATGTTCAAAGAGATATACAAGAACATTCATTAGGCATTGTTTTAATAGCAAAAAAAAAAATGTAATACTAAGTGTCCACTAAGAAATGGATAAATAAAATATTTCCAATAAAAGAAACAACATGGGAAAAAAAAGTCGAAGAAAACTATGTGTACAAGTGTTCCATTTCCATTTCTTTTCAATATATGTATATGGTATATACATAGAAATCAGTCTGGAAAACGACAACAAATTATCACAGTAGTTACTCCCAAGAGGGGGTAGAATTGAGGGGTGGAGAAGGGGGTTTTCACTCTTCTACTGTTTATATTTCCACCGTTTGAATTGTTTTTTTATTTTCTAGAAGCATGTATATTTTTAATAAAAGCAACCCAAAAAGTGTTGTTTACTTTTTAACCTGAAAACTTTTAATCCCTTAATCAGCATGCCTTCCACTATTTTCTTCTCCTCCTCCTTACTTTAGAATCACCTTTAACTCCTTTCTTTTCTCCATTCATCTTTGTTTATCCATTTAGTCTTAGTCCTACTGAATTTTTTTCTCACAATAATCAGCTCAAACTGCACAGAACATACTCCTTACTGGTCTGTCAGCCTTTGGCTACTCTCCACATCTTCTTTTTTAACATACCTTCTCCTATACCACGATTGTCACTATATTGCACAACTCTCCCAAAGGCAATCTGCTCCTACCCTCCTATGGTTCAAAATCCCCAAATATTCCTTGTGGTTTACCAAACTCCTGGAAGAGGCATCCAGGGATTTCCGTAGCCTGTATCTACCCTACTAATTCCCCTCGTCACCCCTGTCCACCCCTCACAGCAACCAGGCCACTCTTTGATTTATTCATTCAATAAAAGAAAGACATTTCTCTTCATACTCACCAAATATGCACCTACTCCTACCTTTTCATTCCTTCTCACCAAGTGCCTTTCCTGTGTCCCTCTTCCCTGTCTGTTCTAAGGCTTTCTTTATGGTCTGGCTTAAGACCCACCTCTGCTCCTCGTCCATTTTATAGATATCTCCTTTCTCCTAACTCCTGTTTTGGTTATTGTTGGTATCGTTCTGTCACTTTGACAATTTTTTATATAATGATTTACAGTTTCACCTCACCAATGTGTGTATTTCTTATGTCCTCCAATAGAAATAAGAAATTAGAGCTCAGTTCCCTCTCTTTGCATTTGCATCCATTGAACACAATGGTAGACAATACATCACATGCTTCAACTATGTCACCTCATCTAGTTCTCATAACAACATTGAAAGGTAGATATTTTTGCCCCATTTTGCAGATGAAGCTTAGAGAGTCTGAATGACTTGTCCAAGGTTACACTGCTAGGAAACAGCAAAGCTGGGAATCAGATCCGAGCAGTTGGACTCAACCTAGTGCTACATTGCCTCCATATAAAACTGTGCTTCTTTAGATATTCTTGTCAATTAACAGTACAATGGCATGCATATTAATGAGGCTTGGAAAATACTTATTGATATGATGCACTTTATACTAACAATGAATATTCCAATGTGTAAAAGCCAATTTTCATGTTTAATTTGAAAATTGTATTTTCTGAAATCTAGTTTGATTATAGAAGCTGATTCACCCATTCCTAAGAGTAAAGCTGCTTTCTAAAATCTAAAAACGTTTTAGAGTAATGGGAAAAGCTAAATAGACAAAATGACATCAGGTCCAATTCCTCCTCTTGTCCACTCAAGTGTATTAAAATATATATTGCAGGAGATAATTTTCTACCATAGTAGTACAGTAATAAAGCTGGTTATCGCATTACAGATGGGAAAGGCTTACTGCATAACCATTCAGTTCATTCCCTGGAGAGATGCAATTTTATCTGTGGTTTCACATTGCAGAAAAAAATATTCTTACTCTTTCTGGAAATTAGTAACATAAGCATTTTAAAGTACTTCTGTTAGATGGACCAGGAAATTTTATGTAATTTTTACTGTATTTAATTGAGATTTCACTTTGCAGGAGACTTTCTTAATTATGGCTTAATTCAGTCTATACAGACTTTATACTCATATAAACCATATTTGGTATTCAAAACCACTATATCTATAACATGGTAGTTATTATTTAAAAGTATAAGACTTGGAAAGTATAAATGGCAGTAAAATTAGTTACAAATTGACTTTCAAACTGTGACCTCATTAGAAAACATAGGAAACATAGCTTCAAACATAAAAACAGACTGATATGTTAGTTACTTTCCAAAATTTTTTTTTATCAGTTTACTAATATGTGCTATAATATAAACATTACCAGCATTTACAGTGAACCTAAAATAAAAAGCATTTTAAAACTAATGGGCTTTGGAACTGAGCTATACCTAAACATAAATATTAGTAATGTTCACAAAGACCTACTTACATTTTATACTTTTCTTTCCTATCAGTGCTATTAATTTTGAAATAAACCCAGAAAAGAGGCAGGGCTTCTGATAGATGAAAAAAAAATTCATTGACCATTTTCTAAACATAAACTGAATATATATGTTTATCTCTGCTGCTCCCAAAATTCCCCTAAAATCACAATAAGGACAAAAAGAATGGTAAAGAGGAGACGAAAACAAATGAGAAATTTTGGAAGATGGGGGAGAAAAAGGAAAAAAAAGATGAGTACTTCTCTTATTTAGCCAAGCAGGGGAAAAAGAAAGTAATTGCCTGTAGAGATGAACGTTTTTAAAAAAAAGCTATCAGGAGAACTGTGGAAAGTTTTAGTAATTGAAGACGGGGAAATTTTTTTAACTTCAAATCTATAGGAAGATACAAGTTTGTATTCATTAAATAAAACTAGGATGCTGTGAAAAAAGGTGCAATCATACAAAAGAAAAAAAGCTCTTATAAATTAAAAATGTAATAGCCAAAAAAAAAAAAAAAAAAAATCAGCAGGAGGTTGAATGATAAAATTGAGGAAATTTCCCAGGAAGTAAAAGACTTCATAGACCTAATCATATTGTAACTCTACACTGACCTAAAAGTGTGGGTAAACCAGGGATATTTTAAATTATTAATTGGAGAGAAATTGGCAAAATCTCTATAGGGGGCAGTTTGGCAATTTCTTTCAAAATTAAAAAAATGTAAATTACTTTTAACCCAAAAATGGAGTTTCTAGGAATTTATCCTACGAATTCATTTGTGTGTAAAAATAGGTATATACAAGGATAGTATAATAATAGCTGAAGACTAGAAACATACTCTAAATGCCAGTGATAAGAAACCGGTCAAAAAAATCATGCTGCATTCATATAGTATGTATATCCATCCATGCATCCATCCATCCATGCTATGCAGTCATTTTTTTAAGACTTATTTTTATTTATTTCTGCCCTCCTCCTCATTGTTTTGTGCTCACTGTCTACTCTGTTCATTGTGTGCTTGTCATCTTTTTTGGGAGGAACTGTGAACTGAACCTGGGACCTCCTATGTGGAAGGGAGGCCCCCAATGGCTTGAGCCACCTCCACTCCTGCTTGTTGTGTCTCTCATTGTGTTTCCTGATTGCATCATCTTTGTTACATCATCTTGTGGCATTAGCTCGCCACAACAGCCCATCATGTCAGCTCACTGTCTTGCTGTTCTTCTTTAGGGGGCACTGGGAACCAAACCCAGGGCCTCCCATGTGATAGGTGGGCACCCAAATACTTGAGCCACATCTGCTTCCCTATGTAGCCATTTAAAAATAATGAGATCCCTCTAGATATACTCATATGAAAAGATTTCTAAAATGTATTGAAAAAAGCAAACTGTGGAACAGTAAATTTGTATACTTAAAGCATATTTCTGGAAGGATACATGAGAATTGACAATGGTTATTACATTCAGTCCAGGGAACTGGTGGCTGGGGAAAAGGTTGAAGGGAGACTTGCTTTTCACTATATATCCTTTCATATCTTTTAAATGTTACATCTATATTTTTTTGCTTGTTTTGTAAAATATTTATTTACTTATTCCCCCCCCCACCCGCCCCATGGCTTATTTTTTTGCTGTCTGTTCTCTGTGTCCAATCGCTGCATGTTTTTTCTGTATCTGCTTGTCTCCCTTTGTTGCATCATCTTGCTGCATCGGCTCTCCGTGGTGCATGGGCCAGCTTACCTCCACAAGGAGGCCCTGGGACGCGAACCCAGGGCTTCCCATATGGTAGATGGAAGCCCAACTGACTGAGCCACAGCCGCTTCCCTATATCTATTTTTTAAAACTATTTTAAATCTTCTGAGTTAATGCTTCCATTTATCTTCATTTAAAAGTCATAATTTTGACTCAAAATAAGCTTTTTAACTCTCCTCTGAATCACTGCTAAATCCATTAGTATTTTTGGGGGGTTGAAATGCCCAAAGTAAGACCCTGCAGTATAATAAACAATGCTCTTGAATGTAATATTTTGTTACAAATACTGAATAGGTATATTGTCCTCTTTTGGGATTTAATTACAACCTACCGGTATGTTGCTATCCTCTTCACCCACACTTCTGCCACCATCGATAGCCCCTGCTAAAATGGTGGCCCCAAGTGACTGTGTTTGAAGGAATGAACATTCCTTCTACCACCAGCGGAGGTGCTCGCCTAAGCCAAGCTAAAGCATTTTCCTTCTCTCTCCCAGGAATTTGGAAGAGGATCACTGATACATTGAGACAATTTGCCTTGGGGACCAAACTGCAAGTTTATGTAGTACTCAGCAGATGACACAAAAGCTACAAGTTAGCAGAGAAAGGACCCAGGCTCCAGAGAGGCGTCTGAAATGGTGAGGACAGGCAGAAAAGATTCCTGACTTTCCAGTTCCAGGACAATTGGCTTTGCTTCCTTTTATGTTCTGGTTTTTCTTCACTTTGTCTGTTTCTTAAGCTACTATGAATAGTTTCGTATTTCTTGCATTCAACCATTTCCTAGCTAGGACATCAACTATGGTGCATAGGCTATTTTTCAGCCTCCTCATTAACAACTCATCTTTTATTTATTAATACTTGTTAATATTTATCCTAGTATAAATAATAGTAGGGTGGGAGCATGGTGAGTTGAGGGTTAGTCATCATTCTTTTCATAAACTATGACAAACAACTCAAACTTCCTTTCTATAACCAGTTTCTTTTACTTTAAAATTCAGATGATAATATTTGCCCTCTCTTCTTTATAGTAATTTTCTGAGGATTAAATACTGCAAGAGTAAAAATAACTTTGAAAAGTATTATAAGTAGTAGTATTTGCTACATGTCATATTTACTATGAGCACTTCCCTAAATCACTGAAGTTAATTTGAATGTTTGGTTCTAGTTTGAAGTTGTAGGACCTGCACAGTCTTGGTGTCTCCATTTTCTTACCCTGGTGCCCCGGCCCATCATATCAGCGCTTAGGTTGCATTGTATTTGCCTTGTCCCAGATTTGTCCCATGAAACGGTCTTTCAGATGCTTTCTCATTCTTTCTCTGCTTTGCCAGCCCCTTGCTAGGCCTGCTGCACCTCATGTCCAAATCAGGGTCCTAGAAATTAAGGATCCACTTTGCCAGGAAAGAGAATTCAGACAAACCTACTCAGGCAGCATTTAGTCAACTCACGCCATTCTTTCCCAAGCTGTTCTTATGGTAAACCCAAGTTGTGGTTGAAACTCACATCGTAAAAGCTCATTCTCCTGCCATATCTCTGCAATATCTTAGGGACGCAGTCACCTGAGGGTATAAAAAAATTAATCATCTTTCAGCCCCTTCCTCATTCAGGAAGTTGTTCCCCGACAACTTCACCCCTTCTTTCTCAAAAACATGAGCTTTTTCCTGACTTCTGTTCCTTTGATATTTACTTCAACTTCATGTTACCTGAATTAGTCAGGGCACCTATGTGATTTCCTCAGATTTCACCAACCCCTTAGCCACAGCCAAATGAATGCTTAACTGTAATTTGAGTTAGGTTACAAATGAGACATGAATCTTATTCAATTAACCATATAAAATTTGTTATATTATCAGCAAACAGAAATCTAAGTCTGAAAATAATATTCAAGATCTAGGACAAGAGATGGAGACAAAAAGCCAGGAAGAAGATGGAATCCTCAGGGAAAATCATCTTCTAGAATAGTATTTGTTTTCTACAGAGTCTTCCATCATAATCTGTCCTATAGTGGGGTTTTGTTTGTTTTTATTTCTCTCCCCTTCCCCCCCACCCAGCTGTCTGCTCTCTGGTCCATTTGCTGTGTGTTCTTCTGTGTCTACTTGTATTCTTGTCAGCAGCACCAGGAATCTGTGTCTCTTTTTGTTGCGTCATCTTGCTGCGTCTGCTCTCCATGTGTGTGGCGCCACTCCTGGGCTGGCTGCACTTTTTCCGCGCAGGGCAGCTCTTCTTATGGGGCGCACTCCTTGCACATGGGACTCCCCTACACAGGAGACACCCCTGTGTGGCAGGGCACTCCTTGCACGCATCAGTTGCACGCATCAGCGCTGTGCATGGGCCAGCTCACCACACAAGTCAGGAGGCCCTGGGTTTGAACCCTGGGTTCAACTCTATCAACTGATAGGGTTTGACACTCTATCAGGTGAGCCAAATCTGCTTCCTATAGTGGGTTTTAAAACATACTGATAAAGCAATTGTTTCCTCCTTTATTGTAAAATGTAGCCAATGTAAAAGAAGCTATAAACTTAGAAATTGTAACAAACTAAAAAATCTCTGTTCAAATGAAGAAGAAATGTGTTATAATAGAAAGAAAAGTAAAAACAAGAGTCTAGAAAAGTGATTGTCCAGACATAAAAGTGCTTATATAATTAAGACAGAAATATTCCTAGAGTGGAAAGTACCAATTTAACTGATTCATACCAAGCAATCTCTTGATCTATAATTTATTCCCAAATGAATCTACCAGGGATGGTTGGATAGGGGTGGGGTGAGGAGAGGGAAGGGAGAGGGGCTGTATAGATGAGCAGTCCTCTTGTTGAGCTAGGTAATTTAATATATTTTTATTCTGATTTGTCTCTTGCCTATTTGATAGGTTCTCAGCACCCTCTGAATAACCTGATTAAATTCTCATCCTCCAAAACCCAGGGAAGACTAATCCTAATACCTATTGTATCCCAGAAATTCCTTCCAAACAAAACTACATTCCCCTCACGCTCATTATTACATTTGGCATCTGGGCTCCTTTGTGAGCCAAGACTAACCCATTTTTGTATGTGCTTAATAGAATTTCTGGAAACCATTGTGTTGCCAGCTGGCAATGACTTTTTTGCTGTGCCTTCTACCTTGTATTTTGTTATTAACCAAGTTGTTATACCAGGCCATAAGCTCCTTGAAGATAAAGGCGATTTCAAATTTGTAGTCCTTCTTTACAACCATTCAGTACCTTGCCCAGAGAAGATTTTCATTAAGTATATAAGGAATTAAAGAATGAGCAACATTGGTAATGGATAAGTCACTTTTCCAAAGTCCTCAGATTAAAATTTCTACAGTGGTAAACAAGCATCTCCTTCAAAATCCAGGTCATTGCTCACTTTCTCCAAAAAGATTGATATTTTATTTCCTTACATCTTATTTCCTCACTTTTTATTCCATACACAACAGTGTCTACTGTGGTTTAAAGGAGCTGTTTTAAAGTTGTGCCCGTTCCTAAGATGTGGTATATGAGCAGGTGCCTTCTCTTCCCAGCTAGTCTGTAAGCTCCTTGAAGGTGGGGACCATACCTTCAATTTCATCACAACATTCATACACATACATTTACTGAGTGCCTTCCATGTGCCAGGTGCTTTCTAAGCACTTCCTACATACCTCGTCATTTAACTGTCATGGCAACCCTGTGAGGTAGCCACTAAACTTAAGTGGCTCAATCAAGGACACACAGTTAGGAAATGGCTGCACCAGGTTTTGATCCCAGGGAGCCTTGCTCCAGAGTCCGCGGTCTGAACCACTCTTCACTGCTTCATAGACGAAAGCACTGAAAAGCGTGGCTTCCTGAACAAGGTTTGGTTTAAAATGCTTATTAAAGACACAACTTTTAGTTTATAATATAGTCCAATAGAGGAGATTTTGCTTCTCCATTTGTTGTATTATTTATATTCCTAAAATATCCCTCTCACTATGATAATGAAATTCTGTTCTTCATGGAAACCTCACAGTTATCACCAAGTTACCATAACGTTACAACTTCTTCACCCTTTGGTCGTTTCTGACACTAGTCTTCCTGAAGTCCCTAGACGCTGCCGTCACAGGGGACCACAGCATCTGACTTTCCTGAGGGTGAGTCTCAGCTTTGCTCCTTACCAGCTACAGGACCTTCAGCAGTCACCGACATTCCTCCAGCCTTAGCACTTCATCAGAGAAACAGGGAAAATAATATCTCTTATTATAGTTACTGAGAGGTTCAGCGATGATATACATTAGGTGACTAGCACAGCATGGGCTTTGGAGTGCATGCTCAATTAACTGAAGTTGTTATTATTCTCTTAGCAAGTCACGTAATCACTGCTGCATGAGAATGGCCCACCTGGAAGCATTCTTAAAAGACTGGCCCTTTCACTGAGTCTACCCGTGCTGTTGTTAAAACCCATCAGAAGGAGCGGTTGTGGCTCAAGTGGCTGAGTGCCTGCTTTCCACATGGGAGGTCCCAGGTTCAATTCCTGTGTGCCTCCTTAAAAAGACAAAACAGCAGCAACAACAAAGACAACTTGAGCCAAAGTGGCTCAGTGGTTGAGCACCGGCTTCTCATATCTGAGGTCCCAGGTCCAACCCCCAGCCCTGGTACCTCAAAAACAAAAACAAAAAAGACTAGACTTCACACCTTATTGATGCTTGTGCCCCATTAATCAATGAAAGGAAACAGTTCCCTGATGGAGCCACATGTCATTGCCTTTGCTCCCAGTCCCACCACAGTCTGCTGTGTAGAAGGTGGCTGGTCATTTCACCTCTCTTAGTTAGCCGCCACAGCTGTCAGGTAGAGGGAACAATGAAAGACATCATCGATCTTGGGGCTACTTCTTGCAAGAACATATAAAAATTTCCCTATCATTGGTTCTAAATATCCCTAACAATCCAGGGCAGATTGTATAAAGTGATCTTTGTCGATTAGAAATTACGATTCAGGTTGTTGCAATACCTAAAAGGAAAAAGAAAACAAGTGACTGATGCTTCTTATGGTCTACTCTAAAAACAGCAGTGTGGAATAAGAGAATCTTGGGTTTGAAGGCTACCTAAAGATCACCCCACTTCCCGCTGCCCTTGCTCCTCTTCCTACCAGTGTTTCAATTCCTCCACCTGTGAGAATGGCAAGTGGCCATCCAGCCTCTGCTGACTCCTATCATGCAGCTTAAGAAAGAAAGGTAATACAGCTCTTAATTACCAATCTCCTCTTGACCAGTGCTGTATGTAAATTCAGATTCTATTACTTTTAGGAACGTGGAGCATTTTATTGGCATGTTGTGCCACCTGGTCCATTCAGGGCATCTCATTGTTCTTATTTTCTTGAACAGCATTGACAATGGAGGCAAGACTAAACTGAACCGTGGAGACTGGGTTCTAGTTCTAACCACGACAATGCAACCATTGCACGCTCCAGTTCCTTCTAATGTGAAACATGGGCTCTCTATCTGATCTGCCCAGCTGCAAATCCTGCCCCGCCCCTACAGCAAACAAGCAGGCCCCAACTTGCAAATGGATCCTATTCCAAAAGACCTCTGAAGGCTGTTTTTTGTAACTCAGAGAACATTTCCTGCTGAGACCACATTACAAATGGTGGCTAGGATCTCAGGTCTGCCCACAGCACTCTATTTCATTTATAACATAGTTACATTATGATACTAGTCCAAGAGTAAGAGAGGAAAAATAATTTCTCCTTTTTCTGGATGTAAGTCAACACTAGACAAAGCTTTGAAATATGCACTATTTACTTTGGCACCCTCCCATTTTCTTCATTTTATTTTGCATCCATCTTTTAAAGTCCCTTACTCTAGAAGCCAAAGGGTTCCAACTGTAGCATACCAGCCAGGCCTGCCTCACTTTAAAAAGTGCTTAATTTACCCTATCTCCTATCCCCTACCCAGGCCCTTCCCCACTCCTTCCTCACCTCCGGCCTCTGTCACCTATCAAACTTCCACTCCCCTCAGTGAAGATGTCCTCAGCTGGATTAGGGAGAAGACAATGTGATTTAAATGGCTTCTGTGTACCTGGCACTATACTAAGCATGTGTCAACTCTTTAGATCCTCAGCAACCCTGTGAGAGAACGCTATTATTATCCCCATTCCATGGATGTGAAAACTGAAGCACAGAGAGATTACACGACTTGCCCAAGGTCATTATGCTATAGTCAATGATGGAGCGGGACATCAATCTCAGTAATCTGGCACTTAAGCCTATACAATTAACGCTAATCTTCCCAAGGAGATTGGTATTTTTAAAATGGAATGCTTCTTAAACCCAAATGCATTTCCCCATTTTAGGCAGTAAAAGTATAATGTGTTCAGGTAGTGTCAGGGAAAGATACTCTGGGGTGGGAGTCACTCTCTAAACCAGGAAGGCTTGGTAAATTGGATTTATTGCCTTACTTGCTAAATAAAATCCATTTATTGAAGTCATACAATGAACCAGGTCCTGGGCTAAGCGCTTTAGCCACATTACTCATTTAATCCTCACAACAACTCTGTGAGAAAGAGCTATTTTACAGGAGAGGAAACTGGGAATTCATTTACTCCTCAAAATAATTGTCTGAGGAAGATGATATTTTAGTCCTCTACTACTGGTGGGGAAACTCAGGCTCCAAGAGGTTATAAAAATTACCCAAGTTCACAGAGCTAATAAGGGATAATATGGGATAAAACTAATATGAGGTAAAACTGGGATTTGAATCCAACTCCGGTGCTTATACTCGTAATAACTATTCTCTACCTCCCCTAATTTCTCAATGGATATTATATGTCAAGTGAACAACCTATAAATGATGATAGTTAACACTTAACCAGAAAATATGTATTAAGTCTTGTTCTAGGTGACCCTTGGTCAAATTCTTTCCTACAGATCTAAAGTTCCCATGATGCTCCCAATATCTACTCGAGGGGGGGAGGGGGGAGTGGAAATAACTAATAGTAATTCTTAATTATAGTTCTCCAGCAAAGTATACTATCATTTGTGTGTACATTTCTCAAAAAGAGAATTTCACGGTATTGCAATAAAAGGAGCATGTGATGCTTACATGTTCTTATGAAAAATATCTGTTCCAACTTGTGTCAACTTCCTGTTCAGTGGTAAAGAACAGAGAAGGCTCCGACCGTTAAACTCACTCTAAGTGAGGTAGTGGAGCTGGGATTGAGCTTCTTCACAGCCAGTCTTAACACCTGCCCGCTTCAATGCAGACACCTGTCTGCGGGCAAAACTTTCTGTGCCTGCGTACATCCCTTTCTAAAAAAGTAAATGTACAACATCCCAGGTCTGTTTGCAAATATAAAAAAAAAGAAAAGAGAAAGAAGGAAATTTCTTACCTGTAGAAGCTAAACCCATTGGGAAAGTGTAGAATTAGTCTAGACCTGGAATGAACGTTGGTTTCTGGGAAGTCTCCTTGATGATTATTCAAAGAAACTTCTATCCTTGGGGCTTCCTGCCTTTGTGTGTCTTTCCGACCTATTTGTGTTAAGCTTGAAGCTAGAAACAGTGCTAGCCCTATGTTGGGCTTCTCTAAATTCAGACATTTGAAGCAGCATAGATTAGTAATTTTTTATTTTTATTGTCTTTTTAAAAAAGATAAATAGATCACAAGAAATGTCACATTAAAACATTTAAAGATTAGTATTTTTTCGTCTTCTAAATGAAACCGTAATATTTTAGAGTAAAAATATTTAAAGATACATTGTGTAAAACTGATGCTAAAAATTGTTTGTCATTTATTTTAAGTTGCCCTGTTTTATTCAATAGGCTCACAAAAATATTTCTTATATGACATAATCCAAATATATATTAAATATGATATATTCAAAGTATACCCTAAAATTATTTCTATTTCAGTCAATCGTCACCTTTTATTAGTTTCTATATTTTCTCTCTCCTGTAAACAATAAACAAATTTATTTATCCTTATGATGAAAATTGTATATGTCAAATAAGTGCGAGGGAACACATATTTTTCAAAATTCTTACATATTGTGCACCAGCTACAATGGTTTATGATCACAGGTCTGCAGAATAATGTACAGACTCCTTAGTAGATGACTTTTAAAACTCTTTGTAATCCAACCCCCAAATACCTCTCTAACTTCAGCCCCTTGTCATGTTCTTCTGTGAGTTTTTTTTCTTTTCTTTTCTTTTTTTTAATATGGAACGCTTCACGAATTTGCGTGTCATCCTTGTGCAGGGGCCATGCTAATCTTCTCTGTGTCGTTCCAATTTTAGTATATGTGCTGCCAAAGCGAGCACTGTGTGAGTTTCTTAAGAATCCTAAACAAGATAAATAAATTTTTAGAAAGTCATACTTAATCACTTAGTGTGCCTGCAGAACACCAAGGTGAAAGAGATCTTAAAAGCAGATGAAGGGGAAGAGACATTACCTTCAAAGGATTGAAAATTATATGTATCGACAGCAACAGGAGGAGTTAGAAGGTAGTGAAATATCTTCAATGGGTTGAGAGAAAACAGCCGTCAACCTAGAAAATATAGCCAGCAAAAATATCTTTCAAGAACTGAATTTGGGAGCAGATGTGGCTCAAGTGGTTAAGCGACTGCCTCCCACATGGAGGGTCCGGGTTTGGTGTCTCCTAAGAACAAAAAAACAAACAAAACAACAACAACACAACTCTGGGGAGTCACGTGGCCCAGTGGTTGAGTACCCACTTCCCACATACGAGGCCCTTGGTCCAATCCCTGGCACCGGTACCTTAAAAAAAAAAAAAGAATTGAATTTGCTGATTTACTGAGGGAAATTCTAAAGAATATACTCAAAGCAGAAATAATGCAATACCAAATGGAAGGTCTGAAATTCAAGAAGAGATGGAAAGCAAAGGAAAAAAAAAAGGGTAAAAACGTGAGTAAACATAAACAAATCTAAATTATACAAACAAATAGTAATACCTTGTGGAGCTAAAAAAATCAATGTAGAATAAAAGTACATCTACACTAGTATGAGTCAAGGGAGTGGTTAGAAATAGAATGTTCAAAGGTCCTTGTGTTATTTTGGAGGGAGGTAAAGATACTGATAAACATAAGACTTTGATAAGTAAATTATACAGGCTAAAATTTCCTGGCAACCAGTAAAAGAACGGGAATTGTATATAACTTCCAAACTATTATAGGGGAAAACAAATGGAATCAGAAAAATATATTCAGTCAATCCAAAAGAAGCCATAAATGATAGACAAAACACACATACACACACAAACACACACAAACACACACACAAACACACAGAAAAAAACAAGACAAATAGAAAAGACAAAATAAGACAGCAGAAAGAAAGCTAAATATACCATAATTAATACATATATAATATTAAATTTCTGGTATTATAGACTTCATTCTTTTTGTAGCCCAACTAAATTACTAATGAATAATAACAAGATTACAGAAAACTCTTACACAGTTAGGTCAAGGAACACACCAAAATAACTCAGGGATCAAAGAAGGATAATAATGAAAATTAGAAAAAAATTAAAATTGAATAACAAAAATACTGTAGCTGAAAGCAGTACTCAGAGGGAAGGAAAGCTTAAGAAGTTAGAAAACTAATAGTAGCATAAATCTGAAGTAAGTAGAAGGAAGAAAATAATTATGTTAAGAGCAAAAATTATTGGGGGAAAACCATACATTAGATAAAATCAAGAAACCCAAAGCCCAAGTTTGGTGCTTTGAAAACAAGAATAGAATTGACAGAATTCTGGGGCAGTCTGATCAAGAAAAGAGAGCAAGAGCATCAATGAGCAATATTAGGAATGAAAAAAGGGCCATGTTATAGATATTGCTGTCATTAAAAAGTTAGATAATGTGCTACTGTTCCCACCATCCATTATCACAATTTTTGTACATTTGTTACTAAAGTAAAAATTTTTTAAAAACCCACATGACTGTACAACACAAAGAGTGAACCCTAATGTAAGCCATGAACTATAGTTAATAGTACAATTATAATAATATTCTTTCATCAACTGTAACAAATGTACTATACTAATGCAATGTGTTAATAATAGGATGGTATATGGGAACTCTATATTTTCTACATGGTTTTTCTGCAAACCTATAACTTCTCTAAACAAAAAAGAAGAAAGAAGGAGCAGATGTGGCTCTAGTGGTTGAGCACCTGCTTTCCACATGGGAGGTCTAGATTAGGTTCCCGATGTCCCCTCAACAATAACAAAAACAACAAGCAAAACTAATGAAAACACCAACTAAGGGGGGAAGCAGCTGTGGCTCAATCAGTGGGGCTCCTGTCTGCCATATGGGAGGCCCTGATTCACGTCCCAGGGCCTCCCTGTGAAGGCAGGCTCACCCACACGCTGAGGTGAGGAGAGCCGCCTGGCGCACAAGCGCTGAGGAGTGCCGACTCAGCAAGGTGACATAACAGAAAGGGAGACAGGTTAAAAAAAACACAGAAGAGTGCGCAGCGAATGGACACTGAGAGCAAACAGCAAGCAAAAAAAGTCACGGGGTGGGGGGGGAGGGAGGTAAACAACAACAACAAAAATAACCAACTCAGGGGAGCCTGCCTGACTCAGTGGTTGAGCATCAGCTTTCCATATACAAGATCCCAGGTTCAATCCCCAGCCCGGTACCTTAAAAAAAAAAGAGTTTGACAGATTTGACAAAATGAAAGTAAAAATGACTGCCTGTTAATAAAAACACAAACCCACTTAAAAGAAACACAAGAAACATCAACTAGTCACAATGTGTGAGCCTTATTTGGATTGGGATTTGAACAATTAAATTGTAAAAAATAATCTGTGACATTTATACACAACTAGAAACTTAAACAGTGAATATTTGATGATATTAAAGAATTATTGTTAATTTTTTTTAAAAAAAGGTGAGGTAATATTATGAATGCTTACATGCCAATTAATTTGAAAACTTAGGTGAGATAGAAAAATTCCTGGAAAAGTATTACTTAAAACTGCCTCAAGAAGATATAAAAATCTAAGCTGGGAAGTGGATTTGGCTCAACTGATAGAGCATCTGCCTACCAACTGATAGAGCATCCTGACCTGTTGGTGAGCTGGCCCATGTGCAATGCTGATGCATGCAAGGAGTGCCATGCCACACAGGGGTGTCCCCTGCGTAGGGGAGCCCCATGAACAAGGAGAGCTGCCCCACATAAATAAAAGCACAGCCTGCCCAGGAGTGGCACTACACATGCGGAGAGCTGATGCAGCAAGATGATGCAACAAAAAGGGACACGGATTCCTGGTGCCACCTACAAGAATGCAAGCAGACACAGAAGAACACGCAGCGAATGGACACAGAGAGTGGACAACGGGGGGTTGGGGGTGGAAGAGGAGATAAATAAATAAATAAATAAATAAATAAATAAATAAATAAATCTTAAAAAAGAAAATCTAAGCATATTTATTCAAAAAAAAATTGTAAGTACTTACATAACCTGTAACAATCATCACACTAGTGAAACACTGAAAGTTTTCTTTTTAAGATCAGAACAAGACCTGACGTGCCTTTATTATCATGTCTGTTTAACATCATATAGGAGATCCTGATGAGATCAGTAAGACAAGAAAAATGGAAGCTAAAATATAGGACTGGAAAAAAAATAGATTAACCAATAAATATTGTGAAAGAATCAACAGATAAGTTATTAGAGTTAATAAGAGTGATTAACGAGACTAATGGATAAAAAAATGAATTGCATTACTATATGCCAGCAACAGTTAGAAAAGGTAGAATTTTAAAAGATACTTTTTTATAATAGCATTAAAAATTAATCTTATAAGAATAAATGTAAGAAAAGATGTGCATGGCACATATGAAAATTTTTTCTTAAACTTACTGAGCTCATTAAAGAGGAGCCGTTGAATGAAAAGATATACCATTTTATGTTTTGGAAGTCTCAATTTCATAACCATGTACTTTCTATAAGTTGAAGGCAATTTCAATAAAAATTATATTTTTTAAAATCAGAATTTGATAAACTAATTTTAAAAAGCATATGAAGAAGCAAGAGCGGTCTAAAGTTATAACAAGGTTGGAGGGAGGTGGGGGGTAATTTTCTTAGAGGTATCAAGAATTACTACAAAGATGTAGTAAATAAGACTGTAGTTTGGTTCAGGAATAGACAAATTGACTGATTGAATAAAATAAACATTATAAAGTACCAAAATAAAGAACCTATAAACAGACACAGATGTGAAAAGTAGAATTATGTTAGCCCTAGGGAAAGGATCAATAAGTAGTTCTGGGACAATTGTTTAATCATAAGGAAATAATTAATTTGGATCTCTGCCACACAACATACCCCCAAAATCAATCTCAAGTGTATTAAATACTTCAAAGTAAAGGCAAAACTATAAAACTTTTAGAAAATAATATTGGAGAGTGTCTTTATTATCTCAGGGTAGGGAGAAAAACAAACCCAAAAGAGAAAGATGAATATAATTCACTACATTAAAAAACAAACAATTGATCATTAAAAAACAAGCCACAAACTTAGAGAAGATATTTGTAACATACAACTGGCAAATAATTTATATCCAATATATTAAATAACTACTTAGAAAGCAAATAAGAAACTCCCATAAAGCAATAGAAAAGTGAGAAAACTTTAGAACAGGCACTGCACAGAAAATACCTGAATGCTCAATAAACATATGAAAAGATGTTCAACTTTATTAGTAATCAGGAAAATACAAATTAAGGTTCGAGTAGACACCACTAGCAACCAGTTTGGCTAAAATTTAAAATAATATGACAATATCCAGCATTGACAAGTTTATTGAGCAATGAGTAGGAACCCCATGCACAACCTACAAGAATGGAGATTGGTATAATCATTTTGGAAAACCATTGGCATTATCTAATAAAATTGAAGAAGCACAGATAAATATTGAACATGTTTACCAGGAAACACATACACGAACCATCAGAGTGGCATGATTTTCAAAACCCAAAAACTGGACACAGTCAATTTACTATTGTCAATAGTCAAAGGATAAATAAATAGTGGCATGTTTCATACAATGAAATACCATACCATGGGTAAAGTGAATGAATTACAAATATATGGATGAATTTTAGGAACATAATGTTTGGCAAAAGAGCAAGTCACGAAGGAATACATACTATATGATTCCATTTTTATAAAGTTCAGAATCTTACAAAACTTAGCAATATCATGTTTAACAATCATATGCGATAAAACTATAAAGGAAACCAGAGGAATTGTAGCAGTTTGGTATGGTTTATGGATTCCAAAAATAGATATTGGATTATATTTGTAAACTGGTTTGTCCCTTTGGGCATATTAGAGTACATTGCATTTAGTGGTTTTGCTTTTTACTTGATTAAATAATATTAAGGATTTGATTAAAAAACGTCAATAGGATGTTGAGTCCCCACCCCCTTGGTGGGTAGGAACTCACAGAGAAACTGCACCATAAAGAAGGGATTTGGAGTTTTGAGCTGGAGCCCCAGAAATAAGCACACAGAGGAACAGAGCAGCTGAGCCTGGGAGAGAGACAAAGCTGGTCGCATGGTAGTCTCCAGCTGGCCCTGTGGAGAGAGGCAAAGCTTAGAAAGCCTCATTGTCTACAGCTGACTTTGTGGAGAAAACAGAGGCGCTGAGCCTGGAAAGAAATGAACTTTGGGAAGAGAGGAACCCAGGAAGAGTGAACCATGGCAGACATCAGCAGCCATCTTGCTCCAACACATGGCAAAAGACTTTGGTGAGGGAAGTAACTTATGCTTTATGACCTGGTAACTGTAAGCTTCTACCCCCAAATAAATACCCTTTATAAAACCAACTGATTTCTGGTATTTTGCTTCTGAACTCCTTTAGCTGACTAAGACATAATTGTTACAAAATTTAGGGCAGAGTTTACCTCTGACAGGGAAGGGAAGCAGATTGTTTAGGGAGGAGGCCCCAGGACTGACAGGCTAATTTGTTTTCTTAAGCTGGAAGGGTAGACACTTGAGTGTTCCTTGCATCATTTTCTATATATATACTTTTTAACATTTATTATTCTTTTGAATCTATTCAATATTTAACAAAGATTTTTTTCAGGTGTTCAAAAAACCATCAAATTTAACCAGGAAGACTTCAGAGGGGTATGATTGGAATGCCACTGTTACCAGCAAAGACTAATCTGTGTACTTTGCAGAAAGGCTTTAGAAAGGGAACGATCTGCTTAGCCTCTATGGCAGTTTGATCTTATTTATGAATCCAAAAAGAAATATAGATATGTTTATAAACAGGTCTGTTCCTCTGGCATAATAACCCTTTGATTGTATTAGACTCAGCAGAGTCACTTGATTAAATTATGTTAAGATTAGGGCTTTGATCCAACCATGTCATTAAGAGTGTGACTCAGCATTGAGTTCCAGCCCCCTTGGTGGGATGATAAAACAAACTCACATGGCAGTAAACACACAGAGAAGATACACAGAGGATCCTGTGTCCCCTGGAAGAGAGATGAGCCTGTTAGTTTACAGCTGATCTTGTGAAGAGAACAGAGCATCCGAGTCTGGAAACAAATGAGCCCCAGAGGAAGAAATGAGCCCTATGCAGCCTACAGCTGAGATTGGAAGAAGCTGGGACTACTGAGCCTTAAGAGAAAAGAGGAAGGCTGAACCCTTGCAGGTATCACCGCCATCTTGCTTCAACATGTGGCAACAGACTTTGGGTGAGGGAGTACCTCTTATGATACCTTGAGTTGGACTCTTTGGGACCTTGTAATTGTAAGCTTCTACCCTAAATAAATACCCTTTATAAAAGCCAACAGAGTTCTGGTACTTTGCATCAGCACCCCTTTGGCTGACTAATACATGCTCCCTAAAAGGAAGGCAGAGAGCGAGAATTTGGCAGGGTTTATCTGTCAATCCATCTCCCCACAACTACCACACACACCCTTTTTCTATCCTACCACCACAATCTGCTCCTGTAATACCTTCACCCCTTCTTCTCCACCGTGTTTGGTTCATATTACTTTATATTCTCAATATTTTCCCTCTTCCCCATTTTGAGCAGATCACCAAGCCCTTTGATTCTTCTTTGTCCTGAGATATGTACCAGACAAAATTTACCCGGCAATCTGAAGTCAAAAGCTCCTCCAGGATTTTGTGAAATTCTCAAGGCCCTTGAAGAGACTATAACATGTGTCCTGGAATAAAGGGGACAGGGCAAAAACTTCTTTTATTTTTGGAGTGGAGTGGTACAGAAATTCCTCGGGACTGAGAAAGAGGGATCCAAGGGGATCTTTGCATTGCTCCACAACACTCTCCCTGCCCCCCAAGTATCAGTAGAGGATGGCTGCATGCTGTACCTAAGGAGTCACAACCTTGGCACCAGGTTCCTAGCCTTAGGGAAGATGCCCAGGTCTGAGCACTGGGGGTGTGGGCGTGGAAGTTTGCTGGTCTTTAAGGCTGGGTCCCTGAGAATGGCAGTGACAACTCTAACAGGCAAGAAATGAAAATCCCTTTGCTATTTTCCAGGCACCTGGTAAAGCATCTTTACATCTGGGGCAACTCTGGCAGGAAAAGATCCTCCAAAATGACTGAGTTGAAATCTCCTACCACTCTAAAGGTTCAGGGGTGGAGTTAAAGTTGATATAAAGAAAATAAACGGATACTTGTTGCATATCTGAGTTTGTGGATGTAGATTCACACCTTCTGTATATTGAAACTGCAACAATGTATTGCCTTTCTTGGTATATGTGTCTGCTTCCTTGACTAGACCATAAACTTGTTGATGACAAAGATTGTCATACTCAACTCCATACCCCTAGAATGTAGCTGGGCAAATGGCATTTGCTCAATCGGGTTGATCCCAGGTTCGTGGGACTTGAAGCTTTTTCAAGAAAAAAAACTACAATGCTATATATACAAAATTAGATACAGAAGTAAATTTTGATTTAGGACAAGAAAATAAATCACAATGAATTGTTTTTTAACAAATCAATTTTATTGCTATATTAATAAAGTGTAAATCCATCCAAAGTGTACAATCAATGGTATTCAGTATAATCACGTAGTTGTGCATTCATCACTTAAATCATTTTTAGATCATTTTCACTATCCCAATAATAATAATAAACAACAAACAAAACTCATCACCTCCCAGTCTCTCTCTGCTTCTCCTGCCGTACATCACAAATAATTTTTTAATGTTGATGAAATGTATACACACACAAAAACAACAAATCAGCATATCTTAATTAACTCCTTGAGACACTTCTATAATATTATCTTTCCTGTATGTTTTGGTTAAATACTCTTGGATAATCTCCACATGACCATAATTTGGTATTATCATTATATAGGAAGAATAGAAAGAAAATTCAGTCTTTCATCTTGGTTGATCAAAAATTATTTTTTGTTTGTTTTTTAATATTGATGATTGGTATGCATAAAACACTCAACTTCCCACATAGATGTACCATAGTTTATAATACTACCATATAAATACATGGATTCTGATCAATCCTATTTTGCCATATTCCCATCAAGAAAGAAAAACATGTATGACATATTTATAATTTTTTGCACTGCATAATTCCTGACAGAAGAAAATTTTCATTTTGAAAAATGAATTCCCCTTGGTGGGGGGCGGGGAGGTGGAGAAGTACATTTCCCATTGCAAACAGATACATTGTCAATCTGGTTTGAATGTCAGTTTCTTGGGAGTTTGATTTACATAGTTGGGTCCTGACACCTGATACTTTGGAGTTTCCTGACAAAATTGAGTTTGCAGAACTCACCAAGCTGAAGCACATACACAGAAACGTGGCACCCCAGAGTACTGCTACCTGCAAAACCTTGTCATAGAGCCAACTTAGCCTTTCCCAAGGAGATGCAGCTAATTTGTCAAGCTCACCTCAAAACTGCAACTCTGATGTCTCAAAATAACCCTCGTAGTGGCTGAGAGTTACAGGTTAAGTGATCTTAATTTGGTGAGGCTAAACAGGGGGACACTGCCCTTTCTCCACTGCCTTTCTATACTTCAAAAAAATTAATTCTGTCTCCGTAATAACTTAAAATGACTCCCAAAAAATTACTTGCCAGTTTATGAGGTTAGGAAAGAATTGTTTGCTGCCATGGTACCCTCTAGGACAAAAGGTAGCAAAGAGCAGAAAATCCTTAGAGGTTGCTTTCAAACTGCCCAGGGACAAGTTAGCTATTGCTTTGTCACAGGATCATCAGATTCTTCACAACTTCAAGCTTCAGGTGCTTTGGGGGGGAAGAGAAAAGAAATGCAATACTTTCACCATTTACCAGCTGACTGTGTTAGGAGATGTCCCATTCTTTTTTGTGTGTGTGGTACCCTGGACCTCATATGTGGGAAGCCAGGACTCAATTGCTTGATCCACATCTGCTTCCCCTCCACATTCTTCTTTTGGAAGCTGAGTGATCACTGAACACAGTTCCCTCATTTTTTACACGTGGCAAACCCGTTGTATCTAGATAGACATGTGGACTCTGGAATGAGTTTAGGGTATTATTTTTTACACTTATGAAATTCAGAATCTTGCACAGAGGCTGTAAATCTAGACATATAGTAAACCAGCCCCCTGTCCCAGACTGTTTGCAGTAGGGGAGTCAGAGTGCCACCAGCACAGCTGAATTAACAGCTGGTAACAGTTGGTGGCAACTGTTAGTTCTTAGAATTTTGAGCTCTCAAAAATCCTTCAATTAATAATTTTGGGGTTGTTCCTCCTGGTCCCATCCATCATTCATCGGAAGGTGACTGGAACGACCAGCTGTCATATACAGACTTATCTCAGTTAGAGTAGAAATTGGATTTGGAAAGGGGATAAAACCAATATCAACCCGTGGCAAGTTGGCACTCAGAAGAAAAACTCCAGGGGAGGTTGACCTTGTCTTTTTTTGAAGAGGGATGGGGAAGAAAGAGATGAAAACATGGTAAAACAAGAAAAAAATCCCCAAATACATTTCTTCAGGGGAAAATGTGACAGTTAAAGGAAATGATAATAGAGCATGTCTGGAAGGATAAATAAGGAACTGATAATTGCCTACTGAGAGGGGAACAGGGTTTAGGCGTGGCGTGGAGTTTTCACTGTATAACCTTTCGTATATTTAGGTTTTTTAATCATGGGAATTATTTTGTCTATTTTTTTTTAAAACATGAAAGCTAAAAGAAAAAGTAACACGGAAATCTTCCTTAAGATTACCGTGATCTTACAACAATCTTTGTGAAACAAGGATGGGATCATCTCACTAAAATCCTGACCTGACCTGGGCCTCTTGCAGAGTCCCAGAGAAGCATGGCAAAGGATTTGCCTCTTCACAGACCTTCAGAAGCAGCTGGCTCTGACAGCAGCAATGCTTTCTGACATATGGCCAGTCATGTTTCTCATTCTATTCTATTATTTCTTGCCGTAATTACTGAATACCTTTCTGAAACTAAATATCTCCTTTTTTGGAGAAGGGTTAAATATAGACAGAATCATATTTTAACAGCTATTATCATGCTGTCCAGTTCAATATAACAAGTTCCCATCTTGGCTAACAGCCCATGCTAATGGTTTTGCTCATATTCGTAGGAGGTATATATGGAGGCAATGGATTGTTTACACACACACACACACACACACACACAGTGTGTGTTTATAATAATTTCCTTTACAAAATTTATATACATAAACCTATAATTTTTTGAAAAAGATTTCAGAAACACAACATTATAAGGAATCAGTTCTATACAGGGTGTTGTCAAATAGGATATGAAATAGTTGATGCAACATGTAGGATATAGCAACAGAGAGGGGTGTGCAGCAGAGAATTAAAAAAACCAACACAGCATTCAAAAAACAGCACAGCATAGAAATTCAAAACAAGGACTCTGGAGCCAGGCTACCTATGTTCAAATCCCAGCTTTATCACTTTGCATTAAGCAATGCAACCTTGAGCTAATAATAGCATACATTTTGTTGTTTCATTGTAAAGATGAAATGAGTTAATATACAAGATGCTTAGAATAGCGATTGGCTATACAAACACCACCGTATATAAGTATTAGCTATTGTCATTCTGCAAACTTTGGCAATGTGGACCCATGCCAAAGTTCCTTTGATCCTTAGATATTATCACCCATGTGCAAGGATGTCTTTGATCGGGAGGTCTTATCATGGCCAGGGTAAAGTAGTTTTCAAGACAATCCACTCCCTCTCTCTTAATTCCATGCCCATCCAACAATTGTTTTGGTTACTAATCTGAGTGTCCAGGTATCATGCCCTTAGGAAAGAGGGTGTGGTGTCCTGAATAGAAACAAGTCCTCTGTCTCCTGCCAGAAGGATACATCTCCATTTAAAAATTAAAGCACTGGGGAAAGCGGATATGGCTCAAGCAGCTGAGTGCCCACCTCCCAAATGGGAGGACCCGTGTTTGGTTCCTGGTGCCTCCTAAAGAAAACAGAGAAACAACAAGCAAAACAATGAGCAAATAGATGAGGAAATCAACTCAGGAGAGCCAATGTGGCTCATTAGTTGAGCTCCAGCCTCTCACATATAAGGTCCCAGGTTCAATCCCCAGTCCTGGTACCTAATAAAAAACATTAATGCTTTGGCATTCTGGTTTACATATCCATCTCATGGGGATATTTTTCACTCATCTGCACATCTCAAGATATATTTGGGGACCTGCCTGACTGAGAGGTCTAGAACCTGGATGTTGGTTAAGTTACCAAGGAAATGCTACCCAGTGGCATCTTGGGTGAAGGGGGTCAGTCAGCTGGACCCCCAAGACAAGACCTCTGACACTTCTACCTCATTATGCATTCTTTCAGAATTTAACATGGTTACAAAACACCAAAGTCACTTTGCTTAGCAAAATGTTATTTTTAAATTTAACTATGTGTCTTAGTTTCCCATCTGCTAAAACCAGTACCATGACAATAGGTTGGCTTAAACAATGGGAATTATTCATTCAGTTTTGAGGCTAGGAAAAGTCCAAAGCTGAGATGGAAGCACAGTGATACTTTCTCCTTGAAGACTGTGGTGTTCTTGGGCTGGCTGCCCCCAGTCCTTGGTCCTTGGTTATCTGTCACTTGCTAATGCACACGGTGGAGTCCTCTCTTTACTCCTTCAGGTTCTGTTGACTTCTAGCTTCTTCCCGTAGCTTTCTCTCTCTCTCTGAATTTCATTCCATTTATAAAGGACTCCCATATTCTAGATTAAAGCCCAACCTGATTCAGTTGCGCCGCACTTTAAAGTAACATCTTCAAGAGAGTCTATTTACAATGGGTCCACACCCACCAGAATGCTGACCAAGACCAAGAACATGTCCACAGTGAGCTACACAATTCAGTCCACAATGCTACGGATGGTGGTTGTATTTGAAAATCTGTGGTTTGTTAAATATTTGTGACAAAATTGACTTAATAATGGAGTTGATAATTCTGGTTTTGAAAACCACAGCAGAAATAGAAGGGACATTGAGTCTTTCTGTAAGGAAGGAACAAGTAGAACGTACAACCGTAGGGAAAGGATGGAATTTGGATGAGTGGAGGTGAAGGTCAATGAAGTCAAAGAGTACCTTCAACTTATTAACGTAATTCTTCCTTAATTTGTTCAGCTGCCTTTTGTCTGTTATTTTATAAATTTGAAATAAAATTTATTTAAAAAAAAAAAAGATCCCCTTGAGCCAGACAAAGTGCAAGAGTGAGCAGAATACAATAGGGGAGTCAACAGCATTTGGATGGCCAAGTTCCCTTTGACCTGTAAAATGGCTAGTTGACAATGTCATATGGGGTCTTCCATTGACACATGAATAATTCAAATTATCCCCTATCTTTTCTGGCCTACAGCAGAAACAGTGGAAGTACACTGCTAACCTTCTTAAATTATTTCATAGCTGCACCTATTCCAGTTTATTCCTGACATATTAATGAAATAGTAGTTATAATTTCACTAATGGTTCTAGCATGGTCAGGATTGTTAGCAAAGGAATAAAGTATCCAAATTTACTCTTTCATGGGATATAAGCATAGTCAAAATGAAACTGTGTTTTGTTCAGGCCAAGTAATATACTGAATATTTTCAAAATAATGATGAACACCATAAATTGAGTGGCCACTCTGTATTTGGGATACTACTTAGCAATTAACACAGATCTCATGTAATGAAAGTTTCAGAACAACCCTATGAAGTATTACTATTATTATTATTATCTCCATTTTATAGATGAAAAATTAAGTTTGGAAAGGTTACATAAGTTGCTTGAAGTCACACAGCTAATAAAGTGTAGAACCGGAATTGAGATCCAGTTCTTTTTGACTAAACCCACAGCCTTTCCATCGGCCCTGCCTTTATGTATGTGTGTTTAGGTATATGTATATGTAGAAAATATGTTGGTGATACTACCTGGTTAAATATCATGCATGTGTGCAGAGCACTCTTGAAATATAAATTTTTATTTATAAATATTTGCATATTTGTTGTTTGTAAAAACAAACATCATATTAATGCTTATTGGATACAGGGTTTCTGTTTGGGGTGATGGAAAAGTTTTGGTAAAGGATGGTGGTGATGGTAATACAACGTTGTGAATGTAATTAACACCACTGAATCTGTATGTTTGAAAGTGATTAAAATGAGAATTTTTATATTGTATATATGTTACTACAATATTTAAAATTTAAAAGACCCGCCCTTACCCCTGAAAAAAAGAAAGAAAAAAAATTTATCTAGGGGAGAAAATCATCACCATAAATAAACATGTGTATTAGATTTTCAGGGGAAACTAAAGTACTTTGGTGTTTAAGTATGTGGACTACAAAATAGCCTTATAGTTTTTTTCCTTTTTTTGCGGATATGTTTTTGAATGAGTTGTACAGCAATGACACATTTGATTGTTATTTCTTAGGCTTGTTTTGAAATGTTTATTGAAGGCTTGTGAACTTACTGTTCCTATGGTCCCACATTTTTTCTTAATGACTGCTAAATGTGTTTTTTCCAAAACTCATAAGGGAGCATGACCTCCTTTAAACGGCAGGGCTTAATTTTCAAAAAATGTCCTTTATTTTTACACTAAGCCAGATATTTCTTTTTCCTTTTCCTACTTCCCTTTCGATTTAGCAAAGCCATATGTGCAAAGTTGCTATGCGAAGGCCTGGGAGAGAGTCATAAAGATGGACATAGCAGATTGGGTATATTTGCCACCATCTCTACGCAGATGTCCTTCCCCATCTCTACTCCCCTTATTCTTTACGATGGCACCCTCTTCTTTTCTTCCCACAATCTGATTGTGTCATTTGTTTACTTTGTGGACTGGCATGTCCATAGGATATGAATTCTGAGAAAGAATTCTGTCTTTCTCACTGTTGTGCCCCCAGCAACTCAGCAAGGTGCCTGGCATAGGAGGCTCTGAATAAACTTTTGTTGACTGACTGAAAAAATGGGTATCTCCAGACCCTGGCAATGCTCCATGAATTTTTGTTCATAGTGAATGAATGTGGCCTGACATGGTCAAGGAAGGAGGCAGGGTTTGGGCTGAGGGATATTCAATGTTTTCTATATCCAGAACAGTAACTTTTTTCTTAGAGACGCTCCTTATGACCACATGCGGCTACTAATCATGAAATGCTTCAGAGGTAAGACATGGCACCTGAGCTCAGTCCTTCACCATTCTCTCTTCTCCTAAGCACAATGCACAGTCTCAGCCAGCACAATCAGTGTTCTACCTTTCCCCTACCCCCACAAAAGTTTTTAAACCTGAACTGGAGAAAGACATTCCTTTTTCCTCTGGTCAGAGAGCGGCAAGGATGTGAGCCCAAAGCAGCCGAGTCTTCTACTCAAAGGCGGGAAACAAAGAGGCCTATGGCCAGGATCCAAGGCTAACTTGTTCAGTTACAGACCTGTGAGTCGGTCCTCCCCCACCCACACCTGAAAACAAAGCTTGAGCAGGTAGGCTGAGTCCAAGAATCCTGACTAGTACAAATATGGGTAGGGAGACAGGAGTAGGGGCAACTGGGCTAAAACACAGAGGTAAGATCAAACATGCTTTTAGGAAAGCTCATAGCTAAACCCTTAAAAGATATTTAAACCTTCAGCCAACACATAAGATTATTCTCTCTCCTATGATCCTCATTTATATAATTAAGTTTTACCATTAAAATAGGAAATGAAATGTGATAACAGAAGGAAACGGGATATAAAGCTAAGTATAGAAACCAGGATATGAATAAATATACAGCAAGAGTACAACTACTGAAGACAGTGAAGTGATGAAATTGAACAGATTTTAGAGTCATGTACTTTGATTTGAGTCTAGTCTCAGTTTACTAGGAGTGTGACCCTGGGAATATTGCTTAAAATCTTTGAAATTTTGATTTTCTTACCTGGGTATCAGGGATAATATCTTTCAGGGTTGTTGAGAGACCAAATAAAATGACGTTATGTAAAAAAATAATAATAAAGTAAAATCTATTGCACATTGCCTAGAATTCAAGAAATGTTAATTTTTTCTCTATTAAAAAATTACAAAACCCACTGCATTAAAATTTTTAAAACACTAGAAGAAACACATTTAAATGTTAAAAGTACTTGTGTTTGGATTCATTGAGTCACTCAACAGCTATTTCTTGAATGCCGAAAATTTACAGGCACTAGGGATATAAGAGTGGACAAAATGGAAAAGAGTCCTTGACCTCATGGAGCTCAAATTCCTGTCAAGCAATGCAGACAATAAAACAATTAATTAATTAATTAGTGCACCACATGTCCTGAAGTGCTGTAGATGGGGAGTACCTGGGTTTATGTGTGTGATGATGGATGCCATTTTAAACAAGATATCTAGAATAGACTCACTGAAAAAGTAACATTTGAGCTAAAATATGAAAAGCAAGGAAGGATGGTATGACTTTTCTCTTTTTTCCTTATATATACTTTTCTGATTTTTAAAAGTGAGCATTTACAGATTAATTTTTAAATAAAAAATATAATGGAAACTAAATCAGAATCTTGCAAAAAGTGTTTATTACTAACTTATCTATGGTCTCCTCCTTATAAATGTTTTTTCTGTACTACTTATCATCCTCAAATTGCCATAACACTCTTAGAAGGTAAGTATATTTCTATCCCTGTTTTACAAATTTAAAATGAATTTCCTCAAGTTCATGCAATTAATAAGTATTAGAAGAACTTCTTTGAATTCAGGTTTTCATGCTCCAGATTCCACATTCTCTGATAAATTCATCTGGCCAACATACACAAAATTCTCTATCTTCTCTTGAAACTCATCTATTCAACTATACCTTCAGAGACACTGATCAATTTCTTCTAATAATTTAATGGTTATTTACTGAGGTCACTGGTATGGGAACTACAACAGTATAATAATAGTCCTTACATTTATGGAGTATATGTAAAGTTTTTGACTGGATTGTATTATTGAATAAGCCTCAGTGTGCCCTATCTGTGTTCTTTGTATGATGTTCTTTAAATATTTCTCTAATTCTCATGTTTTCTGCTAAAATGTTGTGCCTAGAATGAAAATTGTCAATGATACACCACTGACATCAATCAAAGTTGTATTCTGGAATGATTTGTGACTATCCATTAAGCTCATTGCCTTTTTTTTTTTTTTTTTTAACCAAAAAAGAGTGCCATGAGCTTGTTAGGAATAAAGAGGGGAGTCCAATATTCCATTCTTCTAAAAGCCTGCTCCCCAGACCCCAGTCAGTATTCTCATCCTGACTTCCTTTGCAGCTTTTCTGCCCACTTCCCTGACAGTTGAACTCAAATCCAGTATTTGTATTGCAACTTAGAATCAAAACATACAATTAAACTAAATACATTAGTGACATTCTAACTAAAATGTATAGTTATAAGAAAACTATACTGGCTTAGAGTTTGATAGAATTGAACTTGCATCAATCTTTCAACAAAAGTACACATTTTTCTATTTGTTAAGATCCTAAAAAATGTGTCTGAGTCTTAGACATAGTAGTATTAAGAAAAGTAAGAATAGTCTCCTGTTCCTATAATTCAACAACAACAACAACAACAACAAAAAAAAAAAACAGAAAGAGGAAGAGACAATTACTTAGCTGAGAACCAAATCATTTGCTTCAAGTCTATGTTGATTTTCTTATCTATGTTGAAAAATGTAGATATAGTTAGGTTAAACGATATTAAATGTGGGAAAGCACTTAAAATAGCACAAAGAAGGTGTCCAATATCTGTTAGCTGCTTCTTCATCTGTATTTAAATTGGAAAGGATGGCAGAAAATTTATAAACTCATCAATTCTGCCTTTTACAAAATTTCCTGTTTCTCTTTTCTCAACTTATACTAGTTCACTGACTTAAGTGCTAAATTGAAAAGAACACTTTTTAACAATTGCTCACAAAATATATGCCTAGCCTTACATGTACATTTAAAGCCTTGTATTAATTAGTATCCCTTTAAATCTCTCTTTTGTTTCAAACCTGGAGGCTCTTCCAGTTCAGGATCTATCTATACAGGGCATGGTGTGTTTAAATGTCTCATTGTCACATCTTATGTGAAAATGTTCAAATATTTTAAAAGCTAACTAGGTACTTTGAAGGGCAGAGACAAATAGGTTTGATCCACAATGATTTTACCAGGAGCATTTGTATGTTCTGCTTTGCAGAGCCTGCACATTTATCTGTAGATGGTAAAGTGTTTGTGAACGCTAAAGTGGAAATCTCCCCAGCGTGGACCATTAATGTAGCTCTGTCTTCCCCTATTAATTTTATCTCTTAGAACTTCCCTGGGCTGTAATTCTTGCCTCTTTTTAGACTTCATCACTGGCAAGAAATGGACTATTTACTGCTGGGGGAGGAGTACTGATTGAGAACAGTTGGGGAAGTGAATGGGATATTATCCAAGGGGTCAGTTTGTAAGCTCTCCATAAATTTCTTCCCAAGTCCTTGCTGAAGATGGTTATCCAAGGATACTGGCAGAAAATGCAAATTAGTGTATTTTCTCCTGCCTTTTCCTGGCAGAAATGTGGAAAACAAAACTATCATATCATTAATTTTAGAGTTTGAAGATTGTTCTCATTAAATCTCCAGTGGGAATGAGATTGAGAGTGCAAGCGGTGAAGAAATATGGTGGCAAAGGTCACAACCAAAAGGGGTTGCTAGTCTTCATCCATGCACCCATCCTAAAAACTTAGATAAAGCTAAAAACTTAGAAAAAGCTAAAAAAGAAAGCTAAAAGATTAGATAAAGCTCCAGCCAAGAGGCCCTGAAACTGACTAATCCTCCAGTGGTTCTTCGGATTTGGTCTAGATTCACGCCAGGTAATTGGTCTTTAATGGTCCCCAAAACAAGGTAGTTCCTTCATTCAACAGATCTTAATTGTGTGCATACCAGGGGACAGGCACCATTGTCTGTGAACTAAACAAAGGAAGATCCCTGACTTCATGGAGCTATCTTTATTCTAGGAAGAGAGAGAGCAAAGGAACAGTAAACATAATAGATGGACTATATGGTCTGGAAACAGGCAATTAGGGCTACAGTTGAATTCTAGGACATAGCACCCCCAGTACAAGAAAACTCAGTCTTCTTCAAATAGCTCGGCAAATTTTGCCCACCATTCTAGCTTTTCCACTCAAAGCCCCACCTCAGATGACTCCTAGAAAATTTGGAGAGTTCATTGGTTATCTAATTGCATAATAATAATAGAAGGCATGTCATTTGAACTGATAAATTACTAAATGTACAACAAACTTTGATGATAGTTGGGAATGGCAATAAAAAAGGATGAAGATTTCTGCCACACAAAAATAGTGTGCTTTCCCCCAAAATACTCTTCACTTTTAGAATAACTTTCAAGGCACAGAATTCAAACAGAAAAATGTGTGTTCTTCACAGGTAACGTGATTTTTTTTTTAAGAGGAAGATGTTTTGCATTTTGAAAATTTGTTCTCCTCAAAAATATAAAGTGGCCAAGGAGGGAAAGATTGAGGGATAAAGTAGTTTATTTTACTCTGCAATGACAGTGGAAAAGGGATTCTACAATGTTTTTTTTTGACAAGAGCGAGGATGATATCTGATGCTTCCCATAAAACATTAAGTTTCTAATTAGTCTCTATAACTGTATCAGGTGGCAAGATACAGTTATTTACTATAATAGAAATTTTTTTTAAAGATTTATTTTATTTATTTTTCTCCCCTTCCCTCCCATTGTCTGCTCTCTGTGTCTATTTGCTCTGTGTTCTTCTGCGTCTACTTGCATTCTTGCCATGTGGCACCGGGAAAATGTGTTGCTTTTTTCGTTGCATCATCTTGCTGCGTCAGCTCTCTGTGTGTGTGGTGCCACTCATGGGCTGGCTGAGCTTTTCTCACACAGGGCGGCTCTCCTTGCAGGGCGCACTCCTTCCGTGTGAGGCATCCCTACATGGGGGACACCCCTACGTGGCACGGCACTCCTTGCACGCAATGGCACTGTGTGTGGGCCAGCTCACCACACATATCAGGAGGCCTGGGTATCATACCCTGGACCCTCCAAATGGTAGGTGGAAGCTCTATCAGTTGAGCCACAACCACTTCCCTGTAATAGAAATTTATTTTAGGAATATATAGGATAGGGGAGCTGATGTAGCTCAAGTACTTGAGTGCCTGGCTTCCCATGTATGAAGTCCTGGGTTCAATCTCTGGTATCTCCTAAGAACAAACAAACAAAAAGTGAAAAAACGAACTCTCTTTGGGGTGTGGATATAACTCAATGGTTGAGCACCTGCTTCCCACATACAAGGTTCTGGGTTCAATACCCAGTACCTCCTGAAAAAAACCAACCAAACAAACAAACAAACAAAAAAACATGGGGAGGGGAAATAGTAAGTGCATGGGGGTAAATTGGATCACACCTTGACTGGGTGATCAAAATTTACATTGCCATTGTAATGCAGATAGATATCAGTGCCTTGGTTGGGATACTCTGAGAAGGGCACACACATCACTAACATGGTATTACAGCCAAGAACGTATAACCTGAGAAAACCTCAGGCAAAATCAAATGAGGGACATTCTATAAAAGAACTGACTTGATTTTTTAAAAAATGTTAATATCATGAAAGATAAACAAAGGCTAAGGCAGCATTCCAGACTAAAAGAGATTAAAGAGTAGGGTGACTAACTGCCTGTTTGTTTGTCTAGGACTGAGTGGTTTTCCAGGATGGAGGACTTTCAGTGCTAAAGCCAGAAAAGTCCAGGCAACCAGGATGAGTTGGTCACCCAACTAAGAAGATATAAAAATAACTAAGTGCAATGTGTGAAATGCATGATCCTGAACTGGATCCTATACTGGAGGGGAGAAATGCTATTAAAAAAAATTATTGGAAGAAAAACTAAGAAATAATAAAACAAAAAGAAGAAAAAATTTTAAAAAACATTAATTGAGAAAATTCACAAAATTGGACTTTTAGATTGCCTATATATTTCATCAATGTTACATTTTCCTGAGTTTGATATCTGCACTGTGTTTGTATAAGAAAATACCTTAGTCTAAGGAAACATGCACTGAAGTATTAAGACTTAAAGGGGCATGATACATGCATCCTATTTTCAAATACTTCAGAAAAAAATGAGGGCGACACAAAGGAAATATAGCAAAATGTGTTAAAAATTGGTCAATCTGACTAAAGGGTATATGAGAATTCTCTGTATTATTGTTGCAACAAAAGTTAAGTTAAAAATAAGTTAAGGGAAAAGGATGTGGCTCAACTATTAAAGCGTCCACCTATCATATGGAAGGTCCAGGTTTCGATACCCAGGGCCTCCTGACCCATGTGGTGAGCTGGCCCATGCACAGTGCTGCCACACGCAAGGAGTACCATGCCTCACAGGGGTGCCCCACGTGCAAGGAGTGCACCCTGCGAGGAGAGCCGCCCTGTGTGAAAAAAGCACAGCCTGCCCAAGAGTGGCACCGCACTCACGGAGAGCTGATGCAGCAAGATGACACAACAAAAAAGAGACACAGTTTCCTGATGCTGCCTGACAATGCAAGTGGACACAGAAGAATACACAGAGAATGAGCACAGAGAGCAGACAATGAGGGGGAATTTAAAACAATAATAATAAATAGTATAAAAAAGTTAAAATTGAACTTAAAAATGGTACGACAGTTGTGGAAAACAGTTTGACAAGCCCTCAGAAAATTAAGTATAGAATTATTGTATGACCCAGCAATCCCACTTCTAGGTAAATACCCAAAAGAATTGAAAGCAGGGACTTGACAAATATCTGTACACCAGTTTTCATAGCAAATTATTCATGAGAGTCAAAAAATGGAAGCACCCTAGGTGCTCACCAATGGATGAATGGATAAATAATCTGTGCTGTATACATGCAAAGAATATTACTCAGCCATAAACAGGAATAAAGTTCTGGTACATGCTCCAGCACGGATGAACCTCAAATACATCATATTGAGTGAAATAAGTCAGACACAAAAGGACAAAGATTGTGTGTTCTCATTTATGTAAAATAATTAGAACATGCATATTTGTAGAGGCAGGATGTAGGTTACAGGGTCCTGGGGTCAGGGTGGGGTGTGGAGTTTTAATGTTTACCAGGTACAGAGTTTCTGTTTGGGGTGACAGAAAAGTTTTGGTAATGGAAGGGGTTGATGGTAGCACAACATTTTGAATGTAATTAACACCACTGAGCTGTGTACTGGAAAGATGTTAAAATAGGAAATGTTATATTATATATATGTTACCACAAAATTTTTTTCAAAAGATTAACTTGAAGTTCAAAATAATTAAGTTAAAAAATTAAAAAAGAGAGCAGATGTGGCTCAAGAAGTTGGGGGCCCACCTCCTACATGGAAGGTCCTGGGTTCAGTTTCCCGTGCCTTCTAAAGAAGACAAGCCACAAGACACTGCAATGAGCCGCAACGAGCCACAATGAGCCATGATGAACTGAAGTGGCCCAAGTGCTTGGGCACTCACCTCCCACATGGGAGGCCTCAGGTTTGATTCCAGGTGCCTCCTGAGGAAGACAAGCAGATGGATGAGGGAATTGTGGCAGGGGGTGGCCTGGGGGATAGAAAATTTAAAAAAAAATTTTTTTAATTAAAAAAAACTTGGGAAAATAAGGAAAATAAGGTCATCATGTGTGATGACCAGGCCTCCTGGAGAAAAAGAATATGAGAAGCCAGTCCTCACATCACCTGGAATGTCATAATGGAAATGGAAAGTAACTCAGTGTTCAACATAGCTTAATTGCTATCTTGTTCCTATGAGCTGAAGTTGGTTACTGTGTTTTTTCTAATGCTCCATTGTTATGGTTACTCAGCTACTCTCTGTTTCTTCTTCAATTGCCCCTGCTCCTGTCAACTAATTTCTCCATCCTGTCCCCTCTTCCTTTTGTCCTCAGCTTGCACAGAGCATCTGCTTCCTCATGGTTTCTACTTCCTCTTCTCTGCGTGTTCTGCTTGCTGATGCCATCTTCCCCTGTCCAAGCAGCTGTGGTGGGGTCATGTGGTACAAAGCCTGACCACCTTTGCATAGAAAGGGCTGCAGCGGTGACATATATGTGCCTTGCTTTGTCAGTCCAGTCCAGTATTAAAGACTCTGCCTGCAGTACTAGGTCTGGTTTAGTGAATTGGTGTTGGGGGTAGAGTAGGGAGAAAAAGCAAACTACCAAATCTCAACCCAGGCATTATAATCCATGCTTGATTTGCCTTCAAAATGTGTGGGAAAAAAATAGAAACTATTTTTAAAGTTCAAGAGAATTGGAGGAGATAAGATGTCACTGTAGTCCATTGCAGAAAATTAGGGTTGAGTATTAGAAAACTCCCATGCTCCCTTCCTCCCTCCTTCTCTCCCTTCAACAAAAATTCATTTTTTTTTAAAAGATTTATTTATTTATTTATTTAATTCCCCTCCCCTCCCCTGGTTGTCTGTTCTCTGTGTCTCTTTGCTGCGTCTTGTTTCTTTGTCCGCTTCTGTCGTCGTCAGCGGCACGGGAAGTGTGGGTGGCACCATTCCTCGGCAGGCTGCTCCCTCCCCCATGCTGGGCCGCTCTCCCCATGGGTGCACTCCTTGCGCGTGGGGCTCCCCTACGCGGGGGACACCCCTGCGTGGCGCGGCACTCCTTGCGCGCATCAGCGCTGCGCATGGGCCAGCTCCACACGGGTCGAGGAGGCCCGGGGCCTGAATCGCGGGCCCCCCGTGTGGTAGACGGATGCCCCAACCACTGGGCCAAAGTCCGTTTCCCCCAAAATTCATTATGTACAAGGTATTATGGATGCTACGTGGAATCTAAATTGTGTAAGATATTGTCCCTGCCACAAGAAGCTTACAGTCTAGGACAATATGTTTTAAACTACAGGTTCTAATCCATTAGTGATTAGTGGGTTGTGAAATCAAAGTAATATATCCAACTAGAAATTTTTAGAAAATGGAATAAAATAGAAAACTCTTAAAGTCCATCACACTTTGTAAGGATAAATATTGTTTAGTGAGCAGTTTTTAAAAAAAATACGTGTGTGTTTGTGTGTGTGTGTACACAGGATACACAGGATGATAATATAAAATGTATTTCTATTGTGGGATGTAGAAAAATACTTGAAAGCCATCGATTTAGTAGAATTTATACCGATAGCTTCAGTGATCATCCATATGCTGATTCCTGTCTCCAACTTATATTTTGCTCCTGAGCTTCAGGCATGGGTATGTATATCTGCCAGCTGGACATCTCAAATTCAACATATCCAGAATTGCCCACAACATCTTCCTTTCTAAATTATCCCTCCCCTACACTGTATGTTAGTTAATTACATTAACATCCTCCTGGTATGTCAAACCAGAAGAAAGGGAGTTAACTAAGTGCCTCCTTTCCCCCTCATTCATCACATCCAATTGCTCACTAAGTCCCATTATCTCTTCTCTATGCTTCCTCCTCTCTTTTCTCATTGTACTCCTTGGTTTACCGCCTGTGTAATTTCTCACTTGGTTTCTTGTCATACTGTCCTTACTAGTCTTTTTGCCTCCAGTCTTATTTCTTGATTCCTCCTTCACAAGTCTGTGCATCCTTTTGCTTCCCAAATGATTTTCCACAAATGCTATCCTGATATTTTCATTTCTGTTAGAAAAATCCTTCTATGGTTTCCTACTGCCTTCAGAATAGTATCCAGTCATAAGTGCTAAAGCCTTTCTTGATCTGCCCCTCCTGCTTTCTTCAGTCTCAGGAGCTGATCCTCTCTCAGTCAACTAGCTGTGGTTCCCAAAGAGCTCAGTTGCACTCATACTTCCATGACATGTACTCCTGCCTCAAATGTGCTTCCTTTTTTTTCTTCCTGTGACTGAACCCTACTCTCTTTCTAGACACAGCTTCTAATGCCACCTGGTCATGGGAGGCTTTCTGATTGCCCTCTCCAAGGCTTCCCTAGCATCCCCAGCATGCCGCTATCCCAGCACTGACCAAATCATGTGGCCACAGTTGTTTGAATTATCTTGACTATGAACTAGTAGAGAGTAAGAGTTCACTCATCTCTGTAAAGCCAGCATCTAGCTCAAATGCCTGACGTGTGAGGCACTGAACGAACGTTTGCTGAAAGAATGAATGAAAGAAGATAAATATCTTGTGGTCTACTCTTTGAATGGAATGATCGTATAATGTAATGTTAAATAATTCTTGCAAATACCATAGTTTTCAAAAAGTTATTAGAATTAGATTTTTGATTGGCTAGAGGTTCTTTGTCTAATTCTGTTTCTATCATCTCCTTTGGGCCATCACTCCTGTATTAGTCAGCCAAAGGGGTGCTGATGCAAAATACCAGAAATCAGTTGGTTTTTATAAAGGGTATTTATTTGGGGTAGGAGCTTACAGATAACAGGCCATAAAGCGTAAGTTACTTCCTTCACCAAAGTATTTTCATGTGTTGGAGCAAGATGGCTGCTGATGTCTGTGAGGGTTCAGACTTCCTGGGTTCCTCTGGGCCCAGCACCTCTGTTTTCTCCACAAGGTCAGCTGTAGACTTTGAGGCTCTCTAGACTCTGCCTCTCTCACAAGGTCAGCTATAGACGATCAGAAGAACGGCTCTGTCTCACTCCCTGGGGCTCCAGCTTCAGCATCAAAATCCAACATCAAAACTCTAACATTAGAAACCCTCAACTCTGTCCTTTGCCATGCCTTTTTTCCATGAGTCCCCACCTACCAAGGGGTGGGGACTCAATGCCCTACTGGCATAAGAGGTTCACCTGATTAATTAATCAATCAAGTAAACCTCTGAATCCAATATAATCTAATAGGCCCAGAGGAAAAGATTAGTTTACGAACACAATCCAGTATTTCTTTTTGGAATTCATCAATAATATCAAACAGCTACACCTCCCTCCTCTGTCTGGCTCCCATAACATGAGAATGAGAGAACATTGCCATCTGCCTATGGGAAACATCCAGGAATTCCCTGTTTTTGTTTTTTTTTAAAACACAGAAAACAGAAAAGACTAGAAAAGAGGGCAAGAAGGCCCTGTGGATCATGTTTATTTTAGGCCCTTGTTGTCTTACTGTCCATCTGTTTTCAGGCCTTGGGAGGGAGGCCAGATCCTGTGGTTGCCTATTTTGGATGTGAACCTACACAGACGCAGGGGCCTGGCCCAGAGGGACTTTTGAGGAGACTTCCAGCCCACACTCCACATCGTAAGGTTCCAAATCCACCACAGGAATGCATTTGCCCCTTGCAGAACGACCTTGACTTTCTCTCTGTTCTAGGCACAGGAGGGAGATAAAGTGATGGAGAAGACGTAGCTGCTGTCTAGAGGAGAAAGGGAAAACTTTCCTTTAGTCCTCTGTACTTCCTTTTGTTGTCCTGAACTTTAATTTCCCCCTGGTTTTGCTTGGAATAAGTGAGGTCTAGCCATTTTTAAGTTTTATTACAATTTTGTTTCAAAGGCTTCCACCTGTACATGACTGGGCAGAGGTATTCATAATGCAGAGCTTAGGAGCCCAGAAATAGGTGCTCTAAGAGTTCTATGTTCTAAAGGTGCAATGGACACAACCAATCCAGTGTCCACATAGAAGAGGTGGCATTGGATTGGGAAAAGTGGACATAATGGACAAAGGGTATGGGGAAAGGCAGGAAGAGATGAGAGGTGGAGGCATCTTCGGGACATGGAGCTGCCCTGGATGGTGCTTCAGAGGTAATCACCGGACATTGTAAATCCTCACAGGGCCTACATGATGGAATAGAGGAGAGTATGGGCCATGATGTGAACCAATGTATATGAGGTGCAGAGGTGCCCAAAGATGTACTTACCAAATCCAATGGATGTGTCATGATGATGGGAACGAGTGTTGTTGGGGGGGGGGAGAGGGGGGGTGGGGGGGTGGGGTTGAATGGGACCTCACATATATATTTTTAATGTAATATTATTACAAAGTCAATAAAAAATAAAAAAATTAAAAAAAAAAAAAAGAATACTGAATAAAATATGTGGACATATCAATTAAAAAAAAAAAAAAAAAAGAGTTCTATGTTCTTCACCTGAAATAAACAGCCTGTGGTGGAAAACCATCTCTGAGGCTGACTTCCTTTATGTAAATAACACGGGCATGAGGGTACCTCCTTCACATGTGAGGATTCCCTGAGCTAAAATTCTTAATGTACACAGCAGACAGATGTAATTCTCCATTACACGTAATCCCCCTTCCTGAGTGTCAGAGAACAGGCTCAGCAAGGACATGCTGAGGCCAGACCGGGAAGACTAGCTCGAGCTCAGGGAGCCCACCTCCCGTGGTGATGCTGCAGTGTCTGCCACCGTGGGGGGCTCACTGGAGAGATTTTTTTTTCCACCAAGTGCAAGAAATGGGCCAGTTACAGGCTTGGGAATAAAATAAATGCTTCACCATTCTTAAACTGATGCTTTGGTGCTGGATGATATGCCTTTTTCATCTTTGAGGGGAGGTGGAAGTCTGGATCTACACCAGATTTTACCATTTAATTAGTTACCTGATCTGAATATAAAAATGAGTAGTTTCTTTGGGTTTTGCTATACCTATTAAGGTCATATCTTTTCTTTTTTTCTTATAGTAAATCAATTCTCTATCACTGATACAAGTAGGCACATCTGGAATAAATACGATTTCTCGAAAGGTCAGTATGTGCATCTTTAGAGCAAGGCTGCAAAATATTATTTTGAATCAAAACAAACATTCCTCTTCCAAAAGCAGTATGTTTTTGTTTCCTAGTAAGGCAGCTGCAACAAAATCAGGGAGAAGGATTCACTGGAAATTTTATTGTGATTTCTTTTGGTGATTAAAAATCTTACATTTTCCCAACAATATCGGCAGTGTGTTTTCAAAAAGCCACTCATTCCCTTGCTTTCACATACTGGCCAATACTTCCTAGATTTTGTAGCAACACATAATTAATCCCTGGTCACTGAATAATGTGAGGTCTTCCTGGTTGGGCATAGTCTCAGAATTTGTCATGACCTCTAAGTTTCTGAGACATATCCCAAGAACAAAGGGGCTTCTTCCGGGATTTCTATTCGGGCTATGGGGAAATCTAATCGTAGTACCCTTTATCATTTCCCAAGGCTTTGTCTGTGCATTCTCGAACTCATCCCAGCATCGGTCATTACATGATACCATTCTCATCATTGACACCTTGTTCCCCCCGATTGGAAGAGGCCACCATCCCCATCAAGTACCTCCTCTAGGCAACACAGTCAACACTTGCTCTGATCTGACCTGTTTGACAGTTTCTTTCTGCATCTGTCATTTGCTCTCTTCCTCTGTTAGGTCAGTTTCCTTTCATTATTCCATGAATATTGTAGCCATGTGTAGCTTTGTTTGCACTATTTCCCCAAATGATAAGCACTTTCTTTTTTCTTTCACCTTCCCAAATCCTCCCAGCCCTTCAAGACCTAAATGGAACCATTTTTGTTCCTTTTCTAAATCTCAGTATTCTTCTGTTTCTCCAAACCCCTTTATTATTAATAACTGATATTACAAATCTCTCACCGTTCATTCATTTATCCATTCATTCATTTATGCTAGCAACAAATATTTACTAAGAATTTATTATGAGTTAGGCACCTTTCTAGAACTCATGCTAATACGGTGAATAAGACAAAATCTTTGCACTCTTGGAGAACTTATCTTAGTGTGAAAGACAGAAAATAAGCCAATAAATAAATAAGTAACTAGTTTAACTTCAGATTGAGACAGTGCTATGAGGGAAAAAAAATGAAATACAAGATAAAGATAGAGTGTGGCTGTGGAGTGCGGGTCATTTTCCACAGGTGGTCAGGGAAGGCTTCTCTGAGGAGATATTTGGCATTTGTGCAGAAACTTGAATTGGGAGAAGAAATCAGCTATGAGCCTCTTCCTGAAGACTGCTCCAGGATAAGGGAACAGGAAGTGAAGTCCTGAGGCAGGAATGGGTTTGGGGTATTCTAGAACAGCAAGAAGTCTAAGTGGGCAGTTTGTAGTAGGAGATGAGGACTGAGGGAAGGCAGAGGTGAGAACATGTGGGTTTGAGGAGAGAAGAATCAAGGGTGACTTCTTAATCTTAAATCTGAACACCTGGATATATGATGGCACCATGTATAGTAGGGAATGCTTGGTGAAGTCAGTGAAGGAGATTTGTGTGGCAGAGAGGCTGTTGGACTGGGAAATAAGGGTTTGTTTTGGGACATGTTAAGTTTGAGAGCTTTTTAGGCACCTACGTGTAAATATCAAGTAGACAGTTGGATATATACCAGTCTGAAGCCCAAAGATAGGTCAGGCTGGAGATATGAACTGGGGGTTCATTTAAGCCAAGGGCCTGGATGAATTCACCTAGGAAGGGAGTATAGACCGAGACGTGAGCCCTGGCCTCCTGGCATTTAAAGGTCAGGACGGAGGGGCCAGCAAGGGAGACCCAGAAGATGTGGCCATTGAAGTATCACACTCAAACACACCCACGGTGGTGCGTGTGTCAGCCAGCGCTGGTTGTTTCCTTTGTGCCAGACTTGTCATGACATCCAAGACCGTGAGCTTCTTGTGAGTTACTTGTGTCTCGCACAGAGCTGGGGTAGATGTCCAAAGTGCTTTATTGATGTTTACTATAAACCCTCGTTTACCATGTATTTTTTACCATTCCTAACTTTCTCAGTTAAGAACTTGGCACAGTCCTCATTTACCGTGTATTTCTTACTGTTCCTAACTTTCTCACAGAGCGATGAATGGGCACCATCAGGCTATTGGGGAAAATGTGTCTTTTCTCAAGGACTGGATCTCTGAGTTAGTTAAGAAATCTGAAGACATTTTACTGACAGTAAACTGATGCACAGAAAGATGAACTGATTTACATACAGCCCAAATTGAGTCAACAGCTAGCCTGAAGTTACACTGCCGTGTTCATTCAAGTGCAGGCCAAGGACTGCCAGCATTTCAGTCAGCACATAGAGTGCTGGTTTTAAAAATATAGCTAACACATATAGGTCCTCTTCTAAGTGGATTACAAATAGTAGCTCCTAATCCTCACAACAACCTCACACCCTAATAGGGACTGTTATCCTCATTTTACAGATCTGGGGAACTGAAATGAGAAGGTTCATAGGTCGTAAAGTGGCAGACTAGTCTGGTTCTTAACCACTATTTTATGCAACCAGCTGAAGCAGAATCTGTATTTAAAAAAATCTCTGGGACCTTCTTATGCATATGAAAGTATGAGACCCAAAGGCTCACTGGATCTTCTTTGTTCTCTAAAAAAACAGGGACATCTTAATATTTGCCCTACCAAATTATCTCTTTTTAACATCTCCAAGTATCCATATTTCAGTTCATTTCTTACACTCATAGACCATTCTTCACAGTTTTGTTAAACATCGGTAACAGTTTCCTGCATTGTTTATCATTTCCAGAGAGATAAGGCACATACATTGAACCACCTTGCATTATATATTATGCTGACAATAATTGCCTAGTAATTTTAAAGCATCCAACCATGGACATTGGCAGAGCCTACTCTCAACAAGAATAATGTCTTTCACCCCTGTATTTATGATTTGACATGTTTGCCCATTCAGACACATAAACAAAAGTGAAACAAATCATTCACATGGCCGGCACAACAGCACTAATGCTTTGCTGGCTAGGAGGGGATGGTACAAGAAGTCAATCCACACGTTATTCTCTGCCAGACATCGTGGATGGCCTCAAGAGCTTATGGTGAAAGGGAGATGAAGTCATAGACATATATATAAAAGTATCCATTTCTCAGGTGAAAAAAAGAAACCTGTTGAATCTAAAAGAACTTTAGATTACAGGAGATAACATTCAGTAAACTCATTTCTGTTGACAAGGAATTGTGTTTTACTGTCACAGATCTCCACCCAAACTGACCCTGGAGTTTGCCTTATTTGTATAGTGAGACTGGTTTCACCTGTTTGCAACTGTTAAACTATTAGTCATCAGTTCAGAGGTTCTTTCATATCCCCAGAAGTTTATCCTACACATTTTTTTTTTGTCCCACAATAGAAACAATCAAGGTTATACACCTGTTGTATATTATCAGACGGGAAAAAATATCTAAAAACAATTTGGAATAGAAGTGAAGCTGTTACACTAGGAAGAACTGAAATCTGAGTCTTTTATCTAAAAAAAAAGTAAAAGGGGAAAAAAGAAAAAAGCGTAAATGAGGTGGAGGATGGGGAAAAGGGGGGTAGTGTGGAAGGATGGAATTGGAATGAATTTCTAATGCATAAGCCTTGGGTGTAAGGTTGTGAGATAAAAAATTTGAGACATACACTATACTAAAAAGCTATTTATCATTTATGTAAAATTCAAATTTAACTGGGCATCCTGTATTTTATCTGGCAACCCTACTTGAATAGTGCCTTTTATGTCAGTTTGTTAAAAAAAAAATCATTTTAGAAAGCAGATGTCTTCAGGAAACTGGGTCATAGATTCAACAGCACAAATACTTGTTAATTATGCTGCACAGTGTGTTGAGATTATATATTTATTTAATATAAATAAACTAGCTATATTAATGACTGAAATTTCGCTATTTTGATTTGAAAACTCCATCCATTTTAATTATCTATTTGGTATGAATAGGAATAAACTAAAAATGGACAACATTATTCTAACTATGGGCAAGAAAACACACATCCATTTATTCATGTACTCATTCTCTACTTACCATTTGTCTGTGTGAGGGCTTGCCAATAGATATATATTATAAGGTTTTATTTTAGTGAACAAAGTAATTGCCATATGTGGACTTCCTGACCTTGTGTCTTAAATAATTCTATGTGACAATAATTTAAAGAGATAATAGACACAGCCAAAGACAAAACAACCCCCCAAAGAGAAAGCAGACTTGCTACCACCTTGCTACTACCACCTACTGCAATCTGTCCAATTCCAATGTTGTCGAGTAGGGCAATAAAGTAGCACAATAAACAAACACAGAGATTGAAGCAATATAGGCTTAGAGTTGGGTCCCAGGATTGCAGTGGGAGGAGAGAAGCAAGAAATAGCATGAAGTAGAAATAAAGTAGGCAAAAGAAGTTCAAATGTGCCTTGACTATGAGGCTGAGAAATTAAGGCAAAGGTTTGGGAAAGAAGGTCTACTTGTGTTTTGAGGAAAAGGGAAGGAGGGCAGAGAGATGAGAAGTGTTTGGCAAGAATGAAGATGAGGGGGGTGGGGGATATATGAGGACCACGTGTTTTTTTTAATGTAACATTAAAAAAATAAAGACAAAAAAAAAAAAGAATGAAGATGATGAGTTTATAGATTGCCCAATATTTGAAGGACTGTCACACAAGAGGAAACTTAACTTATTCTACCTAGTTTCAAAGGACAAAACAGAGGCCAGTGAAGGAATTTTGTAGGAGAGCTGATTTTGACACCATTTAGGACCAAGTTTCCGAAACATTGGAGCTGAGTAATGACGGAATAGACTATCCCTGGAAATGGATGCAGAGGCTGACTGACTGGTGGTCAGGTCTGGGGTGAGGGGTGGACTAGAAGGTCTTGACGTGATATATGTTTCAATTCAAAAGTGACAGCAGGGACATTCTCTTTTATTAACTGCTATATGCTCAGTGCCTAGGAAAGGGTTTGACACACACTATGGTCTCAAAAAATCTTCAGGGCCATAGGAGGTGCTTTGTAGAGAAAGTGGTACTTATGTGGGATCTTGGATTTGATGTGAGAAATGAGCTGAAATCAAATCAACACTTAATGAGCATCTACATTTGGAGGGGAGGAGGCTATAGTACTATAGTTTGTGAGAGCAACAGATACGTAATCCACATTTCTCCAGTCCATGCTAGCCCGGAAAAAAAAATGAGAACAAGAACTATATTTCTCTGGTACCCCCATCCCTCCAATTCCTGCTCCCACCCAGTATTTTTGGTCCCTTCAAATTTCTCCCAAGCTTGTGCTAGGAACCCTTAAGGGGTATGTGGCAGTTTGAGATTATTTATGAATCCCCCAAAGAGAGATTATGTTTGTAAACTGGTCTGTTCCTCAGGGTGTGATCCCCGTTGGTTGTGTTAGATTCGGCTGATACATCTTTGATTAGATTATGTTAATATTAGGGTTTTGATTGGACCATGTCAGTAGGGGTGTGACTCAGGGTTGAGTTCCTGCTCCCTTGGTGGGCTAATATAAATGGACACAAGGAAGAAGAAGAGAGAGCTCCACAGATGTCAGAGGAGAGAAAGCTCAAACAGCTAAAGCCCAGGGAGTGATGAGTGTTTTGCCTGGTAGTTTGCAACTGAGCAGTTGAGGAAGCCTGGAAAGAAACGAGCCCTATGCCAGCCGATATAGGAAACCCTGAGAGACGAGCCCTATGCCAGCCTACAGCTGAGATCAGAAGAAGCTGGGCCCACGGAGCCTTAAGAGGAAGGACGGGGAGACCAGGCAGAGATCACCCACCATCTTGCTTCAACACATGGCAAGTGACTTGGTGAGAGGGCAGCCTTGAGTTGGACTTTCTAGGACCTTATAATTGTAAGCTTTTACCTCAAATAAATGCCCTTTATAAAAGCCAGCAGATTTCTGGTGCTTTGCATCAACACCCCTGGCTGACTAATACATGGTGTCCTACACCGTTCTCAATTCTTAGCGATGAGGGGGGTGTTTGCCTTCACTACTTTTTGGTCCTCTGGCTTACTGTTTTCTCGCCTGCCTTATCAAACTGTGGTGATGTCCCTATGCTTCTGTCAGCCCCAATGATGCCACAGCTTCCATACTCCCACCAAAGGCAGCAGTGCTGCCGCTGGTGACTGCCAAATATGCCCTGCTCATCACAGGTGACATTGCACTCAGAACATGTGTGCTGAAAGAAAGGAATGAAAACCTTCAGGGAGATGATACAGGGTCATTTGGCAGCAGCAAGAGAAGAAGAAGCACCTACGAGGGGTGGGGACACCACCATAGCAGAACCTTGGGTGGTCTGCCTCTGGGGGCAACCAGTAGGACAGCTGCATTGCGTAGTGGGAAAGAGCATGGGCTCTGGGGCTGGACTAGCTGGGATACATTCCTTTACTGCTCTATGCCTCCGTTTCCCCACTTGCAAAGTAGGGATGATGATAGCACCTCTCTTCTAAGGTGGTGTTGTGAGGCACAAGTGCATGAGCACAGGCAATGCTCAGAGCTATGTCTGGCCTGCATAAATCGTCAGTAAGTGATAGCCGTTAGTACTAGGGCTACTGCTGTGCTCTGAAGATGGCTGCTGCCCATTTTCCTCACTTCCCACTTGTAGCCTTACAACAAACCCCAACATCTGAGATAAACTGCAACAAAATAGCTGGACTACAGCTTTGAATCATCAGGTGAAGAAAATAACTCCGATTCTTAAATTGGAATTTTCACTAACCTGATTTGAGCAGCCATAGAGAATCAAATGATCAGATTTTAAGTTCTTGTCAAGTATGGCCCACAAAGCTCACTAACCGATGAGGTAATATTTAATTATCTATCAAGTTTTCGACAAAAGAGATGAAACTAGACCCAAGTTTACAGATTGGAAGCAAATTACTTCTTGGTCTTCGTGTTAGGGATTATTCAGTTATTAGTAAATTTTAAAAAAAACTTTACAAGAGATTTAAACAATTCAATTTTTCTTTAACCCTGAGTAGGCTCCAAATTTGGGCTGACATTGGCTTTTCAATTGGAAAGGAGGATTGTATAAAATGAGAAGAGAAGAAGACAAAGGCTAATATCCAGGGCCTTTTCCCCAAGATCCACAAGCCTTGAATTCACCGGGGGAGTTTGTTGTTCCCTGGCCTCACCTTGGATCTTTTGAACCTACATAGTTCCAGGCAAGGAAGACCTCAGGGACCTGCATTTTAAAAAAACCATCCCCAGTGGTCCTTACACAGTTCTTTGAAGGCTGAAGATGGCTGCGGATTCAAAAGGGGTGTGAGGTAAAAGAATGTGGCTCACTTAAGCAGAGGGTCAGTAAATCTGTTGCCAAGGTGCCCTGTGCCCAGCCTGGCCTTCAAACTGCCAGGCCCAGGACCCCCCTGGGCCCTCTGCTATGAGAATTTGGGGGTATCACAAAACCACAGGCTTCTGATCCCAAAGCTGCCTTTCCAGAGACTGGTGAAGGGGATTGTACTGGATTTGAGAGTGGACTTGAATTTCCAGAGTATGACCACAGGTGTGCTCCTGGAGATCGGTGAGGCATACTTGGAGAGTTTAATTCAGAGATTCTTAACCAGGGGTTAAGATTCAGGGGGTCCATGAGTTGAACTGAAAATTCAAAAAAACATTGTTCTTGTGGGGACATGTTGGTGTGGGTGTGATGTATTTATTAAACAATGCACAGTATAGTGTGGACTTGGTATGATTTTTATTTTGATGTAGCACATTCTGAGTGTAATGGATAACTGCCTGCAACAAGGCTGGTAAGGATGGCAGAGATGGTTTTATGACACTGTGAGAAAACTCGAATTTCTAAGTGCCAAAAATGGCGATTTGAACAGGTGTTGAACTGTGTTAGGTTATCAGGCATTGAAATTATGGGTAAGTTGCAAAACATAATTTTCAATAATCCTAAAATTTAATTTAAAGAAATGCCAATGTTGAGTGTCATAAAACTATTTGCCACTACATTCTGAGAAGGGGTCGGTGGTTTTTACCTGACTTGCAAAGGGGTCTGTGGAACAAAAAAGGTTAAGAGCCTCTGATTGAATTGAAGAAGGCATCCCGTGTGCCATCCAAAAGAGTCACTCCCTAAGGTCTCCAGATGGCCCTGCACACGGGGAGCAAGGTGCCAATCAAACCAGTTCTAATGGGTCAAACCACTTCTGGTGGTGCTGTGCAGTCAGTCCTGTAGAATATTTTGATTTCTAACTTGTGCCTACTTTGCAAGGGACTGTTTTTATAATATATAGCATTTTGACTTAAGTAATTTCACCTTTCACTTGGGATGAATTTGAAGGAGTGACTAGTAGAACTTGTTGCTTGGGCGTGACAAGTTGCAGACATGCAGGAATGGGGAACTGTGGCGCATGCTTCTGTAGGGACGTGACTTGTGGAGTGGCTCCGAAGGTCCTAGAATTGCTATAAATGTATGCGGGGTCATTTTGCAATAAAACTGTTTATAGCTTGATTCCAGCATTTAACAGTTGGAGCAAAGTCCAACCATACATCACTGGGATAGAATGTGTGTGTTCTTCCCGCTTCTCTAAGGGGGCAAAAGTAAATCCTAACTCAAGTGCTTTCCTTTGGGGGAGTGGGGAAGAAAGCCTGTGCTGCTTTACTGTCAGCATTCATAATAGCTATTTTCTGTAACGCAGGGTCAAATCTTAAAATTTTTCCCCTTTGCACCGAAGGGACATGGTCAAGCATGAGGGGGCAGGGTAAGGGGGTGTTTATGAATGTGTTGAGCATAAATGTTTACCTTTTAGCTTTATTTTTCCTTGTTATACTTGCTCAGCTTAAAGATCAAAGAAATATAATTCCATCCTCTATAGACAAGCAGGCTTAACAGCTTAAATATCCTTGAAAATTTTAGATACACAATCGCACGGATGATCAAGAAACTACATTCCATAAAAGGACAGGGAACATACAAATCCTTGGGAAACACATTCCCCGTGGGAGGGATGAGATAAACACTTGTAATGGGATGTATTAACTATCCGCAGAGACAAGACCCAAACAGTCAAAAGCAACAGCGTTAGCCCTCACCCGCAAACCAGAAGCCAAGAGATTTGCCGGGCTGGCCGATGCAGGCGCATCTGTCCCTTCCTTAAATCCGATTTTCTACCATCTGTTCCCTTACTCCAGCCTTGGCTGTAAACACGGTTTGTGCAGAGCGATTCATTGTGTTACCAAGGCAGCCCTCCTTGATCCTCTAAAAGCAACGTCAGTTCTGGAGTGAAAGATGGGGGAGGGCCTCGCTATTTTCCATTTCCCCTAAAAATATCAATTGCGAGAGTTGAAAGTGCTTTTAGAAATTGGATTTTACCTTCATTTGGTGCTCCTGGTTCAATCTAAATATCTCGGATGCTGTCAGGAAACCATAAAGGTATTGGGATTACTTCGCTCCTAGAAGAGGCGTGGCCCTGCTCTCTGGAATAGAAGGCCATTGTGAGCCCGGCCTTCCCTACCACGGTCATAAACTGGTCCAGGAGAGACAGCCACAGCAGCAACTGCCAAAGCTGTGGTCCTGCCTCTGAGGTTACAGTTTGACACTGGAGTGGGAGTGAAGAGGGGGAGTCAAAGATGACCTAAAGATGTGTATCTAGGAAGTGTGATTGCGGCTCGGAGAATGTGTTAGAAGAGCCAGCCATCTGCCAGCAGTGGGCGGATGGGCCCACCTCTGGCCTCCCGCCTGGTGTTTACAGCTATGTAATACTTATAATGCCTCTTCCCCAGAGAAGCTTGCAGCACTACATATCTTTGAGTAGATTCAGTTAATCCTTTTACTGTCCCAAGAGTAATCAGAGAAGCAGAGCAGAGCAAACAGAAAAAAAAAATTCCACATTTAAAGGGGCCACTGCTGTAGCGAAGAAGAAAATAACTTCACTCTGCTAAGCAGCAACAGGAAATGTAAAACTTGTGATTCTTCACCGATTCTGAGAGTCCAGGCAGTGGCAGAAGCGGGGGGAGAAAGAACTCAAAGACTGTTAATTCTGATCACTGAAAGGTCATTAAAAGTCTTGGGGGAAGGGAGAAAGGGAAGTTGGGGGGCACTGTTAGATGATTGAGCAAATAAGTAAATACACTGAGGATGCTGGGAGTCACGTTCCTCACTGTCAGAAGGGAATTACAAATACGGAAAGGGAAACTGCAAGAATAAACCCCTGTGGTGTTAAATTGGAAGAGGAGGGACAGCATGAACTCAGTTTTATACAGACACAGACAAATATAGAAATAGGTAGAGATATGTGTAGATGATTATGTGTGTGTGGTAAAGGCATACACACATCCATATATGTGCTTAAACACATGCACATACATATATACAAATATTTCCTAGTTCTATCTGTTGAGAGGGCCTAGAAGCAAAGATGAGTCGCATTGAGCACACCTAGCTTGCAGGGCTTGGCTTCTAAATAGTATTCTCCTCTTAGAAGAATCAGGGTTCTTCAGAGAAATGGCTAACTCTAGAGCTGGGGTTGTGAAAATAAAAGACCATCATCTTGTACTAGAAAGTAAGGAAATGTTCAAAGATTGATGGAGCCCTATCAAGGGACCCAGGAGCTGCTTTAAAGGAGCCCCTACCAGCCAAGTCTTGGGCAATTTGAACATTACAATAAATGATAATTACTGATTTTAACCCTTTGAGTGAACTTGGAATCCCATATACTGGTATAAATTAAATGAATAAATGGAGGAGATAGGAATGCTCTATCATACATGAAAGTCTTAAAGGTATCTTCCCACAAAATACTTAGGAACCTGTAAGACACCACCATTACCAGATGTAGCAACAAACAAAACCAGTAATGGGACAAGTTGACACCATGAACCGCCTGATATAATGCGATGAGAAGAGCACAGCATTACTTTTGAGGTATTCTTGCTACAAATGCATAAATAGTGAAGAAACAGCAAACAAACCCAAATTGCAGAACATCCTCAAAGTAACTACACTTATCAAAAAAGGTCAAGAAAGGGAAATGGACTTGGCCCAGTGGATAGGGCGTCCGCCTACCACATGGGAGGTCAGCGGTTCAAACTCTGGGCCTCCTTGACCCATGTGGAGCTGGCCCATGTGCAGTGCTGATGAGTGCAAGGAGTGCCCTGCCACGCAGGGGTGTGCCCCGTGTAGGGGAGCCCCACATGTAGGAAGTGCACCCCATGGGGAGAGCTGCCCAGCACGAAAGAAAGTGCAGCCTGCCCAGGAATGGTGCTGCACACACAGAGAGCTGACACAACAAGATGACACAACAAAAAGAGACACAGATTCCCGTGCCGCTGACAACAGAAGTGGACAAAAAGAAGAACACGCAGTAAATAGACACAGAGAACAGACAACTGCAGGGGGTGGGAAAGGGGAGAGAAATAAATAAATCTTAAAGAAAAAAAAAGGTCAAGAAAGAGAAGGAACAACTGAAGAATTTTTCCAGAATGAAAGAAGTTAAAGAGAAATTATAACTATAAAGGACCTGGACCTGTGCAAGATATTATTGGGAAAATAGGTGAAATCTGAAGGGAGTCTGTGAGTTATATGGTAATCTTGGATCATTGTTTATTTATTTATTTTTAAGATTTATTTATTTCTCTCCCCCCTCCCCCGCCCCCATTGTTTGTTTTCTGCATCTATTTGCTGCGTCTTCCTCTTTGTCTGCTTCTGTAGTTGTCAATGGCACGGGATTCTGTTTCTTTTTGTTGTGTTATCTTGTGTCAGCTCTCCACACGTCAGCTCCCCATGTGGGTGGCACCATTCTTAGACAGGCTGCACTTTCTTTCACGCTGGGCGGCTCTCCTTACAGGGCGCACTCCTTGTGAGTGGGGCTCCCCTACACAGGGGACACCCCTGTGTGGCACGGCACTCCTTGCGCACATCAGCACTGCGCATGGGCCAGCTCCACACGGGTCAAGGAGGCCCGGGGTTTGAACCGCAGATCTCCCTTGTGGTAGACGGACGCCCTGACCACTGGGCCAAGTCTACCGCCTGGATCATTGTTAATTTCTGATCTTGATGGTTGCATTGTGTTGAGTGAGACAATGTGCCTGTTCATAGGAAATACACAATAAAGGAGTAAGAAGGAAGGGAACACCATTGTGCAACTTATCAAATAGTTCAGAGAAAACATCAGCTTTAATGTGTATGTATGTATATAAAGAAAGAGAATGAGGCAGATGTGTTAAAATGGTAGCAATTGAGAAATCTGAGTGAAGGGTGTACGGGAGCTCCAAAGTACTATTTTTTATAAGTTTTCTATAAATTTTAAGTTTTGAAATAAAAACATTGAAGAAATATATAAAAACAAAAAGATGTTCCCACTCCACTTCATGTGCAAAAACCGTGGTGAATCAAATTGGGCAGATCGATTCAAATCAAGTTCAGTGTTCGTGGACCAACAATTAAGTTTAAGGCACCAATGTCCTCTGCAGATACCCAGTCCCTGCCCTCAAGCTGCTCTCCAGGGTGGGTAGTGGGGGTTTGGTGAAATGGGGTAGGGTTGGAAAGAGGATGGGAGTGCAAGAAAAGTGACATAAATAGTCCAACTGCTACAAGAATTCATAGGAGGGAGGAAGCTTCAGGGAGGGAATGATGCTTGAGGAGGCCCTTGGGTATGTGATTCTGCTTAGCATATAATCACTGAATTTACACATTTCTGAAAATCTTGACTCTTTTTCCTTTTGATTTCTATTCAGTCTGGTCACTTCTTCATCTCTGCCCCTTTGCTCCCACCATTGCTTCTGCCTGGAATGTGGGCAGCTTATGATCTTGGAGGACCCAGTGCACCCAGTTTTCAAGACTTAGCTCATGTCCCTTTGACTTTTTCTGACTAGCTCACTCCCTCCTTTGTGCCTCTGCTTTTCTTATGCCGTGTGCCATTGCACAAGTGGGTCCTTATGACGTTTCTCAACATGCCTATGTATCCCTCTCAGCCTTTGCTCTCCTTGATAGCTTTGTATCTTTGTATCTCCAGTTTCTGGCATAGTGGGGACTCAATAATTGTTCATAAAATCAAATTAACCTACGGCATCCAAACAGTATTTCTTCCCCCCTTTTCCTTTTTAACTCTTACTCTAATTAAAGCTTTTTTTATTCAATGAAGTCATTTCACTGACTTTTCAATTTCGAGTAGTATGAATCCAAATTTGGGGGAGAATATTTTCTTTTCTACCCTGAGACCGTCAGTGAAGATGGAGGGAGAAATGAACTAACATGTCTAGCATGTTAGTAATAGAAACAAGTTCTGCCAGACGAGTAGCTTCAATTCTGGGTTGATCAATGATCCAGGGATTAACGTGCATAGAAACATGTGAATGACTCTTTGGGGTTATATTAGGGATACACCATAATAACCACAGCTGAGTCTAAGAGCCAACTAAAATTATGTTAACCACTGATGCTTTAGGGAGCTTCTTGCATCAAAGTCAGGCATTTATAAAAGCTGCTCTTCCAAAGGTCAACAGGCCTTCTATCCACAGCATTATAGTAATAATTAGCAAGCACCAACATTCCAATAAGCACTCTTCATCCAAGCACTACTAAACACTCAACAAATGTCACAAACTCAGTGTACACAGGTGTCACCTGACGCATCTGTGGAATGAGGCAGCATTTGGGGACAGAGGCAGCTGCTACCTCTGAGCCCCAGCCTGTGACAGAGGAGCTCCAGTTACAAACCAAATGCCTCCCCCTCTTCTCCATGATAATTGCAGTATGAGGTTAGAAAGAACATCTTATGTGGGTAATTTATTGTCCACCTCTTATTTTATACCATGCATGAGGTTTCTGTCTTCTTAGGAGCAATAAATCATCACTGGACTGAAGAATATTCAGAAATTTCTGACTTGAAAAAGTTTCTCCTTGCTGAAGTTAACAGATAAATTGTGAAGCTTTCCTTTCCTTTGTCTTTTGCCTTCACTGGTTTTTAAACATTTTTTCCTGCCAAGTGTTGTTTTACCCTTGAGGAAGCAACCTCCTCACCTCATCAGCAAGGTAGCAGCTGCTGGAGAACTGTTTCAACATCAGATTATTTTAAGGTATCTGTAAAGTGGGTGAAAACTATCTCCGGTGAAAAATACTTTTAGAAATAAGTCAAAGTAACATTCAAGTCCTGCTGAACAGCTGGCTCCTTTAAATCAAGAATTGATGCCCAGCTGACTCCTTTAAATCAAGAATTGATGCCCAGAAGTGCTTGCAATATTCTATCTTGAAAACCACGTCAGGGGCCATTCTTAACAAAGAATAATAAGAATCTCCCATTTTTACATGCTATTTAGCAGAGTGACATCTGACCAATAGCAGGACATCAAAAAAGATTGCTGTAATTAGAGTATCTGACTTCAGCAAATTCACACTGAAAGGGTAAGAAAATAAGCTCATTGGCATATATGTTCTATAACCTCTCAGTGTATACTTAGTGATAAATATCAATTTGATTCCATAGCTTAAGGATATGGCCTTAAAGCAAAATTTTTTTAAAAAGCAAAAAAACCAAAAACAAAAACAATTTTCATTCCTACATGTAACAGCACAGCACATTTATTTCTTTGTCTTGTAATGCGGTATACCAGTGCTGCTGAACATGGTAGAGCCAAAGTAAACGAAGGTGCTTACAAGTATTACTGCTGTATCTGCAGGGAATTCACAATCTGCAGGTTAGCCCAGACTCTCCCTGCTCATAGGAAGAAGGGTAGGTCCACTGCGCTTTGTTTACAGATGAGGAAATGAAGACTGAGAAGATGCATGACGGCCAGTTCTAGAACGTGGTTCTCATGATCCTAAATTTAGCCTGACTCATGACATCTCTCCTGGTTAGGTCTTAAGGTTTTAAAAATGATTGCTCATGCAGCAATTCGTTATGATAAACAGTCTAATAATTCATGTTCAAGGAACTAGAAAACCAGGGCTGGCAACAAGTGTGTGACAGCTTGAATTTTTACCAGCTGTATTCCTTGGCCCCCGGCCAGCCTGCCATCTGACCTTTAAGCTGGCCAAGCACGTGGCTATTTCTTATCAGCATTTAGAACCAAACACTTGCTGTGATATTTTAGAGATACAGAATTCCGTTAGGAAGGAGAAAGAATAAAGAAAATAAAGACGCCACATGGTTTGAAATGGGCTTATTATTTGTTCTTCGATATGGTGCTAAGGGTGAGAAAGCATCAATAACACGAATCAAGTATTTGTTGAGCACTTACTTATGAGTTCAGTTCTGTATATAGATTCTGTGGAGAATAAGAAAAGGTTAAGATATAGTTTTTATGCTCAATGGTTTTCTCCCATTTCTCTACACGGAGAATATGAACACAGAAGATAAAGTCTATGCAGGATTGGTAATCTTTGGCCCGTGGTCCAAACCTGGCCTACTGCCTGCTTTTATAGAAACCATGGCACTTACATATTTAAATAGTTGGAAAAAATTCAAATGAATATTTTTGTGACATGTGAAAATGATATGAAATTCAGATTTCAATGTCTATAAATAAAGTTTTATTGGAACACAGCCACACTTGTTAATATATTGTCTACATGCTACATTGGGCAGCAGAGTTGAGTAGTTGTGACAGAGACCATATGGCCACAGAACCTAAAATATTTACTATCTAGTTCTTTACGGAAAAAGTTTGCTGACTTAGGGAATACTCTGATGGTGCTGTGTATGTGTGTGTGTGGGGGGGGGCAGTGGTTTGGGGCCGGTTGAAGAGCCAGGGGACTCCCAAGAATGGAGAAATGACTTTGGGTAGGAATCAAGGTTCATGGACAAGTGCTTCCAAGTGGAGCTTGAAGGATGCAGACATTGAGCATTGTAGTTAGGAGAAAAGGCCAGCCAGAGGCTAACTGTCAGCTTCACTCCATCACTGGGAGCAGTATGACCTTGGAAATTACTTAACTTTTCTGGTCTTCCGTTTCCTCAGCTGTTAAATGAAAATAACAGCACATACTTTCCAGGGCTGTTGTAGAGCTCACAGTAAGATTATTTTTTTAAGATTTATTTATTTATTTATTTCTCTGCCCATCCCCCCCCCCCAGTTGTCTGCTCTCTGTGTCCATTCGCTGCGTGTTCCTCTGTGACCACTTCTATCATTATCAGCGGCACCAGGAATCTGTGTTTCTTTTTGTTGTGTCATCTTGCTGCGTCAGCTCTCCGTGTGTGCGGCGTCATTCCTGGGCAGGCTGCACTTTCTTTCGCACTCAGTGGCTCTCCTTACAGGACGCACTCCTTGCACGTGGGGCTCCCCTACGCGGGGTCACCCCTGCGTGGCAGGGCACTCCTTGCGCGCATCAGCACTGTACTTGGGCCAGCTCCACACGGGTCAAGGAGGCCGAGGGTTTGAACCATGGACCTTCCATGTGGTAGGCGGACGCCCTAACCACTGGGCCAAATCCGCTTCCTTCACAGAGGATTATGCAAGCAAAGCTATTAGCACATTGCCTGGCACAGAGCTCATGTCTCATAAATGATAGCTATTAATAACAATGATTACAATGAAAAAAGAAAAATAATAAAAGAACAAATAATAATGATTACCATTAGTTCTCACATTTGAGCATCTGTCAATAAAGATAAGTAAACATTTCACCTAAAAATGAAGGCTTTCAGAGATTATAAGTGAATTAACTTTTAAAATCTTACAAGATGAATTCGAACAGTTGAATTCTATGAAATTATTAAAAATGATGATTTTTAATAAAGTCATAGAAAAATATATAAGCACAGAAAAATATTCCCAAAATAAGAAAAAAGCAAATTATGAAATAATCTCCTCAATAGTAGAGTAGAAGATATTGTAGTTAGACAAGACCTGCCCTCCTCTCCCCCCAAAAAAGACGCTCTCTGTTAGGCTATTGTTGTGTAGCACGGTATCTGGGAGGTTGACTCTTATACCTCTCAAGACATGTTCTTCATCTTAATCCATTCCTGTGGGTGTGAACCCATTGTAAATAGGACCTTTTGAAGATGTTATTTCCATTAAGGAGTGGCCGACTGAATCAGGATGGGTCTTAAACCTATTATACAGGAGGCCACAAAAAGAAAAAGCCACAAGGAAGCAGGAAGCCAGAAGTCAGCTGAACCCGGAAGAGAAAGGAGGGTCATAGCTGCATGAATTGCCATATGACAGAAAAGCCAGCGACCCAAGGATTGCCAGCAGCCAGCCCCAGAACGGTGCAGTCTTCTGGGAATAAACATCACCTTGCTGATGCCTTGATTTTGGACTTATCCTAGACTCAAAACCATGAGCCAATAAATTCCTGTTGTTTAAGCCAACCCATTGTATGGTCTTTGTTTTAGCAGATGGGAAACTAAGACAGTATGGTCTCAGCAGATTTATAAGCCCAGAAATTCTCTTTTGCCAGTGCAGCCAGATTTGAGCGTCTCTATGGGAATCTGGTGACAGCTATTGATCCCTTCCCCTGAAAAATGCTCTTAGCACACATACACACACTATTTTGTATACAATCTCAGGGCTTTATGGCTCCCTTGAAGCCCACCCTTGGTTTCCAGGTTGGGAACCTTTGCTCTGGTTGCCCACTCATACTTACAACACCCACAAGATATTGATACGTGAACTAGAATGTCAAATTATTAATTCATGAAGAAGAAATAATGACAAGTGGACTAAAATCCTTCCATTGGCCGAGCAGCACATTATCTTGCTATATAAAAGCTACATGAATAGCCAAAGCACAATTAAAAGTGAGCATGAAATCAGAGCAAAGGGAATTGGAGAATGGTCTTAATGGATCCTGTCGCCAATCCGATGCATCCGTTTCTCCTGTAGAGGTACCCCAGCCAAGGACGTTAGAACAGCCTGTCCAGGCCCTCTTTGCAGATTGTTCTTGATGTTTGGACCTTGCTTAGGGAAGGCTAAATTCCTATTATCACTCTTGCCAAAGAAAAATACTGTACAAGCAGCCAGTCCCAACTCTGAGACGTGCTAATTTCCTCACACGATACCTGGTCTCTCCTAATGGGAAATGCCTCCATATATGGATTCTAGTTTAGGGTGGGTTTGTTGTGTTGATTTTTCACAAGGGGAACCTTATTTTCAAATTTAGGAGATACTTACAGTTCCCTACCTCTTCCCTACCCTACTGCATGCTGATTATAGAAGAGAGAAGGGGATCCAGTGGCTTGCTTTCTTCTCCTCCCCTCCCTCCCTTCTCCATTCCTCCCTTCCTTTCTTTTAAATAACATTTTATTTTGAAAAATTTTAAGACATACAAGAAGTTTCCAAAATAGTACAAAGAATTCCCATGTACCCTTCACCCCACTTTCCCAATGAAAATATCTGACATACCACACTACATGTCAAAACCAGGAAAATGACATTGTTATAATATTGTTAACTCAGGTACAGATCTCATTCAAATTTCACCAGTCTTGACAGGCATTCTTTGTGTGTGTGTGTGTATGTGTGTGTAGTTCTGTGAAATTTTATCACATGCATGGATTGGAGTAATCAACACCACAATCAGGATACAAAATTGTTTTATCACCATGAAGAAACTCTTTCGTTTTACCCCTTAAGAGCCAGTGATTTTCTTTTAAATACTCTTGTTCTCAGTCTTAGAAATCTTAGCCCAGAAGACTTTCACTATTTCAGGCACCTGAAGCTCTTATGCAAATGACCTTGCCAACCCCCTTCCCTGAGGGGTGAACACATTCAGTATTTCCAAAGCCTCAGTGGCCATTTTTAGACTCTAGATGCTTCAGGCTTCATTTCTAATCTCTGGATATTTCTGTCCTTTGGCCAATTGTTTTCTATTTTATTTCTGTATGTTCTTGCTATTGTGCAGATACATCTAGAAGACTCTGAAAAAGTTAGGAGTTTTAACCTAACTTTAAAAATTAGCTGCATAATAAGAAAATTCTTATAAATGTCTGCCAGATATGTTGGTGTGTATCTTTGCACAATGCTAAACTTGTTTTGCTTTTCCCTAAAATTGTTTTCTTTGGGCTCTGAAGTTTCCTATCTGTGTGTCCTTCATATTGGCTTTTCACCTTAATGAGTTTCATGTGGACACATTTAGGGACAATTTCTTTTATGGGAAATACCACCTGAGATTACACTCTTCTGAAACCTATTTTGGAGAGGTCAGTTTTCCAGGGAATTTTCTGAGCTACATGTATACTGCCTCAGAGTTTGAATAAGTACCTTTGCATGACCATCCCCTGAGATGTTATAAAACTAAATGGTTATTGGAGTCAGCCCAATGAACTAAGTGTTTTAAGTAAAAAAATAATGACATGTATACATGTTGAGTGTCTTTGTCATAAGTGACTATTTAAGGTTACTATAGAGAAGAAAGCATAATTCAACCCAGGAGAGCATAGTGGAAGTATTCTCAAGGACCTAACTAATTCTTAGAGTTAAAAAAAAACTGGGAGTTGATAAAACAATAGAGGGTACTTGTCCCATGTTTTGGGGAGAGGACAGCAGTCCACAATTGCTGTGGAAAGTGGCACAGCTGTTTTAGAAAACAGTCTCATATTTCCTCAAAAGGTTAAACAATATTTACTGTGTAACTAAAAAAAATCAAATACCTGGGAATAAATTTAACTAGATATAAATGACTTGCATACAGAAACTACACATCAAAGACTCAAATAAATGGAGGACTATTCCCTGTTCATGGATAGGAAGACTAAATATCATTAAGATATCTATCTTACTCAAACTAATCTACAGATTTAATCCAATCTCAATAAAAATCAACACAGCATTTTTTAATGAATTGGAAAAACTAACAATGAAATTTATTTGGAAGCACAAGAGGCCCTGAATAGCCAAAGACAAGTGGAAAAAGAAAAATGAAATCAGAGGAATCATACTACCCGACTTTAAAACATACTACAAAGCTACAGTGGTTAAAACTGCATGGTATTGGCACAAGGATAGACATACTGACCAATGGAACCAAATTGAGAGTTCTGATATAGATCCTCACATATACAGTCTTCTGATATTTGACAAGACCACCAAGGCCACTCAACTGGGAGAGAATGGCCTCTTCAATAAATGGTGCTCAGAGAACTGGATTCTATATCCAAAAGAATAAGAGAGGAACACCATCTCACACTTTATACAAAAATCAACTCAAGATGGATCTAAGATCTAAATATAAGAGCAAAGACCAGAAAAACCTTGGAAGATAATGTAGGGAAGCATCTACAGGACCTTATAATAGGAAATGGTTTCATGAACTTCACACCCAAAGCACAAACAGTGAAAAGAAAAAATAGATAAATGGGACCTCCTCAGAATCAAAACCTTTTGCACCTCAAAGGAGTTTATCAAGAAAGTGAAAAGACTGCCTACCCAATGGGAGAAAATATTTGGTAAACATACATCCGATAGGAGCCTAATATATCCAGCACATATAAAGAAATCCTTTATCTTGGGGAAAAAAAAAAAAAAAGACAACTCATTCAAAAAATGGGCAAGTAATTTGAATAGACACTTTTCCAAAGAGGAAATTCAAATGGCTAAAAAGCACATGAAAAGATGCTCAGCATCATCAGATATTAGGGAAATACAAAACTACAATGAGAATCCATCTTATACCCATTAGACTGGTGGCCATTAAAAAAAGAGGATTACAAGTGTTGGAGAGGATGTGGAGGAATGGGAACCCTCATCCACTGCTGGTGGGAATGTAAAATTGTCCAGGCATTGCGGAGAACAGTTTGGTGGTTCCTCAAAAAACTAACTATAGATCTGCCATATGACCCAGCAATTCCACTGCTGGGTATATACCCAAAAGAATTGAAAACAAGGACATGATCGCCAGTGTTCATAGTGGCATTATTCGCTACTGCCAAAAGTTGTAATCAACCCAAATGCCCATCAACAGATGAATGGATAAACAAAATGTGGTATGGTATATACGTACAATGGAATATTACTCAGCTGTAAGAAGGAATACAGTACTAACACATAGGATAGCATAGATGAATTTTGAGACCTTATGTTGAGTGAAGCAAGCCAGACATGGAAGGACAAATACTACATGACCTCTCTGATACGAATTAAGCAAATTGAGCCAACTCAGAGAGCTAGAGTCTGGAAGATAGGTTTATAGGAACTGGAAAGGGAGAAGAAGGTTGTGAGCCAACACCCACATGGGTGAAATCTATGATAAGGTGAAAGTGAGTAGTTGTGCCCTGAAGGGATATGATGGGAGTGTGGGGATATGATTGGGTTGGACAGTGCAAGCTTGACAGGGGGCTAGGGTGAGGAGGAAGGGTCAGATGGTCCATGGAACTGCGGGGAGGGCTGGGGGAAGGAGCAGGTGAATACTGGGGACTGGCAGGTATGTGGTTGGAAGTAAAATGTTGAGTAAACTCTTGGCAATATGACTAGAAAGGGTTACTGGTACTGGTTTAGGGTTTTGGATGGGGGGACATTCGGCACAGGGCACACCTGGGCCAGGCTTCTGGGAACTGTGTGTTTATCTTGTCATAGTGTGTAATATCAGGGGGTGGAGACCCATATAATGAGTGGGAAGGTATTGTACTCCCACCCTGGGGAGGTCCGATATGTTCTCAGACAGAGGGAAGGTTGTCTCTCGAGAGCATGAGTGGTTCCTAAAATGGGAGGACAGACTAGTGTGTCAAGCCCTTAGCATTGTTGCAAGTATCTACGAATCTTGTCCTTCAAGGAGTGAAGCCTGGTGGTCTCTGTGGGCCCCAAGGGTAGGAGGAGGAATAAAATAAATAGAGGAGGGCATAGTTAGGAGGCAATGGAAGTGTTCTGCAGGATCTTGCAATGATGGATACAGGCCACATTAAATTTCACCAAAAATTTATAAAAGTATATGGTTTAAAATGTGAACGCTAATGTAAACTACTGACCATGGTTAGTAGCTATGTTTCAATATTTGTATATAAGTTGTAATAAATGTACCACCCACATGTAAAAAGGTCATTAATAGGGAATAGGGAAAAGGGGGAGGATGTTTGGTATATAGGAGTCCCTTATATTTTGTATGTGACTTTACTGTGACCTAAAACTTTGTGAAGATATGATGAAAAAAAAAGTAAGACGCTGAGGAAGAAATGGAAGAAATTGCCACTGTAAATTCAGGACAACAGTTATTATAGTGATGAAAGGCAAAACGTCAAAAATTTTTTGTTAATATTTTTCATTTTTTTAAATATCCCAATTTTTTCTTTTTACTTTATCTTAGTTTTAGTTTTTCTAAATTATTATATATTTTATTTCTTATGTTTAAGGTTATCATTACTATCTCTTTTTCCCATTAATTGAATTTGGCAGTATACTTGGCTTTATTTTCAAAGAAGTTGTGGATCACAGAATGGTTCAACTATGGTAAGGGAGGAGCATTGGTGTGGGGTGCCAGCGATGGGAGATACATGAGAGGAAGTTCACCTGGGCATACATATAAGGTATATAAATATGTGCAAATGTTCATGGGGCATTTCCACAGTGGGTAGAGATTCACACAATGACCTAAAGAATATTGAATTCCTATCCTGGAGAGCTCTACCACATTCTCTAATGGAACAGCAACAATCCCCCAAGTAAAGGGGTTATTGACCAGTGAAGAAGATTGTCTACTGACTGGTCCTTGATATTGAAGATTAAACTTATGAGCCTTTTGCTCTTGAAATGGCAACTTAGCCTAGTGTTGTAGGGTGCTTAAGAGTTACCTCCTGTGAGCCTCCATGTTTTTCAAATGTGGCCACTATCTAAGCCAAACTCAGCATAAAAATGCATTACCTTCCCCCCAGCGTGGGGCATGACTCTTGGGGATAAGCCTCCTTGGCACTGAGGAATTATTACAAGCATCAGCTGGTGATGCAACTGGAAAAAGACCTTGATTAAAAGGGGGAAATGGTAAAGACAAATGAGTTAATATGGCTAAGAAATTTAAAAATGACTAGGGAGGTCATCAGAGGTAGTGCTTATGCATGTCTCAGCAGGATCTCATAGACAGCCAAAGTAGATACTACCCCAAATAGCGGGGCTCCTGAGGGTTACAGAGACACCCAGGTCTTACGGTCATGGCAGATAGCTCTAGTCTAGGCTTGCCAGTGGTCCCTACTTTGGAGTTTGTGCTCTCAAAGGTGACTGACAGTGTTGGACTCAGATGTGACTTCTCTATACATGCTTCTTCTGTCCCTTTTATTGAACCTATAGTTGGCACTGGAGTTGGTAGTTGTGTGTCCAAGAGACTTGAATCTCTGGGCTGTCCAGCTGGGCCCTGAGTCTCCGTGGAGTTGTAGCACCTACTCTCCAGTTCATTGGGCTCACCCCAGACAGCTAACAAGGAGGTGAGTGTGGACAACCACCACTCCAAGGAACTGAGAGTCTATGACTGCAAGTAAGAGTCCCATCCATCAACCATCTGGGATCAAAGCCTCCTCTCAATTAGAGGTAGAGTGGGCATCACCATCCCAGAATCCTCAGAATTGGGGAATAAAATATGGATCAGAGTGGGTTTACTGGTATTCTACTATAGACTTATTGTGACAATAGCAATGGAAGAAATTATATCATTGATGCAGAGGCAGTGACTACTGGAGTTGTTGAAGTCAGGGAGAGGGAAAAAGAGGTGTAATATGGGGGCATTTCGGACTTGGAATTGTCCTGAATGACATTGCAAAGACAGAATACAGGACATTATCTATCCTGCCATAATCTACAGAATGGAGTGGGAGAGAATGTAAACTGCAATGTAAACTATAATCCATGCTGTGTGGCAATGCTCCAAAATATGTTCATCAATTGCAATGAATGTACCACACTAATGAAAGAAGTTGTTAATGTGGGAAAAGTGGGAGGTGTGGGGAATGGGGCATATGGGAATCCCCTATATTTTTTTATGTAACCTTTTATGTAATCTATATATCTTTTAAAAATAAATTAAAAATATATATATAAAAAAAGGTTAGATAATAAACTCTCCAAAAATTCCTCTTCTGGGTATCTACCCATAAGAAATAAAAGCACACATCTAAGGGAAACAGCTGTGGCTCAATCAGTTGGGCTCCCGTCCACCATATGAGAGGCCTTGGGTTCACACCCTGGGGCCTCCTTGTGAAGGCAGGCTTGCCGGCACACTGTGGAGAGCCACCAGCCCAGGCACCTCAGAGTGCCACTGCCCGCAAGTGCCACGAAGAGCTGACTCAGCAAGGTGATGCAATAAAAAGGGAGACAAGCAAAAAAAAAAACCACACACACAGAAGAGCACGCAGCAAATGGACACAGAGAGCAGACAGCAAGCAAGCTGCCAGGTGGCGGGGGTGGATAAAAAAATACAGACACAGATGAACACACAGCCAATGGACACAAAGAGCAGACAGCATGCAAAAAGCCACAAGGGTGGGGGGATTAAAAAAAAAACACACATGTCCACATAGACGTGCATGTGAATGTTCATAATGATATTATTTATAATGGCCAAACTGGAAACAACTTAAATGTCCACCCACTGGTGAATGGATATGCAAAATGTGGTATATCCGTACAATGGAATACTACCCAGCAATAAAAAGGAGAGAACTGCTGAATACATGCTACATCATGCATGAACCTCAAAAATATTATGCTCAGTCAAAGAAGTCAGACACCAAAAACCACATATTATATGATTCCATTTTGTATGCAAAGTCCAGAAAAGGCAAATTTATAGAGACATAAAGTAGATTAGTAATTACCTGGGGCTGAGGGTGATTCCAGGGTTCAGGGCATGAGGGATCTTATTAGGGCAAAGAAAACCTAAAACTGATTTATGGTGAAGGTCACACCACTTGGTAAAGTTATTAAAAATCATTGAATCATATAATTCAAATGGGTGCATTTTCTGATATGTAAAATATGCTTCCATAAATCCGTTGCTTTTTTTTTTTAAAGAAAGTAACTCACATTTTTCTGGAAGGCAAAAGGAGCAGTAATGGACAAGCGCCCTTGGAAAGCCTGCTACCACATGGGGATTTTCACATTTCAACTTGTGACATAGTTTAAGTTGCTTGTCACTCTTTAGGCCTCAGCTATCTGCACGGTATTTCTCTCCCTGGAAAGTGTTCTTCTTCCATTCTAGTATCTAGCTCGGGAAAACTATATTTATAGTTCTGGCTGGCACTTGTGTGAAAGGGCCAGAACTTTCATTGCCTTTTGTACCTTGGGCTTTCCTGATTGGGAGGGACTAAATCTGCAGACTCTAGGTGGAAAAATCACATTGGAAGCAAGAAAAGCTTATTGTTAAGTGCAGTGTAGGGTAAATCTGGTCTGAGGAAGTGGGTTGGGTGGAGTAGAGGTCTGAAGGGGTAGGTAAGGGAGGGGCTCAGGCCCTGGTTAGAGGCAGAGCTGATTCCCCCAGGGAGGAGTTTGGGGGGGGGGAGAGCACCTGGGCTTGCAGAAGCTACCCCATGGGGGAACCTCACACTGTGATGAGAAGCTCCCCTCTCTATCCAGGGACTTGCTACTCTTAAAGATCGAGTATCACCCCAGGCCTGCTCTAGACACAATGGAGAGGAAGCCATGCTGATGGGGACTGGGGGTGGGGATGGATGGGGCAAGTGTAGCGGGTTAGACCAGGAGAGGAGCCGGGCAGGGGAGGAACAGTTACTCTATCCACCCAGTGCCCAGAGAGGATTGCTTAGTCTGGGCAGTTTCATAGAACTGGGCTTGAGTTCAATTGTATCAGGTATCTATATCTGCATAATAAATTGTCCTAAAACTTAGTGCTTTAGAGCAACAGTGATTCTATGGACTGACCGTGGTTCTTCTGCTGATCTCACCTGGGGTCCCTGGTGAGGCTGGATTCAGCTGCACAGGCAGCTGGGGTTAGGCTCAGCTGAGAGGCTGGGCCACCTAGGCCTCTCCATGTGGTTTTTTTCTTTCAGTAATTTAGTCAGTCGGAGATTCTTTTTTTTTTCTTTCTTCCTAGCAGCATCAATCATCATTATTGTTTATTATTATTATTAACTGTTCATTGTTACATAGCCTCTGTGTACTGTCATGAATGCAAGAATGGACTGGTGACAGACTACATGGAGTTTACAATTATTAATAAAGCAGCCACAACAAAAAAGACATCCAACATGCATACCCCATCCCACCACACACACAGTGGGCTGTTCTCCAGCACACTCAAAAAATACAATCTAGTTTGAGATTCTTAAATGGCTACTGGGTTCCAAGGGGATGAGGTCCAATGTAGAAGCCCTTACCAAGACTCTGCTGAAGTCACGTTTGCTGATATGCCAAATCACAGCTCAAGTCAGGAATCCCTGTTGGAGAGGACCACACGGGGCTATGAATACTAGGGAGTCTGGTCCATTTGAGGGCTGTCAGAAATTAACAATCCACCATGCTTTCTAAGTCTCAGTGTTTTAATGTGTAAAAGGGGGCTGAGCATAATACTTTATGAGGCTTCTTTTGCAAAATAAATGAGGTACTGTATGAAAAGCACCTGCTATAATGCCTTAGTAAGGAAGGCATTTAGTAAGTAATCAATGACTGTGAAATTTATCAACATCACTAACATTGGCATTATTATTGTTATAATTGTACTTTCCCCTCAGCATTTATCAGAGAGTGGAGAGATGTGAGATTGAAAATCCAGGAGGACCTGACCTAGCCTAGAAAGTCAGGAAAGACTTTCTTGAGAAAATGATATTTGAGCTGAGATCTGGTAGATTAGGTAAGGGTGGTGAGTGGAAAAGAGTATTCCAGGATAGGGATAGAATATGCAAGGACCCTGAGGTTAGGAGGTGGAGGAAGTATGTGGCAATTGCCACAGCCATGCAAACAGATGATTATTCAATGTTAGCCCTGCAAACCTAGAGATTTTCCCAGGGTATTATAAGTCAGCCTACCTCTAACATTTGCAGGGCCCAGTACTAAATGTTTAAATATTTTAAAGTTATAAACCAAGTTAACAAGCTATCAATAAAATATGTTCTATTCTCCTCTCTTATCAGGTAGACCCGTGGCTCACCCCCTTTAACTTCTGATCCCCAGCTCCATCTTGTACTGTGAAGGGCAGATGCATGTATATATCCCAACTGAAAGTCCAAGCTTCTCTCCAGCAGCAAGTGCCATTGCCCAGCCAGTCCTTGTGCCTAGGGGTGGGTCACCAGCTGCAGATTTCACCTTCAGGAGGATGGACCTAGGAAAGAGGTCTGGCCAGGCTACAAAGAGCGTTCAGGCTGTTTGAGGAGGGCATTCCGGGGTCTTGAGTCCCCAAGTATGGTCTAGAGGCGGAGTAGGGTTCTGAGTGGGTACATCGCCTTGGTTCATGGAGTCTTCAGCCTATAAGAGGGACCAGTCAAAAGGAGGGTCAGAAAGGAGCCCCTAAAACATAGGGCCCATGGCACAGGCCCTCATGCCTGGGGCAATACTAGTTATGGGAACGCAGGGAAAATAACTGAGACCAGGGAAGGGCAAGCAGGGTCAGGGAAGGCTTCCTGGAAGAGGTAATGCCTGAGCCCAGTATTTTCTGGCAGAGAAAGCCTCTGCTGCAAAATTGAAGTACACTACATAACAAATCTAATGTTCCTTGAAACCAAGTGTTACAACCAGGTGGCAGATGTTTTAGCTTTGGTTAAGAAGCTGTTCTCTTTGAACACCTTTACTTGGCAAGATTATAAATGTTCTTGTATATTGCAATTTAGTTGAAAAGCCTTACTCTACTTGGCCAAATATGGTTCAGGAAGGTAGAGAGCAGTTAGAGGTCCATGTACCCATTTCCAAGTTGTCATTATGAGGGTGAGAAAAATTTTCTTAATGTAAGGGATTGACTAGAAAACTACTTTTTTCTCTTTTTTTCCCCCTATTTTTATTTATTAAAAACAATTGTTATAGTTAGAAAACTTTTTAAAAACTCCACACAGTTTGATTTAGATGCAGTACTTGATGTGGACTACTCATTTGCCGGGGGCAGGTGGGGAGTATCTGGTTGCAAGAGCACAGGTCGGGGGGTGCAGAAATGTGAGCACATCGTGACCCTGCTAACCACTGGCCGAGGGCAGTGAGGTGGTCATTCACCATCCCCTTTAGGTCTAAGAACTAGAATACTTGATAGTTGGAAGGATTTAGTTCTTAACATAATTATTTTACTGTGAAAATGATAACTGCATTTCAAGGAAATTCAATGGAAGAGGATGTATGCTGTGGTGGAAAGTTAAAAATGCACTAACCACTGCCAGGAAACTTTGTATTTCTTCATTTAACTATCTCAGTCATTTGACCCCAGGGAAAAGAGCAAGGTCAGGAATGAACTGCTAATACAACCCAGTCCCAGAAGAGAGACTGGGCGGGGCCATGTTGGGAGGCTGCAGGGGCAAAGGCCTGTGAGCCATCAGCTGAGAACTCCTCATCAGATTTGTCCAGGGGTCCTTTCAAGAAAAGAACAGTCTCTCAGGGAATTTCCTCCCAATTCCGCTGGCTCCATCCAAACACCATCAAGAAAGGAGCAAAATAAAGATAAATGAGGCCAGAATATTTTAAATAGTGGGGAGGACAAGAGGACGAAGAAATGCACTCCAGAATTGTGGATTTGGAAGACTGGGGGAGAAAGAGGTAAAAATATACACAGATACTCAATTTAGGAATTGCTTATTATTATTAAAATGTTATCAATAGTGAATTTTTACTGATTGCTTACTATGGGCCTGACAGCAGTAAAGCTCACCACACCCCTATGAATAAAGGGCTTTGTGTCATCTTACAGGTGAAGACAAAGGGGCTGAAAGAGGCTGGGTTTAGGGTGGTAGAGAAGATGACGAGTTCATTTTGGATGTAAACAGGGCTCTGCAGGAGGACTATCAAAATCAGTACTTGAAACTGAGCTGGGTGAGGACTGAAAAAGTATATTTGGGAGTCAGGTGATAAGGAGGACAAAGGTATGGATGTGAGCAGAGAAAACTCCAAAGATAGGGGCACAGTAGTAATCTGGTTAACCAAGATGAGAGAGTGTGTGTGTTTGTTTTTGTTACCCTTTATCAGACTCTGGACTTGTAGGAGTATTTAGAAGGCACTAGGAGAGATTCAACTATCTGAGTATTCATGGAAACAATTATCTTGAAGGGAAGGTTGAGGTAAATATTTCTATAGCTAGTATTAGAAACTTGCAGAAATGATTCACAGCCCTATTTCTCCTAGAAGGAACTGGCTCAAGCATTTTTGGAGGAAGCTGAGGTAGATAAGCCACTACATGGAACTTAAATTATGCATTACTTGGTTTCTTTAATGTTTCCTGAGCTAAGAAGAGTTATTAATGATTTGCTTTTAATCTGTACCTGTTGCTTGCTGAGGTTAAGTCTGAATGCCCATCAGGAGAACCGTTCCTCCAAAGTTCCAGAATTTCTGGTTTCCTGGCTGGCTGGTGGTGGGCTCCAAATAAATGATGAATGAATGGAGGTTGGAAAAGAGTTGTCCTCAGTAGGAGAGACACATTAAAGTCACAGAACATAAAAGCTAAAAGGGACCTCAGAGATCAACTTAGAGCAGTGGCTCTCAAACCAAAGTGTACACCGCCACCTCCTAGGGCTTGTTAACCCTTGGGCTCTGCCCTCTGAGTTTCTGATTTGGATCTGGGGTGGGGCCAGAGAATTTGCTTTTCTAACAGCTTCCCAGAAATAATACTGTTTGGGGAACTATATTTTGAGGACGCTGACCTAGTGCAAGCTCTTCATTATACAAACAAAGAATTCGAGGTCCAGAGGGTTTAAATAACTTGCCCAAGATTTTTTAATCTAATGGCAAAACTGAGGCTAGAATCTGAATTTCTTTCTTTCCCTCATCTCTAAATACCACATCATATAAAGAAGAGGAGGAAATGCTGGGAAGCCAATTAGAGAAATCCACTGCCATTGGAGAAGTGGTCAGCCCAAACAATGAGTGGAACTAATTAAATCCTTTCCAGGGCAGGAACAAGCATAAATTTGAATTAGTTGCCCAATCTAGATTACACTGATGTCAGAGGGTGAAGCCATATAGCATGGACATGGATGCCAGGAGGTTAGATTAGAGGATTAGAGGGCAATTAAGGGAATATCTGTGAGCTGAAAATAAGACCGTCACTTTCTTTAAAAGAGCAAGCAACAACAACAAAACCTTGCATTCAAGGGAAAGCATCTCTTACAATGTTAGCCTGTGTTTTTCTTTTGTGGTAAAATAGATACGTATTAATATATACCAAAATTTTCCATGTTAGCTATTTTTAATGTACATTCAGTGCATGCATTAAATTTCTTTTTCCAATGTTGTGCAACAAGCACCATCTTCCATTACTAAAAGTTTTAATCACTCCAAACAGAAACACTGTATGCTATACCTAAGTCCCTTTTCCCTTCTCCCCAGGCCCTGGTTACTTCTTTTTTTTTTTTTTTTTTTAAAGATTTATTTATTTATTTAATTTCCCCCCCTCCCCTGGTTGTCTGTTCTTGGTGTCTATTTGCTGCGTCTTGTTTCTTTGTCCGCTTCTGTTGTCGTCAGCGGCACGGGAAGTGTGGGTGGCGCCATTTCTGGGCAGGCTGCTCTTTCTTTTCACGCTGGGCGGCTTTCCTCACGGGCGCACTCCTTGCGCGTGGGGCTTCCCCACGCGGGGGACACCCTTGCGTGGCACGGCACTCCTTGCGCGCATCAGCACTGCGCATGGCCAGCTCCACACGGGTCAAGGAGGCCCGGGGTTTGAACCACGGACCTCCCATGTGGTAGACGGACGCCCTAACCACTGGGCCAAAGTCCGTTTCCCCCTGGTTACTTCTAATCTACTTTCTGTCTCTGTGAATTTGCTAATTCTAGATATTTCAAATAAATGGAATCATGCACTATTTATCCTTTTCTCTCTATTAGCCTTGCTTTCTTAATGTTTTATCTGCTTAGGTAGCATACTCAATTTTATACTGAAGAAGGTAGGTTTCATTTATGTCACTATTGTAACTTTTGAGATAGGAAATTGAAGCAAGTTAGTAAAATAGGGAATCAATAGATGGGTCTGGAACCTGGCAGAGTCCATGTGGACATCAATAACCCCAAGATGGCTGCTGGAAGACCCTCCCCCAAGATTCTGCCACTCAGAAGAAAACTTCCTCCTGAAGCCAGGAGAAGCCCGGATATTCCCTAAGGACTTTATCATTGGGCCCTCCTGGGAGATTGATGGGGGAAATAAGCAATCAAAGCAGTGAACAGCTAGAACTCCTCCCCTGCCATTAGCAAAGGAGTGGGATAATTAGCAATTTAAAAGGCAGCACTGGGCCTGAGTTCGCTCTCTTGTGTGCTCTTTTGCTTATGGACCTGTTTCTGCCCTCTGTGCACTGCTCTCGTGGTTTTTCCCCTGCCATGTGGCCACGCAAATACCTTGGGCATTTATAACCTATAATGGGAAATTGTAACCTGTAAATCAGCCCTCTTTATCACTTTTCAGCCCCTTCCTCTCTACCTGTAACCCCTGATCTATTATTTTCTCCCACTTCTCTTCCCTCCCTACCCAAATAAATTACTGGCCTAACTCACCCCGTGTGCTCTTAAAATTCATTTCTGGGGGAAGCGGACTTGGCCCAGTGGTTAGGGCGTCCGTCTACCACATGGGAGGTCCGCGGTTCAAACCCCGGGCCTCCTTGACCGGTGTGGAGCTGGCCCATGCGCAGTGCTGATGCGCGCAAGGAGTGCCGCGCCACGCAGGGGTGTCCCCCCGCGTAGGGGAGCCCCACGCGCAAGGAGTGCACCCATAAGGAGAGCCGCCCAGCGAGAAGGAGGGAGCAGCCTGCCCAGGAATGGCGCCGCCCACACTTCCCGTGCCGCTGATGACAACAGAAGCAGACAAAAGAAACAAGACGCAGCAAATAGACACAGAGAACAGACAACCAGGGGAGGGAGGAGTTAAATAAATAAATAAATCTTTAAAAAAAAAATTCATTTCTGTAGCATAGCCAAGAACCTAAACAAAATCTGGTAACAAAAGGAAGTAGTTTAGTGCTGTATTTTGTGGGCTGGTGTTTAATTGCATGACTCTAACTTCTTTAACTGAAAAGAGAGGTTAGAGAGGGGAAAAGGTAATTCCAAGAGCTTTTGTATTTGCTGGCCAGCAAACCATTTAACAATGACAAAACTATGGTTTCAGAATAGCTGGTTTCCATTTTAACTCAGCAATTTTTCATACCATGAAAGGTTGGTTGCATCTCATTATTTGGGCCTCAGTCCAATGTTATCTCCTTAGATGCTCTCCCTGTCTACTTATTTAGAGTATCTCCTCCAGCTTTGCACTCTCCATTGAACCATCTTTTTACCTCTACATGGTGCTTATCAGAATTTATGTGTCTTATGTCTATTGGCTTATGAATACATTTCCCCCCTAGACTACAAGCTTCATGAAAACAGAATTGTCTATATGTTTTTTCACTATATCTTTAGACCAAGCTTCCAGGAACTCATACAATGTCTTTTCCAAAATAAAAAATGCTGCCTCTGAGAAGACCCAGCTTCTTGCTGGGCACTTGGTTTGGTGAGCCAGGTCTGGGCTGGATTTCAGCCCCACCTTTTCCATCCACCATGTACCCTTTTCTCAGTGAACAACCTATACAACCTATACAACTGGGCATTCTCCCTGCCCAGTACTACATAAGGTACCTGGTAGGTAATAGACATATACTATTAGTTGGATGAATACATGACTCTTATCATTTTAAAATCGATTTATTGAAGGACAATTTACTTACAACAAAACACACCTAGTTTAGGTATTCAGTTCAAAGAATTTTGACAAATGCATAAACCCATGTTACCGCCATCTCAATTAGGATATAGAAATTCTGTTACTCCCAAAAGTTTCCTCCTCCTACATATACTTTCCTCCATGGCCTCATGTAATCATTGAATCTTTCATTTTATTTAGTTATATCTCACCGCTTTCCAAAAGAATTTTAAAATGGCTTTAAAAGGGAATAAATATATCAAAACCAATAAAAGGGGAGAAAGCAAGATTAAGAGGGGAAAATAGATAACCCAACCAAGAGGGTCAAGACTGTCTGCCACTGAGCTTGAAGGCTCAGGCTTGGCTGAGCTTCCTCACAACCAAGATAAAGAGGAAGAAGTGGTACTTCCATTATCATTTCCTTAGGGGAGACAAAGTTTCCCTAACACAAAGAAATAGATATTCCTCATGCCTGTTATCAGAAGATTTTGGAGGATTCTCTGGACAGTGTCCCCAAGAAGCAAAGGCAGGAGCAACATTCATCCACCTCATTCCTTTGGGCAATCTGTAAAGATTCCTAAAGCAAATGTTCTGGTGTCTTCCCTAGATAAGATTACTCCCAACTAGGCTTTTCAGAAACAGGAGATTTTAAACTTTTCAACATTATCTTCTCTAGGGAGGGCCTTTACTGTTAAATAAGGGCAGAAGCATTTGCTTTGAAATCCAGGTGAGCAAGCAGGAGGATTAAATGCTCAGTTATGCAACTTTAGTGAGCTTGGCAGGATCCCTGTCTAGATCAAAGGACTCCCCATCCCCGCCTGGAGCTGGGCTGTGGGGGTGGGATGGAGGTGTCTGAAGAACAGCCAGGATTTTCTTTAGGATTCAGTTTCATAGCTGGACCAACACAAGCCACAATACTGTTAAGACACCAAACTTCCACATAGTAGAACATTAAAGTAACACCTTTAAAATGAAAGGTATTCTGGGCAAGTGTTGACAGCCTCTCATCTCAGCCATTGAAATTTCTTAATAATGTCCTCGTTGGAAGATTGAATTCTAAGCCACATAATCCTTGCCAGTTGATGGGTTGAAGATGCAACTAATACCCCTTCCCTGGTGGATTCTGAATTAGTCAAAAAAATAAGATGAAGAGATAAGGCAGATGGGAGCAAAACAACATCTGTTTGAGGAAAATGTGGTTTGTGTCTGTGGGCAAATGAGTTTCTTGTTTATGAGCCCCAGAATTAGACCTCTTCTCTCACTCCATCATAGGCAATGACTGGCCAGGATGAGTTTCTGTATGAAGTAGGACATGGAAGAGCTGAAGAGAGAGGGAGAGGGGAAGGGGCTGGGTAACCATGCCCAGTTTCACCTTTCAAACTCACCAGCCACGTGAGTCACTCCCCTTTCCCTGGGTTTATCAAAACAACTAATTCCCACTGTGTCTGTTAGAAAGAATTATCCACAAAAGTACCACTGAAAGGAATGATGGCATGTTATGGATTTGTTTGATATTGGCCTTTTAAATGTGGCTGCCTGCCCGAGTCAGTGATTTTTGTACACCTTTGGTAGTTAAGGTTACCCCTTCTTTTACAAATGGGTGGATACCAGCACTATTTTCTTTTTCCTACTTTGCAATAAGAAGAGTACACCTGCTGTTACTTATGGCAAGGGGTGTGTCTAAGTTGTCTGAAAGTGTTATCAGCCATTAATATCAAATTAAAAGAAAGTGAACAGGACCCAAATGCACCCTTGTTTTACACTACTTACTACTCATCTGCTCCTTCAAGGTTGTTGCTGCGACTCCTTGATTCAGAGGGTGTTTTAGTGTGCTAGACTGCTGAAAGCATATACCATGAAATAGGTTAGCTTTAACAATGGGAATTCATTAACTTGGAAGCTTACAGTTTTGAGACTGAGAAAAATGTCCAAATCAAGGCATCCTCAGGCAAAGCGTTCTACCCAAAGTATAGCTGCCAATGATTCTGGACTCCTCTACCAAGCGGCAAGGCACATGGCAATGTCTGCTTCCTCTCCCTTCTCTTTCCAGTTTCAGTGCTTACAACTTCTTGCTTCCATGACTTTCTCTCTCTGTACTCATGCCATTTATAAAGGATTCCAGTAAGAAGATTAAGATCCACCTTGGACCATCCCTTCCTTAACTGAAGTTGTCTCATCAAAAAGTCTTACTTACAGTAGGTTTACACCCTACTGTAGAATAGATTTAATTTAAGAATAGATTTAATTTAAGTGTTGTGGCAGAGAGAAGTCAGGTGATCACAGTATTGAAGGCCAGGATGCAAGAAATCTCTGCGAAGGAAGATTTTATAACAGCCAGCCGGGTCTGGTGGACTTCTGTCCAAAAAACCGAGCTTGGAATAGGATTTCTTGGTCCCTTTTATACAGAGGATGTAGGAGTGGGAAGTCAAATGGTGCTTTTATGCAAAAAGGACTTTCTTTGTTAGTTTCTTAGAGTTTTGAGTGTTTGTCTGAGTACCAGATAGGTTTTGAATTAACATATCCCCCACATTCCAGGTAAGCTTCAATTAACATATCCCCCACATTCTGTCTGGATTTAAGTTCAAATACACATTCAATCTGCATCCTCCCTGAATATTCAAAGCCTATAGAGCCCATATCACTTGATTGGCTTTCCAGGAACTAGGCATACTTGGATATAGAATGATAAGTTTGAATTCATGCATAGGCCATATTACTTCCCCCCTTTGATGCCTGCTTAAAGTTGTTAAGCTTCAGCATCATTATTGTCAGAGTCTCTCTGGACTGACTGGTATGTATATAGAGCCATGAGATGGGCAGCTATCTGTGTCTTTACTATACCATTTATTAGGGCATGTATCCTGCTTATGACAAAAGGGAGGAGGCAAGGATGTATGGTGCATCCGCCTATGAGGGAGGCAATTATTCTCACCAGAAGCTTGAAATTGTCTGCTATTGATAGCCAGTTTCCAAAAGGATTACTTAAATTCCAACCATTCCAGGTTTGCACTGGAACATGAGCAATTTTTACCATTTTGTTTGTAATTTCATTGATAAACTTTCCAGTGCTGTCTAGTTCAAGGCAGCAATTAGAGAGATTGAACTTTTCTCAAACTCCCCCTTCAACTGCCAGGAGGTAGTCTAGGGTGAGACAGTTTTGATAGACAGCATTTCTGAATTTAGTTTGCTGTTGGGCTAGTAAATTTAGAGCATGGGCAGTTTCATTAATTATTGTTTCTACCACAACTTGTAAGCGGATAATTTGGTTTAGCATGTAGATATGCTGCATGCCCCACATGCCATCCTCCACCCGTAGTACTGGATTATATGCCTGGGGGGCCATTCTTCATCTCCCCAGGTAATGACAGCCCTTTTTTCTCTTATGTTTTGATATACTGGTTGACTCAGATCTTTCCCTTCTGCTAAGGGAATGAAGAAGAAGGAGGATTTTATTGTACTGAGTATACAAGTACCACACCAATTTTGGGGAAGTTCTCAGAATGCGACTTTCCTGCAAATCCAGTACAGACCATTTGGGGCAGTAAAGGGCCCCTTTAGGGTGGAGTTCTATACTGTGATTAATTTGGGGAAAGTACGATTTATGAGAATGAGGTCAGATTCATTCCATGTTCTCCAAGGCTCCGTTGTATTGGTGGTGTGATTTTTGGAATCTTCCCCCCATACATGTTAGGTTTGCAACAGATATAGAGGAGTTCAAGCATACCCTTGAAGCACAATATTTTCCTATGACAGAAGTTTGCAAGGGCCACATACCATCTTGGGGAATGGCCAGGAGGCCAGTTTCAATATATGGTTGACTGTAATTGTATTTTCTAGTTTCCCAGGGCCATTGGTCTCCCATATTAGTACCTCCACCTATGTAGCATGAGACATTTAAGGCTGCCCCTACTACTCAGCCATGTTTATAAAGAGGCTTTTTGCTACTTGCAGAATGGAAAAGGGTCTTTCCATTTCTTCATAGAAGTAGTGAAATACAAAGTGGGCTTTACTTGTGAGTAGGTGTTCCCGATACCCAACCCAGATGTAGGTTCCTGGGTCTACTCCTTTACCGTTAATGCAGAGGCCCATTTGGACTCCCTGGGTCTGCCAGGATTCAGGGTTAAGGATGGTGACATTGACCACGTGGACAGTTAGTCGGGGCCATTCCTTTGGTTAGGACAGTTGTTTGCCTAGTTGAGTCTGTGTTTCAGGCAGCCTAGGTGACACAGGATGAGTAGGGGCAGTAGTATGCCCCTATGTATTTGCACCAGAAGCCCCCTCTTTGCGCTGCACTTTTCATTTCTGGAGTGCACAAATACTTATTGTTATGAGTATATTCCTCTCCCTACTGAGCCCTCCACAGTCGATATTCCATGGTACCCTGGAGTCTATAACCTGACATGTATCAAATAGAGGGACACTCATGGTTCTGACTAGCGACTGGGGTAGAGTTAAGTAGCTCCCCATTTTGATTAAGCACTCTTATTTCCCATTTACGGGAGATTGTTGGGGGTTTGGGGTCATAGCAGGTTATTTGGTACCATAGGAGAGTCCTTGAAGCTGGCAGGTGGTTATATGGACCTTGCAGGTGTAATAGCCATGATACATTAATGTGGTATTGTCATAGGCCCCCATTTGCACCTTGGTACATGGCTTATATTCCATGGTGCCAACCTGGGACCAGGGAAGGGTCAGGGCTAGGAGTAGGGAAAATAACCAAAGGGGCACTATAACCGGGATTAAACTGGATTCCTACTCTTCAGCTATGTGTAGACCAATCAGCTTCTGGGGTGTGGTTAGAGCAGACCTCAGTGTTCCAACCTCAACCTTCAGCCGTGCGTTGACCAGTCATCTTCTGGGGTGTAACTGGAGCAGGGTTCAGCGTTTTCTTCTTTTACAAGATGAGTTTGGTTGAGTTGTGGGTATCTGGAATACAGGTCCAGGACCCTGGGGCAGCTCTCTTGACCCAACTATGGTGTATCCATGGGGTGATTTCAGTTACTTTAACTGCAGTGGGGGTGGATAAAATGACAAGATAGGGTCCTCGCCATCAAGAGTTTAGTGGAGCTGATTTCTAGTCTTTGACCCAGACTGCATCTCCTGGTTAGTACGGGTGTATGGAGCTGCTTAAGCTATTGGGGGCCCTTTCTTGGACACAGTGGTGCAGATTTTGCAGGGTTTTTCCTAAACTGATCACTTCCTGAGCTATTGATAAGTTTCCTCTTTCTCTGAGGTCCCCTTCTATACTTGGATTAAGGCGGGGGGTTTCTAAAGAGGATTTCATAAGGCGCTAGGCTTAGCTCTCAGCTTGGGCTGGCTTGAACTTGGAGGAGGGCACTCAGGAGTACTTCAACCCTGGTTTGCCCAGTTTCTTGGCAAATTTTTGCAATATAAGTATTTGTTGTATGGTTCATCCACTCTACTTTCCCTGAGCTTTGAGGATGGTAAGTGGTGTGCAGTTTCCATCGGATGTGCAGTGCTTTGGCAATCTTTTGAGTGATTTCAGAGGTGAAGGTGGGTCTGTTGTCAGAACCAATTGAGAGGGGTAGCCCATATTGAGGAATGATTTCACTGAGCAGAACTTTGACCACTTCTTCAGCCTTTTTGGTCCAAGTCGGGAAGGCTTCCACCCAGCTGGAAAAGGAGCAAGCGAGGACTAGGAGGTATTTGTAGCCTCTGGATCGTGACATTTCGGTGAAATCAACTACTAGATCTCTGAGAGACATATTGCTGGTTCATTAGACTCCTGGCACTCTCAAGGGTCCCTGGCAAGGGTTATATATATATATATATATATATATATATATATATTTTAAGATTTATTTATTTATTTAATCCTGCCCCCGGTTGTCTGTTCTCTGTGTCTATTTGCTGCGTCTTGTTTCTTTGTCTGCTTCTGTTGTTGTTAGCGGCACGGGAAGTGTGGGCAGCGCCATTCCTGGGCAGGCTGCACTTTCTTTCACGCTGGGCGGCTCTCCTTACGGGTGCACTCCTTGCGCGTGGGGCTCTCCTACGCGGGGGACACCCCTGTGTGGCGCGGCACTCCTTGCACGCATCAGCACTGCGCATGGGCCAGCCCCGGGTCAAGGAGGCCCGGGGTTTGAACCGCGAACCTCCCATGTGGTAGATGGACGCCCTAACCACTGGGCCAAGTCCGTTTCCCAAGGGTTATATTTTGCACATGTCATGCACCACTGGCATACAGCATGGGTGATAGCGGCTAGACTTGGGGTGTAGAAGAAACTTTGTAACATTTCTTTAAGATGGGTTTTTCCCAAGTGTGTGTTTTCATGGTAGTCCTGAACTACGGTTGCAGCTAATATTTGAGGCATGACTATTCTGTGATCAGGCAATGTCCGCCACCTGTTTGCTCCTTGTGTCCCACTCTCATAGAGTATCCATTCTCTCTCAGCTTGAGAATATTGTGGCTCCTGGGAATTCAGAGGCTGCGGTTCGAGAGCAGGTAATGTGTACTGGAGTTTCTGATAATTAAGAGGTTGGGTAATGAGGGCAGTGACCAGGTCCTCAGATAGGGATCCCTCCCATGTCACTCTTTGCTTCAGTGTCTGCCCTCCGATTTCCTTGAGTGACCGGGCTGTGGCTTGTCTGGTGTCCCTTGCAGTGCATCACGGCCATTTTGATGGGCTCCCAAACTGCTTCTAGTAGTTCCAGAATCTGTGTGCCATATTTAATGTCCTTTCCTCCTGAGTTAATGAGTCCTTTTTGTTTGTATAAAGCTCTATGCACATGCAGGGTAAGGAAGGCATATTTGGAGTCTGGGTAGATGTTAATCTTGGCCCCAGCTGCAAGTTGTAGGGCTTGGGTGAGGGCAATGAGTTCAGCTTTTTGTGCTGATGTGTTGTCTGGGAGAAGCTGGGCCTCCACTGTGGTTTTGGAGGTCACCACAGCATATCCCACTTGCAGGTCACTGCTCTGAACAAAGCTATTCCCGTTTGTGAAGAACTCCATGTTGGAATTTGGTAGTGGCTGGTCTTAGAGGTTCGGCCTGCTGCAATACACCTCATGCAATGTCTCTAGGCAGTTATGGGTTGGAATCCTTGGCTCGATGGGTAGCAGGGTAGCAGGATTCAGGGTTTTTTACAAGTTTCAGGTGGACAGGTGGATTTTCACATAATAGAGTTTGATATGTAACCAGGCAGCTGTTTTTTTTTTTTTATTTTATTTATTTAATTCCCCTCCCCTCCCCCGGTTGTCTGTTTTCTGTGTCTTTTTGCTGCGTCTTGTTTCTTTGTCCGCTTCTGTTGTCGTCAGCGGCACGGGAAGTGTGGACGGCGCCATTCCTCGGCAGGCTGCTCCCTCTTTTGCGCTGGGCGGCTCTCCTTATGGGTGCACTCCTTGCGCGTGGGGCTCCCCTACGCGGGGGACACCCCTGTGTAGCAGGGCACTCCTTGCGCGCATCAGCACTGCGCATGGGCCAGCTCCACACAGGTCAAGGAGGCCCGGGGCTTGAACCGCGGACCTCCCATGAACCAGGCAGCTGTTAGTAAGCCAATGTGTTCCTTTGGCTTCTAAGACTGTGACTACTGCATGTGGAACTTGAACAATCATAGGCTGCCCAAGAGCTAATTTTATGGCTTCTAGTGTTAGCATTGCTGCAGCTGCTACACCTTGCAGGCCTGAGGGCCATCCCTGGGCTACAGTGTCCAGTTGTTTGGATAAATAGGCTACAAGGAACCCAGGTACTGAGTGAGTACTCCCACTGCAATGCTTTGTTGTTTATGGACATAGAGGTAGAATGGTTTACTGAGATCTGGAAGCATGAGGCTTGGTGCTTCCATCAGAGCCTGCTTGAGAGTGATGAAAGCGACTTTCTGTGGGCTTTCCCAGAGCAGGGGTTCACAATCTGTCCCTTTTGTGGCTTCATACAAAGGGCGTGTGCAGACCCCAAAATTGGGAATCCAAATGCAGCAGAATCCAGCCACTCCAAGGAATTTTTGCAAATTTTGGCAAGTGCTGGGCTCAGGGAGGCTATAGATTGCTTTTTTTCTTTCAGGTCCTAGTTCATGGAGCCCCTGTGCTATTTTATAACCTAGATATTTGACCTGAGGTAGGCAGATTTGGGCTTTCCTTTTAGACACCCGATAACCCTTTTGTTGTAGATGCTTTAAGAGGGCGTGGGTTTCACTAGCACAGTCTTGTTAGGAGGGACTTGCAAGGAGAATGGCATGACTTCAGTATGCCTACATTCAGCAATCTCTGAATATGTAACCAGACTTTTTCTTGTGGTTCATGTGGAACTGGATATTGCTTTGTGCTCACTGGGCTGGCTATGGACTTTATTTCAACAATAGTTGGGGGAATGTCGTGTGCCATCCCCTTTGGGTTGCCCTCTGCCCATATTTTGGGCACATCTTCAAAGGGGAGCTGTATGGCTATAGATTGACCAGCTTTGCTGAGGCAGAACAGTCTCCATTGTTCCTGCAGAGGGACAGTTAGCACTATTTTTGCTTAACAAGGATTGTCCCATGGCATCAAAGGTAATCTGAGCTTGTAGTTTAAACAGCAGGTCCTAACCCAGGAGGGGGACTGGGCATTCTGGGAGATATAGGAACTTGTGAGTGACTTCTTTACCCCAATGTTACAGGTCCTGGCTTGGAGGAAGAGCTTCTGGGTGCTTTTACCAGTTGCCCCTACAATAGTGCCTTGTCTTTTTGATAAAGGCTTGACTGGCCTGGTCATTACAGTGTTGAGCCCCAGTGTCAACCATTATACGTATGGTGCAGCCCCCAATTTGGACTCTAACCATAGACTCCGCGGGGCTGAGAGAATAGGAGCCCAGTTTGTCCTAATAATCCTCGTCAGAGCCCTCTATTCCTGCAAGTTCGATGAACTGATTTACAGGTTTTCCCTCCAAATTTTTGCAAACCCAGGCTTTAGTTTGTGACACTCTGCTCGGTCTCCTGGCTAATGCTTTGGCCGCTTTCTTGAGGGCAACAGGTCGAGTGGCCTGTTGGAGCACTCCTACTTCCAGTGCCCTTCCTCCTTGCAGTACACGCACTGATTTCACCCTAGGAGTGGGTGCCCCCCTCCTTGGGGCAAGATTGCTTGACACAGGCTTGCTTCTTTGGACTACTGCTGCTGTGAGAAGGTGTGTTTTCCTTTTCCTTTTCTGGTTTTCCTCTTTCCTGGTTTCTACATCATGGTTGACATAAACCTGGGTGGCTACTTCCATGAGCTGGGAACTATTCATACCAGCAAACCCATCTAACTTCCGTAACTTTCTTCAGATGTCAGCCTGTGATTGGGCAATGAATGTTGCATTGACCATTGTTTGGCTTTCGGGACCATCCGAGTTAAAGGGTGTGTATACACAAAATGCCTCACACTGTCGCTCATAGAATTGAGCCAGACTTTCACTGAGAGTCTGAAGGACTTGGGCAGTCTTTGCCATGATTACTTCCTTGCAGCTCCCAACTCTGAACCCTTCAACTAAGACCCTAAAGAAAGTTTCTAGTCAGTTCAGCCTGGTTGTGTCATTGGGATCCCATTGGGGTTCCTTGTCTGGGAACTGTATGTGGGCATATTGGTCACTCTCCAGGGTTCCCCCAGGTGGGTATTCTTTGAGACAGGTTAGAGCCCCTTGTGTGACTCATATTCTCTCCTCGAAGTTGAGTAAGGTCATGATGAGTTGTTCACAGTCAGCCCAAGTGGGTTTGTGGGTTTGTATGATGGACTGGAAGAGGTCCATCATGGCCTGAGGCTTCTCTGAGTATGGTGGCTTTTCCAGTTAAAGAGGTCAGTGGTAGTGAAGGGTTGGTACACAAATGTTTGGTTTCCTCCTTGAATCTGACCATCAGCATTGTAATAAATTGGAGCTCAGGCTTCGTGGAGAGAAAGCTGTAGGGCTGCCCTTCTCCCTGCTCCACCTGTCCCCGGGGCTCCCTGTGGTCTGAGTTGTCATCTTTCAGGGACTTCTTCTGGACTGATGGTTGGCACTGCGCTGCCAGGGGCCAAGATTGGTGGAGACAGTGGTTGTGGAGGTGATAAGGTTGGACTGTTTGGAGAAAGCGGCTGTGGGAGCAGCTGTGGGAGTGACTGGGCGGTGTTGCTTGGAGAAAGTGGTAGTGGAACCGGCTGCAGAAACGGCTGTGAGGTAGCGCTGCTCAGGGAGGACAGCGGTGGAGATGACTGCGGGGGTGGCCAGATTGTGTTGCTTGGGAAAATCAGCTCATCCCCACTCCTTGGCACTGGTGCAGTAGGAGCAATTGCATAAGGCAGCAGGAAGTAGTTTTTGTCTGGCCCTTCTAGAATGGGTGGGTCGGCACTAGATTTAGGACTCACTTCCTCTGGACACTTTGCAAGGCACTTGTTTGGCCTGGTTACTGGGACAGCACCTCTGGCTTTTGTATCAGGCAAATCCTGGCTTCTTTAGTTGCACATTTCCTTAACCAGGGCGGACTTTGACTCATAGTGTCCTGCCAGGCATTGATGTAGGAGAACTGGTCAGGGTGCCCTGGTTTTCCGGTTACCACATTGTGGACTTTATGGATGATCTGGGGTTCAAAGGTGCCCTCCTGGGGCCAGCCCATGCTGAAAGTCAGCCATTCTAATTCACAAAACATTCTAAACTTTCCTGTCTGGAACTTTATGCCATATACATCACCATGGAATGCTCAGGGAAAGTTTTTCAGCATACAACTTAATAGGATCCTACTCACGTTTCCACCCTGTGTTGATGCTGCATTTAGCTTTTCGTTTTGTCCATCTCCAGCCACATCCCTCATGGGAGCTTATGGTGCCTCTTAGCCTTAGTGGGTCAGTACAAGCCCCAGACTTGGAAGAGGTTCCCTTTGTAGGAAGGCCCTCCATATCGCCCTTGACCAGATGAAGTTGCCACAGAACTGCAGATCGGGACTCCGCGCTCATCCCACAGAAGTTTGTCTCTGCATCTCACTCAGTCTCCACAATTACATGCACACAACCACCCTCCTTTCTTTCCTTTCTTGGACCTAGAAAAGATGGCTTCCTCCCTTCTCCTCAGGAGTAGTAGGGCCTTCTTCAAGAGCTGATCAGGTTCCCCTCCTTGCTTTTCAGAATTAGGCTTTCCCTGCGCTATGCTCCCGGGGGTCTTACCCATCTGGCATGCGGAGCTCCTTGCTTCATTCTCAGGGTCTCTTTCAAATCCTCTGGTGCCTCTGGTTTCTCCGGGAGGGCTCTGGCAGAGTCTACAACCTCTTTCTGGACTAAAAGGAGTCCAGGGGCACCCAGGGCTGGGGTTTGCCTGGGCCTTCCCAGCCTTCTCAGAGGCGTCCGAGAGGGGTAATCGGCTGTTTTCCCCTCTGGCCTTCTCAGCAATCCTGGATGAGCCCCCAGAGATATTGTGGCAGAGACAAGTTGGGTGATTGCAGTATTAAAGGCCAGGAGACAAGAAATCTCTGAGAAGGGAGATTTATTAATAACCAGCGGGCCTGGCAGAATTCTGTCTAAAAAACCGAGCCCAGGATAGGATTTCTGGGTCCCTTTTATACAGAGGATGTAGGAGTGGTGAGTCAAATGGTGCTTTAATGCAAAAAGGACTTTCTTTGTTAGTTTCTTAGAGTTTTAAGTGTTTGTCTGAGTGCCAGATAGGTTTTGAATTAACATATCCCTCACATTCCAGGTAAGCTTGAATTAACATATCCCTCACATTCTGTCTGGATATAAGTTCAAATACATATTTGATCTGCGTCCTCCCTGAATATCCAAAGCCTATAGAACCCACATCACTTAATTGGCTTTCTGGGAACTAAGCATACTTGGATATAGAATAAGATAAGTTTGGATTCATGCACAGGCCATATTATAAGAACGTGATTTTCTGGGGTACATACAATTTCAAACCACCACAGGGAGGTGTTGTTATAAACAAGATTTTGCAAAAACATTAAGCATTAAGAACAGTGATCTTGTTACACATGTAGCTTAGTCTGTAGCTGGTTCTGGTCAGTGGTATGCTGGTAAATGTGTAACAATGGGCTCTCTGGGAAAAAAAGGTCCTGATTTATAGCATTTGCTTTTCTCCAATTTTGCAGGGTAAATGCGCCTCCATGGCCAATTTCAAGCTATTAATGTGCTGTCACTAAAAGCAGAGTTGGAAGAGAAGCACAGTAACATCATTATGTGGTATTTCCAACATATAGCTATGATAGACCTAAACAACCTCAAGAGAATAGATATTAGTTAAACATAGTAAAATAACTGGAAAGTGATGTATTTTGAGTGTTTTATAATATAATTTATTTAATTGTAAGTTTATATAATTTGTTACTAGTAGATGTTTTTAACAATTGGCTCCCCAAATTTCTGAAAATTTAAGAATCAACTCTCACAAGCCAGTACAAGCAGACTCCAGTACATCACTGGTTCTACTCAGCATAAAGGCCAAACAAAGGTCAATTTTTCCATGAGGGGAACAAGCATCCATCAACAGCCAATACTGCAAAGTCAGCATTGGACTGAGCCCTAGCCCTGCCATTTGTCATGATGAGAGCTTAATGTTTTGATGGACTATGGATGTTAGCTAGCCAAATAAACTTTATAAGTCTACAGTTTTGAGTGAATAGAAACAATCTGTGCTTTGAAAAAAATGGAATAAATTCTGCTTTGAGTCCATCTAGGGGAAGGAACAATTTAACAAGAGTTAGAACCCAAATGTTAGCACACACCGATGATTTCAACAGCAGACAGTCTCACGCTTTATTCAGTTTGCAGTGTTCAGTCGGGAGTGTTGTGGCTGAGGAGCCATAGAGGATCTGCCATGGTCCAGGTGTGCAGTGATAAGGGCCTGTGTAAGTGAAGAGGCAAATAAAGCCTGCAAGTAAAATAAGGAATCAATAGATGGATCTGGAACCTAGAAAGAAGTCCACATGGACATCAATAACCCCCAAGCTGGCTGCTGGAAGACCCTCCACAAGATTCTGCCATCTAGTACAAGACTTCCTATGGAAGCCAGGAGAAGCCCTGGGTATTCCCCTAGGACTTTATCATTGGGCACTCCTGGGGAATTGATGGGTGGGGTAATCAATCAAAACAGCAAACAGCTAGAACTCCTCCCCTGCCATTAGCAAAGGGGTGGAATAATTAATGGTTCAAAAAAGCAGATGCAAGGCCTGAACTAGCGCTCTCTCTTGCCTTTAGACCCCGATTCTGGCTGCGTTCTCCCCTGCTTGGATCACTACGCAAGTAAAACCTGGGCATTTATAATCTATAATGGGGAATTGTAGTCTAAATCAGCCCACTTTATCACTTTTTGGCCCCTTCCTCTCTACTTGGGACCCATGATCTGTTGTTTTCTCCCATTTCTTGTCCCTCCCTGCCTGAATAAATTGCTGGCCTAACTAACCTGACGTGCTCTTGAAATTCACTTCTGCAGCAGAGTCAAGAACCTCGACAAAATCCGATAAGGACAGACTGAGGAAGAATCAAGACGGAGAGCCTCCTAATTCCATCAGTCCAAGGCAGAGTGTCAGTCACCTCCCTGTGGATAAGAACCTGATATGCAGCACATGGAGATGATGGTATCAACAATAAACTAGCATTCTTTTTTTTTTTTTTTAATAAAAAGCACAGAGTTATTTTGCCTCTGACTTGTCCATGGGTAGTGTGGAGAGGGAAACACATTTGGAGTGAACGCACTGCTGGGCAGTTTGGTGACCTCAGACAATCCCTTAACCTGTCCCAGCCTTTTCCTCCTCTGCAAAGGGGGGAGCTGGTGTAAGGTCTGTCCTGTGTTAGTGAGAGGGTCAAATGAGAGAACGTGCGTGGGAGCGCCTCACAAAATCTCAGGCACCAGCAACCCTTTAAAATGAAAACACAGTCTTTGCCAAAACATTTTTGTTTTAAGTTTTCTTGCCTTTTTAACCGTTCTTTTTTGCCAGGATGAAACAAGAAACTTGCACTGTAGTCCCAACTGCGTTAGCTGGCTGCAGCACCCTGAGGAGGACAAGCCATTTCTGAGGCAGATTGCTCATCTCCAAAATAGAAGGCTGGACCCACTGATCCCCAAGGGTCCTTCAAACATTAACATTCTGAAAGCTCCCTCACTCTTTTCTTGTAGCTCCTCTGACTAACAGCTTTATGCTGTGACTTAGAAAGCTGACTCTAAATTCTTTAAGAATCTGTCAGCCCCCTTTCTTAGCAGAGGGCATTTCAAAGGAGTGAAGTCTCCATCTTTCTTTTTGGACCTTGATGGGTGGACAAGGGGATGGTCTATTTTCTCTCGAAGGTTTCTGAGTCAAAACAAAAGAAAAAAAAAACAAACAAAAATGTCCCCAAGTGATGGTGAGTTGTGTAATGGGATAGAGGTTCTGAAAAGTAACACGGGGTTCCTCATCTCTTTCTCTGTTTGCTAAGTTCAAGGTAATTTTGGGTTCAGCAAAACATCACACTGTCTTTCCAGCCCCTGGACATCAGGAGAATGCAAAACATTTTCTAGTTATGTTTTATACCCATAGGGTTCCAAGATAAATTAAATACATATGTTTTTGATTCATTCACATTAAATGACTATTTGATAGCTAAGAAGCCTCCAGGGTTTTAATGAAAAATCTCTTCAAAGCTTTCATTCCTTTGAACTCAGCAGTCATATTTCCCCTAAGAATAAAAATTAATAATGACCCATAGAATTTCCGTGTGTTCGAAAAATTGCTGAAACCCATCTTTTCTCAACCTCAGGTTCCCTTTAAAACATCTAAAGTACATAATCTTAACTTTTTAAAAACAAAATGTATATATAATGTGTATCAACCATAAGACTTTGTGTCAGGAATTGTGTTAGGCATTTTACATCTGCATTAGTCAGGGTTCTCTAGGGAAACAGAACCATCAGGAGATATCTGCAATGGTAAGAGCTTTAAAAAATTGTCTCATACAACCATGGGGATGCACAAGTCCCAACTCCGTAGGGCAGGCTGTAAGCCAGGGACTCTGATGAGGGTCCTCGATGAGTTCTCCAGGAGATACTGGCTGTCTGAAATAGAGATGAAATTCTCTCTATCCATACTGAAATCACTTTTTATTAAGTCTTGAACTGATTGGATGAGACATCTCTCATTGCTGATGGCAATCTCCTCAGTTGATTGTAGATGTAATCAGCAATATATGCAATCAATCCACTGATGATTAAACTCCATGAAATGTCCTTGTGTCAAAATTAGCCCAGTGCTTGCTTGACCAGACAAGTGGGCACCATTACCTGGCTGAGTTGACTCATTAGGCTTGCCATCACACATACATTGTCACTAGCATGTATAACAATGCTTGAATGAGGGTATCACTTCTCTCATTTGTAGGCCAGGAAGCTGAGGCTGAGAGGTTTAGTGACTTGCTGAGGCCAGGGTTGACAAGTCTCAAGCCAAAATGTTCTGTTTGAATCTCCGATTCTTGCAGTTAATTTTGTTCAGTTCAACAAATATTTAGCAAGTTCCTCTCTGTGCCAGGTGCTGTCCCAAGCCTGCAGAAAGAAATAAGGAAAGACTTTGAGATGCTCTCAATGAACGGCTTCTTTTTTTTTCCCTCCAGCACGTATGATTAGAGATGGTAGAAAGGGAGTTTATGAGGTTGTATCAATTGGATGTGTTTGATTGTTAGTAACAGGAAACCCAACTCAAATTGCCTTCAACATGAAGAATGGCCCGCTGTGACTGAGACTGCTGGTTATCCCCTACTATCCATTTTCCCTTTATACAAGAAATGGAGCCCCCAATTCCCCCAATTTTTAGCTGGGCATATGGCTTCCCAGAATAAAGACATTTTTCAGCCTTACGTACAGCCAGTTGTAGCCATATATTTAAGCTTTGGCATGTAAACATAAGTACCATGTGCATCTTCTGAGAAGAATTTTTCTTTTCTCCTTCTTGCTGACTGGATTCAGTTGTGATGGCTGGAAATGGAGCAACTATTTTGACTCATGAGAGAATAAATTATGTGTTCAGATGGCAGAGCTACCAGATATGAGGTAGAATATTCCTGGGCTACTTGTTTAAACTACTATTATTTAGGGTTTTCAGTTACTTGCAGCCGAACCTAATCCTAATTCATATACTCACATAGCAGGAGTCCAGAGGTAGGATGGGCTTCGATTTTAATTTAATTCAGCAGTTCAATGATGTTATCAAGTAATCAGTTTCATTCCAGATCTTTGTGGTGGTTGTTTGAACCATACAGATTTATTGAAATGTGTGAGGCATTAATAGATACGAATTGTTTCATTGCACTTGAGATGTAAGAAATATCACTTTTTTCCCTACCCATATCCAAGATCCAGCTTCAGATCCACTCCCCGAGCAATCATTTGGGAAGGAGGCGTTCCCCTTCCTCACCACTAAATTGGGTTGTGACAGGACCCAGGGCTCATGCATTCTGGGAGGATGGGGAGAGGCCTCTGTCATTAGTCCATTTGGTCATGGCAGAAGGTGCTCCTTGCCCAAGCCTACATGTCCCCCAGGCGGCAGGAGGCCTTGCAGCTGTCCTCCCTCCTCCCAGGCCAGACGACTTAGCAGCTGCTCCTAAGCTGAGACCTTGTTGTCTGGCCTCAACAAGATCCAAGGCTTCACTCCCATTCAAGGACCTTCCACTTCTGTGTGAACTGGATACAGATCCCCTTCCTCAGGGAATCTTCAATGGGTGGATAGAGGACCACCCACTCTCTCCTGGGATCCACTTTATCCCGGGCTCTAGGCACCACATGGCTCCCCAAACCACCCCTAAAATCTCCTTTGCCTGGGAGCCAGCACTCCTAACAAAGGCGTGGAACTAAAACTCAAAAGGAGTCACTCAGGAGCCCGGAACACAGGAATGAATGCAAAGGCTGGCTGGCTTTTCTAAGAGGGGAAAGGGGGAAATTCTCTTCAGTCTTTGCTGATGTGTCTGCAGCACCGAAGGGCCTCCACAAAACCACTGACCACACAAAAAGGCAAGACACCAGATAATTTCTCAATAATGCCCTCTGTGTGATATGTATATGTATATATAATTCTTCCCCAGTTTCTCCTACAATTTTGTTTAAATAATGATTCTTTTTTTTCTTTTGTTATACTGCTTCTATTCCCACCTTCCCACCAATATGTTTGGTAAAGCATTTTAATCTATTTCTAGATACCCATTTTATTCAATTAGTGATTTTTTTCCCCTGTTTTGAAGTCAATACCATACAATTTTCATAAAGATTTGGTTGTTATATGTTTCAAAATCTAATAGGATAACTTTGAATGGGTTGTACAAAACATGGGTCTGTATAAGAGGGAATCCAGTGGTGGGTGATGAACTATGGTTAACAGGACAAATATGAGAATGTTTTCTCCTGAATGATAACAAATATGCAACACTAATACAGGGTGTTAATAATTGGGTGGGTTGGGGAAAGCATACCAAATGTAAGATATGGGATAAATATTGCTATGAGTATAAATATTTTTGATGATGCCCTTTCATAGTTTGTAACAAATGTTTCATAGCAATGCAAGGTGTTGGTGATGGAGAGAAGTATGGCAGACGTATGATGAGATGCATGTTTGTTTTGTAAATTCACAAATTTTACTATTTAATGTTTATGTATGTTCATGTATGAATGATATACTTTAATAAAAGTTTATTTTTAAAAAATCTGGTAGGATACATTTACCATTAATAAATGAAGATAAAAGGTAGGTGGTTTGTTATTCTTGACTGCCCTTTCTTTTGGACCAATTTCATCTTATTTGCAAGTTTCATAAATTATCTTAGGAAACTATAGTTGCATTAAATTCATGTATCAATTCAAGATCTATTATATTTAGTGTATTCTCTTCCTAATCAGCAGTAGGGTAGATTTGCCATTTTTTATGCCTCCACTTATTCTCTTATTATGGTATCTTACATTTATTCAAATAAGATAAAATTTGTGGTTGTTCCAAGTTGAGTCAATACTGAGAATTTATGTTTTGTTGTGGTTGTTATTGCTCTTATAGAATGGAATCTTTTTTTCCATTGAGTGCCATTAGTATAAAGAATGACATCAAATTTTGTGGATTTACCTTAAACTATATAACTTTTTATGACCTCTCATCTCTTGGGTTTTGAAAGTATAGTAGGGGGAAGCGGACTTGGCCCAGTGGATAGGGCATCAGTCTGCCACATGGGAGGTCCGTGTTTCAAACCCTGGGCCTCCTAGACCCGTGTGGAGCTGGTCCATGCGCAGTGCTGATGTGCGCAAGGAGTGCCCTGCCACACAGGGGTGTCTCCCGTGTAGGGGAGCCCCACGCGCAAGATGTGCACCCTGTAAGGAGAGCTGCCCAGCACGAAAGGAAGTGCAGCCTGTCCAGGAATGGCGCCGCACACACGGAGAGCTGACCGACAAGATGATGCAACAAAAAAAAGAAACACAGATTCCCATGACGCTGACAACAAGAGAAGCAGACAAAGAAGAAGATGCAGCAAACAGACACAGAGAACAGACAACTGGGGCAGGGGAGGCGGGGGGAAGGGAGGAGAAATAAAATAAATAAATAAATAAATAATAAAAATGAATTTAAAAATCTTTAATAAAAGTATATTATAATATCATCTCCCAAAAATACTTTAATTATTCCTTTCCTTAATAGATGTCTCTATTTCTTGCCCTTCTCAGGATGTTATTGTCAGCATTTTCAATACCATGCTAAATGTAATGATGGCAGAGGACATGTTGGCTTTTCTACTGTGAAAGGATTCTCCATTTTATATAATATTGGCTCTTAGCTTTGGGTTTAGGAAACAATATCTAATATAGAAACTCTCTTTGTTAAAATATTTAGAATTTCCAAAAGTAATAGATGTTTAATTGATTTGACTTGTTCTTGGCATCTATTGAAATCATGGAATCATGTTACAAATAATTTCTATTAGCCTGGCAGAGACTTAAAACCTGTCACTTGGAAGGTGGTTGATAATGGATATGTGGACAAATGTAGTAATATCTGGATTTGGCTCATACATAGCTCAAAGCTAAAACACAAACAAGAAAATATGCATGCAAACAGACAATCCCAAGCTCAGAAAACCCTGAGCTGCTTTGTTAAAGAAGCACAATTTATTTGGCGATCTTTTTTCTCCCCAGGAGGCCCGCTGCCGTCAGTCCTGGGAAATGTGCTCAGCTACTGGTCCAGTTCGCTTCTCAGCCCCGTTCATGGCTTGCTCCCATCATTGATTGTCCTGTAAACTGTGGTCAGTTCTCTGCCCTGCCCTGAGAATGGCCCTCTCTGAGAATCTTCTTTATTTTTAACTAAGTTTTGCAACTATGGTGCATTTTTTTTGGTCATTCAGAGGGAAGAAAATTTTAATGCCTGCCACATGCTATGAACTGTAGCAATTTTACATCACAAGGTAACTTCCTATCCTACTATAAATAGTGTTGGGCTCTCATGACTAGGTACACATTGACAATTAACAATAAACGAATTTTTTGTAAGTGGCTGTTGAAGGAAAATATTACAACCACAAGTTACATAATCTTGGTTAACAGAATTGTGTAATTACCCGATGTATTTTGTACTGTTGAAACATACACTCTGTCTTGGTCAATGATGAAACTTTTTATAAGTATTTTGTAAAAGAAGCCTCTTTGTTTTTTCACCTATCAAAATTGGCAAAGACTTAAAAACTTTCCTAACCCATAGATAGTGAAAGTGTGAGCAAAATGGCAATATTTATTAAAATTGTAAATGTGCTTGCTCTTTCACCCTTTAATCACTGTTAGGTAGTTATTGTCCATATGCAATAAAGTGTGTGTGCAACTGGGTTTAGGATATAAATATAGTCTATTTATAATATAAAAGAACTGAAAACAAGTATGTCTGAAAAATCAATTAGCTAACTAAGTTATGATACATCCACTGGTCAGTGTTGCCAGAAGTGAGAACGTGCACCTTCAGGAGTTAAGTCTGCCTGTTTGGGTGGACATTTTTGGCCCATCTGGGTACATAGAGGCAGAGAAGTTTGGTCTGCCAAGAAAACCCCAGAGCAATGAACAGAAGCCATGTAACCCCAGTGAGAGAGAGAGCGTCTTGGTCCCCAACAGCTTTCTAACTTAGGGTTCTAGAGTATGAGAGGCCCAGCTGTTCTTTCAGCAACTTTGAGACCCATGAAGAATTCCTATATAAATAAACATCGCCCTTTGTTTAAGGTAATTCTGGTGGGATAGCTCTCTTTTATTTAAGGAAGTTGCTGGCACACACAGGCACAGAGTGGCTAGGAGAGAGGCAGGCTGGAGAGAGGTGGGCAGGGCTCTGGTTAGGGAGCCTCTTGGGTGCCACGTGAAGGAGCCTGGACTTCATCCAGCAGGTCACTAGGTCTCAATCCTAGTTGCACATTGGAATTCCCTAGAGAACTTTAAAAATAAATATGGGGGAAAGTCTGTGGCTCAGTGGTTGAGTGCCTGCTTCCCACGTACGAGGTCCCAGGTTCAATCCCCAATAACCCCATAAAAAATAACTAAAATAAATAAATGTGAATGCCTTCCCCCACCCAATCTAGTTAAATCAGAATCTCTAGAGAGTGGAATCTGGGCAGTGAAATTTTTAATAAAGTTTCCCAGGCGTTCCTAACTTGCAGTTAGGATTGAGAACAACATGGTTTTAGAAAAATCAGCTCAGTTGCCATGCAAAGGTTGGACTTAAAGAGAATGAGAAGGAAGGCAGGGAGATTCTTAGCAAACTTGAGTATCCAGGTAAGCAGACCTGAAATAGGAACAAAGGTTGTGGGATGAAGAGAAGAAAGTCTTGGAAAACTATTAAGGATATAAGGTCATTCTAAAGTTAAGATTTAATGATTGGAAAGGGCGGGAAAGTTAGAGTTGACCTCAGGTCCTAGCTTGGGAAACTGGAAATGCCACAGAAAGAGAGAGACAGGAGGAAGCGTCTGGGGAAGCTGAGGACTTCTGCTCTGGACCTGGAGAAGTTGAGGTGGTGTCTGAGCCTCTGGGTAGAGGTGTCCATCAGGCTCTTGGATGACTTGTATAATAATGCTTTGGGGAGAGACCAGGTAGAGATAATTTGCAGGTTGATAACTGTTTGAGTGGTTCATTCTTTTTAAAAAAAAATTTTTATTAACAACTTTATTTTAAATTCACAAAAATAAAAGGACAGGAAAAGGTACCACCCCAGATTGCCTCCTGAGATAAACTGTGATGTGTATCTCCAAAGTGCCTTGAAGTCAGGTGGCTTCTCAGAGGGTTCTAAAATTAGCAGAACAGCTGTGCTAGGTGGGTGGTGATACTCCAGCTCCCTCAGCCAGAACTGGGCCTTCCTGCTGTGGGCTCTGTTTGTGAGTAGGTTGGGGATCGCTTAAGAATCTGTTTCTTTGAAGAATTCCCTCAGGACCTGGTGTCATGCCAGGGTGCTGAAAGAGGACAGAAAATGTCTTTTGTTGCCAGGTTGAAGGGAAAGGATGGAGAGGGTTATGCTGGAAAGAAGCCTCATGAAAGGACTGATTTACAAGAAAGTTTCACTGTAGAAAGGATACTCTTAAGGACAGGGGAGAAGGAGGTTTGTTGGATGAGTCAGAGTTAGGTCTGAAAATCTGCTGTGGGACTCCAGGCTTTGCACAGAAGGATACCGAGTAAATGTGTCCTTGTTGGTGGGTTTTGAGTCCCTGGAGTGGTTTAACCCTGGTCTTCAGAATAAGCCTCTGCTGCCAACTCGGCCAATTGAGAGAGGGTGACTCGGGTGGTGGGGAGAGGAGGAGGATGTAGAGGAGGAGGAATCTCTTCAGTTCCTAAAACACATTCCTTACTTTTTAAAAAATGCATATATTGAAAACAAATTTTTATATAATATGTTAAATTTTATATATTTTAATATATATGTGCATGTATGTATGTATCTATATGTATATATATAGTCTACATATGTGTATGTGTATTTGTATATATGACACAATAAACCAAATCTGAAGATATAACAGTCACTGGGGAGGAGATTGGAAAGGGAAATGCAGTCAAATGACAAAATACTTTGTTGAGATCCCATCATATTGGATTCTCCCCTCCTTGAGTTTTGTCATGGGAATATTACACATGTGGAGGAAGAAGGACTGAGAAAATAAAAAATGACAAACTGGATTTCACTACCTAATTGAAAATTAATGAGTAACGAATTGTTGGGGTATTATAACTTCAAGCATCAATTTGGGTAGCATTTATCTGGGGAGACTTTTTCTACAAAATACCACCATAATCCCAGATAATACAGAAGATATTTAGTAGCAAGATTAAGAAACTAATCTTGATGTGTCCTTTGGACTAATGTTCTTCATTCCCTTCAAAAGTCCCCATTTTCCACCCAGAGAGTTGCCTCCAGCTCGCTCCATAACCACTGGGTGTTGCGGAGGATCCTTCAGTGGCAGTGAAGGGAGGTGGGAGGGTATAGGCAGAGAAGCCATGTGTGGAATGACATGTAAGAACTGAAAAGGAAGACTTTTTGACTGGTTCCCCCAGATTAGTGTTGAGTTGGAGAAAAGAAACCGCCCAAGAAGCTTGTCAGCTGAGCTAGCGGGTACCCGGATGTGCACTATTTCAGGCCAAGATCATTCTGTGCTCTGAAACACTTCCTATGCCTGGCATATTTACTTTTGTAATCTTGGTTGTTGTTTTAGTTTGCCAAAGAGCTGCTGATGAAAAGTACCAGAAATCTGTTGACTTTTATAAAGGGGTTTTATTTGGGATAAAGCTTACAGTTCCAAATCCTTGAAAGGTCCAAACCAAAGCACCATTAGAGAAGCTTTCTCACCAAAGTCAGCTACTGTCAGTCCTGGCATGTTGTCATGTGGTAAAGCAAGATGGCCACCGATCTCTTTCCAGGTTTCAGCCTTCCCCTCCTGTTTCACCCTTTCCTCTTGAGCTTCTCTGTGGGCCCAGCTTCTTGGGACTTCATACTTAAGTGATCCTCTCTCTTACATGGCAGGATCAAACATGGCAGCTTCCTTTTTTCCTTTGTCTGTCCATGTGAGTCCTAGCAAGGGGACAGGGATTGAACCTGAGTCAAGCCTCACTAAAATACAATCAAAAGTCATAAAGCAATCTTATCAAGTAATCTAATCAAAGGCCTTTCAACTGAATTTAATGCAATCAAAGGGTATCTCACCTAGAGGAAAAGATTTGTTAACAAACATAATCTTTCTCTTTTCAAGATTTACAAAATAATCTCAAACTGCTATAATGTGTTTCCTAGTAAGTTCCTGGATGAATTTAGAAGGTGCTTTCATAACTAGGAGAATGAGGGATCAGAAAGTTTACCCCTGAGGTAGAGCAGAGAGAATCCCAGAGGAAAGAATAAACTTCAGGTGGAGCTGAATCCTAGAGGTGAAAACTTTGGAAGGAAAAATTTGGAGGCAGCTGGGATTGGTGATACCATTTACTCCCATCCCCTTTTTTTTCCTTTATATCTTTGGTGATTGTTTTTCCTAAATTTGTTGGATATTCCATATTTAGCTCTTATTTTTATAGCTGGCAAATACCACTATAGTCCTTCTGCAGTGTCCAAAAGAAGCCACTGAACCAGTTTGTTCTGTTGCTCCCTTGCATCTATGAAATGGGCCAAGGCACTCCAAAAACCAGTGCCCAGGCCATGGAGGCTGGTATCTTTTCCAGGTTCTGAACTTCTTCTCCAGCCCCTGACTTAGGATCTTGACAGCTTCTCTTGACATTTCCCCAGACCCCTTCTCCTTACAGCCAGACATCAGGGTGTAGTACATGTCCAATTGGCAATGTACACATCAAAACTACTTCTGGGGAAGCAGATTTGGCTCAACTGATAGAGTGTCCGCCTACCACATGGGAGGTCCAGGGTTCAAACCCAGGGCTCCTGACCTGTATGGTGAGCTGGCCCACGCGCAGTTTGATGCGTGCAAGGAGTGCCATGCCATGCGGGGGTGTCTCCCACTTATGGGAGCCCCATGAGTAAGGAGTGTGCCCTGTAAGGAGAGCTGCCTCATGCAAAAAAAGCGCAGCCTGCCCAGGAGTGGTGCCACACACACAGAGAGCTGACACAGCAAGGTAACACAACAAAAAGAGACACAGATTTCCAGTGCCACTGACAAAATCCAAGTGGACACAAAAGAACACACAGCCAATGGACACAGAGAGCAGACAATGGGATGGGGGGGAGGTTGGAGGGAGAGAAGGGGAAATAAATAAGTAAATAAATAAATCTTTAAAAAACAAAACAAAACTACTTCTGGACAGCCTCTGCCAATCTCAGTCTACTCACTGGTTGAGGAGAGGAATTTCTAAGTACACAATTGACTGTGTGATTTGCCCAGGAGTACTATGTATTGGGGATCTCCAAGGAGAAACCCATTGCTTACACTTACATATATTCCCTCTTCAGATGCAGGAGTTAAAACTCAAAATAGCATAGGTTCAGAAAGAGTACATATCAATGTTTCTGCATTTATTACCCACTATGCTCCTTTACACTGACAAATTGAGAGCAAATCTGGACTTGTTTAGGGCACAGGAATGGCACAGGCAGTATGCCTCTTGTTTGACATATCAGGCCCAATTTACAAAGCTTCTTAATGTAGAGAATCAGGATGTTTCAGTGATACCTTGATGAAGAACAGATGAGTGAAGTGGCTACAATGAAGACTGGTAGTCTAGATTCAGGGATTCCATTCCCATCTTGTCCTATTTGGCAGAATATTTAAAGACACTTACCACTCAGGATTCTGTTTATTTCTCCATAACTTTAAAGGAAACCAATATTTATTGAGTAATTTGAGTGTCTTGAATTCCAGGCACTGTGCTGAACACTTTCTATAGATACTTTTAATCCTTGAAACAATTCTACAGACAGGTTTCTGTGGTCTCATTTTACACATGAGAATTCTTTAACAGAGACACTGAGAGGTTAGATAATTTGCTTATAGTTTCAGGGCTAGGAAGTGGTAGATCTGAGATGTGAACCCCTTCATCTGATGCCAAAATCCATGTGCTTTCTTTATACCATGCTACTTCTCCACAAAGAACTAAGTCCTTTTTATAAGGTTTGGGAGAATGAATGAAGAACTACATATAAAAAGTTTTGATAGTTCTAATTCAATGTATCTGTAAGCCTTACATCCTTAAGTATAATGAAAAGAAAATTGAAAGAGATTGGTTAAATTCTCACAAATTAAAATGTATTGCTCAGGAATTCTATTTTTTTCTAAGATTTATTTTTTAATTTACTTCTCCCCTCCCCCCCTCAGTTGTCTACTCTCTGTGTCCATTTGCTGCGTGTTCTTCTGTGACTGCTTCAATCCTCATCAGCGGCACCGGGAATCTGTGTTCCTTTTGTTGCATCATCTTGTTGTGTCATCTCTCCGTGTGTGTGGCACCATTCTTGGGGAGGCTGCACTTTCTTTCGTACTGGGCAGCTCTCCTTATGGGGCGCACTCCTTGCGCATGGGGCTCCCCTACGCGGGAGATACCCCTGGGTGGTACGGCACTCCTTGCACGCATCAGCACTGCACATGGGCCAGCTGCACACGGATCAAGAAGGCCTGGGATTTGAACTGCAGACCTCCCATGTGGTAGGTGGACACCCTATTCATTGGGCCAAGTCCACTTCCCAGGAATTCTAAAAATAAGAAATTGTAAGTAAGAATATAGATCTCAGTCTTTTCATATATAGGTAAGAGCTATTAAGGCTCAGCTTTGCTGCATATTCCTAATTGGTTGATACATATGAACACATCCATAGGATGGCTACTCAAGTTGGAAGAACTCCCACACTCATTACAAAATGAAAGACTTATAGCCACAATTTTTTAAAAGGCTGATATCAAAGGACAGATTAAAAATGAAACGAAACAAAACAAAACATCCACGCATGCTCTACAGAGTTCTTGTGTGATGGATAAAGACAGCAAGATTACTTTCTGTTTTCTTCAGGGGAAAGAAAAATCAAATCAAACATTTCTCAGGATTTGAAGACCTACTCATTTTTCAAATTTGAGCCAGGCCAAGGTATAACATGTACAGATTTTAGACTTTTTAAGAAAGTCACATCATTCCAGAAGAAATATGAACACCTCAGGGTGGCTCCGGGGGTATCCTGCTGTTTTAGTTTCTGAGCTGCTAAAACAGATACCATACAATGGGTTGGCTTAAGAACAGGAATGTTTTGGCTCACAGTTTCAGAGGCTAGAAGGCTTGTTTCCTCCTGGGATCAGTATCCTTTGGCAATCTTTGAGGTTCCTTGGCTTTTCCATCTCATGGCAAGGCACAAGGCAGCATCTTTTCCTTTCTCTCCTGGGTTCCATTGACTTCCAGCGTCTGGCTGCTCCCCGTGGCTTCTCCTTTTGGGTCCAATTTCCTTTCCTTTGAATGAAGTCAGCCATATTGGTTCATTCAGTTTGGTCACACCTTAACTAATAACACCTTCAAAGGCCCTATTTACAAATGGGTTCACCCCACAGGACTAGGAGATGGGAACTGAGCATACCTTTTGTGGGGGACATGATCCAATCCCCAACGACACGTACCAACTTGGATTATTTTGTAAAGAAAGCTCAGGAATGGCTTTTGATTATGACACTCCTTCAGGTGTTGCAGGAATTTACCTCGAATCAACCTAGGCTTCCCTGAAGAGGTTGGCTTCAGTGCATTTGGGTCTGGAATAATCTAAATAAAGTCATATTTTCCTTGTTACTCTGAAAAGATATTTGTCTACCAGCAGAGTCCTGTGATGTGATGGTAGAAACCACAGAAATAGAGAAAAGGCAATGTCTTCACAGTCTGACTCATTTGGGTAAGATAATTTTCCTATTTGATGACATTTTTCATTTTGGATTAACTTTAGGTATAGACTATGCAGAGCCTCAGACACTTGACTGAGAGTCTTGGAGTTGGGACTGTGAATGCGATTCACATCTAGAACGACAGGACTTTCTGAAGGGAGAATTCACAGAATCTAAGTGCTGGGAGGGAGCTTGGAGATCATCTGCGATGGGCAGCCTCTAAAATGGGTCCCAATGATCCCATCTCCTTCCCCTTTACACATGCATGTCTAAAGCCTGTATATGTCAACCTTGGCCTGGCTCAAATCTGGAGAATGATCCAGGTCTCCAAATTCTGAGAAATGTTGTGGGCTGGACCTAGTGATTCAATTCTAATGGAGAAAATAAAGCAAAAGTGACGGGATGTCACTTGTGAGATGAGATTACAAAAAGATTCCAACTTGCATCTCTCTTGCCCTCGCTTGCTCTCTTAATTGCTCACTCAGATGGAGGCCAGCCAGCATATTGTGAGTTGTCCTATGGAGAGATGGATGGAGCAAGAAGGTGAGGGAGGCCACCAGCTAAGAGCCAGTGAGCAACCGAGACTTATTCCAACTAAGACTCTTATATTAAGATTCAGAGAGTGTCTGAATTCTGCTGGTGGCCACTGGAGTTGAGCTAGAAAGCACATCCTCCCCAAGTCAGCCCTGACCTGACCACAGTCCCAGCTAAACACTGTGACTACAGCTTCAGAGAGCCCCAGAGTCTGGGAATTCAGCTAAACAGGGACTGGATTCCTGACCCTCAGAATCTATGAGATGATAAATGTTTGTAAGTTTGGTGGTAATTTATCATAAAACCTTAAATCAATAATACCTCATCCAATCCATCCTCTGTATTTCAGCGAGCCGCTGGAGACCTGGAGATGTTGGCACTCTGTGTGAGCTCCCACAGACTCAGACCAGGCCAGAACCCTGGTCCCTAAATGCCCAGGCCAAGATTCCCCCACCTATTTCCATTGTCCTTTTGTAACTTGGCATGGCTTCGTTTAAATTCCCTTTAAATGAACCTGTGACTTTTTACAGCTTGGGGAGGGAGGAAACAGTACCAGTGTGGAGGGCTGCCTGTGAAGCTAATTTGTCCCTTCTACGGTCCTCAGGCAGGGCTTCCTTCCCCCTTCCACCTCAACCCCATTCCAGGCACTGGGATTTTTTCCCCAAACCCTTGAAATTCAGGAATCTCCTTAGATGATGGATTCTAGTGTTTTATGGCCTTTATTGCCCCTGCTGCAATTTAAAGCTATCTTCTCCCATTAGTTCTTAGTGGAAATAAGCAGCAGTTTCTCCCAACCCCATTCTCCTAAAGTTTCATATCTATCTCCGTGGTGAGCTTCCTTTAGCCCCAAGGCCTCTGAGGAGAGGCAGTGGAGGTGGCTCTGGGTGTGGGAGAGTGGTCAGCCCCACGCCACAGCCCTCAGTGTCTGAACTGCGGGGGCGGATCCTGCTAAGGCAGCTGAGGCAAAGCTGGGAGCAGAGGGTCCGCAGAAGCCTGGGACCAAGGTAGGACCAGGAGTCTGTGTGGGGACAGAGTTGTGCGCTGTCGTAGAAGTGATGCTGGAAAGGTCCCTACCGGAGCGAGAGGCAAGAGGGGTTTAGAGCTTGGGAGGCAAGATAGCTCCCGCATAAAAAGGGCAAGACCTGGCAGGGGATCAGGACCTTGGACTTGATGCCCAGGACTCAACCACAGAGAGCAGCAGGTGGGCCTTGATGCTCAAGTGGTTGCCTGCCCAGGTACAGCAGGAACCAGCCCCAGGTGTGGATAACCTGCGTTCTCACTTTCCACCGCATGGGTGCTTTGCACTCTCAGTACAGAAGCAGCAGGGGTGGGGGCTGTTTGCCTCTCCTGCTCCACAAACACCTCCCCAGTGGCCCAGGAGGTTGGTAGGGGGTGGGGGTGGGTAGGTAGGGGTGAGGGGTGGTGGGCTGCATGCTTTCCAGGCTTCCTGGCATATCTGTGTCTAGTGATGCCAGGGGGTCTCCTCTGTGTGTGGCTGCTTCTGGGTTGGGGAAGCAGTGGTCGGTGAGCCACGACGACAGCAGCTCCTAAAATTCCAGATGGATCCAAGTAGCGCACAGAAATCTCCTGCAACCCTGAGGAAATGGGAAAGCAGGAGATCGGCCTCCTCTTCCTGCCACCTGGTATATGCGCCAACCAATTTATAGCCCATTTTCTAAGCCTCTGGACACTGAAGTGACCTTTGTACTGAACAAAGCAGAGGTCGCAGAACAGCCTGCTGGGTCATATCCTTGGATAAAATAAAAATAGGGCCATTAAAAATTGGAATCCTTCATTCATGTCCAGATTTCTGGCTTCTCTGACAGTGCCAGGCCTCATTCCCTTATGATAGCAAGTGCCTGGTGCAGGGGCGGGCTGCCCATGTGGACGAGCAAGACCTGTCCAGGTCCAGGTTGCCACAGCCCTCACTCACACAGCAGATACAGAAGGGCTTGAGTCCTACCAGTTTTACTCATTTACTTATATTCTTGGCCCCTGTAGGCATCTGAGATGACCCCCATCCCCATCCTCCACTCCCATTCCCACTCCCCACCCCTGCATTCCCACCCCCACCTTCCACCCCTATCCTCACTCCCCAATCCCCACTTCCACCACGCAATTGAAGAATCAGCCTGGCCCAGAGGAAAGTCTAGGCATCATAATACAAAGACCCAAATTTCTATACTTAAAATACATTTTTGATACCTTTAAAAGGATTTTCATAATCTCCCTAATTGTGTCTGCTCCATTTTATCCTTTCTTCTGTGATGCTTTTTCAAGAGCTCTCATAATAGAAATTGCCTGAAAGAATCCACTGCACTTATATAATTAGCACAATACCATTGGTCAAGATCAATTAGCTTTGCACAAACGTAAAATGAACAGAGGGAACGATTTCTCATTAAGTGAAAGAGGTCAGATAGGGTAGATTATGTCCGGAGATGCTTGTTAAGTAATATGTCCTGATTAAAACATAAATAAAATAGCTGAATTAAAATAACAGAGCAGCTGCTAAACTCACTGTTAATTTCATCACAGGCCAAGGGAGTGGGAGCTACTGATGATTCCTGAGAGTCTCATCTAAGAAAAGGCAGAGCAGAATAATTTTCCTATCTACTGTCAAGTTATTAGCTATTCAGATGAATATTCCTAGTTAAATTCAATAGATAGAATTCTCTGCTATCATCCCTGCCTTAGTTTTTAAATGCATACTTTATGATTATACTTAACTAGGACTGCACCAAACAAATCCTCACATGCAAAATATTCTAATTTAAGTTGACAATATTCTTCATAAAAAGCTTATTCATAACCAGTGAGTACTGAGATGCCCTTCTAATGAGAACTGAGACAGGCAAGAGCCCTGCCTTTTGCTCTGCTGGTCATTGGCTGAAGAAACATGATTAGATGATTCCTTCCATGTCTATCTATCCATCTGTCCATCTGTCCTTCCCCCCCTCCCCCAGAGGGAAAAGCATTTTAATTAGTTAAGTATTCTAAATATCTAAAGCTCTTCTAGCTATGGTTAATGGATATGGTAAACTATACAAATGTTGTAGCCATTTGTGTACCTCAGACAGTTTCTTACGGAACACATTCTCATCCTCTATCCCAGTTAGCACCATTACTGTCTGGGGTTAAGACAAGATGTTTGCTCCTCACTGGCATCTGTCTTTTTCGTGTTGCCTTCCTTTCCCCCACAGTATGCTGTACCTTGATAAGCTGCCCCTGGACTGAGGACCTGGCAAGTCAGTTGGCCATATTTATTGATCTCCTGGTATATGGTCCACACCCTACTTGACACAAAAGCCCATATGAAACTGGGAGGCAGGCAGTTTCTAGTTTTGGCCTCATGGCTATTTTGCTCTAAAACAGCCCTCACTCTCGAGGACACACAGGACACATGTACTTGAGTTCTTGATGTGGGCTATGGGTGGGAGGCTCTTTGTCTCTTCAGAGATCACCTTAACCTAAACCGTCTGTCCTAACTTGTGGGTGTGGAACGGTAAGAGGCTGCAGTCCTGCCCTTGGTGACCATGGCAACGACTCCAGTCCCAGGAAACAGTTTAACAATGCAAAGTCTGTAAACTTTAAATATTCAGGGAAATGCAAACCAAATGTGCTAAAAGCTTATCTAGAATGTATGAAGTCCATGCTAAAAGCTTACCTAGGATGTGGAAGATATATGCTAATTCAAGCCTATTGAGAACTGAAACAAAAGGACCATTTGGCCTTTCCTCTCTGTATAAAAGGGACTCGATAATCTTGTTTGGGGCTCAGGATTGAAACAGAAAGCTCCAGAGTCAGGCAGGCCTTCAATAAACCATTTTTCCTTCTCAAAATCATTCCTGAGTCCTGGTCTCTCTATACGCAAATAATTGAACCTCTCTCAAATTCTACAACATTCTAGGTCTATAACAACAACAAAAATTTTTTCCCCAAGGATGAGGCATAGGTAACAGGGACTCTGAGAGTGTGTGGCCTAGAAGGCCCTTCACCATGATAGGCCTGAGCTATCACAGTCACGCCTGTTCTCAGCATACCCTCCCGGATGTCATTTTGAGGGTCCCATGAGGAGAGGCAGGTACACTTTTAAAAGTAGATGAATTTTTAAAACCATAAGCAATGAAGCATGAGGAAAGAACATAAATCAGCACAGTGTTTCTAGTTAGAATGAGGAACTAGGTTTAAAAAGGATTTAACTATGAAACTACAACTTACTTCATGACTCAAATATCTACCCCAGGGTAACTGGTCGTATGATCTGATTAACGGGCACCCACAAAATGGTTGCTCTTAAGGAGAGGGGTCAGATCATTTCCCACGGGCTGTGACAGTGTCCTGAGTTAATTGAATCAGCATATATGCCATGAGCCTATGACAATGCTGTGACCCTGTGGGCGGTCTAATAAATACTGATAACTGAGCAATGTCCCACTCTCAACTTCAGGTCTCCTGTATTTAATCTCTCTCCTTCCTGCCTACCATAGGGCCTGGAATCTTATTAAAGATACCTTTCAAGTTGTCTGTGTGTGTGAGATGAATTGAAAACCAACCCTCTCTATGCACATGGAGACTGATCACCAAAACGGTGATACTGTTTCCCTTATGCTCGTGTGTACATCATGCCCTCATTTTGCTGGGTGCAATCATTTTCTCTCTACCCTCATGCCAAACATCTGGCATTTTTTCCATGTGAAGGGAACGTAAGTTTTTTGTTTGGCTTTTTTTTCATAAAATAGTAGGGGAAATATGCCCTGTGCGATGTGGAAGACCTTATCCCTGCAATTCCTGTTATTTCATTCCCACTCTAAGCATAAATACTTACCTCTGACTGAGCCAAAGTTGAAGTGTTCAGGTCTTTATTGTTTTCTTTTAAATAATTCATACTTGGTGTGATGTGCACTTCTTGAAAAAAAAACAACTCAGAGTAAACCAGGGGAACTTTTTTTTTATAGACTTCTAGGTATTGTGGGGCGATCTTGTGGAGCAGGGATGCTGAGGGGAGCCGGAAGCTGGGACAGTGGAGCCAGCTCCCTGGACCACGACCCTGTGTCTATGGGAGGAAGGAAGAGCCCACCAGCCTGCCTCACCCCTGGCAGATGAAGGCAAAAGCTGGTCTTGGCCACAACAAAAAGGGATGTTTCTTCTTTCCTTCTTAAATCAACCTTTTCCTGACCCAGGACTCAGAGAGGGTGGAACATATTTTTCTCTTCTGGTTAGAAAAACAAACACAAACTCTGCACCTCCGGCTTCTTTCTGGCTCCTCACAGACTCCCTTAACCATCTCGCTCAAGGGGCAAACTGCTCGCTTTAATGTTCTTTTTTTTTTTTGATTATTTATTTATTTTAAAAAATTACATTCAAAAAATGCTTTAATGTTCTTGATCCCCAGCATCTCACAATCCCAGTATAATTCTAGGATACCTGGCCCTCACCCTCAGGCCTTGGCGAGAACCTCCCCCCACACGTCCCCTTGTTTTAAAGTATGGAATCACGATCCGAGACTTGTTCTTTCTCACTTGGGGGGATTTCCTTTGAATACAATCTAGCCTCTCAGATTCCCACGTCCCAAGAAGCTGTTCTCTGATGGTGGAACATTCTGTTGTTGTTCTTATTTTGTTCTTTTCATTAGGGAACATTTTTATTAGGGCCCTGTGAGTTGGAAAGACCCCATGCACAGAGAGAGGGTGACTGTTTCTCCCCCTTTCATGACCTCTGTCAGGAGGTCTTTTGTGTCTCCAGACAAGATATTACGGGGAGAAATGCTTAAAGCTCCGCTGAGGAAATATTGGGATTTGCAAAGAAACTACTAGCTAGGCTGGTCAGATAAATTAAAATTTCATGTCTATATTTTGGGGACAACTACTTTGTTTAGTTAATGTTAGAGGGGAAATATAGTTTGCTCTCAAGGGAGAAAAGCAAAGGAGAAAGGTATATGGACAACTGACAATGCTCCAATCACTTTCTCATGAATGGGTAAATCCAAGGATTACAGCCATTTCGAGTCTACTGGGAGTGATACAGGGTTCCTTCAGAGGTGGCAAAAGCCCCCTCACTATGGAGGTGGGGTGCTAAATTCTATTCATTTAACTCAGGTTCTCAGGAAGGGAAGTAATTACTTAATATTTGTTATTAATTAGGTGTCAGGCACTGGGCTGGGTACTTTTTCGTATGTCGTTTTATTTAATCTTCATACCAACTTGAAAAACAGGTATTTTGACTACAGTGTGTCTATTTGCTTTATTTTTATTTTTATTTTTATTTATATTCACATGACTCAGTCTCTTAGCTAGTCAGGTCGTTGCTCAAATGTCCTTTTTGGGGGATCACATGTACCATATAGATATGGAATCTCCTATCTCTAAGTACAGCTCCTGTCATTTTCAGTCTTGGTATAATCTTTTTGATACTGTTACATTCTGGGTAATTCTTGATTCCAACTTAATAATTCTCTCTTCAACTATGTCTAGTTTAGAATCTATCCTACAGTTTGTTTTTTCAGTTCCCATGGCTATGTTTTCTATATTTTTTTCTCCAAGATTTCTAATTTTAGATCTACCTGTGCTTAATACATTTCTGCCTGTTTTATTGGGATAATATATTATCTTTTTGGGGGGGCAATTTCTTTATTTATATATTTGAGGATAGCAAATGTACGTATTTTCAAGGTTTTTTTTCCAGAAATTTTTAATTTTAGTTTTTTCTGGAAAAAAATCATTTTCCAAATAATTGATTTTATTGAATTTCTTGTTATAAGGTTTGTGTTTAAAGGATTATCGTATGTGGGAAATATTATTTTTTCCTTCCTTTCTGTTCCTCTGTGTATCTACCCTTCCAGGGGTTGTGTTCAAGTCCCATTCTTTAGGGACTAAACTATACCCCAGGCAGTGGCTGGCAGCAGATTTCCTGGGCTCCTTTCATAAGCCAGGGAGTCCCTGAGCACTGAACTTGACTGTGGTTCTCCTGCCTCCCATGGAACATTTTATCCTGGGGTGCACTATTATCCTCAAAAGCCAAACTCACAGGTACTGTCCATTTCCAGGTCCAGAGGCCAGAGTGCCTGCAGAGCAGCCCCGACTCTGTTTCACATTTTGGTTCCAGGTCCATGGATGATGGGTTGGATGGTATCCCCCCAAAAGTGTTGAATTTTTAACCTCTAGTACCTCAGAATGTGACCTTATTTGGAAATAGGTCATTGCAGATGAAATTAGTTAAGATGAGGTCATAGTGGCATAGGATGGACCCACAATCCAATATGACTGGTATCCTTATAGGAGGGGAGAAGAGATACATATTAATACCTCTAAATGTTTTTCAAACAATATTGAAAAATATAATACATAAAGCAAAAGTTTTTATAATCCCATCCCCCAGGCATAAATATTGTCTGTTAACGTTCTTCTAGGCTTCTCTAGATAGATAGACAGGTCATTCTACAAAAGTAGGATGCATACAATTTTATAACATGCCATTTCATGTAAAAATGTTTTGAGTATTGTTTTAGTTTGCTAAAAGCTGCTAGGAGCAATATACTAGAAGTGGGTTGGCTTTTATAATGGGAATTTATTAGGTTAAAAAGTTCTGTCCAAATCATGGCATCATCAGAGTTGCTGTCTCACCGAAGGTTGGCTGCTGGTGATCCTGGACTCCTGCCTCTTGGCAAGACACAATGGCAGCCGGTCTGGGTCTCTGCCTTCTCCTCCAGGCCCATTTTCTTCCCAAGCTCTGCTGTGGGCCATCAAGTACACGGCAGGGTACAATGCCTGTCTGCTACTCTCTCCGCTCTCCTCCAGGCCTCATTGCTAGTTCTGCTTCAGGCTTCTCCATCTGTGACTTTTCTCTCTCCTGGGTTTCTCTGAGCTCCTGGGTTCCTTCTCTCCATTTCTCAGGCTTTTTCTCTGGGTGTCTGTGGCTTTTTAGTCCTCTCAATATATAGGGCTCCAGTAAAAGGATTAGAACTCCCCCCACCCCCACCCCCAAAAAAAGAACCCACCCTGGGTTCTGCAATCTAATCAAAGGACTTTAACTGAAGTGATCTAGCCAAGAGTGATCTAATTAAAAGGTCCCCTTGGGGAGCAGATGTAGCTCAGTGGTTGAGCTTCTGCTTCCCATATACGAAGTCCTGGGTTCAATCCCCAGTTACCTCCTTAAAAAAAAGTTCCCTTAACTGAACCTAACCAAAAGTTCCCATATACAATAAGTTTACATGCATCGGAATGGGTTAGCTTAAGAACATAATTTTCTGGGATCCACAAAAGACTCAGATAAGCACAAGTATCTTTATAGGAACAGCATTTCTAAGTGTACATTTTTAATGGGTACATAGTATTTTATTGTATTAATATACATCAATTAATTTACCCAGTCCCCTATCGTTGAATATTTAGGTTATTTCCAAAGTTTTATTATTAAAAAAGGCAGCAATGACCATCCTTGTACATACATTTTGAGGCATTTGATTATCTTTCCAGGATATGTTTCTCACTTCTTAAATTCTAACACTGTCATTTCCCTTTGGGACTTGGCAAGGTTTGGCAAGTCCTCCTAGGACTTGTCCTGTCAGTTTCATATATGCCCTTTTCATTCACTGCCTCATTCATTTATATTTTCAACAAACATTTACTGAGTGTGTATTCTGTGCCAGCCACTGTGCTGGGGTTTGGGGAGACAAGTATGGATAAGTTTTGGTTTATTATCCTTAAGTAGGAATGAGGAACTAACCTCTATGGAGCGCTTTCCAGGTACTGTACAGGGTTCTTTATCTCATTTATTCATCCTTGAAAAAAATTGGAGAGTGTTTAGCATTATCTCTTTTACATAACTGAAGAAAAGAAAGATCACAAAGATTGAGTAACTTACCCAAGATCAGTTAGTAAGTGGCAAAGTTGGGATTTGAACTCGAGTCTGATTTCTTTCTGTCACACATAGTTTAAGGAAAGAGACCCAAAAACAAATGACAAAACCCAGTCTTGAGTGCTTCCTAAAATCTAGGCAGAGGGATTTATCTGGGTCCATTAAGCATGATGCTCAGCAGGCAGCTTTCTAAATGCTCAGGTTAAAGGGGCACAACCAGACCTTAAGTGATTTCAGCCCTGACTCTACAGCTCCAGAAGGCCCTTGGTAGACTGGAATGTTTGCCAGCGGGAAAGTCGAAGAGTAGGAGGCTGTTTCCAAACAGTCACAGAGAAGCCGAAAGGCGCAGGCTTCCTGGAAAGATGAAAGCAGCAATGGGAATGTGGGTAGGGCCCCAGGAAAGAAGAGGTTGGAGGAAAGGGACAAACTGCTGGGAGTCTTTAGGCTCAGTTTGGTGAGGTGACATCTGAGGCAGGTGATGCCTCCACACAGGCCAGCCCTTGGAATAAGCATGCATTTTACCAGAGGCCAGGCAGGGAGGAATCTGGACATTGCCTCCCAGGCACGGGGCTGCAGGAGCTGATTAAGCTTGGAGGGTTTGTGACTCAGAGTTGGCTGAACGCTTTAGATTTGACTAGATGAGATCTACAAAGCTGACCAGGTAGCAGCACCCCATGATGTCAGGCCAGGAAGTACTTCCCCAAATCAACAGGCCTTAGCTCTTTCTTACCCCGTCTAAGATCTGCATTTCAGAGCCCGCGCATGTGGGTGGTTCAGAGGGAACCGACCATGCCTTTGGGACTATCTCCAGCCTTCCTTTGCTTGGACCTGTTTCTAGCAGCTCCCTCGCACAGTGCTCAGAAATCCACGGGAGGGATTGTGGCATAGTGCAGTGACTTTCCAACTCATTTTACCCCCCACCCTCCTTTTTTTCCCCACAAACAAAATCTTAGAGGGAGTGCCAGTATATAAAGTAAGTTTAATTGGAGCACCTAGGGGACGTTAGGACCTCCTTCCAATCTGAGGATGCTCCAGAGCGGACGTGCAAACATTTGGCAGGACAGTTTAAAAACCACTGCCATAGCCAGGAAAGCACTGAATTTGAAGTTGGAATACAGGTTCTAATCCAGGCTCTGCCACTGAGAAATAGTGTGACTTTAGAGAAGTCATTTAACCTCTTTTAATTCCTACATTTCACCTATGAAATGAAGATAAAATACTTCTTGTCTACTTCAGCATGTGTTGTGAACATCAAGTGCAAGCCATGAGGATAAAAACAGCTACAAAATGCCCTATATAAGTGAAGGGCTCTTTCCCTTGGCTTTCCACATATGCATAGTCCCCAGACATCCTTGGGTAGGGAACAAGCCACACCCCATGGGATACAGAATGTGGTCCACTTACTTTGGTGGTTTCCAAAGAGAAAAGGTCTGTTCTCTGACAGATTTCTGCACCTCAGTCCCTCACATCGGGGACCTGAACCTGCTGCCTTCAGGCACACTCACCTGGATCATGGTCCCTTCAGTAGCTTTGTGTGACCTCAGCCAACCTTGTCACTTAGATTTATGACCTTCTGGGAAATCCATTTTAGCAGGGTATAACAAAGTCACTTCCTCTCTTTCTCTAAGCTTACTCCAGGTCCATACAAAATAAAAATGTGACCTCTTCTCTGAATTGTTTTTTTGCAGAAAAACTTACTTCTAGTGGGTCACCTTTTGCTCAGTGCTTTATATTGCAGGATTTTATGTGATGGAGAATAGTCTAAGATGGTGCTCCAGGTCCTCACCCAGGCAAAGCCAGTGATCCAGGGATGAAGGTGGTGGTGGTGGTAGTGGTGGTGGGAAAGTGGTCTCTTGGTGGGGTTCATCAAAGGGGACCAGGTCTTCAAAGTCATGGGCTGATTTAAATAGTGGACTTGATTTGGAGGGTCATTTAGTAAATTATGGTGACTGGGCTTTCTCAACTGCTCTACCAGCTCCCATACTGCTAAGGTTCTCCTATTGCATGACCCCCAGGGCAGGTTTTGAAACTGGCTGGGGTGGCAAGTATTGTATCTCCATGTCCCCAGATGGTCACCAGCTATATACCAAAGCTCAGGGTAAGGGTGTTGAATTAAATTGGATACTTTGTTTTCCTGGGTAGCAACTCAACTGGTGCCATTTTGATGTCTACTAGTAGAATGGTTTCAGGTCCATGACGCTAACAGTCAACTGTTTTGAGAGAGAGAGTTGGCTGTCCTGAGGGGCCAATGTTTTGGTTGACCCAGTATGGACTGGGCAGGAATTGGATTTCATATGGGGGCAGCAGATTAATAAAGCTTAAAATGGAGTATGCAGCTGCTTACTCTAAGGAAGAGATTTACTTTCTCCTTTTGCATCTGTTTTGAGATTTCCTACAGGTTCATAACCCACTTGACTTCAGTGGGACCTTAGAGAGACTCTTTTTGGAACAGGGCAGCCCATCTTCACATTTTCTTTTGAATGACATAGTCCAGTGAAGAGGAAGAATAAATAAGGTGAAGTGGGAGAGCAGAGGACTCTAGTTCTGAGATTCCTGGCAGTGAGATCCCCTCTTCTTGCCAGAGGGCCACTTGGGGCTTTCATTGTTTGTCCTCTTCCCACCACTCAGATCTGGTCCTTGATGTTCCTCTAAAATGTGGTAATCCCTCTGGGCCAGATTTCAGGACTTTGGAGTTCTTCCAGAGAATGATGCAGGGAGAGAAGCGTCTTTGCTTTTTCCACCCTCTCCACTCCCACAGCCCAGTCTTTCTTTCTGCAGTGTCAGGGAGACTTGGTGCATCCCACGCAAAGCGTTCATCCCAGTGGATGCCCTGCAGGGTTGCCTGTGCTCCAGCCTGCCAGCCAACGTGACCAAGTGCCTGGCACCAAGGGTGGCGCATCCCGGCCCCCGGGGCTCACCAGACCCAGGACCCAAGACCACAGAACTCATTGGTGATTAGGTGTAACATTTGTTTTGTGCCAACGCCTTTAATTCTCATCTCTGGTTGTGTACAATAAAGGTACCAGGGTGTGAACGGGAGGATTGAAATCTCAATATAATTGATTTTAACTTCCTTCCCCACCAGACCTTTTACCGAGCTATTAATTTCCCCCATTTTTCTTCTTTCATTTTCTCTGTTCAACCTCTGTTTAGGGAGCTAATGAACCATGACAAGAACAAAAGGCTGGCAGCCAGGGGAAGGGGGAAAACAAGGAGGCCCAACAATCTGCAGACTGGCTCACGGGGCTCCTGAACTGATTGTGTACCAGCTCAGGAGGGCAATATACTTTACCCTGCTCAATATACTTTACCCTGCTCATAACTGCATCAGTCCCTCTCTCCATGGGGCCCACCCACCCAGGCAGAAGTGCAGAAACAGAAACTTTGCTTCTAGGGTGGGAGCAGAAGGAGGAACTGGCTGGTAAAGGAAGGAGCAGTCCTGTTTGAGAGGTCTAGGACATCTCAGCTTCAGAACTGGCCGGCAAGCATGGCGAAATGCAAATCCTCACAGCTGTAGGGTGTGAAACCAAAGTAGCCTTGGTTAAGGCTGAAGGGGCAGATGGCCACCTGTTTTGCATATGCTGGGTTCTGGCTCCCTCCAGGTGTAGGTGCCACATTTAGCCATTCCCCACCACTGAGCCGGGGCTAGGAAGGGACTGGCTTGCCCCCTCAGCATGACAAATTGGGCCCAGGCCATTCCAGTGTTGGGGAAAATCACAACTACTTCTCTTTCCCTCAACCAAATCTGAATATCATAGATTTGAATTCTGGCTAAAAGGGACTTAAAGGGTTGTTGACTCTTCCTTAGTCATATTGATCTGTCAAGCCCATCTCCTTCCTACTCCTAAAACATCACCAAGGTCCAATAAAAATAAAAATCGGGGAGCAGATGTGGCTCAAGCAGTTGAACTGCTGCCTTCCACACGGGGGGTCCTGGGTTCGGTTTCTGTGCCTCCTGAAAAAACAAAAGCAAACAACTAGCAAAACAAATGATAAAACCAACTCAGGGAAGTCAATGTGGCTCAATGTGCTGGCTTCCCACATCTGAGGTCCTGGGTTCAATCTCTGGCCCCTAGTACCTAAAAAAAAAATTGGGGTTATTAAAGAAATTTCTGTTCTTGCTATGGGCTTTGGCCTGAACTGTTTCCACTAACCTTCTACCACGTGACTTATGTGATCATCACCCTTTGGACCTCTGATGCCACGATTCCTTCTTGTGGCCCGGTTTCTCACCCCTTCCACCCGATGGCTTGTTAGCCTCTCTGACCTTCAGTTTTGCTTTCTTTTCCAACCATAGTTATTATTCCAGTGAGCTGCCTCGAGCCACCCAGGCTTATTCCTAGGACCCCATGCATGGCCCTGGGTCTGCCGCCCAGTTCCCAGGGGCCTGGAGGAGGGTGGCCACCTCAAATACCAGAAGAGGAGGAAAGAGGAGGTTTGCAGCAGTGTGTGTCCTGAGGGGAGAGGCCTGTGCCCCTCAGGCCTTGTCAGTGCTCCAGAGCTGCAGCCTCCTCTCAGCTGTGGGATCTGGGCAGACCCCTGAAGGGACAGGCCGTGGAACAGAGCCCTTTTTGCCACACCCCAGGGGCATCTGTGTTGTGCTAAAGGCATGGCACCTCTACTGTGTTTTTGAAAACCTTCACATCAGGCAGATGAAAATTTCCCTTTTTAAATAGAGGGCAAGGGTGTGCTGTGGGGGGCGGGTGGGAGAGGGAAGGCTGGTGGTTGTCCACAGGGTGTGAGGCATCCAGCTGTGGCACGGTGGCTGCTGTGCATCAGTGGTGGTCAGGGCTGGGTGCGGGCTTGTCCAGAGGTCTCTGTGACCTTGTGTGAGGAGGATGGGGAGTGGGGAAGCCAAGGAAGGAGGGGGGATTCTCAGATCCCCTGCCCCGTCTCTACCTCAGGCAGCCTGCCCAGACCCGTGAGTGAGAGCATGTTCCCTTATTTGGTCCTGGGAATAAGGGCTGTTCTCTTGCCAGGAGAAAGCTATAGATTCGGATGTCTCCATTCCTGACTGTGACTGGATTCTAGTCACTGGAATAGCAGGTGAACAAGAGTAGGGGGCTAAAGTGGATGGCGGGGCTGGGGGATGTTATCCCCCATAATCCCACCTTGTTTATTTCTCACCTTGGTGTTTTTTCACAGTTCAGTGACATGTTGACTGGTTACCTACAGAGCAGGCTGCTGTATGAACGTGCGGTGAGGTACAACAGTGACAACCAAAGAAACAGAAGTCGCAAGGAGTTAAATATCTGATAAGATAGGACCCAAGAAGATACAGCAGAATCTTTATAGCCAGGTATAAGAATTACATAAAAGGCAAAAAAAAAAAAAAAAAAAGGAATTACATAATCCACAGCCTCATAAATTTTTGAGATAGTGGAGGCAGAAACATTCCCCAGGAGTTGTTAAACAGGCACATAGACAAACACAGCTCTGTGAGCCCTTAGATCAGCCTTGGAGGCTGACACAGATCCTTCAGATGTTCTGAAACCGCTTTCAATTGTTTGAAGCTCACACAAGCATTTTGGTTTACACATTGTTTTGAAGGGTTCATTCTGGAAGAGGTATTGGCTCCTCTGGGAATCGCTTCTGAGCACCTCTGGAGAACAGCTACTGGAAAGGAAATCACCCTGTGTAGATGAGGGCTGGTGCCTGAAAGAGGGGTGTCAGGAATACGATCACCTCAAAAAATAGTACAATGGTGGACCCACCCCCAAACCTCCACTCTTAGATCAAGCCAGTCATGCAACTGACCTCTCACTTGAGGGGATTGTTTGTGCTTATTTGTTTCTGCTGTGCAGAAGGAAACAGGTGTGAGAAAGGTAAGTTATAAAAGAAAACTTCTGCCTTACCCTAATTAACTGGGAACCGATGTAAAGAAGATTTCCTTTTTATGGATTTAAAGCTGCATAGAGTCAGATAATTCTGTGTTGGGGGTGGGGGCTGTCCGGGGCCTTGTAGGATGTTTAGCCACATCCCTGGCCTCTGTCCACTAGCCCACCTTCCTGTTAGGACAATCAGAACTGTCTCCTGACACTGCCAAATGCTCTTGGGGACAAAACTGCCCACCATTGAAATGCTGATGAATAGAGATGAAAAGGGTTGGGGTCTGAGGCAGTACCAGGGCTACCCTCTGGCAATGGTTTTGGAAAGGGCTTGACTTCCAAAATGGAAGTAGCATCATATCTGGGTCAGGGAAGGTCGTGGGGTCCCATGTGACTCAAATTTAAGCAACGGATTAGTGCCGTCTCAAGAAACAAATTTTGGGAGGCGATTGTGGCTCAACTGATAGAGCGGCGTCCCCCTACCATATGGAGGGTCCAGGGTTTGATCCCCAGGGCCTCCTGACCCATGTGGTGAGCTGGCCCATGCACAGTGCTGCCACAACAAGGAGTGCTGTGACACGCAGGGGTGTCCCCCACGTAGGGGAGCCCCACACACAAGGAGCGCACCCCTCAAGGAGAGCCGCCCCATGCGAAGAAAGCGCAGCCTGCCCAGGAGTGGCGCCACACACACACGGAGAGCTGATGAAGCAAGATGATGCAACATAAAAGCAACCCAGTTTCCTGGTCCTGCATGACAAGAATGCAAGTGGACACAGAAGAACACATAGCGAGTGGACACAAAAGAACAGACAATGTGGGGGAGGACAGGGAGAGAAATAAATTAAAAAAAAAAAGAAACAAATTTCAGGGTACCCAATTGTTGACATAAATTAGTTTTATAAGGTTGTTAATTAAATATGTATAAGTGTAACACCAGGCATGCATCCCACAGACTTGTAACTTCTGTACAACCATAAAACCAAAACAAATTCACGATTTTGACAAATCAAATACAAACCAATAGGGAAGCGGACTTGGCCCAACGGATAGGGTGTCTGCCTACCACACGGGAGGTCTGTGGTTCAAACCCTGGGCCTCCTTGCCCCATGTGGAGCTGGCCCATGAGCAGTGCTGATGCATGCAGGGAGTGCCGTGCCACGCAGGGGTGTCCCCCACGTAGGGGAGCCCCCCACACAAGGAGTGCACCTGTAAGGAGAGCCACTCAGCAAGAAAGAAAGTACAGCCTGCCCAAGAATGGCGCCGCACACACGGAGAGCTGACACAGCAAGATGATGCAACAAAAAGAACACAGATTCCCGGTGCTACTGATAAGGATAGAAGCGGTTACAGAAGCACACACAGTGAATGGACACAGAGAGCAGACAACTGGGGGGCAGGGGAGGGGAAGGGGAGAGAAATAAATAAAAAATAAATCTTTAAAAAACAAAAACAAACCAATAAAACTCAAGTTAAGAACATCCATTTAATAAGACAGATGACATGATTTTTGTGCAGTAAATTGCCCCCTCCCATGGTTCTTCTGGGCCAGGCATGCTTGTACATATATGTTGTCCTGTGACTCAAATCTCATACGACATTGACTCTTTAAACTCCTGTGAAGACTTTGTAAGCCTTCCAGGAGGTCATCCGGCAAACACAACTTTACTCAAAAGGTCATTTAGGTTTGCTCTTTGGCTCAAACAATTAAAGTAGTACATCTTGGGGAGAAGATGTAGCTCAGTGTTTGAGCACCTGCTTCCAATGTATGACATCCTGGGTTCAGTCCCTGATACCTCCTAAAAAAAAAAAGCACATCTGGACCCTGGCATGGCCATAAACACAGAGTGGATGCTGGCACTGTTGGCTTTCAGGTGGGCATAGGATGACTTGGAATACACTCATGTGCTTTAGATTCTTGTCAAGATGAAAATAATTTTTCTTAAAAATTTTTTAGTTTCCACAGAGAATTTCCAAGGATATATCAGGAGAGTCTCGAGGAGCTCTGATGGGGTCTGATCCTCTTTTGCTGATGAGAAAGGTGGCCCTGAGAATTGCCTGGGGAAGCACAGCTGCTGAGAGGCAGTGCCAGCTGGAAGGAGCCTCAGGTCTGGTCACCAGGCTCTCCACCTCCTCCGGGCTTCTTCTAACAGGACCCTGTAGAATTCTGGTGTGGAATGGTGCATAAGACTTGGCTTATTGTTTTAAATATTCATTCAACTGAACTGAAGGTTTGAAGTTCAGCTTTTAAAGGAACTAAATTGAACTTGGGTGTTTCTTTTTTTAAATCCTGATCATTTGAGTAGTTTGCAGTATGGTTGGAAAGCACTGTGTTGTGCAAAATATATAATATACATACATAAGGTTTACAAAGTAAAAACCCACGAAACCACAGCCAGGCCCAGACATAGGACATTTCCATTGCCCCAGAAGCCATTAGAATATTCTTCCTGATCATGAACCTTCCTTTCCCCTAAAAGTAAGCACCATCCTGACTTTTATTATAATGATTTCCTTGTATTTATTTATAGTTTTACCACCTACATCTTCATCCCTAAACAGCATAGTTTATTTTGGTCTGTTTTTAAGCTTTATATCAAAATATTGATTGAAATATTCTACTTACTCTAAATATTTGTATCCTGCTTCTTTTGTTCAACATTATGCGTATGAGATTCATCCACAGTGTTGCAAGTGGCTCTAGTGCTTACTTATTCTTTCTGGTTTGGGCAGACATTTGGGTTGTTTCCAGCTAGGGAATATTATGAACAATCCTACAACCTTTCTCGGCTCTATCCTGGTCCACAATGTATACCTATACACCTACCTCCATGGCATTTATCCAGCAGTGGCATTTCTTTAATCGTGAATAGGTGTATATGAATCTTCATTTTAGTAGATAAGGGCATCTATTTTCCAAATTATTGTGTCAGTTTTAACTCCCATCAGTGCTGTACAAAAGTTCTTGTTCTCCATCCTCACCAGTACTTGTTATTGTTTAACTTTAAAATTTTAGCCAATCTGGTGGGTGTGTAGTGATATTTCATTGTGGGTTTAATTTGCATTTCCCTGATGGCAAATAAAGTCAAACACCTCTTCCTACAGTTATTGGCCACCTGAATTCTCTCTCTCTCTCTCTCTCTCTCTTTTTAAAAGATTTATTTATTTATTTCTCTCCCCTCTCCCCCCCACCCCTGTTGTCTGTTCTCTGTGTCTATTTGCTGCGTCTTCTTCTTTGTCCGCTTCTGTTGTTGTCAGCAGCATGGGTATCTGTGTTTCTTTTTGTTGCGTCATCTTGTTGTGTCAGCTCTCCGTGTGTGCGGCGCCATTCCTGGGCAGGCTGCACTTTCTTTCGCGCTGGGCAGCTCTCCTCAGGGGGCGCACTCCTTGCGTGTGGGGCTCCCCTGTGTCGGGGATACCCCTGCCTGGCACGGCACTCCTTGCACACATCAGCACTGTGCATGGGCCAGCTCCGCACGGGTCAAGGAGGCCCGGGGTTTGAACTGCGGACCTTCCATGTGGTAGATGGACACCCTCTCCACTGGACCAAGTTCATTTCCCTCTGTCTTTTTTTAAAAGACTTATTTATTTATTTCTCCCCCCTCCCTCCATTGTCTGTTCTCTGTGTCCATTCGCTGTGTGTTCTTCTGGTTCTGCTTGTATTCTCATTAGGCAGCTCTGGGAACTGCTCCTGGGACCGTCTGGAGTGGGATAGAGGCGATCATTCTCTTGTGCTACCTCGGCTCCCTGTTCTGCTACGTCTCTTATATTGTCTCTCCACTGTTTCTCCTTTTGTTTCATCAACTTGCTGCGTTAGCTCTCCATGTTGGCCAGCACTCCTGTGTGGGCAGTGCTCCTATGTGGAGCAGCACTCAGTGTGAGCTGGTTTGCAGCGTGGGTCACCTTGCCTTCTCCAGGAGGCCCTGGGTATCAGACCCTGAACCTCCTATATGGTAGACGGAAGCCCAATTTCTTGAGCCACATCCACTTCCCAGCCTGAATTCTCTTTTATGTGATGTTCATGTTCAAGTCTTTTGCCATCTTTCTATAGTCAAATTAAAAATTTCTATTTAAATGATTTATCTTTATCAAAATTTCATTTAATGGCAAAGTATGCCAATCTTCTAAGCTACAACTGCTCATTTGAAAATTATATACAGAATGAGGCAAAATGTCCAAGATCTGCAAGCTCAAA